>NC_141687.1:1330762935-1333550435 GCF_964263255.1 Lissotriton vulgaris
ATGCAGAGAGCTTTAAATTTCACTCTGCTCTCAATGCGCAGCCAATGCAGCTTGCGCAGATGGATGGCGGCCGAGGATCTGGCAGGCAAGTTACCGATAAGGCGAGCTGCCATGTTCTGGACCACCTGCAGTTTCTTTATTACCTCCTTACAGGCACCCAGGAGCAGAATGTTCCCGTAGTCCATCCGTGAGGTGACAAGGGCCTGGACCACGGTCCTGAGGGTGTCAGCTGGAAGCATCCACGTGATTTTTCTCAGCCACCTTATGATGGTGATGCAGGTGGCTGAGACTTTTACAACATGCTGCTTCATTGACAGCTTGTTGTCAAGAAGGACCCCGAGGTTACGGGCTGTAGCTGAAGGGGTAGGAGTAGGGCCCATCTGATGAGGCCAATGTTGCGGGCCCCAGAGCGTTGGATTTGGGCCAAATAAAAGCAACTCTGTCTTGTTACCATTCAGTTTTAATTTATGTCTGTGCATCCAGTTGGAGATTTGTTCCAGACCAGACTGCAGGGAAGATGTGGGGAGATGTTTATTTGGGGCTGGCGGAGGAGGATGACTGGGAAGAGTTTTAGGACCCGCTTGCTCGCCAGTGTGATTCTTAGCAGAATTGGGTGGATGACTTGGAGGAGGCCGAGGGCCTCAATGTCTCCCCTGATCCGGGTCTTGTCTCTCCCCCGCCCACTATGGAGGAAGGTGCCTCGTATACGGTAGTGCTCCGTCAGGCTGCTGAGGTCCTTAACCTCGATCTCCCCACGGTGACCCTGAAGACAAACCTCCTCAATGAGGTGCTCCAGCCGGCGTCCACTTCTTCGGAGCCGCTGCTGCCCTTTAAGGATGCCCTCACCGAAGTCTTGTTGGTCACTTGGTTACGGCCTGCCACGGGGGCCCCTGTGGAAAAGAACGTCGCCAGGCGTCATCGCCCGGCGCCCGGTGACCCTGCCTTTGTGACCACTCATCCTATACCCGAAAGTCTGGTCATTCAGGCTTCTATGTCCCAGAGTGCCTTTCCCACCTCTCCACCAGATAAGGACTCTAAGAGATTAGAGCAGTTTGCAAGCGGTTGTTCTTGTCGGCCAGCTTAGGACTGCAGTCAGAGAACACACCATGCCTTCTGGGCCGCTATTCCCACACGGTGTGGGATTCCGTGGCTAAGGGGTTGCCTCGGTGCCCGAAGGAGGTCCAGACTGTGCTGTCTCAGGCTGTGGCTGAGGGTAAGGACGTGGCTAGATTTGCCATTCGTTGTGGCTTGGACACCGCAGACTCCCTTGGTAGGGCAATTTCCACGACCGTGGTGCTTCGGCGCCACGCCTGGCTGAGGTCCACTCGGTTCTCCCTGGACGTCCAGAGTTTGCTCATGGACATGCCTTTTGACGGCACTCGTCTGTTTGGTGATAAGGCCGACACGGCACTGGAGCGTTTTAAGGACTCTAGAGCTACGGCCAAGTCCTTGGGCCTTTCCACCACGCGACCGGCCACGTCCACGTTTCATTCCTTTCGTGGCCATGGCAGAGGCACCCCTGACCATTCATTCAGCCAGAAGCCTGCGCCGAACCAGACTCAGCTGGCCCATTGGCGCGACAGCCGCCGCTGTGGCTCCGGGGAACGGCGTGAGGTTCAGTCCACCTCCGCACCCGCAACGTCTACCTCGACGCCTTCCTAGTCTGAGCTTCGGGTTGCATCCCACGCCAGTGGGTGGCAGGATTCGCCATCACCTTGTCCATTGGCTTCTGTCACTTCTGACACATGGGTGTTGCAGCTCTTCCGAAGGGGCTACTCCCGCCCCTTCGAGTCTACCCCCCGGCCATGCCTCCTCAGTTCCACTGCATGTCGGGGGATCACTTCGCACTTTTCCAACAGGAAGTCGCAGCCTTCTTTGCCAAGGGGCCATTGAGCACGTTCCTGGGCCGGTACTAGGATGTGCGAAAGTGATTGCAGTGGTCGCAGCTCATCTGCGCGGGTCAGGGGTGTCGGTCTTCCCCTACCTCGACAACTGGTTGTTGAAGGCGGGCTCGCCCCAGGCAGTCGTCACCCACCTTCAGACTACGGCCGACCTCCTGCACTTGCTGGGGTTTTCCATCAATATGCCGAAGTCGCACTTGAGTCCCTCTCAAAAGCTCCCCTTCATCAGAGTGGTTCTGGATTCAACGCTGTTTCAGGTCTATCCTCTGGTGGGTATAGCTATGGTATTTAATAAAAAAGTTACGGACTATGCAGCAGGATATCTCTATCAGATGAACAAGTTACTTACCTTTGGTAACGCATTAACTGGTAGAGAAATAGTCTAGCCATAGATTCCTTAACACCCCAACAATCCTCCCCACTCTGCAAATGATTTGTAGTGTAAGAGGTATTTCCTTTTACAACCCTGGCTTATACACCGGTGGTCAGTGTTCAAGTAGCTATGTGCTTCATTGAGCCATTTGATTTTTCCTTATGGATCTTATCTGGGTGTAAGGGGTTTACCCCTTATCAGCACTGGTTTTATACACCATCTTTCATGTGCTTGTGTGATTTAAGAACCATTTGGTCTTACCTTGTAGATCTTGACTTGGTATGTCTGTACCATTTATTTCTGTTTTCTAGTTATTGTTTCAAAGACACATTGATACTCTTTGGCACACTATTTCCACAGCCAGTTTCAGAAGTGGCTCCTCATCGTGGCGCAGAAGGTTTTACAGAAGAAACGGACGTCCGTGCGCCAGAGGGAGCTTATATGACTCCACTGATGTCACAACTAGAGTTGACTTCATCACGGAATCGTACAATGCCATCCCCTGGCACATATAGGTACTGCTGAAAAATTTCCAAGTCCAGTCTGAAACCTGGTGAGAATTCAAAAGTTAACGAATCTACGGCTAAGCTATGTCTCTACCAGATAATGTGTTACCGAAGGTAAGTAACTTGTTAGACTGTGCTTTTAGCTACATTCTTTGGGCAAGTCAGTAAAAACTGTGATAGCTGATGGGGATAATTTGGGTCTCCTATCACCAGTTTGTTGTACAGTGTTGGACACTGTATGTGGTTTATATTACCTGTAATGCACATAACACATTTAAACGTTGTTTATACTCAGTATTTTTTCTTTGCTAATTCACGTTTAAATAGTCTATAAAGCAATGGTGTTTTCTCTTTCAGATGAAATTATTGAACTTGTACATAAAGAGGGCCCAAACCACAAATAGCAACAGCAGTTCATCGTCGGACGTTTCGACCCACAGTTAGTGCCGGCTGTCAGATAGATGAATTGTTGCAGAAGCAATCAGCGATGCCTCCCAGAGACCTTTCTGCCTCACTTTCTTCACAGACACCCTAATCCACAATGAAGGGGGTCGTAGCGATTATTTATTGCAGTCAGTGTTTTGATCCTTTTAAAAGTCTGATTTTATGTAAAGTCCCATATGTATTTGAATGTAAAGGAAGCGAGGCCTGTGTTGCAGCCTTTAAAAAGAGAGAAGGAACGAAAAAGCCATCATTAAACAGATTTGTATAGCCTGCTGAAGTCCTTCACCATGTGTCTGAATAAGTGTGCATTGGACGAGCTGCTTCGGATATGCACTTGAAAGATTATGTTGCTATCTTATTTTTTTTTACGTTAATATATATATTTATATATATTTGATGAGAACTTATTTGCCTTGTCTACGTGCTATCTTGAACATTGAACAATTTACTTTGCATTGATCTGAGGTAAAAGATGAAGCTTGCTTGCTCAAGCCTACAGAAATGTGAAGCATGATTTGCAAAGTATTTGTGCTTGTTCATTTTCAAAAGTCTGTGGCAGAGTTAGGAGGAAATCATCCCTTTTGAACAGCTGACGGACATGTAGAGTTTTCTTTTGTATTTTCTGTGCCAGTTCTTTAGGATGGAGTTTCACCACGAGGAAGGCCTGCTCTGTTTCCCACGCGCATCTCTCCACTACCTGTTGGTTTTGCTCTTATTCTCCAGTGCTCATTCTACTAGGTGTCACAAAAAATGATCTAGTCAACAGAAGACAGTCAGAAAAATATCCCAAACAGGTTGGCATTGTTAGTGATAACCTAATGACCAGTAGATATGTTGAACTATGAATTCCTCCTCCTATCAAATTAGCGCTTTGACAGGAAAGTGAAGCAAAACATTCCTCAAGGTCACATTTGACCCATACGGGACGTATCACCGAACATGGCTTGATCTGTGTGAGTAGTGGAACTTCACTTGATCTCAAGCATGTGCCGCGGTCTTCCTTCATACAAGCAACACACATGCCACTAGTGTTTTAATTGCTAAACTCTGCTTTTGAATTACATAATGTTGAATTAGCCAGCACAAAGCAACGTTGTCGTTCTTCCATGACTGAACTGTGGCCTATTTATTTGAATATAGTATTGTCTACAAAATACAGCATCTGTTGATATAATGCCATGTTGCTTGACCATGCAACAGCATGTAGCGCCGACTCAATACAAATCTGCTCCGATTAACATTTTATTTTATTTGTCCGGTCTTTCTTTAATTCTTTCAAAATGTATCCCTTTGAATCATTACAAGCTAAAGTTCTAGTATCATTTGAAGAACTACTATCATTGACAGAACGTTAATGTTTTACCAAGAATATGTAAAAAAAAAACTACTTTTTAAACAAAAATTCGACCATTGATGCATTTGATTTTTTTTTTATAACTGCAGTAATAGACTCTATGTTGATTCAAAGGGAAAGACAAGTGATGGCCAATGATGTTGTATGCTGCGTTTGGTTAACGCAGCTGTTGAGCCGAAATAGCATTATTATGGCATACTTTGATTTCCACTTAGGAACTTTAAGCTATCCTCACAGTGAGAAGACATTTTTCTGTTCAATCCGTTGTTATTTCTCAGTCACATGCGAGCCTAAGTAAATCCCGTACATTCGGAGTGAGTCCTGTCGAAATTGAAATGGGTTGATGCAACTACTCCCTTAAAAATTAGCATGATGTTGTTGAATCACACTTGTTTTGTTCTCTCAGTATGCTATTCCCAGATTGAATCATACAATAGACATTAGCCGTATAACGTACAAATACTTCTTCATTTGTTATACTATGCAGTATTTTAGGAGTTCTTTGACAATATTGTTTCTTCAATAGATTTACAAAGTTAACAGGAGCTGTCTGTTGCTACTACTGCTAAGTGAATCAGAAATGAACATAGGTTTCTCCTTTAATTCAACAAAATGACCACTTTATGATCTTTTATGAGCATCCTGAGTGGAACATTTGGGCACTGGCAAGCCAATCAGTATTCTCTCTTTTCTGGCTATACTTAATAGTACAGTCCCGCAGAGGGAGCTTTCTAGGACTGGCTAGCTGCCCTCATCCCTCCTAAGTGTGGCGGGAATATATAGAGAGCGCTTTTGGAGCAAGGGAAGCCTTGCACCTAAATGTTTGGGTAGAAAAAGGGGTCTGTTCTGCCATGGCGCTTCTGCAGCCTCTTCAGTAGCACATGTCAGTTACCACGGGGCTGATTGTAATCCTCCCCATGCTTTTGGTGTAATGTAGCTCAATCGGCAAGGACAAGTAGAGATAAGAAAACAGTGGATTGGACTTTCTTCGTCGAAACAAAGAACAGGAGTCAAAAGGTCAGGGGCTGCGACCAGCAGCTTCTTAAAGAAAAGGCTGAGGGAGTGATGTGGGAGGAAACAGCTGTTTCCTTCCGCATAGGGATTCTAACAGCTTTAGTTATCTCAACCATTGTTATGCGTGCGGCTCATTCGTACAACTGCAGGGAATTGAGTTAACAACTGTTACTGCCTGCAAGGGAAGGCAATAACGCTTAATTATTAAGATATTTTCCTTGAATTTAAATATGTGGTCACATCAAGCTTCCTGTCCACCACATATAAATTGAGGGTCCAGTTTGACAGGGAGAGGTGTAGAGATCCACATTTCAGAAGTGGATTGTGTGGTAATATTGTATGCTTCGTAAAGATGACAAAGTTGGGAAAAGTAAAGAAATCGACTAATGTAGTATGGTAATGTTCATTACAGTCCTCGGTATCCGCTGTTGAAATGCAGACTCAGAAATATAACGTCATCTGGTCATGCTATAGAGTTCAGCAATCGGGAATTATGCAACTCCTACAGTAGCCCGGCATCAAATATGAGGAGGATATTGTATATTCTCGACTGAGGTGGCAATAAATATTGAAAATAAAATCGCACTTGCCTTACATTTATGAGAATTTGTCTTTAAGCCATTGGGGAGCCTAGATTGTTTCACTTTTTAATATAAGAAATACATTTCATAAAATATGTATTATTGTCCATCAATAAAGGCCATCTTCAGGTTTTGGTGACATTTGCAGTCTGCCCAGCTTTTGCACTTCACAATTATTTGTTCAGAATCTATTTAAAGGCATTTCAATAATATACACTGTTGCCTCTGTGTGTGTACATATATATATATATATATATATATATATATATATATATATATATATATATATATATATATATATATATATATATACATACATATTACATGTGTGTGTGCTTGCATTGCACTTAAAGCAGTTGTTTAAACACATTTCTACGGGAAAGGATCTGTTTTTGCATATATGGATCCTTTGCTGTGATATATGGATGTTTTCCAGTGGGAGACCTAGTGGCATCCTGATTTACTTCCCTCCCATTCATTGGTTTATAACATTGGTAGTGCATTTCGATATTAAACCCCTAAACCAATCTACTAAGATTTTCAATTAACCTTTTTCATTCTCATTCTCGTCTTGAAAGGTGAAGAGAACCTAGACATTTTTACTGCAACCATGTCACTTTGTAGACAGCAACTTGAAAAAATGCCTCACATCAACTGGCAGATCTCAAAAACGTTTAACTGTATAATGAACAGTTCTTCTCTTTTTCCACAGAGAAGCAAACAGTCCAGTGGTTCACACACCATTTTCAATACACATGTCCATGTTGGTTAAAAAAAAATTGCACATATTTAGTAAAATATAATCTGATAAATTTGTTTTACTTCTTTGCTTCATGAAATCCTGCAGGTTTTTCCAATAGAATAATCACAGATTTGTATCCCTATTTCAAATTTACAAGAGGGATGATATCAAAAGATCTCCCAAATTTGCAGTTGTTGTCCAAAAACTCAGGTACAAGTGTGAAGGTAAATGTCAAGCTTCTACTCATTCAGTTGTCAGTGGCTTAACTCCTGAGCTATCGTTCAAACCATGTGATAACGTTGTCCCTTTGTTTATTTGTTTTGTGCTACCTACTTACGATAGCACTTGAAGTGATGGAACACAACCAATCTGTGTTTGGGGGAAGTTTCCTGCTATAATGAAGATGGCTGTGTATGCCATCAAGATGTGTTCCTCCATAAACTGTGGCCATGAAATTCTACTGTTAAACTGTAGACCATATCAAGCGAGATAAGATTCCCTCTGCAAGTTCCTTGTGGCTATGCACTTCATTTCTAAGATTGACAAACCTTAAATATAGTGAGGATCAATTGAAAAAGACAAACTTGCACGAAGAATCGGAAACATTTACTTTTTGTTGTTTTTGAAAAGTTGTCTTTTTAAGTATTTTTTTTTAAAGAAAATATAACTGAGCAAAGCAAAGACTTGAGGATGTTTTCAGTGGAAAGGGTTTGATAATGCATCCATTGCTATTTTTAGCCCCCAATATCATGAGTAATGCATTTATTCTGCAAGAAACTCTTAATTTGTGAAGGTTTACGTTGAGAATATTTCCACAATACAATACTTGTTATGGATCGCAATCTATGGTAACAAGGACATCATTAAAAATTAGTCCCATCTAACCTGCTGAACAGCACAATATGAGTTGTCTTTTGCCTACAAAAGGATACATTTTTCAATTGATTCTCCAGTTAAAAACAATGCCTCTACTTGCTTTATCCTCATGTGCCTATTTTGCAGGAAAAAAACGAAATAACAAATGAGCAGTCTACAGGTGATACTGACTTTATATGATTACATAGCCCACTGGAACTCTACATCCTCTCACCAACTCTTCACGTATTGAAATGTTTCTCCCGTCGCTACAATTCTACTTAATGTCCAGTCTCTATTTGGTAACCATATTGATTTATTGAGATGGAGTTTACGTGTATTTAGTTTTTTGTTTTTTTAAATCTTTCTAAATTGTTTTGTAGGAAAGAATAAAGCAAATGTGAATTGTATGTGTGACTACTCGTCTGTCACTGCAAGCTACTGTGCTCCTCCACCTACCTGATAATGCTTTGTTCCCTTTCTAAGACACAGGAACTGTAATTTAATGAAGATTATGTGTCGGAATATTTGGGCATGCAGGTTATGGAAAATGTTAAGCAGCATTGAATTTGAGATGAATAAGGATTCATCACTGCATGAATAAATATCTGCCAGTCATTAGGAGCATGGTGATGGAGAATAAAAAACTTAAATCGTCTTATTCACGTGACCCTCAAGCCTTAGTGGAGTGGTCTTTAAAGCAATATGCTGATATTAGTATACATACATGAAGAAAAACTTCTCTCCCAGTAAAGGCACTGATAGACTCAATCAAGTGTTATTGTCAATGTATAGACTGTAGCACACAAAACCAGGCTTCACTTTCTTCATTAACAATACTGTCCTGTTTTGTGTTTTTACCATCATAGTTTGCCAACTTTAGAATTAACTATCTTTTTGTAATTTGTGTTCTCAAATCTTGAGCCTGAAAATGTAATGTGATGTCTGCTCATTTAGTCTCACTCTAAGCTACACACCAACTTTGTTAAAAGTATCTTTTCTCTCTCCATCCTTTTAGATTTCTCAGTGTGATCATTCTTTAGAACTTCACATTTTCTCATACCCATATGAAAAGAATTAAAACTTAGGAAGGCCCTTTTTCAAGAGTTTTAATGGAATTGGCTTTGTATTAGGTTTTGTCATTGTTGTAGTATTAACCAGCTCATTTTTGTTCAAACATACTTATGAATCCAAATGAGCCAGTTGTCATTAAATAAAAAAAAATCAAAAGTTGTTCAAGTTATACTTAAAATGCCAGTGCCCTCTCTGGAATTCAAGTGCCTTGTAAATAGTGGCATGCAGATTAGTTTCAATGTTTGGCTGAAAGGTGCCTGTTTTTGGTTTCCAACTTTAAGCTGCTTCCCCCAATTTGTTTGCTTGGAAATGGCCTCTAGCTGACCAGCACATAATTTGGAAACAATACGTATACATATAGCTCGATTGTCAGTTAAACTTTGGTTGCTTCTGCTTAACTTGCACTGCAAGGGTTTGCTTTGGTGGTAGTAGCACATGGAAACCAGGTGATATTACCCTTTACTCATTATCCCTCGTTCATTTATATTTGGATGTAAATCTGGGATTATTTGCACTCATTTGTACATGAGCCCGAAGATACTCCCATCTTTAAGCCATGTACAAGGTTTCACACTCTAATTCTCTCTCAGAACAGTAGACTTTAACAACTAGCGCTTTGTCTTTCATTTATCTACCGCAATTTGGTCAGACTAATAGTTGTTAAAAACGGCAGGAACATTCCACGAACCAACGCAAAGCACCTTTGCTTTTGTCGCATTGATTTAATTGTATGTCAGCTTTCCGTGCCACTGCTGTGCAAGTGATAGAAAAGCATATTGTAAAGGTGAGAATCAAGCCAATTTTCGTGTATTAGTTACCATGAGTCTAGAGCTTTCTTTATTGATGAAATGGTGATTGTCAAGAGGCAGCAGAATAGTCTTCTACACAGGTCCCAGAATTACTCCAAGTTTGGAAAATTTCGTTTTCTTGAAATCTTTTCTGTCCCAAATAGAGAGAATGTAGTTTGTACCAATACGCTCTAGTGCATAAAACGTGTCTTACTACTCTGTGATCAGTATCACCACAGCTTGAGGGTGAACCTACCAGAAATGTTCCCTTTAGTGTAAGAACTGTGGCAATAGTAGTAAGCAAATTAGGTTTCTGTAGTGTCTTTGAAGGAACACCCACTCTTTGACAATTTTTCTTAGGGCTGTGTTTCAGTTCTCTTAATGAGATCAACAAAAAGGTGAGCGGAATGCTTGACTTAATCTCATTCTCTGGTAATAATATGCAGGGCCACGTTCCAGTCCATCAACAATTTGCTCGCTCTGACACTACAGACAGAACAGGGACCAGCCAGATATATATTTCATCATAAGTCCTACTTCCATAAGAACAGTCCAGCCAAACTGTCATGCCAGGTTCCCTCTGAACTGAAATACATGCAAATCTTGACCAAAATCAGTCTTTCTAGGCCTCATTAATGAGGTACAGCTTGAATCTTGCAGTAAAGTGAGCATTTACTCACATTTGGTCATACCTGTTCCACTTAAGGAATTTCAGTGAGGAGTGGTTGAGGGTTCCCTGTGTTCTCATTCCAAGGGGATGTGGACTAGGAGTTCGTATGGACTGTTCTTATTGTAGCATAAGCAAGGCTAATTTCTATATGGTAGCTCCCTGTCTGGAGTGTCACAGTGAACAAAAAAGATGGTATGAAATGTCACTCAAGCAGTTACTAGTGGCTAAAGTTAATCCAAAAATCCTTCCCACCACTTTATTTTCGTTAGAGCTCTGTTAAACTAGCATTACCCTGCTTTGGAAATATGGTGCCGCAGTAAACTTTTAAAATAACATTTTTTTTTATAAGAGTAATATATTTATCATTTAACATTCACTGATCTAATGTAGATTTATCCAGGGGCCATGAACCCATAAAGATGTAGACAGTTGCATTTGTGCAGAGACATGCAGGTTCAGCTATATCTTTTTTTGTCATTCGTGAAACTATGCAGTTTTAACAGTATGCTCAGATTTTTAAAGTTTGTGCTGCTGCTTTCCCGGTATGAGTAACAGCCACACTCTATGCCACTGAATCACACTGGGAATTCATATATCTTCGTTTGATTGCAGACCCTATAAAGGTATTTTGCACAGCAATCTGTGCAGTTATCTATTCCTTTCAATCCTTTGATTTTGTCAGTTTACCCAAACTTGTTACTGTCACCCAAGAACCAGTTTCGTGCTTAGGGTTTATAAGCATGTCTTTGCTGTTTTCTAAAGTTCATTTTGTGAGTTGGTACGGAATTGACATATTAGCATGTAACTGCCCATATGTTAAGATGCCTAAATAAAGTACTTGCATGCACTGGTATTTGCAAGCGAACGTCTTTTGCAACATTCAGCAGTTAAGTCGGTTAGAATTCAATTGAAACTAGGGTTCATCCTTAAAAGTTGAAAACAATTTGTCAATGCCTCAAATTCTGCCAAGAATGGGTGTTAAAGAACATAACATTTCTATGTGCAGAAAAAATCTAAACTTGACACCTTTTGACAGGATGCTTTCTATATTCATCTTTGTACACTCACTGGAAGATGTTCATTGTAAACTTCAAGACTAATGTGACTGGTCATGGTGAACAACCAGGCTTCCTTGGTCAATCAACATGTCACCTCCATGAGCCAGTGGAGCTATCAAGCAAATGATCGAATCACACTAATGTTAACTCTTCGTCAGGATCATATTTGTTAGCATGTGTGCCCTTGGTATCACAGACGTCTAGAATAGTGTTTCCTCTTTCACGATGCAGAAGTAGTTTAGTTGTAGGTGTACTCAATTATCTATAGCTGATTAAGACCATTGTTTGATTTTGCAAACACTGCATATTTTTCCTTGTGTCCTAATAAGCAAAGTGCTATTGACAAGGGGAATTAACCCCTTGCCCGCGGCCGGAATTCCGCTCCTGTGCGGCACATTCCGATCGCGGGCGTGGTCATGACGGCTTGGAGCCGTCATCAGCACACGAGCACTGTGTGCCATGACGGCTCCCAGCCGTCATCAGCATGGAAGGGGTTAAGATCGTGTTAGCTCGAAATGTTGCATTTAAAAAAATGAGGTGTTACATGAAATTCTCTTGTGGTTTGTCATTCCACTTGACTCTAAGCCACACCTGTCCCCTCTTTCTCTGATGCAACCATAGTTCAGTGTGCAATAACCTGTCAAAATCTCAATCATTATTTGTTCCTTAAGGTTAAGTTAAAATTTCACAGGTCTGTTTGGACAGGGAGTGCCATTTTGCTATGATTCACTGAGGCATAAAAAATTATTTGGTATTTTCCTTGTAGGTGTAATTGCTGTGGTGGGATGGCATAGTTCATCTGTTTACTCTGCACCCGTTTAAATTTCCTACCCTAAATTTGAGCTCTTGGAGTCAGTAATTTTGAGGAAACGCTCCTAAACATCAACGTTTGTTTTTTGGCCCTCTCTTATCGATGGTTTTTATTGCAATTTGCACTACTTTTTCGAATCTCGTTTATAAACGAGTAGACTCTCTTCAGCATTACCATTGGTAAAATTATCTTTAGGGAGGTAGAGCTATGTCATTTATTTGGAGGATAGGGAAGATTTCAAAGAAGCATGCAGTTAAATAACCAAGGAAATGGTGGGGTCAATGCCATCAGACGACAGAGAACACTGCTTGTATTATTATCGGATCAATACATCGTTGAACTTCCCAAACAAAGAGGAACATCATTCTCAGATGCGTGATGTGTTCGGAGGTTTAGTCCCCATTGCAGATAAAATTGTCCACTGAATCTTGATACTGCAGTGGTGGGTCTTGCTTTTCACCACCATTCTACATTTCAGGGAGCACTTTATAACGGAACACTATTGAGATTTATTCTCAGAGAAGTGTTGTGACATGGAGTCGACTGCATAGGTGGCAATCATGGTCTTATTTACTGGCCAGGAAGGTCATCAGATCTTAAGGCAACACATAGGTAATTTTAGAGTTGGCAATTTGTGTAAGAACAAAACATCACAGTGATACTGCTTTGTAGATCATTTGTTTATTCAAATATTTATTCCGTGTAATTTGTGAAATGTTTTGAATGTCCACCAGGCAGATTATATGGTGAGCACTACAATATTCTTTTTGTTGGATTATTTATGATTTTATTTTGAACACTGTATATAGCCAGATTTTGTTTGTTTGACTTAGTGTGAAATATTTGTTTTAAAATACATTATTCGGTGCCTGATTTATTAAAAGATTGTTTCTTTCCTTATCTGCATTTTGTATTTGAAATGTAACTTTCTAAGATACATTACTCACAATGTCTGTTTTATTATTCTGATGGCTTTGAATGGTGGTTTTCAAATCACATTTATCACTGTATTATAGCTGCACAATCATATAGCAAGAAAGGTCTCTCCGGCTGTAAACCATCTTTTTTTCATTGCTGGGGTAGGAATCTATAAATAGGGTGTCCGTGCTACCACCACATTATGAGTTTGCCACTTTTCCTTAACATACCCAGATGCTGCATTCAGAGCTGAGAATACAATGAGGACAGAATGAGTGGTTTGTGCACTGTGCTTGCAAAGTGTGGTACTTCACGCCCAATATTGAATCTTTGTTGGAGTGCTATTGCTCGATTGAGCTAAAGTGGTCTAGGGTGAGGGGAAGATAATGGCACCCAACACCCTCCATTTTAAATACCATGCATTCTCACATATTTCAGAATTGAGGCATGTGGCTTTTTAAAGGTACACTATGTGTGCTGGCCTGAATTATAAATGAAGTGCTACACGACAAATAAGTTTTGTATTGCCTAATAACTTATTAAAAGCTCACAATATAACAGTAATGTATCTTGCATTTTTGTCATCTAACTCCTCATTTTCCAAATTATTTATAGAGCATAGAACTGCACTCTTATGGACAGAAAACACTTTTTTGTAAACTATATCAATACTTTGCAGACCGTATTTTAATTGGAAGGAGATGCTCTGAATTATGTGATAACTGTTGTTCAATAGTGTTGCTGACCAGAGCATTTATTGTGCACATGTTCTGAACATTGTTTATTAGTTTTGTTTTAAGCTTTTTTGTCATGCTACATCCATATCTGTATTTATATCTTATTTGTTTAACCTTTGAGTGTATCATGGCAATTGTACAGATTGTTTTTGTGTTGTTGTCGTCATTAACGTGATAGAATTTGCTACAAAAATTTTAAAAAGAAAAAAATCCAGATCAAAACCAAACTTGGAGTTTGCTCTAGAATAAATTACTGATGTTAAATTCCTTGTAGCGTCGCTTCTTAATCTCATAAGCACATATATACAGCCCCATCTTGCATTTGTGCATTCCCTTGTATAAATGACTGACAGTTTTTTTAAATGTATTAATTACATTTTCTTTCAATGAATGTGTCTGTTATTGAGTTTTCACTATTCACAAACACTAAGCTATGTCTACAATTCCAGCTGCTTCTATAATCACTTTAAAAAAATCAAATGTATATGTAAAAAAATCATTTGAGCTCATTCCATAGCTCTTTCCTATCTCAGCTTTGTTGGTAACCTGCAGAAACTGCTGATATCCCAGTATCTCAAATGTGATGCCACCTGGACCACTGAACTTGTTTGATCCCTCAACTGTGAGATTCGGTGGCGGTGTGAAACAGCCAGTAGTCACAGCCATATCATTCAGTATTCTCTTCAGTCTATAATACTAACCTGCAGCCAAAGAAGCATCAGAGAGAGCAACAAAACGTTTCCACTGCCCTTCCCAGCACTATTTCATGAGGTTCATTCCATTTCAGTGTGTGGGGCGAAGCAGGAGGATGCTTTCTATCCACTACCATCACTGGACTAGGATAGCCAATCATGCATGGCTACTCGTACTGATGATGAATGTCTATACTTTACATCTCTATCTGATAGAGACGTATTGGTTGCAGATTCCTTACCTTAGAACATTCACCAGGTGTCAGACTGGATCCAGAAGTTTTCGACTAGTACACCTGTGTGCCGGTTGGTGGAATAGTTCAGATCTACATTGTATATAGGCGCCACCCTGGTGTGCTGATGTCGGTTCTTTCCTTTCTGGTCCAGATAGCGCTGACCCATGAAGAGCTACCCTCAGTTATTTTTTGACTGGCATTTTTCTCATGTTTTGTCAACTTACTTTTTTATATAGATTTTCTCTGCTGTGACAAGAGGTCCCCAAAGGAACCAGCAGGTTTCAAACCATGTGGTGTCTGTCACATGCAGATTTTTTTGTGGTGCTTGGAGAGGGACCATGACTCCTTGACCTGCAAGGGCTGCTATACTATGCAACCAAAGGCGCTGAGCGAGCGAGCGATCCCTCAAGCTCCTTGCCACCTGATGCTGTACTACCTTATGACGCTCAAGATCCCGGTCGTCTGGAAGGTCCTGGGACTGTTTCCAGAGCTGCATCTGGTAATTGTTGTCCAGTTCAAAACCATCTGGTAAGTCCCACAAACATGAGGAGTCAAAGAGGTCTTTGACTTTACCGCACCCAACATAGTTTTCTGAAAAGGCATGGGAGTGTCGGCACTCCAGGACTCGCAATTAAGCGGAGTCTGAGTTAGGGTCCGCTCCACATTTCCCTGACTTTCCTGTCGCCAGAGTGACCCACGCTGAGCTTAAAGAATTTTATTAAGCCGTGCACATCATATTTGGGTGGTCTGGCCCATCTTGAGCGCCTTCAGGCCCCCTAGGTTTGAGAGACACCCACTGGATCCTCGCTGGTGGGTTTGTCCTCTGCAGCATTCGGGCCCATGGATACCATGTTGCATCTGGAGCCGAGCCGCCAGCAAAACCACATTTGGCGCCCGCTGCAGTCCCTGTGCCTATGCCCCTGACGCCACGGATGTCCGACGTTAGTGCCATCGTCTTCGGCTGGAGTCACCCCTTCCTTACCTTTACTCCTCTTTAATGAAGCCCTTACTGAAGCTCTACTCACAGCCTGCTCCAAGCCCTGCGCAGGGGCTCCTGTGCAGAGGACAACTGTCCATCGCCATCGCCCCACTCCTGGGGACCCTAGTTTCTTTACCCAGCACTCCACTCTGGAGAGCTTGGTTGTCCATGCCTCTACCTGCAGAATCATCGGTGGCGCGCTCTCTATCACTCCACTGGATATGGAATCCAAGAGGCTGGATACCTGTGGCAAGAGAATATTCTCTCCCTCCAGCCTTGCACTTCTGGTAGTGAACACTTTGTGCCTTTTGGGCTCATATTTGCATATAATCTTGAATTCAGTTGCAGAAGTGCTGCCTGTGGTCTCGGAGGATGCCCAAGCCATACTCTCCCAAGCTGGTGCTCACAGAAGAGACTCTGCAAAGTTCATCACATGTTGTGAACCGGACAGAACTGACTCGCTGTGCAAGATTGATGTCATGTTATGTTACCAGGGTATTTGTAGAGCGCGGAGCTACTCGGAAGAGTCCCGGCGCTAGGTGGGTGTGACAGAGCTAGCTAAAGAAAAAAGGCGCGAAAGCTATTGCTGAAGCAACCAAGTTTTTAGGCACTTCCTGAAAGAAAGAAGATTGTGCATCTTTCTTGGAGTTGGCGGCATACTGTTCCAGAGTTTGGCCGCTTGCCCCTGAAAAGATCAGCCTCCTATTCGAGAGCGGAGGAACACAGGGGTGCGTGCTAGCCACAGCTTCGAAGAGCGCAGAGTGCACTGGGGATGGTAAAAATTGGATTCTTTTCCTGAGATAAGGGACTCCAGTGTCATGTAGGGCGTTAAAGCCAGGACAAGGGCTTTGAAGTGGATCCTCTTACGGACCGGGAGCCAATGAAGAGATTTCAGTCCTCTGGTCGAGTAAGAGTATCGCCCTGGCCGCAACGTTTTGGACTGCCTGTAGATGGGTGAATAGGTATTCTGGTAGTCCTAGGTACAGGATGTTAGCATAGCCCAACCTGGATCCGATCAGTGCCTGGACCACCGTTTTCCTGTGGGGGACCAGCAGGAGGGGCAAAAACTGCTTTAGCATTTGCAGGAGGCCGAAGCGTTGTCCGGCTACAGCTTGAATCTGTGATTTCATTTTTAGAGTCTCCTCCATTTTCACCCCCATGCTTTTAACTGAGCTGACCGAGGTTGAAGGCGGATGCAAGTCCTGAGCCCACCAGTTGCGCAACATATTGTTAGGGGGCAGACCAAAGAATATAATTTTAGATTTTTCGGAACTGCATTTCAGTTGATTTAGCTGGATCCAGGCAAATACATCAGATAGAACGGAGTTGATCACTTCGCCTCTGAAGTCTGTATTCTTGTCGCAGGTAAAGAGCAGCTGCGTGCAGCATACAACACTATGTTCGAGGCATATCAGCTGCAGATTGTACAATTAGCATTAGATCGCCACCTGGTGTTGGGCTCGGATGATTGCATGTTGTTGTCGTCTTGGAAGAAGTCTTTGTAGTCACGAGATGGGCGACTCCTCCTTTGGACGATAGTGCGCATGGGCATCGCGTCCATCCTTAGATTGTTTTTTTTCCGCCACTGGTTTCGGATGCAACTTTTACACTCCGGTTCGAAAATCTAGTTTTTAAAGACTTCGACGCGCAAAACTTTCTAAAAACAAACTTTAAATTCAATATACATTCACTCGACCTCATCGCTTCGATTCCGGTCGTCGACGCGGGCCGTCGCGCCTACCCACGTGGTGAGGCCTACACCTCATGGAAAGGACACCATTCAAAAGATGCCCCATGTGTGGAGCAAAATTTCCACACAGCGACCATCACGAGGTGTGTAACCTGTATTTATCACCGGAACACGACGAGTCGAGCTCCACAGCTTTTGATCCAAGAAGACCATTCGAGATCAGAGGGCCCGTCAATGCGACATGCAGAGATCAGCTCCGGAACCGGTGGACATCTTCGACGAAGGTCCATGTGTCCCCGAGGCAGATTTCGATGATCTCCAGATCGTATCTGAGGCAGACGACTCCGATGACTCCATACCATCAGGTCAACTCATGAGTACGACTGCCCCTACCCCACCCCCAACACCTATACCAAAGGCTAAGGTTAAAACTCTGCCTACAGGGCACAGTCGAGACCGAGACACTGCTTCGAAAGCCCAGCCATCGAGCCCGGCTCCGAAGAAAATATTAAAGCCTTCCGGTAGCTCCATACCGAGCAAACCGCACATGCCGATACGACCAGCTCCCTCTGCACCGAAACCGACAGAAGTCCCAGTTCCGAAAAAGACCCATAAACCGCCGACTCCTAAAGACAATACGGCACCGAAACCAATGAAGCCTGTTTCCGACGCTTCCAAGCCGACCAAAACAGCTTCCAGTCCAAAATCTTCGGTGCCGAAACCTACAAAGCCTGCTACCGATGCCTCCAAGCCCTCGAACCAGGCCTCGACTCCGAAAACAATACCTTTGGTGCCGAAAACTAAGCTAAAAGGACTATACAATAACTCCTAAGGCTAAAGACAAGCAGAAACCAGGCCCGGAGACGAAAAAATCGGTGCTGAAAGCAATTTCTGAAGAAGAACTTTTTAGACCTGATCCTTTGCAAAAGAGGATATACATAGACCCAGAAACATGACAAGTTTCCACCACACCACACAAGAAGAGCAAATCTGAAAGAAACAGGTTAGTATTAGATTCCTTACCTTAGAATATCCCCAGGCGTCAGTCTGGATCTGGAAATGTTTGCATAGCAGTACCGCTGCGCGTCGGTAGGCGTCGTCTGCGGGTCCGGCGTCGTTGGCGCCGGGATGACGTCGCCGGAGTACTTAGACGCCGCCCTCGCTCGCTGACGTCAGTTCTTTTTTCCGCGGCAGCAAGCGCAGGTCCGGACTAAGCTTTTTCGATCCTTTTTGGATCCGTTTCGAGTCGAACGATTCCATCGGTGCCGGTAGGGGTGCCCGGGTTCAAGCCCTCTGCCGACTGCAACCGACTAATGTCGGTTACCGACCCTCATCGCCGGTGCCTGCATTGCCTGGGGCCCGACCATGATGACAAGTCGCAAGTCGTGCCCCGACTGCCGGTCCTTGATGTCGAAGGCTAGGCGGGAGCGATCCCGTAAGCGCCTCGAGCACCGGCAGTCGGCCCGCGACGCTCGAGGTCCCGGTCCGGAAGGAGGTCGAAGGACCGGTCGCGGGTCCGGAGTTATCACAGCTCGGCGAGTCGACACCACTCATCGGGCTCCAAGTCCTCAGGTAAGAGGCACAACAAGTCGAAAAAGTGACATCGCTCTTTTGATTCCCCCCAACGCTCGTGCGATGCGGCCGGGTATTCGGGTGACACCGCCCACGCGGCTCCGCCGAAGCCACAGGCGTCGCGCCCTGCTTCATACCCGCCGGTCCCTGGGCAGAACACGACGCCGGAGGAGATCAATGCCTTCCTCATGGCCATGAGGTTGCTCACTGCTCCGTCGGGTTCCGCGGCTTCTTCGGGACCCGCAGCCCCGGCTGGGAGCCTAAGCGGGCCGGGAGCTTCGCCCCTGGAGCTGTCAGGTGCTTCACCCCCGGTGCCGTCGGGTGCTTCGGCCCCGGCGCCGTCGGGTGCTTCGGCCCCGGCGCCGTCGGGTGCTTCGGCCCCGGCGCCGTCGGGTGCTTCGGCCCCGGCGCCGTCGGGTGCTTCGGCCCCGGCGCCGTCGGGTGCTTCGGCCCCGGCGCCGTCGGGTGCTTCGGCCCCGGCGCCGTCGGGTGCTTCGGCCCCGGCGCCGTCGGGTGCTTCGGCCCTGGCGCCGTCAGCGACTTCGGTACCAGCGCTGCAAGGCCCCTCTGGATCCGGGTCGCCGCTGGTCGACCTTACGACCCGGCCGGTGTCGACCCCTAGGGTGTCGCCCCCACATGACACCCCCGCATGACGCCGTCCCTGGTCCACCCCTCGGTCCGGATCTGACGCCGGAGCGACGTCGCTCGACGCCGCTTTCGGCGTCGGCTGAAGAGGAATTCTTAGATGATCTGGGTCCATCCTTTACCCCTTAATACCAGGAGATGGACGACGAGAGAGGCTGGGAGGGGTCTGAGGACCCTCTGGCACGTGAGTGCCAGTCATTTCAGGACTGGACACAGGAACTAGGGGAAGCCAGTGGCCTGGATACCTCCCAGACACTAGTTTTGTCTCCCCTCCTACCATGGCTACGGAGGAGGGGGCTGCTTATAGTGTGGTGCTGACGAGGGTGGCCAAGACCTTGGCTCTTGAGCTCCCCGTTGCAGCGGTGACGTCTAACATCCTCACAGAGGTCCTTAAACCGCAGGTAATTTCCCCAGAGCCTCTACTGCCGTTTAATGAGGCACTCACGGACGTCCTGTTGGCACTTGGTCTAGGCCCACTACAGGTCCCCATGTAGATAGGACCATCGCTAGGCGCCACCGCCCTGCTCCGGGTGACCCTAGTATCCTGTTCACCCACCCCACCACCGAGAGCCTGATTATCCAGGCCTCTACCTCCCAATCCGCATTCCCGACTGCACCTCCGGATCAGGAATCCAAGAGGTAGGAGCAATTTGGCAAGAAGATGTTCTCCTCCCTTAGTTTGGGGTTGCGGTCGATCAACACCGCGTGCGTCTTGGGCCGTTACACCCATTCCCTGTGGGATACGGTTGCAGCAGTGCTGCTTGAGTGCCCGGAGGGAGCCCGGGTGAAGCTCGCTCAAGCCCTCGCGGACGGACGAGACGCAGCGTGGTATTCAATACGATGTGGACTGGATACCACGGACTCGCTGGGGAGAGCGATTTCCACGTCTGTGGCGGTTCGCCGCCACGCCTGGCTGAGGTCCGCCAACTTCTCAGCCGATGTCCACTCTTATGGACATGCCGTTTGATGGCAGCCACCTCTTCGGTGGCAAGGCAGATAGTGCGCTGGAACGCTTTAAATACTCCAGGGCTACGGCCAAGTCCTTGGTCCTGTCGGCCCCGCGCCAGCAATCTTCTGCCCAGCGCTCCTTTCGTGGCCACGGAAGGGGCGCCCCCACACGTCCTGCCAGCCACGGGCTGCAGACTACCATTCAGCGCGGCGGCTGGCGTGGTTACCGTTGCAGCGGTAACAGGGGACAACGGCGCAGCCAGTCCACATCTACCCCAGCAGTATCTGCCTCAAAGCCTTCCTAGTCCGAGCTTTCAGGCCCATTTGACGCCAGTGGGGGGCAGGGTTCACCATCACCTCCTCCACTGGTGCTCCATCACATCGGACAGGTGGGTGCTGCAAATCGTCCGAAGGGGCTACTCCCGTCCCCTTCGAGGCGACCCCTCCAGCCAAGCCACCGCAGTACCACCTGTGTCGGGGGATCACTTGCAACTTTTGCAAGAGGAAGTTATGGCCCTCTTGGCCAAAGGGGCCATCGAGCGCGTTCCTGGGCCAGAAGTAGGGTGTGGTTGTTACTCCCACTACTTTCTGGTTCCCAAGAAGGGCAAAGGGGGCCTACGCCCTATCTTGGACCTGTGGAACGTCAACGGCTTCCTCTGGAAGGAGAAGTTCAAGATGCTGACTTTGGTTCAAGTCTTAGTTGCCCTAGACCCGGGATACTGGATGGTAGCGTTGTACTTGCAGGACGCCTATTTCCACATTCCCGTCCTGCCGTCCCACCGGCGCTACCTGCGGTTCACGGTAGGCCACGAGCACTTTCAGTTTACCGTGCTCACCTTCGGCCTTACCAGCGCCCCACGGGTGTTCACGAAAGTGATGGCGGTGGTCTCAGCTCATCTGCGCAGGTTAGGGGTTTCAGTCTTCCCTACCTCGACGTCTGGTTGTTGAAGGCGGGCTCGGCCCTGACAGTCATCAGCCACCTCCAGACTACGGTTGACCTCCTGCACCTGCTGCGGTTTTCTATCAATGTGCCGAAGTTGCACCTGTGTACCTCTCAGAAGCTCCTCTTCATCGGAGCGGTTCTAGACTCGGTGCAGTTTCGGGTTTATCCTCCCGAACAGCGGGTTCGGGATATTCAGGCTCTGATTCCGATCTTTCAGCCATTATTCCGAGTCTCGGTCAGGTTGACGCTGCGGCTTCTGGGGCTGATGGCCTCCTGCATCCTTCTGGTGCATCACGCCAGGTGGCGGATGCGGGCTCTGCAGTAGGACCTGAAGTTTCAGTGGGCCCAGCATCAGGGCAACTTGTCCGACCATGTCTTGATCTCGGAGGGCACTGCAAGACCGTTGCAGTGGTGGCTCCCGGACCGCGAGTGGGTCAGCGGCAGATCCCTCTCCCTACCCCAACCGGAGCACGTAGTTGTGACTGACGGGTCCCTCCAGGGCTGGGGGGGCCACATGGGAGAGGCAGAGATCAACCTTCTGGAGCTGCAGGCGATCCAGCTTGCACTGAAGGCATTCCTCCCCTCTATCCGGGGGAGTCTAGTGCAGGTGTTCAAAGACAACACCACCGCCATGTGGAACTCCAACAAACAGGGCGGGTTGGGGTTGTGGACCCTATGCCAGGAGGCTCTGCGCCTGATGTTCCAGCAGTGGCTGGAACATCAGGGTGTGACCCAGGTGGTTCAACACCTGGTAGGTTCCCTGAACACCAGGGCGGACAAACTCAACCGTCGGTGCATGATGGATCACGAATGGCATCTAAACTTGGACGTGGCGCAAGGTCTCTTTCAGCAGTGGGGAGAGCCTTGGTTAGATCTATTCGCCACAGAAGAGAACGCGCAATGTCATCAGTTCTGCGCGTTGGACTTTCAAAGCGGCACTCACTCGGAGACCGATTTTCATCGCGAGTGGAGTTGTGGTCTGTTGTACGCCTTTCCGCCTATACCACTTATGCCCAGAGTGCTGAAGAAGATCAGGCACGACCGGGCCCAAGTCATCCTTATGGCTCCGGACTGGGCACAAAGATCCTGGTATCCCGAGCTACTCAGCATGTCATTCGATCCCCCGATTCGTCTGCCTCTTCAGGAGGACCTTCTGTCGCAGCAGCAGGGGACGGTCCTCCACCTGAACCTGTCCAGCCTCCACCTCCATGCGTGGAGATTGAGCGGTGACAGTTGAGGCCATTTGACTTGGCTCCTGAAGTCTGTGATGTTATTCTGGCAGCCAGACGTCCCTCCACAAAATCGGTATATGCCTGCAGGTGGAACAAATTTGTGGCATGGTGCACAGCAAAGGCTGTGGATCCACTCTCTACCCCTTTTTCTGAGGTTCTCCTCTTTCTTCTTTCTCTTACCTAGCAGGGCTCTGCTCTGGGCACTATCAAGGGCGACCTCTCTGCCTTTTCCGCCTTCTTAAGGCTCCCTGATCAGCCCTCTTTGTTCAAGTCCCCAGTTGTAAATAGGTTGTTGATGGGCATCACTCATATGTTTCCCCCTGTTCCTTTCGTGATGCCTCAGTGGGACTTGAACCTTGTTTTGACGTATCTGATGTGCGCTCCCTTCGAGCCACTTCATAACTGTCCTCTTCGTCTTCTTACCCTTAAGACGGCATTCCTGGTTGCCATCACCTCTGCCAGGAGAGTGAGTGAGCTCCAGGCCCTTTCTTCACAACCTCCTTTCCTTTCTGTCCATCCGGACAAAGTTGTGTTGCGGACGCGACCCTCTTTCCTGCCCAAGGTAGTCACAGCCGTCCACATCGGGCAGTCCATCACCTTGCCCACCTTCTTTCCGCCTCCGCATCCCTCGAAAGAGGAAGAGAGGCTCCACCGTCTGGACCCAAAAAGTGTGCTCTCATACTCTCTGGATCGCACACGCCAGTTCTGAGTGGATGACCAACTCTTAGTTGGTTACGTGGGCGCTAAGAAGGGACGGGCGGTGCACAAACGGACCATTTTCCGATGGGTCGTCTTGTGCATCAAGGCTTGTTATTCACTGGCTGAAAAGGAGCCTCCTGTGGGGCTACGTCCCCATTCCACTCGGGCCACGGCGGCTACTAATGCCCTGGGTCGAGGAGTCCCCTTGCAGGACATCTGTCAGGCAGCTACGTGGGCCTCGCTGCACACGTTCGCAAGATTCTACTGCCTGGACAGCCAAGTCCGGAGAGATGGCTTTTTCGGCCATTCCATTCTCCAGGACTTTCTGGTGTGATTATTGGTTTGCAGACCCACCACCGGGGTTGGTATTGCTGGGGTATCTATTCTAAGGTAAGGAATATAATACTAACCTGTTTCTTTCAGATGCACAAGTTACTTACCTTCGGTAACGATATTGCTGTAAGAAACAGTAGTTAGTATTAGATTCCTTACCGCCCCACCCATTGTCCCCGTTCTGCGAACCGATATCTAGGGTTAAGGTCATCCCCTTTCATGGCACCAATGTTGGTTTTTATCATGGCTCTGCGATTCTGGCGCGGAAAAGATGTGTATATGAACTGACGTCAGCACGTGAGGGCTGCGTCTAAGTACTACGGCAACGTCATCCCGGCACCGACGATGGACACAGAGCCGCAGACGACGCCTACCGACGCGCAGGGGTACTGCTACGCAAAAATTTCTGGATCCTGACTGATGCCTGGGGATATTCTAAGGTAAGGAATCTAATACTAACTACTGTTCCTTACAGATATATTGTTACCGAAGGTAAGTAACTTTTGCGTCAGATACAGCACCTACACCTCCAGTGCATGTCAAGAAGAAAGACTCTGCCACATCTCCTATGCACCCTTCTTCTCCTGTATCTCCCTCTCCTGCTAACACTTTAAACATTTCGCCTCAAAATTCTCCTCTTCATTCTCCACAACATACACCTCCTCAGGATGCTGATGATGATCAGTATAGCATGGGGGGAGGGAAAGACCCAGATGACCCTTTTCCCTACCCAACAGGTTCACCAGACTGGGAGTATCCAAACCCACAGGATATACCAGATATTCCTGACCCACATATATATCAATCTAAACCTTTTCCTCCAGAAGACAATATTGGGTTTGGACACTTGATTAATAGGGCTGCCATCTATCACAGTCACCATGCATTCAGATGAGGCAGAAGAGGACTTTTTACTAGACACTTTTGAGCATTCCCAAAAATCTGTACAAATACTGCCAATGATGAAAGGAGTTATTAAATATGCCCCAGAAGTCTTTAAACATCCTGTACGGGCTAGAATCATAAACCCAAGGATAGAAAAAAAGTACAGAGGAGCTCCTGAGGAACCTGATTACATTAACTGACAACTACCCTTAGACTCCCTAGTAGTAGCAAATTCACAAACATCAGGAGAAGCACCACCACCTGATAAAGAATCCAAAATCCTAGATGCCTCAGGGAAAAGAATAGCTGCCCAAGCTAGTAATGCATGGCGCATTGATAACACATAGGCCTTCCTCACAAGATATGATAGGGCTCACTATGATCAGCTAGCGAAGCTTCTACAACATCTACCTGATCAATATAAGGCACAAGCAGATGACCTCATACAAGAGGGTAAGCTTATATCGAACACCTCCATTAAATGTGCACTAGATGTAGCAGACACTGCATCCAGGGCAATAAACACCAGTGTCCTTCTTAGATGTCCGGCGTGGCTACGCATTTCAGGATTTAAGCAAGAGGTACAGACTACTATCTTAAATCAACCATTCAACTAACACCGGTTGTTTGGTCCAGAAGTAGACTCAGCTCTTGAAAAAATGAAAAATGACACTGACACAGCCAAGTCTATGGGAGCTTTGCAGTCCACCCAAGCAAGAGGCTCCTTTTGTTGCTCCTTTTACAGAGGAGGCTCCAAACAAGCTGAAGCAGACAATGTAGCTTCCTTTAAAACTAATACACAAGCATCCTCTAATAAAGGATACTTTAGAGGGGGCTACAGAGGTAATAACAATAAGGGAAGAGGTTGAGGTAATAACAACAATCGATCCTCTTCCACCACTAAACAGTGACTTCCTTCAGCTCCCCCAACAGCATACCACTCCTGTAGGGAGGAGATTAACGCAGTTCCTACCTGTCTGGAATTCCATCACAACAGAGAAGTGGGTAAGACAGATTATCCAGTATGGTTACTGCCTAGAGCTTACAGCTACCTCTCCACATATGCCACCCAGACAGTGTCCAATGTCCACAGAACATCGAACGCTGCTCCAACAAGAGGTTCTCTCATTGCTACAAAAAGATGCTAGTTCCATTGCAACATCAAGGAACAGGGGGTTATTCACTCTACTTTCTAATACCCAAAAAGGATGGGACATGAAGACCAATTCTAGATTTGAGGCCTCTCAATCTGTATATACACTTAGATCATTTTCACATGATCCCTTTACAACAAGTGCTCCCATTATTGCAACAAGGTGATTTCCTCACTACACTAGACCTCAAAGACTCCTACTTTCACATTCCCATACATCCTTCTCACAGGAAGTATACCAGGTTTTTGCTAGAAGGACAACACTATCAATTCAAAGTCTTTCCATTTGGAGCACCAAGAGTGTTCACAAAGTGCTTAGCAGTAGTAGCAGCACATCTCAGAAGACAACATATCCATGTCTTCCCTTACTTAGACGATTGGCTCATAAAGGTCAAGTCATTTAACCAGTGTGTTCAACACACATCCCACACAATTCAGACACTGCACAACTTGGGGTTTACAATAAACCACACCAAGTCACATCTATAGCCCTCACATGTACATTAATACCTAGGGGCTACCATAAACGCCAATACAGCTCTAGCTTATCCCAGTCCAGCCAGGATACAGAGCATTCAAGCCTTAGTCACAAGGTTTCAAAACCAACACTCTCTCCCAGCCAGAGTGTTCATGCAACTAATAGGCATGATGGCATCTTGCATTTTTATTGCACCATATGCAAGACTACAAATGCGTCCATTGCAGGAATGTCTAGCACATCAGTGGAATCAGGCACAAGGACAACTGACAGACCTGGTGTTGGTAGACAGCCGCACACATCGCTCTCTGCAGTGGTGGAACACCAAAAACTTGTCCAGAGGGCGGCAGTTCCTCGAGCCTGTTCCACAAATAGTACTGACAACAGATGCATCCCTGAAAGGATGGGGAGCACGTCTGCTCCACCACACAACTCGGGAAGATTGACTGCTCAATAAAAGGTGCTTCACATCAATCACCTAGAGTTGCTGGCGATTTTCCTGGCACTAAAGTCCTTCCAAGTACATATACAGAACAAAGCTGTCTCAATCCGGACGACAACATGACAGCCATGTACTACATACAGAAACAAGGAGGCACACATTCCCTGCAACTGTCCCAACTAGCACAAAACATTTGGAGATGGGCCATTCCACAAAACATATATCTGCTTGCAGAACACCTTCCAGGAGATCGCAATCAGATAGCCGATCTGTTAAGTCGACAAACACAACAGATTCACAAATGAGAACTACATCTGCAAGTTCTTCAACCATTCTTTCACAAGTGGGGTCATCCAGACATAGACCTGTTAGACCACACACGAAAACGCAAAATGGCCAACCATCGCTGCCAGGTTTCCACATCCGTTGTCCAAGGGTAATGCGATATGGATGAACTGGTCAGGCAGATTTGCTTACGCTTTTCCGCCAACACCACTAATACCACTAGTGGTACGCAAACGAAGACAACAGTCTCTCAAGCTGATTCTGGTAGCTCCCACATGGGCACGCCAACCCTGGTTCACCACACTGCTAGAACTCTCTCTAGTTCCACACCAAAAACTGTCTCTCACACCATCGATGCCAACGCAGAACCATGGAGACATCCGGCATCCAGATCCAAATCAACTGAATCTGGCGATCTGACTCCTGAAGTCTTAGTTTGGTTACCTTAACCTGCCACCGGACTGTATAAATTTCATTAAAGAAGCCAGAAGACCTACTACTAGAGCTTGCAATGCTGCTAATTGGAAAAGATTTGCAATTTACTGCAATAATAATCAAATTGATCCCTTAGATGCTTCTGTCCAAAAGATTATCTGTTACCTTCTACATTTACAAAGATGGAATCTAGCTTATTCATCTATACGTTTACATCTTGCAGCCATTGCTGCATATCTGCAAAACAGACAACATATGTTGTTGTTTAGAGTACCAGCAATTAAAGCTCTTATGGAAGGATTAAAAAGAATTATTCCTCCTAGGTTACCACCGTCTCCAGTGTGGAACCTAAACATTGTTCTTACAAGGCTCATGTGACCCCATTTTGAACCTTTAAACGAATGTGAACTACAATTTCTCACATGGAAAACAGCTTTCCTTGTTGCTATTACCTCTCTTAGAAGAGTTAGTGAAATTCAAGCTTTCACTATACAAGAACCGTTCTTACAATTCCACCGTAACAAAGTGGTTCTAAGAACTTATCCTAAATTCCTTCCTAAAGTAATTACTCCTTTTCATCTAAACCAATCAGTTGAGTTACCAATGTTTTTTCAAAACCCAGACTCGGTAACAGAAAGAGCTCTACACACACTAGATGTCAAAAGAGCTCTTCTCTATTACATAGATGGGACCAAGTCCTTTCACAAAACAAAGCAACTATTTGTAGCCTTCTCTCCACCACAAAAAGGCTATCCCATTTCAAAATCGGGCATTGCAAGGTGGATTGTTAAATGTATACAAATATGCAATCACAAAGCAAAATGCACATTAACAGTTCCTCCTAAAGCGCACTCCACATGCAAACTAGGAGCCTCTATGGCTTTCTTAGGAAAGATTCCTCTAGAAGACATATGCAAGGCACTAACATGGTCTACAACACACACCTTCACTAAACACTATTGTGTTGAGAGCAAAGCCAAGCAGCAAACTGCAGTAGGCCAAGCTGTCCTTAAAACTCTCTTTCAAACTACTGCAGCAGATACAGGTGACCACCGCTAGGGGGGACACTGCTGCACAATCGATGCTAAGTGTACAATCTGCAGCTCATATGCCCCGAACGGAAAATGCTACTTACCAGTATGCATCTGTTCTTGGCATGTAGAGCTGCAGAGTTGTATACGCCCTCCCGCCTCCCCGGGACCTGTGTCTGTTCCAGTTTTATCTTAATTATATATACACGCATGGACATACTTTCTTCTTTCTACTAACTCCATCATTTCCCATCATGGCAAAAAACAATCTAAGGATGGAGCCGATGCCCATGCACACTATCGTCCAAAGGGAGAGTCACCTATCTCGTGACTACAAAGACTTCTTCCAAGACGACAACAACATGCAATCATCCGAGCCCAAAACCCGGTGGCGATCTAATGTGCACAACTCTGTAGCTCTACATGCCAAGAACAGATGCATACTGGTAAGTAGCATTTTCCTTTTGCTCAGTAGGTCTCAGACAAATTCGCTAGGGGAGACATGTAAATGTTAAACAATGAAGGGCTGAGAATAGAGCCCTGCGGGACTACCACCTTTAGGGGGGGAATGGAAGCCGAAAAAGGCAGAGCCCAGACTGTTTGTTTGCGGTCAATCAGGAAAGAGCAAACCACTTGAGTACCGTCCCCCCGAAACCAGACTCCTGGAGCCTCAAAAGAAGTGGTCGTGAGGGACGGTATCAAAGGCCGCAGATAAATCCAATAGTATCAGTACAGCTTTGCCACCCCTGTTAAGGACATCCATGATAGCCTCCGAGATTTCTAGGAGCGCTGATTCAGTGCTGAAATTTGACCTGAACCCGGATTGGCGCTGATGCAGTATGTGGTTAGTTTCCACAAAGGTGGTGGTGACCGAGTTAACATATTTTTCCAACGCTTTGGAAAGGAATGGCAGTAGAGATATGGGTCTATAATTTGAGGCTATCTCTGGGTCCAAAGTCAGCTTTTTCAGGAGGGGGAGTATTAGCGCCTTCTTCCACCTATCAGGGGCCAGCCCAAGCTGCACTGAGACATTCAAAATCCAGTTTACTACTGGATAGATAGTCTCAGCTATTGATGCTAGGATGGTGGCTGGGCATGGGTCCGAGGGAGCCCCCGACATTGAAGTTTTCATAATTGCTGATGAAGTAGCCAAAGGGAGGGGGGGGGAGTTTAGTAAAGGATGGGGCCCTGGTCCGAGGGAGAATGGAGATGGGCTCAATAACTGGTGCTAGAGTAGGGAGGCGAGGGAAGAAGGTGTCCTGAATCTTTTTAATTTTATCAAAGAAGAACAAGGCCATATGGCCCACCCATGTCTCAGAGGGAGTGAAAGTCCTAGCCACCACTCTGGGGGCGGTGAATTCTCTCACTGTAATAACCCTTTCGCTGTGGGGGTAATTCCCGGGGGGGGGGGGGTGTGAGCACGGCACTGTGGTGCTCGTGACGA
Source organism: Lissotriton vulgaris (assembly GCF_964263255.1). Classification (NCBI taxonomy): domain Eukaryota; kingdom Metazoa; phylum Chordata; class Amphibia; order Caudata; family Salamandridae; genus Lissotriton; species Lissotriton vulgaris. The sequence continues at coordinate 1,330,792,884 of NC_141687.1, forward strand.
GCCCAGCTCGTCATGAGTCACAGTGGAGCTGGGCTCATGACGAGCTGGGCTCGTCACAACTCCGCCCACTCATTAATTCGCCCGCACAGTTGGGGAATCAATTGCGAGTGGGCAGAGCGCAGCCATTATGACGAGCCCAGCTCATAATGAGCACAGCTCCACTGTGACTCATGACGAGCTGGGCTCGTCATGAGCACCGAAGGAGTTAAAAAATCTCCTTACTCTTGTTATCTGCCGCTTCGATTTTCGAGGAGAAGAAAGGTTTTTCTCCTCAAGAATGCGATTATGATGGGAATTGAGAGCATGTTTATAAGCTAGTTTATCATTGATGTCGAGTTTTTCATGCCACGCTCTATCTAGGCGCTTGTAGGCGCTCTTGCTTTTCTTGAGGGCTGACGTGAACCAAGGAGCAGAGACATGCGCAGACATAGCTTAAAGGGAGGAAGGGGGGGCAAGCTCTGCTGCTCGGAGCTGGAGCCAGTTGTCGAAACAGGCGATGTCGTCCTCGAGATTTCCGCTCAGGAATATTGGATATTTTTCGAGAGCCACACTCGAAGCCTCTGAGTAATAAGGTGGACGGGTCTAAAACTGCCCATGCGGGGCTTCCCATGGGAATTAGGATGGATGGACTCTTGTCTGATTGTGAACTCAAGGAGGAAAGGATCCAACCACACAAGCAGGAGGGGTGGGGGCTAGTTACGATGCTTGCTGTGGAGAAAAACTGATCCAAAATGTGGCCCTTTTCATGGGTAGGGAAATTGATAAAAGGAGTCAACTTGAAAATATCCAAGGATTCCCTTAGTCTAATAGTGTACGGGTCATCAGGTTTATCCATATGGATATGAAGTCACCTAACACTAAACAGTGTTTCTAATTCATCGCCAAGGGGGAGACTGCATTGCTGATGGACTCATGGAACATTCCGGTGGGGCCAGGGGGTCTATATACTAGGAAACTCACCAGCGACTGATGAGGAGATACCACCAGAAGGAACACAAGAGTTTCAGCTCCGGCGACATAATCAACAGGGTCAAAAGTACATGAAAAATTATTTTTTTAAATAATGGCTGTGCCGCCACCCGTGACGCTGGGACGGTATTTTCTGACCAGCTGATAACCATTTGGGATAGCCGTAGTGATAGTCTGGTTAGAGGCATCATTAAGCGATGTCTCAGTTAAAAACATCCTGGTTCATGTCCTCTAATAAATTGTGGATATTGGGGTCGTGTTTCCTCATAGAACGGGTATTGAGGAGCAAGGCTAGTAGTTTGCCGGGCTCATGGGACCGCCCGATGTTGCAAGGGCCGGAGTTACCGGGCCCCCTGATTGCATAGGAGACCTTTCTCAGCAATCTAGACCGCCCAGGTACACCGGGGGCAAACCACTGTGACTGGATCGGGTGAGGGAGCATGGGGGAGCAGCAGCTCACGCCCTCGCTCAGTTCCTGGAGCCCATTGCTACTGTAGCATAGGCGAGGACTAAGAACCGGGATCTTACCGGCAGCGTGGCCAGCGCCAGCCGCCTCCGGGATGCTGACGGGTTTGCCTTTGGCGCGCACTATTTATTGTGAGGGAAGAGAGAACAACTAGAATGCTAATTGCCCCTGACGGTCCAGCTCTGACAGACTTGTAACCACAGTCACGGTACAGTGCAAGATTAGGGAGGTCAAATGGAAACCAGTATTGAAACAGTTTTGAAGGATTAAAAAGCTAAAAACATTCAATTTTAAAAGGAAAGCAAATGAAAAGTGCAAGTAAGTGAGAAAGCAGCCACACATCACATGCCATCAGCTGTTGACCTGCAGCACCACATGTGGCTGAGGACCACTGGCTTGTTAGGAGGTGTCCAAGCCTCTCTCATGGGCATGCCCTCTGCTGGCTCTAGCACTCTTTGGAAAGAAGGCAGACCCAGCACTAGAGCACTTTCAGGACAGCAGAGCTGCGGCCAAGTCCTTGTGCTTGTTTATGGCCTTTCGTCAATCCCAGTCCAACTTGTGCCCCTTCCAAAATCGATCATACCCTCCCAACTACTATGGCCAACTGGCTTCCCAGCCTTTTCATGGCAGAGGACCCAGGTCACATAGACCATGTTGGACATGTAACCAGAGGTGGGGCCTGTCCAACTACCCCTCAGCCCCCGATGGAGGATCACCTCTCCTTGCTCTGTCAAAAAGTGCTGGCTCTCTTAGCCAAGGGAGCCACCAAGAGGGTGCTGGCAATAGAATTGGGTCATGGTTGTTATTCCTGTTACTTTCTTGTGGCCTCGAAGGATGGAGGCCTTAATCGTATCCTAGATCTGTGCCTTCTCGATCTCTTCCTAAAAAAGGAGAAATTCCGAATGCTCACGCTTGCACAAGTTCTGTGTACCCTGTATCTGGTAGACTGGATGGTAGCTTTGGACCTGCAGGATGCGTAATTCCACACCCCGCCCTCCCTGGCCACAGACGTTACCTGCGGTTGATGTTGGGCCAAAAGCACTTTCAGTTTGCAGTACACCCACCATTCGGCCTTAACAGCACCCCTCAGATGTTTAAGATAGTGAAGGCTGTGGTCGAAGTTCCTTAATGGAGGTCAGGGGTTCCAGTCTTTCCCTACCGCGAACATTTGCTGTTGAAGGCGAGCTCTCGACCGGGAGTCCTCATCCATCTCAAGACTACGGCAAACCTTCCGCACCCTCACACATGACTCTCAGACACTCACTCTCATAGAAACTGTTCTGGGCACAGTGAATTGGTGCACGCAAAAATGGAAACAGCTGCTGGCTACACACTCTTTGATTGCAGACAAAAGGATATAAAGTAGCTGCATTCATAGTACATAGAAGCCTGTGCACTCAGTGTAGTGAGCAATGAATGATGTGGACCTCGTCAGGCCAGTGGGCCCAGACTTCCTGATTAAATGTAGCACCACTGGCATGGCCCGTTAACATACCTTAGTGATAGGAGAGTGGAACTAAGGCACACTATACCATTGTGTACATACTGACTGTGAGGGACTACAAACCCAAGTGCATTAAACAAGAAGGGTTTGTCAGCCATATTGCAAGACAAGTTGAGCACTGACGAGCTCATCTTGACGTTTACTACTGTAGTTCTGTCAAACATTTTTTCTGCACTATTGGGGATTTCAATAGAAATGTTTGTATTAATATTGGTGGATTGTTAATCATCTCAGCAAATCACAGCTACCTTAACACTGTGCCTAAAGGCGTCATTGCTGTGTAGACATCATTTTGAAAACATGTCACCACATAGACCAACCTTGTTCCATCTGACCAAATGTCCAAATCCAAACCAATGAGGCAACGCAAGCAGAAACCAAATCCCCCAAAAATGGTTCATGTTGGAAACGATAATGAAAGGACTTTAAAAAAATCATCAGTAGACTGTCAGAGATTGCACCACAGCCACTGGAGTAAAATCAATGAAAGATGACATCCACAACTTTCAAATTCTACTCGATGATATGGGCAAAGCAATAGCTATTGTGGAGGATTACATGCAGTCTATTAAAAGGGTTCCAGACTTGGGCCCGGAATTGTGGCACCTGAGTATGAAAGTTATGGAAATTGTCAAAACTGGATTGTTGGTTGACCGGGTTTAAGCCCTGGTCAAGAACCAGCCACAATACTTGTAATGGCAAGGCCCAAGTAAACCCCAAATTAACCTTTGCTCAACCCCTTGGGAGCTTGGATCAGAGCAATCCGGCTTAACGTAGAGGCAATGTGAAAAGTATCTGTTAGAGACATCTAGCCGCAGATTCCTTAACTTTTAAGTTCTCCCCAGGCACGAGTCTGGCTCTGGAAATTTTTGAGCAGTACCTCTGCGCACTGGCGGACGGCTTCGTATAGCTCCGCAATGATTTCGACTCCAGTCATGACATCAGTGGAGCAATAAAAGTCCCCTCTGGTGCGCGGACTTCAGTTTCTTCTTTTCTTTTGCAGATCCGGAGAGGCGGTTCTTCAGGTCTTTTTTTTTTTTTCTTGACCTGCTTCGACACTTTGTGTTGGTTGAACAGTGAGGCTTTGCCTGATGTTTACAGATTTCAAACCTTGTGGGTCTTGTAGCTGATATATGTTGGTGACGGACCCGCATACAATTTGCATGTGGTGTTTAGGCGAGCACCACGACGCTGAAGATTGTGGCTCCTGCCAGAAACTAAAACCAAAGTTGTTTAAGGAGTGACGTTTAAAGTTGATGGCGGCACGTGTCATGATCCTTGTAGGCTTCCCAGCCTTGATTTTAGTTGCCTCGGGAAAAGTGGGGTCGACCTAGGAGCCAAAGCTAGTGTGGAGGACGTCGTTCTTTAGCGAAGTCAAAAGGTAAGGGGTGGTTGAAGTCACAGCATACTCCGACTTCACCGCGTGGAGACTACATCTCCCTTGGCTCCTCCCGCTCAACGGTTGAGGATGCAGTATGTGACTCTGCACTGCGCATCCACGTATTTCCAGGAGCCGGGGCGTCGATGCTTCAGATGAAGGAATATTATAATTCCTTGCACCTCATCTTTGGGACCCTATCTCCCTCTGGAGCCCCTTTAGGCCCCAAGGAGGTGAGTGTGGTGCAGTTGGAGGGTTATCCCTCAGGGACGGTTGAGCTGTTGGAGTCTAGGGGTTGGCGTTGGTCGACGTCGGCTGGCGCCGCTTTGGCGCAGATCTACAGTCCTTCGGGATCTCGACCTACAATGCCGGACTGCGATCAGCCAACTCCGATCCTGACGTTGGCAGCGTTGGTCGAAGTTGCATCTCCTCCACCGTGTAGGCGTCGTACAACGCCCGATGCAACGTCGTCCATTCAGACTGAGGGGAATAGGTAGATTTTGATTCCTTCTAAGGAAGAAGTGGTGGAAAGACAGCCTGTGTCGGTTAAGGCAGGGTCCTTTGAGCTCATTTCTGAAATTAGTGTGCCTCAGATGGAGGGGAGCTGGTTGTCTGCTCTGGGAGAGGTTAGTGACTTTGATTCTTCTCCAGCTTCTGGGTTGCTTTTTCCCCCCTAGCCTTGCTACGGTGGCTAGTTCCTCTTTTTCAGACATGCTAAGGAAAGTGGCTAGAATTTTAAACTGGTCACTTCCTATGGTATAAAGGTCCACCAACACTTGATCGAGTTCCTTTTTCAGGGACAGATGGGAAGAACCTGTTCTTTCGTTTGGGGAGGCCTTTTTTGATGTATTATTAGGTACTTCGGCCAGGCCTGAGTCGGGGCCTCAGTGGACTAAGATATTGCATGTAAACACATGCATACACCTGGGGACCAAGTTTGTCCTTATAGACACCCTTCCACCTGTAGTTTGGTGACTCACGTTGCAACTTCTTCACAGGATGTAGATTCTGTTCCTAAGACTGCGGTGGGTAAAGAGTCTAGGACTTATGATGCATGTGGTAAACACCACATCTTTGCTTCGGCAAGCATAGCCTTGAGATCCATAAATACATCTTGTGTACTGGGGCGATATTCCCATACTTTATGGGATTCACTGCAGAATGTGTTACCATCTCATCCGAATAATGTCCACTCAGGGATTGGTGATTTGATTAAACATGGTCAGCAGGCTTCTAGGCTTACCATAAGGTGTGGTATGGACACTAGGACTCTGTAGGTTGTGCTATGGCTTTGGCAGTGGCATTAAGGCGTCTGGCTTGGATGGCAACTTAGGGTTTCTCAGAGGCTCTCCAGTCGACGTGTCCTTTGATGGTGCTCATCTTTTTGGGAGTCAAACTGATGCAGCGTTAAGACGATTCTGTGATAGAGGTCTTCAGAGTGAGTCATAGCTTTTTATTGTTTGTTACTGGTGTAACTTATCTTTATACTTGAAATGCAGCCTTTTCGTTATGCGCTAGCAAGCTTTTTTAGGGCATTTTACGTGTCCGTTGTTGTTTTAGGTTTAAAGTATTTTTTATTAAGGCACAAAAACACGGGGAGGGGAGCAGGAGGTCAAGCATACATACAATACAGGAAGCGGAACGTTGCAGCGAGTCAGAAGAAAATCAGGGAGGCAGGAAGCCCCAGAGGGTAACTAGGCAAATACAGAAGGCAATAAGGCATTGTGAACGACCCCCCTGTTGACCCCCACTCCCTAAGCAAGGCCACACCCGAATAGCACCCCGCAACACAGTAAAGGAGAAGCATACCGTACCACCAACCCCCCGACCCCAGAAAGGAAGAAGAAAGGAGAGCAAAGGAGGAAAAGAAAGAAAACAATACCCCAACATCCCCGTCCGAAAGGCAGCAATAGAAGCATATAACCCCTCTTCCCGCCCCCAACCCCCGGCTCCCAATCCGCACATTCACTCCGCCGCAGCTGCCGGCGGCGTCAGCCTAAGGAGGCGCAAATACCGTGGACACGTGAGCTCGTGGAATTCCGTGGACAGCAATGCCAAAAAGGGGTGCCAGAGCTCCTCGAACTGGTCGACATTCCCAGCCACCGTTAGCGACATCTTCTCCATGCCCAGTACCTGCCAGAGTCTATGCAGCCAGCCAGTGATAGAGGGGGCAGTAGGGGTGCGCCAGAGTATCAGTATGTTCTGAACGGCTGAACCTAGCGCAATCGCAATCTGCCTGCCCCTGCGGGATTTCAGCGGGTACATCAAATCATTGGGGAGGCCTAGCAAGACATACGCGGGGAAGAGCGGAAGCTCTATCTCAAAATGCCTATCCACCTCATCTAAGACTTCCTTCCAGTAGGCCGACAGCACCGGGCACTCCCAGAGAACGTGCGTGAGGGTGCCCTCCTGTCCGCAGCCGCGCCAGCAACCTTTATCGCCTATTTTGCGCATCTCATAGAGCCGCTCCGGGGTATAGTACCAATAGGTGGACACTTTAGTGAAGGTTTCCGTCAGCCCAGTATGGTACGCAGAGTGCCTCGCCCGATACGCAATCTTGTCCCACTCCTTGTGACTCAGGGTCCTACCCAGTTCCCTGTGCCAGCGCTCCCTCCCTGGGTTATGGTAATGAAACGGCGGGGGTTGGAGAAATTTATACAAATCAGTGATGAGCTTGGCGTCCGAGGTCCGGGTTACCAACCATCGCTCGTAGGGCGTGATTGAACGGGCAGCGACGTCACGCACTGGGGGTTGAAGAGCCCAGTGGCGGACCTGCATGTAACGCAGCCTGTCCCCCTCTGTCAGGCCAAACTCCTGTCGGAGCTGCTGGAAGGGGAGCACGCCCTCCGGCCCGTAGATCTGGAAAAGCGCCCTGCAGCCCGCACTCACCCAGTGGGAAAAAGCTCCCGGCTCCAAACCCGGGGCAAAGTCCGGATTGTCAGCGATGGGAGTGTCCGTTGTTGTTTTAACCACTTGGTGTCCTGCGAGAGCAGATGTTTTATTCTCGGTACCATTGTTTCACTTTTTTTTAGGCTGAGGCTGATATTGATTTAGATGATCGAGGGAGGTTTCCCTTTGTCCCTTGGTCTCTGAGGATGAGCTTTGTGCTCAAGAGGTTGTCAAGAGACGTGTCTTCTTGTATGGAAGAATTTCTGGCGTAAGCTTCTTTGAATCATAGTATGTCCTCACTACTCTTGTAGGGTGCATATGTTTTATGGCAATAATGGTTTCAGGTTCTACTTTTTGTATTCTGCTGAATACATGTTCTTGTAGTTCATCCTTTATTGAAGTCCTCTTGGACTATGTGTTTTTATGGTGTTTGTTGTTTTCTCCTTCTGAGCAGACTGCACATCGCCATTTTTATTAAATGTGCTTCGCCTTTCAGAAAATTGTGAGAGTAACTCAGAGTTTATGGTATATTCTTTGGAAGACATGAGTTAGTTGCCTTCTCCGGCGGGGATAGGTAATTAATTTGTTCATTCATAGAACAAATGGGATGAACTCTGTATCTTATGCTGTGTGATAGGTAGTGCCGGAAACAATCTGATGGAGTCTTTTAGCCGCAGTTTCCTCACCGGTTTTCAGTCATACAATTTATGGTGGAGTTGTTAGGCTTTCTAAGAAGCTCTCATTATTATCCCACAATGCTTTAAGCATCTGTCTGGAGGTTATTAATTACCTGTCTTCTTGGGTATGTATCTATTTTCACTGTGTTTTACAAGGCATTGGAAAACTATGGCTGTTACTTCCTGAGGCGGATTTGTGATCAAATTGTGTTTCGTATCACAAGTGTCATTGCATGCGCTTGTTGCTATCAAGGATTCATTTTATGTATCATTTCCTTTTAATATTCTGTTTTTTCCTTGTTTAATGTTTTGATACTGCACTAAACTGTGCTTTACCTTTTCTTCTTTGGCTTGCCTTGGTATTTTGTGCGTGCCCACGGCTCAGAGTCCTGTTCAGACTTTTGGACCATGACACTGAAGGCCATGTAGACGCAGGCTTTGTAGATACCTCTGAACCTGCAGTAATGTGGGCTAGCGATGCTCTATGTGTTGCCAGACCACTCTGAGTGTATTGTGACTCAATTTTATATAATGTATATGTCCAGGTGATACATCTTTGTGAGATTTTTTTTATCACAACTGGCATAATCAATGAATATCAATATTGCATTCAAACCTATTAGTGTCATTTTTGTTTCTTTACAGTGCATTATGTAACCTTTGAGTGGTCACTTTGTTAAAAAAAACATTCTCTATACCATGGAGGTATTATTGTACATCTTTCTTTTGGTGTTCATTCATCTTGTATAATGGAATGAGTTCTGAGAGTCCTTCTTTATCAGGACAGTTCTTTCTCTGATATTTCTTTATTGTTGTGAAGAATGTGGATTATATGACTTTTGTCTTGCACATAGCCCTTTTAGTCAATGTGTTTTCTTTTCCCATGGGGCATAGAGATTAATGTCTTATAACTGACAGATGGTTCTTTAAGGGTTTTTCCGCTCTTCCTTCAAGGGCCGATTCTCCCGACCCTGTAGGGTTGTTTATTAAATATGTGTTCTGTGACAGTGATCATGTATTCTATTAAGAACCAAACTCCTGTTCTGCTATTCCTACGTACATTTCGTCGGGTTCTAGTTATGACCGGCTGGTTATTTTTGAGAAATTTTGTAGGATTGATTCGCAGACCCTCCTCCAGGGAGGTATAGCTATGGTAATCTGAAAGAGACACGTTAGTGATAGATTACTTACCTTAAAATATTTCCCAGGCGTCAGACTGGGTCCGGAAAGTTTTCTGCTTAGCAGTACACCTGCGCGCCCCGGTAGGTGGGGTCGTGCGGCTCTGCGTCCATCACTGGCGTCGCCAGCGCCGAGATGACGTCACGGAGACTACTTAGGCACCACCCATGCGCGCTGACGTCAGTCCTTTCTTTCTCCGTGCCGAGAGCGCAGGTCCAGATTGAGCTCGTACCTCGGTCATTTTTTGACCACTTTTTTGAGACTTTTTGTCTCCTTCTCTTGTCTCCTGGTGCACGTAGGGATGCCCGGTATTAAGTCTTGTGTGTCGTGCCACCGTAATATGTCGTTGGTGGACCCCATTGATGTCTGCCTCTACTGCCTGGAGACCGACCATGACTCCCGGGAGTGTCGGGACTGCCATGGCATGGGCCAAAGGCCTTACGGGAGCAGCGCCGCTGCGGGTCTAGGGGTCATTCGCGAGACCGGAGCCATCGCTCCTTGGACTCTAAATCTTCACCTTCAGATTCCGGTAAGCAACGCCATAAAATGAAGTCGTAGAAGCGCGTTCGCTCTCCGACGTCCCCCCATCGCTCCCCGGAGGCGGACGTGGGGGACAGAAACTCTGTCCCTGCAGCTCCTCCGGAGCCTGTGAGTCCCGCGGCGTTCCCTCTATACCCGGGTCCGTCAGCGACTCCTGAACAGGTGCAAGAGTTTCTTGCTGCCATGGACCGCCTGTTTAGGCCCCAGGCTCCCGCCAGCGTGCCTGCAGGCCCCGCGGTCCTGTGTCCAGATCCTGTTGGCCAGGCGGCACCGCCTCTGGCCCAAGCCACGGAACCACTGGATCCAGAGCCCTCGGCTCCAGCACCACAAGGTGCAGCACCGCTGGATCCGGCCCCGGTGCTGCCCCTAGCTCCGCCACAGGCGATGCACTGGGTGCTGTTTATCCCGCCCCTGCCCCGGTTCTCGGACTATTTCGTTCCGACCTGGGACCCACATTCGAATGCGACTCCGGTTCAGCCCCAGCCGGCGCCACTCCCGATGTTGCTCCTGGTGCCGCTCCCGGCACCACTTGCCCCCCTCTCCGGTTCCAGCCCTGCCGCCGCGGCTGGCTCCTTCTACTGCGGAGCTGGATGAGGATTGGGACGGCTCCGAGGACCACCTTGCGTGGCAGTGTGACTCCTAGCAGGATTGGGTGGATGACATTCAAGATGTGGGTGAACTTAATGTGTCTTCTGACCCGGGGTTTGCCTCACCTCTGCCTACTATGGAGGAAGGCGCTTCCTACACTATGGTGCTACGTCAAGCCGCGGAGGCTCTCCATCTCGACTTCCCTATGGTGGCCCTTAAGACCAACCTCCTTACGGAGGTGCTCCAGGCGGCGTCTACGTCGTCGGAGTCATCTTGGGTACTTAGTTGCGGCCGGCCTCGGGGGCACCGGTGGATAAGAACGTCGCTAGGCGTCATCGCACGGAACCTGGTGATCCCGCCTTCTTGACCACTCACCCCACGCCTGAGAGCCTGGTCATTCAGGCCTCGACATCGCAGAGTGCCTTTCCTTTGGCTCGCCGGATAAGGACTCTAAGAGGCTGGACCAATATGGCAAGAGGTTGTTCTCCTTAGCCAGTTTGGGGTTGAGGTTGGTTAATACCGCCTCCTTATTGGGCCGTTACTCCCACGCAGTGTGGGATTCCATGGCAGAGGTTTTGCCTCAGTGCTCTGAGGAGGTCCAGGCTGTCATTTCCCAAGTGATTGCGGAGGGCAAGGATGCGGCGAAGTTTGCCATCAGGTGTGATTTGGACACCGCTGATTGGGCAGGGCGATTTACACGACTGTGGCGTTGCGGCGACATGCCTAGTTGCGTTCCACTGGGTTCTCACCCAATGTCCAGAGCTCGCTCATGGACATGCCCTTCAATGGTTCCCGCCTCTTTGGTGATAAGGCTGACAATGCCCTGGAGAGCTTTAAAGACTCTTGTGCCACGGCCAAGTCTTTGGGTCTTTCCTCGAAAAACCCTGCCACGCCGGGGTTTCGTCGCCATGGCAGGGATACCAAGGCGCGCTCTTCCAGCAAGCCTGTGCAGAACCAGCCTCAGCGAGGCCGCAGACGTGGGTTCCGCAGGGGCGGCTCTGGTAACCAGCATGTGGGTCAGTCCACTTCCACCCCTGCTGCTTCCTCCTCAATACCTTGCTAATCCGAGTATCTGAAAGAAACACGTTAGTGTTAGATTCCTTACCTTAGAATATCCCCAGGCGTCAGTCTGGATCCGGAAACTTTTGCGTAGCAGTACCCCTGCGCGTCGGTAGGCGTCGTCTGCAGGCGTCCCCTGCGGCTCCGCGTCCGTCGTCGGCGTCGTGCGCCGTGATGACGTCGCTGGAGTATATAGACGCCGCCTCCGCGCGCTGACGTCAGTTCTTCTTTTTTCCGCGCCAGTGGACGCAGATCTGAAGAGCAGTACTCCGGTCTTTGACCAAGTTTTTCGATTGTTTTTTCTCTTATTGTGCCTGATAGGATGCCTGGGTTCAAGAATTGCGATGACTGTGAGCGCACGATGTCGGTCACGGACCATCACCGCCTCTGTCTCCGGTGTCTGGGCCCCGACCACGACGTGGACTCCTGTGTCGACTGCCGGGCCCTCACCAACAAGGCTAGGCGGGAGCGGTCCCGCAAGCTACTGGAGCTCCGGGTGTCGGCCCCACGTCGGGACCGGGAGCGGTCCCGGTCCGGCCGGAGGTCGAGAGAGCGTTCGAGGGAGCGGTCGCGGAGCCGCGCCGAGCGTTCCGGAAGTCGACACCACTCTTCAGGCTCGTCAGGTAGGAAGCACAAGAAGTCGGGGCGTCGTCATCGTACCCCCGACTCCCCCCCGACGCTCGCGCAATGCGGCCGGGGGCTCGGGTGACCCCAACCCCGCGGCTCCGCGAGAGTCGCCGGCGCGGCCTGCCTCATACCCTCCGGTCCCTGGGCATGGCGCAACGCCTGAGGAGATCGAGGCGTTCCTCATGGCCATGAGGGCGCTCGCTTCTCCGACGGGGCCTACGGTGCCTTCGGGCCCAGTGCTACCGTCTGGGGGCCCTGGCGGTTCGGGTGTCCCTGCCTCGGCGCCGTCGGGTGCTCCGGCCCCGGCGCCGCCGACGGCTCCGACCCCGGCGCCGCAAGGGCCTTCGGGATCGGCGCCGGCTGGTCTTCCGGCCTCCCCGGCGCCGTTGCCATCGGGGTTACCCCCGACGCCGCCCCCGCGCGGCGCCGGTTCTCCAGTGCCGGCTCCGGCCGGCGGTGGGGTTCCGGCGCCGGCTCCGGGCGGCGCCGTCCCCTTACCTTCTCCGACGCCGGACGCGGCGCCGGACGGGCGTCGCTCGACGCCGGTCCCGGCGCGGATGGGGCCCATGAACCCCGAGGAGCCGGTCTTCATCATTGACCCCGAATACGGAGAGGATGAGGAGTACGGTGAAGGTTGGGAGGGGTCCGAGGACCCTCTGTCACGCGAGTGCCAGTATGACCCGGACTGGACAGGTGACTTGGGGGATGCCAGTGGTTTGGACGACTCTCCTAACCCTGGTTTGATCTCTCCTCCTTCCGTGGCATCGGTGGAGGGAGCTGCCTATTCTGTGGTGCTGATGAGGGCTGCCAAGGCCTTACACCTTGAGCTCCCCGTCGCGGCCGTGAGGCCTAACATCCTCACCGAGGTCTTCAAACCGCAGTCATGCCCACAGGAGCCACTGCTGCCGTTTAATGAAGCCTTGTCAGACGTTCTGTTGGGCACGTGGTCCAGGCCTGCTTCAGGTGCGCCTGTTGATCGGAACGTGGCCAGGCGCCACCGTCCTTGTCCGGACGACCCCAAGTACCTGTCTACCCACCCCACTCCTGAGAGTCTGGTGATCCAGGCCTCGACCTCCCAGTCCGCATTCCCGTCGGCCCCGCCCGACCGGGAATCCAAGAGGTATGACCAGTTTGGCAAAAAGGTCTTCTCGTCCATTAGTTTGGGCCTGCGGTCTTGCAACACCGCTTGCCTCTTGGGCCGCTACACCCACTCTGTGTGGGATACGGTCGCGGAACTGCTGCCGGAATGCCCCATGGAGGTGCGGGCAAAACTCGGTCAAGCTGTGGCTGAGGGCCGGGATGCAGCGAAATATTCAATACGGTGTGGTCTTGATACGACCGACTCGCTGGGCAGAGCTATGTCGACGACGGTGGCGATTCGTCGCCACGCCTGGCTGAGATCCGCCAATTTTTCGGCTGATGTCCAGAATACATTGATGGACATGCCGTTTGATGGCTGTCACCTGTTCGGTGACAAGGCGGACCACGCGCTGGAACGCTTCAAGGACTCCAGGGTCACGGCCAAGTCCTTGGGTCTCTTGACCCAGCGTCAGCAAACGGGTTCGTTTCGTCCCTTTCGTGGCCAAGGAAGGGGCGCCCCCACACGTGCTGCCAGCCACGCGCCGCAACAATCCTTCCAACGCGGTGGCGGCCGTGGAAACCGCCGTGGTGGCGGTCGGGGACAATGGCGGGGTCAGACCACACCTTCCCCCGCAGCATCTACCCCAAAATCCTCCTAGTCCGTGCTTTCGGCCCCATGTGACGCCAGTGGGTGGCAGGGTTCGCCATCACCACGCTCACTGGCGCACGATCACTTCGGACAGGTGGGTGCTGCAAATCGTCCGAAGGGGCTACTCCCTCCCCTTCGAGACCTCTCCTCCAGCCATGCCACCACAGAACCACCGTGTGTCGGGGGACCACTTGACACTTCTGCAGGAGGAAGTTACGGCCCTCTTGGCCAAGGGGGCCATCGAGCGCGTTCCTGGGCCAGAAGTAGGGCGTGGTTGCTATTCCCACTACTTTCTGGTGCCCAAGAAGGACAAGGGGGGCCTACGTCCTATCTTGGATCTAAGGAACGTCAACGGCTTCCTCCGGAAGGAGAAGTTCAAGATGTTGACGTTAGCTCAGGTCTTGGCTGCTCTAGACCCACAAGACTGGATGGTAGCGTTGGACTTGCAGGACGCCTATTTTCACATCCCCGTCCTGCTGGCCCACCGGCGTTACCTGCGGTTCACGGTAGGCCTGGAGCACTTTCAGTTTATCGTGCTCCCCTTCGGCCTTACCAGCGCCCCACGGGTGTTCACAAAGGTGATGGCGGTGGTCGCAGCCCATCTGCGCAGGTTGGGGGTTTCAGTCTTCCCCTACCTAGACGATTGGTTGTTGAAGGCGGGCTCGCCCCAAACAGTCGTCCACCACCTTCAGATGACGGCAGACCTCTTGCACGACCTGGGGTTCTCCATCAACGTGCCGAAATCACACCTGTGTCCCTCTCAAAAGCTCCTTTTCATCGGAGCGGTTCTGGACTCGGCGCAGTTTCGGGTTTATCCTCCGGAACGGCGGGTTCGGGATATTCAGGCTTTGATTCCCATCTTTCAGCCGCTATCCCGAGTCTCGGTCAGGTTGACGCTGCGGCTGCTGGGACTGATGGCTTCCTGCATCCTTCTGGTGCATCACGCCAGGTGGCGGATGCGGGCTCTGCAGTGGGACCTGAAGTTTCAGTGGGCCCAGCATCAGGGCAACTTGTCCGACCACGTCTTGATCTCGGAGGGCACTGCGAGACAACTGCAGTGGTGGCTTACGGACCGCGATTGGGTCAGGGGCAAGTCCCTCTCCCTTCCCCAACCGGAGCACGTTGTCGTGACTGACGCGTCCCTCCAGGGCTGGGGTGGCCACTTGGGAGAGGCAGAGATCAGAGGCATCTGGTCTCCGGCGGAGTCCCGGCTCCATATCAATCTGTTGGAGCTACGGGCGATTCGTCTGGCACTGAAGGCATTCCTCCCCTTTGTCAACGGGAGTGTAGTGCAGGTGTTCACCGACAACACCACCGCCATGTGGTACTGCAACAAACAGGGCGGAGTGGGGTCGTGGACCCTTTGCCAGGAGGCTCTGCGCCTCTGGCAATGGCTGGAACGTCAGGGCGTGACTCTGACGGTTCAACACCTGGCAGGTTCTCTGAACGCCAGGGCGGACGAACTCAGCCGTCGGTGCTCGATGGATCACGAATGGCGTCTGAACTCGGAAGTGGCGCAAGGCATCTTTCTGCAATGGGGAGAGCCTTGGTTAGATCTATTCGCCACAGAAGAGAACGCGCAATGTCATCAGTTCTGCGCGTTGGAGTTTCCAAGACGGCACTCGCACGGCGACGCCTTTCGGCGCGAGTGGAGTTGCGGTCTGTTATACGCCTTTCCGCCTATACCACTTCTGCCCAGAGTGCTGAAGAAGATCAGGCGCGACCGGGCCCAAGTTATCCTTGTGGCTCCGGACTGGGCTCGAAGGTACTGGTATCCCGAGCTACTCAGCATGTCAGTCGGTCCCCCGATCCGCCTGCCCCTTCAGGAGGACCTTCTGTCGCAGCAGCAGGGGACGGTCCTCCACCCGAACCTGTCCAGTCTCCACCTCCATGCTTGGAGATTGAGCGGCGGCAGTTGAGGCCATTTGACTTGCCTCCTGAAGTCTGTGATGTTATTCTGGCAGCCAGGCGTCCCTCCACTAAGTCGGTATACGCCTGTCGGTGGAACAGATTTGTGGCATGGTGCACAGCAAAGGCTGTGGACCCTCTTTCTGCCCCTCTTTCGGAGGTTCTTCTGTTTCTTCTTTCTCTTGCCCAGCAGGGCTCTGCTCTGGGCACTATCAAGGGCTACCTTTCTGCCCTTTCAGCCTTTTTGAGGCTTCCTGATCAGCCTTCTTTGTTCAAATCCCCGATTGTAACTCGATTCTTGAAAGGCATCACTCACATGTTTCCACCTGTTCCGTTTGTGATGCCTCAGTGGGATTTGAACCTGGTTCTAACTTTCCTGATGTGTGCTCCCTTTGAGCCCCTTCATTCTTGCCCTCTCCGTCTCCTGACTTTAAAGACGGCTTTCCTGGTTGCCATCACCTCTGCCAGGAGGGTGAGTGAGCTCCAGGCTCTTTCTGTCCAACCTCCTTTCCTGTCCATTCATCCTGACAAGGTGGTTCTGAGGACTAGACCTTCTTTCCTGCCCAAGGTTGTTTCGGCCTTTCACATCGGGCAGTCCATTACCCTCCCTTCCTTCTTCCCGCCTCCGCATCCTTCGAAGGATGAAGAGCGGCTCCATCGTCTGGACCCAAAACGTGCGCTTTCATTTTACATGGATCGCACACGCCAGTTCCGGGTGGATGACCAGCTGTTTGTTGGCTACGTGGGTGCGAAGAAGGGACGGGCGGTTTGTAAACGAACCATCTCTCGATGGGTCGTCCTCTGCATCAAAGCGTGCTACTCTTTGGCTCGGAAGGAGCCTCCTGTTGGGCTGAGGGCCCATTCCACTCGGGCCACGGCGGCTACTACTGCCCTGGGCCGGGGAGTCCCCTTGCAGGACATTTGCCAAGCGGCTACGTGGGCCTCGCTGCACACCTTTGCGAGGCACTACTGCCTGGACAGTCAAGTCCGGAGGGATGGCTTCTTTGGCCGTTCTGTCCTCCAGGACTTTCTGGTGTAGTTTTGTATTGGTTCGCAGACCCACCACCGGGGTTGGTATTGCTGGGGTATGTATTCTAAGGTAAGGAATCTAACACTAACGTGTTTCTTTCAGATGAACAAGTTACTTACCTTCGGTAACGATATATCTGTAAGAAACATTAGTTAGTGTTAGGTTCCTTACCGAACCCACCCATCCTCCCCGTTCTGCGAACTGATACCTAGGGTTAAGGTCATCCCTTTCAGGGCCCTAGTTTTTACATGGCACCAGTGTTGGTTCTCTCATGGCTCTGCGTCTCCTGGCGCGGAAAAGCTGTGTGCAAAGAACTGACGTCAGCGCGCGGAAGCGGCGTCTATATACTCCAGCGACGTCATCACGGCGCACGACGACGCCGACGACGGACGCGGAGCCGCAGGGGACGCCTGCAGACGACGCCTACCGACGCGCAGGGGTACTGCTACGCAAAAGTTTCCGGATCCAGACTGACGCCTGGGGATATTCTAAGGTAAGGAATCTAACACTAACTAATGTTTCTTACAGATATATCGTTACCGAAGGTAAGTAACTTGTTCTTCAAGGGGCACCCCAGGCCAGTGGGTGGCAGGTTTTGCCTCCACCTCCACCACTGGCGCAAGATCACATCAGACAAATAGGTGCTGCAGTTAATTTGCCAAGGTTACTCGATTCCCTTTCTGTCCTCCCCTCGAGCCATGCCACCTCGGTACCACCGCATGTCGGGGGATCATTTGGCTCTTCTCCGTCAGGAAGTCTCGACCTTCCTGGCCAAGGGGGCCATCAAGTATATTCCCGATCAGGAAGTAGGGAGTGGTTGTTATTCCCACTACTTTCTGGTCCCCACTAAGGAAATGGGGGGCTTGCACCCCATCTTGGACCTCCGGGACATCAATCGCTTCCTCCGGAAGGAAAAGTTCAAGATGCTGACTCTGGCTCAGGTCCTGACTGCTCTGGACCTTGGAGACTGGATGGTAGCGTTGGACTTGCAGGACGCTTATTGTCACATCCCCGTCCTGCCGGCCCACCAGCATTACGCTGGTCACGGGAGGCCAGGAGCATTTTAATTTTGCCGTGCTCCCTTTCGGCCTTACCAGCGCCCCTCGGGTGTTCACGAAGATGATGGCGGTGGTCGCAGCTCATCTGCACAGTTCAGGGGTGTCAGTCTTCCCCTACCTCGACGACTGGCTCTTGAAGACGGGCTCGCCCCAGGCAGTCGTCTCCCACCTCCAGACTATGGCCGGCCTCCTGCATTTGCTGGGGTTCTCCATCAATGTGCCAAAGTCGCACCTGAGCCCCTCTCACAAGCTCCCTTTCATCGGAGCAGTTCTGGATTCTACGCTGTTTCGGGTTTATCCTCCCGAGCAGCGAGTCCAGGATATTCAGGCTATGATTCCGATCTTTCAGCCTCTATCCTGTGTTTCGGTCAGGATGACCCTCCGGCTGCTGGGACCGATGGCCTCTTGCATCCTGCTGGCATGCCAGATGGCATATGCAGGCTCTGCAGTGGGACCTGAAGTTCCAGTGGGCACAGCATCAGGGCAACCTGTCCGATCCCGTCCAGATCTCAGAGGGTGCTGGACGACAGTTGCAGTGGTGGCTCATGAACCGCAATTGGGTCAGTGGCAGATCCCTCTCCCTTCCCCAACCGGCGCCACATGGGAGAGCCGGAGATCAGAAGCCTATGGTCTCCGGTGTAGTTCCGGCTCCATATCAACCTTCTGGAGCTGCGGTTGATCCGGCTTGCACTGAAGGCATTCCTTCCCTCTGTCCGGGGAAGTGTAGTGCAGGTGTTCACGGACAGCACCACTGCCATGTGGTATTGCAACAAACAGGGCGGGTGGGGTCCTAGACTTTGTCAGGAGGCTCTGCGCCTCTGGACACGGCTGGAACATCAAGGCATTACCTTGGTGGTTCAATACCTGGCAGGATTTCTGATGCCAGGGCGGCCAAACTCAGCCGACGATGCATGGTGGATCACAAATGGCTTCTGAACTCGGATGTGGCACACGGTCCCTTTCTGCAGGGGGAGAGCCTTGGTCAGATCTATTCACCACCGAAGAGAAGGCGCAATATCATCACTTCTGCGTGTTGGAGTTTCCAATGCGGCGCTCGCTCTGAGACCCTTTTCATCGCGAGTGGAGCTGCGGTCTATTGTACGCCTTTCTGCCTATACCACTTCTGCCCAGAGTGCTGAAGCAGATCAGGCGCGACGTGGCCCAAGTCATTCTTGTGGCTTCAGACTGGGCTCGAAGAGTTTGGTATCCCGAGCTACTCAGTATGAGCATCAATCCCCCGATCCGTCTGCCTCTTCGGGAGGATCTTCTGTCGCAACAGCAGGGGATGGTCCTCTACCCGAACCTGTCCAGCCTTTACCTCTATGCATGGGGATTGAGCAGCGACAGTTGACACCTTTCGATCTTCCTCCTGAAGTCTGTGATGAAATTCTGGCAGCCAGGCGTCCCTCCACTAAAACGGTTTACGCCTGCCGATGGAATAGATTTGTGGCATGGTGCACAGCAAAAGCTGTAGACCCCCTTTCGGCTCCTCTTTCTTCTGTCTTTGGCCCAGCAGGGCTCTGCTCTGGGCACTATCAAAGGTTATCTTTCTGCTGTTTCCGCCTTCCTGAGGCTTCCTGATCAGCCTTCTCTTTTTAAGTCCCTGGTTGTTAACCGTTTCCTCAAAGGCATTACAAACACGTTTCCTCCCATGCCTTTCATAATGCCTCAGTAGGACTTGAATCTTGACTTTTCTGATGTGTGCTCCCTTTGAGCCTCTTCATAACTGTCCTTTGCGTCTCCTTACTCCAAAGACTGCTTTCCTGGTTGCTATCACCTCTGCCAGAAGAGTGATTGAGCTCCAGGCTCTTTCTTCCAAACCTCCTTTCCTTTCTGTTCATCCGGACAAGGTGGTTTTAAGGACCCGTCCTTCTTTCTTGCCAAAGGTTGTTACGCCCTTTCACATCGGGAAGACCATCACTTTGCCCACCTTCTTTCCGCCTCCTCATCCTTCCAGGGAAGAGGCGAGGCTCCACCTTCTGGACCCAAAACGTGCGCTTACTTTCTATCTGCAAAAAACACACAGTTGATGGACAGAATGTAGAACAATGTCATACATTCACCCCAGTACAAGGATCTGGGCCTAAATCCATCGTTTTTTGCACTCCACACCACCCTGGTTTAGACACTGGCTATATGCAAATCAGCTCTGACCCTGTGCCTCATGGGAACAGTCCAGTCCGAACTACCAAGCCATGTCTTTCCCAGACCGGAATCAAGCATCCAAGGACCGGTTTCTGGCTATCAGCCTTCATCAGCCTGGATAGCTTGACTCCAGTGGTGTGGAGAGCCTGGGTCTCACGTCTGAGTATACCCAGCACACTCGGGGTGAAAATTGCAAAAAACACACAGTTGATGGACAGAATGTAGAACAATGTCATACATTCACCCCAGCACAAGGATCTGGGCCTAAATCCATCGTTTTTTTGCACTCCACACCACCCTGGTTTAGACACTGGCTATATGCAAATCAGCTCTGACCCTGTGCCTCATGGGAACAGTCCAGTCTGAACTACCAAGCCAT
Source organism: Lissotriton vulgaris (assembly GCF_964263255.1). Taxonomy (NCBI): domain Eukaryota; kingdom Metazoa; phylum Chordata; class Amphibia; order Caudata; family Salamandridae; genus Lissotriton; species Lissotriton vulgaris. The sequence continues at coordinate 1,330,813,009 of NC_141687.1, forward strand.
GTCTTTCCCAGACCGGAATCAAGCATCCAAGGACCGGTTTCTGGCTATCAGCCTTCATCAGCCTAGATAGCTTGACTCCATGGCTTGGTAGTTCGGACTGGACTGTTCCCATGAGGCACAGGGTCAGAGCTGATTTGCATATAGCCAGTGTCTAACCCAGGGTGGTGTGGAGTGCAAAAAAAACGATGGATTTAGGCCCAGATCCTTGTACTGGGGTGAATGTATGACATTGTTCTACATTCTGTCCATCAACTGTGTTTTTTGCTACTTTCTATCTGCAGCGTAAACAACAGTTCCGGGTGGATGATCAACTCTTTGTTGGTTACGTGGGCGCCAAGAAGGGTCGGGCTGTGCACAAGCGGACAATTTCTCGATGGGTCGTTCAGTGCATCAAAGCAGGTTATCGACATTCTCGGTGGCGGGATGTTTGGTTTACTCTCTCTTGAAGAAATATTGGATTAAGGCCTAGGTCCTGAATATAATCTCTTCTACGTCCTTTCTATTCTGTGGCAATTGTTGTACATTGCTGGGATTTTTAAAGCCAAAAAAACTTACTTCCGGTCCGACTTCTCAGGACTTCAGCACATATATGCTGGGCATATAGCATCGCCACTTCCGGTCTACCCGGACGAGGTGGCCTCAACGTATAACCTCACGACCTCCCTGCTTTGGTTCTAGAAAGCTGCCTTTTAAATACACTGACTCTCCTATTGAGTTTCAGGATACTCATCTTGCGCCTATGAATCTTCAGGTTAAGGAGGTACATGTACCCCTAGAATTGTAAGACAGTTTCTTCAGCCCTGTTGTGCACACTGTATCTTATACATATATAGTTTGATGACCACCACCGGGTCATGAACATGGAATAAAGCATGAATTGTGCGCCCTTATGAAGGAATTTGTGTAATAATTCTTTGGCACTTAATATTTTGGAGCTACTGCCCTGTGTTTAATTAAGGTGGGAACATCTTGTGAATGTTTTGTAGTTTATGGTTCTCCCTGATTGGATGTTCCCCTGGAATTGGTTCTCTCAGGGTCCCTCTTTTGTTTATCTACACATCAAAGCATGTTACTCCTTGGCCAGGAAGGAGCCTCCTGTGGGGTTGCGTGCCCATTCGACCAGGGCAACTGCAGCCACTACTGCCTTGGGACGCGACATTCCCTTGCAGGACATTTGTCAGGCAGCTACGTGGGCCTTGTTGCACATGTTTAAACAGCATTACTGCCTTGACAGTCGGTCCGGAGAGACAGCTTTTTTGGCCGTTCTGTGCTTCGTGACTTTTTGGTGTAATCCTGTTCGCAGACCCACCTCCGGGGTTGGTATTGCTGGGGTATCTATTCTAAGGTAAGGAATCTTATCACTATGTGTCTCTTTCAGATGCACAAGTTACTACTTGTGTAATGATATATCTGTAAGAGACATTAGTTAGTGATGGATTCCTTACCGCCCCACCCATCCTCCCCGTTTCTGCGAACTGATTACTAAGGTTAAGGTTATTCCCTTTTCAGGGCCCTAGTTTTATGCACCAATGGTCAGTTCCTTGCATGGCTCTGCGTTTTTGCACGGAAAGTCGTGTACAGAACTGACTTTGGCGCGCATGGATGGCGCCTAAGTACTCTTTGTGACCTCATCTCGGCGCTGGCTACGCCAGTGACGGATGCGGAGCCGTACAACACCACCTTCCGGCACGCAGGGGTACTGCTAAGCAGAAAACTTTCCGTATCCAGTCTGACGCCTGGGGAACATTCTAAGGTAAGGAATCCATCACTAACTAATGTCTTTTACAGATATATTGTTACACAAGTAGGAACTTGTGCTTTAATTCCAAAGTTAAGGAATCTGCGGCTAGATGTCTCTATCAGGTGTAAAAGCTCCTTACCTTCAGTAACCTAATATCTGGTAGAGACACAATCTAGCTGCAGACTCATTAAATCCCTGCCTATCCTCCCCACTCTGTGAATGACTTATGAGGTAAGGGTTATTCAGTACCTATTTTATATACCGGTAATCACTATCTCAACTTATGTTGGGACTCAGTAGACCACTTGGCCTGACCATGTGACTTTTGTTTAGATGTTGCCATACCGTCAATTTCCAAATGTTTGTAGTCGGTAGGGTGGGGGTGTTTTCTTTTTCACACTGGATTGGACACCAGTGGGCCGTAGTGATTTATGTGTTCTTTCTTTGAAAGTCTTTGGTATCATCATACCTTGTATTGGCTCCATCACTATGTCAGGTAATGGTGTGATTCAACAAACAGCTGGGTGTTGTTTTGTAGGTTTTGTTTTGTAGGTTTTGTTTTGTAGGTTTTGTTTTGTTGTTAACATGCCACTCATTAACACTGATAAATGGACTATAGATTTAAGGTTTTTCCCCTTTCATGAGGGTTATTTACCAAGGCACACAGGTTACCCTGTGTTTTCTTGATTTTTTTGAGGATTTATTTGAAAAACCGGTCTCTTGTTAACATACCATTTGATTTTTCTTCTTTAATAATGTTTCAAAGATTTTTGATGAGTCGTCTATGTGGAGGAGTGTGGCTCAATGGTTAGAGCGGCAGACCCTGATGCAGAGTTCTGGCCCGGGACCAGGGTTCAATTCCCGCCTCGGCGGGTCTTGGGCTCAATTTCCTCTGACCTGACAATTCTCGCCTCGGTGCCTATTCTAATTATGGGACCCACGCTGCAACTCTGGGCAATTGCTTGCTTAACCTCCACACCGGCCCTAACAGCGCTAGAATGCCTGGCTTCACCCTGGGGGTGCCCAGGAGTGGACACTTCACAGGGAAAGCCAGGAAGGGTTCCACAGCGGTATGACTAATAGCGACAGGAAACCGCTTGGTGGCAGTGCGCTCTAAAAATACCTTGACATTTACATTTTACATTCAGTCTATAAAGTATAAGGTTTTCTTCCCTTACATGGTGCTTATTCACCAGGGTGCAGGGTTTCACGTAGCCCTGTGCTTCGTTGAGGCTCTTGGGGTTTTTCTTTAAAGTCTACCATTTGATATTTCCCATATATTAATGTTTCAAACATTTTTGATCTTTTTGACACCTTGTTTCCACAACCAGTTTCTATAGTGGCTCCGCGTCTGGCGCGGAAGGTTTCACAGAAGAAACTGACATCCGCGCGCTGGATGAGACTTATATGGCTCCACTGACCTCATGACTGGAGTCAACATCATCGCGGAGCCGTGCAAAGCTGACCCTCAGCGCACAGAGGTACTGCTGAAAATGTTCTGGATCCAGACTGGTGTCTAGGGAGAAGAAAAAAGTTAATGAATCTGCGGCTAGACTGTCTCTAACAGATATTACGTTACCAAATTTAAGTAACTTTTACATTTGTGCAACACGTAAAACAGTGAAAACACATTACAAAAGTAGCTCACAGCAGAGATAGAAAAAAAGTCATTTAAAAAAAAACAAGACAAACAAGTTTTTTGTGAAAATAGCACCAAAAAGCACAAAGCGCCAAATGGGGATATCTGGTTGACACAGACCACAACAAAGTCACAAGTGTAGGCTGACTGTGATCGAGCGAAGACCGACTACAGGGATCCAGTTAGGCCCGCTGAACAGAGTACCTTAAATCCTGGTTGCAGAGCTTGGCATGACACTGCGTCAAAGCTGCGTCACCCAGCCAAAGCAATGGATAAGTTCCAAGATGCGGCGAGGCTGTGGTGCATTCTCATGGAGGATCCCGTCGACGGAGCTTGCTTAGGAAAATCTGGCATCTGGCATCAGGGATGCAGTGCACAGCTGATGATGCATTGGTTCAGATGAGCTGCGATGCGGTGCCCAGCACGGTCAGCAAGGCTGCCATCTGCAAGAGATGTGAGTACCAGGGCTGTGGATGCACTGTGCCGTTGGGGTGATGCATCAGTTCTAAGGACTGCGGTTGGCGATACAGGTCTTTTCAATAAGTCGAAATCCATGCAGCAGTGGTGATGCATCGGTTCTGCTAAAGGATATGCCGCTCAGCCGAGAAAATGTGTCGGTCCTACTCGGGGATGCATTGCTCAGCAGAGAAGATGCATTGGTTCCACTGGCAAGCACCTTAGGTTCACTTCCAAGGGTCAAAGACTGGTGTGGCATCACTTGGCAGGGTAGACTCACAGATGGCAGAGTCCAGGTGGAGGGGTGAGGTGGCTGGAAGTCTGTTATGTTTCTGAGGCTACAGATCAGGAGCCCAGACAATTAGCCCTTGGAATATGTAAGAAACACGTTGTGATAGATTCCTTACCTTAGAATTACCCCCAGGTGTCAGACTGGATCCGGAAAGTTTTCGTCAGCAGTATCCCTGTGCGTCACTAGGCGTCGTCATGCGGTTCCGAGTGCGTCGTTGGCGTCGCTGTCGCAGAGATGACGTTGCTGGAGCTACTTAGACGCGCACACTCGCGCCGACATCAGTTCTTTTTTTTTCCGCGCCAGCAAGGCCAGATCCGGGAAGAACAAGTACCTCAAGTCACTTTTTGGCTGAGTTTTTTTCTAGGCCTTTTGTCTCCATTCTTTTGAGTCGATCGACCTCTGGTGTCGTAGGGATGCCCGGCTTTAAGAACTGTGGGGACTCTCACTGCATGATGTTGGTGACGGACCCACACCGCATGTGTCTCTACTGCCTCGGGTGCAAACACGACTGCCGGGCCATGGTGCCAAAGACTTTGTGTGAGCGGTCCGGCAGTCGGATCCGCGCTGCTCAAGGTACCGGTCTCATGGGACGTCGAGGGACCGGTCGCAGAACCGTCACCATTGTTACTCTGGATCTAAGTCTTCGCACTTGGGGTCAGGTAAGTCAAAGCATTCCGAGCAGTCAAAGAAGCGTCGTCGCACTTCGACTTCCCATCGCATGACGCGGCTGAGAGTGCGGGTGGTGCCACCCGCAGCTCCGGTGGAGCCCACGACATCGCCGCCGGCCTACCTGCCCTTTCCCGGGTCCGTCGGTGACGCCTGCTCAGGTGCAAGAGTTTCTTGCTGCCATGGCCCGACTCTTTGGGCCGTCTGGCCCCGCTGGTGGGCCTACGGGTCCAGCGTGCCCAACTGGGGTTTCTACCCTTCCATCGCCGTCAGCTCCGGCGCCGCCTTCTGCTTCGGCCCCAGCGCCGCAGGACCCCCCTGGATCCGGGCTAGGATCCCGGGTGACACCGGTTGACCTCATAACACCTCCACCAGTGTCAACCCCTCCTCCGGCACCACCTCCGACATCGTCCAGTGCCACCGCCGACGTCTGCCCCAGTTTCAGCCCGGACACGGCGCAGAATCGGCGTCGCTCGACGCTAATTTCAACGCCGATGGGGCCTTTTTACCCCTATGTCCGTCCTCCCTATTTTCAGCCTGTTTCACAGACTTCGGAGGAAGGGTAGGACTGGGAGGGGTCTGAGCACCCTTTCACACAACAGTGTGATAAAGATCCAGACTGAGCAGAGGATTTGGGGGATGCCAGTGGTTTTGACACCTCACTGACGTTGGCATGCTGTCTCCTCCTAACGTGGCTACGAAGGAGAGAGCCAGTTACGCTGTGGTGTTGCTTAGGGCAGCCGAGGCCCTCTACCGCAAACTCCCTACAGTGGCCACCAGGACTAACCTCCAGACAGAACTGCTTCAGCGGGCTGCAACCTCTTCGGAGCACTTGTTGCCTTTTAATGACTCACTTTCAGATGTTCTTTTGGGCACCTGGTCCAGACTCAACACAGGGGCTCCTGTGGACAGGAACGTAGCCCGATGCCATCTCCTGGCGACCCCCTCTTTATCTCCCAACACCCCACTCCTGAGAGCTTGGTTGTCTAAGCCTTTGCTTCCCAGAGCGCTTTCCCTTCCGCGCCTCCAGATAGGGAATCCAAGAAGCTGGAGCAGCTTGGCAAGAAGCTTTTTTCATCTGCCAGCTTAGGGCTGCGTCAGTGAACACTGCATGCCTCTAGGGCCGTTATTCCCTCTCTGTGTCGCGTATGATTGCGCAGGTGCTGCTCAACTGTCCGGAGGAGGCACGGACAGTACTCTCCCATGCTATAGCAGCTTGGAGAGACACAGCGAAGTTCACCATTCGTCTGGGCTTGATATTGACAACTCGCTGGGCAGGACGATTTCCATGGCGGTGGCACTTCGGCGCCACGCCTGGCTGAGGACAACTGGCTTCTAAGGGGATGTCCAGAACACTCTGATGGACATGCCCTTTGATGGCATTTGCTTCTTTGTCAATAAAGCAGATAGTCGGTTGGAGCGTTTTAAGGACTCGCGGACTACGGCCAAGTCCTTGGGCTTGTCGTCCACTCGCCCTCCTCTGCCTTCTGCGTTTTGCTCCTTTCGTGGCCACGGAAGGGGTGCGCCAACATGTTTTGTTTCAGAGCCACATGCCTGCACAGCAACATCCTCAGCGCGTCCGTGGGAACTGCTGAGGCGGGTCTGGGGGTCAGCAGGCGGGTCAGTCCACCTCCACCCCGCAGCATTCACAGCAAAGCCTTCTGAACTTTCAGGCCCATCAAACTCCAGTGGGCGGCAGAATTTGCCATCATCTCTCCCACTGGCGCAACATCACCTCGAACAATTGAATAATCCCTCCCCTTCGAGACTACCCCTCCAGCCATGCCACCTCAATACCACCGCACGTCGGGAGACCATCTTGCGCTTCTTCAGTTGGAAGTCACGGCCCTCTTGGCCAAGGGGGCCATCGAGCGCGTTCCTGGGCCAGAAGTAGTTTGTGGTAGTTATTCCCACAACTTTCTGGTCCCCAAGAAGGACAAGGGCCTGCGTCCTATCTTGGACCTCAGAAACGTCAACCGCTTCCTCCGGAAGGAGAAGTTCAAGATGTTGATGCTCGCTCAGATCTTGTCTGTCCTCGACCCTGGGGACTGGATGGTAGCGTAGGATTTGAAGGACGCATATTTCCACATCCCCATCCTGCCGGCCCACCGGCGTTACCTGCGGTTCACGGTAGGCCACAAGCACTTTAACATTTACCGTGCTCCCCTTTGACCTTAGCAGCGCCCTTCGGGTGTTCACGAAAGTGATGGCGGTTGTCGCAGCTCATCTGCGCAGATCAGGGGTTCCAGTCTTCCCCTAGCTCAACGACTGGTTGTTGAAGGCGGGCTCGCCCCAGGCAGTTGTCTCCCACCGCTAGACTATGGCCGACCTCCTGCATTTGCTGGGGTTCTCCATCAACGTGCCAAAGTCGCACCTGATTCCCTCTCAGAAGCTCCTCTTCATCGGAGCAGTTCTGGACTCGCCGCAGTTTCGGGTTTATCCTCATTCATCCTGCTAGTGGATCATGCCAGATGACATATGCAGGCTCTGCAGTGGGACCTGAAGTTCCAGTGGGCACAGCATCAGGGCAACCTGTCCAATCACGTCCAGATCTCGGAGGGCATGCAGTGGTGGCTCACAAAGCGCAATTGGGTCAATGGCAGATCCCTCTCCCTTCCCCAACTGGGACACACAGTTGTGACGGACGCGTCCCTTCTGGGATGGGGCAGCCACATGGGAGAGGCGGAAATCGGAGAACTCTGGTCTCTGGCGGAGTCCGGGTTCCACATCAACCTTCTGGAGCTTGGGGTGATCCGTCTTACACTGAAGGCATTCCTTCCCTATGTCCGGGGAAGAGTAGTGCAGGTGCTCACGTACAACACCACCGCCATGTGGTACTGCAACAAACAGGGCGGGTGGGGTTGTGGACCCTATGTCAGGAGGCTCTGCGCCTATGGACATGGCTGGAACATCAGGGCATTTCCCTGGTGGTTCAGCACCTGGCAGGTTCTCTGAACGCCAGGTAGGACGAACTCAGCCGCCGATGCATGATGGATCATGGGTAGTTCCCTTGCATGACATCTGCCAGGCAGCTACGTGGGCCTCGCCGCACACGTTTACCAAGCATTACTGCCAGGACAGCCAAGTCCGGAGAGACGGCTTCTTTGGCCGTTCTGTTCTCCAGGACTTTCTGGTGTCATCTTGGTTCGCAGACCCACCACCGGGGTTGGTATTGCTGGAGTATCCATTCTAAGGTAAGGAATCTATCACTACGTGTTTCTTTCAGATGCGCAAGTTACTTACTTTCGGTAACTATATATCTGTAAGAAACATTAGTAGTGATAGATTCCTTACTGCCCCACCCATCCTCCCCGTTCTGCGAACTGATTTCTAGGGTTAAAGTCATCCTTTTCAGGCCCTAGTTTAATGGCACCAGTAGTCAGTTTCTTGCATGGCTCTGCGTTCCTGGCACGGAAAGTTGTGTACAGAACTGACGGCGCGTGTGGGCGTGTCTAAGTAGCTCCAGTGATGTCATCACGGCGACAGCGACGTCAACGACGCACACGGAGACGCACAACAACGCCTACCAATGCGCAGGGTTACTGCTGACAAAAACTTTCCGGATCCAGTCTGACACCTGGGGGTAATTCTAAGGTAAGGAACCTATCACTACTAAAGTTTCTTACAGATATATTGTTACCGAAGGTAAGTAACTTGTGCGTCAATTTGGGATCTGGGTTCAAGAGATACAAGTCCTGTCCACACCCAGCCAAGAGGGCACAGGTCAGCAGAACATACGTCCAGCAGACTGTAGTTGAATAGAGTGGCAGTTATTCAGCAGCAGAAGATGTCCTTCTCCTGGCAGAGTATCCACAGGTCCAGAACTGTACTGAAGTGGTGTTGTATGAGGTCCTTCTTTTATACACTGTTGTGCCTTTGAAGTGGGGAGATGCTTCTAAAGGCATGCGCTTGAAGTGCATAGATGCCCTGCCTTCCCTGGCCCCAGACTTAACTACAGGGGCTATGCAGCCCTGTGTGTGTAAACAAGGGCACAGCCTATTCAGCAATAAGCGAGGCTGGGGCCCCCCTTCTCCCTCTCTGCCAGAAATGTCCCGCCTAGTCACTTCTAAACTCCTATTGTTTGTGGCTATCTAGGAGGAATACACAAAGCCCAACTGCACCCAGTCGTCATGCGACCAGAGACAGACTGCAGGTACCAAATGGTTAAGGCAAGATAATGATAACTTTCTAAAAGTGGCATTTTCTGAATTGTCATTTAAAATCCGACTTCACTATAAGTTAGGATATTAAATTTGGATTCAAGATTCAAGAGACACCAAACCTGAACCAGCCCTTTTGGAAAATGCACTTCTAAAAAGTAAGAAGGCATCCCAATGTTATCCTATAGGAGGTATAGGCCTTGCAGTAGTGAAAAACGAATTTAAGAGTTTTTCACTAACAAGACTTGGAATACTTAAAAGAAGAAGTCCTGCTTTTTTAAGTGCATTGCACCCTGCCCTCTAGACTGTCCAGGACCTACACTAGTGGTAACTTACATGCATTAAAATTGAAGGGTTGGGCCTAGCAAATAGTTTCTTTTTCCAGGTCGGCAATGCCTATAAACTGCACACAAAGGCTCAGCAATGGCAGGCCTGAGACCTGTTTAAAGGGCTACTTGAGTGGGTCGCACAATCAGTGCTGCAGGCCTCCTAGTAGCATTTAATTTACAGGCTCTGAGTACACATAGTACCACTTTACTAGGGACTTATAAGTAAATTAAGTATGCCAGTTGGGTGTAAGCCAATATTACCATGTTTAGTGGAGAGAGCACGTGCACCTTAGCACTGGCTAGCAGCAGTAAAGTGCTCAGAGTTTTAAGGCCAGCAAAAACGAATTCAGTACAAATTGGATTAGTGAAAGCAAAAAAGGTGGGAGGAAGACCACCCTAAGGCTGACAGAAACATAAATGAAGGGCAGAAGTGAAAGGAATAATGTAAGATTCCTAGGTTTACCAGATAGGATTTCCAAGATGCACTTATTCCTGTTAGACTTCCAACGAGTAGATAGAGTGCGCCCTAGAAGCACAAACAAATACAGCATAACCTGTTATTATATATTTCGACCAGCATGCACAAGTCTGACCTGTGATTGCTACACACCAAAAGCAACATGGGCACTGCCTCTCAGTATCTTTATCTTACGAGAGGATATGGGAATGAATTTCATACATCCCACCAACAATCCTTCAATTTGTCAGAGGTATTATCTCAACTCGTTCAAGCCCGACTTCTTTCAATTTAAAACAACCTTTAAATTCTAAGTCAATGTGTCTAAACGAATACCCTCCACTTAAACAGGTGCATAAGAAACAAACATTTGTGAAAAAACGAGATAGTGCCTCACGTGTGGTACACCATAGGAGCTTGCTGGTTGAATCTCACCAGCTGTGCCCACGTTTCTCATCATCGGTTACTATATCGCATGAAAAAAATAAGTGTCCAGAAAAAACTGTGAATATAGTGTGCTTCGTGAATGCCACAAACACAAACCAACCCCGTGAAGTTTAAAATTGAGATAAGCCCACGCGCTCTGTGCCACAATGCATGGGCCTATTCAAAGTAAAACCAAACTGCATGCTTGCTGACCACTTAATGATGGGACGACATGTTTCATTGCCTATTTAGCTTAGTGGCAATTTTTTTTCAGGGCAAGAGGTTTTATTCCACCTTTCTGGACCCTTTCCTTATATGCACAGTGATGAGTGGAAGCCAAGGCCCCTCATACCAGCTATCCACTTCATCAACAGGACCTCAATTCTGAAGTGAGCCGTCTCTCAGTAGACACTTATGTTGTCCCAATTCGCATGTACAGACGGACGGGCGTTGTCTCGTTCTTCTCCCTGGGATTGCTGCAGCCAGGAAACAAAACAGTCCGCTCCCCTACGAGGAACAAAAATCATGGTGACAGTAGATTTCTCCCAAGGCACAACGATAAAATGGAAGCACCACAGGCTTCACAAATAGAACATCAGATACAGTCTTAGCAATAACGTTGCTAGCCATGGATTAGAAACCTGAAGAATACAAGGAACCAAAAGACTGAGTGACTTCTGAACGAAATGGAGTCTTCAGCAATGGACTCCTGGACCGTTGTGGTGATGGAAAGGGTCAGAAAATACAGATACTGGAAACATTTCTTCTTCTGCAAGTGGAATGCCCACATTGCAACAGGATCACTCAAAACCCACTTTGTGATGCAACAAGAATAATGGCAAAAAGATGGACATACAGGGACAGAAATGGGGCCAGGAAGACTCCGCCGGTTAGAGACAAATCAATGTCTCCATAGAAAGCATAGAAGAGCAGTGCCCTACATTGTGCTCCCATTTTAGAAGGAGTTAATTTTCTACTTGTACCCTAGTTTTTACAGGACTGTAAGATTTGTTAGGTATAGTGCAAAAGGGGATGTGCTCTCAGTATTGATGCCGAATTCTTTAATGACTATTCAAGCCATGCACTGCTTGCTCTTTTCTTGAAACCGGACTCCTACCCAAAGAGCTGCCTCCTTCCGGGCCTTGGGATCTCTTACCTTCCCCACCAGCCCCACTCTCAGGCATGCCACTTTCTTCATTCGATGTCCTCCACAACTTAGAACTGGGCAGATAAAAGATAGACTGCATTTGCTGAATGACTGGTCCTGACAATGCACGTCTTGTTTAAAGTTCAAAGATTGAATTATGTAATAATGCTCTTAGAGTCAGGGGTGCAGCTGTAGTTGTGCTAGTTTCTTTTGGTTTTTACTTTGTTTTGGAATTCAGGTTTAATACTTGTGGAAGGCTGCTAGATTATCTTTGAAGTTTGTTCTCCAATTTCCTCATCATTACTCATGGTGGTATCAGTAGACTCAGTAGACACACACTGTTCCTAATCGAGGATGTACTGTGTATATATATATATATATATATATATATATATATATATATATATATATACAGCTGTAGCCTCCCAGAGCTCCGTATTACACGACCATGGAAAACCACACGAATCCAGCATAATTAAAGGCACAAAGGTTTATTTAAAAGCTGAGCCTAACGGAATCTGACGCGTTTCGGGCATCCGCCCTTGCTCACAGACAGTCAGTAAGTAAGACAACCACAGTTAAATACCTGGTGCTCCACAGTTTTTTTTCTCAAGTTACATTTTTTTCTTTCTCTTGCATTACACCATGTGATCATAGAGATAGAGGACATACTACACACATCACTCCTATTTCTGTCTCTATACATGCCCCATATACCGTGTCGTATTCCTTGTTTACTTCCTGTTTTGACCACCACGTGATCGGAACTCTTATCCTATCAACACGCAGCTTCTAAGTTCCTTGTTTACTTCCTGGTTTGACCACCACGTGATCGGAATTCTTATCCTATCTACACGCAGCTTCTAAGTTCCCACGGCTACCCAGCCGGTGTTTCACCACTCAATGTCTGACTTATTTTTCACTTATTTTTTCACTTTTCGTTTTTCATCTATATTCCAATACCATCAGTTTACCTATTCCCCTGTGAGTAGCTATGCATTTGTCGTTTTCATACTTTTGATTCTCGCGTTTTCCGAGATCACGTGACTCAGCAACTGGACTATAAGAAGCCTCACGTTAGGCTTATTGTTTATCCGACCGGTTCCGCGTTCGGAACGCCGTGAGAACTTCTCGTTACATCGACAGTAAGTTTGTCAAACTGTGCTTTGACCTCGTTCTTTTTCTCCACTCTACGCTTTAACCTAGTCTTTGATAGGGTTTTCACTCCCACAACATCCTACCGCTCAGCACGCTAAACCAAGTTGACATTTCTTTCACCACTATCTAGAGCTGGATATTAAGTGTGTAATTTTTCTATGTAATTTCGCCATGCAAAGTTTGCTATATGTTTGCTATATGTCAGTGGCTCGCCGTCTTGAGGGGGTCTTTATGAGAACAAAGAACGCTCTACACTCCCAGGATTTCGTTCCATTAATAAAATTGATAAATGCAAAACTTTTGCCCACAATTGCCTTTGGAGCAATCATCTTCAAGGACAAACTCAATAACTGGCTCGATAGAGCGCAATCATCATGTTATCGCCGGGTCTTTCGACTTCCAAATTCGACTTCCCATGCCCAAATACGGAAAGAATTCTTTCTATCCTCCATGCGTTGGATTATGGCTGCAAGATTCGTTACATATTGCTTAAAAGCGAAACAAGCAAATTCTCATACGCTAAAGAGCTGTATATGGCTGGTCCTCAACAACCCCGCTACATCATGGAACAAATACCTAATGTTCTGCCTCAAATTGCTTGAAGCGGAGGATATATGGCTTTCTTCTCTGCCCAACGAAACAAAAGGTAATCTCTTAATCAAGCAAGCAAAAATCCTTTCAAACCAATCGGACACACAACTGGTACGTAAGCTTTCTCACGGTACCTGGGCCGCCAAATTATATGCTCCGAAAACCCTCCCACCCTACCTTGCATCAGCAATTCAACCGTATATTAAACATCAGCTAATGAGATTTCGATTTGGCCTAATCCCGCTGAAAGCATACAAGTTTGGGCAAGGATATAAGACAGGAGCCTTCTCCCAATGCCGGTTTTGCAAACGGGGAGAGGAAAACCTAATTCACATTGTGTGCATTTGCCATCAACTGCGGCCACAAAGAACATTCTGGCTGAAACCAATCTGGCTCCTTCTAGGCATTAGGACATGCCGAGAAGCACTTGAGGAATGTATGAGGAGGGATTCGCCTCAAATGGCGACCCGCTTTGTCAAATTCATAACTGAAATTAATTCCATGACTTTTCCCTCTGTGCAAGCCTGAATTTAATTTCCTCCAAGTAACTGATTTTTGACTTTCCTTGACTTTTTACTTTTCTTTCCCACCCATTTACTGTTTGAGTTTTTAACAGCCTCAAGTGTTTTTACTACCGTCCTTGTGTACTCTTGCATATTGCAATGATTTTAAATAATTGTGCAATAAAATCATTTGATTTTTTGATTTTGATTTTTTTTGCTATATGTCAGCCACGTATTTTTATCTTTACAATGTATTCCATGAAGTGTATATCGTTTGTTTGCAATGTAACTATATGAATCTATGGTTTGTTTTCTGAATGCTAAGGTCCTGTATGCTTTCATTCACAGGCCCCTGATGAAGGGTTACTCTGTTCAACCCGAAATGCATTGGGCATGATGTAATGCAATGAATTTTTCATGATTTCAATGAATTACTTAAAATATTTGAAAAAGCTACAAGCTTTGAATCAATAAAATAATTTGATGATTCCATCAGTTTGAAGACTCACTAATTTGAAAAACTAAAGGCAACCAAAGAAGCAAAACGAGTGAAGAAACTCCACAGTTTCATGTTAAATGAGCGCGCCCTTCGTGATCTACCAATCACATATTCTCACAATTTCACAAGGCACTGAAAGGCATAGTGCGACAAGGATTGCGCCAAAAAGAACTTTCTGAAACACTGTTCAACATTTAGGTGTGCACGGAGATCACAACAACCACATTTTTGAATTACTGTTTTATGAAATGCTTTTTATCTATAAAATATGGTCATGACCGATTTTTTTAATGAAAGTAATATTTAAACATATGCATACAGGTTTTTTGTCATACACTTAAGCACTTTATATTTAAACATATTGTACTTTGTATCACACAGCTTTTTGCACATTAGGCAGAGGAATTGAGACACTATTTGTAGCACTTTAGTATTAACTAACGCTTACAAATATCCCTGCCATTCTCTGTTCCCAAAGGAAATAGGTGACCACATATTTCATTGCATGGTAAAATTAAGTCTCGGAATGCCAATGAATTCATCCAATGATGTATGTAGAGAAAGTTATTTCTGCAGACAGAGAACTGATACGGGACATTTTTACAATTCTCTGCATGTGAACAAGGGCTCCTAAGCCCGAAACGCGTCATTGCTGTTTATCTGAAACCTGAATAAGTAAAAGAACTTTGACTAGATCCTGTGGTCCGTCTCCTGTTGCGCCGGTCCATGGGGATTGGAGGTGGCTGTTGGGAGTGTTTCGTGCATATATATGATCAAGAGCACTAGTTGCTCGAAACGCGTCGCCTGAGAGGTTGAAATAAATCTCCCTTTCTGCAGCCTTTGGGTCCGTGTCTTCATTTGCAGGAGTGTGCTGATTTGAAGAATTTGGTTCATATATATATATATATATATATATATATTATATATATCCATCGCACACAGGAACCCCATTCGGATGAAAGCCTCATGGAGATAAATTGGGCTCTTGAAATACAAATGACAGCTTGTAAGCAGAAATGCTTCAGGAACATCACATCTTTATTCTTATCAGCCAGACGCGTTTCAGGAACTAATCCTTTCCTCTGTGGCTTAAGAAGACATCTCCGTGAGGCTTTCATCCGAATGGGTTCCTGTGTGCGATGGATATTTTACGGCCCTAACCCGGTCGTGGAGGAAAGCTCACCACTGTGACAGAGGGTCCGCTACAGTGCCATGGGGTGCTGTTAATCACGGAACGGTGTTAAGCTGGCGCTTGCAGGACAACGCCAGTTAGAGGCTCAATTGGTAGCTCTAAAGCGGGGCAGGAAACTTCATGAATGTTATACATTAAGACAAAGAGTTTATTTTAAGACTGGGAGAAAAACGAGCAATTTGAACTGTATGCATTCTGAATGACGTTTTCCTTCTGTCTTCTTAAGCCACTGGGAAAGGATTAGTTCCTGAAACGCGTCTGGCTGATAAGAATAAAGATGTGGTGTTCCTGAAGCATTTCTGCTTGCAAGCTGTCATTTGTATTTCAAGAGCCCAATTTATCTCCGTGAGGCTTTCATCCGAATGGGTTCCTGTGTGCGATGGACATATATAGATACATAGTCAGTATTGATAGCCTTGGATATAGACTCTCTGTATACAAGCATTGCCCATCAGGACGGACTAAATGCTATTAAGTATTTTCTGGGGAAGCGGAATATTGCGTTTAGTCAGCATAGCAGTATGCTATTAAGGATCTTGGATCTATGCCTCAATAACAATTATTTTTTGTTTGATAGAGAAATTTATCAACAGCTGAGAGGAGTGGCCATGGGGGCATGTTTCTCCCCCACCTATGCATGTTTACATGTAGGGTGGTGGGAGGAGCATGAACTCATGGGGTCACTCGCCAGGATGTTTCCTAACAACATTGCCCATTTCTGGCGTTTTATTGATGACATTTGTATGATTTGGTGGGGTTCGGTAGAATCAGCAGCTGAATTTGTCAGAACTATTAATGATAACCAATTGAATCTCAAGTTTACATCTCAAATTAGCACGACCATGATTCAATTTTTGGACGTTGAGTTATATGTCCAAGATGATAAATTGCATACCCGACTCCACAGAAAGCCCACGGCGGGCAATTCCATCTTGCACGCCAACAGCGCACATCCTGGTCATCTAGTGAAAAGCATTCCTTATGGGGAATTTCTACGTATACGTAGAATATGCAGCTCCAAGGCAGATTTGGAGAAATGTCAGAATGAGGCGTTCCTTATATTTTGTGCTAGAGGCTACCAGACATCCTTATTAAAGGAGGCCTAAAATAGAGCAAATAACATGAACCGGGAGGAATACCTTAATTCCACGAGTGCTATCAGAATTAGGCAAGAGTCCACAATAGAAATCCCTGACAGGATCAGCCTAATCACGACTTTCAACAGTGAGGAAAGGAAGGTGAGGGGGATATTAAAAAAACATTGGCCTTTGTTAAAAACAGACATCAGTGTGGCACCTTTGCTACCAGAGGAACCAACCATAATCTTTAGAAGGGCTCCTTCAATGAGGGATGCCCTAGTTAGATCTAGTCCTGAGGTGAACATCAAGAAAAATTGGTTATCTGACAAATCGGGATTTTACAAATGCATCTCATGCAGAGCATGCAAATTTGGTGTTAACACCAAGGAGTACTGTTCTGCATTTGACCCGATACCCATTCAAATCAAAGGGCATTTTACATGCCGCACTGATTTCGTGGTCTATGTGCTCTAATGTACTTGTGGGCTCAACTATGTTGGGAGCACCAAACTACAGGCGTTTAATCGCATCCTTCAGCACCTAAGGGCAATTGTTAATTCTGATGATAAAACTATCCAGTTGCACGCCATTTTGGTTTGGTCCACAAGAAAAATGTGAACGATCTAAAATACTTCATTATTGACGCAATTCCTAAGAACATCAGGGGCTGGAAATAGAGAGAAATTGCTAAGGCAGCTGGAAAGCAAATACATTCGGCTTTTAGATACTAGTATTCCTAATAGAATGAATACAGGGGAGGATCTGCACTGTTTTTTGTGATTTTATGTTAAAAAGAAGAGTGGCAGTCTTCGGTTAATTATTCAGGTTGGAACCCCCTGCATTCCCTGTCACTAATCTGTTGGGTTTTCTTGTTAGTACTTAGTATAGCCTACTCTCTAAGCAAATGGAAATGTGTAACTAATTGTAATTCACCATATGAATTGTTTCCATCTGATGTGTTCCATTTGACCCCTCCTGAAGTTAGATCATATGGACAGAATTGCTTCTTAACATGTGTGTCTGTAAGATCGTGCACAATGAAGATATTGAAGTTTTGAGCAGTAAAGAGTGATATACAGCATTATAGAACTGAAATTTTGGGATGAAATGGGCACTATACCACAAGTCTTTCTTTTCCCTTTTGTTTCTGATTTGGAGCTGTCATTTCAATGAGTTAAACATTCCTAACTTTATAGTTTGGTGTTGGTAGATGATTGATTTAATTATTTGATTATTACATGTAAACCTCTTAATAGGCTTAACATGTTTTAAAATCACTTTTTGCCTTCCCCTTTTGATTAATCAGCCAGTGACCAATGAGTTATAATTGAGGCAGGGATCTGCCTCTATGTCATGGCTGACATTGCACTTTGCACTTTGCACGTGTGTTTGCCCGAATTGTATTTTAGCACTTGCACTTTAAAAATACCTAGGGGCAGTAGGTCAATGACAATCCCATCCGGCACCACAGGAATTGTTTTTATCCTGTAAGACTTTTTACGCAGATTATGGCACCGGTATGATCATGAAGATTATTATGTAAATAGTTTTTGCTTTTTTATGATCCCGTGTAACCATAGATTATTAATCTTATTTAAAGATGTTATGCTGTCAGCTTTATTGAATATAGCATTTGTGAAAATGGTCATTTTTATCGTATTTGTTAAATCTGGATCTGTTTTCTAACAGGATATTTTGTAAGCATTGTGTGTCTTCGATATTTATGGATGAGTACGCCCCCTACGTGTTAATTGTGCACCTTATTTAAACACTGTTACTGGTTCTGCCGGGCATGTGATCAAGGCTACCGTGACGTAGCCGAAACGCGTCATGCTGGCGACAAGGAGTCAATAAACAACCTTTATATTTCATTGGCAGCGCTGTGGAGTGGTCTGTACCTGTGGCTTTCTCTTTTCATGGAATGCTTTTCCTCTATCGAGACTTAGCAGGAGCTTGAATTGTATATATATATATATATATATATATATATATCCAGTATGTAGTTATAGCTAGGACCTACTTTCCATAGGAAATCCACAACATTCTATTTGGAATAACTTTTGCGCCGGTGGACGAATCTTCGTGAATTTCTCCAAGAAAATGGCCTGCTCTGTTCCGCTCCTTCCCTGAAAGTTTGGGGGGTGATTCGTCAAGTGGGGGCCGAGAAAAAAGGGGGTCCCAAAACGTGTTTTCCCCATGCAATTTTCCATAGGGACCTTTAGCCAGGGCTACAGCCCGAACGGCTGAACGGAATTGCACCAAATTTGGCAGAGAGGTAGAGTTCGGTTCGCAGATTGTGCTTTATGTTAAATGGTGTAAATCCGTTCAGTAGTTTCTGAGAAAATTACAAGTAAAATCATAGCGATATCTAGAGACAGAGTTCTACACGCGGACGGAGATCCGTTCAATTACAAGCGCGAGCTGCATGCTGATTGGCTGTGAACTGTCAACACTCGAAAACCAGGAAGTGTAGGCGGCCATCTTGTGGCTCGGTAGAACCGAGTCACGAGAAAACAGTAAAACAAAGTTGAGGAATAAGGGAAGGGGGCAGGCTAGAAACATTCTGACCCTCTAGGCTTGTTCAGGGGGTCGTACATGGATGTTTAGGCTCTATTGTTTTTTTTAATGAAAAATTGCGTCTTACGCGTACGGAAATCGATACAATTACTAGCATGAGCTACATGCTGATTGGCTGTCAACACTCCAAACCAGGATGTGTTGGCAGCCATCTTGTTTGTCGCGAGAACCGAGTCACAAGAGAACAGTAAAACAAAGTTGAGAAATAAGGAAAGGGGGCAGAGTAGAAACATTCTGACCCTATTGTCTTGCTCAGGGGGTGGTACATGGATCGTACGCGATGGAAAAGGTGAAAAAAAACTAGAAGCCCGTTTTATTCATTAGGTCCTGGGGGGGCAAATTAAAGGGGCAACTTTTTTGCATAATGGGGCCTTGTAAGGTGCCCCGAGCACTGGGGAACGCCACTCCTCTGGTTTTATTTTGAAGGATGTGGGGGGTTACGGTCCTACTCCCCGCAGTCTCGGGGAGCGGCAACCCTCGGGGCTTTTTAAAAAAATATATGTTTTGAGCTCTCCCTCCCTCTCTCCCCTTACACTTCGCGGGGGAACGCCACCTTTCTGGGGCAGTAATATGTAAAATGACCTTCCAGCTCCGGGTACCTGCACTGTCTGGGGTTTTTTATAAATGTTGGGAGGGTGGGCTTAATAATGCGTCCTTGTTAATTCCCATAGAAGCGCATGTTCTGGTGTTAACATGGGCTTCTATGGGAAATAACAGGGCCGTATTATCAAACTCATTATCACCATTTTATCGACAGTTTCTTCAGTTTCTTGCCGATAAAACAACGATAATTTTAACACCGTCCTTGATAATATACACCTAAGTTTACTGGTCAAAAAAAGAGCTATATTTCTATGATAGTATGTAAAACTTTCCGTTTTTTTTGTGTGCAGCAGTTGAACTCTCTACGCATGCGCAGCCTCGTTCGAAGTCCACGTTTTTTTCTTTTTCTTCAAGTTCAACAAGCAAACCTTTCTTTATTTCAGGTATTAAATTTGCCGCTTTCTTTTCCCGGGTTGTGTGTGTCATCCGCTGCTGTAATTTTGTAATATATTAATAATCATATTTTATCTATATTTATTTGAAACGTAGTGACGAGGCCGGCGCCAAACGTTGATTACGTACTTTGTCCACCGCCATTTTAGTAGTTTTTCACAGTTATTTTTATTATATCTGTTACTTTCATTTTACCTTCCGCTTATCTTCTCTGTGATCGATGAGATTTCCTGCCAAAGACACCACTGTGTTTGTCCTTGGCCTCTGATGTTATCAGAGTTGGTCACACGTATACCAATCAATCAATCAATCAAGGACATTTATAGAGCGCACTACTTACCCGGAGGGTCTCAAGGCGCTTGGGGGAGGGGGGGTGCTGCTACTGCTCGAACAGCCAGGTCTTGAGCTTCTTCCTGAAGGAGAGGTGGTCTTGGGTCAGGCGCAGGTCGGTCGGGAGGGAGTTCCAGGTCTTGGCGGCCAGGTAGGAGAAGGACCTTCCTCCTGTTGTCGTTCTTCGGATGCGGGGGATGGCGGCGAGGGCGTGACTGGCTGATCGGAGATGGCGTTTGGGAGCGTAGAAGTTGATGCGGTTGTTGAGGTAGCTCGGGCCTTGGTCGTGTAGGGCTTTGTGTGCGTGGGTGAGGAGCCGGAAGGTGATTCTTTTGTTGACGGGGAGCCAATGCAGGTCTCTCAGATGTCCGGAGATGTGGCTGTGTCGTGGGATGTCGAGGATGAGTCTGGCTGAGGTGTTCTGGATCCGATGGAGTCTCTTCTGGAGCTTGGCGGTGGTTCCGGCGTAGAGGGCGTTGCCGTAGTCCAGTCGGCTGGTGACGAGGGCCTGGGTGACCGTCTTCCTGGTCTCGGTGGGGATCCACCGGAAGATCTTCCGTAGCATGCGCAGGATGTTGAAGCACGACGAGGAGACGGCGTTGACTTGTCTGGTCATGGAGAGGGAGGAGTCCAGGATGAATCCCAGGTTGCGTGCGTGGTCTGTCGGTTTGGGTGCGGTGCCCAGGGCGGGGGGCCACCAGGAGTCGTCCCAGGCGGAGGGCGAGGAGCCCAGGATGAGGACTTCCGTCTTGTCTGAGTTCAGTTTCAGGCGGCTGGTCGTCATCCACTCGGCTACGTCTTTCATCCCTTCGTGAAGGTTGGCTCTGGCGGCGGCAGGGTCGTTGGTCAGGGAGAGGATCAGCTGGGTGTCGTCAGCGTAGGAGATGATGTTGAGGTTGTGTTGGCGTGCGATGGCCGCGAGGGGGCTCATGTAGACGTTGAAGAGGGTGGGGCTCAGCGAGGATCCTTGAGGGACGCCGCAGACGACTTCGGTGGCCTCTGACTTGTACGGTGGTAGACGGACTCTCTGTGTTCTTCCGTCGAGGAAGGAGATGATCCATTCCAGTGCCTTCTCCTGGATTCCGACATTGCTGAGGCGCTGCACTAGGGTGCGGTGGCAGACATTGTCGAATGCCGCGGAGAGGTCTAGGAGGACTAATTTAAAGGACGTAAGCAACAGCCATTACAACGCGTGTTCGTCAACACAAAGAAATGATTAAGATTATGCGTTTATCATGCAAGGTAAATGCATACTAGTTGTAAAAGCATGCGTGTTAAAGGCATGCGTGGTAAAGCTATATGTGTGCTAATGGCTTCGTGGTGACGATCACGAGTGCTTATGACCGCATTGTAATGGCTGTTTCCCCCCAATGGACAGTGCCAGCCGCGGCCCGTGGAGGGAGTTGCAGTGGGGAGGCAGGCGGGGCGGGGAGGGGCAAGGTGGGGGGGTGATAAACAACGGAATCTGGATGATTGCAGGTAAGTAAACAATTAAATTAATAAAAGGAATTTCGTTCCGCGCCCTGCATCTCATATTAACATCTTACTATAGTATTTCAACATTATTTTTTATTGTGGATCGTCATACCCACCCACAAAATAAAAGAAGTATGTCGTTTTTTTAATTAACTTTTATTAAAACAATAACTGTAAACGAAACTTAATTATAACTATATTAGAAGCAACTAGAAAAATAACTTTAACAAAAAACATTATAAACAAATTGTTAAATGGACTCCAGAAGATGTCCGATTAGTAATCTGCAAAACAAAAAAGAAAAATAGAGTTTAGAATTATGTAGATGTGAGTAAATGAGCTGAAGCATTACAAGTCAAGGTAACTCTACGGTTTTACGTGTGCAGTGTGTCTGGTATATTTCACTTGTTATAGTGCCGCGTTCAAGTGGTGTCTATATGGAAGTGCCTACTGCGTTACTGACACAAAAGTGGCAGAACGGGATTGTAAATATGCAGACATATTTCTAATGCATTGCTATGAAGGCTTTGTAGATCTAGGCCTCTATGCTTATCGTTGTATAAACACTGCGGACAAACTCTGCGGCCAGTTGAATTCACAACTTCAGTTGGGCTCATCTTATACACGTCGACGCAGACCGCATTGTCTATAAGTTTAAAAGAGAAAGAGAAATGATGTCGCAGAGAGTGAGCGAGAGAAAAGAACATTAAAACTGTCTCGCAGAGTCTGGAGTGGAGCTTTTTTCTTGAAAAGTCAGACGTAGATTTACAAGCTCCTTGCGTCACTTTAGCCATGTTAAAAGTGACTCAAAAGTGGCGTAATAAGCTTGTAGATCTGTTTGTCAGACTGTTGTAAACTATCTGTTGTCACGGCTCGGAGGTAATTATAGGTTTTACACAGAGAAGCTGCTGTACACTACGCACTCTCCTTTCACAAATAAAGGTAACACTACGGTTTTACGAGTGCAGTGTGTCTAGTGCATTTCACTTGTTATAGTGCCGCGTTCAAGTGGAGTCTATATGGAAGTGCCTACTGCGTTACTGACGCAAAAGTGCCATAACGGGATTGTAAATATGCTGACTTATTTTTCATTTTTTTTTTATTATTATTTTTTTATTGTCATTGCAAGAGTCCTACAATAATAACACAAAACAATTCATACAGTGTTACCATCATACACTATAGTTCCTAATAGGTAATAAATGCAGAGGAATCAATTTATGACAACAAACACATTTTTTTGGTACGTAAAAGATATAAAAAATAGCCTACATTGGTCTAGGGAAAAAAAAAGAAGAAAAGATAACAATAATACATTCAGATAGTGATATAAAAAAAAAGTTCCCCAAATTCTTTCTCTTTTTCTCAGAGAGCGCGGCCCCATTGTTTTTGCTAATGATATTTCCATCGTGTGTATTTCATTAACTAAAGTCCGCCATTCCATAACATGTGGAGGCTTCAAAGATATCCAAGCCCTGGCTATAACCAATCATGCACAAGCAATTAATATAGAGGTCAGATCTTTATGTGGGCTATTTAAATCCTGTATATCAAGTAAGATGGCCTGTACCGAAAATGGTAAAACAAGTATTTGTTTCTGAATAAGTATACCTTCTATTCCTCTCCAGAATTCACATAGGGCAGGAGAAGAAACAAACATGTGAGCCAAGTCAGCAGCAAATAAATCGCATTTAGGACATTTCGTACGGTCGCTAAGATCATTATTAGTTGACCAGCCTGAAATTCTTTAAGGGGTATAGTAAAGTTGGCATACCGTTCTATAATGTTGAAGTCTTAAGTTAGAAGATTGGACTACCTGATTAATTTGACAAAAGGAAGCAGATATTTGGTTTGATGTTATATTCATACCCATCCTGGTAGTCCATTTAGCAGCAAGTCTGCAACAGTCATCCATTTTTACCTTACTCAGGCATCTATATCCCTCGCTAATAAGTGCTTTAATTTTATTTGAATACAAACAATTTATAATGTCAGACTGGCCTACTTCTTTAATTTTCATTTTCCGCACTAAAAAGTCCCATATTTGTATATATTTATAGTACATCCCGTCTTCTAATTTGTAAAGAATTTTAAGTGATGCAAAGTCAAGTAATCCCTCGTGCCCAAAAAGATCACCTAGCTTATTAACCCCACAGCTGGACCAAGAAATCCCTGCACCATCTGAGAAAATTCCAGGAAGCCCTGGATTATCCCATAACGGTAATTCTGAATGAAAGAAAGAAATTTTACCATAATTCATAATCATATTCCAGATGGCTGTGATTTCCCTAGCAGTCTTAAATTTAACACGTTTATACAAATTTGGGTCGTGGACTCTTGATAAAAATTGATTGCTATCAGGGCCTAACATAAATTGATGAAAGAAAAACTGCGGATGCCTATTAGTAAGCAAACTTCTAAGGCAAGCAAAAAAAGTTTAATATACAAAATGTAGCAATGGGTTCATGTTTCTGCAAACTTGTGCAATCTCTGCATGCACCAGAGTACAATAGAAGTGCTCTTATATTTGATTACTGTGTGAATTATAACCAAACTTATATACTACATTTTCGTTGTTTGTCTCTCTATGTGTCGGTTTGTGTGTTCCCGACCACTTTTATCGCGGGGTACTTCAAAAAGCGAGTAGAATGATGATACACTCAATACCCAGGTGAAAAAATCTGTTTTATTTCTTCACTAGCACCTTGAGCAGTAGCGATAATGGTCCTGATGAAGCAGCAGGATACCTCTTGCGATCCACATAGTCTGCAGAAACATGTCGACCTCACAAACTAAGTAGTAGTTATGTGTTAAAACTACTACCTTGTCGCTTCTTTTTATTACCTTGGGAGTTAAGAGGTGCTTCATTAAAATGGTCTTTTCCCTCTTTACTATGCAATTTTAGTCACATTTAGCACTTTTTCACTTCACTATATTCTTTTCACTGCTCTACAGTTGTCAATTTACACCTAGATACACCACAGTTCACACTGGGCCTTTTTGGTCAGATAGGTTGTACACACCTTTCCTATCCTCAGTGGGTAGAAAAACAATTCTTACCTTCTTGGTGTGAAGGATTCCCAGATGATGAACAGGGCGGTATTGATCGACAACTGATGGGTATATTTTTCCCACGGAGAAGGAATACCCATTGTCTCATCACTTAGACACAATATAAGTTTATCATTTTTCTGTATTGTCCAGCTTTCGCTTTCAGACACGTAGTTAGTTCACACTACTTGAGTGACCCATTGCTACATTTTGTATATTAAACTGTATTTGTTGGGGGTTGTAGCACTGCATGGTCCTTAAATATCCCCTTAGGCCCTCCTTCCAGTCCTATGTATTAATGAGCAAAAAACGTTGCAAAAAAGTATAATTTAAAGTCGTGAAACTTTAAACCGCCTTTTTCAATTGAGAGTTTCAAAGATTGGATCGCCCTACGGGACTTTCCTGTAGCCCCATATATAGCTGCTACATATCCCATCAAGTTTTTTAAAAAAAAGAACTATTGACCCGGAGAGGTATACATCTAAATAAATAAAGAAATTTGGGAACTATTTTCATTCTAATTAAGTTAATTCGACCAGCTAAACTCAGTGGAATCTTATGCTATTTTTTTAAGGACAGAGATACTTCTTTAAGGAGTGAGTTGTAATTAAGAGCAATGAGTTCCCCAATATTAGCTGAAATTTTCACTCCAAGATAAACAGCATTGTTGCATATACCATAAACGATGACCAATGGTTTATAGTTGACTAGACCCTGCGTTTTATTTAAATTCCGTTTACAACCTGAAACCTCTCCAAATTCTTCTGCTTCCCTAGTAATCTCTGGTATAGCTTTAGCAACATCAGTTGTAAAAATGGCTATATCATCCGCATATGCGGTTATTTTTACATAGTTTCCACCAAACTGAGAGGGGATGATATTTGCCTGCGACATAAGTGCGTTTAGAAATGGTTCCAAAGAGAGAGCAAACAGCAGAGGTGATAGAGGACACCTCTGCCGAGTGCCTCTAGCTATTTGGAATCTAGATGAGCTCCTGCCGCCATAGCATATTATGGCGGTAGGCTGGTCATACAGGGATCGAATCCAGCCAAGATAATGGCTCTGAAAGCCAAATGCCCTAAGTACTGCCCAGAAATAATCCCACCGCACTCGGTCAAATGCTTTTTCAGCATCAAGCATTACAAATGCCCAGTGGGGTGATATCAGTGGAAGCAACATCAAAAGCTGTGATGGCCATGTTAACATGGGTAGTTGTATCTCTCCCCATAACAAACCCATGTTGTTGAGGGTTAACCAACTCTGGCCTACAGGGGACTAACCTAGTGGCCAGTATTTTTGCAAAGGCCTTGGCGTCGGCATTGATTAGTGAAATAGGCCTGTATGACCCACAATCGTCAGCTGGCTTTTGTTTTTTCAGAAAAAATATGATTTTAGCTGTATTCCATGAAGCAAGGGCTTTCCCTGTTCCACCAATAAAATCAATAACTAGACTAAACAGAGGGAGTGGCTCCTGCATACATATTTTATATAATTCAATGGGAAGTAAATCTTCCCCCGCAGCCTTTCCTGATGGAAGGGAAGCAATCGCTGATTTAATCTCAGTAGCAGTGATATTATCCTCAAGTTGATTAAGTCTCTCTCCGTTACCTTGATTGGCCAAGTGTTTATTAAGGTAAGATAATATATGATCATTCGGGGGGGCAATTTTCCAGTGTATATGGTCTGCTATAGTATTTAACGAACTGCTCTAATATCTCCTCTGGTAGATTATAACTCGCAGTACTAGCATCTTTAATAACTTTGATTTTAGTTTTAGCTTTCTTATCAGCTACTTTGTAAGCTAGTAGTTTCCCTATTCTTTTGCCGCTTTCATATTGCATAAGATGATATTGATTAAGCTTCTGGCTATATCTCTCCCTCATCGTCTTTTTAGTAGCTGACTTCAGATTGACCAGATCAGTTTTTATCTGATTGGCGTTGGGTTCACCTTGCTGCAGTGCCTGTGCTAGCTGGTTTTCCAGAGATAGAATATTGAAAGTCAAGGATTTAATCTCTTTCAGTCTCTCTGAATTTTTCCGAAAAGCCTATTGTTGTGCAAAAGCCCCAATGCTGGCCTTACAAGCATCCCAGACTGATATTACTGCCACAGAATACAGGTTGATCACGATAAATTCCGTAATGTGTTTTTTAAGCAAAGCAATAACATTTTCATCTGTAAAAAGATGTCTCGTAAAAGTAAATTGTCTAACCCCTTTTTTCTTTGGTTGAGATTTTAAATTCTAACAGAATGGGGTTATGATCAGATGTCACTCTTGGGCAGAGTTCTATTGTACAGTTATCCAAAATTCTATCAGTTGCCCAAACAATATCAATTCGAGAGCACAGTATATGTGGCGCTGAATAGTAGGTGTAGCCAGCAATGTTAGGATGTACAGTACTCCAAACATCTTTCAAATTATGTAGCCGGCTTAGTTCTAATACAGCAGCTCTAACTTTACACATTCGTTGTAAGGCGCCACGCCGAGTGGTATCTTGGTCATAGTTCATGACACAATTAAAATCTCCCATGATCAGTAGCTCCCCCTCCCAATCTAATAGTTCCATAGTTAGCCGGTCATACATAGTTGGTTCATCTATATTAGGACCATACATAACGCAGAATACATATTTAGATTGCTCCAGTTCAACCTGGGCCATAGCCCATCTACCCCTAGTGTCAGCCAAAGTTCGAGTGATTGCAATATTTAAATATTTGTTTTATTATTGCGACCCCCCGTATAGAAGCACCTAAAGTTGAACAAACGTCAAGTTCATATCCAATTTGTCCTAACAGTTTCTTATCTTTAACACTAATGTGTGTTTCTGAAAGCAAAGCCAAATGAGGTTTGTACATATTAAGCTCTTCCTGGACCAATCTGCGTTTAATCATACTATTAAGACCAGCTACGTTCCAACTTAGGCTTCTAAAAAATAAATTTCTAAATGAACAATAAAGTATCTTCCTCTGCATTATACAATTCCATAACGTAACATTTATGTTCAGTTTTCGTATAATAATTCCAACTCTTGCAGCGACTTTTTCTTCTTTTTTTAACCCACCACCTAAGAACCAACTCTCTATCCCCCACCCCTTACATTCTTCGGGGAGAACACCCCTCTATACCCCAATGCCGTTGGAAAGGCAGTATAACAGAGTGACAGCCCGGAAGCTCTGACCAGCCGCACACCAAAAACCATATCCTCATCCAGTAAGGAGAGGAGTAAGAAGGAGAAAAAGAAAAATGTTTTTGTGGCAAGTTACAATCTTATTTTAAAAAGACCTAAACAGTGTTATTTGTTTCCTATAGAAAAAAAGAAAAGAAAAAAAAGCCAGACAAAAAGAAAGGGCCCCGAATGCTAAAAGAAGAAACTACATAAAAAAACAACGAGCTTTCATGAATTGAATTTGGAAAGAGCTAATTCAGCTTCTTTGATATCTGTGTAAAAGTACACCTGGCCACCCTTGATCACCTTAAGACGGGCAGGCTCTTGCAAAAATATCTCGCAGCCACTGGATTTAAAAGAATCCATTAATTGGCGGAGCTTCCATCGCCTCTCCGTAGTGTTCTTACTCAAATCAGAGCAAGCAAAAAAAGTTACGTTTTCTACCGTGACAGGAGTATTAGGTCTGGCTTTTAAAGACACTGCCTGTCTCAGAAGAAAATTTCCAAAATGTATCAAAAGAGGGCGTGGAAACTTGCTTCCTTTGTTTCTCTGAACAAGAGGCAATCTATGTACCCTCTGTAGTTGCGAGTCCCAGTCCCAATCTAATAGATCAATAAAAGCCTTTTGGAATAATTTTACAACAAAAGCGCAAGGGTCGGAGTCTTTTGAGCCCTCTGGGACCCTTTAACGACCGGATTTTCAGACCAGATATCACCAGCTCACCAAGACATCACCAATCCAGCCGAAACGTAACCATCTCCCTCCCCAGAGCCTACTTACCACAGTACCTAGGTACCTTCCTGGGGATGGGGAATTAGCAATATACAAGCTCATATCATCAAAAACACCACTAAATCTATAGGATTACTAGGAATACTCACTATTTACTAAGGAATTCCATATTCCACACCATACTCCTACCTTATAGTCTTGCAGCAACTCAGGCCCAGACTATGCTACCCTCCTCCTCATAGTGAAGGGGGCAGTTTTGATCATTTACCATTACACACTGACCTCAATCAGTGCTCACGCAAGCCACAATCCGGTGGGTATACACATTGACCACAATCAATGCTCTCACTAATGCCACTCTCTCTAGCGGCAATCTCTCACAAGCCGCAATCCAGCGGGTATACACATTGACCACAATCAATGCTCTCACTAATACCACTTTCTCTAGCGGCAATCTTTGTCCTATGAATACCTTCAGCTCTCTTTCTCTCTGTTGGGAAGTTTCCCTATATATCTAATATCTACTGGGAATGTAATATTATATTTGATGTGGTAGATAGACAGTTCAATCCTCTCACACAAGAATGGCCAAATCACAATATGCAAAGGTTATTCTCTGACTTAGGCACTCCCTGCTCCCTTGCTCAGTTACCACTTACCCGGACGGGGAACACATCCTTCCACATAACAGCATCTGACTAGAAGAAAGGTTAGTTTCATCAAGAAATAACACTTGCACAGCTGTTCACTAAGAACTGGGGTCCCTTTATTACACAATAGCAAATTATAACATCACAATAACTGGCAATCTAGACATACCCTGAAAAGTAAAGGGAAATAGGTACATCTAAGGAATACACAGATCTGCCGGGTCTCTTTATTAGAATTAAAACATGAAAGCTTTATTACTAACACATCCACATATAGCTGGCAGGAACTGTAGATCGCTAAAAAGGGAAATAATGGATTATAACAGGACTGCACACCGCTGAAAGAAAAGGGATTAATCAGTGCAACAATACAGTAGGGAATATAGCCTAGGAAATAAAGGAAAGGATTAATTTATATATATATATATATATATATATATATATATATATATATGGGCACTAATATAACAGGACAGATATCACCTGATTATTATGAAGTCTTGTTCTAGCTGTCATCTGGGTCCCTCTCTCGTCTGTGCCTTGGCTCATCTCAGATTCTCCCCTGCACTCTTGGACACACATCTGCGCCGATCACTCTGCACTGGATTCCTCTCTCCCACGAACTGTCTTCACCTTCCAACTTCAGTCTAATGATATAGTTTCTGCCGCTCTGATCTCCACTAGCTTCTTCACTCTGTCTGATTGTTCCAGCTCCAGTGTCCAACTCACTCCAGCTGCTCCCACAGACTAATCCACGATATAACTTCAGTCTCTTCCAAAAGGTATCACTCCAAACTCCAGCTGTTAACTGCCTGCTCCTACTGATCTCTCATGATGTAACTTCATTCTGTCTCCAAAGCATCTTACTCCAACTGCAAAGCAACTTATTCTGACTGCATCTTCTCCAGACTGCATCTCATCGTGACCAGCTCCCTCTGATCACAACTCCTTCTGACAAGTAACTGCTTCTGACTGCTTTCTTCAGCTCCAAAAACCATCTGAACTCTACCATTCCAAGATTCATCTGACCGCTCTCTTCAGCTCCAAAGACCATCTGATCCCTATGCCTCTCTGCACTTCGATAATATAGAATGCTCTCTACTCATGGAAATTTCCAACAGAAAGCTACCTCCCACCGAATTCCTGTGCCAGCTCCAAGGCTCTCCGTGCAACTGCAGTGACCATCTGCATGTTACGTCTGGACCCAAGAGACAAACACATTCTTTCGATAAGAACCAGTCTCCGCTGGCTTTCCTCTAGCACACAACAGGCTTAACTATAAACATTACCTTTACCCTGCAAGCTCCTCAGTCAGCAGAGGCAGAAAGCAAAAAGGAGTCTCTCTGGTTCTGGGCCTTGTAGGCCCGAAAAGGATGAAATAGACACATAGCTCTATCAGAGTACATACACAAACCCTACCAATAGGTAATATAAAGTCAGAACTACAGGATCCACCCTCTACTATAGGTCTTCAGGCCTGAGAATGATGAAAGGACACATAATTATGTCAAAGCCAATAGGCAATAGATGGATTAGAGTCAGAAATAAGGAATCTATCATCATATAAAGCGGCTATCCTCTAGTTTATGCTTCTAGGTCTGAAAAGAGGCCTGAAAAGGACCAAAACAAGCTAAGAATAGGGATCTAGGATGGTAGCAAGCTAAAGTCACCATCACTCAGAAATAGAGCCAAAAACCCGGTCAATACAGACCCCAAAAAGTCGGAGGTTCTGCCTTCTTGCGTGATTTTCCATATCCTCTAGCTTGTTTTCCAGACTAGTTATCCTTTCAGCGTGCTGACTGGATGCCGTTTCAGTTCGCAAAGAAGCTTCCTCAACCTCGACAACTCTCTGCTTAAGCTCCTCAATGTCTTGAGTAACCCCTCCAAGTTTGCTATATAGTTCCATCAGGGAATTTTTTAATTTATTATTGTCTTCCCTCAACTGGAGGAAATGTTGCTGCCCTTCTTGTCTATGAGCCATAAGAGTCTTTAAGATTAGTTCAAATGAGGAGGGATTTTGACCTGTGTCCGACGGTCCGGGCAATTTGTCATCAGTGACCGATTCGTTAGAACCTGAAACAACAAGAGTTAAAATTGGAGCCCCCACAATATCTATAGCAGGTACATCCATAACAGTCGCCTTTAAAGTAGCATTTGAAGTAGTGGTTTCTGTAATGCTAACAGGCACACCTGCTTGGTCCAAATTAGTCGGTTTTAAACCCGTCTGTCCAAGAACGGGGGAGGTCATGTTATCGGTTGCTGGAAGGACATTTACTCCCTCTCTCAAATTAGTGTCCTCGAGTGAGCTGGCCCTAGATAAGCGCAGGGCCATATTTTTGACCCCTCCCTTCGCTTGGATCCATTTACGCAAGGGGCTTTCGTCCCGAATAGGTTTAGCGCGTAAAGTGACAGGAGAGATTCCGAGTTTAGTGGAATTACCAATGACCTTTTTAAGTTTAGTTTTGGCTTTAACTTTTCCTTTCACTTTCCTGTACATTGAAGTTCTCAGGGCAGTATGGTCTAAATCATAGTCATCCTCCTCGTAGTCAGCGCTCAAGTTTTCCTCTGCATCGTTTATCACCAAGCCCTCATTTTCAAATCTATCTGCCACTATATTATCAGCCGTTTCGCAGTATAGTTCCTCTGTATCAAATATAGCAGGGACTAATACTGGCGTTGGAATCAGGTCCACTACTAAATCTGCATCGACTTCAATTCCATCCTCAGAAGTTATATTGGTTTCATTGTCTATTCGTCCAACCATTTTATCTGCTTACAGATCTAGTTTAGCTCTTGATATCTCTGAGGGAAGTTGCTTAACTGAAGTGAGCGAGATGTCTCCGCTGGCTACATCAGAAGGTAATTCACCTGAAGTTAGAAAAGCTTTAGGTTTCTCGTTGGTTACCCCTGCAGCCCCCATCAACGCAGAGTTAGCTTCACTGGACACATTGTTACCCAGATGTCCTTTACTAGAAACAATGTTACCTTCATTAACTTCCACCTGAGAATCCGCCATTGTAAAAAGCGGAGCACAAATTAGTTGCTTGCCCGCTGGAAAAACAGTGTTGTCCGCGGTCTTATCAGCGGTAATAATCACAGTCTTCTCCATAGCCGCAAGTTTCTGTGTGGGCGTTTCCCCGCAGGCACCTTTCCCTGCTCGAGTGGCCCGCATATTGACTTTTTGAGCCATTTTCATTTCTGTCGAGGCATTCGACCACCCTAGCCGCCAGGACTCGTAGCCCAGCGGAGCAGAGAACTAGGTAAGACCCGCCAGCGGGCCGACCAGCCAGAACCTGAGCAGGCACTCAGCAGCCGAAAAGCCGGTGAGCACCGCCTGCACCAGTTCTCAAGCACTCGAAGCATCCGCGGCTGATTTATTCAGGGGCTCGATGCGATATTGTTCGGTTGCTTCCTCTTCTCCACCCGTCTTTTCACATAGCAGTGCAAAAATGAGGGCCAAGAGCCTCCATAGCTGCTAACACTCCGTGGCGTCTTCAATCCGCCATCTTATTTCTAATGCATTGCTATGAAGGCTTTGTAGATCTAGGCCTCTGTGCTTACCGTTATATAAACACTGCGGCCAAACACTTCAGCCAGTGGAATTCACAACTTCAGTTGGGCTGTTCTTCTACATGTGCAAGCAGTCAGCAGTGTCTATAAGTTTAAGAGAGAAAGAGAAATGATGTCACAGAGAGTGAGAGAGAGAAAGAGAGAGAAAAGAACATTAAAACTGTCTCGCAGAGTCTGGAGTTAGATAACGGGGTTTTAAATATGCAGACTTATTTCTAATGCATTGCTATGAAGGCATTGTATATGTAGGCTGCTGTGCTTACCTTGTATAAACAATGCGGCCACCGGAGTTCACCACTTGAGTTGAACTCTGCTTCTATACGTCAAAGTATATTCAATACGTTGCAGACAATTCCATTGCTGTTGCTCGATAGGCCGTGATTGCTTCTGAAGGATGTTTGGTGAAGGAAACAAAAGGACATTTTGATTAATCATCGTAAATTGAGTTGCGAAACTACTGTCAAAAGTGAATTTTAATGTGGGTTCCTAATATTCCGTACTTAGACTATTGCAGCCCATTGAGTCGTAGAGGTTTTCTTGAAAAGTCAGACGCAGATTTACTAGCTCCTTGCATCACTTTCCTCATGTTAAAAGTGACAGAAAAGTGGCGTAATAAGCTTGTAGATCTGTTTGTCAGAATGTTGTAACCTATCTGTTGTTACTCCTCGGAGGTAATTATACATTTCTACACAGTGAAGCTGCTGCAGAGTACCTAGTCTTTTCTTTCACAAATAATTTGTTGTTGTTTCGGAAACAAAGGGCCATATTATCAAGCAAGGGTGATACATTATCGCCGCTTTTATCGGCAGGAAACTGCTGATAAAGCGGCGATAATGGGCTTGGTAGTATGCCCTTGGGAATTCCCATAGCAGCCCACGTTAACACAAGAACCTGGGGTGCTATGGGAATTCAGAAGGGCATAATATCAAGCCCATTATCGCCGCTTTATCTGCAGTTTCCTGCCGATAAAAGCGGCGATAATGTATCGCCCATGCTTGATAATATGGCCGTCAATTCTTTGTCACCTAGTGCCATCGGGGTGATTGAAAGATGGTGCTCTACGTGTGGAAGAAGTATTCACTGTAATCAAGACAGTTAACTACTTCAATTCAGATAAGGTTGTATACAGCAGTGTGGGAGTGGTCCCTGGTGGAAGAGGCACATATGCAGAGCTGTAGGAGGGACGAAAGGCTGCAGTAGGACCTGTTGGCTTGGCACGTAATGTGTGCCACGATAGCGGTCCTGGACCACACCTCCCATAGTGAGTCAGAGGGGACGAGTGGAGTGTTATTCTCACCAATGGGTTCGTGCACTGAGGAAGATAATGGGGACGCCCCCGAAGTTGCGGTGGAGGTGGAGTGAGGTGTAGGAGCTGGGCCAGTGCTCGCAGGACGCTAACTGTTGTCTGATATTTTGCAATGTGTCATGGGTTCCTATGTATCTCAGTGTGACCTCTGGTCAACCAACCGTGCCTTAATGAGGCTGTCAATGTGCATATGTGATGTTCTGATGCCAGTAGGGGGATGTTATTGTTTGTTTATTTTCTGTGAAATGCCAAAAATAAAGTTACAAATAAAACAAAAAAAAGGTTGTATACAGCAGAGTGGAGATAGTAGCGTCCAAAACTTTAAAAAAGAAAGAGAAACGACGTGAGAGAGTAAGAAAGAGAAAAAAGGACATTAAAACGTGGGAGACGCACACATGACAGGAGGGGTGTACGTGAAGCCAGAGGCGCAACCACAGTAAAAATTGTCGGGTGGGGGGGTTAATTTCAAGCAAAAAGAAGAGTGGGGCTGTAAGCGGGGGGGCATCAAAGCCTCATTAACAAGCAGAATGTCTTTAAAAGACCTGTGACGTACTCAGGTGCGACTGTGTGTGGGCGCAGGAAGGTATGTCAACCTAGCTGAAGCCTCGTTAGTCGAATGTGTGATTTGCACGCCTGCTGCATACTATAGATTCTCTCCTTTTACAGATAACGTGTTGTTTCGGAAACAAGCTTCTTTGCTCACCTTGTGCTATTGCTGTCGTCCTTGTTACATAATCCATCGTGAAGTTGTACATCTAAAAGAAATTAAAAGAAAGATGTTATGATTGGTAATTGTTGCTATATTAATTTGGAGTTAGATAACATTGTGCTTTTATAGACGTTCATTGTCATATTTCTACGTACCAGGGGGCATATTATCAAGGACCGGTGATAAAATTATCGCTGTTTTATCGGCAGGAAACTGGCGATAAAACGGCAATAATGGGCTTGATAATTCGCCCTTGTTAATAACATGGGCTTCTATGGGAAATAATAAGGCCGTATTATCAAGCCCATTATCGCAGTTTAATCGGCAATTTCCTGGTGATAAAATGGCGATAATTTTAACCAACCGCGGCCCGTGTAGGTAGTTGCGGTGGGGCAGGCAGGCGGGGCGGGGGAGGGACAGGATGGGGGATGATAAACAACGGAATCTGGATGATTGCAGGTAAGTAAACAATTAAATTAATAAAAGGAATTTCGTTCCGCGCCCTGCATCGCATTTTGCGTTACAGGGCGCACTATGATTTTTTTTTTATTCATTTTGAAGAGAGGTCTGGATGCACTTTGATGGTCTCTGTAAATGAAATGGCAGTTTGAAAAGTAAGATTTTTTTAAAATGTGGACAACATGCAGTTTTGAAAAAAGAAAATAAATGATTGGTTGTTTGACAACATTTTATAGAAAACTAGGATGCATGTTTCTGTTTTTTAAAAGCCTTATTTTTATTGGTTAAGAAAAACTGATAGAAAAGAACATTACATAAGATAAGCTGGTATATTCTCAAGTCAAGCATACTTGCTATTTTAATTTGCAACTATGTATGATGAATTTTTCACATGTGTGCTGAGTTAGGTGTTCCCTGAAGTGTTTCTATGGAAACTGGCAGATTGTGGAATGGGGGAAGGGTTGAAAGTTATGTCAGTTGGAAATATTTGGAATGTTAACCAAATAGAAATGTGTGTTTTCATTGGAATTAATGTGTACAGGATTTTAATTGGTTAATTATATGTATGTATGTGTAAAATGAGAGGGAAAATGTTCCATTTCACGGTTCTGCTAGAAACACTGAACTAGAGAGATTCTGTATAAGAATATCCACTGTGTGAGTGGTATTCTTCTTAATCTACAAATCAATTTGAAAGGTGAGTTGATAAATTGAATGGGAATGTGTGCAGTGCATCTTTGTACATTAAGGAATTATGGGGTATATCAAGACAGGCGATAATATTATCACAGCTTTATGGGTAGAAACCTGCTGATAAAGCGGCAATAATGTTATCGTCTGTCTTGATAATATGCCCCTATATTCGTCCGTTGGTAAACGTTTTATAGTAGTAAATGCGTTTTGCTATAATGCATGCTGTTATGTTTTTTTGTTTAATATCAGTTTGTGCGTCTGTGTACATTAAGGGATTATGGGCCATATTATCAATAAAGGGTGATACATTATCATCGCTTTTATCGGCAGGAAACTGCTGGTAAAGAGGTGATAATGGGTTTGATAATATGTCCTTGTGAATTCCCATAGAAGCCCCGGTTATGGTGTTAACCTGGGCTTCTATGGGAAATCACAAGGATATATTATCGCCCCTTTAGCGGCAGTTTCCTGCCGATAAATGCGGCGATAATGTATCGCCCTTTACTGATAATATGGCGCTGACGGGCATATTATCAAGGACCGGTGTTAAAATTATCGCTGTTTTATCGGCAGGAAACTGCCGATAAAACGGCGAAAATGGGCTTGATAATACGCCCTTGTTAATTCCCGTAGAAGCCCATGTTCTGGGGTTAACATGGGCTTCTATGGAAATTAACAAGGGCGTATTATCAAGCCCAGACGCGGCCCGTGGAGGGAGTTGCGGTGGGACAGGCGGGATGGGGGAGGGGCAGGGTGGGGGGGTGATAATGAACAACAGAATCTGGATGATCGCAGGTAAGTAAACAATTCAATGAATAAAATGAATTTTGGGGCATATTATCAACAAAAGGCGATACATTATCGCCACTTTTATCGGCAGGAAACTGCCATTAAATCGGCGATAATGGGCTTGATAATATGCCCTTGTGAATTCCCATAGATGCCCAGGTTAACACCAGAACCTGGGCTGCTATTGGAATTTACAAGGGCCTATTATGAAGCCCATTATCGCCGCTTTATCTGCAGTTTCCTGCCGATAAAAGCGGCGATAATGTATCGCCTTTGGTTGATAATATGCCCCTTCGTTCCATGCCCTGCATCGCTTTTTGCGATGAAGGGCGCGCTACGAAATTAGTTTTATTAATTTAATTGTTTACTTACCTGCAATCATCCAGATTCCGTTACTTATCACCCCCCACCCTGGCCCTGCCCCGCCCCGCCTGTCCCACGGCAACTCCCTCCATGGGCCGCGGCTGATCAAGCCCATTATCGCCGTTTTATCAGCATTTTCCCCCCGATAAAACAGCGATAATTTTAACACCGGTCCTTGATAATATGCCCCTATATTTGTCCCTTTTTTCAATAATTTGTAGCCTCTGCTTTTATACTTCCTTCTTTCTCCTCTTACTCCTTTCTCTCTCTCGGTACTACTGTCTTTTTCTTATATTGTACTCTGTGCTCATATTGTCGTTCTTTGTGTTTATATTTTCTTGTGTCTCCTCTTATTCCTTCTGTCTCTTCATTTTCTTCCCTCTCTCTTCTTATTTCATTTTTTTCTTGATACTCCCTGTTCTGTCTTCTTTCTCGTTTCTCTCCCTCTGTATATAGTCTGGGCATACTTACAAGCCCCTTGTGCGTCTTTGTTTTTTTATTGTGTTAGTTTTTTTTATGTAATAGTGGGAGAAATAATGTAGTAAAATGCATATGTATATGGAAAATGAGTCAGTGTTGTTCACTTATATGTAGTAATTATATACATGGAATATGTATAGTCCGTTAAACGTTTTTAAGTAGTAAATGGTAAAATACATGGTCTCATTTTTTTTGTGGAATATCACACTGTGCATGTGTGTACATTGAGAATTTATGGGGCATATTATCAAGGACCGGTGTTAAAATTATCGCCGTTTTATCGGCAGGAAACTGCCGATAAGACAGCGACAATGGGTTTGATAATACACCCTTGTTAATTCCCATAGAAGCCCATGTTAAAAGCAGAACATGGGCTTCTATGGGAATTAACAAGGGCGTATTATCAAGCCCATTATGGCCATTTTATTGGCAGTTTGCTGCCGATACAACAGCGATAATTTTAACAGCGGTCCTTGAAAATATGCCCCTATGGGGCATATCATCAAGCCTGGGCGTTAAAATTATCGCCATTTTATCGACACATCTAACATGAGCTTCGATTGGATTTTCATAGAGCATATTATCAAGCCCATAATCGCCACTTTAGCGGCAGTTTCCTTTCGATAAAGTTGCGATAATTGTATCACCCAGGCTTGATAATATGCCCCATATTCGCTCCTTTTTGCATATTTTCTACACTCTCTTGTCATACTCCCTTCGCTCTTGTATTACTCCTTCTCTCATTATACTATTTTCTTTTTCTTATATTCTGTTCTCTTTTTATACTTTTTTTTCATACTTGCTCCTATTTTTGCATATTTGTCCTACTGTTTATATTGTCTCTTGTCTTTATATTCGCCACTGTCGTCATAGTTGTTACTGTCTTCTTGTAGTACTCCCTCTCTACTTATACGGTCAGTCTTCCTTTATATTTGTGTTTTCTCTATATTTTTGTCTCTGTATCTTTTTACATTGCTTCGTCTTTCTTCATATATACTCTTCTGTTGTTATATTCTTTGTTTCTTCTTATTCTTGCTGTTCTTTGCAGGTATTCACTATTGTTTTCTTTTTCTTCTAATACTCTTGTGTCTGTTCTCACATTTCTTCTGTCTTTTCTTATACCCTGCGCTCTCTACTAATATTGTCGTCTTTTCTTATTGTGACATTTCTCTCCTCATTTTACCCCCTGTTGTTATACTGCTCCCTGTTTTCATATGCTCCTCTCTCTTCTCTTACTTCTTAATGTGTTCTCTTACTACTGAGTTTTTCATATATTGCCTTTTGTCCTATATTCCTTCTCGCTGTGTTCATATTTTCCACTGTTTCTATTTTCATTTTCTGTCCTCTCTGTTTATACTTCTTAAATCTGTTCATATTGTTTGCTCACATCTGTTACTGCTCCTTGATTCACTGTATACACTCTGCAGCACTTTCCTCATATTCTCTGTCTTTTCATACTGACCTCTCTCTTTATATTTGTTTGTCTTGTCATACTTCTGCCTCTTTCGTCATACACTTTTCACACTTTATAATCCTACATCTGTTTATACTCCTTCTTTTCACCTCAGACTGTATCCTCTGTTCTTTTTTACCCCTTTTTTCCTTTTGCTCCACTTTTCCTGACATTGTTCGTGCTTTCTTCTGGTACTGTTCTCTCTGTCCTTATACATACTGTCCTTTGCTAGTATTCCTTTTTTGTTCTTATAGTTGCGTATCTTTTCACATATTCCTTCTTGTTTTCTTTAGAGTCTTTCTCTCTCTTCTTATAGTGCCCCCTCTGTCCTCTTACTCTCTTTTTTCTTCCTATACTCTTTCTTCTCCTCATATTTCCATCTTTCTCCTCATAATCTCCCTTACCTATTGATACTTTCCAGTTTATTCATACTTCCTTTATTCCGTTATATTGGAGTGTCTGTTTATACTCCCCTTTTTGGTTATATTTTTCCCTTGCTTCATACTCCTTCCTCTTTTGTTGTAAGTGCTTTTATTTTTATAGTCCCACGTTTGTCCTCATAATCCGCCCTCTGTTCTTGTAAGTAATATAATAGAATATTTGATATATTTATTTTGTAATGTTATATATATTTTTTATTATAGAAACTGTATGATGCCTACTAAGTTTCAAAAGCGGAAACAACGAAAGAAAGGTGTGTATTTGAAGAGAAGTCATCAACAAGATTTACATGAAGAGCAATGTGTTAACAAAGAAAAAAAGTCCTGGTAAGACAAGGAACACTTTTTTGTTCAAAATGAAGCAGCAACTGCTATGGAAGAGGTGGAAACAGCAATGTATCAAGCTCAAGAAGATGTAACAAACTTAGGAAACTTGGAAGAAAAACTAAATCTTGAGCAGAAAGAAATATATGAGCAAGTGAGAGAACAGATTAAGCATGGATTACTTCATGCTCATCATTTGAACCTATCCGTATGTATGTGAGTGGACAAGCTGGAACTAAGAAAAGTGTTAAACAAAAGATTAAGATGTTGCAAGGACTAGACCCTTGCAGAGAGAGAGAAAATACTGGTTTTGCAAGGTCATTCTCTGGCTTGTCTTTTCTAAAAAAGTATGTCGAAGTGTTTTTCACCATTTCAGGATGTTAGCATTACATCATTCTGAAATGAGGAAATTAGTGAGAACATTGTATTATGCAAAAAGTCCAGCACTAATGTTAAAAAAGTTGAACAGCGCTCTTTTGCGTGGATCTGTATCAGATGTAACAAATGTTTGTGATGAAATTCAGGTTAGTTACTTTGGTTCTCAGAAAGACAGTGCAGAAACTGAGACATTAATAGAAGAAAATGTGGAAGAGAATGTAGAACATTGCAGTGTAGATGTTCCAAAATATATACATACTGCCCGTGTTAACTAACATGCTCATATGATAAGAAAGATTCTAAATTGTGAAAAAAAGGTGGCTCTATGTTCAGAATAGTGAAAAGGTCGCCTTATGCGTATTCAAAGATAGAAAGTCAGTGATGTGACAAACAATGACACAAGCATGTGGAATGAATAATGTGGGCTGTGGTTTATCTGACACATACCTTAGGCACTACTGAGTGAACTTTTGAAGGTCTAAGGGAACAAGAATAAAAAAGGATAGTAAGGAAAATTAAAATGAAAAATGTACCGGGAAATGGGGAGGGGGGGGGGGCGTATTTATTTATGCATGTGTAATGAAATGCTCACCGCTCTGCCGGTGATATTTCCGACCCGGTAAGGCCCTTGACCAATTCGAATGAGAACGAAGACGTAGAGAAGGTTGTTAAATGTCCAGATAAAAAAAAGAAACATTGCTATGAGTGAAGAATACCATAAAAAAGATCTTATTTCTAAGTCTGGACAACAACCTCTATAGTGCCCTAATTCAGTCAGCAGCACTGTGAGAATTAATTGCTGTTTCAAGGAAGTATATATTTATGGTCATTAATTAGAACCCACAGTATGCACACATTTTGACCAAGTCGTAGTTGCGGGTGTATTAAAAAGCATGTGCCCATTAAACAATATAATTGAATAACGAAAAATGAATCATAAAGTGAATGGCAATCTGTTCAGAATTACGCGATAATAGATGTCCGTCAGGAGGGGTACCCTGCCACGGCCCATGTTGCCATCTTATATAGCTGGGAGATAGTCTATTCCCATAGGTCTGTGCCTTGTCACGTTAAATCAAGAGTATAATAAGACTGTCTGCCTATCCAGTCTGGTTAAAATTGCCCTTACCTGTCGATTGTGTAAATTCTGACAGGAATCCCGGGAACTCTGGGACAGTGAAAAGATGGAGGTCTAGCGGATAGCTCAAACCATCTAAAAGTAAGAGATATAGAGGTATATTGAGAGTTGTATGTACCACCTCATAAGGGTTCCTACATCACACGCAACAATACACTGGATGTTCAGCACATAAAGTAGAGTAATGACTCACCGAATTCTTGAGTCGTAAGGTGCTGATCGTTAGTTGGGTATACTTATTTTCAATTTTTGGTGTAGCATCGCTGTGATATCAACGACAAATAACGAAGAGTATATCAGCATGTGTCTTGCCTCGTTCTGAGATTAGAAACACACGATATTGCTATAAAACATGGATATTCTGATTGCTCTAGCCTTGTCCTTTAAAGAAATCGAAGAAACTCGGTCTTACTTACAGTGATAACTCGACGTGCGCGACGTCAATCTAGCTCCCGGGTCATCGTGTTCCTGGGGTTGGACACGTGACCTGGAAGTAGTGTCATTTATATAGGAATCCCTTGTTGCTAAAAAAACACCGTTGTGCACAACTAGAACGTCAACTACGCTCATCCTATTTTAGTATCGTCCCAGTAGAAGAAATACTAAATGACGTTACGTAAGCCCAGATCCTATAATATTGCTCGTAAAGTGTTTTTATGGATAGCGAAAATATTATCGATGCGTAAATCAAAATATAACTTCCATGAGGATGACTCCATATGTCTACTAGACCGTATCGAAGTAGAAATTTCGGCGTGATGTGTCATTGACCTTACACCATTCACAACGGACATCAACCTCCCAAGAAGAAAGTGCTCTTGCAATTAAACTCAGTCATCAAGTGAAAGCATGCACGTTAAAGGAAAAAAATATTTGAACATGTGCATTGACATGACTCCCCATTGCAAAGTGACTATTAATATAGACATGGTAAAATTATGCAGACAAATTCCGCAGTATAAAGCATTGTGCAATACATGTTTTTGAAATATGTCACTCAGAAGTATCATTCACTATAGACAAAATCACAATAATAATCATCAAAAATTAGCTCATGTCTCCTTGCGACTACATGAGAATAAATATATATGGCCATTTGAACAATCGTATAGTTTATATCAGTTTGTATATCACGCATTTTCTAATGGTTCACAAATACCCGAGACAGTAGTATGCACATTTTCTCTTGTTTGCTAACAGATATATTTATTGGTGGTGTGTCAATAGAGGCATATAGTATTCGCATACCACATATAAGTGGTTCAGCTTGAGTTAAAAATTGCTTTATAAGTAGACAAATAAATATATTTCCTATTACTTCTGGATAACCAATACATTTTTGGCAAAATATTAACATTGTATTATGTGAAGACACTCTATAAACAAAAAACAGTCCGACTATAAGCAGTATAGTCGTCTAAAACACATTAGACGCAATTTTGGCAAAAAGATGACCACCAACTCCTGGGTCATCTTTGTTACGTTGCTTATCATCTTTTTAAGGAAATCAATGCATGGCATGAAGAGGAAGACACTCTAACAGAAGTCAGTCACCTAGAAAAAACTGTAATTCAGAATCATAATTGAGTCCCTGGCCCACGGCATGCAATCTCAAAATCCACATTGCTTCAGCACGTCTTAATTTGAGCTCTCTTACCACCTCTGACCCCCATCGCAATCATGTTGATACCAAAAAATTGTACATTTCGGTCTGATTCATCATTTTGGCAGCTTGCAACATATAATGCCACTGGGTATTTGGGGTCTTGCTTATGTATGGCTCACATATGTTCACTTATTCTGTCCTTTAAGGGTCGAATTGTACTGCCTACATATTGTTTTCCACAATTACACTCTATAATGTAGACTACGTATTTTGTCGTACAATTGATATTTGACTTGATGGTAAATTGTTTCCCTTTGGGATTGGTGAAGTTCTTAGTCCCATGCTTTGCCCATCTACACATTGCGCAGAGTCCACATTTGTAGAAACCGATACCACGTTGGGTCAGCCAAGTGATTGATGTGGTACCTTGTGGAACTGTGGGACTCAGTCTATTTCTTAGTGTGTCCCCCTTTCTGAATGTGATTTGTGGTCTCTCAGTTATACATTCTTGAATGGTTTTCTCCAATCTTAGAATCCCTCAATGTTTGGTAAGGCTCTTACGTAGTACATGGTGTAGGGAATTAAAGTCAGTGACCAACTTGACAGTGTTACCGGCGGTTTTTTTTTATGTACCTCTACGGAGTGTATCTAATCTGTTGGTTTTCACCACTCTCTTTTCGGTCTTTCTTATAGTAGTGTCAGTGTAACCTCTTCTGGAGAACCTTGCTTTCATG
The DNA here is from genome assembly GCF_964263255.1 of Lissotriton vulgaris. Classification (NCBI taxonomy): domain Eukaryota; kingdom Metazoa; phylum Chordata; class Amphibia; order Caudata; family Salamandridae; genus Lissotriton; species Lissotriton vulgaris. The sequence continues at coordinate 1,330,856,763 of NC_141687.1, forward strand.
CCATGTAGGCAGCGTTTAAATTCACTGTCTTCACTGCAGTTTCTTCTTGCCTTTAGGAACTCCCCATATGGTATAGAGTTCATCTGGTGCGATGGGTGTGAACTAGAGGCATGGAGTACTACGTTACAAGCAGTAGATTTCCTGAAAGGTTTACTGTGTAGTGTGTTATTACTAACATAAATTCCACATCAAGGAGTTCAATCCGAGTTCTACTAAATTCCATGGTGAAATTGATCTCCCATGTATCGTTATTCAAATGTTCAAAAAAGCTCGCCAAGTGTTCCTCAGTGCCTGACTATAAAAGTATGCAGTCATCAATATATCGACCCCAAAAAATAATGGAGTCGATATATTGTGAGCCTTTCTGTCCCCAAATCATGTCCGCTTCCAGTTTGCCCATGAACAGGTTGGCAAATGAGGGGGAACATTTTGACCCCATCGCCACTCCCCTCTTTTGACGATACCAAGTTTGGTCAAAGATGAAAAAGTTGTTTCTCAGTACTAGTTCCATCATGGATGACAACATGGCAGTGTGTTGCCAGAGGGTGGCTGGTCGATAATGCATAAATAAATACCCCCCCTCCCCATTTCCCGGTACATTTTTCATTTTAATTTTCCTTACTATCCCTTTTTATTCTTGTCCCCTTAGACCTTCAAAAGTTCACTCAGTACGACCTTTTCACTATTCTGAACATAGAGCCACCTTTTTTCACAATTAAGAATCTTTCCTATCATATGAGCACGTTAGTTAACACGGGCAGTATGTATATATTTTGGAACATCTCCTCTGATCATGTCTTAATAGACACCGTTTTATATACAGAGTGATTTGACACTTGACTAACCACTTATAATCTGGGGCACTCTGGTGAACCACACAATTGATAACTTGTGTCTCTGCAGAGTAATTTTGTAAGAACTTATAGAGCCTTTTTGATACGATGTACAAATACTTTGTGTCAAATTTAAGACTACTGTGTATAAGAGACCTTTTTGTAATTCCCAGCCCTGAAGATTCGCATAACCGATGAAACACGTGTTGGCTGGCTGCTGTTATATGTTTGGAAAATTAAAAAACTGAAGATTTCAATCTACAAAAAGAATCATTGTTTCTCTGCAACTTTAAATGTGTTACTTGTTACATATTCGACGATATACTGACTATCTGATTATAGATGTGTGTGCATAGGGTACTTCTTTTTCCTAGATATACGGGTTTCATCCCGCTTGCTGGTTTAACTCATGAATGGTTAGAAAGGTTTTCCATTCACCCAGTTGCACCACCAATACATTTTTTGCTTAGAACCTATACTCCTGTGCTGTGCTCCCGTTGCTCACTGAGACTAAAAACCTTGTAGTTATAGTTCTCAAACTTAATGCTTGCCTTTGTGCATTTAAGAATGCAGCAAATTCTTAAAACAGAGTAGGACGTATTATTCGGAGAAAAACACGTCATAGTTTTTGGAGATCTTCTACAACTTACTCCTGTAAAAGGACAGCCAGTGTTTAAAACACTGGTGCGTGAAGATACTAGAAAGTCTTTGGGGAGCATTGGAAATGTAAACATTTGGTCATATTTTCAGTATAATGAACATATTACAAATATGCGACAGGCAAATGATGCTGAATATGGAAGTATTCTTCAAGATATAAGAATTGGAAAAATGACCGAACAGAGACGATTACTTTCCAATTTGTTTCCAAATGAAAATATTGTCCCAGAGAAAATATACATGAGAATTGCAGAAAACAAATCTGTAATCTGCTTAATGCCAACACTGCGTGAATGTTCTGTATTCAATGAAGAAATGTTAAAGTTGGAAAATGAAGAAATTATAAAATTGGAAGCAATTGATAAAATAGAACATGAAAGAATCACTGTTATTTTGAGTGAAAAGTTGAAGAGGAAATTAGATTCTTTAGAGAAATCGATAAGTAAAACTGCTGGTTTAGAAAAGAATTGGTATGCATGTGTAAACTGTAGGGTAATTTTACGACGTAATTTGAATGTGGAAAAAGGTTTAGTAAATGGAGCAATGGGTAAAATTGTTGATTTTGTTAATTATGTAAATGAAATTGCTGAAGTACAACAACTTAGTCATTGTCCAGCTCGATTTTTGCTTGTAAAAGATTTGTATGTCTACAGAAAACAGTTTCCTGTTTCTTTGGCATATGCGGTGACCATTCATAAATCTCAAGGTTTAAGTGTAAATAGTGCTTTAGTGAATATAGGAAGTACTGTGTTTAAAGAAGGTATGGCATATGTTGCTTTGTCTCGAGTGAGAACTTTATCTGGATTGTACTTGATTGATTTTGATGAGACAAAGGTTAGTGCAGATGCAAATTGTGTGAAAGAGTAGAATAGGTTAAGAAGAGAATATGCACTCAATTTATGTCAATATCCAGCATTTGAAAAGTGTGTGGTATGTAGAAGAAGAAGATTTGAGAATATCTGTTGTGAAACTGTAGAGAAAGAAAAAAAAACAAGATGAAGTTGCGCCTGCAAGCAAAAAGAGAAAGGACAGAGTTGAAGAGAATGTTGGTTATCGTTTTGAAAATAGTTGTGGTGTCAACTGCTATGCTAATGTAGTTGTCAATGTTCTTTTTTTTCTTGAAAGTTTGCAACAGCAAATTGTAGAAAATCGGGACAAAAGGTTCTGTTCATTATTGAATTCTGTTTATGAGAAATGTAGTAGTGATAAAAGTAAAATACAAAGTGTTTCTGATGTTCGAAATGTTTTGGACATATGTTCTGTTTGTACTCCATTTACGCAGAATATTCATCAAGATTGTCAGGAATTTTTAATGTTTATGCTTGGTGTACTGGAAGATGAAGGTATAGATGATGAAAACCTTTTTGGCCTTTCTTATAAATGGCAACATGACTGTCAAAATTGTTTGTTTACATGTAGCACTAACGTAGACACTGAAAGATTCATATATTTGATTTTACCGGACTGTGAATCAGTGTCTTTTAACAATCTAATTAGAGGAGCAAGTCAAAACATGGAGTGTAGCCATTGTAAATCAGATATGTCATCAACATTACTTATACAAAAATATGGACAGTATGTTATTTTAATGCTGCAACGTTGTAGAGCTGATGGAAGAACATTGGAAACTTTAATAAAAAATGTTGTAGCTGGTAAATGTTCAATATCAGAACTTTTGTAGCTGTTGCAATTATTTTTCATGATGGACCTTCTACCACATCTGGACATTACATTGTTTATTTAAAATGTCTGAAAGGTTGGATACATTGTAATGATAGTCAATTAGTTTTTAAGCAACGTTTGCCCAAAGAGTTACCAAATTCTTACCTAATATTTTTAAAGGCAAAATTTTAAGATACAAATTTGCCCTTTAGGATTACTGCTGTTAAGGTAGATTAGTCTGGTTTTGTAGAGTATTTTGTAAGTGAGGGTGAGGAGCTTGAAGGTGATCCTTTTGTTGATATTGAGTCAGTATAGGTGTATCAGGTGGTGGGTGATGTGGCTGCAGCAGGGGACATTGATGATCACTCAGGTGGAGGTCTTTTGGATTTGTTGTAGATGTTTAGCTGGAATTCCTGTGTAATGTGTTTTGCCACAGTGTAGTCTGCTGATGATGAGGGCCTGTGTCACTGTTCTTCTTTTGGTTAGGATCCACTTGTAAATGTTGTGGAGCATGTGGAGGGTGTTATAGCAGTACGAGGAGTCAGTGTAGACTTGGTTACATATGGAGAGGGAGGAGTTGAGGTTGAATCCTAAGTTGGGGAGATGGTTGGTAGGTGTTGGTACTGTTTGCAGTGTAGTCCGGTAGCAGGAGTTGTCTGAGGCTGAGGGGGTGGGTGTGAGGATGAGTACCTTCATCTTGTGCGAGTTTATGTTTACAGTGCTGCTCTTTATGTAGTTGGTGACGTCCTTAATTGTGTTGTGGATGTTGCTTTTGGTGGTATGTGGCTTCTTGGTGAGGAACAGGATGAGCTGGGTGTTGTTTGTGTAGGAGATGTTGTTGAAGCTGTGATGGTGGGCTATTTGTGTGAGGGTGGCCATGTAGATGTTGAACAGCGTCGGACTGATGGATGAGTCCTGGGGGACCCGTAGATGATGTTGGTGGTTTTGGATCAGAAGGCTGGGAGGCGGACGCTCAGGATTACTATTGAACAATTTCCAAACTAAGGATTTGATGCATACTATTTGGCCGTGTGGAAAAGTAAATGAAACTATAAAGGACTTGTTGTTGTGTATTTCGTCAGCATATATTTGTAAGTAACATTATTTACAGTGTATGAAAATTAATCATAATGTTTTGTTGTTTTGATTGTTTGAGATGTGTCATATTTATGTAAGAAATTGCTCTTAGAAAAAAACATTTAAGATATGTTTTATTTCTATTTTTTAGACTGTTAATGAGAATGTTGAATGGTGTTTTTTAAGATAATCTTATTGATTGTCTATTTTTGCCCGCTGTTATGTGATGAGTACTATTGAACTCACTGTTTCTAGTGAAATTCAATATATTCTGAGAACAGCAAAAAAGGCAAATGAAATTGTTTACAAATTATTTTCTGTTGTAAAATATATATTGTAACTGTATTTGTTGTGTCTTCCGCAGGTGATAATTTTATAATATATAATTTTTTTATTATTTATTATGCTTAAGGTAAGTACAAGTAATTGTCAGCCGCGATCTGTGGAGGGAATTGCGGTGGGGCAGGCAGGCGGGGCGGGGGAGGGGCAGGGTGGGGGTTGATAAAGAGCGGAACCTGGATGATTGCAGGTAAGTAAACAGTTAAATTAATAAAACAAATTTCGTAGCGAGCCCTGTATCGCAAAATGCGATGCAGGGCGCGGAACGAAATGTCTTTTATTAATTTAATTGTTTACTTACCTGCAATCATCCAGATTCCGTTGTTTATCACCCCCCACTCTGCCCCTCCCCCGCCCCGCCTGCCTGCCCCATCGCAACCGCAACTCCCTTCACAGGCCGCGGCTGAAAGACGCAGTGGTGGTCTAATCATTTACCACAGAGTTGTGGGGAATCCTTGGTGAGGCGTGCGCTCCCTAACGAGTGCGCACTTCACCGAAGACGTTACTGAGTTCAGACCCGTTTTCAATTGCTCCTTAGACATTCCTGAAGAGAAAGTGCAAATATTTCTGTGAGAGTTAAAGAACGTTTTATGACAAGTTAGTGAGTAAGTAAACTTACCTGACATTATAGACAATATTGAATGTACTCAGTCGAAACAATCAAATTTGTGTTAAGCAAGGACTTAAGGGAAAAGAACACATTGAGTAAGGAATACTAGAAATACTTTTGAATTAAGAAGGAACATTAGTGAAAAACACAAGATATGCAAGGATTGACAGAATCAGCCGTGGTCCGTGGAGGGAGCTGCGGTGGGGCAGGCAGGCGGGCGGGGTGATAAAGAGCGGAATCTGGATGACTGCAGGTAAGTAAACAATTAAATTATTAAAACGAATTTCGTAGCGCGCCCTGCCTTGCAAAATATGATGCAGGGCGCGGAACGAAATTCCGTTTATTAATTTAATTGTTTACTTACCTGCAATTATCCAGATTCCGTTGTTTATCACCCCCCACCCTGCCCCTCCCCCACCCCTCATGCCTGCCCCTCCGCAACTCCCTCCACGGGCTGCGGCTGGACAGAATAGATAACAAGCAACTGCATAAAGAAAGGTTAGTAGAAGAACACAAGGAAATTAATAATATAAAAATTAGACAATAAACTTAGAGGCCTAGGTTAATGAATGTTACGTAATTATAGGTGATAAGCAGTGAGAAAAATAAAGAACTGCAAGCTACAAGGTTGCAGACAAATGCTAGAGGAGAGGATAGTTCAAAAGTTGAAGGGGTTGGTAATTAGTAGAGTTAGACTAAGTTATAGATGAGGAATAGAGATAGAGTAAACATGTGAAGTATTCAAAAAGTAGTGTGATAATGATGTCTAAATATACACAAATACACAGTGTTATTCTGGACAATGAATAGTATCTTTTGCATTTTAGTAAAACACAATTACTATTTTGGAATGGGTAAGGTGAATAGACATAGTCTAAATTTTTTAGTAGTGCATTTTACTATAACAGCCCGAGTCTTTTCCTATAGTCATAAGGAGTGACTGGTTTCCAAATTTTAGAAAAGCTAAGAACAGGATATCCTTATAAGTAATTATATTTATATAACTTTGCAAAGGACTAAAACTCTACTAATGGAATGTTATTAGATAATAGTATTTATATAGTATTTTTTGGAGGCCAAAATAGGTGAAAACGGAAGTTTTGTATTATATATTATGAAAAGTGATAAAATTAACTGTTTATATTTTTATACAAGGAGCGAGAACATAAAGGAAAAATTATGGAAAGAGAAGAGCCTCATACTGATGAGATTTTGGATATTTCCTTGAGTATAATTGAAGAACTAATCGTATCTGTCACAGGCAATGAGAGTGAAGAAGGGGAAATTAGTGCTGGAGACATGAGGTGTGATTTCGAAGAGGAAAGCTTGGATGGAGAACTTCTGGAAGTATTAAATTATTTTGAAAGTTTAGAACAAATTAATTCAGAAACTGCTAATGAGGGAATTGATCTGTATGCCATATCTGATGAACTTCTATTGGAATGTGTGTTAAATTATGAGATGTTAATAGAATACATTTATTGTTTAAAAATAATAAAGGTTTGAGCAATATCTACTAATGTATTTATTGTACTAAAAGTGAAGCACTTATAGATTCAGTTATATATTCTTTAAATGTTTGTATTGTTTAAAATATGCAAAGTGGGTCTGAGGGTATGGATTGCTTAAAATCCGTATGGAGTATACATGCAGTCTTGTATGCACCTGCAAACTTGTGTTCTATGCCTTCAATTCCCCAGTCTGTATCTTTAGACTTTCTCCAAACACTCTGGCACTGCTGTTTTAGTATTGTAGTGAGCCAGTCAGCAGTATGTTCTTTTCCATTGTACCCTGGTAAAACTGAAGCTGTAATAAATTTAGTGAGGAACTTTCTTTGCAGAAGTGTAATGATCCAGTCAGTATCTAGATACTCATGGATTAAAAGAGGCCTTAGTCCATAGGCTGTTTCAAACCTCTATAGATTGTGCATGCACTGTTCTATGCACCAGCAAACTTATGTTTTATACGTTCAATTCCTCAATGTGCATCCTTATACTTCCAGCAAACATTCTCACACTAGTGTTTCAATATTGTAGTGAGCCATTCAGCAGTATGTGTTTATCTGTATACTGTGGTAAAACTGAGGCTGTTATAAATTCAATTAGGTTCTTTCATTGCAGAACTGTAATAATTCAGTCACTACCTAAGAACCCATCCATTAAAATAGGCCTTAGGGCATAGACTGCTTCAAACCCTTATAGACAATGTATGCAGTCTTCTATGTACTTGCAAATTTGTCTTTTATACGTTCAATTTACCAGTTTGTATCCTTACACTTCCACCAAACACTCTGTCACTGTTGTTTTAGTTTTGTAGTGACACATTCATTGGTATGTAGTAATCCATTCACTACATTAAAACACTAATGGGCACATATACAATAACTGGCATATCCCCAGGAATATGTCAGTTATTGTGCACTGTGACACCACCACCATGGATGTGCTGTTTTTACAGTGCGCTGTACCATGTGACAAAAATGGCACATATATGTGATGTATCTGTGCTGTAAAGGTGGTGCTTTGTTTGAGTTATGTTGCAAGTGGAACGTATCTCCAGCAATGCTCTGGGGGGCCCTATGCTCAGACTGCTGTGTCAATCCTTACACCTGCTTCAAGGTAGTGCAGGGTTTTGACACAGCATGAGCCCAAAAGTGACAAATTGAAATCTTGTATGTTTCAGTCAGCTACTTTTAGGAGGTGGCCCTGCGCCCCCCCCCCCCCCATGTGGGAATGTCTCCTTCTAGTACAAGGTTTTACAATGTGACGCACCTCCCAGATACGTCACATTCTAAATACCACATACCATGGCGCATCTTTTGCACTACCACTTCATCAGAAAAGTGATGCAACGGCAGTGTAAAAGAGGCACAAGGGTGTTGTAAATCTTCCTCTAACAAACACTTACAAATTCACCCAGACAGTTTCACTAGCAGTGCATTATTTTTGTATTTACTTTTGTTATTATTTTACATTAAAAATATGAAATGTAACTTTAAAAATAAAAGAAATATAAGTATTTATAATAAAAATGTACGAAATTACTATAAAAAGAAAGAAATATAATAATTAGTATATTTTAAAATTATCATTTACAAAACCTTAGAAATTCACTGAAAACACCATAGGTTTCAGGCACGTTATAGTTAGGAATTAGCATTTAAAAAACCTTAGAAATTCACTGAAAAAAGCATGGGTTTCAGCCACGTTATAGTTAGGAATTAGCATTTAAAAAACCTTAGAAATTCACAGAAAAAACCATAGGTTTCACCCATGTTATAGTTAGCTTGACATTTCTCTCATACAAAACCATTGACATTCCTCCGTTATAGTTAGTTCAGCTAACTATAACTCGTGCACGCACAATGCACTGCTGGTGACTTCACATATTACATTACTCATGACATGGTCAGTGACATCACTCATGACATCACTGATGACATTATCCTTGTGAAAGAGTGGCAGACCTCCTCTCAGCGTAATATAACCTTTGATACACACATTGAAAAATAGAAACTAAAAATGTCAAAACAATGGAGATACCAATACCAGTTACAACAACCTGTTCAGTAATTCCAACATCTACATACACATCCACTCATTCACCAACAGTTCTATATAGTCACACATACATGTACTCACTCATCATATGTACTCGTACACCTATACATCCTGTTACACACGATACTCATCCATAGTTACTCACACACATACTCACACATGCAAATAAACTATCAAACATCCATTTACTTGCATATATAGCTATACACACACCACTACACTTACTTCTACAGAAACATACACATACTTATTCTCTTAAACAATCACTTATAGAAACACATATTTATTTATATAGGAACTCTTCCAATCTCACACTCTCACACATACTCACTTATATACATCAATACTCACATATACTAGTTTAGAACATATGTAGTTACTTATAAAGATACTATTGAGACAGTTGTTCACTCACTAACACACCCATACACACACTCATCCACCCATACTGTCCTGCACACATGCTGTCTTCAAAACATATACAAACAGTGAGTCAGTCATTCATGCATCTGTGCGCTAAGTAATAGCCCCACATAACCATACAGAAACTCATACTCATACTAAAAAAACAACTAATAACCCATATAGACACTCATGTATCTACTCACCAACCCATGCAGCCACTTATACACAAAGTGAGACACTGATACAGATATTTACATATTTAAACACTACTCACTAATACATGTATTCACTAAGATACACTTAATGAGTACGTTATACAATCAATTTTACAAAAGAAAATCCATTTAGACACTTATTTACCCATTTATTCTTCCATCGACCTTTAGATATACATATATAAAAATATTTATTTTTCATACAGACACACATTCACTGGATGATGTCCTCAGTGATGTCATGAGTGATGTCACTGACCATGTCATGAGTGATGTAATATGTGACGTCTTCAGCAGTGCATTGCGGGCGCGCGAGTTATAGTTAGCTGAACTAACTATAACTGAGGAATTTCAATGGTTTTGTATGAGAGAAATGTCGAGCTAACTATAACATGGGTGAAACCTATGTTTTTATCAGTGAATTTCTAAGGTTTCTTAAATGCTAATTCCTAACTATAACGTGGCTGAAACCTATGGTTTTAGTGAAAGAAAGTTATAGCTAGAAAAGGTTCTAAACTATGGTTAGCTGAAAGACTACCTTTCTATGTCTCAATTGTAGACATATATGAGATAAGCACTCTACAACAACCTGATACACAAAAAGATTTTTTTATATACTTATTTTGATTAGTTTATTTGAATTATTTTTTCTTTTTGTTGACTTATACAAAGTTCATATTTAAATGGATGAAAAAATGATACAAAAGTGCATTTGAAAATCAAAAATAGATTACATGTGAATAAATTCATACACTATCAGAAACTATATACAAATCCATGCAATAGATGAAAGCGTTGATTCGGGCAGTGCGGCAGATGTCTTACAAAGCGCGTTTCGGCACACAGCCTTCATCAGGTAGCCGTCCACTACTCATAATAAAGATGGCAAACAGGGATATACTGTGGTTTCAGCTCAGTTGGCATGTCAAATTTCATGTAATAGAGTTCCGTGCAGATGCATGAGGATATTATTGATAGGATCGATTTCGGGGTGTCTATTCTTGTATTCGTTTTATAAAAACAAACAACAGGCCCATATATGTATAGTGTCGATGAAAAAATATAAGAAACTCCTCAAGTGGGAGTTCTAGATGGATGGCAAAGCCAGATTCCCGGATTCGTGAAGAAGGGACAGGGCGGTTGATTCAGAGTGTTCGGGATTCTGAACCTGACTCGAGAACGATTAAATCTTTACTGCTTGATAGTAACCGCCAATTGTTACATGTTGTAAATAAAGGCTGCTGCTATGGTCTGCTTTAGTGATGTTTCCCTTGGTCAAGAAACGATGCAGACAGCCTTCCGTCTGGAAATTGCTGGCTCCAAGTGGGCTCCGTGGACGCCAATGTGAATTTCTTAGATTTTTGAAATGCTAATTCCTAACTATAATGTGCCTGAAACCCATGGTTTTTTCAGTGAATATATATATATATAACCTACTGGCAATAGCCAGTAGGTATATATAGTTAGGATTTTTTCTCTATGGAACTTTTGAAAATTCTATGTCTAATAACTTTGGCGTTTGTGGACGGAATCGGCTGAAAATAGCACATTTCGTTTCTGAGCAGCCCCTGAAAATTTGGGGGGGTTCCGTCAAGGGGGGGCCGAGAAAAAAGGGGGGTCCCAAAACGCGTTTTTCCCATTCATTTTTCCATAGGGCCTTTGGCCTCACTTTTAGCTCGAACGGCTGAATGGATTTACACGAAACTTGGCAAAATTATAGGGACTGTTAGCCCGATGTGCCTTTGCTGGGTCTCAATATATGTGCTCCAGTGGATTTTGAGAAATTAACGTTTAAAAAAACAGATATATCTGTGACAGCGTCCCAGATAGCGCTCCAGATCGCGTACTTTTCGCGTAACGGAGCTTTGCGTAGTGAAGCTGATTGGTTCTCCGGTGTCTGTCAACATTCTAAACAGTCCGGTGCGGCCGCCATCTTGTCTCTCGGTAGGATCGAGAGACAAGAGGAGGAGAAAAACGAAGGGGGAATTTAAGGGGGCAAGGTAGACCCCTCTTGACCCCCTAGGAATGATGTTGGGGTTATTAAAGGGTCCCGTGGGGCAAATAATAAAAATTTGATTTATCGCGGTAGAAGCGCTTCTCGGTTCGCGAACCGGGTCGCAAACTGGTAGCGAAACGTGAATTCGCCATTTTGTGTTTCGATTTAATTAAATTACTAGGTATAAGGGGGTACGGGAGACGTATCCTGACCCCTTATGTTTTCTGAGGGTGGCTGAGGAGGCTCATATATGTTGATACATGTCTTCCAGCGGCTGTGCGTGAGCGTTTTTTTTTTTTTTTTGCTGCGTGACGTCTGTTAACGTTCGATTCGATGGAAATCAGGAACTGTTGACCGCCATTTTGTCACTGCGAGTAAATATTTTGTTAAAAATAATTGTTATAAATTAATCCTTATTGATAAACATTGTCTGCGCCATCTTGCCTTTTTTCAATGCCACACTTTTGTTGAGCACGGCAGCCATTTTAGATGCCTTGACCAGACCCACTCTCTGCACGCCGCCGATCCTCAGCATGGCTCCCCACCCTCGCAAGCATCTCCCCACGCACTGGTCACCCCCGCTCTCTCTCTCATGCATGGGCCAGAAACCTTCTCCCATCTGCGCTGTTCTTCTCTGAGATTCACACCCTGTGCCCGCCCGACACCTCCCTTTCACCCTATTCACTACCGCACCCTCTGACACTCCTCTTCCTCTGTGTCCGATTGTCCAGGCCGGTCCCAGGCTATCACCTAGCCCTGCAGATGTAGTTTATGGCCCCAGCTGTAGAGAATCACCCCTCTTCAAAGGAGTTACAGTAGATCAAGGCCCCCACCCCATGAGATCCGTCACACCACACGCGTTCCTACTATCTGATAACCATCCTGTATTGTGCTTGGGGAGGGGATTCTCACTGTGAGGGTGTGTGGGTCCGAGCCTGAAGCAGAAGATTCTAGGGATGCCTCTTTGTACGTCAAAGTTTTTACAATTATGTGTCACATTAAAAATATATAGCACTCCAACAAAGTAGTAGGATTATAACACTTTAATAACTTATAAATATATACAACGCCACACAAACAGTAAATACATTTAAACATTTTTTTGAAAAAAGAAGCAACAAGGGTCAGTAGCTGTGTTTTGTGCGAATAGTCCCAAGGCAGCACAACGTGCTGAGTTCTGGACGGCACCCAGGTGATGTTACCTGGGTGCCGCACTGGTTTTTGGTATCCTACAATGCAGCTCCGAAAAACGGCGTGGGGCGTCCCGGAGGGTGCGGGGGGAGGCCTCGTCAGTAGCGGTCTGTTGTGCGAATAGTCCCAAGGCAGCAGAACGCGCTGAGATGTGGATGGCACCCAGGTGATGTCCAGTAAGTTGCCGCACTGGTTTTGGCATCCTACAATGCTGCTCCGAAAAAAGGCGTGGGGCGCCCCGGGGGGGGGGGGGGGGGGGAGGGGGGGGAGGCGGCATGAACGGGCCTCCCCAGGTGGAGGCTTGTCTGCTGTACTGGGGCGCCCCTTTACCGTTTCAGTTGCCATTCCGCCCGCTTTTGCTACACTGTGCCTCATCCTCCATTCAGCTGTTTATCGCCCGCTCTTGCGGCTACAGCGTCTCGCTCACCATGTAGTTGAGTTGCGCCCACTCTTGCGGTGCAGCGATAGGCGGCTGCCACAGGACTCTTAAAATGGCGGACGGCTCTTCGGATTTGGGCCTGGCCCACTAAAATGGCCCTGGGACACCTTGGAACTCGGACGTCCCCTGAGCCTTGAAGATTTTACAAAAGTCTTGGGGGACCCCGACTCCTGCAGGCTTCCGGTGGGGAGCGGCTGCCATGATTGCTCGCGGAATGACAACGACGGAGCCACGAGATGGTGGTGCTCTCATGCTGACGCCAGCTTCAGTCTGAAACATCCAGAAACAAGGTGGGGCTTTCATCTTTTGGGAAAAAAAAATGTTTTAATCCAATGAAAAGTGTTATTTTTAGGTCATATGATCAAGCCTTCCATCATTAGGAAACCAAAAGTAAAATGAACCAATGAAAAGTTTTATAAACAAGTCACATGACCTGTTATGCTTACTTTACGCGCTGCTATAAAAAGCGTAGAAAATCCGTTGGCACGTGAGGCGGCGTCAGTAGCGGACCGATGTGCGAATAGGCCGAAGGCAGCACAACGCGCCAAGATCCGGATGGCACCGAGGTGGTGTCCAGCAAGTTGCCGCACTGGTGTGGCCATCCTATAATGCTGCGCCGAAAGTCGGCGTGGGTCGCCCCGTTGGCCTGTGAGGTCGCGTCAGTCAGTGGGGGCTGTTTGAGGATCTGACTGCATTGGAAAGCAATGTGTTGCTGTGCGTCCCCCCCAAGATGGAGGCTCCTTGGCTGCAGTGGGGCGCCCCTTGTGTTTCACTCGCTATCCAGCTGAGTTGCGTCCGCACTTGCGGCTACAGTAGGCCGAAGTCAGCACAACGCGCCGAGATCTGGATGGCACCGAGGTGGTGTCTAGCAAGTTGCCGCACTGGTGTGGCCATCCTACAATGCTGCGCCGAAAGTCGGCGTGGGGTGCCCCGTTGGCCTATGAGGTGGTGTCAGTAGCGGACCGATGTGTCAATAGGTCGGAACCAGCACAAGGCGCCAAGATCCGGATGGCACGGAGGTGGTGTCATAGTTGAGAGTTCTGAGCAGCGCTTGTAACACTGTCTGAAGCTTATTTGCACCTGCTGCAGCTTCACTATTGCCCGGGTGTGGCCAAAGATCGCCCATGACATAGGCGGCCGGCTCCCGGGGTCCGGCGGAACTTTTTTCCTTTTCCTTTCTGCATCTTGTCCCACAATCCGTTTGACCTGAAGACACGACCAGGTCCCTGAATGTGTGCAGGGGGACGCTATTAATTGAATCAAAATGGCGGCTTCACACAAAGCTGACTCAAGCGTTGCTGCTGATGCTATACAGACAAAAACTAGTTTTCAGTTTGTACATTCTTCAGGATTTTTCCATCCAAGGCTGGTTGAGAGTTTGTAGAACAATGGCTTCAGATCTTGCCCTCCCCTCTTTTGACTGATGGTTCTTGTTGCCTATCTCTTCTGTTGTCATTTAACTGAACCTTTTTTGACTGCCGAAAGGGGTTCTGGTCCGACCGCTGGTTGGTGGAGACATTTTGACTATATCCTGGACCTGCCCGGCCTCGCCCAAAATGGCGCCGGTATAAATGGGACTCGTAACTCCTTGTTGTGTACTGGTTGCACAACCTTGATATCATGAGATAGGTATGCAGTTTTGAAGCACATGGCGGACGGGGACAAGAATTGATTGAATATTTCGACATCCTATTGATATTAAGTTCTGATGTGTTATTGATTACTGTACTATTGAAAGTTCGAATTAACGTCACCCATGGTACTTGCCCGCAAATGTATATCTAGATAATTTTATTGTAAGTGGCCCTGTCGTATTTTAATTACAAAATGTACGTCCACCGATTCCACAACTGTTAGACACCTTAGTTCTTGCAACCTAATGGCCCGCTCGTTACGTTCCTCTACAGTGTAAATGTCTCCTCATCATATACGATTCCAGTTTGCTCCGTGGCCGGCCCACGTGGTTATAGGCCCGTATTTGTATACTGACATTTTCACAATAAAGGTTTTTAAAACAAAACATGGTAGTAGTATTTACATTGGTAAAGTTTTTAATTTTAGTCACTGTTTTCGAATCAGTAAAAGGCAAGTGAAAAAAAGCAGTCCAATTACATGACGGATAATACGCAGGAACGCAGTAAAGATAAATGGTCAAGGGCTGTTGTGTTTTCTACTCCTGCAACATAAAGTGATCGATAAGAATCTGATATTCAGGCGTATCGGCGACTAAGACAGCAGGCCGAGCATCTTTTGCTCAACGGCTCCGTCATGGGACAAAGAAACGCCCTTTTTCTAGAAAAAGGAATATATTTTACTTGCAGGACAGTTGTAAATTTTCCGGGAAAGTACATTAGCCTGGAACATTATAACATATATGTTTATGAAAAAATAATGTTCGAAAGCAATAAAAAGCGTAATTTTTAGGTCATATGACCAAGCCTTTCATCATTAGAATAACAAAAGTAAAATAAACCAATGAAAAGTTTTATTAACAAGTCACATGACCTGTTATGCTTACGGTACGCGCTGCGCGCCGCGCCCCGGATCGCTTCCGGGAAGCTGCGCTTCGCGCACCGGAGCACTTCCGGGTGCGCTAACGCGGCGTGTCATATAACGCATTACGCGACAACGTAGGTCCAGAATATAGTCAAAATGTCTCCACCAACCAGCGGTCGGAACACAACCCCTTTCAGCAATCTAAAAAGTTCTGTTAAATGACAACAGAAGGGACAGGCAACAAGAACCATCAGTCAAAGAGGGGAGGGCAAGTTCTTCCCTACCGGGTCACGTTGGGGCGCTACCGGAACTGATCGAATTGGTAGTCTACAGTGTTTCTGGATGTTTCAGACTGAAGCTGGCGTCAGCATGAGAGCACCACCATCTCGTAGCTCAGTCGTGGCCATTCCACGAGCAATCATGGCAGCCGCTCCCCACCAGAAGCCTGCGGGAGTCGGGGGCCCCCAAGACTTTTGTAGAATCTTCAAGGCTCAGTGGACGCTTTCAAGAATGGGGCCCAAGCCCTAGCAGACAAGCGTCCGAGTTCCAAGGTGTCCCAGGGCCATTTTAGTGGACCACGCCCAAATCTGAAGAGCCGGCCGCCATTTTGAGAGTCCTGTGGCAGCCGCCTATCGCTGCATCGCAAGAGCGGGAGCAACTCAACTACATGGTGAGCGAGACGCTGTAGTCGCAAGAGCGGGCGGTAAACAGCTGAATGGCAGAAGAGGCACAGTGTAGCAAAAGCGGGCGGAATGGCAACTGAAACGGTAAAGGGGCGCCCCACTACAGCGTGTCTTCAGGTCAAACGGATTGTGGGACAAGGTCCAGAATGGAAGAGTCATCAAAAGGCAAAAAGTTCCGCCGGACCCCGGGAGCCGGCCGCCTATGTCGGGGGCGATCTTAGGCCACACCAGGGCAACACGACTTGGGGAGGGGGCAGGAGCCAAGCGCCCCCTCCCAGTCCGCGCCACCACACCGTATGTTGAAAATCTGAAGCCATCGTTCTACAAACTCTCAACCAGCCTTGGATGGAAAAATCTTGATGAATGTACAAACTGAAAACCAGTTTTTGTCTGCATAGCATCAGCAGCAACGCTTGCTATCAGAGTGCATGAGTTTCATGCTCGATCGATTGAGCTAGCCGGATCAGGCAGCAAAAAGTATAAAATAGTTATGTAAATAGTTATTTAATAAAATGTTTTACCCTGTTACTTTGCTGGTGTGTTGTATATATTTATAATATTTGCATAGAGTTTATCGTTATTTTGGGCGGGGTGGGTGGCGGAGCCGAGCTGTCTTGCAGCCATCATGGTGTGGAGCTCAGTTCATCTCAATAGTTTCGTATTTCTCATGAAGGGTTGTTCTTAATGTTTCTATTTTAGCGAGGTCAAAAAGAGATCCCATTAGTGGCCTACTGATTTTGCTCGATTACTTTTGTTTTTTTACACGATTTTTCACTATCTGCAAAGACTAAACAGAGTATTGCGACTTTTTGCTTGTTTGTAAATAGAGAATGAACCAAAGAGAATCAATTCTAAAACAGTAAATGCTTGGATAACAATCAATCAAATGGAGAGACAAGCAGGCACGACGGATTGTTTTTACCTATCACGTCCTTGACATTTGACAGCTTTTGATATTTGCTATTAAAAAACCATTGAAATTCACTGAAAAAAGCCATAGGTTTTAGCCCATATATAGTTGGGGATTAGCATTTACAAAACCTTAATTTACTCGCACAAAACCATAGAAATTCGCATATATAGTTAGATGCAATAACTATATATCGCGCCCCCGCAACCCACTGCTGATGATGCCACATATTACATCATTCATGACATGGTCAGTGACATCACTGATGACATCACTAATGACATCTCAAATGACATCACTGATGACATCTCAAATGACATCACTGATGACATCACGATGACATTTCAAATGACATCACTGATAAAATCACTGATAACATCTCATTTGTCATTACTGATCACATCACTGATGAAATCATTCATGTGATAATACGATCAACCTCTTCAGACTCTAATATAACCTTAGATACAATCAGTGTAAACCGACTCTCACAGACTGTCACTCATCCATGGAGTTACTCACACACCTAGTCACTCATGCAAAGAATCAATCACACCTCCATTTCCTCAACTATACAGTTATACACACCTTACTTAATCAAACATATACTAACACATATTTACTCTCTTATACAATCCCTGATACAAGTTCACAATGATCCATACAGCCACTCACACATTCACTGGCTCTTATGCACAGTTATTTATATATGTCAACTCTGACATGTACTGTGTTTTACATATGTACTTACTTTTACATGTAGCACTGAGAAATCCAATTACTCACCAATGCACTCATGCAGATAGTCAACCGCCCATACAGCTGTTTCCACATGCACTTTTGAACCCATACATCTAATGAATCAACTGCTCACACATCTATGCACAGAGTCACACACCTCCCAGCCACCCCCCCACACACACTCACTCTCCCATACAAATATTTGGGCAACCAATCAATAACCCATATAGTTACTCATATAGCTACTAATCAACACATGCAGCAGTTTACAGAACTACAGTAATAATGATGCACAAATTAAGACAGTTTAGTCACTAACCCATGCACTCAGTGAGACACATTTAATCATTCTCTCATACAGTCAGTCATGCACCTACTAAATCTTTCATCCAAACACTTATACATCCAACTCATTCTTCAATATGTAAGACATATTTTAACTTTACAGAAACATACAGTCACTGGATGTTGTCATCAGTGATGTCATCAGTGATGTCATTTGAGATGTCATCAGTGATGTCATCAGTGATGTCACTGTCCATGTCATGAATGATGTAATATGTGACATCATCAGCAGTGGGTTGCGGGTGCGCGATATATAGTTATTGCATCTAACTATATATGCGAATTTCTATGGTTTTGTGCGAGTAAATTAAGGTTTTGTAAATGCTAATCCCTAACTATATATGGGCTAAAACCTATGGTTTTTTCAGTGAATATATATATATATATATATATATATATATATATATATATATATATATATATATATATATATATATATATATATATATATATATATATATATATATATATATATATATATATATATATATGTATGTATATATATGTATATATATATATATATGTATATATATATATATATATATATATATGTATATATATATATATATATATATATATATATATATATATATATATATATATATATATATATATATATATATATATATATATATATATAATATTACCTACTGGCGGTTGCCAGTAGGTATATATAGTTAGGACCTAGTTACCAAAGGAAATCCCCAACATTCTATTGGGAATAACTTTGGCGCCGCTATAAGAATCTGCGTGTAATTTTCCTTAAAATTGCTTCGCTCCGCTCCTTCCCTGAAAGTTTCGGGGGGATTCGTCAAGCGGGGGCCGAGAAAAAAGGGGGGTCCCAAAACGTGTTTTCCCCATGTTAATTTCTACAGGAACCTTTAGACACGGCTACAGCCCGAATGGCTGAATGGAATTATACCAAACTTGGCAAAATGGTAGGGCCTGGTATGCAGATGTGCCTTTGCTATGTTTTGGTGAAAATCCCTCCAGTAGTTCTTGAGAAAATTGAATTTGAAATTTTTCAAATGGCATTTTCTATGGGGCCTGTAGACACGGCTACAGCCCGAAAGGCTGAACGGAATTACACCAAACTTGGCAAAATGGTAGGGACGGTATGCAGTAGTGCCTTTTCTATATTTGGTGAAAATCCCTCCAGTAGTTGTTGAGAAAATTGAATTTGAGCAAATTATATATCTATATGCGCTCAACATTCTATTGGGACTAACTTTGGCGCCAATTGAGGAATCTATGTGTCATCAGTGATGTCATTTGAGGTGTCATCAGTGATGTCATCAGTGATGTCACTGCCCATGTCATGAATGATGTAATATGTGACATCATCAGCAGTGGATTGCGGGTGCGCAAAATATAGTTAGTACAACTATCTATAAAGGAGCAATTTCAATGGTTTTTTAAATGCTAATTCCTAACTATATAAGGCCTGAAACCTAGGGGTTTTTTTAAGTGAATTTGCAAGGTTTTTAAAATGCGAATTCCTAACTATATAAGGCCTGAAACCTATGGTTTTTAAGTGAATATATATATATATATATATATATATATGTATATATATATATATATATATATATATATTCACTGAAAAAACCATAGGTTTCACACCAGTTATAGTTAGGAATTAGCATTTAAAAAGCCTATTAAATTCACTGAAAAAACCATAGGTTTGACACCAGTTATAGTTAGCTGGACATTTTACTGACATAAAACCATTGAAATTCCCACGTTATAGTTAGTTGGACTCACTATAACTTGCGCGCCTGCAATGCACTGCTGATGATGTCACATATTACATCACTCATGACATGGTCAGTAACATCACTCATGACACCATCCAGTGAATGTGTGTCTTTCTGAAAAATAAATATGTTTTATATATGTATATGTAAAGGTCGATGGAAGAATAAATGTTTAAATAAGTGTCTAAATGGATGTTTTTTAAAAAAAAATTGATTGGTTAACTGGCTTATTAAGTGTATCTTAGTGAATACATATATTAGCGAGTAATGTTTAAATATTTAAATATATGTATCAGTGTTTCACTTTGTGTATAAGTGGCTGCATGGGTTGGTGAGTAGCTACATGTGTGTGTATATGGGTTATTAGATGCTTTTTTTAGTATCAGTATGAGAGTCTGTATGGTTTGGTGGGGGTATTACTTAGCACATAGATGCATCAATGACTGACTCACTGTTTGTATGTGTTTTGAAGACAGCATATGTGCAGGACTGTATGGGTGGATGAGTGTGTATATGTGTGTGTTAGTGAGTGAATGGCTGTCTCACTTGTGTCTTTATCAGTAACTACATATGTTATATTCTAGTATATGTGAGTATTGATGTATATAAGTGACTATATGTGAGAGTGAGAGATTGTAAGAGTTCCTGTTTAAATAAGTATGTGTTTCTATAAGTGATTGTTTAAGAGAGTAAGTATGTGTAAGTTTCCTTAGAAGTAAGGTGGTAGTATGTGTATAGCTGTATATTCAAATACATGGATGTTCAGTAGTTTATTTGCATGTGTGAGTATGTGTGTGAGTAATTTTGGATGACTGTCAGGGTGTGTAACAGGATGTATAGGTGTATCACTACATATGATGAGTGAGTATATGTATGAGTGACTATATAGAACTGTTGGTGAATGAGTGGATGTGTATATAGATGGTGGAATTACTGAATTGGTTGTTGTAACTGGTATGGGTATCTCCATTTAAAAAAAAAATGTAGTTTCTATTTTTGAATATGTGTTTCAAGAGTTACATTACACTGAAAGGAGGTCTGTCACTCTGTCACAAGGATGGTGTCATCAGTGATGTCATGAGTGATGTCACTGACCATGTCATGAGTGATGTAATATGTGACGTCATCAGCAGTGCATTGCAGGCGCGCAAGTTATAGTGAGTCCAACTAACTATAACGTGGGAATTTCAATGGTTTTATGTCAGTAAAATTTCCAGCTAACTATAACTGGTGTCAAACCTATGGTTTTTTCAGTGAATTTAATAGGTTTTTTAAATGCTAATTCCTAACTATGACTGGTGTGAAACCTATGGTTTTTTCAGTGAATTTAATAGGTTTTTTAAATGCTAATTCCTAACTATATATAGGGCCTCAAACCTATGTTTTTTTCAGTGAATTTCAAAGGTTTTTTAATAGCAAATTTCTATTGCTATCAAATATAATATTTTTTTTGTAAAATTTTTATTTTGCAGTGCACAAAAAGAACAATAAACAAATTATACCACATCGGGCGCACAGATGATCCCACACAGTGGGAAAAACAGTAGATCAGGACGAGGCAGTGATACAATGCTAAAAGAAAGAGCAGACAATGGGCCCAAACAGTCGCAGGATAGGGGCAGCCTTATATGTAGCTCCATAGCTGTAGTTTCTTCAAATCAAGCTGGGAATAGGCCAAGAGGCACAAAAATGAAAAAGGGGCCTCGTCCGTTAAGCATAGGTATCCCGATTGCAGCCCGAAGAGAACAAAACATAACTTCCCCCGTCCCACCCTCTACCCCCCGTGACGGCGCCACACTCACTCCCCATTCATCCATCACGCATACTTAAAACTGAAAGAGATGTAAGGTCCTCAATGATGCTGGGCATACTGCCGAGGGCAAACCAGTAGAAAGAAAGGACACCAAGGGACCCCATATGTGCCTAAAGTTTTTGTAATTGCCGAGGAAGATGTCCGCCATTCTCTCTAGACTCAGGAGCCTCCACAGTCCCGCGTGCCAGAGTGAAATCGCCGGTGCCTCCTTCCGCTTCCAGGCTGCAGCCAGCGTGAGCTTGGCAGCGCCCAAGGAAAGCCATAGAATCTTCTTGTCCGCGCGTGTTTGGTGCTCAAGGCCGGGGTCCCTCAGGCCCAGGAGTACGAATGCCAAAGAGTTGTCAATAGGATACCGCAAAATATCTTTAATATGTGAGAGAATCTCATCCCAGAATGGTTTGATGATTGGGCAGTCCCACCAGATGTGGCGGAAGTCCCCCAGAAGGCCACAGCCCCTCCAACACTTATCCGAGACAGCCGGGTATATACGATGAAGCCGGGCCGGTACCATATACCACTGTGTGAGAGTTTTCAAATGCGCCTCCCTCAGGAGAATTGAGTGGTTAAATTGAGTCAGATCCCTCCATAGTGCCGACCATTCACCATCGGTGATATCCCTCCCCACCATCTCCTCCCACTGCTCCATGTAACGCGGTCTAGGGGATAAGGCGGATTGGAGCAGCAGTTGGTATAAGAAGGAGATGGCTCCCTTCATGGTGGATGTTTTCAGCAGGAAAGCCTCGAATTTGGAAGGAGGCCTCGTGGCCGCCTCCCGTATTCCCGGCGATGTGGCCCAATGAAGCAGTTGTAAATGCCTGTATTTATCAGTTTGCGGCACCTGGTAGTCCCGCATGCAATTCTCGAAGGTCAGGGGATCAGGGCCGTGAAACAGATGGAGCAGCGCCCGGCATCCTCCCTCTCTCCAAGCGTCAAAGGGGCCCTCGGCGAGAGCCGGCGGGAACGCCGGGTTGAAATGCAATGGGGTGAACGGCGATGGGAAGGTCGTCCACCGCTCATCCCCTACCAGAGTGTCCCACACTTTCAGCGTAGTCCCCGTGGGCGTACTGATGTACGCATTCACTGGGCGATCTCGCTTCGGCTTCCAGGCCAAATCCCAGATGGACCGACCTGCCACGCTTCGGTCCATATGCAGCCAGTGTTTCTCGGATAGTTGCTGCGACCATTCCACCATGACTCTGAGTTGGGCAGCCTTATAATAGAGGTGTAGGTCCGGGAGGCCGACCCCCCCGTCAGATCGCAGCCGTCGCAGGAGTGCAAACGAGAGACGCGCCCGACCACCCTGCCAGACATAGTTCAGGATCAACGTTTTGAGCTGTCGAAAGAATGAAGTATCCAGTGGAATGGGTAGGGCCTGGAAGAGATACAAGTATTTGGGGAGAAGGACCATCTTAATGGCGTGCACCCTACCGAGCCAGGACAGGAATTTGGGCTTCCACTTCTCCAATTCAGCCCGCGTCTTAGCCAGCAGGGGCGGAAAGTTGGCCGCGAATAACCTATCCACCGTGGGAGTCAGGTGGACTCCTAGATAAAGAATCGAGCCCGAGGCCCAAGCCAATGGTGTCGATGCCCTCGCCTGAGCAACTTCGGCCTGTGATAAGGTTAAGTTCAGAACATAAGACTTGCCATAATTAACCTTGAAGCCAGCCACCCCCTCGAATTCTAGCAGAATATCCCGAACACAAGGAAGAGAGCTAGCGGGATCAGCCACCGAAAGCAGGACGTCGTCCGCAAAGAGAGAGATTTTGTGTTGCTTCCCCGTGAACGGTATCCCCTTCACCCCTTCATGTTCCCTCACTGCCATTGCCAAGGGCTCAATGCTGAGCGCGAATAGCAAGGGGGAGAGGGGGCACCCTTGTCTGGTGCCTCGCGAGTGTTGAAAAAAGGCCGACAGGTGGCCATTCACCACCACTCTCGAGCGCGGGCTACAGAAGTTTGCCTTCACCATGGTGATGAACCTATCGGAGAAACCGAATGCTTGCAATGTGTGAAAGAGAAAGCCCCAGTCCACACGGTCGAAGGCCTTCTCCGCGTCTAGGCCCACCAGCACAGCTGGAATGTGGAACCTGTCTGCCTTCTCAATAAGAACAACCACCCTACGGGTATTGTCGTGTGTCTGGCGGCCTTTAATAAAACCGGACTGATCCGGATGTATAATCGCCGGAAGCAGGTCCTGGAGACGGCTTGCCAGAATCGCCGAATACAGCTTTGCATCAATGTTAAGTAAGGCTATGGGACGGAATGAAGCACATTGCTCCGGGTCCTTCCCCGGTTTCGGAAGGACAGTAATCACCGCCTCCGCCAGGGTCCCTGCGTTCACACCGGACGTCGCCATGTCATTAAAGAGAGCAACCAAAAAGTTGCACACCTCATTCGCATAAGTCTTGTAGAAGACCGCAGTGTACCCGTCCGGGCTGGGGGCTTTATGTAATTTCAAATTTTTGATGGCGGAGAGAACTTCCTCCCTCGAGATCGGCGCTTCCAACAGGGTGTTCCACGCATTAGAGACCCGCGGGAGCGAAAAACGCTGCAGGAACGCCCGCTGCAACGCAGCATCCAGCGTGTCGCCCGTGTACAGATCGGCGTAGAAGCGGCCAAAGATGTCTGCCTTCGCCCCGTCGCGATGGTGGAGCACTCCCGCGGGATCCCTGATCCCCCCTATGTATTCTCGTTCCTTCTTGTCCCGCAACTGTCGGGCCAAGTGTCTGCCAATCTTATTGCCACTAGAGTGTGAATGCCGCCCCAGCCTCAGGAGAGTAAGCTCGGCTCTGTTGGCATAGTGTGCCTTCAGCTTACCCCTGACCGCCGTCAACGGGCGGAGGGTCACTCTCGAGGGGTTAAGCTTGTGAGCCCTCTCGAGCTCGAGCACCTCAGCCTCCAGGGCTTCACGTTCCTTCCTACGCAGGGTGTTAAGCTGCGAATTGAGGCCCAGGCACGTCCCCCTTATCGTAGCCTTAAATGCGTCCCACGTGTTCGTCAAAGAAGTATCCGACGGGGGGTTGAGGTCAAAGAATTCACGGATGGCCAGGCGCAAGGCTTGGTTGGAAACCTCCTCCCTAACCACCGACGCCGGAAAGTACCATTTTCGATTCGCGGTGTCAGGTGGCGACCAACGGAGAGTAAGCACCAAGAGACTGTGGTCCGACACCGAGATCGGAAGAATGGCGGCATCCAGTATGTTCCCTCTGAGGGACTGACTAAGGAAGATGTGATCCAAGCGAGAGTAGGAGTGATGCACGTGTGAGAAGAATGTGTAATCCTTCGTGGTAGGGTGAAAAAATCGCCAGCCATCTACTAGACCCAGCTCCCCCACCCCTTGCTGTGTGGAACCAGAAAAGACCCCTGTATCCGCCCTGCACCCCCCTGAGCTGTCCAAATCCCTGTCCCACACCAAATTGAAATCCCCCAACAGGAACAAGAGCCCTTCCGCAAAGTCCCCCACCTTTACCAACAGGTCCTGCAAATACTTGTTCTGGCCCGCATTGGGCAAATACACCACCACAAATGTGCACAATCGACCCTGTACATGCCCTTTAACCATCAGCCAACGGCCCTCCCTGTCGTGGCGAACTTCCACCGGTTGAAAGTGCAACGCAGCCCTGAAGAGGAGCGCCACCCCCCTGTGTTTCGTGACAGCAGAGGACCTGTAAACAATGGGGTATGCCCTATGGCGGAGCCTCAACTCATCCCTCCGTGCCAAGTGTGTTTCCTGCAATCCAACTACATCAAGGTGATGATCCGTTACATATTTCAGAACCCTCTGCCGCTTCTGTGGCGAATTCATGCCCTTAACATTCCACGTTCCTACGCTAAGCGGCATAGCGAGTATAAATCCCAGAAACTGCTCTCAGTACGCCAAGCGCCCCCAACTCCACATCCAGCCTAGCCCATATGCAATAGATGACCAGTAGTCTCCAGAACATCCGCGGAATGACATCCCCAACAGTGAAGTACACACACAGCAGCAGACACACAACAAACAACCCCCTTGGCCCACCGTCACGGGTCCCCCCCCAACATCCCGAACACCCCAACTCCCAACCCCGCTCCTAATGATATGCAATCAAAAACCGGGGCAGAAACTGAAAAAAAAGTGCAAAAACAGTACTCATCATGTCCAGAAGGCCGAAGTCCGTAGGAAGCCTCCCGTACAGGAAGCAGGCCGGGGGGACTAACACACTATCCCCCATGGCCACAGTCGAGGGTGTCTCCTCCAAGAGTACTTTCATACCCCCCAACCAGAAGGCCCGGGCCCCTCCGGCGCCGATCCATCAATCCCTCGAGGTCACGCCGCTCCGGAGCTGTGCTGCGTGTCGTCCAACGTGGCCGCCGCCACCGATGCCACTGCTTCGCCCCGTTCTTGCAAACTGGCAGAGAGATCCGGCCGCTGTCGGACAGGCGAATCACCCACCCTTTGCCATGAAGATGAACGGCGGCGCCTCCGAGACGGAAAAGCAGTCGCGGCCTGCGAAGGCGGCACATCCTCAAGGCCTAGAAGCTCTTTTGCTGCTTGAAGCATGCGGATTTGAGCAAGACGATTCTGCCACCTGAAAATGATCCTGAAAGGGTGCCCCCAGGAATAGGCGATGCCTCTCTCCCTCAGGAATGTAGTCACCGGGTGGAACTCCCGCCGCTTTTGCAGGGTAGAGGCCGCCAAGTCCTGGTATAGCTGGGGGCGATGATCCCGGAACTGCAGCGACGTGAGGGTTCTGGCCTTGCGTAGGATCCGTTCCTTAAGCTGGAAATTATGGACGCACACTAGGATGTCGGGGGGGGGGGCCCCCTCTGCGCCGAGGCAGACCAACCCTGTGTACTCTGTCCATCTGGATCTCCTTCGTAGCCTCTTCATCCAATATGTGAAGGAACAGGTCCTGGACATATCCCCGCAGGTCCCCAGCCTCACCGTCCCATGGCACCGCCCGTATTCGGATGTTGTTTCTACGGAAGCGGTTTTCCAAGTCCTCCGTGTGCAACTGCAGGTCCAGGTTTTGCTCTGTGAGGCGAATGATATCCTGCTGTAGCAGGTGGACGTCGGTGGCCACACTCAGATCCCGATCTTCCAGGGTTGCCACCCTCTCGCCTAGACCATCCACATCTCTCCGCACCTCCCGCAAGTCGGAGGCTAGCTGCGCTCTGAGTTCGGAGATGTCCTGCTTAATGGAGGCAAAGAGTTCGGACATAAAGGCTTTTGTCGCTGGAGCCTCATCATCCGACTGCTTCGCTGACCCACTGGCTCCAGGGGAAGCCGGCTGCTGGGAAGATTTCGGGGCATTATCCTTCCCCTGGCCCCGCTTGCGCTGCACAGAAGACATGGCGGCTCACAGCGCTCCAGCCCAGCGCCACGTGGCCAAGTACAATGTCGGGCCGCGTCATTCAGTTCAAACACACACCAGATCTCGCTCTGTAGTCCACAGCTGCGTCTAGCTCCACGTGTACAGCAGTACGATCCGTGGGCCCCACCGGCGTTTAGGCAGGACGAAGTCTAGGGGCTGTCGTCTGCCCCCAAGCACCTTCCGGCCCTCCGCGCGATGCAAGTTGCGCCGGAATCCGTTGGGCCGATACCGTTCACCTACTCCAAGCCAGGGCAGGGAGAGCGCCTCCGCTCAAGGTCTACACCCTCGGAGTGCAGATGTCTCGGATGTCCCCCTCGGCAACACCCCGAGGGCCAGTGAAGTCGATATTATAACTGCCGCCAGTTTCCCTGATCGTCGGCTCACAGCGACCCTCCACCTTCCGCCAGCTCCGACCTCTCCAAGCGAGCCTCAGGGCCCCGCCCACCACCTGTGCCGGGCTCCGATGTCAGGAAAGCCCGGGGTCTCGCAGGCCGCGGAGTGCGCTCGATCCCAGGGGCAAGCTCGAGGCTACACCGCTCTAGCGACCACACCAGGGCCGACCGCTCCGTCAGGCGGACTTCCCCACCACTTTTGAGGCGGGTGCACTCCCTCAGATTCGTGCTATTAGAAGCTTTGTCGGATCAGCGCCGGAGCGGCACGAAAAGGCGTCCTACTCCGCCGCCATCTTGGCCACGCCCCCCTATAATATTTTTTATAATGAATCCTATATTGTATATTTATGTAATACTATTTTTATATGTATATATATATATATACTTTTTTTTGCCCTGGAGGGCTCCCGGTGCGCGTACCGGTGTGCGCACCGGAAAGCTCAGCCTTGCGGCGCGCCCCCGGTGCGCGTACCGGTGAGCGTTCCGTTTGTGCTATTGCCGCGAAGGAAAACATCATCGTGACGTATCGCGTAGCCGCGTCTGCGTGTTACGCACGGCGTAAGCGAACCCGGAAGCACCCGAGTGCATACGATCACGCTACATAAGCGGCCCGGGGCGTAGCGTAAGCTCGTCGGGTCATGTTACCTGAAAATAACACTTTTCATTGGTTCAGGACAGTTTTGTTTTCCAAATGATGAAAGCCCCCACCTTTTTTCCTCATTCTCACTTTGTACTTTGACTGAGGAAGACCTGTTTGCAGACCTATTTGTACCTATTTGTACTGAGAAATGGCTACAGTAGCAGCAGCAGCAGGAGTATCTCAACCACCACCACCACCACCACCACAAGGACCACCACAACACCACAGTGGTGGAGAAGAAGAAGAGGAGGAGAAGGAGGAGGAGGAGAAGGAGGAGGAGGAGGAGGAGGAGGAGGAGGAGGAGGAGGAGGAGAGGCGGTTCCTGCCTGAAGATACTACCCCCTATAAGCCAAAGGAGCACATTGTCTGGGAGTTTTTTAAAATCCCAAGGGGCCTCAAGAAAGTTAATGCACCAAAGGTTACTTGTCTGATCTGTGGCACTGTACTTTCCAGGGGGAACCCTGCCAAAAAGTATTCTTTTGGCAACAACACTATGATTCGCCACATGCAACGCCGGCACCCAAACAACTATGCTGCGGCTGAGGTCAGAGAACTGACCAGAAACCCTCCCCAATCTTCTCCCAGCACCTCCCAAAGTAAACAACCCACTCCATCGGGTCCAGAGACAAGGGAGATGGTCCCAAACATCCAACCCCAGTTTGGAGATTTTAAAATAGTTTGTAAATTTTGCGGGACTACAATTTGCTATGGAGAGCAAAGTATTAAACTCATCAACCGTGCTGGAGACAACCACAACTGTAAAAAGAAACCTTAATTTTTTCCTGGTTTTTATTGCTCCAGTTGAGCCGTTTACAATTCCCTGTTTTTGGCTAGAATGATAGGCACAGTGATTCTGAGAAAAAGAACACTGTTGAGCAATAAAACTTTTGAAAACTCATGTCTGGTTTGATCTATCCCATTGGTTTGGCCATTTGAAGATTGAAATTTGATTGGATACACTAAGTGTGCTCTGGATTCTTGTCCAATTGCATTAGAGAGAGGACCCTGATCCTCTCCTCTTACAGAGGTTAAGGTTTTCCTCTGCCAAGAAGCACCTAACTTTATACTACGATACCTTAAAACTTACCGTGATAAGTTGAGCGCCAGATTTCTGAACACTTAAAAACCTGTTCACAGACTGTATAAAAATTCCCTGTTTTTTGTTTGTGCCCATAAAAATTACAAAACAAATATAAAATTGTTCATAAAAGCCAAAAAAAGTAAAAAATTTTCAAAAAACAATAAAAAATATAAAACAACAAAAAGAATTAAAAAAAACAGTTCTTTTTAGAACTACCTCCAATTTATAAAAAAATGCTACATTTTTAAAAAACTCTGTTATTCTTTTTTCCCCATGGTACGCTCCCCGGTACGCTCCGTGGTGCGCGTACCGGGCGCTCCCCCTGCGCAAATCGAAAAAAAATTATTTTTTTTTGCCCCGCGGGGCCCTTTTATGGCCCCCACATCAAACCTAGGGGGTCAGGGGGGTCTACCCTGCCCCCTTTTGGTCATTTCCCCCTTTGTTTTTGCCACCTCTTGTGTCTCGATCCTAACGAGACACAAGATGACGGCCGCTCCGGACTGTTTGGAATGTTGACAGACACCCGAGAGCCAATCAGCTTGCCGCTCGCGAACTCACGTAGCGCGCTGGAGCGCACCCCGGTGCGCGTACCGGGCGCGCTTATAGATATATATATTTTTTTTAACCTAAATTACTCAAAATCCACTGGAGCACATATCTTGAGATATAGCAAAGGCAAATCGGGCTACCAGTCCCTACAATTTTGCCAAGTTTGGTGGAAATCCATTCAGACTTTCGGGCTAAAAGTGAGCCCAACCGCCCTATGGAAATTAACATTGGGAAATCACGTTTTGGGACCCCCTTTTATCTCGGCCCACGCTTGACGAATCCCCCCCCCCAAACTTTCAGGGAAGGAGCAGAGCGCAGCAAGGCAAATTTAAGGAAAATTACAGGCAGATCCCTCAATCGACGCCAAAGTTAATCCCAATAGAATGTTGCGGATTCCCTATAGAAAACAATCCTAACTATAACTACCTACTGGCGACCGCCAGTAGGTAATATTACCTACTGGCGGTTGCCAGTAGGTATATATAGTTAGGATTTTTTTCCTATGGGATTTCTGAAAATTCTATGTCGAATAACTTTAGCGTTTGTGGACGGAATTGGCTGAAATTTTCAGGAAAATGGCACATTTTGTTTCTGAGCAGCCCCTGAACATTTGGGGGGGTTTCGTCAAGGGGGGGCCGAGAAAAAAGGGGGGTCCCAAAACGCATTTTTCCCATTAATTTTTCTATAGGGCGGTTGGAATCACTTTTAGCTCGAACGGCTGAATGGATTTACACGAAATTTGGCAAAATTGTAGATATGGTTTGTCCGACGTGCCTTTGCTATGTCTCAATATATGTGCTCCAGTGGATTTTGAGAAATTAACGTTTTAAAAAACGGATATATCTGTGACAGCGCTCCGGTTAGCGCCCCGGTTCGCGTACCTGACGCGGAACGGAACTTCGCGAAGTGAAGCTGATTGGCTCTCCGGTGTCTGTCAACATTCTAAACAGTCCGGAACGGCCGCCATCTTGTCTCTCGGTAGGATCAGGAGACAAGAGGTGGAGAAAAACGAAGGGGGAAATTAATGAAAGGGGGCAAGGTAGACCCCTCCTGACCCCGAGGAATGATGTGGGGGCTATTAAAGGGTCCCGTGGGGCAAAAAATAAAAAATAAAAAAATTCGATTTTTCGCGGTAGAAGCGCTACCCGGTACGCGAACCGGGTAGCTCACCGGTAGCGTAACGGGAGTTCGCCATTTTGTGTTTCGGTCAAATTCAATCACAAGATGGAGGAAAAACAATGTGGGAAATGGGTATAGGGGCCACGGGAGACGTATCCTGACCCCCTAGGTTTTCTGAGGGTGGCTGAGGAGGCTCATATATGTCGGGAAAACAATTTGAATTTTTTGCGCGGTTAGCTGCCGGTACGCGAACCAGGTAGCGAACCAGGAAGCGAACATAAGTGAAAATTAGTGAAAAAAGGTACATTCGAAATTTTAAAAGAGTAATTATAGTTAAGGTAGCTCTGAAAAGAGCTTTTGGGTTCTGTGTAAGTTCTAGGTACTTATAAGTAGGTACCAATACACAGCCTTAAATTTTGTATGAAAACTCTGTTTCCCTCATCTGAGAAGTGCACACCATCTCCTCTGTAGATATCTTGCATGTAGTAACGCAAGTTATTGTTGTAGATGGAGCCCATTCCATGGTCTCTCATATAAGCTGAAACAGACTTATTTACATGCTTCCTCGCTTTCTCAATTTGTGGACAAAATTGATTGGACCACCTCCATTTCTGTCTTTGGCATATATTGGAATATACCAAGGCAGTTTGAGGAAAAATTGCCATCAATCGTCAAAGGTGTCCTTTAAAAGCATTTCCAGACCTACCCCAGTCAAAGTGCCCAAATCATTTCCTCCACAGTGCACAATTATGAGGTCAGGGTTTGGCAAATGCAAAAAGCTTTTCACCAATGGTATCAATTGGTGACATCTCAATCCTCTCTGGCCAATCCATTTGATTTCCACATTTTGTAAATTGAGGTTGTGTAAATTTCTGTTATCAGCATACCTGTGAGCCCAGTGGATGTAGCTATGTCCAAGAATCCAGACAGAAAACATGGTGAGAGGAGGTTCTGCTGCAGTCAGATGAAGTGTGGGAATGAAATGGCAGTTGAAACAGTAGGAGTTTGTAAAGAAAAAAAACTGTGGAGTTTCAGTGCTAATGATTCACTAGCAGTGATTGGTGGATTTCCATTTCTGAAAACAGAAAGTTAGTGTGCATGGATGTGTTCTTTGAAAGATGTAATTTGAATGGTTAAGAAAAAATGATTTTAAGAAACATTGCAGTGGATTAGCAGGTGTACTGAGAGTTCAGAGTTCATTTGAAACATTGTTGTGTGAACTTCTAAACATGAGATGTCTTTCAGAAGGTAGTTGCTATGGAAAAAGGGCAGAAAGGGCAAAGGGGGGAAGGGTGTTGATTTGAAAAAAGTGAGGGAAGAGTTTTGATTGGGTGACATGAGAGATATGTGTGATGAAATACAGCATTTCTTTGCCATTGTTGGTTGCAGCCTCTGGAGTGCATACCCTTTGCTCTGCTAAAGAAAAATTGGTGTGTGTCTGAGACTGTTTTGAAATTCAAAAAGCATTTGCTAAGGTGAGAAAAGATTCATTTAATTTAGATAGAGACTAGTATGCTTTTGGGAGAAAATCAGGAAGAAAGTTGTGTATTTAAAATGTTGCTTTGTGTCAAATGTTTTACAAAAAGATTTTGTTTCTTTGAGAAATTGTAATTGGATATAATGTGAAGTATTAGTTCTGACAGGGTGTGCTTGTACATAGGAGCTGTGCTGTGTTTTCAAATTATGACTTGAAAATCGTTTTTATGGAAAAGCAATGCTTTTTAAATTTACGAGAAGGAAAAAATAGTATCTGCTTCTTTAAACAAATATTTCACTTGCCCCATGATTCAGGGAGAATAATTTGCTTACTTGATGTGTATAAAAACGTTTCTTGAAGTCATTTAGGTTTCTTGATATGTACTGCTGGAGTTTCATAGCCAGTATGGGGCATATTTACAAGCCCTTTGAGCCACTTTCAAGTTATTTTCCCCATGTTAAAAGTGATGCAAAAGTGGTGCAAGGGCCTTGTAAATACGCCCTCATGTGTGTTAGGGCATTTTAAGTCACTTCCCCATGAATGGGGGAGAATAATTTGCTTACTTGATGTGTTTAAAAACGTTTCTTGAAGTCATTTAGGTTTCTTGATATGTACTGCTAGAGTTTCATAGTCTTGCTGAGAAAGAGGGGTCCCAGTAAACAGACAGATTATGCACAATCAATAAACAGATCAACAATAATCTGCTTACACTGTATTTATTTCCAATGTAGCATTATCCACTTATTCAGGCAATTTAGGTAACGATTTTAATTTTTGTAAAGTGCCCTGGTAAAGGTTGGGAGAAAAGAGGAATAGTGCAGTGAGTGTAGGGAGGGTAAGTGACATAAAAAAACAGAGCCGAAGGCTGCAATCAATTGAAAACAAATAGGCTAATTCAAGTTATGGGTGACCATAAGTTCCAAAACATTTTTATAAATAAACATGCTTCATCAACGTGCTCAGTAACATTATTCCTGAAATGAAGCTGAAAAAGACACAAAAGAACAGTCGACGTTTCGACCCCTAGTGTAAAGGCAGGTAAAAGTTGATCCCTTGCATTGGGGTCTTCATCAGGACGAGAAAATACGGGGGAGATGGGCACAACCAAGGAGGCTTGTTGTACTTGGAGGAGAGCGAGTGATTACTCCCATGAAGTAGATAACTAGGGCTAGGCAAGGCCTGTCCTGATCACAAAATCACTGCAGAATGCTGAGAAGAGCGTTGTTCTTGTCACACAGTACAGTGTTGGATAATTGTCAAAGATCTCAGTGCTTCAATTGAAGAGAATCAGCTGATCAAGCTTCCGTTTGAACGCGGAGTCCACACGTTAATAGTGGCAATGAGTGTAGCAAGTCGGTATCTGTACGCAGGGGAATCAATCCAAGTGTCATCAGCTATCACGGAGCACGTTGATGAAGCATGTTTATTTATAAAAATGTGTTGGAACTTATGGTTACCCATAACTTGAATTAGCCTATTTGTTTTCAATTGATTGCAGCCTTCGGCTCTGTTTTTTTTATGTCACTTACCCTCCCTACACTCACTGCACTATTCCCCTTTTCTCCCAACCTTTTACAAGAGGACACTTTACAAAAATTAAAATCGTTACCTAAATTT
This sequence comes from Lissotriton vulgaris, assembly GCF_964263255.1. Lineage (NCBI taxonomy): Eukaryota > Metazoa > Chordata > Amphibia > Caudata > Salamandridae > Lissotriton > Lissotriton vulgaris. The sequence goes on from NC_141687.1 coordinate 1,330,890,721, forward strand.
ATTTATTTATTATTACATTTCTTAAGCGCACAGCTACCCGTAGGTTTCCCGGCGCTGGGAGTAATAGCAGTATGCAAAATGTGGGAGAGTCCAGTCAGCAGTTTTACAGATCGAAAAGCCAGGTCTTAATTCCCTTGCGGAAGGTAAGGAAGCACTTTTCAGAGCTCAAAGGGGGGGGGTAGAGAGTTCCAAAGAGAGGGAGCCAGGAAGGAAAAGGAGCGCCCTCCCATTTTTGCTCTCTTGATGCGCGGAATCCGGAACTTGTTCTGGGTAGAGGACCTAAGCGTACGTGGTGGGAGATAGTGCTGAACCAGAGCAGATAAGTAGCGAGGAGCTTTTCCGGACATTATTTTATGCATGAAGCATAGTGCCTTAAATTTGACCCTGCTCTCGATCTTCAGCCAATGTAGTTTACGCATATGGGACGAGGCTGAGGATCTGGCGGGTAGATTACAAATAAGGCGAACAGCCATATTTTGTACTACCTGGTACTTCTTCGTTACCTCCTTACAGGCACCCAAAAGTAAGATGTTGCCATAGTCCAGGCGAGAGATGACAAGAGCCTGGACTACAGTTCTCAGGGTGTCGGCAGGCAGCATCCACGAGATTTTCCTAAGCCACCTGATGATGGTGGTACAGGTGGCGGAAACTTTCACGACGTGCTGCCTGAAGGACAATTGGTTGTCCAGGAGGATGCCAAGATTACGAGCAGAAGAGGTTGGGGTGGGGAGAGGGCCCATCTCCGGTGGCCAATGTTGTGGGCCCCAGAGTGGAATGTCATGGCCAAACAGGAGAAGTTCAGTTTTTTCCCCGTTTAGTTTTAATTTGTGCTCCAACATCCATGCCGAGATCTGTTTAAGACCAGCTTGAAGGGAGGAAGAGGGGAGATGCTTATTAGTAGAAAGGGAGTAGATGACCTGAGTGTCATCAGCGTAGGAGTAAATAGAGAGACCTGCCTGTTCTGCCAAAAAAGCAAGAGGTCTCACATATAAATTAAAAAACAGGGGGCTAAGAATAGAACCTTGGGGAACACCGTGATTGGAAGGAAAAGTAGAAGAGACAGAAGTAGAGGAAAAAACTTGAAACGTGCGATTGGACAGAAAGTCGGAGATCCAGGCCAGGGCGGTGCCATCGATACCCACCTCTCTCAGGGTGGACAATAAGATGGAATGGGAGACGGTGTCAAATGCGGCACTCAGATCCAATAAAATGAGTGCCACGGTCTCCCCGTTGTCCACCCTTTGCCTGATGGATTCTGACACGCCAAGGAGAGTGGTTTCGGTCGAGAAACCGGCCCTGAACCCGGATTGAGAGCCATGAAGAAGGTTAGAAGTTTCCACATAAGAACTAAGCAACGAGTTAACGTGTTTCTCCAAGATTTTAGAAAAACATGAAAGTAAAGAAATAGGTCGAAAATTGGATGGATTATTAGGATCTAAGTTGGCCTTTTTTAATAATGGGACCACCATAGCGTGTTTCCAATCATTGGGAATGCTAGCTTCAGTGAGGGAGGCATTCAAAACCTTGAGAATAATCAGAAGTATGGCTGGGTCCAGAGAGCTCAGGATTTGGGGAGGCAAAGGATCAAGGGGGGACCCAGATTGTATGTCCTGTAGATACTTTTTTATAAGCAGAGGAGAAATGGGCTCCCAAGCGAGGAGTTGCGGAGGCACGGAAGTGGAGCAAGGGGGGGTACCAGGTGATAAAGTACCTAAAGTAGGGACGGGGTGAGGGGACACCGGAGGAGAGTTGAAAGTGTCATAGATTTTCTCAATCTTTTCAACAAAGAATTTGGTCAGAGCTTCACACTGGGGGGTGTCAAGACAGGGGGCTTTAGGGACGGAAGATGCACCTGACAACTCTTTCACCATTTTGAATAGGGCCTTAGGTCTGTTCTGTGCCGTGAGGAGTGTGGTATTCGCAAAGGAGGCTCTGGCACAATCACACGAAGTGTGGTAAGTTTTAAGAGCGGCCTTATACTCTGCTTTGTGGCCTGCATCGTAGTGTGAGCGCCATAAGCGTTCCAATTTTTTACATTTGGATTTTTCCAATCGGAGGGCGTCCGTAAACCAGGGAGCTGGTGGATGGTGGATATGAGATTTGTTTTTTTGCAATGGAAGACAAAAATCTAAGGCACTAGTCAACCACCGTTTAACCGAGGGTAGTTCCCTGGTAGACAAACTACCAGACAAAGGAGGCATTGAATTAATGAGACACAAGTTTAGTTTGGCGATGTCCAGACGTTTCCAATTTCTGCTGGCTTTATGGGGGAGGGTAGGAGCAGGTGGGCTGGAAGAAGCCACTTCAATAGAGAAATTTACGAGAAAGTGGTCCGACCAAGGGACCTGCAATGAAGATTGGTACGAAATGGTAGATAAGTTAGAAATAATAGGGTCCAAAAGGTTGCCAGCCTTATGAGTGGGATCAGAGTTGTGAAGGTGGAGATCTAAAGCTCCGAGATCCTGTAAAAGACGGGTGGCAATGACACACGAAGCAGAGTTAAAATGGATATTTAGATCGCCAACGACCATAAAGTTATTTGATTGTGAAAGGAGTGGGGCAATGAGGTCAGGGAGGGAGGAGGCCCAGCTACTCGCTGATCCAGGCGGACGATAGATCAGCGTGCCGGTAAGAGAGAAATGCGGGGTAAGTAGTAGCTTAAACAGACCAGCTTCGCAGTTAGGGAACTCAAGGTCTTCCCATTTACAGGAGAATTCTCTCCTGAAAATGATAGCAATTCCCCCGCCATCTTTAAGAGGGCGGTTTTGCCCAACATAGGTGTAGTCTGTGGGGAGAGCCATGGCGATGTCAGGGCCGGAGCTCTCATTTAACCATGTTTCTGTTAAAAACATGGCAGCTGGGCTGACTGCCTGTAAGAGGTCAAAAATGTCTCTCTTATGTTTGGCGAGAGAACGGCAATTAATACTAATAAATTTCAACGGGGGACTAAGGTTGGGTAGTTTGGAGGGAAGGGAGCTTCGCCGGGGGGGAGTGTTCCAAAAGGTAGATGATTTGAGGTCTATCCGAGATGTAACAGAATCCAGTGAGAGGTTGCAGGAAGGACAGGAGGTTGGAGCATTGTGGCAGTTAAAAGCAGAGTTCGAAGAACAGGGGGGGCCACGCAGCCGCAGTAGAGCAGTACGGGTATAAGTGATTAAGGTTGGGGCAGCGGGACAGGGCCCTGGGCACGTACTGGCGCGGACGGGCTTGACTTGTGCGCGACTTCGGCGCGAAGTCGGCGCTCCCGCTGCGCTCGTCCGCTGCGCTTCCTCCATGTCCCAATTAAGTACTAAGGGTGAGGGACCACTAGACCGCTCACCTGCCAGGACTAGCGCAGGGCGGAAGTGGTGTCAGCCTCCAGGAAGTGCGCACCTCGGACTGGTCCTCCGCAACAAACGGCACAAGCCGGGGCGGAACGGGACCACGAGGGCAATGAAGTGCAGGCAATGCGTCGGTCACAAGTACAGGTAAAAATGGGCAATTAAAAATGATCTTGTCCGGCGCGCTTTTGAAATCAGCCGCGGACCGATTGTGCAAGTAGGCAAATTAAGAAGCAAGTTTTAAAATGTCATCATACATGCTCTCACATCAGCAGAGGTAAAAATAGTAGAACAGCGTCCAACACTCACACCGCCACCTGTGGACTGCGTTAATTACTGGAGCCGGGGGCGTTAGCGCCGATCTAAATAATGAGGCGGGCTCAGCACCACTAGACCGCTCACCTGCCAGGACTAGCGCAGGGCGGAAGTGGTGTCAGCCTCCAGGAAGTGCGCACCTCGGACTGGTCCTCCGCAACAAACGGCACAAGCCGGGGCGGAACGGGACCACGAGGGCAATGAAGTGCAGGCAATGCGTCGGTCACAAGTACAGGTAAAAATGGGCAATTAAAAATGATCTTGTCCGGCGCGCTTTTGAAATCAGCCGCGGACCGATTGTGCAAGTAGGCAAATTAAGAAGCAAGTTTTAAAATGTCATCATACATGCTCTCACATCAGCAGAGGTAAAAATAGTAGAACAGCGTCCAACACTCACACCGCCACCTGTGGACTGCGTTAATTACTGGAGCCGGGGGCGTTAGCGCCGATCTAAATAATGAGGCGGGCTCAGCACCACTAGACCGCTCACCTGCCAGGACTAGCGCAGGGCGGAAGTGGTGTCAGCCTCCAGGAAGTGCGCACCTCGGACTGGTCCTCCGCAACAAACGGCACAAGCCGGGGCGGAACGGGACCACGAGGGCAATGAAGTGCAGGCAATGCGTCGGTCACAAGTACAGGTAAAAATGGGCAATTAAAAATGATCTTGTCCGGCGCGCTTTTGAAATCAGCCGCGGACCGATTGTGCAAGTAGGCAAATTAAGAAGCAAGTTTTAAAATGTCATCATACATGCTCTCACATCAGCAGAGGTAAAAATAGTAGAACAGCGTCCAACACTCACACCGCCACCTGTGGACTGCGTTAATTACTGGAGCCGGGGGAGTTAGCGCCGATCTAAATAATGAGGCGGGCTCAGCACCACTAGACCGCTCACCTGCCAGGACTAGCGCAGGGCGGAAGTGGTGTCAGCCTCCAGGAAGTGCGCACCTCGGACTGGTCCTCCGCAACAAACGGCACAAGCCGGGGCGGAACGGGACCACGAGGGCAATGAAGTGCAGGCAATGCGTCGGTCACAAGTACAGGTAAAAATGGGCAATTAAAAATGATCTTGTCCGGCGCGCTTTTGAAATCAGCCGCGGACCGATTGTGCAAGTAGGCAAATTAAGAAGCAAGTTTTAAAATGTCATCATACATGCTCTCACATCAGCAGAGGTAAAAATAGTAGAACAGCGTCCAACACTCACACCGCCACCTGTGGACTGCGTTAATTACTGGAGCCGGGGGCGTTAGCGCCGATCTAAATAATGAGGCGGGCTCAGCACCACTAGACCGCTCACCTGCCAGGACTAGCGCAGGGCGGAAGTGGTGTCAGCCTCCAGGAAGTGCGCACCTCGGACTGGTCCTCCGCAACAAACGGCACAAGCCGGGGCGGAACGGGACCACGAGGGCAATGAAGTGCAGGCAATGCGTCGGTCACAAGTACAGGTAAAAATGGGCAATTAAAAATGATCTTGTCCGGCGCGCTTTTGAAATCAGCCGCGGACCGATTGTGCAAGTAGGCAAATTAAGAAGCAAGTTTTAAAATGTCATCATACATGCTCTCACATCAGCAGAGGTAAAAATAGTAGAACAGCGTCCAACACTCACACCGCCACCTGTGGACTGCGTTAATTACTGCGTTAATTGCCTGAATAAGTGGCTAATGCTACATTGGAAATAAATACAGTGTAAGCAAATTATTGTTGATCTGTTTATTGATTGTGCATAATCTGTCTGTTTACTGGGACCCCTCTTTCTCAGCAATATACGTATCCAGGTCCCAGTGACTTCATTGGGTGTAACCCCCCCTTTGCAACTTACAGAGTTTCATAGTCAGCATGGGGCATATTTACAAAGCCTTTGATCCATTTTAAGTCAAAAAACACATTTTTAAAACACAACAAGTAAGTAAATTATTCTCCCAGATTCATGGGAAAGTAGAAACAGATCCTTTGAGCACTCCCTGAGCATATAGTAATATAAAAATGTTGTACTCTTTACCATTAGTCTGACTTTTTTTATAATTACTCTACTATTATATCTTAAATTTTGAAAAAAATGAATAATGTCTTAAACAATTTTTAATTTATAAATAACATTTTATTGATATTAATTTTAATAATCTTTGGAAATTTCAAGTATTACTTCATCTGAAATTTCATGATCTTTATTTTCATAAATTGTCTCTTGTTTTTCAAAATTGTCCATAAATTCCAACAGTTGTTCGTCTACTGTCACATTAAAAAAAATCGTCAATATTGTCCTGTATTTCTGATTGTACTTTGGGTTCCTGTGCTTCTTTATCCATAATTGCTGTTAAGGTAGAATAAAAAGAGAGAGAGAAATAGAGTTTAAGTAAGAAACTTCAACATTTTTATTTTTAACTTAACGTGTACAACATAGTTCTGAGTTTTTAAGAGTGAATTTATGTTTGGGCAGTGTATTGTACAAGGCAGGAAGTAGAAATATAAAGTACTGCATGTGATCAAGTCTAACTCAATCCATGACTACAACAGAGAAGCCTAACTCAATCTATAACTATAACTGAGGGACAGTAAATATCTAACAGGAAACGTTTTTATAAAAATAACTTTAGGTGTACAACATATTTCTCCTTAGAAACTATTAACTTACCTTTGGAAAAGTGTCTTAGGTTTCTCAGGAAATGCTCTGTAAATATGCCTCAGGGAGTTCCAGTAAAAATGGCTGTCTTTCCCTCTTATTTTTCATATATATTCATGTAGCAAACCAATCAAATGTCAGCACATAAAAATACAACTTGAAAGAAATGTTATCATTGGTTGAAAATGTCAACTCTTTCTAATGTGTTTTTGCCATGTATTTACCTCAGGTTATTTAGACAGGGCTACAACTTGAATGGCTCTATGGAATTCCATCAAATTTGGGAAAATGGTAGGGACTGGTATGTAGTAGGGACTATTCAAAATTTGGTGAAAGTGTCTCCAGTGCTTTTTTGGTACATTAACTTCCCACATTTTTTTTTGCTGCGTGTGCCGTTGCGCGCTCCGGTTCGCGCACCGGGTAGCTTACCGGCAGCGTAACGGGAGTCCGCCATCTTGCGTTAAGGTCTAATTTGGACACAAGATGGATGATAAACAATGCTGGGATTGTGTAAAAGGGGGGCAAGGGAGACATATCCGGACCCCCTATGTTTTGTGAGGGTGGATGAGGAGGCCCATATATGCCCAAAAAAAAGAAAAACATTTTTTTCAAATTTTCACGCGGTTAGCGCCCGGTGCACGAACCGGGTAGCGCTCCGGAAAGCGTAAATCGTGAAAATTAGAAAAATAAAAGTTACATTTAAAATTTATTTAGAGTGATCATAGTTAGGGTAGCTCTGAAAAGAGCTTTTGGGTCTGTGGAAGATTTAGGTACTTATAAGTAGGTACCAATACACAGTCTTAAATTCTGGATGAAAACTCTGTTCCCCTCATCTGAGAAGTGCACACCATCTCCTCTGTAGATATCTTGCATGTAGTAACGCAAGTTATTGTTGTAGATGGAGCCCATTCCATGGTCTCTCATGTAAGCTGAAACAGACTTATTTACATGCTTCCTCGTTTTCTCAATTTGTGGACAAATTTGATTGGACCACCTCCATTTCTGTCTTTGGCATATATTTGAATATACCAAGGCAGTTTGAGGAAAAAAGTGCCATCAATTGCTCAAAGGTGTCCTTGAAAAGCATTTCCAGACCTACCCCAGTCATAGTGCCCAAATCATTTCCACCACAGTGCACTATTAAGAGGTCAGGGTTTGGCAGATGCATACATTTTTTAAAATAAATATATATAAAATATATTTTTCCTTTAAAAGAAGAATACATTTTACATCTTTTGATATTTGCTATTAAAAAACCATTGAAATTCACTGAAAAAACCATAGGTTATAGACCATATATAGTTAGGAATTAGCATTTACAAAACCTTGAAAATTCACTGAAAAAACCATAGGTTATAGACCATATATAGTTAGGGATTAGCATTTACAAAACCTTATTTTACTCGCACAAAACCATTGAAATTCGCATATATAGTTAGTTGCACTAACTATATATCGCGCACCCGCAATCCACTGCTGATCATGTCACATATTACATCATTCATGACTCCCATCACTTCGAGGATCTTCCATAATTTGTTGTGGCATACACAATCGAACGCGGTGGAGAGATCGAAAAATGCTAGGTACAAATTTCCTTTTTTTGCGATAGTATATTTTTCCATCAAGATTGTTACATTGAGGGCTTGTTCTATTGTTCACAAGCCTTCCCTAAATCCAAATTGTAGGTCCGTTAATACATTTTATCTTCAGCCCATTCCTGGAGACGGTTTAAAATAATTCGGCCTAACACCTTTACCACCGAATCTAATAAGAAAATTGGCCGATAGCATGTAGGTTTGGTCTGTCGCCTTTCTTAAAAATTGGGACCATTTGTGACTCAGACCTAGTTCCTATTAGTCCTACTTTGCGAGCTGCTGCAAGGACTTGTTTTATTAAGGGACCCCATAGCTCTAGATTTTGTTTAAATATGTCTACGGTTACCCCATCTGGTGCCGGTGCCTTTCCGCCCTTACTGACTTTCAAAGCAAGTTGAACTTCACCTAAAGTTAAAATCAATATTAATTGGGAAGGGCTCATTTATACGACTAGGAGATACAGAACAAGCTATTTGGTTGCTAACCTCCTTTTTCTTGGCACACATTTTAGAGAAGTGGTCTACCCATTGTCCTTCATCAATAGCAATTTCTAGTCTTGGGGTCATCTCAGGATTCCAAAAAAGGAGAGTTGACCACACGCCAAAATGCAGTACCTGCATCGTGTTATTTCTACTCTATCCCGTTCCTTTTTATGTAGAGTTTACATTAAGATAGTATATGCTCTCGTACAATTATCAACGAACCATCCACCTTTCTTTCCCTTCCCGTTTTCCCATTTTTCACTTCCCTTTTCAGTGTGTTCCTAATAGTGTCTGTTATGAATATATAGGACCCTAATATATCCTCAGGTGATGTAGTCTCATCCAAGCATTTCAGAATCTCTTCCATGCTATTTTCAACCACTGCTTTCATAATTACGGATGGTTCTACCTGGGCCCATTTTACTGAATATCCATTTGTTTTGTTTATTACTAGACCCTGTAATTGTTGAATCCTTTCAGAATGTGGTGTCCGTATTTTTGCTGCAACTGATATCTCCAATCTTTGGGGAAAGTGATCGCTTAGCACATTGTTATGTGTTTTAAAACTTTGGACCCTAGAGGCAAACCTTTATGGGGTTATTATAAAATCTATGATTGTATTCGACCCTCTACCATGGAACGCCTGAGTGAACGGGGTAGGTGTCAAGGTCAGCACGTTGGTGAAACCCATATCTAGAAAAAATAAAATCTCAATTAGGGCATCGCCCTGTAGGCTATGGAAAAAATGAGGGAGGTTGCATTCTCTTTTATCTACTAGGCCGCATAATGCATCGTCACTGTGTGGGCACAAAGCTGTATTAAAGGCGTCCCCCCCCCCAAACTAACAATGTGTTTTCCCTGCTATCTTTCTGACTATTCAACATTGCATTTCTAAGGTGTTTTAACATATCTATTACACATTCCCTTTGTGCATTGTCATAAAAGTTTACCAAAATGACAGTGTCCCGATTATCTGTTTTCATGGGCAATCCTTGATAATTGGGTTCTGAGATGGTCAGCCGTAGTTTTTGTCCTTAACAAATTAGACTCGTATATACACAAGCCACCCTTTGGCCTCCCACTTGCGGAATGGTAGAGCTGATGTGTTAAGAGTCTTATAGCCTTCAATATGCATTTCTTCCAGGCACCATGTTTCCTGCAGGCATAATATGTCAAATTTGCTCACAAAATTTTGCCAGAGCTGATTCTGTAGTTTGGACCGAAGCAGTACCGTGATACAGTTTGTGGTGTCTGATCCCTGGGTTTGATTATCAATATGCAGGTGTGTGTGTAAATTGGGAGATGATATCCTTCTGTGTACTACATATTTTGAAAGGACTGGTACTTCTGCACTATTGGTGTTGTTTATCCTATGTGTGTGTCTCAAAATGCTTACAACTTGTTCGTAGAAATGAGTCAGGATTATAATTATTCCCGGGGGCCCTGTCTCTTACTAAGTTGGTCTCAGGACAGGGGCTATTAGTAGTAACTCCCTCTAGTAGAGAAAGGCTATTTTCTATTACATTAGTCCTGTCCAGTGCTTAATGGCTTTGGGGTAGAGCATGTACAGAGATGTCAGTAAGGCAATTATACAGTCAATCTATCTCCTCTAATGGGGGTCAGTGGTGCATATCGATTTTCCAGCATAATACTATAGGGGTAGTTGGTACTTTTTCCATTTACCCAATCTGTGCCATCCCTCCCCATTGTATTTACAGTCTTTGAGAAATAGGCTAGGGGGAGAATGTTTATATCAGCTATATTTATGCACCCATTTCCCCTATCCATAAGATCCTTTTTTACTAGATCGGGAGTTTTGAAAGTTAGCCCTATACAATCCCCGGGAAGGGTTTTTTGTTTTTTCCCTACCCAATTTATCCTCCTAGCCATTTTGATCTCCATGAAGAGTTGATGGGTTAGACCCACTCTTCTGCTTAATCAGTGAAGGGCATTGTTTCTTGGACTTTCCCAGGTTTAATTTTCTTCTGGTCTCAACTTGGCTGTGTTGGCTAATATTATAGTATACGGGGTACAAGCTGGTGGTAGATCTAAATGTAGTTGATCTATAGGTATCTCTTTTGTAAATGTGGTTTCCTTTTGTTTGTCAGAGGGAATCATCCTAGAGCTGTAGGATTCTACTATCCTATTACATTTTTTGTGGATACCACTCCATTGGTGGTCCTCATTGTTACCTTGGGTCCTATTTGAATTTACCCGATCTTCAGATTGGGCGGTCTGGCCTTGCTTGTTCTGAGGCATGCCACCCGCTCCTGTATCATCTTTGCCAACTGGTCTTTCATCCTGATTACTTGGTAATTGTTTGAAGCCTACTCTATCTGAAAGAACCGCTAAGATGTGCTCTTTTGTATTTACTCTTCCCTCAATCTTTGAGATTGAGTCCCTAAGAAAGAGATCTAAGTAATATACCAGGGTAGTTGCATTTCAAATATCGACTTCCTGCGCTCATGACTCCTCCCACGGGGCTGGCTGGCAGGGACCTGGGCAAAAGGGTCTATCAAGATTCAAGCAAGCAAGGACTCCCGCTCCACCGGCGTCTCTGCGCTTGTGACTCCTCCCGCTGGGCCGGCTGGCAGGGACCTGGGCAAAAGTGTCTGTCAAGATTCAAACAAGCAAGGGCTCCCACAGTTCCGCCGCATGTCGGATTACCGTTTTGCGCTTCTCCAGCAGGAAGTCATGGCCCTCTCGGCCAAGTTGGCCATCGAGTGCATTCCTAGGCCAGAAGTAGGATGTGGTTGTTATTCTCACTACTTCCTAGTCCCCAAGAAAGAGAAAGAGGGCCTGCTTCTCATCTTGGACCTCAGGAACGTCAACCGCTTCCTCCGGAAGAAGAAGTTAAAGATGTTGACTCTAGCTCAGGTCTTGGCTGCCCTTGACCCTGGAGACTGGATTGTAGTGTTGGACTTGCAGGACGCTTATTTTCACATCCCCGTCCTGCCGGCCCACTGGCATTACCTGTGGTTCACGGTGGGCCAAGAGCACTTTCAGTTTGCCGTGCTCCCCATCGGCCTTACCAGTGCCCCGGGTGTTCAGGAAGGTGATGGGCGGGGGTCACAGCTCATCTGCTCATATCAGGGGTTTCAGTCTTCCCCTATCTCGACGACTGGTTGTTGAAGGCGGGCTCACCCCAGGCAGTCGTCTCCCACCTCCAGACTATGGCTGACCTCCTGCATTTGCTGGGGTTCTCCATCAATGTTCTGAAGTCGCTCCTCAGTACCTCTCAGAAGCTCCCCTTCATCGGAGCGGTTCTGGATATTTCGCAGTTTCGAGGTTTATCCTCCCGTTCAGCGAGTCCGGGATATTCAGTCCCCAATTCCAATCTTTCAGCCTCTATCCCGGGGTTCAGTCAGGATGACCCTCCGACTCCTGGGACTATTGGCCTCCTGCACCTTACTAGTGCAACATGCCAGATGGCATATGCAGGCTCTGCAGCGGGACCTGAAGTTCCCGTGGGCACAGCATCAGGGCAACCTGTCCGATCACGTCTAGATCTCGGAGGGCATTGCACAAGACTTGCAGTGGTGGCTCACAAATCGCGATTGGGTCAAGGGAAGATCCCTCTCCCTTCCCCAACCGGAGCACACAGTGGTGAGGGATGCGTCCCTCCTGGGATGGGGCAACCACATGGGAGAGGCGGAGATCAGAGACCTCTGGTCTCCGGCGGAGTCCCGGCTCCATGTCAACCTTTTGGAGCTTCGGGTGATCCAACTTGCACTGACAGCATTTCTTCCCTCTTTCCGGGGAAGTGTAGTGCAGGTGTTCACAGATAACACCACTGCCATGTTGTATTGCAAAAAACAGGGTGGGGTGGGGTCGTGGACCCTATGTCAGGAGGCTCTCCGCCTCTGGACTTGGCTGGAACATCAAGGCATTACCTTGGTGGTTCAACACCTGGCAGGTTCTCTGAACGCCAGGGTGGACGAACTCAGCCCCCGGTGCATGATGGATCATGAATGGTGTCTGAACTTGGACGCAGCGCAAGGTCTCTTTCCACAGTGGGAGAGCCTTGGTTAGATCTATTCGCCACCAAAGAGAATGCGCAATGTCATCAATTCTGCGCGTTGGAAGTTCCAAGGCGGCATTCGCTTGGCGATGCTTTTTGTCACGAGTGGAGCTGCTGTCTGTTGTACGCCTTTCCGCTTATACCACTTCTGCCCAAAGTGCTGAAGAAGATTAGGCGCGACCGGGCCCAAGTCATCCTTGTGGCACTGGATTGAGCACGAAGATACTGGTATCCCGAGCTACTCAGCATGCAATCACTCCCCCAATCCGACTGCCTCTTCGGGAGGATCTTCTGTCGGTCCTCCACCCGAACCTGCCCAACCTCCACCTCCATGCGTGGGGATTTAGCGGCAACAGTTGACAGCTCTCGACCTTCCTTCCGAAGTCTGTGACATTCTGGCAGCCAGGCGTCCCTCCACTAAGATATACGCCTGCAGGTGGAACAAACTTGTGGCATGGTGCACAGTAAAGGTGCACAGTAAAGGCTTTGAATCCCCTTCCTGCCCCTCTTTCCGAGGTCCTTCTGTTCCTTCTCTCTTTGGCCCAGCAGGGTTCTGCTCTGGGCACTATCAAGGGTTATCTCTCAGCTTTTTCTGCCTTTCTACGGCTTCCTGATCAGCCTTCTCTTTTTAAGTCCCCAGTTGTTAATCGATTCCTGAAAGGCATTACACACTCGTTTCCTCCCATGCCTCTCATAATGCCTCAATGGGACTTAAATCTTGTCTTTTTTTTTTGTGAAAACCTATATTTTCAAGTCAGTGCACACAGCTATTTAGCCTTACATCCCGGAGGCTAGGCAGCTTATCATCGGTCAGACGGCTGGTGTACAAGAAGCATGTTACTAAATCGTACAAAGGTTTTTATTTGTAAAGTTTTAAGAAATTAACTAAGATGAAGAAGAGAAAGCACCAAACTAGTGCTAAGAAACAAGGCAATTTAAACATTTGTGTAACAGAGCCCGAGCATAGGAAAAGCTAGGCCCAATAACCTAAAAACAATCTGAACAGCACCCGTTTGCAAGACCATGGAGGGGGGGAGGATACAGGATAGATCTGCTAATAGAACATGTGTTGGAGCCATAGGCTACGGGGATAGTCGTTCTTCCAGGGGGGCGGTGTCAGGTGGTAGGCAGATATCACCCCTATACTCGTTCCAGGCCCCCCATATCTTTTGCCACTTTTTGGGTTTACCCCTGGCCATGTACACGGTCTTCTCTCGGAACATACACCAATCCATGTTGGCCTTCCACTGTACCACCTTTGGGGCTGTAGCAGCACCCCACATCTGAGCAATATCTCGTTTCGCGACCATGTTCCCCAGGGTGACCCATTGTGTTTGTGCACTATTATAATCAGTAGGACCCCACACATTCAGGAGGCAGCGCCGGGCCTATGCCAGAACATCTACCCCAGTCACCTCGCTCATGATCATATGCACCCGCCTCCAGTAGGAGGCGACTACTCTGCACTCCCAAATAATATGCATAAAGGTGGCTAAAGCACCACAGCCACGCCTGCAGAGGCCGTCCACTGAATGACCCATGTGTATCAACCTGGGACCCGTCACGTACACCCTATGAAGAATTTTTAATTGAACCAGCCGCAGCCTGGCCGGGATCGCCACCTCCTTAGGGGAGGACACTGCATATTGCCAGTCTTCATCATCCAGCTCTATCCCATCACGCACCCACTGGTCTCTCACCCCAAGGAGGAGGTCTGTACGGACATTAATGAGTTTTTTATAGATTAAGGAAATGGCACTGTCCGGCATATGGCCGTCCAGCACCCTATCCTCCAACGGGGAATACTCGGGGATCTTATCGCCCTCCGGCCACGCTGCCAGAATGGCATGACGCAGTTGGGCGTACCGGAAATATTCCGTTCCACCCAGCTGGAACTCTGTCTGTAAAAGAGTAAAGGACTTTATCTCCCCTTTCACAATCATATCTTCCACCTTAGACATGCCTATCATGTCCCACTTGTCGAATCCCTTCGTGTGCCATAATTTGCCCAGTATTTCAGAATCAAAAAGAGGAGTTGCCATCGTATGCCTACCCTTCCACCCCTGTGACTTTGTAATTGCCCGCCATATGTGTACGGCTGGCTTCGTTGGACCCGACATTCTACCATCCAGAGATCTCGAGTATAGCGCTCTATGGTACTTCCCGTCGTCCAGGAGCCACCGATCCATGGCATAACCTGGGCTTACTGCTGGACCGTAGAGGCCGTGATAAAGGGCTGCTAGCTGGGAAGCCCAATAATATCTCCGGATGTCAGGCAACGCTATACCTCCGTCATATCATGGGAGCGTAAGCTTTGTAATGGCGATGCGTGGCCTGCCATCCCAGAGAAGGGCCCGCTGTAAACCCTCGGCCTCCCTAAAGTAGCTGGATGGGACTGGATCCTGGGTATTTTGAAGAGCATACAGGAATCTGGGCAGGGACATCATTTTAAACAGTGCCGCACGCCCAGGCAGGGAAAGCAGGAGTTTTCGCCAGCCCTCTACATCACGCCGGAGACGTACGAGAGGGGGGAGCAAGTTATTCGTGTAGCGTACCTTGGGATCCGTTGAAATATAGATCCCCAAGTATTTGAATCCCTGCCGCGAGACCTGTATGTTGCAGTCCCTTGGAAGCCGAGGCGTCCCCCCTCTCAGCACATATAGGTGTGACTTCGACCAGTTAATAACCAGGCCAGAGTGCCGACCAAAAAGACGTAGCACGTCACACACCACAATGAGTGACTTACAGGGAGAGGTGAGATATAGCAAGATGTTGTCTGCATATAGCGACACACGGTCCTCGAATCCAGGGGACCAGCGTATTCCGTTTATATCCGGGTGAAGTCGCAGCCACGCAGCCAGCGGTTTAAGCGCCAATGCAAACAACAGGGGCGACAGGGGGCAACCCTGCCTGGTGCCTCTGCGGAGAGCAAAGGACGCAGATACACGACCATTAACCGTTACGTTGGCAAGCGGGCTAGCGTACAGAAGCTTGACCCACCCTATGAATTCCGGACCAAATCCAAACTTCGCCAACACTGCCCACAGATAGTTCCACTCGAGGGAGTCAAACGCCATCGTAGCATCCAAAAACGCCAGGACGGCTGGCTCCTTGAGCGTGTGGACCCTTGTGAGGGCCCCATGTAGTCTCCTGAGGTTAAGGGCAGTGTTGCGGTGTGGAATAAAGCCCGACTGGTCCGGGTGAACCAAGTCGCCAATCGCTCCAACCAAACGGTTGGCCAGCAATTTAGCCAGAATCTTGGGTTCAGCATTCAACAGAGAGATGGGACGATACGATTGACACAGGTCTCTGGGTTTCCCTTCCTTATAAATGACCACAATGGTGGCCAGTCTCTGGTCCAGGGGAAGCATGCCCGTCTCCCGTGCCTCCAGGAACATGTTCCGCAGGGGCGGGGAGATGACATCAGGCTTAATCTTGTAAAGTTCCACTGGTATACCATTGGGCCGGGCGCTTTGCCAGATCTAAGGGAGCGTATGGCGAGGGCAATCTCATCGGCGGTAATATCTCTATCCAATTTGTCCCGATCCGCTTCTGACAGACACGGGAGTTCCGCTTCTGCCAAGAGCTCCCCAGAGTCAGTCTCGGACATGTCAGAGACCGAGGTGTAAACGGTCTTGAAATAATCTGCAAACGTCATGACAATGGCACTCGGATCGGTGACAGTCACGCCGTCCTCCCCCAGCACCTCCGGGACCACACGGCTGGCTCTCTCTTTTTTATCCAGCCAAGCGATGAGTTTGCCCGCCTTGTCCCCGATATCGTAGATCCTACCCTGTTGCTCTCTACCCAT
Organism: Lissotriton vulgaris; assembly: GCF_964263255.1. Taxonomy (NCBI): domain Eukaryota; kingdom Metazoa; phylum Chordata; class Amphibia; order Caudata; family Salamandridae; genus Lissotriton; species Lissotriton vulgaris. The sequence goes on from NC_141687.1 coordinate 1,330,906,888, forward strand.
GACCTTGGCAGCATCAGTAACAATAGCCCGATACTCTGACTGTTTAAGTGAGAGAACATGGAGTAGGTCCGGTGTCGGGTCGACTTCCAATTGGGAGTCCAGATCTTTAATTTCAGATTCGATACGCATCACCTCCGCGTCCCTGCGTCTCCGAACATCAGCAATAAGAGAGAACGCCTCACCCCTCAAGACCGTCTTAAAGGCCTCCCATAGGGTAACAGCCGATGTAACTGACCCTGAGTTTTCAGAGAAATAAAGCTCAATAGCCTTGGCCATGAGTCCACGAGTCTTGGGGTTGCGGAAGTACCACGGATTAACCGATACCACCCTCTCGGTCGCCACGATGTCGAAGTCAAAGGACACCCAGACCGGGGAGTGGTCTGAGATGCCCCTAGCCAGTAATCGGGCTTCAGAAACTGCTGACGCGTGGGCCGCTAGAGCCAGAACATAATCGATTCTGGAGAGGCTTCCATGTGCCCCTGAGTGGAATGAGTATTGACTCTGGGTAGGATGCTTGAGCCGCCAGCAGTCAATAAGTCCCATGGTGTCCAGGAAGTCGGGGAGCCACGATTGCGAACCTCGGAGATCTCTGGGTGGATGTCTGTCTAGAGTCCCCGAACAAACTGAATTGAAGTCGCCTCCTATAATAAGCAGACCCTCAGGGAGACCTAAAATGGCGCCCCCAATGTCCTGAAACGTGTTGTTTTGCAACCCAGGGGGAACGTAAACCGAAACCAGACCCAGGGACCGTCCCTCCCATCTCCCCGAGACGGCAACGTACCGCCCCCTCTCATCGGCAACACTAGAGTCAATCTCAAAAGGGAGAGACGCGCGCACCATGATCCCCGCCCCCTGGGACCCCGAAGAGAACCCCGAGTGTGCCACCATCTTGAAACCCTTCCTGTTAAGCGCTTGGCACGTGTTTCCCACCAAGTGTGTCTCTTGTAGCAAAATAACGTCGGCATACATCTTTTAAACAGTTGCAGAACCACACCTCTCTTTATGCGATCCCCCAGCCCGTTGACATTCCAGCACAATACTTTTAGTTTCCTACCCCCCATCCTCGAATTGTGGGCCTTCGCCAGTCCCGGCAGGCATCATAGTTACAGAACCTGAAGAATTAGAGTCTTTACCTTGCCTTGGAGAAGAGAAAGAGAAAAAAGGAAAAAACATACAACCAACAATCAAACCACCCCCCACCCTGCACCCCTGCATCAAACTAAGTAGCCCCCCAACCAGCAGTGTGCCTGTCACCCCAGAAAACGACGCTACAGAAAGACCCTAGAGGAGAATGGAGATCACACAGGCCCCCCCGCCACCCTCCATAACAAAGTGAAGGATATTCATTATAAAGTGCAGTAATGTGACACCGGTTGTCACCAACAGTCCCACTGTTCGATAATGTTGCGAAGATAGACTCTACTCCTGTTGCTCAGGGCCTCCCGAGGCGCCCTCCGATTGTTCCTCGCGTTCATCATGTCTCTGCGGCAAAGTGTCCAACCACTCGCTCACCACTTCAGGCAAATCAAAGAATATGGCACGGCCATCATGTTCAATGCGCAGTTTCGCAGGGAACATCATCGAGTACTTCATCCCCAGGTCTCTGAGTCGCCTCTTCACCCCCGTGAAACTTTGTCGCCTCCGCTGTACCAACCGAGTAAAGTCCGGATAAAAGTTTATGTCCGCATTTTGGAACTTAAGCGGCCCGTTTCTTCTTGAGGCCTGCAGGATAGCGTCCCGATCCCTGAAATTAAACAGCCATGCTATAATGGGCCTCGGCAGGGCACCCAGTTTCGGGCGTCCCCCCGGCAGTCTATGAGCTCGCTCCACTGAGAAGAAACGGCTGAGGCCCGCAGGGGCCAGATGAGTTTTTATCAGGTCTTCCACGAAAAGATCGGTGGCCGAGTCCTCTGCCCCTTCTGGTACGCCGATGATTCGGACGTTCTGTCGCCTGGCACGTCCTTCAAAATCATCCAGTCGCCTCGAGAAAAGATCGTTGGCCGATCTCAAGTCTCGAACCTCTGTTTGTAGGTCCGATACATCAGTTGTTAGGCTCGCGGTTTTAATGTCCAACGATTTGACCCTATCGTTGGTCTTGCCCAGATCGGCTCTAATCAAGTTGACCTCAATCGCCAGGGTGTCGACTTTATGTGTCAGGACCTCGTGTTGGTTGTGCATCGCCGTTTTGATGCCCGCAATGGCGCCCATAACGTCACGGAGTGTCGTGTCTGGCGACTCGTCTCGATGGGAGTCCTTAGGCCGGGCAGCTGCGCCTGGGTCGCTCTTCTGCTGGGCGTAGCGATCCATTTTGTTCGATTGGGAATACGTAGTTTTCCTACTCACTCGGATCGTCGCCTTGTCCGACTCGCCTTTGCCCGCCATGATAGTTTCGGGGAACAGAACAATGGATCGCACACCAAGGCCACACCGGCTCTTCGATGCGACTATCGGGTGCCGCGGACACCAGTTGCTGATCAGCGCCGGTCCCACTCCGCAACTCCGCGTGCTTCGTTGGGCCAGCGGAGTAGTCACTCTCACAACACACCGCTTACGTGTGACAATGTCGCAGTCGTCAGCCACCGCACAGGCAATAGCACGTCACTGGCACAAATCTTCAACACGGTGTAACTCCGCCTAGGAGTGTCGGATTTTGAATCGGACAGCGAGTCCCATCTCAACAACCGTTCACCCACAATATTCCACTGCCGTGGATCAGGATTCTCATCAGGATTTATGCGGAGGATCGGAGGGTCTCCGGAGCTCCGAGCTTACGCGGCCATCTTGCTTGCCCGCGAAGCTCCTCCTCCCTTAAATCTTGTCTTGACCTATCTGATATGCGCTCCCTTTAAGCCACTTCATAACTGTCCTTTACGTCTTCTCTATCTAAAGATGGCTTTCCTGGTAGCTATCACCTCTGCCAGAAGAGTGAGTGAGCTCCAGGCTCTTTCTTCTAAGCCTCCTTTTCTCTCTGTTCATCTGGACAAAGTGGTTTTAAGGACTCGTCCTTCTTTCTTGCCAAAGGTTGTCACGCCCTTCCACATCTGGCAGACCATCACTTTGCCCACCTTTTTCCACCTCCACATTCTTCAAAAAGCAGAGGAGAGGCTACACCGTCTGGACCCAAAACGTGCGCTCTCGTTCTATCTGAAGCGCACACAACAGTTCCGGGTGGATGACTTTTTGTGGGCTACTTGGGCGACAAAAAAGGTTGGGCCGTGCACAAACGGACCATCTCTCAGTGGGTCATCCTGTGCAAAAGCCTGTTATTCGTTGGCTAAGAAGGAGCCTCCTGTGGGGCTGCGTGCCCATTCTACCAGGGCAACGGCAGCCACTACTGCTTCGGGATGCGGCGTTCCCTTGCAGGACATTGGTCAGGCAGCTACGTGAGCCTCACTGCACAATTTTACCAAGCACTACTGCCTGGACAGCCAAGTCCGGAGAGACGGCTTCTTTGGCCGTTCTGTTCTCCGAGACTTTCTGATGTGATTTTGGTTTGGAGACCCACCTCCGGGGTAGGTATTGCTGGGGTATCTATTCTAAGGTAACAAATATATCACTAATGTGTCACTTTCAGATGCACAAGTTACTTACTTGTGTAACAATATATCTGTAAGAGACATTAGTTAGTGATAGATTCCTTACCGCCCCACCCATAGTCCCCATTCTGCGAACTGATTTCTAGGGTTAAGGTCCTCCTTTTCAGGGCCCTAGTTTCATGTCACCAGTGGTCAGTTTCCTGCATGGCTCTGCGCTGCTGGCGCAGAAAGTTGTGTATAGAACTTACCTCAGCACACATGGGTGGTGCCTAAGTAGTCTGGGTGAAAATATCTTGGCGCATACAATGCCAGCGATGGACGTGGAGCCGCACAACGCCACCTTGCGATGCGCAGTGGTACTGCTGACGAAAAACTTTCCAGATCCAGTCTGACGCCTGGGGATATTCTAATATAAGGAATCTATCACTAACTAATGTCTCTTACAGATATATCGTTACACAAGTAAGTAACTTGTGCGATAGTCACAGAAGGGTTGCAAAATATCTTTCGCTCTGGCAGTGCGGAGTTGCAGCAGAATGCATACTTTACTCGTCATGTCACAATATGTCATGCTATGTAGCCAGGCATTAATAGTACGGCGGCTACTGCTGCCCAAATGTAGCGCTCACTCTCCTTGCCAGTAGCAGAGCTATAGCAGTGAACTTGTGAGAGCTCTTCTAGACGTCAGCCACATAGTCCAGAAGTGCCATCATAGGAGAAGGCTCGAGAATCATCGAAATAATGTGGAAGAGGGTGTTAAACACGTGAGTCTAAAATGTGGCGATAGGGGGGCAGGTTTATGTTAAGTGAGAGAAGTCTGCCTCAGGTAATCCTCACTTGGGGGGCATGAAGAGGACCTAGAAGGGTTGAGTCTGGCAAGGCCAGCAGCAGTGGTTTAAGATCTGTGCAAAAACTGAAGTTGTCGGGAGCCAGAGGGTAGGAAGGAATGCGGGAGTGATGCATCCCATACAGCCGGCAAAATAAAAATGTACCCATATATGTGGCATTAGCAAACCCAGTGTCCACTAAATGGGAAAGCACTTGGCCATCCAGGAATAAGTCTCCCATCAATGTACATAGAACAATTTTTTCGACTGTCAAAGGCAGCCATGGGTTTTGTAAAAAGAGTAAGCACAGGGGAGTACAAAAAGTCACTGTTCAGGACCCGACTGAGCTTTACTCAGGCCGAACATGTGGTAGACAATGTCTGGACATCTAAGGGGCCTTGCCTCAGTCCCTGTTGCAGCAGAGCTGCCAGGGGTGTCGCAACCGCCAGGTCATGGTCCGGTTTAGCATAAGGTAAATGAGCATTTAGGTGTTAACAATGATATGCAGACTGGGTCTGAGCTACAAGGAAATGTCTGGAAGTTGGGGACTGCAAACCCTCCCTGGAAGTAAGGAAGAACAAGAGTGTTCCAGGCAATCCGGGGCCCACAACCCACCCAAATAAATTTCAAAACGAGACCGTAATTTGAGAAAAAGAGTTCATCAATGGTATGGGTATATTTAAAAACAAATGCAAAAAGCGGGGTATTACATTCATTTTAATAATGGCAATCCGGCCAGCCATGGACAAAGAGAGCGGAATCCATCTCTCAATTTGGACTGTAAGCCTGTCTACGGCAGGCCATAGTTACCCTTGTCACTTGTTATTTGTTCCTAAGTAAAATTATGCCCAAATATTTGATTGAGTCTTCACACCATTTAAGGGGGTATCCACAGGGTGATGGGTTAGCGAAAACTGTAAGGCTGAAAAGTTCTGATTTCACCCACTTAATATGTACACCAGAAAGGCCACCAAAACAAATAATCTCCCACACTTAAGGGGCCAAATTGACCACGGAATGCCGAATAAATAGCAGAATGTCATCTGTGTACATATAAAGAATCCATGGGCCATGTTTAAAATGAAGTCCTCGTGCATCTGCTGTTCCTGAAGGTGGCATACCAAAGTATCCATGACAATTATGAACAATTGGGGCGAACAAAGGGGGGATCCCTGCCTAGTGCTTCTGGGGATGACAAAGGGTTCAGAAAGAGAACCATTTACCTGTATACATGCCTCTGGTCAGAGTATAGAAGGGAGATGAGGGAGATGAACCTGCTACGGAACCCCAGTCTCCGTAACGTTTCATGGAGAAAAGGCCACTCCAAAGAATCAAAGGCCTTCTCTGCATCGAGAAGGGTGATGGCTGCTGGCACATCCGAGTAGACCCTGTTAAGAACTGAGTAAACAGGGTGCAAGTTTAGTGAGGTGGACCCATGAGGGACAAATCCAGTTTGGATGAGTGAAATGATCTGGTCAAGCAGCAAGGACAATCTGTTGGCAAATACTTTGGCCAGGATCTTATTGTCAAAATTAAGCAGTGAAAGCAACCTATAAGAGGCACAGTGATGTGGTTCTTTGCCTGGTTTCAGTAGTTGGAAAATCACTGCTTCCTGCAGTGTGGGCGAGGGGACGCCATTATTGAGGGCTTCAACATAGATATCTCGCAAGTGAGGGATGAGGATACTTTTGTATGCCTTCTAAAAGGCACCTTTGAGGCCATCAAGGCCGGAGGTCTTGGAGTAGTCTAGGCAATCAATTGCCTGGGCAATCTCTTCACTAATGAAGGGTTGGTGTTGCCCATGGGTAAGTCAGACCAAGACTATTGCCTCAAAATAGGCCAGACGCAGTATTTCACCAGGCTCTAACCACGAAGTGTAGAGATTTTTATAATATGACAATAATTCACAGATAATGTCCTCTTTAGCAGTAACCTGGATACTACCATCAAGGTGGAGTTCAGTGACACACTCGCAGCCACAACTGGGGCTCCGGACATGGGCCAGAGTGCAGCCAAGGCGCTCCTCCTTGTCATATATGAGAGCCACAGAGTATTTACCCACATAAGGGGAGTCCTGGAACTCTGCAGTGATAATGGATCATCTGTGGACGAAAGGGGAACCTGGCCTCTACTCATATGACACCTGCTTGTTTTGAAATACAGATTCCACGTGTATATATAGCCTTGAAGGCATCCCATAATGTAGCGTGGCTGTGAACTGTACCCAAGTTGAGTTCATATTAATCAATATTGTGGAGTTCTGAACTGAAACCGCATCCAAGAGAGCCATACCATATCTATATATTACCTACTGGCTGATGCCAGTAGGTAGTTATAGTTAGAATGTAGTTTCCATAGGAAGAGCATTTCTAGATCTCGTCTTTGAAATCTCTTGTTTTTAATATATCTTAAAAGGGATCTCTTATCAGTTCCCATTTCAAATTACTGTGTTCATTCGCGTTTATGTGGAACATTTTTATTAACCTACCCTGGCTGCACGCATTTACAATACTTCTACTAAAGCTGTACACTGTTCAAGCCCCTTTAGCTGTCAAGATAAGTTCTCTTCCCACTGAAAAGTAGACCGCTTCTAACAGTATGCTGGAATGAATGATTTGTATTACTTAGTAGTGCAAAGCAGATGCTTTAGCCTTAGAACATTTGTGGCATTTTCTATTCATGCCTCAGTAACTTTCTTGGACTTTGTAGGCATTGTCAGATTGATTTTTCCAACTTAAACTAGTAGGTCATTAGGATCAGGTTCTAAATGTTGTAATAAACATTGCACGTTAAAAATAAAGTTAATATACAAGAGCTATTACTACTAAACAGGCAGGCACAAGTGCAGTTACCTTGAAGACAGTAGGGTCATGATTTGAATATTGCAGCAGGTGCAGTAGCACCAGGTCCAAAGTGGTCAGAACTCCTCTAAACACATAATATTACTAAACAGGCAGTCACAATTAGACTTACCTTGCAGTTAAACTGGATTTGATTTGAATGGTGCAGCAGGTGCAGTGGCAGCGGGACCAAAAACTCTAGGGACTCCACTAAACCCAAATTATTACTAAAATCTAAAACTAAACAGTCGGTCACAAGTGTGGTTACCTTGCAGACAACAGGGTCATGATTTCAATGGTGCAGCAGGTGCAGTGACACCCGGACCAAAAGCCAGGAAGGTAGATGTTGGTCCAGGGAAAGTGCCTTTTTTGGGATTTGGTGTAAATCTGATCAGTAGTTGCGAATTAATTTAAAGAAATTTCCAGTTGTGTATATATAGGGACGCAGAGTAATTTAAAGAAATTTCAAGTTGTGTGTATAGGGACCAGGAAGAACCAGGATCCCTTCTGATCTCGTGCTGAGATCTGATTGGCTACCAGCACTTTATACCAGGAAGTATTGGCAGACATTCTTGCGACTCGGGGGGGAGGAGTTTGGGGGATGTGTGATCCCCGCAAGGCCAAAAATCATTTTTTTATTCTTTGCAGGATCTGGGATTATATTTCGGCCAGTTCCTGAGGGCATTTGCATTAAAAGGGAGAGGGCGCACGGGCCCTGCTTCCTGGAGCTTATTAATGCCCCGGGGACAATGCCCCCGTACTGTAGTGCAAGGGTGCCTACATTGGCACTTGGCTGCCTGAAGTGCGCCAGCACAAGGAGACAGCAGAAATGCTCCATATCTCTGTAAATATCGAGCATTTCTGACATGTCCCTTTCACACAACGTAGCAACTTCACTTGCTACCTTGCATTACATGAAAGTTTAGGAGATATGCCCCTTAGTGTCCAAATGCCCATATATTGCTTTAATTCACAAAACTCACCTCTCAACTGCAGAATCTGACACACTGAAAGGGAATTGGGTGGGCAAAATTATAAACAGCAGCCAAACACATTAACACTTAAACACACTCGATACACTCAGTGGAAATCTATCCTCCAAATGTTGCTGGATGGCGATGCTGGTACCAACCAATCTTTACAACATAGCATTGTAAATACATAAGCTGATCCACGATGGGGGTATATTTTCACCGTACCTAAAACCCTGGTTCCATCCTGATCATTTGCCCAAGTTATACCCCATACAACTCTAAAAAGGCACTGCTTACAAAACTGATATGTCTAATTGCAGTACTGGGCTCCTCAAAAGTCATCACTGTGATGATTGGTTACTTGGCAGTTGATCCCATAATGGGTACGTTTAAAACCAGTGAGCGAGTGTTCTTTAAAGACATGATGGAAAATCACAGATTGATGGCACCATGGCACACCTTACACCATACTGACTCCATGTTGTGTGTTGACTGGACATGTTCACGCATAAACTGTTGTCTTATAGTGGCATTTCTGATCAGTCTCCTGTAAACCGTGACTTAGACCTGGGCCATGTAGCATCCTCCACAAACAATAGGATAATGAACGTTTTTAAAAACAAAATGCCGGTACAAAAAAGAGGTCACAAATTTCAAGACACTAACACCCGGTAACATTCACTTAAATGTTGTGGGCGGTAGCTAAAGCTGTGCTGCAGAGAGACATGATGAGCAACTTTGTCCTTCAAAAAAAATACAACAAAAGGAACAAACATTGGTAATGCTTCGGTTTCACCTATGTAATGAATAAAGAGTTATTTTCTTCAATTATTCTCCCGGAGAAGGAACAAGCTCCCTGACAAATAACACGGGACTGGAGAGGATCTGGTGCAGTGGCCAGAGTTGCTGACTCTGGAGTTAGGGGTCCGGATCAAGTCTCCGTGCCACACAACATCCTGTGAGTCTATGCAATCACTAAATCTCTAATCTATATCTATAAATTCTTATACAAGAGTAAAAGGCAAAACTTTATGAAAATATAGTTCGACCAAACTGTTGTACCTATTCATTAATATCCCCTACACCCCTAGCAAGCACTTTTCAAAGCTCTAAAAACCCAACTTATTCGCCTCACCTGGGGAGGGAAACAACCCATATTACAATGGGACACACTTACTCGACCCTTTAGTGCTGGCGGTTTCGGGAATTCCAGCTCTGAAATTATACTTCAGTTGTGCACAGGCCAATTATGCGGCGTATAGGCTGAACACCCCGCCCCACACGCACACATGCCTCACTTAATGATTGAAGACAGCTATATGACCCCAACCCCTAACTCTGCCTATCTTAGCTCGCCTGCCACCTCGAGACATCTTGCTTCGACCACGGTGGAATGCACTGTGAGAAAGTGCCATCTTTCTTGCATTGGTATGCCCCCACTTTTTTCTGAACTGCTGATGTGCTTTGACTGGGTGTGCCCTGGGTTCCTGCCAACCAGGTACCCAGGGCTTGTGTACCTTCTCTAAAACTGTGTTGAAACTAAAACCCAATTGGCATCTCTAGCCACCTGTCAGCCCCCAGTAAATGGTACCCAGGGCATGGTGACCAGAGAAGACCCCTGAGGACTGCAGCACTTATTGTGCCACCCTCAGGGGCTCTGTACCCTAACACCTGTGTCTAAGTACAGACCTAAACAAAGAGTCGACATGGCACACATCCCTGTGTGCCATGCCCACAGAACCCACTTCCCTGGCATACTTCAGTCACCCCTCTAGCTGGGTGCCCTATGCCAGAGGTGTGGGCACAGGTGCATGAGCCCTGTGCCCCTACAGTACCCAGGGCCATTCCTGGGCACTGTAAGTGCAATGATGCTATTAAGAGTATATGGGGCTGGGAGGTTGTCATTACGAACTCCACAGCACCGTAATACCTACACTGAAGACTGACAAGTTTGGTACCAAACTTCTCAGCACATTAAACCTGCACTGATGCCAGTGTGGGATTTAATATAAAATGCACCAGAGGGCATCTTACAGATGCCCCCTGAAAACCTAACCTTCAATCCACGTCTGGGCTGAGTGGCTGCAGAGGCTGCCACACAGCAGACATGTTGCTGGACCCCTGGGTGGAGAGCCCCCCGCTCTCCTGGGCCTGCAACAATGCACATCCTGGGCGAGGTACTAGGTCTCCTCCCCCATGATGTGCAGGGGGAAGCTTCAAAGGCATGCCGCCTCTGTGAGCTTCTCCAGACCATTTGCTGTACCCAGCAACTGCCCCCCACCAGTCCTGACCCCCACTCTGGCGGGAAGACTGGCTGGAAAAACTACGTCAGGAAGGGGGGGTGCCAATCCCACCCCTCAGGTGGGGGAGACGAGGTGAAGCACGACCCCGGGCACCAGAGGGCATCTTCGAGATGCTCCCTGAAACCCTAACCTTCAATCCACGTCTGGGCTGAGTGGCTGCATAGGCTGCCACACAGCAGACATGTTGCTAGACCCCTGGGTGGAGAGCCCCCCGCTCTCCTGGGCCTGCAACAATGCACATCCTGGGCGAGGTACTAGGTCTCCTCCCCCATGATGGGCAGGGGGAAGCTTCAAAGGCATGCCGCCTCTGTGAGCTTCTCCAGACCATTTGCTGTACCCAGCAACTGCCCCCCACAAGTCCTGACCCCCACTCTGGCGGGAAGACTGGCTGGAAAAACTACGTCAGGAAGGGGGGTGTGCCAACCCCACCCCTCCGGTGGGGAAGACGAGGTGAAGCACGACCCCGGGCTCCAGCCATCTTGAAGATGGGGAGCCCTGCCCAATTACAGCTAGGCTCCTGCCCCCCTCCCCCAGGAGAACAGCAGGCTAGGGGGTGTACCCACCCCAGGACAGGGATCATTTTGGTCCCTGCCCTTGCCCTACCTGTAACACCCCTAAATTCAGTATTTAGGGGCTCCCTAAACCTTCCTTCCTCAGATCCCGATAAGAAAGAAGGAAGAAGACCAAGAGGAAGAAGACCCGCTGCACAGCTGCTAACAACAGGACGACATCAACTGACTTGGTCCCAGCCCTACCGGCCTGTCGATCCTGGAACCTGCTCCTGCCTAAATACCTGCGACTCCTGCGGACAGCAACCTTGGGACACCCAGAGGACCTGCCTGCCTTGACCCTTTTAAAGACTGGGACTCCCATCAGCAGAGGCTCTGCTGCAACAACCCCCCTGGTGCCAGCCAGTAAGCTCCGGTTCAACCTACTCGGCTCCCGCCGAGCCCGGCCCGGGGTCCAAGACCACGAGGATGTCCCCCCAGTGACTGGGACCCTAAGTCCAGTGCCCAAAGACCCTCCACGACGAAGCAGACGACGCCTGCAGACTCAGAACCAGGGGCCACCCCAACCGCGACCAGCTGAGGGTAAGCTTTTCCGACACCCAAAGACACCCCTGCACCCAGCGCCCTACAGCCCCCTGAGCCTCCCTTTGGGGTACCTACCTGTGCTCCAAGATCCCAACTTACCTCTCGAAGTGCTGGTTGCCCCTGGAGAGTCTCCGCCCCCGATCCTGCAGCCTTTACTCCCTTTTTACCTTTCCCATTGGATAACATTGAGCGCCCGACGGCACAAAAGCACCCTGCACCCAGCCGCCCGAGTACCGCTGGCTGTGCCACCTTTGCCCTACCCTTTTGTCCTGAGCAAGTGACCAGGAGTCCAGCTCCCACAGCCGCGTGGCCTGCTAGCCAGCAGCCACCAACCGGAGGCCCCCTGTCCCTCATTGGATAACATTGGGCCTAACTACCTCTGCACCCGACGCCGCTGAGGGTGAACCAACTGTACCTACCGAACCCTGGGGGACCTCTGAGTCTGTGCCCAGAACCGCAACTTCACCAGTCGAGTACTCACCTGGAAACCGGTAACTCACTTACTTGCCATTGGATAACATTGACTGGTTTGACTCGAAAAATATTTTAAGTGTGAAGTTTTGGAAACTTAAAATATTCATATAAAATCAACCGACTTCCGAAGTACTCACCTGTGATCAGGCGAGAAGCTAGTACTGTTCCTTGTAGCCCAGTACTGAAACGCAAAAGTAATCCTTACCGGGTTTACTAGTACCCTGAATTTTCTCCATAGGAATCCATTGTCTGCTTTTCTTTGAAATTTCTTTTTTAAGTGTCTACTTTTGAAAACTTGAAATATTCTTTAAAAATCATACGAAATACTGAAACGAAATTACTTACCTGTTTGAAGTTGAGACCCCAGTGCTGGACCCAGGAGCCCAGTACTGGATTACCAAAGTAACAAGATTGTACTTTGCCTGCAACCTGAATTTTCTCCCATTGGATAGCATTGCCAGATTTCTGTTGAAAAGTTACTAAGTGTGAACTTTTAAAATAGCTTTATATTCCTGTAAAATCACTGCAATAGCTAAAACGTTTTTACTAAACTGTTTTCAGCTTAGACCCCAGGACTGAATCTAGGAGCCAGTCCTGGAACTACCAAAGTAATCTACAAAGTAATCAACTGTGTTTATGTAAGAAAATCAATTGAGCTTCAAGAGCAGAATTTGCACTAACCTGATTTAAATTATATTATTACACACGAGGCAAGAATTCTGGCAGATTATTTGCCACCCAGCTTCAACAAAGAGAAGAAGCATGTACAGCAATACCTGCAGTTGTATCTGACAACTAATAACTTACCCCCCCATAAAAATCATAAACTCCTTCACCACTTACAGCATTATATAGGTCTGACTATGCACTAACATTAGATGGAAGAAGACATTTTCAGACACATTTGTGTGTCCATTCTCAGACAAATGCAGGGTATTAGTTAGAGGGTGAAGTAACTACAGATTACATTGAAACAGTGATTTCAGATCTCCCATAGAACAAAGCACCGGGAGACATTGGCCTGCCTGTAGAATTTTACAGGTCCACCAATAGTTTGGTTGTCAAAATACTATGTAAAATGTTTAATGAAGCAGCAACCACAAGAGGGTATGAGCTAAATTCAACAAAGCAATCCTTAGTCTTATCTCGAAGCCAGACAGAGACCCTTTACTATGTTTATATTACAGTCCTATAGCTTTAATTTAACCAGAAACGACAATTTGGCCAAGATCCTTTCAAACCTTCTGAAGAAAGTTCTCCCCAGCTGTATACAGAGGTCACTTGTGGGGTTCGTACCTGAAAGAACTTCCAGGAGCCACCTCCACCTATTACTGAGTGAAAAATAAAAGGCAACCCAGACCAGGCTGTAGTAGTTTGGTCATTAGATACTGAAAAGGCATTCGAAAGAATAGGGATCGGTCCCAACTTCATGACAAAAGACTAGTCCAACAGCCCGAATAGACTGTGGGTCAACAGAACAGATCAGAGGTATACTGCTAGTCAACAATCGAAAATGGTGCGTTTGTGCTGAAGATATTGTGCTCACCTTAATGAACCTAAATGTCACTCCTGAAATTTTCATTAATAAATATCTTCTCCCAAATTTTCGGTATACAAAATAAACTGGGACAAAAACAGGATATTTTACCCCTCACAATGAATGCAGGACAATTGGGCTTCAAATGACAGAAATCACTTTGCCTAGGAATATCGATTAATAGAGTCCTAGACGGTATGATCCTCGACAACTTGCAGCACTGACAGGAAATCCTGACAATGACTTCACTCGATGGTCCATTTAAAACAAAAAAAAAAACTTTTTATTCTGTTTCGTGGTTCATTACAACAGTTCAATAAACAGATATGTATATTGTCAGTCACGTTTGCTAATACATATTGCAATTTTATACATTATCAATATCACACTCATTAGGCAAATTCTCAGCCCTTCACCTTCGTCGCTAAAAAAGCGTATGAGCGACGGCACTTGACATCTAGAGTTCGATCTCCTATATCCCATGTCGCTTAATCATCTACTGTTGTTTGCACATACAGCTCTGTACAATATTTTGTATTTGAGGGAATGTTTCTCCTCAGTGGCCTATACCTCACCTTACCTCCCCCTTTCTATCATCCCCATGTGTATTTGTTTTCCCTTATGTGTTGCTTCCAGTGTTATCTGGGTTATTTTGGCGTTCCCCTAAGTAGTTTCGCAGTGGCGCCCATATTTCGTGTGGTCTGAATGTGACCGGCATTAGCTCCGCGTATGTAAAAAGGTGGTCTTGACAGTATATGAGGCCGCGCACCCATTCCCTAAATTAGGTGCTCTTCCCCTTCTCCATCTGCATGCTAATCTACGTTTAGCCAAGAGTAGACCTAGCGATATATCTTTTCTTACTGAAGTTTCTATCCCCGCTTGGTATCCCAGTAGTATTGTCAATGGGGTGTCTGGGACAGGGGAGCCTGTCATCTGCTCTAAAGCCTCCAATACCTGTCACCAGTTTTTCCGAACTGAGTCACATTCCCATGCCAGATGTAAACAAGCATTTACAATGCAATGGTCTCGTCTTTGTTAAAGTTAGAGCTATTGGCATTGCTCATGACATTATTTTTGTTTTTAAAACATATAAATAAATGGCATTGTTATTTACAATGCCAATAGCTCGCAAATGCAAGACCTATTGCATTTGCACCCACACACACACAGAGCCACCCGCACCAACACACACACAGACAGAGCCACACACACAGAGCCCAACACACACACACATCCCAACACACACAGCCGCACACACACACACAGCCACACACACACAGAGCCACACACACACACACACACACACACAGCCACACACACACACACACAGAGCCACACACACACACAGAGCCACACACACACAGAGCCACACACACACACAGAGACACACACACAGAGCCACACACAGCCACACACACAGAGCCACACACACAGAGACACATGCACACAGTCACACACACACACAGAGCCACACACACACAGAGAGCCACACACACACACACAGAGCCCCACACACACACAGACAGAGCCACACACATAGAGAGCCACACACACAGAGAGCCACAGACACACAGAGAGAGACACACACACACAGAGCCACACACACACACACAGAGAGCCACACACACAGAGAGCCACACACACAGAGAGCCACACACACAGAGAGCCACACACAGAGAGCCACACACAGAGAGCCACACACACAAACAAAGCCACAGAGACACACATCTCCTTATTTATAAATGGGTTATTCGAGGCCCCCACCAACTCCCAGAGCTCACCCGTTGCTTCCCTCAGTGTAGGTCAGCCACACGCCAATCTCTGCCTAGTAACGCCCCAGGGAACAGAGTCAAGAAAAAAAAAACGATCACAAGCAGGGAACAGAGGCAAATAAAAACACAAATGATCACAAGTAGGGCAAATGCTGTGTCTGGAACTCGGGGTGCTCCTTTGTACCTGTGACGAGGAACACAGAAGAGGATGGTAATGGAAATATATAAATGCTGGTACACACTATCCCAAAGTCCCGTTTGGGAACACAAAGTGCTGGTACTCTCCAATTAAAAGTATTTAATCTATACTGAGAAATGCAGGTATTCCCCTTTCAAATGTAAGTGCATATACTCAGTGATTGCGCATTTAAAAAAATTATCCCAGGCCATGCTTTATTAATTATTATTAAGCAAGCCGGGCCGAAGACGGCTGAAATGCCAGAAACCGGTCCCCGGTAGCTTGTTTCCTTCCCAGTATAAGAATTGGCTTGGTAGTTTGGTCTGCCCTGTTCCCATGATGCACTGGGCCAGGGTCAGACTAATTTGCATATAGCCAAGTTCTGAGCTGGGATGGTGCAGTGAGCTGAAAAACGGTGATGGATCAAGCCCTGATCTTTGGACTGGGTAAGAGTGGTCCGCTTAATTCAGACACTCTGTTCATCACCACCCCCTTTTCTGAATTATTAATTATTATAACACGCATTAACAGTACTCGAACAGCATGTGTGCATACAAGAGAGGAGACGTAATAAAACTTAATCAGCGTAAAAAATAAAACCACCACCGAAAAGTTGCAGAATCAACGGACGTCAGGGCCAAAGACCGGGCTGTATCTATGACGTGTATCGGAAATTCGCTCATGCTATTTGGAAGAAGATGTTGTACCATAGTGGAGATACGTTTCTACCTCCGCTGCAGGTCCAGCAAGGGCTCTGGGTGGCCGAAGAGACCCGAAGCTCAAGAGTAGCATCAAGGTATCAGCGAAGAGAGGAGGCTATAATCTATACTAGAACAGGGGCAGTTCTTTGTTGATATCAAAGAGCATATTGCCAGCTTCTGTGTCTCTCATTCAAAGGGTGAAAAGATACAGGGCGCACCCACCCTGGAGACACCGAGGGCATAGGCACCCAAGCCACAGGCCCTAACTTCAGGATGGGTGGGTACCACCTCTGAGAACAGCCCTGAATAGCCCCCCTTAATAAACTGCACATGGAGGCACAACAAACATAAGTAACCTAAAACATCTAGTAACCTCTCTCTGGATATCTTAAGGATCAGCTTCTCTGCACAAAGTCCCCGCCCATTGCCGCCTATCACCTGACCCTGGTGCGCCTTCTCTTTTCAGGTGCCCCGCCTTCCCTGTCCTCACCTTGCTGAGCACCCCACAACGCTCCACTGAGCTCCGGACTCTGTCTCCAGGTCCTCGTCAAGTCAAGTCAAGTTTAAATTTGTATAGCGCACTACTCACCCAGAGGGTCTCAAGGCGCTTGAGGGAGGGAGGGAGCTTTACTTATCAAATATCCAAGTTTTTTGTTGTTTTCTGAAGGAGAGGTGGTTCTGTGTGAGGCGGAGGTGGGTGGGGAGGGAATTCCAGGTCTTGGCCGCTAAGTAGGAGAAGGATCTTCCTCCCATGGTGGATCTTTGGATGCGTGGATTGCGGCGAGGGCTTGATTGGACGATCGAAATTGGCGGGTGGGGGTGTAGAAGGACAGGCGCATGTTGAGGTATTCGGGTCCTAGGGCGTAGAGGGCTTTCTGTGCGTGGGTGAGGAGGCGGAATGTTATTCTCTTGTTGACGGGCAGCCAGTGGAGGTCTTTCAGGTGTCCGGAAATGTGAGCTTGGCGGTGGATGTCTAGGATGAGTCTGGCTGAGGCGTTTTGGATGCGTTGGAGTTTTTTCTGTAGTTTGGCTGTGGTTCCGGCGTAAAGGGTGTTTCCGTAGTCTAGTCGGCTTGTGACAGGTGCATGGGTGACCGTCTTTCTTGTTTCGGTGGGGATCAAAACGGAAGATTTTGTTGAGCATACGTAGGATGTTGAAGCATGATGATGAGACGGCGTTGACTTGTCTGGTCATTGAGAGGGAGGAGTCCAGGATGAAGCCCAGGTTGCGTGCGTGGTCCGTTGGTATGGGTGCGGTTCCCAGTGCCGGTGGCCACCATGAGTCGTCCCAGGCGGAGGGGGATGATCCTAAGATGAGGACTTCCGTTTTGTCCGAGTTTAGTTTTAACCGGCTGTTCTTCATCCACTCGGCTACTTTTTTCATCCCTTCGTGTAGGTTGGTTTTGGCGGTGTTTGGGTCTTTGGTGAGGGATAGGATCAGCTGAGTGTCGTCTGCGTAGGAGATAATGTTGAGGTTGTGTTGGCGCGCAATGGATGCGAGGGGACTCATGTATACGTTGAAGAGGGTGGGACTGAGTGAAGATCCTTGTGGTACGCCGCAGATGACTTCGGTGGCCTCTGATCTAAAAGGGGGGAGGCGGACTCTCTGGGTTCTTCCGGCGAGAAACGAGATTATCCAATCCAATGCTTTTCCTTCTATTCCGACGTTGCTGAGGCGTTGTATAAGGGTGTTATGACAGACTGTCGAAGGCTGCGGAGAGGTTGAGAAGGATGAGGGCAGCAGTTTCTCCGTTGTCCAGTAGAGTTCGAATGTCGTCTGGTGCAGCGATGAGGGCGGTCTCGGTGCTGTGTTTGGCTCGGAAGCCGGATTGTGAAGGGTCGAGGGATTTGTTGGATTCGAGGAATGCGGCGAGTTGACTGTTGACGGCTTTCTCAATGACTTTGGCAGGGAATGGCAGGAGCGAAATGGGGCGGTAGTTCTTAAGTTCAGTGGGGTCTGCTGTAGGTTTCTTCAAGAGGGCGCTGAGTTCGGCGTGTTTCCAGCTTTCCGGGAAGGTGGCGGAGTTGAGGGAGCAGTTGATGACGTCTCGAAGATGGGGTGCGATAATGCAGTCTGCTTTGTTGAAAATGTGGTGGGGACATGGGTCGGTTGGCGATCCTGAGTGGATGGTGTTCATCAGGCGGATGGTGTCTTCAGTGGTGATTGGGTTCCAGGCGTAAAGGTTGTTGGAGGGGGGTTTTAGTTCAGAGGTAGGTGGGGTGGGCTGGTCTCCAAAGCTGTTATGTATGTCAGCGATTTTGTTGTGGAAGAACGAGGCTAGAGAGTCGCAGAGGTCTTAGGATGGAGTGATGTCGTTGGTGCCGGCGGTGGGGTTGGTAAACTCTTTGACGATGTTGAATAGTTCTTTGCTGTTGTGGGTGTTGTTGTCGAGACGATCCTTGAATGCTGATTTCTTGGTGGATTGGATCAGTTGGTGGTGTTTGCGGGTGGCGTTCTTGAAGGTGGCCAGGTTGTCAGTGGTTGGGTTTTTTCGCCAGGCTTTCTCGAGGGTGCAACAGATCTTCTTGGATTTCTAAAGGTCATCATTAAACCAGGGGGCTTTTTTGCTGCCTTGCTTCATTTGATGGTTTTTCAAGGGTGCTAATTCATCAGCGCTGTGGGTGATCCATTGTGTGAGGTTGTTGGCTGCTTGGTTTGGGTCCGATGATTTTGCAGGAGGGTTTTGGTGAAGCGATGCGAAGAGCTGGTCGGTGGTAATTTTATTCCAGTTTCTCCGGGGAATTGGTTGTGGGTGGATGTGGGTCGTAGTCTTTTTGTAGTTGAAGTGAACGCAGCTGTGGTCCGTCCAATGGAGAGCTGTGGTGTGAATAAAGGAGATGTGCTTGCTGGAGGTGAAG
Organism: Lissotriton vulgaris; assembly: GCF_964263255.1. Taxonomy (NCBI): domain Eukaryota; kingdom Metazoa; phylum Chordata; class Amphibia; order Caudata; family Salamandridae; genus Lissotriton; species Lissotriton vulgaris. Next base: position 1,330,925,982 of record NC_141687.1, read on the forward strand.
ATTGGGTCGAGCGTGTGCCCGGCATTGAGGTAATAGAAATTTTCAGGTAGCTAATGTGTCCCCCACTCGCACCCTATCCATGCACCCATGTTCCTTGTATGTTGTGTAACTTCTTTCCCGTACATGCTAGAAAGACGCATATGCTTTTGCGTCCAACCTTAACATGTCAGCTATCCAGTCCTGCAAGAAAATCCCTTTAATTAGGCTTCTAGGCCTATGATGCCAACGTCTTTACATGGTACACTTTTGAATCTCGCACACGTTTTCTCCATGTTTCCTGGCTCAGTCGAGCTAGGCCCTTAAACGAGGCCCCGAGTCTCATCTCTCCTGTCTCTGAAAGCTGTATGCATCCCTGACCTCTGCCTTACTTCCTGCCCAGCGACGCGGTGCCCTTCTCGGCCTGGCCTGCCTGCCAAAATCGTATTTTGCCTACAGTTATCTGCTCAGCCTCCTCGAAAACACATTCCAGTCTAGTGAAATAGGTAAACATATTCCCGGCTACAGAGCAAAGGGCCCGGCCTTCCTGTCCTCCTTGCAAGTGATTTACTGAACCCGTTTCCATGGTAGGCCCATGGCCCTGCGCATTGCACCAAGACACGTATGCACGCACTATCATTCAGTATTGAACGGCCTCTGCCCGAGAGACCTTTTACTTCAGACACTACATCCTCCAAACATGAGATACCAGATATGCTATAGGTACAGGTTGCCCTGACATCCCAGACACCAGTCTCCTCTACTAGTGCTAAAGTCAAAGCCCCCAGTTCTCCCCAGTTACACGTCATGCTCAGTTGCGCGCGCATATAGGTCATAAGTTTCTGGTGATCCTGCAAACTTTCTCTGGGCATCCACCCACTTGTGACGTTACTTGTGACGTTTCTCTGACATGTCCAGTGCACGCCCATGTGTACGCCTTTTTACACGCCTCCTGTTACGCACATGTGTTCTTATCTCTCTCTTTTCACCTGTTACGCCTACTGCATTCATTTCAATTATACTGTTTTACTATATATAATGTGTAATGCTAATAAAACGTTGAATGTCCCTTCCTGAACCTTAGTGGTGATGGAACATGATATCCTGCAACTCGAGTCGCATAATTAAAGCCCGTATGACTCAGATACCACGGACTCTGCCTCTCATTTGATTGAGCTGTCCTTTATTGATAATTAATTATATGGAAAAATGATACGGTAAAATTATTTACCACAGCATAGTGGGTGGGGGTGTCAACAAGTTGTTTGAGTCCGAGATTGGCGAGGTTGTCCAGAAGGGTGGTGGTGTTGCTGTTGTTGTTCTTTTCCAGGTGGAAGTTGAGGTCTCCCAGTAGAATGTAGTTCTCAGAGGAGAGGGCGTGAGGGCTGATGAAGTCAGTGATGTCTTCGCTGAATTGTGTGCGGGGTCCGGGTGGTCTATAGATGAGGGTGCCTCTGAGTGTGGTCTTAGGGTCGGTGTGAATCTGGAAGTGAAGGTGTTCAGCGGTTGTGAGGTTGTCATTGGAACTGGTCGTGATGCGGATGGTGTTCTTATGAACGATGGCGGTTCCTCCTCCTGTTTGGTTGATGCGGTCCTTTCGGATGATCTTGTAGCCGTCCGGGATGGCTATGGCGATGTCGGGCGCTGATGAGGCGTTCATCCAGGTTTCTGTGAGAAAGGCGACGTCCGGCGATGTGGTGTCGAGTAGGTTCCAAAGCTCAATGGCGTGTCTGTGGACCGAGCGGGTGTTGAGTAGGATGCACTTCAGGTGGTTAGCGTCAGAGCTCTGCTTGGAGTCTGTGGATTTGGTGTGGGTCCTGATACAATCGAACTTGCAGGAGTGGCAGGTGAAGGGTCCATGGGTGTTTCCTGGGGCGGCTTGGTAGCAGTCTGGGAGACGGCCGGAGTTGAGTGCTGAGAGGGTAACGGAATCGTACGTTATGCGGGTGGAGAGGAGTTTGTGGGGGCCAGGGGGGCGCGGTCCAGGCGGGGACAGGCGTAGACGGGCTTACCTCTGGCGCACCTTCGGCGCACATAGGGCGCGTTCGCTGCGCGTGAACGCTGCGCGCAAATGCGTCTGTCATATGTGGATAGTGGAGGGGGCAGAGCGAAGGAGGAGCAGCTGGGAGGCGGGAGCGGGGTGGAGAGGACGGGCTCCGAGGCACAACAACAACAAAATGGCAGCAAAAGCGAAACCGGAACAGGTTGGGGCACAAATAGGAATTACGCTGTGGGCAGAGGCACTGGCACAATCAGGCAGTGTTCATTAAAATCTATCATGCAATGCGAGCGCTACAATATAAACTGGCCAGAACACTTTTAAAGGCAAAGCAGGCAATTTACAGAATGGCAGAATTATCCAAAGAGGCAATGCGAGCAATGCACAAATGAGCGGTCGAGTGCTACGGAACACAAGCAGGCACCAGTTCGATTAAAGGCAGCAAAGCAATGCGAGCAGCACAACGATACCCAGGAGAGACCAGGGGCTGTGGGGAGCGACCGCTTCTGATGGAGTCAGGACGGTCACAGCGCTTCACAAGACGGGGCGAGCCTTAGCAGTCAGTGGGAGGGAGGAGCAGCTGGGAGGCAGGAGCGGGTTGGAGAGGACGGGCTCCGAGGCACAACAACAACAAAATGGCAGCAAAAGCGAAACCGGAACAGGTTGGGGCACAAATAGGAATTACGCTGTGGGCAGAGGCAGTGGCACAATCAGGCAGCCAGACGAGTTCCAACTCTGGTTATCAGCCCTGCGGTAGATGGTCCCTGAGGGACTGTGCTGGGCAAGCAGTGCAGACAGCTTCAGGATCTCACCAGCGTCTCCCTCTTCTATCGAAACAGTGCTGAATGGAAGTTCGGACGCAGCTGACCTGTAACCACTCTCGATCTGGAGCCCAGAAACTGGTCGTCAAAACCCAGAGACAGGAGCTCACACCGCCACCATCTTCCCCTGTGATGGAACTAACTCCCTGACTGTCCAGAGCTCAGCATAGAAATAGAAAAGGGACCAGCTTAATGCTGCTAAACATCACGAGAAAAGACATAGTAGTAGGACATCACCTCACCATGTATTTACGTGCTTACACCACAGAAATTGAATTGCAATGTCATGGTTTGCTGTGCCAGTGACAACTACTGTGTGTGACAACCAAAACTGAAGTGGACGGGTTACTCGAGCATGGACCTGGGACTGCTGCCCCCACGTGACTGTGCCATGCCCTCCGGGCCTTCCCTCGTCATAAGCACGCTGCAGTATCTTTAGCTTTTAGTCGCAGGACACAGAGATCACAAGAGACCTTCAGTTGACAGGGAGCTTAAAAATAACGATTTCTTAACTAGACAAAGAAAATAAAATTCAGGAAAAGGGAAAAATAAACATCGAGGAGCTGGAGTGAAAGGATGAAAGGTAAAACTAAAGGGAAAGTGAGCTGGAAAGTGCAGGCGCAAAGAGGACAGAAATAAATAGCAGAATTAAAAGTCTGGCTCACCGGAATCGCCAATAATCAGCAGCTTGAAAAGATGGTCCTAATCCTTCCCGGCCGCTATCCCCATTCTTCTGCTAAAGATGTCCCCGAGGCACCAACAAGTCCAGAAAAAACGCGGAATGCTGCCAATAAAAAACGGGTTGTGGTGCCAAAGGAATACGCAAAAACAAACACACAAAGATGCGGGCAGACGGGCAGCAGGAGTCTGTAAGCCTCGTCCTTTTCGGATTGGGGGGCGTGTTTTTCTTTAGAGAAAGAAACGAAAAAAACATGCTCCTCAATCCGAAAAGGACGGGGTTTACAGCGAAAATAGATCGTCACAGAGACCTCTTCTCCAATGGCTGGCCGCCCTTTAGGAGGCCAGCCAATGGAGAAGAAGGGCAGGTTTAAGCCCCGCTACTCTGAGACATAAGATCTCGCCAGCGAGACTGTGCATGCGCAGCCTACGCTAGCCGAGACCTAAAAACCTGCTCCCTCCCTATTACATCTTTCACAGCGATCGTTGTCCCCGAGTTGGAATCAGTGAAGTCTAGTTTGGGGGGTAATATAAGCAATGTAAATATTTAAAGTGTATAATTCTTAACCTACTGCTAGCTGATACTTTCTCGGTTTGCTGACAGCAATATGCCCATTTGTCATCACTAATGGGGGTCCCCAATTCCTCATTGCACTGAATTCGCGAGCTCAGTGTTTGGGGAAGACTATTTGCCAGGGTAGTGGGATAGAGCATGGAGACCACATGCGTAGGTGTGGGATTTGGCAAGAAAGTGTGCAGTGGCGCTAGTGTTGTGGGTTCCGCAGGGAAGTCAGGGATGACCTTTTTAATGTCCTATCGCAGCCGCACATATAGAAACCATTCCATTGGTGCGAGTTCTCGATCTTGGAAACATGTCTTTCCATGTATATTTCCCAATCCTCAGAAGCATTTGTCTCTAGCCGGCTTCGTGCGTAACCGGAAGGTCTGGATGGTGCTGTATCCCCAGCAGCGGGTAGTATAGCATGGATACTTGTAGCCATTGGGCACTTTTTTGCCAGGCTATATTTGTACAATCAACTGTTGTGGGATCTTTGCCCCTCAGTTGCTTGGTGGAGCCCAGAAATGCCGAGGTCGGGACGGGAAATATGTATCTCTGTTCTTCAGCTAGGTGTGGCATATACGGTGGTGGGTGTATCCAATACGCTGCGGAGTGTGCCTGGGCACACTGAAAGTAGAATTCCATATCAGGTGTCTCGAATCTCCCTTTAGCAAAGTTTCCATTTCACTCTTGGCTGTTTCCCTCCCCATGTTAAATGTATCAATTCGGTCTTTAGAATTTTAAAGAACTGTCTGTTAGGCACATATGGAATATTAATGAACAGGTAGAGTAGCTTCGGAAGTAGCACCATCTTTACTAAGGATATTCGTCCTGCCATCAACAGGGGCACAGAGATCCATCTTGTGATGGAGTCAGTTAGGGCTTCCAGCGTTCGGCCATAATTATTGTGCATCAGCTCTGCCTTGTCTCTAGCAACTGCTATCCCTAAATACTTAACGTCTTCTTCACACCATTTTAACGGGTAATCTGAGACAAATTGTTGGACTGCCTAGGTAAGTGGGAAGATTTTGTATTTTCCCCTGTTAAAGTTTATCCCCAAGTGTTAAATCATCTGCGTAGAGAGAATTTAGGATGTATCTGGTTGGGTATTCCAGTGCATATTTCCTGTGGTGCTGTCGGAACTTAGTTGCCAGTGGCCCCACAGCTAACACAAATAGCAAGGGAGATAGCGGGCATCCCTGCCTTGTTCCCCTGGTAATTTGAATATGGGGGGAGCACACTCCATTGATTAAGACTTTAGCCTGCAGTTGGTTGTACTGTAGCAGAATCCATGAAAAGAAGGGGTGTGGGAAGCCCATGTGACGAAACACACTCATAAGATAATCCCATTCAAGGGAATCGAATGCCTTAGTGTCATCTAAAATCTGAAAGAAACAGGTTAGTGTTAGATTCCTTACCTTAGAATATCCCCAGGCATCATACTGGATCTGGAATGTTTTGTGTAGCAGTACCCTTGCGCGTCAGTAGGCGTCGTCTGCGGCTCCGCGTCTGTCGTCGGCGTCGTGATCGCCGGGATGAGGTCGTCGGAGTACTTAGACACCGCCCTCGCGCGCTGACGTCAGTTCTTCTTTTTTCTGGGCCAGCAAGAGCAGATCCGGGAAGAGCAGTACTCTGGTCACTTTTTGACCAACTTTTTGATCTCTTTTGATCATCTTTTTTGAGTCGACATCGACTCCTGGTGCCGATAGGGTTGCCTGGCTTCAAACCCTGTGAGGCCTGTCACCGCATGATGTCGGTGACCGACCCCCACTGTCTGTGCATTTACTGCCTCGGGCCGACCACGATGACCAGTCGTGCCCCAACTGCTGGGTCTTGACCTCGAATGCTAGACGGGAGCAGTCCTGCAAGCTGCTCGAGATCCGGCAGTCGGCTCCACGCCGCTCGAGGTGCCGCTCGAGGAGGAGGTCGAGGGACCGGTTGCGGAGCCGCAGTCATCACTTGTCGAGTCATCGCCATCACTCGTCAGCATCCAAATCCTCTGGTAAGTCGAGGTACTCTAAGAAAAAGTCCAAGAGACGTCCTCGCTCTTCGGACCCCCCTCGCTGCTCGCGCGATGCGGCTGAGGGCTTGGGCTACACCGCCTGCGCTGCACCACCAGGACTGCAGGCACCGCCTCCAGGCCCATACCCTCTGGTCCCTGGCCTGCGAGCAACGCCGGAGGAGATTTGTGATTTTCTCATTGCCATAAGGACTCACTTCCCTCCGTGGAGGGTTACTGGGTCGCCTTCGGGCCCCGCAATCCTGACTGGGGACCCTCGTGGGGGCCGGAGGCTCCGGCCCCGGCGCCATAGTCGACTTTGGGCCCGACTCCGCATGGCCCCACAGGATCCAGGCCTGGATCCGGGCCGTCACCAGTCAACCTCACGACCCCTCTGCTGGTGACGACCCCCATGGTGTCGCTCTGGGTCCGGGTCCGACGCCGGTGCGCGCTGGTCGGCACCGTCTCCGACGTCGATGGGTGAGCAATTCATCTAAGTCCCGGCTCCGTCATTTTTGCCTGAATTTCAGGACACGGATGGAGGGGAGAACTGGGAGGGGTCTGAGGACCCTCTGGCACAGCAGTGCCAGTAGTGCCGGGACTGGGCAGATAAGCAGGGGGAGGCCAGTCGTCTAGACACTTCGCCTGACACTTGCTTCATCTCTCCTCCCTCCGTGGCTTCTGAGGAAGGTGCTGCTTACAGCGTGGTGTTGACCAGGGCAGCCAAGGCCTTGGCTCTTGAGCTCCCTGTTGCAGCCGTGAGGACTAATCTCCTCACTGAGGTGCTCAAACCGCAGGCAAGCTCCTCGGAGCCTCTACTGCCGTTCAATGAAGCCCTCACTGACGTTCTGGTGGGCACTTGGTCCAAGCCCTCGACAGGCCTCCCTATAGATCGGAATGTAGCCCGGTACCACTGCCCGGCTCCGGGCGACCCCTGCTTTCTGTCCACTCACCCCACCCCCGAAAGTCTTGTGATCCAGGCCTCTACATCCCAGACTGCATTTCCGACCGCTCCTCCGGATCAGGAATCCAAAAGGTACAATCAGTTTGGGAAGAAACTGTTCTCCTCACTGACTTTGGGGTTGCGCTCTGTCAACACCGCCTGCCTTTTGGGCCGTTACACCCACTCTTTCTGGGATACGGTTGCGGAAGTGCTTCCGCAGTGCCCGGTGGAGGTCCAGGCAAAGATTACCCAGGCCCTAGCAGAGGGACGGGATGCAGCACCCTATTCCATTCGGTGTGGACTCAATACCACAGACTCGCTTGGTGGGGCGATTGCGACGATGGTGGCGGTTCTCCGTCACGCCTGGCTGAGGTCTGCCAACTTTTTGGGGGATGTCAGGCCACGCTCATAGACATGCCCTTTGATGGCCGTGTCCTTTTCGGCGACAAAGCAGACAGTGCGCTAGAACGTTTCGAGGACTCCAGGGCTATGGCCAAGTCCTTGGGCCTGTCGGGCCAGCATCAGCAAACTTCTGCTTTTTGCCCCTTTCGTGGCCACGGGAGGGGGCCCCCACATGTCCAGCCAGCCACAGGCTGCAGAACCAACCTCTAATATAAACAAACAACGGTCCGAGACCTATATATTTCCAAACAAGCAATTAATCAAAATGTATTCAATTAGAAGGCGTATGTTATTTAAACAGCCCTGCTCAATCAATGATGAATATAAAAGAGATAGGCAACAGCAACAAACTCCATATATATATATGCAATATTTTTAATCTAATGTCATATTGAAGTATTGAAAGCGAATTCACATTATTATACACATTTTATTATATACATTGCCCCGTATTAGAGCGTGCAGTAAAGCAAAGGGTGTCAAAAAGAGCGTGAAGGTGATAAGGTGAAAGGAAAGGAAATCACACAAAATTATAAAGGTAATTTAAATGATTCAAAAAACACCAGCCAATGAAAGCCGGAACAGTATATCCTGGCCACTTCAATTAGTCCGCATACAATCCCTAATATTATTCTGAGGCATAGGATGTAAAAAATGTCTGCACTATATCACAGAGGGAGATATAGTTAGTGGTCCAGGTTATTAGTAAGTGTCGACGTTTCGACTCGTCTTGCGGCCTTGCGGTTGATTATGCCTGGGCCATGCGAGTCTTCTTCAGGACATATTGGACGGGGCAACACAGGGATCTCATTGTTGACCCTATGAAAGATATAAATAACCATGAGGATTGGGGCTGTTGCCTAATCGCTAAAACACGGGCAGAAGTCCAAGAGTGCTTACCCTTCTCGGGATGTAGTGGTCGTTATTCCCACTCCAATTTGGCTCAGTCCTTATGAATCCAGAAAAATCTTATTGTCCAGGTATTCTGGAAAACCAATGAGGAGCCTATGTATAATTCTTATGTATTTTATGTAGGGTCTATAATAAATTCAGAATATTCACATCAGAGTAAAATTATTAAATGATTACCTCTTCAATGTTTTAGGGTTTCCTATCCTAAATGGATGTACATGTTCCACTACATGTCTTGAAAACAGGAGGCTGTAATAATTATAACAGCATGTGTAAAGGAATTGAAAACCAAATTGAAAAACAAGCTGTAACTCATCACTAATTTCAAAGAAAGTGGGGGCTCACCTTATATTTAGAATCCAATCATAAGTATTGGGTAGTTTCAATATATAATTTTGGTAAGGCAACTCCTCACGCAGTAAAAAACCTGAGGAATGAAGGACCAGAAGGTGAGGAAACCCACCCAGTATTATGGCGCTTCAAAAATAAGTAAATAAATAAACACAACACCGAATGTCATTACCTGAATATGTCAATTCTGTAGCTGTGCCGAGGAGCTAAAAGTTGGTGACTTGCCGATATTTAGAAAAGCAGTCAGGCAGCTGGAATGAAAAACCCATTATGAGTGCCTGTTTTTGGATTGAGGCCAGGGGTTGGTGTTCATAACGAGTGAACGGAGGCCTCATACGGTGCTTACCGTTAAGTAATGCGGAGTTCCTTGGACTGGACACGCGTCTATCGGAAACCCGGGACAACTGCTCGCGGGTGAACCGCGGCGTTGCCCAGCCCCTTGTTTATGTTTTGGTCGGTGTCCTTCCTGTATTTTAGCAAGCTACGTTTTTCGTCATTAAAACCCCCCAATACGGGCGGAGTGACTGAAAACCTCATTTTTTAATGTTCCAGAAGATCGCTAGGGTTATTTGCGCCACCATTACCGGTTATTTTAAAAGCGCACTAAATGAGCCTTAGTATCTTGGATATTGTAGACAAACCACTCCTAACTAAATATAAACAGTTGTGTAAGTATTCGCAAATTATACACAGATTTCACAAGGTGGTATCCAACACTGATAGAAAATATGGCGGCCATCTTAGTTTGGGAATGCAACTATAGACCAACAATTCCCATTGGTATACACAGTTAAAAACATTTATCAATGTACATATTTACAAGGACATTTTACCACATTTACAACAATGAGATCCCTGTGTTGCCCCGTCCAATATGTCCTGAAGAAGACTCGCATGGCCCAGGCATAATCAACCGCAAGGCCGCAAGACGAGTCGAAACGTCGACACTTACTAATAACCTGGACCACTAACTATATATATATGGAGTTTGTTGCTGTTGCCTATCTCTTTTATATTCATCATTGATTGAGCAGGGCTGTTTAAATAACATACGCCTTCTAATTGAATAAGTTTTGATTAATTGCTTGTTTGGAAATATATAGGTCTCGGACCGTTGTTTGTTTATATTAGTATAATACCCAGGTCCAGTACCTTTTGGGTTACCCCATTTCTTTAATGGCAGAACCAACCTCAGCTCGGTCGCGGACGTGTTAACCGCCGTGGTGGTGCTGGAGAACAACGGCTGGTCACATTTTTTCACTTATTATTTTTGGTACATGTGTGGTTCTGTGTATGGTCCTAGACAGGGCTGACATTTTTTGGGTTGCGCCGAGCTGAAAATTTATGAACCCCCCACAATTAGCGAAAACGAAAGACTAGAATGTCTGTTTCAGGACGGTAAGGCATTAGAGACAACAAACACCTTAATGTAGAAATAATACCGGGTGTTTTTCCCAAATTCTACTTCCTGAGAATTTAGGTGGATCAAAGTCGCATGCCTGCTAGATAATTTCTAACGCCAGTCCCGGGTTTTGGGAATCAATAATTTAGTAGCCTAGCAATGATTGGCCTCGGTGGGGCCCCAGGTGGATGGCGGTTAGCAAGTGATCGATGCGCTCTTTCCACTATGAACATCGTTGAGAATACCTTTTTTTCAAAAACAGTAGTTGGAAGGCGTTCTACAAAGCCGTCCACCTTAGCGGTGTTAGTGGATTCTGCCACACCAAGTATTCTGCTGTTGTCGCGCCTCAATCTCAATTGTAAGTCTTCATTCTTAGCCGCTATTACCATCTGTAAGTGGTCCATGTTCAGCAGCTATTCTTTTCGGGCGCTGTCCACAATACAAAGATGTCGTCAATGTATCTGCAATAGAGTAGAAGATTTTCTGTACATTCTTTATCCTTGTACACAAAGTCATTCTCAAATTTAGCCGTGTGGGTATTCGCATACTAAGGCGCACCCGCGAAGCTCATAGATGTACTAGTTAGTCCCATATAAAACTGATTTTCCCACTAAAAATAGCTGTGATTGAGGCAGAAGTGTAAAAGTTCAAGCAAAAAAACGTTGTCTGCGCTAATTTCTGATTGCTCTAAAAGGGTCCATTCTACAGCTTCCATACCTCTTGAGTGGGGAATTGGAGTATAAAGAGATGTCATATCTATAGTGCATAGTATAATCTCTTTGTTCGGTGTAACTGATAGTAATTTTAGTGGAAAATCCGTACTATCTCTTACATAAGACCCCCATTTTTGAACAAACGGTTGCAAAAAGTAGTCCATGTATTGACCCAGTGGTTAAAAAATCCTGCCACAACCAGTGACAATCGGTCTAAAAGGCGGATTTTGAAGGTCCTTATGGATTTTCGGAAGCATGTACATCCGTGGTCTTCTTGGGTTATATACGGTTAGGTAAGATTTGGTAGTGGGCGTTATCCAGCCCATCTCCATTGGGTAATTCAAAATTGTCTCTAATGTTTCAATCAACTTAGTAGTTGGATCTTGACTCATTGGAAGATAAGTAAATGCATCTGTGACATGTTTGTTAACCTTCCGTATATAAAACTCCTTATCCATAACCACAATCGCGCCACCCTTATCTGCTTATTGAATGAAAAGTACACCTAAACTTGTGGGGTAGAGTGCAGGTTGTGAAAATGGTCGTGTCTCCCAATATTTCCAGGACATGCTCTCAATTCCAATACCCATTAAGGTACTGAAACGTATTGTGCTCAAAATAGAGCACTTCATCTGAGTAGGCAGGAAACTTGAGACTGTGCATTTCAGGGATACATACAGCCACCACATGGGGTGGGGGGGGAGGATATGACTTCCAGACATGTTCTTGTATCATTTGGCACATCATTCATCACAAATATCCTGTCTTGCCCCTATCTATATGAAACAATCTTTGTGGACAGCAGTGAAATGAAATGACCTTTTCCTGGAAATGTGTCCCGATTATACTATTAGAAACTTTTCGAGATCTGCCTCTCCCCCCACAAGCCAAGCTGTGGTACACTCCTACAGACAACCACAAACGCGTAAAGTAAACCAACATATGCACCAATGAGACCCTTTATGGGGCAGTTCAGAATTACAAATAGGACATGACCCAATCAGATGGCGACCATGGATAGGTAAATGCATTCTTACCGTAGATGAGTTGCTTGAGGACGATTCACGAGGAACAGTCGCTTCTCTTGGATAGGAATACATTCTACACACATCACAGAGATGGCGACCGCAACAACTGACACTGTTTGCTGGACAATCTAAGAAATGGTCACATTGTTTTGCAGGAATGACCCATTCGAACATGCATAACTAAAATGTTGACTATACAGGGGATTTACATCGGGCCTATATAAGATTTTCATATACACTCACATACGTTGGTGTCTTACCTAAGGTGAAATTGGCAAGAACTGCTAAAGCAGTAGTACACACCAGAGGAATAGACAGAATTCTTAGCCACATGTCATAAACAATTGAGAGAGGCTCATCTTAAATTTCTATATTTCAAAATAATTCATGACTAGTACTAGAGACCCGAGAAGTTATTCTAGGCACAAATGACACAGGATGATCAATGCTGGAGATGCAATGAGTGGCATGAACCCCGATTCATATTCTTTGGCCATCCTTTACATTTTCTCAATGCTACCAAGACGTGTTGCAAATTCCTATGAACCACGAGTGATTGGCATTGTAAAACAACATTGTTTTCATTTCAAGAGTATATGCATGGAATCAATTTGAATGAAAATACAATGCATTAAAGTTATGAGCAACACAGAATTCTTATTTACGCAGTACAACGAGCTCACACAGACTGAGGGGATCGGGGGTCAGACATATGCCCTAGATGCCATGTCACCAATTCAGAGTTTCCTTTTTTTCTTGAGCAAGGGGTAGCAGTGTTGGTGCCGAGGGCACAAATACTGTTCCCCCAGTTTCTTGGTGCCCACGACAGAGAGGTCTGGATCTTTCCTTTTGAACTTGTCTATTCCTCAGGAAAAGTTGAAGATGCTCTCCCTGAGCCAAGTGCCACTGGCCAGGAAGGCCATAACTGCATGACGTCCCTGGATATCCAGAACACCCGTTTCCTTTTTCCCACCTGCAGATATTACCTGAGGTTCACAACGGAATCCCAGCATTAGCTATTGACAGTGCCACTGTTTGGGCTGACCATCTCTGCACACGCCTTTATGAATGTGCATGCATTTGTGGCAGCTTCACTGAGACAGTCGTTTACATGTTTGGCTGACTGGCAGGTGAAATGGAGTCAATGTGCTCGTCTGAACTCACCTTCATTGGACAATGCCTCTTCCACAACCCAGGCGTATTCATCAATGCCCAAATGTCCCACTCCTTGCCTCGCACATGCTAACCTTCATTGTGTTGGTGCTGGGCATGGCCCACATTAAGGGTTTTCCCTCTCAGAGGACTGTGGATATTCAGGAGATGATTGTGGGATCTCTGATTCAGACCCAAATCCTGATCCTCCAGGTCTTTTCTGCTTGGCCTCAGACTGGTGCTTTCAGTGGTTCCTGTACTCAAAGTGACTCCAGCATTAGAAGAGTCTCACGGCTTAGGTGCAAATCGCCCACTCTGTTAATCCGGATATGCACTTGTGGATGGGCCTTTCAACCTGACGGGTTGGGTTGCCTATCTGAGTGAGATGTTGACATGATGCCTTTTGTCAAAGTCGCATTAGTGCCTTCACATAAACATGGTCAAGCTGCAGCAGTCCACCTTGCCTTGAAGGTATTTTTCCCATCCATCTCGGGGAGCAACATTCAGGGCCTGTCATACTGCACCATCCATTATATCAATAGACAGAGCGGTGTGGGCTCATGGAGCCTTTGTTGGGAGTTTATTTCCCTCTAGCAGTGGGCTCAGCAATGGACGAGTTTCCCAGTGGCAGCACACCCTGAAGGCGCCCTCCATAAGGTTACGGATGCTCTAAGTCACCTCTCCTTGGAGGACCACAAATGGGAGCTACACCAGGTAGTAATGGACATGATCGTCTTCAGACTGGGGTGTTCATGCATTGATCTCTTTGCTACAGCCCAGAACAGCAAGAGTTCTCAGTTTTGTGCCATTCACTTCTCTGTGAATGTCTACCTGGGGCAGCTTTAGGTTACTAGGGTCAGGAGGCCTGCTAAATGTATTTCAACCGATTCCATTTCTGATTAACGTCCTAAGGAAGATTTGGGCAGATGAAGCACAGCTGATTCTGATTACCCAAATTGGGTGAAGAGGATTTGGTATGTTGATTGTTTCGCATTCAATATTTGGGCTTCTCTCACTCTTCTACACCCCTCTTCATATACTTTTATCTACAAATGCTGTGGCTGCCCATGTAGAGATTGAGTGGTGCCAGGTAGAATATTTTTGTCTCTGTCTGAAGTTTCAGATGTCATTTTGACAGCCAGGAAAACCGGATGCAAAATTCCATTCTGTGGGATGCCGGGCCAGATTTGTTCAATAGTAGCCAGTTCTAGTGCCAGGTCTGGTAGCTCAGTGGACTAATGTGTCCACTGCAGGGTCCTGTGCTCGGCCTCATGGTCACAGGTCCAAATCCCGGTGGTCCACTCAGCCTTTCACCCTTCTGAGGTCAAAAAAATGAGTACCATTGAGTTGGGTAACAATAAACATCTAATATTCAGTGCCAAGATGCCTACGGGTGAACGTGCTCATTACAAATACACGTTATGTTATGCATGAGTTGGGAGGACTGAACCTTTTCAGTCCTACCTCAATGATTTCTTATGGTCTGCCCTGTCTGTTGCTCAGCAAAGCCTGGCAGTGACTACTATAAAAGACTAATTGGCTAGTCTACCCACCTACATGTGTGTCTCTGACCAGCCTTCTTTGTTTAAGTCACCACTAGCGCATAATTTTCTGAAAGATGTTCTGCTTGTTATATCACAAACTACTCTATCCTGAGAGCTGTCTGCATTCCTTTAGAGCTTGGGTGTATGATGTAGATAGTTAGGAGGGTTGCTGTTGATGCTTCAGATGTTTCACCATCACAAATGTTGTCAATGGTGACATAAACTGTTTTTTCAGACAGGCCTCCAAAAGGGAAGACAGACTGCGAACACTAGGCCCATTTGGAAAGATTAGGCATTTTCCAGCTGAGGTGTTCATGTGAAGAGTGCATGTTAAGGGACATTTGGTGTGCTTGTCCAAGAGTACAGTAGGAGTGCTGTTAAGACTCATGGCCTTAGAGCCAAATACAAAAGAAGTTGACCATCTGCAAGCAGGTCGAGTGCCGTATATTGAGACAAAAAAAAGACACACAGATGATGGACGAAATGCAGAGCTAATCAAACATTCACCTCCAGTCAATAGATCTGGGTTTAACCCATAGTTCTTTTGTTCACCATGCCATCCCAGTTTAGACCCAACCATATGTAAATCAGTCTTGACTCCGTGCCTCATGGGAACAGTCCAGCCTGAACTGCCAAGCCTGGTCCTCCCTGGACCGGAAACAGGCATCCTGGGACAGGTTTCAGGAGAATTGTTCTTTTTGTATATTGAGACGAAAGCTGCACATTCTTGATTTAGGATGTAGGAGGCCAGCCTCGGTTTAAGGCTTTAGTGAGATGTGAATAACTTTAAATTGTTTGCATTCAATATTTCTAGTTCATAACAGGCTTTGGAAAAAGATAGAGGTAAGGGGTCCATCCAACAGCATATGATAGGTGAAAAACGATTGGAGTAGAAATATTCCTGTGCATCTTGGGTGTGCGGAATATACTGTAATGGAAGCAAATGTATGGTTGATATGCAGAGCCCAGGAGTGCCAAGAACTACTAGTAATCAATGATCAAAACTGAGCGACTTATTGGGATGCAGAATCAAGTTATTATTGCAGCTTCAGCTGTAGCACATGTAGACTCACCTTGGAGAATGCTAACCTTCATCCTTTGGTGTAAAAGCCTGTGAAACATCTTCCTAAGTGTCCCTCACATTTTAAATATCCTCTAGACACCAGACTGCATCTGAAAATATTTCCCCAGCTGTAGATTTCCAGCCTAGCTGTGTGGTGCCATCCACCCTCTGCAGATGTGATGAGATTTAAAGACATAATGGCTGATGCACACTCTCATCAATTCCTGTTTTCGTGTGTCTTACCGGCGCAGGTCTAGAACTTGACATGTTGCTTCACCACCAAAATCCCTCTGTGTTTTCTGACTGCAAGTAGGTCAATGATATCTTAAGATTTCAGAATTTAAAACCAGCTGCAGATGCCACAAAAAGATGCCTTTGTGATACTCACTTGACATCTGCATGTCATGTCTCGGATCCAATCACAGCCCCACGGCTGTGACTCCTGTTCCTTACTGCACTCTAAAGCCATCAGTGAATTGGAGGCCACGTTATTTTTGTCAAGAAGTGGACCCCTTCCCCAAATGTAAATCCCTAGACAGGGAAGGTTGTTTTAAAACATTGTCCCCCAGGAAGAACAAAAAAGTAATAGGAAGTTGAAATTCTGACTTCAAATTCTTGATAAACAGTCTAACTGTCTGGACCGTTCAATGCCTCAACATCGTTCTCCAACACCGGGCTCTTACTAATTGATGGATTTGATTCCGGAATTGAAAAGGATAAGCTAGAGCAACAAAAAAAACTAGGACCATGAGGTTGAACACATGCCCCTGCAGCGGACGCCTTCGTCCACTAAGCCACCATATCCGGCATACACACATCTTTCTTTCTCTCTCTCTCTCTCTGTCTCCGTCTCCCTCCCTCTCTCCATCTCAGTCTACCTCCCTCTCTTTATCTCTCTCCCTCTCTCTCTGTCTCCTTCTGTCTCACTCACTCACTCTGTCTGTCTCTCTCTTGCTCTGCCTCCCTCTCTCCCTCCCTCTCCCACTTTCTCCCTGTCTCCCTCCCTCTTTCTCCCTGTCTCCACTCTGTCTCCCTCTGTCTCCCTCCCTCTCTCTCCCTCTGTCTCCCTCCGTGTCCCTCCTTCTGTCTACCTCCTTCTGTATACCTCCCTCTGTCACTCTCCTTTCTCTGTCTGTCTCCCTCCCTCTGTCTGTCTCCCTCCTTCTGTCTGTATCCCTCCCTCTGTCTGTCACCGTCCCTCTGTCTGCCACCCTCTGTCGGTCTCTCTCTCTCTGTCTCCCTCTCTCTCTCTGTCTCCCTCTCTCTCTGTCTCCCTCTCTCTCTGTCTCCCTCTCTCTCTGTCTCCCTCTCTCTCTGTCTCCCTCTCTCTCTGTCTCCCTCTCTGTCTCACTCTCTCTGTCTCCCTCTCTCTTTCTCCCTCTCTCTGTCTCCCTCTGTCTGTCTCCCTCTGTCTGTCTCCCTCTCTCTGTCTCCCTCTGTCTGTCTCCCTCTGTCTGTCTCCCTCCCTCTGTCTCCCTCCCTCCCTCTGTCCCCCTCCCTCTGTCTCCCTCCCTCTGTCTCCCTCTCACTCTGTCTCCCTCTCTCTCTGTCTGCCTATCTCTCCCTCTTTGTCTCCCTCTCTCTCTCCCTCTTTGTCTCCCTCTCTCTCTCTCTGTCTCCCTCCCTCTCCCTCTGTCCCCCTCCCTCTCTCTTTCCCTCTGTCTCCCTCGTGTCTCTCTGTCTGTCTTAGTCTCTGCCTCTATCTGTCTGTCTCTATCTGTCCCTGTTTCCCTCCCTCTGTCTCTCTCTCCAACTCTCTGTCTGTCTCTGCCTGTCTGCCCCTGTCTCTGCCTCCATCTTTCTCTGTCTCTATTTCTGTCTGTCTCTGTCTCCCTCCCTCCCTCTCTGTCTCCTTCCCCATCTCTCTCCCTCTCTCTCCCTCGCTCTCTCTCTCTCTTGCTCTCTCTCTCGCTCTCTCCCCCTCTCCCTCTCTCTCCCTCTGTCTCACTCACTCTGTCCTTCTCCCTCTCTCTTTCTGTCTCCCTCTCTCTCCCTCCCTCTGTCGGTCTCCCTCCCTCTGCCTCCCTCCCTCTCTGTCTCCCTCTCCCTCCCTCTATCTCCCTCTCTCTGTCTCCCACTCTCTCCCTCTCTCTGTCTCCCTCTCTCTCTGTCTCCCTCGGTCTCCCTCTCTCTGTCTCCCTCTGTTTCCCTCTGTCTCCCTCTTTATGTCTCCCTCTGTCTTCCTCTCTCTCTCTCTCTCTCTCTCTCTATCTCGGTCTCCCTCCCTCTCCCTCTCTGTCTCCCTCCCTCTCCCACCCTCTGTCTCCCTCCCTCTCCCACCCTCTGTCTCCCTCTCTCCCTCTCTCTCTCTCTCCATCTGTCTTCCTCTCCGTTTCTTTCTCCGTCTCTCTGTCTGTCTTAGTCTCTGCCTCTATCTGTCTGTCCCGGTCTCTGCCTCTCTCTGTCTGTCCATGTCTCTATCTGTCCCTGTTAGTCCCTGTTTTCCTCCCTCTGTCTCCCTCTCCGTCTCTCTGTCTGTCTCTGCCTGGCTGCCCCTGTCCCTGTCTCTGCCTCCATCTGTCTCTGTCTGTCTCCATCTCTGTCTGTCCCTGTCTCCCTCCCTCTCTCCATCTGTCTCTCTCCCTTTGTCTTCCTCCCTCTGTCACCCTCTGTCTGTCACCCTCTGTCACCTCACCCCAGCTTCCAAGGCATACACACAGCTGCACCCGAGTACTTCAAAGGTCTTTAAAAGACCATTACTTGATAATGAGGCTTTGTTGTGAATCAGCCGGCCCCCATAGAGCAGAGTGTCTGGCCGCGCTGCTTCGGCGGTGTTTGCTGACACTCTTTCATTTTTTTTTTAAAACACAGGTAGGATGTCTGCAAGGCACGTTAGAGGCAGATGCCCCATTGTCATTCTTTATGTGATGATCAGCAGCAGACAGAATGACAATGGGCCTGTCCACAGTCTGCTCGAGGTCGGGGAGGGGCTGCTGCAGCCTCTACAGTTCAAAGAGAAGTGACACAACCTATGAATGAGCAGGATTTCAAAAATGAATAACACTTTTGCGGGGAATGAGATTTTAATATCAATTTTATCAATTTAATAACTTATCTCATTTGTCAATTTTGGATCGCTTGTTATCTGTCTTTTTTTTTTTTTAAATGTGTTTTTATTGTTGCATCATAATACTTGGGTACACAGAGAATCAGCTGCTGGCGTGGCTTCAACATTCAGCCACGGTCAGCCATGCGCGCAACTTTTCTGTGAGCAAACTTATGAATTTATGACATTTCTTCTGTGAAACAGTACAGATTGGCATGATACAGTCTCAGGCTGGGATCCTATTATCGTGCTCCATAAGGGAGAAGGGTGGATACTAGAGGATACAGGAATGCCCGCCTTGATGGCGTAGTGTCAGAGTCTGTACAGTTCTTATGATTGTATTGCTGGTAACTGGGGAAACACAACTGGGGAGGGGAGCATATGGGCGTTAGCAGGTGCACGGTAGAAGAGGAGCAGGTGTCGGATGCCGGGAGACGAAGGGTTCCCTCAAAGTGCGTCTATATCAGGGCAGTGTAGCCAGATAGCGGGGGCAGTCCATGTTAGAGCCTAGTGGGATTACAGTGTGGGGCCTGGGCCTTGGACAGGAGCTATATGTTCATTCGGGAGAGGGAGTGGGGGTGAGGGGGGGGGCGTGGGTGGGTCTTCTGTGCGCAGGGACTGCCGGAAGCTGTGTAGGAGCATGGCCCATTCCATGGAAATGGGATGTTTACGCGCGCCCTTGGCCTCTTCCTCCCTAAGGGCGTCCTCCTCCGCTGCCGCCCACTTACAAACTGCTCCTGTCCAGGCTGCTATAGGGGGACCTTCCGGGGATCGCCAATGCATAGCTATGCATCTGTTTGCCAGCAGCAGCGCCAAGGACACGAACCGCCTGTGTACAGGTTCCTGTTTAGGGATGTGTAGGATGCCCAGTGCGCTGGATTCCCAGGAAGCTAGTGTTGTGAGGCCTGTGAGATCCGCCAGTGTGTCGTGCACAGTTTTCCACAGGGAGTGTAGGCCGGGGCAGTCCCAGAACATGTGACGGAAATCTGCGTCGGGGGAACGACATCTGGGGCATAGGAATTGTGTGGATGGGTAAAACCGTTGTAGGCGCGCCGGCGTGAGGTATGCCCTGTGCAGTATGTAGTATTGGATGTTTTTGAATCTGGCATTTCTGGAGACGCGTTTCGGGGCCTCGAGCGCCTTGGTCCACTCTGAGTCGTGTAGTGCGCGACCGATGTCTTCCTCCCATGTGGCCCGCAGGGCCGCCAGGGGGGCGTGTGAGAGTTCCTGGATAGATTTATACAACCAGGTGATCAGATGGCGACCCACTCCCATGTGTAGGATAGTGTGCACTACTGGGTGCGTATCCGGTTCCCCTGCCCTAAGATTATGGTGGGGACGGAATCCCTCAAGCAGCTGTCGGTGCCTAAGGAATTGACCTGGGGGGAGGTCGTATTCTGCAGCTAGCTGAGTGATTGGTTTCAGTTGTCCTTCCTCGAAGAGCGACTCCATATCCATGATAGTGCAACGAGTCCACTCAGCTAACATTGGCGCCGAGAAATAGGAGTCTTGTCTGGGGCAGCCCACCAGCGGCAGCAGTGGGGAGTATGGGGCCCTACTTGGGGCCATCCGGTGGATCCGCATCATACATTGGCGCGCTATCGTGACTTGTCGGGGGTATGTCCGTCTGGGTTTGGTGCCCGGGATAAGGAGACGGATGAGCTCCGGGGTCGGAACTCTGCCGGTCGGGGTAGCGGTCTCCAGGGTGTAGCGGTCCGCTGTCCAATATGATAACCATTGGAGCTGTGCCGCCAGGAAGTAGGACTCGAAGGAAGGAGCTCCAAGTCCGCCTTGTGATGTGGGAAGTTGAAGGGTTTTCAAGGCCACTCTGTGTCGATTCGTGCCCCAGATAAGGGTGCCCAGCAGAGAGTTGAGGTCCCGAAAGAAAGATCTGGGCGGTACCACCGGCAGGTTTGTGAAGTGATAGAGAAGTCGGGGGAGCATCACCATTTTTGCCAGGGCTATCCGTCCTATCGGGGCCAACGGGAGCTTGTTCCAGAAGGCTACAGTCGGGCGTAGATTAGCAAGCACCTTTCGGTGATTGCCGTCAAAGATGTCCGCCGGTGAGTGGTACAGGCGGACACCAAGGTACCGAGGGGCCTCCGCAGACCACGAGAGCTTGCGGGTTCCCAGCTCGACGTCTCGGGGTGGTAAGCGTGGGTGGAATGGGTAGACCGTGGACTTGTCCCAGTTCACCTGGAGTCCTGAGGCGTCCGCAAACTCTGTCAGCGCCACCCCTATGGGGGTTAGATCCGCCTCTATATCTCGGACATATATCAGGAGGTCATCTGCGTACAGGGAGACGCAATGCATATCATCCGCGAGCGGAATGCCCCAGTGGGTTCCCTCCTGACGCAGTCTAACCGCCAGCGGTTCGACGGCCAGGGCGAATAAAAGGGGTGATAGGGGGCATCCCTGTCGCGTGCCTCGGCGGACCTCGAATGCAGAGGATATGTGTTTCCCAATCCGCACTCGCGAGGTTAGGTCGGTGTATAGGAGGCGAGTGTATGCCATGAGTGTCGGGCCGACGTTGAGACGACTCAGGATCGCGAATAGGTATGGCCAGGTGAGAGTGTCAAACGCCTTTTCCAAGTCCATGATCAGGCAAGCGGCGCGCGGGAATCTGTCCCGAACCTGATCCTGTACATGGAAGACACGGCGGATGTTCTGTGAGGTGTTCCTGCCCGGTACAAACTCACATTGGTCAGGGTGGACCAGTGGGCGTATGACCTGAGTGTATCTGTCAGCCAGGATCTTCCCGAGGACCTTGCAGTCCGCCGAGAGGAGCGTGATAGGACGATATGACCCTAGTTGGAGCGGGTCCCTGTGAGGTTTGGGGAAGGTCACGATAACGGATTCCCGTAGTGACTGAGGAAGCACTCCCAGATGGAGAGCCGCTGCGAACATCCGAGCCATTCGGGGAGCTAACAGGGCAGAGAACGTCGAGTAGTACTCCAGTGGGAAGCCGTCAAGTCCCGGGGCTTTATTCCGGGAGAGGGCACGTAATGCCTGAGTGACATCCGAGGGTGTTATTTTGGCGTCAACCGTGCGCTTGTCAGCGTCCGATATCGTGGGCAGCGTCAGCGAATCGAGGAAGCAATCCACGCATGATGGAGCGTAGCGGGTTGGGGCCTCGTATACCTGTGCGTAATGGCGTTGGAACGCCAGGAGAATCTCGGCCTGGGATCGCACCAATATGCCTTCCGGATTGATAATATCCGTAATCGGCTTGGTCTCGGCGTCCGGTCGTGCCATCCAGGCAAGCAGTGCCCCCGTTTTGTCCCGTTCTTTGTGTACTCTGGAGGCATAGGCGCGAAAATTATACTTCCGGAGATCGGCGCAAGCAGCCTGGTATACCGACTTCGCCTCGGCCGTGAGCGCAACGCTCTCTTCCGAGTCATCGGTTTGTTTCGTAAGCGTAGCCAGACGCCGTTCTGATGTGAGGAGCGTCTGTTCTAGTGTGCGACGAACCCCTGCGATTTGTTGTATGCATTCCCCCCGCTCCACCACTTTGAATGCATCCCATTCCATTAACGCCGATGATGTCGTACCCGCGTTGTGTAGGAAGTAATCCTGGATACTGGTTTTGTGTGTGTCTCTGAAGACTTGGTCTGACAAGCAGTCCTTAGGGAGGCGCCAGGTGGGGACGGGCGGGGGTGGGGGGCGCCAGGTCAGGCGTAAGATGTGGGCATCGTGGTCCGAGAGGATCCGACCCAGATAGTCCGAGGACGTGACCCGTGGGAGGATAAGTGCCGAGCATAAGAACCTGTCCAAACGGACCCGGAGGTTGTGTGGAATCGAGTGGAACGAATAGACACGGGCCAGCGGGTGTAAGTGTCGCCACGCGTCGGTGAGTGCCCAGTGTGTGGTCCAAGCCCTGAAGAATTCCGCCTGTCGGGGGGTTGGGGAGCCTGTGGGAGGGGGGTGTGATCTGTCTAGAGCGGGGTTCAGCGTGCAATTGTAATCACCTCCCAAAATCCATGGAATGGCAGCGAATTGGGCCAGGACTACTGTGAGGTGATCCCAGAATTTATCTTGTTCGGTGTTAGGGGCGTAAATGCTGCCCAGGAGGACCCCTTGCCCGTCTAAGATTCCCTCTAACAATGCGTATCTGCCCTCCCTGTCAACCACCCGTCTAAGTGTCCGAAAAGGGGTGCCTGGCCTAACCCACACTAAGGCGCCACGAGCGAATGCTGAGTAGGTCGTGGCGCAAAAGGTCCCCCGCCATTTGGCCTGTAATCGGGCCAGCTCGGTAGCGTTGGTGTGTGTCTCTTGTAACAGTGCTATGCAAGCTGACATGCGTTTAATGTAAGAGTAGACGGAATAGCGTTTGCTAGGTGTGTGGAGGCCCCGTACGTTCAGCGTGAGGACGTTAACATCTGACCGTGGAGTCGCCATTGCTGTGGTTTCGTGCTTGCGAGTGGGGAACCCTTGTACCTCCCAAGGACCGTGTGGGCCTGTGTCTCGTATGTGCTCCTGCGCGCCATGCTGCCATATGTGTGGGGGAGGGTCTAACGGGGGCTACAACGTGTAGAACCAAAAGTGGGGAACAGTCCCAATGCCGGGGATATATCACCGGAGGTGGCATATCCAAACTAGTGTCCCTCTAGGGGAGAAATATAACAAAATTCTGTGGGGGTGGTAGCGTGCGTTACTGCTGGGCTGTTCGCAGATCGGGCTGTTGTAGGAAAAATGACATTCGCGCGTGTGTATGTACAGCCAACTAACTATGCCTCTTCGGCGCGCAGTCTACGCATAGCGTGATCAACAGCCAAAAGGAAAGAGGATACAGCAATCGTCCAATTGTTCACCCTGAAGAGGTGCCTGGTTGACCTGCACGGGTGGTGTCCGTGGTGTGTACCGCAAGGAGGGGAGATGAAATCGGTCCAAATCCTGACATTGTGCCATCACTGTCCCGGTCCTTCTCGGGGGTGAACAGGTGTGGTTGGTGTTCCAGGTCCGAAGCTGGAGGAGAAGTGTGTAGCTCAGTCACTGCCCGTAGGGCGTCCCGTCGTTCTTGCATAATTTGCGTGAGATCGGGTGAGCCCGAGGGTGAGGATGCTTGACTCTTGGAGTTGTCTGTTCGGGTGCGATTCATGCCTCGCCTTCTAGAACGTCGTGAGTCATTGTTTTGTCTCCGCTGGGGACCGGGCTTAGGGATCAACGGACAGTGGAATTCCGCCCAGTCCTGTGCTTCCTCCGCCGTGGTGAAAAATATGGATTTCCCGTTATGAAGCACCTTGAGGCGGGCCGGGAACAGTAGGGAGTACTGAAGACCATTTTCACGGAGACGCCTCTTAACTTCCAGATAGGTCGAGCGCTGCTGTTGTACCTCGCGGGCGTAGTCTGGGAACACCATGACCTGCTGGTCTTCCACTTGCAAGGGGCCCGCCATCCGGGCCGCGCGGAGCACCGCATCTCGGTCTCGGAAATGCAGGAACTTGGCCAGCATAGGGCGTGGGGGCAGGCCCGGTTTGGGTTTCCGGGCTGGGACCCTATGTGCCCTTTCGATGGAGAAGAAAGCTGACCGCTCCGATTCGGGGGTAAACGACCTGGTCCATGATTCCATATAGGTCAGCGGGTCCGAGTTCTCGATACCCTCCGGCAGACCCAGGACGCGGATGTTGCAACGCCTTGAGCGCCCTTCCAAATCGATAGTGCGCTCCTCGAGGGCCGCCACTCGGCGCATGACTTCCCTCATGTCTGCTTCTTGCGTCTTCACCGTGGGCTGAAGCGCCGCCACGTTTCGCTCTCCCTCCTTCACTCTATCCACCAGTTTGCGGTGATCGTCGCGTATTAGGTTGATGTCCGTCGTCAGGGTGCCTAGACGTTCCTCCATAGAGAGCCGGGACATTTCGATAGCCGCCAGCACCTGATCCAGTTTCGCCGATAGCGTGGGATCAGCGTTCGACGTGTTCGCCTGAGTCCATGTCCTTGTGTGCGGCATGTTCTCGATGGCCGTTTCAGGGACGGCGGTCACCTGCGTGCCCCTTGGTTTCCCCATTGGGCTGTGGAAGAGGGCGCTGCGGCGTCTCGGGGTCCGGGGGCCACGGGTAGTTGGGTCGAGGGTCACTCCTGTGGGGGTCGAGCAAGCAGGCTCTTGTGGCAGTCAGGGCCCCCGGGGGTTCGCTCGGGGTCCTCCGGTTCGGTGGTAGGGCCTGCGTGGGTCCAAGGCAGCAGGCTATGGACGTGGTATAGGGCCAGCTGCACACCCCTTCCCCCAAAGCCGTGAACAGGCCGTGGCGGGGGTCGAAGTAAAGTGTGTTGCTTGGAGGGTTCCCGTGGGACCGTGGTGGTGAGGCGCTGTTCCTGATGCGGTGTGACTCCGCCGGCGTCGCTGCTGTAGGGAAGCCCGGGGCAGGCTCGGCGCCTAGGCCTCTCCGGGCGCCATGCCGAGGTCAGGCAGCTCGAGTAGCAGTGCTGTCCGCTGCGCCAGGGGGGTCAGTGCAGCCTCGGTCCCCGGCCCATGGCGTGGATGTGGGATGACCGCTGGGGGTCTCAGGGGGGGCCCGGAGGTCGCTGCGGGGGTAGTGGTGGAGGCCCCCCAGGGGGGAGGGGGGGAGCCGGCACTCACCACCCGTCAGGAGCTGCTCCGCTGCAGAGGGATCCGGGCGCCGCGACGGTGGTGCGCTGGCTGGCGTCCCTCAGTGCCCAGCAGCCAGACCGGCAATCAGTCGGGCAGAGGTGCAGGTGGGGCGAGGCTCCTAGGCCTCTCCGGGCGCCATGCCGAGGTCAGGCAGCTCGAATAGCAGTGCTGTCCGCTGCGCCAGGGGGGTCAATGCAGCCTCGGTCCCCGGCCCACGGCGTGGATGTGAGATGACCGCTGGGGGTCTCAGGGGGGGCCTGGAGGTCGCTGTGGAGGTAGTGGTGGGGGCCCCCAGGGGGGAGGGGGGGAGCCGGCACTCACCACTCGTCAGGAGCTGCTCCGCCGCCGAGGGATCCGGGCGCCGCGACGGTGGTGCGCTGGCTGGCGTCCCTCAGTGCCCAGCGGCCAGACCGGCAACCAGTCGGGTAGAGGTGCAGGTGGGGCGAGGCTCCGGGCTGGCGTCCACCATCTTGTGCGCCGATGCGCATTCGTCGCGGCGAGTCCCGTGTCGCACAAGCCTTCAGTAATCAGGGACGCCGACCTGTTAAGATTTCCGCCGCCTCGATGTGTGCGCGGTCCCCAGGGTCTCCGGACCGGCTGCGGGGGTGCGGACACTCAGGGTCTAGGTGGCCGGGGACGCGGCCGCCATCTTGCGGTCCGGCTCCTCGTCCCGGCAAACAAAGCTTCTTCCTGTCGGTACCGCACTTCAGCAGCGGTCACGACTCTTTCGGGTGAAGCCCCTGGTGCTGCCACTTCTGTCAGTTGTCGTTGCTTTGGCTGAGGCTCACGGCGATCCCTGGTAATGGGCAGGATGCGGGCCCGATCGCGGAGCCTCAGCAAAACGCCGCCGCCATCGTGGCTTACCAAGCCACGCCCCCCGCTTGTTATCTGTCATTGAGTAAAAGACAAACCCCGCATAGGTTAGATAAACCCCATAAACTGACGCCACTCTGAAGAACCACTTACAACTGATAAAGTTTAAAAGGTTTAATATAAAATTAAGGAAAGTTGCAAATACAATCCTCTCAGGATCAAATTCAATAAGTATACAAAAGAATACAATTAAAGTCAATTCCAAATCTCAGCAGATTAAAGCATATACAATATGTGATCCCGTTGCGTCATCTATAAAAAGAGAATAACAAGTTAATTCTGTCCCTACTCTGTACTATGTGACATCCCTACTTCGCAAGTTCCTTACCTAAAAAGGTGTCAGCAGTTTGACTCCCAAAGAAGTTCAAACTCTCTTAGCCTCTAAAGGTAACTTAAGTTTAAGAAGCAGTATCCTTACTGCCTACCCATCCGCTCACTAAGGGTCCTCGGCCTACTGCTCTCTTGCGCTCTGATCTCTCTCTGCGCTCTGAGCTTCCTATGATGGCATCGGCTCGGAGCTGTTCGCTATCTTATCCCCGGGGTGCTGTCCCTAAAATACACAATCACAGTGTGGGTGGAACGCCCCTTCGACGCCCACCATGGACTTTACCCGTGAGGTCATTCTTTGCTCTTTTCTATGGCTTCATCTCTTCCGTCGTCCGTTAAGTTGACCCTTCTTCTTTAGACGCCATCTTCGTCTTTTTGTTGGTGACTTCATTTGACACTTTCGGATCAAAAGTCTATAACCTCAGCAGAACTTTACTCTATATGACTATGTATATAACCTTTCTTGGTCCTGTGAATGGTCCTTTCAAAACAAGACTCAACTTCCAAGCGCCTCTTATCACGTTTAGGCCATAAACTTCGTCCGACATTGTCACCTTAAATCTAACAAGAACTAGACTCCTTGGGTCTCACGTTCACAGCAAGGCTATTCACGACTCCTGTGAGCCCACTAAATTACATACAGCGGACTACCCTCCTGCGAACCCTTGGTCAGCTAGGTTAAAATCACACATGACCTAAACCCTTCTAACATTCTTACAAGAAGCTTTCTACACAGTATAACCTTTAACACACATTTATATATATAATCACATTTAGCAAATCCTTTACGTATAAGTGAATACATTGTACATAGAATATAAATTACATAGAGTATAACTTTATATTCTCATTTGTTACATCGCCATATATGTTCTCTGCACATCTCTCCACGTTACATTCCTCGCCGTTTCTCCATTTAAAGTTATACACGTACATGAATTCTACTTGGCACGTTCTTCAGTTCCTAAGCATTTCTACACATTTCTACATTAGCCCACTACGTATACGGGCCTTCTAAATCTAATATATGTTCAAGAGTAAATACAGTTACATTTCCTATATTACCTTGATAACATCGGTTAACTTTATGCTATAAGTGTTAACTTCACGTTACGATATACATTTCATTCCTACGTTATACAATATGCTTGTAAATATGGCTCGGATATGCGTTTTATTCAAATTGCGCTCTCTCAGTTCCCCCCTTTGATGACTTCTGGGAGTCATCACTAAATACAATTTGAATAGCACCCTTACACAGAACTAGTTACAATATTCCCTCTTTTTATCGTTTCGAGAGCTCTTAAACTTTTGTACTGTTGATCTTGTAAAGCAGCTAATCTCCTTTCTTGCTCTCTCATGGATCTTTGTAACTGGTTCGACCTATACCATTTGTACAATTTCACTAAACCCAACAATGTGATTATGCAAATCAATACTATTAAAACAGGTTTTAATATGTACCACACAATGCTTTTACCAAGGTTGGCAAACCAACTTCCAACCTTTCCTACTCCATGACCTACTTTTTCCCAAACATTTGTTTTTGATAAATGTTCGATTTCTTTATGAATCTGTGTAATGTTCTTTATGACTTTCTCAAGTGGTTTTGAATTGTCTGGAATGTAAGTACAACATTCTTGGACCTTCAAAGCCTTGCAAACTCCGCCCTCTTTTGCTAGCAGTACATCTAAAGCAAGTCGGTTCTGAAGAACCATTGCTCTAATCGACTGCATCTCTCCTTCTACTAACATTAATGACCTTGCAGCACTTGCAGATAATCTATCTACAACTGTAGCTAGTCTCCTGATCTTAACATCGTTAAGTATTAAACCTAACATAGGAAACATCGCTCCAAATATGTCTCCAACTACTTCTGCATCTCCTACTTCCCTTTTCACTCTTGTCGAAGCCTTTCCTTCTATGATCGCTAAATCCTTTGCATGATATATTTTGGGGAAGACAATTGCCAAGTAACACGAACCATACCAATTGTCAGGTAGTTTTACATAGGCATTTCTTCCACATACAAAATATACATTAGGAATCGCTTGCATCCCTTTCATAAAATCCTTCGTGTAGTACTCTAACCTAAAAGCATGTTCGCAATTCACTTCACCTACAAATACACTCTCATAATACGTCTTGCTTCGAGTTAAACATAACTTTCCTTTCTGCGTTCTATCCAAAGCTATTGGACCATTGCTACCTTTCTTCTTGTGTGCTTTTTCTTCTTCGGTCCAATCCGTTTTCCACTGTCCTGACATTTTCAGAATCTTCTGCCTTCTGTATCTATCGTCTACTTGTCCTATGAACTTTTTCTCTACCTCTGACACTTTGCAAGTCAGATTATTCCTGCGTGCATATGAAGTATCTAGTGTATCCCAAGGAAGAAAGAACTTGGCTAATCTATCTTCCTTCTTGTAATAGTCCCACTTATTCATTTGCTTATAATTCGGGACTTCAGGCAGTACCGAATCATAATTTGAAAAGTAGTACTCGAACCCTTCTCTACCATAAAATATACTGAGCAATAAACTACATGTTATCCCATAAGTCAGTGGGAGATGATAATATCTGATGCCTTCGTCTACGGAAGCCGGCAATTGCATGCATACATAACATTCTTTGGCCTCCATGGCATCGATATACTCATACAATAGTTTGGCATATGCATTTGACCTAAAATTTCCCTGTGACTCGTCTACGTGTTACCTACGAGCTTCATCTGCCAGTAACGCCTTTTCACGGATGACATTGCTCTCCTCCTTCTTCCCAACAAGAGCAGGTTTCAAAGTCGTTACAGGCTTTACATTTTCTATTCTTTTTTCAGTTTCATGTCCTACCATGTATGATGTGGTAACTACTGTAATAATAAGAAAAATTACTACTGCTATTAGTGTACCTATTATACATTTGGCTTTTCGGTTTGGGTTGCCGTTCTCCATGTCATCAAAACAGCGCAACTCCTTCCTTTGCGAGGAAAGTTTTTCTTTTCAGTCTTTGAAAGTGCTATTTAACAACAAAAGTCTCTTTTTCGCAACAATGTCTTTTTCTCTTTAGCAACAGACAACCCTAACCCTTCTCCGTCCTCTAAATGTAATCCCTAATTTTATTCTTCTTTCCACTCGGCGCTAGGTTATCTTCTTCTTTATAGCTTAAACACAAAAGTCTTTATGCATCTACAATTATTCTCGTACCTGCAGCTTTAATAACATGTTCCAATAATTCCAAACGAATGACTTTTTCTTCTTGTTCTGGTATTTGATGACCAAAAGTTGGAAACTGTAATCTATTTAGCACTAGATCTTTGATCCGACTTAGGTATGGGGGTATGGGAAGTGTGAAAGTCAGTAACCCCTCAGTCTCGAGCCCAGGCGTCAACATCCATATCTCCACTGCCACAAATGGATCGAGATCGATTACCTTCACCTCTTTCACTCTCCCAGATTTCTGTCCCCAAGACATCTGCTAGATAAGTCCACTCTGGGGTGGCGTACCTTCTGCAGGGCACACGTACCCTTCTCGATCTTCTTGGACTCTCAGTGCCTGAGTCTGTAGTTTCTTCGTCTTGATCCGATTCTTCAGCGATCGGGACAAGGGTTCCTTCTTGATTTTCTTTTAAGCCTGGCCTTCTCCTTCTCTCCGGCCAACTGGCTTCGTCACTCCTTGCCCTCCTGCTCCTTGTTCTTGGACTTGTCTCTTGATCGCTCACAGCTTGTTCGTTATCTGATTCGAACTCCCATGTACTCTCTTCTTCTGAGGCGACTTCGGTCCCACTGGTGTCCTGACCATCGTCAGCCTGTTCCGTCTCAGTCTCTTCGATCACCTCCACAGCTTGGCTTTCTCCCTCTATGGCTTCTCCGCTTTCTGCTGGATTCTCATCCGAGAGAGGAGCTGTTTCTTCTAGAGGTGTTGGCACTCTTCGGGTGTGTGAGGCATGTATCCAGTTTGGCAGGCCTCCACACTTTACTGCAGTATTCGTCACAAGTATGACTTGAAACGGTCCTCTCCAACGCACGTCTAAGCAGTTCTTCCTGACGTGTTTTTTCACCAAAACCCAGTCCCCCGGACTCAGGTCATGGCACAAATCTTGTGCTGATGGAACCTCCGCAGCCTGGACCTGGAGGGACACAGAATTAACGGCATCAGATAGTCCCTTACAGTAGTCCAAGATCAAATCGTCTGTGATGTTCACTAGGGCTGCAGTCGGAACCGATGGCAATCTCATGGCTCTCCCCATTAGCACTTCATGAGGAGAGAGACCTGTTTTTCTATCTGGTGTGCTACGTATGCTCATAAGAACCACTGGAAGTGCGTCTGGCCAACTCAGGGATGTTGCTGAACAAACTTTGGCAAGTCTGGACTTGACTGTACTGTTGATTTGCTCTACAATCCCTGAAGCTTCTGGTCGATAGCTGCAATGTAGTTTCTGATCAATACCCAAAGCTGAACATAGCATCTTCACTATTTCGCTGTTAAAATGAGTTCCTCTGTCCGATTCCAAAGAGGATGGCACCCCAAACCTCGGTATTAACTCTCTAAGTAACAATTTTGCTACTGTAAGTGTATCGCACCTACGTGTAGGGTAAGCTTCAACCCATCTAGAAAATATGCAAACAATCACTAAAACGTATCTGAGTCTATTGCATTTAGGCATTTCTATGAAGTCAAGCTGCATTCTATTGAAAGGCCCCCCAGACC
The DNA here is from genome assembly GCF_964263255.1 of Lissotriton vulgaris. Lineage (NCBI taxonomy): Eukaryota > Metazoa > Chordata > Amphibia > Caudata > Salamandridae > Lissotriton > Lissotriton vulgaris. Next base: position 1,330,957,060 of record NC_141687.1, read on the forward strand.
TCCCAATGTGACTCAACGTGACTGGTGTTCTCTTTCCTACGTTTATCTTCTGACAGATCGCACATCGCTGACATACTGCTTCTGCCGCTACTCTAAACTTCGGGTTAAACCACGTTTGTCTGAATACTCTCACCATAGCATCTCTACCTATGTGTGCTGATCCATGCAATTTCCTTGCCATTGGATTAACAAGTTCATTTGGTAACACTGCTCTCCCATCTGCAGAGATCCAAAAATTCATCTCACTTCTAGTACATCCAGCTGTTTCCCAACTCTTTTTCTCATCATCTGGTGCATTCTCCTGAACACTCCTTAACTCATCCCACGTATCTACAGTATCTAACAACATTGTCAATTCCGTTCTTTCTTGGATTCCCCCCACTTTTACATCGGTGTGAGAATATCCCTGTTCTGCGCAGTAACGCGCTACTTCATCCGCATAGCGGTTACCTTGGGACACAAAATCTACATTTTTCGTATGCGCAGCACATTTGACAACTGCAATGGCTGTCGGACCTTGCAATGCCTCTAACAAGAGTCTCACGAATTCTCCATTCCTAATTGGAGAACCCGAGGAGGTCATGTAACCTCTTTGAGACCATAACTGCCCGTAATCGTGAACTACCCCGAAACCATACTGGCTATCGGTGTATATGGTGACTCGAATTTTGTTACCTGCTAAGCAGGCACGCGTCAAAGCGATAATTTCAGCTACCTGAGCGGAATGTACTCCTTCCAGGCAGGCGGCTTCTACAACTCTGGTAATAGTACAAACTGCATATGCTGCTCTCAGCTGACCAATATCGTCTCTTACGCATGAACCATCAACGAAGAATATTTCATCGGGGTCAGTCAATGGCTCATCCACGATATCTGGTCTCGGTTTGGTGCATAGTTCAGTCACATCAAGGCAGTCATGATCTGTACAAATTTCATCATCAATATCATTTGGGAGTGGCATCAAAGTTGCAGGATTCAAGACGGAGCATCTTTTTAGGGTCACATTCTCGGCAGCCAATATGACTTGCTCGTAGCGTGTGAGCCTGCTATTCGTCAGATGCTGAGTCTTAGTCCTGGTCATTAACAATTCTACAGAATGCGGTACGTACACCACTAACTGATGTCCCATTACCACACTTTCACAACGTTCAATGCTGACACCCGTTGCAGCAACGGATTTGAGACATCCGGGCAACGCTGCGGCTACTGGATCTAATGTAGCCGAAAAATACGCCACTGGCCTACGCGCATCTCCATGTAACTGGGCCAAAACTGCTAAAGCGCATCCCTCTCTTTCGCAGCAGTAAAGCAAAAATGGTTTTGTGTAATCAGGCATTCCTAAAGCCGGGGCACGACATAAGTCCTCCCTCAGCTGCAAAAACGCCATCAAACAATCTTTGTCCCATGGTACCGGATCACTCACTCCTTTGTGCGTCAGTTGTAGTAACGGTTTTGCCTTCAGTGAGAAGTTGGCTATCCACTGCCGACAGTAACCGACCATGCCTAGAAACATCCTGACTTCTCTTTGTGTTGTAGGCGCGTTCATTTTCATGATCGCCTCTATTCTGTCTGGAGACACCTTCCGCTTTCCCTTTTCAATCCTATGGCCCAAGTATTGCACTTCAGTCTTACAATACTGCAATTTACTTGGAGACACCTTGTGTCCGTTCTCGGCCAAGTGATTTAATAAGGTAATGGTGTCTACTTTGCAAGCTTCCTCAGTTTCTGACGCAACTAGGAGGTCGTCTATGTACTGGACTAGAACCGAGTTCTTGGGCAGTACTAGACTTTCAAGATTCTTCTTCAATAGCTGGTTAAAAATCGATGGGCTTTCTGTATACCCCTGAGGGATACGACACCATGTTAAAACGCGATCTTCCAGCTTAAAAGCGAAAAGATACTGGCTCTCTTCATCTAAAGGAATCGAAAAGAAAGCCTGGCACAAATCTATTACGGTGAACCATTCAGCTTGGAACGGTATCTGGAATAATATCACTGATGGATTCGGTACCACTGGACAACATGAGACAACGATATTATTAACCTTTCGCAGATCCTGCACAATTCTGTATTTTCCACTAGGCTTCTGTAAACCCATAATCGGGGAGTTACATGGACTTCCCACGATCTCCTTCAGTATTCCCTGCTTAATCATGGATTCGATCACAGGCTTTATTCCTGCAATCGTCTCCGGTGTCAACTTATATTGTGGTATTCTCGGATACTCGGCATTGGGTCTTACCATGATCTTTACTGGTTCTACCCCTTTGATCAATCCTATTTCTTCTCCAGTAAAATCCCACACTTCAGTTGACACTTTCTCCCTCAAATCCTGTGGAAGCTCCTCCACTGTCAAGGTAGGATATAGTTCCACACATTCCTGTGAGTTTACGACTTTAAAATCGGCATCCTCATCATTGGTCTGCACTTCTACTCCTTCAGGTATGCAATGTATTGTGCAATTCAGTTTACACAACAGATCTCTTCCTAACAGACACACAGGGCTAGAATCACAGATTACAAACTGATGTTCATCACTGTAATTCCCTATCTTTACTGACACTGGTTCTGTTAGAGGATTCGTCATTCTCCTATTTGCGACTCCTACCACCTGGATCGTCTCTCCCGACATTGGCAAACCTGGGACTACCGCCGATCTCAACGTGGATCGAGTGGCACCCGTGTCTACCAAAAAGGTCGTAGGACATCCAGCTACTTCAGCTTCTACGTAGGGTCCTCTCTGATCTACTTCCAGGGCTGCACCTAGAGTACAGTCTTCTTCTCTATTCACTCGTTGCCCTGTAAGAGGATCAACGTAGTAGCATTCTTCTCCTCCTACGAACAATGGCATTTGTCTATAGGTTTTTCCTCCATTTGTAATGCGAGGCGGTTGAGGAAATGGCGCTCGAGGAGTCTGATTCCCCCCTTTGATAAACTTTCCCTTCGGGACTGCTGTTCCCTTTACCATGCTGGGTTGAACCTCCTCCTCCTCCTGTTCTAATTCCCCCATCTCGACATTATATGGACACTCGCGTCTCCAATGTCCCACCTCGTTACACTGATGACATCTCGTTGTCTTTTTCAGTGTCGCGATATCCATTCTCGGTCTCGGTCTTTCTTCCTCATCTCTGCTCTGATTATTCTGCTTCTTTACTGGTGTTCCTGTTCCCTGTTGCCGCTGTCCACCCTTTCCAGCTGATTGCATCTGCACCAACATCAGCTTTTCTTTAAGTTTCTTTGCTTTTGAGTCTATCTCGTCGCTACAGTACCTTGCATACCTCAGAATCTCATCTAACGGTTTGTTCTGCCAACAAATCAAATGCTGTTGGATCATTAAGCTTATGTCTGGTCTCAATCCTAGAACAAACTTCGACACAAACTGTCCTATGTCTTTAGGATCCATGACATCCAACCCGCTATACTGTTTAAATGCTTTCAGCAATCTCTCGTAAAATTCGTGGACTGTCTCTTTAGGTTCCTGAGTTGTTCGATCTATCTTAACCCAGTCTATGTCTTGCACTGGCACTTTCTATTTTAACCAGGCAATTACTCTTTCGTACTTTTCCATGACTCTATCTGATGGGCCATTTGTCTGGGTATCTCTCGGAGGCTCACAAGTGGGCCATTCGATACTAAGTTTGCATGCTGTCCACAAATCTCCGGGTACTACGATATCGAACAATGTGTTCAAATCGATCCACAACACCTTAGAGATCTTCACGAACCTCTCTACCTGCTTGTACCACTCTACAGGGTTCTCTCTAAGCTTGGGGAAAGAGTTAGTGAATGCCGCTAAATCCCCCCTGCTCCAAGGTACATGAACGTAGTTTCCGTTCGCGATTTCTCGCAAAGGGAAAGCTTCCATTCGCATTAGGTCTGTACCCTGGGTCTTCACGAGTGTACTCCTTCTAACAGATCCCCTCTTGGACCATTTTTCCTCCCATCTATCCAGATCTTTCCATATCCTAATACACATGATCAGTTCCCTTATGTGTACTCTTAGCCCAATCGTCCTACGCTCATCTAGATCTCGATCTGTGCAATTCAGCCTATGGTTGGCCTGTAAGGCTTTAGTTCGTGACATGTCTATCATATACTTTTCTGCTAATTCAGATAATTTTTCATGAGCTGCCCTTGCCTTTCGAGTAACATCTTTAGATAAAAACAGTATTTCATCTGGTTCGTACAGCTCTAACCTTTCTATTGCCACTGTGCCGTCTATTATTTCATCCAAGTCTGATTTTAAACTCATCACATCAATCCGTCTTGCTTTGATTTCAGCTCTCAGTACATCAGTCCTAGGTTGTTCTCTTATATCCCTCTCACCTCCACTATGCGCCCTACGTCTAAGCACAGGTGAGTTATGAGGAGTTTTTCTTCCATCTCTTTGTTCCCACCTCTCTAGATCCCAAGCTTTTCCATCTTCCCTTGGGGTGTGGTGGAACATTGCTCCATTCCCCATCACTACATTCCGTCTTTCTGGCTCGGTGTCTCCAGATACGATATAGGATCCACCGTGCTGTTCTAAACCATTGTAACTCGCTTGCTGTCTGGTGTCACTCAGCAACCGATAAGATCCTTCATGGCCCTCCATGTTCCCGCGATCTCGTTCGTGATCACCGGATGCATGGCGAGACGTTTCGCGACTCCCTATATTCTCATGACTTCGTTCGTGGTCGCCGGATGCATGGCGAGACCCTTCGCGGCTCTTCATGTCTCCGTGATTCCAATGTCGCGCATTTTCTTCCGGGGCATGGTGAGTGCATCTGAAACTATTTCGATACTCCTGCGTCCTTCGTTCTCCCTCACTAAAAGTGACGCGAGGCACCTCCCCACACCCTGTACTTCTGTCGTTACACATTTCCCTATTGCCGCTGGTAATATGGCAAATATCTCCCCTGATTTCCTGGCTCCCTCTCTCCCACTCCGGGCTGCTTTCGCCAGCTCCACAATGAGAGAGGATCTTGTTATCCTGGTCTCTCCACTCTGCTCCTGTTTCTAAACTTTTATTCCGCATTTCTTCGGCAGAATCCCATTCTTACAGGTATTCCCTTAATTCCTTATGGGATTTCGGTTTTGGTCCCCTTAAGTCCATTGGCCCTCTTTGACCCCCCTGTTCTACCCAGGGACCTGTTGCGGCATCTAATGGGGTACTCCGACTCCTTGGTGCTAGTATCTGCCTCTGAGGATTCATCGTCCTATTCCTATTCTCCATCTCTGCCCTTTCCCTGTCCCATTGTGCCTGTTCCTCCTGCTGGACTCCCTCCGGGTTATAGATTGACACTATAGGCCCTATGGTAACAGGTACTTGCAGAGCATCTGGCATTTGATACGACCTTGCATACTGCATTTCTGGCACCTTCTGGACCACGAATCTTCCTACTACTCTCTGTTCGGAACTAGATTGAGGTCCTTCCTCACTTTTCTTGGCATCCCACTCTGATACTGGGAGCGATTTATATTCCCCCCATCTAGCTCCGTCCCCTTGCTGTAGTATGGGACTTGCGGTTTCGCTGTGGTACGGAGGTGGTCTATCTGTTAATAGCCTCTCTATCAGATCCTCCTCCGTCTCGCTTTCCTCATCTTCCTCTAGAGGTTTCTTTTCTCCCGTAACTTCTAGCATCGGGTATAGTTTGTCTGCTTCTATCCTTTGTACCCTCCACTTTTTGGCTTCATCGTCCCATTTAGCATCCTGTACTGCCTTTACTGATCGCCTCACTCTTTCCTGGCGTCTCTTTACGCTCTTTTCGTGTGCTGCTCTAAACCATGCACTAAGGGCTTCGAACTGTGTTGGCCTCGGTAGAGGTCTCGTTGCGAGCATTACCGCTTTCAGTTCGTTCAACACGTCTAGCTTAAACGTTCCGAATCTTGGAAACGTCAGTTCCTTATTCCCTTCAGTTAGCTTATTCCACTCGGAGATCCATAGTATCGAGTGTAAGCCTACATTCACTGCCATATGATAAGCTGGTGTGCCTTCTGGTGGAGCTTCTTCTCCGGCATACAAGTTTCTTCTATCTCTCTTAAAGATCGCCCTTAAACGTTTAAAACACCTCATTTTTGATAATCTACAATTTTCCTTTTAATTCTCTTCCTTGTTTATGTCCCGATGACAAACAACCAATCCCTACGCGGCTCTCGTTAATCGGCCTATCCCAGCGCGGTTCTACACTGACCGACCAATCTCAGCGCGGTTCTACACTGACGTCACTCGTCCCCTCTGCAGCAGTTCCCCTCCTTTCTCAACTCGTCTCACGATCTCGCATGCGTTTTCATTCATACGCTGAAAAATGACTACTTCCGTCCAAGCGATCACTTTTCTCTGACTGTACGGCCACAGTCTAACTGTAATTGTCACCTCAACTGGCGAAACGTCTTCCCTCTTACGGTCAGACGCTTGCCTCAACTGATAGGTTACTTACACACAGTAAACGTACGACCAGCGTCCGTTACTCATTCACTCACTCTTACGCTCCCCCTATCATCGGTCTGTCGGGCGATCAATGGTACCTCATGACCCCCTTTCAATGGTGAACAACTACTCTGGGTGTTCGATACACCCGAACCACTTAAGCTCTCCTTGAACTTAAGATTTTATCCGGTTGCGCGCGCTCACAACCTTCCCTCAATCACACTACAGGCATTCAACTCCGCTTGACATTACAACACAGGTACAACATAAAATACCGCAATCTTACAACGCATGACCCTTATACTCACTCTCGACCGACTCTGCTGCTTTTCTCTCGACGCACCGTCAGCACCGTCTTCGGCAGGGATTCTTCTTCTGGTCGTCGATGACTAGGGACCTTGGGGTAATCTAGACCTGACCTAGGTTGTCTTCATCAAGAAGAAAACCATCCTCTGCTACCAACTGCGGGGAATGAGATTTTAATATCAATTTTATCAATTTAATAACTTATCTCATTCGTCAATTTTGGATCGCTTGTTATCTGTCATTGAGTAAAAGACAAACCCCGCATAGGTTAGATAAACCCCATAAACTGACGCCACTCTGAAGAACCACTTACAACTGATAAAGTTTAAAAGGTTTAATATAAAATTAAGGAAAGTTGCAAATACAATCCTCTCAGGATCAAATTCAATAAGTATACAAAAGAATACAATTAAAGTCAATTCCAAATCTCAGCAGATTAAAGCATATACAATATGTGATCCCGTTGCGTCATCTATAAAAAGAGAATAACAAGTTAATTCTGTCCCTACTCTGTACTATGTGACATCCCTACTTCGCAAGTTCCTTACCTAAAAAGGTGTCAGCAGTTTGACTCCCAAAGAAGTTCAAACTCTCTTAGCCTCTAAAGGTAACTTAAGTTTAAGAAGCAGTATCCTTACTGCCTACCCATCCGCTCACTAAGGGTCCTCGGCCTACTGCTCTCTTGCGCTCTGATCTCTCTCTGCGCTCTGAGCTTCCTATGATGGCATCGGCTCGGAGCTGTTCGGTATCTTATCTCCGGGGTGCTGTCCCTAAAATACACAATCACAGTGTGGGTGGAACGCCCCTTCGACGCCCACCACGGACTTTCCCCGTGAGGTCATTCTTTGCTCTTTTCTATGGCTTCATCTCTTCCGTCGTCCGTTAAGTTGACCCTTCTTCTTTAGACGCCATCTTCGTCTTCTTGTTGGTGACTTCATTTGACACTTTCGGATCAAAAGTCTATAACCTCAGCAGAACTTTACTCTTTATGACTATGTATATAACCTTTCTTGGTCCTGTGAATGGTCCTTTCAAAACAAGACTCAACTTCCAAGCGCCTCTTATCACGTTTAGGCCATAAACTTCGTCCGACATTGTCACCTTAAATCTAACAAGAACTAGACTCCTTGGCTCTCACGTTCACTGCAAGGCTATTCACGACTCCTGTGAGCCCACTAAATTACATACAGCGGACTACCCTCCTGCGAACCCTTGGTCAGCTAGGTTAAAATCACACATGACCTAAACCCTTCTAACATTCTTACAAGAAGCTTTCTACACAGTATAACCTTTAACACACATTTATATATATAATCACATTTAGCAAATCCTTTACGTATAAGTGAATACATTGTACATAGAATATAAATTACATAGAGTATAACTTTATATTCTCATTTGTTACATCGCCATATATGTTCTCTGCACATCTCTCCACGTTACATTCCTCGCCGTTTCTCCATTTAAAGTTATACACGTACATGAATTCTACTTGGCACGTTCTTCAGTTCCTAAGCATTTCTACACATTTCTACATTAGCCCACTACGTATACGGGCCTTCTAAATCTAATATATGTTCAAGAGTAAATACAGTTACATTTCCTATATTACCTTGATAACATCGGTTAACTTTATGCTATAAGTGTTAACTTCACGTTACGATATACATTTCATTCCTACGTTATACAATATGCTTGTAAATATGGCTCGGATATGCGTTTTATTCAAATTGCGCTCTCTCACTTTTTTTGTACATTACAGTGCAATGCTTCCAACACATGTTTTGCCATTTAGCAGCACTCTAAACTCGTCTCCACAGTTTTTGCTACATCGACCATAGCAAACTAAGCCCTGCCAGGATTGAAGCGTGTAACCTGCAGACATACACTCATCTTTGCAGTGAGTGTTTAACTCACTGAGCTATTTAAATAGCATTTCGCTAAAGTGTTCTCACTAAGATGTATTTAGGGATGTGCTCTCATATCAACATGTGATTTTTTTCAAAGTATAACATATTAATACATAATTGATGTAATGGCCCTGGAAGCAGCAGTTTTCCTAATCCTCAAACTTACTCTGCTCCAATGAACTCACTTCATAAAGGTACTCCAGTGTGGAGGAGCAAACCGATGTCTAACTGGCGCAGATCTAAACCTTTTTGATCCTAAAAGCAGCACCCTACACTACAGGGCTTCTCTGCCTCAGTAAAACTCCCTGGCCCTGATTACGAGTTGCAGGGCCGGCTTTAACACTGGTGGGGTCCTAGCCCCAATGACCACCTCTGGCTGCGAGAGGCCCCAAGTGAGAGAACGTTTAAACTCCTGGGGCTTCTCGCAGGGGAACAGCACAGCCTGCTGTAATTGTGAAAATTAAGGGGACCAAAGGCGTCCGTAAAAGGAATGTTGATGGCCTCCCTGTTCAGATCACATCGGCGTCTGCTACAGCAACGTGCACTGCCTGAGTGATAAGAAGACCACATTGTCACTGGGCCAGCACCGGACGGACCGGCGATCCATGGGGGAGCAAGCTCCCCCCTTTGCCTCCCCCTGCGGACGCCCATGCTTTGAGCTACTGCCAGAGGGTGAACGTCATCCTGTGGCTTTCTCGCCTCATTAATACTCACTTCAGCACCTGGATACCCTCATGGGTGATTAGCCATGCTCTACAAATTCACATAACATAATTTATTATGCTACTGGTAAAGTCGACATAAATCATCCAAGTGCCACAAGAGAAAGATGAAGGCCTGTTTGGAGAAGCAGCCTTTGGCACAGTTCATCTTGTGTGATCTGAATTTCTTGTGGACACAGCCTTTGCCAGAATATCTGGTGGTGCAAGCCTCCTCTGCAAAACTGAACACAAATGGTATTCCAATGGCCCCCCCAGAACTGAGGGACCTATTGACTAACTGCATTTTGCGGCATGTTTATCATCACCACAGTAGTACTACTAAAGTTCTACAAAAGGCTCTTCACTAACGGAGAGGTACACTCTCTGAGTGTACCTCTCCTATCTTTTATGTGAAAAGATCACCCTGACTGCAGAGATCTCTGCACAATTAACTATGCATTTTAGTTGTAAATGGGGGGGGAGGATAGTTGGGGAGTGGCTGAAAAATGGGTTACGTTTATGACTAAACGGGAGGGGGTTTGGAAGTAACATGCACCCACCCACAAAAGTTCACAAACTACACTTCTATAGTAACTACAGCCAAAAAGAACCCGAAACAGTGATAAATGTACTCCAACTCAGAACTAGAGTAAATCCAGCACCACCTGTGGCCACTCCTGGGTACTGCAAAACCCTCCCACGGAAATTAATTTTAGCAGGGTCTTAAAATTTAACATAGGAAATAAAGTTCAAAATAAATTACCAAATTTTTAATCTATACATATTTTTTAATCTTGAAAACATTAAAGTGCAATTATACATACATATTTTTTTTAATGTAATTATTTCAATCCAATTTAAAATTAAATATACCTTTAAAGAGAATAAAATTATATGAATTTTATGTGTAGCTTATAGTAAATTTTATAACATAATAAACAAATGTAATTGTACATTAGGTGGGTGTTATTTAAATTTTTTTTTTTTACATTTTCTATAATTAAGTAAATTACATTTATAATTAAAAATTAGTAATAGTGCTATAGCATTTTCTAGAAATGATTCTACATTTGAAATACACATAAAAATATTTTACATTAACAATTAATTTACAGATATTTTAAATCATTTTTTTAAAAGGTTAATCCATTTAAAAACGTTTCTCTATACTTCCACATAGGGAGATCTCTGCTCTGAATGCAGAAGTCTCCACCAAGAGAGTAGAACATCAAATGTAGTCTTAAAGTCACTGCTTTTCGTGTACAATGTTTTTATAGACTCCGCCCTTTCACAGGATTGGGGCATGTTATTCTACACTTTTGAATAACTTTACACTCAATGGTGAATAGCCAAAAGTAGCAACGTTACTCAAAAGTGTAAGAGTAAACTGACACATGCAGATTTACTCCTGTGTAAATGTAGCTTTGTATACAGCCCCCAAAAGTCTAAGAGACTGAACTGTTCAACTAAAAGTCTCTGTTTCTGGCCCTTTGCACTCGGAATGGCATGTGCCTTCCAGGAGCTAAGTCAACGCCCTGTGGGAACTGGCAAAACTGATTATCGGTCTTTCAGACCATTTGAAAAAGCCCTTCTCTGAGCTGATCGAGAATGGTCTAGATACTTCCAAAAAAATCCTGAAGTGCGGCTTATATTCTGCAGAGAGAGAGGCAAAGATTGCAAGCACAGCTGTCATCTTATGCCAACACACTTGAATGTGATTCATGAGCTTCTCCAGATATGTTCAAGCCCCACTCATGGATGTGCCCTATGGTGGTGAGCGACTATTCTATGAGAAGGCCGACTACTCCCTAAGGACAGTTTATGACACTTAGAGCTATGGCTCTCTTACTGGGCCTAGCCTCCTTAGCAATGCAATTCCACCATAGGAAATGTTGAGGTTACTCCAGGGCACAATAGTTCCAACAGAGTGACTCTTACAAGCCAATCCAGATGACTCAATAAATGTAGATCTAAAGGTCACCATCATCACCAAAAACCACAAAAGCAGCAGATCCAGTCTCTGCCAACTTCCACTGGTTCTTTTCCCTCAAACACCTCTCTCACTTAGCCCTTCGAGGCATCATGCTCTCCACCACTTGGGAAACAGGAACAAGCTAATCCACAAGGAATAAACCCTGTCCTTCCTATTCACCTCTCTCTATAACTTCTTCCAGCAGAACATGCACTCCAGCACATGCCTCAATTTTGAAGGTGGAAGTTCTTTCCCTACTGCGTGATGGGGCCATGGGTCTGGTACATCTGAAGGAGAGGGCAAAGGGGTCCATTCCCTTTACTTCTTTGTTCCCAAGAAGTATGAGGATTAGAGACTCATCCTCAACCTTCACCATTTGAAACTGTTTATATCGCAGAACATGTTTGAGATGTGGTCCTTTAGACAAGTCCTTGTGGCCTTCAGTATGGGGATTGCCTATCCCCTCTAGACCAATGCAAAAACAACAATTGATGGACAGAATAAAGAACAATGTCATACATTCACCCCAGTACAGAGATCTGGGCTTAAATCCATCCTTTTTTTGCACTCCACACCACCCCAGTTCAGACATGGCCATATGCAGTCAGTCAGTCAAATGTAATGTATAGGCTTTTCTATAGCGCATGGCTACTCGGGAGCATCCCAGCGCTTAGGACTGACCAAAGGGAAGTGGATTGCAAGGAATGCGGAAGCCCAGACTCTAGATCCTGGGAAACAGAACAGTTTTCAGCTTCTTTCGAAATGCAAGTAAGTTAGGCTCTTGTCGGAGGGATGGAGGAAGGGCATTCCATAACTTAGCCGCATTATACGAAAAAAGACGGCCCCCTGTGCGGGCCCTATTAATCCTGGGAATTGCTAATAGATTTTGCTGATTGGAACGAAGGTTCCTAGATGGTTTATAGGGCCTAATCATGTCATCCAGGATAGGGGGAACTCTCCCATAGAGTGTTTTGTGGACCGTGCAGAGGGTCTTGAAGTGAACCCGCTCCCTTACCAGAAGCCAATGCAGAACACTCAATGCGGGTCTAGCTGAGGAGCGATAGCTAGCACCCGTAAGTAGCCTCGCTGCAGAGTTCTGGGCAACCTGAAGTTGCTGAATAACCGAGACAGGGGCTCCTAGCTAAAGCACGTTCCCATAGTCCAGCCTAGATAAAATGAGGGACTGGACTATGGTTTTCTTGGCTTTTTCAGGTAGCTGAGGAAGGATTTTGCGGATTGTCTTCAACAACCCAAAGCAAGTAGCTACTGTCTTCCTTGCCTGGGTTTTGAATGACAGCTCCGCATCCAGCCAAAATCCGAGGCTCTTAATCTCGGTCTTTGGAGTGGGCCCAGGCCCCATGCAGGAAGGCCAGAGTGTCAGGTTGTTAAATGTGGCTCGTTTCCCCAATAGCATCAGCTCAGTTTTTCCCCCGTTCAACTTAAGGTGGGATAGGTCCATCCATTTTGCAACTTCTTCCAGGCAGTTGCAAAGGTTGTTCGGAAGGGGCTCTACCTGATTCAAAGAGACAACTAGCTGGGTGTCATCAGCGTAGCTTACTAATTGGATTCCAAAGGAGGCCACTACTTATGCCAGAGGCGCCATGTACACATTGAACAGTGTGGGGCTGAGGGAGGAGCCCTGTGGCACCCCACACTGTAATACAGAGGTCTTCAAACTTTTGTAGGTTGAGCCCCCCCAGCTGAATTTTTTTAGATGTTGGGCCCCCCCACCACCTGACAGAAATTTCTGGAATTGACCGCCACGCGCACATTCCGTACAGGGGTGAGTGAGGTGACCATATGAATTTGGGTGTGCATGTTAGTGCAGAGTGGGACGAATGAATGTATGGTTAGTGGTGGGCTTATTGGAGTGAGATTGCAGATGGAGCAGTGAGGGGGACAGGTGAGTGAAGTGTCACAAGTGCAGTGGTGAGTAGTGTGCTCTTGTGACTGCGGGGTGAGGTACAGGGTGAACAGCGCAAGTGCATTGTGAGTGCAGAGTGATCACTGTGAGTGGAGGGTAAGTGGGTGAATGATGTGAGTGCATGGTGTTCAGTGTGAGGGTGGGGTGAGCGGGTGAATGGTGCGAGTGCATGGTGATCAGTGTGAGCGCACTGTGATCGCTGCGAGTGCAGATTGATCACTGTTATGTGAGTGCTGGGTGAGGGTGAAAGTGGAGGGTGAGAATGAGGAGTGAGTGGTCTGAATGCAGGGTGCATTCCCAGACACTTGAAGTAACTCAGCATGTTATTGACGACAGCATAGGGTTTCAAATGTGTTAAACCATTGCTAATATGGCAGTAACCAGGGATCAGGGTGGAGGAAATAAATAATGTGCTGATCCCTCAACAAACTTCCAGTCTTATGATTAGGGTTGCCAGCTCATTATATTTCAGCACTTGTCTGTGCAGACTTTGAACAGCAAATATAAATAGAAAGAACTTTTAATTGTTTTCTAGAGCTGCATGAATGATCCATGACTGATAATAAAAGGGAACACAGACAGAAAAGCCACATTACAAATGAATACATACTTGTTATTCATAACCATATTTAGCAATTTGCAGGCTGTTTAAACAACACATGACTGGCTTGCATTTTGCGCGCCAGCCTGTGCAATTTTAAAAGAAACTTTCAGGGACGTTTCAAGGATTTTGGGGCCTGTGGGCCAAATTTATTTTCGGGGTCCCTGTTCGGACCAGCTTTGATTTTATGATCCAGTCTCATCTCTTTCATGCCTTCTTTGTGAACATTGGATATTCAGGGATAGTGATGTGTGTTTTCAGTTTTCAGTATGTAACACAACAGCAGTTCAATAATATTATTGCAAATAATCTGTCACACCCTTCCATTTCTCATATGTGAGGTCATGTGATCCAAAATAAACTTTTTACATGGATGTTGCATGATGCATAAACATTTTGTCTGCAAAATGTCTGTAATAGACTCTTGCACATTAAAAGTGAATGATAGAAACACGCTATTTACAACATACAGCAGTAGCCACCTAAACAAATGTGGGCAACAGCATGGATGTATGTACAATTTAAGAAATGATTGCTCTGTCTCTTATTTCCTAGTTCTGGCAGTTATTTTGGGATTTTGATATCCAGGAATGCACTTTTAACTGAAACTGCCAATTTGCAAATATTTGACATTCTCTTCCATCCAATACAGGTGTTCACATTCCTTTCCGAATGTACATCTTGACTTTTGGGGATATGTACGTTTTTTTTTATTTATCTTACGTGAGCTTAGCTCCCAGTGGTGTAGTATCGGTAGCATTGGTCTCTGAACCTGTGTTAAATCTGCTGGTTACTGCACCTCAATTCCACCTTTTGTTAGCTACCCAGCTAATTTTCTATTTTTTTATTTATTTAATGCGATTTTATATAGCGCAAACTTTACCCGAAGGTGCCAGAGCGCTTTACATAAGAACCAGTTGCAAAATATATGGACTTAGGATTACATGCATTACGTAAAAGATACAAACAGAAAAAATTGCCAATGTACAAGATGTAAAGTCACACAAGGAAGAGAAACAAACAGAAAGAAAAATTGCAAATGTACAAGTAGTAAAGTCACTCAAGGAAGAGATACAAATGGATATACTCTAAGAGTCACAAGGGTCCATGGAGCACTTGCTGTGCCTCTGTTATCTAACTCTCCCAAGAGGGGGTTAATTTAGAGCTGAAATGCTTCAGGTGCAGTGGGAGGCGAGGGGTCTCCTCTGCTAAAACCATTAAAAGAGGAGACTCCTTGCCTCCCACTGCAACTGAAGCTGTCTACTCCGTGAATTAACCCTCTCCTGGGAGAATTACCCAGACAAAAGCACAGGCAGGTAGTGCCCCGTCGATTTCCCCTCCCCCCTCCAACCATACCAGAGTTCTCCAGGAAGAGTTTCGATGGACGCAGGGAACAAAGGGTTTAGAGAGGAGTGGCACCCCCCCTGGGGGGGCGCGCCCCACAGTTTGAAGAACTCTGCTGTAATGGTACTGGAAGGGAACAACTGTTCTCCGAAAAGACCTTAAAAAATCTGTCTCTAAGAAAAGACTCGAGCCACATAAGGGCCTTGCCCGTGACCCCGATCTTTCCAAGGCGAGATAGGAGGACACGGTGGTTGACCGTGTCAAAGGTGGCACTGAGGTCCAGGAGGATAATGGCCGTGCTGCCACCAGCATCCAGAATCCTCCTGGTGTCCTCGACCACCCTCAACAGTGCTGTCTCGGTTCCCTGCCCTCTCCGGAACCCTGTTTGAGTTGGGTGGAGCAAGTTGTAGGTCTCTAAAAAAGACGCCAGCTGTTTGTTCAAACATTTTTTGGTCAGCTTACTAATGCCAGGGAGAAGGGAAATGGGGCGATAGTTAGAAAAATCCTCAGGGTCAAGGTTTTTTTTTTTTTAACAAAGCCCTGACTTTAGCCAACTTCCAATCTCGGGGCACAGTGCCTGACTCAATCGAAGTGTTGACTAAGTTGATAATGGGCGTGCTAATGTGGGGCAAAGCCGAGTTTAAGATGGTCATAGGGGCAGGATCGAGCGGAGAACCACTCTTTATGGAATTGATGAGAGGGGGTAGAAGTTCTACACTGAGGGGGGAGAAGATAGGAAGCTGAGGCAAGATAGAGTCAGTGCCACCTACCAGCGTGGGAGTTAGGTCACCCATAGGTAGGGGGGAAGGGAGAGAAGGATCTTTTGAATTTTGGTGGCAAAAAAATGTGCTAATTCGTCACAGCGAACACCAGATTCATCAGAAGATGATGGCGGGTCCGGTGCTTTCAGCAGAGATTTGACTATCTTAAACATCTCTCTCGGGGCATTTGCGGAAGCCTCAATTTTTCCTGCATAAAAAGTGGATTTGGCCATGTTAAGGGCAGATTTATATTTTTTTATGGTGGATCTGTATTTATTTTTCTTCTCCTCATCAAAATGTTTCCGCCACTGCCTCTCCTCCCGTTTACATTCCTGTTTAAGGGACCTTAGGTCCGAATTAAACCAGGGTTGTTTAGTAGGGCCTTTCTTGTTTGTAATAAGTTTTTTTGGGAGCACGGTATCCAACGACTGTTCAATCCATTGATTGAAGTCTTTGTTTGCCCTATCTATGTCCTGATTACCCAGAGGCTCGCTCTTCCTCAATATGTCTAGCCATTCATTTAGCACTAGTTTCGTTCAGCGCCTACCTAATGCTTTGTGAGAAGGTATAGTTGGACTGGGTCTGTATGCCTTCCATATGAAAGGAATAACCATATGGTCTGACCAAGGGATCGAATATGGCTCAGCTGAAGTTAACTCCGCTATGTTAGAAAATATGGGATCTAGAAGGTTCCCTTTGGAGTGAGTGGGATGTGAGACTATTAAACTCAATTCACAGGAGGCTAAATCCTTAGTCAGTTCCATTGCGGTGAGATCTGAGAAATTATTAAAGTGGAGATTCAGGTCTCCCAGCACTATAAAATTAGAAACCGTACTAGCTAAATCTAGAATAGTTTCGATTAGTCCTTCCTGAAATTGTCCTATCGGGCCAGGTGGACGATAGATCAAAAGACCTGAGAATGACAGTTCTGGAGATAATGTGATAGAAAACTGCGCACTCTCACAATCTGGAATAGAGCTACCAGTCATACGGCAAATTAAATGATCCCTATAAAGGATGGCAATCCCTCCTCCAACCTTGGACACTCTGTACCTATGTTTGATCAGGTATCCAGGCGGGAGAGCCTGGACGATATCTGGGCCAGAATTGGATCCAAGCCACGTTTCGGTTATAAAAAGGATGTCAAGGTCCAGGTCTTGAATTAAAAGAGAGATTTCGATGGCATGTTTCGGTAATGAACGGCAGTTTATCAATGCCATTTTCAGATCTACCTCAATTTTCCTTTTGTTTTCGACCACCTCCGTCGCCCTAAAAGGACAGTGCTGACATAAAAAGCGGTGGAGCGCAAGGTCCACAGAATGGCTGCATGAGGATGGGATTACCCCCTTTTGGGCAAGGAGTGTCGAGCGGGAGTATGTTTGTGGGGGGGCAATTGGTAAGATAGAGGTCCTGGTCACTGGGCCCGACCGTGCGCGACCGTGCGCAGACGGGCATACCTCTGGCGCATCTCCGGCGCGCCATCGGTGCGCCCGCTACTCGCCGTCGCTCTGCGCCAGCATGGCCAATTAAATATATAGGAGGTGGAAACCCGGCCCAAAGACTAGAGCGCCTCCCAGCCTATGGCGGCCACTGTTGTAAGGCCTGCCTCACCAGCCAAGATGGAGCTGCTGTGAGGGGGGAGTGAGTGTTCCCGCTCAAGCGGCGGGTGCCCAGATCAAATTTTAAAGTGCAGGTAAGTGGGGGATGTGAGCCTGGTAAAACACGGCGATTTCAAAATATGCGGCGATTTTTTAAAAAAATGATCAAAGTCACAGATTAATACTGCCTGCGTCCTTGTAATGAATTCCAGCAGGACAAGCAAAGGCTCCCGCTCAGCGCGTTACACAGAGGTCGTAATCACCTCTGGAGTCCTTACAAGCGAGCGAGCAGGTCTCACCTTTATAGCGCCTGCTGCAAACCCGGCCCAAAGACTAGAGCGCCTCCCAGCCTATGGCGGCCACTGTTGTAAGGCCTGCCTCACCAGCCAAGATGGAGCTGCTGTGTGGGGGGAGGGAGTGTTCCCGCTCAAGTGGCGGGTGCCCAGATCAAATTTTAAAGTGCAATTAAGTGGGGGATGTGAGCCTGGTAAAAAACGGCGATTTCAAAATATGCAGCGTTTTTTTAAAAAATGATCAAAGTCACAGATTAATATTGCCTGCGTCCTTGCAATGAATTCCAGCAGGACAAGCAAAGGCTCCCTCTCAGCGCGTTACACAGAGGTAGTAATCACCTAAAGAGGTCTTTATTCGATTTGCATCATAAAAGACATACTATACAAATACAGCACAAACCAAAGTAAAATATCGTGATACAATCCATAAATACAAAACATATTAAAAACAGGGATACAAAGTTATTAAATTGTATATACAAAGACTCGCGACTGAAGCAATCAATCAAACATGTAGTGGTTAAAAGCGAAATTCATGTGGGGTAGAAAATCTTGCTAATCTACATGGTTCATGAAATACTCAGTGTATTAAGATCTCATATTCCGGAACCGATTTGTCCTCGCCCAACTGACAAATTTTAGATACGCATATAACAATACATTTTGTGGTTTCAGATTGTCAAATTCTTCTAGCAACCAATGCGGATCTGGTACCCAGCGAGCGACATACAGGCCTCAGCAATCAATAAAACATGTAGTGGTTAAAAGCGAAATTCATGTGGGGTAGACAATCTTGCTAATCTACATGGTTCATGAAATACTCAGTGTATTAAGATCTCATATTCCGGAACCGAATTGTCCTTGCCCAACTGACAAATTCAGATACGCATATAACAATACATTTTGTGGTTTCAGATTGCAAAATTCTTCTAGCAACCAATGCGGATCTGGTAACCAGCGAGCGACATACCGGCCTCAGCCAGGCTTATCTGGGTTGTGAGTACATTGTACAACAAAAGAGGAAGTGGTTGACTGTTTCCACCTCCTCCACACAAAAGGGACATTTGTCAGAACTACCAGAATTCCAAGAGCAGGTTAACCCTCTGAGCGGGAGAGAACCTACTCTTAACTGGTGATAGAGTTTACGATCTAACGGTTTTGTAATAATGTCCCAATATTCCTCATAATGGGGAGAGTCCTTGATAGCAAGGAATAAAGCAGTCATACAGCTTCCCATAATAGATGCCACCCTCTTTTCCCTGATCCTGCTCCAATAAATTTCTTTAAGACGCTTCTTAGAGGGGAAAACGGCAGTAACTGGATCCACCCATAATGATCCCAGCCTCATATCTATCAGGCAAGCCTTTATTCCTGATAGCCAGGGAATCCTGTGTGCACCCCGAAGCCCCTTTACTTCCAAAAGGGCCTTAGCATACAATGACAGTTCCGTTGGCGTCCACAGCGCCGCCAAAATGCCAGTGGTGTATACCGAATCACGTCTTCAACGGGGTCACATCCTAGGTCATATAATAGAGGAATACGAAGCATTGATTGGGGTAGCCCTATTGCCGATCTGAAGAATTTGTTCTGTGCGACCCTAAGTTGGGAAGTGTCACTAAACCCCCACAGTTCTGCTCCGTACATAATGGCCGGTAATATTTTGGAACCATAACTTTTAACAAGGGGGCCCAAAGGTTTGGTTAGGGAGTTTCTGTGCTCCTTCAACAGAGCACCACCAAGTTGGACATGCTTAAGAGTTAGGAGGTCTAGTTGCGATTTCCATATTAGGTTTTCACTAAAAGTGACACCCAAGTATGTGAAGACAGCTGTCTGTTCTAGGATGACCCCACCCATTTTGACCCTAGCTTTCACTGGTCTTGGACCACGGAAGACCATAAATTTGGTCTTCCCAACGATGACTTCCAGCTCATGTTCGCGGCAGAAGAGCTCAAAGCGAGACAGTGCAAGTTGTAACCCCTGTCTCGTCTTAGAAATTAAGAGCGTGTCATCCGCGAACATGAGCAGTGGAACTTTCTTGCCAGCAAGGGAGGGTGCGTCAGGCGGGTGGTTATGAAAATAATTCATAACCTCGTTGATAAACAGAGAAAACAAGGTAGGGGCTAGCACACACCCTTGTCTGACCCCTTTAGAGACCTCAAAACTGTCGGTCACCTCCCCAGGCTTACCCCATCGAACTCTAGCATACGTTTGTTCGTGCAGGTTGATGAGGAAAGCTACCAACTCTTTAGGCATACCCATCCCCAATAATACTTCCCACAACTTAATCCTCGGGACAAGATCGAATGCGTACCTTAGGTCCACGAAGGCTGCAAATAGCATGCCACCCCCCAGGAGGACCTCTTTCCAATATAGGAGCATAACCCTAAACGCCTGGTCTAGGGTACCAATGTGGGACCGGAACCCCGCCTGGAGGGGTGTTAATACATCAAAATCAGCCACCCAGCCCTGAATGCGACCCATAAGAATGCGGGCCACAATCTTTTGTACCGCGTCTATAAAACTAATTGGACGATAGTTCGCCGGATCAGAGCGATCGCCCTTCTTGTAGATAGGCAATATCTCTGCCCCTAACCATGAATCAGGAACTAATGCTCCACTAGAAAGGGCATTGACTAACATGGTCAAATATGGGACCCATAGATCTTGCTCATGTTTAAATAAGTCAGCAGGAATACAGTCTGGGCCAGGTGCTTTGCTGCTCGGAATGCACTTTAGGACAGCCTTCACCTCACTTGGTACAAAAACCAGGGAGTCCTCACTCAAAGGAGACTGAGTCTCGACTGAGGGCCTACTCTTTAGTTTAAACTGGTTTTCGAAGTGCGAAACTCAGGCCTGTGGCTCCACATGATTTGCGGGAACCGAATCCTGCAAGCGATTGCCCCATTTGAGCAGGTGCCAGAATTGAGTCATGTTCTGCCCCTCACAAGCCTGAAGCAACCCCCTCCAGCGGTCCTCATCCCAGTTCCTCTTAGCAGTTAGTTGGGCGAGTTTGTAAGAAGCCCTACAACTACGGATGTCCTCTGGAAGTCTAGATTTAATGGCTGTAATCAGGGCTCTTCGTGCCTGTCTACAGCCTTTATCATACCAGGAACAGGGTCTCAACTCATTATTATTATTGTTAGGGGTAAACTCTTAACAAAAAGAGATTTAAGTTCAGAAAAGAAACCATTGTGGATTTCTGGGAATTTCCAGTTGATCTCAACCTGTGACTCAAAACTGTTTAATCTGTCCACCTTACTAATAAGCAAGTTCCTTATCCTGGTCAAAGAACCCTCATTCATAGCTATTTTCGGCCAACGTACCCTTCTCTCATCGTTACTTAGGGTTACCTTTCCCTGAATCATAGGGACATCTGCCATGATTAAGGCAATAAAGCTGTTATCTGTCAGAGACAGGACTAGGGGGTTGTGGTCGCTCTCGGATCTACACGTGACCACCATATCGTCAATAACCGACCACAACTCCAAATTGGCCAGTATATAGTCGATGCGAGACCGAGATCTTCCATTGTCAAACGTAACTACGCCTGCCCTATGTGACTTTGTTCTGTCATTAACAGCCCGCAGGCCCTTTTCAAGGCACAACCCCTTCATAAACAGAGCCGCATGCGTCCATTTTTTAATGGGCACCAGCTCCAGTTGTGGAATACCCCACATAGAGTCTTCTGCCTCTGTAAGCTTCCCATCAACCAGACCAAGTAGCTCAAAACAGGTGTTGAAATCCCCAGCCACAACCCTATTACCGTTGTTAGAAATGGTACAAAGAAATTCCTCTAATAAGAGGGCTGTTGGAGAACATCTCCTGCCTGGGAGCCCCCTAATATATATGTTAATAATAATAATGTTAAGACCCTTTGTGGAGGTAATCCTTATTGCCGTAATATCCGGGCTGTCTATCGGAATCTCAACCACTGAGACACCCTTGCGTTGACGTACCCATATCGTCGGGCCTCCCACCGGTCTTCCCCTACTACCCTTGGCTGCTGGTTTAGAGAAATTTAAATAACCAGAGCAAAATAGAGGGACTAATGCCCAAGTTTCCTGGAAAGACCAGATGTCTGACTCGTCGATAAGGCTAGCCCAGTGTGGTACATGTAATTTCTGTTCCAGGCCCGCAATATTCCATGAGGAGACCTTCACCAAAGGGACCTCGTAACTAGAGCTCACCTCCGGCTTCCCCCCCATGTAACGAGGAAAGGAGTTCCCCGTGACAACGCTGTTGTTAATAGGAGTGGAAGGCAGGAGGGGGGGACTAGTCATGAGGCGGAGATACAATACTACTGGCGGAAACCCCAAAACTATGAGGTTGACCCCCGTTATTCTGTGACCTGTGCGAGACCTTACCATCCCCAAGTCAGTCGTTTTCCTCTAGGGTAGATAGGGGAGCAAAACGATTATTTGTAAAAATGGGGTGGTTGAAAGGGGTGTCTAATTGATGACCCCGGGGAAAATAACGCACCACCCTGAAACCAGAAGTAGGATGTCTAGAAGGTGTTTAGTACCAATTTCATGAAAACAGAGAGATACCTGTATTAGGGCGAGGATAAAAGTAGCTCAGATCAAGTGTTAAGATCCCACCCTCCCCTCTAGGTACCTTTCCTTCGCAGATGAACCTGACTGCTCTGGGGTCTCTAAAATTTACAATTATACAATCCCCTGCCAAGTCCTTACGTCTGCTACTCAACCAACTCACTCTCCTTACATAAAGGATTTCACTGTTGATATATCCTGGCAGTGGTCTATAATTGCTGAGCCAAAATATAACTTTATTTTTCAATTCCCTGAGTCAGGGGGAAGGTCAATACAGGGAAGCTTCCTCTTCCTATCTTCTGCAACTGCCACCTCCTTCTCTTTAGGGATTGACTCTACCGCCACATTGCCGGGTTCTATCACCTGCTTACCCTCCGCCCCTGTGCTTCAGCTCTCTTACTGGTGGTGAGGCTTGTCTTAAGTGCCCCAGAAGTGCCCCTCTCATCTTGTTGACTTGGGAGCCTGTGAGGTTGGGGTGTGTTGTGTTGGGGCTAACGGCAGAGTTACCAATATGAGCTGACAAAACAACTCCATTGGATACACTATTGTGGGTCATAGAACAGCCCACACACTTCTCCAAGACAGTAGTATTAGTCGTTACAATATTTTCCAGTTTCCCCAATTTTTCAAGGACTAATGTAATTCTTTCGAATAAGGGTAGCATCAGCGACTTCATCAAATGCTCTATCTGGCCGAAGAAGCTATCTGGGGGCTGTGCAGACAACGGCAAGCTTTGAGGCAACACAGAAGTCTGCTCCCCTGAAGTTGTGGTGGTAGGCAGCGTTCTATCGGTAGCAGGATGGGGCCTTGTAACAGGGGCCCCTCCTGGGATGGTGGGTGTAATTACTTTGGGGCATCTGCCCTTATGACCTCCCCCCCTTCATTTCCTTTTCCCATTTGTAGGTGGTTTTAAGGGGCTATCCTCTGAGACTGAACTCGAGATAGTAGGGGCCACCGTAGAACATGTATCAGATACATTGGTTGCCTCCATATCCCGACTCGTATCAAGCCATATGACGACCTTAGATGAGTTTGCGGACAGCAGCTCTGGGGTGATGGAGTCCCTAATGATACCCAGTGAGGAACGCTTAGAGAAGATAGGTTCTAGTGACAATCTCTTCTCCGTTATGGCTATCTCGCGTTCCAGCGCTACGGCAGCCCTAGTTATAAACTGGTCCATAGTTCTTGTCAAGGACCCACCCGTGCTGCCAGTCGCACTTTTATTCCCCTTCCCTGCCTTGGGTGACATGTTTTAATAATAACCCCAAATGGACCTGCAATCCCAGGCAATTAGCCGACTTTAGCTTTTACACTTGTAGGCGACAAGAAAAAATAAATATAAACCCCTACTACTGCCACGGATGGCAGGAAGACTGTGGGACGACTTTAAAAGACAACAAAGTAAGTTCACTGACCCACAGTCTTTGCAGACGCCACAGTCCGTATAGAAAATGTTAGGGGGGGTTGCCCGAACCGGCATCCTCCGGCCCCGGATGGCCACAGATGGCCCGCCCTTTGCCCGTTCTTCTCCCGGGACGCTCCTGCGCAGCGGGGCCCAGGGTCAATTATGTAGAGAGCACAAGGTCCTGTGGGCGGGGCTGAGCGGCAAACGCGGACCAGGTGTTGCCGGTCACGCAGGGACTCCTGGTAGATTGAGTTCCTGCGGCGTTCAGCGCAGCCTGCTCAGTGCCCTTTTCACCCTGCAGCACAACAACAACTGCTCCACTGGCAGCACCTCCCCAGAGTCGAGGGCACGAAGCGGCACCCACACAACGGGTGCGGCAAGGCGTGGGTAATATCCTCCTCAATCGTCCAGCAACAACAGGGCTCCTCCTCGAGCATCAGAAAGGTCGGTTCATATGCAAATCAGCCTTGACCCTGTGCCTCATGGGAACAGCCCAGCCCGAACTGCCAAGCCATATCTTCCCTGGACCGGATTCGAGCATCCTAGGACCGGTTTCTGGCTATCAGTCGTCATCAGCCAGGATAGCTTGACTCCAGTGGTGTGGAGAGCACGGGACTCACGTCTGAGCATACCTGTCCCACTCGGGATGGCAAATGCAAAAACAACAGTTGATGGACAGAATGCAGAACAATGTCATACATTCACCCCAGAACAGAGATCGGGGCGTAAATCCATCGTGTTTTTGCACTCCACACCATCTCAGTTCAGACATGGCCATATGCAAATCAGCCTTAACCCTGTGCCTCATGGGAACAGTCCAGCCCGAACTGCCAAGCCATATCTTCACTGGACTGGATTCAAGCATCCTAGGACCGGTTTCTGGCTATCAGCCGTAATCAGCCAGGATAGCTTGACTCCAGTGGTGTGGAGAGCACGGGACTCACGTCTGAGCATACCCGTCCCACTTGGGGTGACAAATGCAAAAACAACAGTTGATGGACAGAATGCAGAACAATGTCATACATTAACCCCAGTACAGAGATCTGGGCCTAAATCCATCTTTTTTTTGCACTCCACACCATCCCAGTTCAGACATGGCCATATGCAAATCAGCCTTCACCCTGTGCCTCATGGGAACAGTCCAGCCTGAACTGCCAAGCCATATCTTCCCTGGACCGGATTCAAGCATCCTAGGACCGGTTTCTGGCTATCAGCGGTCATCAGCCAGGATAGCTTGGCTCCAGTGGTGTGGAGAGCACAGGACTCACGTCTGGCCATGTCTTAACTGGGGTGGTGAGCAAAATAACTATGGATTAAACCCAGATCTGTGACTGAAAGTGAATGTTTTACCAATGTGCAACATTCCGTCCATCATCTTGTGTGTTTTGCTGTTCACCCTATGTGGGAAGGGTATGCCCAGACGTGGGTCCCGTGCTCACTACGCCACTGAAGTCAAGCTATCCTGGCTGAAGACGGCTGATAGCCAGAAACCGGTCCTAGGATGCTTGATTCTGGTCCAGGGAAGACATGGCTTGGCAGTTCGGGCTGGACTGTTCCCATGAGGCACAGGGTCAAGACTGATTTGCATATGACCATGTCTGAACTGGGGTGGTGTGGTGAGCAAAATAACGATGGATTAAACCCAGATCTGTGACTGGGGGTGAATGTTTTGCCATTGTGCACACATTACATCCATCAATTGTTTTTGCATTTGTCACCCCCAGTGGGACAGGTATGCTCAGACGTGAGTCCCGTGCTCTCCATGCCACTGGAATCAAGCTATCCTGGCTGATACGGCTGATAGCCAGAAACCGGTCCTAGGATGCTTGATTCTGGTCCAGGGAAGACATGGCTTGGCAGTTCGGGCTGGACTGTTCCCATGAGGCACAGGGTTAAGACTGATTTGCATATGGCCATGTCTGAACTGGGGTGGTGTGGTGAGCAAAATAACGATGGATTAAACCCAGATCTGTGACTGGGGGTGAATTTTTTGCCATTGTGCACACATTACATCCATCAATTGTTTTTGCATTTGTCACCCCCAGTGGGACAGGTATGCTCAGACGTGAGTCCCGTGCTCTCCATGCCACTGGAATCAAGCTATCCTGGCTGATACGGCTGATAGCCAGAAACCGGTCCTAGGATGCTTGATTCTGGTCCAGGGAAGACATGGCTTGGCAGTTCGGGCTGGACTGTTCCCATGAGGCACAGGGTTAAAACTGATTTGCATATGGCCATGTCTGAACTGGGGTGGTGTGGTGAGCAAAATAACGATGGATTAAACCCAGATCTGTGACTGGGGGTAAATGTTTTGCCATTGTGCAACATTCCGTCCATCAATTGTTTTTGCATTTGTCACCCAGAGTGGGACGGGTATGCTCAGACGTGAGTCCCGTGCTCTCCATGCCACTGGAATCAAGCTATCCTGGCTAATGACGGCTGATAGCCAGAAACCGGTCCTAAGATGCTTGATTCCGGTCCAGGGAAGACATGGCTTGGCAGTTTGGGCTGGACTGTTCCCATGAGGCACAGGGTCAAGACTGATTTGCATATGGCCATGTCTGAACTGGGCTGGTGTGGTGAGCAAAATAACGATGGATTAAACCCAGATCTGTGACTGGGGGTGAATGGTTTGCCATTGTGCAACATTCCATCCATCAATTGTTGTTTTTGCATTTGTATCTCCTCTGGACCACCAGGTTGCCTATTTTCACCTACCAATCCTCCTTGCCACAGATATTACCCAAGGTTAATTGTGGGGTCCCATCATGTTTTCATTAGAGTGCCGACAGTTGTGGCAATTGTGGTAGCTTCACTATGGACGTCAGGAGTACATGTATTTCCATACTCAAATGACTGGAGGGTGAAGGTGGGGGCCACCAGCTCTTGGTAAGGAACATTTTCAAGGTGCTATCACTTTTTTCCATGGCTAGGGTTTTAACATCAATGTCAAGAAATCCTATCTTATACACATATAAGTGTTAACATTCAGAGGGACGGTCCTGGACACAATCTGCCTGAAGGCCTGCTCTATGAGTTTCCACTGACTCATCTTCTGTTGAAAGCCCTGTGAAGAGTGACTCCAGATCAAGCACAGCTGATTCTGATCACCCTTGACTGGGTGAGGGAGATTTAATGCACAAATCTGTTGGTACTATGCATTCAAACCCCTTTTCCTCTCCCTCAAAGAGTGGACCTCTTCTTGCCACGTTGGTTGGGTACTCTACCTTAATTTTCAAGCACTGCAGCTGCTCGTATGGAGATTTAGTGGTACCAACAGGAGTTCTTTTTAACTTACCTGAAGCTATGGATGTCATTTTGGCAGCTATGAAACAGGGGCATATCTGACTCCTTCAGTTCTTGTCTCTCTTGTGTTCTCCATTTTGCCTTTTTGCTTGTCCATCAAGGTCTAGATATGGCTATTTTAAATGAAGTTTGGGTGTGCTGGGAAGACTTCTTTGTTTAATTTGCAGTTAATGGCATGTTTTCTGAAGGTTTTTTGTTTCTTCCCACTGTGTTCATTGTTAAACGTTGGAATTTTAATCCTGTTTTGACTTTTCTCATTAAATCCCCCTTTGGGCTGATGCACAGTTGCCCCTCCAACTTCTCACTTTGAAGATTGTCTTCTCACTGTGCCTTTACCCATAGGATCAGTGAATTCAGGCCCATCAATTTGACCACAGTTCCCAGTATTTTACCTGGATGAATTGGTTTTTCGCACCTGTCCATTCTTTCTACCAAAAGAGAGATTTTGTTTTTCAAATGAGCCAGTCC
Source organism: Lissotriton vulgaris (assembly GCF_964263255.1). Lineage (NCBI taxonomy): Eukaryota > Metazoa > Chordata > Amphibia > Caudata > Salamandridae > Lissotriton > Lissotriton vulgaris. The sequence continues at coordinate 1,330,984,608 of NC_141687.1, forward strand.
ATCACTATTTCACATGTCTTTCCTTTTCCTCATCTCACCAAAAAGGAGGCCCAGCTACGTAGATTGGACTGAGACATATGGTATCCTATTACATCTACCGCACTCAACAGGACACAATAGATGATCAGCTCTTTGTGGACTTCACTGCAACTGAGAAGAGCAAAATGATGCCCAAATGCAACCCTTCACACTCTGTTAAGTGTATCAAGATCTCCTTGCCAAGAAAAACTCCCTACAAGGCATTAATGCCTTCACCACCAGAGTCAATGGCTGCTTCCATCACCCACACCAGAAGTGTTCTAGTAGATGACATTGGTGTGCATGGTCATATTTACAAACTTTTGCCAAACTTCCCTGCCTCACACCCCAAGCATGTAGCGAAGAATACTTTGCCAGAGCGGGTTGTGGGATTTCCTTGGTAAGCTTCTTTAACTATTCAGTCTCGCGACCCAGAAGGTATTATTTTTGGACTCAAGCATATGCTGAGAAATCTTCAGTTTTGTACATATCCATCAGAATGCAAAGTTAATTACCTTCGGTAACAATATTTCTGGTGGTGACATAATCTTCCTCCTGATGCCTCACCTCAGTTCTTCCTCCCAGTGAGTTGGTGCCATGATTAATAAGTTCCCTGTGTGTGAAAATATATAATTTACTGTACTGTCACTCTGGGTTCTTTCTCCATGATCTAATGGAGCTTGGAAAAAGTCCCAGAATTGATGCCAGTGTGTTCTGATACAAGAAACAACTACCAATTGCCAATACTGCAACTTATTTAATCAATAATAGACAAGTTAGGACACAATCAAACTGGCCTTTCGAGACCGCTTTTTCAGTTTGACTTAATCTATTTCTTTTTCACGCTGTGATTTTAGAACATGTTCTTTTTAACAAACTTTAGAATTCGATCATCACTACAAATATTACGACGGACCCTATATACATCAAGTTATTCTCAACAAACTAAATTCCGCATCAGATCCATGCAACTCCATTCATTCTTTCAGCCTCAGACACCACCTCTTCAATCATACTCAAATTTCTGCTTCTTCACTCATTCATAAACTCGCTCTAAAAGGTGCTCATACAAACAAAAACAAAAAGGAAAATGCAACAAAAACTCTTCAACTCACTATTGGGGTACAAACAATTACAAAACTGTGAATCAATTTTCTCAATCCAAACTATTTTCATCAGAAAAGTTACTAATTCGAATAAACTATTTTAGCAAAAGGCCATCTTAAATTTTATTGCTGAATGTACACTTTTAAAAAAAAAAAAGCCTAAAACACTTTGCTAGATTGGCCTTGCGACAAATGTTCGACGCGTTTCGAGTTCCTTTTGTAGGGAACTCTCTTCAGGACCTCATAGTTCTGTAAAAAAAAAGAAAACATTTGTCTTACTTAAAGTAGAACAAGCAAAACATCTCTGGACACTATCTCGTCAGGCAGCTCATGCCTTCTTACCTTAATTCTTTACAAATGTATTTCTTGAAGGATACTGGCACATGCACCCTAAAATAAAGACATTTTAAAATCATATATAACCAAATTCTCAAAGGGTCGCTTCTAAACTAAATGAGTCTTAGTAAAAGCAGTCTGGTAGCTTACTTGTATTCTTCTGCGAATGTGGAACCTCCCCGAAAGGGGTCTTGTTGTCTACTGGACTCCTGGCTCAAAGTGGGTTGTTTTCTGTAGTAAACAATGTGTATCATCATTTTACAATTGCGTACTTGTTCAAAAATTTATTTAAATTCTGGCAAGGAGGCTTGTTGATTTTCTTGGGCTAATCGTACCTGAAAAAGGCGTCTTTCGTGTGAAAAGTTCAAAATGTGCTTCCTGTTGTCTTCACCGTTATGTAAAACATATAAAGGTCACTTTAGATGGCATAGTCCTCAAATCTCCGACACATTTCAGTGTGTTCTGATAAGCGCCTCATAGTCTCCAATGTCATCACATCTGTGGCGGGTAGGGTAATGGCTGAGGCCACATGGCTTCACTTGGTAATGCTGGAGAACTATTGCTGGGGAAAACATTTACAATTCATTCTAGAGCATAATCACACGGCAAGGACTCTTTTGGAGGATTGTGCCAAAAATATTGTTAACAAAGGTAAGTAACTTTTTTGTGCTTGGATATGGTATTGGTCCGCTAAGGAAGGCATGGCACGCAGTTGCTACCAGCAGGCACTTAGTAACATATGGGAGGGTAACATTATTTGGTAACAAGTGCTGGAGCTCAGTCTCTCAGTGACCTGTTGCTGAGCAGGGTGGCAGTGAATTGTTGAAGCAACTAAGGGCCTAGTTACGATGTTGGTCAGACTCAAGTCTGCACAACATCGTTTTGGTACTGGGAACGACTGACCTCCTGTCGGCGGTCCTAACCAACTGATTAGGATGTGACCGAAAACTGTTCGGAATGGATGCTCTCATTGTAAAACGGTGAGGTGCAATTCATCCCTGTACACAGTGGCAGGCACCTCAAGGTGCTTGCCATGGGTTGTCTGGATCAACAGGAGGCGGCGCACCCATGGGGGCCCCCAAAGTCGACTTCCTACAGCCTTTCTATGTCGAAGAGGCCGGCACAGAAAGGCTGTAGGAATCCCACATTGCGGAAAGAGCCGCCCTTGCGATTATTGTAGTCATTCCGGCTGGCGGACGGGCTCTCCATCTTAATGGGTCGGTCAGAAAGGAATGTGACCAGCTGATTACGATGCGGTTGGAATTGCTATGACCGACGGTCTGAGCCGTATACTACCACATCGTAATCAACCCTCAGGTGTAGACGCTGTTAGTGAATTGCACATTAGTGATGATGATTATTCTTACTATGCTTAAATGCAGTTTGAATAGGTACTTATCTTTGAGAAAAGCATTGTATTAGTCAAAATTTGGCAATATGCACACAAAAGAAACTCATTAGGTTCTACAGGCTTATACCTACAATGTATTGGAAAAGATAGTGAGGCATTATTCCCTAATTCACAGATGAAGAAATAAATGATGTGATGAGAAAATCCTCCGTCAGAGCTCTAAAATCCTCACCATAATAACACTAATGAATGGAAACAAATTTGAGATTTGAACTAAAGATCATCCTAGTCAGCTCTAACTATGGACTGCAGATGCAACCTATACTGCCTGAAGCTTCTTGGCCACAGGCAGCAGTGGATCCCAAGTCCTGCCCATGTGTTAACTTCAACCTACACTCTATTCCTCTGTGCCTGGTGACCCCTGCCTCTTGATCCTACTCAACACTAACAGCAGCGGCCCGTGCAAGTTAGAGCGGTGGAGCGGTGGGGATTTTGACAGACGACGTTGAAGAAAAATTATTTATTTATTTGATTTTTCCTTGTGGTCGTTTGTCAAATCACCCCCTCCACCCACTCCACCGCTTTTACCAGCACATGCCGCTCCTGAACACTAACCTCCTCATCCTCCCTTGAAAGAAAATCTAGGCAAGGCCAAGGGTGGTGTAAGAGGTGATACAAACCTAAAGGCTTGAGGCATTTCCCATCGATATAATGTTGATCTTCATTACCATAGTACACTTTTTAACTCCCACCCACATCTTGTAAAACATAAATGACAACTCAGCCTAGTTTGCATGCTGGTCCTGCCGTGGTAGAAGTGACTGGAGCTAGAATCCAGGACAAGGTGTCAAAAAAGTTGTCCCTTGTGTTATAGTGTCTCTGAATTTGTGGGCTCCTTGTTACAGATGTATCCACTTAATCTAAGGAGTTTGAGGATAAAGATTAGGTGCTTGTACAGATAAATGTGAAATATCATTTCTAAAAGTCAGTTCAAGACCATTTCCCCTATATTGTTGGCCTTGTCTGTTTTTTTTGTAGCCTCAGTCAGTCAGTGCAGCCCTTCCACTGCCTAGTGACTTCTGTCCCCCAGAGTGGTACCATTCTGTAACAGAAACACAGTTGTTCTAATAGTCAAACTAGTCAATGTGCTTTTCTGATTTGTGTTCACCTAAATGGCACATCATCCAATAGACCATCCTGAATAAGAGGCCCACGGAGTCCAGCAAATAATATATTGCACTCAGTTTGTACCTCCTGGTCTTAAAAAACATAACCTAATTAATTCCTCCTTTCTATTGAAGCAAGCCGGGTATCTATAGATGCTGAATATGGATGAGAAATGGTAGCTGGGTTGGTCTTTCCAGCTTTCAAAGCCATTGCGGGTTCTGTAGAATTTTTTAAAGAACTTTGAGTGAATGCAGCAATCTTCTTCATTGAAGAGCAAAGGCAGGGCACGGACAAGTCCATTCAGACCCTGGACTTGTGGGTGTCTCAAAATGATGGCCTTGAGAAACTTTAAAAAAGGGTCAACGCTGATTTCACAACTTTGACATACAGTTTTATTCTGGGCTTCACATAGCTGTCAGATTAAATATCACTTTACTAAATACACTGAGCATTAATCTCTATTTTAATTGAGACTTAGGGGCTCCTTATGATGTCGATCGGAAGGCCATCAAACAGCTTGTTGGTGGTGGTCCGCCTGACATCTGATGCATCTGTCCGACCGCCATATTAGGATACAAGCAGTCTGACTGATGCCTGCGGGGAGAATCCGATCCACCTCCGACAGGCTGAAGGAGCCTGTCAGGGCGGCGGGATGACCGTAGTCCCCAAAATGGAGGCAGTGCCTGCTCAGGCAGTGCTGTAAGGATTATGATACACCTTTCCGACAGCCTTTTCATGTTGGTTCTTCTGCCATGAACAGGCTGTCAGAAAGGGTCTTTAAGAGCCCCTAGCAGGTGCCTGCCACACAGTGCATGGATGTTTTAAAAGTGTTTTTTCTTCTTCTATTGCAGCTTGATACAGCCTGCAGCACAAGCCACAATCGGAAGAATACACTTGCTGGCCCCCCTGAAGGCTATGACATCCAAATAATGGTGGCAGGACCACCATCTTCTTGTCTGGCAGTCCCGTTTCCACTAGGATGTTGGTCTGGCGTTCGTCTGACCGGCATCGTAATGAGGTCCTATGTCTTGAGTCAGTATGTACAATTGTGAAGTATAGTTTGTAATGTTGTGTTCAGTATATAAGTCTTTAATCTTAGTCTACATCCACTGTTATCTAACTTTATTTTTAAAACACATTTTATTTGTCAAAACTTCACATATGATGCTGAGCTCTGTGACCCAGAGACAGCTGCCTTATTAAGATATATCAATTGAATTTGACCATTTTTCGTGAAATTTCAGGAGAAGAGGAAAGGCGATACATATAAAATCAGAACCTCAGAACAGTAACCACCCCACCCCCCAGCGCACTGTCATTTAGTCCAGAACAACATATCACTTTCAAAACATTGCCATTGTACCAAATAAGACATCATCATCCACAAAGCAACTGTTCTGCCGATGGGCTGTAGAAAAACGGCATAAGTTAGACCACAACAGAAAGAAAAATAACAGCAAAAGATATGGAGATCACACTGGGTCTCGGCTCTGGTCCCCCTGTGACAGCTCAAGCTCCAAACCCCGATAGTCATCCCAGTGCTTCCAGATCTTGAAGTGCTTCCGGGGGCACCCCCTGCCCTCAAATACTGGGATCTCCAGTCCCACAGAAAAATCTAGACCGTTTTTCCATGCAGAGACAGAGGGAGTGACTGCTGCTATCCAATCCCTAGCAATGTCCCTCTTCGCCAGGGTAAAGCCCAGGAGCATGAGATGGTGCTTATAGATATTGCCCCGATCCCTTCCATCACGTGCAGAAGGACCAGCTTTGGCGAACTGGGGAGCTCCCACCCCAACACCGCAGAGAGACAGGCCAGCACCCCCCTCCAGATTCTTGCTAATGCAGGCAGTGCCAGACAGTATGCAGTAGAGTCCCATCCTCATGTTCGCACCGGAGACACACCAGGGAGGCCACTAAACCCGCCCTCCAGAGCCTGACCCTTGTATAATAGACTCAATGGAGGTACTTGAATTGGATTAGCCGTAGGCTCATCGCGATGGCAACTCCTTGCGGAGATGCCAGAGCCTCTGACCAGTCTTCTTCCTCCATTGGACCAACATCACCCTCCCAGGTCTCCCTTAAATTCTGCAGTTAAGGGGAACAATGTTTAACTAGGGACTGGTAGATTTTAGAGATCGTGTGATCCTGAAGGTCCCCAATAAATACCTTGGCTTCCACCGGGCTGAACTCCGCCAGCGATTCCAATCCCTCCAAGCTAGGGGAAATAGCATGTTGGAACTGTAAGTATTTAAAAAATTGGGTTTTCGGCATCTGGAAGTCTTTCTGGATATCCTGGAAGGATTTCAAAACAGGACCCCGCATTACGTCGCCCAAGGTGGAGATCACAATATTATCCCAGTCGCGGAACCCAGGTAGAGCTGTCAGGTGTGCCAAGCGGCCATTATGCCAAACCAGGGACGCCCCAGTCAGTCTGTTCCACCAACCCAATTTCCATAGCTTCTGCCTCAAGATCTGAAAAACAATCCGCGTGGCAGGTGGCAAGGAGCGTCCCAGCAGGGCAGAGTAGAGAATTGTATGTTAGGTGTGGTCTCCCATACACCGAGGCTCGACGGCATAGGCCTTGTCTGTCCTGTCCCCATACCACCACTCGTTTAAGACAAGCAGGTGCGATGCCATATAATGTGACCAAACATCTGAGGATGCTAATCTCCGCAATATGTAGACTGAAAGCAAGTCCGTAGCGCCACTCTAACTGCCCCACCATCCCAGAGGAACTGGCCCAAGGCTGCATTCACCTGACGGGACCACCTCGGGGTAAACGGGTATGGATGATTCTGCAGTTGGTACAGAAGACGCGGGAGAGATTCCATCTTAAAAATGGCTGACAGGCCATAGATAGACAAGGGCATGTGGGACCAGGTCTTAATGTCCTCACGCACACAATCCCATACAGGTGCCAAGTTCCGATCCCAAGCCGTGGTAGGAGAGTTGGACAGGAACACTCCCAGATATTTCACTCCTCCTTGAACCACCTGCACCGGTGACGCACAGGAACCTAGAGCGCCCCCGCCTCCCAAGACCCATCAGGTGGCTCTCCGAGGGTTCATGTATAGGCCTGAGGTTTCCCCAAAGGATTGCATTATGAGCAGCAGCCGGGGTCCTGTCCTATCCAAATTGGCGAGGAAGAACAGCACATCATCGGCGTACAGTCCTATACGATAGATCGGACAATCAGTGCGCCCATTCAAAACCGGACACCTGAGCGTCCATCCATACCCAGGCGGCCAGGGGCTCCACTGCAAGCGCAAATAAATATGGCGACAATGGAAACCCCTTCCTTGTACCCCGCCCAATAGAGAATGTAGAGGAGACAGAGCCCGCCACTCGCACCAATGCCGTTAGATCTGTAAACAACAGGGTTAAATACGACAAGAATCGAGGTCCTATGTTCAACCTTGGCAAGAGTGCAAATAGATATACCCAGCTTAAAGAGTCGAATGCCCTGTCTATATCCACCAGCAGGAGCGCTGCACGTACCCCCAACCCCTGGACAGTCACCACTGCAACATGTGCCTGTCGAATATTGTGGCGGGTCGCCCGTTGGGGCATAAACCCGCCCTGATCTGGATGTACGAGCGAAGCTGTATGGGGTCGAAGACGATTTGCCAGCGCCTTGACCAAAATCTTGGCTTCGACATTCAGAAGGGAGATAGGGCGATACGAGGCGTGCTGTTCAGGTGGTCTGCCAGGCTCCGTGTGTCTCCAATCACTGGGCAGTCTACCCCCGTCCTTGGCCTCCTCCACTACCTCACGGTAGTGGTGCCCCAACTGCAGAAAGTATTTTTTTAAAAATTCGCACGGGAAAACGTTTGGGCCTGGAGCCCTGCCAGGATTCAGATCCCCCAATGCTGCCCCAGTTCTTCCTCTGTGAGTGGGCCCTCCAATTCCTCCTGTGCTTCATCAGAGAGCGCCTTGGGTGGAAGGTCGACTAAAAAGCGACCAATAACTTCTACTGCTAGGCATTCCTTGGGGGCATACAACTCCGCGTAGTACTCGGCGAAGCTGGCAGAAATTGCTGACGCATCAGAAAGAGGTGATCCATCCGGCCCCACAACTCCTGGGAGAGCCTGGGGACGAAGTGTCCCCTGACATAATCTATGCAACATCTTGCCAGATTTATTGCCCCACTGATAAATCCTGCTATGGGTAGCCAGCCACGCCTGACAAGCCTCATCTAGGAGAATATGAGAGTATTCCTACTGTGCCAGCAGCAACTGGGGCGAACCTGTCTCTCCCCCTCCTCCCCGCCTCTAGCCCGAGGATAGCAGCCTCCGTCCGCACAAGGGCCTCTCTACGCAATTCTCTGATGCTACACAAAAAGAAATATCTACGTCCCGAATAGTGGGCTTCTTTGCGTCCCACAGAGTCTCAGCCCCTCGTACCGAGCCAATGTTAATCACTAAGAACTGATCAATGGCGTCCTCCAACCATTTCCTGTAATCCCCCTTCTGGAGATTCCAGGCCGAGGGGCACCACCGGAAAGGCCCACGGGCCCCTCTGGCCTGTAGAGTGAGGGCAACCAGTAAATTTTCCGAAAGTCCCTGTGGGAGAATGTCAGCCACCGAGAGATAAGTGTAGCTCTTCGTCGCACCATGTAACCTGCGCCGGGGTTGACCCAGTCCAGACACGTCATTAGGGAATAGAGTTTAGTAGGGTGGTGGACCTCCAGCAGACCCCCCAGCTTCCACCGATCCCAGGCCATATCCATCACATCGTTCCTATCACCACCAACAACAGCAAGGCCCTTGGGTATGTCTGCCCACACGGTCATAATTTTCTCCGCAGCCCCCAGGAAAGAGACGGGTGGCATATACGCTCCCTAAAATGAAGGTATCTCCACCCACCGTACCCTGCATGAACAAGAAACGGCCCTGCATGTCCCCCATGTCTTGACATGTGTGTATGTAATTCTACGATGTATCAGAATAGCAACCCACCAGGACCCCCTCACGAACCCTGAGAGAAATACATGAACAAATCCAAAGTGCTGAAAACACAGCTCCTTCGTCCCCATAAGGTGTGTCTCCTGCAACATCAATACGCCAGCGTGGGCGCGCTTGGCTTGCTTCAGAATAGCCCCATATTTAATCTTGTCTAGTGCCCCTCTAATATTCCAGCTGATGACCCGTAGGAACCCAGAGGTCTACTGTGTACTATCGATCATTACTACCCTGTACAGGCCCCATGTAGGTTAATGACTTTATCAACAAATCTCCATACACTCTAACAGACTCCGGAACACGTTCGGACAGTGCAGCTACAAAACAAATCTCCCCCCCAAAACACAACCCAACAGTCCCCTCCCCCACCCTGGACCTCAAGAAAAGTGAAGTACCTGTCGCGGAAGGCAGAGCAGGCTGACCCCAACAGGAGATCCCACCCCTCACCCGCCAATGGATCCCCAGTTCACACCCCAATGTCAGCTGGTCCTCTCTCCGTATGCAGAACCCCACGAGAGATCGGCCTTCATCTGTACTTCTCCGTTCATGGCAAAAAGTTCAGGTCAATGGAATTACGTGATCATCCTACGGCTAGTCTGCCGACACATGTTGTCGCGAAATCGACCCCTCCCGCGCAGAGGCACCACCTGACCTGGATCGACGCCTGCACTTAGAGCGCCTGCCACCTCTCCCCCTCGGCTTGAGCTGACTCCGGATAGTCGCACTTGGAGGAATCTGACTCCCTCCCCGGCGGCAAATGAGGGCATAACTGCACCGTCTCGTCAGTCCACAGGAATTCTTCCTCCGGTGAATCAAAGAAGTGGGTGTGGGACCTGTATACCACACGCAACTTAGCTGGATAAAGCATTTGCATGACCGCAAGTGACCTTTTTATAAACAAAACAGCCAAAATATTTGATTTTGAGAGCTGTTCCGGATGTCAACCCCACTCACTCCAACTCCACCCCTCACACTCCCACGCCCGAGTTGCGCAACTCCCACTGAAGACCACCCACCCGCCAATAACATAGAACCAAAAAGGAAAGTTATAGACAAAATATCAGAGCTGAAGAGATACAGTACCAATCATAGCAAACACCCCCCCAGAAGACCGTTGCTGGACCTGTTTTGTGTAGTCCGAGAAAATCAAAATGCAGGAATTGTCATATAGCAACGGCTCCTTGGCCCGGGCCTTCTTTCAGGATAGCGTCCCGATCATGTTAATTAAGAAGCTTGGCGATAATAGGTCTCGGGCGGGCTCCCGGTGGGGGCTTCTGCATCAAGGCCCTTTGTGCACCTTCCATCACAAAACTCCCCAGGGCGAAGCCAGCCCTCAAGCCACTCTGTAAGGAACCGCTCCATGTTTTCACTCTCGCAGCCCTCCGGGAAGCCAACGGAGCGCAAGTTGTTGCGCTGCGCTCTCCCTTCGGCATCCTCCACCCGTGAGGCAAGGCCCCATTGCGCGGTCTCCAGAGACGTTACCCTTTGCTGCAGTGTGACGACCACATCCTCCACTCCTGAAATCCTTGTCTGCGTCTCTGTAAAGCGGGCTGCCACATTCCACAAGTCCTGACGCAGCAGCATGACATTGGAGCCGACAGCCCAGATCCTGGCCTCCAGGGCGTCCCTGGACTGGGTAATGGGGGCCATAAGGGCAGCATTGTCCGGCACAGCACTCTGAAATCCCCCGGGCGCTGCAGCAGGGTCCCTATTGCCTGTAAAGTTGTCAATCATGCTCTGCTTAGTCGATCCACTGCCCGGTTTTGTCCCTGGTCATGATAAATTGCTCACCGCCGTCCACCCCTGAACAGGGCCCACCACCAATCAATGTACCGCCTTTAAAGCGTGCAAAAATATCCCAGCCAAGCAGAGAAGGGCAATGCGCACGAACTCGGCCCCAGCAGTCTCGCCAGCACCTGCAATAGAGGGGCACCCCACTATTCAGGAGGGGGCCGAGGTCTTTCACCCGGGGGAACCAAAGGTAACTTAAGCCGCAGAACAGACTGAGGCCACAACCAGGATGCCTATTGAGGGTCCATACGGCCCGATAGACCGCCGACAGGAGCCCCCAGTGTGAGGGTGGAGGGGAACGAGGCTCTCAGCCTGCCACACGCTCGACAGCAAGTTGATATGGGGGGGCACCACCGGCAGAGCCCAGACTAGCGCCTCTTCAACAGGCGAGACCCGCTCCCAACTGGGTCCCTCCACACGGCCCAGCCGACCGCCGATCAATAGTACTCAGTAGAAGGTGGGAGAGAGGGAGAAGGCACAGCAACGGGCCCCAGCGGTGGGCCACCTCTCAACCTCTCCCCTCTCCTGCAGGCCTCATGTGCCCCCCTCAAGGTGTCCCCGCTGTGCACTCCCCCCCCTGCGGCCCTATAAGACCGCCAAACCCCCAACCGGTATGCATACAGAAAGAGGGGGGGGAGACAGGGACCAAGGATATGTGAGGGGGTGCGGGCCGCTGCTAGGACTCACACCCTAAGATCGCAAGGGTACTCATGCGCCCCAGCCGGCTGCCGGGACAGGGAAGGCTCCGGTTGCTATGAAGGGCCCCCTTCACCTCCGAGATCTGGCCGGACCACTGCTGCACGGGAATGTAGCCCTGGGGCGGCGGCCAGCTGACCGCGCTGCGCACTCATCCCGACACTACACCGCCGTGGCCCGATACGGCCGCTGAGCCAAACCGCACCCCGCAGGAGACCCAAAGACCAGGGGGCAACCGACCCTCGGGAATAGAGCCCCGGTCTGCAGACACCTGCTGGAGCCGCAGCTGCCGCATCTGCCGCTGCTGCAAAGTCACGCCTCTACGGCCAAGGAGGTAGGCGACTCCCTGGCTCCAGACGAGGCCGCGCCTCCAGCAGGCCGCGTCCCCCTCAAGTCACCACACAGCCGCCTCGGATCCTCTACAAGTCTGCCCCCCCCCACACACTATTATCTAACTTGACTATGGCTGGTGCCATGGGTTGGAGGAGGACATGCCAGTTAGTTTGCCTCCCAGCTGCCTAACAGCACTCGGTGGCTACAGATTCTTTAGCATTGTGTTAACTTTTTAAACTAGCGGTTGAGGTTGCAAGAAGTGAGTGTAGGAAATTTTGTGGGAAGGCAACTGGTGAAACAGTGAAATAAGACTTGATTAACATGCTTAACTGTTTTACCCCAAAGCTTCGTAAAAGCTGATTTTTTTTAAATCATTCACCTCTATTTCATTGAACAATTGCTTTTAGCTCCTTCTTTAAAAATCACTTACCTCTGCAATCAATTTGTTATTGAAGCAGCTTGGCTTTATTCCATCGGAAGAAACAGTCCAGGCTCAGTGCGTCTATCCAACCCAAGGCATATGAATATCTGAGAGATATGGGAGTCTCTCAGGACACCTCACCACTTTCTGTAGGGTGGGGTATTATTTTAAGTTATGCTACTGCCTCGGTTGCTGTGCATCCTATCTCTAAGCAATTCTTGTTCCTGCTGGCCAGATTTACCAGCTCTTTCCCATTTGCATTATAGTCTCAATTTATGCCACAGATAGAGCTCCCTGAAAATATTTTGTGATGTTGAAGTGACCTAAGATATATTACATTATTCTGCAGATAGGATCATTTGCAAAGGGTGGGCCATCCCATTCTAGGGGATCATTCATTTTTGCCCTGACTTCAAAGCGCTTAGTAGATGTGCTGCAAATATGTTTCTAAACTTTAGCCCCTTCGCCGAATTACACTGGTGTAACTTGCAGGGCAAACCTGGTTTAACTCCAGGCGGTAATAGTTTGTTCCACATGAAGATTAGTGCTGCATTCTGGCTGATAAGATGGAAGTCTCTATTCCCACTTTATATTACTGTCCATCAACCAAAGATGATGTAGAGGAGGTCGGCCTTCCATGCGATGGTTTCTCCTCCTACCTACTTCCTTGAGATTGGGACCCTGAAGAGGGAGGAGGGTGATTCTCGTGAGAGGTACATACAGTTCTCTGATGGTCATCTTCTTTTTAATCTCACCACCCACTTTCAAACTTCCCATGAACTCACCACCGGTTAAACATGTTGACATTCACCTTTAAGTTTCGTCCCTTCCAGGTATGAATGCGACCTTTCCTATCTATGTATGCATGCTGCAACAGTGTTTAATATGAATTAAGCTACAAAACAGGCTGCTTTACAAACGGATGGCTACACAATGTGGTGGTGCTACAATGGATCGTGCAGCGGGAGAGGCTGGCGGGAGCAGGAGGGTACACAGGTGATGTATTCCAAACCTGAAAGAGGAGGTGTGGTACGGCTTCAAGGGAAGAGCCTGGGAGGGGAGAGCAGGGACGCTTGGGAGAGGTAGTTTTTGGGGATTACGTGGAATTAGTGAATGGTATCTCTTTTGATGTTGCTTGGTGAGTCGATTTTTCAGCTGCTTGACGATGTGGGAAAGGGAAGCAGATTGGCTTCTATGAACTGGAATGATGCTCCAGATCCTAGGAGCACACCAAATTTTTTTTCTTGTCTTCCCACTTTTTGCACTTTTTGATTTCCAATCTAGTAATACTGCTGTGCGTCGTGTGTTCCACCAGAGGTTTTCGTCATGGACATCAGGTAAGTTATCTGCCACCATTGAGGGCTTTATAAAATGTGCAGCAGACTTGGAATATGATGCGGGTGAACAGAGGAAGCTAGTTGAGCTCTCAGAGGGTGTGATTTTGTTGGACATATAAAGATATTTGAGGTAGACCACTAAATGGACACAGCACTTCATGGGAGTTTCTGGTTTGCTGACCCACAGAGCATGCATTACCTTAATCTAGAGAGGAGAATAACAGACCCTGCTTGATATAAGGCCACTGTTAGTCCTGAAGTATTTACTTGAGTGTGATGTGGCTCTGGAAGCTGAGCTTGATGGTTATGTTGAACATCAGGGACTTTGTGCTCTCAACACATCAGGAAAGTTGAAGCCATTGACGTTCATACTGAAGAACCAATCTTCTCGATGGTGGTGCTAGCATTCGCTGCAATCAAATTGCTTAGTTTGACCATGGATGTCTAGGCTATAATTGTGGTGAAGCAATCCTTTAGTTGGTGGATGTAGTGGCCATATTAGACCTTTAGATAATTGTCATCCATGTTCCATGGGATTATGAACATGTGGCTAACAAGACTTACACAGGCTCCAGGTGCATCACCATTGAGAAGATGGTATCTTGGGGACTACTAGAGCAATGGGATGAGTTCACACTCGGAGGAGTTCGTGTGAGCATGGTTCGTTATATTTTCCATTTGCGGCTTTAACCATAAAGGGAAGAATGGTGTTAAAGAAAGCCCATTCTGGTTGTCACAAAATGAATTAGGACTCAATGATTGAGAGAGTTCAAGACCGCAGGGAGGTCTGCAGGATCAGGAGGCACCTGGTGAAAGTAATCATGGATCTGTAAAATATTATTTGCCCCCCAAAGTGTTTTCCATTTCAGCGATGACCTGTGATTTGGACCTAGTCTTTAGTTTTAAAGCAGTACTTTACATACGATCTTATTGTGACGTTGGTTGGTAATAGCTTCCTAAGTTATTTTCAATAGAAATGGCAGATGAATGATTGGATGAGAGTATGCAAGGTCATCCAGGTCCAAGGTGAATGTAATCAAGAGGAACTTGATGTGTCCAGTCCTAATTCTCTTAGGGGTGGAGCTTTAGATGAAGGATCGGTTGTTGATGTTGAAGGATGGCTTTTTAAAGGATGTTGAAGGGCAGTCATTTATTTCACTGTTGATCCTGGGATAGCATTGTCCATGTGTAAAATAGCTTTTAGAGATTAGAGACATCTTGCCCAGTTCTTAAGGAGAGGGTATTGTAGTTTTTTATTGGGGTGTGTTTCAGGCTGAGATTTGCAGCGTCACGTCACGTGGGAAACCACTGTGCAGAAGGGAACCGGTCATATGTGGCTCTGACAGAGCATAAATATTCAGGCACCCTGGGCACTTCTAGATCCATCCTACACATGCCCAGTGTGTGCAGTCTTACAATAAAGTTGGCAGTCCACAGGTAAATGGTTGTTCAGGCCTAACTAATACAGTAGAGATACTATGTCCTGTTGCAGGTGCGACATGGTCAGGATCTCACTGGCTACTAATGCCTACCACCAAATGGCAATGCTCTCACAGATTTAATCAGCTCCTTGCTAACAATGTCTTTATGGCATTTTTAAAGGTAGCCCTGTCTTCACTCTCCTCCTGTAGCGTCCGGATCCTTACCCTCCAGCCACAGCAATGCTGACAATACCCGCCCACTGACTGAGAAAGTTGTCTTCATCTTCCATTTTGTGCTGTGTTAAACTAGAGGCAGTCAAAATAGACCCCACTGGCTTCATTATTCCGATTTAAATGCACAGACGGAGCCCTACTTCTGCTTATGTGCCACAGGCACACTACAGGCACTCAACATACACACAGGATGTCACTGCAAGATTTTGGGTATTGACATAACTGTGGAATTTTACATTGGAGGGCCAGTAGGCCGGTCCCTCATTGACTCAGGTAAAAAGGTCCGGTGACACTATCAATATCAAAACCCGGCATGCTGCCATCACAGCTTCATATATCACACGCAGGGCTCATCTGTCCAACATGAGGGCATGCTAAATGCACCTCTCCAGGGAACAGGGAAGGTCCTGGATCTTGCACATTCCATGACAGACTTGGTCTCTGCACACATGTTAGCATGTTAGATCAGCGTAATTCCAGGGCCACACAAAAAGTCAGGATGCCAGATACATATGCAGTCGGGCACTCAGGACAAGAGAACTCATCGTACACCCTGTGGAGACACCCCTCCTCCTCAGTTTTCAGCACTCTGAATTGGCATGCATGCAGCATATGGTGCCAAAAAAGCACTGCTAAATAAATAGTGGAAACTACTCCCAGGAAACAGCAGTGGGGCAGGGAGTGGGGGTAAAAAAAAATCACTTACCGGCAGACCACCGCCTCTCCTCCATCCTCCATCCTCCATCCTCCTTCCTTGGTTCTTCTCTGAAAACAGTAACGGCCACATGCATCATTGTTGCCATTTGCGATTTCTAAAATGCAAAAATTAAGGAATCGCAACTAAGAAATCGCAAACGGTTATGCACCAAGAAATCGCAATGTTTTTTGCGATTTCTTAAAATTCCTTAATTGTGATTCACAATTTGCGAATCGCAATTAAGGAATCCCTTCCCATTGATTCCTATGGGCCTAGAGGCCCATAGGAATGAATGGGAAGTCATTCTCAATTTGTGATTTGCAATTTTCGAATCGCAAATTGAGAATGCAATTTCAAGGGTGCAGGGGGGGTCCAAAGGACCCCCCATGAACCCCTGAAATATAACATTAAGTGCATTTTTCACACAAACATTCACCAAGGGCATGTGTGTGTGTGTAAAAGGAAACTTTCAAAAATGCACTTTTGTGCATTTTTGAAAGTTTTCGCAAATAACCATGAAGGTCAACTTCATGGTAATTTACCTCTCCCTATTTGCGAATTCGCAAATTTAAAATGTTCTTGCATTGCATTTAAGAAATCGCAAATTGCGATTTCTTAAATGCAATCGCAATTTTAGCAATCGCAACATGATTGCGATTTCTAAAATTGCGAAAAACATGATGCATCCCAATTTTGTCAATTGCATTCGCAAGCGGCCGAAATTTGCGATTCGCACCGTTTGCGAATGCAAATGACAATGATGCATGTGCCCGTAAGCACCCAGGCTCCCCATAGTCAATCTCAATGCTGCAATTCAGTGTTGTGATTGGTCTAAGTGCAGGTGTTCAGCGCTCAACCAGGCAATGGTAGCCTGGGCATGTTCTTCACCCAGGCTGTATGCACCTGGGTGAAGAACATGCAAAGTGTGCAACCATGAGCCAAACATTCAGGCGCACTGACATAGTGCATATCGCTCCTCCCCCTACTCTGAGAGCAGAGCAGATCCGCCCTTCCAGCCAAGAAGTTGAAGCAGGAACAAATAAAATGATAATAACGTCGAGTTATTATCATTTTATATTTTCCCTTTCCTTCACTTCGAAAAGCAGTGGGGCGACGCTCCTCCACCTTAACAGAGGAGCCGCCACTGTAAATAAATAATATGTTGATATAGAGGTAGTGCAGTCTGCGATTATATGACAGAAAACTAAAAGATTGTATGGAACAAGGATGTAGAATTTATATAAATGGTGGCTCGAGGTGAGAACTTTGCTGATATAATTGAAAGTCGTTTCTTTGAAGTGGTAACTGCCTAAATTGGACAAGAGAGGGTTGGAGAGTTCTGCGAGACAGCAGGAGAGGTGTTGTCATCTATTTTGAGAACAAAATGGATAACCGAAAAAAGACTTGTGTGTGTTAGACTTTTGTGATAGTGACTCGCAATACAGTGTAAAAGAAGAAAGGTAGCTGAGGGACAGGACAGAAATTCAAGTCAACTTTATTCAGATTTGAGTTGTATGAAATTGTTCAGTGGCGACCTCTGTGAGCATCAAAGAGTGTTTTCACTCTGAGGGAACCGGTTGGTTGTTTAATGATCAGAAGGTTAAGTCACACATGGAATTAAAGGAACCAATAGGTTGCATGGAATCTAGAGCAGGAGATGTAGATTAATGACCAGTTCTCTTTCTGAAGTGTCTCCCTTTCAGAGTTTAAATTTTCTAAAGTAATGCATGAAGAAATTCTTCAAAACCAAGAGTGACATGTTAAAAATGGAAAATGTACAGACCTGACCTTACATGGTGCTGGTGTTTTGAGGAAGTGTAACAGGACTAATGTATGCAGATTGCACCAGGTTTACCTCAAGGCTAGAAAAACCTGTCAGATTAAATGCTTATTACCTTTAAAAGACAGAGCTAAATCTCGTTTTGATTGAAGCATTTATGTTTTCTCTTGCTGGATTGGATACTGGCCTTTCAAAAGATAGCCATCCTGTTTCATCATTAATGGCCCTGTTGCACGCACCATAAATGTAAAAACATGTGATACTTACTCAATACTTAAACGTTTTGGACACACTTTACTCCTCTGTAGGAAATGTTTTATTTTAGGAAGGAAGTGCGAGACTAGTAGATCCTAAACACATAGATGCCAAGTTTCAGATTGCTTCTTGTGTGATACTACCATGGATTAAATGTTTATGTGCGACATTTCATGCTTTATGTGTGACAGTATGAGCAAAACTTAATTGCGATTAAAACCATGTAGAAAAATCCCTGTAAAAATAAATATCAGAAATTACCCCACTCGGCTAGAAGCAAGTGTCTCTTTTTACTCAAATGTATTTGCACCGAGGTAGTGCCGCTCACTGGTGGTTTACTGCCATTGAATTTGAGGTTATCTGTGTCTGCAGAGAGCAGGAACCACTCACCAACAGCCTCCTAAAACAGTGCACACTATCCCGAGGTTTAACCATGACATCTGTTACTCTTTTCTTGACCCTTTTTCTTCTGCCCTGGCTGCAGGCACTGGTAGCAGGTAAATGCTGAAATTCGGAGCCTTTCTTAGCGTGCTGACAAACAACTTTTCACATACATGGCACAAAAAACAAAAACGTCAGTTCCTAGTGCAGAGCAACTCTCCAAACTGCGTGACAGAATGTTCCAGTGCGGGAATGTGGAATGATGAACGATTTGTGTTAGTCTAACTCGTGATGCGTGGCACTTGGCAGGGCTGTGTATGCCAAACCTTTTACCACTTGTAGTCGCTGCAAATGCTGTGTCAATTTTCCGTAGTTCCAGTTGAGTTCGCAGGGCTGCTACATACTAAAGCAATTCAACATATGCACCAGGAGGGGGCGGAGACAAGGCCAGGGGTATGACAAGAAACAGTGCAGTAAACGGGATTTGGCAACAGGGAAAACGTAAGTGACAAAAGTATCGAGTGAAGTCTGTGGATGCAGGACATGGCAGAAAGAGAAAGAGGTACCCCACTGCCGATTTCCTCCACACGTTTGTGCTCAGAGCATTCTCTTTTATTCTGGGCATGAGATTAAAGACAAAGCGAAAGGTCAAGGCTGTGGTGAAGGGCGCAGGAGGAGAGCCCCTGCCATGAAACTGCTAATATTGTTAATTTGCTGCTATCACAGAACCTAATCCCATAATTGATGTCAAAATGGAAGACACTCTTCTCTTTGCTGATTCATACTACTACTGCTGGAGTGAGGAAATAGGGAAATGACATACAACTCTGTTTCGAGTGGCAATTCCTCAAATCACTAAGAAGTCAAAAACAGAATCTGCCTGCAAGTAACACATTGGAAAATAATAGAATTTAAGAATTATGTGGTTTAGGAGGGATCTGCTTGCTCACGTGCAGAAGCTATTACTGTGCTGATACATAACATAACTTGTGTATTTGTAAAGCGCTGGTTCACCCAGAAGGGTATCTTGGCGCTGAATAGCAGATGTTTGTTGTTACCCAACTCAATGGTACTCATTTTATCGACCTCAGATGGATGAAAGGCTGAGTGGACCCGCCAGGATTTGAACCTGTGACCATGAGGTCGAACACAGGCCTCTGATGTGGATGCATTAGTCCGCTGAGCCGGCTCAGTTTTTGTTTAAAGCCTTGTTGAAGCGAGCTTCCATTCCTTTCACAATAAGAGGTTATTGCTCCTGTTTAAAATGTTTTTCTTGACATTCAACTTATTGTCGCATTATGTATGATATAATTTGAGCTGTCATCAGTGATGTCTTTGAACATGTCATGAGTGATGTAATGTGTGTGGTCACAACTAGTGAATGTCAGTGTTTTTTTAGTTCAAAATGGTATGTTATAACTGACATTTTCACCCAACTATAATGCTGTTACCTTTGCTTTTTCAGTGAATGTATAGCATTTTTTTAAATCAAAGAAACATATTATAACTAGACCTACCTATAACGTCACTTTAACCTTTGTTTTTTCAGGGAATTTCTGAGTTTTTTCAACATAAATTAAGATCCTTTTGCGCTTCCTAACTATAAATCACTATGTAACTGTTGTTTTTTACTGTGAATTTCTAGGGTTTTATGCAAAGTATGATCTTACTACTATACTTAACTATAACATCACGGGCCTGGGGCAGACAGGCTCAGCATCCAAGCCAACCGGGGACGGCTAACCCCTACACTCCCCTTGTGCAAAGGCAGTCAATGACAGAGCTCATCACAATATAAAGGGGTGGCATTTGAAATAAGGCAGATTGACTGGCTTTGCCAAGGACTCCCCACATTGATATGAACAAGGCAGGCCTATTTGATTTGCCAAGGGATGACCGCATCAATATACATGGCAAGCCTATTGGCTTTGTCAAGAATTCACCACATCATTATACGAAGTCAAGCCTCTTGGCTGTGTCAGGGGGTGACCATATCAATAATCAAGGGGTCAACCTCATAATAAAACAGCAATCATGTTATGATTAAACATTAAACCAAATAGAATCTAAACCCATATTCAAATGCAAGCATTTGAACAATAATGTAAGCATAATAACAAGCATTACGTTTGTCAATAAACCATTAAATAAAGCATGTGTATTAAAAAAATATTAAGCGTGTCAGAGTCTTCCTTTTAAACTTCTTAGCCCATAATATGCTGCCACAATATCTCGGGGAAAACCTCAATAGGGTTTACCTCGAACACTCTGGGACATGAGGATGGTTTCCTATACCTTACCCAGTTGCCTGGGGAATTTTGAAAATGAGGCCGGGGTGCATATGGGAGTGCTTTTTTAAATATGAACTGTACATTAGGTCATATTATAATGGAATGTTCTTTTTACAAGTCCACCCATATTACGTTTTTAGGTCTCGCGACCTATCAATGCGCGCAAGCGCATTGAGCGGAGCGAGAATTCAAGTGCTCGAAATCCTCGTCAAACCAAGGGCTTCTTGGTGCGGTTTTCATTAAGTTCACGTGAATCACTTGACCAAACAAGCACGCGCATTCACAGCCGCACAGCACATCAAAGGGCTTCGCCCAGCGTGCGCTCTGCGGCTTCTCCTCCCCTAATTAATCATGGCTGGCCGGCCGTACTTTCAGTTTCCCGGCCGCTCTGCATTATCAGGTACGTGTTGGTGACGCATTATTTCACTTTGTCTCCGTGCGTGCATTTATTTAATGTTATCCTCTCGTTCATTAGGTCCTATCTCTTGCACTTAGGTCAATGTGTCTCTATCACACTCTCATTATTTCCCTTTCTTTTTCTGCCCACTTCTCCCTCCTCTCTCTCCTCTCCTCTTCTCCTCATCTCCGTCTATCACTCATTCTCCCTCAGTCGCCTCTCTGCTTCATTTGCTTCTCTTGTTCTCTATCTCATTGGATTCTTATCCCCTTGATTCTTTCTCTCATTCTCTTTCTCTAGACTCTCTCTCATCCTCATGTTTCCTCTTTCTGTCTCTCACGAACTCTTTTATTGTCACCCCTCCAAGTGCGGCTGGTGAACAGCGAAACAATGTTCACTTGAAAAACATCGATTCTGGACGACGCTGGCCCGCCGCCACATATCACAGGAACACGAGGAAGTAGAGGCGTGCTGCCATTTCTGGCTGTGGGATTGTAGTGTCTGCTGCTGCTGCCTGAGAGCGCTCCATCTGCCTCAAAATGGCTTTCCCAGGGCTAGCAGCCTTGAACACAAAAGCACATTCCTGCCAGAGAGCCCTCCCCCACTGCAGGCTGCATCAAAACACAAACATCGCTGCGCAGACAGAGCATGTGGACATTCCACCACACCACAGACAGCGGCTGGGGGAGGGGAACAGTGGTGACATCCAGCTGAACATACCCCACTGCTACATCAGCAAATCAGACCCCCGCCCCCACACAGCCGGCACACAAGGGGTCCCTGGAGGGTAACTTACCATCTGATGATGATGCTGGTTGGTGGGAATGTTCGTTTCTTTGAAAAATGTGCTCAGGTCAGTCTGCGAAAAAGCATGGGGGAGCAAGGTTGGAGAAAAAAGAAGGCGATGAGACAATATTCAACAACACCCAGAGACTCATCTAAACCTCATAGATTTAAAATAGGGTCGCAACCAACGCAGCAGGGTGTGCAAGTATACCCAGGCAAGACCATTTACTTACATGTTTTGACGTGGTTGAAAACCAACATACACAAAAGAAAAATAATTAGTTTTACCGGACCAACAAATTAATAATTTATCAAAGAAATCAATTCCATGAGATAATCATCGCCAATCCCTAGGCATAGTTCACAATAATATAAAATATTTCTTTTTAACATCACAATGAGCTGGCCCACTTAAAAAAATACGTTTCAGACTTTCGTCTATCCAGGTTTAACTCAATGCAGGATAATAAAATGTGTAACTCTCTTTGAGGCCGAGCCTTGGGCGACTGGTTTGTGAACCAGATAAACATTCACTGAGCAGCTCGAACTGCAAATGTCCAAATCTAATTGGCACGTAATTCAGAAATGGGAATAGACATTTCAGTAAATAATAGTGAAAAATATGTTAATTTGCCCTATAACTACTATAATGCATCTTAAAGCTTTTTATTTGTGCTCACTACTGTAAACAAGCCAATAGGTCTCGCAGTCGGAAAGTTGGAGCTATTACAATTGCAAATAACAATGCCTTTTTTTTTGTTTTCATTTTAAAAACATAAAGGGCTTTGTCATTTACAAAACCAATAGCTCCAACTTTCCTACTGCAAGACCTATTGGCAACGCCAGTGCTTGTTAAAGCCTATGTTTTTAAGACACCAGACACGATCCAGACTCAATGCGATGGCACTTTTGTCACATATGTAAAATTTTGATGTAGCTGTGGGAGTTGCTCATTTCCTACTTTTGATTAAGCAGAGGTTTTGATATTGGCTGTTTTATACTGTTTTCTAGCTGTGTGTATTTATTGTTCCAAGAAGGTTTTAATGAACAATAATCCCAATCAATTTATTTTACTACTACTGCAAGTATTCCTGCAATCCTCAGCTGAAGAGTAAAAACTCCAGTACTGAGAATGAAAAGTTTCCTGAGATCACATTGTAAACAGCCCAGTAAACATGGGGTTATTTTTGATAAATTATTTCTGAGGGGGCTAGTGCACTCCTTGCAGCCACCTACAACACTTTTGTAACATGTTGGTGGTGCCCCTGCACAGTTTGGAGCATCACAAAGCTGGAAAAAATGTGCAACTAAGCCCACAAAGGACATTATGGGGTGCTCCTTGAGGGCCTAGCTACATATGAAGCAAGCGCTCCACAAGTAACTAAAGTACCCAGAATAGCAGAAATAAATATTGCATAGGGTAGAGGAGTAACATGCATGTAGCAAATGTCCTCCTTACAAGTGACCCTTATGTGGTACAAATAAGTACAGTAATCTAACAGGGAACAAAGAGTATAATGTCTTTACTCCCACTCGAATATTTTTTTTTGCTCCAGTACTTATGTAGGGATTTGATGTGGAGCCATACACACATTTTAAGAAAACTAAACATTTAGCACATTTAGTGCTTCTTCATGTATTAAACTGTCTGTAACCTTATTTAGTTTGCTGCTTCTCTACTGCTGTGGTGGCTTGTGGTATCTGTATACACCTCTACCTTTAAACTGCCTACAACCAGTGGCATAGCAATGGTGCCATTGACCTTGAAGCAAGCAAAGTAAAATAGCCCCCCCACCCACTGGCTGGTCAGTAAAGTACAGCCATTATGTCGGTGTGTTGGGCCCCTAACACTCATTGGCCTCAGTGCCACAGCACCAATCTGTATTGTTGATAACTGCACTCCTTTGCACAGCAAAAACAATATATCTCCCAGATGTGTTTCTATTGATTTTGGAATGTTGTGGCAGGAATTATAGAAGGGCGGGATACAAGACAGTATATTTGTTGATTTTTAAAAAAAAGATTTATATTTATGTGCATTATTAACAATGTGTAATATACATTTTCACACACCATTATCATCAAGTTTCATCAAGTTTATTGTATTTGATTTGGTTCTCCACTGAGAACCACAAATATTAAATACACAATATAATAATTTAAACAGTTTTGTTAAAATGTTCATACTAATACAAGATTAAAAATGGTTTTAAAAATTTGTAAAAATTGTGACATACAAATTTGTTTGGCGGAACTTTACATAAAATAATCAATTCCTCTATTGAGTTAATTCTGCATTTTGAATAAACTGGTTGTAAAAATCTTTTCCTTGCCTTTACCACTGGCATATTTGTGCAAATAGACAATAAATGTTCCAAGTCCTGCTCTTCACCATTACATAGATGACAAATAGGGTTTTCTTCTAAATACCATCTAGATGTAAGGGTTTTTACGGGGAGTATTCCGAGTCGGAGCAGAACAATCGATCTCCAAACCCCATGGTACAGGTTAAAATTTATATATTGTTGAGGTTTCTTATATTCAATAATTTCAGTAATATTTTTATATAAAGACAGTTTAAGACAATGTTGAGAGTCAAGGTCAAAACTTAGTCTTGTATTAAAGTGCTTTAAGAAAAGTTTCAATTGAGCAGGAGTCCAAGAAAGTAACAGCTTGATGTTGACCTCTGACAGCTTAAAAGCAGATAGGGCATTTCTTAAAAATACATAGTTCGATGATTCATGTTCAAATGTCTCAAATATTAACAGGGATCAGAGCGTTCCTTTTTCAGCATGGAGGAGATTATACGCCCACCTGATGATATTGGCGATTCCTCGGGCATAGGAGCTAGTTAATGAAAACTCAAGACGGAGAGCTTGCACTGGAACCGACTGGGAAAACTTCATTAGTTTCCGTAGGATCTTTCCTTCTTTTAAATCTAGAAAGGATCACTGACTTATTGGTATGTGTTCAAGTGCGTACGACAGTACTGGTGGAACTTTGGCACTATATACCTTAAGCATTGTAAATGTATGTAAATGTAAATGTATAGGCATTTATATAGCGCACTACTTACCCGGAGGGTCCCAAGGCACTTCGACCGCTGCGAAACCCTTCCTGGCTTCCCTGAGAAATGGTCCCTTAATGGGTATCTCCAGGGTGAGACCAGGCATCCCCGGCGGTCTGGTGGGGCCGTTAGTGAAGATGAGGCAAGCTAATGCCCAGAGTTGCGAGTGTGATCGCTGATCAGAGTGGGCACCGAGGCGAGAGAATTATCGAGTCCGCTGACCCTGGTCCAGAAACCTGCCGCGCCGGGAATCGAACCCTGGTCCCGGGCCGTCCTCTGCTCTCTGGTCTGCCGCCTCTAACCAGTGAGCCACACTACTTCATTGCAGAAAAATGTCTCTGTCCAGATGCAGCGTATAGCCGTAAATGTGCTCCTATATGAACATCAGATTTCCGGGTCAAATTCAAAGTATGGGACTTATTTTGTAAGGACTTGGTGAAGATTCTTCCTAGGTAGGTGTATTCATTTACCACTTCCACCGTTTTTCCCCCTAGGGACCAGGTAAATTTAGTACTCCTTTTTCTACCAGCGAACGGTACTATTTTTGTTTTCGAGATGTTCGGTATTAGGAAATTTTCTTCTGTATAGTTATGGAGAGCCTGAAGGTTTCTTTGTAATCCAAAGGGGGTTAGATCTAGGATGATAACATCATCTGCATACAGTAATGTATGTATTTTGTGGGAAGCGATTTTTGGCGGAAAGTTACTTATCTGCTGAAAACATTGAGGCAAATCGCTGAGATAGAGGGAAAACAATAAAGGAGCGAGGAGACATCCTTGCCTAAGGCCATTTAGGGTCGGGATAGCATTAGTAAGGCCTTTTTCCTTCCCCATTTGGACTTGGCACCAAGTATCTGTATGTAATGCTATTAATATGTGTAGTAGATTGTCCGGGATACCCATATTACTGAGTTTTCTCCATAGTGTCGCTCTGTCTACTCTATCGAATGTGGTGGAAAAGTCGATAAAAGCAGCATATACAACCTGAGATTTTATAGTAACATATTTATCTAAGATGGTTTGCAGAACAGCGATATTATCGGTGACTGAATGCTTTGGTCTAAATCCAGCCTGGTATAGTGGAATCTGTCCAGATGAAAAGGCCCAGCCTTTTAAATGATCTAAAACTGTCGCTGTAAAAATCTTTCTGGTTGCGTCCAAAAGGGCTATCTGTCTATAATTGCCAGGATACAACCTTGTACCCTTTTTGTGTATGGGTATTATAATGCTCCCATTCCAGGATTTGGGTATATCTCCAGTACTGAAAATGTAGTTGAAAAGGGGAGATAGCATCTTACTCCATTCTTTGGGGTGGCATTGGAGGACCTTAATCTGTATTTGGTCCGGACCTGTTGCTCCTGTCGATCTTGCCTTTTTTACGTTTAGCTCAATAGAGAATGGGCTAGAAACTCCACAATCTGAACATTTTATTTCTGAGTTCCTAACAGAGTGATGACTCATTTCTGCGGTAATATTTAATTTATATAAATTGGTCAGATAATTTGTAAAACTTTTTTCGTGCCTATTTCTTTAGCGATTATATTCCAATACACACGTTGATCATTTTGTTTCGCTGCTATCTGCAAATCTACCCAGTTTTTATCTTGGATTGTTCTCTTGCTTTTTTCTCTTTCTCTCCTGCGTTGATTTTTCAGTTCATTAATTTCTAGCTGTCTAGCTGGTGATTTTTCTAAAAATTGTTGTATCAGTTTGTTTAGATAAGTTGTGTTGCTAATTAACTTTTGTTTTTTGTTGTGATTCTTTGTAGGATGCCTCATCTTTTCCTGTAACTTTTGTGTTAATTTTTTAATCACAATTTCGAAATTTATTATCGGATTTGTTGAATGTATTCTTTGCAAGAGTTGTGTTGAGTCAATTATGGAGATTATTTTGGTAAGAGTAGCTGAATTCCAATGGATCCGTCTTTGTGATGGGTTTACCAGGACTGTACTATGGCTATACATAATTTGATTAGATTGAGACTGTTGTGCTTTCCACTCTGTACTTAACTGTAGTATCGCATGATCACTACCATCAGCAAAGTTGATTTTGAGTTGTAAAACTGATCTGAACAGATCATAGCTACAGATCATATAGTCCAGTAGTGAGGGATTACAGTTTCCCTGTCTAGTATTTGAGGCAGTGATGTCTCCTTCTACATTGCCATTTAATATTGTTCCATGTAGAATCGGTAATGATGCTATTAGAATCTTCCCTCTTTTATCCGCCTTATTTTCTTTAGGAAGAAGTGGAATAGAGATTCCCAGGGCCTCGTCTGTGAGCCAATTTGCCCATTTCAGTAAAAACTCATTAGATATTTTCCCGTTAAAATCCCCCATGATAAAAAATGATGGATAGCCCTGATTTTCTATTGTTTGTTCGATATCCTTTAGGATTTCTACAGTAAGAGCATCCATTTTTACTCCAGGGGAGATATAGATGTTGTAAATTTGTAGATCTTTTAAGGTTTCTGGAGGATTTGTATCGCACTTGATTTTAATACATTGGTGATTCTTAGAGTTAGTTGGAATTACTTCTTGTGCCCATTTGTAGTCTTCATTTAATAGGATCTCTATCCCACCTTTCGCATGTCCCCGATCGACCTGTTCTGCAGGGATATCATATCCAAAAAATTTCTCATAATTGAAGTTTTGTGTAGACCAAGTTTCTTGGAGGGCCACTATTGCTGGGGAATCGTTTGTTATTTCAGCCATTTTTTATTTAGTTTTCCCCGCTATGTTCCATGAAGAAATCGTCAAGCCTTTGCTAAACAGAGAGTTTGTTATCCTTATTTATTTATTTATTTATTTATTTAAAGATCTGTAGAGCGCCTGGTGACCCGGAGGCATCCCCGCGCTGTAAGACCTGTAGGGTTGGCTGAGAGGGGAAAAGGCCTATTTATTTAGGGAAAAGCAGAGTTTTGAGCTGCTTGCGAAAGCGAAGGTAACAGGTTTCCACCCGCATACTGCGTGGGAGCAGGTTCCAGCGGGTGGCTGCCTTTACTGAGAAGCGGCGACCTCCGGTACGTGCCCTCCTAAACTTGGGGATGTTCGCCAGTCGCTCATTGTCCGAGCGCAGAGATCTCGAGGCTTTGTAAGGGGTAACCATGTCTCCTAGGATTGAAGGGCCTTGTCCGTTGAGGAGCTTGTGAGCGATGCACATAGCCTTAAACTCGATCCTCTCTCGCACTGGCAGCCAGTGGAGTGCCTTAAGTGCCGGTCTGGCGGAGGATCTGGAGGGAAGGCCCATCAACATCCGGGCAGCTGCGTTTTGGGTACGTTGTAGCTTGCCCAGAGTGGCTTCAGGGGCTCCTAAATAGACAGCATTGCTGTCATCCAGTCCTGCAAGAACCAGTCCTTGAACCAGGAGTTTCCTGGAAGGAGGGGGGAGCAGAGGAAGGATCTTGCGGACTGATCGCATAAGTCCAAAACAGGTTCCGGCTGTTTTAGTGGCTTGGGTTTTCATGGAAAGGTCCGGTTCAAGCCAGACCCCCAGACTCTTAATTTCTTTCCTGGGGGCGGGCACCTCACCCATGGTATCGGGCCAAACAGATGATGGAATTGCTGACCATTTCTTGCCCATCAGCATAACTTCTATTTTGGACCCGTTGAGTTTGAGTGAGGATTCACACATCCAGAGGTGGATTTTCTGGAGGCAGTTCAGGAGATTATCTGGGTATTGGTCTAGATGTGAGAGCGAGACTGTTTATTGCTGTTCAAGGTTTCCGAAATCCAGGACCAAGAATGATCTTTCTTTGTTATTTTAACACTGGCGGTTTTCTTACTCCAGATTTCTCTTTCACCGTTCTTTATGGACACAAATATATTTTCTGTAGCATGATCTAGGGTATTGATGGTGGTGTTAAGAGATTGGTTAGATCAAGGCTTTTTGGGGGATTCATCTGGTAGATATCTCTTTTGTGGCTCGTATTTTAATACGGGGGGCAAGGTCGTAACCGTATTTGTGTAAAGTGTCACTCTCCTGCAGTATGATTCCTGGTATCACTGGAGACCAAAATTCAACAATCGTATTTGACATCTTTGATTTTTCTGGAAACATAACTAGTTTGATTTCGTTGCGCGCTAAAGACTGTAACGGCTGGATTTTCTGTAGCAAACTAATAATTCGGCCGCAATTGGTGCTTCGTCAGAAGGGAACAGGTCTGTAATTTCCAGAAAATTGGACCTGGTCTCCTTTGTTTACAGATCCTTTTTCTGAGTAGAGAGAGTTCCTTTTGAGATCTCTCTTAACGCTGGACTTGTTGGACCATGTCCCGATGGTAGAAAATGTTTTGCCTTAGGATTTAATTTACTCAGTTTGTCTGAGTTGTCTCTTTGAATTTTTGTTGGCGATTTCAGCTCCTTTGTTCTCATAGTCTGGGGTATTTCTTCGCTTTCTTCTTTTTCAGGTAAAAGAAGAGAATTATTCTGAAATCTTATTTTACGAGCTTTCTTTTTCTTAATTCTTCTTTGCGCTTTTCTCCTTTTCAGTTTAATCAACTTTTGATTTCTTTTGTCATTAGCTCTTTTTTGGCCCTGTGTGTCCTCATTAGATAGCACAGTTTCAACAGTTGATTTAAGGTTAGATGTTGCAGGACTGGCCAAGGTGGAGTTAGATTTTCTTTTAGTGAAGATTGGATAGTAAGCTACAGGCTGCTGGGGAGATACTGATTTGGATTCCTCCTTAAAAAGGTTTCTAAGAGAGTATATTTGATTAGGATCCTGTTTACCCTTAGGTTCCATAATTAGTTTCTTTCCGGTTTGGGTTGCAGTTTCCTTTGTTTGTGGAAAAGGTGTTTTTATTGTTTCAACTTTTGAGTTATTAGAATATTCCCCATTACATTTACCACAAACTCCAGTTGTTGCTGTTGACTTTGTTTGCTCGTTCTTCCTTTTTTTTTCGACTAGGAATTTGAGAATTCCTAGTTGGGTGTCAAGTGTTTGGTCAGAGTTTTCCAGTATGTTCCCTAGATGAATGAGAACTGCTTCCAGGATATTTTGCAATGTGAACAAGGATTTAGATATTGGGTTATGGTCATTATGAAGATCAATACTTTTCAAGAGAGAAAGATCTGGTGATTTTTTGAGGAATCCCTCTTGGTCTGATGATATTTGTGGAGTACTGCTCTGTATGTTCTGGATTTCCTTATGTAGTCCCGTATGATATATTAAGTCTTTGATGTTGATATCTGGACAGGTAATATTATATTCTAGGGATTGTTGTAATTTAGATGATTCCGGTGTTATTGAACCAACTTTAGTGGCGGTAGGGATTAACTCATCCGATAGTTTTTTGAGGAGCTTCAGGTGACCTTTGGTTTTGGATTTGAGTTTAATGTATTTCATCCTTTCCAACCTCTTTATTCCCTTTTTTTGTTCTTTAACTGTCTGTTCTTTTTGTGGATCCTGGCCTTTCCTTACTAAAGTTAGCAGTAACGGATTGTGGTCACTCTCCATTCTATGTAGGACCTTCATATCCATAAGTCTTGGCCATAATTCTAAGCTAATAAGAAAATAATCAATTCTGCTACTTCTTTTCCCATTATTAAAAATGTGAGTGCCTTCAGTGTCTGATAACGACCTCTCATTGACTGCCCTCAGGCTCCTCTCCGAGGATAAGCTTTTTAATTGCAGGGCCGCCTCAGTCCATTTATTGATTGGGGGCAGCGTTAGGAGTGGTATCCCCCAGTTCAAATCCTTATCGCTACTAAGACTATGATCTTGGTGGCCAAGGGGTTCAAATGTGCAGTTGGGGACACCTGCGATTACCAAAAAGTTTACCCTTTTCAAGCCTTCAAATAAAGTATCCAATTTGGAGCTAGTTGGCAATGCTTTCCCACCCGCTATCCCTCTTGCATACACATTGAACAATGTAAGGTGAGACTCACATTCTGATCGAACCTTAATGGCCAGAATATCAGAACTATCGATTGTTAGCTCTTCTACCTGATAATGTGTCTGTTGCCTAACCAAAATAATCAGCCACCCAAAGGGTCTCCCTTTGTGTCTTGCGATTGCCGCTTTACCGAAAGCCAAATAACCTGGTCGAAAGATCATATTCAATGACCATGTCTCCTGGAAAACAATGAAGTCGAAACCCTCAATGAAACTTGACCAATCAGATGACATCATTTTGGAGGGTAAGCCGGCAATGTTCTAGGATATAAGTGATATTGAGGAAGAGGCTGGACTACCACCCAATACAAGGGATATCAAGATCGCAGTACTCTCTGGATGGTTAGAATTAATTATCTGTAGTCCAGCATCAGTTACAGGTAAGGAAGTAAGTAGGCTATCAGTGTTCTCTGCCAATATGGGGGTGGCTGATTGTAGTCAGTCACATACATCTAGATCAGACAAAGGGGCAAATCTGTCAGCGAGTTTTACCTCTAACGATCTATGTATGGTTCTTGGGGGGGCTCATGGCTGTCTGGTTAAACTAAGTGGGCCCCTCCCTGTTAAGGGGTGGAAATGGGGTTTATTAAAAAAAACCCTAAAGGCAGAACAGAGATTTTGTAGGAGTGTCTTCCTAAGTTACAACCCAAAGGGTCCAATGAAAATCTTACAACATGCTCATTATTAAAATTGACAACTACACAATCTCCCCTCCCTTCCTCCCTTGAGGGTCCTATCCACGCTGAACGTCTGGCCATGATCATATGATTGTAAATATCCCCATCCCAAATCCCAGCACCCTTCAATTGTGTGTTCAGCCAGTGCAAAGCTTTAAATAGTAATTGTTCGGTGGTTTCAGTGCTGGGACATTCCTCAGGACCACCACTAGGGGAGCGGCTGCCAAGGGAAGGTGTCGGGACGGAGAGTCATCTGAGACTGTACTATATTCCAATCCTCCAAGCGTCGTCTGGGGTACTCGTCCGTATGTCCCTGGTAGAGAACTAACCTGTCTTGCTGTGGCACAGCTTGTATGTGTGTTTGCCTTTGGCGCGCTATTAACTACTGTCGCTGCGAGAGAGCAGTCATCGCCGGAGATCTCCTAATGGATTGGGTGAATTCGCTTGACATGTTCCCAATCTCTGTGAAATTTCCAGTGATTGGAGCCATTACAATATCTGAGTTGGTATCTGTGGTAATAGTCTTCCTAGAAGGCACTGGTTTCATTGCATGTAGTTTAGTGGGTTTGGGTTTAACTGTAACAGTATTACTCGACTTGCAAGGTACAGGCACTGTGGGCAATTTGGTTTGAGCGTATAGGGCCTCAAGGACAGAAAAATTGGACTCAGCCTGTGATCCAAAATTATTTAGTCTTTCCTCAATCTGGCTCAGTCTGTGGGTAATAGGGTTTAAATATCTTAAAAATAAATTTTCTAGTCTCTTCCACATTGTCTCGTTAGCTTCAGGGCATGGGACACCTGCTAGATCAACGTTCAAAGCTTCACAAATGGGGGGGGGCACTATCTGCTGCATTAGAAGAATCCAGTGTCGCCCCCCTCCGTTTTTGTTTATTCTAGGAACTTTGGCAATGTGTGGTGTCTGTGGGCCCCCTCCCCTCTTTCTCTTTACTGCAGCATCTGGGATTACTTTGGGGCTTTTGATTTTAGATATGGGCGCAGGCCTCGTAGAGATTCGTTTAGGTGGGCTAATTGCAAGCTCATGGACGATCTCGGCAGATGGCTGTGTAAGAGGTGCCTCCAATGACCCATTTAAAGTCTGTGAAGGGTTGCTCGCCTTATCAGAGGTATTAATGATAGTATTGAGGCATCGGTCAGGGGTAGAAGCTGAGGCCAAGCCGCCCAAAGAAGACCTTTTGGACCGTAAAGGTTCAAGGGATAGGCAGCGTTCTGTAATTGCTATCTCTTTTTCCAGAACAAAGGTCGCTCTCAGTAGCAATTGATCCAACGTCCCCACCATGCTTCCACTGTGTAGCGCACCTCTCCCATTTCCTTCTCGTTTATTCATCTTAGGGCGGGAATTGGTACCAGATTAGTAACACATTTGATAGGAAGCGGAGTGTAATATATTGGCAAAACTAACCTTGGGTTGATGAAGCACTCAGAGGGGGGACCCGGCTCGGCCTCCTCCGGTCTTTGACGGGCTCAGACTGGCTCGCCCTTGGCCCGGGCGCGCCCGGGAAACAGGTGCCGCGAGGAGTGATATAGGCTTTTCCCTGCACAGGTGCGGCGCATTGATAGCAGGCAAGGCTTCCTGAGGCTTGCAGTTCCCCTCGTATCACACAGCGTCCTCCTCCAAACAGCGAAGCAGCTCCCACAAAGCGGGTGCCGTGAGGTGTGATATAGGCTTTCCCCTGTCCCCTGTCCAAATGGCGGCGCGTTGGTAGCAAGGCTTCCTGAGGCTTGCAGTTCCCCTCGTATCACACAGCGTCCTCCTCCAAACAGCGAAGCGGCTCCTATGAAGTGGGTGCCTCGAGGTGTGATATAGGCTTTCCCCTGCACAGGTGTGGCACGTTGGTAGCAGGCAAGGCTTCCTGGGGCTGCAGCCCCCCTCCGTATTACACAGCTTCCTTCTCCAAACAGCGAAACTATCACTAATAGCTGCAAAATAAATGTCAGAACCCCCTGGTCATCATCTCCCAATTATTGGGTCTCACGCCCAAGATCAGACTGCTGGATCTCTAGGAATCTGGAGGTCCACCATCTCTTTGATAGCAACCAGTAATTCTTTCCGAAACCTCAGGATTTTCATTCATGTCAATCAGACATGTATCCTCCCCCCAACCCTCTGGAGATTCAGGATTTATTACTACTTTCCACATTAATGACATGTACTTTATCTGGAGTTAGATAACAGCCAGTAATGATCTCGAGCGAGAATTTCCTATGTAAACTGACCTGTTATTTGCTTCTTTATGCCTCCAGAGTGTCACCCGTTCTAAATATTTCTTATTCGCATTGCTTCCCACCTGGACAGATATACCCTTTAATGGCCATGCTTTGAATTAGTTTATAGATTTGTGAAAACTAGACTTTTAGTCCCCCTGATTGTGAGTATAAACTTCTCAAAGTTGGTTTTCTCTCTAGTGGCAGGGAATCTATTAATGGAATGCAGTGCCCAGCATCTCAGTTGATATTGTCAGACATTTTCCTGTTTCCTCATGCTGAATGACCCTTGGTAACTTTTACATTTTCAAATGTGATGTTTTTCGCTTAAGTCTGTTAGAATCCAGGCATCCCCATCCGTCCACGCTTCAAAACTATTGCCCATTGCAGGAAGTAAAAATCTGGTTTGTAATGGATTGGGTACAAATACGACCTTAATTAAGTTTAGTTCTTTCTGGGGCAATAGTGTATTAGATGTGAATACACCATTGGCTACTTGACTCTAATAAAGCCTATCAGGTCTGTTCTTTTTCAATTGCCAAAGTATGTCCGAAAATGCCCTACATGCTGTAACCAGTCCACATGGGCCCAGTGCTCATTTGAGCATCATATTGACCAATCTCTCACTATCTTAAGTTATGCTA
Organism: Lissotriton vulgaris; assembly: GCF_964263255.1. NCBI lineage: Eukaryota > Metazoa > Chordata > Amphibia > Caudata > Salamandridae > Lissotriton > Lissotriton vulgaris. Next base: position 1,331,018,871 of record NC_141687.1, read on the forward strand.
CTTTATTGTAATTTCCTCTTTAACGGAACCCTAGCCACCCTTGTTATCTTGGTGCCAGTCTTTCCTCTAGATTCTTGTTGGTTTCCTTTGCCAGACAAATTCTAGTAACAATTATTGGAGCAAATGTAAGACAGTGTCTTAACCACAAGATATACAGATGATTCCACCTAACCAAGTCTTTTTTTAAAAGAGAAGTTATATTTATGATGTACATTCCTACACTTCCACTGCTATGTTAACTTCCATATATCTCAAAGAAGTTGTGTTAACCTTGAGCAAAGGTTTTTCTAGTATCCAACCTTGGATGCCATGTTTTAATCGTAGATGCGCTGACTTGTCTGCATTTGTCTTGTATCACAATACTTCTCCATACTCTGACAAGAGTTCCATAAGCGTGGGTCAAGTGAGATGGATTTGTTAAATACATCAGAACATAGTCTGAAAAGTTACGCCCCTTAGTCAACATGGATTGACTCTTAGCTAATGCCAAATATCAAGTTGGTACTATGAAGAGCAAGGGGTCCACTAGACTGCCTTGTTTCGTATTTCTGGAGATCTGAAGGTTTTCTGAGTAGACACAATTAAGGGTTACTCTAGCCCCAGAGTTTGCTTATAGTGGCATTACCAGTTTGACCCAATCATCACCCAAGCTAAATTTTGCCATCATCTTCCCAATAAAAGACCAGTTCACTTGGTCAAAGCATTTATCCGTGCCTAAGGTTTATAATAAGGTTTATAATGTCATTGGTATCTTTTTGTTAACCTTTTTAATGAGATGAGACGTTCTCCAAATGTTATTGAGTATCTCCCTACCACAAATCTAGATTAATTCTAGTGTATGAGTTATAATAGACCTGATTAGCTTTAGGGTGAGTTGCTTTATATAGATTTCATTATCTATTTTCAGTAATACTACAAACCTGTGCGAGACACATCTAAGAGGATCTTTACTTGGCTTTGGGATACTCCCACCTTTATCATAGTCATTGATGTTGTCACTGACCCTTTATCTTGTCAGCAGTGGAACCAAATAAGTGCAAAGGTGTTATAAAAATCCCTTGTCAGGTTATCAAAGCCCTGCACTTTATTCTCTTTAATACTCTTTATTGGTGAAAGAGCCTGAGAATCCATACATGAGGTTGTTAGGCACCCATCTGGTGGGGTGCTCCACTGACTCAGAGCCAGCAGCTGAAAAATTAAACAATATTTTAATATTGTTTTAGTTTTCAGCTGCTGATTTTGAGCCAGTGCTGTGGGGAGGGTCGGGGACAGGGCAATGGGAGGGGAGAGGAGGACTGGTTCCTGAACTGTAAGTGTGCATGTGTATTTGGCTGGCTGTCTCAAGCTGACCAAACACACATGCGCACTTAGGTTTCTCCAACCCGGCTGTATTGAACAGCCGGGCTGGAGAAGCAGCACAGAGTCCCTGTCCTGAGCATAGCATCAAAGCAGCCCGCTCAGGCCATTCCCCGCGCTGCTGTCATAGCATGAGAGCAGTGTGGGGATTGCACAGGGAGTTTGATGCTGCCCCATTGCCTGCTGGGACAAGGAACCAGAAAGAAGAACACTGAAGCGCGATGCGGGAACCGGCCGGCAGCTTCAGGTAAGTTGTTTTTTTTAAATGTCATTATCATTAACTCCCCTGCGCTTCCTCCAGCCCCCTCATCACTTTTTGTATGTGGCGGCCACCACTGTCCTCTGGTCAGCTGTTATTTTGGGAAATTCTAGGACTTCGAAAAAATTGGTTTTGGTCCTCCTCGTCTTGTGCTCCTCTTGAAACACATCTACTTTTAATAGTTTCCGAATAGAGCAATTTTTAACCTATCTTCAAATGTATGTGACCCTTCTTTTATCAATGAACTATTAATCCTAGCTCTGGTTCTTTTAACTTTATATGCATTCACCAGGCGCATGTGTGATTTATTCCCCATTTTATATATCTTGTATCTCACTATCAGTAATGCCTCCTTGGGCATAACCACTAGCAATACGCGTAATTGCCTTTCTGATCCAAGACATCTTTCTCAGTGTGTTCATTTGTAATTGTCCGTATGCAGTTCAGGTGCAATTTATCACTCACTCATTTTCAGCAGAAGAAGAAGAAGACATACCTGTTTTTACTTTTGACAAAATGTTAGTTAGCTGGCTTACTATGATCACTAAATTAGAGGCAAGTGTAACAAATACTAACACCACAATCAATGCCATATATTACTCCTTCCATGATATTGTAATGTGTCACTCATTTGCTTGTGGTTCCATAGACAGTTACCTACAAAGAAACATTTCTTAGTAAGCATGATGGAAAGTTTCAGTTCTAATAAGAATAAGAGGTGAGGGTTATATTTAGCAGCAGCAATGAAAGAAGAAACAGGGTTGGTAGATTTGGGTTTTATTATTAGCCTTCAGGTCTTGACATAAAATCAGATTGTCTGCCTATCAGGCTGTGGAAAATCTACATTATGCACAACACGCTTAATATGTTTCTAACCCAGCAGTGTACAAAGCAACATTTTATTTTCATATTTTTCATAATTCATTCAAATAAACCACACATTAAATCTCAGTATGTGGACCACTAGTCCCATCAGGCTTGACCCTTCTCTTGTCACTGGTGACCTGTTCCATCATGCCACAGCGCCCCATAATATCCAAGACCTTCCTTCCATATTCTTTTCTTCATGCAAACAGATGTACATAGTGAAACCGATACTATACTCATTCTTTTGTTTTAACTCTTTTTATTTGGCAGAATCTCAGCATTACAGCAAGTTAGAATGCAAGTCTCAAGTCATGTCGTTAATACACATTACAGTTTATGTCTTCTCTAGGTCCCAGGTACAGCTCATCACATGCATTTATCACAGTTCACAATTGTAATTGATTGACCCTAACCCTCTCTCTTCGCAGTTCATCTGTGGGGATATGCAGAGTCTACCCCAAGACATATTCCATTTAGCCCATTTTTGATCCCACTTCTTCGGGCAACCTCGGTTCTTGAAAACCTCTTTTTCTGCAATCATGGATCTATCCATGTATTTTGCCCATCCCCCTAGCGATGGCCGGTCCCCTGCACCAAATATTTGGGTAATGTTTCTCTTAGCCAGAGCAAGCCTCAGGGACACCCAGGATTGCTCGACGTGGGTCAAGTCAGTGGCCTCCCATATATTAAGCAGGCAAAGTTGTGGGGAGTTGGTGATCTCTTTCTCACAGACCTCTTTTAGTTTGGTTATGATACCCTCCCACTAGGATTGAATCACTGGGCATTCCCAGAGTGTATGGAAGAACGGTCCTTTCTGAGTAAAAAACATGAGGCATTCCGAGTCTGTCCTCCTCCCCATCTTGACCAGGGTCCCCCGAGAGATAGGACCTGTGCAGGATTTTGAGTTGAATTGGTCTCAGTCTCATTGGTATAGCTACTTATCGTGGGGAAGATAGAGCCGCCTGCCATTTCTCATCTTTTCAACTCCCTACGTCTATCTCCCAATGTTGTCTAAGGCGCACTAGTGGGTCTGGTCAAATATTTACCAATTTTCGATAAGTCGGGGATATTGCCTTGCAGGTCATCTGCTCTGTGAGCAGCCTGTCCTCCTCTAACGGGGACCCCTCGGACAAAGCTCCCCCCTGGGGAAAGCAGACTTTATGGGGTGACTTATTTGTAGGTACATATAGGCCTCTGAATTTGCCAACTGGTATTCTGCTTGTAACCCAGTAAATGTGATCACCCCACCGACTCTGCTCATTCTTGTTTCTGATCCGCACCTATGAGCACAGGGCAAGAGTCATGAGAAAAAAAAGTAATTAGCCCTCAGAGAAAAACACTGTTATACCATGAGTGGAACAGATGTGAACATGTAAAAACAATACAAGAAACAAATACAACCTGATACTTATTCCTACTGGTTAATCTTCAGGGAGGATTCTCTGAAACCAACAAAGCCGGGTGGGGTAATCCTCACCTATGTGTCCTTAATAGGACTAAAACATTTTAATATGCTTACTAGGAAATGTTTCATTCCATGTCAGTACCAGAGGCAAGGATTATGTTTGATTAAAGCATACTCGCTAAAAGAGGCTTAAAGTAAATTTTCTGAAAGTAGACTCAGCACGTCATTCTACTGCTTTCATAATATCTTCCGGCCTCTCTTTCAAGATAAAGGTGTGGAAGCCATGGCTCCACATGCTGAATGAGCTCAAAAACTGAGGTATCAATATCCACTTCAGATGTCGCCCACCAAACGATCTACCTATAGTGGGCAAAGACACAGTCCTACACACCTTCCTTATGGAAATCAATAACTGGTCCCTTCCTGCAGGGTGTAATTCATGCTCTGAGACAACTCACCAAACACAGCTTCGGGCTATCCTCAACCTTGGCATATGAAACCATGCGAGTATCTGATTTAACTTGTCTAGAAACAGTGAAGATAACCCCATTCAGATTTTAAACTCTCCCTGACAAATCAAGAATGTTAAAATCTGAGATTATTTTGCACTAAAGCTTCCCGAGGATTGTAGCCCTTTTGGACGTAATCTCTTTACTGCTGAGGACTTTGTCCGGACATGACAGAAACGGTTTCTGTACCACATTAACATCCCAGAGTACTGAGTACTTTGAACTTGGCAGATTTGAAAGCGGAAAACCTCTCAACAGCTTACAAAGTAAGGGACAAACACCCACTGCAACCCCTCAGAGAGGAATATGCCCTGTCTACATCAGTGAAGGATCTGTAGGCCAGATCAGCTCGGTCAAGAAGTTTACTATATGCCAAGGTTGGCCCTTATTAAATCCAGACCATGTCTTATACTCCAACCAGCCCAATGCCTCAAGGCAGTCCTGTACCTCTTCTTGATGCTTTCTGACTAGGCCTTGTGGATGAGCATCTGTGCTTGTTCCAAAATGACTGGGGGGAGACTAAAGTCCCTTAAAATCATCTGAGCCCTTCCTAAATCAGTTGGTGAGGCTGGCCTTGATTGTTCCTGAGAACTTCCAGGGAGGGTAGGTGAAGGATTGGAGAGTTCCAAGAAAGTTCTGGAAGATCTAGGAACCATACTTCAGCCCTTCAAATGGGGGCAGGGGTGTTATCAGCACATATTCACCCTGTGTCTTCTATCTGTGCCTTTGTACTCATAATCATGGCTGATAGAGGAAAAGCATAATTGACCTGACCCCTCCCGTCTTTGAGAAAGACATCTGTTCGCCAACTATAGTTCTTCTCCAACTGGTGATTCAGTTGAGAAGTAAAGCAGTCTATATCAAAGGGTCCCCAGCAGAAAAAAACGCTCTAGAAGACCCTCTTGTCCAAAATGTAATCACTGGAATCCTCCGGATATTTGCAGATTCAGTCCATGACCTCATTGGAAGAGCCTAGAATGTGAGCCGCTACCATTGAAATGCATCTACCAAAGCAGAAGTGCATAAAATCCTTGGTGTGCTCTGCCAATATCCTTGATTTGGTCCTCCAGATGGTTTACATATCAGATAGCTGATACATTGCCCATTCAGAGAAGGATGTAGCAAGACTCCTTGTCCCTGGTAAGATAACTGACCGTAAAGGAGCTGGCTAAGAGATCCAGGCAATTGCTAGGCAGGTTGAATTACTCCACTGAACAGAGACTGCCCTCCCTTGGAGACTTCTCCGCAGGGAGCCAAGTCGGCTGGCATCCAACTTCATGACCAGGTCTGGAGTGTTCCCAAAGATTGCCCTACCATTCAAGGCCTCCATGTGAGGTAACCACCATTGGATTTCTGTCTTTCTTCTGAAGACAGGGAGTTCAGTTCTGAGTACCTTAACCCGTTGCAAAGGGTATTCAGCCCTTGCAGGGCTCAATGGGGAAAGGGTCCTATAAATATCACCAGAATCAATGATGAAAAGATCCCAACTACTCTCATCAATCTGTGTCGAAACATTTTGTCCAGCCCCAGGGTCCTCCTCAGCGCACTCTGGATGCTGACCATTTTGTTCATTGGAAGGTGTAGAGACACCTAAAATAAATTCATGATAAAGCCAAAAAAAGCATGCATTGCTTGTGCGCATTTTCTCCCCATTCATGATGAAACTGAGACTCTGCAGCAGGTCCATTGTAAATCTCAAATGGCTTAGCAGTTGTTCCTTGTACTAGTTAATGAGCAAAAGGTCAGCCACACCACAGCCACATCACAGAGCCAATGAAGGACTAAAAAGGCATGACCATGAAATTAAAGACTTGATTCCGCCAGAAGAACTGAAGAAACCAGCGGTGGGGGAGGAAAGATTGAAAGAGTAAGATGAGCATCTTTCAGGATGAACTTCACCATCCAGTCTCTCTGCAAGAGAATATCCCTAAGGAGGTGGATCCCATCCATTTTAAAATGCTTGTAGATTCACCAATCATTGACTACATCAAAAAATACTTTCTTCTTATTCTTGATGAAAAGTAGATTGTTCAAGAATCTCCTTGGGTTCAAGTGAATCAGTACAACAGCCAACTTGGTTTCCAGTTTTGAAACCTTGGCATCTATGATCCTGGCTTGGGAGAACGTGAGAAGAAGAGGCTACGCTCTTGCTTAGGGGATCCAAATAACAATAAAGCCTAAAGCAATAGTTCATCCTAGAGCTGACCACTTCACCTACCACCAACCCCCAACCTCACAGAAATGTGCATGGTAATAGGGAAGCTGCTAACAAGAGTGACCAGAAGGTTACTAATGAATAAAATTAACCTGACTTCTTAGTGATGACTTTGGTGCTCAAAGAGATTCCTTTTCTCATCTACAAAGAGGGAATCACAAGAACACCACAATCCATCCTAATCCTGTCCAGTATTGAAACCCTGATGTCATCTATTTTTATTTAGTAAACATGTATGCTTTCTCACAGCATATTGGGACTCAGGCCCCATAAATTGCCAGCCACCACTTTTTGCCACTAATGACCCCACAGCATATTAAACATGTAATTGGATGTCTGTAGGCCATGAATTGGATCATTTTTAGTTGACATTAGACTTGGATATATATGCCAATCTCCTCTCCGTGTCTCTTTTAAATAGTCATCCTTTTATAAGATGCACTTTTTTGTTACATGTGTTGTCATTAATGACCCCATAGCATATTAAATATGTAACAGGATTTCTGGGGGGGTATGCATTGGACCCTTCTGTGTTGACTTGCGACTTGGACATTGTTGACACTTTCCTCTCTGTGTCTCTCTTTTTTAAATAGTTATACTTTTATGAGTTGCACTTTTTTACCAATGCTTTAAATACATAATTTAAACTTTTTATACACTTTTTATACACAATGGCAAAATGCTTAAGATAATTGGATGGCACTCCAAAAAGTGGTGTGTAGTGTTTCACAACTTCACCAGGGCTGACAGAGAATTGCCCCACTGCTGAAAGGCAGCAAATGAAAAATAAAATGTTAATAAAACTATTTCATTAGCATTTTACTTTTCACTTTCATCACCCGAGTCTGCTGAGTCTACAGAGAGGCGGGGCTATACTCTGCGTCAGCAGCAGCTACGGAGGAGGAGTGGTAGGTGCACTGTAAGTGTGCATGTCGGTTTGGCCAGCCATAGTAGGACGGCCGAACCGACATGCACACTTACATTTCTTCAAACCAGCTATCTTGCAAAGGAGGGTGGGAGAAGAGGCACAGGCTCTCTGTCCCTAACTGAGTGGCATTTCAGTCCGCTCAGACAAATCCCAGCTCTTCTCTCATGCTGGGTAATAGCATGAGAGTAGCTTCTGAATTGGGTGTGGAGGGAAGCAGAGGAGCACAAAGGCGGCAAGATCAAAGAAGCATCGAGGCGGCATCCGGCAGGTAAGTTCTTTTATTTTTAAAGTTTGTGTGGCAGCAACCGCCACTGAACTTCACCAATGTGCAGATTATATTTCCCACAGACTTTTATCACCATTTCTCATACAAACTGAAAATTAAATGGGGTGGAGCTCTGATCATGCACGTGCAAATTAAAGGTCAACCCTGTGTGTTATGTACATTTGTGAGCACCAGCCTCACCATACACAATTGACTGAGGTTTGTGGGGTATCCAATGAAAGAACATTGTTTGTGAATAAGGTATGCTTTTGGGCAGATCATTAGCGCAAGGAATTCTACTGAAAAACAATTTTCACAATCCAGACTTTTTTTTCCAACATGTGAGTGGAATATCTCCACATTTGTTGGCACATACTTCTTGATAGATACCAACAACTGACATCTGTAATTGCCTGCAAATGCATATTTTGAGCAATTGTTTTATGAATCTGTAAGTGTGTACATCTAATACATTTTTTTCAAACCATGTATTGGTATAGAAGCATGGAATTTGACAGCAGACACATACCACGGTGAGACACATCTACAACTTGTTTAAAAAAAAATATTTCTAGATCTTGTAACAATGAACCTTTTATTCTTTGTTCTAGTAATTGTCTACTATCATGGATAACTGTCTTCAATCATGGCAGTTAGCAATCAGACATTTTTAGGTCCCTGTTGAGTTATAGCATCTGGGTGTTATTGAAGTATGCAAACATGATGGAATACATTTATGAGAACGTGATTATCTTGCACAAGATAAGAGAGAGAAACAAATCAATGTTTACAATGTGTTGATAATTATGAAGAAGACAATATAAGGAATACCAATATTCCTAACTCTAAATTCAATACCATTCAACACCATTCTAACCCCAAACACAGCTCTATCCTTAAATGCCACATAATAGGAGCCCTAACCCTAGTCTTACTATTACTGTAACCCTATCATATGTCCTGATTTTAAACTTTAATATAACTCTCATGTTTATCCATTTTATAACCCCGGCCCAAACACTAATCACAATCTAACATAAACTAATTCGGATTCTATTCTATTTTCTTTAATATATTTATTGGCATTTTTCATAGTTGCATTACAGTAACAGTTCTCAGCAAGAATGTGAAGACATTTCAATGTCAATACCACAGCATCAAGTTCTTTATACAGCAGTAAACAGTAAGACAACAGTAGCATGTCCCTTTTGTCCCCCTCTGAGCCGCCCCCCACCCAACTCGTCTCAGGACCTCACTGGGATTCAGTAAGCGTAAGTCCATAGTGTTTAAGCCACGGCTTCCATATCCTCCAGAACTTTTTTGGGTCAGCCTTTTGCCTGATAAGTTGTTCTCTTTACCAACATATTCATGTCCATGCTTCACTTCCATTTTGTCAGTGATGGGCACAGCATCGCCCCCCACGTCCTGGCCAGGTCACGCTTTGCCACCACCAGTCCCAGCTGGAGTTGCAATAAATTTGTCCTAGGAAGATCAACCTTAGTTTGGATTCCCAGCAGAACTAACTGTGGGTTTAAGGGGATCATCCCATCCAGAATGGCCCCTAGTTCTTCTAGTACCTCTGAATCTGGGAGCATTCCCAAATCGTGTGGAAGAAGGTACCCTCCGGCGCTCGGCAGCGCAGGCAGTTGGGTTCCTCCGCCCTCCCTATTCTATGAACAGATACAGGCCTACCTCCAGAATGCGAACCTTCCAAAATTGGCAGATAGTGACTAACAGATATTGGATGGGCAATCACCAAGGAGGAAATTGTAACAGCCGTCGGCCAGCTGAAGACTGGCAAGGTCGCTGGCCCCAATGGGCTCTGAGGAAACCCATGTGAGTCAAGCATCTGCATAGAGGTAAAAGTAGTAATGGCACAGACATGGGTTTTACCTTGAAGCAAGCAGGCCAAACATTCGAAATGCCTGATATTTGGATTTCACCATGCTACCGCATCCCAAGAAGGATTGCATGATCAAAGGTGTCAAAGCAGAATAAAAGCTCGGACACTATTAGAATATCCTTTGACAGATCATTCAATACTGCAGTAGTGACCTATTGGACAAATGTAAGCATGCTTGTGACCCATTCAGCATGTGACTAAATGCCATAAAGATGTGTAATTGATCTGTCACAATTTGTACAACACTTCAGTTGGGATGAACAACTTAGAAATTATTCTGCATTTAGTAAAATAGTGAAGATCAACTTGAAGTTTCTCTAGCAATGGTGTTTTTGTCTCTTAAAACTAATTGGAATAGAGTCCATAACAAATGACATGTTACTTATTATGTAGGCTGAGAGTATCTATGTCATAAGTGCCATAGCCTTGAAATTGCTAGTGGAACAGCTATTTTTTGAAAAATCTGGTGCCTTATGTTTCTCAATAACTGATTCAAAAAAACCTCTTTATGTACTGGAGTAAAGCAATCAAAGACAAATCGAGCCTTTGAAAAATCTGGACTATAACTTGTAATTATTTTTAGACGTTGTACATGGATTGCATCAACCTAGTGGGAAATGTAATTTACCTTTACACTATCCAGCTCCGGAGTTCATATAATATCTAATATTCTGCAACCACAGGCATTCAGTTTGCTGGTATAATATGCGTTTTTTTTTTTTTATTCATGATCGGAGTGTGCATTTGACATGATAATTTCTTGTTTGCGCCACATCCTATATAAAGTGTAATTCGTATTATTAATGTTCAAAGTAAAATGACCATTCAAAATGCGCATCTGTCAGGATAACCAAATTAGGGGGTCAATATTGGTGCTGACATAAATTACTGTTCAATCAATCAATCAATCAGTATTTGTATAGCACAGCTCATCACCCCGGGGTTATTGAGGCGCTACGGATGGAGAGCTTTAGTCAAAGAGCCAGGTCTTGAGTCCCTTCCTGAAGTCAGCGAGTGAGGGGGCGGCTCAGAGGTGGAGCAGGAGGTCGTTCCAGAACTTGGAGGCAAGGTAGACGAAAGAATGACCTCCGCTGCAGCGACCCTTGATGCGAGGGTGTAGTCAAGGGCATATATTATTTGTTCCCCCCAAAAATATGCACTCATATGCAGGACTCGAGTCGGGGTACCACACGGGTGGATGGCGTCCCCCCACTTATTTTACCGGGTGGACGCCGTCCCCCCTGCCAAACAGCTGGACTTAACTCTTTGGCCTCTCCTGTCGTGACGTCACTTCCAGTGACAGCGTCCCCCCACTTCTCCTTTTAGGACTTGTGCCCTGCTCATATGTTACTGTTAAGGTACTGTTATTTGTGTTGCACCCGACTCACCCAGAGAGAGGTATCTAGGCACAGGGGCCTTGCAAACAACATGCAGCGGTCACAAAATCATCCACTTAGAATAGTTCAGTTTTAAGTAGCTTCCTGAATTTTGAAGTGATCACAGCATAGGCGTGTGTGAGGGGGGGCATTCAAATAAGAGGGGGCCAGATAGGAGAAAGATCTACCCCCTGACTGAGACTTTTAATCTGAGGAACAGTGAGCAACGTTTTATCCTGTGATCGTAATCCTTTTCCTGGACTGTAGGAACTTGTGGACAAGACTTTCTCTATTCCTACATCTCCATCCTGTACTATCCAACGCTCTGTCCTTAAAAGACCATGGCGTAAGCTTCGATTAGAAAACTTTCACGCACTGTTAGGATCCGACCCTTTAGGCCCAGTTGATAACGTTGAGACAGGATATGATTCCTTTTGTGCATGGCTCACACGGGCACTGGATATACTTATACCAGCGCCCTGGGTTAAAGGACGTACGCAGGATGCCAATCCCTGGTATAATGACACCTTAGCAGCCCTGAAAAAGACCTGTAAAAGGCATGAACGAGAGTGGAGGAAAGAATACTCCTCTGCGAAAAAAGCTCTTTATCTAACTGAGCTTAAAGCCTACCATAGAGCCATATGTAGGACTCGGGCGGAGTACTATGCCACGGAGATAAAACTGAGTTCTAATCCAGCGAAAGTCATTTTCAAGATTCTTAAGGAGCTGAGCACTAAAAAATCTCCAAAAATCATTTCAACGTCTGCAGCCCAATGTGAGGAATTAGCCTCCTTTTTCGTGGAGAAAATCCGAAGTATTTATCAATCCTTCACTCCTCTGAATTTGTCTGAACACAGCCCCCCCCACGAGGCTTAGCCCAGCTTTCCAATTGTCTGTTATCCCTGAAATGTCTTGGGAGGACTTTCACAAGTTAACTTTGCGCATCAAGTCCGGCTCTCCGGCTGATCCTCTCAAGCCTGCTCAGTTTAGAGACTTATCTCTGTGCTGTCTGCCCCCGCTACATAATCTCATGAATGCCTCTTTTTCTACAGCTATTGTTCCAGTTAAATGGAAGCAGGCATGGGTCTCTCCTATACTAAAAAAACCTAGCTTAGACCCTTTGAAGTCAGAAAAGTGTAGACCCATCTCGCTCCTTCCCTGGGCCGCGAAGATCGCGGTGTCCCATGTTAATTCAATCCTTACCAACGTATTGAGCGCCAATAAGATTCTGGACGAAACTCAACACGGGTTCCGCGCAGGTCAAAGTACAGAGACCGCTCTCTTGGCCATGACGGAACACCTTCGGTCTACGCTTGACCATGGTGAAACGGCGGCACTGATCCTATTGGATCTTAGTGCCGCCTTTGATACCGTCTCCTATCAGATTCTGCTTCAACGGCTTGAGGAGGCAGGGATTACGGATAAGGCTCTGGCTTGGTTCAGCTCTTTTTTGACAGAGAGGTCATTCCGGGTCTCTACCCCCCCTTTCTTTCACGGGCGCACGCTGTTGAACAAGGTGTTCCTCAGGGCTTGGCACTGAGCCCCACCTTGTTCAACCTTTACGTTCAGCCACTAGCTGCGGTCGCCAACAAATGGGACCTTACCATCGTCTCATACACGGACGATACGCAGCTGGTGGTTGCCCTTACGGAAGGTATTGACTCGGACTGTGCAAGATTCAAAGCCGGTTTGGCCGATGTGTCTGAATGGATGACTGCTAGCTGTCTACAATTTAATGCTTCTAAGACTGATGTGCTACTGGTTGGTAAGAACACTCACCTTTGGGGTGATCATTGGTGGCCAACTACATTGGGTAAAGCTCCATTCGGCTACCATCCGGAGGCTTCACTGGCTCCCGGTGGCCCAGCGTATACAATTTAAGAACCTATGTGTTTCATTTAAAATCCTTAGACTTTCTACCCCCAAAATGCTTGGCTCTTTGTTGAACATGTATGTGCCTACTCTGACTTTACGCTCGGCTGGCCAAAATTTAGTTAAAGTGCTCAGGATCAAACGCAGCCGTTCAGGCGGGCGTTCCTTTCGCCTTTTAGCTGCTAAACTTGGGGATTCCCTTCCAGCCCGTATCCGTGAAGTGGAAGGGCTGCTAGAATTCAGGAAACCTATTAAGACCTACCTTTTCCTGCTTAGGTAATCCTTTTTGTACCTGCTTGCCTGTCTTTCGACCCTCCTCTCTTATCTGGTTTCAGCGCCGGGACGCCCCTTTGCTTGGGCAGCTGAGCGCTCTATAAATTTATGTAATAATAATAATAATAATAATAATAATAGGGGGTGAGCTCCGAGGATAGATAACAAGGCCCTTTTCCCATAAGCGCTTTGTAAGTAATACAGGCAATTTTAAAAATAATCCTTTTGCGAACAGGTAGCCAGTATAACAAGCAAAGAAAAGGGGCAGATGAAGACCTCGCAGCAGCATTACAAATCAGGGGCTGTCATATTTTTCACCACCTGCAGCTTCGTCAACAGGGACCTATTTACGGAGGCAAGTAAAGCATTGCCATAGTCCAAGCAACTCACAACTAAGACTTGTACTAATGATTTCCTTGTAGAAAGAGGGAGAAGCAGAGAAGCCTGCCTTAGCAAGCATAGCAGGTGGAAACAAAACCCAGCGATGTTGCAGACCTATTCTTTCATGGAGGGATATTGATCCAAGTGCACCCCATGAATCTTGAAGACCATTTTTGGATTTGGAGCTATGTCGAGTTAAAATGGCCACCAATTAGGAGTCCATATGTAAAGGGCCTTCACAAATAGCATAATCTTAGTTTTTCCTGCATTAAGCAGGAGACACTTCTAGTCATTCAGGCGGCTATAGCTCTCAGACCGGCTACAAAACTTTATTTTAGTGTGCTTGACTCACAGTCAAAGGAAATCAGTAGTTGTGTGTTATCTGCATAGGAGTGCAATTCAAGCCCATATGATTTCACTATCTTGGCCAGGGGTGCCACCAGCGGCGGCTCCTTCGTAATGCCTGAGGAGCATTGCCCCACTTAGTGCAGAATGAAAAATAAAACGATAATAAAACAATTTTATTATCATTTTATTTTTCACTGGCGGCTGAAGCTGCTGAGTCTAGGGCAGGCGGGGCCAGGCAATCCTCTGTTGACGGGGCCGGGACTGGGATGAGTGGTGGGCACTTGTAAATGTGTATGCCATTTTAGCCGACTGTCTTAGGCCGAACAAACAGACATATGCATTTAGGTTCCTCCAACCCAGCTGTGTCCCACAGCCTGGTGGAGAAACGGCACAGACTCCCTGTGCCTGAGCTAGCGGCAAACCAGCCCTCTCCGGTCAATACCCACGCAGCTCTCATAGGATGAGAGCAGTGTCTGGATTGGATGGGCAGTCCGTGAATGGAGTCCCAGGGACTGTTGGGAGCAGGAAGTGCAGAAGACCACCGAGGCACGAGGCGGCCAGCTGGTGGGCATCAGGTATTTTTTTTTATTATTAATCCCACCGTATCCCCTCCCTGTCCCCCGATCCGCCCTCCCGCTGCTGCTGCTCCACCACTGTACATTGGCAGCATCCGCGACTGGGTGTCACATAGCTATTAAAAAACGTAGGACTAAGGCACAAGCTCTGGGGGACCACTCTGTCAAGTAATGTAGTGCGTGATCTAAAAGAGCCCAAAGTAATAGTCTGCGTTCTGTTAGTAAGAAAGTCCTTGAACCATTGTAGAGCTAGACCACAAATGCCACACTCTCTTAGCCAAAGGAGCAAATGAGACTGTGACACTGTGTCGAAAGCTGCCAACAAGTAGTACCAACATAATGGGGCTGTTAGCGTCTAAGGAGCATCCTATATGATCAGTGACAGCAGCTAAAGTTGTTTCGGTACTATGGAATGGTAAAACCCTGACATTGAAGAGTCTAGAAGATGATTTACTTCTGGAAGGCCTATTTATCTGGACTTCCAGCAGCTTACCCAGTAAGGGCAGCAGCAAAAAGGTGGTATTTAAGTCATTAGGTGCCACATTTGGTTTCTTTTGAATGGGGATCACCTGTGTGGGTTTCCATGCTGAGGGGGTTTTCCCACTAGTTTTAAAGAGGTTAAACAAAGAGCAGACAACAGGCGCAAGTATTTTAGAATACAAAGCTTATATCTAGAGGAGTCCCAGATTTCACCTAGGCAAGAACTGTCTGGATAGATTCTGTCATAAAAATAGTAAAATGCTCAGGACTGGAAGTACATCTGACATTCGAGCTATCTAAAGCCGGTTCCCAGGGCACAAGTCGTAAAAAAATAAGTGGGGGGACACGGTCACCGGAAGTGACATCACGACCGAAAGTGACGTCACGAAAAGTGCAGAGCTCCTCGTCCCAGAGAGGCCAAAGAGTGAAGTCCAGCTGTTTGGCAGGGGGGATGGCGTCCCCCCAGTAAAATAAGTGGGGGGACGCCGTCCACCCGTGTGGTACCCCGACTCGAGCCCTTCCGGTTCCTCATGTGTCTCAATCTTTAATTCTGAAAAGTTCTCATAAACCTTGTGAATGTTTTCTTCAAAATAGTTGGCTAAAGAATCACATAAGGCTTGAGATGCCTGTTTGCTTTGAGTACCAGCTAGGGGGTTGGTAAAAGAATCCAAAACTTTAAGCAATGTTTTGGAGGAATTACCAGCTGTAGTGATTTGATTAGATATGTAAAGCTTTCTCACTTTTTTGAGATTACGATGGTAGTTAGTCAAAGCAGTCCTATAAGATTCTTTGGAAGCTTAGTACTTTGTATGTTGCCGTCGCCTTCCCAGCTTTTTACATGAGGCTTTTTCTGCTCGCAGTTCAGAGGTAAACCAAGGGACGTTGAGTGCCATGTTGTTTTTTTAGGCAAGATTTGAGGAGTGCTAATTTGTCAAATGTAAGAATTAATGTATTATGATATTCTAACAATCCTGCATCTACATCTCCCACCTTGGGCAGTGTGGGGGGGGGGGGGGGGGTTGTAAGTTTCAGCAAAAGAATCGGGCGAAACTTTACCCCATGGTCTGATTATCTTGGTCTCTGCATCATTAACAGTTTTTGCCTATTTAAATGTGGGATCTGAAAATGGAAGATGGCGTGATCCATCCAAAGAAGCTGTTGAGAGCTATCACAGGTCAAAGAAGTAGGATTTGTAAAGATCAGGTCCAAAAGGTGCCCAGCAGCATTATTGAGGCCTATATTGTTTTTGTTAAGCCCATCGCTGCTTGAAGGTTCTCCCCATGGCAATTGCATACCATACATTACTTTACATAAACTTCTCGCTTAAAAAAATATGCCACCATACTTTACTTTTTTTAATACATTCATAATACCTTCTCTTTTCAGATAAATGCACTCCCATCATATTCTCCAGGCAGCTGTAATGACCTCTCAAACATTTTCAATTACAAAGTCCACTTCATCAGAGATGGGATACCTTCAAATCATGTGCCTTCCAAACAACTTTACCCTGAAATGAAGAACACTTAGAACACATTCTCCCTACACTCTTCTAGGCCCTTACCCTTACTTTTCAATAACCTCAGACTATACTTCCAAGATATAATTCCTGAAAACATCATAAGATCTCACTTCCATCTGTTATAACACCCCTTATGCAAAACGATAAATCCCTCACTCAAACAGGGAACTTTTCCTAAACTTCTAAAAACCTGACAAATAATTCAGATTCAAAGAAAACCTAGCACCCAGCTGTGAGAAGTTGGCCTGATATGTGATGTCCACTATTCTAGTGGGCACCCTGTATCAGTCCAAAGAACCCTTATGGTGATGGTTGTAAAGTCAACCTTATAGACCAGCTATTCTAGTGGTAGCATGGACAAAGCAGTCTTAGGCTAATACTTCAGAGAGCATGTGAAGCCAGCTGTTTTACCAATAATAACCCCTTGAATACCAAATGAAAGGACACCACACAAGGTATATATCAAATATATATGTATTTATTACTAACACAACCCCTCTGCACTCTTTATGAGGTCAGAGTTCGAGATACAGCACAAGTGACTCAATAAGCATACTATTAGTTGCACAAATATAATTCTGCCCTAGGGGCCTCACGAACCATATACTAAGTAAGTGGTATAAGAACCACTTCAGAACAGGTGAATAGGCCTAGGGAATCACTGGGACTACACTGAACAACCACAGGTTAGGAAGTAGGAGTCTCACAGGATGCATGTGCAGTGTCTAAACACACGCGAGTTCTCATGGACTTTCAATGGAACGCAAAGTTAACAAAGTAGTTGATTTCGGACACTTCCGGGTGCACTACGGGAAAACCCAGTTAAAGTAGGATACTTGGATTGTTAATACCCACGGGAGCACCGGAGTACTCGAGTTACCTCACCCAGGGAAGCCGGGTGCATAGGTGTGAAGTTGTCGGGTTTTGTCGTCGAATCCTTTGGAGAGCTGCAAGAAGATGCTGCAGGCAACCAGGAGGAAGATGTCCGGATGGATCCAAGGGTGGATCGAAGAAGTGAAGAACCTGAAAGCAGAGGGGACAGAGTCTGGGTCACTAGCCAGTGACCAGGAAGGAACCAGACGATGTCGAGCTGCGAACAGGTGAAGACGTGAAGCTTGTCTCTGCAGCCACGTGAACCAGGAGGCATCGACAATGACCAGGAGCTGGATACGGACTGTCCCACAAAGGCTCTCGCTGTTGACAGTGTAGGCTTCCGGATCGGAGTTAACAAGCCTTGGCAAAGGCAACCCACGCAGGATGTGAAGATCAGCTTCTTGTACAGACCAGCAAGGTCTGTGGAGCTTCCCCTTTACAGGAAAGCAAGGGCAAGCCCAGACGAACCAGGCAAGCAGCGTTGATTCAAAATGGTGTCTTCAAGACGGCCACTAGCCAACGGACTAGCAACCGCAAAGACACATCGAGGAGAAATGCAAGAGCGGGCCCTACGCAGTACTCGTGGAGGGCTGAGCTTCGGTGCACTTACGGCTCGGAGTTGGGGCTTCTCAATCCCCAATGCACAACTTCGAGTACGCCCCACGGGTCTCAGCTTTGCTGGAGGTGTGGGTCGGGGTCCGAGAAGTCTGGAAGTCCAGTCCTGTGAAGCAGGGTTGTCGGGATCCTTCAGGAGCGTCGACAAAGCAAACTAGCAATTCACTAGTTGGTGCCTGTTTGCACAGGGTGGTCACTCCTTGACCACAAGGGAGATTCTTCAGTCTTCTAGTTGCAGTAGAATGTCGAAGGTCCAGAGTTTTGTTTCAGAGTTTCAGTTCAGGATAATCTAAAGTCTCTAGACACAGCTCCTAGCTTTATACTGATTAAAGGGGCTGGATTACCTGCTAGGTCCCTCCTATGAGTGGAACCTGGGAAGGGGTGGTTACACCCCTTTCCCTTTGTCCAGTTTCACGCCAGAGCTGGGGCTGGGGTGCCTCAGCAACTGGTTTGAACCGGGCTATGCATGGAGCACCTTGTGTGCTCCAGGCAGTGTCTCATTTCATTCAACCCACCATGCCCCAATACACTATAGCCTGTCTGGGGAGGTGCTAGCACCTCCCAAGGCAGGAAATCTATTGTCCAGGCCTCCCTCGCTGGAAGGGCTCCCAGCTGCAGGAGGTCAGACTTGTGTCTGTGGCAGCAGCATCCATTTTGTGATGCTGAGGCTCTGTTTAACTTTAACCGGGTAAAGCTACAACTACATGTATTCTCCCTCTAGAAGGGTGGAATTCTACCCCCGCCGCCAGGACTGGTGGGGGGGGGGGGGTAGTATTTCAAAGCATATGACACCTTACACAACATGTTTAGATAAAGCCAAACCAAAGTTAGCATTAACCGCGAGGATTATAATGCACTTAAGAGTATATGGTATGGCTATATCATAGAACAGCTATAAGGACATGGTTCCGAAAGCTGCAGACAGACTCAGCTCATGCTAGAGCACCATCTCACATAGAACCAAGCACTCTGCCTTCAGGATTGTTAAGGCCTGCCATAGGAGTGACTTATAGGTGCATATGTGTCTATATATAAGGTTAGATACAGGAATACTATATCTAAGCAAGGGGTAATTACACGACCTTGCCCCAGCTGAGGGATCAGCCAGTTGTGTCAGTTTGGATGGCGAGCCAGGGGTGGCATAATACATGCTGCAGCCCCTGGTAGGCCTTGGATGCACCTATGTCCTGGTACCTATTGTACACTATACAGGGGCTGATAAGGTGACCCAATATCCAATTGGAGATGTACCTAAAGTACATGGAGTCCATTTTACAGTGAGAGCAGATAGCCTGGGGCCCTGATTAGCAGGATCCAAGGCCAACTAAGTCGAAAAGCAGCTAAACACTAGGCAAAAAGTTGGGGTAACCATATAGTCAGATATCCACCTTCCTACACCAGCTAGTACCGAAATCTTCTGTCCAACTACAGAACTATATCCAATCTACCACGGCTAGGAAAGCAACCCCAGCTGACAACTTGCGTCAGTGATAATCATCTATTGGTTGACTATTGGGGTTTCAGAAAAGGGGGGTGGTGATGGACAGAGTATCTGAATTAAACAGAACACTCGTGCCCAGTCAACAGATCAGGGCTTGATCCATCACCGTTTTTTAGCTCACTGCACCATCCCAGCTCAGAACCTGGCTACATGCAAATTAGTCTGTCCCTGGCCCAGTGCATCATGGGAACAGGGCAGACCAAACTACCAAGCCAATTCTTTTACTGGGAAGGAAACAAGCTTCCGGGGACCGGTTTCTGGCATTACAGCCGTCTTCGGCCTGGCTTGCTTGAATCCTGATGGTGCAATGAGCAAGGGACTCATGTCTGAGCATACCCTTCTACGCTTATGGTGGACAAAACGATTCAGAAAAGGGAAGTGGTGATGGACAGAGTATCTGAATTAAACAGAACACTCGTACCCAGTCAACAGATCAGGGCTTGATCCATCACCGTTGGGGTAACCATATAGTCAGATATCCACCTTCCTACACCAGCTAGTACCGAAATCTTCTGTCCAACTACAGAACTATATCCAATCTACCACGGCTAGGAAAGCAACCCCAGCTGACAACTTGCGTCAGTGATAATCATCTATTGGTTGACTATTGGGGTTTCAAGCAAGTTTCAAGTGCAAAGTGCCCACTCTAGAAGTGCTTGGTGACAATCACAGTTTCCTGAATGGGAGAAATACACTACTGATCTTGCTTGATCTTCCAGCAGCTTTTGACCTCACTGATCACTAGAGGCTGTGAGACATACTGGAACACATAAGGGGCTTCAGAAACAAAGTCCTATTTTGGTTTTCCTCAGTCTTCTCCAATTTGGAGCAAATGGTGAGGAATGGCAGGTGCACCTCCAGATCTGTGCCTGTGCTACATGGATGGATGGATAAATCGTTTCCCTGACCTTGTTACAATACCATATCAAACCATTCAGCCTATCTCTAGCTGTCTGATCTCATTACAAAACAACATACAAATTACAAAATCCTTGGAAAATGAAATTCTTGTAATTAGCTCCAAATATTAAAACAGAGCTGAAATGTATCTCCTGACCCCCTATCCCCGGCAGTTAACTCTCGAGGTTTCATTCTGGATAATACCTTTTCTGTAGTAGGGGATCTCTGTGTATAGTCATAATCTAGTGAATAGTCCCGCCCATGTGTGTGGACCCCGGAGCAATCGAAATAGTCTCTTAAGTTGTCTTCTTCTGCAGTCCTGCATAGACACTTAAGAGAACATCAAAGACAAATAATGCAGCCTAAAACCACAAGGCTACACTGGCCAACACTTCATCTTGAAGTGAAAAAGATACCAAAATAATATTAAATTTTATACACTTTGTAAAGTTTCACACCTAGAGAAACTCCCCTTTGCAAAAATCCTATGTCATGATAGAGAGGAACGGTTGGACAGACAAGCCCCATAGGCTGCCATTATGTGTCTGGAAAAGGGATACTGTGCCTTCAAGGAACTCTCCAGAGACCCTCAGTATCCCAGGATGCACAGCCAAAGGCCTTTTACTTTTAGTTCTTTTTTCCGGCTCCTGCTAGCAGGACCCTGGTGCATTGAGCTCTACGTTTTTGGGTATATCTTCAATTTTTAGAATTTTTCCAGTGTTTTGAGTGTTTCACTTGACGTCTGGGGTCTTCCTCTTCCAGTTGCTGTGTTTTTTGACCAGTTTTGCCAACTCTATATTGTCGAAATGCCAGCTTTATTCGACAAGTGCCCTGAGTGTGGTAGGAAGAAGGCTAAATCTGACCCCATCAGAGTGTGCATACTCTGTCTCCCTTCTAGCCATGTCCCTGACTCCTGTGATATTTGTCACTCTTTCTCCAGGAGGACCCTGCGTGACACGGAGAAGATTCGTCTCCATGGCCTGGAGCAGAGGAGACATCAAGAAACAGGTGGGACTTCTGGGCATGGAGGACTCTATCTTCATCCTCTGCCCATGCATCGGCCTCTGGGGGGCTCCCCAGTCAAGAAAAGGCCCGGTCCCGGTCGACGTCGATGGCTTCGACGTCGGCGTTGAGAGGTATGACTACCATTTGCTCCCTGTTGACCCAGGGCTCTGGTTCGAAGCGACGTCGTTGTTCGGCGTCGAGGGGTAGGACGTCGAGACCTCGGACGAGGTCGACGTCGAGGAGTTCACCGGCGTCGACACACCATCGACGTCGCGATGACTCCCGGAGAGGCAGGCGTCGCCGTCGAGGCGGCACCGCCGTTTGCCATCAACATCGACGCGAAGATTGACGTCGATGAGAGAAAGATCGATGTCGGGGAATTCGTTGACGTCAGGAAGGTCGACGTCGAGAAGAGAGACGTCAAGGAGATCGACGTTGAGCAGAGAAAAATCGGCGTTGAGATGGGAAAAGTCGATGTCTAAAAGGAAGTCAAGGCCCAAAACGGTGTCTAGTGCTTCTGTGGGGAGCGTCTCATCGCCATCAGCCAGTCACCGGTCGCGGCGGCGCCGGTGCTCGTGCTCAGACAGTTCGGCCTCCAGAGTGTCTTCCCCGAGGCCTACTCACAAGAAGAGATGGGTCCATAGGTCACCGGAATCTGATTACTCCCGGACCTACTCGCCCTCAAGGCCCAGGACGCCTACTCCTCCTCCTCCTCCTCTTCCTCTTCGGCAGCCTCTTCCGCCTCCTCCTCATCCTCCTCTTCACCCTCCTCTGCTGCCTCCACCACCTCCTCATCTTCCACCACTTCCTCAGCCTCCACTACCAAGCCCTGTGGTTCCGGCACTACCTGTTCCGCTTCCGCAGCTCCCAGGGTCGGTGGTTCCTGCCGGGCCCAGAAAGCCAAGGTCAAGATCCAGAGGGAGGCATCGCTCTTGCAGTGGGCGTCGATCCTCAACAAGGTCACGCCATTGTCGGTGGAGGGACAGGTCGCGGTCCAGGTATACAGACTCATCCAGAGACAGGAGATATTCTCCCACTTTGTTGGACTCTCCCCCAACGAGAATGTCCCCAGTGGATGACATTGTGACTTTCCAAGATGTGCTGCTGAGGGGGGAAGCGAAGTTGGGGATCACATTGACTGTGCCCACACCTACCACTTCCGTGATCTTTGAAACGTTGCAGCACAGACACCTCTCTCACCCTTTGCTGCCTTTGGTGCCAGGTCTGGAGGATCCGGCCATGGAGCTGTTTCTGACGCCGGCCTCAGTGAAGTCTGCGCCATCGAGACTTCAAAAGAAGTGTAGGCCCCCGGATTCTGATCTAGCATTCTTGAGAGCAATCCTGTACCGGATTCTGTCATTGTGACAGCGGCCAAGAAAAAGCATTCTACTGCCCCGTCGTCTACGGTTCCTCTGGACAAGGAGAGCAGGCACATGGATTCGGCAGGAAAGAAAGTATGTAGTATGGCTGCCACTTCGATGAAGGCAGCTAGTGCATCAGCACTTTTGGACAGTTATGATCGCTCGTTGTGGGAGTCCCTGCAACAATTCATTGAGTTCCTCCCAAGAGACAGGAGGGAAGACTTCCAGGAGATTCTGAATGAGGGCATGATGGTCTCAAATCAGGTCATCAGTTCGGCGGTGGAATCCTCTCTCCTGGCCGTGCATGGGTACTGCCATGGCATTAACTTGAGGCAACATTCCTGGTTGCGCCTTACCTCGCTTAAGCCTGAGGCACAGCAGCGGATTGCTAATTTGCCCTTTTCAGCATCCACCCTCTTTGAGGCTCTTGCGGACGAGGAGATGGCCCACATGAAGACGGAAGTGGAAACGCTGAAAGCTGTAGGTTTGGAGAAACCGAAGGATCAGCAGAAGTCGTACAGTCCCTTCCAGAGGCGTTACTCTTCCCAGAGGTACCAACGGGGGCAAGGTCGCCAAGCTGGCCAACAGCAGCAACAACAACAGCAATACCAGCGACAACCCTTCCAGAAACGTCAGAGGGGCAGAGGCGGACAGCAGTCCTCCTCGGCGAATAAGGGCCCCGCCGGGTCTAAGCCCTGAGGAGTTACTTCCCCCTCATCCGTTACCCACACTGGTGGAGGAAAGCATACAGAATTACTTGCAGACTGGAGAAAAATTACTCAGGACAAGTGGGTGCTGAATATTGTTTGCAATGGATACAGTATTCGGTTTGTAGGCCCTCCTCCAGCTATTCCACCGGTTCCTTTGCACTACCAGCTGCGAGAACTCAAACCGGAGGCCGATACCATGTTAAGAAAAAAGGCGATAGAAGACGTCCCTCTGTCTCAAAGAGGAAAGGGTCTATACTCACGGTTCTTTCTGGTACGCATAAAGGACAAGAACGAGTTCAGGCCCATTCTGGATTTGCTACAAGCAAACAAATGGATTCACAGGGAGAAATTTTGCATGCTGTCCTTGCACAATATTTATCCTCAGCTTCAGCGAGGAGACTGGCTTTGCGCAATAGATCTACAGGATGCGTACCTCCATGTGCCCATTGCACGGAAATACCGGAAGGTCCTGCGATTCCTAGTCGGCACCAATCACTATCATACACCTTACTACCGTTTGGACTGAAGTCTGCACCCAGGGCTTTCTCAAAATACATGGCAGTGGTGGCAGCGCACCTGAGAAAGAACAAGGTGTTTGTCCACCCGTACCTGGACGACTGGTTGATCAAAGCCTCCACATTCCAGGAAGCGCAATTGCATTTCAACAGGATGGCCGTTCTGTTGAATCAGCTGGGTTTGCACATCAACTTGTCCAAGTCCGTTCCGACTCCTGTTCAGTACCTGCAGTACTTGGGAGCCTCCATCAATACTATCAGAGTAAGCGTGTCTCCTTTGGAGGAGCGACGCTCATCGATCCTTCGGAAGGCTGAGGCTCTCCTGTTGGTTCCATCAATGACAGGAAGGACGGTGTCTTCTCTTCTAGGATCGATGGCCTCTTGCATCTCCCTCACACCACATGCACGCCTTCACATGAGACTGCTGCAGGAATGTTTGGAGAATGAATGGGACCAGAAACGAGGTAGCTGGGTCAACAGGATCCAACTGTCTCTACATGCTCAACAGTCTCTGAGATGGTGGCGTTCGGCAGAGAATCTCCTCAAGGGGGTCCCTTTCCACAAGGACATTCCCACATAGACTATTGTGACAGATGCGTCTCTCCGCGGCTGGGGAGCGCATTCAGACCATCTTCAGATCCAGGGAACGTGGTCCCAGTTGGAATCCACGTATCACATCAACTTTCTGGAACTCAGAGCTGTTCATTTGGTGCTGAAAGCCTTTCATACGTCCTTCCAGACCAACTCCTTGCTTGTACAGACGGACAATACGACCACAAAGTATTACCTCAACAAGCAGGGGGGCTCGAGATCGCGCACACTGTCCCAAGAAGCGCAGGCGATCTGGCACTGGCTGTTAGCCAGAGGACTGACAATAACGGCGACCCATCTACCAGGTGTGCAGAATGCTCAGGCGAACTCACTCAGCAGGCCCGTTCAGGAGAATCACGAGTGGGTCTTAAACGACGAGGTGCTAGGAAACATCTTCGAAAAATGGGGCACTCCAGACATAGATCTGTTCGCCACCAACGACAACAGCAAATGCCGAGGCTTCGCCTCCAGGTTTTACCAACCGGGGACTCTGGGGAATGCGCTATGGATCAGCTGGTCGAACAGCTTTCTGTACGCTTTTCCACCCATTCCCCTGATTCCGGCAGTGCTCATCAAGCTATCTCAGTCCAGGGCGCGAATGATCCTCATTGCTCCGGAGTGGCCTTGACAGTGGTGGTTCACAGACCTGCACCACCGGTCTCTCCAACCCCACCTGCGGCTTCCATGTCGGCCGGACCTTCTAACGAAATTCGGGGGGCACATGGTGCACCCAACCTCTCATCGTTGAGTTTGGCGGCATGGCTCCTGAGATAGTAAAGTATGGACACTTGAACTTGCCTGACAACTGCATGGAGATACTCAAGGAAGCTAAGAGATCTTCCACCAGGACTTCTTATGCGTATAAGTGGAAGAGGTTCTGCATCTGGTGCACGTCCAAGAATGCTGATCCTACCTCCTGCAAGGAAGATGTCATCCTTCCTTATCTCTTGCATTTGGCTCAATCTGGCCTTAATTTCCATTCTATTAAGGTTCACCTCGTAGCATTAACTGCGTATAGGAAATGCCCTTCACAAACATCCTTCTTCTAGATTCCTGTAATTAAGGATTTTTTGGAAGGATTGAAGAAAGTGTTTCCTCTTGTTAGGCG
Source organism: Lissotriton vulgaris (assembly GCF_964263255.1). Lineage (NCBI taxonomy): Eukaryota > Metazoa > Chordata > Amphibia > Caudata > Salamandridae > Lissotriton > Lissotriton vulgaris. The sequence continues at coordinate 1,331,044,584 of NC_141687.1, forward strand.
TCCTTTGCCTTCATGGGAACTGAATGTGGTGCTGTCCCGGTTGATGAAAGAACCTTTTGAATCCATTCATAAGGCTCCTCTGCAGCATCTTTCCTGGAAGAAGGCCTTCCTTGTGGCAATAACATCGGGCCACAGGGTGAGTGAGATTCAGGCCTTGTGTTACACCGAGCCTTATACAGTGTTTCATGCTTCTAAGGTTGTCATGAGGACTCACCCTAAGTTCCTGCCTAAAGTAATTTCTGATTTTCATATCAATCAGACAATAACTTTGCCAACGTTCTTTCAACATCCTTCCTCTCCGGCGGAGAGGTCTCTTCATTCCCTGGATGTTAGAAGGGTGTTGAAGTTCTACTTAGATAAGACTAAGGACATTCGTAGATCAGACCAATTGTTTGTCAATTATGGTTTGGTCAGGACTGGTCTTGCCTCTTCTAAACAGTCCATTTCTAGATGGATAGTGTCCTGTAGCCAGTTGTGTTACCAAAAGGCTAACAAGACCTTAGGGGGTAAGCCTAAGGCCCATTCCACCAGGGGCAAAGCAGCTACAACAGCTTTGCTATGTAATGTTCCCATTGCAGATATCTGCAAGGCTGCCACTTGGATGTCGGTCCATACCTTTGCAAAACACTACTGCTTGGACTCTGATATCAGAGCAGACGCTCAGGTTGGGCAGGCTTCGTTGAGAAATCTGTTTGCACAGTAATAGTTTTATCTGTTTCCTCCACCGCTGGTTTTGTTTGTTGGGATGGGCTTGCCATTCTATTCACTAGATTATGACTATACACAGAGATCCCCTACTACAGAAGGAGTAGTTTCTTACCTGTAACTCCAGTTCTGTAGTAGGGGCATCTCTGTTATAGTCATAAGCGCCCACCCTCCTCCCCATGATACAGGCCTAGTTTTATACACCTTCTACAAGAACTAAAAGTAAAAGGCCTTTGGCTGTGCATCCTGGGATACAGAGGGTCGCTGGAGAGTTCCTTAAAGGCATGGTATCCCTTTTCCAGACACATAATGGCAGCCTATGGGGCTTGTCTGTCCAGCCCTTCCTCTCTATCATGACAAAGGATTTGTGTGAAGGGAAGTTTCTCTAGGTGTGAAACTTTACAAAGTGTATAACATTTAATATTATTTGGCTATCTTTTACACTTCAAGATGAAGTGCTGGCCAGTGTAGCCTTGTAGGTTTAGGCTGCATTATTTGTCTTTGATTTTCTCTTACTTGTCTATGCAGGACTGCAGAAGAAGACAACTTAAGAGACTATTTCGATTGCTCCGGGGTCCACGCACATGGGCGGGACTATTCACTAGATTATGACTATAACAGAGATACCCCTACTACAGAACTGGAGTTACAGGTAAGAAACTACTCCATCTCTAGTCACACCCATAAACAAACTCACTAACTCACTAAATTGGGGAGCTTCCACCACACTCCCTAGAGGAAATTAAAAACCTCTTTTCGCCATACCAACTGAAAGTAGCTGTCATCATTTCTAAGTATGGGCGCAAAATCCGCTCCGCTGGTGAAATTTGCGAATTTTCGTCAATTTCACGATCCGCAAATCTCGTGAAATTGCCCAAAAAATTTGCGAATTCGCGAGCGGGCGGATTTTTTTTTTTGGCCCACAGGAAGCACAGTTAAGGCAGGTGCTCGAGTTGAAGGTAACTTTGTAACCATTTTAGAATGGCGCGGGCAAGCTGCCAGAGTGCTTGCAGGAGCCATTCTAAAATGGTTACAAAGTTAGCTTCAACTCGGGCACCTGCTTTAACTCTGTAAGTGCTTCCTGTGGGCCAAAAAATAAACCTCAACAGGAAGCACTTACAGATATAAATAAAGCAGGTGCCCGAGTTGAAGCTCAAATTCAGTAACGTTTTATTCAGCCCAAAACGTTAGTGAGCACGGTTGAGGCTGGGCAAGTGTGCTTTAACCCCATATCTGCAGTCGAAAATTAGCTGTAATACCCGAGGGAGGTCTTTGCATCCCTGAGTTTCTCGAGCGCAATCCCTGTTCCTGTGACCAGGAGGCTGCTTTCTCCTCACCTGCTGCCCTGCTCGCTCTCTCACCCTTTATACACAAGAGGTATGTTGACACACATAGAAGCCCTGCACCACACACAAGCGGTATCAAACGTCTTCCCGCCCTTTCCCAACTATGATGGACAGCTCACTCAAGGGACCTCAGCGCCTTTTGGCGCTGTGGCAAAGTTACAGGCACACATGGTCAGTGGAGACATATCTTCTGGCCCAACGTAGCTGCAGTGTAGGGAAAGCACTATCATATACCCAACGAGGTAGCACTTACTGGATTAGCCAGTAGAAAGTACTCCAGTTGAGTAGAGGTATTGCACAAAACGGTGGCATCTTCGTGGATAACTCTGCAGGGCAGGATTCATTCTGGCACGAGGCTCCTGTCTCAAAAATTAAACCTCAACAGGAAGCACTTACAGATATAAATAAAGCAGGTGCCCGTGTTGAAGCTCAAATTCAGTAACGTTTTAATCATCCCAAAAGCATTAGTGAGCACGGTCGAGGTTGGGCAAGTGTGCTTTAACCCCTTATCTGCCATCGAAAATTAGCTGTAATACCCAAATGAAGGTCTTTGCATCCCTGAGTTTCTCAAGCGCAATCCCCGTTCCTGTGACCAGGAGGCTGCTTTCTCCTCACCTGCTGCCCTGCTCGCTCTCTGACCCTTTATACACAAGAGGCATGTGAACACGCATAGAAGCCCCGCACCACATACTAACGGTATCCAATGTCTTCCCGCCCTTTCCCAACTATGATGAACAGCTCACTCAAGGGACCTCAGCGCCTTTTGGCGCTGTGGCAAAGTTACAGGCACACATGGTCAGTGGAGACAAATCTTCTGGCCCTACGCAGCTGCAGTGTAGGAAAAGTACTATCATTTACCCAACGAGGTAGCACTTACTGGATTAGCCAGTAGAAAGTACTCCAGTTGAGTAGAGGTATTGCACTAAACGGTGGCATCTTCATGGATAACTATGCAGGGCAGGATTAATTCTGGCACGTGGCTCCTGTCACAAAAATGAAACCTCAACAGGAAGCACTTACAGATATAAATGAAGCAGGTGCCCGAGTTGAAGCTCAAATTCAGTAACGTTTTAATCAGCCCAAAACATTAGTGAGCACGGTCGAGACTGGGCAAGTGTGCTTTAACCCCATATCTGCCGTCGAAAATTAGCTGTAATACCCGAGGGAGGTCTTTGAATCCATGAGTTTCTCAAGCGCAATCCCCGTGTAGTTCTGTGACCAGGAGGCTGCTTTCTCCTCACCTGCTGCCCTGCTTGCTCTCTGACCCTTTATACACAAGAGGCATGTGAACACGCATAGAAGCCCCGCACCACACACTAGCAGTATCAAATGCCTTACCGCCCTTTCCCAACTATGATGGACATCTCACTCAAGGGACCTCGGCGCCTTTTGGCGCGGGGGCAAAGGTACAGGCACACATGGTCAGTGGAGACAAATCTTCTGGCCCTTTACGCAGCTGCAGTGTAGGAAAAGCACTATCATTTACCCAACGAGGTAGCACTTACTGATTAGCCAGTAGAAAGTACTCCAGTTGAGTAGATGAAAATCGCACACAAAAAAACGCGATTTCGCAGGAAAATCAGCGAATTCGCGGACTTTTTTGCGATGTCGTGGGAATTCGCGGACCTCAGATCCGCAAAATTCGCCCATACTTAATAATTTCCTAACTGGATGTTGACAAAGCCATGTTATCAGGGATTTCCCAATCATCTATTGCCCTATTGAAAGCTACCTTTCACCTAAAAGCCAGACTAGTCTTGTCCAAGAGAAAATCTTATTGTATCACACCAATTTGGAAAGGTTTTCATAAGTAAACTTTTCAAGAGAGAATCAAGTTTAAAATCTGCTGCCTAGCATACAAACCCATCAATGTGAAAAGCTCACTTTAGTTAGCAAATACATATCTTCCTGTTTCAAGCGGTAAACAGAGTTTGCGGAATAAAGACCTTCTCTTTCTTGAGACACTGTAATTCAAAACAACCCAAGCCCTGAAGCAATGTTTCTCTGGGACAACCCCCCATTTTCTTACTCTCTCCCCACCCATTTGAGAATGCAACCTATGATCTCCTCTTCTTCAGAATGTTATCGAAAAGGAATCTTTTCTCATGCCTCTCTGCTAACTTCATTTTTAGGTCTTCCCTACAGGCAGGTTAAGCCTATTGTGTGTAATACTAACATTTACAGCGGACTGTGGGTCTGCCAAGTCCTTATCATTGATTGGCTTTCTTGTCACTCTTATTTGCTTGCTCCTTATTTGATTGCTTTCCTTCCTCTACTTGAGTTTGTCCCTGCACTGGTGCACAGCTTGTTTAACATCCTTTTGATTGGATGACTTGTATCCTTTCATCATCATCATATAGATCACTTGGATCAATATGAATCTTGTTTTCGGAGTGGCCACAGCACGGAATCGGTGCTCGCTCACATTATGGATAACATTTAAAAATGCTAGACCAAAACGAATCCTGCCTTTAATCCTCCTAGACCTTTCTTCTGCATTTGACACTGTTAATCAGGACACCCTCTTATCCATTCTAGAGCACAGGATGGGCCTTTTTTCTGGTATGGTATTGCAATGGTTCTCATCCTTCCTGCGCCTCAGATCCCAAAGAGTCAAGTTGAATCATTCCTTATCCCAGCCCTCTACAGTTTTCATGGGGGTCCCACAAGGGTCTGCCTTATCTCCCTTACTTTTTAGGTCTCGTGGCGATTACCGCACGAAAGCACGGTCTCGCCAGAGACCTATTGTCACCGGCTCAGCTTCCTCAGGAGACAAGAGATGGCCACACGCTTAATCCGATCCGATCGGAGCGGACCGCGCGCGTGTGTGCACATCTCCTGTCTCCTGGGAAGCTCTAGCACACACAGCCCCACCTCCCCCTGCTTTCGTGCACACACAGAGACACACACACACACAAGCGCACATACACGCACGCACGCACACATACACATACACAGAGATCCCCTACTACAGAAGGAGTAGTTTCTTACCTGTAACTCCAGTTCTGTAGTAGGGGTATCTCTGTTATAGTCATAAGCGCCCACCCTCCTCCCCATGCTACAGGCCTAGTTTTATACACCTTCTACAAGAACTAAAAGTAAAAGGCCTTTGGCTGTGCATCCTGGGATACAGAGGGTCCCCCCCCGCCGCCACCGCACACACACACGAGTGCACCCTCCAGCTCAATGGCATTTTCCTCGTGCCACTGAGACCGCCTCCCCGGCCGCTTTGTAGCTGTAGCATGACTTTCATTACTGTGTTTGCATCCTTTCACCTCCTCGTCTGCTGATCCTTGGATCCCAGGGCTAGCAAGGGTGCTCTGAGTGCTGGCCGAGGCGCGCAAGCCTCCTCTCCCCAGCACGCGCTCCACCTGCGGCGCCTCCTCTCCCCAGCGCGCACGCCACCTGCGGCGCCTCCTCTCCCCAGCGCGCGCGCCACCTGCGGCGGCTCCTCATCCCCATGCAGCAGGCGCGCGGAGATTGAAGTCACAGCATCCATTGTGAGTTACATATGCCCATTGCCATCTCAGAGGCTCGCCAATGTGCTGGAGGTGTTGAGAGAAGAAATGGCAGAGGAGGGAGAGAGCGCACCCCCATGCAGGAGTAGGAGCCTACGCCCCGGCCAACGCCAGTCTCGCACCGGAGTCCCGTGCTGGGACCAGCTTAGCCAGCATAGGGCAGACTGCAAGCGAAGCATTGGGTGAGTGCAACCTGTGGGGAACAGTGCCTAAGAGGACAGGGAGGCTCTGATGTTGAGGGGGCTGGGGTGGAACAGAGTGCGCAAACATGTACTGGGGACCGCTCTGTGTTTCGGGGAGGCTCAACTGATGAGTTGTTTTGCTGGATGAGTGTGTGTGTGGTGTAAGCGTGGGCGGAAAATCCGTTCCGCTCGCGGATTTTGCGGATTTTCGGGAAATCCGCAATCCGCGAGATTTGCGGATTTCCCGCAAAATCCGCAAATTCGCACGCAGCGGATTTTTTTGGCGGCGCGCGGCGTTGGTGATACAATTTTTGCGGCGCGCGGCGTTTATCATCGTTTGCCGAGTTGTTTTTTTCGATAGTTTGCGAGTGCTGCGCCATTTTGGATCTTGCTGTGTGATCCCGCGGGAATTGGCGAGCGCGATTACGTCATCGCGGCTTGCCAGCGATAGTTTGTCAACGCGAGTACGGCGAGATCACGTCTCGCGGTACTTCGCAATTGCGAGATTTGAGATGCGGCGAGCGAAAATATAAATTTGCAATTCTGCACAAGAAATCCACCAGCAAGCAGCATAAACCTTCTAGAAATGATGATTTTTATGTGAATAACTCCTTAGTTTGACATTTGCCTGCACTTTTTTAGCGAGGAGTCCATTTTGGGGAGGGGGGCAGGGGGGTGGGAGGAAGGAAGTGCCCCATAGTCTTCAACTTCCTGTTCCTGTTCAGCAGGCTCCTCCCAGTGCTTTGTCCATCTCCTGGTCACTTTTCATTCGGATGTGGACCTGGAAGGATTACTTTTTGTGGATGCTGCTGGATCTTTGGATTTGAGGCCTTTTTGACTTTCTTTGGATCACTGTTGGATTAGAAATTTTACAAGTAAGTTTGTTTGGGGCATTACAGTTGCTGCAACTAAAATTTTGGGATTTTCGATTTTTGGGCTGTTTTGGGGCCTTTTCCCCAGGGGTACTCAGTGGTGGGTGGACTGTGGTTGTCTTGAACTTAAACATCATGGAGGCCATAGATGAATTGGGATTGTGCTGATTTTTCTGTGTTTTTCGATTTTTTTTTTGTGTAAAATTTTGTGTTTTTCGATTTTTGACCTGTTGTTGGGGCCTTGACCAGGGGTAGTGAGTGGTGCATGGGCCTAGTCTTTCTGTGGGCTGTCTTGAATTTAAACATCATGGAGGCCATGGATGGAATGGGATTGTGCTGATTTTGCAGTGTTTTTCGATTTTTGGGCCTGTACTTGTGGCCTTTTCACCAGGGGTATTTGAGTCTAGCATGGGCCTAGTCTTTCTGTGGGCTGTCTTGAATTTAAACATCATGGAGGCCATGGATGGAATAGGATTGTGCGGATTTTGCAGTGTTTTTCGATTTTTGGGCCTGTACTTGTGGCCTTTTCACCAGGGGTATTTGAGTCTAGCATGGGCCTAGTCTTTCTGTGGGTTGTCTTGAATTTAAACATCATGGAGGCCATGGATTGAATGGGATTGTGCTGATTTTGCAGTGTTTTTCGATTTTTGGGGGTGTTCATGGGGAGGGACATGCCATGTGGCGTGTGGCCATTTTGAGTGCAGCTACAGGCACTGGCCATGTGCTGGCAGGCAAGTGGCCATTTTGAATGCAGGCTTTGTTGTTAGGCCTCCAACCATTTTGCCTACTTTTCAACCTTTATTTATGCCCAGGGGTAGTGAGTCTTGCATGGGCCTAGTATTTCTGTGGGTTGTCTTGAATTTAAACATCATGGAGGCCATGGATTGAATGGGATTGTGCTGATTTTGCAGTGTTTTTCGATTTTTGGGCCTGTACTTGTGGCCTTTTCACCAGGGGTATTTCAGTCTAGCATGGGCCTAGTCTTTCTGTGGGCTGTCTTGAATTTAAACATCATGGAGGCCATGGATGGAATAGGATTGTGCTGATTTTGCAGTGTTTTTCGATTTTTGGGCCTGTACTTGTGGCCTTTTCACCAGGGGTATTTGAGTCTAGCATGGGCCTAGTCTTTCTGTGGGCTGTCTTGAATTTAAACATCATGGAGGCCATGGATGGAATAGGATTGTGCTGATTTTGCAGTGTTTTTCGATTTTTGGGCCTGTACTTGTGGCCTTTTCACCAGGGGTATTTGAGTCTAGCATGGGCCTAGTCTTTCTGTGGGCTGTCTTGAATTTAAACATCATGGAGGCCATGGATGGAATGGGATTGTGCTGATTTTGCAGTGTTTTTCGATTTTTGGGGGTGTTCATGGGGAGGGACATGCCATGTGGCTGGTGGCCATTTTGAGTGCAGCTACAGGCACTGGCCATGTGCTGGCAGGCAAGTGGCCATTTTGAATGCAGTCTTTGTTGTTAGGCCTCCAACCATTTTGCCTACTTTTCAACCTTTATTTATGCCCAGGGGTAGTGAGTCTTGCATGGGCCTAGTATTTCTGTGGGTTGTCTTGAATTTAAACATCATGGAGGCCATGGATTGAATGGGATTGTGCTGATTTTGCAGTGTTTTTCGATTTTTGGGCCTGTACTTGTGGCCTTTTCACCAGGGGTATTTCAGTCTAGCATGGGCCTAGTCTTTCTGTGGGCTGTCTTGAATTTAAACATCATGGAGGCCATGGATGGAATAGGATTGTGCTGATTTTGCAGTGTTTTTCGATTTTTGGGCCTGTACTTGTGGCCTTTTCACCAGGGGTATTTGAGTCTAGCATGGGCCTAGTCTTTCTGTGGGCTGTCTTGAATTTAAACATCATGGAGGCCATGGATGGAATAGGATTGTGCTGATTTTGCAGTGTTTTTCGATTTTTGGGCCTGTACTTGTGGCCTTTTCACCAGGGGTATTTGAGTCTAGCATGGGCCTAGTCTTTCTGTGGGCTGTCTTGAATTTAAACATCATGGAGGCCATGGATGGAATGGGATTGTGCTGATTTTGCAGTGTTTTTCGATTTTTGGGGGTGTTCATGGGGAGGGACATGCCATGTGGCTGGTGGCCATTTTGAGTGCAGCTACAGGCACTGGCCATGTGCTGGCAGGCAAGTGGCCATTTTGAATGCAGGCTTTGTTGTTAGGCCTCCAACCATTTTGCCTACTTTTCAACCTTTATTTATGCCCAGGAGTAGTGAGTCTTGCATGGGCCTAGTATTTCTGTGGGTTGTCTTGAATTTAAACATCATGGAGGCCATGGATTGAATGGGATTGTGCTGATTTTGCAGTGTTTTTCGATTTTTGGGCCTGTACTTGTGGCCTTTTCACCAGGGGTATTTCAGTCTAGCATGGGCCTAGTCTTTCTGTGGGCTGTCTTGAATTTAAACATCATGGAGGCCATGGATGGAATAGGATTGTGCTGATTTTGCAGTGTTTTTCGATTTTTGGGCCTGTACTTGTGGCCTTTTCACCAGGGGTATTTGAGTCTAGCATGGGCCTAGTCTTTCTGTGGGCTGTCTTGAATTTAAACATCATGGAGGCCATGGATTGAATGGGATTGTGCTGATTTTGCAGTGTTTTTCGATTTTTGGGCCTGTACTTGTGGCCTTTTCACCAGGGGTATTTCAGTCTAGCATGGGCCTAGTCTTTCTGTGGGCTGTCTTGAATTTAAACATCATGGAGGCCATGGATGGAATAGGATTGTGCTGATTTTGCAGTGTTTTTCGATTTTTGGGCCTGTACTTGTGGCCTTTTCACCAGGGGTATTTGAGTCTAGCATGGGCCTAGTCTTTCTGTGGGCTGTCTTGAATTTAAACATCATGGAGGCCATGGATGGAATAGGATTGTGCTGATTTTGCAGTGTTTTTCGATTTTTGGGCCTGTACTTGTGGCCTTTTCACCAGGGGTATTTGAGTCTAGCATGGGCCTAGTCTTTCTGTGGGCTGTCTTGAATTTAAACATCATGGAGGCCATGGATGGAATGGGATTGTGCTGATTTTGCAGTGTTTTTCGATTTTTGGGGGTGTTCATGGGGAGGGACATGCCATGTGGCTGGTGGCCATTTTGAGTGCAGCTACAGGCACTGGCCATGTGCTGGCAGGCAAGTGGCCATTTTGAATGCAGGCTTTGTTGTTAGGCCTCCAACCATTTTGCCTACTTTTCAACCTTTATTTATGCCCAGGGGTAGTGAGTCTTGCATGGGCCTAGTCTTTCTGTGGGTTGTCTTGAATTTAAACATTATGGAGGGCATGGATGGATTGGGATTGTGCTGATTTTGCAGTGTTTTTCGATTTTTTTGTGCTCTATAACTGAACTGATGTTCCTCTGTCTTCCATTTTTTTTAGGTGCACAAGACTCAAGAGAACCACCAGTGCCAGGAAGAAGTCCTGCAGCGGTGTGTGTGTGCAGCATAACGTCACGCGACGTCACGTCTGGCCTCAGACAACTCTACAATTCGTGCAACTGCGGCCTGCTGTCTGACCTGCTCTGAAGAAGATGGCCCCAAAGAAAGTTCTCCGTAGCTCCTCTAGCAAGAAAGTTGCTAGTAAGGAGCAGAAGAAGCAAGTTACCAAGGAGGCTGGTGTGCCACCCGCCACTTTTTTTGGGAGCAAAAAAAAAAGTACGCCTGCAGCAGCAGGATCTGCTGGGGACCAACCTGAGAGCAGCACCCCTGCTCCATTGGGTTCAGTGCCTCCACCACCACGCCAACTTAAGTCAAAGCCCTTGAGTGCTTCAGAGGCAGTCAGTGTACTTCTCCAATCACCATCGACCAGTGATGTTGGCTCATCGCAAGAAAGTAGCAGCAATGTCCCTGAATCAACACAGGTTGTTGTAACTCATCTGACAAGTGTTGAACAACCACAGCCGCAACAACAACACCATGTGCAAGTACACGCCCAAGTACATGTGGAAGGAGAGGCAGCAAAAGGAGATGCGCAAGCAAAGGTGCATGGACGTTCACAAGTGCCCACAATAGTTGTTCCTCCCGAAGTAGGGGCACATTTGGAAATCGACAATGAAGCTGAGGTATCATTGGAAGCCACTCCTCCTGATGATCATTCATTGTCTTCCACATCCCTAGCAAGGAAAAGATCAAGGGGGGTGTCTACATCTTCTTCAAGCCCACCTCGTTCTGGTGCAAGTGATCTGTCTTGGGAACCACAACTGCGGTCTGACAGTGAGGCAGAGGCACACCATGATCTGACACCGGTACCTCCTAAGCGTAAAAGGAAGGTCGTCCAAAAACTCAAACCTATGGAGTGTGATGAGGCTCAACAAGAAGTGACAGATACTGCTGGTGATGAAGCCTCTCACGATGACGACGAGCCAGTCATCACAAAGGTCACTGCAGCCCCACCGGGCATGCAGCAAAGAGACATTTTGACCCTATCCCGAGAAGCTGCTGAGCGTGATGATGATGTCGGCGAGGAGGCAATGGAAATGGAATCATTAGATTTGGAGTTAAGTAGTACACCAAAACCTACCGCTTCCATATTTCTTCGCAAGAAGGTACCCACCTCGTCCTCGACCTCAATTCGTGGTGGTGAAAGTGCAAAACGTACTGAAGTTCGGCAATCCACATCCTCCACTTCATCTGTCATTAGCAGCAGGACCACCACCACCAGTATCGCCGCCTCCTCCGGCCCCCGAAGACATTTCAAGTCTCCAGTTTGGGACTTCTTTAGTGTTTGCCCAAAAAAGGAAAACGTAGCCATTTGTAGCCTTTGTAAGCTTCGATTTAGTCGTGGTAAGCTTGGTTCTAACTATGGTACCGGAGGCCAGAGAGGTCATCTTAAGAGAAGGCACGCTGTCGAATGGTTTCCGCACCTAGAGGCGGTCAAGAAAGCCGGAATTGCACGTAATGAAAACGTTGATTTGTCATCTGCTGATGACGAGGAGGTAGAAGAAGACGATTCAAACACTTCACTTACACCCAGTTCCCATGTCAGCAGCACACCCCATGGGAGCCACACTAAGAGTGTGGGAGAGAGTGAGACATCAATGCGGAAAAGTTCATCAGCGAGCGTAACTGGGTCGAAGAGATCATCATCATCCCGTAAATCATTGGTCCAGGGCAACATTAAAAAGATGTTGTTTACAGAAGCGCAATATGAACGCAACCACCCAATGACCCGTCTGTATAACACTAAGCTGGCTAAAATGCTAGCTCTGGACCTTCTCCCTTTTTCTTTTGTAGAAGGGGTTGGTTTTCTAGAATTAGTGACAGCGCTCTGCCCTAAATGGAAGGTTCCTAGCCGGTTCTATTTTGCCCGAGTTGCGGTTCCAGCACTACATGAAGATGTTCTGAAGGTGATTGGGGCAGCTTTGCAGAAGAGTGCTGTTCACACTATACATCTGACAACAGACATGTGGACCAGTGGCGCAGGCGCTGATTACATGTGCATCACTGCACACTGGGTCTCTTTTTCAGGGGCTAAAGCAAAGCTAAACTCAGGTGTTGACACTAACATTGTTTTTAAAGGTGCTCGGAAACATGCAACACTAGCCATGTTTGGTTTGGAGAAACGTCACACAGCAGAAAACATTTTGGATGTCTTTAACACAAAGGTCCTTAACTGTCTGTCCCCACTAAAACGCAAGGTTGGTTATGTTTCCACGGACAATGGCTCCAATATAGTTAAGGCCATGAGGGACGGTTACTATTTCAGAGTGCCGTGTTTGGCGCACTGTATAAACCTGGTTGTCCAAAAATTCTTGGGTAATAAACGCAGTGCAGCGTACAGTGTATTGGAGAACTGCCGAAAAATTTGCAAGCATTTCAGGCATTCTTTTAAGGCCCGCAAGCAGCTGAGGAGCATGCTATATCAATGTCAAATGCCAGTGAAAGCACTCATCCAGGAGGTGGTAACACGTTGGAACTCAACCTTCTACATGCTTGAGCGTCTGTATGAGCAGTATACGCAACTCGATCAATATTTCTTGAAAGAGGGTATAGAGGAGCTGAGGATGGGTGGGCCGCAATGGAACATAGTTGAAAGCCTAACACGCATGCTTCGTCCTTTTGAGGTCTTCACACGTGCAGTCAGCAAGGAGGACTCTAATTTGGGAAAAGCTATCCCATTGTTGTACATGCTGGAGGACCAACTGAAGGAGGTGTGTTCTGTGTTTCGAAAAGATGACAAAAAGAAAGACTCTTTGCTTCTGGCTGAGAAATTATTAGAGCTCCTACAAGGTGATGAACGTCTTCAAAAGATCCACTCAGAACAGCATTACATTTGTGCTACTATTCTGGATCCACGCTACAAAAAGGCGCTGGCAGGCAGAGCATTCTTTCCTTTTGCTGATGAAGATGTTACAAAGTACAAACGTTGGCTAGCCTTGTCAGCCAAGAAGTTTGAAACAGAACGGCTGGAAATTGAAGGAAATGGCAGTACATCAGCAGGCCATCCCCAGTCAAAACAATCCACTTCTGCACCTGTGGCTGTGGCACAAGTGATCTCTCAGCCGTTAAAGACACCGGCAACCGGATCATCTGCACGAAAGACAACAGAAACATTGGAGGCTGAAGAGGATTGGCTAGCTCTGCGTGGGTTTGGTTCTCAAAAGGTCAGAGGCACAGCAAGAGCTACGCAAAGTGGAGGAACCTTGGAGGAGGACCTTGAGTCGATGGTGAAGGACTATCTGAATGACTCCACAGAGGTCTATGTTAATTCTGACCCATTGGCGTATTGGCATGGGAAAAAAGAATTGTGGCCACAGCTCACCAACCTGGCTTTAAACTACTTGTCTTGCCCACTCGCAAGTGTGTCTTCTGAACGGGTTTTCAGTGCGGCTGGTGGGATTGTAACTCCCAAACGGAGCCGCCTCTCGCCCAAAAATGTGGAGAGGTTAACAATGATCAAGATGAATCAGCACCTCATACCACCAGATATAAGAGTACGAGAGAGCGTGCCGGATGAAGAGGAGGTGGCCAGCACCATAGATGAGGGAATTTCTACTCTGTCAGGTGGCACTGTGACTGACCTCACCCTGGCTGAATTCGCAGAGTATGATGACGAAGCCTTATTCTTATTCCTGGACCGTGATACCGACTTCGAGCCCTGAAAATGAGACAACGAATCAATAACTTTCTTTTTCATCCTTATTCACTTTTATTCCTGTGTGTCTCTCTTTCTTTGTTGTGCACAGTTAATATAATTCAAACTTTAATCAGATAATCACAAAAACAAGCCCATCAGCAGAACTGTCTTCACTTGTTTGCTAATTTATTAGAAGGTGCCGCAGTCTGCATTCCTCAGGTTCACAAGTTCAGAAGAACATGCTCCTCTATCCTCCTCCTCCAGACTCCTATTTCCATCAAAGCAGAGGGCTGGTTTACGCCCAATGAAGAAAGACTCAGCACTTGTGGGGGTGTTGTTCTACCTCTTTGCAGGTGAGTTGACGGGTCTGGGGCCATTGCTGGGAAGCACTAAAAGTGGTTTGTGCCAAATCCGAGGCGGAAATTTTTTTGTGTTTTTGATGACTTGCTTGCCTTTGAGGTGCTCTTAGGGGGGGTTCCGTCTGTTTGTGGGTGAGTTTCGTGGTCTGGGAGCACTGCTGGGACACTCTAATCTTGATTGCATTTGCTTTTCAGGAAATCCGTCGTGCCAACCCCGACTTATGGCCTAGCTACGCAGCGCGTTTGGACCGAAGGCCCAGAAATATTGCAAGTATGAGATTTTGCTTTTGGCCTGTTTGGGGGTGTTATGCTTCTTGGCGGGTGGGTTGCCGGGTCGTGGGGCATTCCTGGGAAGGTCTAATACCGGGTAGAAGTGGTTGGGACAAAATCCAGGCCGATTTTTTTTTGGGCTATTTCTGACATTTTGCTCTATGTAGCGTTTTCGGGGGCCTGTTTGGGGGGCTTCCTGGTGTTTGCGGGTGAGTTTCGTGGTCTGGGAGCACTGCTGGGACACTCTAATCTTGATTGCATTTGCTTTTCAGGAAATCCGTCGTGCCAACCCCGACTTATGGCCTAGCTACGCAGCGCGTTTGGACCGAAGGCCCAGAAATATTGCAAGTATGAGATTTTGCTTTTGGCCTGTTTGGGGGTGTTATGCTTCTTGGCGGGTGGGTTGCCGGGTCTTGGGGCATTCCTGGGAAGGTCTAATACCGGGTAGAAGTGGTTGGGACAAAATCCAGGCCGATTTTTTTTTGGGCTATTTCTGACATTTTGCTCTATGTAGCGTTTTCGGGGGCCTGTTTGGGGGGCTTCCTGGTGTTTGTGGGTGAGTTTCGTGGTGTGGGAGCACTGCTGGCTATATATACTTTACTTTGCAAGAGGTTTGAAGCAAATCCATGGTGGCTGAGGGGACTTAGGGCCTAGCTGCAGAGCGCGCGCGGAGTGATTTGGGAAATTTGTGAAAAAGTGACTAAGTCCCCATTTTTGTACTTTTGCTCTTTGGCTGTTTGGGGGTCTTCTACTCGTTTTCTCCTGGGTTGACGGCTCTGGGGCCATTGCTGGGAAGCTCTAATACCGGATAAAAGTGTTTTAGACCAAATCCCAGGCGGAATTTTTTTTGTGTTTTTGATGACTTGCTTGCCTTTGAGGTGCTCTTAGGGGGGGTTCCGTCTGTTTGCGGGTGAGTTTCGTGGTTTGGGAGCACTGCTGGGACACTCTAATCTTGATTGCATTTGCTTTTCAGGAAATCCGTCGTGCCAACCCCGACTTATGGCCTAGCTACGCAGCGCGTTTGGACCGAAGGCCCAGAAATATTGCAAGTATGAGATTTTGCTTTTGGCCTGTTTGGGGGTGTTACGCTTCTTGGCGGGTGGGTTGCCGGGTCTTGGGGCATTCCTGGGAAGGTCTAATACCGGGTAGAAGTGGTTGGGACAAAATCCGCGCGGAAAAGCCTTTAGTTTTGGCACTTTTTGTAACTTAGGGTTCGTTAGGGTTAGCCCTAGCAGCAGGATTGCATGTGTTTCGGGGTGTTCTAGATTTTTCAAACTGAGTTCTGGGGTCTTAGAGCACTCGTGAGAATGTGTAATTTTGGTTGCAAGTCATTTGAAGAAAATCCATGGTGGGAAAGGGGGGATTTGGCATAGTTAAAGAAAGCCTTTGCCACTATTCTTAACTTAGGGTTCGTTAGGGTTAGCAGTATTTCTATTGCATGTGTTTGAGTGGGGGGGATTTCGAGTCTTGGAGCGATGCTGGCTATGGCTACTTTTGCTTGGTTGCTTGCAAGTGGTTTGAATGCAATCCACGGTGGGTAATGGGTAATTAGGGTACTTCGGCCTACTTTTACTTTCAAAGTAAGTTTTGTCACCAGTTTTCTGCTAGGCCTCGTTTTTTGAGATTTGATTGGGGGTCTTCTACATTTTTGCGACTGGCTTTAGTAAGGGTCTGGGTGGGAGCACTGCTAGGAAGATCTAATTTTGTTCTAAAACACAGTTTACAGTACACCTAGCTTGAGGGGCAAGATCCGATACATTAATTTGCCCATACTTATTTATCCTTCAAAAGGTGACTCAGAGTACGCACTTTCAAAAACATTGTACTGTCTACTAGGAAAAACAAATTGTGACTTTTTGCACTCCACAGCCTACATACCTTATATTTATTTATCAGTGGTGTTGTAATATTATATCACTTCCTGTTTTTCGTTGAATAATTACAGGCCGGGTTTCAGTCTCTGCAATGGGGAAAAAAGGATGGAGTCAGGCTTCACAGTAGCGAGCCACAATTCAGCATCAGGCAGGCAGTGGACAGGGTGTCTTCTGGTGACCAACATCGATGGACGAAGCGTCGGCTGCAATGGAGGAGTGCCGCTAATAGGAGGATTTTTTTTCTGCGGGCAACTTACTTACCACTTCCAACAGGACCACTACAACCACATAGATACAGTATCCCTTGCCTTTTTCTCTGACTGTGACTGCATTTCTTGGCTCTCTCTCTGCTTCTACATTGATCCCTTAACACATCACTTAGTCCACTCCACTATCACATCTGCACCACACATAGTCATTTGTAAGTGCTCCTACGTAATTCGCAAGTCGCAGCACGCCCCAGGCCGTAGAGAACTGGGATGGCCCCAATGATGAAGCATGTCACCAAGGGGCAACCCTGGTGAGTGAGGGGACACCTAGAAAAAAAGCAATTTCTCCTTTTCTATCTACTATACCTTCTGTCAGGTTACGCAGCCCCTAAGCGCCTACCGTACTATGAAACTACATTTCCCATGAGTAGGCGGGAGACTTGCAGACTATTTAGTGAGACTATATGAGAGTACCCTTGTATGTTAGGACAGCACTTCACTGATGCCTGTCTTGTCTTCTGTTACAGGTATCCTTTCCCTGCTGACCCTACCTTTACCCATCCCACATTTTTTATTTGAGTTTGTTATTTTTCTCCCCCGCCTAATGCCTCGAACACCCTGTGTTTACACTTCTGGGTGTTGGTGACATTTGGAAGTGGAACCATATTTGCATCGACTGGATCACGGGGAGTAAACCTGACACCTTCCAGACCAACCCCATTGAGTGTTGTTGTGAATGGATTTATAGTGACCAGCAAGGCTCTCAGGTATCTGGCTACAGAGACCTTATGTTGAATATAGTTATCAATATTTCCACCCACGCCCTGTACTGTCGCATTCTTTCTTCCACAGTTGTCGAAAGTACTAATTACTTTTAACTGACATGCATGCAGTTACAGTAGTGTATGCACTTTCAAAGATTGATGGATAGGTTTGTACCCAAAGATTTGTTTATGTTCACAATTGTTCGTCCATGCTGTGCTACTTTTTCTTGTCTCCGAAAACCTTTCCCAAAAACCCCAGTACCCATCCATTTTTCAAACCCTAACCCTCTTCCCACGGGCTGTGTGGTTTTGATTGATGTGTGACTAAATTACAGCAATAAATCCACACACTTGCTGGGGAGGATAAGGTGATAGCAACAGGCTGGTGAAGAAATCCGAGGATATATTCTTACTCTGCTTGACAAAGACCCATGGCTAATGTCAAAGAACTTCAACCGAATTAGTTATACTTTAACATTTGTTAGGCTACAACGTGGCACTGTTCTAGTGTACTTCTGTCACCTGCTATATTCTGTATTGTACCTTTGTATTGCTCAGGAGGACAAACCAGATTTCATTTTCTTTTTTTCATAGGCAAGCAACTGCCACTGTGTCACACCACTAGTACCACCGCTATGAGGAAATTTTATCCGCCCAGGATTGCCAACCTTATTTGCTGTTTCCCGTGGAGCCAGCCCTGGGCCTAGCCCTACTTGCAAACAGAAATTACAGGTAAGATAGGCGTTTGGTTGGAGGTAGTATAATGGAGTATTAGGAGAGACGAGAGATTTGATTGACGGTAGTACTACTAAAGTCCTAGGACTATTCAGGAAAACAAACTTACTGTTATGTTAAACCCCCACCCACCAGACTCAAAAGCAGTAAAAAACAGGTATGGTCAGATAAAGTTTCAAAAAGTATATTTTTATAGCCCTAACAAAAGAATCTCCCGCAAGACCCTCCCTAACCCCAACGATTGTCCTTCAAAAGTCCCCAAAAATCACAACTCCCAATTCCCACCCCCCAAAAGTCTCTAAAAAAGGGGCAAGGGACACTATGGCAGGGTGCTGTTGGAATTAGCAGCCAGGGCATCATGCTCCTTGCGGAGGGTGGCAAGTTCGAAGCGGAGGCCCTCCACCACGTTCTTATAATTATGGACCTCCTGCTCCAGGTAGGACAGTCTGAGGGATAAGCGGCGCCGGTGTGCCTTGCAAATCCTGTGAGGGGCAGCTGCTTTCTTTGCTGCTGGGCGGTGGCGTTTGGCTTTGGTAGCCCGGCTCCGTACCGCTGGAGCACTGCGCTGGCTGGCAGCCCGCACGGAGGAGGAGGCAGCTGTCCCAGTGGACGTTGTTGTTGTTCCAGACTGCGTCTCCTCCTCCTCGAGGGCCACCAGCCGCCGATATTCAGCAACAGTGGCATCCAGCCTCCGTTGCCGGGCCATTCGAGCCTGCTCCTTCCTCCTTGATGGTGTCTTGGATTTGGAAGGAGCAACTACATGAAAAAAGAAAGACATAGTCTGTAACCAATGCTCCTTAAGATTAACACAAAATGATTGAGCAGAAAGTTGTCACAGTACAAGTAGCAAATTGAAAGCACAGTGCATAACTATTGAGGACAGTATCTATGTAACCTCCGACTTCTTCATCCTTGCTCTAACATTAGTGGGAGTTTAAGGAACAAATTCTACGAGCACTATGGACTTCTATTACAGTCGACTATGACAGTACACCACTCTTATTCTTCTTCTTCTCTCTTGTTTAGGAAAATTGGTACGTTATCTTATGCAAGCCGGCATAATGCCAGCGCAGTGAACTTGCACCCGAGAAAAACAGACGCACACCATGGTGAGTGAGACAGACTTGCGTTACTGTACCGGTCCAGTACATGCAGGTGGTGAAGCTCTTACTTTTCTATTACGGGTGGCACTGAGAATACTCTGTTAAAAGGGCTACTGCTTAATTAATTTAGCTTTCACCCTACAGTGCAAATGAGTATTAGAAAAGGAAAATGAAGAAGCTAAATTATCTGATTATCTATCACTTCACATGGGATGTATTTGATGACATATGGGATGACTTTAGGTGCTTTGCTTATTATTGAGTGAACAGTGATACCCCCACACATGAATGACGTACTACTACTAAACTAAAGTTATTAAGGGAGGTAGGGAGTGCCCACCGTAATAACTGGATATATGCTGTGCTTGCAGTTGCAATACAAACTACTGCTACTATTCATGGTAGTCTTTGGACAACGTTACAACTTCTTTTCCTTGCCTTTCCTACACTGGAACGGACGTGCGGGTGCGGTGTTACATGCTCTTCAAAGTAACACTTAGTTCATCCAGTGACCGTCTACTCTCTCTAGATTCACATATGCTATCTAAGAGTCAGATAGTACCATGAATGATCCAGGCATCCATCCATTCAAAGTATATTGCAGACATACAGTTTCTGTCTCACCCACCCAGGCTGTTCTCCTTCCACCCATCCTTGCTTCATCATTCACCCAGCCATGCACCATACCATTTTCTTACCTTCCCAGCCACCTCGGGGACCAAGCAAACACATATCATTCTTCTTTGCCAGTCATCATTACATTTCTCGTGCTTCCACACTTACTTACACCCTTCTTTCGCTTTTCGTTCATCCCATCCATCAAGTTCACCTCAGATCTGATTGGGATTCTTCTCGCCAAAAACTTCACAGCTAAGTCGAAGTACATTTAGAGGAGGCTACTACCTGCTTTTTTTATAATACACCCGTGCAGAAAGCACACTCTGCAGTCTTCAATCTCAATGACTAAGGAATGTATAGCTTACCTCTGCCCGCCACCACCGTGTGAACCCTCACAGGCATGTCCTTTTCCGGCACTTGCACCGCCTCCTCCCCAGAGTTGTCCTCCTCGTCCAATGCCACCACCTCCGCGCTGGCCCCGTCTCCAGATGTTCCACCTACAAAGTACATTTAATAATGTTAGAATACACCACTCACTACTATATAATATTTGGTCTAGGAGGAAGAAAGAAATGTGAAAAAAAGTGTACAATTTAATAATTTTTGACTGTGTACTCTAGAGTAAAAATGTCCCTTTTTCCAGGGAAGGCTGTTGTCTTGCTGCACTTTTTGGCACAACTGATGAATGTTTGCTTTTTACTTTTTAACACGCACCACTTTTTCTCCTAACAGACAGAACCTTGACTTCTAAGAACACGAGCAGGATCAAGTTCAAACCAGGTGAGAGCTCGGCTCGACCACAAGAAATGTGTCCAATTAATCGTCAGCACTAAGCACTTTTCCATTTTCAGTTACACGTTCACTTTTATGACAAACTTGAATTTAATAAATGTGTTTACTTTTAATAAAGCTTTTAAACTTAAATAGACTCTGTGGTTTTTGGTCCTCCAGACTAGAGTGGATGAGCTAAAGGTTTTCGAATTTTTGCAAGCATGAGTCCGTGCCTCTGCCATCGGTGACTTTGGGAGCGAAATGACTCTGCCACACTATCTAGTCAGTAAGGAGATTGGGGGTTCAACTACAAAGTCTGTTATCACTGAGGTATGTGGAAAGTCTAACAGTTACAGCACCTATTATAATTGATAAGCTAAGCGATGCATTATTTAGTGTCCATAGTTCTGTTTGTGCAGATTTGTCCCTGCAACAGTAGTAGAATGGATTGTCCTATCCAAACCAAAAGTAAAGTAGTATCTTATTATTTCTTGGTGGTGGTCATTCACCTTTTTATTGTTGGCAATGGTCAAAGCATAAACATTTAGAATACTTGAAAAGACATTATGGACAATCCCAGAGGACTACACTCAGTGCATAGAGCTATTGCTGACTAGAATGGGAGTCCAATGGAAATGCCAAATGTGCAATCTTAGTTAGCTACACAGACAGACTAATAAGAATAATCTAGTAATACCACACGGAGTCATAGGGATAAGAATTTAGATCCTGTCTACAAGAAGATCAAAGACGATTTAGAAAAAATCGAATGAGGAACGCTAGGAAAAAATAAGTACTCTATATTAAAATTAAAACTTACTGGGGCCAGCAAAGGAGCCCTCGACTGCCCGGTCCTGGCCTGCATCGACAACAGCACCCTCCTCCTCCTCCTCCTGTGTCCTCCTCTTGCCCCTGGGGGAAGCTGATGTACAACATGAAAGAAAGAAAAACAGAAAACATGGATGATATTTATTTCTCAACCAAATCAAACATTTAAAAAAGAACTAACAAAGTAACAAAATATTTTTGCGAAATAGCAAATAGGGAACGACTCCACGGGATATATTATTGACCAATCTCATGTGGTCGACTACGTCATTACTTTAGTATTGCTTGATTTGCGGACCGTCGAATTGGAAACTACCCTATGTAACTCACTAAACAAAGTACTAAAAAGGTTTGCCTAGGATTGGCAGGCAGCAGTCCGCAGCACGCAAAGTGACAGCCAAAGTCCATCGTGATTGAAGATCAGCGACAACACTAAAGTTTCCTACTACATTCACCAGTCATTAAAATACTCAAACTATTAATCCACCACCACTATTTCTTCTTATCGCCATGTGTACAAAGGAAGGACTGGACTTGAGTCTGTAGGGGCTGATTTATAAGGCCCTTGCGGCTCTTTTGCTCCATTGTTGCGTGACTTTTGTGACGCAGCGACAGCACAAAAGAGGCGCAATGGTGCGGCGTATATTAACAACGTGACGCATCTGGGAGATGCATCACGTTGTAAAGCCCTGCGCCAATAGGGGTGTTCCGGCGCAAGGGAGGGCGTTCCTGCGCAGGAACGCATCCTAAAAGTGGCTGAGGGAAATCTACAAGATTTCAATCAGTCACTTTGAGGACAATGATGCGTGACTCAAACCCTGCGCCTGCTTGAAGCAGACGTACGGCTTGACGCAGCATTGGGGAGATAGGGCACCCCAGAGAATTGATGGAGCTGCACCATCGTTGCGACGCAACTCCAGCAATGCGCCACCTTTACGGCACAGATGCGTAACGCTTTGGTGACGTTTTGGGCCCATGGCGCGCCGCATTGTAATACGGCGCACCATGGGTGATGGTGGCGTGACGCACAATTACTGGCGCATCCCTGCAACTTTGCAGGGATGCGCCGGTAATTAAAAATCTGAACCTTAGTGTGTAGCATTGCGCAGTTCTTTCAACTACACTCATACATAATTTCACAGGCCAATGAAATGAACACAAAATCTAAAACAAATAAGCATAGTAGCAACACTACTGAGAAGGAGAGCAGTGTACCTGAAATGCACAGAAGATTTTGAAATAAAATGTACCTACAATGTAATGAGCAGCATTATTGCTCTTGGTAAAAAACAAAAATTTGCAATATAATAACACAGCAGGAGAAAACATAGTAGTAAAGACATAGCTACTACTACTCACCAAGCCCGGGGATCTCAAGGCCAAGGAGGTCGAGCAGATCTCGCTCACGGGTCAGGACATCCGTCCAGCGGTGGGTGGCCTGGTTGTAGGTGCGTCAGACCCGAGAGTGGTGGTAAATGGCCTGGCACACCTTCTCCCACCGCTTCCGGCGCTCCCGGGCCCCGTACCCGGCACTGATCTTGCCGCCTCCCATGATGGTCCTGGGGAGGCGGCGCTGAACATAAAAAATGAGTTGGGCCACCTCCTCCGGGGTAAAGATCTCCCGTGGCATCACTAGCTCCCCCCTCAAACGCCCGCACGGGAGCCGGACACGGGGTGCGGGACCCTTCCCCTTCTCGGGATGCTTCCCGGCTCCCTTCACCATGGTCTGGGCGGAAAGGAATAAAGAAAATAGAATAGGGAAGAGAAGAAAAGAAAAGAGTTTACAAAAGTAGTTTAAAATTAACCAAAAGTAGCAGTAAACACAAAAATATAGGGCTAGAAAAATAGAGGGATAGATAATAAGTAAAATAGATAAAAAAAAACTTCAAACAAGCAAAGGATGGCAGAGATTGACAGAGGATACAAAGACCATGCCCAGAACCATAGCAATGAATGAGAAACAAGATGGCCGCGCCCGTTCACGACCGCGCGGGTAAGTTCGCGCGAGATTTTCCTTGCGAACACGCGCGAGACTGTACTGGCAAACCGCGGACTTTGCGAGATTACACTTCGCGCCCGGAAACGGAAATACGTCAGGCAAACAAGATGGCTGCGCCCTTGAACGACCGCGAGGGTAACTTCGCGTCTTGCGCTACGAGCGGCTCGCAAAAACGCACAAAACCTTGCCAACTAACACGCCGCAAAAAAAAAAAATTGCATATTCGCACGAATTTGCGGCTTCCGAATCCGATCTTGCGCGTGTTCGCACCCCGCGAACCCCGCGAAATTGCAGAAAAACGAGTTTTTCAAAAGTGAAAGCACTCGGCAGGGGCAAGAGTTCAAACTCATCATTAGTAACAATTCCCGGTAGTGCTTCCTGACTGGGGCCCCTCCAGAATTCAGTTGCTAGTTGCAACAATTGTATGACCCTGCTCTGACCCTCACAGCAGGCTCATACAATAGCTACAAGTAGGCCACAAAGAAGGTCCTGGGGAAAAAAAATGCACTGCAACAGAAAGCAAAATTACAGATAAGGAAGCAGGTGCCAGACTGGAATTTTAAAACAGTGACACATTAATAAACTAACCCCAAATTAATTCATCTGAGTTGAAGCAGGGATGGTGTGCTTGCTTTTCCCCCCCATAATCTACAGTAATGATGAACCAGAGGGTGGCATTGATGTAACAGAGGGTTGCAGTGGTGAAACAGAGGGTGCTGGGAACCTGTGATGATGAACCAGACGTAGAAACAACATAATTCGCGACCGTTGCGCGACGAAATGTAAGTTCGCAATTGCGAACTGGTACGAAACCCTCGCGAACTGGCAGAAATCCTTGCGAACACAAAAAAAAAAAAAATCCGCAAATTCGCAAGAATTCGCGGATTTTGCGGATTGCGAGTTCAAAAATCCGCAAATTCGGGAACGCGAGATCCGCAAAATTCGCTCATGCTTAGTGTGGTGGGATTCAAAAGGCAGCTAGAGTGTAAGTTGGGGTGTTTTATTTCAGTGCTGGTCGACGTGCACATCTGGTGGTCGCATATTTTAAGGTGGGGCGGTAGTACTGAAGCTGTTGGTTGTGCATTGGGGAGGGATTGTTGGTGGTTCGTTCTTGAGATTTTGGATGGAGATTGGTAAATGTGTTCATTGAAATGTTAAGTGGCCCTGAACAGCGTGGTGCCACCGTCTTGCGAGGCTTTGTAGTGAAGAGGGGGATTCAGGAAGGATTCAAAGCAAGTTTATTCCACCATAGATCTCAAGAGAGCATGAGGACACGCTCAACACACGTGCCTGTCTCTACATGCATGGTACACCATGCGACTGGCACATGTTACATGATCATTATAGGCCTGTATGGGGGAGGGGGGTGTCCTCCCCCATACAGGCCCATACAGGCCATTTGCCTCAGTCAGGAGTGATATGTATGGGCTGGCAGCCTTAGGTGCAGCCTGATGCGCGGCACCACGCTGTGCAGCTGAACACATTAAAATTAATTAATTATCTGAACTGTCTGCCTTCCTTCCCGTCCATCCACGTCAATACTCATTTTTGGCACCCCCCACCTATTTTTAATTTTCAACACATTTCTGGAGAACAAGAGAGGGAAGAGCGCGCAAAGGGGTTAGAAGGAGAAACAGAAGAAAGAAAAAAATGTCAGAAATGAAAAAAGCAGAAATCTACATGATTGAAGTAAAAGGGCAGTGGATTAAAGAGGCATAAGGTGAATTCCGGACTACCAAGTGATATGGGTCTCTAGCAGCCTTAGGTGCAAAGTGAGGAACAGCGTCACGCTGTTTGGGGGCCACTTAACACATTTAAATTAACACATGCCCAATGGCCCCCGTCCCCGACATCTATCCATGCGACTTTGACAAGTATTTACAATGCAAAAGGGCTGGCATTTGCGAGAGTTTAACCTATTGGCATTGTAAATGACACTGCCTTTTATTTATGTTTTAAAAACCCACACATAAATGAAAGGCATTGCCATTTACAATGCCAATAGCTCAAACTCTAACAACTGCGAGACCTATTGCATTGCAAATACTTGTTAACATATTCATGGAACCATTAGCAAATGCACTAAATTCCACGAGCAAACTTTTTCACATGTATGCAGATGAAATGCATCTTTACCTGAAAATCACCTCTTCTGAAGATTTCACTGCACTCAATTCCACCCTGACAAATACTCAAAACTGGCTAGCAGAGAATCACCTCCTTCTCAACACCCCCAAAACGGAATCCCTTCTCATATCTCCACCTAATTACACCCCCAAGATAGCCCGCTTGATGAACCTTCTCACAGCCTTCAACTGCTCTCCTCACATTATTGAATCAGCCAAATCTCTCGGAATCACCCTGGACATGTACCTGAACATGAAGAATCATATTAGAAAGGCTTGCAAGGGTGCTAACCACCAGATGAGGATACTTAGGAATCTTAAACCATTCCTCCCACAAGATGACTTCAAGCAGGGGGTTCAAGCGCTTGTTTTGCCGAGGCTAGACTATGGCAGTGCTACGCTCTGTGGCCTCCCCAAATATACCTTGGCCCCACTAAGGGCTTCCCTGAATGCCGCAGCTAGATTGACTACGGGTACAAAGAGAAATGCTCACATTTCGCCATCCCTTAAATCCCTAAATTGGTTGCCACTTGAAGCAAGAATATAACTAAAGATCGTGTGCATGACTCACAAAGCCCTCCATTTCAATACCCCCGTTACTTGGCGCAAAAGCTAGAACAAACTGGAGGGGGTAGATCATCAAGAAGTGAAAACTCTCTCCTCTTAAAAACCACAGATCTTTTGCAAAAAGAGAATGAGGCACAGAGCTTTCTCAGGCACAGCCCGAAGATCTGGAACTCTCTCTCTCTGGAAGTCCGCAGAATCTCGTCAACGGCTTCTTTTGAAAAGGAAGTGAAAAGAATTCTTATGGACAAGTTCTTGCCTTAACTGAACATGGCTTATTTGTCTCACTCACCGCTCTGGGACTAACCACTCTATTAGACTATCACTTGTGAAGTCCAGAGTTGATTGGTTATACTCTCATAAGTTATGTGTGTTCTTCTCCCAGCACGCTTTGTATTATGTAAATGTGATGTCATTTGATACCCCCTTTGTCACTGTTTACTTGTATGCATTGTAAAATGACACTGGTTTGAATCCCTTTCTTATTACGACACTCCAAATTGTGAAGCGCTCTGATACCCATTTGGGGAATGTATGATGTTACAACGCATACATTTACAATGCATGCCCTTTACAACACAGTTTTTACATTGCAACATCCTTTACAACGCATTCTTTTACATCGCATGCCATTACATCGCATTTTCAGAAACTACCTTTACAACTCATTTCATTACATCGCAATATACCTTTACAATGCATACCATTACAATGCATACCATTACATCGCATTTAAGGTAAGTTTTTAGTATAGGGGTAATAATTACTATTCTAACTCCAGTGAGTGCAACAGTAGGGTAAGTGTTGGATAGTGTAGGGGTAAAAATTACTAGTCTAACTTCAGTGAGTGCAACAGTAGGGTAAGTGTAGGATAGTGTAGCGGTAAAAATTACTATTCTATCTCCAGTGAGTGCAACAGTAGGGTGAGTGAGTGATAGTGTAAGGGTACTATGCATTGTAATGGTATGAGATGTAATGACTTGCAATGTAATGACATGCATTGTAGTGACATGCGTTGTAATGACATCCGTTGTAGTGACATGGGATGTAATGGCTGTCTTGTAATGACATGCTATGTAAAGGATGTTCCGATGTAATGACTGCTATGTAAAGGTAGTGCGATGTAATGACTACGTTGGTAAGGTTGTTTCCCCCATTTGGGTCTTGTTCGCGCTATACAAAACTTTATAAATAAAATAAATAAATAAAACTTTATTTTGATCACATAGGTCTTAAAAGCACATCACAAAGGATTGCACATATAAACATAAAAACAATAAAAATGTAAGAATAAAAATAATGAGAACTCAGAACTGCCTAAACTCCCAAAAAGGCGGCTGTTAACCTATTGGCAACATGGTACAACATTAGCAAATGGGACATTTTTCTGTGTAACTATGTAATTACATCTAAAGAAAGTATTCCCATACGTGTACAACGGTTCCTGAAACAAAGTGCGTACCATTTGTTTTTAAATAAGCAGCTAAAACGTAATTGGCGGTGGTATACTTTCACAGCTGATATCCGAGAACTGCATTTTGTTTTCTTTCAGAACTCCATGGCAATTTCACCCTCTGAGTTGTTTCTTCCCACCCATGCCCATGTTTTACTTGTTGCTCCACTCTTCTGTTGCTTCCCGTGCACTTTCCAATCCCCCTCACCAGGGCTATAAATCAGATGAAAAAACTAAGGGGTTTCTCAAAGGAGCGTTACCAATGTATTTAAGAGCGTGGCTTAAAAACACATAAGCTAAAAATCTGTGCTTAGCATTGTGCGCCGCTGGACTGGAATTTTGCTGCTTCTGTCATTGCATCCAGATATATAATACATTAAGTACAGTTGCACCTACAACAAGCCAGGACTATTGGCTTTGCCAATGGTTGTTAGTTGCATTAGACAAATAACAACTACGGCTTTGTTGTGTATATCATTGAAAATGCTTCTGATTGGAAATGATGAGACTGTGAAAGAATTATAACTAGTCTCTTTGAAGTTACATCATAGACAGTGAAGCCTGGTATTGCTGCAGAGGTAATATTTCTTTTCACCCTAAAGGTGAGGATAAAAACGGAGACTCTGATAGGGATCCGTCTCAGCTCCTGCTTTTTAGAACTGTAGGTGCTCAGCACCATTAGGACCCGACTGTAATAGTTGGTGGTCTAGTGGCCAACAATCATGCACCCACACATCCGCAGGCCTGGCGTGGCCTGCGGGGACTAATAAAAGGAGGATGGCCGCTCAGGGTGTGTCACCTCCTACTTGCATACAGGTGTGGCCTCCCTGTGTTCTGCTCCACGCTCCTGCCCACGTACCAGTCCTTCTACCCACCTTCAGGTCGTAGCCCAGCTCAGGTGTCATACACAACACTGGCGACGAGCGGAGGGGGTCCAACCCTCGCTCTCACCGCGCACCACTCCACTGAGAAGGCCGCCTCCTGTGCACTCTATCGCGGCTGTGCACCGTGCGAGCTGACTGCTGTCTGACTTCTGCAGCTTTTGTGCGCCCGCCCCTGCGCCGGCCGCACTTTGATGCGGGAAGCATCGGGGGCAGCATGCGACCTCGCCGGCATCCCCACTGTGCCTCGCCCGAGACGGGCTGAATACGCTGGCCACACCCCAGCCGAGCTACACCGCCCTGGGCCCTGCCCGGGGGAAGAAGTGCCTGAAGCCCCACCTGGAAAATAAAAGTGGAAATCCACACGGCAGAAACAGAGACTTTTCACTGCTGTTTTCCTGTACCCAACAAGCATTGCTAAAAGGAAGGAAAGAAAAAGAAAAGGGCATTCAAGTAAGAAGAAAGAGGGTGAACCAGCACATTGAGAGTATAAAGGGCAAGACTGATGCTAGTACAGAGCGTGGGACACCCTGCACTACCATACACTAGGCCCTGCCAGAACACGTGGAACACCACCGGCCTAAACACACCCAGAGGCCCCACCGTCAGACTCAATGGGGAACGGTGACCAGGCCGCAGCCCGCATACCGTTCCAACACGCAGCGTCAGGAGTCTTACCTCCTTTCAGTTAGTTAGAGGATCCCGCATCAGCCTCCCCCCGTTGGAAGATATGGATCGAACATCTCAACAACTATTTCGTCGCGACGAGAGAGACGGACAACGCGATAAAGAGGTTCTTGCTATTACACTATGCGGGGATGAAATCTTCAAGCTTTTCAAGCATCTACCTAATACAGGGACAGCATACGACTATGATGCGGCAGTAACAGCGCTAAATGGCCATTTTGATCCACAATTGAACCCAGATTTCGAAGTCTTTAAGCTCGGACAATCCCGCCAGAGGGAAGGAGAATCGATGGACATGTTCTACGCACATCTCCGGGAGCTTGCCAGCACGTGCACAGATGAAGACCAGCCAAAGGAGATCAGGAGACAACTAATTCAGGGGTGCCGCGACAAAACCTTATGAGGACTCATACTGCGCAAACCAAGAATCATGCTGGAGGACATACCGATACTAGCCAGATCACCTGACCTGTCCGAGGCTATGGCAAACGAGATGGATCAAGCCCTAACCAAGCCCCACGGGAGGCTGGAATCCATCAACACAGAGCGAGCTGATGCCATGAGAACCAAGCCCAGAGGAGATAAATCCAGAGGACCAAGAGGAGACGCCTCCATATCAAGATGCGGATACTGTGGGCATGAGCCACATGCTGCCAAAGACTGTCCCGCCCAAGGAAAGACCTGCACCAACTCTGGGATACCCAATCACTTTGGATCCGTCTGCAGAAGGCGCAACAAGAACCGAGAATTCCGAGGACAGAAGCCCCCGACGCGAGCCGTTCGGTAACTATCGGTGACGGACACCGCGTCACCCGACCACGCACATAGAAGACCCGCGAAACACCTGCCAACGGTAGAAGATTCCTCCGAGGACGAAGACGAAGAGGTATACATTGTGTCCTTCGCAATGGAACTTAAACAACGCCGCCGACCACAACCCACGTGCATAATCCAGGTCGCGGGAATGGAGGTGAAAGCGGTCATCGACACAGGAGCGACAGTGAACGTCATGGTCCTACAACAATACCGAAGCCTACGCCCTCGCCCTCCTGTGGTGCCGTCAAAACCAGAATCTATGCGTATGGGGCAGACACGCCCCTTCAGGGAAAGATCCTGGTACCCATCAAGGCAGACGATCTTGAGGTAATGGCGACCATCCATGTCATCAACAGGGAAGCGGATACCATCCTGAGCAGTCACACTGCAGAGAATCTAAAGCTTATCGCGTTCGCCAGACGAATCCGGATGTACCAGGTAGAAGAGCTCCTCAGACAGTTCCCCGAGCTGTTCCAAGGCCTCGGGTTCATCAAGTGTGACTCCATCAAGCTACTCATTGACAAGTCGGTCGCCCCAGTCGCCCTGCGACACAGAAGTTTTCCTTTCCACCTGCGACCGCTCGTGGAGAAGGAGCTGGACGCCTTAGAGGAACAAGGAGTCATCGAAAAGGTATCAGGGCCGACACCACAGGTATCCCCGATGGTCATTGCTGAAAAGCCAAAACAGCCAGGAGCCATACACCTATGTATCGACATGCGGCTGCCCAATAAAGCAATCAGGAGGGAACGCCACATAACACCAACAATGGGTGACATCATCGCGGATGTCAACGGATCCAAATGGTTTTCAAAAATTGACTTGAACGCAAGGTATCACCAACTGCCCCTGTCCAAGGAGATTAGATACATCACCACTTTCAGCACACACCTAGGGCTCAGGA
The DNA here is from genome assembly GCF_964263255.1 of Lissotriton vulgaris. Lineage (NCBI taxonomy): Eukaryota > Metazoa > Chordata > Amphibia > Caudata > Salamandridae > Lissotriton > Lissotriton vulgaris. The sequence goes on from NC_141687.1 coordinate 1,331,075,240, forward strand.
GATACAAAGCTGAACTTTGGAATATCCTCGGCGGCCAAAGTGTTCCAAAACACAATACGGGAGCTGTTATCAAGCCTACCTGGAGTGTTGAACGTGAGTGACGACATCCTCATCCATTCAGCAACGGCCGCCGATCACCTCAAACATCTCTGCGAGACACTGAGGCGCCTCAGCGAATACAGAGCCACTCTACATAAGGACAATTGCCAGTTTTTCCATCCTTCCCTCGAGTTTTTTAGCTACGTATTCAACCAAGAAGGCATACAGGTGGACCCGAGGAAGTCGCAAGCGATCAAAGATACCCCCTCACCAACGACACCGACGGAAGTATGGAGCTTCCTTGGGGATGGCCACGTACTATGGGCGATTTACACCAGGTCTGGCCACCCAGAGCGAGCCACTGCGGGCCCTCATGAAAGCAGATGCGACCTGGCACTGGAGCCCAAAGGAGGAAGAGGCATTCCAAGGGGTAAAGGATGCCCTCCGGCGAGAGGCCACGCTGGCCTACTTTGATCCCAAGAAGCGAACGGAGGTGCTGGTCGATGCGAGCCCAGTAGGACTCGGTGCAGTATTGGCTCAAGAACGTGAACCAGGCCAGTGGGCTGCCTTGGCGTTTGCCAGCAAGTCCCTCACCTCCATGGAAACAAAGTATGCCTAGATTGAGCGCGAAGCGCGCACCATCAAGTGGGCCTGTAGCCACTTTCATCTGTACCTCCATGGATGATCGTTCACCATGGTCACCGACCATCAACCTCTTGTTCCCCTTTTCAAAGGGACTGCACCGCACCCACCATTGAGCTCTGGGCAGACCAGTTGCAACCGTATGAAATGGAGGTGGATACCGCCCAGGCTCAAAGAACCCGGCTGACTTCCTCTCAAGACACCCAGTTCGGTCGGAGAAGCAAGAAGAAGACAAAGACGTCGAACAATATGCCCATTTGGTATCTCTGGCAGCATGCCCCCAGAGCATGTCCCTGGACAATGTCCCAGAAGCGGCTGCTACTGATGTAGTCTGCACCAAGACACTAAGCGCCGTGCAAGAAGGTTCCTGGACAAACTACCTTTGTCAGGCCAACTCGTGGGCCCCGTAAGATTGGGACACCCTAACAAGAATGTGGCTGGTCCGTCATGAACTTAGCGCTACCAGCGAGGGCATCCTGCTGAGGGGACCCCTGCTAGTGATCCTGCAGCGCCCCAAGCACCGGGCAGTCCAATTAGCCCATGGAGGGCTCCAAGGAATAAGGAAAGATGAAAGCACGGATGCGAGAAAAAGTTGTCAATTGTGCCAGCTAACAAGCGGCCCGGAGAGACCTCTCCCAGTTATCACCGAAGAGGCCTGCACCGTCCCATGGTCCAAAGGAAGCGTGGATTTTTGAAGCTTCCCAGGAGGAAAGCACTCTCTTGTGATCATAGATGCATACTCAAAGTATCCTGTGGTAGAAATCGTTGTGTCTACGGCCTTCAACCACGTCGGACCAGTGTTAGAGAAAGTCTTCGCCATGTTTGGTTTTCCTCAAGAAGTATGTAGTGACAATGGTCCCCCATTTAAAGGGGCCAAGTTTGCCACGCTCCTCCAACAGCGAGGCATATCGCATCGCCGCATCACCCCTTAGTGGCCTCAGGTGAACGGGGATGACGAACGATTCATGCGCACTCTGAACAAGATGTTTCGCATAGCGGGCGTAGAACAAGTAGACCCGGAACAGAGGCTCCACGAGTTCTTAAGAGAATACTGAAGCACCCCTCACTGTACGACCCAGCGGAGCCCATGGGCCCTCATGCTCCATGGCCCCCGCCGAGATCTGCTCCCTACATGCCCGGGGTGGTTGTCACCTCAACTGGAGGTCGAAGAGGTACAAGAGGTACAAGAGAGAAGAGCGCAAGACAACCAAGACGCAAGCGTCAGACGCCGTGCCACCCCAAGAAGGCTCAATCAAGGAGCAACGGTCATCCTGCGAAGACGGCGCCAGGGAGGAAAGTTCCAAACAAACTACGAGCCTGGCACCTGGACAGTCACCGCTAACCATGGCACCATAGTAACTGCGCGCCGAGGAGCAGAGGAGGTATCCAGAAACATCTTGTGGTTCAAGGAAGTCCCACCAGAACATCACAGGGATACCTCAAGTGACCTCTCAAGTCCCATGACTACTGCTGCCCCCGAGGGAGAGGCGGAAGAATCGGCTAGTGTCCAAGTCAGTGAGACTCCAGAAGTGAATCTCTCATCTCAACACGGACCCAAAGATACAGACTGAGGCCGAACCCCCACCAGAGTCAGCGGCTGAGAGACTATGCCTGCTGAAGAGGCCCGGAGCTCGCTGATGGGAGCTCACATAAGTAATGCACTTCTAGTTTGGACTGAATAGCCTTTGTGAACCATTGTGAATATGTTAAAAGAAATGTTATAACGAAAGAACTGAGTTGGATAGGGATGTAATAGTTGGCGGTCTAGTGGCCAACATTCATGCACCCACACACCCGCAGGCCTTGTCGCTCATCCTTTGCTCCCTTGCCCCTTTTAGCTTGTATTTTTATTATCCTTAATATGTTTCTCTGATTTTGAGGGCCCAGCAGCTGCCATTTGCTACTGGGCTACTCCTTTCTCTATAAAGCGCTTTTTACATTTTTAAATATAACGCTCCAAGATAGGTGCTCGCCATCTTGGAATGGTAATTTAAAAGTAAAAAAAAAAATGCCACCGGCAGCATCATTGTGTATACATGTGCATGAGTGTTGGTGCATGTGTGCCTAACCTTCACACTGTGTCATCTTTTGTTTTTGCTGATGCTGTTCAGTATTGACAGCAATAATTTTTTTGACGATGCTTCTCAACATTGACAGCATAGAACAGGAACAGTGGCTCCGTGGGTCTTATTTCAGTGTCAGTAATTGTCTAATCTCTCAATGAACACCTGTGATTCACATGATTAATTCAAAACTTAAAGATAAGCATATCTTTTCTGAATGCAAGTATAATGTTCCTTTATATCCCTTCAATAGATGTTAACAAATTACAGTGGTGCAAATGGTGCAGTTCTCATGGGTGCAGTGGTATGAACAGTCAAATATGATACATATATTTATAAACAAGAGGGAAGTCCCAGTTTTTAAGTATGCACGTTACCGTACAAATTCAGTTCTTCGTGTTAAATTAAATCAATAATAATGAGCAGACCCTGAAATGGTGTTGACGCTTTGACCAGCACTCTAATTCCAGTGGGTCTCCTAAGGACAAGTGTCCTTTTGGCACAACACCTAAAGGACAAGAATGGAGATAGGCTATTCAACCTCTTTTTGCACCAACAATTCTGAAATACAACCCGTGTTAATCATTTACAACATACCTCAAAGCTGTAGTAATCCTTATACATGCCACGGTGGTCAGGTTACAATGCCACAACGATGGCTCATCATAAAATGAACTGAAATAAATCATGAAATGAGATCACATCAGATGATACACCAACATGTTCGCTCACAAACATGGCTTCCGTATTCACCCATTTCAGAGTGCAGGGAAAAATTAGTTTTCTTGATCAAACGTTAAAATCACCCGAGATACCCATCAACTCGGATCCCTTTATTGCAGTGGCCATAGTGGAGTGACCCTGTATCCACATTAAAAAGTAGGTTCTTTTCAGCATTGGCTACAAGCATTGCGAAAGCCAAAAGGAAAGACCTATTGGGGTTTCCTGTGCTTGGTCTGAGTTAGTGCTCTATTTGTATGGCCTACAGCAGGGGTCTCCAAACCGGTCCTGGAGGGCCGGATCCATGCCAGATTTGTTGGATATCCCCATTGAGATACATGTAGTTATTTTAAAAATCTGGCCTGGATCCGGCCCTCCAGGACTGGTTTGGAGACCCCTGGCCTACAGGGTCATTTTCCTACTGGCGATTTCTCACATTCTGTTTAGCAGTGCTTATTTTTATTTTACTTGCCCATACTTTACTGTCATTACAGTTACAGGACACACATACTATTCAGTGCAGCTGTACTACAGACAAACGTTAAATAAATATAAAATAAATTATCCATAACAATAACTGTCAGCAATAGACATGCACTTTACAACACTCCCCGAATGCTGATAAATAAGAGGGCAACAACCCTCCATGCATTTTACCTCTAACGCACCACACAAACCCAAATACTCTTTGATCCAACATCACATGTTATTATCTCAATTTTAAGTGCAGTACAACCTAAACACAATCAATCATAGATCCATCTGCTTATCCATCTGTAGGTCAATAACCTAATCCAAGCCCACTGACCTATCTCCTTGATCTCTTATTAATGTTGCCCTCCTGAATCCCATGTAACGGCCTCTAATGCAATTTCCATATCTTCCCTCATTCAAGGCTGGACTGAGTGCCATAGAGTCATGTTCATGCTCCATGCCAGTATTTGGCCAATAGGATACAATATCCTTACCTCAAGAAACAACTGGTGGGTTGCATGCCTATATCTTCAAGAAATCCCCTGAGTGTAAACTAACTATTTGCACTTACAGTCTCGATATTTTGGTCCTCAATATTTTTAACACTATATTCTGTCAGTGATTCACTTTATAGCTTGAAATTGTAATTATATCTCACTTTAAATTTAAAAAAACTTTAGAAAATCTCTGAAAAAAACATAGGTTTAAGGGACTTTATAGTTAGGTGAAAATATCAGTTAAAGAGTATGGTTTTAAATCAACAAAACGGATGAAATTCACCAGTTATGGCTATCTCAAGTAACTGTAAGTCTTGCCTTAAAGTAACTATAACTTGTGCATTCACCACGCACTGCTAATTGCCTCCTCTACTGCATCATTCATGACATGTTCGATGACATCTTTGATAACATTCTTGCAACATCTTAAATTACATCATTGATGGCAATACTGTGCATAACTGGGTAACAAGTTATAGTTACTTTAGGCACAACTTATAGTTATTTGAGATAACTTTAACTGGTGAATTTCAGTGGTTTTGTTAGTTTGTGGTAACCAATTTGTTTCATTAACCCATGATCGCAAATGCTGGTGTAAACACGAGAAACGTTTTGCTTCTACGTTAATGTGAGCGATTAACCTATAATTGTTTGGTGAGGCTGGGCTTCCATTCTTGTAGACGGGTTGAAAGATGTTTCCTTTCCATGAATCTAGGATGATGTTTGTGCGAAAGATTTGAGTGAAGAGCGGTGCAAGATAATGAGCCCAGTAGAATATGTCCCTTTTAAATAGGACATTGGACCCGCGGACCCTTCAGCCTTCAACTTCTTCAATATGTTTACTGGTTGTTTGATGTCCCAAATTAAATCACATTCTTCTGAGGGTTACTTGTAAGACTCTCAGTTTCTATAGGGTAAGCCAAGCCACCCCGGGTTTTCGGTATTGGTTTTAACTTTTGTGAATCCTTGATTTTGGCTCTGACCTGATGGCCTTCGTCCTTGCCACCAATGGCTGGCAGAGGCTACATTTCTTGAATGTGGGCTTCCCAGGCTTTTGCTGCAATCCCTGCGTTTTGATGTCTGGCCTTCCCAGATAGTAATCCGTTTACCGCTTGCCAGAATTCTTTGATATTTGGCCTCTTGTTGGACCATAAGAGCTTATTCCAGACATCCTCTTAATATTTTCTTTTTGCTCTCTAGAATTCCTTTTGATATTGTGCTCTTGAGCTCCGTAATGTGGTTTTATCAGACCTCTTCCCTTTATTTGCTTCTATTGTTATTTTTCTCCCTTCTCTTGTGATTTGAGTTTTTTATCTTGCGCAGTCCACTACCATACCAGCTTTGCCTTCCTTAACCCCCTTTTTTATGCATACCGTCTGAGATATTCAGAAGTTGTGCTCTGGCTGGGAATTCTGTGAGTAAAGTTGAAATTAAGGTTGCCCATGCTTTTTCACGTTCACCTGCTGCATTTTTTACTTCTTCAAAGTTTACTGTTCATCTTTTTACCTCTTCTAACATTCCTAAACAACTGTAGACTTCAGCCATTATCTTCTGTATTCTAGGTCAATGTCATTTTAGAATGTTTAGGTTGTCAGTGACTGGGGTGGTGATTAGACCATTTGTTCAGTGCAATTGGTTAAATTTACAACCTATTCGGAGAGTTTGTAGTAGATAATCACTTTCTGTGTGTGGAATGATTTGAAAAGTGCTGCACCAGGGGCAAGGCTGTCTCACTTATCAGCGTGAAATATTTTGTTGAACATGTTTTTCCACAAAGATAGGTGATTGACACGGGAATGTCCTCCTTAAAATTTCCATTTGAGATCTTTTGACCTAATTTTTCCATTTGCTTCCGTAGCCTAAGACTACCAAGTTGGATCCCCTTTTTTGCTTCCGTGACTTAAGTTTCTGTTGAAGTCCCCAGAAATTATGAAGAGCAAGTGCCACTGTAGGTTTTGTAGCATCTTTAGTAATTTGCACAGGATTACCATTTTTTCCACTTTCCTCTCTTTGCAAGGATAAATATAGACATTTATGATGAAAAGTGACTTCAGATTAGGTCTGTCTTTTTTGTGTACTAGCTTGGTTGCTTGTATCTAATTTACTTCACAAAAGAATGTTTCTGAATCCCAATTAAACTTTGCGGAGAAGTAATTGACCAGGCCCTCCCATGATGCCTGAAATTTTATAACTTTTCAGCTGGAATTTGATGTTCCACTTAGCCAACAATTGGTGCTGGTTCTAGGCTCCAGGTTTCCTGAGTTAAAATGATGTCAATCCTTGGAGAAATTACATTGCGTCTCCATCTTGTAGTAGGTTCTTGAAATCATGGGTTTTCCAAGAGCAAATACAAATACAATCTGGATCCGTGGCAGAAGTTGTGCTGAAATGGGTGTTGATAGTGCAGTGTGGATCCATTACCGGGCTGTTGATGTCAGGACCTGTTGGTTGCCTGGACCTTGGGGTCCCATGGCCAAACCTAGTTTGCAACCACCATAACATCATGTTAAAATTGCTGGTCCTGACCAATGTGCTAATTTCTTGGGCATTGGACTATCCTTAAAATTTCAAAGTTTGTTGGACTCCGGTCTACCCCTCTTGCCCCCCTGAAGACTGAACTCCTTCCTCCATTGAGAACTGCTTTTTGGAGTGTGTTTCTTTTAATTGAGAGAAGCAGTGGACCTGGATATCTTGGCAGTTCGATCTTTTGTAGCTCCAATCGCCATGCTTGAAAAATTTCCCACTATATTGGGTGAGGTCTAAGTTGTTACAGTTGCCTCTATTAATTGTTTAGGGGTGAGGTTGGAATTATATTCTAAGGAGATCTGAGGAAGTAATATGAGCAAGGTCCTTTATTTCCTTTGTTAAATTTATAATGGCTCCTCTGTTTAAGTGTTGATGGAGCAAGGTGGTAAATCAAAATTTTGTGTACCCCTCCCGAAATCAATGTTCCATAACGTTAATATTTTACTAATGGCGTGATGTGTTTAAATAACCAACCTTAGAATAATATGCATACATGAACATATGCGAACTCTAATCTAGCTTGCATGATGCCATAAAATGAATCAATATGTGATGTTATTGTGATGTGAATTAACGCACAGTTTAATTATAAACAAACGCAAATTAAATGTGCTTATTGTAAACGTTTTGTGCTAAAAAGTCGCTGGATATGTGAGTATAAAACGCATCTATGTGGCTTATTTGCTAGGTAACAACTAATAGGGAAATATTAGAATGGTGGCAGGTAAACAGAAGGGTCTCGTTACCATAATTAACATGAATTTGTGTTTGTTTCTATGATAACACCAAAATGTGGCCTGTGCGGCCTAGTCTGAAAATGGCCGTTTTGAGTCACTGCGAGCGAATATTGGTCTACGGACTTATCATCTAAAATTCTGCCAGCGCGAGTGAGCTGACTGTACTTGGATGAGAGGTTCAAGGACACCTCGCCCCGGAACCTAGGATGGGTGCCAAGCATGGACGATGTAATGCTCAGAGCCTGGGAACTTTCTCCTATGTTTCGATTGAAGGAAGCGCCTAGGTCACAATCTGTCTTAAACAAAACCTCTTTATTTTTCTGCTGATTCATCGTGAAAAACATACTGTAATGATGAGGAAGTGCTCATCTACCCCAAATTTGTCCAATCAGAACTAAACTTGGTGATGTTAGTTACTTTTTTAGATCGATTAAGTTAGGAAATAGTGTATAAAACCCCTGATTTTGCTTAGAAGGGGTCGCTCTTTCGATTTCCCCTGGAAGTGCTGCCGGATTGAAGATCGATTCCTGGATGTAAGAACTTCTGTTTTATTTTGTTTTCCTTTGCAGGTCTGTTAGGCTAAGATGAGGGTGTTAGCTAGGGATGTGAGGAGAAAATGCATTTGGAACTATCTTTTCTTAGCTAAACTTTACTGAACTTTAAAATAAATGTCTATTTCTGAGCTTTAAAATAAAAGATTTTATTGAATAAAGAAATAAATAAACGCCTAAATGTCGGACATACTAAAAGTTTGCTTTGAATAAAGATTAGATAAATGAAGAAGTAAAAGCTGGTCTTTGGTTCTTCCTACGCCTAATTTTCGTTCTAGCAGATCAATTGCCATTATGGTGGTGTGTCGGAATAAAAAGGTGTTTAAAGAAACCATGGTAAAATGTTTTAAACTGCAGGTGTAAATAATAAATAGATAAATAGGTGTAGACATTCCTCCAATGTTATAGTAGGACTACTATATGGTTATTGGCCAAATCTTTGCGCTGAATTAATTGAACAGAGTAAGAAAGCAGTGTAATGGGCCCCACTGTTGAACGTTATGTGTGTTTCTGAGGTATTGGAGAAATGGCCATGGTGATTTAGAATTTATTTCTGGAGTCCCGCTGTAGCAGTTATTACTTGGTAGCAGAGTAGTGGTTGCTAAGGAAATTAGCTAGGATTATGTATAAAAGCACTATATAGAGTTTAAAATGTACAGATTTATGAACTAACATCTGTTGAGTTCGTATTACGTTATATGTAGTTCAGAAAAAGCTTCCAAGTATTGTGTGAAGCTAGTGCCTCTGTCTGCAGACAGAGGAAGTGTGGCAAGTAAAGTCGCACAGTGCATTGGTCTGTTTCAAAGAAGTAGTATTGTCATATACTGCAGTGGTATTGTCGTATATCACTTTTTAGGGACATTAGGTGTGAAAGGATAAATGTATAGTGAGGACAGTCTATGAAATCTCAGCTTTAAAGCATAGGGATCATTGTGTATCCTGATTAAAACTTATCGCTGAAGGAAATCCTAAGACTTAACCCGAGCTTGATAGAAGGGTAAAGGAGTGGTGTCTACTCTACTAACGATAGAGGAATTCTGTGGTGGGTTAGCAGGAAGCCCTGCCTGCTGGTGATAAAGAGTTCATGTATACATGAATAGGGTTTTCTGTATGAACATGTGTAAATGTAATTGCAATACGCGTTCAAGTGAAACTCTGGGACTGTCTCTAAGGAGGTGAAAAAGATCTCTGTATGAGCTTACCTAGAAAAACAAGTTTGTTATTGCCTGATAGAAGGGTAAGGCCAGTAGTGTTGCTTTATCAGAGAGTCTAAAAATTCTGAGGAGATAAGCGTCGTCTACTCCGGTTACAGAATACTTGTGCGATTTAAAATTCTATCACTTCATTAGCGAAACAGGCACATGGTATTGTTTTCTGTAAGTTACTAACTGATTTTGTAAAATATCTTGTAAATACGGCTTCTTGAAAAATCCTTGAAGGGAAGGGTTAATCGGTGCTGCAGAAGCCGAAGCGCTGGTGACGTCAAAAGTGTCGCACTGGGATTGGTTCTCGTGACCAAGTCCGAGTCGGAGCTGATAGGTTCATCGCGAAAAAGCAGCAAACCGATTGGTTAAGCACTTAGAAAAACGTATTGTGTTCTAATTGGTACGTTAGTGTGAACCGCACCGCTATAGGTTGGTGATACGGAATAGCAAACAGGGAAGTGCACAATCTTTTGAAAGACAGAGAATTATCGGAAAAATTGTCTTAATATCACGAAGATGAGAAGAAGAAACCTTCATGGTTTAAGAAATTAAAGAATGTATTTTCAACGAAATTGTGACTAGAGAGGGAAAATTACTTCCTCCAACGCAAACACCCGCTTCTTACATGTTAACAAAATATGGCTACCATACATGTGTTTGGTTAGAGAACTGGGCAAGGTATACTCAGGAGGATGGTGTGTTAGCTTTTCCTGAAGAAGGATCGCTTGATTCGGCAGTGTTGAGAAATTTGAAAGACAAAATGATGAAGCTTGAGCCGAGGCCTAGACACAATTTGAGGCTTTAGTTGAATGGGAAGATGAGATGCATGAGCAAGAGAGTGAAAGACTATGCAGACATATCAGACCGAGAGGTAGAGGTCGAAATTTATGGGGTGAAACCCATGAAAGCAGAATGCGTAGATGGAGAGACAGTAATATATTTGATGGTATGTATCCCGTTAGGTTAGTGGATGAATATGAGGGTCGGAAATGTACGGAAAAGAAAGAGAATATAGAGACAGCGAACCAAAGTTATGGTGACAGTGAACCTGAAGATGTAGTATTAGAAGAAATATTAAAGAGGAGACCACCACCATATCAGCCAAGTTCTTTATGGACTACTCCGAATGCTCCGGTAATAGATGAAAGAAATAATGAAACCCCAAGACCATATTCGAGTTTAAAAGATGTGCCAGGCAGAGTAGAGGTTAGATATGTTCCAAATACACCTGTTGTGGAAGCTAGAAATTACAGGTACTCCTGTATCAAGGAATGATTCACATTGAAGTGTGCAAAGTAGTGAAAATAGAAATGATAAGCAACCAAATATTTCTGATTATGAACATTCTACACATGAATTAATTCAGAACCTTACTAAAAACATGGAAGCAGTAACTGTACCTGTAACGTTGTATTTAGGCTCCTGGCACCGATCCGCCACGGCTTGTGCCGTTTGCAGCGGCGGTGGCCACACGAGCACAATCTCACTTCCGCCCCCACATACTCACTTCCGCCCTGCTGGCCAATTGGCAGGTTAGCGGTCTAGTGAGTGGAATACTCAGCTGTACTTACCTGCAGCGCTAGCGTCAGTCGGGGCTAATCGGCTGGTAAGAGAGAGGCTGCTGAGGCTCCGTGCTCGATTGCATGACGAACAAACTTTTAACTTCTTTGTAACAGAATAATTGTTATTTTAAAATTGCGCCTTAGCGCCTGTGATCCGGTACAATTGTTGATTTTAATAACAAAGGCTACCTGTACTTCATCGCCGTCCTGGCGCAACGCCCCTGCATCTAAGCTTTCATTGGGTTAACGTTGTACTTAGGCTCCTGGCACCGATCCGCCACGGCTTGTGCCGTTTGCAGCGGCGGTGGCCACACGAGCACAATCTCACTTCCGCCCCCACATACTCACTTCCGCCCTGCTGGCCAATTGGCAGGTTAGCGGTCTAGTGTGTCTCTTCCCTAAACTTATTTCATGTGTCAATGGCGGAAGCGCAGCGGACGAGCGCAGCGGGAGCGCCGACTTCGCGCCGAAGTCGTGCCAAAGTCCTGCCCGTCTGCGCCCGTCCGCGCCAGCACGGGCCCAGGGACCAGTCCCCCTGCCCGCACTTTTACGTCTTATTCTCGCTCCGCCTTACTTGGGCTGCGAGGGTTTCCGTGTCCCTCGGGCTTGGTCTTGACCTGCCAAAAAGTGCCTTTCACCTGCCCACACTTCTCCCTTGCCTTGGACTCCGTCAACTCAAGCATTGACTGCCTATCCTCCACCTTCTGGAATCTCCCCCCCCCTAAGGACACCCTTCTCTCCACTTCGCAGAATGCTTGCCCCCCTTTGAGCTTCATCAGTATTAACTGTCGCTCTCTCTCGAAACATAAGAGAGATATTTTCGACCTTCTGGAGACAGCTAACCCAGCTGCCATGTTTGTCACTGAAACCTGGTTAAATGATAGCTCTGGCCCTGATATCGCCATGGCTCTCCCCAATGATTATACCTTTATGGGGCGTAACCGAGCTCTCAAAGATGGCGGGGGAATTGCCATTATTTTCAAGCGAGAATTCACCTGCAAATGGGAAGACCTTGACTTTCCAAACTGTGAAGCTGGCTTGTTCAAACTTACTCTCTCCCCCCAATTTACTTTAACTGGTACCCTGATCTACCGCCCACCGGGCTCCGCTAGCAGTTGGGCTGCTTCACTTCCTGAACTTATTGCCCCATATTTAGCGCAATCTACTAATTTCACTATCGTTGGTGACTTAAACATTCACTTCAACTCTGCGTCGTGTGCCATTTCTAGACGCCTCCTACAGGATCTTGAAGCGCTAGATCTACACCTCTACAATTCCGACCCTACCCATAAGGCCGGCAATCTTCTAGACCCCATCATTTCTAACCCTACTAGCCTCTCCTATCATTCTTCAACCCCAGTCACCTGGTCGGACCATTACATTGTCAACTTTTCAATCAAAATGACTGTGGCCAACTCCGCTAACCCTGCCCTCCCACACAAAGCCAGTAGGAACTGGAAACGTCTAGACGTAGATAAATTAAACTCTCTTCTAGCCAATTCTATACCCACGTTTTCGAGCATGTCTATTAAAGAGCTACCTACGGTTAAATCATGGTTGACAACTGCTTTGGACTCCTGTCTCCCTACTCAAAAAAATAAATCACAAATCCAACATCCACCGGCACCGTGGTTTAATGACTCCCTCCGCCAAGAAAAATCCAAATGTAAAAAACTGGAGCGCATATGGCGTTCCAATTACAATCCAGAGCACAAAGCTAAATATAAGTCTGCCCTCAAAGCCTACCACTCCGCTTGTGACATAGCCAGAGCCAATTTTGCAAACAACACTATACTCACGGCTCAAAACAGACCCAAAGCCCTGTTTAAAATAGTCAAAGAACTGTCAGGTGCATCCTCTGTACCCAAGGATCCCTGTCTGGACACTGCCCAGTGTAATGCTTTAGCCAACTTCTTTCGCGAGAAAATTGAGAGGATTTATGACATCTTTAATTCAACTCCCACTGTTTCCACCTCCTCTGGTCAAGTTGTATGCCACTCCCCTGCTTCTAGCCCCTGCTCCACCCCAACTACTCCCCCACTCCATGCTTGGGATCCTATTTCCCCCCCGCTCCTAAAAAAGTATCTCCAAGACATCACTTCTGGCTCACCCTTAGACCCAATGCCTCCTCAAATTCTGAAATCTCTGGACCCAACCTCACTTCACATTATCTTGGATGTCTTAAATGCTTCATTAGCTGAAGCAATTGTCCCAAACGAATGGAAGCACGCAATGGTGGTCCCATTACTAAAAAAGGCGAACGCAGATCCTAACAACCCCTCCAATTTCCGCCCCATTTCTTTGCTTTCATGTTTCTCCAAAATCTTGGAGAAACACGTTAATTCCCTACTAAATTCCCATGTTGAATCTTCTAATCTCCTCCATGGTTCTCAATCCGGTTTCAGGGCTGGCTTCTCCACGGAAACCACGCTCCTTGGCGTGTCGGAGACCATCAGACGTCAGGTGGACAATGGGGAGACTGTGGCACTCATCTTACTTGATTTGAGTGCCGCATTCGACACCGTCTCCCATTCCATCTTACTGTCCTCCCTCAAGGCTATTGGTGTCGGTGGCTCCGCCCTCGCCTGGATTGCCAACTTTCTTTCGGACCGCACGTTTCAAGTCTTTTCCTCCTCTTCTGTCTCGTCCACTCTCCCTTCCATTCACGGTGTCCCCCAAGGGTCTATTCTTAGCCCCCTCTTTTTTAACCTATATGTGAGACCTCTTGCTTTTCTGGCAGAACAGGCCGGTCTCACAATTTATTCCTATGCTGATGACACTCAAGTCATCTACTCACTCTCTACCAACAAAAACCTTTCCTTCTCCTCTCTTCAATCCGGGCTGAAACAAATATCTGACTGGATGCTGAAACACAAATTAAAATTGAACGGGGACAAAACAGAACTGCTCCTGTTTGGCTCAGACACCTCGCTCTGGGGCCCGCAACATTGGCCACCAGAGATGGGCCCCCTACCTATTCCTACCGGGTCAGCTCGTAATCTTGGGGTTATTCTCGATAACCAACTCTCCTTCAAACAACACGTGGTCAAAGTCTCTGCCACCTGCACCACCATCATCAGGTGGCTGAGGAAAATCACGTGGATGCTGCCGGCTGATACCCTGAGGACCGTAGTCCAGGCACTTGTCACCTCTCGCCTGGACTATGGGAACATCTTACTCTTGGGTGCCAGCAAGGAGGTAACCAGGAAATATCAGGTTGTTCAGAACATGGCAGTCCGCCTTATCTGTCATCTGCCTGCTAGATCCTCGGTCACACAGCATATGCGCAAACTGCATTGGTTGCGAATCGAGACCAGAATTCAATTTAAAGCTCTTTGCTATATGCACAAGATCATGACTGGAAAAGCCCTGCATTATCTTTCTGCTCTTGTGCACCAATACATTCCCCCTCGCTCACTTAGGTCGTCCACTCAGAACAAGTGCACAATTCCTCGCGTGAACAGAGCCAAAATGGGAGGACGCTCGTTCTCCCTGCTGGCACCTTCTTTATGGAACTCCCTTCCCCAATCTTTGCGCTCTGAGTTATGTTTTCTGACATTCCGCAAAGGAATCAAAACTTGGCTTTTCAACACCTAGACTTCTGTTCTGTTGTCCCTCCCCATCCTCTTTACCTTTCAGTTTGCCTTAGCGCCGGGAAACCTCCGGGTAGCTGCGCGCTTAACAAATGTAATTATAAATAAAATAAATAAAACGATAGGGCCGGTAATACCAGTATTTGAAAATCAGAAAATAAAAGAACCAAGCTTGACTATTCCGTTACAACAAAGTTTGCAAAAAGCAAGAGAGAATATTTATCCTGATTTGTCAGAAATAAAGCGAACTGTTAATATGAATCCACCTGAATTAACTTTTAATCAAAGTTCATTGTACAAATACCCGATTGGTGCAGAATCTGACTCTGCAACACCAGAGAAAAGTCTAGATAAAATAGATGTATTACAAACTCCTGTAGGACCGTCAGATAGGGAGTTGAGTGACTGGATCAAAACTTTGAAATTAACAGAGAATGAACCGAAAATATTGGATGTAGCAAAACTAAAAGTGGATATGGAAGAATGAATTATTGGAACAATTGGTACAGATAGACTGAAAGCGTATCAGGATGATGAACTTATGTTTATGTGCAAAAGCATTACATGGAGAGTTAAAACAGTATATGATCAATTGGATGAATTAGCAAATGAATTGGGAGTGGAATTTTCAAAATTCAAATAATTGCAGAAATCATATAGAGTGGATTTTGCAGAAAGAGACATTGAGAACATGAATCCTGCAGGAAGGTTGTTTCAAATAAAAGAGCTAATTGTGCTGTTGCAAAGATGGGGAGATGAAAATAAATGGAGACTGAAGTGGGCAAAGAAGAAGGAAGAAAATATTGATAAATCTACAATAGCTTCAGTAACAACTGAGTTTCCTATGAGAGAGATACCTGGAGGAGGATATGTACATGTTCCTTGGAGCAGACAGGATATATTGTAATTTACTAATGATTTCCCAAGATTGAGAGAGAAACCGGTAGAGTGGTATTGACAAGTGGACAGATTTGTGAAAGTGTCAAAAGTCCTATGGATTGATTTAGATGGATTGTTTGACATAGTGGTGCCTGCATATTTATGGACAGAATGCAAAATTGTTATAGATTGGCTAAGGGAAGAATTTGCCAGAGACAAAGTCACAGGAGGTCCGTCACCAGATGTAATGCGGAAATATGAACAGGTAATATTATGGGTGAAAAATAAAATACCTCCAAAAGAGACTGATTGGGTAAAAATAGACAGGACCACACAAGAACCAAAAGAATCAGTACATTCATTTTATGAACGATTGCTGTTAGTTTTCAAACAGTATAGTGGTTAAGAGGAACTAAATGAGAAAGATATGAGCCACTTTATATACAGATTTGTGTATGGATTAAGACCAGAGATTGGAGACATGATTCGACACAACATGATAGGATGGTGGTCAGGTACGGTGGATGATGTTTTGAGAAAAGCAAAATATTGCAGTGAAGAGATTGATGCAAAACAGAAAAAGCTAAAAGAGAAAGCCATGTGGGCACAGGTAAAGGTAGCTGAACAAAAAGTGGCGCAGATGGAAAGTAAAAATGCAGGGAATCAAGGAAATTATAAGGGTAAACCAAAGTTAGTGGGTAACATAGATGAATTAAAGAAGAAACATCCTAGTTTTAATTGCGGCAAGTTAGGGCACTGGAAGAAAGAGTGCAAATGTCCGCCAAGAGTTAATGCAGAAAATAATTCATTGAATTCGCAGGTGCAGTTTGAGATAAATCCACAACAACAGCAACAGCAGATAGCAAATCAGCAAAGTCAGGTGCCACAATCGCCACTGCCAAACAGTGTAAACCAGCAAAGATACATTGCGGAGACAGGATTCAGCGGAGGTGAACAGATAAAAAGACCGCAAAGAGTGAATGCGTGTCCTCAGTATTGGTTACAAGAAGAAGGTGGCAGTGAGTCGGATGAAAGTTTATGACAGTGCCTGAGAGAGGGAGAAGAGTGTGTGCTTGGAGCCACTCTTGAGGTGGATCAGTCTAGTCCATTTGTGAACGGAAAGGTGAATGATGTAGAAATAACTTTTCTAGTGGACACTGGTGCTACCCGTTCTACTGTAAGATCAGTGGAAATTCAAAATCTTCCTCTCTCTGGAAAGAGCATCCAAGTTGTAGGTGTAGCTAATAGACAGATACAAACCCCTTTGACAGAACCAGGTGAAGTAGAAATTGGAAGTTACAAAGATATGCATCGATTTGTGGTGTGTGACAGTAGTCCTGTTAATCTGTTAGGTAGGGATATACTGTGTAAAATGAATTGTGCCATATATTTTTCACCACATGGCATAGAATTGCAAAGCCCAGATGAAGGCAGTTTGTACAAAATGACGATGCTCATGATTGAGGCAGAACAGAGCAAGTTATTTCCTCTTTTTGATCGAGAAAAGATTCCTGTTGAATTGAAAGAAGTAGTGAAAGAGGAAGTATGGGATTTTACTGGAAAAGATATAGGATTAATGAAAGGTTTTAATCCTGTAAAAATTACAGTGAAAGAAGGTGCAAGTTACCCAAATATACCTCAGTATAAGATGACTGCAGAAATAATTGAGGGAATCACTCCAGTGATTGATAAAATGATTGAGCAAGGGATTCTTAGAGAAATAGAAAGCAGCCCTTGTAATGCACCGATCATGGGATTGAAAAAGTCAAACGTAACATTTAGAGTTGTTCAGGACCTTAGAAAGGTTAATAAAATTGTTGTTCCATGTTGCCCGATTGTTCCAAATCCAGCAGTGATTTTGTATCAAATTCCTAATGATGCAGAATGGTACACAGTGATTGACCTGTGCAATGCGTTCTTTACTGTCCCATTACATACAGAAAGTCAGACAATTTTTGCGTTCTGTTTCCAGAATCGTATTCTAGCATGGTGTAGAATTCCACAAGGTTACACTGAGAGTCCTTCGATTTTTAACCAGTTGCTAAAGAAACCATTAGAAAGTTTGAACATGCCTAGAGAGTCTGTATTAGTACAATACATAGATGATCTTTTGATTGCATCAAAAACTAAAGATGCATGCGTAACTGGCACAGTAGCATTGTTGAATCATTTGGCAGAAGAGGGACATAAAGTGTCTCTGTCAAAATTACAGTTTTGTCAGAAAGAAGTACAATATTTAGGCCATAAGATTGCAAAATGAATTAGACAAGTCACGATAGAAAGAATCAGAATGATACAAGGAATGCAACCACCCAAAACTCAAAGACAAGTGAGAATGTTCCTGGGAATGGAAGTTTATTGTAGACAGTGGATTAATAGATTTTCATTGATTGCAAAACCATTACAGAGATTGACAAAAGCAGACATCAGAGACCCAATAGTTTTGACTAAAACTGAAATGGAAGCATTTGAACAGTTGAAAACAAAACTATGTGAAGCACCGGCATTGGGAATGCCTGATTATGAAAAAGAGTTTGAACTGTACTGCAGTGAGCGAGAAGGATGTGCATTGTCAGTATTAATTCAGAGACATGGAAAAATGAGAAAAACAATTGCGTATTTTTCAGCTGTTTTGGACCCTGTTGCAAAAGCTTTGCCAGGATGTCTGAAAGCAGTAGCAGCAACCAGTGTAAGTTTGGAGCAGAGTGAGGGAATTGTGATGGGATTTCCTGTGAGGGTGTATGTACCTCATTCAGTGGAGATTCTCCTTACAAGAGCAAAGACACAATATATGACCAATAGCAGAATGAACCCGTTATGAAAAGGTAATTTTGGGAGCTGAAAATGTGACTATTGCCAGATGTGTGAATGTTAATCCTTCTACATTATTACCTGACACTATTGAAGCAGAAGAGAAAGGTGAACTTGATCATAAATGTCTGGATGTTCTTGAGTATTGCACAAAACCCAGGCCAGATATTAAGGATGAACCATTACCTGAGTCAGATTATTTGATGTTTGTAGATGGATCATGTCTGAGAACAGAAAGTGGCATTCTGAGTGCTGCTTATGCCATTTGTACAGTAGCAGAAGTGCTAGAAGCATCTTGTTTGAAAGGAATTCATTCTGGTCAAGTAGCCGAGTTGATTGCTTTTATACGAGCATGTGAACTGGGAAAAGAGGTGAAAGTAACCATAGTGATAGTCAATATGGTTATGGAGTTGTTCATGATTATGGACAACTCTGGTCTCAAAGAGGTTATTTAACTTCTGCGGGAACACCCATTTGGAATGCTGAGTTTGTGAAGACACTGATTGATGTAATTCAGCTTCCTGCAAGAATAGCTGTGGTAAAGTGTACAGCACATAAAAAGAATGAGGATTATATTTCTAAAGGAAATAATTATGCGGATGCCATTGCTAAGCATTGTGCAAAATATCAAATTTCAATCAATCGAGACAAAATTAAAGAACATGGTCCGAGTCCTTTAATGCTAACTACTGTAGTTGAGACATGGTGAAGCAGATACAGGAAGAGGCAGAATCAGAAGAAAAATATACTTGGCTAAAAGCAGGATGTAGACAGCAAGAAGAAGATGAAATTTGGGTTTACAAAGATGAAAGACCAGTAATGCCCGATAGCATGATTTCAGACATGGCTCGAATGTACCATGGTCAAGCCCATATTAGAAGAGATGCCATGATTCGTCTTTTCAGACAAACTTGGTATAATCCCAAATTCAGAATGATTGCTGAAAGTCTGTGCCAAAGGTGACTAGTATGCCAACAATTCAATCCAAACAGAAGAACTGTTGTGAGTTTGGGAACCATAGGACGGGAGGGTGGTCCATTTACAAGAGTTCAAATGGATTTTGTGGAATTGCCCCTATGCAACATGCTTAGATATGTTCTTGTGATAATCTGTTTGTTCTCTCAATGGGTTGAAGCATTCCCCACAAGGAGGAATGATGGAATAACTGTTGCCAAATTGTTTTACGAGAAATAATACTGTGTTTCGGATTCCCAGTGTCCATTGAATTAGACCGCGGACCACATTTTCAAAATGAGTTGATGCAAATGATCTGTGAAGCTCTGGACATTCGCCAGAAGCTGCATTGTGCTTACAGACCTGAGGCTTCAGGGGTAGTAGAGCAGGTAAATGGAACCATTAAAAACAGAATTGCAAAGATGTGTTTGGCAACAGGACTAAAGTGGCCAGATGCTTTGCCACTTGTCTTGATGACATTAAGAAGTATTCCTGACAAGAAAACTGGACTAAGTCCACATGAAGGGCAGGGTTATGAGATACGCTTATGTACCTGTTAACAAATTGCTAGCAATAAATGATAATATCATATTGGACTACTGCAAAAATCTGTCTGATGTGGTAACTTCTGTGCTCCACCAGGTGGGAACTGAGTCAAATTCTAAAGAGAAAAATCCAGCTCATGATCTAGTCCCTGGAGACTGGGTTCGAGTGAAAGTACATCGCAGAAGAAACTGTTTGGTACCTCGGTGGCAGAAGCCACAACAGGTAATCTTGGTCAGTACTACTGCAGTCAAGTGTGCTGGATTAAAGAGGTGGGTACATGCCAGCCACACCATCCGTGTACCTGCACCTGAATACCCATACGACGGTGAAAGTACAACTGACTCTGATTCTGAAGCTGAATCAGAAGAGAATCCAGATACTGAAGATCGACAGGAACGTCGACATCTGGAAGTGTCAGAAGCCAGTTCTGCGTCTGAAGGTGAAGGTGAAAGGGAGATTGTGGAGATACCAGATTCCGATGATCAACTTGAAGGTCGAGAATCGGTAAAGGCAGACACCAGTAAAGACACAAAAGCAAGTGAAGACAAGGTCATTGAAGTGGAAAAAGCTGAAGAGAAATCTGGAAACTCTGAAGGCAGGAACGGAAATCCTGAAACTGGGGAAGAGGAAGTGACTCACGAAAAGGATGAGATTCCAAGTACCAGTTATGAAGGTGTTCCTAACAGAGTGACAGAAAAGAAAGCTGAATCCGTTGAAGATAAAGACATTGTAAAGATCATAATCAATGACACAGTTGAAGATACTGAAAGTGAAACTGATGACAGTTCAGATGAAATTACATTAAGAAAAAGTCAGAGGAAAAGAGCGTGGAGAGTGGAGCATAACACAATAGAGCCAAAGACTAAAAGAATCCGTAAAGGAGATAATTGGCCTAAAGAAACTAGTGGACTAAGATTCAAACTGGTGAATAAAGCAAAAGAGGCAGAAGAACAAGCGAAGGAGATTACTAGCCAGAGAGAAACCCTGGGAAAGAAAATAGAAATTGTTCAAAGGCCAAAGAGAGTAAGACGACCAAATCAGAAATACAAATCGCCTGAGTGGACTTATATAGTTCTACCACCCATTGCTGAAGTCAATAGTAGTCAAGAAAACTTGTACTGCCCAAAAGCAATTGGGAAAGGTGAGTAAAAGAAGTCAGTTTAAGAGAAAATTGATTGGTATTCAAAGTATATGATATTAAGTAAAAGCCTGTAGTCCTGTGAGACGGATATTGTAAATATAGAAGAGGTCGGAGTTGACACAAGGTCGAAGAAAACTTGTTAGAGAAATAATTTATAATATAGATTAGAATAGAATTGACACAAGGTCGAAGAAAATTGTGTTAGGGAAAATGCCTATTAATAACCATAAAACAAAGTGTTCTATTTTTAGAAAATGGTGTAGATGTTGTTCCATTTGTATGGGATTATTTATAATATTATGGATAATTTTAGCTATTGTTACTCCTTTCCAGGATGAATTAACACAATTAAACTCAAATGTGAGTTTGAATAAGCCAAATGAGAAAGTAGAAGTTCATGAGACTCATGTGTATAAACCAGAGTTGCATCAAGATAGGTCTATCAGTGATTATTCACAAAATACATTTTCTTTTTAAAAAAAAATATTTTTATTAATCATTGCAAGAGAAACATACATAAGAAAAAAAAATAAGAGATTCTTAAAACGTTAGCATCTTATACGGTAATCAATGATACAGAGGAACACTTGAAAAATAATTGTTTTTTTCAGAATTCAGAGATGAATAAATGATGATTGTAGCCAGCATTACCCAAACAATAATATTACATGAAAGGTCTCCAAATTTTCTCTCTTTTCTTTAGAGATTGAGGTCCCCTTAGTTTTGCTAGTGAGAGTTCCATCAACTGTATCTTCTTGCTTAAAGCCCACCATTCCGAAATGAGCGGGGGATTAGGAGAAATCCATGCCCTCGCTATGACCAATCGTGCACAAGCAATTAAGATGGTAATGAGGTCTTTAAATGTATTACTTATATCCTGCAAATCGAGAAAAATCAGCTGTGCAGTGAATTTCGGGCTGGTTATTTTTTTTCCAAAATTCAGTCAGAGAAGGGCATGAAAAGAACATGTGCACTAGATTGGTGGCATGTAAGTCACATTTAGGACACTTCATGCGGCTGCTAACCTCATTGTTGCCTGCCCAGTTAGATATTCTCTGCGGAATATAGTAAAGTTGGCAAATAGTTCTATAGTGCTGCAATCTTAGGCTAGAGGACTGGACCACCTGATTGATTTTATGTAAAGAACCCGAAATTTGGTTTGATGTTATGTTTGTATCCATCCTATTGGTCCATTTAATAACAAGTTTGCCACAGTCGTCCATTTTTAAATTTATTAGACATGCGTACCCCTCACTAATAATTGATTTAGTTTTGTTAGAGTATAAACAATTTAAAATCTCTGATTGGATAGTTTCTTTAATTTTCATTTTTCTCACTAGAAAGTCTCTCAATTGTATGTATTTGAAGTACATGCCATCATCCAATTTATATATAGTTTTTAATAACGTAAAATCTAAGAAGCCCTCGTTTCCGAAAAGGTCTCCTAATTTACGAACCCCACATCTAGCCCAGGAAATCCCTGCCCCATCTGAAAAAATTCCAGGGAGGCCGGGGTTATCCCATAGGGGTAAGTCTGAGTGAAAGAAAGAAAATTTCCCATAATTTATAATGGTATTCCAGATGGCGATAATTTTTCTAGCAGTCTAGAATTTAACACATTTGAAAAAATTGGGATCATGGACCCTTAATAAGAAATGGTTGCTATCGGAGCCTAACATGAATTTATAGAAAAAAAATTGAGGCAATTTAGTGGTGAGCAAACTTCGTAGGCGAGAAAAAAAGGTAGCAAAAAAAAATAACTTAAAATCAGGAAACTTCAATCCACCTTTCTCAGTAGAGAGTTTCAATGATTGGATAGATCTGCGAGCTTTCTTATAGCCCCATATGTAGCTGCTACATAACCCATCAAGTCTTTTGAAAAAAACACTGCTAAGTCGAAGGGGGATGCATCTAAATAAGCAAAGAAATTTGGGGACAATTTTCATTTTAATTAAGTTAATCCGGCCAGCAAGGCTCAGTGGGATCTTATGCCACTTTTTAAAAGCCAGAGCCACTTCTTTCAGAAGTGGACTGTAATTAAGAGCGATTAGATCCCCAAGATAAGCTGACATTTTTGTTCCAAGGTACGTAGCGTTGTTACAGATGCCAAGGACTGGGGTCAATGTTTTATAATTTACTATTATTTGCATCTTGTTTAAATTCAATTTATTCCCAAATTCTTCTGATTCTCTAGTGATCAAGGGTAGTGATTTAGCTACATCAGTTGTAAAGATGGCTATATCATCCGCATATGCGGTTATTTTTAGAACATGACTGCCAAATTGAAAAGGAATAATGTTTGCTTGAGTCAGGGGTGCATTTAAAAATGGTTCTAAAAAAAGAGCAAACAGCAGGGGTGAGAGAGGACACCCCTGCCGGGTTCCTCTTGCTATTTGAAATTTGGTAGAGTCCATACCTGCATAACTTATCTTAGCTGTAGGTTGGTCGTACAGGGATCTGATCCATCCAATGTAGTTACTTTGAAAACCAAATGCCCTAAGAACAGCCCAGAAATAATCCCACCCCACTCGGTCGAACGCTTTTTCCGCGTCAAGCATTATCATACCGAGTGGGGAGAGCTCCGTAGAAGCTACATTGAAGGATGTAATAGCCATGTTGACATGGGCCCCGTTGTGTCTCTTCCTGTAACAAACCCATGCTGTTGTATGTTAACCAGCTCTGACATATGAGGGGCTAGCCGAGTGGCCAGTATTTTGCCAAAAGCCTTAGCATCAGTGTTTATCAAAGAAATGGACCTGTAGGACCCGCAGTCATTGGCTGGTTTCTATTTTTTTTTTAGAAAAAATACAATTTTAGCCTTATTCCATGAAGCTGGCGCTTTCCCTGTTTCCCTAATGGAATTGATAACTAAACTAAAAAGGGGAGCTAGTTCCTGTATACATATTTTATAAAGTTCGATTGGGATTAAGTCTTCCCCAGCCGCTTTACCGGATGGAAGAGAAGCTATTGCTGATCTTATCTCCATAATGGAGATATCGTCTTCCAATTGATTGAACCTTTCACCGTCATTTTGATTGGCCAGATTTTTATTAATGTAAGATAAGATGTGATCATTGGAAGGGGAGTTCTCAGGTGTATATAGCCTAGTGTAGTAGTTAACAAACTGATGTAATATATCTTCTGATTGAGTGTAACAGACCCGATTGACATCTTTAATAACTTTGATCATAGTCTTCGCTTTCTTGTCAGCAACTTTATATGCTAATAATTTTCCTATTTTGTCCCCACTTTCGTACTGCGAAACATGATACTGATGCAATTTCTGACTATGTCTCTCAATCAAGATCTTTTTAGTAACAAGCTTCAGATTAATCAAATCCATCTTTATCTGATCAGCATTAGGTGTTTCTTGCTGCAAAGCTTGTATTAGCTGGTTTTCCAAAGATATAAGATTAGAAGTCAATGTTTTAATCTCTTTCCGTCTTACTGAATTTATCCGTAAGACATATTATTGTGCGAAGCCCCTAATGCTAGCTTTACAGGCATCCCAAACGTGTATTACTGCCACAGAGTTTAAATTAATCTGTACAAATTCAGTAATGTGTAGCTTAAGCTGGGCAGTAAAAGTTGTATCTGAAAAGAGATATCTCGGGAAAGTGAATTGTCTGAACTCTTGTTTTTTAGTGGGTATATTAATTTCAATCAATATAGGATTATGATCAGACGTCACTCTGGGACATAATTCTATTGTACAGTTATTCGTGATTCTATCTGCCGCCCAAACCATATCGATTCGGGAACATAGTTTATGAGGTGCTGAGTAATATGTAAACCCGGCTACATTGGGATGTATGGTACGCCAAACATCTTTCAAGTTATGTATGCGACTTAGTTTTAATATCGCCGCTCTAACTTTACACATCCGTGTTAGGGCATGGCGATGAGTAGTATCTAAATGATAGTTCATCACACAGTTAAAATCACCCATAATGAGTTATTCGCCTTCCCAATGCAATAATTCAATGGTTAATCTATCATACATAGTTGGTTCGTCAATATTAGGGCCGTAAACCACACAGAATACATATTTAAAATGCTCCAGTTCTGCTTTAATAAAAGCCCATCTCCCCTTTGAGTCAGCCATTGTCCGTGTAATTTCTAAATTCAAATGTTTACATTTCATTATTGCGACCCCCCGTATGGAAACGCCCAAAGTTGAACAAATCATAAGATCATACCCCAATTGACTCAGCAATTTCAAAACTATTGCTTGAGTATATCAACACCTTGAATGTTGACGATTGCTATGTTTGTGTAAAATTGCCTGCATCAGTGTCAGAAGGTGTGACATATCATCACCTTCCTCTTACATATGGAGTAACCTGTAGTGTGATTGCAAGCTTGATTTATCAGGTTGGAAAATTGGAATACCATTATTCCAATACAGATGAGATTTTTGCTAAATTAAGGATTGATAATTCATTGAACAAAAAGAGACCTGGAAAAGTTATGGGAGAATATTTTTTACAAATGGAGGAATTGTCTCATGAGTATGCTTTTAAACATAATTTGACATGTAAACTGAGAACGGAGGAAAATACTTTTCTAGATATGGTTGAAGAGAGAAGAATTGCTTATAAAAGAAGAGAGAAAGTAAAACATGAAAAATCAAAATATTGGAAATTTAATGATGAAAATCTGGATGATAAGAATGTGAATGTAGCTATAAACATAGATACACCAATGTTAGGGAAATTTTGTATAAGAAGAGACAATACTCTGTATGACAATTATTTTGTGGGTGCAAGTCAATGTAAAGACACTTATAGAATTATAGGGGGTTGGGGATTTAAAGGAGGAAAAGATCCTGTTTTCCCAGGTGTTTATTTTATTTGCGGGCTTATTATAAGTTACCTGACCATGGGTATGGAACTTGTTATGTGGGTTTGGTCTTTCCTAAAAATTTTCATGTATATAGATGTACTAATGGTAAACATGAGATAGGCAAAGTTCTTAGTAGAAAGAAATGAGAGAGTGTATTAGAAATAACAGGTGATGTTTTTGGAGCACTGATACCAGCAGTGGGAATTTCATTCAATGCAAATAGAACCCGAAAATTATCTACAATAGTTGATCGATTGTCAACAGATACTGCAGGAGGTTTCTTGACGGTTGATACTGAAATGGTTGCCATGAGAGCAATGGTAATGCAAAATCGACTTGCCCTTGATATACTCTTAGCAAAAGAGGGAGGAGTCTGTGGAATATTGAAAGTGCAACATTGTTGTACTTATATTCCAGATAAAAGTAAAAATTTAGAAAGGTATATTACAAACGTTACAAATTTACATAAAGAGATTGAACCACTAGAGGTTGAAGGTTTTCTTGAGAAATTAGGTAGAAGTCTTACAGCAATTAAGCATTGGTTTCAGGAAATAGGTAGTTCAATAGTAGGTAAAATACTAATACCAATAACAATTATAGTAATAGTGATTTTTCTGATAAGTCTATGTTGTATATGTAAAAGTAGAAGAGATTTTAGAAAAACAATAAAGAAAACAATGCAAGAAAGAAAAGCAAGAGAAAGAGAAAAGAATAAAATAGAGATGGAAGAAGTCAGAGAGAATTTTTTAAAAGAAATAAAGGAGAAGGATACTAGAGTATAGATCATACTAATATGAAGAACTTGAAACATGTTCTGCTAAATTTTCCCAAATTTTGAGAGATGTTTGGTGATAGGATCACCAGATGAGGGAATTGATGGAGAGAGGTGGTAAATCAAACTTTTGTGTACCCCTCCCGAAATCAATGTTCCATAACGTTAATATTTTACTAATGGCGTGATGTGTTTAAATAACCAACCTTAGAGTAATATGCATACACGAACATATGGGAATACTAATCTTGCTTGCATGATACCATAAAATGAATTAATATGTGTTGTTATTGTGATGTGAATTAACGCACAGGTTAATTATAAACAAACGCAATTCAAATGTGCTTATTGTAAACGTTTTGTGCTAAAAAGTTGCTGGATATGTAAGTATAAAACGCATCGATGTGGCTTATTTGCTAGGTAACAACTAATAGGGAAATATTAGAATGGTGGGAGGTAAACAGAAGGGTCTCATTATCATAATTAACATGAATTTGTGTTTGTTTCTATGATAGTTCCAAAATGTGGCCTGTGAGGTCTAGGCTGAAAATGGCCGCTTTGAGTCACTGCAAGCGAATATTGGTCTACGCATGTACATCTAAAATTCTGCCAGCGCGAGTGAGCTGACTGTGCTTGGATGAGAGGTACAAGGACATCTCGCCCCGGAACCTAGGATGGGTGCCAAGCATGGACGATGTAATGCTCAGAGCCTGAAAACTTTCTCCTATGTTTCGATTGAAGGAAGCGCCTAGGTCACAAACTGTGTTAAACAAAGCCTCTTTATTTATCTGCTGATTCATCGTGAAAAACATACTGTAATGATGAGGAAGTGCTCATCTACCCCAAATTTGTCCAATCAGAACTCGACTTGGTGATGTTAGTTATTTTTTTAGATAGATTAAGTTAGGAAATAGTTTATAAAAACATCTGATTTTGCTTAGAAGGGGTCGCTCTTTCGATTTCCCCTGGAAATGCTGCCGGATTGAAGATCGATTCCTGGATGTAAGAACTTCTGTTTTATTTTGTTTTCCTTTGCAGGTCTGTTAGGCTAAGGTGAGGGTGTTAGCTAGGAATGTGAGGAGAGAATGAATTTGGAACTATCTGTTCATTGCTAAACTTTTCTGAACGTTAAAATAAATGTCTATTTCTGAGCATTAAAATAAATGATCATTTATGAAAATAAAGTTAAAGATTTTATTGAATAAATAAATGCCTAAATGTCGGACATACTAAAAGTTTGCTTTGAATAAAGATGAGATAAATGAAGAAGTAAAAGCTGGTCTTTGGTTCTTCCTACGCCTAATTTTCGTTCTAGCAGATCCATTGCCATTATGATGGTGTGTCGGAATAAAAAGGTGTTTAAAGAAACCATGGTAAAATGTTTTAAACTGCAGGTGTAAATAATAAATAGATAAATAGGTTTAGACATTCCGCCAATGTTATAGTAGGACTCCTGGGTTATTGGCAAAATCTTTGAGCTGAATTAAATGAACAGAGTAAGTATGCAGTGTAATGGGCCCCACTGTTGAACGTTATGTGTGTTTCTGAGGTTTTGGAGAAATGGCCATGGTGATTTTGAGTTTATTTCTGGAGTCCCGCTGTAGCAGTGTCAAACGCCCATATCGATGTATAGTCTGGTAATAACATGTGTTTTGTGGCAGGATATCCCCAGGTTGTTGCTTGCATTTTGGAAGCATGTGTCCCCGAGTAGGGCATCAGTTGGACTTGCTGGGGCTCTATCAAAGCTGCGTATGTTGCCCCTGTACTCATGTCTGCAGAGGTGTGTCTGTAGTGCATGCTTCTAGCTGTGTTTGAGTGTTTCTCCCTCTCTTCCCCCCCATTGGAGCTCGTATTGCTCATGAGTCAATTATGATGTTCCTTGCTGTCTAGGACTCTGGGAGGAGGTAGCTCATCAGTGCTGCTCAGGTGTCTGGCTTTAAGCTTGATTTATTTGTTTCCCAGTTGTGTAATGGATACATACCGACTGCTTGGCAGTCCCTGTACTGTAAAAGGAACAATTAATGTACTGTAATACGGCCCTTGATGGGTGTATTGGATTTTTTAGTGAATTCTGTTGTGTATAGGGAGGCCTTTGTGCAGTATATCAAGAAACACCAAAGGGCCTTGACGCTACTCAGTAAGGCTGAGTCAATATAACAACAAAACAAAACAATTGCCAATACTGAGCAAAACTCAAACACTTTTTTTGGAGGACCAGAACCTATGAATGAAACAAAAGGTCTGTACTTATTGCTAAATCATCATTTATTTATTCAATAAAGGGATATATTATCTTTCTACATGTGCATCAATAGAAAATACAGAAGAGAGAAAAGACTATGTACACAAAACTTCAATTCAACAAACAATCCCCAAGACACCACCATACTGTCAATGCAAACTTTCAGACATACCTCACACATATTCAATCAAGCATTCTTCTCCAACATTCATATCCATCCAAACAACACACCATAAAGGGTTAAATTAATTTTGCGTAACCCCAGGTCTGGTGGGCACCAATCACAATCCCAGGCTCAAACAACCAAATTAATAAAATGAAATCCAAACAGATTGTAGAAGAGAGTATAAATCAACAATATTTCCTACAATCAACAACTAAATAATTGCATTAATGATTCAATTGAATAACATGGTTTGTTTGCCCGGGATAACAATAGGTTTGGATTTCATCTTATTAATTTGGTTGTTTGAGCCTGTGATTGCGATTGGTGCCCACCAGACCTGGGGTTACGCAAAATTAATTTACCCCGTTCTGGTGTGTTGTTTGGATGTAATGTAATGTAATGTAATGTAATGTAATGTAAAATAGCATTTGTACCACGCAGCAGTCACTCCAGGGAGCATCAAGGCGCCAGATACTGATTCAGAGATGAAGGAAACAGGTAGGGAGTGGATGGAAACTCACCCAACTGTTACACTAGTGCTCTAACGCAGGAGTCCTGTAGCTTGAAAATCCAGGTTTTCAGTCCCTTTCTGAAGTCTTTTTCCTTGTCTAGGGCACGAAGGGCGGGGGGAAGAGTGTTCCACGCTTTTGCTCCAAGTACTGGTAGGGATTTACCACCTCTCGTGCTGAGCCTGAACCTAGGTACTGACAGGAAATTAGAGCTAGATGAACGGAGATTGCGAGAGGGATGGTATCTGGCGAATCTCTGCTGTAGATATTTTGGTCCCAGAGCATGGGTGGCTCTAAAGGTGATAATCAGTATTTTGAATAGAACTCTCTTGTTTATTGGGAGCCAATGTAGAGTATTTAGTGCAGATGATGCAGAGGATTTCTTCGGCCATTTAAGGACTAACCTAGCTGCAGCATTCTGCACCATTTGAAGTTTATGTGTGGTGGTTTTCGTAGTACCTGCATATAGACTATTACAATAGTCTATCCGCGACGTCACCAAAGCGACTGTTACCGTCTTCCTAGCCTCTAGTGGAAGGAGGTCGAAAAACTTCCTGAGTCCTTTAATGATGGCAAAGCAGTTACCTGCCACTTTCAAGGCTTGCTGCTTGAAAGAGAGATTGCTGTCAAATGTAATCCCTAGGTTTCGTGCCGATTGAGTTGTGTTCGGTGGGATTTCTGCCTTTTCTGGCCACCAGGTTTTGGGCGTGAAGTTGTTATTTGGGCCCATTGGCACGATTTCTGTCTTGCCTGTGTTGCATTTTAGATGATTGACTTTCATCCAATCAAAGGTTGCCGTGAGGCAGCTTTTAAGTTTTTCTTCCCATTCCTGTGTGTCTTTGTCCAAAACCAATATCAATTGAGTATCGTCGGCATAGGCGACTACATCAATTCCAAATGACGATATTAGTTTAATTAAAGGGGCGGTGTAGACATTAAACAGTGTTGGGCTGAGGCTTGAGCCCTGTGGAACGCCCATCTTTATCAATTTTTCCTTGGAGCGAAATTCTCCGAGAGTAACTACTTGTCTCCTGTCACTCAGGAAGTTTTTGATCCATTCCAACACTGTGCCAGAAATGCCAGAGGTTTCAAGTCTGTTAATCAGGATGGCGTGTGACACAGTGTCGAAGGCCGCCGACAGGTCTAATAAAATCAGGACGGCCTTCTTACCCTGGTCCAGAGCCATGCGGATGGTATCTGAGGTGAGCAGGAGGGCAGTTTCCGTGGAGTGTTGAGCCCTGAAACCCGACTGATTGGGATGCCAGGCTTCATTTCCTTCCAGGAATTTGGTGATCTGTTTGTTTACACAGGCTTCAGTGATTTTACACAGCATAGATGAATATGATATGAAAGGTTGAAGGTGTTTCTGTGAATTCTATTAATGGTGGATCCTGGGTTTCGGCGGCCTTAGGCAGGGCTGTGTGGTTAGCTGGATCAGTGCTTGGATTGAGGAAGTCCCAGTTACTTAGAATGGAAAGGTTCAGGGATGAGAATGATGCTGTTGAACTGCTTTTATATACTTCTACCTGTGTTGCGCCTGTGTTTGCAATTGTTGCTCCTGTAAGTCTCACATCTGGGTTATTTTATATCCCTCCTTTTTTGTCACAGTTGCAATTTTACCCTTTTTAGGTCTCGCAGAGAGACCTATTGTGGTGAAACCAAAAAGTTAAACCAGGCGGTTTGCGAGTGTGGATTTCCAACAGTTCACGTGAAATCACGTGACCACAAGCACGCGCATTTCCCCACCTCAAAGCCACATCAGACCCGACCTTACCATTTGCTTCTGTGCTTCCCCGCCCACTGCTTCACATTTCACGGCCGCCAGGCCGCGACTCACATTCAAACCTGGCCTAAAAAAAAAAAACGCTCTTCAAAGGCTCTGCTCCCTGCCCCCCCCCGCTCCACTCTCCTACTGTGCTGGCAGCCCAAACCCAGAGGACATCTCCCCTGGCCGCAGACCGTCGTTGCCCAAACTTCATGCATAATTGCCGAAGAGGCATTACTTCATTGGAACATGAGCATTTGGACACTAACTACATAATCAAGACATTTCTCTGTAGTCTCGATTTTACTTCAACCCCTCACCCCCCATATGCCAAAGTCCCTCCCACCCTTCCTTAGATCTTCACTTTTGTTTGAACTGCTTCACACTTCAACTCGCTCACTCCCCTTCTCCCCCGCCCCCCACCCCATCCGCACTGCAATCTCTCTTCGTCGGACTTAACGTTCTTCCCACCGTGTCAGTACCTCTTTGTCACTTCTGCACTGTAGCAGTCTTTCTGTGGGCCCCAGCCGGCTTTCCTCGTGATCTCTCAAGTGTTTCAGTCGCCACCGCTGCTTCGGCAGGCGGTAAAGTGCTTCACTCGCACACTTCTTTCACATTGACTCCGCCTTCAAGAGTTGCAACATGTGCAGAAGGTGCCGCAGTCAGTGCCCATGCCTGTCCTTATTTTAACATCCCACTAACCTCGATGCTTCCAAGTCTTGCAGGCCACTTCCCTGCATTATGGCCCATGCATCTGCGTATAGCTTGTGCTGCGCCCTTGTTCACCGCATCCCGTTCGTTCTGCACATGTCCACCCTGTTATAGTGTGGCTTCCGTCCTTTAAATAGAATGGCTCCACTGCTCGTTAGCCAGCTCCTGGATTAATACAACATGTAATGTTTTCTCCTGGCATTGCTTTCAACTGAGGTTTTCCTCTCACCCTCTGAGCCCCCTTACACACACTCTCCCCCTCCCTGGCGTTGTTGCAACCGTTTTGGGAAATGGACTGTGAATTTGGCAAGGGCCGTTTGCTTTTCAGGAAACAGCTAGCAGTTAACAGGCTGTATTATCAACGTTATGGAAATATCTGCGGCAAAATTAAAGGGACTAGCGACTGGTGGCAACACCAGGAGGGGACATGAACGTGCAGTCACTGATGGCTGTGGCTATCATGCTCAGCTTTTGGACCCAATAATTTGTAAAAAAAATCCAGTCAAGGTCTTGATAGTAAACGGTGGGCTTGATTAACTGCTTGTTTAGGTTTTGTTATTATTAGGGTAGTCTCAGCTATGATTTTCTAAACTTGTGTTTAATGAATGTCTTTCTTCTGTCCATGGTTCTCGTTTGTGTATGGTTGTAATGCTTTTATGTAATTGACACTGCCAATGTAGTAATATTATTACCATCTTCTCGCTCCCTGTATTCTGTTAAGATTACGATATGTCTCCATGTCATCAGGGAGACCATAGGCCAGTTCAGAATTTCCTCCAACAGACTATTGCATTCTGGGAGCTGTAGTCTTGATTCATCTCAACAGATAAAAAGAAAGGACTAACGTTTCTAAAACAATGACTTGTAAAAGGAAACTCGGTACCCTGAAGGCATGTGGTCATCTTGTAGCTACACTCTATAAAGGTCTTTCTTAGGGCTTTTCCTCACTGCGCCCTCTCGCTCCCTACTTATTTTGTGCTCTCTCTTTTGACCTTTGTCTCCTGCCCTCTCCCTCCTTGTCATCCCATACTACTCCCTACTTATTTTGTGCTCTCTCTTTTGACCTCTCCTCTCTCCCTCTCTTTACCTTCCCCCTGCTCTCCTTTTTCTCTCTCCCCATCTCCCCCTGTGCCTGCTCTCCTCTCTCCCCTCCGTCAATGCCACCAGCCGCCTGCCTGCCTGCCTCGCATCACCACATCAAAGGCAGCCCAGCCTCCCTCCCACAAGCTTCTCCCAGCGTGTGCTCTGCCTCAGGTCGGCATTTCTCCTCCCCTAATTATTCACTGCACGGCCTGCTGCTCCCCCGTCTTGTTTTTCACTGTTGCCTCCCTTTCCATGCCCAATGTCACCTTAGTGTCCCAGAGGCGTTCCTCTTTTCTTCTGTCCTCTGGTCAGTCCCTTCCCGTCTCTGTGTCTCTCCAATGCCCCACCATTGAGCGTTTTGCCCCACACCTTTTACACCGCATCCCGTTCATTCTGCACATGTCCACCCTGTTATAGTGTGGCTTCTGTCCTTTAAATAGATTGGCTCCACTGCTCGTTGGCCAGCTCCTTGTTTTTTTTTAGTTACTGCTGGAAGTAGATCTTGCTAGTTTGATGGTTTCAGTATTCATTTACATCCCTTTAATGAATGGCTTTGAAATCGTTTTCTTTTTCATTTTTTAAATGCAAACATTGACAAAGTCGGTCTTTTTGTCTTTTGCATAGTAAAACTGTTTTGCAAGCTTTAGTAAGGCACATGGTACTGTGTAGGCTGCAGCAGTCAGACAAAGGTGCGTTCTTCTTTTGTCTCTGTTTTCATATCACTTCTACCCAAGCTGTTTGTACTATCTGTAGTAGCTCTTCAGAAGTGCTGGCATATTGATTGGGCAATCCTGTCCACCCCCGTGAAGCACGATCAGCTTTTCCGAGACAGTGACCTACTTCTCGTCTATACCATCCTGCAATGAACCCCAAACTCGCCGGCTTTTTAGATACACCAGATTGTCTAGAAATTTACTGACATCTCCAGCATGCTAGAGAAGAAACATGTAGGGGTGCAGAGGTCAGTCGAAAGAGGCAGCCTCTTACCAATCAGTTTAGAGAAGTTGAGGAATCCCATTCATAGATTATTGCAAACAGCACTTTGAGCAACTGCTTCTGTATATGGCGACTCTTGCTGTCACTCTACTGCCCTCACTCTACTACTTTACCACCCTCCTCTACCGCCCTCAATCTACCACTCTACCGCACTCACTCTACCACTCTACCGCCCTCACTCTACCGCCCTAACTCTACCACTCTAGCGCTCTCACTCTACCACCCTCACTCTAACACTCTACCTCCCTCACGCCCTCACTCTACCGCCCTCACTCTACCGCCCCCACTTTACCACTCTACCGCCCTCACGCCCTCACTCTACCGCACTCACTATGCCACTCTACCGCCCTCACACACTCACTCTACTGCCCTCCCTCTACCACTCTACCGCCCTCACTCTACCACTATGCCGCCCTCACTCTACTGCCCTCACTCTACCACTCTACCGCCCTCACCCTACCACTCTACCGCCCTCACTCTACTGCCCTCACTCTACCACTATACCGCCATCACCCTAACACTCTACCGCCCTCACTCAACTGCCCACACTCAACCATGCACACTCTACCACCTTCACTCTACTGCCCTCATTCTACCGCACTCACTCTACTGCCCTCACTCACTCTACCGCCCTCACTCACTCGACCGCCCTCACTCACTCTACCGCCCTCAATCACTCTATCGCCCTCCCTCACTCTATCGCCCTCCCTCACTCTATCGCCCTCACTCACTCTATCACCCTCCCTCACTCTATCGCCCTCCCTCACTCTATCGCCCTCCATCACTCTACCGCCCTCAATCACTCTATCACCCTCCCTCACTCTATCGCCCTCCATCACGCTGTTGCCCTCCATCACTCTACCGCCCTCCATCACTCTATCACCCTCCCTCCCTCGATCGCCCTCACTCTAACACTCTACCTCCGTCACGCCCTCCCTCTACCGCCCACACTCTACCGCCCTCACTCTACCGCCCTCACTTTACCACTCTACCGCCCTCACGCCCTCACTCTACCGCACTCACTATGCTGCTCTACCGCCTTCACACACTCACTCTATTGCCCTCACTCTACCACTCTACCATACTCACTCTACCGCCCTCACGGCCTTCACTCTACCATCCTCCCTCTACCACTCTACCGCCCTCACTCTACCACTATGCCGCCCTCACTCTACCACTCTACCGCCCTCACTCTACCACTCTAACGCCTTCACCCTACCACTCTACCGCCCTCACTCTACTGCCCTCACTCTACCACTATACCGCCATCACCCTAACACTCTACCGCCCTCACTCAACTGCCCACACTCAACCACCCACACTCTACCACCTTCACTCTGCCGCCCTCATTCGACCGCACTCACTCTACTGCCCTCACTCACTCTACCGCCCTCACTCACTCTACCGCCCTCACTCACTCTACCGCCCTCAATCACTCTATTGCCCTCCCTCACTGTATCGCCCTCACTCACTCTACCGCCCTCCATCACTCTAGCGCCCTCCATCACTCTATCGCCCTCCATCACTCTATCGCCCTCCATCACTCTACCACCCTCCATCACTCTAGCACCCTCCCTCCCTCGATCGCCCTCCCTCTAACGCCCTCCCTCTATCGCTCTCCCTCTATCACCCACCCTCTATCGCCCTCCCTCTATCGCCCTCCCTCTATCGCCCTCCCTCTATCGCCCTCCCTCTATCTATCACCCTCCCTCTATCTATCACCCTCCCTCTATCTAGCACCCTCCCTCTATCTATCTATCGCACTCACTCTATCTATTGCATCACCATAGCATCACTCAGCACCACCACAGCATCACTCAGTGGCACCACAACATTCAACAACAACTGGTTCAAATATTTTCTGTCAATGTTTCAAGCTTTATTCCAAATGTCATAACAAGATGCTAAATGTTTTCACTTCTGTTCTTGTTAAAACATTGTGATTTGTCAGATCAATACATGTAAGACAGGGGAAAACTAAACATGTACCTTTACTAATGCTATAGATGTAACATTTGCTAATTTTATAACTATTGGCATTTCTAATAACAAAATTAATACTTTTATATTTTGAAAAACATAAACAGAAATTAAAAAATATTTACATTTTCCACACCGAAAAAAGATATTGTTATTTGCAATATCAATACATCTAAGTCACGTAAATACAACACATATTGCATTGCAAATGCTGTAGGTGTCATATTTGCGAAAGTTAAAACTATTGGCATTGTAAATGACAAAGCTATTAATTTCTCTATTTTCAAAACCAACACATAAATAAAATAATTGTCATTTACAATACCAATAGATCAAACTTTCCTAATGCAAGACCTATTGCATTGCAAATGCTTGTTTTGGTTTCTGCTTTGATGGAGATGATTCCAAGTCAGTTACTTCTGCTTCCTCCACACATAGTACTGAGTCAATATTTGTGCATTCTTTAGAATCTTGTTTTTGCGCTGGCCTGGGTCCGTCCTCGTTTTTCCAGACTGGTTGTTGCTCTTTGTTTCTCCCTTTGGCCCTTTTCCATGTAGGTTTTATGCTGTATGATGCATATGAAGCTGGGTTCAATCCCTTCCCTGTGGTTTAATGGTGAACCGTTTGGTGCCACATCTTCTCCCCTCACATGGTATTTTAGTGGCTGTGGAGGTGAATGGAGGGGCATGAGCGCGTATTGCTTGTACGGGATAAATGGCTCTTGGAAGGTTTGTGGTTGGAGGGGGGCAGGGTCTGGGCGTTGCTCAAGCCGCTACTCCTACGTCTCTGCTCTCCTGCACTCCTGCGTGGCCGCATGTATCATTGAGCCGGGGCGCATGCCCGGATTGCAAGCCGCACACGTGCCTAGGGGGACCATTTCAGCAGACCATGGGGCTCAAACAGGGCTGACGGAATTAGCCTACAGTACCGCTCCAGCGCCTCACTTGCTTTTTTTTTTATATAAATCTTTTTATTAAACATACTCGACATAAGGGTACAGTTCCACATGAGTCAAGAACGAGGAGTACAGCGAGATCAAGATACATACAGATACAGTAGAATAATCAGGGCCGGACTATGAACCACAACCTGCCCTGGCAAAGTGCTCGGCCGGCCCAGAGGTGCCGCCAAGCTCTTTGAGGGACCGGTTTTCGGCCGATTTTGGCACAGGGCCGATTTTGCAGCTATGATGCAAAAACGGCCCTGTAACAAAAACAGCCCCCAGATGCCCAAAACCGGCCCCACCCGTGCGGTGCACTGGAGGATTGCCCGGTGCCCGCTATGGCCAGTCCGGCCCTGAGGATAATACTTTGGAATTCATGGGGAGGGGGGATCAGCAGGATTGAAGGTACAGGGGGGGGACATATATTGCCACGATATTCATTCCAGGAGGCCCAGATCTTCGACCATTTTTGGGGACAGCCTCGAGCTGTATACACAGTCTTCTCCCTCAACATACACCAATCGAGATCTTTCTTTCAATCCGCAAACTTAGGAGCATGTGGTGCTCCCCAGAGTTGGGAGTTGTTCCTTTTGGCTATCATGCATCCCAGTGTGACCAATTGTATGGCATGTTTGTTGAGGTCTGTGGGTTCGCAGATGTTAAAGAGACATCTAGGGGCCTCCGGTATAATTCCGACCTCCAATGTTTCGCTCATTATGTCGTAAATTTTGCCCCAGTACTCATGGATCGGGTCGCAGTGCAATATTATGTGCATGAACGTGCCCATTTGGGTGCACCCTCTCCTGCAGGACCCATCTGCCGGATCACTCATGTGTGCCAATTGGGGACCTGTGATGTAAGTTCTGTGTAGAATCTTTAGTTGCACTAGTCAGAGACGCGCCGGGATGGTGACCATTTTGGGGGAGGAGACCGCTGCCTGCCAGTTTTGGTCATCTAACTCTATACTGTCCCCAACCCATTTCTCTCACAGGGACCTTAAGGGGTCGTCCATATTGTTTATGAGTTTTTTGTAAGTCAGGGAAATAGCTTTCTCGGGTAAATGACCGTCCAGTAACCTGTCTTCTAGTGGCGAATACTCAGGTGGGGAGGAGTCACGGGGCAGCGCTGTTTGCAGCGCGTGTCGAATTTGCAGGTAACGAAACCGCTCCGAATCCGCCATAGCATATTGCCGCTGGAGGACGTCGAAGGGCTTCACGTAGTTTTTGTCCCAGAGATCCCTGATGTGGGAAATGCCAATTAGGTCCCATTTACAAAAGCCCTTGGAGTCCCCAGGTCGCCCAGCCTCTGAGAATCCCACAACGGCGTGGTGGCGCCTCACTTGCTTGCACGCTTACACGCTGTATTTAATTGTGTGCTGCCAAGAGGTCCTCCTGGAAGTCCCCACCTCCGCCTGCCCCTTCTGTGGAGGTGGAAGGGCCTGGGGTCCTGACGGACGTTTCCACTTTTCTCTTGGTCTTCTCTTGCTCAACCACCCTATTTGGAGCAGTGGGTTGAGCAGTGAATTAAGCAGGGGGGAGTGCTACCCCTATCTTTCAGCGTGCTGCCTGTCTTGTTGTCTGGCCTGGGGAGGTCAGGAGGGAGTTGGGGCGAATCAGAGGCCAGCAAGTCCTGACTGGGCCCTTCGGCGCCCTGGCTGCTGGGAGCAGGCAAAATGCTGGCACAATACTGGTTCAGAGCAGGTGCAGGCACAGAGCCTCTCTCCTGCAGCCAGTTCCCTTCTCTGCCTCCCCTCCTATACCCATTGCACTACCTCAACGCAGCCCGGGCTTCCCTACAGAGCCTTTGGCGGCCATGGCGTCAGTGTGAAGGTGGCAGTTTGCGGCAAGAGGATGGATGGTGGTTTTCAGCAGCCTGCCAGCCGAGCTCTCCATTTTGGCAACTCGGTGAGCGTGCTTTCCCTTTAGCCAGTCGGCCCTTCTCACAGCAGCTGCGATGCTCACGTTTGCTTCCTGGGTCCTCGCTCCTCCCTTGTCTTTATGTTGTCACAGGAAGCTCGTAAGTCAGGGCCTAAGGAAAAGGGCTGTTATAGGCGGTACCTGCAGGAGCCATTGGCCCCCACAAGGACCTCCTGTATTCTACTAAATCCTATGCCCGTTTAGTCCGTGATCCTTTTTATTTCTGTCATATTCGCGATACTATTGCTCTGTGACGCCATGACTCCAGGCGGTAAGTTGAGGACCGTGATATGGCAATCCACCTATGCTTTGATATCTCCCTTTAAGACCCACTGGCAGCCTGTCTGTTCATTTTCCTATACTTGCAGAGTTGGTCTCTGTTTTTCTGAAACCTCATGTCCCATTGGTTTTTTGGCTGCATACCACGTGAACACACGTTCCAGGTATTCCTGTGCGGGATATTGACTATATGCCCCATTAGATCATGGCTATCATTATCATGTTTAAATTTTTTCACCTATATTATTTTTCTTAGTCACTGGTGTACCGTACACAGTGGAGCTTTGTACTAACTTTCAAGAGCTGGTTGGTATGGGTCTCTGCTTTGCCTGTTTAATGTTATCTGTGTGCACGTCTCCTTCCTTTATCGTTTTTTCTTATCCTTGAAACTCTCTGAACCTGTGCCTTCCGTCTCTACTGGTAGAGTTTGTGTCAGATGTGTTATGTATGGCACACTGCTTACATTTTGCTGTGTGTACCCTATCTAGCTCTTTTTATCTCTCCAGACACGTCCTCCCATATTCTGACATCTGACTAGTACGCCCTGAAGAAGGTAAGTGTGGTGTCCTGGCCTAGGGCCTAGAAAGTAGGGCCACAGGACACACGTGTTACTTTGGGTGGCTAGTAACTTACTGACCACGCCCAGGACCCTGGGCTCTTTATTAACAATGTAGCGTGTCCACGCTTACATCTGGGCTCTACCAAAGCCCCTTCACGCCTGAGGGGCGAAACATTCAGGAACAGTGGGAGGGGGCGTGTGCTGCAGTGGTACACCCCACTGGCAGCAACACTACATTCCTCCTTTACCTAGGGATGAAATGAAACTGAAAACAAGTACACAGATACTCAATAGTCTATCAGGTCAGCGAACATGCTGTGAAAGTTGTGGTTGCGGCATGCAAACAAAGTTCACCAACTGTCTCTGGTTCAGTCTCTGCTCAACGGGTAAAACCCATAACATTTCGAATATCAAAAACAGAACAGTCTTACTTTAGTCTCAGCGGGGTCAGCCATCTCGATCAGTTCAACGCCAGCACTGTGCCACAAAGTCACGATACCTCTTGGAAGGCTTTGGACACGGACGCAGGCTGTATCTTGCTTGGCTTCGGCCCTCCCCCGTAGCTGTGGGTGACTCTTCTGTGTCTCTGGACTCGTTGACGTTGGACTCTTCCACTGGTCTCTCCGTGACGTGGACGCTCGGGGTGGTGTCTTCTGTTTGGCCCGTTGCAGCGTCTGTTCCCACCGGTCCATATGGTCGGCGTTGGGGAGTCGGGTACCACTCATCCGGGTCAGGGTCTGCACTTCCCTCTGGTACTCGCTTGAAAAACGAGATGCTTCTTGTGACTGATTCCCCATTCCTGACAGCTGTGACCATGGTTCCGTTTATCTCCATCACAGTCCATGGGTCCAATTCGAAGGGCAGACGGAACTTTCCTCCGGGGTGGCGGTCTTTCACCAGAACCGTGTCCCCGACTTGTATGGGGCTGTCTGTTGCTCTTCTCCGTCGGGATGCTTCCTGGTTGGTTTTGGCGCGCTGCTCCATGGACCGGTTTCTTGGGTTTGGGGCAAGATCCCACGCTGGGTGGTGCGGGATAGTGTCCGCCATGACTCGATTGAAGGAGAGTCGGCTTGGGGAGACTCCTGTAGTGCAATGCGGGGTCAGGCGGTACTCTCGGAGGAATTGGTAGATGGCCAGCTCCAGACACTGGCCGTCGGCAACTGCAATTTGTATCGTTTTGTTCAAAGTGCTCATTAGTCTCTCGACCTCTCCGTTGGCCTGTGGCCATCTTGGCGTTATCCGTTTGTGTTTAATGCTCTGGCTCTGAAGATACTCCGTGAACTCATTGCCGTTGAACGGGGGTCCGTTGTCAGTGCGGACTTCCTTCATGAGCCCGTGGGTGGCCATTATCTTTTCGAATTTTGGTATTACTTCCGAGGCTGCTGTCGATGACACAATTTCTATTTCCGGATAGCGAGAGAAATCGTCCACTACGACGAGAATGTATTTGCCCCCAGGGAGACTGCCGAAGTCTGCACTCACTCGCACCCAAGGGGATGTTGGGCCTTCTTCGGTTATCACTGGCGCTGGAGGGTTTGGAAGGCTCGTCGCAAGACACACTGGGCACCTATGGATCACCTCTTCAACTGCTCTGTCGAGCCCAGGGAACCACACCTTACTCCGGAGCCTGTTTTTGGATTTGACGATCCCTTGGTGTGATCCGTGTGCCAGCAAGGCAGCTTGTTGGGCTAGGCTGCTGGGTAGCACCAGGCGGGGGCCTCTCAGGAGGCAACCTTCGGTTAAGACTGACAGTTCGTGTCTGACTTGGTACAGGGCTTTCAGGACGGCTTGGGCGTCAGAGGTGAGAAAAGATGCCGGGCTCTGCAGTGCCTTCCAGTCACCGGATTCTATGGCATGGATCGCGATTTGGAGGCAGTCATCGTCTTTAGTGGCCCTTGATACTTCTTCCAGGGACATGGGACGTGGTCTTGACCGTTCGACGATTAGTCGGACGTATTCTTCTGTGGCGGCTGCTTCCGCGTCGGTAACTGGACGGGCGTGTCTTGACAGATAGTCTGCAGGGTTACGCGTGCCGGGCCGGTATTCCACTGTGAATTGGAACTCCTGCAGCTGCAGCACCCACTTCTCAATCCTCGGGGGTGGGCGAGATGAAGAGCCTTGAAAAAGAGGTATGAGGGGCTTATGATCGGTGATCACTGAGAAGGGGTGTCCATAGAGGTAAATGTGGAAATGGCGGCATCCCCACAGGATAGCGATAGCCTCCCGCTCAATTTGGGAATAGCGTTGTTCGGTAGGCATTAGCGTACGGCTGGCGTATGCCACAGGGGCCCACTCTCCGCATGTTTGTCGTTGCGACAGGACAGCTCCTAGGCCGGTGGGACTGGCGTCTACCAGCAATTGTGACTCATGTTGCGGGTCGAAGTAGGCTAGGGTGGTGACAGCCGACAGAGCCGCCTTCGTGTTTGTGAATGACGCTTGTTGCTCCGGGCCCCATGTCCAGGTGGCATTTGACTTCGTGAGGTCGCGTAGGGGGCCGGTCAGGTCAGACAGATCTTTGATGAAGCGCCCGCAGTACGTCACCATGCCCAAGAAACTGCGGACGGCTGTTACAGAGGTGGTGGCTGGTGCGTTGTGAATGTCTCGGACTTTTTCTGAGTCTGGGCCTACTCCTTGATCGGAGAACTTGTAACCAAAGAAGCTTATGTCCTTGCGTAGAAATTCACATTTGTCTTTGTGGAGGGTCAGTCCTCTCTCTTTTAGCCGGTTGAATACCGCTTGTAGGCGTCTGATGTGTTCTTCCAGAGTTGGGGCGTGTACCAGAATATCATCGCTCACATTTAGCACGCCGTCAAGGCCTTGTAAGACATTGTGAATGATGTTTTGAAACACCTCGGCGGCGCTTGAAATGTCGAAGTTCAGCCTCGTATATCTCCACAGGCCGGCGTGGGTGGAGAAGGTTGTGATTGGGCGTGAGTCTGGGTGGAGCGGGATCTGATGGTACCCCGACCTCAGGTCCATCTTGGAGAACCACTTGGACCCCGCGAGCTCCCCGATGATGTCATCAATGGTCGGCGTCAAATGACGCTCTCTTTTAATGGCCAGGTTGGGGAGGCGCATATCCACACAAATTCTTACTGCTTCGGGCTGCTTCGGTTTTTTGGCCACCACAATGGGGGACACCCACGGTGTCGGTCCAGTCACTCGTTCGATGATGCCAGCTTGTTCTAACATCCTTAGTTCGGCTTCAACTTTGGGCCGGAGATGAAAAGCAATGCGTCTGTGTCGGAGGGCTACTGGGGCTACCGACTGGTCAATGTGGAGCATCCGATGCCTTCGAACAGGGAGGAATGTTCTGCGACCAGGTGGTCCAATCCTTGTGCTTGCACGGTCAGGGCAAAGTGTATGAGTCCTAGCTCTCGTGCTGTCTTGCAACCAAGGAGGAATCCCGAGCCTTCCTGGGAGACGTTGATTTTTGTCTGTAGCTGCGTAGACTCGTGGGACACAGCTGTCCGGAATACTCCGCACAGGCGCAATGGGTGCCGGGTCCCGTAGGCAAATACTTGCACTCTGGTGGGGTGGAGCGTGGGGGCGTTTTTGAGGCACTGGTACACGCTGGCGGCCATGAGATTTATCGTCGCACCGGTGTCGATGAGTGCTCTAACGGCTTGGCCATGTACTTGGACGGTGCACATTGGTTCGGTTGAAGACGTGGCTGCAAGGGTGTTAAGCATGCGCACCACGTGGACTGACGCGGTGTCTTCTTCGTCGTCGTCCATGTTGCTGCTGTTTGACGTGTTCGGTAATGGCGCCACTTGTCGCGCTCTCCTGGGTGGGCCACTCTGCTTCTTCCGCTGTGACGACAGGCAGACACTCACAAAGTGGTTGGCTTTGCCACATGCACTGCAGATTTTCCCTTGAGCTGGGCAGGTGCCCTTGTGTGGGGTGGCACCTCCGCACCACATGCAGGCTTGATCGTGAGCGGGCTGCGCTTGTTTTGGCCGCCCTTTTCGAGGGGGTCTTGTCCGGTTGTCAGGATGTTGTGACTTGACGGCGCAGACAGGTTCTGTCTTGACAGTGGCCGCGGGTTTTAGCTCCATGTGGGCCGCACGGGCCTTGGAAAGTTCCTTAGATCGTCCTAGGGCTAGGATGTCGCGCATCGGCATAGCGTCAGTTTCAAGCACTCTCTCAGGCAGCTTCAGGGAGGCGCAACCTTGAATGAATTGGGCGCGAATTTCATCCTCTGCATCCGGGAGCGTGCACGTGCTGGCCAGTTTCTTCAGCCGCGCGTAGAATACATCCACGGACTCTTCTGGGAGCTGGCGTGCTTGTCGGAGCAGGAACCGTTCGTAATCCGCACTGGTAAACGGCTCAAAGTACC
Source organism: Lissotriton vulgaris (assembly GCF_964263255.1). Taxonomy (NCBI): domain Eukaryota; kingdom Metazoa; phylum Chordata; class Amphibia; order Caudata; family Salamandridae; genus Lissotriton; species Lissotriton vulgaris. Next base: position 1,331,119,285 of record NC_141687.1, read on the forward strand.
TCCTGATGGCGTCCCGCAGGGTGGCGTATGTGTGGGGCGGGTCACCTTCCGTGATGTCCTTGGAGATGTCGTGAATAGCCTCCCCTCCCAGGTGCAAAAGCATGGCACGACGCCGCGCCACCGCGATGTCCGCTGCGATGAAGTAGTTCTCCAGTCGTTCAACCCACTTCCGCCAACGTGTGGCTTGCGAGGGGGGCGTTCCCGTGATGGAGAAGGGCTCTAGGGGCGGCACGTTGGCCATGGCGGCGAAAACAGGACTCGGTGAGATGTCCGGGCGCTCCTAGCAGGTAGGGGGAGACTGTGTGGCCTTCACCAGCGCTGTGGGAAGGAGCTTGCACTAGCGAGATGCACCCTGGCGCCGTCCCGCCGGATGTGTGAGGATTAGCAGGGTCTGCGGGGCCGAGGACACGCGAGATGCATGAGAACAAGCGGTGCACGTCGGGGACGTGTTGCTGGGCGCTTACTGCGCATGCGCGGGACCGCCGGGGATGCCGCGCTGGGCTGGCGTCTCTGGGAGAGGCGAAAACCGGGGCCCAAGGGTAGCTGGAGCCAACGAGAAAGGCCGCTGCTGGTACCTGGAAGTGGCACGCCGGCCACGCTGCAGAAGACGGCCGCCGAACGGCCCAGGAGGCAGATGGGAGCCGAGCGGGGATGCCGGAGGGCAGCGCGGGCCGCTGCAGGCAGGCAGGCGGGTCTCCTCCGCTTCTGGGCGGGCAGGGTGAGTCCTTGATGGCGCGGCTGGGGGCAGGCGATCCAGGATGCCGGGGCAGAGCGCTGCGAGCAGGGCTGCACGTCGAGGAGCTGCCGGGCAGCGGGGCTGCCGTTGGAGGGCCGCTCGTCGTTGAGCTGCTGGGCAGCGGGGGCGCCGTTGGGGGGGCGCGCTGTGACACAAGGCACGCGGTGGGGGCTGTGGACCACCGTCGTCGCCAATGTGGTGTCCTGGCCTAGGGCCTAGAAAGTAGGGCCACAGGACACACGTGTTACTTTGGGTGGCTAGTAACTTACTGACCACGCCCAGGACCCTGGGCTCTTTATTAACAATGTAGCGTGTCCACGCTTACGTCTGGGCTCTACCAAAGCCCCTTCACGCCTGAGGGGCGAAACATTCAGGAACAGTGGGAGGGGGCGTGTGCTGCAGTGGTACACCCCACTTGCAGCAACACTACAGTAAGACCCATATAGGGGTCAAACACCGAAACCCGCGTCGGCGCTGGTACTCTCCATCAGCAATAATATGTCCCTTTTGTTATTCTTTCCCACAGTTATCCATAGTTTCCCTTGTTATCCCAAACACAAAGTGTTACATCAACTAATTAATCTGCTTTTGTGCTCAATTTATGTATTGATCTTCTTTCACGGTATTTATCTTGTATAGCACTAAGTTATGTGATGTTCCCGTTATCTTTGTGTGAGGCTATATGTTGTTGCGTACATATCTAGTGTTTGTTCAACAGTGAACCCTGAGTTTGTAGGACATATGACTATGTGGTATTTTTCTGCGTGCTTGAACGAGTTTTTGTGTGTGTGGTAGGATGTGCTTGGATTTGTCTTGATACTTTTTCCACTATGACTTGATTATGACTACTAAAGCATTTGCAATGCAATAGGTCTCGCATTTACGCGAGTTTGAGCTATTGACATTGCAAATGACAATGCCTTTTATTTTTGTTTTCGTTTTTAAAACATAAATAAAAGGCATTGTTATTTACAATGCCAATAGCTTAAACTCACGTAAATGTGAGACCTATTTGCATTGCAAATGCTTGTTTAAAAGGCAAGTAAGGCACCATTGTGTGGATGTGCATCTACGAGAGTGCTGCCTGCAGATTCCCTTTCTGGTCTGGTACCGTCATGATCCTTGGTGCATTCCTGCTGTCACCGTTTATCAGCCAGGGTGCGGCCAGGTTTATAAACAGACAAGGTCAATCCAACAGGCAGTGACTATGCTTTACATTTATTATTTGCTGTTCTATATAGCGAGAACTCGGTCCAAGGTCTTCTACATGAGCACCAAACTACTCACTTGAGGTCAAATTCATATGTGTAGGCTCGGGGAGAATACGCGGTTTGCCCAGAATTACACAATGTGGAGCCGACGCAGGGTCTTGAACCTGTTTACTCTGTTCCAAACTTAAGCGCTTTGCATGAGCACTAGTTACGTTTCACATAGACACATTCATTTTTGGTAGGCACGTGGAGATTCAGTGATTTGCCCCGAATGACAGGATGTTGAGCGTGTCTGCCGAGACCCGAACCCAATTCCCCAGGTTTGAGGTAGACCCGCTCTAGCTATTAGGCCACATTCTCTACCCTTTGCAAGCTGTTATGTTTAGCAAATTTATTGGGAGGTGTTTGCGGGTGTTAAGAGTCCAAACTTTGGATGCTAGAGCGGGCCTCTAAAAATTGGATCTCTGTGCCTAAGACTGCAGTTTTAACGAGTCACTTCCAACTCAAACCCTGAGAGTTCCATACTTTATTTACCGCTGTTGCTAGCAGTTTTCGAGATCACACAATGTATGTTTAAATTGCCGATTTCAAACCCTAGCCTGGTAATGTGTACCAGCACAATAACACAACAAGCTGAAGTATGTTCTTTCAGTATGGCAATCATGGTGTAAAGGTCAGAACTGGACTGGAGTACGCTTTGGGGGTCAGGTAACTGTCCAAATTCTACTTACTTGCCCCTCTGACCTTCTATCTGCTGCATTTGGTTGTCCTAGTCAGGCCGGAGAAGCCGAACACAACTCTTTCAAACTTTTCATAAGTTTGTAAACTATGCAGTACCAATGCTTGTATGCGGTTGTGACTAAAAGAACTGAGATTTACGTTTTCTTTAAAAATCTATATCTCGAGGAGCAATCCTGTGGATTTTGCTTATATTGGTCTTAAAAAATCATAAAAATATCTATTTTTATAAATTGGTGTCGGATTTCTTTTGTGTTGTGTGACTTTCTTGTTTTGTTGTTTAGTGCTTTTAAATTCTTTACACCAGTTCCTTTGTTTAAGCATTGCTGCTTGAAGCCACAGCTACCCAAGGTAGAGCCAAAGGGTTTGCAAATGAGCCTGATTAAACCTAAGACAGTTTTTGCAAGTACATTACATGGTATGGTAAGGGGGAGGATGTAGCCTTACAGCTAGAGCGCTCAACCTTGGACCTGGTGATGGATTAAACCCAGATCTGTTGACTGGGTGTGAGTTTGATTGGTTCAGATGCTCCGTTCATCACCACCCCCTTTTGTACCGCTTTGTTCGCCATAAGTTGCCAGGGTATGCTCAGACGTGAGTCCCTTGCTCACTTTGCCACTGGATTCAAGCAAGCCTGCCTGAAGACGGCTGGAATGCCAGAAACCGGTCCTAGGAAGCTTGTTTCCGGTCCAGGGAAGGCATGGCTTGGCAGTTCGGGCCGGACTGTTCCCATGAGGGTCAGACTGATTTGCATATGGCCATGTCTGAACTGGGGTGGCAGAGTGGGCTAAAGAACGGTGATGGATTAAACCCAGATCTGTTGACTGGGTGTGAGTGTCCATCACCACCCATTTTTGTACCGCTGTATTCTCTCTGTGGGCTTACCCATTGCCTTTTTATTTGTTCCTTCAATTGTCATTCAAAACGGCTTGCTTGTGGTTAATCCTTCCTCTTTGTCCCTCCTTATTGTATTGGTTTCCTCCCACGGAACAACGCCCAACTACTGTTAATATTACGTTTCTGAGTTTATGTGTTCATTTGGGGGGACTATTTTTTTTTTTGATTCCTACTCGTGTCACTGTTTGCTCTTGTTTGATGGTTCAGCTTCGGTGCCCGTCACTTGATCTCCCTATTCCGTTCACATACCGGGATGAAATGTCAAACGCTCTGGAGGCTGGTTTTGAAATTGCCTTTTTCATTTTCTCTGACTTCAACGTGCAAGGATTTCCCCCAAACCTCTCACGAGTCACTGTTTGTTGATTTAGCGAGCCTCAGTCACCGGACCATCAGCAGCCAAACCTTGCAGCACAGTTGAGAACAAGGCTTGGGCACCTCCTGTTGCATTTTTTCTGACGCTTGTTTATATAATGTGAACTCAAGCGACCCGAAGGTGTTGGAGCAATTTAGATAAGCGCTAGTTACATTACACAATGTCAGATACATTTTGGGGGCATTTTTATAGAGTGCGAACTCAACTGATCCAAAGGTATTGAAGGGCTTTACAAAAGCGGTTGTTACATTACACAAGGTCAGGTTAATTTGTTTGCTTTTAGGTGTACGGAGATTAAGTGATGCCACTGCTGCCCCTGTTTATTCATTATTTCCCTCTACCTGACAAATGGGAGCAGCATTCGTCCTTCCCACGTCACTACATGCCCACCACGCTGCCTCTTCCTGTCCTTCTCCGCTCAGAGCTCTAATTTCAGAGCACATTCACAGCAGCTCTCCGGAGACTTTGAGACATTTTTTATTATATAATGTAAACTTCATTACTTTCCCTCTACCTGACAAATTGGAGCATTTTGTTGTTGTTGATAGGTCCTGTGCTCCTATACCTAGCGGACTGGGACAGAGGGCTGGGTCAGGGGCTTGCTGGTAAACGGATGCTGCAAGCAGTGTTTTCAATTGAAAACTCTGGAGAAGGGTGCCTGGTGAATAGAGAGCTGGGGGAGGAGGGATGTGACTTGTCCTCCATTGGAAAGTACTTCATTGTTTTTTTTCCATAGGCTGTTCAATACTCCAGTGATACAGTTGCACACAGAATGTTAGGGTGCTGTTGACTTGCATCGAGACACTTGTCTTTCTATCTGTGCGTTAAAACGCCAAGGAATGTGTTCATAAATGTTTCCTGAGGCAAGCATGTTTTCCTGATTCACACTGCATGACCCAGTGTGTAGTAATTGTGTAGCTTTTCAGTAACTGGGGGCACAGCACCCATGATAATGTGCTGCAGTGCTAAACACTTATAAGGTCCCAAAGGCGAGACCTATTGGCTATGCCAATGCTTGTTCTTTTTTACAGTACGTACTTCATGAGAGCACATGTGTTTCTCGTTTCCCTGTGGTTTTCCCTTCTGTAAATTGGACATACAGCACTAACAGAGCTTTGTGCTGCTGCTTTTCCTCACTCTGCCTTAACTATTATCTTGCTTTGTTTATTCTATTTACATTTACAACATTATTTGTTTTTATATGCACACACCTGTGTGCTCAGTTACCCACTTTTGCTGCTTTAACTATATTCTTACTTTGTTTGTTACTGTCTACAATTATAACATGTGTTTTTTTCACACACACATCTTTGAGCTATGTTATGTTACTTCCTTTTTATGGTCTGGTTTGACAGCACAGATGTCGCTAAACAATAATGCGTTGCCCCTGGGTCCCCTTGTGTGATGCAAGGGTGATGCAACACTATGGAAAATAAGGGCCTAAATGTGCATCTTGATTTGATACTATTGAAATCATTGTTTACATCTCTCTTCAGAATTACAAAACAAATTCCTCATTTTTAGGTCTCGCCTGTCAATGCGCATGCGCATTGAGCGGAGCGAGACTATACGGGCTTAAACAAGGTTTAACTAGCTGGCGATTTACTGGCGATTTGATGCAGTGCATGTGCGCTTTTAGCTCAATGCGCAAGCGCAATGAGTTAAAATGCGCGTGCACAGCATCAAATCGCCAGTCTTCGCTATCTGTTTCCCAGCTTGGTGGCGCCAGCACCTCCCCTCTCTCTCCCCGCACACAGCCAGGCTTGCATTTCTCCTCCCCCTCCCCAGCCGCCAGCACCTCCCCTCTCTCTCCCTGTAGTTTCACGGCCGCCAGGTTCGCATTTCTCCTCCCCCTCCCCAGCCGCCAGCACCTCCCCTCTCTCTGCCTGCAGTTTCATGGCTGCCAGGCCGTGTCTCCCTTTATTTTACTTGTCTTGTTGTATTTTACAGCACCACCGTTTTCTCTTTATCTGCAGCAGTTGCCCTGCTTCAACTCACGGAGCAGTGTACTGCTATATCACATCGGAGCAGCATGCCCCGTTTATTTGGCAACAGATCTATGCTCTGTTCGTGACAACAACCATTCTGCTCTGTACCGTACAGTAGAACTTCGCTCAGTGAGAAGCATTCACTCCTGCTGTGCATCATACAACATATTTATTTTCCATGTGTATGACGACATCATGCTCTGCATGTTACCGCAGGTCTGCGCTAGTTGACTGGTAGCAGCGGGCATTTTTAATGTTATAGAGCAGCAGCTTCCTGCTGTGGCTCATACAGAATCTGCATGCTTAATTATCCGAGTAGGTTCCCTGCTCCATGGAAACATTTCAGCCGGCTTACTGTAGTGGTAGCATCTCGGAGGCTGCATATTTCTGCGCCCAGTTTCACAGAGGTATAGTTTGACTCCACGGAGAATAAGAGCCTAGCTCCCTGAAACGTTACAAGCACTTTGTGCTTGCCCGTTGCTCTTTATAGATTAGCACCCAACGCCTTTACCTATACACTTTGTATCATACCGCAGCACCGCATGTTATTGGCTACTACGGAATATCATAGCGACCATCCACAAACCTCTGCTTGCACCCTACTTTGTTTCTTTCAGCAGCACTTCACAACGTGTTTCTGCATGCTTCTTTGTGTTGTGCAGTACCTCACGAATTCTGCTTTGTTTCAAATATTAGTGCACTTCTTCATAAACTGCAGCACTCCAGCGCCTGTGTCTATATTTGCTCTGTATAATCGAGCAGCCCCTGCAAACGTGCTTGCATGCATTTTTAAATAAAACAACATCTTGACGCAGAAGGCATCTTCAAAGCTCCGAAGACTTTACCTCTGCTTGCACCCTACTTTGTTTCTTTCAGCAGCACTTCACAACTTGTTTCTGCATGCTTCTTTGTGTTGTGCAGTACCTCACGAATTCTGCTTTGTTTCAAAGAGTAGTGCACTTCTTCATAAACTGCAGCACTCCAGCGCCTGTGTCTATATTTGCTCTGTATAATCGAGCAGCCCCTGCAAACGTGCTTGCATGCATTTTTACGTAAAACAACATCTTGACGCAGAAGGCATCCTCAAAGCTCTGAAGACTTTAGATAATGTGGGACCACACTTGCTTTATTCAAATCTCGCGTATCCGTTAGAGGCGTTTGAAGCATACTTTCACTGCTTTCCTTGAAGTGATTGCGTTCCAAAGTTCGTATATCTTGTGGTAAGCCAGGTCATATAATTGTACATTAAACACAAATGGCCTTCCCTTCAAATAATACCTTAATTCAGCACTCATCATTGCTTTCTTTGGATGATGAAAACAACTTTTGCTGTTAAATATATTGGACCTCTATCACGTGCTGTGCTGTGTGTTTAAGAGGGCGAGGCTGTAGCGCAGAAGGTGTCATGCACATCGCCAGACTTCGCCATCTGTTCCCCAGCTTGGTGCCGCCAGCACCTCCCCTCTCTCTCCCCGCACACAGCCAGGCTCGCATTTCTCCTCCCCCTCCCCAGCCGTCAGCACCTCCCCTCTCTCTCCCTGCAGTTTCACGGCCGCCAGGCCGTGTCTCCCTTTATTTTACTTTTCTTGTTGTATATAATTGTACATTAAACACATATGGCCTTCCCTTCAAATAATACCTTAATTCGGCACTCATCATTGCTTTCTTTGGATAATGAAAACAACTTTTGCTGTTAAATATATTGGACCGCTATCAGGTGCTGTGCTGTGTGTTTAAGAGGGCGAGGCTGTAGCGCAGAAGGTGTCATGCATTCCGCAGCTTAAGAAACCTGTTTATCTTTAGCGATGCTAATAAGGATGAATGTGGTGATTCCTTGCTGTGAAGAAGCCTTAAGCTGTGCGATCATTTGTTAATATTTCCGACGTCAGCCATTGTGCACGTGAAATCTTCAGAGTAACGTTCCCATCTTTCCTCTGATCTGGGGCAGCATACGAGGAAGTAATTTAGTTTTCATTAATACCAAGGTCACTTTACTGACAGATTTGATGCAGTTCTGTTTCCTGATCTGCCCGTGCCACCAGTCGCGTAGCTTCCATTTGTGCGGCAGGTGCAGTGGCACCGGGGCACACTGCACTCATGTGATTGCTGTATTTCAAAGTTCAAACAGAGGCGACAGAGTCTTTTCTTTTCTTGCAATAGGGCCCGTGACCCACGGGCTACGCCACTGCGTGCGACCCTCCCTGGTCTGCAGTCACAGACTTGTGACTTTCCCGTCACTTCTGTGTGTTTGCGACTGCAGAGTGCGGGTACGTTTTCTGCCAGGGTGGCGCTTCTTTCTGCAGCAGTTCCTTCGGCCTTTTGACCGGGCTGGGTGTCTCTTGCGCAGAGCGGCACACATGCAGTCTTACAGTTCTTCCCTGTCCTCCTATGAAATCATCTAAAATGGCACGTCATGTACTGACTTTGTTAGGCTACTAGGGTGAATTAAGTGTTGTAAATATTTAAACAAATTAGAATAATTAGCCAGCATGAAATGTGTTCACATGTCGCATGGCAGAACATTTTCACAAAACTAAACGTTTGTATTTACAAGCCTGTTTCTTTTTATAGTCATGTAAATACAACACATATTACATTACAAATGCTATAGGTGTCACGTTTGCAAAAATTTTAAACTATTGGCATTGTAAATGACAAAGCTATTAATTTTGATATTTTCAAGACCAACACATAAAAAAAATTGTCATTTACAAAACCAATAGCTCCAACTTTTCTAATGCGAGACCTGTTGCATTTCCAATGCTTGTTGTTTTCCTTTCCTTACTGCTCAATGTGTAAAATTCATTTAAGGGTATTTACATTTTGTTGTGTGTTACAAAACATGACAACTAGCAGCCTTTACCTTCCCTGCACCAAGCAAGATTGTCATATAATTTACTTTACTTTGCTTGCTCTGACTGCAAAGTGAGAGTAGTTTGTAAACATAAATCAACATGTTAAAAAACATAAGCAGCAATTTGTCACAAGACATGGACTGGCATTTGAATTCTGTCTGCGAAACTGAGCTAACATGACAAGATAAACAAAGAATTTAAAGCCATTTTACATATTGCTTGGACCTTCATGACCCACCAAAATTTTGCTCGCGACCCACAGTTATGGAAACACTGGTCTAAGGGTAAGGAACGTTATTTACCCGAGAAGAAGCAGACATAAATTTGCACAAGTTTTGGTGCATTAATACCTTCAGTAGCAGTAGCCTTAAACAATATAAAGATTAAAAAGCTGTCAACCTTGGCAGATAGATTAGACACTAACATGGCTGGTGCACATTATTAACAAGGAGCTTCTTGCATTGAGGGCTATGATCATCCAGATTCGATTTGCTTTCGATATACTTCTCACAAAGGATGGTGGAGTTCGCAAGGTGTTACATGTTAGACAATACTAGTCCTACATCCCAACAATAGATAACCAGAATGACATCTTTGTCATGAACATTTCAAATGTCACATATGAACTAAAAGAGCTTGGAGAAACTGGTGCTTGCGAGGGAGCAGTTTCCTTAGCTAGTTCTACTGGGAAAGGATGTTCAAAGATGAGTGGTTTGGAAGCATACAGCGGTGGCTCCTCTGTTATGGCGGAGGAGCGTCGTCCCACTGATGGAGCCAGCTGATAAAGCATGTAAAATAAAATGATAATAAAGCAATAATAAAACTGCTTCAGTATCATTTTATTTTACAATTTGGAGCTGGAACCATGTCTTGAGGGTGGGTCCTGACAGCAGCAGGAGGAGTGGTGGGCACAGGGCATTGCAAATGCGCATGACGGTTTGGCCGGCTGTCTTAGGACGGTCAAACTAACATGCACACTTCACTATCTCTATGCTGTTGCACTGACAGCAGCAGGCACAGGCTCCTAGTCCTTGCTTGAACGTAAAATCAACCTACTACGCCCAATACTGGCACTTCTCTCATGCTGGGTAATACCAGCATGAGAGCAGCGTCTGGATTGGCACATCGGAGTCTGGGAGCCTGTGCATCTGGAGTTCAAGGGCACCAATGCGGCACATACGTTTTCTTTTTTTTCTTTTATTATTGCCTGTGCTGGCACACCAAATGTCCCTGCTGAGAGCCGCCACTGGAAGCATAGTCAGAGGAATCCTTAAGTAGCTTTCGACCCCTATACTGATTATACTAATTGGAGCAGCATGTGTGTTTCTTTTCTTAGACACTGTGGAATATATTCATCAAAGGTTGGGATAAACTGTGGAGGAAAGAAGCTGTCAGCAACGGTGGAAGAAAAAGAAAACGGACTGATGTGAAAATAGAGGATTTACAAAGTGACCTGTATACTGAAATTGAGAGTTGGAGGAAAACAGATGGTAGAATCTAAAGCTGATCCGTCCTGTGAAGTTTCCAGAACAGGTGTTTATTATGATTCTGAGGAATCATCGGGGAGGGACTGTGATGTTACTTTCCTGATGAAATTGAATTTTTTGCAGTAATAAAAACTCATACTGTAGCTAACTTAAGTCAAACTAGGACTCAGACGTCATCTTTACTCTGACATTTCATTGTATCATTTGAATAGAACTGTATTTTCATGTCTCACTAGAATAAAAACTAAATGAGAAGGACAAAGATTTTCACAGACTGTTCTGAATAAAGTATACACATTGAAGGTTAACCTAACTTTCCCAGATATAATCACATATCATGTAACTTTTCTTTTCCATGTGCAGATGTTGCTTGTGACAAGCTTCATGTAGTAGAATTACTAAAATCTTGTCATATGTATTCAGTTGTAAATGTTTCTCTTTTGCTTTATCCTAATTGGTTAGGAGCCAGAAAAACATGTACTACTGTAGTAAATGTATGAAATCATTTGTTTAGAAGCCTATATAGGAGTGTGATTTCTTGAGGTAAGAGCAGTGCTTAATTTGAGCTGATGGTTTCCGGTGCGAGGTTCACCAGCACTTATTTTTGGTGAACAGCACTTATTTTTCCGCATCAGATGTTTCCCGGGTGCAAGAGAGGGAAAAACACACTGATCGGAAAGAAAGAGAAAGAAGGCACAGCCATCACACAGGTATAAGGCAGGACCCTGCAAGAGCAAGAAAAGAGGTTGGAGTGTCTGGTAGTCGATTAAAAACTACCAACCTTGGCATGCAGCATGCCAAAGATTAATTAGGGTGGCTGACAGATTCTGAACAGAGCTTTCGGCCCTGATACTCGTTTTGTCACAGATTAAGCACTGAATGGGGGGGGGGGTCCCTTTCCCCTTACTTTAGAAGGCAAATCCATACCGAATTTCTCCCCAACTTTATACTCTATATTTTACTGATCTGAACTTTACCGAGTTCTTGATTGATTCTGTACCTTAGCTGAACCTTGCACTATAATTTATTGATAAATTGATTTTGGTTCCATTGAATTAATTTCTGTAAGACTAACTTCTAAAAAACCTTTAAGGTTGAGATTTAATTTTCCGCCATTCTTGTAGGATGAAATGTGTCCTACATTTCTGTCATTTGAAATCACCACCCTTAACTTCCATAATTCAGACAGGTCCATGGGGGAGCACCAAATTTTGTCCAGGGATCACACCACTCCATATCCAACAAAGTGCACTTTGGGGTCAGATTGAATAGGTTTTTCTAATAATGGATAAAAAGTCCATGGTAGCTGTAGGAAATTAGTATCTGCTTCTTATGGTGACCTCACTTTTTGCTGATGTCATACTATATTTGGCTTAGTCTGTCTGGGATACTGTAATCTAGGACCTCAGTCTATCTGCTTTCTCCCTTAAATTGCAATGCATGTACTCCAGGTACAATCCAGATTGGATTCTGGGGTACCCTTATCAGTCCCTAGTATATGGTACCGCATGTACCCAGGGCATAGGTACCCCAGAGGCCTCCCATAGGCTGCAGCATGTATTATGCCACCCATGAGAAGCCATCCAAATTGACACAACAGGCCTGCTCCTGAAGACTGTGTAAGATAGTGCTTGCACCACTTACTGAGATATAGGTTCACTATATCTCTCAAATCACTACACATATATACCTATCAGTCACCCATATGGCAGGCCTTAACAATCCTGAAGGCAGGGTGCTGAGTTTCACGTGAGAGGGTGCCCCTGCATTTTTTTTTTACAAACTTTATTGATCACCACAGAAAATCTCCAGGCTATCATATCCATTACTTTGTGGAATTTTCTGTTTACATATATTATCTATTCGCATTTACGAGTGTATGCGTACATAATCAGGAAGGATATAATAGCATCATTGTTCTTATGATACTATGGATAGATACAAGATGGAGAACATCATTTGAGTAGATAATCAACATAGAACCAAACATGCCCATTTTAATAACCCCTCCCCCCACCCACCTCCTGGCCCTTCGGTTCCATGTGACTCTCGCGTCTAACCACTAGTGTAGAAATCACATCTTATGGCTCACTGCTGAAGTGCGGGTGTTTATGCTGTGTAGTCGTTTGACAGTTAGTAAACCTAGAACAACATAACATGGGTTTCACTGCGAGGTAGAATTGGCTTGGTGTGGGTAAAGGTCTATTGTTTTGAACCACTCCAGCATGATATCCCATTCCATGACAATGGGGCGTTTTCGCAATCCATGTGCCTCCTCGTGCCTAATTACTGTGCTTTCTGCACTACACCAGCATACCACCTCATCTTGCCATGCAGATAGAGAGGGGCATCTTGTGGACGTCCATCTCATGGTGATAACGCGCGTAGCTAGTATAAGGGCAAGGTCTAGGAAGCAAAGTTGAACTTTTAGGGTGCTTGTGCGCTTGCGGAGACCTAGTAGACACTCAGTTATGTTGTCCTCAACTATACATGCGTAATCTCCCAAAGTGCATTACGAACCCAGCCCAGTAGTCACGAAGGTGAGGACAAGCCCATAGCATGTGAACGAAGCCCGTCTCCTGAGATCTACAACGTGGACAACAGTGTTGGGAGTCCGGGAACATGCGATGTGATCGCCGCTGGGTTAAATATGATCTGTCCAACACCATGCTAGGGTGTCCCTGCATGAGTAGAGTCCCTCTGCAGCCTTCGGAGACCATTCTCCAGGGTTGTCTGTGATGCGACCAGACATATATGTTTAAGTGCATTATAACCTCGCAGTAAATGCTAACTTTAAAACGGCTGCTTAGAAACATGTTGTGTTTGGTGTCAAACACATTGGAATCATACCTCCACACCTGTAACTGGTGTGGGAGGTATGATTCCACCCTTCTAGAGGGACATACGTGGGTCAACGGTCTACCCGGTACCTGCTTTCTCGACCTGAGCATCACAAAATGGATGCTGCCAGCCACAGACACAGGTCTGCCCTCCTGCTGCTGAGCCAAGCTTGCAGAGGAAGGCATGACAATAGGTTTCCTGTCACAGGGAGGTGTAACCACCTCTCAGACAGGATTTAGTGTATCAGGGCTGGGTGGGTGCAGTCCCTGTGTGCCAGAATGTCTGCACTGGGGGCACATTTGATGTCCCTGTGCATAGTCCAGCTCAAACCAGTTCTTGGAGCCATAGGCTCCTGCTCTGGCAAGACACTGGACAAAGGACATGGGTATAGCCACCCCACTGTCCTGCCCCTCCCCTACGAGGGTCCACAGAATCTATCCAACCCCTTCCCATGGGTATAAAGTGGGTTACATGATCACAGGACTTTAGATTTTACCTGGCCAAGATTCTGCTAAGAAGAAACCAAGTACTTCGACTGCCTGCACGACACTGGATGACTGAAGAATCTCCCTTGGAGTAAAGGAGTAGTTACTCCCCTGTAAAAGCAGGCACCTGAACGCATCTACCCGGTTTGCTTCTCCCAAGCTCCTGAAGACTCTGAAGATTTCAGCCACACAGGAGGTGGGTTCCCGAAGGTCACTGAGTTTGATCTGTCCTCTCAGCAATTCAGAGCCCAGTATCGCTCGTGGGGACCGTGCAACCCGAACCCCTGTGCACTGCGTACTTTTGCAGTTGCATAGGCTTAGTGATGATTCCTGAGCCTGTGCTTTGGTCTCCTTGTAGTCCAGACCCCGAGCAGTATTTGCACTGAAGATTTCCGGCCTCCACTTTCTGGGTGTCCTGTGGGCTTTTCCTTTGCATACTTGCTTGAGGCCTCCTCGTGATCCCTGGTCCGTTGGCCTGTGGGTCCTATTGAGGGTCACCTTGTGAATTCTTGGGTTTCCCTGGTTGCTCCAGACATGCCCTGACTCTCCATTGCTAGGAGAGTCCCCTGGACCTTGCTGGTCCACACCATAACCTGTTTCCTCTGATCATGTGGGTTGCAGTTGCCAAGGCTTTTTGGTGCTCCAGCCAGACATCGTGCCCCTCAACTCTCGACATCCTTCGTGGGACAGCTCCCCTCTGGATTCCTGGTCCCCGTTGCTGCAGAGTCAAGCGACCCTTCTCACCTAAAGCACCCAGCATTGGTGGGAATTTGACTACCGAGCTCCTGGTCACCAGAAGTGACCCAGACTCTGTCCCCTCTGCTTTCAGGTTCTGCTCACCTTGAATCCAGGCTTGGATTCCACCGGACACTCTTCGCCTTCCTGGCAGCAGTACTTCTTTGCAGCTCTCCATTGAAAACGACTAAGGTTTCCGACACCACTTGACACCTATGCACCCGGCTTCTCTGGGATAGGTAACACGGGTACCTCTGTACTCCTGGGTGGGTTGGCCTTAGAGCCTCCTAAGTTCCAAAGGGTTTGCACGAAGTCCTCTTAGAAGTGTCGTTAACTTGTAAATTTCCAACTGCTACTTTCCCATAGAGTTCTACGGAGCACGCGTCTGTGTTTTCTCACTGCACCCGTCCTCCGTGTGTCACTCCTCTGGGTGGTTCCTTGGGGTCCCAGCAATTCTACGTGCTCTAGGCACTGTGTCTATTGAAGTCGTGTTTGTTATACTATTTTTTTAGTATATGGTTCGGTCTCCCCTGGAACCCTCTGTGAATTGTGCTATTTACGAATGTTCTATTGAATCAGTATTGTGTGCTTTGTGCCCTAGTCTCACATAGAGACTAGTAGAGAGTGTTATATTATTAAATACATTTTTTGTATAAACACTGCGTGGTTCTCCTTTCATTTAGTCATTTAGGAGGTGATATTCTGGTAAAACAAGCTGCTTTACATTCCTTCAAGATTAAGCCTGAAGGCTGCTCTCCATAGCATAAGGGACGTGTGGACTGGTAAAAGATGCCCACTTTAATTAGTGGACAGCATATACCAACCCACCTTCTCACAGTAGCCTTAGAGTACATTGTAGAAGATGGTTTTCTAAGATCCAGTTACAAGTTATCAAGATGGTAAGTATATATAAAAATATATATATAGTATATATATAAAATAAGAAGTTTAGCAGATTAGCCTCATCAGGAGGCGCCTCCCTGCTGCTCAGCCTGCACACTCCAACTGAAACTCAACACATCACCAGGCACCCATGCATTCCATGGCATCACCAAACATTCAGCATTCCACTCAACACCAAGCACTCCAGCACTCATCCTGGCTGAGCAGTAGGGAAGGTGAGCTAAGGGAAAGGTATGTCAGCACTTAAGTCACAACACATTTCTTTTCCTTATGGAAAACTATTGACAGAAATAATGTGAAAAGTGAAGGCATGCATATAAACCAAACAGAAGAAAATAGGAGATAAAATACATTTCTAAATCATTAAATACGTCAAATTCACAAATAATTGATAGAGCATTGCTAATGCATAAATGCATTAAAGTCACTAAAAGAATTGATAGAATATTTCTAAGGCAAACAACACTTCCCAAAGCAATAAATACATGTTGTGATCGACACAGAGAGATGATATAAAGAAGTGGCCTATGTTGAGGACACGGAGAGCACACAGATATATCAGCCTCTCGTCCGGGCTCCAAACTGTCCTCCAGCCCCACTTTCGACCTCCCGTGATCCCACATTCCGCCTGCCGGATTCCACACGGGAACTCTGGTAAGAGTGAAGAATATAACAATGCATTAAACTCCCACCAAAATATTAAACTCTCACCCATCCACTTTCCGAAGGAAACAAACAGATACAAGCATTCCGTGACCAGAAAGGACATGGCGTCACATACAACACACATCTCCGGCAACACACTTCACTCTAAACCGAATACACAAACCTGCAACAGAGCACTCAAGCAGTACATCTCAGCATTGGGGTACATCCATCCCCACAACTCAGTATTGGGGTACTCCCAACTCCACAACTCAGTACTAGGGTAATAACCCTACACACAATACTAAGGTACACAACCTTACAACTTAGCACTGGGGTACGTCCAACCCCACAACTCGGTACTAGGGTAAGTCCAACTCTACAGCTCAGCACTAGGGTACGTCCAACCCTACAACACAGCACTAGGGTACGTCCAACCCTACAACACAGCACTAGGGTACTCACCACCCTACAACTCTGTACTTGGGTACTCACAACCCTACAACCCTGCACTAGGGTACGTCCAACCCTACAACTCGGAACTAGGGTACTCAAAACCCAACAACTCGGTAGTACGGTACTCACAACCCTACAACTTGGTACTAGGGTACTCACCACCCTACAACTCTGTACTAGGGTACTACTCACAGCCCTACAAGTCAAACCCACCAGAAAACGAGACCTCCCCATACGCACACAATTGTTAAACACACAAGGCCGCAAGCCAGAGTAGGAGAATCTATAATCATTTGAGAAAGAGTAAATTCAACTTGCATTTAGCATAAATTTAAGAAGGCAAAACAGGGAAGCATACTTTCCATACACCATCATATAGGGTAAACAATCAACATCCACATCAAATAATAAGACTGGCACACAACACAATCAAGAAATGCATATGACATGAAATAAACATTGCAGCATAACAACCACAGAAATTAAAAGAAACATAGTTTAACATCATTTAAAAAAAAATCTAATTTCCCCTGGTGAACTATCCCTTACCCGACATTCTTCTAAAATCACCAGCAACAGGAGAGACAATATAGCATGGTAATTAAAATGAGCATACATTTAAATTCCCTTCAATTGAACCTACAGACTCGAACTGCACAGCGTAAAATATTTTAGTAAACGTTTTCCTTGTAGTGCACACATCTTCAAAAATCACATGGCCTGGAATATAAATGATATGACCTCACCGGTACCCCCACACGGCTAACGAAAATTGAAGGCAAGGTATCCGCGTGCACTGCTAGGATATTCTAAAACGCAGAGTGACACAAGGAAACTGTGGTGACGGTCTAGCGTCACGCAGGCAGGGAACGGAAGGGCGGGACCGGAAGCGGAAGGTGGCCATTTTAGGTTGTTGGCGCCGACCGCGGGAAGGTTCAGAAGCTGTTCCCGGCGCTCCGGTTAATAAAGAGAAATTAACCCCGTAACGTTTCGTTGTGGTGTTTTGGGGCTTCTACAAATGGCGACGAGGATTGGGATGTAAACCCCGCCCCCAGCCACCGAAATTAAACGGAAAAAAAATCGGAAAAACGGACGAAAAAACACACACACCGGAGCGTGGCAGAGGACACTAGGCAGCCTTCACCTGAAGCCCAGCCAGTACTAGCAGGCCAGCGGACACATGCAGAGGCAGAGGTACGCCCACAGTGAGAGATTGCATAAAGCTGCACGGCGTGAAAAGGGGGCTGCTGCACACAACGAGTAAAAGCACGGGTTCATAAGGGAGCCCCACCGCATCGCAGCGAACCTCACCTCTGACCAGAGGCCCAGCTCAGCACGCTGGCGGCGCGGCAACCACGCAGGGAAGGGTCAAGAGCAAGTGAAGCAGACCATAAGGGCAGTCAGCAAACGCTTACACCTAGCGAAGGCAAGACAAAGAGCGGTGCTACAGACAGTTAGCACAGTGACGAGGACGCTGACGCGCATCGACCACCAGGGAGCCCACCTGGCAAGCGCATACCAGAGCAAGCAGGTACCAGGGGTGGCAACAAGATGGCAACTCAGTCCACCTCCCTCACCCAAATGGTGCCATTCCTTGCAAAAAGCGGTGAACCAGAAATGCAGTGGGAGGACTGGAAACGGTACTTCCTCAACTATTTGGAATCCCTGGAGGAAGAAGGCGAGGCGCCATTCTCGAGTCCGAGGAGGAAGAAGATATTGTTACACAACTTAGGTCCAGAGGGGATCAGGGTGTACGATACCATAGTCAAGGGCACAAGAGATGCAGCAGACACGGATGTGTTCGGTCACGCCATTGCAGACCTAGACGCACACTACAGGCCAGTAGTTTGTGTGGCAATAGACAGACACAACTTTTTTCAGAGGAAGCAAAAAGGGGAGAGTCGGTGGACGAATATGTGGTGGCACTGCAAAAATTGGCCTTGACATGCAAGTTCGGAACGCTGCATGATGACCTTATAAGAGACCAGATCCTTATGCACACGTCCAGCACTCACATTCAGGAGAAATTGTGGGTCAATGGAGACGCCCCCCTGAAGGAAGTATGGGCCATGGTGAAAAAGGCGGAGATGTCTAAGAGATGCGCGCAAGCGGCCCGGAAAGAGACAGGAGGAACACAAACCGTATGTAAGATAACAACACCAGGAAGGAACGAGAGATCGAGGCCAAGAGACCAACAAAGGGGCCAAGATGGAAAACAGACACCCCAAACCAGCCACGCTGACCAGAGGACAAACAGGGGCGGACAGCCGAGTTGCTATAGATGTGGAAGCATGTCGCATTTGGGAAATAACAAAGCGTGCCCCGCATTCAGGGCTAAATGCTCATTCTGCAGCGTGTTCGGGCACTACGAGAAGGTGTGCCGCCGAAAACCCAGAGGAGCCATGATCAAATACGTGGAACAGGAACAACAAGGAGAAGTAGAGGGCCAGGAAGAAGAAGAGGATCTGGAGGAAATCCTCTACATCGATGTGCAAGTACTAGAGATGGAAGGTGAAGAGACAGACAAACCTAAGCTGACAATGAGCATCGGAGGGGTGTCGATGGAAATGATCGCAGATAGCGGAGCACCCATCTCCATAATCCAGAGGAAGGTTTGGGAAGAGAAGTTTGGGGCCCAAAGAGAAGAAGGATTGCACCCAATGGATTTGAGGCCAGTAACATACACTGGGCAAAGGATCCCAATGTTAGGGTATTGCCCCTTATTGTTTGAATTCAGAGGATGCCAGGCAAACTGCAAATTATACATTGCCGAGAAGGGGCCATCAGTGCTCAGCTGGAAGGACCAAGGAGCACTGGGCATACTGTTGAATCCAGGCGGAGTAGAGAAGATCTTACTAATGGACATGGAAGGAGATGACAAAGGAGGGTCCTGGCATAAGGCATACCCCAAGGTCTTCAACGGACAAATAGGAGAACTGATCAAGTACAGACACCTCATAAAGCTGAAGGAAGGAGCAGTCCCTGTCGTCCACAAAGTGAGGAACATCCCGTTCCGGTGCAGAGAAGCAGTACAAGCAGAACTTGACAGACTGGAAAAAGAAGGGGTCATAAGAGCCATCGAGAGTGCGGAATGGCTTTCGCCTCTGGTAGTAGCACAGAAGCCGAACGGGAGGGTGAGGCTATGTGTCGACCTCAGAGAACTCAACAAAAACATCCTGGTCGACAAGTTTCCCTTACCCCGCATCAGCGAGATGTTGGCAAAGACCAAAGGCAAACGGTGGTTCTCCACAATAGACTTGTTATCTGCCTATCACCAAGTCAAGTTGCAACCTTCATGCAGTCACCTCACGTCGTTCATCACTCCCTTTGGCTGTTACGAGTTTGTAAGGATGCCGTTTGGCCTGGCCTCAGCGGCTGCAGTATTCCAAAAACTTATGCACAGGCTATTTCGGAAAGAAAATGGAGTCCAGTTCTTCCAGGACGACATTCTGGTCATGGGAGAAACAAAAATGGAACACGATGAGAAGCTGCACATGGTACTACGCACACTGCAAGAAAATGGATTGACGGCGGAGTGGTCAAAATGCAAGTTCGGGGTGCAATCTGTCACGTATCTGGGACACGAAGTGAGCGGAAAGGGGATTGAACCAAAAAGAACCAACATGCAAGCCATCCTGGGCGCACCAGACCCGAGCAAGAAGGAAGACGTCAGGTCATTCCTGGTAATGGCTGAATTTTACAGCAAATTCATTCCCCACTTTGCCACAAAAACTCATCACTTACGGCAACTTTTGAAGGAAAGGAATGGATTTCAGTGGAACCAGGAGGAACAGAATGAATTCGAGACTCTGAAACAAGAGATGAGCGAAGCAATTCCCCTCAAGGGATTTGACCCGGATGCGGAATCGATACTGACAACAGACGCGAGTGACCGTGGCCTGGGAGCGGTGCTAATGCAGCGGTCGGAGAGTGGGGAGATATCCACAGTTTGTTTTGCCTCAAGGTCTCTGGCGCCTAACAAAGAGAAGTTTAGCGTCATTGAGAAAGAGATGCTGGCTGTCGTATGGGCGATGGAGAGATTTAGGCAGTATCTGTGGGGTGCAAAATTCTTGGTGAGAACAGATCACAAACCTTTGGTCAAGGTACTGACGTCCAGCGGGCATGCGCACGCCACCCAGAGGATTGCCAAAATGACACTGCGTCTGCTAGACTTTGTGTATGAAGTTGAACATATACCAGGACCGCAGAACAAAGTAGCCGATTTTTTAAGTCGAGCGGCAGCCATGGAGGAAGCGAACGAGCAAGTGCGCCCAAAGTGGGAAGGATACATAGTGCCCACCATTCAGGTCATGGAAAGGGTGATTAGCGCACAAGACTGGGAAGAGGCCTACAAGGCAGATGAAGACATGGAAGTGATCAAGGGATATGTAACCCACAGATGGCCGGAAAAGAGGCACCTAAAGGAGGCACTAAGACGGTACTGGGAAGTAAGAGATGAGCTGTCTCTGGCAGAGAATCCAGTGTTTCTTCTAAGAGGCGACAAAGTAGTTCCACCGCAAGGCATAATTGAACACTTGATGGTACTTCTACATGAAGGGCACCAGGGAATCACCAAGGCCCTGGCCAGACAGGCGTACTGGTGGCCGGCCATTGATGCCCAAGTTGAAAGGCATGTGAGAGCATGCGCGTCGTGTGCCAAGGCCGACAAATCCCAGAGCGTGATGAGACCTGCTTTAGGAAAGTTCCCAGTGCCGGAAGGACCATGGGAAATGGTGTCAGTTGATATGGGACCCGTCCTCAACAAGGACGAAATGCAGAAGTACGCCATCATCATAGTTGACAGGTATTCTAAGTGGCCTGAGGTGGTTATAAAGGAGAAAGTGGATACAGAGGCGGTGGTAGACTTTCTACGCAACGTTTTCATCAGGGAAGGAATCCCTAAAGTCATCACTTGCGACAACGGACCGCAGTTTGAGTCTGCGAAGTGGGAAGAGTTCACATCCAGGAATGGCATTGTGGTAAATCACACCCCCATCTATCATCCAGCGGGCAACGGTCAAGTTGAACGCTTCAATCGAGTGATAATGGGCACCATCCAAGCGGCTATTGATGATGGACTGGACTGGGAGAGAGAATTACTGAAGATGTTATGGGCCTACCGCATAACCCCGGGCAGCACGGGGTACAGTCCCTTCAAAGTATTGAGAGGAAGGGATGCCTTCACGAAGGACAACATGGGATGGAGAAAAATGGTGGTGCAAAGTAAATGGTCACCTGCGGTGGTCAGAAAGAACCTAGAGAGAGCCCAGGAAGTGTACACTGAGCATTTCAACAAGAGACATAATGTGCAAGGAGTGGAGTTGGAGAAAGGCGACTGGGTCAGAGTGAAGTCAGCCATCTTAAAAAGGAAAGGGGAGAGCAAGTTCTCACCGCCCCTACGAGTAATAGAGCCTTATGCCCGGTCGGCCTTACTCAATGACGGTAAGGTGTGGTCACAGGACAGACTGGCGAAATGCAGCAAGATCCTGAAGTGGGGAGTAGAGACGGAGGAAGACACTGAGAATGTAGAAGAAGGAGAAGGAGAAAGTAACGGAAGGAACAAGGGAAATGTAGAAGAAGGTGTGGAGCAAGTAGGAGAGAGCAGTATGGAAGGGAATGGAGAAGACAGAGCTGAGGAAGGAACGGAAGGCGGGAGCAAGGAAGGATCGGACAAGGAGGTGATGAAGAGCGCTACGGAGGAAGCAAGTGGAAGGAGTGACAGAGCGATGCAGAGTGGCAAAGTAGGAGATGGAGCGAAGAAGACGAGAGCGGGAAGGATAGTAAAGGTTCCAGTAAAGTTCAAGGACTTTGATATGGACTACAAGTAAGGACTAGAATTTCTGTTGTGTCATTGCATAAAAGGGAGGAGATATGTGGTAATGGTCTAGAGTCACGCAGGCAGGAAACGGAAGGGCGGGACCGGAAGCGGAAGGCGGCCATTTTATGTTGTTGGCGCCGACCGCGGGAAGGTTCAGAAGCTGTTCCCGGCGCTCCGGTTAATAAAGAGAAATTAACCCCGTAACGTTTAGTTGTGGTGTTTTGGGGGCTTCTACAGAAACCTGCTGTACTCCACTCCGGTCAGTGTTGAAAGCTTCAGCTACACGTCGCGTCACGAGATGTTTGAACAGCATCGCAAAAGCATGAAGAGACAAAAAAAGATTCCTCCAAGTTCTGCCTTCACAGCTGAGACTGTCAACGAACACAGACATCCTTGACCTCTCAGGAGTGCGTTCTGTTTTAACAGCAATAAGACAAAGTAAAGTATGCAGAAACCGTTAGGACCACACTTCACCTGCGCATGCATGTTGGTCAGCGCACCAGTCTTTTTACTTGCGCACCACTTGGAAGTCCCAGCCCCCACTGAGGTACCAGCATGCAGGATGGAGCCTTGCAAAGAGCAGAGCTTTTCACTGCCATGACATGGATGGCACGGAACAGGGCCGGCTTTAGCGATGGTGGAGCCCTGTGCGATAATATTTGTTGGCGCCCCACCAATGACCACCTCTGCCACGGATTCCCTCACCACCACCCTTTAACAGTGCCCCTCAAGTCTCCAGAACCACTGTCTCTGGGATTCATTTAGTTTTATAGCACCACTCATACCAGTGAAAGATGTTAGAGCACATCACACACACATTGCACAGACAATCAGAAGTGTGTAAATCAGTGGATAGGAAATGTTACATCAGACAGGACTACAAGGTGTTGTGTAGGAGTAACATGCCATCGATACTGGTAGACAATATAGTTTGAGTCCTTATTCTGGAAAAGCACAAATTCAGAATTTAAAATGTAACTCCATTGTTAGGGGTTCCTTTTAATAATAAGAATTGTTTTCTACCCAAATGAACCCTTATGGCAAGATTAGGATAATGAAAGACTGGGCGAAAAAACATATAGCTCTAACATACACCTTGCAGTTTACACACAGCTCTTTGATGACCGTTAATAGCTCAGTGTTCTATAATAGGATTTTGACTTACCAACGACAAGTAACAAAAGTAGCTCTCTTACAGAAGCAGTAACCCACTGACCTATTTACATTACATGAACTTTGTTATCTGTATGGTACACGTTCTTAGCAACAGGCATTTTAACCCTCTGTACTACTTTTGGATGAGTCAAAACTTCCACTAGACACACTGTCTCTTTCCAGGAAGACGATTAATCACCGGAGTTATCTTGACATTTTAATTGATGCCTGAAAATTGCTGGATGCCAGGAACACTGCATCAGGTGTTTTTTAAATGATGATATACTTGCAAAAAATGACGCCTCCACCTCAAGTCAGTGCCCAGTGCGATTGCACCAATTGCACTGCCCCAGAGCCAGCGCTGGCACCGAACGAGGTTGGTGCTTCGGCTCTTGCCATCCTGAGCTCACAGTTACATGCTCGAGCTGTAAACCAACGGTAAGGCAGAGCCAAAAATTGCACAGATTTTTTGTTGACAAAAAAAAAGTCCCTCAAAATCACATCAAAGGTTTTGTAGGTCAAAGGCATTGCAAATATTTTGAAAAAAACAGACTCCTCGACGTCTCCATTTGACCAGACCCGGACTGGCCATAGCGGGCACTGGGCAATCCCCCGGTGCGCCGCACGGGTGAAGGCCGGTTTTGGACCTCTGGGGGCCGTTTTTGTTACTGGGCCCTGTAACAAAATTGGCCTAAACCCGGCCCTGGTAAAGAGCTCGGCAGGGGGGGAGGAGGCGGCCGAGCACTTTGCCAGGGCCGGTTTTGGTTCTCAGTCCGGCCCTGCATTTGACCCAATCCTGTCGATGACCATGTAGATTTTCGGCCATGTCCCTCTGCCAACTGCCAATCCAGATCAAAATAAATGAAAGTATACAACCAATTAGATGCTGGTGCCTCATGTGTATAGTAGAACATAAACACCAGGGATGCCACATCCATTTTTTTTTAGTCAACACAAAGCAGAAAAAACCTCCCAGGCTGTGAGGTCACAAAATACTGCCCATATCATTAGAAAGGAATGCTTCCAGTTACTATTTCTGGCTCAGTAAGCAGCTCCAAGTGCTTTCACCAATTGTAGAAGTCTGTTCAGCACATCAAGGTGGGCATCTTCACCACTTGTAGAAATCTGTTTCAGACTAGCTGACATCAGTTCATGAAGGCCCTAGATGACGAGAAGGTCAAACGCCCCTGGCTGCAGGCTGTTCAGGTGATGAGGGACACTGGTGAGGCTGACCAGTGCGTTGCTTTTACTTCAAGTTTGTTTGCTTAGTTCCAGTTTCTTCAGTAAATTCTATAGTTCCAGTTTCTTAAGTAGGTTCAAATACAGTCTATCTTCCCCAATGCGTAGGTTCTTTTCTCAAATCGTCGCCATTGTATTAATGTATAAAATATCCATGGTAGCTGTAGAGTAGACTGTAGAAGATGGTTTATTAAGATTCAGTTACAAGTTATCAAGATGGTAAGTTTAAGGTAAGTATATATACGTTAGAAAGTTTAGCAGATTATCCCGACTAGGAGCAGCCTCCCTGCTGCTCAGCCTGCATACTCCAACTGACACTCAGCACATGACCGGGCACCCATGCATCCTATGACATCACCAAGCATTCAGCATTCCACTCATCACAAGGCACTCCAGCACTCCTCCTGGCTGAGCAGTAGGGAAGGTGAGCTAAGGAAAAGGTATGGCAACACTTAAGTCACAACAGTTTTGCTCACTGTCACTAGAGCGCATGTGTTTTCCAAGTCCAGGAGTCTCTCTCATGTACTCCTTTTTAGGTCTCGCCTGGCGTTGCAACGCGAAAGCGCTGTCGCCAGCGAGACTTATTGTCATCCTGATGCCTCCTAAGGAGACAGACCGGGGCACGAGCAGATTGTGGTCTGTGGACGTGCACGTACAGCCACGCGCACGTCCACAGACCACGCGCACATCCCCCGCATACAGTTTCACGTTAGCGCGTACAGCCACGCGCACATTTCCTGTCCAGCTTCACAGTGTAACTTTCGGGCCATTGACCCACCCGGTCTGGGGGGGGGGGGGCGGGGGAGGCCTTAGGCTGCAGAGCACCTGGGGCCGGGACTGCAAGGCCCACACAGCAGCGGGGCTTCCAGCGGAGAAGCAGCCCCTCCCTCCTTCATCCCGGGGGCATATTAACTTCTCGCGGCATCGCCTTAGGCAGCAGAGCACCTGGGGCCGGGACTGCAAGGCCCACACAGCAGCGGGGCTTCCAGCGGAGTTGCAGCCCCTCCCTTCTTCATCCCGGGGCTATTTAATTACCCACATAGCACCGTGACGTGGGACCCACGCGCAGGCAGGCGCCGGGCGAAGCCCGGGCAAAGGGGGGGCCGTCTGTGGCCGTCCGGGGCCAGAGGAGGCCGGGCAGGGCCTACCCCATTTTATCTGCCAATCGATGCTGTGGACCCCCAAAGGTACTGTACTCTCAAATTTGCCATCAGAGGGGGTTCTGGAGTCCCTGTTCGTCACTACTGGACACTTCTTGTTGCTCTTTAAGGGACCAATTGTCTGCTCTCATTGATATTGCCTCTGTCCCGCCGCAAGCAATCTTTGCCTGTTTCCATTTATCTCTATTTCCCTGGTATCGGAAAATGGAAGGATAATGAGGGTGGGGGTGTATCCTCCAGTAAAAAAGGGAAAAAGACAAAAAAAATGACCCATGCAGCAATGAACTGTGTGTTATCCAAAATTGAAGACCTTGTTAATGATTGCAAAGAGGCTTTAGCTGGAAACAGTACTGAGGTTCTAGATGTTCTTGCGCAAAAGTCTGCTAGAGTTTCACCCAAGTTGCAAAGAAAACTAATTCCTACCATGTTTGCTAAACAGAACCCCCGTAAGCAGAGCCCCAGTGCTTCACAAAAAGCAGGACCAGACACAGATCTTATTGTGCATATGGCACCAGAGCCAAACCTCGTGAGGGGCCAGATCAGGACCATGTTATGCCGTTGGTCCCATGTACAAATAGGTTTGCTCCCCTGGATTCAGATCCTGCAGACATAATAGATACTTCTGAATCGGCAGCGAGGGGCAATCCCGATAGAGCTACTGGGGGGAGAGATGCTAGCTGTAACCTATGCATGACCACTAAGTTGGAGCTCCTAGATAGGATCCAGACCCTGGAAAATTTAGTGACATCCTTAACCACGAAGGTGGAGGGTCTAGCTCAAGGGAGAGGGGTCAGGTGTTTAGACTCTGCTCCACCTACCCCACGGGGGCAACTCAAAACTGCTAACAAGGCAGGTTCTGTTCAACCTAGAGAGGTTTTTCCAAATGCCCCCTCTTCAATGGTTAATGATCCAAAGGGCGGTGGGAGGGTAACTAGACCACCTCACATCCCTAGTTCATATGCTGACTCTGTGAGACGCACTACGCCAAAAGGGCCTCCCATGGGACAAGACCCACCCACGAGGCTTAAGCAACCAGTGGTTTGCCCTATTCCAGCTGCGAACAAGTTTCCACTAAATTTAGGCGCACAAGGCATTCCACCACACCGTCTATCTGCTAGGCCTATTGTTTACATGAATCGCGTTCCTAAATTGGTTACGGCAGGGGGCTACGAAAGTAATGAGTCTATTCACAATAAAACAATCCACTGCCTGAGGCACACAAGGGGGTGCAGATGTATTATAAGAGAAGACATGGCTAGAGTAAGACGGACCACTAGGACTGACTCCACGACTGATTGCGTGGAGATTGAATTCCTTGACCCTATTATAGCAGAAAATCTATTAATTTTGGATTTCAGAACATCTCCTCCCGAACACTCTTCCATCCAGATCCGCCGGTTCCCTCTCTGGCAGCAGGCCCATGTGCCAGAGGATTCCGGGTTGAGGCAAATTGACTGACTAGACAATGCACTTACTCTTCCTTTGGGTCTCGATCCATACCCACTAGGTGGGGAAGCCATGAGCCAAGCTCCCTCTGACCAAGCTGCTGATGTCTTTACGACCAATAGGGAGACCGTGCCTGACAATCTTGGTACAGTGGGTAAAGGGGGGGGGGGTGGGATGAAGGAAGTGCTCCACAGTCTCCAACTTCCTGTTCCTGTCCAGCAGGCTCCTCCCAGTGCTTTCTTCATGTGCTGGTCACTTTCATTCGGATCTTGACCTGGAAGGATTACTGTTTGTGGATGCTGCTGGATATTTGGATTTGAGGCCTTTTTGAATTTCTTTGGATCACTTTTGGATTAGAAATTTCACAAGTAAGTTTGTTTGGGGCATTACAGTTGCTGCAACCACAATTTTGGAATTTTCGATTTTTGGGCTGTTGTTGGGGCCTTTTGACCAGGGGTAGTGAGTGGTGCATGGGCCTAGTCTTTCTGTGGGGTGTCTTGAATTTAAACATCATGGAGGGCATGGATGGCATGGGATTGTGCTGATTTTTCTGTGTTTTTCGATTTTTGGGCTGTTGTTGTGGCCTTTTGACCAGGGGTAGAGAGTGGTGCATGGGCCTAGTCTTTCTGTGGGGTGTCTTGAATTTAAACATCATGGAGGTCATGGATGGAATGGGATTGTGCTGATTTTTCTGTGTTTTTCAATTTTTTGGGGTGTTCATGGGGACAGGCCATGTGGGTGGGGGCCATTTTGAGTGCTGGTACAGGCAGGCCCTGGCCATGTGCTGGAAGGCAAGTGGCCATTTTGAATGCAGGCAGTGTTCTTAGGCCTGCAACCATTTTGCCTAGTTTTCAACCATTATGCCCAGGGGTAGTGAGTGGTGCATGGGCCTAGTCTTTCTGTGGGGTGTCTTGAATTTAAACATCATGGAGGGCATGGATGGCATGGGATTGTGCTGATTTTTCTGCGTTTTTCGATTTTTTGGGCTGTTGTTGTGGCCTTTTGACCAGGGGTAGTGAGTGGTGCATGGGCCTAGACTTTCTGTGGGGTGTCTTGAATTTAAACATCATGGAGGGCATGGATGGCATGGGATTGTGCTGATTTTTCTGTGTTTTTCAATTTTGTGGGCTGTTGTTGTGGCCTTTTGACCAGGGGTAGTGAGTGGTGCATGGGCCTAGTCTTTCTGTGGGGTGTCTTGAATTTAAACATCATGGAGGGCATGGATGGCATGGGATTGTGCTGATTTTTCTGTGTTTTTCGATTGTTTGGGGTGTTCATGGGGACAGGCCATGTGGGTGGGGGCCATTTTGAGTGCTGGTACAGGCAGGCCCTGGTCATGTGCTGGGAGGCAAGTGGCCATTTTGAATGCAGGCAGTGTTCTTAGGCCTGCAACCATTTTGCCTAGTTTTCAACCACTATGCCCAGGGGTAGTGAGTGGTGCATGGGCCTAGTCTTTCTGTGGGGTGTCTTGAATTTAAACATCATGGGGGGCATGGATGGCATGGGATTGTGCTGATTTTTCTGTGGTTTTCGATTTTTGGGCTGTTGTTGTGGCCTTTTGACCAGGGGTAGTGAGTGGTGCATGGGCCTAGTCTTTCTGTGGGGTGTCTTGAATTTAAACATCATGGAGGGCATGGATGGCATGGGATTGTGCTGATTTTTCTGTGTTTTTCGATTTTTGGGCTGTTGTTGTGGCCTTTTGACCAGGGGTAGTGAGTGGTGCATGGGCCTAGTCTTTCTGTGGGGTGTCTTGAATTTAAACATCATGGAGGGCATGGATGGCATGATATTGTGCCGATTTTTCTGTGTTTTTCGATTTTTTGGGGTGTTCATGGGGACAGGCCATGTGGGTGGGGGCCATTTGAGTGCTGGTACAGGCCGGCCCTGGCTATGTGCTGGGAGGCAAGTGGCCATTTTGAATGCAGGCAGTGTTCTTAGGCCTGCAACCATTTTGCCTAGTTTTCAACCATTATGCCCAGGGGTAGTGAGTGGTGCATGGGCCTAGTCTTTCTGTGGGGTGTCTTGAATTTAAACATCATGGAGGGCATGGATGGCATGGGATTGTGCTGATTTTTCAGTGTTTTTCGATTTTTGGGCTGTTGTTGTGGCCTTTTGACCAGGGGTAGTGAGTGGTGCATGGGCCTAGTCTTTCTGTGGGGTGTCTTGAATTTAAACATCATGGAGGGCATGGATGGCATGGGATTGTGCTGATTTTTCTGTGTTTTTCGATTTTTTGGGCTGTTGTTGTGGCCTTTTGACCAGGGGTAGTGAGTGGTGCATGGGCCTAGTCTTTCTGTGGGGTGTCTTGAATTTAAACATCATGGAGGGCATGGATGGCATGGGATTGTGCTGATTTTTCTGTGTTTTTCGATTTTTGGGCTGTTGTTGTGGCCTTTTGACCAGGGGTAGTGAGTGGTGCATGGGCCTAGTCTTTCTGTGGGGTGTCTTGAATTTAAACATCATGGAGGGCATGGATGGCATGGGATTGTGCTGATTTTTCTGTGTTTTTCGATTTTTGGGCTGTTGTTGTGGCCTTTTGACCAGGGGTAGTGAGTGGTGCATGGGCCTAGTCTTTCTGTGGGGTGTCTTGAATTTAAACATCATGGAGGGCATGGATGGCATGATATTGTGCCGATTTTTCTGTGTTTTTCGATTTTTTGGGGTGTTCATGGGGACAGGCCATGTGGGTGGGGGCCATTTGAGTGCTGGTAGAGGCCGGCCCTGGCTATGTGCTGGGAGGCAAGTGGTCATTTTGAATGCAGGCAGTGTTCTTAGGCCTGCAACCATTTTGCCTAGTTTTCAACCATTATGCCCAGGGGTAGTGAGTGGTGCATGGGCCTAGTCTTTCTGTGGGGTGTCTTGAATTTAAACATCATGGAGGGCATGGATGGCATGGGATTGTGCTGATTTTTCAGTGTTTTTCGATTTTTGGGCTGTTGTTGTGGCCTTTTGACCAGGGGTAGTGAGTGGTGCATGGGCCTAGTCTTTCTGTGGGGTGTCTTGAATTTAAACATCATGGAGGGCATGGATGGCATGGGATTGTGCTGATTTTTCTGTGTTTTTCGATTTTTTGGGCTGTTGTTGTGGCCTTTTGACCAGGGGTAGTGAGTGGTGCATGGGCCTAGTCTTTCAGTGGGGTGTCTTGAATTTAAACATCATGGAGGGCATGGATGGCATGGGATTGTGCTGATTTTTCTGTGTTTTTCGATTTTTGGGCTGTTGTTGTGGCCTTTTGACCAGGGGTAGTGAGTAGTGCATGGGCCTAGTCTTTCTGTGGGGTGTCTTGAATTTAAACATCATGGAGGGCATGGATGGCATGGGATTGTGCTGATTTTCTGTGTTTTTCGATTTTTTGGGGTGGTCATGGGGACAGGCCATGTGGGTGGGGGCCATTTTGTGTGCTGGTACAGGCAGGCCCTGGCCATGTGCTGGGAGGCAAGTGGTCATTTTGAATGTAGGCAGTGTTCTTAGGCCTGCAACCATTTTGCCTAGCTTTCAACCATTATGCCCAGGGGTAGTGAGTGGTGCATGGGCCTAGTCTTTCTGTGGGGTGTCTTGAATTTAAACATCATGGAGGGCATGGATGGCATGGGATTGTGCTGATTTTTCTGTGTTTTTCGATTTTTGGGCTGTTGTTGTGGCCTTTTGACCAGGGGTAGCGAGTGGTGCAGGGGCCTAGTCTTTCTGTGGGGTGTCTTGAATTTAAACATCATGGAGGGCATGGATGGCATGGGATTGTGCTGATTGTTCTGTGTTTTTCAATTTTTTGGGGTGTTCATGGGGACAGGCCATGTGGGTGGGGCCATTTTGAGTGCTGGTACAGGCAG
This sequence comes from Lissotriton vulgaris, assembly GCF_964263255.1. Lineage (NCBI taxonomy): Eukaryota > Metazoa > Chordata > Amphibia > Caudata > Salamandridae > Lissotriton > Lissotriton vulgaris. The sequence continues at coordinate 1,331,150,280 of NC_141687.1, forward strand.
GCCCTGGCCATGTGCTGGGAGGCAAGTGGCCATTTTGAATGCAGGCAGTGTTCTTAGGCCTGCAACCATTTTGCCTAGTTTTCAACCATTATGCCCAGGGGTAGTGAGTGGTGCATGGGCCTAGTCTTTCTGTGGGGTGTCTTGAATTTAAACATCATGGAGGGCATGGATGGCATGGGATTGTGCTGATTGTTCTGTGTTTTTCGATTTTTTGGGGTGTTCATGGGGACAGGCCATGTGGGTGGGGCCATTTTGAGTGCTGGTACAGGCAGGCCCTGGCCATGTGCTGGGAGGCAAGTGGCCATTTTGAATGCAGGCAGTGTTCTTAGGCCTGCAACCATTTTGCCTAGTTTTCAACCATTATGCCCAGGGGTAGTGAGTGGTGCATGGGCCTAGTCTTTCTGTGGGGTGTCTTGAATTTAAACATCATGGAGGGCATGGATGGCATGGGATTGTGCTGATTTTTCTGTGTTTTTCGATTTTTTGGGCTGTTGTTGTGGCCTTTTGACCAGGGGTAGTGAGTGGTGCATGGGCCTAGTCTTTCTGTTGGGTGTCTTGAATTTAAACATCATGGAGGGCATGGATGGCATGGGATTGTGCTGATTTTTCTGTGTTTTTCGATTTTTGGGCCGTTGTTGTGGCCTTTTGACCAGGGGTACTGAGTGGTGCATGGGCCTAGTCTTTCTTTGGAGTGTCTTGAATTTAAACATCATGGAGGGCATGGATGGCATGGGATTGTGCTGATTTTTCTGCGTTTTTCGATTTTTTGGGGTGTTCATGGGGACAGGCCATGTGGGTGGGGCCATTTTGAGTGCTGGTACAGGCAGGCCCTGGCCATGTGCTGGGAGGCAAGTGGCCATTTTGAATGCAGGCAGTGTTCTTAGGCCTGCAACCATTTTGCCTAGCTTTCAACCGTTATGCCCATGGGTAGTGAGTGGTGCATGGGCCTAGTCTTTCTGTGGGGTGTCTTGAATTTAAACATCATGGAGGGCATGGATGGCATGGGATTGTGCTGATTTTTCTGTGTTTTTCGATTTTTGGGCTGTTGTTGTGGCCTTTTGACCAGGGGTACTGAGTGGTGCATGGGCCTAGTCTTTCTGTGGGGTGTCTTGAATTTAAACATCATGGAGGGCATGGATGGCATGGGATTGTGCTGATTTTTCTGTGTTTTTCGATTTTTTGGGCTGTTGTTGTGGCCTTTTGACCAGGGGTAGTGAGTGGTGCATGGGCCTAGTCTTTCTGTGGGGTGTCTTGAATTTAAACATCATGTAGGGAATGGATGGCATGGGATTGTGCTGATTTTTCTGTGTTTTTCGATTTTTTGGGGTGTTCATGGGGACAGGCCATGTGGGTGGGGGCCATTTTGTGTGCTGGTACAGGCAGGCCCTTGCCATGTGCTGGGAGGCAAGTGGCCATTTTGAATGCAGGCAGTGTTCTTAGGCCTGCAACCATTTTGCCTAGCTTTCAACCATTATGCCCAGGGGTAGTGAGTGGTGCATGGGCCTAGTCTTTCTGTGGGGTGTTTCGAATTTAAACATCATGGAGGGCATGGATGGCATGGGATTGTGCTGATTTTTCTGTGTTTTTCAATTTTTGGGCTGTTGTTGTGGCCTTTTGACCAGGGGTACTGAGTGGTGCATGGGCCTAGTCTTTCTGTGGGGTGTCTTGAATTTAAACATCTTTGAGGGCATGGATGGCATGGGATTGTGCTGATTTTTGTCAAGTCAAGTCAAGTCATAGAATTTATATAGCGCACTACATACCCAGAGGGTCTCAAGGCGCTTAGAAAGGGGAGGAGGATTACTTGTCAAATATCCACGTTTTAAGTTGCTTTCTGAATGCTAGGTGGTTCTGGGTAAGGCGAAGGTGAGCGGGGAGTGAGTTCCATGTTTTAGCAGCCAGGTATGAGAAGGATCTGCCTCCCATGGTGGTCTTGTTGATGCGAGGTACCGTGGCGAGGGCTTGGCTGGAAGATCGTAGTTGGCGGGAGGGGGTGTAGAAGGACAGTCGTGAGTTGAGGCATTCTGGTCCGATGTCGTAGAGTGATTTGTGTGCGTGGGTTAGCAGTCGGAAAGTGATCCTCTTATTGACGGGTAGCCAATGGAGGTCTTTAAGGTGACCAGAGATGTGTTTGTTGCGTGGGATGTCTAATATGATCCTGGCTGAGGCGTTTTGGATTTGTTGGAGTTTCTTCTGGAGTTTAGCGGTAGTGCCTGCGTAGAGGGTGTTTCCGTAGTCCAGTCGGCTCGTGACCAGAGCATGGGTGACTGTTTTCCTTGTTTCGGTGGGGATCCAGCGAAATGTTTTTCTGAGCATGCGAAGAATGTTGAAGCAGGAAGAGGATACGGCGCTGACTTGTCTGTTCATTGAGAGTGAAGAATCCAGGATGACGCCTAGGTTCCGTGCGTGGTCTGTCGGGATGGGTGCTTTTCCGAGGGCTTCCGGCCACCAGGAGTCGTCCCATGCAGTGGGGGATGTACCTAAGATGAGGACTTCTGTTTTGTCTGAGTTCAGTTTCAGACGGCTTTGTTTCATCCATTCGGCAACTTCTTTCATTCCTTCGTGTAGGTTAGTTTTGGCGGTGCTGGGGTCATTGGTGAGAGAAAGGATTAGTTGAGTGTCATCCGCGTAAGAGATGATGTGTTTTTTGAGTTTTTGGGGTGTATAACTGAACTGATGTTCCTCTGTCTTCCATTGCTTTTAGGTGCACAAAACTCAAGAGAACCAGCAGTGCCAGGAAGAAGTCCTGCAGCGGTGTGTGTGTGCAGCATAACGTCACGCGACGTCATGTCTGGCCACAGACAACTCTGCAACTCGTGCAACTGCGGCCTGCTGTTCTGACCTCTGAAGAAGATGGCCCCAAAAAAAGTTCCCCGTAGCTCCTCTAGCAAGAAAGTTGCCAGTAAGGAGCAGAAGAAGCAAGTTACCAAGGAGACTGGTGTGCCGCCCGCCACATTTTTTGGGAGTAAAAAAAAAGTACGCCTGCAGCAGCAGCGGGATCTGCTGGGGACCAAGCTGGGAGCAGCACCCCCGCTCCATTGGGCTCAGTGCCACCACCACCACGCCAACTTAAGTCCAAGCCCTTGAGTGCTGCAGAGGCACTTAGTCTAGTTGTTCAATCACCATCGACCAGTGATGTTGGCTCATCGCAAGAAAGTAGCAGCAATGTCCCTCAATCAACACAGGTTGTTGTAACTCATCTGACGAGTGTTGAACAACCACAGCCGCAACAACAACCACATGTGCAAGTACAAGCCCAAGTACAAGTGGAAGGAGAGGCAGCGCAAGGAGATGCGCAAGCAGAGGTGCATGGAGGGTCACAAGTGCCCACAATAGTTGTTCCTCCCGAAGTAGGGGCACATCAGGAAATCGACAATCAAGCCGAGGTATCATTTGAGGAAGCCACTCCTCCTGATGATCATTCATTGTCTTCCACATCCCTAGCAAGGAAGAGATCAAGGGTGGTGTCTACATCTTCTTCAAGCACACCTCCTTCTGATGATACGGATCAAAATTGGGAACCAGCACCACTGCCGTCTGAGAGTGAGGCACACCATGATCTGACAAAGGTAGTTAAGCGTAAAAGGAAGCTCGTGCAAAGTCTCATAGTTATGGAGTGTGATGAGGCTCAACAAGAAGTGGCGGATACTCGTGCTGATGAAGACTCTCACGACGACGACCCAGTCATCATAAAGGTCACTGCAGCCCCAGCGGGCATGCAGCAATCAGACATTTTGACCCTAGCCCGAGAAGCTGCTGAGCGTGATGATGTTGTCGACGAGGAGGCAATGGAAATACCACAATCATTGGAGTTAACTAGTACACCAACACCTACCGCTTCCATATTTCTTCCTCGCCACAAGGGACCTCCATCCACCTCGACCTCAATTAGTGGTGGTGAAAGTGCACAATGTAGTAAAGTTCGGCAATCCACATCCTCCACTGCATCTGGCATTAGAAGCATGACCACCACCAGTACCGCCGCCTCCTCCGGCCCCCACAGACATTTCAAGTCTGCAGTTTGGGACTTCTTTGGTGTTTTCCCAAAAAAGGAAAACTTCGCCATTTGTAGCATTTGTAAGATTACAGTAAGTCGTGGTAAGTTTGGTACCAACTATGGTACCGGAGGCCAGAGAGGTCATCTTAAGAGACAGCACGCTGTCCAATTGTTTGCGCACCTAAAAGAGATCAAGGAAGCCCGAATTGCAAGTCAAGAAAACGTTGATGTTTCATCTGATGATGACGAGGAGGAAGAAGACGTGTCAAACACTTCACTTACACCCAGTACCCCTGTCAGCAGCACACCCCATGTGAGCCACACTAAGTGTGGGAGAGAGTGAGACACCAATGCGAAACAGTTCATCACTGAGCGTAACTGGGTCGAAGAAGTCATCATCATCATCATCCCGTAAATGCATGGTCCAGGGCAACATTAGAACCATGTTGTTTTCAGATGCGCCATATGATCGCAACCACCCACTGGTGCGTCTGTATAACACTAAGCTGGATAAAATGCTAGCTCTGGACCTTCTCCCTTTTTCTTTTGTAGAAGGGGTTGGTTTTCTAGAATTAGTGGCAGCGCTCTGCCCTAAATGGAAGGTTCCTAGCCGGTTCTATTTTGTCAGAGTTGCGGTTCCAGTAATACATGAAGATGTGCTGGAGGTGATTGGGGCAGCTTTGCAGAAGAGTGCTGTACACACTATACATCTGACAACAGACATGTGGACCAGTGGCGCAGGTGCTGATTACATGTGCATCACTGCACACTGGGTCTCTTTTTCAGGGGTTAAAGCAAAGCTAAACGCAGGTGTTGACCCGGACCAATTTTTTAAAGCTGCTCGGAAACATGCAACACTAGCCATGTTTGGCTTGGAGAAACGTCATACAGCAGAAAACATTTTGAATGAGTTTAACACAAAGGTCTTTCACTGGCTGTCCCCAAAAAAACGCCAGATTGGTTATGTTTCCACGGATAATGGCGCCAATGTAGTTAAGGCCATGGATCTGGGTCACTATTTCAGAGTGCCGTGTTTGGCGCACTGTATAAACCTGGTTGTTAAAAAACTTCTTGAGTGAAGACAGTCCAGCCTACGAGTTAGTGGCCACCTGCAGAAGAATGTGCAACCATTTCAGCCATTCTTTTAAGGCCCGAAAGCATCTGAGGAGCCTGCTACATGAACGTCGAATGCCAGTGAAAGCACTCATCCAGGAGGTGCCAACACGTTGGAACTCAACCTTCTACATGCTTGAGCGTCTGTATGAGCAGTATACGGTACTCAATCACTATTTCTTAACACTGGGTACAGCTCAGAAGGACCTGAGGCTAGATGCGGCGCAATGGAAGCTAGTTAAAAGCCTGACAGACATGCTTCGTCCTTTTGAGGTCTTCACGCATGCAGTCAGCAGGGAGGTCTGTAATTTGGGAAAAGCTATCCCATTGTATCCAACATTGGGTGAAGAAGAGGATTGGCTAACTTTCCTTGGGTTTGGTTCTCAAAAGGTCCCAGCAAAAAGTAAGCAAAGTGGAGGAACCTTGGAGAACCTTGAGTCGATGGTGCAGGACTATCTGAATGACTCAACAGAGGTGTATGTTAATGCTGACCCATTGGCGTATTGGCATGGGAAAAAAGAATTGTGGGCACAGCTCTCCAACCTGGCTATAAACTACTTGTCTTGCCCACTCGCAAGCGTGTCTTCTGAACGTGTTTTCAGTGCTGCTGGTGGCATTGTAACTTCCAAACGGAGCCGCCTCTCGCCCAAAAATGTGGAGAGGTTAACAATGATCAAGATGAACCAGCACCTCATACCACCAGATTACAAAGTACGAGAACACACGCCCGATGAAGACGAGGAGGACAGCAACGTAGATGAGGGAATTCCTTCTCTGTTAGGTGACACTGACCTACTCCTGCCTGAATTTGCAGAGTATGAGGACAAACTCTTATTCTTATTCCCTGACACCGAGCCCTGAAAATGAGACAGTGAATCAATAAATTTCTTTTTCGTCCTTATTCACTTTTATTCCTGTGTGTCTGTCTTTCTTTGTTTTGCACAGTTAATATAATTAAAACTTTAATCACCTAATCACAAAAACAAGCCCATCAGCAGAACTGTCTTCACTTGTTTGCTTATTGATTTGAAGGTGCCGCAGTCTGTATTCCTCAGGTTCACAAGTTCACAAGAACATGCTCCTCTATCCTCCTCCTCCAGACTCCTATTTCCCTCAAAGCAGAGGGCTGGATTATGCCCAATGAAGAAAGACTCTGCACTTGTGGGGGTGTTCTACTTCTTTGCGGGTGAGTTGATGGCTCTGGGGCCATTGCTGGGAAGCTCTAATACCGGATAAAAGTGGTTTGGACCAAATCGGAGGCGAATTTCTTTTTGCGTTTTTGCTGACTTGCTTGCCTTTGATGTGCTCTTTGGGGGGGTTCTAGGTGTTTGTGGGTGGGTTTTGGGGTTGGGAGCACTGCTGGGACAGTCTAATTTTGATTGCATTTGCTTTTCAGGAAATCCGTGGTGGAAAACGGGAGTTATGACCTAGCTGCACAGCGCGTTTGGACCGAAGGCCGATAAATATTGTAAGTATGAGATTTTCCTTTTTGGCTGTTTGGGGGTGTTGTGCTTTTTTGCGGGTGGGTTAGCGGGTCTTGGGGCATTGCTGGGAAGGTCTAATACCGGATAGAAGTGGTTTGGACAAAATCCATGATGATTTGTTTTTGCTATTTCTGACATTTCGCTCAATGTAGCATTTTCGGGGGCCTGTTTGGGGGGCTTCCTGGTGTTTGTGGGTGGGTTTCGGGGTCTGGGAGCACTGCTGGGTATGGATACATTTGATTGCAAGAGGTTTGAAGCAAATCCATGGTGGCAGAGGGGAGTTAGGGCCTAGCTGCAGAGCGTGCGCGGATTGATTTTGGAAATTGCCAAGAAAATGACTAAGTCCCCATTTTTGTACTTTTGCTTTTTGGCTGTTTGGGGGTCTTCTACTGGTTTTCGCATGGGTTGACGGCTCTGGGGCCATTGCTGGGAAGCTCTAATACTGGATAAAAGTGGTTTGGACCAAATCGGAGGTGAATTTTTTTTGCGTTTTTGCTGACTTGCTTGCCTTTGAGGTGATCTTTGGGGGGGTTCTAGGTGTTTGTGGGTGGGTTTTGGGGTCTGGGAGCACTGCTGGGACAGTCTAATTTTGATTGCATTTGCTTTGCAGGAAATCCGTGGTGGAAAATGGGAGTTATGACCTAGCTGCTCAGCGAGTTTGGACCGAAGGCCGATGAATATTGTAAGTATGAGATTTTCCTTTTTGGCTGTTTGGGGGTGTTGTGCTTTTTTGCGGGTGGGTTGGCGGGTCTTGGGGCATTGCTGGGAAGGTCTAATACCGGATAGAAGTGGTTTGGACAAAATTCATGATGAACATTTTTTTGCTATTTCTGACATTTCGCTCAATGTAGCGTTTTCGGGGGCCTGTTTGGGGGGCTTCCTGGTGTTTGTGGGTGGGTTTCGGGGTCTGGGAGCACTGCTGGGTATGGATACTTTTGATTGAAAGAGGTTTGAAGCAAATCCATGGTGGCAGAGGGGAGATAGGGCCTAGCTGCAGAGCGCGCGCGGAGTGATTTTGGAAATTGCCATGAAAATGACTAAGTCCCCATTTTTGTACTTTTGCTTTTTGGCTGTTTGGGGGTCTTCTACTAGTTTTCGCCTGGGTTGACGGCTCTGGGGCCATTGCTGGGAAGCTCTAATACCGGATAAAAGTGGATGGGACCAAATTGGAGGCAAATTTTTTTTTGCGTTTTTGCTGACTTGCTTGCCTTTGAGGTGCTCTTTGGGGGGGTTCTAAGTGTTTGTGGGTGGGTTTTGGGAGCACTGCTGGGACCGTCTAATTTTGATTGCATTTGCTTTTCAGGAAATCCGTGGTGGAAAATGGGAGTTATGACCTAGCTGCACAGCGCGTTTGGACCGAAGGCCGATAAATATTGTAAGTATGAGATTTTCCTTTTTGGCTGTTTGGGGGTGTTGTGCTTTTTTGCAGGTGGGTTGGCGGGTCTTGGGGCATTGCTGGGAAGGTCTAATACCGGATAGAAGTGGTTTGGACAAAATCCATGCGGAAAAGCCTTTTGGCACTTTTTGTAACTTTTAGGGTTCGTTAGGGTTAGCCCTAGCAGCAGGATTGCATGTGTTTCGGGGTGTTCTAGGTTTTTGGAACTGAGTTCTGGGGTCTTAGAGCACTCGTGGGAATGTGTAATTTTGGTTGCAAGTGATTTCAAGAAAATCCATGGTGGGAAAGGGGGGATTTGGCATAGTTAAAGAAAGCGTTTGCCACTATTCTTAACTTAGGGCTCGTTAGGGTTAGCAGTATTTGTATTGCATGTGTTTGGGTGGGGGGCTGTTTGTGGGGGGGTTTCGAGTCTTGGAGCGATGCTGGGTATGGATACTTTTGCTTGCTTGCAAGTGGTTTGAATACAATCCACGGTGGGTAAGGGGGTATTTGGGCCTACTTTTACTTTCAAAGTACGTTTTGTCACAAGTTTTCTACTAGGCCTCGCTTATTGAGATGTGATTGGGGGTCTTCTACATTTTTGCGACTGGCTTTAGTAAGGGTCTGGGTGGGAGCACTGCTGGGAAGGTCTAATTTTGTTCTAAACACAGTTTACAGTACACCTAGCTTGAGGGGAAAGATCCGCTAAATTAATTTGCCCATACTTATTTATCCTTCAAAAGGAGACTCAGACAGAGTACGCACTTTCAAAAATATTGTACTGTCTATTAGGAAACTCAAAGTGTGACTTTTTGCACTACACAGCGTACATACCTTATATTTATTTGTCAGTGGTGTTCTAATATCACTTCCTGTTTTTCCATCAATAATTACAGGCCGGGTTTCAGTCTGTGCAATGGGAAAAAAAGGATGAAGTCAGGCTTCACATTAGCGAGCCGCAATTCAGCATCCGCCAGGCAGGCAGTGGACAGGGTGTCTTCTGGTCACCAACATTGATGGACGGAGCATCAGCTGGAATGGAGGAGTGCCGCTAATAAGAGGAATGGTTTGATGCGTGCAACTTACTTACCAAATTCAACAGGACAACTACAACAACATACAGATACAGTATCCATTCTTTTCTAATGTTTTTTTAGGTAATGTTATTGCTGTGAACTTCTATGAGTGTGACTCTGCATTTCTTGGATCTCTCTCTGCTTCTAAATTGATCCCTACAGCCATTCTATAGGTTTTACTTCGGCTATTTTTTAAACCTAATTTAATGTGAGAAGTGTTTCTCTGAGTGCAGAGATAGGCAAGTGAAAACGCTGCAGCCCTGTACTGTCGCATTCTGTCATTCACGGTTGTCAAAAGAACTACTTACTTTTCAGTAACAATGCATGCAGTAGTGCATGCACTTCCTTTATGTCACTTAAAAGATTTATGGTTAGCTTTGTACCCAAAGATTTCCTTATCTTCAATTATTGTTTGTCCATGCTGTGCTTTTTTTTTCTTCTCTCAACAAAACTTACCCAAAAAGAAACCCCCATTCCCATCCATTTTCCAAACCCTAACCCTCTTCCCCCGGGCTGTGTGGTTTTGATTGATGTGTGACTAAATGACAGCAATAATTCCACACACTTGCTGGGGAAGATAAGGTCATAGCAACAGGCTGGTGAAGGAATCCGAGGATATATTCTAGACTTACTCAGCTTCAGTACTATTTCTTGTAGTAGTAGCCAATGTCAAAGAAATTCAACTCAAGTACTAGTTATACTTTCAATACTTTACCATTTGTTAGGCTACATTGTGGCACTGTTCTAGTGTACTGTCACCTGCTATATTCTCTATCGTACCGTTGTAATGCTCCAGTAAGGACAAAGCAGGTTTCGTTTTCTTTTTTTCCATAGGCATGCAACTGCCACTGTGTCACACCACTAGTACCACCGCAATGAGGACATTTCATCCGCCCAGGATTGCCAACCTTAATCGCCCGCCATTTCCCTTGGAGCCAGCCCTGGGCCTATCCCTACTTTCAAACACAAATTACAGGTAAGATAAGCGTTTGGTGGGAGGTAGTAGAATGGAGTATTAGGAGAGACGAGAGATTGACGGTAGTACTACTAAAGTCCTAGGACTCTTGAATTCACTTACTCTGTGAGAGGCACTTAGTGTTGAAAACATTTAGCCATTTACACTTAAAGGAAGAAAATGACACAGACTTAAGTTTCAGGAAAACAAACTTTCTGTTAAACCCCCACCCACCAGACTCAAAAGCAGGAAAAAACAGGTATGCTCAGGTAAAGTTTCAAAAAGTATATTTGTGTAGCCCTAACAAAATAATCTCCCGCAAGACCCTCCCTAACCCCAACGATTGTCCTTCAAAAGTCCCAAAAACAACCCAACTCCCAATTCCCTCCCCCCAAAAGTCTCTAAAAAAGGGGCAAGGGACACTATGGCAGGATGCTGTTCACTTTAGCGGCCAGGGCATCATACTCCTTGTGGAGGGTGGCCTGGTCGGACCGGAGGCCCACCACCAAGGTCTTATATGTTAGGACCTCTTGCTCCAGGTAGGACACTCTGAGGCATAAGCGGTGCTGGCGTGCCTTGCAACTCCTATGGGGGGCAGCTGCTGTCTTTGCTGCTCGGCGGTGGCGGTTGGCTATGGTAGCCCGGCTCCGTACCGTTGGAGCACTGCGCTGGCTGGCAGCCCGTGGGGGCACGGAGGAGGATGCAGCTGTCCCAGTGGATGTTGTACCAGTAGACTGCGTGTCCTCCTCCTCCAGATATTCGGCGACAGTGGCATCCAGCCTCCGTTGCCGGGCCATTCGAGCCAGCTCCTTCCTTGTTGGTTTTGTTGATTTGGAAGGAGCAACTATATGAAGAAAGAAAGACATAGTCTGTAACCAATGCTCCTTAAGATTAACACAAAATGATTGAGCAGAAAGTTGTGTCACAGTACAACTAGCAACTTGAAAGCACAGTACATAACTATTGAGGCCAGTATCTATCTAACCTCCCACTTCTTCATCCTTGCTCTAACATTAGTGGGAGTTTAAGGAACAAATTCTACGAGCACTATGGACTTCCATTACAGTCGACTATGACAGTACACCAGTCTTCTTCTTCTTCTTCTCTCTTGTTTAGGAAAATTAGTACGTTATCTTATGCAAGCCGGCATAATGCCAGCGCAGTGAACTTGCACCCGAGAAAAACAGACGCACACCATGATGAGTGAGGCAGACTTGCGTTACTGTACCGGTCCAGTACATGCAGGTGGTGAAGCTCTTACTTTTCTATTACGGGTGGCACTGAGAATACTCTGTTAAAAGGGCTACTGCTTAATTAATTTAACTTTCACCCTACAGTGCAAATGAGTACTAGAAAAGGAAAATGAAGAAGCTAAATAATCTGATTATCTATCACTTCACATGGGATGTATTTGATTAAATATGGGATGACTTTAGGTGCTTTGCTTTTTATTGAGTGAACAGTGATACACCCACACATGAATGACGTACTACTACTAAACTAAACTTATTAAGAAAGGTAGGGAGTGTCCACCGTAATAACCGGATATATGCTGTGCTTGCAGTTGCAATACAAACTACTGCTACTATTCATGGTAGTATTTGGACAAAATTACAACTTCTTTTCCTTGCCTTTCCTACACTGGAACGGATGTGCGGGTGCGGTGTTACATGCTCTTCAAAGTAACACTTAGTTCATCCAGTGACCGTCTACTCTCTCTAGATACACATATGCTATCTAAGAGTCAGATAGTACCATGATCCAGGCATCCATCCATTCAAAGTATATGCACACATACAGTTTTTGTTTCACCACCCAGGCTGTTCTCCTTCCACCCTTCCTTGCTTCATCATTCACCCAGCCATGCACCATACCATATTCTTTCCTTCCCAGCCACCTCGGGGACCAAGCAAACACATATCATTCTTCTTTGCCAGTCATCATTAAATTTCTCGTCCTTCCACACTTACTTACACCCTTCTTTCGCTTTTCGTTCATCCCATCCATCAAGTTCATCTCAGATCTGATTGGGATTCTTCTCGCCAAAAACTTCACAGCTAAGTCGAAGTACATTTAGAGGAGGCTACTACCTGGTTGATTTATAATACACCCGTGCAGAAAGCACACTATGCAGTCTTCAATCTCAATAAGTAAGGAATATATAGCTTACCTCTGCCCGCCACCACCGTGTGAACCCTCACAGGCACATTGGTGTCGTCCGGCACTTGCATCGCCGCCTCCTCCCCAGAAGTGTTCTCCTCATCCAGCACCACCACCTCCGCGCTGGCCCCGCCACCAGATGTTCCACCTACAAAGTACATTTAAGAATGTTAGAATACACCACTCACTACTATATAATATTTGGTCTAGGAATAAAGAAATGTGAAAAAAACAGAAAACAATGTAATAATTTGTGACTGTCTACTCTAAAGTAAAAATGCCCCTTTTTCCAGGGAAGGCTGTTGTCTTGCTGCACTTTTTGGCACAACTGATGAATGCTTGCTTTTTATTTTTAACACGCACCACTTTTTCGCCTAACAGACAGAAGCTTGACTTCTAAGAACACGAGCAGGATCAAGTTCAAACCAGGTGAGAGTTCGGCTCGACCACAAGAAATGTGTCCAATTAATCGTCAGCACTAAGCACTTTTCCATTTCCAGTTAAACGTTTACTTTTATGACAAACTTGATTTCAATAAATGTGTTTACTTTTAATAAAGCTTTTAAACTCAAATAGACTCTGTGGTTTTTGGTCCTCCAGACTAGAGTGGCTGAGCTAAAGGTTTTGCAATTTTTGCAAGCATGAGTCCGTGCCTCTGACACTTCTTGACTCTGACTCCGTACTCTTGTCCTGCGTTGGATAATCATCATTGGGGATCAATCATCGGTGACTTTGGGAGCTAAATGACTCTGCCACACTATCTAGTCAGTAAGGAGATTGGGGGTTCAACTACAAAGTCTGTTATCACTGAGGTATGTGGAAAGTCTAACAGCGCCTATTATAATTGATAAGCTAAGCAATGCATTATTTAGTGTCCATAGTTCTGTTTGTGCAGATGTGTCCCTGCAACAGTAGTAGAATGGATTGTCCTCCTATCCAAACCAAAAGTAAAGTAGTATCCTATTCTTTCTTGGTGGTCATTCACCTTTTTATTGTTGGCAATTGTCAAAGCATAAACATTTAGAAGACTTGAAAAGACATTATGGACAATCCCAGAGGACTGCACTCAGTGCATAGAGCTATTGCTGACTAGAATGGGAGTCCAATGGAATTGCCAAATGTGCAATCTTAGTTAGCTACACAGACAGACTGATAAGAATAATCTAGTAATACCACAGGGAGTCATAGTCGAGGCAGGATAAGAATTTAGATACAGTCTACAAGAATATCAAAGACGATTTAGAAAAAATCGAACGAGGAACGCTAGGAAAAAATAGGTACTCTATATTAAAATTAAAACTTACCGGGGCCAGCAAAGGAGCCCTCGCCTGCCCAATCCTGGCCTGCATCCTGTTGAACAGCAGCCTCCTCCTTCTGTGTCCTCTTGCCCCTCGGGGGAGATGATGTACAACATGAAAGAAAGAAAGACCAGAAAATATGGATGATATTTGTCAACCAAATCAAACATTTCAAAAGAACAATAACAAAATATTTTGGCGAAATAGCAAATAGACAACTATTCCACGGGATATATTGACCGATCTCATGTGGTCTACTACGTTATTAGTATTGCTTGATTTGCGGACCGTCGACTTGGAAAGTTCTTACGTAACTCACTAAACAAACTACTAAAAAGGTTCGCCTAGGACTGGCAGGAAGCAGTCCGCAGCACGCAAAGTGACAGACAAAGTCCATCATGATTGCAGATCAGCGACAACACAAAAAAGTTTCCTACTACATTAACCAGTCATTAAAATACTCAAACTATCAATCCACCACCACTATTTCTTCTTATCGCCATGTGTACAAAGGAAGGACTGGACTTGAGTCTATAGGGGCTGATTTAGAAGCCCCTTGCGGCTCTTTTGCTCCATTGTTGCGTGACTTTTGTGACGCAGCGGCAGAACAAAAGAGGCGCCATGGTGCGGCGTATATTAACAACGTGACACATATGGGAGAGGCATCACGTTGTAAAGCCCTGCGCCATCAGGGGGCGTTCTGGCGCAAGGGAGGGCGTTCCTGCGCAGGAACGCATCCTAAAAGTGGCTGAGGGAAATCTACAAGATTTCAATCAGTCACTTTGAGGACAATGGAGTGGAGAAGTGTGGCTCAATGGTTAGAGGAGGCAGACCTGGAAGCAGAGGTCAGCCCGGGACCAGGGTTCAATTCCCGGCTCAGCGGGGTCTTGAGTTCTAAAAAAAATGTCCATGGACTCGACAATTCTCGCTCCGGTGCTTACTTGATTCATGGGTTCACACTCTGCGACTCTGGGCAATAGCTTGCTTAATCTCCACAACGGCCCCTCGCGGCGGGATGCCTGGCTTTCACCTTGCGGATACCCTGCTGGGGCTATCTCACAGGGGAATACCAGGACGGGTTCCCTAAGCAAGCGCTTAGAGACCGGTTGGTGATTTGCGCTATATAAATTCCTGTACATTTACATTTACATTTACATTTACATTTACAATGATGCGTGACTCAAACCCTGCGCCTGCTTGAAGCAGACGTACGGCTTGACGCAGCATTGGGGAGATAGGGCACCCCAGAGCATTGCTGGAGCTGCGCCATCGTTGCGACGCAACTCCAGCAATGCGCCGCCTTTACGGCACAGATGCGTAACGCTTTGGTGACGTTTTAGGCCCATGGTGCGCCACATTGTAAATACGGCGCACCATGGGTGGTGGTAGTGGCGTGGCACACAATTACTGGCGCATCCCTGCTACTTTGCAGGGATGCGCCGGTAATTAAAAATCTGACCCTTAGTGTCTAGCATTACGCAGTTCTTTAAACTACACTCATACATAATTTCACAGGCCAATGAAATGAACACAAAATCGAAAACAAATAAGCATAGTAGCAACGCTACTGAGAAGGAGAGCAGTGCACCTGAAATGCACAGAACATTTTGAAATATAATTTACCTACAATGTAATCAGCAGCATTAATGCTCTTGGTAAAAAACAAAAATTTGCAATATAATAACACACAGAGCAGGAGAAAACAGAGTAGTAAAGAAATAGCTACTACTACTCACCAAGCCCGGGGATCTCAAGGCCGAGCAGGTCGAGCAGATCGC
Organism: Lissotriton vulgaris; assembly: GCF_964263255.1. Lineage (NCBI taxonomy): Eukaryota > Metazoa > Chordata > Amphibia > Caudata > Salamandridae > Lissotriton > Lissotriton vulgaris. The sequence goes on from NC_141687.1 coordinate 1,331,165,516, forward strand.
GTTCCCGGTCCAGGATATCCGTCCAACGGTGGGTGGCCTGGTTGTAGGTGCGCCGGACCCGAGAGTGTTGGTACATGGCCCGGCACACCTTCTCCCACCGCTTCCGGCGCTCCTGGATCCCGTACCCGCAAGCGATCTTGCCGCCTGCCATGATGGTCCTGGGGAGGCGGCGCTGAACATAAAAAATTAGTGCGGCCACCTCCTCTGGGCTGAAGATCTCCCGGGGTGCGACCTGCTCCCCCCTCAAACGCCCGCACGGGAGCCGGGCACGGGGTGCGGGACCCTTCCCCTTCTCGGGATGGTTCCCGGCTCCCTTTACCATGGTCTGGGCAGAAAGGAAGCTAAATAATAAAGAAAATAGAATAGGGAAGAAGAAAAGAAAAGAGTTTAAAAAAAGTAGTTTAAAATTAACCAAAAGTAGCAGAAAACACAAAAATATAGAGCTAGAAAAATAGAGCTATAGATAATAAGTAAAATAGATCAAAAAAAACTTCAAACAAGCAAAGGATGGCAGAAATTCAGAGAGGATAGAAAAAGCATGCCCAGAACCATAGCAATGAATGAGAAACAAGATGGCCGCGCCCGTTCACGACCGCGTGGGTAAGTTCGCGCAAGATTTTCCTCGCGAACACACGCGAAATTGTACTAGCGAGCCGCACACTTTGCGAGATTACACATCGCGCCCGGAAACGGAAATACATCATGCAAACAAGATGGCCACGCCCGTGAACGACCGTGAGGGTAACTTCGCGCCGTTGCGCTACAAGCGGCTCGCTAAAACGCACAAAACCTTGCGAACTAACACGCTGCAAAAAACAAATCGCATATTCGCACGAATTTGCGGCTTCCGAATTCGATCTCGCGCAAGTTCGCGCCCCGTGAATCCCGCGAAATTGCAGAAAAACGAGTTTTGCAAAACTGAAAGCACTCAGCAGGTGCAAAAGTTCAAACTCATCATTAGTAACCATTCCCTGTAGTGCTTCCTGACTGGGGCCCCTCCAGAGTTCAGTTGCTAGTTGCAACAATTGTATGACCCTGCTCTGACCCCCACAGCAGGCTCATAGAATAGCTACAAGTAGGCCACAAAGGTCCTGGAAAAAAAATTGCACTGCAACAGAAAGCAAATTACAGATAAGGAAGCAGGTGACAGACTGGAATTTTAAAACAGTGACACATTAATAAATCAACCCCAAATTAATTCATGTCAGTTGAAGCAGGGCAGGTGTGCTTGCTTTTCCCCCCATAATCTACAGTGATGAACCAGAGGGTGGCATTGATGTACCAGAGAGTGGCATGGGTGAAACAGAGGGTGGCAGTGTTGAAACAGAGGGTGCTGTGAACCTGTGATGATGAACCAGACGTAGAAACAACATAGTCGCGACCGTTGCGTGCCGACAAGTAAGTACAAAACCCTCGCAAACTGGCAGAAACCCTTGCGAACAACAAAAAAAAAAACCGCAAATTCGCGAGAATTCGCGGATTTTGCGGATTGCGAGTTCGCAAATACGCAAATTCACGAACGCCAGATTCGCAAAATTAGCCCATGCTTAACCACATTTCACATCCCCGCGACCACCTCAGGTGGGGGACGCCCATCGGGGGGACTCATGATCTGGGTGAACATCGAGCTGAACTGGCTAGTATCTAACCATGATACCCTATCCCAGGACATCCTCCATCTATCTATTGGAGGGGATGAAAATAATGTGCACTTGCAAATTTTTAACATCTATGCCAGAGGGTCACTAGGAGCCCAAGTTAGCTCTACCCTAACAATTCTCGATAGGGAATTGTCGGCCATCATCACTGATACAGGGATCATCGTTGCTGGCGATTTCAATTGCACCTTCGAGCCCCTGTGCAGTGAAGATATCCTGGGCACTGGTGACGAGGACTCCAAGTGGGCCATTCCTCAACTTAGCTTAGTCCCAATAAAAAGATGGTCCCAAAGAGCCGTACAAATCAATGCTCTGACAATGGAGCATAATTTACGAGCAGCAAATGGATAAACCCGATCCAACCCCATGGGAGCATACACCTATAATAGATCTCGTTCCCCGTCAAGCATAGATTACATACTACTTGATGTGGGGTTGTGGGCTGACCTTATTGATATGGAAGTGATTCCCAGGTGCGACAGTGACCACAACCCTCTATGTATGCAACTGATGAGATCACTGGCCACTACCTCTATTGAGCTGGCCAGTTCCACAAGGCTGTTGACAAGGGAGATAACGCCCTCTAATTGCAGCCGCCGCTTGAGATGGCATAAGGTTGCTAAGCAGGAATCAATACTGGTAACCATCAGGGAGGTTATGGAACAGAGCATCGTAAAGCTCAATGCTATATCGAGTCCCATCTCAGTGGCCATACAGGATTCGAAGCTCACAGAGGTATACCAGGAGACTCTGGGGAAGGTAGGGGAGTTTTTCCTGATTAAAGAAAAAGGTGGCCGCAAGGCCCCCCGTCCAAAGGCCAAAAACCTGTGGTAATCAGAGGTATGTAGGGTAAGGAGACAGGAGCTGTCAATGGCCCTAAGAGCAAAAGATCAGCCTAGTATAATTGTAGCGAGAAAGACCTACTACAGGACCATTGACAAAGCCAAGCGTCTGTGGGAAGAAACGCATTGGCAAGAACTAAAATCTGCGGCCCAGTTGAAAGACTCAACCAGATTCTGGGAGTTAATCAGCATTAGCTCAAGGAAAGGAGTAGACCCTGTATCAAATCATATAGTAGGGCGCCAATGGTATGAACATTTCTATGGCTTGTATTCCAGTGGGGTAGGGAATGTGCCAACAGAGCAAGAGATTGGGCTGGCTTTTCCCGAATCCCATAAGCAGGGGGAACAGTTTGGGCTAAGAGAGGTCTTATCGGCAATTGCAACAATCCCGCCGGGTAAGGCTGCCGGTCCCGATGGACTCCCTGGTGATCTAATGCTTCATGATAAAAACCTCTGGGCGCATTTTATTCTCCGGATTCTCAACCTCATTGTGAGTGGCCATCCAGTGCCAGACTCCTGGAAGGGTGCAGAGGAGGTGACCATCTATAAGAAGGGGGATAGGGTGGATCCTGCCAACTACAGACCAATCAGTTTGATCGACGTAGCTCAGAAAGTGGTTGGCAGGGTCCTCCTGACGAGACTGAGGACTTGGATAGATGAGGACGGCATTTTGTCACACTTCCAGGCAGGGTTCAGACAGGGGGTTGGGATGGTGGACCAGGTCTGCAGATTTTTTGCAATATACTGGAAGTCTGTTACTATCGAAAAAGGCATCCTTTACTTGGCGTTCATAGATTTAAGAATGGCCTCTGACCTGGTCCCTCGTGCCAAGCTATGGCAGGTAATGTTCAATCTGGGTACCCCCCCCCCCCCTGATCTTGGACCTCATTAAACGTCTCCATGAGGGGAACTATGCCAGAGTGAGGTGGGGCAGCAAGGGCCAATTGACTGAGAGGATAGCGGTTGAGAGGGGGGTCCACCAGGGTTGCGTTATGGCCCCGACCCTGTTCTCCCTATTTGTTAATGGGGTGGTGGACCATTTGAGGGAGGATACGGCCGATGCCCCAACCCTGGTGGGGGAAAAAACGCCCACGTTGCTCTTCGCGGACGACACCCTCTTGATCTCAAAAAGCCCTATGGGGCTACAAAAACTACTCGTCCACTTCACCCAGTTCTGTGATGCCAGAGGCCTGACTATAAATACATCTAAAACAGAGTTAATGGCACTGGCACCATCGAAAAGTTTTAGAAACAACATTAGGCTTAATGATTCCCCTCTGGAACTTGTCAAAGCCTTTGACTACCTGGGAGTGCGGATTAACAGCCGGATGAAGTGGTCCTCCCATCTGGCAAAAATGCTGCTTAATCATAAACGCTTGTCGGGGGCCATTGCAAAACACCAGCGCCTTTCCCATAGTCGACCTGTGGCTCCTTCCATTAAGGTCTACGAGGGAAAAGCCCTGCCGTCATCACTATATCGGGTGGAACTGTGGGGTTTCGAGAATGTTACAGACTTAATAAGATCAGAGAACACGTTTTGTAGGGATCTGGTTTCGCTCCCTCCATCGACCCCATTAGTCCCGCTCCATTATGATCTTGGGAGACATCCAATAAATGAGGTGGCAAGGCTGCGCCCCCTACTGTTTTGGACATGCCTCAGAAAGACCCCAGAACAATGTCACTATGCCTCTGCACTGACTGAGCTGATTCAACTAGATGTAGGACATAAGATAGCCTGGCTATCCAAGTTGAAACAGCTAGTGGGGGACATTGGCTTGGGAGAGGCCTGGGTGAGCCAGAACCCAATGTCCAAACAGGTTGTAAAGAAGGCTTATTGGGACTGGGTTTCTGTAGCTGCAACAAGAAATCAGAACCATGGCATCCTTACGGAATTATTTTTAGATGTGAAGCCTGTACCTAAACTAGAATCCTTCCTGGATCTTATTGAGTCCCCGAAAGATAGGGCACTTTATCTGAAGTTTAGGTTTGGTACCCTCCCACTGAATGATTTCAGAGCAGGCTGGAGGAAGTCGAGGGAGAGTGACACAGGGTACCTCCCCTACGGAATCTGTTGCTCATTTTCTCTTTGCCTGCCCAGTGTATGGTCAGGCGAGGAGAAAATGGCTGAAACCCGTCTGTTCCAACTTGGGATGTAAAAACCATAGGGAGGCACTGCGTATCCTAACATCTGAGACCTCGATCCCCAGTGTGATTTGTGGGACAGCTAAGTACCTGGGCTGTGCCTGGTTGACAAGAGCGAAGATTTCTAGGGTGACACAGGTCCAGGCCGTGGATCCGTAGATTGTCACCTTCCATCGGGCTGTACTCTGTTTTTTATGATGAACCACTTTTTAAATTCATGTCTAGTATTTTTTATTATGATCAATTGTATATATCAAATATTGAGGATTGATTACGCTATATATTTTTTCTACATATTGTACGAATGTAATAACAAAGGGCTGTCTCTCTCCTCTATCCTCTTTTTAACTTGTTTTAAATTGCTTTTATACTTTTATGATATTGCATATCGAATAAAGTTATATAAACATAATAAGAATTGTTTTCTACCCAAATGAACCCTTATGGCAAGATTAGGATAAGGAAAGACTGGGCGAAAAAACATATAGCTCTAACATACACCTTGCAGTTTACACACAGCTCTTTGAAGACCGTTAATAGCTCAGTGTTCTATAATAGGATTTTGACTTACCAACGACAAGTAACAAAAGGAGATCTCTTACAGAAGCAGTAACTCACTGACCTATTTACATTACAAGAACTTTGTTATCTGTATGGTACACGTTCTTAGCAACAGGCATTTTAACTCTCTGTACTACTTTTGGGTGAGTCAAAACTTCCACTAGACACACCGTCTCTTTCCAGGAAGACGATTAATCACTGGAGTTATCTTGACATTTTAATTGATGCCTGAAAATTGCTGGTTGCCAGGAACACTGCATCAGGTGTTTTTAAAATGATGATATACTTGCAAAAAATTACGCCTCCACCTCAAGTCAGTGCCCAGTGAGGTGGCACCGATTGCACCGCCCCAGAGCCAGCCCCGGCACGGAACGAGGTTGGTGGTTTGGCTCTTGCCATCCTGAGCTCACGGTTACATGCTCGAGCTGTAAACCAACGGTAAGGCAGAGCCAAAAATTGCACAGATTTTTTGTTGACAAAAAAAAAAGTCCCTCAAAATCACATCAAAGGTTTTGTAGGTCAAAGGCATTGCAAATATTTTGAAAAAAACAGACTCCTCAACGTCTCCATTTGACCCAATCCTGTCAATGACCATGTAGATTTTCGGCCATGTCCCTCTGCCAACTGCCAATCCAGATCAAAAATAATGAAAGTATACAACCAATTAGATGCTGGTGCCTCATGTGTATAGTAGAACATAAACACCAGGGATGCCACATCCATTTGTTTTTTTAAGTCAACACAAAGCAGAAAAAAACCTCCTAGGCTGTGAGGTAACAAAATACTGCCCATATCTTTAGAAAGGAATGCTTCCAGTTACTATTTCTGGCTCAGTAAGCAGCTCCAAGTGCTTTCACCAATTGTAGAAGTCTGTTCAGCACATCAAGGCGCGCAGTATCACCACTTGTAGAAATCTGTTTCAGACTAGCTGACATCAGTTCATGAAGGCCCTAGATAATGAGAAGGTCAAACGCCCCTGGCTGTAGGCTGTTCAGGTGATGAGGGACACTGGTGAGGCTGACCAGTGTGTTGCTTTTACTTCAAGTTTGTTTGCTTAGTTCCAGTTTCTTCAGTAGATTCCATAGTTTCAGTTTCTTAAGTAGGTTCAAATACAGTCTATCTTCCCCAATGCGTAGGTTCTTTTCTCAAATCGTCGCCATTGTATTAATGTATAAAAGATCCATGGTAGCTGTAGAGTAGATTGTAGAAGATGGTTTATTAAGATTCAGTTACAAGTTATGAAGATGGTAAGTTTAAGGTAAGTAAGTATATATACATTAGAAAGTTTAGCAGATTAGCCCGACTAGGAGCAGCCTCCCTGCTGCTCAGCCTGCATACTCCAACTGACACTCAGCACATCACCGGGCACCCATGCATCCTATGACATCACCAAGCATTCAGCATTCCACTCATCACAAGGAACTCCAGCATTCCTCCTGGCTGAGCAGTAGGGAAGGTGAGCTAAGGAAAAGGTATGGCAACACCTAAGTCACAACAGTTTTGCTCACCGTCACTAGAGCGCATGTGTTTTCCAAGTCCAGGAGTCTCTCTCATGTACTCCTTTTTAAGTCTCGCCTGGCGCTGCAGCGCGAAAGCGCTGTCGCCAGTGAGACTTATTATCAGCGTGATGTCTCCCAAGGGAGACTGACCGGGGCACGAGCAGATTGTGGTCTGTGGACGCGCACGTACAGCCACGTGCGCGTCCACAAACCAAACGCGCATCCCCAGCATACAGTTTCACGTTCGCGCGTACAGCCACGCGCACATTTCCTGTCCAGCTTCACAGTGTAACTTTCGGGCCATTGACTCACCCGGTCTGGGGGGGGGGGGGGGGGGGGGGGGGTGCTCCTAAACAGTGGCTGGCTGCGGAGCACTCAAGCTCTTCTGCAGTTCTTGTTAGTTCTTCCAGCCTTCAGCCACTCATGTTCACTCTTTAAGCCAGCGATAAATCTCGCAAATAAAGTCTCCTTACAATTTACGGGCCGTGCCAGAATCAATTGCCATAAATTCACCAACTCAAAGCATCAATACAGCAAGACTTACCTATCGTCTCACGACGGAGGATCTTCCATAAAAATAATCCGATGTCTCCGCTTTGCTTTTTCGACTCAAAAGTACTTAACCAATTGAAGGCAGAGGAAGCCAATCATAAAGCTCGCTCGTATTGAGTGACACGCAATGGGCAGTAGTGGAACGGGCAGCATTTGTGCACCTCCCCATGAAGCCCGCAATTGGTTCAAAGAGAAAGATACAGACTCATTGAAGACGGCCCCCTTTCCCAGTAAGAGTACCGCCCCGCCGACAGGAAGTGACCTCTAAGTCGCTGGTGCACGAGGGAACCATTCCAGGCTGCGTGCGCTGCCGGTCATGCAGAAGGGTCTCTCTGATAAGCTGGCATCGCTGATGTCAGACCTCTGTGGCAGGTTTTAGGGTGGGTGTGCAGTCTTATGAAGCTCCGTGTATTCTTGATGCCTTATTTCCTTGTGAGCGCATGGGCACGTTATATACATGCGCACTAAAATATTCTCTTTAAAACCTGTTTTTCACAACTCCCCAGTCGCTCGACAGCAGGAGGTTAGCAAATAACTTCAGCATTCGATAACTTTGTTTTGATGCCGGGAAGCTGAGAATGTAGACAAAATGAAACCTTCGCTGAAAGAAGAAAGACAATAACAAAAGATACCGATGAATGCAAAAAATTAAAGAATAATACAAGAACAAAATAGAAAAAAAAGCCCAAGAGTCAGAGAATGTAAGAAGGCTGTAAAGGCCGAAGAGGGGAAGAAAGTTTTACTGAGAGTCATTAAGTGACAGATATAGCATGCCCTGCAACAGCACAAGCTTCCCTCAAATACAGTGAATATGCCCATGTAGGTGACAAAGCCGTCCTTTCTCACATCTACTTCTTCTGGTAGACCCTCATTGATAACCTAGAGCAAGTTGCATTCCAGGACTTATAGTTTCCATTTTACCATTGAAAGTAAAGCCTCACAAATTCATCAACGTAAGAGCTATTTAGTAGGCCAGATGGTGTCACTCATGCCTACGGTTGCCACATCCTGTGTGTTTTTAGCAACATGACCAGTGTTTTAATGTCCTGATCGGTCCAAAAATGATCACAATTGCTAAGACAGACATTTTCCCCTCATCAGTACACACTTTAAGCAGTAAAATATAAGACAAAATGCTTTAAAAAGAGTTTAAAGCTGCCTTAATGATCCCTGACTGATAATTGAAGTAAACGAAGAAAAGTCATGTTAAAAATGAATACATACCATTTCTATAAATTCATATATAACTATCATGTCCAAGCCTTCTAGGTAATTACTGTTTGCTTTAGTCCTCTTGCACTAGACTCCTGTATTGCTTTTCTCCATACTTCTATTGGCTACACCGGTAGCTCCCGCATAAGCAATAACTACTGCTGCCTATATGGGTGTTGATGGAGACAGCGGGATGTTTAAGCATTATAGAATAACTCCTCATGGGATCTACTATATATTTAATATTCCAAAACGACAAAGTTTCTTTTTTTAAAACTGTCATGTCTAAGCCTTTGCAGAATTTTAAAATGTGAACATATGGGCAGTATTTTGTTCTAGGGAAGGTAGGACCCTACACATGCCACTGAGTCACTTGGAAGGTATTGTCTTACAGATATCAAACCAGCAGCAGCAAAAGCACACAGAGTAGTTACTGTCAGGTGTTCAAGTTACAGCCATTTGGCAAACAAGGCAGTTGCCAGGGCTGAGATGCCAGATTAAAAGGAAAAAACATAGCCTAGATCTGGATGGTTATATTTGTGTGGTATTTGTTTAGCACAAGTCCCACCAAAAGGCAGTTGAGCACTGTACAGGTGTCAAAGGTAAAGATTCAGCAAATGAGTGAATGGAGGAATATCTGGATCCGGGAGCAAAAATGAACGTATATGTCATGCTCTACTGTTCTTTTAAAAGAAGTGTGTCTTTGCCTCTTTTCTAAATACAATTGGGACATTACTGATAGCAGAGCTGCCAAGTTTCAGATTGCTTATGTGCGACATTGCCATGATTTAAGTGTGGCTATGTGTGACAATCCATGCTTTTATGTGTGACAATCCATGCTTTTATGTGTGACACTATGAGTGAAACTTAATTACTACTAAAACCAAGCAGAAAAATCCCCGTAAAGATAAATATCACAAAGTACCCCACTTGGTACCATATGAAGCGCTAGAAGTAAGTGCCAATTGATTTTTGTTCAAATGTACTTGCACTGAGGTAGTGCTGCACATTTGTTGCACACTGCCATTGAATTTAGTCACCTGCATCTGCAGAAAGTAGGGACTACCTACTATCAGCCTGGTAAAACAGTGCACACTGTCTAAGGTTTAACAAGTATAGCTGTTCATCTTTTGATACCCTTTATCATCTCTCATGGCTACAACACTAGTAGGAGCTAAATGCTGAGTTATAGATTATTCCTTGGGGTGATGACAAACAGCTTCTTACACCAGTGGGACACAAAAAACTGCTGCTGAGTGTAGAGGAACTCTCAAAATTATCTGACAAAATGGTCAAGTGCAGGAATGACTAACACAGTGTTGCTGGACCAATTTTCACAGTGGGGGTGCAGGAGAGTGGCATGGGTGTGGGTGTAGTGTGTGTTGCATTTAGGAGCACATGGTCACAAATATATTACAAACCATGGGCAATTGCAAACATTTCTGCGGAGGCCGCAAAGTACTGTCTGTGGTATGCCCGAGGGCTGCACTGATGCCAGGAATGTGAGGAACGGGGTGATGAAATTTGGGCGTAAGGGGATGCAAAACAGATGCATGGTGTGAACAACAAACCTAGCCTTCATGTAACTTCTGGCTGCCACCAACACTCTATTCTCGTGCACCAAGAATTAACGTCACAGCATTAACTTCTAATGTAAAACGAGAGAAGGAAAGAGATAATGGCTGAATTGGAAAATGTAAAACCAGAAAACCTGGCATTAGTCCTGGCTTTCCCACTTGACAAACCTGTGTGATCCTGGCAATTGGATAATTTCACTTTGCCTCCTATTTCTTCATTACCACATATGACAGCCCCATAAAATATACAAGTTCAGGATGTGTGCTCTTGTGTTTTATTTAATAAACTATAATGTTAGAATTATAAAACAACCAAGGCTACACACAAGGTGCACCTGTCAAATGACTTGGCTCTTGGTTCACTAATGATATTGTTATCAGAATGGGAAGACATAAATGTTTCCAAGATCTTGTTTGAATACTATCGCTGCTGATAAATGCCTGTCAATGCAGTGATATAATCTGATCTATTAATATAAAAGGCTCAAGCCTGTTATTAAAATACACTTTTTACAAAAATATGTAGAGAGTTTATCATGTTTTTACATGTTTAGTGCAAGATGTCTTTAAAACTACATGTGTTCCTGAAGATAAGTGGTCTAGGACTCCTTCTTTTCTTATTTACTGTTACTTTAGTTAATTGTAAATAAAGTATGCCCCTTTGTTTCACAGCTTTCTGAATGTTCCTGCTCTGTCAAGTGAACAGCAGCCCAGTGTTGCTGTTCTCCAGGGGGCTGCAGTTAAAGGTCAGGAGGGCGGCTTGTGGTCCCCAGCGGTACTTTGAATATCCCTGTTAAAAACGCATCGTATGGTAGCACCCTCATTTACAGACAACACATTTCTATTCAAATGACTAGTAAAGTCGCACAGATATCCAGTTCTACTGATAAATCTGTATAGTGCACAAACAGTAATGTATGGAAATTTGGTTTTAGTGATTTTGTCATTTACACATCACGTATTTTATTTTTGTTTATTAGCTTTATTCGATTTTTATACAAAATCATAAAAGCACAGACGTGATACATTTAATAAAATTGTTTAAGCACCAAAGTTCATAAAAGGTGATGCAAGCATAAAAGAGATATTAATAAAGGCATTGTGTTATAAGTAACAAACCATATATAAAAATTGGTAAATCAGGTGGTGCACAAATAAAATGATTCCATTGACACATAGTTTAAACAGTGAAAATCCATTACATTTCACAAAATCCGTAAATTTTCTAGTGTGTAGGGGGATAAAGTTAAAAAGATCAATTTACAGGCATCAATTTTGCGGCACTACAGGCGGTTCCCATACATTACATGGTCTTCCTCAAAACAATTAAAATTCTTAAGTAAGAAGCCACTGCTTTGACCTCCAGAACTGTTTCCAGCCGCTTTAGTTTGCAATACGCTGCCCTACATCCTCTGATTCCCCATTTAATGAAGATTGGTTTCAAAAACAATTTCCTGGGTGCCTCAAAAAATTTACAGAAAAGAATCGAATGAATGTTCGATTGGTCTGATAGGCCGTCACAAGGACATTTCACCAGATGTTTTGACCAATCATTACGGTTGGGGAATGTTACCAGGCGGAAAAAAGTGTCCGCCTGAAACCTAGTCAGTAACATTCTCGAAAAAGGGCTATAGTCCAGCAGTAAATATGGCTGTGTGCCTGTATGAAAAGTAAAAGCCTGGCCCATCTTGGCAGTAAATTTATCTTTTACAGTGAGCCATCTTTTATTATCTAAAAAATCCATAACCAGCTTTTTGAGCACACGCCTTGGGACAGATTCTAAGCACGTTAGGTTCTCAAATTATTCTATATGACCAATGTCTGTTGCCATAGTTTTTATATATTGCAGCCATTTAATATTTCTCACTCCATCTAATGTAAGCAATCCGAAATAACATCTCTATTAAGCGATGTCTCTGGGGTAACCCAGATCTTGTGCCACAAGAGAAGTGGGGAAGATTTAATCGTGTCCTCTATATATGCAGTCCCCAGTTCTCTCTCCCTGAAAAACATAGACATGGATTTCGGTGTCGCCAATAGATAACGGATAAGATCATTTTCCGTACGTTGTATCTGGTCGGTTTTAACGAAACGCCAGATGCCCGCACCATAGATGCCAGTAGGGATACATTTGGCTTTGTATATTTGCAAGAGTTCTTTTACTGGGCGACCGCCTAACTTCCTCGAGAAGTTTATCAAGGCTCCCTTTGCTCTGCTGATTGCCAGGTTTCTGGCCTGTACTGCCTTAGACCAGTTTCCCCTGCTATCAAAGTTTACTCCTAAATATGTAAAGCTAGTTGTATTTTCAATTTTTTTACCTGAGCGGAAACCGGATTGTAGGGAGGAGATAATCTGATTTTCATCCGCCCATGTCTGTAGCCTGTTAAGGACGATCCTGCCTGCTACTTTCATTAAAGCATCCAGAAGGGATATTGGTCGGTAGCAGGCAGGATCGTTTCTGTCCTCCTTTTTAAAAATCAGCACCACTATAGCCTCTGGCCAAGTTGTAATAAAGCCTGAGGCGTTAACACTATTTAAAACATTTGTTAAAAGAGGTCCCATACATAGTAAAATTTGATTTCTTTTAATCCTAATAAAATCTTTGTTTTCATCACACTTCACAATTAGAAAAAAGAGATTCATTTGTGCTTTTCAATCTGTTTATTTATTTTTGAAATATTTTTACAGTTCATTTATAGGTATTTAAATTGTGCTGTAATTTAGAAGAAACTGACATCCTGCAGCCATTTCTTTCACACGAGCAAAATTGTCACATAGTTCACTTTACAAAATACTCGTGCTTTGCAGTACGAGAGGAGGTGTGGCGCTGCGGCCAGGGCGACTGATGCTGGAATCTGGGGATCATGGTTCCATCCCTGGTGCCCGCGCAGATTAGCCCAGCACCATGAGACTCTGGGCAATAGCTTGCTTAATCTTCCCAACGGCCCCCAGCGCCTAGAGACCCTTATGGGTGATTGTTCGCGCTTTACAAATGTGGATTATTATTATTAAGAAAAAATAGATTATATATAGTAAATAAGAGCAACATGTTTTCATTACACTTTTTAGGTCTCGCCTGCCAATGCGCTTGCGCATTGCTGGAGAGATTTATAGAAAGTGGAAAAGAAAAGTCTACCAAAACGGCTGCGGATCCCATACAGTTCATGGGAGACAGGCGGGTGCACACCAGCCACTTCACACACCACCATTTGTCTGTGCCTCAAGGCATCAGACTTCAAAGGCTACCGCTCCCCCCGCCCCCCCTTGCACGCCGCCCACCTCCATTTGTCTGTGCCTAGGCATAAGACTTCAAAGGCTGCAGCTCCCCCCGCCACAGCAATGCTGAGAGCTTGTTATCCCATTCCCTCTGGCACGTACTCTTGAATACGTTTCCACTCAAATCTTTGCTTACCCATATCAATTCAGCTTTTTAAGGCTCTCAACATCTGTCACAAGGCTCCCTCCTACACTCACCATTAGGAATCACTACCTTCCTTTTATTTATTTATTTAATGCATTTTTATATAGCGCGGACTTTACCCGAAGGTGTCAGAGCGCTTATTGCTGCACATCTCTTTCTCTTTGCTGTTGGCCGCTTCCCTCGCACCTGTTTGGCATATCTCTCCATGTCCCCTCACACCCGTCTGGAATTCCTCCCCTCGTCCCCTTGTCATTTCCACTGTTTCCTCACCCATTGCTGCCATTAGTCAATGCCCTCCTCCTCCCCTTTACCTCTTAACTCACCAGCCACTGGGAGTTGGGATGGGAACCGCGTGACAGCACTTCTCTTTGTCGGCAAAGCTAACCGTTTACCTTAAATGTGCAATTATTGCACGCACTCATTATTTCTGCATGTTTGTCTGTATATGCTCTAGGACACGTAATGTCATACCTGCTTTTTTTTCATTTATAGGGCGGACAAAAGATATGGACCGTGCAAATCAGCTCATACGAATGTAAAGTGTTTAAAACAAGCGCAAGAGCAAGCAGATTGAAAGGGACGAGCAGCATCCCTATTCATGCAGTAGTTACAGGTGGTGCAAATCAACTCATACGCACATAACATGGAATTGCATCCAGGACAACTCGCTTCAAATGATGGAGTAGGGAAGCCCAATGGCTCAGAATCTAGCTCAGCGAGTTAAGAGCTCACTACTGAAATCAGTGTGCAACCTGCACGTCTTGGGTTCATATGTATCCTCCCTACTCTTGCTCTGCCTTTCATCTCCCTCAAGCCTATAAAAGAAGTACCATTATTTTGGGCAACAGTGACCGCTACTACTAGTAGTGCTATGAGAGCAAGCACTACACGTATTATTATTGTTAATGATTAGGTGTGCAAACTGAACACGGGACATATTACACACTTGTCAGTTTTCCTTATCTTCATTTAAATATAAATTGACGCCAGTGATACGTGTAATTTTTATAGCTTTTATAAGGATGTCTGCATCTATCCTTTGAATACACCGCCCCCCCCCATGACCCACTGTTAGCAACGTCTTAGTGTGTCATTGACCCCCAGGGCCCACCGTTAGCACCCTTCTTAGTGTCACATTGACCCACAGGACCCGCTGTATGAGATTTGTTCCCTTGTGTCTGCTCCATAACCTTAGAATGCCCTCCCACCCCCTGACCCACCGTTAGCATCCTTCTTAGTGGCAAATTGACCCCCAGGGGCCCAGCTCTCCATACCCCTCTCTCTACACCCCTCTCTCTACACCCTCTCTCTACACCCTCTTTCTCTCTACACCCCTCTCTCTCTACACCCCTCTCTCTCTACACCCCTCTCTCTCTACACCCCTCTCTCTCTCTCTACACCCCCTCTCTCTGCCCCCTCTCTCTCTACACCCCTCTCTTTCTACACCCCGCTCTCTCTACGCACCTTTCTCTACACCCCTTTCTCTCTACACCCCTCACTCTCTACACCCCTCTCTCTCTACACCCCTCTCTCTCTGCACCCCCCTCTCTGCACCCCTCTCTCTACAACCATCTCTCTGCACCCCACTCTCTCTGTACCCCACTCTCCTCTGCACTCCTCTCTCTACACCCCACTCTCTCTACACCCCTCTCTACACCCCTCTCTCTCTCTCTACACCTCTTCTCTACACACCCCTCTCTCTCTACACATCAATCTATCTATCTATCTATCTATCTATCTATCTATCTATCTATCTATCTATCTATCTATCTATCTATCTATCTATCTATCTATCTATCTATCTATCTATCTATCTGCCTCACTCTATCTATCTATCTATCTATCTATCTATCTATCTATCTATCTATCTATCTATCTATCTATCTATCTATCTATCTATCTATCTATCTATCTATCTATCTATCTATCTATCTATCTATCTATATAGCTATCTATCTATCCATTTTATTTTTTTATTTTATTTATTTAGAAAGTTTTATATAGCGCGAACGTGACCCTTGGGTATCAGAGCGCTTCACAGCATACATATACATGAGGTAGATTAGAAATACAGAATACATATACATGAGGTAGATTAGCAATGCAATTCACATAGCGTTACCATAAAGGGAATGAGGTAGGTGGTTATAGTTCCATATATTAGGTGTAACCTACTGCTACAATTCACATAACATTGCCCTACCGGACTGAGGTAGGTAAATTATAACTCTAAGTAGTAAGCGTATCACACTGATAAGAGGTAGATTTGGCATATGTCAATCACGAGCTATATTCTGACTATGTACACTAGTTTGTTAAGGATTCGGTTAGTGCTAACACCGG
The DNA here is from genome assembly GCF_964263255.1 of Lissotriton vulgaris. NCBI lineage: Eukaryota > Metazoa > Chordata > Amphibia > Caudata > Salamandridae > Lissotriton > Lissotriton vulgaris. The sequence continues at coordinate 1,331,181,323 of NC_141687.1, forward strand.
GATTACATAATGCTATAATTTCAACCTGCGTCTTTCCCCAAATTGACATAAATGCTATAACTGTTCTTCGATATCCTACTAAATTGCGTGCTAAATTCCTGTATAGACCATACTGACTTGGCTTTGATTGTGCAGTCTTCTTCTCGTTCTAATCAAGTGTAGCGCCTCTAGGTTGTTACTGCTTACTGGACATTGATTCTATTTTCCATTCGATGCTCCGTGTAGGCACCTTTCAGATGCAATGGCATTGAAGTCCGTACTTGGCTATGTAAGGAACTTACTCATTAGGAAGATCTTAGCTTCCTTTTTGAATGCAGAAATGTTAGTAATTTTTCTGATATTCGGAGGGAGTGAGTTCCAGACTCTGGGGGCTGCCCCACAGAACGCTCTGTCATAAGTTTTCTTCTTCCTGAATATGGGTGGCCTCAGCAGCAGCTCCTTGACACTTCTGGTAGGTCTGCAACCTCCCGATATCTCGATCTTCTGGGCCAGGTAACTCGGTGTTTTGTAACGGAGTGCTTTGTGGGTGATACATGCCATTTTAAATTGGATTCTGGCTTCATATGGAAGCCAGTTTAACGCTTTTGGGTGAGGTGAAATATGGTCGAATTTCTTCGAACCGGTGATGAGCCTTGCAGCTGCATTGAGGCATGCTTTTAGTGGTGCCGTGGACATTTTGGTAGGCCTGCTAAGGTTGTAAATCCGTATTCAATCCTTGAGATAACTAAAGATTGAATTGCCAGTTTGAGATCTGCCGACGAGATGAACGGTTTCACTTTCCTTAAGTAGTTCAAATGAAAGCGTGCACTTTTTGCCATTAGTTTGATGTGTGCTTTCATGTCTAGATTCTTATCCAAGGTGACTCCTAACGATTTGGCTGAGTCCACCAACGTAGGGGTGCAGTTTAGTGCTGTGATCATTTTGGTCCACTCTATCGTCTCTGTATTGTTCTTTGGCGGTGAAATTAATAGGAATTCAGTTTTTTGTGCATTCAGCTTCAGGTGATTACTGGTTAACCAATAAGTTGTCTTTCTTAAGGCCTCATTGATTAACTTGATGTCCTCTAGAGATGCTACTTTGATGTAAATCTACGTGTCGTCCGCGTACATGTGGTAGGATATGCTTGCGTCTTGGAGGATTTCTGTCAGAGGTTCAACGTATAGGTTAAAGAGTGAAGGAGATAAGGTAGATCCTTGAGGGACCCCGATCGAGTTTGGACAAGAGGGGGATAAAGACTGGTTGACCAAGAATCTTTGCGATCTGTTCTGAAGGAAGGATTCAAACCATTTCAGTACAAGTCCTGACATTCCCATCCTCTTGTGTAGTCTGTCCAGAAGTTTTCCATGATTTACCGTGTCGAAAGCTGACGATAGGTCTAGAAGGACTTGTAGGCATGTTCTATTAAGATCTAGGGCCTGTAAGGCGTCATCAGCGATATGTAGGATCGCTGTTTCCGTACTGTGTCCTGTTCTGGATCCTGATTGGCAGTTGTCCAATAGTCTGAAGTTTGTGATGTGTTGGCTTAGTTGATTTTGTACGCATTTCTCAATTAGTTTGGCCAGTAATGGAATATTGGTAACTGGGCGAAAGTTATTAGGATCTGCTGGGTCCGCTGTTGGTTTCTTGATGATCGGTGTAACTTGGCCTGCTTTTAGGCATTCTGGAAGGACCCCTTGTGATAGCGACGCATTTATTATTTTTGTCCATATTGGGATCTATCTATCTATCTATCTATCTATCTATCTATCTATCTATCTATCTATCTATCTATCTATCTATCTATCTATCTATCTATCTATCTATCTATCTATCTATCTATCTATCTATCTATCTATCTATCTCCCTCACTCAATCTATCTATCTATCTATCTATCACCCTCACTCTATCTATCTATCACCCTCACTCTATCTATCTATCGCCCTCACTCTATCTATCTATCTATCTATCTATCTATCTATCTATCTATCTATCTATCTATCTATCTATCTATCTATCTATCTATCTATCTATCTATTGCCCTCACTCTATCTATCTATCGCCCTCACTCTATTTATCTCCCTCACTCTATTTATCCCCCTCACTCTATCTATATATCGCCCTCACTCTATCTATCGCCCTCACTCTATCTATCTATCTATCTATCTATCTATCTATCTATCTATCTATCTATCTATCTATCTATCTATCTATCTATCTATCTATCTATCTATCTATCTATCTATCTATCTATCTATCTGTCACCCTCACTCTATCCATTGCCCGGTTCGCGCTATATAAAACTTTATAAATAAATAAAATATCTATCTATCGTCCTCACGCTATCTATCTATCTATCGCCCTCACTCTATCTATCGCCCTCACTCTATCGCCCTCACTCTATCTATCTATCTATCTATCTATCTATCTATCTATCTATCTATCTATCTATCTATCTATCTACCACCCTCACTCTATCTAACTCTTGCCCTCACTATCTATCTGTCGCCCTCACTCTATCCATCGCCCTCACTCTATCTATCTATCGCCCTCACTCTATCTATCACCCTCACTCTATCTATCTATCTATCTATCTATCTATCTATCTATCTATCTATCTATCTATCTATCTATCTATCTATCTATCTATCTATCTATCTATCTATCTATCTATCTATCTATCTATCTATCTATCTAACTATCTATCTAACGCCCTCACTCTATCTGTCTATCTATCTATCGCGCTCACTGTCTATCTATGGCACTCACTCTATCTATCGCCCTCACTCTATCTATCGCCATCACTCTATCTATCTATCTATCGCCCTCACTCTATCTATCTATCTATCTATCTATCTATCTATCTATCTATCTATCTATCTATCTATCTATCTATCTATCTATCTATCTATCTATCTATCTCCCTCACTCTATCTATCTATCTATCTATTGCCCTCACTCTCTCTATCTATCGCCCTCTATCTATCTATCGCCCTCACTCTATCTATCTACTGCCCTCACTCTATCTATCTATCGCCCTCTATCTATCTATCGCCCTCACTCTATCTATCTACTGCCCTCACTCTATCTATCTACTGCCCTCACTCTATCTATCTATCACCCTCACTCTATCTAACTATCACCATCACTCTATCTAACTATCACCCTCACTCTATCTAACTATTGCCCTCACTATCTATCTGTCGCCCTCACTCTATCTATCTATCAACCTCACTCTATCTATCTATCGCCCTCACTCTATCTATCTATCGCCCTCACTCTATCTATCTATCTATCTATCTATCTATCTATCTATCTATCTATCTATCTATCTATCTATCTATCTATCTATCTATCTATCTATCTATCTATCTATCTCCCTCACTCAATCTATCTATCTATCTATCACCCTCACTCTATCTATCGTCCTCACTCTATCTATCTATCTATCTATCGCCCTCACTCTATCCATCGCCTAGTTCGCGCTATATCAAACTTTATAAATAAATAAAATATCTATCTATCGCCCTCACTCTATCTGTCTATCTATCTATCTATCGCCCTCACTCTATCTATCGCCCTCCCTCACTTTATCTATCGCCCTCCCTCTATCTATCTATCACCCTCCCTCCCTCTATCTATTGCCCTCCCTCCCTTTATCTATTGCCCTCCCTCTATCTATCTATCGCCCTCCCTCTATCTATCTATCGCACTCACTCTATCTATCGCATCACCACAGTATCACTCAGCACCACCACAGCATCACTCAGGAGCACTGCAACATCACTATGCGCTACCGCAGCATCACTGAATGCCACAGCATCACTCGTCGCCACTACAACATCACTCAGCGCCACCACAGCATCAATCTGTGCAACCATTCAACAACAACTCGTTCAAACATGTTCTCTCAATGTTTCAAGCTTTATTACAAATGTCACAAAAAGAAGTTACTATTTCACATCTGTTCTTGGATATTCGTCACAATAAAATACACTGAACATAATCTTCACAAAAGTTATTTACAAAAGTTTAAGCTATTGCCATTATAAATTACAATAACTTTTATTTAAGTATTAATTATTAAAAATAAATAAAAGCCATTGTTATTTGTAATATCAATACATCTAAGTCACGTAAATACAACACATATTGCATTACAAATGCTATAGGTGTCACATTTGCGAAAGCTAAAACTATTGGCATTGTAAATGACAAAGCTATTAATTTAGCTATTTTCAAAAACAACACATAAATACAAAATGTGTCATTTGCAATACCAATAGCTCAAACTTTCCTAATGCGAGACCTATTGCATTGCAAATGCTTGTTCTCTCTGTGTTCATGTTGCTCTTGCCCTGGCTGTGTGCTTCTCCTCTGCCCATGTGTGCTTATCCTCCCCCCATGTGTGCTTATCCACCCACCATGTGTGCTTATCCACCCCCCATGTGTGCTTATCCACCCAAGTTGAGTTTTCAGCTGTGAGTTTCTCCCCTACAGTTCATTGCTGCACTCCCTCTTTCTCATCTGTTTGCTTCCCGACCCACTCACGCCCTCCATGTTCTTTTGCCCGGCACGGCTAGTTCCATGTTGCGTGCTCTCTGTCACTCATTTCCTCTCCAAACCACCCCGTCCCTCAATGTTCCTTCCCCCTCACCAGTGCCCTCCATCTTCCTTTCCCCTTCTGGACTCTCTATGTTGCTTCCCTCATTCAAACCCTCCATATTGATTCCCCCGACCTCACCCTCCTGATCCTTCTGTTTCTCTCCGTGTTGCTTCCCACACCCACCCTACTTTTTATTCCTATTTTTGTTTAGTGTTTTTTTTTGTAGGCATGTGCATACTTTGGAGCATATCTACAATGAAATATCAGAGCACAGAGCGGCGCCAAATTTGTCAGCACCACTCTCCAACATTTCCAAAATGCAGGGATGTGCCATATTTACAACAATACGGCACACCTATATGCTTTACTTGGCACAGGTGCTAAAATGAGCTGTCTAGCACCAATGCAGGCACCTTTGCACCATAGGGCAAGGGTGCCTGCGTTGCAAGGAATGATTGTTTGTTTATGTGCAGTAAGGTGTCCCTTCCTGCACATAAGCAATCCATAATGGCTATTTGTTACTTGCAGCACACATAGAAGTAAATTTTCATTATTTAATGATTGTTTTTGTGTGCTGGAAGGGAAACCTTCCTGCACATAAACAAGCATTCATGGCGTTTTGCTTTTCCTATGTGTGCAGCACACATTGAATGGGGAAACAAGGAGAAATACTTCTATTTCTCCTCGTTTTAGGTTTCGCCTGGCGTCCACTGCACAGCAGTGTTCGCGCAGGCGAAATCTTATGTTAGACAGTACGGGGCTTTGTCCCGCCTCTCTCTTCCATTGGCTAGCTCCATAACTGGAGGCTAGCCATTGGAAGAGAGATGTGTCAATCTTCGCGGGAGCAGATTCGTGGGCGTTCTGTAGATTTTTACTCATCCCGCCCCTTTGCAATCGTCATTGCGGCTGTGGGCGGTGGTTTATTATTTTTAAGTTTGTTTTGGTCATTTTGAAAGTGTCGTTTGCAGGGGTGGGTTGCGCGATTTCAGTTTCCTCGCTTTGCTAGCAGGTAAATGGCATTTATTTATGTATTTATTTATTTTTTAACATTTTGTTTTTTACTGCATCCGTGTTGCTGCAGGTTGGTAACACATTCAGAGTAGGCAGAGGTTTGCCTATTGAAATAACCGGTTGTCCTTTCCAGTACAAAGCGACAGAGGATTTGTAAGAAAGAAGTGCTACTGTTACAAAGAGCATTGTGTTCTGACCCTTGAGGGAGGGCTAGCCAGGGCGAGGCTAGAGGCTGCTCGGGCTGCCGGGGGTACTCCGCCAGTATTGTGGGGGTGGCGAGACGCAGCGGTCTCTGAGCCAGACAGAGCCTGGCCCAGAGGTGGGCCTGGGGCCGGTGAAGAGCTCCACACCCTCTGCCTCCTTTCCGACAGTAAGCCTCTGCCTGCCTGCTGCTTCCGAGTCTGTGGGGCTCCTGGGAGGTCACAGTCCTGCGAGGAGGGCCGTCTGCGGCGTGGCACCTTGTAGGCGAAGCAGCATCATTAGTATTTTATGCTTTAAGTAAGGGGTAGTCTATAAGAAGCGGGTGGAGTGGGGTTGAATAATTCTTGTGCTGTTGACTAGTCTGACCGAGAATGAAGCAGTGTTTGTAGTACTCGCTAGAATAACAATCCCAAAATCCAGTGTGAAGACTGAGCATTAATCTGCTGCTTTCAGCTGCTCGGAGGAGATTAGTTGCTTGAATTACTTTGAGCAAGAGGGGGAGGCGGTAGGCGTTGTCAGACCTAGTCAATGAGTGGTATGAGAGCGAGGGAAATTAAAGTGTGACCGTTTTGTGCGTTTGTGAGAGCGCAGGCAAAAATCCATCCCAGCTTTAATACGTACATATGTGTATGCGAGGTTGTAAAGAGCAGAAACTTTTTTCGTTATTTTTTTTTGCGTGTTGGGCATACGAACATTTTCCAACATATGGGTCTCCAGTCTTTCCATGCAGGTGCTTCGCATGGAGATGTATTCAATTGTCGATGTTTGTAGGGTAGATCCTGTACAGAACTCAGACGTCATGATCTCCTCCGCCTAACAAGCTGCATTGCATTCCTCTCGCCCTAAATAAGGTTAAGGAGTTCTAGAGCTGGATGGATTTGCAAGTTTAAGGTCCTACATGGTCTCCCCCACACACACACACACTCACTGTGCCTTTGGATAGGGTTTGAATCGTACTCTGTTTCCTTGCCAGTAACCTTGAGACGTACAGTACCCAACATTGAAGGTACAGTTCTGTGGGTGTGCAATTTAATGTAACCTCATTAACTAAAGCCTAAGCTCTTCTGTCAAACATTATCTGAATATGATGCCACTCTCTTGGGCTCGATGTATGAAATGGAAAGGTTTTGCAGAATGTGTAAAATATGTCATCTTTTTCATATGAAGGCCAAATTGTGGCAAACTGCCCCACCGGTGGAGACGGGAAAGTGGGCAAATGTCAGTTTTTCCCACCCCCCCTTGTTGCTTGTGTGCGTGAGCTCCTCACCCCCTCCCCCCTCGTTACCTGTGTGCGTGAGCTCCTCACCCCCTCGTTGCTAATGTGCGTGCGCTCCTCACCCCCTCCCTCCTGGTTGCTTGTGTGCGTGAGCTCCTCACCCCCTCCCACCTCGTTACTTTTGTGCGTGAGCTCATCACCCCCCTCCCCCCTCGTTGCTTGTGTGCGTGCGCTCATCACCCCCCCTCGTTGCTTGTGTGCGTGAGCTCCTCACCCCCCCCCCATTCGTTCCTTGTTTTGCACATCTTTCCAGAATGAGGCCAGTAGAAATAATTAATTTTGATTTTATGGGCAATCCCAAGGGGCAGGGAAATTAACATTGTGAGCGAGCCAAAGCTCAAGTAAACCCTGTCGTGGCATCAGTAGAATTCGTGGCTCAGAAATCTATTCTCTTTGGGTCGTCTCTACGATTGCTTCATCTGCTTGTGAGTGTGAACCCTGTAAAATCTACTAGACATCCATGGCCAATCATTAGTTTAGTGGAAGAAAAGAGGCCACTATAGTCTCTTCCTAGCTCTAAACGATCTCAAGGACAAAAGAGGAGAAAGCGGCGAGGTTTCGCTAATGAATAGATTCTTACAAATATCTTTGTTTTGGTTCATTGGAAAACCTTTACAATATTGCACGCATATTAATGCAATAGAAGTGTATAGAGAGGCTGGTTTTAAGTCAATATTTTAAGAAAGGCCTTTAATATCTAAAACCAATGCAACCCCTGTCTCACAAGTTTATTGAACATAAACGCCATCCGCCCTAGTTACATCTGATTACCTTGTTCATGCTCGTTGTAAATTTAATCTATTTTTATGAGGATGTGGATTGAACAACAATACTGATCGTGGAGCATCAAGTATATTAGTTTAATCAGATGTAGGGGTGCTTGTTACTAACAAAACTGCATCCTTTTCAGCACAGGTCAGCCTAGTGGAGGTAGGTAAAGTCTGTGAGAAAAGTGAAATTGTTAAAAGCGCGGTGGTTGTTGGTTAAGTGCCATTGTCTTTTGTTTTTGTTGCTGAAGATGCATGGCGGAAAAAACTGCTTCATTTCGAAGTGGTCACGGTGATAATTACTTCCCGTTTTTTAATTGAAAGTAATGGGTTTGCTGCTTTAGGGCCCGGCTACCGTTCTAACTTGCTGCGAGTATACTTTAAATCCGTGATACTCAATGTACGGCCCATGGGGCCGCTTGCGTCCACCTTGACCTTTACATGCGGCCCCTCCTTGTAAACAGCACCTGTGTGTGGGGCTCGCAGTGTGTGGGGCTCGCAGTGTGTGGGGCTCGCAGTGTGTGGGGGGGGCTCGCAGTGTGTGGGGGGCTCACAGTGTGTGGGGGGCTCGCAGTGTGTGGGGCTCGCATTGTGTGGGGGGGGCTCGCAGTGTGTGTGGGGGGCTCGCAGTGAGTGGGGGCCTCTGTGTGGGTGTGTGGGGGGGCTCGCAGTGTGTGTGGGGGCTCTGTGTGGGTGTGTGGGGGGGCTCTGTGTGGGTGTGTGGGGGGCTCTGTGTGGGGGCCCTGTGTGGGTGTGTGTGTGGGGGGCTCTGTGTGGGTGTGTGTGTGTGGGGGGCTCCCTGTGGGTGTGTGTGTGTGGCATTTGCGAGAGATTAAGCTATTGGCATTGTAAATGACAATGCCATTTATTTATCTGTTTTCAAAACCAACACATAAATAAAAATGTTGTCATTTACAATGCCAATAGCTCTAACTTTTGCAAAGGCGCAACTGTTGCATTGTAAATGCTTGTTGCTTTTTCTAAGGCCAGCTCTTTCATAGCATTAGATTTTGACGCTGCCTCAGATTTACACATTCTTGTAAATCTGGGGCAGCATAAAAAAAAATGGGTGTTACTGTGGAATGCCCACAGCAACACCCACTGCACGCCACTTTCACGCTAAGTGATGCATGTAAAGGAGATGTATTTACAAGGCGGTGTTAAGCCACAAAAAGTGGCTTATGCCGGTTTGTAAATATAGAGAAAGGCATTACATCACCAGAACGTCGGTAAAAGTTATGGTGGCGCTATCCCCTTGTAAATCTTCCGCTTCGTGCGTGCACCTACAAAAGGACCGCCAGTTGTGTCATAGGCTTTTTAAAAAAAAAAAAAAAAAACATGCGGCACAGCATCTTGGATTTAGAGGTTAACAGCTGGTGCATCCATCAAAGAGACTTGACGTATATATTGTGCTGTCCTCGTTTATGAATAAAACAGAATCTTATGGTCTCAGAGTCCTGTGGGCCATGCGGGATCTGTGCCTCTACCAGGCTCTGGGTGTTCCTTGCAGATGACACTCTAGATCGTCACGTGATGATGTGTTTTAGGTTTTTGGGGCTGTCATATATTTTCTCACGCTGTACTGTAGATAGATTCTTGAAATTAGCAAACTGCATGGGCTTAATATGTTTTTTTTTACAAGTAACTGGGGCCTAAAGTTTTCATTAGTTACTAACTTATTGCCAGTGCTGTCAAACGCGGAGGCTGACGAAGACCAGGGCCGCCTAGTCTCGGGGGTTACAAGGAGGCCTAGGGCAACTAAGCAAAATGGGCACTCTATCCCCTTGCAGACATGCCTCTATAATTAGGGTGCAGAGGGCCCTGATCTCTGGGCCTGGTGCCAATACACGTGCTGTGGGGCTCATACCTACGTCCCTGGCCTATGCTTGATCCTACTTCAAATCCCTTTCTTCCACTACCCTACACTTCGTGGCTCCTTATCTGACTCGTGTGTGCGCTGTTCTATCCCTGCTTTCTTGTTTGTCACATTTTCCTATCTTTCTCTTCCTACTTTGTCCGTTTTCTGCCTTTTTTTCCTCTATTGCAGGGCCAAAGTCTGAAGAAGGAAAAAAACGTTGCCAGGCACGACCCATAAATGACAACGAAAATAGGAGAATTGTTGGTTGAGAGGTCTTTATGTGAGGATGGTATCGCCGCACCCACGCCCACAGCACAATATGGCACCCTGTTGACATCCATCTTGTTTACAATGCAGTTGAGAACAGCAGATCCGTGGGTAAAACGTTATCGATCAACCCGGGTAAACTTTTGTTTACCGTCTTTGTCGAAGAGAGCGCTCCCGACAGGGAAAGACAAGGCAGTGAGCCCAGACGATCCCTATCTCCCTCGAAACGAAAGGCTTGAGGTGACTTTACTGTAAGGCACGCACTGCTGCCCTAACCAGCTTCTCTTAATGGTGTCTGCCCACTGTTTGAGAAGAAGGTGGGGGCAGGGGTTCCCCTCCCAGAGTGTGTCTTTCTACCATTTACCTGCTCGCTTTCACCTTTGAGTCTCAGAAACCAGACAAACCGGCAAAATATTTGTGTAAGGAGCGAAAAGATGCTTTAAAATAAAATCTAAAGCCAGTGGTCTTATAAAACACAGGTGCACATGCCCCGTGCTCTTATTAGCAGGTCAATAATTTCAGTGAGGATTTTGTAAAACAATAATTGCTGGTCCAAAATTTTTGTACAGAAACCCACTACTTGTGCCTCAGAAGGTCAGGGTGCCAAATACCAAAGCTGCACAGTCTTGATTACACCTGATACCTTCTTAATCAACCACCAGACACTCCTTGCCTCTTTCTCTCATGCTTGCTTTCTCCACTTGCCACTGTTTTCGTCTTTCTCCTTCCCCTTCTTCCCCCCTTTTGTGTTTTTCTCTCTCTTGTTCTGGAGCAAAGTCTTTTGAGGAAAAATAAGGGCCAGTCCTCAAAAAACAGTGGTGGAGGGCCCCTCCTTAAACTAAGAACTGTAGCAGCATATGGCCTAGGCCACCACCGCAACTGAGAATCACATTTCAAATGAAGCTGTGGTGGCCGGCACAGGTAAGAGTGGTGCGGCGGGGTGAGGAGGTGGAAGTCGACAGATGACGGGGTAGGTAAAATGAAATAAAACCACTTACCTTGCGCTTCCATATCACCGAGTCGGCGATGCAGCGAGCGCAAGGTAAGTGGTTTCATTAATTTTTTTTATTTGATTTTACCTACCCCGTTGTCTGTCGACTTCCACCCCCGGCCTACCCTGCCTCACCACTCTTACTTGTGCCAACCGCCACGTCTCTCCTAGGGTGACCACCTGCCATGGAGCAAAAGTCTGGGCACTGTGTGCAAAAATTCAGTAAAAAGGGTCAAAATTCAGGACAAAAATTCAGGACAAGAATCTGGTGACATCTCCTGAGGCGGAAAGCCTGGAGAATTAGCTGCTGTTAATTAAATTTTAAAACTGCTGATATCTTTTTTAAAAATCGTACAACCCACCTCTCCTCACTTGAACATTTCTCCTGCAGCCGATTAGGCGCTGTCACGGGGAGCAAGCCGCCGCCATATTGGGGGTAAGACCGGGTTGCCGGCATAGTTGTTGGGACCTCCCACTCACCTACACCTGTATATAAGTCGCGCCCACAACCAAGCGTGCTGTTAGAACCTGGTGACATCTCCTGAGGCAGAAAGCCGGGAGAATTAGCTGCTGTTAATTAAATTTTAAAACTACGAAACTGGTCCAAACTTCCTTTAGAACAGTGGACCAGAGCTCTAGGGGCCTCCAGACCTCCAATTAACCATGAGCCCCTATCAGCTAACAATAATTACAATAACTGGATTTCAAACTCTCTTGATTCCATACTTCCTCTTTGCAAAACTACTCCAAAACGACTTCGGAAAACTGCCCCCTGGTACTCGGCAGGGCTTAGAGAGAAAAAACAACAGTGTAAAAAATTGGAAAGGAAAAGGCGATTGGACTATGCTACCTCAGATAAAATGTCCTATAGAGAAGCGATAAGATCTTACAAACATGAGATAAAAACGGCGCAATCTGCATACTACACAGGAAAAATCACTGCGGCCAGATCCAAACCTAAAGAAATATTCCAAATTGTGAAAAGTCTTATCAAGCTTCCCCAAACCCCTCCACCCAACTATAACATACAATCCCATTGTAATGATCTGGCGGAATTCTTCTTTCAAAAAAATCCATCAAATTTATTTATCTTTTCCAGACGCAGTTAAGGACCCTCACGCCGATGCTTTATCCCTGACCCTCCAAGAAACTGTGTGCCACTCTTCAAATTTTCTGGATCAGTTCCCTCTGTTGGATCCAGAATCACTTGTACCCATAATGCTGCAAGTAAAAACAGGTTCACCTTGTGACCCAGCTCCCCCTTGCACTTTAGTCACTGCCACTCCTACTATCCTCCCCACCATGCTTGACCTACTCAATGCATCTATATCCTCAGGTATAGTCCCGCCTATGTGGAAACAAGCCATGGTACGAGCACTCCTAAAAAAAACAAATTTGGACGCTAACAACTCCAATAATTATCGCCCTATCTCTCTGCTTCCATGGGCGAGCAAAATCCTCGAGAAGCATATCAATGGGCATTTAACGTTGTTCCTCGAGAGTAACCATCTGCTCGATGCCACCCAGACGGGTTTTCGCCCCAAGCATGGGACAGAGATGGCCCTGCTTGTGGTAACAGAGGAAACCAGAAAGATTCTGGATCGGTGGGGGATCGGTGGAAGTCATCCTCCTCGATCTAAGCGCTGCGTTTGATACGGTGAACCACAGAATTTTACTGCACCGACTTCCTAGTTTAGGAGTATCAGGGAGAGCGATAACCTGGCTTAAATCTTTCCTGAGTGACATATCATTTCAAGTCTATGAAGAAGATATTATCTCCTCCAGTAAACCATTGGGTTGCGGGGCACCGCAGGGCTCATCTTTGGGCCCTACATTATTTAACGACGTATATATGAGACCACTGGCTGAGATGGTCCGTCCATATGGTATTAAGATCATTACCTATGCGGACGATACTCAGCTAGTTGTCTCCCTCGCGCAGAGGGACAGCAAATTAGCACCAACTGATTTGGTGAGCTGCTTGGAGGAAGTAAAAAGCTGGATGACAGCATCATGTCTCAAGCTCAATGGAGACAAAACAGAGTTTATGCTCCTTGGCTGCTCTACCTCGTTTCCAGTTAATTCTATATGGCCCCCCTGTCTGGGTCCGCCTCCAATACCCAAAGATACCATAAAAAGCCTTGGTGTCTGACTGGACAAGACTTTGACCTTCGACAGCCAGGCTACCAGGCTATCAGACATCTGCTTCGGTCTTCTCAGACTCCTTAAGAAGATTCTCCCCCACCTACCCTTTGAAGCAAAACAAACTGTGGTTCAAGGCTTGATTCAGTCCCGCCTGAACTCTGGCAATGCTCTCTATTTAGGAGCCCCTGAATACACCTTACGGAAACTTCAGCTGATCCAGAACTGTGCCGAGCGCACGTTGCTTCAGCTCCCTCGCAGGCTCTCAGCCAAGCCCGGGCTGAGGAGCCTTCACTGGCTCCCTGTCAGGGAGAGAATCAATTTTAAATCCCTGTGCATCTCCCATCAGGCCTATTGGAAAACAGGCCCGGTGATTAACCATTCATTAATCACTCCATATCAGCCTAACAAACAACTACGCTCTGCCCATGCCTTTTTAGCCATTGTCCCTAAAATCAGGAGATCAAGATCAGGAGGCTGGTCATTTTCCTATAATGCGGCCAAGATGTGGAATTCACTCCCTCTTTACCTGAGATCCAACCCCAATTTGTCCTCATTTCGTAAACAGTTAAAAACTTTCCTTTTCAATAAACACGACAAACTTTCTTTCTGCCAACTGGTCTCATCAGGTAGCACCACTTTCTTTAGCGCTTGGACACCTCAGGGCAGCTATCGCGCTCTATAAAACCCCTTTTCATTTCATTTCATTCATTTCAAAGGGTGATTTTTAGGGACATATATGAAGACTATACCCCACTCCTTTAACAATGCACTTTTCTTTTTACTATATGTTATATTGCACTTTTTGTTCCCTGTGCTTCAAGGCATGTTACATTCAAGTGGTGCATTATGTTCTTGTTTAATGCCCTGAGCAGTGTCAAGGGCATCATTCCTACCAGAATCCACCAAATCATTTTTGGAGCGAAAGTAACAGCAAACTTTTAATTGCTTCTGAACATTTTAAAACTCATGGCAAAAAAAATTGAAAACATTAAAGTAAGTGATTGTTCACCTTCTGCTAGTTAAGACAAGTTGAACAACATCAGGCTCACCACGTTATTAGACATCAAACCTAAAAACATGAGCGATAGAAAAGAAGCACAGACAGAACTTGGAAAATAGTACACAATGATGATCATACCAGGATGTGCTCAACAGTGCACCACCATGTGCTGCACAGGATGCCAATACCCACTGTGGATGTACTCCCACCAATGGCATATTGCTCCTTCACACATAGCACAGTGGATCACCACCCTTACCACATACATTCACAATCTGAGGCACACTACACCACCACCTGCAGAAAAGTGCACCCTCAACCACTACGTAGTATTGGTTAGGGTTCTAGTGGATACCTTTAGAACTAGACGAGGCCAAGATTTGACTTACAGAAAACGGTCTGTCTATCGCTGGCCTCTAGACTCAGTCACAGATGCCAAACACACACAAAGTTGAGCTTGTGGAGCAGGATCTTAGAGAGGGCTGAGCCAGAAGAGGTTGTCAAAAAATGACAAACTTTTAAAAGTTATAAGATTGCAAACCAGGCTGCCCTTAGCTGCTCCGTCCAGAACAAGTGGCAGTAAGCTAACTCCCATTGCCAGGTGTAAAAAAGCAACATGTACAAAAAAGTGTAGAGCAGCAAGGAAATGTAAAATACAAAAAAGTACATCTTCTAAGGAAGGGAAGACAGAGCTGTGTAATATTCAGGGTAGAGCTGTCGGTGGTGCCTGTGGATCCATTTATCTCTCACTTCAGTTCCAGGTGCATACCATGATATTACCATTATGTGATTTGTGATGGCCCATTTCAGGCCACAGCACTGTGATTGCATAAGACTTGGTCATAGATACTTCTGCTTGATTGACATAGCCCCGGAGGTGTGCTACAACTGCTGCAGTACCCTAGGACCAGTTTGGGCTGCATTTGCTGATGGTCCTAGACAGGGACGGGAGCTCCAACATTGTGCATCTCGTTGGCCCACCAAGTCCTGCAATGCCTTCCAACCACTGAGGACTGCAAACTTTCAATATTGAAGACCTCCCAACCTGTGAGATTTACTCTGTGGAGCTATATCACTGAAGACAGTCGCAAGTAGAGCTGCAATATCATTATTGCAGGACACAGTGCTGGGTCTTTGCAGTGGAGTCTGGGTTGGCACTCTCCCAACTCCACTGAACATGAAAGGACCTGCTGGTTCTCCGCAGCTCCCATTGAGTGTGCAGGAGGACCGCCCTGATATATGGCCGCATGGGAAAGGACTTGAGAATGTCTGTCCTAATGAGGGGCGAGATAACTTAGACTTAGTGCATTCGAACTGTGGCGTCCAAAAAACTGCAGCTGAGCCTCATTCCAGGTAGTCTTGATTACTCTACGCAAGCAAACCCAGAACCAGGGAGGAAACCTGAGGAGGGGGATGGAGCAGGGCAGGTGTAGTGCCAACACAAGATAGTACCCGTGATCACTGACTTGTATGATTTCACTGAAGTGTGTAGTATTTAGTGCAACTGTGGGATTATAATGCTTCATACCTGTAAAGGTGAGTGATCACCGGGCTGTAAATCACCTGTGGTGTCGTTGGTGGTTGATAACTGATGCTGAACTTGAGCATCCCCACTCTACCTCCCTGGGAAGTCAGTGACTGCTCGACCTCGCGAAGCTGAGCCTCAAGTATGGAAGGAGTTGCACCTGATCCAGTTTTCAGAACCAATGTCGGACCGTCCCTATTGTATGTCATTGTATTGTAATTGCATTTATATATCGCTTACTACCCCTGAAGAGGCGTCGAAGCGCTTTTTCGGCGAGTTGCACGCTACTCCGGGACCCATAGAGGATTAGTGTTGAATTAGTATAGTGAAACATGCAAGTTCATTTTAAGTGGTGGATAGGTTAGTCAGTATTTGGAATGATAGCAGAAGGATAGAGGAGGACCAAGGATTGTATTTATATAGCGCTTGTTGACGCACGTTATTCAGGAAGCCTTCAAAGGATTAGTGTTGAATTAATATGGTGAAATATGAAGTAATTTCAGTGGTGGATATTAGTCAGTTACTTGGAGTGAGAAGGATAGCGTAGGGATAAAAGGGGAAGAAAGATTTGCATTCATATAGCACTTGTTACCCCTGATGGGTGTTGAAGCGCTTTTCTGGCGAGTAGCACGCCACTCCGGAACCCATAAAGGATTACTGTTGAAAATGAGTATAGTAAAAAATATGAAGTAATTTGAGTAGTGGATATGTTATTCAGTTATTTGGGTAGTATATTAGTATAGTTTAATATGGAATTTGAAAAGTGAACATGTTAGTCTGTTAATTTTGATTGAAAAGGATAGTGGAGGGATAAAAGAGTGAAGGATTTTTTGTATTTCTTTCTTTTTTTTCTTTTAGGTCTTAGCAGTAGGAGGAGGCTTTTGGATGAGTAAAAAGGCGTTTTGGAGGGGAGGACTCAGAGGCAATAGTTTAGAAAGGTTTGTTTTAGGGGATCAGTATAGTAAAAGAGGTGTCAGATGATGCAAGGAGGGGTAGAGGCGGAGAGAGTCTAGAAAGGGTTATTTTGGCAATCATAGTAGAGGTATAGGGTTTGGGATAAATGAGAGAGTGGATGTAGAGGATATATTGAAAGATGTATAGGATGAGAGATAGGGTAGTGCATTGGAAGAAGTAGTAGAAGTAGTTTGAGATGAGTCAGAAGGTTGGGCTAGAAGATATATTGAGCGAAGTATAGGCTGAGAAATAGGGTAGTGCATTGGAAATGCTAAATTAGAAGAGAGTGATAAATACATAGATCCATAATTACATTGAAAGTACATAGATACATAAAGAAGGTAAGTATATGTAGATTAAAGATATTGATAGAGGCACCGGATGAGAAATAGGGTACTGCAATGGATATGCTTTTTCGGGAGAAAAGTAACAGACACACAGATCCAAGTACATGGAAGGTACATAGATGCACAATGGAAGTATGTACATGTAGACCAAAGATGATTTTTATTTATTTATTATTATTATTATTTTTTCTCTCAACAACATAATCATTTTACATGTTTATACAAAGTAATACACAAAGATAGGTACATATCTAAAGTGAAAACAAATGCTTGTATACAGAGGGATATGCTGTAAATGTCTGTTTGCGTATGGTGCTTATGTGGGGAAGAGCCAAATCTTGAGTAGTTTTCTGAAGATAAGGTGGTTGTCAGTGGACCTTATGTTGGGGGGTAAAGAGTTCCATAGTTTGGCTGCTTGAACAGAGAAGGATGTGCCACCTATGGTTTTTTTCTTGTATGGTGGGATAGAGCGAGGTTCCTTTGTTGAATGTGTTTGGTGATTTTATTCCTGATGAAGAGTGGTCCCATTCCATGTATTGCTTTGTGGGTGATACAAAGCAGCTTGAACGTGGCAAGTGACCTCAACTCCAATAGATGAGGTCTACCAGCCCCTTCCTGTCCTGCGTAGCACATTGCCAGTGACGCCAGTTGAACCATTTTAAGGAACCAAAGCCAGTCAAAAATGCACCTTTGGACCTGTATATAGGAATGTCAGGGTATGTTATACTTGCTACAGCCAAGGCAGGGCAGAGAATACACCAATGAGGGCTCCGAGAAAGCATACAAGCCAGAAAGGGACAGCCTGTGATACGAGGCTGCTTGTACAATCATTGTATTTGCTGAAAACAGGCAAAGCAGATGGTGGGGGTGTTACAAATGGAGTAGCATGGTGCAGAGCGGGCGGGCCAAACTCCAGAGGACATGTGCAAAGCATCCAGGCAGTACACACAGGTGACACACAAGGTACACCACAAAAAGAGACCACACCCGATTAGGTGAAAAGAATAACTTTTGTATTGTGTCAAACATACAAGAGTTACCACAGTAGTCTCTATACTGCGCCAGCTGGTGCCAGGGCAATATGTACAAAGGGATTATCTACTTGGCAGGGCCAATCGGGCCGCTGCCAGAACCATTGCTAAGGGACAAAGGATAAATGAAAAAGGAAAGTCCATCAGTCTCATTCCTGAAATGAAGCCATAAAGCATTATCATTTGGCAACCTGAAGCGTAAACCTGAAGCGTAAATCACAATGACATAACACATTAGGCAGGAACATCTGCAATGAAACCTCCTAGCATGACTTTCACCATATGCATGGAATCAGGCATAGAACACATTAGCATGCACGTCACCACATTAGCATTGGTCTAAATCACCAGCCTTGATGCAATATGAGGCAGAACTCATGAGGCAGGAACACAGTGTGCATAAAACGGGGCATAGAAACTTCAGCACTGCCCACCCGGAAACATAGGCATCTCTCCCAAGTCATCAACACATAGGCACCAATGTAGGGTACCGGACGGATAATGAGGCTTCGCATTAGCAGAAGGCACACTGGCCTAACCATACGAGGTGCTCACATTAGGCCCCCACATACGCACGTGGCATCAGAACAGGCAGGAGACATGTAATCATCAGGCATAAGCACATAACCAGTGGTGCACCTCTAGCCTGCAGATAAACACTCTGAAATCACTAGGCAGAACACCAACAGCATAGGTCCAGGAGGCCTAAGTACATTATGCACAACCTTCGCCACCTTGCCATAAGAATAACAGCCTTATACCGTGACATGTGGGCAGGGAGGCATTATCATGGGGCAAAACAACAAGGCCTCCAGGTGGCAGATCAGTATTTTACCGCAACCGTTGCCACTGCCCACTGTCCAGCGGGGCAGTGGTGTAAAATCAAGACCGTGCAGTCACGTGGGAGGCCCCAAAACAACCCTGGGACATTGTAGTCCCTCTTCTGGGTCCGAGGCTAAAAAATGCCTCAATTGCTGCAGCGACCCGCCACTGCGGCGTCGCTGTGTAGCCCCACGGGGCTTCAAGACAATTATGGCTGCGCGTTGCAGCTGCCCACTGCCAGTCGGGGCAGCTGAAGAAATAAGGCCGGCAGGGACACTCTCCGTGTCCCCTGAGATGGACCAACGGGGGGGCGAGCACCGACACTGTGCCCTGTTACCCCCCCACTCCACCAGCAGTCCCCACTGAGGCCCTCACTCACCGGGGACTCCTCGCGGGTGGACTCCTTCGAGCAAAGGACAGGCACTGGTATGTGCCTCGACCGTCCCCTGCTCTCCCAGAACCTCTCCTGTCGGCTCTGTGGTTCCTGCGGCAGGCGCGGGGCTTGCCTCTGCACCAGGGTGCATGGGGGAATTATAGGTGCGTACACCATTGCACCACATTTAACATGGCATCCCACACCACACATGGCCTATACATTTCTCTACCATGGGGGAGACATCCTCAAATGGGGGGGGGTGAAAATCGAAACATTTTGGGGAAAAGGGCCAAGTCCAACAGGGGGCGACAATGTCACACCTCATGTCTGTGTGTCAGGTATTTACACTTTATTGCAGACTTACAACACTAGGAAGGCCCAACTGCTGCATAGGAGAACCTGCTAGAGATTCAGGGGCATAAGACAGGCCCCCGCATCCCCTGCGGTGCGGGGGGGCCTCTAGCTCCAAGGGGCCCCCTCGGCACTGCACTCTGGCCGGAAAGCTCTTATTGAGCCCGGAGGGGGCCCCTCTAAGTACCGTGCAGGGAGGCCCCTCACTTTTTTTTACGCCATATATATGAAAATTGGGAATCTGGACCACCATAGAAAGAGAATTAAAGAGCAGGATGAAGAGCTGTTCCAACTGGTAAAAAGAGTTGTTGCTAAGAAACTAGACAAATAACTAAGAGAAGAATAAGATGGGATAATGTTTAAAACCGGAGAATCTGGGCCCACCTTGAGTATCAAAAAGTATTGTCTACCTGGAGAGTAGTCTCAGCAAAGAGACAAGGAACAGAAAGGGCACAATCAGTGACTGAACACGCGGCAAACCCTCCGTAGAACTCTAGCAGCGTGCTAGTCTGTTGGTGGTGCCTATGGAGGGCGGGTAGGGTCCTGGCTCTTTGGAAGTTGGGGCCACTCTTTGCCCATGCTTTAAAACGGGTCAACAGCCAAGCCAAAGCTGAACCAGTGGCAGACAGATGCTGTCCGTTGAAACTATAATAACAGACACAGACTTTCAATGTAAATAACAGACTGGTGGTCACCCTACTCCTAGGCCTTCCACACCCCCAACAGACTGACTTCTGAAGAAACCTCCCGTCCCGTGTTCGATGGTCGCACAACCTCCACATGGTGCAAACCAGAAGCTGTGTAGAGGTGTCCTGCTCACAGTGTGTTCGCTGTTTGACATTTGCTCTTCATGGTGTGACTTTGTGACGTGTATCGTGTGTTACATTGTACTGTCGTGTGAAGTGGCATAGCCATGGTATAGATATTGTTGTACATTTACTTTTGATATGCACTGAGGGAAGTAAATGCCAAAACACTGCCCGTCTGGCTAGGTTGGTGCTGTGCGGCTGCCTATATGTTTTATTCCTAATTACTATTATAATTTGATGTGCTTGACTATCTCCCACCCCTCCTCCTCACCGTCCACTACACTGCTAGCTGCAGCACTGGCGTAACGAAAGTTGAGGGGGGCCCACCTGCAAAGTGCATGGAGGGGCCCCCACTCCAGATTGAATACGGAGCTCTGAGGCCCGCCTAATTTAGTGCCCATTACCGTACTTTACTATGGCACATGTTAGCGTCTTTTAGAAGATGCTATTGTGACACGAGCACTCTCATGAAACAAGGGCGGACTGCTCAATCCTAACGCAGCAAGGATTAGTTGCATTTATACAGTGCACTTTTCAAACTAAAGAGGTGGGCAAGGCATTCAAAGATCAATCCAGACTCAATCCATATGCCTAGCTTTGACTTAGTTCAAGGTACTCTTGGAACAATCCAAACTTTCATGTGGCTTCTTCCTGCCACCCACGCTTTAACCTTATGCATCAAGAATTAAAGAAAAACTATAAGCTTTGATATAAAACAGGAGAGAAAGAAATACCCATCTTTTGGCTAAATTGCAAAATGTGAAATCAGAAAACCTGAGATTTTCCTATCGTCTCCGCTTGACCAAATTGTGTCATCCGAGGCAAATATTTAATTTCACTGTGGTTCCTTTTTTCCTTATTGCATTTGAGAGCACTTTCAAATATGTGAGTTCAACCTGCGCTCCATACAAGCTCCTCTCTTTTTTTTTTTTTTGGTCCTCATAAATGATAATCCAGCAGAAGGTGTTTATTACGGTATAATCAGGTTTTGGAATTGAATCGTATACCCACAGCCTTCTGGTGTTTCCTTCCCCTGATACAACTGCCTTCAACCTTTGTTTTTTAGGTGGTGGGGTTACCCCCACTTTACCTCTCCTTGGATTAGGATGTTTTAATCCTTGGAACATTAAGTGACTAATGCCTGATTGGGTTTGAATTGTAAAGGACAAGAGGTTGCCAGGTGCTAACCCTCTTCACCGATCAATTTATACAGTCCAGTCTACCAATCCACCAGGTTGCCTTTATCCAATCTGTGCAAGATGGGCAGCACCTGTTTTCCCATCCTATTCTGTATAGTTTCTTGGGAGACCAATGAACCCTATATAAGGTAAACAGATGATTTTTTCTTAATGGAGCATATTTAACAAATGACCAAAGCGTAGTACTTTTTCTATGTAAATTGTGTTAAATAGGAAAGCTAATGCTGGGATGATTTCATCCGCCAAGCTTTATATACTTCACTTGGGATTACATCTGGCCCTGGGGATTTCCTGTTCTTTAAGCATTTAATTGCCAAAGATTCAGGAGTTATTGGCTTATTCAGATATTGTTCTTTATCTTGTGTCAATTTTGGTAGGGGATCATTAAAGAGCCAGGTGGTAATTTGCTCCTCTGGTATTAATAGCTCTTCGTTATATAAGTTATGAAACAAGCCGGTAAAGGCACTCCTGACATCCTGATCATCATAGCAACTTTCACTCGTACCCTCCAAGACTAATTCTTTTATTGAGTTCCGTACTAAATTACCCCTAGCCTTTCAGGCCAGTAACTGCTCACATCCTTCTCCTTATTTATAATGTGCAAGTTTACTGGCAGTACATCTTTTCTTAACTATCCCTTCTAGATGTTCTACTAGCTCTTTCTTTTCATCATCAATTTGCATTTGTATTCTTTTAATTGAATCTTAAGTCAACTGCATCGTACAGATCTGTTTTCTTAGCGGTTATTCTCTTCTCTATCTCCTCAATTTTATTATCGTTCTCTCTCTTCCTATAAGCGGCTTAATTGATTAGTCTCCCTCTAATGAAAGCTTTATACGCATCCCAGATTACACTTGAGGGGCAGAACACGTATTTAGTTCAAAGTATTCTAGGGTATCTTGTTTCAGATTTTTTAGAATCACCTGCTCTCCTAGTAGTGACCTATCCATTGGCCATTTAGATCTAGTCAAGTCATAATCTAATGCTAACTCATGCTGTACCCGGGGGTGGTCCGATAGGTGGACTGCCTTAACCTTATTTCTTAGTCTAGAGTCAATCAAAAATTGTCTATACAGAAAGCATGACCATATTTCTTATTTCTGATCTGCGAACCCTTTATTTTTGCCAGCCTTCTGTCTCCAGGGATCTTCATTATGTTCTGTAAGAGAACTCTCATCTTAGGTGTGTTAACAGTTGGCCTTGATATAGAGTTACCTAGTTCAGGGTCAAGCAAGGCATTAAAATCGCCATCCATTATAATAGGGTTCTCATCGTTCAAAAGTTGTTGAAACAGATCCTGTAATGGTGATGGGTCATCTATATTTGGACCATAATAACTTATCAAGGAGTATTTTGTGCTGTGAATTCTAATTGTAGCAATTACCCATCTCCCTTTAGGGTCTGTGATTATTTTTATTAATTTAGCATGGGCAGAATTTTTTTATCAGGATTGCCACCCCTTTAATATTACAATTCTGTAACATGATAATGTTGTTTTTCGACAGTTTTAGAAATTGAAGGATTCCCCTTCTCCTACCTGCTACTCTTAGACTGTTTATGTTCCAACTTAACACCCTCAGTCTTTGTTTTTTATCCAAGTTGGCAATCTTTCCAGATACAGCACGCTTTCAGCACTCCCTGTTCTATGCATATCTGTCACATATGAGAACCATGTATTTTTTTGTTGTTTCTCCTAAAGCTCCCAGACCTGTGTGCTATTTACATTTTGTGCGCAAAACTTTCCCCCCTTTAACCAAATTGGGCATTGACCTGCCCAGCAGCTCTCATCTCTCCAGGCTTTTTTTATGTATCCTTAAGTATCTATGGACTTAACCTAGTTTAAGCTTTTATTTGCTTTATAAAGCTTGCCACTTCCTCAGGGTCTTTAAAATTATACATTTTATTGTTCCACAGTATTTTTAGTGTGGCATGGAATTTAATTCGAGCCTTAGCTCCTAGGGACTCAAGCTCTTGTATGTGCCTACCTAGCTCCCATTGTTGAGTTGGTGTTTCTTTTGCTAGATCGGAGCTGATACGGAAAGACCATCCATCTTTAGCATAGGAGCCAGCTTTTAATACTTCAGGACGAATCTTTTCTTTGATTGAGTAAGTGTTAAAGTTTATGAGAATTTTTCTGGGCTTATCTCATTTGGGATTTCAACAAAAAGGATCCCTATTAATTCCTTGAATATCCGTTATTAGTTCTTTTATCAAACTTACAGCAAACTCTTTCAAGGTATCACCTTCTTTTCCCTCTGGTATATTGAGATGCCTTAAGTTATTTCGTATAGAGTTGTTCTCTAAAATGTCAATCTTCTCTAGAAGAGCTTTCTCTTTCTACTTGCAAAGTTGGATTTCTTTGCTGTTACCAGCTACCTCCCTTCTCATATCTTCTGTAGAAGTTTCCAGGATTCTGATCCTATCGGTCAGGTCAGTATGCTTATTTTCAAGGCTCTCTCATGCATCGCAGATTTTTGCTTGATTTGCTTCTGACATTGCAAATCTGTATTTTATCTCTTTCAGAGAGTGTATGCAATAATTCCCCAATGTTTTCCTGCCTCTTGTTATGAGGTGATGGCCCCTCAACAAGTGAAGGTGTGGATTTCAATGGGGGCTTGGTCTCAGGATGTGATATGCCTTCTTCCAAGACCTGGTACCTATTGGCTAAGGGTAAGTCAGGTAGCTCCTGGGCCACTCCAGCCAGGTGTCGATCCATGTTGCTCGTACCCCCCAGGGGACCTAAGGCACCAGTATCACTAGTGAGTATATTTTCACCGCCCCCCTCACCTTGAAAAAATACCTTAATGAAGGTGTCATTTTAATATTAGACCCCCTCCCGCTGAATCTGATGTGGTTCCGGAGTTACCACCTCTTTTTTTTTATCGATATGTTTAGAGGTATGGTCTTCGAGGGGCACTCCAGACGAGGGATTGGGGGTCTGAAATATGGGGGATATAACTGGTGGGATTCCTTGCCCACTTTGATTCTCTCCCTGGCACGCGTGTTCTTTTAGTGCTCATGTGCTGAGGGACAGCATGTGGATCCAGCTGAGTCTGTGGCGAGGTCGGCTGAGGCTACACACTTGTGCTGACTATGCCGCCTGGGCCCTGTAGACGAATACGTGCTGCTACCCGCCGATCCCGGTGTAACTGCAGGGGCGGCCAGGAACCAGGGAAAGCTGTGTGTAACTGGCCGCGCATTGAAGGACGACTCATGAGGCAGTGTACTTAGAAGCGTCGCCCAGCGTTCGCCGATCACGGCGAAATGCGAGAAAAGAGGAAAGAACAACAAAAGAGACTCAAAGCGAGAATGAGGGTGGAGAAGGTCTACAGAATCCACCAGATGTGGTCGGCTCCATCCATTCAGGTATGTGTGCCGCCCGAGAGACGAGAGCTCACAGCCGACTCCTTAGCGAGCCGCCATGTTCCCCACCGCATACAAGTTCCTCTCTTGTGTCGAAATTAAATAGATTATAATGTTGCTCCATATAACAGTCTATGCCCCATGTAGGGTGCACATGACAACTGACTTTCCATTTAATTACCAAATGACATTGCTGTCATTTGGGGTGGTCAGGGCTTTGCTCTTGCCCAGCTTCTTAATCCTAACTAAACCCTCATCTCGGCTCTGGCTCAGCTCTCCCTGTTAATTTGTTGGCTTTCCAACCTCCACTACAAATGTCTCTTTTACTAAATAGAGAATAGGTCCCTGAGATATTTGCTAGGTCAATTTGAGTCAGGAACATATGGAAGGATCAACTTGTTTTTTATGACTTTGGAAGGCCAGATTTGTAACCTTTTTGTCTTCATGGAGAAAAAAGTGTGCAGATACAGATTACAACTGACCATGTGCCAAGAATGTAACTTTCAGACAGTCCTGGCTTTTCAGCCATCAGGGTATACTCCCTCTACATTGCTTCCATTACTTTGCCCGAACGTAACATCACCTCAACTACCTCCTTGGTCATTGCATGGTGAAAGGTAAAATAATTATAAAAAAAGTTAATGATATATGTTATTTAGCTAAACATAATGTAACAGGAACTTAATTAAATAATAAAAAAGGAGTATTAGGGGCACAACCCCCGAAATGATGCAATACCCCACAATATAGTGGAGGCAATGAAATGGAAAATTGAAAAGTAACATCAAATTAGCCAAAAGAACTTGGCATTCTGGGTTTTCAAAGTCCATACCTATATGGGAAAAGTGAAACTGCAAGTCCACTCCCAAGAAGCTTAATGCTACAGCATAGGAAAGACAACATTCCTGTCTTGGTTTCTCTTAGTAGAACAGATTTCATCAGGAGAATGAAAAGTCCTCTTATTTTCATTGATGGCTCAAACATTCCACACTACATTGCCAGAGACAATATTAGAATCAAATGACTTCTGTTGTGAACCTCTGTATCAGTGTCACATTCCATGAACCTCTGTATCATCCTTAAAATTCTATTTTGTATTGATCTTTACCCCTTGATAATAAAGACTTAGGGCTAGATGTAGGTAAAATAGATTTACCGATTTTTAATTACCGAATTTTACCGATTCGGTAATTAAAAATCGGTAAATCTAAGCTGTGGACATGTAGGAATTCCAGATGTGCTGGAATACCGAATCTGAAGTATTCGGTATTTACCGAATCGGTAAATACCGAATCGGTAATGCCCATTCATTCCTATGGGCTTTGAAGCCCATAGGAATGAATGGGCATTACCGAATCGGTATTTACCGAATCGGTAAATACCGATTTTCACAAGGGTGCAGGGGGTGTCACTTTGACACCCTCTGGCACCCCCAAAACAGGCTTGGGTGCCATGTGGCAGGCATACGTGCCCTAAGGGCAGGTCCTCCTGTCACATGTGTATGCACACTGGAATCGGTATTTTACCATCAAATTGGATTTGATGGTAAAATACCGATTCTGTAAGGCCTCTGGGACTCAGAAGAGTCCCACCTACATCTGGGAGCTTCATATTCGGTAAATTTACCGAATTTTTATTTTACCAAATCGGTAATTTTACCGAATCGGTAAAAAAATGCCCCCTACATACCTGTCACCCATTTACCGATCGGTAACGGCTAAAATCGGCCATTACCGATCGGTAAATGGCCTGAAACGGCCACCTACATCTGGCCCCTTGTGCATAAAAAAGAATCAAAAGGACGTCAATAGTTGAAGATTATAGTTATCAATTTGGAGCCCTGTAATTGAGACAGTTTTTCAGTGCAAGATACCATGCATTTCGTTATGTTTTGTGATCATTACTGTTTGTTAAAACAATATATTTCCATAATTAAGAGGGAAATGTTTCTTCCAAGTAATACCTGCCCTTATATACTTACAGAGGCTGCAGAGTGCACTAGCATGTTTTAATGTAGCTAGCTTTCTAGCGGGGGCTGTCAGAAGCTGAAAGAGACAGCTTGCACTGGCCTCGGGTTCCATGACAAATTGATGTCAAGTGATTTTGGTCCAGCATTATTACTGTAGATAACAAGAATTGGACTTTTTAACCTTTTTATCAATTTTTAACCGAATTTTTTTTTTTTTTTTATTAAAAGTTTTTTTTTTTTTATTTTACAAACATAAGCACAATTCTGCTTGCACAAGTTATAGTTAACAATTTACAATTACAATCTTTTACTTGATTACTAATTTTTCTAAATATCATCTTTAAAATATGCCATACAGATGATGAAACCCACCACAATAACTTTGAGACGTTTTACACAGTAAGTGAGTCTAATACAAAACATAAGAGTAAAAAAAAATACAGAATACCAGTAACCACAAATTAACCAGTCCTCCCTAATACCCTCAAATGATACTATCTTTGCTTTTCTTTCCATTTACTTAGTGGCTCCCATATTCTTTTCCCCAAGCGTCTTCCTCTCCTCCCTTTCCGAGCATATATATTTTCTTCTATCTTATGAGCATATAACGTATTTTCCAACCAGTTTTGGAATTTTGGGGGATCTTTGTCTAACCAAGCCCTGGCAATTGTTAATCTGTAAACTGCCATTAAGACAAACATGAATTCTGTATACTGCTCATGCTCCTGCTCAGCCACTCCTAGCATAATCCAAGATGGGGTAAGACGGATCCCAATATCCAAAGACTTTGCTAAGAACCCCTCAATCTCCCTGATCAAGGATTGCAACTGAGGACATGTTGCAAAAATGTGTATGCTGTCTGCTTCCAGTTCATTACAGCGGGGGCAATTAATTCCTGTATTCCCACCCCATTTTGCAATCCGAGCCGGAGTAAAATAGAGAAAATAAAGCGTTTTATAGTGCTGAGACTGCAGAGGGGCTGCACTTAGCACTGTGCATCCTAAATCTAAGGAGTCAAGAAACAAATTTCTTTCTACCCCCAATTTTTCTGCCCACTTCTGACTAAATTTCTCTAAATCATCCTGCTTTTCTTTCATCAGGGCTGCGTAAAGGGACCTAATTGTGCAATCTCCCATCAACTTTATTTTCTCCATTATTTCTATTTTGCTAAAGCCTACCGGGCCTCCTGCTTTGTTCTTTAAAAAACTCCTAATCTGGAGGTACTTGAAGAAGCCCCTGTTGTCTATACCATATGACTCACGTAATTCTGAGAACTGTTTAAAGCCATCCTGAGTAAAAAAATCACCTATTTGCGTAATCCCTTTTGTTGCCCATTCTATCATCGTTTGATCAGCAAATATTTCCGCTGGGAGCGATCTATTATTAATCAGATAGACATATCTAATAAACCTCCCCATCTTAACTTTCTTTGTAAAAGCATTCCACACCGTAACTGCTGCCATAACAGTTTTAAACCTAGTTCTCTTAAAATAACTGAAATCTGTACATTTTAGAAAACAATTGTAAACATTTGGTCCAAGTGCAACAGCATATAATTCATTAGCCATGGTTTGCATGCTTACATCCTCCATACTCCCCCCAATTAAACCTTGTATACATTGTAAAACGGAGGCCATATAATACAAACGGAAATCTGGTGCACCCCAGCCCCCTTTTTCCCTGGGGAGTGTCATATATCTATAAGCTCTTCGGGTCTTACCATGCGCCCAGATGAACCTGTTACATAGGGCCTCAATACTATTGAACCAACTGGCTTCAAACAACAGAGGTATGGCCCTAAAGAAATACAAAAATTTAGGCAAAATCATCATCTTAATAATGTTAGTACATCCTACCAGGGACAGATGTAGATTATTCATTTTTTCCAAATCCTTTTTGACTTGAACAATCAAGGGATCCATATTATTTTCAACAATCTTATCAATATCTGCTGTGATTCGCACCCCTAGATACGTTACCTCTCCCACCACTCTATCATCAGTACATACTACCCACTGATTTTTGACGATCTGAGTTTTAGTGCTGTTTAAACTATAGCCTGAAAATTGACCAAATCGCCCTGCTTCACCCTCAATTATACTTATAGCAGTTGTAGGTCTTGCAGTGAGAACGGCCACATCGTCTGCGTATGCTAGCGTTTTCAATCTGGAGCCATTTAACATTAGTGGAGGAATTTGAACATTATTTTCCAGTTTCCGTATATAGGGGTCAAGGTATAGAGCGAAAAGGAGGGGGGAAGAAGGGCATCCCTGCCTTGTACCTCTCTGGATGTTAACTGCTGAAGACTGACCTCTGTTGACCCTTATCTTAGCCGTCGGGTTTATGTATAGGGTTTGTAGAGCCTTTATATATCTTGGTCCTATACCATTCCATCTCAAAACCTCCCACAAATACCTCCAGGATACCCTGTCAAATGCTTTCTCTGCATCCAAAAAAAGGGCAGCCATGGGGTCTTTTAGAGTGTTTGCTACGTCGAATGCCATGACTACCTGTCTAGTGTGCTGAGTTGTTCCCTTGCCCGGTATAAAGCCATGCTGTGATGGAACTACCAGCGCTTTAATTACCCTAGATAGTCTTTTCGCCAAAATTTTTGAAAATACCTTAACGTCTGCATTCATTAACGTAATGGGACGATATGACCCTGGAACATCTGTTGGTTTGCCCTTCTTTGGTATTACAATAATGTCTGCACCCCCCAATGATTCTGGAACAGACTCGCCCACTTGTGCCAACAACATTACATTGAACATTTCATTCAGAAGGGATGGTTGAAAGATTTTATAAAATTCTACCGGTATTTGGTCCGGACCAGCTGCCTTGCCAGATGGTAAATCCCTCAAGGCCTCTACCAGTTCATTCAGCTGCACTGCCTCTTCCAATCCGTTTCTGTCCTCGTCTGTTAGGACAGATGGCTCTAACTCATTTAAATAATTACTAATATCTTCATCCCTTTCCTGATCATCTAGGGTATATAATTCCGTGTAGAAACATTTAAAAACTTCTCTAATCTGATCAGCTTCCTTGACTGTGACTCCCTGAGAATTTTTCATCTCCTTAATATCAGCAATCCCCTCCCTTTGCCTAGCTCGAACTGCCAATATATGCCCTACTCTCTCACTGAGCTCATATACCTTCTCTTTATTTGCTATGTATTTTTCCACTGTCGTTTTCGCCATTCCATCCATAGCTTCATTTTTTAACTCGATTCATTTCAACGCTATCTGATCAATGGGTGATTGTCTAAGTATTGCTGAGATAAGTGCATCCTCCGCTTCCCTGATTAGTTTCTTAATTTGTTCAGCTTCTACCTTTGACTTTCTTTGCATCTTAATAACATAGCTCAATGTTTCCCCTCTTACACCAGCTTTAAAAGCGTCCCACACTATCCCTAATGCTGCAGAATCCCTATTGATCTCCCAGAATTCTTTAATTCAACTGTTCATTCTGTCTCTATAAGACTGATCCTGTAGTAAAGCTCTGTCAAAGGTCCATTGTCTTATCTCTTTATTTCTCCTTTGTCCCACTTCTGCAGTTAAAACTAACGGATTATGGTCTGAAATAATCCTAGGTTCCCTATCAATCCTTACTCTATCCATTAAGTCTCTCGAAACTAGGAAATAATCTAACCTAGCCATTCTCTGATGTGGGGCTGAAAAAAAGGTACTCCCATCCAGATTGGGGTGACATCTTAACCATGGATCTTCCAGCGAGTTGTGCGTTACCATATCTGCAACTGCTCTATATGTCCTTTTTTTCCTCCCTGAGTATTTCCTACCGGGGTCTAAAAAACTACTATCTTCATCATGTAGGTTTAAGTCCCCACATAATATAATAGGCTCCGGCCATTGTGCTAGTTCTATATCTAAATATTGAAAAATATCTGGATCGTCCCCTGTGGAACCATAAACCGACACAACCGTAATTATTTCTCCTCTAAATATTAGTTCTGCTATGACCCATCTCCCCCACTGGTCCTCCTTTTTTCTTTTAACCTGTGTATCATACCGCTTGCCTAAAATAGCTACTCCTCTCGTCTTTGTGTTTTGATTAGTTTTTGCTAATACCTTAAA
Source organism: Lissotriton vulgaris (assembly GCF_964263255.1). NCBI lineage: Eukaryota > Metazoa > Chordata > Amphibia > Caudata > Salamandridae > Lissotriton > Lissotriton vulgaris. The sequence continues at coordinate 1,331,212,259 of NC_141687.1, forward strand.
GCCAAGCTGATCTAGCAAATACGCCTTTGTTCCTTCAATGTGTGTGTCCTGAAGGCACACCAGATCGGGGTTGAATGATTTTAGCAGGGCAGCTGTTTTAAGCCTTTTATTCAACTCATTTAATCCACAAATATTCATTGAGACTATCCTACAGGTCATTGTAGTTCTTATTCTTTCCCATTTTCTGCTTACACCTGTACCAACGATTCTCAAACTGCTTCAATATTTTCTTATCAGTTAAATTTTTTACCACATAGTAATTTAGCTTATCCCCCAAGTCGTTCGCTACTCTCTTCTGTGCATTGTGCTTGTGCCCACCACCTAAGTGCAAGTCTCCTCCCCCCAGCTCCCCCCCCTTTTCCCCACCGCTTCCCACCACATTAGAACCCCTCCCCCTTCCCCCCCTTGGTACAGGCAAATAGGTCAATCCTGACCTATGTGTGGCCCCTATAGTCTGTAGAGTCGCTACTCTCTCTCGTCCTGAATCCTCAAATATTTCTCTTCACATTTTTAACCATACTTTAACCAAATTATAGCTTAGTTTTCTTTCTGTGGGGTTTTTTGTGGGCTATCTGATGGGGTTTTTTGCGGACCTCTAGCTCCACCTTCCTTTCTTTTGTCCAACTCTGTAATCTCTGCGAGATATTCTCCTGCTTTTATTTCTGATGTAAACATCTTTGTGTACCCCTTCCTAATGACTTTCAATCTCGCGGGGAACAATAAATAAGCTTCTGCTCCTTGTTTTTGGAAAGGCACTATCATCTGCCTTAGCTTCCACCTTCTTTCGACGGTGACATGGCAGAAATCTGGGCGGGCAAAAAATGTGTTTCCATCTGCAGTCTTTCTAGAGTCAGGTCTTGCTTTGTCAATTATTTCCTGCCTCGCTAGAAAATTACCTAAAAAAACCAACATTGCCCTTGGCAAGACGCTCTCCTGCCCCCCCCGGTTTCTTTTTACAAACAGAGGATATCTGTGGGCCCTTTGTACTTCAAGTTCCCACTGCCATTTTGATTCTGGGAAGGCTTCTGTTAAGATTTTGATTACATACCCTCTAGGATCTTGCCCCTCCCGTCCTTCCTCAAGTCCCAAAAGTCTTACATTATTGCGCCTCTGGCGATTCTCAAAATCTTCTAACTTCCATTGCAAGTCTTCTACTACCTTTTCTTGCTCCATCTTAAAAGTTTTCCAGTCCGTTATCTCGTCTTCTGCTTTGCTAGTCCTTTCCTCGACTTGTGTTACTCTCACTTCAACCTCTTCCTGCTTTCTATTTACTTTTCTGATAGAGGCTTGTAGTTTTTTTGTGTCTCTTTTTGCTCTTCGGCTTTCTACTCTAGCCTCAGCTTGCATCTGTTTTAAAGTCCCGAACAACATTTCCAGAGTTACATTTTGATATTTTGCCCCTTCCTCCTTTCCACCCTCATTCTGATCTTTTTCTTGGTAAGTTTCCGATGTAGCTGAGTAGTCCCAGGAAAGTTTCTTATTCATACTGGTTCTGGACCCCTTACCATCTCTTCTAGCCCCAGGTCTTTTCTTCTTCCTTGTCGTTAGATTCCGGGAATCATTGCTTGTACCTGAACCTGAGGACTGGTCCGTGGTAGTCCCCTCATCATCATTTTCTAGTTCACTTGCCTCTGAGGTGTTGGAACCCTCATTTACTGAGAAGAATTCAGGGGAGCCTCCCCTCATAGCTCTGTCACCTATGCCTCCTTTGTCAGCCCCCTGTTCCTGCCCAAAGTTTTGTAACTCTCCTATGCTTTTTGTGCTTCCCCAGCTCGGGTCCAGATGCTTAGAGACTTTTTTGTCCAGCTCTATTTCTACATTCAGCAAAGCGTCGAGCATTTGGAAGTTGTTTTGCCTTTCAAGTCGCTCTAACACATTACCTTTCGGGTCAGATTGCAGACCTTCCTCCTCTTCTGGATTCTCCACTGCTGCGAGCCGTGGCGTTTGCTGGATACTTTCTCCCGCAGCGTTCAGCGGTTGCCCAGCAACCAGGACATTGACGATGGCGTCCTCGCGGTCTGCTGCTTCTCCGACGCCTGCGCTCAGCTCCGCTGACAGCCGCTGCGGTTCCGCTTCCCTCTGCTCTCCCGGAGGAAATCCACTCGATTCTCCGTGTTGACCCAGGTCGGGCGCCTGTAGCTGAGTCAATGGAAGCAGTTTAGCTGAGAAGGACTCCGGTAAGGTTGCTTGGCGAAGTTGCTCCTTTGCTGTCACCATCTGTGCGCGATGGGGTTTTCCTTCAGTCTCCGTTAGAGTCTCTTTCGCTAGCTTGCTCGCTGCAAACCTGGACTCAGTTTTCTCAGGCTTTAGTTCAATCTTCTTTTCTTGTCTCTCCGTTTTCTTTAGTAAAGCGCTCTTAGCGGAGCGGCTGAGTTGCTCCGTTTGCTTTCTGGCCATGACAGCAGCCGCTGCAGTTAGCACTTTAGGAATCGCACCTTCTTTTACCGCCGAACCTTTAATCGTTCCAGCCGATGCTGATGCCGATGCAGTCTTATCCTTAACTTTGTCTGGCTTGGCTCGATGCGACATTTTGCAGGATGTTTTATAGGATGATTTAGCCGTCTTTGTTATTCTTGTCAAACGGCTGAGCAAAATTACCCTTGCTTTAACCACTAGATTTTTAAGCAAGCCGGAGCTGAATACCCCTGCCGTTATACGAGTCAGAAATCCATCCAGGCCCCACATCCCCGTTTTCTCAATTCCAGTCCATCCAGTCCATCCAAACCACGGACGAGAGAGAGGAAATTAGCGACTATCCTCTACAGAGCCACGGCGGCCATCTTGCCTTAACCGAATTATTTTTTATTGTATTGTATTTTTATTGGTACACTGGAAGCACTTTGTAAAATTTGAGGAAATTATGTATTAATAATACTATTAGTGTTTTAATTAACTGAATAAAGAATATTTGACTGACTGACTGAAGACAACAGTTTCATTAGGTACTAAAAATTGCCCTGGAGGAATTGGTTAAGTGTTATTAACTGGATACGTTTTCCATGCCTGTGAGTTTGGATGTCCTCCGCATTTCTCAACTATGGGAAAGATCCACACTGGGAGTTAAAGGGTGTGGGGTATGAAAGTAAGAGTCTAGGGGATCTTGTTTCCATGGTATTTGTGTTTATGTTTATCTGTAAATGAAGAATTACAACCTGAAACCTTTTGCCTAATAACAAATCCGTATAATGGGTTAGAAGCAATGGAATGTTTACATTGATAGGTGGTAGAAGTGTTCAGGGATCATTCGGATGAATATCCATTACATTACCCACAATCATCATGTCTATTTTGGTAAGAAAATATATATATAGGTGGTTGGGTCTGTGATCAGGAGACTAGGGGGCATAGAAAGTAAGAGCGTTCCCAGGATGGTGCTTGAATCCTGCAAGTTGTGCCTTCAGGGAAGACTAAAACACAGGAAGGTAGAATTAAACATAAATATCCATGCAGGGTGTTCTAATGGAGCAGTCCTGGCAATTCAAAGAACTAACATTGAGATGTGGCAAAGGGTGGCTCAGGGCAGCGAGGTGGTTGAGGTTTGTAAAGGCAGCAATAATGTACCAATATATCTGGAGACATAAATAAATTGTAAAAAATAGTAGGGGGGAGGTGATTTGAAGACAATGATGAGCACTTTCAAGAGTGCATGGTTTTAACTGCTAGTCTATAACATTGTGGTAGTATGGAAATGATAATGAGTTTCATAAACCAAACAAGGAAGCAATGTAGCACTGCAAAAGAGTGTAGGCAACAATTTAAGGTTTTGTGTATTGGAGGTATACAACAGTGTGGGAGCAGAACCTCAAACCTCAAAATTCAAGACACCCCAAAATTCAGGTCAACCCAATGTTACCTATGGTGATTCTACTCCGGGGCTGATCTTGATGTGAATGGCACCCTCATCACCATTAGACCCAACATTAGTATATCAGAGTTTCATATTAATTTGGGCTACTCAATAATCAAGTTCTAGATCAGGAAAAAGTTCAAGGCTTTTATTACAAAATCTCAAAGTCAAGCAGTAAAGAGTAAACGTTAAAATGCCAAGAATGATCAAATGAAGAATACATAATCAGAAATCAGAATTATTTTAAGTCCAAAATGACCCCAAAAAATCATAAAGAAATCAGACAGAGTATTTAGCTATAACAAGTTCCGAAAAATCTCCTAAATTGACATGGCCCCTAGAGGAACAGGTAAGCCATCTCTAAAATCTTTAAAAATTTGACATACTCCCAGAATCAAGGGGTTCTTATCCAAAATGACAAATCAGAGAAATCCACATCAACAAAACTGTGTTAGCACTATACCTTCTTCTAAGAAATAATCGAGCGGTATCTTCAGTGTCAAGTTATTATTATAGGACGTTCAATATGCAAAATTTCTTCATAATGGACTATACACTAGTCAAAGAGTGCTAATCCCAGCAACAGAACTACAGCAGAAGGACCATGAGCACTAACAACAGTTAAGAAAACTAGAAAGATCATTCATAATACCTGTACATGAGGAAAATCACTATCGCGTCAGCTTATCTTTGCTCTGCGAAGCCTTTGGGGAAATAAGATATGCAGGGGAACGAGGTGGGATAGGGGAATGAGAAGGAGTGAAATTAGCAACACCAATACTGCATTCATGTTAACTAACATGGTGATTTAAAGAAAATGTGGTAGAGCTAAATTACATTAATAAAAAGACTTATGCACTTCATATGAAACTCGTTTTAACTGAAATATCATTAATTCAACATTTGCATCTCAAAGTTACAAAAGTGATTTGATCCGCACACATTATTAGCAAAAAGTCAGTTCCACCAAGTGAAATTATTCAAACGTTTCTTTATTCTTTATTTTTTTTCTTCACAGGTTCTGTACATTTTTGATGCGAAACGTTTTTTCACATATTAAGAAACTATGAGGTCTTGTTTCTTTTGATCATCGCACCATATGTTAACAATTTCCCAAGATACAAATAAGTGCGGTTTTAAATCCAATACCACTTTTGTAAATCATTCAACATTTGCATCTCAAATTCACCACAAAATCATTAATTGTCAAAATTAATTGTTACCAAGAATTATGAGTATAGAAAAATGTTCCACAACAGTGACAAGTGTTGGTAGTTAAAACGGTCGAGGTGGGGGGAGCGGTATCATTTAACAATGTCGAATGAGGTGCGCTCTGATACCGATTGGTATGCTCATTTCTGACATGTAAAAGCAGTAGAACGAAACTAATATGCAGTGGAACAAATTCTAAATGCCATGGCTGTAGCTTGAAAAGTCTTGTTACTTTGTTATTTTGCCTTTATTAGCTTCAACCTGGCAATATCTTTGCTTCTCATGTTGCAGAGATCTCCTAAGAAGGTACTTTTTTCTTGCAGTAATAGTAGGCTGTTGGTCATGATAGCCACTATATCATGCAGATGATACAAAACGACAGGCTTATTACATGCAGATTATTTAAAAGGTGATTGATAGGGTGATAGGGTGAATTTTCTTTTACTTTTTTTATGAGGTGGGCCTGCAGAGTGCCAGTCATGGTTCAAGCATTGAGTCAAACCTCCGGCAAGTAGTGCACTGCCACCATTCACAGTGGAAGCGGATCAGGGTTGGAACTGAGGACATGAAGTCTGGTAGATAGTGATTTTTTACATTGAAGGGACAGCTGCTAGCATGATATATCAGCCAAATGTGTGTCATGATTCTTGAAGAATTGGTAGCTGCTGATGATAACGCTAAGGGCTTTGGTACTATTGATGAGGAATTGTCTTGTGAAGCTATGTAGGTTCATGCTTGTGAGCCAATCCTAAGCAAGTTATTGTTTTTCACTGTTGCGAACGAGTATTAATTTTCTTTTTTAAGGCTGAACTTGAGGTCGATGTTGGTAATTTATGTTGGAAAAGAATTCTTTATGAATACATGCTGTTGACTGATTAAGAACTGAAGACCAAGCAAGTGTACCGATGCATTGTAACTTGGTGATTGGAAGTAATTCCAAAGGGCGCCTTGCAGAGTTTACTCAGAACGGTTAGAAGGGTGATCCTTTATGTGTAATGCAAGCCACTGGAAGTTTCCAAAGCTAGTGCTGTGAAAGATGACCAATGATATATATAGCTTTGGAACCTTATGCAGGGCATAATGGTCAGCAATGCTGACTGCTGTTAAGTGTTCCAACAACACCAGAGATCTCTCTCGTCTAGAGCATTGCCCAAAGCTTGCAAATGCAAATTGATACTTGTATAGCACACTACTCACCCGCAAGGGTCTCAAGGCGCTTGTACGAATACCGCTGTGGAACCCATCCTGGCTTTCCCTGTGAGGCGTCCACTCCTGGGCACCCCCAAGGTGGAGGCCAGGCATCCTTAGCGTTGTGGGGGCCGTTGTGGAGATTAAGCAAGCTATTGCCCAGAGTTGCAGAGTGGGACTCCATGATTGGAATAGGCACCGAGGCGAGAATTATCAGGTCCGTGCAATTTTTGAGCCCAAGTCCCGCCGAGGCAGGGAATTGAACCCTGGTCCTAGGCTAGACCTCTGCATCAGGGTCTGCCGCTCTAATCATTGAGCCACACTTCTCCACTTGGAGTATAGCTGTTTGAATGCGGCGCCATGGCATAAAGCAGGACTGCTGTTCGCATAGGAGAAGGTTGTTTACCATTTGTTCCTACATTTGGACGAGCACTACCCTCTCCTAAATCTTCCTCAAGGAATTGATCTTTGATGGGTCAGTAGTTAGCAAGGTAATCAGTTTTTAGGCTGGATTTTTTTTAGGTGTAAGATATTCTGTTCTGTTTTCAATTCATAGGGGGGAGATATTTGTTAGCTCCGCCAGGAGTGGCTTCTGTGCTTCTCCTAAAAGCAACTTCATATTGGTGGAGACCTTGATGTCATCTTTCTATATGGTGGCCTTAGGGGCAAGGAGAACGTCATGGGGGGGAGTGATGGTGAATGTCTTGTGGGGTTACCCTTGAGGGAGCAGAAAACCATCTTATCTCTGTGAGATGATAAGTGGCTCTGGGTTGAAATTGATAGGCAAGGGATGGATGAAATGTCTGTATGTCATCAACAAAGAGGTGATATGAGAACCAGAAGGATGAGATAATATCACCATCAAGAAGCAATAAGCATAGATGGAGAAAAGAATTGGGGCATGGTCTGTGTTGTGGGTATTAGGGGATCGCCTGAGACCAGGGGATCAATGTGAGGGGTGTAGCCAGGAAGTATGAGGAACATCAGTAGGCGGTAAAAAGTGGTCATAGAAAGAGGAGAAACAAGCAAATGCTCTATTTCTGATGCTCATAGATAAAAAGTGATAAGCACAGTAGGATGGTCAGTCATTTCGAATACTGCTGAGAGCTCAAGGGGAATAATTATGCTGGAAATCTTGTTACTAATTGCTGTCATAAAGAGGTTGGACACACGTGAGAGTGATCTACGATAAGTAAAGTGAGTGGAATTCAGATTGCAGAGAGTTTAATAGGTAATGGGAAGTAAGGTAAATGCCGACTAATTTGAGCACCAGGGCCTTTTTTATAGAAAGGGTGCAGTGCTCAAGTTTGCACCATGTCACATCTTTAACACTGTATACTGGTTGCAGACAAGGGCACTGCGCCCTATTACAATAAATGCTCTGCCTTGAAAGCAGCCTGGAATCCTTGAGGCAGTATTACAAACAGTGCCTCAGGGGTGCAGCGAGTGTGTGTGCCTGTTCTTGGCACCTCCAAAGCAGGGGTGTAACGGAGGCCCCTTTCAGAGTAGTGGGGCCCCAAACCCATTAACAGGCTCCCAGCCATTAATGGGGCCCCAGTCAGCCCAAGGCCAATAAATATCTGTGATACATGGGAAACTCAAGGACCCCTCATCACTTGATGCAGAGGGAGCCTATTGTGTATAACACAACTTCTCCGGAGCACTGTAGTACTAAAGAAAGGGGCTGCAGATGCTTACCTGGCCCCTTCTGTAATACAGATAGTACCAGCACATTTATGGTGCTGGCTTGATCCTAAAGGGACTTCCCCACATTAGCATGGGGGTGCGGTTCTAAGCTAATGACGGATTCACTTTCCCTCTGTGCATTATCAGGGATGCTTTGCCACCTGAGATCCAATGGACCCCCCACCCATACATCTCCCTGAAGGCAGGTGCAGTGGTCACTGCTCCCACCTGCAGGGGATCTCTGCCCCCCCCCCCCGAAATTGTGGTCAGATGCCACCTGCTCTATGAAAGACACGATAGCTGCTTGAAACAGCTGCTCCATCTTTCCCAAATGCGCTGCACTGTGGGATGTAGAATATACGTAATAAATTGCACTGTCCCAGTCTATGCACAATGCACTACGTTAACGAACAGGGACAGTGCACCCTCAGTATAAGACAGTTGTTGGCTGCTCTGGGGCCCTTTGCCGGCTTTTTATCGTAATTTGCCTCCAGTACTGGGTGGTGTCTGAGGTTCCGGGCTTAGTTCAGTGCTGGTCCCTAAATTTAAGCAATTATACTGTGCTCTCAATTTCATGGTCATGCAGGGTCAGGCTAGCCATTTACCTTAGAGGACACTTCCCCAGAGAGAGGAGGGACTGTCTGGATCCATTGGAAACTGGGTTTTAATGCCCACTGTTGTCGTCACATGCACTCTTTCCAGCTCTCTGACATGTATAGCATCGGGCACAATAGGGGCCTAGATGGCATTTAGGGGTAACCAGAGGTCACAGCTGCAACTCCTGGGTCACTCCTTGCAACGCCTGGTCTTGGTGCCAGTAACAACAAGCATTTGCAATCCAATAGCTCTCGCATTTACGAGAGTTTGAGCTATTGGCATTGTAAATGACAATGCCGTTTATTTATGTGTTGTTTTTAAAACAGATAAATAAAAGGCATTGTCATTTACAATGCCAATTGCTTAAACTCTCGTAAATGCGAGACCTATTGCATTGAAAACGTGTGCTATAAAAATAATAAAACAGCGATAGGAGAGAGTGTGCCCTTCCTGAAACAGTAGACAGGACAAAGCTATTTGAGAAAATAGTGCTCGGAGGTTGTAATTAAAGCCTACAGAGCAACATCACATGAAAGAGAGGGTGTTGCCAAGGGAGGTTACAAAATGAGACAAGGCGGTACTAAGGAGGGACTACTAAGCCTTTTCACCAATGAACAGCCACAGTTTATAGTGGCAATGACACAAGCCAATGAAAAATGTGGGCGTCGAGTGTGTGGAGCATCAAAAATGTAAGTGAGGACAAAAATTCAACAGTGATTGATTATGAATTAGTTAAATATAGAGTCAATGAGTACAAAGAGAGGATGAAACAAGTTATGGATAGAAAAAGGGGTACCGCGAGCAAACAAAGAATTGAAATTGGTGATTTGGTTTGTTTAAAAAAAAAAATAAAAAAAAGATGGTGGTTCTAAACGTTCTCAATGTTGGTCAGAACCCAAGAAAGTCATAGAAGTTTTCAAAAATGCTGTAAGAATTGAGGGTGGAAGTGTGTGGAACTTTAACAGGATTTCTATTTTTAAAGGAGTTGTTCATTCATCTGATGACATAGGTAAGAAGGTATGTTCAGGTGTTGAGTATGGTGGTGATTCCATTAAGCAGAATTCTTCTTATTCCCACCTTAGTTGTGATTCCACCAGGAGGATGCGTGAACATCATTTACCAGAGAAATTCAAGAATTAAATTATGAGTTAAAAAAAAAAAGGAAAGAGATGTGTTACATATTGACATGGCAGTCACAAGCGTGTTTCTTCCCCGCTCGTGGCTGGCTGTCATACCATGCATTGGTGACATGGCATTCACAAGCGTCTTTCTGTCTGCTCGTGGCTGGTTGTCACTCTTGTGACTTTGTTGTTTATGTTCAAGTATGGGTTCTGGGTGGAGAGGTTAACGGGCGTGAGCGAGTTCAGATTTACGTTATATTTGACTCGAGAAGATGGATTAAATGTCTCTCTTCATGAACCATCGTCTTCGTTGTGATTATTATTAGAAGACTACTTAACTTCTTCGTTACACCTTTCATTTGACGCTGTGTGTATGAACTGGAAGCTGTCCTGGACACTGGGCCATGTCTCGGCGCGAACTCCTCTGCATGGGCATGTAGGGGGCGCCCATGCTGCTGTATCTGGGTAAATGAGTGCTGCAAACCTGTTGCATGATATAATGGCTGCACTCATAGCGTATTCTGGCAGTGCCTCAATTAATACACATGTGTGCTACAAAAACAGATTTTTAACCGCTAGAGAAACCTGTTCCTTTCTTTTATTAAGCTCGCATTTGATCTTCACTCTTTCATGTATTGTTCATTTTTAGAGGTCAGCTCTGTCACTACCTTAATGCGATCATGCGACATGTGACAACACTTCCTCTAACATCATCATCTTCACTTCATGTGATGTCATCAGCAACTGAAAATTTGTATTATGTCACTTCCCCCATACCTAGCCTTAAGTTGAATCAAAGTCCATGAGAAGGGGCATGAGCGAAGGGGGGGAGAGAGTGTGCAAAACTACATTTATTAAAAATTGTTAAAGCTTTTATGTCCCCAGTAAAGGCGTGTGCGCGTGGGTGAGAAGCATATTTTTAAAGTAGTGAAAAGTGCTGGAGTAATTTGACCAGATGCCGGCCTCCTGATCAGTTAAGCCGGGGTCCTTAGCCTCTTTTTCGCTGGGCCACAGTCTTGATGTGGAGGGACAATCCAGGGGTGTAATGGACACGCCAGCAGCGGGGTGGCAATCTTGAGTGCTTAAAGGGGGCTCTCAGCTTGTCTCTGCTATAAACTTGTCTCTCTCTCTCTAGCATATGCATCGAGCTGCATGCTCTGAGCTGACACCATGCAGACCCAGGACTGAAGAGAAACAAAATAGTTAATTTGTTTCTCTTTCCGGCCGAGTCTGCACAGCCCATTTGGTGAGGGCCCCTCGCAGGGAGTGTCTTACACAGAGCACTACTCATCTGAGAGGTTGGGCTGACCAGCGCTGTAATGTAGGCCCTGCAGCCCCTGGCGGTGCCGGGGGACCCCAGACATTCAGCTCCCCCCCCCCCCCCAATCCTTCCAGAGGGCCCCATTCTGCCCCAAGGCTAATGAATATTGATGATGGATGGGAGGCTCAGGGGCCCCTCTTCACATTCGTATTGCAGAGACAGTTTCCTTTGAAGAAAATATACTCCTAAATCTCCTATACAATTCATCTATTTCGTTCAACCCCGATCACTTACATACTATCCATACATGGGAAGTGTGACCATATATCTCCTAAAGACACTCAAAGCAACTAAAGTTACAGAATTTTTTTATTACAAATCTATTTATTGATTTATAAAATCTGAGAATACACTTTAGAAGCAGCACCTGCCATAATACATAACACTGATAGTTTTTTTTACAATCAATTACGAACAATAATAATAGCAATTATAAGTAACAAATTAAAAACAACAATCAAAAGTAAAAAAGAGAGTACGTTTCATAGACAAAAAAAACTATGTCTTCAACAGCATCCACATCCGTAATAGAAGAATTTTGAGGGCTACTGCCTTGTACTATTCAATTTGTTAAATACTTATTGGCACTAACTGCTAGACGGATTATGTACTTTTCTACAGGGCGTTGAGGCATTTCAATGGGTTCTTATAGCACCATCTTTATCAAGACAAAACAATAGCACTCTCAAAGAAAATTTCTTTAAAAAACAAAATTTGATCTGTTTAAAACCTCCCAATCGAGTTTGTGGCTGCTCCCTCCACCCTGAGCATATGTTTCACGGATAGTTGGGGGTCAATGCCTCCTGTATCCTATAGGCGACGTGGTTCAACCATTCTTTAATTAATCTACATTAGACAAGAAGATGTATTCATGGGTTTTGTAATATCACTCTGATAAAAATCTGGCCTGACTTTGCAGTTTATTAAACCAGATAAGCATGGGCAGCGATGACCTCTTCTATTTGGAATGGAATGATTCGAAGGTGTCGCTAGATCTGCCCCAGAGACGAATGTACATTCTGGCCCAATAATTGGCTCTCTGATAAAAAGGAGAGCGTGCTTTCCTTGCTTTCTGCTTTCGCCACTTAAGAATGTCGAGGTTCCCCTGTAACAATTAGGGTTCGGGTAGCTGCACGCTCCTGCATGGTATCGTCTGTGGCATATGATGCCAAAGGAAACTGTCTCTGCAATACTTATGTAGAACACCCCATTCCTTTGGATGGTAAGGGGTTCCTCTTTTTTAGAATAATACCCTCTTCACATTCTGCATGGGGCCCCATCATTTTAGCATACGCTACTGGAACCAATCTCCAGGGACTGAAAAAGTACCTTCAGCTTCCCCACCCATTCTACAACAACCTCCCTCTTTCAAAAGGGATAACATTATCACTGTGAGATTCACTAGGAACATGGACCGGGCAACCACTCCTTTCATCTCATTTTAGGAACGGCACAATTTGAAAGGGAGTAGTGTCGCCGGATAGGAATAGGCACCAAGGAAATGATAATGTGGTAATGATGATAATGTTTTGATGAATTATTCAGCACCAGCAGCAAAGGGAATTGTCTCTTAACCTTTCAGAGGTTTTCATTGTTATACAGCTCACTTGTAATTTGCTTGGAAGGATGAAAGACTGATTTGGGCAGCCAAGGTTCAAACCTGTGACTTTCAGGGTGCACCCTGATTTCTGTGAGAAACACACAACCTACCAGTTTACAGAACTTATTGTAAACCGTAATGGATTAATGGTTGATCCTTAATCTACATACCTGAAACACCTCCTTTTCAACAGAAGATACCCTTTTTCTAGTCACTCTTCTTTTTGAATTACTGATGAATTGCATGTCAAGAATGGCAGGGGAAGGGATTTCTCCCTCCTGCATTTGTTTTAGAAAATGTGATATCAGAACTATAGATGATGTGTGTGGCAGTGTTGCTATTACTATATATTCATCCACAGCTTCTGCACTGTCAGAGTGGAGTGCCAATCCCATGCGAGGCACACGGTTATAATTGTATGTTTTCCTTGAGGGTTGGTATGTGGATGTTCCATCTGTACATGATCTAAAAGTGTTCCTTCCTGTTTATGTGAACTTTTCCCCTTCGAAATATGTATGGTGTTTACACTAATGGTATGGGGAGGTGCGCTTTGAAGTGTGGACAAGGGACGCAGTCTGTTAGACATGGTCGGCCATCTGTCTGTGAATGTCTATGAAATCCTATAGGTATGGGTGAGGAGCGTACCCTGTCAACAATGACTAGGTTTTCCATGTCCATACAATTGGACACATTCTAACAGGATCTGTGACGTGGTAAATGTCCCTGAAACTATTGCATGCGTTCCTGAGATGTCAATGATAACTCCAGGTATTGGTAAGGAGTGTACTATGCAGACACATTAGCCAAAGTATACTGGGTGAATAATTAAGTAATGGGATTAGCTACTGTAAATGTTACCCATGAATAAGAGGTCTTCACTATACAATGGCAATTTGCTTCTGCCATGAATGTGCTTTTAACGTCCACCCCGAGACTGAATCATCTCATGTGAGGCGGTAGGTGTACATTAGAACCCCAGGACACAGTGGATACAGAGGAGAACTAGAACTTCCAGATAAGAGTTGATGATACAGTACAAACACCCAAACAAATAGAAAACCTTGTCTAAATCCCTGATAATACAGGGGCACTTAAAATTTAAAAAAATATGAAAGGTGAGGGAACGGAAAATCCATACAACAGAAAGTTGGTAGGCAACAGACTCAAATTCTTCTTCTCTCTGTCTTGCACTGGAAATGGATTTCCTAAGCCGAAAGTGGTTTCACAGACGAGTCTGGGGTCTAGTTCATGGCCTTAGCTTCCATTACTCTTTACACAATAGTTTCCATAGGCCTCCACAGCTAAAACTCCTGTTACATGCAAGTGAATATGAGACTTGTGGTCCACAGCATCTCGTCACCGCGTCTTCTGTGTCCTCCCTCTGTGGTGTCAGTGTGATGATCCCTTGAATTCCTGACACGGCATTTCATTTAGGTGCAAAGTCTAAAGGAGAGTGGCAACACTTTACGTGGAAAACATATTTCGGAGCAAAAGTACAGACCTGACAACCTACAAATATTTGTCACTGTATGAAGATACCGGCAGAAGGGGACGTGGCCTTGTTCTTCATGCAGGCCATGGCGAGTGGGAGTTTTGATCACCTCCTCTGTTGAAACAGCACAGCTTTCCTCGCGCAGATTAATAAGAAACTGATCTGGAATCACCTCCCATATAGTACCGAGGTTTTAACTGGCACACAGCTTCAAAGAGCATTCACATCTGAGCTGGAAACCCTTTCTGTGCCAAGGCTTCTAAATCACTTTGTGATTGTGCATCTTCACTGCGTGGCTGTGTGATGAAGTATGAGACTGCGTGTCACGCGGTGGCACCATGTGAAGCGGCAAGCCTGAAAATTCTCATTGATGTCAATAGAAATATGTATGTGCAAAACCGCAGTTGGTCCAAACACAGTAGAAGTGTAGAACCGTTTTCAGATCCAAAAAGTAATTCAGGTGCAAATTTCATTTCAGGTACAATATCAACCGAAGTGTGGTAGAAAAAAATAGGTTCAAATCAAATTTTGAAACAAAAAACACTTTCTGGTGCACAAACACTTTCTGGTGCACAAACACTTTCCAGTGGAAAATCACCCTTGCTATACAGTCAATGGGAGCGCAGCATCACATTTGAAATCAATTAGTGCAGAGAGGAAATGCTTAGTAAGATGTCACATTCACTGCAAGAGGAGTGCAGCTGCACAAAACAATCCTTTGTGCAACATAAGCATGGAAAACATTTAGGAGAATTAATCATGCTAATGTGCAAGATCACTTTAGACGTAAAATCAGGTACAATGCAATTCGTGGTGTCAAGTTGCAACATTGCTGGATCATGTTTAAGAGTAAGATTACGGTTAAGTGGACATTTGCATTAAGGTTCAAAATGGTGCATCATCAACTGGAGTGTGAAAACACCTGTCGGAGCTAAAGTCAGGAAATCAAAGTAACCAAAACAGCAAACGTGAATGAATCACAGCAACATCGAAGGAGCCAAAACAACAAATGAAGTTAGGCACGTTTCCAAGGGAAGTGAACAGTTTATAAAGCACTGCTGACACGCATGACCTAGAATATTCAACCCTTGACCTTCCACAATAACATTCCTTGTTCCCCAGCTGCCACAGGCGATCTGTCACAGTATCACAGGTATTCTATTGCAGCTTCTGTTATACCACCTTTGTACTGAAAGTCCCTTACACTCTTAGACCCTTACACCCTGTTTATTATTGACAGTAGTCCCCCCCCCCCCCCCACACACACACTTTAGGGTCCGCCGCTCTTGTTTGCTAGCTTGTTAGGGAACTTTTGATGAAATGAAGCTACCAGTCTAGGTGGATGAAAAAGTCTGGCAGGTTCCCAAGAGTGTTCTGTGGCCCATAACATTTTCAGGCGAGCTGATGCAATTGCCCCTTCACTCTCTTGGAATCAATTATAGCTTCAAATTTAAACTCTATGGGCCCATCTTAGATAACTGAAGGAGATGGAGCAGAAGTTTCACATGTAGCATGTTTAACCCGGGGTATGTGGAATACCAGAAGTATCTCCCACCCCCATGGGAAGATTAAACACAATGTACTTTGTCCCACCCAAAGTAACACCGGAAAAGGGACCACACATTGGGGTGCAAACTTGAGAAGGAAACTATGAAATGTCAGGAAACAAGTGGACAACCAAACCAAATCTATTTTGTTGTATTTGGAATTTTTTTATCGATGACCTGCAGCAAAACACTTTTGCTTGCTGTATGGGCAGATGCGCAGTGATGAACTGACCTGTATGCAAGTATAGTAGACCTGTAACTGATAAGACTGAGGTAGCCGGTTTAATCATAGGAATTAGTTGAGGGAGAACAGAAGGAGGCAGAATTTCATAAAGATGAAGGAAGGGAATTATTGTAGGCATATTCTGCTAATGAATGGTAACCACAAACCCACTGTTCTTGTTGGTGCATGGCGTAACATCTAAGAAATTGTTCCAGGGATTGGTTAAATTCACTCAATCTCACCCGTCAGTCTGTGGGTGATTGCTAGAAGACTTTAAAGTGGTGGTAACCAGCTTTTGTATCAGTGTGTTCCAAAACTTTGAGATGAACTGGGGACCTCTGTTAGTGATTATTTCAGATGGCAACCCATGTAATCAGACACCCCCTTTCAAAAACATGCTTCATTGCTAGTTTATGCAGCTCAATAAAATGTGTATAGTGAAGATATCCCACCACTAACACTGCACTGTGAAGGAGGAAGATGAGCTATAAAATCCATGGAGATTTTCTTCATGTGTCTTTCAGGGGTGGTTAAGGGATTGGCGGCTCTTAAGGCTTTCATCTGTGCACAAATAGAACATTGTTTCACATATCTGCCTACATCCCTTCTGGTCGTGCATCAAAAAAATATTTTAACACCAAATCATAAGGTTTTCCTTTCTTTAGGATTCCCCGCAATGGGAGTGTTATGAGACCAGAACATTGCCCTGTAAATCTGAGAAAGTAACACTTTGTTTGTTTGTAAGAAAGTACTATCCTTCCTGTGGTGTGATCATGAGGTTTCTGCTGCATACATTGTAGTTGGTCCCTAGAGGACAAGCTCAGATTTTAAACAGAATAGAAACAAATAAGTTGGATACATTGGCATTCTGCTTAGCCAAAATAAGAGGTGCATTCATTTATGGTTTTTCTTGTTTCAGTTGTTGAGACAAAGTGTCAGATTTTCCTTAACTATTCTTTGCTCTTTAGCTTTGAGAAGAAAAGCATCCGCCTTGCATGTAGAGAGTTAGAGCCCTTCATGGAATCAAGACAACCTATAATTTTTATGATTAGTTCATATAGACAGGACTTGCAAGTCCCTCTTCAGATGATGACGCAAGGCTTCTTTCATTTCTGGTAGCTCCTTCTCAGATTTGGTGCAGTTTTGTTCAGTGGTGGTCACCGTGGATGAAAAACAAGCCCCAGTATTTACAGGTTCTGTCAAAGGATCTCTCTGACACAATATAGTTTACATGAGGAGACACGTTAGTTTCTACAATGAAAGGGAACTTTCGATGGAAACTTTAGTAAATGCGGTTTATATACATTCAATGATTTCTTATTGAGCTGGACCCCCCATTGATAAGAAAGACCATTCCATGTCAATTGAATGATGGGTGCCACCAATGTGGAGAAAGATTGATAAAGTGGTGGTTAAATTTGACAAATCCTAAAAAACTTTTTTATATCCTTACATTAATGGGTATGGGCCATTCCGTTATTTTAGACACTTTTTGTCGATCAATACTAATTCCTTAATCAGAAACCTAAGGATTGACATAGACCGAACTTCAACTATAGCATTCAAGAGTGACTTTTTAAGTGCATTAGGACCTCTTAATACATGTTGTTGATAAGTCTTGCAAAAAAAATCAAGATGTCATTAGGATAAATAATGACAAACATGTTCAAAAGGTCTCTAAACATGCCATTCATTAATGAAAAGAGGCTGGGCAGTCTATTAGCCAAAAAGCATCATTAAATATAAAAATTAAGCATACCTCATAAAAAAGCTGATTTTCATTTACCGGCAGATTTTAGTCAGACTAAATTGTAAGTTCCTATTAAATCTAAGTTTGGAGATGCAGAATCGCAAGAAAAGTACTAAAATCAATTACAAATTATATCGGATATAGATTGTTTACTGTGATGGCATTTGATAATCTACAGAGGGTCTCAGGTCTCCATTTGATAGAGAGACTAAGAAGATTGGTGCACCTGCAGGCAATGTGAAATGTCTAATAAAGCCTTAAGATAAATTATCATCAATGTATTTTGTTCATATATTCATGTTCTTTTACAGTAAATGGATATCTATCCATCCATGTGGGGTCTTGGCATTCAGAACCAATTGTATTGCACAATCATATTCCGAATAAACTGGCACGAAATTGGCGCCTTTTTTGCTAAATACGTCCTGAAATTCTATATAAGCATCTAGAATAGTACTCTCCAGTTCATTAGTATGCAAAATGGAACAACACAATATGGGAAATATTTGTGGAAATAAATCTGTTGGGAAGGAATGTTCTTTGCAGCATTCTGAGGAGAACTGCACTTTAGAGTATTTCCAATCCACTGCTGAGTAATGTTGGGGAAACCAAGATGTTCCGAAGACAATGTGAAAATGAGGAGTGTCAATTAAATCAAAACAAATTCTTTCACAGTGTCTTAAATCGAGGGCCATTACCAGCTATAATGTCTCTTTACATACGCCGCCTACGGTTAAAGATGCGGCATTCATAACTTTAATGGGCTTGGTTTAATCTTTTGCCTTTTCGGAATATCAGGTAATTCTGCAGCTTGACTGTCCATAAATCAGCCCCTTACCATGAACTCTAAAACCTCCTAACATTCAAGGAGGATAACAGAAGTAACTAGCATGACTTTTAACAATAAGTGGGCTTTACTCTCAGAAGATATTTGTAACCCTGAATTGCCTAACACTGGTCTTTTAATAAAAGTAGGGCATTCTTGTTTCCTCAAACTGAGGGCATTTTCTCGAAAAGGGTCCTGCTTTTTAACAGTAAATACATAAGCCATTCTTCCTTCTCTGGTTTTTTTCTTCACAGAGCAAACATTTATCCACATTCCCAATTAGCATGGGGTCTGCAGAAGGTGTAGCTTGTGTGATGTCGAGCGGAGTAGCTGGGATCCAGCTGTGAATGCCTGTGCCGTACTGCATGCCTTTTTGTTGCTGATGTATCTGAAATACTAAATCAATTAGTTCATTAGATGTTGTGTGTCGATTATCCACCAGTGAAAGAAAATCTTTAAGCTCCTATTTAATCCATGTTAGAAGGGAGCTCCCAAAGCCTCATCAGCCTATGCTGCTTCTAAATATAATTCAGTGAATTGACTAAGGTAAGCAATAATATCTTTACCACCATGCCGTAAAGGTAATAAGCCCTAAGGTGCAGTTTGCAGAATATGTTACTGACCAATCCCAGTTTAAAATGTTCTAAAAAGGTTGTATATTGTTGAAGGCAATCACTTTTATTTTTGGTTAAGGGAATTGCCCAAATGTCCAATTGCCCAAAGCACCCTTGGACAAGTATGGCTAAATAAAAACACTCTTTTGAATATTAGTGGAAAACTGGGTATGTTTTACAAAAAATGCAGATTGTACTGAGCCAGAAAGGACTGGAAACACTACAGGTCTCCTGTGAAGTTATCAGGTGGGATCATGTTAGGAGACCCTGTGATGATATCTACCACAACTGGTATGAATTCACATATAGCATGGGATCTGGAAGCATCCACTGGGATATGGATTACTGAATTCTCCTGGGATAAGCTATATTTAGTTTGAACGATTCAGTAAATATGCTTCTTGACTACGAGTGGTCTGTAAGTCTTGCTGAATGTTGGTAATGGCCTGCACCATAATCTGCAGCTATAAGGGATCAGAACTCATGCCACAAAATATTACCTCCTGGCTAACTATCAAAATTTGAAGGGCTTGAATGGCAAAATCTTATGTCAATCAGCCCAACTCCCCAGGGCATAGCAATACCCAGGCCTGAGTAAGCATGCACAGCAGAACTAAACTCTGGAGGGAAGGGGAGAGAAGGAATGAGAGAGAAAGGAGACGGTCTCATCTGGTGTACGTCTCTAAAAATCCAGGGGCCTCACGGCAGTATTCTTACGGGCTAACATTAAGCGTTTACTATAATTGCAAGAATCAAACAAACAATTACTAAAATTCACAGTCGGAAAAAATAACAAAGATGTTTTCGATATTGTGCCAATCAGTTTCAGAATGGCAGGGTAGATGAACCAAGTGAAGGAAACCGGTATAAGAAATGGTGATCTCCAGGGTTGAATGCAATCCTGGAAAACAGGTAGGAGGAAGCAAGGGGCAAAACACAGAATACAAAGCTAAATCTTAATCCAGAAGCAAGTTAAAAGTCAAGGAAAAGTCAGGAAACTGATGGAACCTAAAAGGAGCAAAACAACAAATGTATCGAGTAATACAGTAAAAGAACTATAGCGACAAAGGAAGTTGCCAGGCGCCTTTCCAAGCAAAAAGAACCGTTTATAGAGCATTGCTGCAATTTATACTGACAGCCTAGGCCAGTCCACCGCCGTCTCACAGGAATTCTAGTGCAGATTATGTTGCATTGTTTTTACACAGCAAGCCCCCGTCTCTTCAACACTGGCTGGAAGCTGCTCCCTGCCTTTTGAACCATAAAAAGGATTTAGTAATCACCTTGAAACTTCCCTGCTTCTGGAGCAGGAATAAGGGCTGCCTTGTTGACCAGATACTAGCCCCTTTTCAGAACTGCATGTTGGTAGGCTGCTAAAATGGTAACTAAAGGTCTCCATTGAAGAAGGATCCTGGAACTGAATTGGTACCCTGACTTTACAATCTCTGGAGCTTGGGCAAACAAGATTGAGAAGGTCCAGGCTGCTAATATTTAACACGTTTGTCATCCCAATGGGAAATCCTTGCTGGAATAGTCATGCTTTAGGGAAGCTCATAGAGATGAGGTGGAGATTGGCTGGTACCAAGATATTTTGGTAAGAAGGGACGGGGCCACGATCCATACCTCAAAAAGTCTGGTTTGGTGGTTTCATTAAAGTTGTATTCAATACCCTTTTAGTAGACAAAGCATGACATCTTGGGGGGAAAAGGAGGAAACAGAGTAATCATTTTGCAGTCTTATGCATATTTCTTCACTAGCTCTTCCAGTTGAGGCTCAAGCAGGTCAGAATCTCTAAAGATGAGTTTCATAAGCAATGTTTTTATACTGTGGCAGCCTTTCATGAACTCACTCATCTAGCTGTGTCTTCTGGCTGAATTGGATGAACCAGAAATTGCTGCAGCTGCACATAACCCATCAAAAGACAGAGCGGACAAGAAGCGGACCTGTTCCATCACAGAGAAACGAGGAATAATCAACCCTTTCCTGTATTTGATCAGCCAACACCTGAAATTATTTTAAGCAATGGTTGAATTGTGTATGTTGCTTAGGTGTTGACATGTATTGCAAAATGAGATGCGCATGAATGCCACCTCCACTTATTTAGCAATAGTGTCTGAAGGAAAGGCGTCCTTCGAGATTATAGTGCCCTGTAAGTATAACCCCACCATTAGGTATACAATGGAAAATCTCCTGAAACATATTCAAGTTGTTTTTCTTCCTCTTCCCAATTATGTGCCAGTGATTTTCTCATGGTCCCATGCAAATCCCATTTGACTCTGGCTCCCTTCCCTGATATTGTTATAAAGAAATTCTCATGTTGGAGAAGCCCTGCGAAGCGGGGGAAGGGGGGTGGGGGTGCTTGATCAGCCAACATGGCGGCTGCGTAATCTTGGTGCTCTTGTGATCCGCACAATCGGCTGTCTAGAAGGCCCTGCTGACACATCAGTATTGATTTGGAGCTCTGCTGCCCTGGGGAAAATTACGGGTCTGGATCAGTTTTGCACTCCAAGCTCCTGTGACTGCTACAGCCAGCCTTCCTCGCCCCAAACTGGGTGCAGCCATCGCACAGCTTGGAATCAAAAGCTGACCACTAGCTACAGAGGAGTGGGGAGGCCTAGAGTGAACGGCGATTGGAGGGGCTAGAGGATGAGAACTTTTCACCCCATCAGCCCAGCCCACCCTTTTCTTCCCCCCTGCCGGCCAGGAGGACTCCGAGTTAGGTTGCCCGAGACCGCACCTAACACCACTTGGCTGGTGAGCTGCATCAGTGGCCAAGCCCCAGGAGAGGTGCGAAAAAGCCCTCAGATATGGAGTGCTGCGAGGGAGCAGCAAGATGGAATATCAGCACGGATTACCCACACTAACTCGCTCATTCGGGGGGGACCCCCACATTAGATCATCAGGACCACGAGGCCCGCAGACCGCAATGGAGGCCTACATCTTCAGAGGCATGGGGAGGCCAGGAGTGAACCGCGATCGGAGGGGTAGGCGCAGTATTCACTGTGCGTCCCACAACCCAGACCTTTTTCTCCTCCTCCAGGCTGAGAGGGCCCAATTCGAGCTTTTGGAGAGCACGCCTAACAGCATGATGTCAGCAAGCCGCATCAGAAGCTGAGTCCCAGGTGAGGCGTGATGAGGGGGGTGGTGGAGACTGAATATCAGCGGGGGTCACTTGCACTAACCTACCCTCATATCCCCGGTCAGGGGAACCCTCATATTGACCTCAGGGACCATGACGCCTGCAGGCCACATTGGAGGCCTAGCATCCTCAGAGATGAAGCAGAATTTAATAGGGCAGCAGAGACGGGGTAAATGATCACCTTCTTGTCAGTGTGGCCATGAGACTGCTAAGGGGGCTCTTCCATAGAGGTTTAAGACAGAGTATGGGCCCGCTGGTTGACAGGGACCTGGGGCTTGCCAACATACTGACCTTGTCTTCCATGTGTTCTTCAGTAATGCAAGGGAGTGCAGTAACTCTATGACCCTTCCAAAACATTGCAGGGGGGGCACCAGGGGCTGATGAGTTGCACGTGCTGCCCAGCTGAGCAGACACTTTGCTTCCTGTAGCGAGGGGGCATCAACCATCCTTTGCCCGAGCCAGATAGAAACTTCCCACATCTCCGTGGAATCCAAGGGGATCCGCCAATGTAACATTATTGAGAGATGGTCACTGGAAATTATCAGAGCAGACCACTGCCCTTCAGACCCAGGTGGGAGAACTCGGAGAATGGGTCCACTTCCTGGAAGAGAGGGCGGAGGATGTGGAGGGCCGTTGTCATAATATTAGGGTTGTAACCCTCCCAGAAGTTGAAGAAAGTTGCCACATGGAACTCTTCCTTGAGACATCACTCCATGAGCAGGTTCCCTCTCAGGCACTCACACCGTACTTTTCAGTGGAAAGGGCACATAGAGTACCCTCCTGTCAGCCTCCTCCTGGAGCCCAACCGTGACCAATAGTCACCAAAATACTACACCTCAAGGACCATGACATCATCCTTTGTAGAGCCAGGCAGTCCGCCCTGAGTCTCCATATCAATCATCAGATCTTTATATTCCTGAACAAGACACTGGATGTTCAATGACAAATAGCCTCCTTCCTGGGGGTCAAACGAAAACTTAGGGAACTTAGCCCTTAAATGCACTTTGCTCTTTCTGGCAAAGCTAAAAATGAAGGCGGACCAACAGACCCACTTCTTTATGGATCCAGCGGAGGGTAGTCCTGGTTAGAAAGAAGAGACACACTTGCATATATATCGCTGTTGCAGGACTTGCCTCCACAGCCGCCTTGGAGTGGGGACGCCCTGGGTGCCCTCTACCTACACTGCCCTATCTCCAGAGCAGGTACTAAACTGCTGGCGTTCCACATTGGATGCTGCCACAGCCTTCAGACACCCTCAGATGTAATCATCCAAATTCCTTGGGAAGGCCTGTGATGATGATGAGACCCTCATCTCGATCTGGCCTAAGGGAACCCCCCCACATGTCACTCCACTGACAGCAGATGATCTGGTATGCTCCGACTCCCCCATGACAGTACTCTGCCCCTCGCGGACCACCCACCCAAAGGACCAGCTAAATGGATCCTAAGGTGAGACCCCCGTGCATTTCTTCCCTTACCATGTGGCACCCACCATTCTCAAAATCAGCAAACTTTGACTGTTTTATTTTGGCACCACTGGAGTGTTTATTGGCAGGACTTACAGGAGGGCAGGAAATAGGCCATACTGGTGTTCCTTTGGGAATCAATGAATCCTGATTGATGGGAAACCAGCAACCCTTCCACTGCCACATGAAGCCACTCACCCCACGCAATCCTCCATTCACGGGATTTATTTGTGGGTTGGATGACAATTGCCAACCTTTTTGCCTGCTGTATTTGACTTGAATGTTTCTAAATTTCTGCACTGTTTCCGTTTTTTTCAGAAATGGTTGGGACATCCCTATACACCTCCAAATTACTGCCCCCCCCCCCCATGACCTACACATCCAGCTGAGAGGGACTCTCACACACACACAGGGGAACTCAATAGGTCCTTTAGCGATCCAGTAACCCTTACGCAAGCCTTTCAGAGAATCTCCTGGAACATAAGTGGAATGCAGACACCTGCCAAGCACTAAAAATCTATGCACTACTCACACCGAGACATGTCCATATAGCGCTCCTGCAGGAAATCACAAATCACCCACCAGGAAGAGAAACATCTTCAAAAAAGATGGTGAGGGCAGGTACACTTTATTAATTACTCTGCATATGCCAAGGGTGCCCTCATTTGGGTGCGGGATGGCACCCCCTTCCAGGCCCTGGAAATTGACCCTGAAGATCGTTTTGTCCTGTTGCTGGCTAGACTCAATTGGCAACCCTTATCAATAGTCAGCATATGTGCCCCAAACTTTGACCAGCCCAGCTTCTTTCATTGTCTCTCTTGCCACCTAGTGAAGTGAATACATATTCCATGGATCCTCTTCGGGGAATTTGTGTCCTGGCCGTCTCTCTAGACAGCTCCCACCCACCACTGTCCATATCTTCGGCTATTCATACAGCGCATGCCCTGCCTCTAGGCTACAGCAGTGAACCCTCTGATATGCCTGGAGACATCTGCGTATGAATCTCAAACATTTAAATGTTAGATTACACAGAATAGTATGTTTGGAGGAACTCTGCCCATCGATCATCCTGCCCGACTACCTGGACAGGGATACATCAGATCACAATCCCTTGTTGTTAGGACTTCAGTGGCGAAGGACCCCTTCCCCAAACCCAACGTGGAAGCTAAAGCTGTCAATTCTCTATGACAAATTAATTCAGGAAATGTTGGCTACCCAGATAGTGGAGTACTTTGACCACAATGAGGGCTCAACTGACTCTCCGGCAGTATCATGGGAAGCCTTTGAGGTAGTTACTGATAACAGTGCATACCACTCCCCGTGGGTGCCTGTTATCCTCTGACCCCACCCAAGACTCTGGGATAGAAAATAAAACGATAATAAACCACAGTTTATTATCGCTTTATTTTTATTTTCATCACTCTGCTAGAGGGGGGAGGGGGGGGCAAAGCTCCTCTGCCATAGCAGAGGAGCTCCCGCTGATATCCTCCCTGGAACCCATGATTGTTGAAACTCTTCGAGGCAATACTAGAGACTGCTGGCCTCCCAGCCACCCTCAGAGAGGCTTTACCAGTCTTCCTGTTAAAACCTGGTAAGGATTCTACAAACCCAGTGTCCTACTATCCAATCACCATCCTCAATATGGATTATAAAATCCTGACTAAAATACTGGCCATCCAGATTCAGCAGTTCCTTTCATGCTTAATTCACGCAGCCAAAGTGGATTTGTTCCGTGTAGGAGTACGGTGCTAAATAACAGACAACTGTATTGGGTTATGGAGGCCACATGGACACAATGGCCCCAAGTCACTTTCCTAGTATAAGATCTTGAAAAAGCTTTTAATTCCCTTGGATGAGACTATCTAATTGCTGTATTGACCTGCTCAGTTTGGGGGACTGCACAATTAGGATGATCCACCTACAGTACATGGACCCAACGGTGCGGGTGCTCACACTGCACTTATCTTTCCGCTTGATACAAGTAGATAAGGATACTGTACAGGGATGACCCCTATCCCTGATACCTTTTGCTTTATCAGTAGAACTTCTGCCTGCACGGGTTTGTCTTTTAGGGAGAGATTGGAAAATCGCACTGCTAGGCAGGGCACACTCAATTTCTCTTTATGCAGATGACACCTTCACCAAGGCCCTCACCTCAGACCTTTCGATCATCATCTGCCTCCTGACACACTTAGGGCTTCTCACTGGCTAAGGGTTAGTTGGGCCAAATCCTGCAAATTCCCACTCCCCCCTTCCATGCCACCAACTCAACTGGATATGGGCGAGGGCTCACTGCTATGGGAGGACAGGTATTTTCAATAACTTGGTATTAAAATCTTGAACACTGAATCAGAGCCATTGGATGGGAATATTACCACAGCAGTATATTGCCTAAGAACCCAAGTCTCCTTCTGGAAGATCCTGACATTATTCTGTAAGGGCTGCATAGCTGTGCTCAAATAGTGATACCTCTGGAGACGGACCACAGCCCTTGTGTTGTTATTGTTATTGTTATTACCAATTACATAGCGCCTAATTACCATTGGTCTCTTAGCGCTTGTCTAACGGTTAGCAGCCTGGCACCAGCTAATACTTTCCAACAACCTTCAGTTCAGCTTTATCCTATCCAAAGGCCAGTTTAGACAGAAAAGTTTTCAATTCCTTTCGGAATGGAAGGAGAATGTTTTCTCTTTGCAAACTTTTTGGCAATCCGATCCACAACTGAGGTACCAGGACTGAAAAAGCCTGACCTCCCATAATCGACTTAATAACCCGTGGGAAGGTCAGCAAAGTTGCCTCGAAGGAACGAAGACCATGTCCAGGTACATATCGCTTTAAGCGGTCCTTAATATAGGCTGGTGCCGTCCTGTACAGGGCCCTATGAGCAATACATAAGCCGTTGTACCTGCTCCTCTGCTTTACTGGAAGCCAGTGCAATTGTTGCAACAACGGCACGGCATGGGTCCGTCTTGGTAAATTGAATATTAGTCTTGCAGCGTCATTCATCACTACTTGGAGCTTACCCAGCAACTTGTCTGGGAGCCCAATGTATAACGCATTGCCAAAGTCCAGTAGTGAGTGACACAATCATTGCTGTCACCACAGTTCGCATCGTAGAGAAAGATAGAGAGGCACAAGATTCCGAAGTTGCCTAAGTAGGCCCACGTAGCTTTTACCACTGTCGTCACCTTTCCGGACAATGCCAACTTCCTATTCAGCTTAATACCCAAACTCTTCACAATAGGCACAGATGTTGGAGTGGCACCTAACTCCTGGGGCCCAAAACAATCTAAGTGTTTACCATAAGTGGTGATTGCTAGGATGTCTGTCTTATCTGGGTTCACTTTAAGCAAGTTAGCCGTCTTCCAGTTCATTGTAAACTTGAGGATGTTCTTTGCATTCAACTGCATTTGCTTAGAATTACCAATCTGCAGGATCAGCTAAGTGTCATCTCTGTAATTAAACAGTTGGCAGTCCATCAGAGCAAATGCCACCACCAAAGGCTGAAGATAGACAGTAGATAACAACAGGGACAGAGCTGATCCCTGGGGAACCCCACACGGCAGGCGATCCATCAACACTTGATGGTCAACTGTGTTGAAAGCAGCTGTAAGATCCAATAGGATCAACACAGAGGGCCCTGGAACCTGCCTGGCGAGCATGAAGCGATTGGTGTTCTTTCCTAAATTCTGACAGGATTATGTTGACATGTTGTTCCACAATCTTAGCTAGGAAAGGTAACCTAGACAGAGGGCGGTAGTTATTTGGGTGTTTTGGGTCTGCCCCCCCCCCATTTCTTCAGTAATGGGGTTACCACAGCTTTCTTAAAGCTGTGTGAACCTTCCCTGCCACAAGGGAAGAGTTTAGAAGCAAAAGCAGCTCATGCCCCACCATGAGAGAGGCCATTCTGGACACCTTGGGTGGGCAGGAATGTTACTGTGAGCCAGATTTAACTGCTGCTGTTAACCGTGCTAAGGCCTCAAGGTCCAATGGTGGGAGCACTGAGAGCTTCTCACGCTGGAAGTCAGGAACCCCCTCCACTGTCAGAGGGCAGGGACAGAGCTGGGTGTTTCTTACTTCGGTTAAAATATCGCTAAGTTTCGATTAGAAGTCCTGCATCTTATTACATTCCTCTGGAACTGAGATTACCTTCAGCTATTTCCATTGACTCAACTCCCTCAACACTTTAAAAGTCTCCCTTTGAGTATCACTGACTTCTGTAATACTTAACTCATAAAACTCAGCTTTAGTCGATGTGATCGCTCCTTTCTATAAGGCCAATATCGCTTTGTACTCTCTCAGGGCCTCCGTCCCACTTGCCTTTGTTCTTTACTCTTTCCCTCTGAGCTGGGGCTACTTTGAATATGGACTCTTGCATCCCCCCTATAAACCTCTCGCTCTCCTGGTCAGTGTTCCCTGTATAGCTCAACAGATGTATTGCATCCTTTAATGCCTCCTCAAAATTAGTTCCATCTATTTTTGCCCAATTCCGTACCATCTGCCATTCTGATGGTTGATGCACTGACTGGGAAGAGGGGTAGTGACCTTAATCAAGTAGTGATCTGACCAACTACAAGGTATAATCTCTGTTATCCTAACAAGCGGCTGTGTAGACCAAATTAAGTCTAATGTATGGCCCTTATCATTACTTGGGGCCTCCACTACTTTTTGCAGCCCTAGCATAGCCATCCCTTCGTCGAACTCATTCGACTGGGTCTCTCTTGGTATCTTCTCCCACCAGAAGTTGAATTACCCCACCACTACTATCTGCTGGTACCTTGAGCACCAGTCACTAACTAATTCAGTGTACAAATCATTGAACAGCGGAGTAGTCTGTGGTGGGCTGTACACTACCACCATTACCACACAGGTGGTCTTTAGACCTACTTTCACCCCCTGGACTTCCACTCTATCCAGATTTTCTTCTACTACCACCTCTGAGGCAAGGTGCTTCCGGCTAATCACCACCCCCTCTCCTCCTCTCTTTCCGCCCTGTCAATTATGTGCCAGGATATGATAATCCGGTGGCAAGGCCACGGCTATCTCGGGCCCTGTTCCAGCCTATAGCCATGTTTCAGTTACGTTGGTTGTGTTGTTAGCCCACTTTACACAGTTTGAACCAGTTCTCTCCACAATACTGAATTAGCGAACTACCCTGTCAAACCCTCCTCCGCAGTGCACTTTAGATACATCCTTCACGACACGAGAGGAGAATGGCACAGGACCTCTCCCCCGTACACGTTCCTGATTAGCCCCCACATGATCAACAGACAGAGTGCATTATCACAGTTGTCATCTACACAATGTAAAGACTTTAGCACCCGATCGGTAGGCCCTACTACACCTCTTCCCCTCCCCCTTAAATGCCTCCTCCAAACCAAGTTTGCCACAGTTATGTTCTTTACTCTCCTTTGAGGAGGACACTCTCACGCACATTATAGAAAAGCCAAACTTATAATGGGAACCCTCCCTCCCTCGGAGTCCTCCAAGGCATGCTTGCCACAGCCTTTATTCATGGAGGGGATACCCAAAAACCCACCCACAACCCGAAATCCAGTAATGTTGATTTCACTCAATGTGCGATGAGATGTATGTACCTTTACATGTGCAAAATTCAGTCAAAATGCAATTTAAAAACTGAAAATGGCCTACAAAGGACAGATTGTCTCTAAGGTGTTACGGTTTCTCATAAAATTCAGTACTTTGCACAAAGCAACCTCTAATTTTCTCTTCCTCGTGATCAAAATTGGCATCATCAGAATAATATGGCATTGGCACCCTTGGTTGTTGGAACTGCGTCTGGGGCAGCAGTCTGTTCCTTTTCAGGAGATTGACGAGGAGGCTTGCAATGCCAGCTCTTCTGCATTGCCTGAACTAGCTGTTCCGCCATTAAAACAATGTACCCAAAGTTTTGTTGATGTAACTGACCACATTTCTCACTTTGGCTGATTTCTAAGCACCAAAGTACCATGGCTCCATAAACTCCTAGTAGAGCCAGCCATTTCTTAGTCAGGCAGCAGGTAACACTGTGCCCCACTGAAATAATTGAAAAGGACATTGAATAGAAAAGAAGGACATCCACCAAAAAATGCAAAAGACGTTTTAAGGCTATATCTTCCATATCAGATGCATTAGTAGGTGGTCATTTATAAAGCATTGGCAGGAACCGCTGTAATGGCAGTTCCTCTCAATGCATCTCACTGTTTGGTGCAGGACTGCATGAGCATGATGCAACCCTGCATTAAGCAGAATTCTGAAATCCCAAACCAATATTTTCCTTTTGAAAATAAAACAGTAATGCTCCTCTCACCATGTAAGTCATCTCTTATGGCAGGGGAGCATTATGTGGTTTGTACCGCCCCTCACTGCCAGGGCTTGTCTGGTGGTGTCATAAGTAAAAAAATGGCTACATGTTCGCCCATCCTGATTGGGCAGGCGAACATGTAGACATTTCTGTGACTGCCCTTACTCCTTCAGGCTGTCAGAGAGTTTTGGCTATGGGAGTGATGGAGTAGTCACTGCCACAGCAACACCAAAGGTCTGTCCTCATTTAAACAAGGTGGTCAGACCTTTATGTTGGCGGTATGTATACTCCATCCCCGTTGAGACGGATTATACATACGGTCAACATTTTAAATCGGGCCCTTAAAACTAATAAACAAAAGCTGTAGTATGAATAAATACATTTACAGATTTTAGTCTGAAGCAATGTAAATTTGCATAAATAATGTAAGCTTTTCCTCAGAAGAAAAGGGAAGTAAATAAAGACTGCAAAAGTGATGGATGAGTAGTACTTATTTTGTACAACACAACACATTGTCTCGATGAAATCCCTAGAGTGGTATTGCTCAACATATGCCATGCTGGTTGTTGCCCAATCAGGAGGCACTGAGAGAGAACAGGCATCCCAGAGGGTCTGCAGCAGCTGCCCCATTCCTGTGCAGCTTTCATTGCTCAGTGTGAGAACATTTAGGGTATTAAATGATGTGGTTGTGTGATTTCTTTATGTAATACACTTACCAACCCCTTTAGGACCCTTGGGTTTTGTTTGTCAAACCTTCAGCTCAACCCTGGGTAGCTGTGGCTCTCAGCCTCAAGGCTTATACAAAGGAACAAGTGTAAAGAATTTAAAAAGCACCAAAACGGTTGAGGAAGAAATCTACAAGACACCAAAGAAATCCGACACCAGTTTATAAAAATAGCCTTTATTTGTATGTATTTTTAGACACCACAATGAAAAAGATCCACTGGATTGATCTTGAGATGTATAATGTACAAGGTATAGTAAATAAAAGTATTTCACTCAGCCGCAAACAAGCAGTGGCGAATTAAATGAATTTGACTCTTAGAAACTTCCTTGCTAAAATGTTGGGGCAAGTTGTATTGTGGTCACTTGGAGTCACTTTATGTGGCCAAATCCACTGGGGAGTCAGTCAGGGGGGCTAGCAAGGTCCTCACAAGTACTTACCTCAGCAGGTGAGGCAGTATTTCAGTCCGTTCCAGGCACTTTTATCCTTTGCAGGGCATTGCTATTGAAGGGGTCCAGTTACAAGGCATTCCTGGGTCAATAACTCATCCACTGGAAGTCCCTGCTGTACTCTGACTGCACTTGAACTTGAGTGTAACTTTGAGCATTGGACCTTGGTGCTGCAAGGAGGCGGTTGGCGGCGGGTGGCGGGCTGAAGACTTTGGGCTTCCAACTTGCCCCTTAAGGCTTCTTCAGCTGTTTTGCCCCTGTGCTGCAAACATGAGGCCAGACAGCTGGCCCGTGGAATCTCTTGGCTTTGGCTGGGCTCTGGAGACGATTGTTCTGATAGCAGGACATGGCAGGCACAGTGCCTCTCCTTTGCTAAGCAGCAGGTGCAGTCCACAACAGTGCGGCTTCTCTTTGCCCATTCCATGGGGCAGCAGGGCAGTCCACTCGAGGTGCCCTACTTATGCTCAGAAAATGCCCTTTGGGCAGGATTGCCCCTTCCTTTATTATCTTTGGGAAGTTCTGGCAGAAGCCGGACAAATGAAAGCTCTGGGAACTTCCTAGTCACAGGTCGACTGATGCTTGGGATGAGCAAGAGGAGAGGCGCCGCTCTGAAACAACTGGCTGACGTTGGTACAGTATGGTCATTCACATCTTGGCATCTCTGTGGCAGACAGTGCACAGCAAGCAGCTTATCAGAATACTGCATTCTAGTGTGGTCTGCTCAGTCGTTATCCACTTTTTACTACTGCAAGTTTGCAGCTTTGTGCAAAAAGGTAGAGTGTGGTGCTCAGTGTACAGTGCCCTAACCAACTTGCCACCCTTTCACTGTGAAAATGTCTTGTTACTTACCAGTAATCTTCATTACCCCGATTAGGGTCCTCCTCGTCCCATTCCTTACAAAGTGAGGCTGTCCTGCCTCCAACCAGCCAATAAAAACACCAGAAACCAAAAGTCAAAGGTCATATAAACCCCTCTCACCCATTGCCATGCCTGTTATCAACAAGTTCCAAACACAAACACAGCAGGAGGGAGGGAAGAGGACTGGGACGAGGAGGACCCTAAACGGGGTAATGAAGATTACCGGTAAGTAAAGCATTACCCCATCATGGGTCCTCTTCGTCCCAGTCCTTACAAAGTGAGGAACTCACAAGCAGAGAACCAGGAAGAAAAAATGCAGGACACCAGGGATCCATGCAGAAAATACAAAACTGTAATCAAACAAATGATCAGCGTGCAGAACGCCAACAGCAAAACTGTCAACAGATGCATGGAAAACATCAAGACGACAATGCCGAACAAACGTGTGACTGGACCACTAAGGGGCTGCACTACAAAAACTCCAGGACAGAGACCCCCGCCACCTCAGCCCAGGAAGCAGACACAAACGTGTCGAACGACCTGGCACCAGAGATGGAGAAGACAGACCCACAAGAGAGGCAGACCGCCAAATGCACACAGCGAGTAAAGGCGGAAGGAGAAAACAACCAACCCCGAGGCACACCCCCACTGGAGACAAGCAGGGCAGGAGAAAGACAAAACTCCAAGGCACGGAGGATGGAAAACCAAAAGGTGCGAACATCTAAGTAGGAAGGAACAAAGGAATCCCCATCCCCAGGCAAAAAAGGAAGGAACCACCTCCAACTGCAAATGGAACACAGAGGAAACCCAGGGAGAAAAGCCGGGCCCAGCCACAAAAAAAATCCCTTCCAGCAGAAACTACAAAGATGGGAATGAGACAAGCAAAGCACCCAACTCACCCAGCCGAAGCGCGGAGGCGACGGTCAACAAAAAAGACACCATAGCGGACAACCACAGCAAACAACCTCCAACAAAGGCACAAAAGGGGGCAATAGAAGACCCCGCAAACCAGTAGGAAAACCCAAGAAGGCACAACCACAGGAGAGACTGGACGCAGAAGCCAAAAATTAGGCAGAAACTGCCTCACCAAAGGAGCAACTACCTCCAAAGAGGCCCCCGAACCCCGACAAGCCTAAACCGCAGCCCAACGAGCAGACAAGGAGGAAGGGGAACGGTCAATCAAAAACCCATCCCTGTGAAAAACCAGAACAGTAGCTGGATCTCCAAACACAGATCCAGACCAAGAGAAGAGCACCAGGGTACAAAACAACCCCAATATGCACCATAGTTCTCAAGTGCGGAAGGCCGACGCGACAACCGAATGCCACAGGCCACCACAGAACAGCAGCCCAAAGACGCCAACGACAGCCGCCCCAGAGCCAGGCCTTCAGATGCAAGCGACAAACACATGGCAAAGACAGATGCGTACACAGAAGCGGAGCCAGAGTCAAGAGAAGCCGGCCAAACCCGCTAGCCCCCCTGCAGGAGCAAGAGCAGAAATCAAAGGCAGCGCGGCCAAAAAGGAGCAACCAACAACACAGACACATTCACCCACCCCCGAATCTGCTGCAGCACCCTCAGGAGGAGAGAAATAGGAGAGAAGGCATACAGACAGCCCGAAGGCCAAGAAAACGAGAGAGCCACCCCCAAGCCTGAGGACAGACCACCATGGAACAAAACCGGGGGAGAAGAGCCTGAGGGCCTTGAGCCAAAGACAAAGGCCCCGGAATAGGGGAACAGACAGACGGCACAAAACAGAGAATGGGAGGAAGCGGCCCAAGCTGCCTGTAGGAAAACTCAGACGCCCCTGAACACAAATAGCCCTCAATGCCAACAGACGAGAGTGTGCCCAGACACAAATCATGGAAGACAACAGGCACAGAGATGCGCACCTGGACCCCCCTGAAGGCGTAAGTTACAACAAGCCACCGGGAAGCCTGTACAAATCAACAAACTCGTCGGCCACCAAGGACCCCTATGTGGCCCCCCAAGGACAGGCGTCCGAGCTCAACAAGAGGAGAAAAGGAAGCAGATAGTGCTCCACCTCTACCAGTTTGTGGGGGCACAAAGCCACCAGGCCAAAGAAGGAACCAGAACAGGGGAGAGAGGAACCAGAGCCACGCAACCCGCATGGGAAGGGACCCAATGAGCCAACAGAAGAACCACCAAGGACCGGAGGTGCAGGCGAGCCCAAGGAACCACAACTGTGGTGTCAGCCACCAACCCCCAGACCTGCAACCAACCCCGAGTCGGGGCAGAAGGACGACCCAGCAGGACCCGCTAAACAGCCGTCAGGGTAGAGAACACAGCCAGAAGGCGAAAAACAGCCCTGCAAAGTGACGAACAGGCCTCCGAGAAACAAAAGTCCCCAAACAGGAATCAGACGAGAAAGGCCAGATCCAACATGAACCCCATAACCTGGAACAAGGCCATCGACGCAATCACCGCCAGAAGAGCCCCAAAGAGGGTGGAAG
Source organism: Lissotriton vulgaris (assembly GCF_964263255.1). Taxonomy (NCBI): domain Eukaryota; kingdom Metazoa; phylum Chordata; class Amphibia; order Caudata; family Salamandridae; genus Lissotriton; species Lissotriton vulgaris. The sequence goes on from NC_141687.1 coordinate 1,331,246,694, forward strand.
CAGAAACCAAACAAAAGCAACATACGGCAAACACAGGGAAAACCAGACCCAGCAAAACTCCCACAGCAGTAGCCAACACCGTGGAAAAACCCGGGGAGCAGCAGAGAGGCGGAAAAGGCAACACCAGAAAACGGGAATGGAACACGTCAACTGCAAACAGCAGTAACCGATGACCCACTGGACAGACAGCAACAGGTAAACAGGCAACTCCCAAATCCAGGGAAGCCAAAAATCACCCACCAGTGTGAGGAGAATGACGGACTGCAAGAGTCATCCAAAACGACCCAGACGCACCAACAAGTACAAAGCCCGGGAACCCAGAATCGAGCGGAAGGAATCAACGGGCGCCGGAGGCAGGCCAGAAAGGAACAGAACCCCAGGTCCCGTACCGCCTCAAATTCGCAACAGCACCAACAATACAGAGAGGAACCCACAACCAGTGAAACACCAGGACTGGAACACACAACAACTTGCTGCAGAGACTACAACCATACCAACCAGGCCACGGCACCCCACCAGGGCAGAACACCAAGCGACCAACAACCAGGGGCAGCCACAGGCATAGTAGAGGCCAGGAACCAACGGAAAACAGCCCCCCAACCACGAGCCCGACCATGAAAGGGCAGTTAAGAAGACAGAGTACCCGGAAACTCCAGAACATGGAAAAAGACAAGAACCCCTGCATAAACCGCCTTAAGAACATGGAAAAAGACAAGCACCCCTGCATAAACCGCCTCCTGAGAAAGCCAAAAAAGCCTGGGACCCACAAAAAGGCAGGGAACGCACCAAGGAGTCTGAGCAGTGCCAAGGCACCAAGCGTGGTCCTGCGTACCCCCTACCAGCCACCGCCGCCCCGTCAGCTGAGGAGTAGGCCCAGAAGGAAGCAAAGGTCACATCCAAGAGGAACAGTGCCAAGACCTCCATCTGAGCCAACACAGGAGTAGGGACCCCCGGAACCTGCAAACAATCAAACGACTCCTTAAATCCTACAGAAGGACCTGTGAGGCATAGGCCGCAGAAGTGCCAGCACGCGCCCCAAAATGAGAAGCCTTAGATGACAAAAGAGAACTGACTTTGGGAACCCGCGGAAACAAGGTGTCAAAGTTCGCCAGGCAAAACCGCATCCCTAGAAAGCGAGGATTTACACTGCACATCAACCTCAAGCCATTCCTTAGACAGCAAATCCCTCAGGACAGCATGGAAGGGAAGGTCATCCACCACAGAGGAACAATACAGGGAGTAAAAACAGCCACGGCATTTGGTGAGGCAGCGAGCGCAACGAAATTCGTTTTCTTTATTTTTTTCGTTGCTTACCTGAAATCGTCCCGCAACTTACACTCCCCCCACCCTGCCCCTCCCCCGCCCCACGTCACCGCCCGGTGGCACGCCCTACAAGGGCCGTGGCTGAGTAAAACCCCTCATCCGAAACTGAGTTAGGGCCAAAACTAAGTACCTCCCAATATGGACCAGTAAGTCCGAAAGAAGCTTGCCCTGGACGTCCTAACCTTAGGGGAATTGTCCATGTCCTCCACACCATCCGCAGGCACCAGCAGCTTAGACTGGACATGCAAACCATCCCTAGAAACCTGCAAAAATGCCAACCACTTGCAGGTCCTGGACATAATGCTGCTCAGACACCGCCAATGCAGGCAGCGCAGAGAAAACCCCAGCACTCTGTGCCAGAGGAAAAAGGAGTAAACCACACAGGAAAACTGCAAACACACAGAAAGGAAGTGGCCAGCAACTCTCATGACAAACTGCCCCCAATCAACCAAGTCTTGTGATGGGAGACTGGAAAATCAGCAAAAAGGGCAGCCCTGCAGTCCCCACCCACAGCCATAGACACATAACATCGCCGCGGGCCGGAACGGCCCTGAGGCCAGAACATTAGGACAACTCCCCGCCCCAGCCCAGCACATGTGCGGGGAACATCCTGACCCAGGATCTGACCCGAGCACCGGAATGGCCGTGCAGAAACAAAAAACAAAAGTACAAAGTAAAAAGCACAATGAAAAACCTTCAACAAAGTAGGTTTTGTTTTTAAAAACTCACTGCACCGCAACACATCCAACAGAAAACCGGAAACAGCAAACAGGATACATGGAGCACCAGCGTTCCGACCCCCCGCCGCTGGAGCAAGAAAAAAAAAACCAGGCACAGCAGTAAGTGGGAGGGGTTTATATGACCTTTGACATGGACAAAGCAGACACATTGGAATCGTACTTAAAACAGAAACAAAGCACCAGCACTAACCCTTGTACAAAACAACAATCCAAGAATGCCTTAATCAAGCCTTTCCGTTCCTTCCAACACATCTCACACGATGAATTTATGGACCTGGTATAAGCAAGCAGGCCTGCCAGCATTCCTTCTGACCCCTGTCCGCCACAAACTTTCAAGACAATTCTTTTAACAACCTCTGCTGCCACTCCAGTAAGAAGAATCATCAACGATTCCTTAACTACTGGAATATTTCCAGAAGAACTCAAAAAGTCATACATACGCCCTTCACTGAAGAAAACAAACTTGGACCCGCTGAACCCTGACAACTACAGACCCATTACAAATGGACCGTTCCTGGGTATACTGATAGAAAGAGCAGCGTTCGCCCAGATGTCACAATTCATTGAAGACAATGACATACTTTCAGACTTCCAAACAGGATTCCGCCCTTGAAGAGGCACTGAATCTGCCCTCCTTGCCATCTGGGATGACCTAAAGAATACAGTTGACCGCAACGGGGTTGCTGCGCTACTCCTCTTGGACCTCTCAGCTGCTTTTGACACGGTTGACCATGACACTCTGAAACAAAGACTCTATGAAGCCGGCATAGAGGCAACTGCTTTAGACTGGATGGCGTCCTACCTTCGAAACATAACTAATGTCATCTATACCCCACCTTTCTTGTCCAAACCATTCTCCACAAAAGCAGGGGTCCCTCAAGGTTCTATCATCTCGCCCATGCTTTTCAACATCTACATGAAGGCATTACCAGTACTGATCAATAAATTTCACCTCACGTGCTATAACTATGCAGATGACACGCAAATACGCCTTCAACTGGAATGCCCCAAAGACATTGGAAAATCACCATTTTTCAGCTGTCTCAGAGCCGTGGATCAGTGGATGACCTGGAGCCATCTCAAATTGAATGCTTCAAAAACTGAAATACTCACGTGTGACGATTGGAAACATTACAACCCGCTTGCCGCATGGCCTGATGAACTGGGATCACTGCCTAAAGTCTCGAAGGAAGTAAGAAACCTCGGAATGACCATGGACTCCAAGCTGTCGATGAATGCCCAAGTGGATAAACTCGCAAGATCAAGCTTTGCCACTATAAAAACGCTGCGACAAATTTTCCCTCATTTGGGATTTCCACACAAGGTCCAAGCTACCATCTCCCTTGTTCTGTCCAAACTCGATTACGCCAATAGCCTCTACCACGGATCACCTTTAACGACAATGAAAAGACTACAACGGATTCAGAACTCGGCTGCCAGACTAATCTTGCATATCAAACCGCGAGACCACATCTCTCCTGCCTTGAAAGCCCTGCATTGGTTACCGGTTGCCAGAAGATCCATGTTCAAGCTGCTGTGTATCACCCACAAAGCAATACATGGAATGGGACCGCTCTTCATCAGGAATAAAATCACCAAACATATTCAACAAAGGAACCTCCGCTCTAAAGGAGCATCTCGCCTCAAAATCTCACCATATAAGGAAAAAACCATGGGTGGCACATCCTTCTCTGTTCAAGCAGCCAACCTATGGAACTCTTTACCCCCCAACATAAGGTTCACCGACAACCACCTTATCTTCAGAAAACTACTCAAGATTTGGCTCTTCCCCACATAAGCACCATACGCAAACAGAAATTTACAGCACATCCCTCTGTATACAAGCATTTTTTTCACTATAGATATGTACCTATCTTTGTGTATTACTTTGTATAAATATGTAAAATAATTATGTTGTTGAGAGAAAAAAGAATAATAAATAAATAAAAATCCTCTTTGGTCTACATGTACATACTTCCATTGTGCATCTATGTACCTTCCATGTACTTGGATCTGTGTGTCTGTTACTTTTCTCCTGAAAAAAGCATAGCCAATGCACTACCCTATTTCTCATCCTGTGCCTCTATCAATATCTTTAATCTATAATTACCTCCTTTATGTATCTATATACTTTCAATGTACTTATGGGTCTTTATATTTATCACTTTCTTCTAATTTAGCATTTCCAATGCACTACCCTATTTCTCAGCCTATACTTCGCTCAATATATCTTCTAGCCCAACCTTCTGACTCATCTCAAACTTCTTCTACTACTCCTTCCAATGCACTACCCTATCTCTCATCCTATACATCTATCAATATATCCTCTACATCCACTCTCTCATTTATCCCAAACCCCATACCACTACTATGATTGCCAAAATAACCCTTTCTAGACTCTCTCCGCCTCTACCCCTCCTTACATCATCTGACACCTCTTTTACTATACCGATCCCCTAAAACAAACCTTTCTAAACTCTTGCCTCTGATTCCTCCCCTCCAAAACGCCTTTTTACTCATCCAAAAGCATACTCCTATTGCTAAGACCTAAAAAAAAATTATTTTAATTAAATCCTTCACTCTTTTATCCCTCCACTATACTTTTCAATCAAAATTAACAGACTAACATGTTCACTTCTCAAATTCCATATTAAACTATACTAATATACTACCCAAATAACTGAATAACATATCCACTACTCAAATTACTTCATATTTGTTTACTATACTAATTTTCAACAGTAATCCTTCATGGGTTCCGGAGTGGCGTGCTACTCGCCAGGAAAGCGATTCAACACCCATCAGGTGTAACAAGTGCTATATGAATGCAAATCTTTCTTTCCCTTTTATCCCTCCGCTATCCTTCTCACTCCAAGTAACTGACTAATATCCACCACTGAAATTACTTCATATTTCACCATATTAATTCACCACTAATCCTTTGTAGGCTTCCTGAATAGCGTGCGTCAACAAGCGCTACATAAATACAAACCTTTGTCCTCCTCTATCCTTCTGCTATCATTCCAAATCCAAATAACTGACTAACCTATCCACCACTTAAAATGTACTTACATGTTTCACTATACTAATTCAACACTAACCCTCTATGGGTCCCAGAGTAGCGTGCTACTCGCCGAAAAAGCGCTTCGACGCCTCGTCAGGGGTAGTAAGCGCTATATAAATGCAATTACAATACAATACAATCAGTTGGTATCTCAGCCGGGGCCTACCACACTGGAATTCAGCTGTCAGAGAAAAGCACAGACAGACGTTGACCTGACACAGCCCCAACATTTTAATAGTCTCCCATCATCCCTGTACCTGACCTGTTCCAACGTCATAGGTCCCTTATTCTCCGTGAGGAAGGAGAAGTGCAGGTACTGAAAGGGAGGAAATCAAGAAGTGCTGGTACTTAGTACGGGCAAATACCTGCCCGTTTAAAGGCTGCACAACAGTGATGGACAGACACCACCAACCTTATGGTCACACATTTTTCTCAAATGCCACATTGTCACAGTAACAAGTCAGGGTTCCCGGCACGAGCTACCCCTGACCCAGTGACACGAGCTACCCCAAAGCATGCCACGCCGACAGAGCAAGCCAGATCTCACAGTGCTACCCCGTCTGTGCCGACGGAGCTCCGCCTGCCTCCAGCAGGGCTCGTCGCTTTAAGAGCCCTGAGGAATGAAGGAATGCGGTCGAGCCTCCAGCGTCAGGGCGCCACGGGAGATCCCCCTCGGCTCACGAAATAAATAATAGACTGAATGTGCCTTTGCACCTGTTCGACGGAGCCTACATATACATCCAGGGCGAGGACGGAGTTTTACAATTAAATAACTAATCCGGGGATTAAACGTCAACTGAAAGTGACCTTTTTACTCACACGCAAAGATACATTATGAGTGGGAAGTTAATAAATAAGCCAAGAAAGGGAAAAAAAGCACGCTGGGTCCCGTGTGGCTAAAAGGACCAGCGACTTTAATATATGTAGCTCCTGAGCAAATACCGCCAGTCACATGTGACCCACTGACCTTCGTGTATTTATGTTGGGAGAGGTGGGCTTTCTGCTTCTTCGCCTCCACGCCCTGCCGGCGCCGCACTAATGAGGACAGAACGGCTTCCCTAATATGTGATATATCACGTGTCATGATGATCACATGTTCTGCATCGAAGGTATTGTGCTCTGGTAGCAAAATTACCAACATGACCTTGCAATTTGCCTACGTATTAGAGAGGGATCCCAGCTAACACGTCTCGAAAGTGTTGTTATCATATTAATGACGTCAGACCAGTACTACTGTCAATGGCGTTACTGGTGTGATACCAACGACTCCTTCCTGCTGCACCTTTCCATGCTCTCTCTATAACGTCTATAAAGTCAGTGGCACGTAGCGATGACTCACCGACAATTTAAAGTTGTATTTGAATATATAGTATTAAGAAAAACAGGGAATGGAAACCAGTAGAAACTTATTTTTAATATGGCTCTTTTGAGCTTTGTAAATTACGGGTATTATTCTAAGACCGTTTATTAGTATTCATTTTACCCATCCAGACCGATGGAAGACTAACCTAGCATCGAACTCATGACCTCCGGATTCACAGCAGGTAAGAGAGAGCCTGGTTCAGGTTTTTTTGCAACAGACTAATTATGGCGACTAGAGAAGTAGTACCCTCGAATTGCAAAAGGTTCATCAAATGGCATAAATTTGCCATCAATGAGCAAAATGACAAATGCCCTGGGGGAAATTGTAAGAGATCAGACCGAGAAGCTTTCTGCACTCTGTACTGATGATCCTGGTTCTGTCCAGGTCAACTTGATCTACGAGGAGACAATAGACAGGATGGCCGCTCTCTTCCTTGATAGGTGTGGGGCTAGCCAGCTGAAGCGTAGGAAGCCCACAACCAGGTGGTATAACCATGACCATGAATGCAGAGGGGCTAAGTCTAAATTGATTTGTGCCATCAAAACCCGAGATCCAACTGAGGTTCGTTTTGCCCAAGCTGTGTACAGACGTGCACTGTTAGTGGCAAAGAGGGCTTGGGACGATTCCCACTGGGAAGAGCTAAAACTGGCCAGCCAGAACAGGAACGGGGAACGATTCTGGGCCCTAGTAAGACAAGCATTTACAATGCAATGGTTTTGCCTTTGTTAAAGTTTGAGCTTTTGGTATTGCTTTTGACAAATGGTCTTTTCTAACTTCCTCGAATTATGTGTAAAACGTTTGTGTTTTACTTTACACAGAAAAGTATGAAAAAACACAAAATCGTTTACCTGACTTTACACAGCATCCATTGTTACCATGAGACACGAGATGAACACGAGCCTGAAAAGAAGTGCATCTTCATTCCTACAGTTTAGAAACACAAAAAGAAGAAAAAATTTCTTACCTGACAGTCCTTGCACCACGGGCAAAGCGCACAACACGTGCAAACCTACAAAAGAAACAGAAAAAAGTTTAGGAGCGAAAAGGAAGTACTAGCTCACAGGAGACGGGCAAACCTACAAAGAAATACAAAAATAGATATTAGCAGCGAACACGTCCAAATAGCTAAACATACAAATTTAAAACAGAACGTGCAAAGCGGGCCAACGGAGCTCACAGGTCACGGGCAAACCTACAAAGGAAACCGAAAAGACGCATTAGGAGCGAAAAGGAGCAAATACTTGACGTTTAAAAGGCCTAAAGCAAGCGTTTCAGAAACACCTATAAAAGACAAAATGGAGTACCGGCCAGTCCTTGCACCACGGGCAAAGCGCACAACAAAAATACAAAATGGCTTACCTGCCGGTCCTTGCACCACGGGCAAAGCGCACAACACGGGCAAACCTACAAAGGAAACAGAAAAGAGATTAGGAGCGAAAAAGAAATAGTAGCTCACAGGAGACGGGCAAACCTACAAATAGCTAAACATACAAAGTGAAAACACAACGTGCAAAGCGGGCCAACGGAGCTCACAGGTGACAGGCAAACCTACAAAAGAAACCGAAAAGAGACATTAGGAGCGAAAAGGAGCACTAAAGTATGAAAAAACACAAAATCGTTTACCTGACTTTACACAGCATCCATTGTTACCATGAGACACGAGATGAACACGAGCCAGAAAAGAGGTGCATCTTCATTCCTACAGTTTAGAAACACAAAAAGAAGAAAAAATGTCTTACCTGACGGTCCTTGCACCACGGGCAAAGCGCACAACACGTGCAAACCTACAAAAGAAACAGAAAAAAGTTTAGGAGCGAAAAGGAAGTACTCGCTCACAGGAGACGGGCAAACCTACAAAGAAATACAAAAATAGATATTAGCAGCAAACACGTCCAAATAGCTAAAGATACAAATTTAAAACAGAACGTGCAAAGCGGGCCAACGGAGCTCACAGGTCACGGGCAAACCTACAAAGGAAAGAGAAAAGAGACATTAGGAGCAAAAAGGAGAAACTAGCTTACCGGAACAACGGAGCTAGTCATGAGCAAACCTACATAGCAGCTTACACGACACGGGCAAACCTACAAAGGAAACAGAAAAAAGACATTAGGAGCGAAAAGGAGAAAATAGCTTACCGGGACAACGGAGCTCCCAAGTCACGAGGCAAACTACATAACAGCTCACACGACACGGCCAAACCTACAAAGGAAAGAGAAAAGAGATTAGGAGTGAAAAGTAAATACCGGCTCACAGGAGACGGTCAGGAGACAGGCGAACCTAAAAAGGAAACAGATATCAAGAGCGAAAACGTACAAAGAGATAAACAACGAAGAGTCGCACTTACCTGGATAAGCGGGATACATCGTCAACTGCCGTTTGAAATGAGCTTACCGGAGAAGCATGCCCCACCCTGCCGTATTCAAATGATGTACACAGGACGTAACTTCAGCAATAGCACTTTTGTCAAAACAAACAATTTTAAATATGGATCCAAACTAAGATCACCCCCCCCCCGAAAGGAGACATTAGGAGCGAAAAGGAGGAACTAGTTTACGTGCAAACGGCCTAAAGCAAGCATTTTAGAAACACCCCAAAAAGACAAAATGGGTTACCTGCCGGTCCTTGCACCACGGGCAAAGCGCACAACACGGGCAAACCTACAAAGGAAACAGAAACAAGCATTTACAATGCAATGGTCTCGGCATTATTAAAGGTAGAGCTATTGGTATTGCTTATGATTTTTTTTCTCGAAATCTTAAGTAAATGTCATTGTTATTTACATTGCTAATAGCTTAACTGTTTGCATATGCGAGATTTATTGCATTTTCACTTACACACAGAGTAAGTGGTAGAGTAGTAGGGTGAGTAGTTGATAGTGAGTAGGAGAGAGTTATTTGTAAATAGAGTATTAGATATCTAGTTGTAAAAAGTGAAAGAGTGAGTATTAAATAGTGAGAGAGTGAGTAGTAAAGAGTGTTAGAGCCACACACATTTACATGCACAGCTACACTCTTACATATCTAAAGTGTATTTTTTTTTTTAGTAGTAAAGAGTGAGTAGTATAGAGTGAGTAATGTTGAGTATTCAAGAGTATAGCAGTGTGTATAGCAGTGTGTGTAGTACAGTATTACTGTAAGTACTATACATTAGATGCTATTTAGTACTACAGTAAGTATAGAGTAGTAAGAGTTGTTGAATAAGTACTAGAGTGAGTAATAGTAGTAGAGTTATTATTTGTTATGTAGTTTTAGAAAGTGAGCAGTAGATAGTTATTAGTACAGTATTAAAGTGAGTAGTAGGGAGTAATACTATTATTAACAGTGAGTAGTAGTCGTGGGAATTGTGAGTAGTACAGTTAGTGCATTAGTATAGTTAGTAGTAGCGAGCAGGGGTAGACCCGATAACACTTACCTTTAAGTAAAGTTTTCACAATACATGTGGCAAAACAGAACATGCCTTACTTAAGTTAGAAAAGAAACAGAAAAATAAGTTTAAGGAGCACAAAAGAGCAAATGGCATACCTAACACGTGCAAACAGCATCAACTGCACAAAAACAAGACGAACCGGACAGGAGCCAAGGTCGACCTGTAAAAGATACAAAAAAATCCATTACATGAGCACAAAATACAACTTAACACGCACAAAGAACAGCCGATGCACAGAGACGAGACTAGCCAAACCCGAGCTGGGGTAGACCTAGAAAAAGAAACAGAAAAGAACATTAGAAAAGCACAAAGCAGTAGATGGCTTACTTAACACACGCCAACAAAAAAGAAAAAAAATACAAACAAATCTCTCTCAGTGCTAATGAAAAGACAGCGGGTGATTACCGGCAAGTTGACTGGACTTTAACAAGTACTGAGCTTTCCAAAAGATGCAAGATATTCTATCGCAAGGGGCCCAACCACCTACTACAGTCCCCATGCTCAAAAGCAAAGAAGCTGCACTGCAGTGATTTACGTCTGAATCTAAAAATAGTGGACGTATACACTCGTAAAGCACAAACAAAGTAGAGAGATTTCACTCAAATCTGTCTGCTTTCTCTTTAAACGGGACTACATAAAACCCAGGCCGCGCAGCGTAGCGACATCTCACCAACAACAGTGACTTAGTTCAAACAGCATCACCAGCTCTGGTTAAGATAACAATATATAAATATAGCACTTACCTGAATTTCGCTGCATCACAAACGGTGAATTCTAGAAGTCTCCCGAAGAAAATTGGACCTAAAATACATCAAAAGCACTTTCCTTAAAAAAGCGTCAATAACAAACACATTAGTTATATTTTTTAAAGAAACTACTAGCTATTTAAGACAAACAAAGGAAAAACTAGTCCCAATATAATGTAACAAAACACAAACACATTCCCTAACAATATATAAATATAGCACTTACCTGTCGGAACCACTTCGTGCACAGCGGTGCACACCACTGCACACGGACGTCACGGGCCATGTTAAACCTGGAAAAGAGACAAAACAACATTAGCTGAGCAAAACAAAGCAGATGGCTTACCTCTAACATCCAAAAACAGCAGCATACCCACCGTCGGAAGCACTTCGTGCACAGCGGTGCACACCACTGCACGCGGACGACACGAGCCATGTTAAACCTGGAAAAGAGACAAAACAACATTAGCTGAGCAAAACAAAGCAGATGGCTTACCTCTAACATTCAAAAACAGCAGCATACCCACCGTCGGAAGCACTTCGTGCACAGCGGTGCACACCACTGCACGCGGACGTCACTGGGCATGTTAAACCTGGAAAAGAGACAAAACAACATTAGCTGAGCAAAACAAAGCAGATGGCTTACCTCTAACATCCAAAAACAGCAGCATACCCACCGTCGGAAGCACTTCGTGCACAGCGGTGCACACCACTGCACGCGGACGACACGGGCCATGTTAAACCTGGAAAAGAGACACAACAACATTAGCTGAGCAAAATAAAGCAGATGGCTTACCTCTAACATCCAAAAACAGCAGCATACCCACCGTCGGAAGCACTTCGTGCACAGCGGTGCACACCACTGCACGCGGACGACACGGGCCATGTTAAACCTGGAAAAGAGACAAAACAACATTAGCTGAGCAAAAAAAGCAGATGGCTTACCTCGAACATCTAAAAACAGCAGCATGCCCACCGTCGGAAGCACTTCGTGCACAGCGGTGCACACCACTGCACACAGACGTCACGGGCCATGTTAAACCTGGAAAAGAGACAAAACAACATTAGCTGAGCAAAACAAAGCAGATGGCTTACCTCTAACATCCAAAAACAGCAGCATACCCACCGTCGGAAGCACTTCGTGCACAGCGGTGCACACCACTGCACGCGGACGACACGGGCCATGTTAAACCTGGAAAAGAGACAAAACAACATTAGCTGAGCAAAACAAAGCAGATGGCTTACCTCTAACATTCAAAAACAGCAGCATACCCACCGTCGGAAGCACTTCGTGCACAGCGGTGCACACCACTGCACGCGGACGTCACGGGCCATGTTAAACCTGGAAAAGAGACAAAACAACATTAGCTGAGCAAAACAAAGCAGATGGCTTACCTCTAACATCCAAAAACAGCAGCATACCCACCGTCGGAAGCACTTCGTGCACAGCGGTGCACACCACTGCACGCGGACGACACGGGCCATGTTAAACCTGGAAAAGAGACAAAACAACATTAGCTGAGCAAAACAAAGCAGATGGCTTACCTCTAACATCCAAAAACAGCAGCATACCCACCGTCGGAAGCACTTCGTGCACAGCGGTGCACACCACTGCACGCAGACGTCACGGGCCATGTTAAACCTGGAAAAGAGACAAAACAACATTAGCTGAACAAAACAAAGCAGATGGCTTACCTCTAACATCCAAAAACAGCAGCATACCCACCGTCGGAAGCACTTCGTGCACAGCGGTGCACACCACTGCACGCGGACGACACGGGCCATGTTAAACCTGGAAAAGAGACAAAACAACATTAGCTGAGCAAAACAAAGCAGATGGCTTACCTCTAACATCCAAAAACAGCAGCATACCCACCGTCGGAAGCACGTCGTGCACAGCGGTGCACACCACTGCACGCGGACGACACCGGCCATGTTAAACCTGGAAAAGAGACAAAACAACATTAGCTGAGCAAAACAAAGCAGATGGCTTACCTTTAACATCCAAAAATAGCAGCATACCCACCGTCGGAAGCACTTCGTGCACAGTGGTGCACACCACTGCACGCGGACGTCACGGGCCATGTTAAACCTGGAAAAGAGACAAAACAACATTATCTGAGCAAAACAAAGCAGATGGCTTACCTTTAACATCAAAAAATAGCAGCATACCCACCGTCGGAAGCACTTCGTGCACAGCGGTGCACACCACTGCACACGGACGTCACGGGCCATGTTAAACCTGGAAAAGAGACAAAACAACATTAGCTGAGCAAAACAAAGCAGATGGCTTACCTCTAACATCCAAAAACAGCAGCATACCCACCGTCGGAAGCACTTCGTGCACAGCGGTGCACACCACTGCACGCAGACGTCACGGGCCATGTTAAACCTGGAAAAGAGACAAAACAACATTAGCTGAGCAAAACAAAGCAGATGGCTTACCTCTAACATCCAAAAACAGCAGCATACCCACCGTCGGAAGCACTTCGTGCACAGCGGTGCACACCACTGCACGCAGACGTCACGGGCCATGTTAAACCTGGAAAAGAGACAAAACAACATTAGCTGAGCAAAACAAAGCAGATGGCTTACCTCTAACATCCAAAAACAGCAGCATACCCACCGTCGGAAGCACTTCGTGCACAGCGGTGCACACCACTGCACGCAAACGTCACGGGCCATGTTAAACCTGGAAAAGAGACAAAACAACATTAGCTGAGCAAAACAAAGCAGATGGCTTACCTCTAACATCCAAAAACAGCAGCATACCCACCGTCGGAAGCACTTCGTGCACAGCGTTGCACACCACTGCACGCAGACGTCACGGGCCATGTTAAACCTGGAAAAGAGACAAAACAACATTAGCTGAGCAAAACAAAGCAGATGGCTTACCTCTAACATCCAAAAACAGCAGCATACCCACCGTCGGAAGCACTTCGTGCACAGCGGTGCACACCACTGCACGCGGACGACACGGGCCATGTAACAATGTCTTTAGAAAATCATTATATAGCTTTGCATTATAGTAGTGGTACAAGTCCAGCACCAGTTTGTAAAGACAATACAATTAACAGTACGTTTTCATACAGGGTGGAAGCAGGGGGCGGAAGGGGGCGGGAAGGGGTAGAATCGGCTGCGTGGAGGAGGGGGCGGCGGCGGAATTCGGAGGAGGGGAGTGAGTGGGTGTGAAGAGGAGTGGAGGGGAGGGATAATTATTCCCGTCCGAGCCTGAGGGAAGAAACCGAGAAGGTCAGGAAGGCGGGTGCCGGCTCAATGCCAGAACAGATTCGGGGGCGTTCCCGGCTTTTGGCTGACGTCGCGTGACGTAGCCAAAAGCCAAAAATTCTCGGGAACGCCCCCGAATCTGGTCCGGCATTGACGGACAGGCCCGTCTTCCAATGGCTAGCCTCCATTTATGGAGCTAGCCAATGAAAGACGGAGGCCGTTCCTGTCTCCCGTATATATCTCAATAGGTTTTCGCCTGCGCGAAAAAGATGCGCAGAGCGCATCTTTTCGCCAGGCAAAACCTAAAAAAACAATGACGATGGTACAGATCCATTACCTAACCATATCACGGACAGGGAATGGTTCGATCACTTTAGGAAACTGTACGCAGGTGTAGGGGTTCCTGAGAACAACGATGTGACAGCAGAACGTTTATTACCCCAATATGATACACCCCCATCTATTGATCTTATAGGGCAGAGTGAGGTAGAGTCTGCGATTTGTAAAATTGTCCAAGGTAAGGCACCGGGCCAGGATGGCATTCCTGGCGATCTGTTCCGTGCCAGCCCCAAGCAATGGGCCAAATTCTTCACCCTCTTGACTAATGCCCTCCTCCTTGGGTCTCCAGTCCCAGACTCATGGAGGGGGGCAGAAGTGATTCCCATTTACAAGAATGGGCCAAGGGGTGACCCTGCCAACTATCGTCCAATCAGCTTGATCGATGCTGGTCAGAAGGTGGTTGGGAGAGTCCTTCTGGAAAGAATCCTTTCTTGGGCAGAGGAGAATAATATAATTTCCCCCTTCCAGGCGGGTTTCAGGGCCTGTACAAGCACTGTAGATCAGGCTTTCAGGTTGCTATTACTTCACTGGAAGACAGTCTCGATTAGCAAGGGTGGTCTGTACTTGGCCTTCATCGATCTGAAGACCGAGTTCGACCTGGTCCCCCGAGGGCGCCTGTGGGCGGTTCTTCATGAGATGGGGTTCCCTCTGCCCATTCTGCACCTGTTGGCCTGCATGCATGATGGAACATACGCACGCATTCGGTGGGGCACGAAGGAGAAGATAACTTAAAAAATCCCGGTGAACAGAGGTGTCCGCCAAGGATGTGTTTTGGCGCCGACCCTCTTTTCCTTATTTGTTAATGGGGTGGTTTCCTTCTTATCTGCTATTGATGCTGACGCCCCCAGTCTGGCTGGTGTGAAAGTTCCCGCTATGCTCTTTGCCGATGACACCTTATTAGTCTCCAAAACGCCAATGGGGCTCCAAAAATTGCTGGATCGGTTTTGTATCTTTTGTAATTCAAGGGGCTTGGTTATTAATACTTCTAAAACCAAGCTCCTCTACTTTAATCCCAGTAGGAAAGCCAACCGCACGCTCACTCTTAATGAAGAGCCACTAGAGCGGGTTAAAATGTTCGACTATCTTGGGATCAGGATATCCGACCAACTCAAGTGGAACCCTCACATCGAAAAAATGGTCTTAAACCATAAACGGGTTGTGGGCGCCATAAGTAGGGAGCATAGATCCTCAGTATCAAGACCCATAGCTCCTGCCTTAGAGATCTATTCTGCCAAAGCAGTAGGTAGCCCACTGTACGGGGCAGAGCTCTGGGGTTTTAATAATGTGGACTCCCTCGTAACGGCCGAAAACAAATTTTATAAGGAGCTTTTGTCTATCCCCAGGAGTACCCCTAGCAAGCCCATTCAATACGATCTTGGACGCAGATCTATCAAAGATCTCATAATTCTGCGTCCGCTTCTCTATTGGGCTCGCCTTGTAGTGTAGTTCCTATTTTCCCAATAGGCCCTGCGCATTGGAATAACATAAACAGTAGTATGGACGTAGAAGTGCGGATCTTCCAGGTCTCCACTGACTATGCTAAACTTAATTGGGTTTGTTACCAACTAGCTCAGAGGTCACTGGAAACTTTCTTGACTGAATAGGAAGTGATCAGCTTCCCTGGTACAGACAAGAAGGGATTCAGTTTTCCAACAACCGCATGAACATGACAACTTTGCTCCTTAGAATAAGAGTCAATCTCTAGAGTCGTGTGAAACAATAGACAGTTATTTTACTCAGTCAGTTGTGCACATTACTTTCACCAAGATGCAGAGAAATAGAGAGACGGGCGTTTTCAATAAAAAGGTATTATTTATTGAACAGTCTTTCTTCTCATGCAAGAGAAATGAATTGCCACAATTGCAAGACTAGTTATTATAAAAAGTGCGTACAGTAAAATGAGGATTGTGAAATAATACTGTAAAAGCATTGATATGGTTTCTTAGCCATACAATGGTTAAAATGAATAAAATATATACATTCATATATACATTTGACTAACGTACTCAACTGGTGCTTCAAACTACGCCTACCCCAGTGTACCTGACCTAAGCCTAATACTTGGGAGGGAGTAAGTAAGTAGCTTTTAGTTAAGTTGGTTTTGCCAAGGTTTGCTTCAAGAATTCTATCTAAGGGTTTAGTCAACACCATACCTCTGGAATAGAATGTTGGAGGTCTTGTATCTCCTTCCAGGACTCAATATCCCAGTCACTCGCAAGAGTAGGCTGGAAACGCCGGAGCTGGATTTTCTCGGCAGGAGAAAAAGACAGCGTCTCTCTCAGCGCGCCGAGGAGGAGGAGGGGCAGCGTCTGTGGGCAGCTTGTATCTGCTGGGCTCTGAAGAGGACAGTTGTTCTGCTCCTATGTTCACCACACCATCGCTATCATCGATGTCGTTGAGGCAGCGTTTGCTTAAGGCAACGTTGGTAATATTTATACCTGAAAGGTGCCTTGTTTGACAGAAGTTTTTGGACATAAGACGTCAATAAAGATGTCACTAGGAAGTGATCGTCTCTCAGTGCTCATTAGAGTTCTATTACTAATCAAAACATAGCAAGCAGGGTTTTCCCAGGTTGCTGAGTTTTATCTTGTTGAAGAACTCGGAGTGTAATCTAGGAATCTTAGATAGTGGCTTCTGCTGTGTCATTTGCTCTAATGAGCTGCAGAGGAAGTGATTCTGAAATGTGGCTCTGATCGTGTTAGGCCAGAGACGAGTTTCTGAAATATTACTCTTGATCGTTTATGCCATTATAGGGGAATAAATGGATTATAGCCGTATAGGGGCATAAGGTCACAGTATTGATCGGGGTCCTAGATTAGAATGCGACACCCACTCCACGAATTTATGTCCATCAATTTACTAAAAACTATAGCAAAAGATGCATGTGTAACATTACCCACCCCAAAATACATATTTGCATTTGAAATGGCGTATTTTGAAATACATGGAATTATTTGTACTGTACGTCATTAAGCATAGAAATCATTCAAAATTATAGCATATGTAATAAATGAACGATTCTGCGAAAAAATTTACACATGAAATATCTCTTAATACAGAAAAGAAGAGCGAGATAATTTCATCACATATAAATGCAATTGCTCTAACATGTGCTAGAGGCTGATATAAAGTTATTATGTCTCTAGATTTACCTAAAAATAGAAGCTTCTGTTCTTTATGAATAGTATAGGTATAGCAAAGAATTTTTTGTGCCAGAAGAAGGTAAATATTTTGAAAAATGTTCAATTCCCAATTTTTTTTTTCGTGAACGGGGGAATAGAGTTCCACCGCTTTGCAGCAGTTTTTGTTGTTCAAAACTGAAGGCCGAATTCAGAATTCATGGGAACGCTGTGTGTCGGAATGCTTTTCTAAAGTTATTGTTTCTGTTCTGGTGAGAACATCATATCAGACAGGCTCTCAAAGAATTGGTCTACAAAATCAGGTGACAGTTCGACCAAGTTCGATAGTGCTGTAACTTGGCAGGTGTGAGAATGATTGCTATCATCAAAGTCTGGATCAGCAATGCTCACAGAGGGTCGTACCTGGGTGATGC
Source organism: Lissotriton vulgaris (assembly GCF_964263255.1). Lineage (NCBI taxonomy): Eukaryota > Metazoa > Chordata > Amphibia > Caudata > Salamandridae > Lissotriton > Lissotriton vulgaris. The sequence continues at coordinate 1,331,264,476 of NC_141687.1, forward strand.
TGCTTTTATTCCTCGCTCCACTGTTACCACCTAGTCGTAGCACAGGAGTCTCAACGAATGCCGTCATCAGGATTGGTAGCCGCTGGGGACAACACAATGCGTGAGCCGTTATAGGACTTAGCAAAGTATCGATATCCATTGGTACTGCTGATGGAAGTGCAAGACAGATGTCCAACATGCACTCATCTCCGCATAGCATACATTGAAGCACAGGTAATATGCAGGTCTGCCATATCGGTCTGAATGAAAGAAACCAGGTCATGTTCAGATCTCTCAGCCTGGCCAATCCAAGGACTCTAGTTATTCTGTCCTGGTAGCGTATTGCTCGGATCGTTTCTTCCATCCTTGTAGGAGTCATGTCTGAGTTTTGGCTTGCCATATCGGAGCAGGAGGGTCAAAAATAAAATGCCTGCTACAAGTCCCAAAAGTAGGGGTATGCCGCCAAAGACTGAATGGACAAAATTAGGAATGATTCCTAGAATTGCTTTGAATGGTGTTAGCAGTCCCGTAAAAATGGTCCTAAATATGCCTGGGATGCCTGTGGCACTACACATGTTAAGGAGTTGGCTAAGCATTTCTGTGAAATGCACAGGGCAATTTGTTGATAAAAGGTCATGAATCTCTGATGTTGTCCTTGCAACAAGGAGATCATACGTCTCTTTTGATGACATGATGGGCACTGTTGTCTGCAAAAGCACAGACTTCATTCTGCTTAAAGTATCAATTCATATAGAAGAGAAATTCAAACGAGGCCATATGGGAGTCTCAGTGTCTCCAGGGCCGTTTGGAAACAATGCTTGCATACAGCATTTGACCATGGAAGTTACGCTTACGAGATATGCTTTCCCTGGCAAAAGGCCACAACAGCTGCGATCCGTTATTAGAATGTAACTCCCATTCGAGAGTTGCTTAAAGAAAGGCTCTATCTGCGTTGCAGGTGTGACATATTGGTGGCATGAAAGGTTGTTAGAATTTCCTTCACAGGCTCCGTGTAAATTAATACCCTTGCACAAAAGTATACCGCTTAGTGAATGTTTGCAGTTTTCACCACTAAGAAATGCATTTTTGTTGCTGTCACTATAGCATGTGTGTGTGTGTATGGTAATTTCCATGTTGACTTAATGTATCCTTTACCCAATCGTTCATACTGGCCAGTAGGTATGTATTCAAGGCAGTTTTTAAATCGAAAAGTTAAATCAGAGAGCAGCAGTGAGCTACGAGCGAACGGAGAGCAGTTTGCAGAAACGGGCGAGCGAGCGAGGACGCCAAGCAGGACGCCATGTTGATATCTCCACGGTGCCAACAGTGCCAGAGGCCCGGTTAAGTCTTTTCCCGGTAAAGAAACAACAAATAACAGCAGCGGGGGTACGGCAGTGAGGCAGTGAGGTAGGGCGTGCGAGGCACATGGAACCAGTGCATTGGAGCACACTGCCTCAGCCTCTGCCTCCAGCATTCAGCATTTAGCCTGCAGCCTCCTGCTTCCTCTCAGCCCTCCCCGATACATGGGAGCCGAGTCAAGAGTCTAGAGAGAGCTGAGAGCTGAGCAGCAGCAGCTGCTGTGGCGGCGCAGTGGAGTTTGGCTGAGTTTGGCTGAGTTGTGGGAGGCAGGAAGCCAAGAAGTCCCAGAGAAAACCCCCCGTACAGTACAGTACTACTGAATATAGTACTACTGAACCCGTCCGAGTCCTGCTGCCAGCTACCCCCTGAGCCCCTGAGCCTGTGACTCTGTCTGCCGCCCCCGTCGCTAGTGGCTGCCAGTCCATTACACACAGCAGCACAGTGCAGCACAGTGCGAGGAGTGACACGAGGTGTCGAAAACCGAGGAGCAGAGCAGAACAGTGAGTACCGGGGGAAAGAGGAGCAGGGGTCTGGGGGCCCGGCGGGGGGTTGGAGGGGGTCCCGGCGGCATTGTGCGGGTTGCCGCCGCGCTCCAGTCTGCTCCCCCTGTGTGAGGGCGCTGTGCGTGAGAGAGACTAAGAGAGACTAAGAGAGACTAAGAGAGACTAAGAGTCGGAGAGTGCGAGAAAAACAAGTTCCATACCTACTTTCGACCGTTGCTCTGTGGTCCATGGACTGTGGACTTGGGGACCCTACACCTTGGGCCTAGGTGACTCAGGGTTTTCTACGAGTTACATGATTTGCCTGTTGGACTCTGGACTCTGGATTCTGGATTCTGGACTCTGGGAGTAGTTATTGATTAATCGCAGCTAAAGTCCAGATATAAGCCTTGTACAGTATTTAGGGGGGGGGGTGCACTGGTGTACGCTGGTTATATTCATATCTCCAGGTGCTTCCTCCATCCTATGAAGTCGACCACGGTCACCATAGTCACCATAGCCCCAGTTGCCAGACGGGGGTCGGCGTGTAGGCTCTGATTGGGCTACTGCTGAATCGCCCAGGCCTCGGGTAAGGTGTCATGTGAAAACCCGTGGGGCTCTGCGGAATTATCTGGATCACTCTGTGGCAGATATAACGCCACCTGCAGGCTGTCCTAAGGCGGTGCTTACGTTATCATTCACTTATTCTTTCTCTTGAAACGAATTGTTCTCTCCTGCAAGTCTTGTCTCATTTCTAGCTGGAGGATCTTTAAGTTTAAGAGGTATAATCTCTTTTTGTCATGGTAATGTCTGTTAGGCGATTGCGCTCTCAGTCCAAAGTAAAATCTGTAAACCCTCTAGAAACCATTGACCATAGCGATAAGAGTGATAAGAGTGGTAAGAATTCGTGGAGTCCCCCAAATCCACAAAAGTTAATACGTAGACGGAGAGTTGGTGCTCACCTAACTCTTTTAAAATCTTACCCATCAATATCATCAGTGTTCTTAAAAAAGGGAAGAAGTTATAAGAGCGGAATAGGGCAAAACAGTGAAGAACTTGGAGTTGTGGGAAATGAGGAGAATTCAATGGAGGTGGAGGTGAAAATGGACTCCGAAATATCAGCTGAGAATGGTTTGGGTAGCCATATATCAAGACCAGAAGCACTCTTTCCTGTAATAATAATACAAAAATCTAATGGGGAAGTAGGCAATGCAGTGCCTCCGTCTATTGTGAGTCAAGCTGTTGTGTCATCTTATGAAGGTGTGGAGAAAATTTCGGGCTCAGAGATGGAATTGGTTCTATCTAGGAATGAGGCGCCAGTTTCCACGCAGAGTAAGGGTGGTGTAAGTGAGAATGTCACTCCTTCCTCCCCACTAGCAGATTTGATAACTCTCCTTGAAAAAGTACACGACAATGTAAGTGTATCTCAAAGGAGTTCACCGGACTGCTTTTCAATAAAAAGAAGTGGACCTTCTCCTAAAAGTGAACATCAGAATGATCATAGTGAACTTAATGGGAAGGCAAAAACAGAAGACCTCACTCTTCCGGATATTGCCATTCAATTGGAAAAGAACGCTGAACGAGTGAAGCAGTTAGAAAAATTGGGTGCTCAATTTTTGGCTATAGATCCCCATCCGAATGAGGAAATACTGTCCCCTCAAGCAGGAGCTCACTTACACATGCCAATTATGTATAGCAGTACACCTACTAAATCCTCTTTGATATCAGAATTTCATGATTCATTTATGCCCTGTGATAATCGGGCTGGGAATTCTGCGTTTTCATTATCTAAAAATGAGATTGAAGATACTGGGGGGCTAATGTATACATTTATTAAATTGGAAAAATTTTTAGCTGCAATTTTGTCCCTGATGGAGAAGAGCGCCTCTAACTCGGACCATATCCTCAAAGTCCTAACGCCCATTCTGGGAGGGGTTTTAGATCTTAAACATCATAGCCAAGTATGTGCGAAGTGTGCCTCTCCTATACGTAATAATTGTTCTCAAATTAATGACAGACTACATAATACTTCTAATGGCTCAGAGTTAGGGGAACCAAATAATCCGTTGGTGAACGTTGGATGTTTGCCGCCTGTAAGAAATCAAACTCCAAGCCCTTCCCAAATTGTTGTTAATAACGCTGCAAAGGACACCGCTGAGGAGAGGAGTGTAAATGTAAAGGTATCTCCAGTGTTAGATACAGTGCGTGTCTTCCCAATCTTTAATAGGAGCAAGCCTAAAAAACCCAAACCTCATGATTCAGCTGAAATAATTAATATTTTAGAAGTCTCTGGGGTGGGGGAACACTTATTAGTAAGAGAGGGAAGTGTTAAAACCCATTGTAGGAGGAAAAGGAAGGGGAAAAATCGCCGGTTTCCAAAACGTAAACTGAGAAAACTGCGGTTCCAAAGTGTAGTACAATCAGATCATTCTAATATCGCTCCTAACGATGAAAATAACACATCACCAGTGGCTAAACAGAGGATGAATTCGAGTGCAATTGAGGAGCAAGATGATGTCCCCCAGCCGATTAGTCTGATTAATAGGTCGAGTACTTCCCAGAATGAAAATGGGTTGGGTGAGGCCTGGAAAATAAGGGATTTCAAGCTGGAGAGTAGCATAGGAGTGACGGAGAATATTAGAAAAACCTTCGTACCAGCCCCGAGGATAGAACTAAGTAGGACCGCATGTGAATCAGTAGGTCCACCCCTTATTTGCATGAAGCCTGAAGTAAGTAATGGTGAGGGAGTTAGTCGAAATATGACTATATCAGTTAATAACATCAAAGGGGGTAACCCCACCGATTTTTCGAGGAGATCTTATGACACGGATGTATTAAGGCTCCCAGAGTTAGGCACTGGGCATAGGAATAATGCCTTATTTTTTATCCCTCTTTTTGATGCTGAGCCTATGACTTTGAATAGAAGGGCCCTTCTTGGAATTCTATCGGAAATAAATGATCTAAAGTTAATTTCTTCTAAAGATATAGAACTGGTCCTCTTAGATTGGAGGCACAAACCTCAGGTCACCAAAGCAATTTTTACTTCAGGGGTGGTGTCTTCCATCGTGTTAGCAAATGTGGATGGCTTTAGGAAAAGAGTAATAGATGTTATTGTTTGCCCCACTACCTAGGGTGCTTCGTTGAAGCGTCTCGAAACTTCTTATGCTAGGCAAGAGGGAGAAGTAAATGATCATGAGGGTGTGAATATGACCACTAAATTTGAGGGTTTGGAAATTACAGTTGGGAGGGGATTAGGTACTAGAAAAATAAAGGTAGTAGCACCCAAGGGTCATGAGGTCCTTGGCATTGATAGTGGAGATGAGGTGTCAAAATGGAGCTAGATCGCAGGCACCTTGAATGGGGCTAAATCTTCTACTACCATCCCCATAGAGCGGAGGTAGCCTACTAGGAACAATCGTGTCCTGGAATTTGGCGGGGCTAGGAAAAGGAAATATTAAGCTTACTTCCCTAGCACACCTAGACCCCAAGATAATCTGCCTCCAAGAGACGTGGGCAACTGAAGAGTTCCAGTTAAAGAACTACTACGTGTATTGTAGTGCAGCTAAAAAATCTACAAAGGGGCATGCAAGTGGAGGATTAGCCATTCTGTTAAGCTGCGAGTTAGTATGGGACCCTGAGATATTCATTCATCCATCAAATTGTTGTATCTGTGCAAAGTTAAAAGTAGAACAAGGCAACTTGGAATCAGCATCGTTTCTGTATGTGGTAAATGTATATATTCCTCCAGGGAAGGCGTCCACCCCATTGGTCAATTCAATTTGCACTTTTGTGCAAAAGTTATGTAGCAATGATGAAAGAGTTCGTATCCTGATGGTAGGAGATTTTAATGCCAAAATCAATAATAGCTCAATCGCATCCTTTTCCAATCTGGACCAGGAGGAGGTTTGGTTTATCCCAGAGGCAGTATTCCCTCCCAATTTAAGATCTGATAAACGTGGCCTTTTACTGTTGCAAAACTTAAGAAATCTTGACCTTATAGTATTAAATGGCAGATTCCCAGAGGACTCTCCTGCAGCCTTCACCTTTCACGGGTCACATGGAAATTCCCTTCTCGAGTATATGGCAGTGTCATTTCAACTGTTTGGGGTATGCTCCCGGTTTAAGATCTCCCTACTAATTTGAGTGACCACAATATATTGGCTGTTAATATTTCTTTAAACTTCGAGAAACCCGAACTATGGAACCAGAGGAAAGAGATAGTAACATACTCTCGAAGTAATGGTCGCACTTGTTGGTCACACAAGAACCTTCCGAATCTACATTAGGTATTTAAGAACATTGCGTTCAGTTTAATCTGGGAGAACCCGATTGTGAGGTATGGAAGAATCATGACTGCTGTCAGAAAGCTGGGAAGAAAGATGAAAGGTGAGAGTGCCGCCCCTAGAGTAACTCCTCCTAATGAAATTAAAACTCTTAATAATAAGATAAATGGGTTGATTAGATCGCAATTTATAGACCCATGGCCATCAAGACAAAAAGAGATATACAGATTAAAACAGGCCCGGAAAAGGAAAATAGCTGCAGTTCGCAGGGCCACTGAAGACGAAAAATGGGTTAACCTTCGGGAAGTGGCAGCCTCGGGGGACACTAGAAAGTACTGGGCACTGATTGCCAAATACTGTGACAGTAGAGTAAAATCCCAGCCCATGTTGATCTCTGAATCTGAATGGTCTACTTATATATCCCTATTGTACGCCCCCAATCCTACAGATGTTGGGGTTGAGGGGTTTAATGGGATTGCATCATCCGTAGAAGAGGTAGAAGCACCTGTAATGAGCGAACTTGAGGGATACATTAAGGAGGCGAGATACTCCGGGGCAATGGGGCCGGATGATGTCCCTGTAGCGATAATAAAAAAAGACCGCAGCGATTGGGTAAAGGTGTTACATCCCCTGTTCGTCCATTGTTATAAACTCGGGGATATCCCTAATTCCTGGAAGGGCAGTATAATAGTACCTCTATAGAAAAAAGGCCCTAAAAACTCACCTGCAAGCTATAGGCAAATCTCCCTTTTGGACGCAACGGGAAAACTGTTTGCAAAAAGCATCCTTGTCCACTTGCAAGAGTGGGTATTCGGTAGTAACTTGATTCCCCTTGAACAGTCTGGTTTTCGGAAGAATAGTGGCACCCTAGACAACATCTCTGTCTTGCAAACCTTAATTGATAAATATCCTGCGGGCGGAGGATACCACTGTATACAGCATTCATTGACTTCTCCACAGCGTTTGATAGGGTAGACCGGGGGACGCTGTGGAGGAAATTGATAGGAATGGGGATCCCAGGGAATTTGTTAAGAGTAATAATTGCTCTCCACTCCTCTACGTGGACTCAAGTTCTGTTGGGGGGGACTCAAGGCCTATCAAAGAAAATCATTACCCACAATGGGCTGAAGCAGGGGTGCCTCTTGGCCCCTTTACTCTTCTCAATCTACATAAATGACCTCCCTAGCCGGGTAGGGGAGAGTAAAGGGGACCCTCCACAAGTGGGTGATCTAAAATTAAGTTGTTTACTGTATGCTGTATGCGTCTACACTGGCTTCCAGTCACACAACGTATTCAATTTAAGTCCCTCTGCCTAATGCATAAAATTCTTCACGGCTCTGGCCCCCGAGTTTTACAAAGTCTGTGCTCGTCCTATGTCCCCTCACGTGCCCTCCGCTCGGCAGACCTTCATCTTGCCTGTACCATTAAAATCCAAAGGAGCAGAGCTGGTGACCGCTCCTTCAGGCATTTGGCTCCGAAACTGTGGAATTCAATCCCCGCGGAGGCACGTGCCACAAATAACTACCTGTCATTTAGAAAACTCATTAAAACCTGGTTGTTCCCTTCTATCTAGTGCTCCTAGTGGCGTTACACGTCTCCCCCTGGTTCAAAGTCCGTCTTACTTTCGAGTTGTCTGCAAGCGCTGGGACGCCCCGTCACTGGGGTAGCCATGCGCTCTATAAGCGTTTTTAACATTAACATTAACATGCTGACGATGCAATCATCATGGACCTAACTCCAATTGGGTTGCAAAGACGTTTGACGGAGCTGGTTAGGTACACTAAAGAATATTTTTTTTAAATAAACACTTCTAAGAGTAAGGGGATGATTTTTAGAAAGGCTGTAAGGTTAGACCAAATCTGAAATGGTATTTGGGAGATGAAAATATGGAAATAGTGACATTTTATCCTTATTTAGGAATTTTTTTTACTAATAGGTGCTCTGCTATCAGACATTTCGATCACTGCAAAAGTAAAGCTATTTCACAAGCTTCGGCAATTAACCGCTTGTATAAGCAATGCGGGAAAAGACACTTCTCACATACTATTGCAGTGTACAAAATAAAGATTCCGCCGACCTTGAATTATGCTAGTGAAACAATTGACGAATGTGAGTGGGCTAAGTTCGACAAAGTGGAAGGCAAAATCTGGCGCCAAATATGTAACCTGAGTCACGCCGCATTAATTGCGGCTCTTAGGCTTGAATTTGGCCTCCTCTCAACATATGTTTTGTCATTGGCAGGGTCTTTAAGGTGGTGTAATGCTTTGATAAATGGTCAAGAAAATCTATTAAGGCTAGCTCTGCACAAGGAAATTTTTGATAACTTATTGTGTAAAAGTGTAATTTTTAGAAACTATTTAAAAGCTTTAAGTACCTTTGGTTTGGACATAACAGGGGCAGCAGGTTTAAACAAATTAGAATTAAAGCACTTAATAAAAAAAAACATATATGTGATCTCACGAGAAAGAGATCTGGAAATATGCCGAGGGAATGGAAAACTGGATTGCTTAGCGGAGAGTTCAATTGTAAAAAATCCTCAGCCATATGTTCTTTGGAACTTGAAACATGGTGTAGCAGAGTGATTTTACTCCTAAGAATGAATTTGTTGCCGCTGAGGATAGTAACAGGAGCTTGGGAGGGTATCCCCAAAAATGAAAGAATTTGTGATTTATGCAATGGAGGTATCCAAGATTTTAATCATGTTTTGATTGTGTGCCCAGCACTTATTTCAATGCGACGCAAATTTCTAAGGCCTGTTTTTTTACATTATAATATTTCAACAGCAGATCAGGCACGCAACTTTCTTCTGCATCCCCCGTCATAACAGATATGTTTTAAGATTTTCTGTTTTTTTAAAGAATTTTAAATGTATATTAGAAAGTCTAGAAGTAGGGGGAACAGTGGTTCATGTAGTACCTTGTATAACTTCCCTTGTCTTAGCACTTTTCAAGCACTTTAAGAATTTTAATACTTGCAACATCGGATAAGTATCATTGTTTAGTAGTGTGTTTTAACAATTTTGTTTGCTACTTAAATTTTTCGGTTCTTTGTTCCGAGTTAATTCGGCTAAATTGTTGCTAGATAATCATCCTGAGTTCTGTCCTGGATTAGGGTGTTGATGCACTAGCACTTTATCTTGATATATTTGCACTTTTAGTATCATCTTGCATAAATCATCTGCTGTTAACACTGTTCTCTGTCCTCGACATAAGAAATATTTTAATTGCTTTTGTTAACTACTGCATGTATATTGGATAATAATTGCACAAATGTATATGATTTGAGTAATCTTGGGCTAAGCTAAAAGGGTTGATTCAGGTATTAGGCCTGGATTTGGATTATGGTTTCTTTACGTATGTATATTGTAGATGGCATGTGCACTTTATACGGCACTTTATAAAAATCCTGCCGCTGCTTCCATTTAATATTTATCTCCCATAGATAAGATTTTAGGGGTGTAACTCTTCGTGCTTTTTAATACTGTTTTTCATGAATCATGTTTTATAGTAATGTTATGTGGAATTCCTTGGAATTCCAAATCATAATAAAATGAATTGAATTGTTATCGGAATTGTGATAATCCCGTGTATTATCCATTCAATGACAGGACTTTCTGACATTGTCAATGATAATCTCTCAAGTTTTTCGATGCTCAGGATTGTATAGTCTGCTCCTTTCTGTGCCAAGCTGATTTGTTTATCAGTAAGGTTAAAGATGGAAAACAATGACGTTGTGTTTATTAAACGCCAAGGCACATAGCCTGAACGAAGATTTTGCAGCGTCCAGCCTAACTGTACAATAGAACGCAATTGCGACTGGCCATGCTGTAACATTAGCAAGTCTTTGTCTATTATATCTATGGCAGATGATACAATACTGTCCGGTGAATATATTCTGGAGGACAGAGTCATTAAACCATTGTCCACTACAGAAAGTGATTTTTCCAAATGAATACAATCAATTTCTCGTATTTTTTCTGCTGTTTCAATCTGTGTGACTTTCCAAGCCTCGTTGTATGCCGCATAGATGCTGGCCGCTATGAAGCGTTTTTGACGCTGTTTGCGTGGTCCCATAATAAAATCGCGCAAATCAGCACCATCTTTAAGTAAAGATAAGTGTTGTTTAATTTCAACCAGTGTGGATGATTCTAGCCATTCAAGGCACAGCTTCCCTACACTGTATGTTGTTATTATCCCTGGATGTTGTCTCTGGGAGTATCTAGGGTCTGGTCTGGTCATTGTTAACCCCTGTGTTTTATTCAGGAATCTATCTTGACAGTTGTTTGTGTCAGTAGGCCAGATTAACCACTTTTTCCAATCAGGATGTGTTCTGTTTAGATGTAAAATTTTAGATACGTCTATCTCAATATCTGTTGTTGCATTATCAGGTATTGGTTTTGGAATAGACGGTTTGTTAAGGTCTTTAATCTAAGCTAGGCCAAGACAGGTTGTTTGTTGAATTGTTTCATTTAAAAACATTATTTGCTCTGGGATCATGCAGGCTCGAAATAGTGCTTCTATGCCTTTTACCTGCCAATCTTTTGTACCCCAGATGGTTTTTGTTTCAATGTTATTTTTCCAATAATCAAAACCAAATGTCATCATTTTTTCATAAAATGCTTCTGAATATATCAATTTAGTGTTTGCCAGCATTGTTTTCAATCCTGCTTTATCTAACAGTTTATAATAAAACGTTTCTGCATCACTGGTATTAAACCCTGAGAAGTACTGAAATTTCTCATAGAATGTTTTAGAACTGCTTTTAGGTGGAGTAGCACAATGTTCCCATTGGTTATACTTAAAAACATTTCTAGGTTGTGCAGATTTATGCAAGTAATGATCACCATAGTGTGTGTAGCAGAACATCTGTTCATAACTAGACGAACCTTGTAAATAATCATGTTCTGTGAATCTTGCTGACATTACTAAATCAGACATCATATTATTAATACTTTCAAAATCCCAATCATCAGAGAATGTACTAGGTTTTACAAAGTCACTTAAGGAAACCTTGAATTGATGAGGATATTTCAGGATTTCTACCGGACCATATATTTCATAGTCAGTTTTGTCCCATACTACCCCGCCGGGCATTGGAATGGCTGTGACATTTACTGTTGACAGTTCTCTTTTCTTCACGTGGGATGATCTGTGTGGTTTGAGGACTAAGTTGATGTTCTGACTTGCTGTGTCCATTCAATTGTAATAAACCTTCCTAAAATTAAAACTAAAATTAGGCATAGTAGGAGTATGAATACCCCTGAAATAATCCAATGCTCAACCAATGGTGCATCCAGATATACTTCTTTGATTTGATGAAAGAGTTCTGTTGCTTTTTCTTTAAACGTCTTTGTTTCTGGCATCACTTCTGGGTTGCTTTGATCCTCGGAAAAGTTGTCGAAGTTGATGAAGTAGCCAGAGGCAGTTCTGTCAATTGTTGGAATTGTTCTTTCAATTTGTCTTTCGGTAGCACATTCTGATGCCACATCATTGTAGACTGGTGTTTCTTGACAAACTGTTTCTATCTGTGTTCCAAGTGGCACGAGTTCCATGGCATTATTGCATAGTCCTTCTCTGTGCACTGCAGGCTTATCGAATGTGATTAGTCTTTCAGTTTGAACCTCTTGGATTGTTGCACGTTTGGGTATTCTGTTGTTTCTCGGGAGTCCACTGGGCCTACTGTTGATTATAGGCCACATGCTTGTGGTTTTACCAGGTCGATTGATACAACTCTGTTCTCCTTTTTACCAGCAAGGGGCGGTAGTACTACTGATCTTGTTCCGTTGATAGCTAAGACAGGTACTGCTTTTCTGTAAGAAGGCCCAAATTTCTTCTTCACCGCTATTTTTTCTCTGACTAGATCCCCAATCTTTGGAATCCAGACAGGCCTTGCTGGGGCTGGTGGTGCCTCGTCAGTGGTAGCTGGCTGTTGCTTTAACTTTATGTTGCTTAAGGATTTTCTTGTTTCATTCAAGTCCTGTAAAACAGCCAAACGGTCTTTGATGTCAAAGTCTGTTTTCTTATCTTTTACCACTGATACCTGACTATCTAAGTCCTGAATGTGCATTCTATTTCCGAACAATAGTTCATATGGGCTGAAACCTTTTAGAGAATTTCTTGGCAAGTTGTTTAGGCTTAACTGGACACTTATTAAATGTTTGACCCACCCATCACCCGAACCTAATACCTTCGCTGTTATAGATTGCTTTATGTCCCGGTTTTTTCTTTCTACCACACTATTCCCTTCGGGGTGTGACGGACAAGAATACCGCAAGCCAACGCCCATGCTGGCCATGGCCTCCTTATAAGCTCGAGAGCTGAAAGCAGGACCCTGGTCAGAATGGAACATGGCAATTGCGTATGTGCTGATAAAGACTCGCAGATCTTTTATAACCGTTCTGGCGTCAGCCGAGCGCTGGGGTTACATTTTTAAGTGGATTTAGCCTTAATGATATACAATGGAACGCGTTTCTCTTGTTTGATTGCGCGGATAGATCGCCTTATGCTTTCTATTAGGGTTTCTGACACTACACTGGCCGGTTCTCCACTGCGATCTCTGTTGCAGTCTTCACAGTTTTTTGCAAATTCATGAATACCTACACTCATTTCCGGCCACCAGTACTCTGATTGCAATTCTTTCAGAGAGTCCCTGATTGTTTGGTGTCTCAGACCCAACCCCATATGTGCCTCCTGTAATAGGAATCTTCTCCTGTTCATGTTTGGAATTACTCTATCCCCCACTCCAGGGATTCGAGCAAAAGGAACAGAGTTTGCATCAATTACGTATGCATAATTGAGTGGATAATTCACGGGTAGTGCTGCACAGTCTCCTTTTACGGACGTTTTTACTGCCAGCATGGTTTCCCCGTCTATGTATTTTTCTGAACGCTTTTTTGTGGCTACGGAAGCCGGTTTAGTTGCTTCCGCTGTGGCTGTATTAGCCAATGAATTCCCTGCAACGTGAACGCCATCACGTTGATGACTCAGAGTGTGTATCACGTGAGTCTTTTGTAGTTCTTTCTGTAAAAGAGCTACCTGTTTCCAAAGCATTTTATGCTTGATTGTGACACCTGTGTCATCTTTGTAATCATTTTCAATCCAGCTCTGCAACTTATTATTGTAAGGGTTGACGCAAAAATGTGAATCGCACACGATTAGTGTTGGGAATTCACGTTCTGCATTTTCAAGCGCCATCTTTAAAGATCTGATTTCAGCTCTCTGAGCCGAACAGTTTTTTACTGATTCAGTTTTTGTAATTTTCGGTCTGAATTTACCGCACAGCCAGCGACCTTTAACAATCGCGCAGGCTGCATCGTAGGATTTGCTCTCTACGTTGAAATGCTGTACAAATCTATCCGTATAGATTATGCAGGCATACTGTGGGAGAGGCAGAAGTTCGATTGGCAGAGGATATTCTTCTTCATAAGTCAAATCATTCAGTTTTTCGAATTGCGGGGCGAAATAGTATTTCACATCTTCCGCTCCAAGAGAATCTACACACTGTATCCATTTCGGATCCAGTGACACTGTAGGCGGGTTTACTGGGCTGAATAGTGCCTCGAAGGCGGATTCCGCTGTGAGGATATTAATCCTTCTACCATGTGCTAGTTCTCGTTCATTCGCTAATGCAGTTTCTACTGCTTTCACAGTTTTTTCTGTGGGACTGAATGTTTTTTCCGCTTGTGTGTACAAGTGAGATTTAATTGAAATTGGTACCTTTTCTCCCTCATTAGAGGTCAGGTACGTGAATCCGCATCCTCCTGGGATGACTTTGATTACAAGATCGCGTGTGTTGTCACGTGTATCTAGTTTTGTTTTTGCTAACATGTCTGTTTGCAGTGATCTCAAAATTTCTGTGTGTTTTTGAGTCCAGTTGATTGGTTTAAAATCAGGTTTAATTAGCTCATAGAGAGGTTTAACCCTCTCCGCATAATTTAGTATGTATGTTCTTCCGAAATTCAGGAAACCTAGAATCGATTGTAAGTTTTTCAGCGTTTTTGGAGCTTGGAGTACAGCGCACTTCTCTAAGAAGTTGTCCGCTAGGCTTTTTCCTTCACTTGATAATTCGCATCCTAAAAATAATACTGTCAGATGGGCAATTCGAGACTTTTTAAAGTTGAATTTGTAACCCTCTGCTGCGAACCCAAGTATTATGGTGTTCACTCTTTTCAAGTGAGTCTCCAAGTCGTCGTCTGTGAGATAGATATCATCTACATAAGATAATGCCTCATCATCATACATTTGTAGTAACTCTGTTACTCTGGCTGAAAATAATCCTGGGCTGTTCTTGAAACCCTGTGGGAGCCTACAGTAATTTTTCTGTGACCCCATTACTGAGAAAGCGGTCAAGTATCTGCTTTCTGGTGCAATATTTTGACAAAAGAAACCATTAGATATGTCTAATGTCGTTTTATATTTTTTCCTAACTATGTTATTCATTAGTGCAGCACTATGCGAATTTTGTACTGCAAATGTTTTGCAACATGCATTAAGGTGTCTGTAGTCCAAAACTAGACGATATGAATTGTCTGGTTTGGAGACAGGAAACAAAGGATTATTCATTTGAGAGGTGCATGTTTCAATCACCCCCTGGTATTCAAGTTGATCTAAAATCTCCCTGACTTGTTTTTTAGCTTCTTGCTTAATGGGATACTGCCTTTGTGCAGTCGGTTGATTTTTTAACTGGATTTTGTGAGGAGGAGAGTCCTCATCCCATCCTACATGATTTTTATATAATGCTGGTGCCTGGGCCACTGCCCATTTCCTTGCATAAGTATATTTTTTCTGAATCAGAATGTGATTCGAGAAGGCAGGCATAATCATTTCTTCGTCACGAGGGCACTCCCTGACAAACTCCGGGGGCCAATCTTTTTCAGCTAACAGAATGTCATAGCCTTATGAGAGTTTATCCCAAAGTAGACCCTTTATTTTCCTAGTCTTATCACCCTCTATACGCAGTGTTATTTCGTATATCTTATGGGGCTCGCTAACTCTGGTGTCGGCAGTTTCAACCTGAATGTATTCATTCGTGTCCACTGTCTCCAGATGACTCATCAGGATCTTGCGAGCTATGGTGATTTCTGCTGCACTGTCTAGCATTGTCTGTGCCCACTCCCCGTTTTTCAACTGTGTCCTCAGTATTCTCGGCATGTTCGATTACTCTAATACTGGCTACCTTCTTTCTTGGAAATTTAGATTTTTTACTTTGAGCAGGTTCCTTGTCTTTGGACTTGGTGTGCTCTCCTGGGTCTGACCGTCCTCTTCTTTCCGATTTCTGCGAAAAAGATCGAGAGGGACGTGTATCAATACTTTGATATCTATCAGGCTTCTTCAAATTATCCCTATTTCTAAGGTTATATCTTTTCTCAGAGGGCTCCCTCTGGGGAGACTGGTGTTCTCGAGTCGGAGTTCTTTCCCTCCGTCAAGGAGACCTTCCTCTGGACTGGAAAACTTTTTCCTTGGGAGTGGATTGTTTATTTCCATCCCAGCTCTTTTTAGGAGTGTTTGAATTATTTTTAATAAAGAATTTTACTAACTCTCTGTATGCCTTTGTTAATTCTCTTATTTTAACTAAGAGTTCTTCACTTGACATTTTATCAATGTCTGGATGTGGTGTGTAGCTGGCTAGAACCGGCCACGTTGCTCCTGGTCTACCTAGTGGACCGAGCCTTGTTATATGATCATTGTGTTTTAGGGCACCTTTAAACCAGAGCAGGTGCTCTTGGAATTTTAATGGGATTTCAATCTCCTCGAAAGGAGCGTACTCTTCCGGTGGATCCCCTATTTTGTAATAGTGGAACTCATGTGTTGCAGAGTTTGCCGCTGGAAATTTTATCCAAGAATAGAATACCTCTGTCTGCCGATATTTGTGTGCCTCTATCACGAAGACGACTGTGCCACCTTGTGTGGTCAGTCCTTTTTCTATAAGTTTTGACGTTATAGATTTTCTTAACTGTGCCGGAATGATTATTGCACCCGGTTCAGTAGTTTCATCGGGACCCTGCTGAGTCGCATTTACTGCACCCCCAGTGGTTCCGTTTTCTAAGTCTGACATTTTATTGTCAGGAAGGTTATTGCAGAGCGGGTCTCCAAGGAGACAAAGATTAGATGCACAATATTTTGGAACACTGTATCCTTCAACGTTGAATAAACCAGAGCTTTACATAGGAATCTCTTCCTACTGAGTTAGGGCGGATTTTAACCTTTCACCCACTCCAGACGTCTATTGGAGTATTTACGGTAGAAAGGGGTCTGTGTGAAAAATGCACGACTGAGTTACTCTAACGTCTTGCGTTAGTTTTATCGCCTTACCAAACGTTGGGCGCCATGTAGTGTAGTTCCTATTTTCCCAATAGGCCCTGCGCATTGGAATAACATAAACAGTAGTATGGACGTAGAAGTGCGGATCTTCCAGGTCTCCACTGACTATGCTAAACTTAATTGGGTTTGTTACCAACTAGCTCAGAGGTCACTGGAAACTTTCTTGACTGAATAGGAAGTGATCAGCTTCCCTGGTACAGACAGGAAGGGATTCAGTTTTCCAACAACCGCATAAACATGACAACTTTGCTCCTTAGAATAAGAGTCAAACTCTAGAGTCGTGTGAAACAATAGACAGTTATTTTACTCAGTCAGTTGTGCAGATTACTTTCACCAAGATGCAGAGAAATAGAGAGACGGGCGTTTTCAATAAAAAGGTATTATTTATTGAACAGTCTTTCTTCTCATGCAAGAGAAATGAATTGCCACAATTGCAAGACTAGTTATTATAAAAAGTGCGTACAGTAAAATGAGGATTGTGAAATAATACTGTAAAAGCATTGATATGGTTTCTTAGCCATACAATGGTTAAAATGAATAAAATATATACATTCATATATACATTTGACTAACGTACTCAACTGGTGCTTCTAACTACGCCTACCCCAGTGTACCTGACCTAAGCCTAATACTTGGGAGGGAGTAAGTAAGTAGCTTTTAGTTAAGTTGGTTTTGCCAAGGTTTGCTTCAAGAATTCTCTCTAAGGGTTTAGTCAACACCATACCTCTGGAATAGAATGTTGGAGGTCTTGTATCTCCTTCCAGGACTCGATATCCCAGTCACTCGCAAGAGTAGGCTGGAAACGCCGGAGCTGGATTTTCTCGGCAGGAGAAAAAGACAGCGTCTCTCTCAGCGCGTCAAGGAGGAGGAGGGGCAGCGTCCGTGGGCAGCTTGTATCTGCTGGGCTCTGAAGGGGACAGCTGTTCTGCTCCTATGTTCACCACACCATCGCTATCATCGATGTCGTTGAGGCAGCGTTTGCTTAAGGCAACGTTGGTAATATTTATACCTGAAAGGTGCCTTGTTTGACGTAAGTTTTTGGACATAAGACGTCAATAAAAATGTCACTAGGAAGTGATCGTCTCTCAGTGCTCATTAGAGTTCTATTACTAATCAAAACATAGCAAGCAGGGTTTTCCCAGGTTGCTGAGTTTTATCTTGTTGAAGAACTCGGAGTGTAATCTAGGAATCTTAGATAGTGGCTTCTGCTGTGTCATTTGCTCTAATGAGCTGCAGAGGAAGTGATTCTGAAATGTGGCTCTGATCGTGTTAGGCCAGAGACGAGTTTCTGAAATATTACTCTTGATCGTTTATGCCATTATAGGGGAATAAATGGATTATAGCCGTTTAGGGGCATAAGGTCACAGTATTGATCGGGGTCCTAGATTAGAACGCGACAGCCTGTGGCGCACACCAGAGCTAGAGAGCTACGCAGACGGCCTTAAAGAAGTCATGAACTTGCAGGGGTCTCATAAAATTGTCTGGCTCTCTAAAATGAAGGAACTCCTTACGGCCTTTGGCCTATGGGTCGCGTGGGAGTCCGGTGCTTCAATATCCAAACTGGAAGTCAAGCGGGCTTACTGGCTGTGGGTCGACGCCCAAGAATCTAGAGCGGATAACTTGGGTAGACTCACTGACGAGTTCCGACTGCATAAGACTGTACCCTTGCTTGAACCCTACATGGACTTTGTGAGAAGTTGGCCTGATATGTGATGTTTCCAATTCTGGAACCACCTTGTATCAGTCCAAACAATCCCTTATGGTGTCTGGTTGTAAGTCAACCTTGTTAGACAAGCTATCCTATGGGTAGCATGGACTAAGCAGCCTTAAAGGCTTAACTTAAGAGGTCGTGGTAAGCGAGCTGTTTTACCACATACAATCCTGTAATACCAAATGAAAGGACACCACACAAGTATATATTATAAAAATATATGTGTTTATTTCTAAAATAATCCCCAGTACTCTTTATGAGCAAAGGGGCACAAGCGTTAAATCAAAAGCACAGTATAACATACAAAGTTGCACAATTATGGATGAGGGCGGGTGGCCACTCAAACCATATATTAAAAAAGTGGTATAAGAGATACCAATCGAACAGTGGTTAGGCCTAGGGCCTAGGGAATCGCTGGGAGCAGTCTGGACTAGCAATGCTGAAGTCGGGAAAAGCCCGCGGGATTCGGGTGCAGCACGTAAAGTGCGGCTTGCACCAATGCAATGTCAATAGTGCGTAAAAGTTACACAAAGCAAGTTTAAAGATACTTCCGCTGAACCTAGAGGAACAAAACTTAAGACACAGACCCTAGAGGTGTGTACCAATGTGGGCACACTGGCGTTGCAATGTTACCTCACCCACAGGAAGCGGGTGCATAGGGTCGAAGTGGCGTCGGGTTTTGACACTCAGGCTTTTGGTGCTTGGAGCTGAAGATGCTGCAGGCGATGGGAAGCAGAAGTGTCCGGTGTGATCCAAGGGTGGATCGAAGTCGAGAAGTATCTGAAAGCAGAGGGGACAGAGTCTGGGTCACTCAGCAGTGACCAGGGTGGAACCAGGACGGAACCAGGCAATGTCGGGCGCAATCAGATGGTTGTCATGGAGCTTCTCTCCGCTGTCACGTGGGCTCTGGGGCATCTGCGACGTCCAGGAGCAGGTCACGATCTGTCCCACGCAGGCTCTCGCCGTCAGCGCTGTCGGCTTCAAGATTGGAGCAAACAGCACTTGGCAAAAGCAATCCACGCGGAACCGGGAGATTGCTTCTCACTCAGACCAGGAGGGTCAGAGCGGGGGCTCCTTTTCACAGGAGCTGGTGCA
The DNA here is from genome assembly GCF_964263255.1 of Lissotriton vulgaris. Classification (NCBI taxonomy): domain Eukaryota; kingdom Metazoa; phylum Chordata; class Amphibia; order Caudata; family Salamandridae; genus Lissotriton; species Lissotriton vulgaris. Next base: position 1,331,283,701 of record NC_141687.1, read on the forward strand.
AATCTGGAGCAACCAGAAAAGCAAGTCGGTTTAAGGTTTTCGTCAGCACAGGGGCCACAAGCCAGCTGGCAAGTGACCGGGCCAATGCGTCGAGCCAACACAATCAGAAGGGCCCCACGCAGCACTCGTCAAGTGTGGAGGGGGTAGCTTCGGTGCAAGAGCAGCTCAGGGTGGGGGCTTCTCAAACCCTGGTGTACAGCTTCGAGGGTCACTCGTGGGCTGCACGGTCAGCGTCTCATGGCCTTTTCAAGATGGCATGCCCCACGCTTCCAGTCGCCTCCACGGGTCTCAGCTCTGCAGGGACTGTGGATCGGGCTGGAGGAAGGCAGGCAAGCTTGATCTCGTTGATCTCTGTCACTCGAGTTCCGGCGGGAACTGCAACAAAGCAAGGGTCGAGGTGCTGGATGGTGCCTGTTTGCACAGGGTGGTCACTCCTTGGCCACAAGGGAGATTCTTCAGTCTTCTACGTTGAGTAGGATGTCGAAGGGTCCAGAGTTTCGTTTCTTATGTTTCTTTAGGATAATCTGAGTTGCATTGGCACTGCTCCCACTCTTATTCGAATCTGGTGGGCTGGATTACCTGCTAGGTCCCCTCCTATGGGTGGGACCGAGGAAGGGGGTGGATACACCCCTTTCCTTTGATCCAGGCCGCGGTGGGACTGGGGCTGGTGTGCCCCAGAACTGGTTTGGCTGGATTATGCAAGGGGCAGCCTTGTGCTCCCCAGGCAGTGTCTGGTTTCTTTGAAACCTCCCTGCTACAATCCACTATCTCCTGTCTGGGGTGGTGTAACACCGCCCTGCGACAGGAAACCCTTTGTCCAGGCCACCATTTGCTGAGTTTCGGTCAGCAGCAGGAGGCCAGACCCGTGCCTGTGGCAGAGGCATCCATTTTGTGGATCTGAGGCTCTTTTAAAATCAACAGAGTTTCAGCAAAGCAACATGTCTTCTCCCTCTAGAAGGGTGGAATGCTACCCCCGTCGCCAGAACTGGCGAGGGGGTAGTATTCCAATTCGTATGACACCTTACACGACATGTTTTGATAAAGCCAAACCAAAGTTGCTATATAACCGCGAGGATTATAAGGCACTTAATAGTATATGGTATGGCATTATCCCGGATCAGCTTAGGGAGTTGTTCCTGACAGCTGCAGACAGGCTCAGCTCATGCCAGAGCTCCATCTCACATTAAACCACGCACTCTGCCTCCAGGATTGATAAGGCCTTCCATAGGAGTGACTCACAGGTTTATATGTGTCCAGATAGGGTTAGATATAGGCATACTATATCTAAGCAAGGGGTGATTACACCACCTTGCCTCAGCTGAGTGATCAGCCAGTTGTGTCAATTTTGGATAGCCAGCCAGGGGTGGCAAAAGATATGCTGCAGCCCCTGGTAGGCCTTGGGTGGCACCTATGCCCTGGGCACCTATAGTGCACTATACAGGGGCTGATAAGGTGACCCAAGCCAATTTAGTTATGCACCTAGGGTACATGGAATCCATTTTACAGAGAGAGCAGATAGCCTGGGGCCCTGATTAGCAGGGAACCAGGCCAACTAAGTCGAAATCCAGCTAAACACAGGCAAAAAATCTGGGGTAACCATAGTCAGGTAGCCACCTTCCTACAGACTTCATTAGAAAACCCAAAGATAGGGCCCTATATGTTCAGTTTAGAATGGGAACCCTACCAGTCCGTGAACGCACCTCTAAATGGAAACCCCCCTACCAGACGCTTGCCACCTGCCCGCACTGCAGCACTGAACTGGAAACCATCCCACATGTTTTTTTTGCTTGCAGTGCTTACAACAAGCCCAGATCCAAATGGCTAAAACCTGTCTGTCGCCTACTTGAGACTAGAGGCCATGTCCCAGCGTTAAGAATTTTACAATCTAACCCTAATACAGTACTGGCATGTGGGGTAGCTAAATTTCTTAGCTGGGCTTGGGTGATTACATTTAAAGCTATGTGATGAAATCTTCCTTAGGCAATTCCTCGTTTTTATCTTTTTTAAATTAACCCAAAGCTGTAAATGGTTTAATACTGTTTTATCTTGTCTTTTTAATTATTTATTAAGTGTTTTTATTAATAACATGAATTGTATTTTTATTGTTATGCGCTTTTAAGATATCTCTATATCGAAATAAAGCTTTGTACACCTGGTTGACAGATTATCAGAGAATGACCACTTTCTCTCGTATTAATCTGATTGCTGCCCACCATTTTAATCATTTGTAAGAGCGAGATGTGACTCCGCACAGAGGGAAAATTAAAAAGGGGGCCTCATTTATGAGAAATGACGCATCGCTGCGTGAAAGCAGCAATGGGTCACTTCTCAGTGCGCACTCCTTGCGACATACCTGATGCGTCATATTTAATGTATGATGCATCATGTTGCAAGGAGTTACAGATACGTCAGTATTTCTGACGTATCTGTAAGCGCAAAAGTGACGCATTGCTGGAGTGTGTCACAAAAGTGACGCAACTCCAGCAATGCGTCCTTTCACATGGGGCAAGCCCCATGTGGAAGGGCCTGCGTCTGTCTGATGCCTGCATTGAGGCAGACGCAAGATTTTGACGCAACGGCACCCTAGAAGTGACGCAGTGAAATCTCATAGATTTCACTGCGTCACTTCTACGAGACTTTTTGCGGAGGAACGCCCCCCCTGCATACATTATACCTGACGCAGGTATAATGTAGCGCAGGGGTTTACAAAGTGACGCATCCAAGATGTGTCACTTTGTAAATAGTGCGCAACAGGAGGCATGTTTTACGCCGCCGATGCGTCACAAAAAGTGACGCGTCTGAAGCGCAAAACTGATGCAAAGCCTCATAAATTAGGCCGAGGGTGCATTTGCTCTGTAAGGGGCATAGTTATAAGAGGCCTACGCTGCCGGAGCGCCACTTTTTTTACGCTGGGTGGCCCCGGCCTCTCAATTATATCTATGAGGCCACGCAAAGCCACCCTGCGTGGCCTTGCATGGCCTCATAGATATGGAGTGAGTCAAGGCAGTGGCGTAGCAAGGACAGGTGGTACCCGGTGTGGAAAATGGCAAAAATATGTGTTTAAAACACACATTTTTGCGATTTTGTCACCCCCCCTCAGTGATGACACCCGGGCGGCCAGCACCCACCGCACCCCCCTTCCTATGCCACTGAGTCAAGGCAGTGCAAAGCGCCATGTTGCCTTACTCTGAGTTAAGGGAGCGTTCTATGTGTGTTGCAGTGGGTATTCCCACGCAACACCAATGGATTTTGATGCTGCCCCAGATTTTCAAAATCACATAAGCCTGGGACAGCGTCAAAACCTTATGCCTTGCCTGAGCTGGCGCAACGAGGAGAATTGTTTTCATTTCTCCTAGTTTTTCTTCTTTCCATGTGTGCTGCACAGAAAGAGGCAAACCCCTCCATGGATTGTTTTTGTGCAGGAAGGTGCCCCTTCCTGCACAGAAACAATCATGCCAATAATGTAGACACCCTTGCATCATGGTACAAGGGTGCCTGCTTTGGCGCTAGGCACAAAATTGTGCACTGGCGATGGCGGAAAGGACAAGAATGCACAGCATCTCTCTAAATATGGTGCATTCCTGCCCTCTCAAAGTGGCGTTGGGCAGCGCAGCAAAAAGACTTGCGGCACTGCCCTATGGTAATTTTTTGTAAATATTGCTATAAGTACTCTGCAGTCCATGCAAATGCAGTAGAAAGTTCCACAGGGAAAACTGCTGCTGCACCCAACCCTCCACTGGTAGACAATATTAGCTGTACAAGCCCTTCTGACGTGCACAGTGCGGGTTGGCCACAAGCCATGGACCACGGCAAGGCCCTGTTCCCACCCTGCAGCTAACCCGCACGTGTGCCAGTGGCCAAGCGCAGAAGTAAAGCACTGAACCCCAGCCTTATTTTTTTCATTTTATTTTTTAACCTCATCAGCGCGGCGCAGATTCCTGCTCTGTGCTGAACGTTCTAATGAGCCAACGGGCTCATGACGGAACGGTTCCGTCATGAGCACTGGCCAACCGACGCTCATGACGGAACCGTTCCGTCAATAGGATCGAAGGGGTTAAACAAGATTTGTAAATCCTATGCTGGATTTTAAAATCCTGAGGCCCAGCAGAGTTCTGGAGCAACAAATCAAACAGCAGATTCAGAAATCCCGCAAAAAAATACTTTTTATTAATTATTTCATTGCCAGCATGGGTCACTTTTGGTCCTTCAAAGGGGCATAGGGGTCAGGGTTAGTTCAGCCTGCCCCTAATGCCTTTTTTTCCAAAACGGTGCTTAGTGCACTGTTTTGGGTAATGGCGACACAATCAGAAATGTTTTATTTTTCTTTCACAGCGCAGCAGATGTTCAGATCGGCAGCGCACGGTGGCAGAAAAAAACAATCTAATATAAGGATTTGGCCTTACTTTTGAAACAGATTCACAAATCCTCTGTGGGTTCACGAATCCACAGAAGAGCCATGAATTAATGCACCAGACATCTCTAAAAATTTTCATCTTTGTGGCAAAACTGGAACATTATTTAAATAGGAATTTTACGTGTTTATCAGTTTTTTATCGTAAACATAACTTCATTTTAGCTGTTGTTTTGGGTTAAATTCTGAGGTTTGTTTCCCAAACATATGTTCAGGGGTAGCCAACGCTAACACTAACTTCACTTTGGCCTTTTTTTGCCAGCGAAAAGCACAATTAAAAACTTGGTTAAGGTTCTGGCTCAAACTCATAAAACCACTAAATTCTTAAGTTCTATTTTCCAGTGCACACATCACACATGGTACCTTGTGCTACTCCTCATGTTGCTTTACTTATGCCTTTTTTTGGTTTCATACCTTTGGCAAACAGTTGTTTGTGCATGGCAGGCAGCACTAGTTACGGTGTGTATTAAGTGCATTGAAAACCATACCTCGCAAAATTGCTTTGGTTTTATATTTTTGCGCCAAAACCATAACTTAGTTTTTAACTGTGTTTTTTCAGTGAATTTCACTGATCTTTTCATAAAGTTCTTATTTTTCCAACCCCGCTGCACAAGGCTTTTAGCCAAGCCCTGTACTTAACCATTGTTGGGCAGCCAAATGCCCTTGTTGACAGCCGAACTCTGTGCCCAGCCCTTTTTCACCAGGCAGCCAAACCCCGCTTCTCAAGGCCCCCCTGCACAGTGGGACGGAACCGAGCAGCGGCGTAGCGCCTTGAGACCCTCTGGGTGAGTAGTGCGCTATATAAATGCTTTGATTGATTGATTGAGTCAAATTTGGGCCATGGGGGAAGGGGAGCGGGGTGGGAGGGGGGCGGGTGGTAGATTTGCGAATCTCATATTTCCCAACTACAAAAAAGCTGTGGGCTGCAGGGTCTATGGACGAGATGACCTAGGTTCAGGATTGACAGTTCCCATGAGGAGCATGTGCACTACCAATCTGCATTAAGTGGGCCTCTGGGGCTGATTTAGAGTTTGGCAGACAAGCATTCCATTGCAACGGGGATGCAGCTCCCTGTCTGCCGAACTCAAGGTCCGCCCATCTGATTTTGAGTCAGGCAGACTGCAAGTTTTACTCTGATGAAGTGCAATTTACTCGGTCAGTGTACAACTTTTTTGGACCGCCCCACGGCGTAGGTGCCATCTGTGGTAAGCCATCCGGCCTTCCACCCAATTAAGAGTGGACAGCCAAATGAGAGAAAAAAACCATAGAGGAAAGCTCTGGAGTTTGTTTATGAGAAATAAAAAACCTTGGAAAAGTTTGAGTGCAAGCCGTCATGTCTGAGTAAGCTATGCGTCAAACTTTTTCTACATTGACAGGAACCACCATGACGGAGATTCCTGCCAATGTATAGAGATGTCTGTGAGGGCCGTGGACATCTCTAAATTTTGAAGGTGGTGTCAAGGCAGGGTGGTGGGCATAAAGTCCTCTGTCAACCTGTCTGCCTTTGCTCCGTATGCCAAACTTAAATCAGGCCCTCTGTCTAGGGTGGCTCAGTGGGTGAAAAACAATGGCTAGGAATGCTACCCTGAGGCTTTGTCAGTGATTAGACTACTTGCAAGCATTCATCCCATCACCCTTTGGGTGTTTTGTTGCCTGTAGTAGGCCTTGAAACCTAAGAATGACATTGCTTTCCAAGCATATTACTGCCGATGTTTGTGAATTCCAAAATGTTGTAGATTTGCAGCCATTCAAGGAGTACTTCTATGGATGAAGATTTGCTACTTTTTTTGGTAACTTAGGGCCATATGTATGAATACATTTTCCCATAGGCACAGAATGGGTAAAACCCTTTGATACATCTGGCCCCTGGTTACTATATATTTTTAAGTTCTTGATCCAAAAAATGGACAAATTAAAACATCTTGGAGCGAAATCAGGATGATGAGAAAAAATGACTAAGACCCGACTCATGGCCCACAGACCCAACAACTATGCCAAGAATGCATTTATTTGGGTGAGTGTCTCACCCCAAATACCACCCCTGCAGCTATGCTCCTTGGCCCAAGGGCATGCTCTGGGGCTGACATCCCAGGGTTGGCCCATAGTCTTTTGCCTTTGGTCCGGCCCTCTGTTGTCTTTTTTTTCATATTCGCAAATCCTAAAAAGGGTTTGCAAATCTGACGCAAGATTCACACCCTGAGGGTCACATACAAAGCGAGAGGGTGCCCTTGAAAGTTCCGTAGGGTATGGGGTAAATGGAGAAAATATTATGGTATGGATGGAGGACTGGGTGCTGAGTAGATGATCAATGAGTAGGGCCATATTGTTCCTCTGCCAAGGTAGCCAACCGGCCTGTTTTTCAGACCCTTTGGGAGATGCATAGCGTGGGGGATGCCGCTGCAGGGATCAATAATTGACTGGGAATCACAGTTTCATACAGCCCACCAAGGGGAGGAGGTGGGATTTTATATGATGTGGATTGTATATATATATATATATACATATGTCTTTGCACAAATGTAACTAAATGTGACTCTTTGTTTTTTGGTTGATTAAAATGCAAATAAAAATATATAAAACAAAAAGATTTACACCCTGGATCTTGCTACAGGATCACAAGTCTGGTTCTGATTTGTGAATCTAAGTCTTCTTCACACAATTCATCTTGTATTTCTCTGCTTATACCCAATAAAAGTATTAAGCATTTTCGTCTTCCTCTAAATCACTCACAGTATTCAGTCTATTTTGTTTGTCCAGCTCTGCATATCCTCGTGTAAAGGTCAATCTTTCTACATTTATTGTATGTTGCTTTTCTATATGGAAAACCTCTGTCACCAGTCATTCAATTCTTCATATGTCATATAGAACAAACATTTCTACTGTTTTCTCTAAGATGGCTTTAGATTTTCTTTTTTAGGCTTCGATACATCAACATTATTCTTTTCTTGACCTTCAACTCATCCCGTATTCCAGTGGGCAACTTAGGCTTCAGAAGGTTTGACTTCAAACTGTACATTTTAAAGTAGTTTTCACACAAATTCCCTCAAAGGTCAGTGGGATGCTTCTCAGAAAGTCAATTTAATTTCATTAAAAATGTGCACTTGGTTTCTCCATATGCCAAATTACCACCGCTGTACCAGTGCCAGCATTGCATTGAGGTCACAGCATCTGCCATAGGTGCTCCCTAATGCCAAGAACCACGGGTGTCACAAATGACAATAAAAAGCCTGTTGTGTCAGTGTTAGCATTTTGCCACAGGTGCGCCTTATGTCGAGAATTACCTCTAATATGGCAGCTCCAGCATTTGCCTCTTATGCCAAGAATTACGTACAGTATGCCAGCATCAGCATTTTTCCACAGTTGCTCCTTATGCCAAGAATTACCTCCAATATGTCGAGGCTGTCAGCGGAAATTTGACAAAAGTTGGGGCGACTGGGGCTCGATGTCCACTTAGGGGGTGCGATGGGGAAACAATTCCTGCACATTTCTGTTGGGGACCCGGTGGGGGGGGGGGGCAGGACCGAGGAAGTTGAATCGATAGGTCCAAGCTTGTATTAGAGACTGGACATGTAGGTCGGTGGGTAGGAATACTATAAGGTGTAAGTAACTGTATGATAACTGCTTGGCGTACGGTTACTGTGCAGGTGGTTCGGGGGTTATTGGAGAGTGTACGTGGTGTGATATTATACGATGTTTACATATGTTTGTTTTACTATATACAAAACAATAAACAAATAATTTAAAAAGAATTACCTCCAATATGCCAGTGGCATTATTTTGCTACACGTTTTCCTTATGCCAATAGTTGTAAGTATGTTCAGTGTGCCATTGGCAGCATTTTGCTGCCCAGAGGTTACCCATAGGACAAAAATTACCTCAAGTATGGCAGGGCCAGTATCACAAGAATGACCCACTCACAAACGCACTGCCACTCACTCATGCTCACTTACATTATCTCACACACATTTACAATTTTATTTATTCTCACTCATGTACTTCCTGCAGTCAGTGACTGCACCCACCGCAAGGGGATGTCTGGGGAGCCAAGGGAACCCCTTTCCCCTGCCAAAGGGCTGCCATCAGGGGACGAACTGACAGGGTGCCACCTTTGAGGTGGCACACTCAGTGCACCTCCTGAGGCTTCTTTGCCTCTGCGCCCATGTTGGTAATGTGGCACCGGCACAGAGGCAAAGGGGTTCCCTCATTTGCATGTGGCACGCCCCCATGCAAATGAGGGAACGTCCCCTGCAGATAGTGCTGGCGCTTTATGTGCGCCAGCGCTATCGGTATTACAGTAGGGGATGCAGAAGCATCTGAAGCCCCTTCTGTAATACCAGATTGCCCCGGGGGGCGAAAAGTGGGTCCCAGGGCCCAATCTACTATGTATTCTGAGCAACTGGGCAAAGCCCCCTTTTAGCACTTTACTGCAAGAATAGATTGAACCAAGCAGTCCAATGCTCCCTCGCAACATAGGTGTTGATATAGGGAAGGGAACACAAGCTCACAACTCAAAATGTGAGCAGCAATAGGAATACATCATTGTCCAGCCAAATGCTGACTTTTATGGAAAAGGAGAAGTATTTTATTTCTACCGCTAACAACACAGAGGAAAAATACGACATTCACAAACAACTACACAGCCCCCTTGAGGTTATGTCTCTAGTGTTTCGTTCCACGGGTCCCAGTCCCTCCTCACTTCTAGCGATTGTGGTTATTTCCTGTCCAGTATATGCTACATCCAAGGTAAGACCCACTAGTAGTCTATGTCTCAAGAGTCTACATGACTCTATTTTAAAGTCGATAGGTTTCCGGCACCTCAGTGCTAACTGTCAGCAAGTTTCCAGAGGGTGGACTAGCCAGAAATTAGCCTTACCTGTACCTTGTAGATTCAAAGCGACCGCAGTTCTTGAGCACATCCCTTCCCTGGGAGCTGGATTGGCAGGAGCTGAGTCAGGTGAGCTTGCTGCATGCCGTCCAAGCGGGTTGCAGTCAGTGCCCATAGAGTCCTCACACAAGGTTGTGCCTCAGCAGTGACCGGAGGTTCTAGGTGGTTCCTCTTTGCTCGGTAATTCTATGGTTCCTCCCATAATGGGAGAGGTGGTGGGGTGAAGATCCCAGTGTGGCTCTATTATCCAGGGCAATTGCGTAGGGTCCCACTGCTGCATCACTCCTCCGGCGACGACTCCGTTCAGGTTGCACAACGTTCTGGTTCCGGTGGCCCCTCTATCATCCAGGGACCCGTATCTTCATTATACACAGTGTTAGATTTGGGGGTCTCTAGTTGGCATAGGTAGGTACCTGTGACAAATAGGGACCCTTGAGTCTAGTCAAGGTAAAGGGAGACACTCCGAAAATAACCCCTGCTCACTCACTTGGTAGCTTGGCACGAACAAGCAGGCTTATCTCAGAGGCAGTGTGTAAAGCATTTGTGAACACATACAGTATTACAGTGACAACACTACAAATGGACACCACACAGGTTGTATTATAAAAATAAGTATTTTTATATAGACTTAACACAAGACCAAACAACATTCACAATACTGTATTAAAAAATAGACTTTAAAATGTTATAAGATAGCTCAGTTCTCTCAAGTTGTAAATGCAACACTTTACTCTCAATGTACCTTGAATGCTTAACACAAAGAAAACAAAAGGGTCGCAGGGAAGGTGATGCGTCGGTTCCTTACACCCAGGGGAGTGGATATGTTGGATCCTTACTGCTGCGCAGGGGAGCTGATGCTCGCTTCCTTACTGTGTGGGGAGTTGATGCGTCGGTTTCTTATTGCTCTCCGGTACGATGCGACAAGATGGCACCTCGATACGATACCCTTCTCCGGTGCAATAAAATGGCGTCATGGATGCGATGCAACAACGTTGGTGTGATGCGTGAACACCCAAGGGCCGTGCGGCGACTCGATAATATTTGGAGCCACGACAGGCCCTGCGATGCGCTTCTCCGTAATGCGACGGCGACCTCTGTGGCGGCGCTTCTCCAGCGATGCGCCGATTCCTTTGACAGTGCAGGCCAGGGACACCAGACACACCACAGGAGGTGAAGTCAGTATTGCGCAGGAAAGGCACAGCCCTATTCAGGTCCTATGTGCAACTCCTCCCTCCCATTTGCATGCAGGTCTCTCTATTCAGCTCTGATCTGACTCACCCTGTCTCCAGGAATCCCCCAGACCCTGTCACTCAAATTCCAGACAAGGAATACACAACCTAGCAGAGGCAGCCTTGGATAGTTAGGCAAGAAAATACCTACTTTCTAAAAGTGCTATTTCCAAACACAGAATGTTAAAACCAACTTCACTAAAAGGTGTATTTTATCATTCTGAGTTCAGGCATACTAAACTCGAATTTCTACCTAGTTCCCTGAGTCAGTTAGGATTATAAGATGTTATAATCAAAATGTCTATTCTGGCCTATGGGGAACAAGTAGCCTTGCAATAGTGAAAAACGAAAACGGCTGTAATTCACTATTAGGACATGCCACACTCATCAGGGCATGTCCTACATTTTAACTAAATGCACCCTGCCCTTGGGTCCACAATAGGGGTGACTAATATGTATAAAAGGGAAGGTTTAGTGAGTGGCAAGTGGGTGTACTTGCCCAGTCAACATGGCAGTACCAGACTGCACACAGGCCCTGCAATGGCAGACCTGAGACACACTTTATAAGCTGCTCCAGTGGGTGGCACAATCAGTGCTGTAAGCTCACCAGCAGCATTTGATTTACAACCCCTGGGCACACACAGTGCACCGTACTAGGGTCTGACAAGTAAACCAATCAAGCCAATCATGGAGTCACTAATCCATACATCAATTTACCATAGGGAGCACTTGCACTGTGGCACTGAACAGCAGTGGCACAATGCCCAAAAGCATCTAAAACCAGCAAAAACATAAGAGGCAACTGCAAAAAATGGAAGGGAGTCCCTCGCCAATGATGCCAGGTCTAACACACAGGCTCTGGCCCAATTAGCACAGTGAAGTCTTTATGGAGACCCATCCTGGCATATGAGGTCATGGGCCACTATTGTCGTACGGTTCCTGCTAATTCAGTAAGACTGTGTGATTAGGCTACATAAGCATCAAAACTATGGGGGACTGAGTCCACTCATACCATAAGAATATGTTTATCTAGTTCCTAGCTAGCTCGCAGTGCGCCATCTGGACCTCCAAACCTTTCAGGGCACCAAATGGTATCTGCAATCCCCAAGGAAATTGTGGAAACAGATCTACCATTTCATTGTTAAAACAGGCATGCTGGAAGGGAGACACAAGAAATACACAAATTGGCATTTCAAACATTTATTGCAGCATCTGGATTCTTGTGTAAAATTAGTGTGCTGCAATAATGAGTAGAATAAAGCAGAGCATAGTAACCACCATTACGAGAATGCTGAAAAGGATAAACAATTCAACCATTGTGCACTTACATTGACTACATGAATACATATAATTGTACTTCTATCTAGCGATGTCTATCCTAGAAAGCATAGGGTGTGTGGGTCTGCCGCAATGTCTTGGAGTGATCTAATTCCCCATTTACCTGCGTGCGTTGGTCATCTGGTAGCCAGTCTCAGAATAGTGATGGCATTCATCTGGGCTGAAATTAAGGCCAGGGGCGAACACGACAATCCATCAAAATGCTTCTTCTGCCAAAACAAAGGCTTGATAAAGGTTATATAACAAGACTGAATCCATTTGTACTGTGCCTGACTTCTGTCCAGCTGTCACATTTATTCTACCCACCCAGAGCTGTCGCCAAACAGGCAACAACAAACAAGGGTAATTTGCACAGTGTACCCAGTCTTTGGACAGAATGTTCTATGGTATGATTCTGTGACTATGAGGATATGGACTTGTAAGTAAACATTTACTGAGTACACTATCTCATACTGCACAGTAGAAATTGTGTGTTAAAAGTCACAATTTAAAAAGATGTAAACTTTACTTGTGAACAAGTAAAATGGAAAGTGTTTGTGCACAGGGGCTACTAACCTCACAAGACTACTGCACATGATGAAGGTCCTTACCACACTACAGTCTTCTCATGGTGGCCCCTCCTGGCATACGGGGTCTCTGCTCCGGGGCCCTAGACATAGCAATGCACAACACTCAATTCACTGCAGCTCTCCTCTGTCATACGAAGGTTGCCAACTTCATCCTACACATGGGCAACAACCAGATCAGTGCAGCAGCTGTCTTCTCACATCTCAGGAGTCAACTCAACAGGGTCTCCCTGTTAGACCTCAATCCCTCCAACACTCTTCTCTGCCTCATGGGGCACACTGGTCTTGGCAAGCGGGCAGGTGCTAGTGCTACGGGCTCCATGCCAGGCGGCCTTAGATTTCCTGGATGATATCCCTCTCAACCAGCAGGAAGACTAGCAGGCCGTGGCCCCCCTTCCTTGACAGAGGAACAAGTCTTGAAGAGCATCCCCTCCTCACACAGCCGGACTGGCTGCTTGGCAGCTGACAATGTTGGGGCTCTCCAGCTCCCCTTCTTATAGTCCACTTCCAGACACCCATGTGATTTAGAGTCTGAGTCTTTGAAGTTTATGTTTGAGGGGAGTTGTTTCTTTTGAAATGGCCACTCCTCTCCTCTCTTCCTGTTGAAAGCAGTGACTTCAAAGCTGATAGTCCCACAGGTCATGGGAGTGACTAGAGTTCATGCCTGGTTGTCAGCCACAGTGATATTTGTACTGAAAGGTTAGCCCAGGGCCTCAGCCCTACTTTAAATTATACCCTTATCAGCCCCATCTCCTTCTTGAGATGCCCTCAGGCCCCTTCCTTGTGACCTCTCTCTGAATCAAATAGCACCCTTTAAAGAAAACGTGGGGAAGTCTGGCTCTCCCCTATCCAGTGTGTGTCCCATCCAGCTTACAGGAATACAGCAATGCACATATGTTTCTGGAGGGATTCCTCTACCTCCTTATTTGTCACCAGGCAGGCCTGTGTCTCCCATCTGGAACCCATAGTCTGCTAGGTATTGTACCATCCAAGGGCACACATACACCCAGTGCATGTATACAACCTACACACACTGCACAGCATAGTAGCCTCCATGTATTGCACCAATCATAGGCACACATACATTCAGTAAATACATTTAACATGCATGCACTGCACAGCACAACACAGTCACCTTCATGTACTTTACCACACATAGGTTTACATACATCCAGCACATCCATTCAGCATGCACATGCTGGGCAGTGCTGCATTATCCTTGTATTGTACCCTTCCCAGGCACACATACACACAGAGCAGATACACTACTCATGCGCTGCACTGCACTACACACCAAAGTAGGCCACGGGTGAATTAAGCTCACAGCAGTGGAACTTTAACCGAGTGAGCCTGTAGGCTTCACTCCAGTGACATGGGTTGAAAAGGGCCTGTTCAGTCCTACTTATCACTACACGGTATGCTGCCAGCACTGCGCTTTTGCTCTTTAACTTGTTGTGAAAGCAGTAACCTATCACCAGTAGGAGGGTAGTGCTTTGGGACCCCTTCCTGGTCCAACATGAATAAAATCTTTGAGAAAGGCCTTTGTCATCGTGCACATGCATGATCATTGCTCTTGGATATGGAATTGTATATCCAGGATACTAACATATGCAGGAAAATGTGCAAGAAAAAGATGTCTTGTAATTCACTTCTTCGTGCCTGCAGCTCCACCCAAAAACACAAATCAATCCCATCCCATATGGTGAAATGTTAAGGGCTCGCAGAAATTGTAGTGAAGATGTTGAATTTGATAGAACTTTGCTAAAAATTTACCAACATTAGATTATTAGGGGCTAAGACAAGGTTGTGATAGAGACAACTAAAATGAGGACCGTCGCCTTACACGTATGTCCAGACTTAGACCAAATCAGAACTTAAAATCTGTGCTAATTCCAAATTTGTTAATAATCTACTCATCGTGAGGGGATCTTCCTCATGGGCGGACATGGAAAGAAGGGTGATAGTGTCTTGGACATTATGTATTGTTAGGTTACTAAAGCCAGTACTTCCGTAACAGGTGTACTCTTTTGTGGATGCACTGTAAAAAACTGTGGATTGCAGCATTGTACAGGACAAAAATTCAAATCACGTTTAAGCACTGAGTACTTATCCGGTGTTAGCATAACAATAGAAAAAATAATCACATTCACCTCCTGGCCAATGTAACCAAGGGAACCACCAGTTAAGTTTTCTTCCATGATCAGGTCTGCATACCCATTCTTTCTTCCTGTTTTCCCCTTTCCTCTGGTGTCCCTTCTGACCTTGATGACTCCTTTATCCTTGTTTTGGAGTTCGTTTCTCTGTTTCCCATTCTTATGCGACTCACCTTCCTTAAAAAAGAATCTTCTTTGTTCATGTTAGAGGTCCCTTCACTTGCATCTTCATTTTCACTACTGGACAAGTTACTTGAAGGGGTGGACACCCCACTACCTGCAGAGGATCCCCGACTGCTGTTAGGCCAATCATCTTTCTTTACCAAGGGATCAAAGTGCTTGGCGAAGGTAAAGATCCACCTGCTATTGTAATATATCTCGACCCTCTTAAGTGTCCTAGCATTTCACTGCTTGAGCTCTTCCTGGTGTCTGTGCATTACATCTTCAAGAATAGCATCATTCTTTTTTGTACGTTCAGGCAAGTGTAATACTTTGATTTCTTGCTCTACCGTTATGATGTCTTGCAGTAATTTAGTTATTTTCCTGTCCTCATTTTCAATAAGAATATTCATTAAGTTCTTAGAACTGTTTGTAAGTTCTTTCTCCCACTGCGCTAGTAAATCATCCTCCAGGTGATCATATGTAGTTATAATTAGAGACTTTATGCCACTTGGAATTCTTTTGAGTCTAAGGTATTGTTTCAATGTTGCCGTGTCCCACCATTTGGACATCTTCACTTTTTAAAGTTACTCCAAACTAACAAATTTATTCTTGGCCCCTCATTAGTCCTAGTATTGCTTTTGACTAAAGTCTTACCCACTGTAATGCCTGTACTCAGGCTTTTAAACAAGTCATCAGCTATCTTATATCTATCCATCATTCTATTCATTATTTCAATCATTGATTAACTGTATGTTCCCACAGAAGCAGCCTGAGCCTGAAGAGAAGCACTGTCAGAAGCAAGGTAGCCAGGCCAGGGACAAGGCGCTTACTGATACTATCAGGGATCTACAAACAAGAAGTAACTATATGGTGGTGCTCTAGAGCAAGTGTTGGCTTCCATACAACCCCAAACATAGCCTCCCAGAAATAGTGGTTAATCAATGCTAAAAATAGGATGTTGTGAGCGCTCAAAGTTCAAAAGAAAGTCAAATGTCCAATTTAGGGAGTTGTGGAGTTTCAAACAGTTTTAGTTGTTCTAATCCACCATGTGGTTCAAACAGTATTGATTATTACAAGATCAGCCATCCAACACGTGTTTCGTTGTATGGCAAGTAGGACCTCCACTTCCTCAGCGCTGTAATTTTGATTACCAGCATTGGTTTTTTAGTATTGTAATTTGCATTGCCCTTCTGTACTGGACTGTAACCAATTTGTCTTATAAATACAAGTATCATACTCATTGTAATATATTATGAGATATCCTATTTAGCTCTGATGCCTAATGGCACATCCAGCTTCCCAGCTGGTGGGTAGGCTATGAGGGGTCTACAGGGATAATCGATTGGATACCAGCATCATGTTTTCATGTATTGTTATGATTCATCCACTGTTAACGAGATACAAATTATGGTTATGTATTGGGTTTAGGTCTATTACATGCACTTTATGACTGTTCTCTAATCTGGGTGCGTTGGATAAATCTTGGTTACCTGATTTATGCCATGATATTCAGCACTGGCTTGGTAGTACTGTACTTTCTATTGCACATTCAGGTTGAGTCTAGGCAGCATGCATGTGCTGTCTGCAAGACCTGCTGTAATCTCTACATGGAGTGTAATCCCGCCCTCTGCTTGCCATTGGTTCACTCTCCCATTGCTCTTCTTTAGTGGCTTCTTATTAGTTGGTGCTCCCAATACCTCATTTCTGTTTTGTACAGAGGAGCACCGGTCAACTAAAGTTTACATACACTGAAAGTGTTTATGTGGTCCTTTAGGGACTATTTTTTTCATGGCTTCACTTTATATGTTGATACAAAAAACAATGGTCCTAGACATTCATTTAGAAAAATGACCTGAATCAAATATCTTGCTAGTATATTTCATGAGCACCTGTGAAATTATTTATGGGCTCACAGTACTTAATACATTGTTTAAACAAAAAGGGGAAAAGGTGCTACCACCATGGTCTACTCCAACAAATGTTTTTATTTTCATATCATATGGTGAATAATTAGTAATTTGACTTTAAAAACTTTTTGGTAATTTTCAAGTAGGATAGGTTGCTCCTGAGGGAACGTGCAAAGTAGGAAAGGTGCTCTGGTGTAGAGATTGTGAGAGAAAGAAATTCAAGGCAGTGATATAAGGGAAAATTGAAGCATTTCCCAAGTGTGGAGGGCCCCAGAAACAAAAGAGCGGAAGTAGCAAAGTCATGAGGAGGGGGGATGACACAAGGGTTAGCAAATATGTGTGAACGGGGCCCCAGATGTTTTTGGGCCTGCTGGAAGGGGGCAACATGGAGTAATACAGATCATATTGCTCTTGGCAATGGCCAGATCTACCATCCAGTCCCAGATAGAGGGTACCCACCTACTCTCCCATAAACAGGACACTTGACTTTTATCAAGGAACAGCGCCAAGCCAATAAGCTTTTTGTTGTTATTGGGTAAGACAATAGACGGAATGTGCCTGCAGCATGTCTGACAGAGTGGAAAAGACAATAGACCTACATTTGGCCAGGCTGTGCCCACCTATCGCTGTGCCGCAATAGGTGGGCACAGCCTGGCCAAATGTAGGAAGTCAGCCCCATCCCCTTGACACCCAGCACATTCGTCATGGGCCCGGAGTGTATATTTGTAGAGCTGGGACGGGTGCAATAGATTTGATGTATATAACAGAAGTGTAAAATTCAGAGTCTGCTATTGGGAGACAGGGACTGAGCAAGACCACATATGCCCACTGTTTGTCAGTGATGACTGGGCCCAGGTCTGCCTCCCAGCGATGCCTGGTGGGCTGTGAGCCCAACTGTAATTCGGATTGTGCAGAAGCATAAATAAAGGTAAGAAGGGAGACGCCCTGAGCAGGAGGGTTAGTGTCTTACACTCGGGCCACTGCGGAAAGTCTGAATAGTTTTCCTGAAGCAGTGCTCTAATGCAGAAAAAAGTAAGCGATCTAAAAAAATCGAGCGGTACACTAGTGGTAGCTATAAGGCAGTGGCAAAACTGCTCGTCTGGGGAAAAAACAATCATCTCAGCCACACCCCCCTTCATCACTTGTTGAGTGCTATCCTGTGGAATACCATATAGGGGGGGGCAATAGATCTTCTGCACAGGCGTGGAAAGCACCTCGAAACCAAGTTTAGCCTCTAGCCTGATCCAAGCTTGCTGCTTGCATGCTACAGGAACTGTATCATCGTGCGATTTGTGTGAGGTCTGGTCGATGAGGATGGGAAGAGGGGTAGGGTACAAGTGATCATGTTCTGGGGCATAATGCGCCAAATGGGGGGAGGTCGCACCCAATAGTAGGAATGGAGTCTTGAGCACAGAGATAATACAGTTCAAAATCGGGGGCTGCTATGCCACATTGATCATACAGAAGGGTTGGCATTCCCCAAAAGATACAAGGCTGACCTCATGCCCAAGCAAGCTGCACCATAAGGGTATGCCTTTTTTATTAAATGCAAAGCATAATAGCAATATCAGCTAAGGGTTATGAGGGATGTTAGAGAGAGAGATAAAGCTCATGACACCAGGGTTCATATGATAATTAGATTTGTATTGATTTCAAAAAAAGTTAATAACATTAAGATTGTACACAATAAGTTTCTAACAGTGCGGAGTGTCCCAAGTGTATTTGAAGAAACAAAGAACAACAGTTGAGTGACATTAAGTAAAAATATTTACAGGGTTTCCAAAAATATATACTCTCAAGGAAAGCGACCATTCAATGATACAGACAACAGAATATTCCAGCGACTATATACAATCATAAGCGCTGTCTACGTGGTTCACTTCCATAAAGCGCCGACGGCGTTTCGACCCGACTAGCAATTAGGGGTCTCGTCAGGACCAAGGGAGTGGGGGACATCTGAGTTTCACAGAGCTCATTCACTTGTGTTGAGGTGTGCCAACCATGTGTGTAAAAAAACAGAGTGTAAAAAATGACTCACAGTGAACCCAGCCGGGTTCACTGGTAGTGGTGAATTAGCAATCAATAGGGTAATTGCTGGATGGCTGGATGCTTTGGGAAGCCCACGGTGAGGCTGTGTAACTGTAGAATAAATAACCGACTTTTAGTCATGGGACCGCTGGAAGGCTGGTCGATCTGTGCAGCCCACAATGGGGCGTAGGTAAGATGAGAAATGCCACGGATAATGCCTTGGGCACTTAGCTTGATAGCAAGTATTAGTGTGACTACTGGATCCGACTTCTGAATGAGGAATAGCCTATTCCTCAGCTATTATGCTTTGCATTTACTAAAGAAGGTATATGTATTATTCCAAGGGAACCGTTTTTTTCCATATAAAGTATGCACCCTGGTTCCTAAGTGAGTAGGGTTCCCTCTTTTTTTCCATCCAGCCATAAGGGTATGCAGCATACAAAAAAAGTGCTGGGGGAGGGATAGGAATGCTTAAAAAAAGCTAGAGAAGACACGTAGGGATGATAATTTTCATAATGGCAATGCGACCCATCAGTGATAGGGGTCATTTAATTCAGCCGCGAATCTTCTCTTCCAATTTATTAAGCGCCACTTCAAAGTTCCCCAGGGTAATATCTGATATATTTGCACTTACTCGATGCCCTAATATATGAGTAAGTCAGCTGTCTATTGTAGGGGCAACAATAGTGTGGAGGGTTTAGTGGCCGGAGAAAGAAGACAAGCATTTACAATGCAATGGTTTCGCCTTTGGAAAAGTTAGAGCTATTGGCATTGTAAATGACAACATTTGTATTTATGTGTTGGTTTTGGAAACAGATAAATAAATGGCATTGTCATATACAATGGCAATAGCTTAATCTCTCGCAAATGTGAGACCTATTGCATTTGCACCCACAAATACACACAGAGTCACACACACACACACACAGCCAGCCGCGCACACACACACTCACACACTCACAGAGCCAGCCACACACACACACACAGAGCCAGCCACGCACACACACAGAGCCAGCCACGCACACACACAGAGCCAGCCGCGCACACACACAGAGCCAGCCGCGCACACACACAGAGCCAGCCGCACACACACACAGCCAGCCGCGCACACACACACAGCCAGCCGCGCACACACACAGACACACAGCCAGCCGCACACACACACAGCCAGCCGCACACACACACACACACAGCCAGCCGCACACACACAGCCAGACGCACACACACACACACAGCCAGCCGCACACACACACAAACACAGCCGCACACACACACACAGCCGCACACACACACACACACACAGCCAGCCGCACACACAGCCAGCCGCACACACAGCCAGGCTAACCACATGACAGAGGATTCATGCTGTTCGGGGTAAACCACGAAGGATCATTTGCCTTCAAAAGACAGCTGAGCTAAAGAGTCTCATTACTCATTCTAATGACTGTCAACAAGAGAACAGAAACACACTCTAAATACAGACTATTTATGACATTTCTCTTAGTGGTGCAAACTATGAAGTAGAAAAATCCAACCTGTCAAATTATTTAATGAAGAAAAATATTAACAATGGTTACTTTCAATACATATCCCTGTGTAAAACCCGACATGTAAAGTAACGAATAGCTTCTTTAACAGAGTAACCATCAGAAATCAACGCGTAGCTGCTGTACCGTTTACAACCAAAGGGCTTGAAACTACACAAATACTGCAGCTGCACTTGTGCGTATAAGTCATGAAGATGTTTGTGTTGTTACTGTTATTTTTAAGTTGAGGCTCACACAACTGTTATTTTAAGCAACAAACACCACCAACAGAACACATTAAACATAACACTGAATACATATCAAACTCAGATGCAATATAACGTATAGCTAGGTATCACTGAACCACAAGTAATCAATCACAACCTGTAAAGGAATTCACTAAAATCACAACAGTACTTATTTCTTTAAAAGAAAATATCCCTTTCCACAGACAACACACAGCATACTACAGCAACACTGCGCAGCTAGGTAGATTGAAGGGGACTGTGTGAGGGCAGGAACACACTATAATCTCTGGTAACATGATAAACGGACCTGTCAAAAGCTATGGCTTAGAATATTCATGGCCACTTTTCCTTACCAGCCAGGCTTTCGTTTAAAAGTGTCATTCCTCTAATTAAAATAAGACACTTCACCCGCCACACCCCCACTAAAGTAAACCGGTCTGTGAAGAGCGCAACTATCAATTCATATGCGGTGTGCGCCCTCCCCCAACCAAGAGAGCGCCTGTGCCACATTTAAACTTAAGACAGTAAAGCGTCTCCGACCAACATGAAACGCCTCCGGGGCCCGCATTAAAAACCTGCTTGGACAGTGCAAGCTCACGCACAGCGAGGGGCTCTCTCCCAGTCACGAGACAAGGAGGTGTCAGTATGCATACACCACACACTTTGCACTAAAAAAGGCTCGTCTATGAACGGCGAGAATAATTAGAATACCCGGTAACGGAGTCGCGCCGCACAGCCGTCATCCTGCCGTGAGCCGGGCACTCTGCCAAGCCGGTGATCACCCTCCTCAGCGCCCGGCCGCTCTTCGCCATGGTGCCCGCTCACGGCCGGTAGTACTCTTCAAATGAGTGTGAAGTCACTCATTCCCGAGGAGGCGGCGGCGGCCCCGCCCCGGAGGGGTGGCTATGAATGGAGAGGGGCGCGGCTACCCAGCCCGCCCGGCAGAGAATATAGGATTCCATTTTATATTATTTTCGATACTTATTTACCACATCTGTCTGCACACTCCAGTGTGTAGCAACAGCGTCGCAAGCATGTATTTACTTCTGAATGTTGCGTTTGTATAATCGATTGATTTGGGTAAGTGGTATTTTAAAAATATCAAATATTTTGGATGTTTAACGCATACGGCATGACACGAACCGGACAGATCAAAGGTCATACCACGCTGTAGAATTCTATGGGGCAGAGTCGGATTAGCCAATAGGACAATCGGGCAGTGACCAATGGGCTTTTCTGATTCAGCACGGGGGGGGCGGGAGAGGACACGGACGGCGGGAGGGGGGCGGGAGAGGACACGAACGGCGGAAGAGGACACGGACGGTGGGAGGGGGGCGGGAGAGGACGAGGGGGGCGGGAGAGGACACGGACGGCGGGAAACGTGCACAGGACAGCGAGGGGAGGGGGGACGGCGGGAGGAGGGACACGGAGGAAGGCAGGACAGCAGCAAGCACTGCCCGGCCGGACCAGATTCGGGGGCGTTCCCGGCTTTTGGCTGACGTAGCATGACGTAGCCAAAAGCCAAAAATTCTCGGGAACGCCCCCGAATCTGGTCCGGCCATGACGGACGCCTCTCTGTTCCAATGGCTAGCCTCCATTTATGGAGCTAGCCAATGAAACAGAGGGCGGATTCCAGAGCCACATACTGTAACTCAATAGATTTCTCCTGCGCAAAAGCTGCTTGCGCAGCTTTTTTGCAGCCGAAACCTAAAAAATGGAGGACTTAGTCCAATTGATGGCTATGATGGTGACCACTCGAAATAAGGAGACCGCCCGTATAATGGGCTCTAAATTCTCCTCTGGGTTACTCAAGTAAAGAGTGACATTGTCTGCGTAAAGAAAGATTACTATATTGTGCTGTGAAAACGCCAGGCCTCTGTGTCCATGCAATTGGTGTACAGCGGATGCCAGTGGCTGTAGGCCCCATTAGGATGGTGGGCGGATCGCCCACGCCGGGCCGGCGCCAGTTACCGCCGGCCCGGCAGGGGCGATCCGCCCGCCATTCTCGCAGAAAAGACCACCTGCCATATTACAATGGCCGGGGGGGTCCGCGGCTGATGGAAAGACCGTCCGCTGCTTTTCCGCCCGGTCGACAAGTCGTCCGGTCGGAAAAGGGTTCAATATGGTGGCGGTGTCTGTTAGACACTGCCAACCATATTAGAATGTGGGCTGGAACATGCCTTTCCATGGCGGCATTGCCGCCACAGAAAGGCATGTGGAGTCTGCTTGCGGGGGCCCGTTGAAGGTCCCCAGCAACTCCAGGGGGGTGGGGGTGCACATGGTGGTGTTCCATGCACAACATGGCAGGCACCGCACGGTGCCTGACATGTTGTGCATGGAAGTGCACGACATGCCTTCCTGGCATTGTGGCGGGCGGTGCTGAGTGCACCGCCCGCCACAATGTCAGGAATGCAGGATGCGCCCGCCAGTGTGGTGGGCGCATCCTAATGTCTGCAACGGGACCCTCACACCAATGGTGGGCGGTCCCATTCCACGGGAGGATGGTGGGCGGACAAAGTCCACCCACCATCCTAATGACCCCCTGAGTCGCCATAGCATAGAGCAGGGATGACAGAGGACATCCCAGACAGGTACCTCTGCAGACGGGTATGGGGTCTGATAATAGGCCATTTACGTGGAATCGAGTCATAGGTGCAGTGTAGAATAGCCAAATCAAGCCTAGGAAGGGGTCATGATCCTGATCCTCCAGAGTACCACAACCAAGAATGACCATTCCAGAGAGTCAAACACTTTTGTGGCATCATGAAAAACTGCCACAGCCTTCTACTCAGGTTATAATTCATGCAAAAGGGCAAAAAGAGTCCAAAAGTTATGAGAAGTAGAGCGGTTTGGGATGAGGCCTGCGTGATCCGGAAAGACAAATTCAGGTAGGAGCAAGAGCAAAATATTGGCTAGCACTTTGGTAAAAATGTTGGCATCAGAGTTGATGAGGGAGAGAGGTTGGTAGGATTCTGGGGACTCTGGAGATTTATTATGCTTCAAGATGTGAGGAGGATGTGATTCACTGAGGGATGGGGGCAAGATACCAGTGTGTAAAGCCGCCTCATAAAGTGGCAGTAGTCAAGGGGCAAGAATTGCGGAGTATGCCCTGTAAAATTCAAATGGGAGGTCATCACTCCCGGGGGACTTGGAGGTGGGTAATCCCCTAATCACTGGTGTGATCTCTTCCAGGGTCAGCGGGTCCGCTAGGAAGGCACAACGGGGGCCTCCAGCCAAGCTAGATTTAAGCGGTCAAAGTACGGAGTTTAATCCTCTGCATCATAGGCAGGCAGAGGAGTGTACAAGTGTGTGTAGTAATCAGCAAATTCTGCCAATATATCCTCAACGTCATAGATCAGAGTACCGTCATCACTGAACAACTAATTGACGGCCTGAGGGCTCAAGCGGCAATTTAGCAGCTCAGTTAGAGTCCGGCTTGGCGTATCTGACTCCCTGTATGCACGTGCCCTAGAGTAGCGATATATATGTTTTTTCGGTATACCGTCATCACTTGGTATTCATTTAAAAGAGAATGGAGCTTGGCTACTGAGTGTGGGTGATAGTTTACCTCTATGTCATGCTCCAGCTGCTTAAAGTACTGTTCCAGTGATTTTAATTAGCGTTTCAGCATTTTCTGATTTGAAAATTGTTTAGACAGATATATGCCCCAAATATATACTTTAAATGCCTCCCACACCTTGCTCGCCGAATTCAGCAATCCCTCGTTCATTTAGAAGAAACCAATAATATCTTGGTTGATCTCCAAGCAAAAGACAGGATCTAGTAGCACCTGAGGGGATAGCTTCCAGGAGAACAACGTATGTGCGGAGGCAGGAAAAACAAGTGTAAGTATAATGAGCCTATGATCAGAAAGGGTTTGTGGCAAATGCTCTCCCCATATGACCCAGCTGCCGACATCAGAGCTTCCCAGCCAGTAATCAAGGCTGGCACAGGATTCATGGACAATAGATACATATGTACCCTCCCTGCCTCTCGGATGATAGGCTCTCCATGGTCTTTAAGAGCATAAGTGTCCTTAGTATCTCGCAATGCAGGAGCAGCAGAAATCTGAGTCACGATATTTGGCCTGTATGTATGGGTTATGGCAAGATGTTTGCCCAGTAGTCAATAATTTCATCAAATAGGCAGACCAGCAGGCATTTCTTAATCAAGAGAATTACCCCTAGCATAGGACTAGTATGAGGTGAATGTTCTGTAAAAGGCTCATTGATTGGTGGATGGTGTACTTGGGGACGGTTTTAAATGCATCACCTGCAGGAGAGCGATATGTATGTTATGTTTGGTCAGGTAGTACAGGACATTGCGTTTCTTCGGCTGGTTGTTAAAGCCACGCACATTCCAGGAGATGAAATTAAAGGTAGATTTACTGTGTGAGTTGTGCGCCACATGACATAGTATATAATTCCAGGTATGTAGACAATGAGTGGACAAGCTACCAAAAAGGGCACGACCAATGCAGGCCAATCTTGTGCAGTCAAGGATAAAGTGGGCTCATGAACGGTAAGAGAGCACTAGCTAGTGTAAGAAAGATTATAAAAAATAGAATAATCCTATCTCATCAACTCCCTACCCACACTGACTACCTCTTCATCAGTGAAACCCCTAACAACAAGAACAATATCAGGAATACAGTGTTAATGTGCAACCACATCTCAATAGAGAGACCAACAAAGAAATGGCCAAGGCACCCGGGGAAGGCTCAAGACAACCAACCACCCCATTCACAGAATACAATTGAGGGATAGGCATTCAAAAATAATGAAGAGTACTTCAGAGCAGGGCCTATCAGGTATAGGCCACCAGGTCGATAGGGTTCAAAGAAATGCCACTACCATTTACCCACCAAGACTTCTGAAAGGGAGGTGAGCTTGATAGCAAAGTCCAGGGTGGGCAGGCACTAGCACTCATCCAGCAAACAAACCAGTAGGGGAATATAACTGTCTGAGGCACCCAAATGTCAGGAGCCATTGTATCCGAAAGGCCATCATCGCTTCCAGGAGTGGAAGATTGAGTGTCAGATGGTGGCACGAGCACCCTACAAGCACACCCTTGACAGACCGTAGAGCCTCAGGAAGGGATATTAAGATAGTCACTTTGCTTATTAGTTTGCAGCAGAGGTGCACCGGGTATAGCATAGCACAGGGTTCGTTATGTCACGCAAAAGTGCCTTCATCACTTGAAAAGAATGCAGAATCTATTGCACCCGGAGTGTGGAATCTGAAAAAATGGACAGCTGAGAACCTTGGTACTGGAAAGCCCCCTTCTCCCGTGCCAGCAGCAGAATGGTGTCTTGATCTTGATAGTTCAAAAGTCGGGCAATAATAGGGCACAGGGTGGTTCCAGACACCAGACGTGGGCCCAGGGAATGGTGAGCTCGCTCCACAAGGATGCACTTGGAAAAGGAGCCCTTGACAAACAGGTCGCAGAGCACTTTCTTGATGAAAGATTCCATTTTACCGCTGTTGGCAGACTCTGGGATGCCCACCAGATGCAAGTTGTTGCGAAGGGAACGTGCCTCCAAGCCTTTATTCTTGGTTGCCATATTTAGGAGTTCTGATGCACTTTTTGATGATTGGAGGGAGAGGTTTTGGGATCAGTTTGTGGAAACATGGTGCTCCATGTCAGTGGTTCGGTTCTCCTGCTTCGCGTGGTGAGATTCCATTTTATCAAGGTGGATTGTCAATTTTAGCGTCAATTCTCTGAAGGTGGTCATTTATTTGTAGAAGCAGTGTATGGGTGTCTGGTCCATCAATCAATCAGTGACACTTAATGTATGATTTCAGTGTAGGTAAGTACACAGAGGTGCATTGTGAGCTTCATGCGCTTTCCAAGTGGATACAGTAAGTAAGAAAGGTGTTGCTTCTCCGTTCTCCATATGCACAATTGCATTTTTACACGGCCCACCTAGTATTTTATAGCCGGTGCATTACATCTTTTGTTATTGTGTAGTAGTAATAATGCTTATGTTTTCAAGAGAACACTAATAGGAATGTTTGGGCTGTATATGTGATACCTTTATTTGAGTGGGAACACTACTTTGCTGTCAGATAAGGGCTTAGATTTTCTAATATTTGACGCAAAGCAGAGCCGCTCCTCTTCGTCAAAGGGAAAGAATACAAATTTGCAGTATCTACTAAGATCTGGTGATTTATTTCTCTCCTCAAGCGCTGCTGCACTTCTGGATGCCATGCACCAATCAATGCACACGCCCTTGCACCAAAGTGGGGCACATCTGGCTCACGGTTTCGGGAAATATCGGGTTAAATGAATTGACTTTATGCCCTTCTGGCCCCTAAAAACATGCACTCAACTCTGCACTGAGTCAGTGCAGCCCATCTTGATTTTTCATTGGGAGTGTGTGTCAGGCCACGTTTGTGTGTAAAATGTGTGTCTGTCGTATTTTTTATGTAAAATAGGGACTCAGGTTGTCTATCTCACATTATATTTGAAACGCGGACCCTAGATCAGGCCTACCCTACATAATAAGTAAATTTAGATCTTTAGATTTCAGGGCTGCATTATACTGACAAGTGAACTGTAGCCGCCAGGCACGCAGTGCACGTGATGACGTTAGACTGAGTGACCTCACGTGCACACACTATGGCTGCCGGGTCTATATTCTAAATGAAGCGTGGGCCGTGAACGCCTGCGGGACTAGAACAGTTGTTCCCTTTTAAGCAGATTAAATGGACAACGTTGTACGAGATCAAATAGCACATTTCCTTTGCCCATGTCCACTTTGAACGGAATAATTGCTTTAATTTTCTTTTATGGCGTTAGATCTTATTGACACTTAGATCTTTACAAACCACAATACAGTCCGAAAGAAATTGGGAACCCTTTCATTTTCTGAACACTCACAAACGTAGATGGAGATGGCTGCTGACATTTTAAACTTCCTGCACCTGAACAAATGGTAGCCAGCCCAAGGCCTACCGCACTTGGAAGCAGTTTAGTGAGAATAATTAAGGAAAGTAATTCATCATCATGATCACCAAAGTTTATTTCGGATAAAAACAAAACCCATAAAACGTACGTAATAAAAAGCACAGCATTTAAAATATATAAAATTCCCAAATGTCTCCCATCAAGTAAACAATGATTTTAAAATGTATAAAATAGCTGAAAATGTTCTTGAACGTGGTCAAATTCCTATCCAAGGTTGACTTTTAATTCTGCTTTCTTTATTGCTTAAAAATGAAAATCACAAGAGCCTACATCTCCTATGGGGTTTATTTACTTCCTCTTTGCATACGGGCCGCAAAGTATTCGAAGACTAATATCTTAAGGCCCTAAATACCGGACTCGTTGTTAAGGGCTAGCTCCCTATCCTTGCTGTTGGAGACCATTAAACGTTTGCTCCGAATTTGCATAAGCACCAAATAAATACTTAGAGCATCATTTACAATGAGGCTGCACCACCGGAGCGTCAATTTATGTGATGCTCCGGCGGCGTAGGTGCTGGCTCCATATTTACAAGGCAGCACTAAGCAAACTTGTGTGGCTTAAAGCAGCCTTGTAAATATCGTTCCCTCTAACGCAGTTTTCTGTGTTAAAGGGGAGTGTAATGGGTGTTGCTGTGGGCGTTCTCCGCATCACCACTGTCTTTTTGACACTGCCCCAGATTTACAAGGAATCGTAACTCTGAGGCAGCGCCGCCAGAAACATACTACTCCCCAGAGGAGGCGTAAGGCAGGCGCAATGAGGACAAATACCTTTATTTCTCCTCGTTTTTCCTTTTTTTATGTGTGGTGCGTTTAGCAGCACACAGAAAGAGGAAAAAACCTCTTGTGATTGTTTTTGTGCAGGAAGGCCTTCCTTCCTGCACAAAAACAATCATCCCTGCAACGCAGGCACCCTTGCACCATGGCACAAAGGTGCCTGCATTGGCGTATGGCAGCCCATTGTGTGCCAGCATAGGGGAAAAGGACAGGAATGCGCCGTATCTGATAGATATTGCACATTCCTGCCCTTTTCTTTTGGCATAGGGCAGTGCAGCAGGAAGGCCTGCCATGCTGCCCTATGGCAAAATCTTTTAGAAAATACCATTAGGGACTATCTCCCAGTCCTTACAGTTAGGGGCCCCATACATTTATTATGGATTCGCAATGCAGCTTGCAAAAATATGGCCATGCTAACTACTATCAGGTCCCTCATTTCAAGTTTCAGGATAAGAAGCACAATTTAGCATTTTCTCACCTCAATGAGATGGCATTCAGGAATTATCCATCTTTTGCGAGGGGCCCTATAGGCTGGGCAAAAGAATAAGAAGCAAGAAGCAAGAGATTGATTCAGATGACTGGGAGCATGAAGGCATGTGTAGCCCGAACAGATCCTCTGTGCCATACCTAAATTTCAAATAAAGTTGTCTGGCTTAGGAACCTTGTATAACTTCAAGGGATATTTTGTACAATGGGAAATTCTTGTGATCTAAGAATTGGTTAATCAGATGACCTG
Organism: Lissotriton vulgaris; assembly: GCF_964263255.1. Lineage (NCBI taxonomy): Eukaryota > Metazoa > Chordata > Amphibia > Caudata > Salamandridae > Lissotriton > Lissotriton vulgaris. The sequence continues at coordinate 1,331,312,632 of NC_141687.1, forward strand.
GCCTACAGCGCCTAATTACCCCCCTCCCCAAAACAATCTCTACACTTCTTTTTTATCTATTGTCTGGATAGCTTAGTGACTTGTTCCGGATTGGCCCAAAGAAACTCAAGGCCAAGATAGTAAAGCGTGTTCTTTATATTCGCTAGTCTTGAAATTATTAGGTGATCCCTCTGACCTAATCATTCTTTAATAGGACATCTATACGGTTCCAGCTCTCGGTAGTGAACTAAAGCCTGTGCCAATATAGCAAAGGTCTCTTTTTAATACACAAGGCAATGGGAAATAATCTCAAGTCTTGCACTAAAGGCAGCATGGGTGTGCTTGTGGGGAGATTAGTTACACTCCTTAGGAATTCATTTTCTGCTTGTGTCAACACCTTTACATCCTCATGGCCCTGAAGTTATATCCATAAAGTGCTGCATTTTTGGCCTTGACCCTGTAGACCTCAAGAGCTGGTAGCCAGTTTTTAGATAAGGCAAACACAAGGCGATGTGTCTGAAAAGTGTCAGTGCTCCGTGCATCCTCTCCTTATGTTTGCAAAGTTTTAGATTGCATTTTCTTGAACCAAATTAAAGATCGTTCCTGTCTCCTGAGTCAGCCTAACCACAGTTCTGCCCACTTCATGCTTCCAACTAAAGCTATGTGATAAATTTACCCCCAAGGATGTAAAGTCATATACTTGGTCAAGAAGCACATCACCCACAAAAATGTTCTCTCAAATCAACCTATATGGATTTAAGGCCATACATGTAGGTTTTCCTATATTAAGTTCCAGGCCACGATCTAAGTGAAAGGCCAGAAAACATTTAAAATGGCTTGGAGGCCTGAAGGAGTTTTAAATAAAAGTAGTGTGTCGTCGGTGAACAATCTTGGGAGCATCATTGTTTGGAAAGACAAGTACCTGCGCCAGATCATTGATATATAAGGAAAAGAGGGTAGGGACCAAGACACAGCCCTGCCTCACTCCCCTTTCAATTTCAAAGACATCAATTTGTTCCCAATTCTTTCCATACCTAACACGCGCTGGATTACCAATGTGGCGTCAAATCAGGACATCTAAGAGGCTTTTGGGTACTCCCATTTTGGCTAAAACCTCCCACAACTTTTTCTTGGGGACCAGGTCGAAGGCTGCTCTAAGGTCTACGAATACTACATAGACGTGGCCTACACTCAGCAGTATAGTTTTCCAATAAATTGCACAAAACCTTAGTAGCTGATCTAAGGTGCTGATCTTCGGACTGAACTCTGCCTGTAGCTTTAAGAAGATCAGTGGTGGCTCCTACGCAAAGGTGGAGGAGCGTCACCCAACTGCTCAAAAGGAAAAATAAAATGATAATAACATAACATTATTATATATTTTTTTCCTATTGCGCTCAGTGGTGGGCGGAGCTTGTCAAAGCAGGGTGAGGGGTGGTTTGCACTCCCTAGGTGCTCATGACTGGCCGGCCCACTATTACACAGCTTGGTGAGAAACATGCACAGGCTCCCTGTTCCCGTCTGAGCACCGAACCACTGAAATCAGACCAATCACAACACAATGTTGTGATTGGCTCAGGGGAGCCTGTGTGTCCGGGTGATTCCTGCTGCAGGCCGGGACTGGAGACATATAGAGGACGGGGACTGAGGAGAGGTGGCAGCCACCTGGTCCAGGCACAGCTTTTCTATTATTTGCATACCCCCACCCCCACGCCGCCCCACTACCTCCATCCGGTAGCACCCGATACTGGAGAAGATAAGGTTTCTTGAGGCTCAATCCATCAGTTTCTCTAAAATCTGTTGGCAAAAGCTCTTTTAAAGCCCTTCCAAGAGACTAATTAACAGGATTGTCTGGTCGCCTTTTCTTGTGTTTTGGGACGATCTCTGCATGCTTCCATGATGTTGGTATTGTTACTCCCTTTAGAATCACTCTAGAAAGGTTGTTTTTGTAGGGCACCCAGAGGTCCAGCTAAGAAGCATATAGGTCAGCAGGAATACAATCTGGGCCTGTGGCTTTTCTGGGAATGATTGACTGTATGGCTTTAAGAGACTGTTCTTGGAAAATTCCAAGTGGCTACATTGATCTGCCTTGTTCTTACTTCCCATAATATCACCTCCACCCACCTCAGCTCTTGCAAAGTCAGCATACAGTTTTCCAAAATGCTCTACCCAACATTGTGGTTTACATTTAAGTCTATTTGTAGATGCCAGAGACCGCCTTCCATGCACAATGATACCCCAGAAAGCCTTTGCATCACCTGTTTTTGCTCCCGAAACTAGGTCTAGCCAAGTTCATTCCCAACTAGTTCGGGCTTGTTCTAGCCCCTTCTGATAGTAGTTCCTTACTCCTGGGATAGTATCATAATTTTGTGATTTTATTGCTTTTAGGAGGGAAGATTTTGTGTCTCTGCAATTCGTGCTATATCACAGATGCGTTGTTTTCAAGGTTTTCACTGCTTTCTTGAGTACCCTTTGAAACAGAGCCCTTAGCCCATTAACCAAGACCTCATGTTGCATAATTATAAGTTCCTGAGACTCCACCTTGATCTAACAAATCCTCATTTTTTTCCCAACGTATCGGCGACTCTTGTATAGGCCTGCCTTAAAATGTCAGGGTGGGCTTCCGCGTCCTCCCACTTTTGGGCCTTTTTTGTTGTTAGATTCCATGGGGCCTGCCAAACCCAATTTAAGTATATATTTTTTTAAGAAGAACAGCGGTTCCTGTGGAATAGATACTAGATAATGAATTAAAAAAGAACGTAAGATACATATATTAGAACAGGGGTTGGGTGAGATGTCAAAGAGAAAGAATTACCAATACACCATTCCGTGTGCACGCAGGCTGCCATGCTACGCTGGCCAGAAATGTCACGTACACCGTCAGCTGATTCTCAAGACCTCTGCGAGCAGCCCGAATGTTGACTGTGCTCGTCAGGGTCTCTACCAATTCTAACTATGGTGATGCATTAGTTATTTAATGTGCGCCGTGGCGGGTCCTATAGCATAATTTAAAGAGTGCCCATGCGTCGATATGACCGGTTTCCCAAGGATAAAACGGGAAAAAAAGTAAAAGTCCGTGTCTGTGCGTCCTCGGTGTGTATTATACCGAATAGCCTCATATGTTAGATGATGGGATCCTACTGTTGGGATTAAGGGGTTCAGGGTAGGGTGTGTGTAATCGTTAGGGGTAGCTTTGCATAGTTAGGATCTGGTGACCCCATATGCCAGGAGGGGCCACTGTGAGAAGACTGCTGTGAGAGCCGTAGCCCTTGTGCAGAGGTGAGCCGCAACCAAGTATGTCGCGAGGAGCAACAGCTGAGGACTTCTTTGTGACGATCGGGCTCCAGCCCTTTTAGAGTGAGGCTATCGTGACCCCCGTTTGCTCAAGAGGGTCAGTGACACCAGCAATATATGTTGCCTGGTTGGAGTTGTTGCCTGAGAAGTGAGGTCACCATGGCAGCCCCTGCATACCTGCACCGGGACAAATAATTCGCACCAGGGTCTTTGCATTACCTCACCATGTGATGGACCAGAGACTTACCCTGCAGGGAGGAGCAACAAAGAACCTTTGTTTGCTATGGTGGCACGACGGCATGTGAGGAACTCTACAACTGCTAAATGTAGCCTGTTTAGTCCATGTGCGGCCAACATTCCCAAATCAGCTGCTGCTGCTCTAGCACCCGTGGAAGGTGGATGCTCAGGAATTCTGGTTGCTCCAGTCCTGCAGGTATGGACAAGACTGATTTCGGTCCAGGAACTTGCTTACTAATTAGTGCTGTGGTGCTGGAACACTGTTGACTTTAATATAGAGACAGAGTGGATTCTTAAGACTCGGACTACTGGTGGAGTTTTGCACTGGATGTTGCCTATAGTGAATGGGGATTAGCCACTACTGCTTGGAGAGAGGAGGAAGTTGGGACATGGAACTGCCTATGAAACACTTGAGCCCTGACCTGAGGTGGACTGGGTAGTTGCGTATGAATATCAAATTTACCTTTGTGTTGTTAGCAGTAAAAAAAATCTTCTCTTTTTCCATTAAAGTGACTGTGGTTGGACAAAAATGTATTGTTGCTGTTGCGTGTAATTTAGGTTGTGAGCCTGTATTCATCCCCTGTATCTACCCTCCACCCAGAGGAAGCCTTGGACTGCTCTGACCACGTTATTCCTGAAAGCCAATGCTGAAGGGGTAGGTGGCTCAGTTGCTTAGAATCTGTAGTTAGTTGGGCCCCGGGACATCAGGACACAATAACCTCGGTTTGTCCTGTGGCCTTCCAAAAGGGGTTCAACAGTAGAAAATGGTTGCTTTTAGCTTTAGCATGGTGTGCACGTTTTTGGTCTGTTTCACTTGTCAAAATTGCTATCCAAAAATTAAGGCAGTTTGGCGTGGTGTTAAGTGATGTGCAAATAGGTGAGCTGAGCATTATTAGACTAACCCCCAGATTCACGAAACCCATTTTCTGTGAATTCTAAATTACGAGAAATACCCAATCGCAATTTAGAATTCGCATAATGGGATTCATGAAATTCTGCGAGAAAAAATAGCGATTAGCATTCGGCCGCAAAAGCCGATAGCAATTTTCCCTAAATCGCAGAATAATCGCTAAATCGGTCAATTTCCGTGTTGAAATTGCGATCTCGCTATTAGCGAAATCGCAAATTGCAATCTCGCTAATAGCGAGATCGCAAAAATGGGAAGTCGCATTTCGAGCACAGTGATGGCATCACAACCAGGAAGCAGGCTGTTCCCTCCCTCATTCTGAATACTGAGGCTGATTTGGAAGCAGCACTGCCCAGAGCTCCACTCTAAACCACCTCCAGCTTTGATTCAGGATACAGTCCACTACAGCAATGGCACAGGAAGCAGCAGGGACCAGTTCTACAGGGAGAAAGCGAAAAATTAAATTCTCCGAACAGGAGCTTGAACATCTGATTGAGGGGGGTCAGTAGAGATCACAATAGACTGTTCGGAAAGGACTCCAGGAGGGTGCCAGAGGCCGACAAATGGCGAATTTGGTTGCGCATCCGCGCTAAAGTTAATTCAGTAGGAGTCACCCAGCGATCAATTCACGATCTCAAGAAGAGGTGGTATGACCTCCTAGGTCGTGCCAAGGAGAGGATCGCTGAGAGGATGGGTGAGCGTGTTGCTACAGGAGGGAAGAGCCAACAGTCCCTCCCAACACCCCATTGGAGGACCTCGTTGAGGACACCTTGCAACCTGAGGCATGCGTTGTGGTAACCCGGCTGGACTCCTCCCGACCCACCCAAGAAAGCCAAGGTAAGTGCCATGCGACTGCGACCCTGTCCCCTAACAATGGCCATGACCCTAGAGCTACCCATTAGAAACCCCAGTCATGCAGCCAATGCACACCAGAAAATGCCTATTGCATTGTGGGACATGTAGTCTGATCACAATTTAAATTCAGCCCCATACAGCCAGATATGTCCTAATAGAGTCAATCCAACAGCCTGTCAGGGAATGGTAGCCTGCATGCATGTAGCAACATTCCATGTGCAAGACACATGTTATTAATCAACGTCCACTTTACATCACAGGTGGCGCTGAAGATACCAGCAGCGACAGTGAGGGGCTGCAAATTGAAGAGAATCCTGAGGATTCTGAGGGTGACGCACATCCATCCACACAACCAGGTCCATCAGGGCCAGCACTAGCGCCAGCAGCCTTACCACCACTTGCAACGCCAGCGACAACAGTCGCACCAGAACCACCAACTGTGAGACCCATGCCAGTGGCATCGGCAACACCAGCAGCCGCCAGGCTACCAACACAACGCACACCTACTGTGCCCACCAAGTCCAGCGGACAGGTCAGGGAGCGGCGCCAAACTACACCACGTGCCGGCAGGAGGGGGGTGACTGTGCGTGTGCCAGGTTTCTCAATAGAGCGCCGCAAGCTGCGCGTCCACCAACAACAGGCACAACACCTTGCAGCAATACATCTGCAGCTGCACAATACAGCCAGGAAGGTTGGCCAGCTGTCCGACCGGATGGAACAAATGACCATAGCAGTGGAGGCAAACACTGAGGCCATGCTCACCGGGCGCCACCACCACCAGCTCCTAACACGCCTCTCGGCGTACACACGCTCCAATTATATTATTGGCAACGCAACATCCCAGCTGTCCCGGAGATCATTGGCCATGCAAATCCAGATGGTCCAATGCTGCCAGGACGAGGCACGGGCACTTGAGCAGGCAACCACTGCAGTTCAGGCTCTGTAGACAGCTGGCAACGCCCAGGCAGGAGGGGATGACGCTAGTGAGGGAATATCTAGCCATAGCAGCCTTTCTTTGTCACCGGTCAGAGTTCCCCTCCGCAGCAGCAGGCCCACTGCGGCATCACGGGCGAATCAGGAGGAAGAGGTGGAGAGGCGACTCGGCGCTTCGGCCCGGAGGCGCCAATGACATTTTTGCTCATCATGCAGGGGCATGCTGATGAGAAAAGCATGCAAGCTAACAAATCAGGAGATGTATGACGCAATACACCTCAAATGTATGTTTTGAAAATAATGCAATAATATTGTGCATACAACAATAATATTTATTCAACAACAGTACATCAGACTCATGTCATTATTTCATTTGTCATGCATGAGTGAAGTGTTGGGTGAGGGGAGTGGGTGCACTAGAAACAGTTAATTGTGATTTGGTTGCGGCGTCTGTCCTTCAGCTGGATTTTCCCTGCGTGCATTACGCGCATGTGCAGGTGGGCGGTTGTCCCCTTCCGACTCACTGCCAGATATCTCTTCAGGTATCCTGCGCTTAGTAGCAATGTTGTGGAGTATTGCACACACGGCCACGATGCGGCAGCAGACCTCAGGCTCGTATTTGAGGGCCCCACCAGTCTTGTGCAGTATGCGGAAGCGGCTCTTCAAAAGGCCAAATGTCCTCTCAATGCAATTTGTAGTGCGGATATGTGCAGCATTGTAACGCCGTTGCTGTGGTGTGGCAGGGTTGAGGTATGGGGTGAGGAGGTACTCACGGAGACCGTAGGCGCTGTCACCTGAATGAAAGGAGCAGAGGGTGAGTGCCTGTTATGCGCAGCAACATGGTGAAAATGTACCATTTAGTAGCATGTGTACTTACCTAGAAGGTGTCCTTCGCCAAAGTCTCCCCTGGCTAGTCGTGTGTGCTTGCCGCTGTGCCGGAATATGAATGAGTCATGTGTGCTCCCTGGGTATTGTGCCACTATGTCCGTGATGATTGTCTTAGCGTTGCACACCATCTGGATATTCAGGGAGTGGTAGGACTTGCGGTTCCGGTACATGTATTCTGTTTGAGCAGGTGGGCAGATGTGGATGTGGGTACAGTCTATGCATCGAATTACATGTGGGAATTGCGCAATGTTGTAAAACTGAAGCTTGGTTTGATTCAAGTCCTGTTGGGTGTTCGGGAATGTGATGTAATGGTGTAGCCGGGTCAGCATAGCCTCCAGGAAACTCCTTAGGCAGCAGGACATGGTGCTCTGGGAGACCCCCCATGGATAAGCGACTATCCCCTGTAAGCTTCTGGAGGCCAGGAGGTGCAGGCTGCGCAAGACCTGTACATGGGTGTGCACGGCATTGGTCCTCCTTGTTGGGTGCTGCATCAGGGGGTCTAGGTTCCGGATCAGCTTAGTGATCATTGCCCCATTCAGGCGGTACTTGGAGTAGATTTGCTCCGCAGTTTGGCCCAGTAGGGTGATCCTCTGGCGAAATATTCACTGTATCCTGCGTCTGTTCCGTGCTGCTCGCTGAAGCCTTCGCCGCCTGACCACCATGTAGAGTCCTGGCATTGTGAGAGTACTCATGCTCCAGCTGCGTCTCCTTAAGTGTGTTTGATCAGGCCTGGTAGTTTGTTAAAGTTTTTTTTTTTTCCTTTATGGTTACCACCTGGTTTGGGTTCTCCTTAAATTGCGCGTCGCTAATAGCGATTTTCGGGTTTTTCGCATTTTGCGAGTTTTCTTGAATAGCGATTGCGATTATTTAGCGATTTCGCAAATTAATTTGCAGAGTCCATGGAGTCAAGCTATCCTGGCTGAAGACGTCTGATAGCCAGAAACCGGCCCTAGGATGCTTGATTCCGGTCCAGGAAAGACATGGCTTGGCAGTTCGGGCTGGAATGTTCCCATGAGGCACAGGGTCAAGGCTGATTTGCATATGCCCATGTCTGAACTGGGGTGGTGTGGAGTGCAAAAATACAATGGATTTATGCCCAGATCTCTGTACTGGGGTGAATGTATGACATTGTTCTGCATTCTATCCATCAACTGTTGTTTTTGCATGGGTATGAGGGATGGCAGGAGGATGGTTTGGATTTTCCTACATTAGTAACCCATGATGTGTGGAAGTGGTTTATTGGAGTTTAGATAGGTTGAGAGATGAGAGAGTGAGAATTAATTGATTAGGGAAAAGGGAGATTGAGGTCAGTTGTTGCCCACATTGACACAACTGCAAAAAGGAAGGGGTTGTTCAGATTTGTTTATTGTACATTTGGGCGAGAAGGATCGGCTACATTTCAACCGCCAGGAGGGATGCTTCTGAAAAACTGCGGCTCCTCCACTATGGTGGAGGAGCGTCGGCCTACTGCTTTTGAGCAGTGTAAAGGAAAGGAAATATAAAATGATAATAACTTTGAGCTATTATCATTTTATGTTTCCTTTGTGGGTGGATGATGCTGCTCTGCTCTCACAGCAGGGCAGGGGAGGAGTGGTTTGCCCACTCCGAAGTGCACAATGACTATTTAGTCGGCCCTCTTGGGCCACCCAAACCAGCCAGGCCCACTTTCCCAGTTCTCCATGCAGGCTGCAATACAGCCTGTGTGGAGAACAACCCCAGGCCAACATTCCCTGGTTGAGCATCGAGCCAGGACGCTCAAAACCAATTGTAACTGGTCAGGGGAGCCTGGCTGTTCTCCCTGGCTTCCTGTTCCACGAGTAGAGCGGGAGCAAGGAGCAGGGACACAGGACCCAGTGGCAAGGTAAGAGCATAATTATTTTCAATTGCCCCCCTTTCCGACCCTCCCTCCTCCGGCCTCCTCCGCCACACCACCTGCGAGTCCTGCCGGCCGCCACTGGAAAAAAACTTGCAAGGGCTGATAAGACAAGGGTAGGAACTAAGGAATATTGCACAGAGCTAATACCTAGATTGCGATGTCGTAGTCAGTGAGATCAGAGGCCACCAAGGCCTGGCTGTGTTGGAACATTATTAGGAAAATGCAGGTTTTGTGTAGGTTGCAAGGTTCACTACTGCATATTGATATTAGGTATGAAGGGTAAGAGATGTTTGGAAATAATGGGGTGCATTGGCGGGGTTGTAATAAGTTGCATTTCTTGAACTTTTAGGAGAAGGTGGCAGGATTGTTGGAAGAGTGAATGGAAATGCATGGTTTTTTGTTTGGTTAAAGGGGGAAGTAGAGAGGGGACAGGGCAGGAAAACACCTGTGTGGGAGTCTTTCTTGGTAACACCACTGGGTGCATGTGGGGTGCTTAAAGAGTTGACTAGGCTCCTTGATGTCTAATCTAGGTTTGCGGGGAGTTGGTGTGGGGCAGTACTAAGCTATGAGTCTCTTAAATTTTAGTAAAAGGAAGGTACTTTGGAAAGGATAGGAATTGAAATTGACAATAGGAGGACCATAGGCATTTGGACATTTGAATGATGTGGGAGGCGGGGTTAGTAAATGGGGAGCTTTAAAAGTGAGGGGGAGTTAGTGATGCTGCTTGTGTTAACATATTTGGCATGTGACCCAGGGGCAGCTCCTCCACTAAGGCGGAGGAGCATCGCCCCACTGCTCTCAGTGCAGGAAAAAGGAACAATTAAATGACAATAACATTTATATTTTCAATTTCTTTTTTGGAGCAAAGGGATGGGTTAGAGCGGAGCAGGGCTGATGGGACAGGGAGGAGGAGTAGTTTATGCACACTGAGGGCCAGATGTACGACCAAGAATATTACTCATCGCAAATTGCGACTCTTTTGGGAGTCGCAATTTGCGAGGCGCAATTTCCGATGTGTATTTCCCACTGTTTGCGATTCCCAATGGGGTTGCAAATTGCGAGGCTCATCAATATTAATGGGCCTCTTGCAATTTGCGAGCCCATTGGGAATGACAGCCCTCCCAGGGATGATGTCCTGCTGGGCTAAGCAGACCACCATGTCTGGGACTGCTTTTTGTTTCAAAACTTTTTAATAATATTCAGAAGGGAGAGAAAAAAACAATAACATCATGATATTCAGTGCAATACTATGCAGACGATACAAGGCATCACAAGGATGGAAATGATAGCAAGAGCTCCTGGGCCCCATATTATCTCAATCAATGTTAGCGTGGCAGTCCTAGGCTGTCCAGTGTCCCCGCCTTGCATATTCCTGACTTATCTTACCAGTGGTATACAACTGCAACAGCTGCACTCGCATCTATGACTGGCATCGTAGAGCTTCGATTGTCGAGTAGGGATGGCATGAGGCAACAGGGTAAAAACACCATCTAGCAATTTAGCATTCTGTTTCTAATAGACATGCCTAGTTTGAGGTACGATGCAGTAATGTTTCCATACGCTTGAAATGATGAATCAAAGAAGCAAGAAAAAACAAAAAGGCAAAAGAGAACAAGGAGATAACCAGAATGCATAGACAAAGAGAGGGATGTGGAAAATGGGAAAGATGGGACAGTGGGTGGCGAGGGGGGGGATAAGGAGCATTGTGATGTATCTTCCGAGTCTGTTCACACCACTTGGGACCACTACTCTAGCAATAGCTAACAGTATCTCTGAGAGTGCGTAGGGAGGGGGGTCAAGGATGACAGTATTGACCAGCGCACCAAGAAGGGAGGTGCCTGAATTTGAAGCATACCTTGGGACTTTGCAATGCATGACTAGTCAGCAGGGTTCCAAAAGCCCTCCGGTCAGTGGGAAATACTGCGTCGTCAAAGAGCTGTAGGGCTCGAAGTCTGGGCGGTTGCAATCTAGCATTTTCCAGGCATCCCAGGTGATCTACCAGCGGCTTCCACAGCTTTGTGAATTTGGTTTCCTGCAGCTGTAGGTGCGCCGTGAGTAGTTCCATTGCCACCATGTGTCACAAGCGAGTGAACCATACATTAATGGAAGGCATTTCTGGTTTCTTCCAATATAGTGCGACAGTTTGCTTTGCAGCTCCCAGCATGTGAAGTCTGAGGTGTCGATCATTGCTCGCAGGTTCACTGGCTTAAGGCCCAGGATGAGAACGAGTGGACTCTCAGGTAACTGGTAGCCTAACACCCACTTAATATGGCTAAGGACCTCTTTCCAGTAAGTAGCAAGGAGAGGGCATGCCATTAAAATGTGAAAGAAATCCCCAACCGCCAGTGTACAGCGCCAACACAGAGAGGATGCATTGGAGAACATCTTTTGAAGTCGAGATGGAGTGAGTATAGTACCACTGGGTCATCACCTTATAAGCAGATTCCTGTTGGGGGATGCTATGGAAAGTTTTGGGAATGTCACGCCAAAGGCGTGCCCACTGAGAGGGAGTGATGTCGGCATCCGATACGGATTGCCACTGCCGTTGGTATGGATGAAGGTTCAAACGGTGCGAGTGTTGGAGAATCTGGTATATACGAGCTAATATCCCCTTGGAGGAGCTAAAGGTGCACTCTAGCCATTTAAATGGCGTAAAAGGTCGCGTGGCCGCCTGTGATAAAGAAGACCCCTGTAGCCAATGCCGAAATAGAATATATTGGAGCCTATTCTTCTCAGTTAGCTGAAATTCTTGTTTACATTGGGCGAACGTTTTGAGGTCCTCTCCGATAAATAAGTTGCGTATCGTTCTGCAGTCCTTATCTGTCCAGTTTGCAAAGTAAGGCAGGCGATACGCAGGAGGGAACTGCGGGTTGCGAGCAATTGGAGTATGCGGGGACGGGAAGGTAGTGAGACCTCTCCGGACCGCCACTTTATCCTAAACCTCAAGGACTGTTTTAGTAGGAACCACCATGTGTGCTCTACGGTGACCCGCTTCATGGGGCAACCATGCGGGATCCCAGAGAGGGCAACAAGTGACCGCTCTATCCACACTTTCTCGCTTTCCCACGCCGCCCATTCCGGTATAAAACGAAGGCGGGACGCCTAATAAAACTCCAGCAGATTAGGGCAGGCAAGTCCCCCTTATCCCTTAGAAGCATTAAGATTTTACTAGAGAATCGTGGTTTATTTCGCCCCCCATACAAAGGCGATGAGCTCGCATTGCAGGCCCTGGATCTGATGTTCTGGGATAGGCGTCGGCAGCGTTTGGAACAGATAAAGGATTTTGGGCAAGAGAGACAATTTGATCGTGTTGAGGAGTCCCAACCAAGCGAGTGGCAGGGCTTTCCACGCTCGCAGATCAGCGATTACTGAGTTTTTATATTCCTGCCAATTGGCTTGGGTCCAGGTAGCTAGATCTGGTGTTAAGTTAAGGCCGAGGTAGCGTACAGAACTCGTTGCCCATTGGTAGGGGACAAGGGCTTGCAGGGTCTTAATCTCATCGACTGGGATTGTAAGGTTAAGGGCCCAGGATTTCGTGTGGTTAATTTTAAGTCCTGACGCTTGCTCATAGAATTGGAGCAAAGTATGCACTGCTGGAAGCGAGTGCAACGGGTCGGACAGGGTAAGGAGTAAGTCGTCCGCAAAGAGGGCAATTTTATGCTCTATACCCCCAAGTGCAATGCCACAAATGTTAGGTGACCTGCGCACCATAATAGCAAGTGGCTCCACTACCAGGGCAAACAATAGGGGCGACAGGGGGCAGCCCTGCCTGGTGCCTCTGAGAATAGAGATGGGCTGTGTACGTTGGCCATTAACACGTACCCTAGCGAGGGGAGAAATATAAGGGACCATGATGCGCGCTATCATGCGCGGTCCTAGACCTGCTTTCTGCAAGACAGCGCAAAGAAATCTCCAGTCCACCCGGTCGAATGCCTTTTCGGCATCTAGCGAGAGCAGGTAGGTCGGGATCCCCCAATGCCTCGCCTTCCCTGCAAGATGCGCCACTTGCCGCACGTTATCTGCTCCTTGGCGTTGTTGGATGAAGCCTACTTGATCTGGTCCGACGAGGTAAGGTAAGTGCACGCTAAGCCGTTTAGCCAGGATTTTAGTGTATAATTTAAGATCCGTATTTAATAAGGCAATGGGGCGAAAAGAAGAGCAGAGCGTGTGATCTTTCCAAGGCTTCGGTATGAGAGCTATTTCCGCCATTGCCATATCAGGGGATGGTCCGACGGTGTCCGTGAAAGAGTTCAAAAGGCGCAGCAGGTACGTTTGGAGATACTGCAGGAAGGTGCGGTAGAACAGGACTTGGAGCCCATCGGGCCCAGTGTTTTCCCCAGTGGAAGTTCCTTGAGGGCACCTGTTAGCTTCTCCAGAGTGATTGGTTCCTCTTGGAGCTTAGAGTGGTAGTCGCCCAAGGGATCCCAATCGCAAGCGTCCAAGGCGGCAAATATCTGATCTGGGGTGGGCGAGTCTCGAGCGCAAAGTGATCCATAATAATCTTGAAACGTTCGAAGCTTATCAGCTTCCGTGGTGGCCCATGATCCGGCTCCTAGCTTTAGTTTTGCAATGTGAGCTTTGGCTGCTCTCACCCGCAGGCGATGCGCCAGTACCATTCCTACTCTGTCTCCTCCATCGTAGTAGCGCTGCCGTAACGCAAGCAAGGCGCGTTCTGCCGTATTCGTCCTGTGAGCCCTAAGCTGACCTCTGAGGACCACCAGGCGTCGCTTGTAGCTTGGCTAGGGACGTTCTTGATCCAGTTTCTCCAATGTTTTGATTTCACGTGCGAGTTTGGCTCATACAGGCGAGCTTCTCACGCCCTCGCAATGGCAAGGGACGTGAGCGCACCTCTCATCGTAGCTTTAAACGCATCCCACAAGACAGGAAGGGGCGTTTCAGGGAGGTCGTTAGTTTCAAAGTAAGATATGATGGCCGATTGGAGTTCTTCCCTATCCACTGGGTCCCTAAGAATATGTGGCGGAAACCGCCATCTTGTAGGCCGTTTGGGCTATGCAAAGCGCTCATGGAGGAGTAATTCCACGTGCGCATGGTTGGAGATTGATCTGTCGGAGATGTTGGCAGAAAGGGTGTCCCCAATCAGTGAATGGGCTACGAAGAGAAAATCAATGCGGGAGTAAGACCGGTGCGCGTGGGAGTAGTAAGTGTAACTGCGATCCTCAGGCGAATGATAACGCCAGACATCTATAAAGTTTAAAGCAGTAAGGGAGTTTTTTGTTGCCGCCGACATAGCGCCCACCCCATGATAGGCACCCCCGCTACGATCCATCTCCGCATCCCAAACCAAGTTGAAGTCTCCCCCAACTATGAGGTCCGTATTCACCGGCCCTACCTGCTCACGAAGAATCCAGCGCAGAAAAGCATCTTGGCCCTGGTTTGGCGCATACACATTGCAAAGGGTGAGTGCGCGATGCTCTCCCCCGACCTCCACTTTGAGAAATCTGCCCTCAGTGTCCCGTACTACTTTAGTGTCGCCCTGTGGGATGCCCGCCCTACAAAGAAAGGCGACCCCCGCTGTCTTGGTAACTGCCGAAGACCAAAACTGGTGTGGAAAGCGTGGGTGTGACATGAGCTTGACATCGCGCCTGAGGAGGTGGGTCTCTTGTAAGAAAATAATGTCCGGGTTCTGCAACAATAAGTAGCGCCATATTTGGCGGCGCTTATTGAGGCAATTAAGCCCTTTCACATTGAGGGAAAGGACCCTCAAACAGGGTACAGAGGTCATAGTCAGCTACTGTCAGGTAGTGTCCATGTGGCTAGCAAATGGCCCCTAGAATGAGTTAATCCCTGAAATGCTTCCCTAGCGTTCGGGTATCCCCCCGCCAAGGGGACAGATAAGGAAAGGAAGCAGGAGGGGAGGATAGATACAAAGAAAACAATGTAGTAACTGTAATGGCCAACATGGCCAACAATATCCTAATCCAGTCCAGGGAGTAGCCAGGCACACCGGCACAGGCTGTCCCGGAGATGTCACTCTCCCAGGAATAGGTGTGGGGGTCGGTCATCACGCTGCGAAGGAGATCAAGAGGTCTGGGACGCAGCCCCAGGCTTCCGCCGTCGTGGCGTGCAGCAAATGTCCAGTAAAGTACCTTCTGAAGTAAAGCAAAAAGCAGAAAGGGGACGTTGCATTGCCTCATTGGTGGGTTAAGGCCTGCCTTTAGGCGTAGGAGAGTCATGCAGCCTAATGACTGGAGATAGAGTGATTCAATTAGCTGCGCCACCTATAAGCCTATAATTGACACGTCTCCGTCAGGGCACCCTGTGCATTGTAGGATAGCCTGCCAACTTAGTAGAGAAGATCCGTTGCAATCCTTTATGAGGGAGCGCCCAACCTAGCAGGTCTCTGCCCATGTCAGTTGCGGTGTGGACCCTCTTGAAGCTCCTAGCGGGCACACAGTTTGGCGTCTCAAGTGTCTGCTATTTGTTTAGTGCCAGGGGGGTATGGACTTGTGGATGGCAAGTATCACAGGCCGAGTGGAAGCAATTCCAGGTGAGGTGGCCACTTTGTAAGGCTGAGAGCACTGAGACTTCTGGGAAGGCGTTCCGTGTGTTGCAAAGGGACACGTTGGTCGTGCGTTAGTCCGTCACTAGCTTTCATAGACAGGACGTGGCTGAAAGGTCCCCGGAAGTCTGCCCAATCAACAATGGGGGGAATACTCTCAGGGCGAAAGGTATATCCTTGTAAGGTGGTCGACATCTGCAAAGCTCATTCACTTAATCGCGCCCGTTTCCGAGCCCGTAGGCGATTGGCCCCCCTCTAGGGATTTGATATGTTGGCTTATGTCCTGTTTCTCTTGGGCGGAACTGCTACGATCCCTGGAGGAGGGATGTTGAGAATGGCGCACCAGGTTCCATTGTGGCTTTAATGCTCTGGCCTTTGCAGGCGCACGAGATGGGCTAGTCGGGGGAATCGGGGATCTGAAGTAGTTGGGACGCTTCTCTGTATGATCTCAGCACTCGCCGCTTGGACTCCCACTGAAATATAAACGCGAAAGAATGTCCCCATTGGTTGTGGATGTTGAGCTCCCGGAGCTTATCAGTGATGGCCGAAAGTCTCTGTGACGTCGAAGTGTCATGGGGGCTAAGTCTTGATATAGCTGGATAGGCGTCCCATTAAGCCTGATCTCGGGTTTATCCTGCGCTGCCTTGAAAATCGCTTCCTTTTCGGTGAAAAAATGGACCAGAGTAAGAATGTCAGGGAAGAGGCCAGGTCTCCCTGCAGGTCTAGTCACTCTATTTGCACGGTCCAAAGCAGGCGATGGGGCATCGTCATCCCCCCTGACGTCACAAAGTAGGTCCGCCACAAAGGTCATTATATCTGCGCCTTCTGCACCAGCCGTGACCCCCCACATATTTGTATGTTATTACTGCGCCCCCTATTTTCCAAATCCTCCTGTTTAATTTGTAGCTCGATGTGCTGCTCTTCTAAGGTGGCCAGGCACTGCCATAGGTGTTCTTGGTCCTCCGTGCGAGTATCCAGGGTCCTTTCCAAGTCGTCCACTCGGTCTCCCAGCTCCCCCACATCCTTCCAGAGGTCTTTGACGCAGGCTTGAACCTCTTTGCGTAGGGACCCAATTTCAGATATGAGTTCCTTCATAAAGAGCACCATGAATGCTTGCGTGACTGGTTCAGAGGGACCTCCAGTCGCTGCCATCTCAGCTGAAGCAGAGGCCGACCACGGATTATCCCCTGCGGTTATGCTGGCAACCTCCTTGGGCGTCGCCGAGTGGTCCTTCCCAAACTTTGAACGAGTCATAGTCGTGCAGGAGTGGTGACATGGGACTGTGGGCCTCACGGGAAGTACCACCTTGTTGTTAGTTGTCGCTGTATTATGTGTGTAGCTGTGCGCTCAGCCTCAATGCCCAGGTGTCAGCAGGTGTGCAAGTAAAGACAGGGCCGAGTTCAATAGGGCATCGGCAAGGAGCGTCTTCCCAAGAGACCTTGGGGCAGGGATACGTCCCAGGGGGCAGAAGGCTGTCCTTGGCGCAGGAGTTTGGGCAGCTGCGTAGCTAGATTGCAATCTAAGAGGCTGCTATGGAGAAGCAACCCGGAGGGAGCACCAAGCTGCCAAGAGGGCCCCACTCAGCAGCTCTATAGGCAGATCGCAGGGTCGCTTGGTTATGTTATGTTATGTTATGTTATGCTATGTTATGTTATGTTATGTTATGTTATGTTATGTTAGGCATTTTTGTATAGCGCTCGAATCACCGTGGGGCATCTCGGCGCTTTACTCAGAGTAACATCCGGGAAGGGACAACTAGGAGGGTGGGAGCCTTAATACAGGAATGCCTTTAGATGTTTCCTGAAAACACAGTAAGAGGGGATCTCTCGCAAAGGTATTGGGAGGCTGTTCCAATATTTAGGGGCGAGGTAGGAAAAAGCCATACCCCCTGACCTATGGAGTTTAATGCGGGTACCTGAAGTAACTGCCTCGAGCTAGACCTCAATGGACGGCTCGGGACATGTTTTTTCAATTTATTTTGTAAGTACATTGGGCCCTGACCCTGAAGTGCGTTGAATGTCAAACAACAAATTTTAAAAAAGGATCTTTGTTTTATGTGTAGCCAGTGAAGGTTTCTCAACAAAGGCAGCGATGGGGAGCCCGCCGGCATGTTCAGGACCAGCCTGGCCGCCGTATTTTGGATTACCTGCAGTTTATTTAAAGAAGTTACTCCAGCTTCTGCTAGTAGGGCATTCCCGTAATTCAAACGGCTAATAACCATCGCTTGGGTCAGCGTTCTGCGGTGCTCCATAGGAATGAAAGGGAAGATTTTCCGCAGTAGTCTAAGCCTATAATAGTAGACCCCCGAGACCGCAGTTACATGGTCCAGCATTGAGAGAGAGTGATTTATCTTAATGCCAAGATTATTGACACACTGTTTTGGCATTGGAGGGGGGCCCAGCTGCGTAGGCCACCAGTCCTTGGACCAAGCTGCTGCGGCCTTCCCTGGAAGCATGACTTCCGTCTTACCAGGATTCAACTGAAGACAGTTGTTGGTCATCCAGTTTGAGATTTCAAGAATTCCTGTGGCAAAACGGAGTCTGTCTGCCTCCAGGTTTGGGCCGATGTTAAATAGCAGCTGAGTGTCATTGGCGTACGAAATAGTTTCGAACCCCAGGGCTTCCACCACCTTAGCCAAAGGTGCCATATAGATGTTGATAAGGGTAGGGCTAAGGCAGGAGCCCTGGGGAATGCCCTTGTCCAGTGGTATTTTCTCAGACTGATAAGGACCCATGATGACCGTTTGAGATCTGTCCGTCAGGAAGTTCTGCAGCCATTTGAGGGCCAAACCATGAACACTGAAGGATCCTAACCTCTCCGCAAGCCTGGCATGTGAAATGGTATCAAAGGCCGCGGAGAGGTCAAGAAGAATCAGAATTGCTGATCCTCCGGCATCCACAGTCATCCTCAGGGAGTCGGTCACTGCTAAGAGGGCCGTTTCCGTACTGAAACCCCGACGGAATCCGAATTGTGAGGTGTCTAAAATACAATTCGACTCAAGATAGCTATTCAGTTGCTTGTTAATAATGCTTTCAATCATTTTGCCTAAAAGAGGAAGCAGAGATATGGGGCGATAGTTGCCCAGATCTAGTGGATTGGCCGAAGGCTTTTTTAGAATGGGACGAACAAATGAGTCCTTCCAGGGGGCTGGAATTACCCCTTCCAAATTCGAAAGGTTGAAGATCTTTTGAATAGTAGGAGCCAAAATGTGGGACAAGAGTGACATGACCTTTGGGGGGCAGGGATCCGCAGGGGAGCTGGATTTAGCGATCTCTAAGGCTTGTTGGGTCTCTACCAATGAGACTGGCATAAAGCATTCGAGAGAACAGTTTAACCGTATAATAGAGCCACTTGGATTGGAAACGGTGGGTAGACTTTCCAGGTCGGGTGATAAACAGTTGGAATAGATCTTATCAATTTTCTCCTGGAAAAACCTAGCCAATGAATCACATAATTCTTGGGACTCAATAGGTGATTGCTTGCATGCAATAGGGGCCACAAAGTCTTTAACAATGTCGAATAATGCCTTAGATGAGCTGTTAGAGTTCTCAATTTGGTTCACAATATACAGACATCTAGCTGCCTTTAGATTGCGATAATAGGCTGTCAGAGCAGATTTTAAAAGCAGTTTCGACTGCAAAGATTTACTCTGCCGCCAGTGTCTTTCCAATCTTTTGCAGGAAGACTTTTCTTGCCTTAGTTCGGCAGTGTACCATTGGGCTGAGCGTCGATTTAAGGTAAGTCGGGATTTTGTGTTAGTTGGAATAATTACATCTAGCACTTTCACCAGCCCTTGCTTAAATCCTATCAGTGCAGTGGCTACATCCTGATCCTCTATCAGTGGTGACAGATCGGTGTCATAACTTGGTGGGGGCCAGCGTTTGTAGTGTAGCTATGTGGGACTAGGGCAGCAGCAGTGACAGAGGAAGAGGCCCCAAGCAGCCACCAGGAGCAGAGGGGACATTTGATCCAGTGACTGACCCCCGGAACTCAGGCCTCTCAAGGGGCTGGCAGCGTAGGGCTAGTGGCAAGAGAGTATTGGCTGTAGCTTTGCGGCCCCTCTGCTGAACGAAAGTGCAAGTCAGGAGGTTGAGTAGGGGGGCAGGAGGAGACGTCCAGCCCAAGCTAGAGTTATATTAGGCAGCGGGGGTCGAGGTGTCCATGGCCAATCACCCCAGTAGCAGGGACTAGATCACGCAGGGGGGTAGGAGCACCGCCGCCGGGGCACAGCTTCAAACCCAGGACATCAGCGGGAGTGTAGGAAAGTTAGGGCACCCAAAATGCAGTATTGTGCCCTCGGTGGCGGAGACAGCACCCCCCACCACCGTACCTGCTCAGGACACGCTCTCCGGGGCCCCACCGCCTCCAGCCAGTCACCAACTTCCAGATGAGGGCACAGCCGCGCTCCGGCCGCAATATGGCGGACTCCCTCCTCTCTACACCGCTCTCAGCAGCTCGTACAGCAGGGTTGATGGGCACCCCCGCAGTGTCTCCCACAGTGCAGCCAGGGGATAGAGGAGTTGGGCCCCTGCAGCATCCGCTCGCCTTCCGGTGCTATCCAGGTCTCCAGGGGTCACAGAAAATCTCTAGGCCCTTTCGGCCTCCAGCCTCCAGGGAAAACAGCGCTCTACTAGGGAAAATGGCGGGCGCCCAGCTCTAGGCCACACCCGACCTCACGCCCAGGTCCTCGCAAGAAGAGGGGGGTACCGGTAAGCCTCCCCGCTTTTGGTCTCTTGCAGGCTCCTCGGGGTGTGCCCCTGAGCGGCTTGGCAGGCTTCAGTCGTGATGCAGCCGCACACCAGGACACGCAGCGTCGAGCAGGCCCCAAGCGCCGCAGATGGCAGGCGCCGCGTCGGGGAAGGGGCAACCACTGACCTCCATGCCTCTAATCAGCTGCAGGCTCCCCCGCCTGTCGTAGTGTGGCACAGCAAGTCCCCAGCACTGCAGGGCGCCAATGGTGATTCAGGTGGTGCAACGTGGGTTCCGGGTGCCAAAAATGGCCGGGCCAGATACAGAGGGTTGCTCCCGCCAGCTTGACTGTCCCCTCACTCAGCGGAGAATCGCCAAAGTTCCTGCCAGGTCAAATATTCACCGGCTCCTGGACGATCTCAGCAGAAGCACCAGGAGTGGTCCCAGCACCCCCAATCCACAAAGAGGCAGGAAGGAGCCGCGCGAGGCTCGGGAGCACAAGATGGCGGGCCTAACGGTTGTCTCCAGGCTTCTCGTCTGGCAGTGTCGGGATCTCCGCTTTCAGGTGTCACCGGAGACCTCCAGCCACTCCGCAGTAGATGCCCTCCGACCAAAACTGCTTACAGATCAGAACAGCGCTGAAAATTGCTATTGTGTGTGGTGGCGGCCCGTAGCGCTAATGGCGTGCGTCTCACTCCATGAGTAGCGAGACCACTCCCCCTGGGACAGTTTTTTAATAAAGCTGTTTTTTTTATTTTTTTAAATGCAGCCCATTTTTCTTAAAGGAAAACTGGATGCATTTAAAAAATAAAAATGAAACTTTTCAGTTTCATTTTTTAAGGGCAGGAAGTGGTCTCTGGGACACAGCCTGCTCTTAAAAATATTTTCCAACATACTAACAAAGGGGAAGGGTCCCCTGGGGACCCCTTTCCCTTTGCGAGTTGTTTACCACCTACTTGAAGTTGGTGGTAAACTGCGAGAGTTTTGCGGCCGCAAATGCGGTAGCCTGACCCTAGTACATGGCATGTAGACTCGCTATTAGGAAGGGACTCCCATTCCTAATAGCGAGAGTCGCAAATGCTATTTTGCGAGTCAGGGACTCAAACAAAAAAGGGCAACAGCATTTGTACATGCTATTACCCTTTTTTGCGGCCATTTTCCCGCTTGCGGCCGCAAAAAAGATCATACATCTGGCCCTAAGTGCGCATGACTTGTCTTGGGCCATCCAAACAGTCATGCCCACTTTGCCTGTTCTCCACCGGGCTGTAATATGCATAGGCTCCCTGTACCCATCTGAACACCGAATCTGCTCAGGCCAATCACAACTCTGTATTGCAGCATTGTGCTTGGCTATGGGGAGCCTGTCCTTCCAGGTCGATGCAACGACGGAGGACAGACAGCGGACGGCGGCTGTGAGGAGGTAGGTGTTTTTCTTTTTTATATTGTGTCCTCACTGCCCTGCCACCCCCGTTCCCTGCCAGCTGCCCCTAATGTGACCTGTTCTCATTAAAGTAGCTTTTCACACAATATGGGTCTGTAATGTTTGACCCGGGCTGCCCGTTGAGGATACCTGGCGGAAATGGGCTTTCTCCTTTTCTTCCCAGTAGCAAACGGCAGTGGGTGCAGGTCGTCAGGTCAGCAATAGGGCTGATTGACGGGGGGGGGGCAGAGGCGGGGTTACAGGCATTTTGGCTGGGGGCACAGGGGACAGCTTCCTCTTTCTTGCATTCCCCTCTGTGTCTTTGTCCTTGACCCCTATCCCTCGACTTCGACTTGAGATGGATTATGGGCAGTGTGTGGGTTGGCCATTTTTGCATGTCTGTCAACATTCTTTGGTTGGCACGTGTAGACTTGGTTATGTTACAGATCTCGCATTGGCCAATACCGAGAATGGTGCTTAGAGGCGCTGATGAGGGCAAATTGAGCTGGTGATATAATGGTTGGCTAAGCTCTGAATGCTTGAGCCATCACGTGGAAAGAGGGTGAAGGCTGCACTAATCCGTGAAGTGCTCAAAGTTTAGGCTGAGGAAAGTACTAAGTAAAGGACTTGTATTGGCAGTGATGCTAAGGGGGCCATAAGGCATTTGGACAGTTTAATGACATAGGGGGATGGGGAGGCTTAAGGGTGGCGGCAGAGTTAGTAATAGTGTGTGTATTCGTGAGGCATGGTGTACTAGTTGTGAGACAATATGCCAGGAGGTCATAGTATTTTGATGTGTGACCTGTTCTCATTAAAGAGGCCTATTACACACCATAGCCCTTACTCTGAGTTGCACAAAACTGGGGCCATAATAAAATCACAATTACTATTTAAACCCCATAAAATGGGGAATACCATGCAGACCGACTCTGCGTATAAAACCACATATAATTCCCAATTCTGTGGAGTTTAATGCTCACACTTTTCATCTGCTCTGAGCAGGTTCTAAACGTATAGTTCAACCTCTAGGTGGGGAGTGGATTGAGAGAGGGAGGTGTTGGGAGTAGGGGAGGGAAAGGAAAGGTATTTTATGGCAGGCAGTGCTATTTCTTCTCAGAACAAACCCCGAAAGGAGGCTTCGTTGTTGCTGCAGCCAACGCCTGTTGCGATTTTACTGTGTGGAATTACAGTAAAATCGGATCTGGTCTCCCACACCCGGAAAAACCCGAACCATGGAATGAAGGCCGTATAAGCGAGTGGTCTGTTGTGCCTGCGGCCTGCTGTCAGCGTGATGAATGGAGTGACAACAAACATTCCTTGCTCCTTTATCTGTGTGGCAGAGCAGCCTGCCTGGGATCTCCCTGAAATAAGTGTGTGGTTGGGCTTTTTGGCTTCTCGTATATTTTCACTAATAAGTCCACCTTGTCTGTTTTGAATGCCCTGCTAATTCCCTTCCTACTGGCTGATGCCCACATTCGGTGGGCCCTGAGAAGGCCATGCAGGAACCAGGGCAGGACAGGACATTTATTCCACTGGGCATTTCCTCAATGGGCTGGAGGCCTTGAAGGCAGGTTTTGAAAGTACAGGGCCACCCCTGGCTCTTCTGCCACTTCCCCAGCTTCAAGATTAATTGCAGCAGGCCCGGGAAACTTCAAGATAGAGAGAAAGAGATGGAAGGGAGAGGAAGGTTAACTAATCGAAGAAGAGAGGGAGAGGGAGAGAATGGATGCAAGAGAGCATGAGGAGGCCGCAGGAGCGGTGCTGGTTGAAGTACTTTTGCCAAGGCTTGTTTTGGTTCCCGAGTCCGGTCCTGACTGCAACTAGCTTCAGGTTGAATACCTCAGAATGGGCCAGTTTTTCGAAGCACGGCACGAGAGCTCCCAAATCCTAGAGAAGTCCAGGAGAGGAATATGAGTCACATTTGGAACGGGAGTGCAACTAAGTGCGGGAGGCGGCGGCGAGATGTGGGAGACGGAAGCAGGACACAGGGCGCTGTATTGGAGACTATTGTGAGTGGTGGGGTGGTGCCCCCGACATGAACTTCCACATAAAGACACACAGAGTAAGCTAATATGCCAAATGTGAAAGATAGAATGTATTTTTAGGCAGCTATTTTCTCAATTTCTTATTACGCAACCACTTAATCTATCTTAAAACCAGTTTACGTTTTTCTGACGCCACATAACAGGAAAGTCCTGATGCTACAAGTTCTTCCCCTCAGGGCCCAGCAAACAGATTTTGAGAAGGGCGAGAAAAGACGCTCTCAAAAGTTGCATGTACAACTGTCGCCGAGCTGGTTTTTGAAGAACCGCCTGGAGCCAGAGAACAAACACCCCACTGACTCGAGCAAGCACAGGATTCAGTTGCAGAGTCTAAGAATGAAACATGACCACTTATTGAAGAGCGAGGAACAAGTAACCTCCCCCAATGGTAGTCAGGTACCTGAGCCCGAACATTTCTTTCTCCACACGCCATTGTACTTGTCTAGAAAGCAAGGGCTTGATGTGTGGAAGTTCCATGCGCAAAAAGTGATTGCAAATTATGCATCGACTTTTGCAAATGAAAAGGAATTGTGCAAACCAACCTATGTTGTAATAGGCCATTGCACAAAATTCCAATCGTAGTGTATCGCAATCTGACTTACCTCGCCAATATTAATGAAGTCATCATAAATTGCCGCCCACTGGCATTGGATGCCATCACGGGGATAATGGCTTGCTGGGGGTCAGCACACCACCATATCCGTGATTGCATTTTAAATATAGGCAACTTTTTTTTTTTTTTAAATGCAGCCTGTTCTCCTTAAAGGAAATGGGGATGCATTTAAAAAGGAAAGAGGTGTTCAGGGACTTTACCCAGGCAACGCGCTGCTTCAGATTGATACATACCTTATTTAACCCGTTTGCTGCTTAGAACGTTCCGCGCCAGTGCGAAACGTTCTATTAAGCGGGCGGGGCCGCGTCGGCCAACGGACATGCGCAGCACTTCGAGGTACTGCTCGCGACGGCCGTTGGCCGACGGCAGCAGCAAATGGATTAAACGCTATTTAGAATGGATGCCCTAAACACCCGCCTTCCAAACACATTTGTTATGGGTTTCTAAATGCATTCTGTAAATCAGAAAATAGGTTTAGTATATTAAAAAAAGTCATTTTGCATTTGCAAACCCAGTGATTTTACAAATTGTAGGCTTTCTGACCGCAAAAGCGCTGTATTGGGCTCAAGTTTATACACACTAATAGAGTTAAAATATAATATAAAGTGTCTTCCTTTTTTCAAGGCTTTCAAGATTTGTTCAGGAAGCTCTTGAAAGTGAGCTTTATTTCACTGCTCAGCTTATTCTAACAGTATCAACATTTCCATCCTTTTATTTCCGCTTTCATCCCTAATTTATGTTCTCAGGTACACTACACTATACAGTGTCCTATTATCACACAGCAAACTGGATTGTTTATTGGTACCATAACAGTGTGGGTTATTAATAATAATAATAATAATAATAATAATAATAATAATAATATTAATAATAATAATAATAATAATAATAATAATAATAATAATAATAATAATAATAATAATAATAATAATGAAAATAAGTACAGGGGTCCAAAGTTTTTCTTACAAGTATGCCGCCACTGCTGGGTTTGCTGAATACGAAAGCTTTCATACACATTTATTCCACCTCATGCCTCTTTCTTCTACCTCCCTACACGTGTTGTCACCCTGGCTAGTTTGTTTTCCTCCTTGCTTTCTCCATTTGCTGCCATTTTCATATCTTGCCCTTTCCCCTTCTTTCTCCCTTTTTCTGCTTTTCTGTCTCTTGATCTGGGTCACCAAATTCTGTTCATAAAAATGAAATGCTGGTCCAAAAATACTGTGAGTCAGGATGAGCTGTTAGGGAGAAGGCATGTTTGGGTAGAAGGCAACTTTGTCTGAGTAGGGAGAAATCGGGTACTTGGTGTCCTGTCAGTGGCTGTCACAAGGCCAAATAAGTTCAGCATCTTGTCAAGGTTAGGCAACAGTGTGTGTTACTCAACAGCGGCTAACCTTTTTCCCAGTGGCGGCTGCTATTTGGGGCGGCGGGATGGGGAGAGTTGTAAATAAAAAAAAAATTAAAAAAACACTTACCTTCAGGACGGCCACTGCCTCTCGGTCTGCTCGTCGTCTCTTGCTCCTCGAAGAAGGAACAGGAAGCACCCAGGCTCCTGACTCCCCTAGCCAACTTTGCCTGAGTAGGGGGAAATTGGGTACTTGATGTCCTGTCAGTGGCTTTTTACAAGGCCAAATAAGTTCAGTGTCTTGTCTAGGTTAGGCAACAGTGTCTGTTACTCAAAAGCGGCTACCCTTTTTCCCAGTGGCGGCCGCTATTTACTGGGGGTGGCGAGGCGAGGGGGATGGGGAGGGATGTAAATGGAAAAAAAAAAAAACTGTCCTGCCTCCGCCTCTCGGTCCACTCGCCGCCTCTTGCTCCTGGAAACAGGAACAGGAAGCACCCAGGCTCCTAACTCCAGTAGCCAATCACAACTCTCCAATGTAGCGCTGAGATTGGTCTGTAATGCAGCTTGGGTGCAGAAAATGCAAAGCGTCATTGCGCACGTTGGAGTGGGCAAACTGGGCTGATCAAACAGTCAGTACCCACAACAGTGAGTAAGCGACTCCCCCCCTTATCTTGACACGACCGCCCACCTGCCCGCCCCCAACCAGGCACTTCTGCTTTCTCGCAGTGCGAGAAGCAGAAACATAAAATGGTAGTTTTTACCATTTTAAGTTTCTGTTTCTCGCACTGCGAGAAACAGTGGGGCAATGCCCAAACGCCCCTCCTCTTCTGCCTTTCACCGGCAGTCCAGCCCTGCCCCGCCCCACAGCAGGAAAGGAAAATTAAACTGATAATAGGCTAGTTATTATCATTTTAGTTTTCTTTAACTACTGCTCACAGAGCAGTGGGGCGATGCTCCTCCACCTTAGCGGAGAAGCCTCCACTGGTTCTATTCACTGAATGTGTTGCCCAGGCTCTGCCTTCAGTGTTTTCTGTTTCTTGTGAACTGACATTTTTGGGTATGTGTGTTTTTTGGGCTCTTTTTGATAGGGAGAGGAAATAGAAAGTGGGTGCAACATTCGAAGACAGCTAGCGCAAGGGTAAATAAGCCTTAGTTCTCCAGAAACCTACTGATGTACCGAGTCCATGGAGAGTTACGTCTAGCCAGGGGTTAAACATGTTTATTGGTAGTTTCGGGTGCTTCACTTTGGAACCCTATGGGAGAGGTGGACTTTTGCATGCGTTGACAGTCTGGCCACGGGACAAGGTGGTCCCCGAGCTGGTGGATTCTATAAGACCAGTAGGTCAAGATTTGCAGGTGGACCTGTAAGTAGAAGTGATCAAGGAGATAGAAAAAACAGCGGATAAATCGCAAAAGTGAAGGTGGGATATTAAGGGTATGGAAGGACTGACCTGTAGGTTGACGACAGCATAGCTGGGTGATACTCCTGTCAAGAGATAGAGGCTATAGGTGTGGCAGGTTATATGGCGGCTCGAGGGCGTCAGGCAAGTCAGTAGTACTCTTAGCGAAAGGGCAGTGGGAAACGATGTTGGAGGTATAAGTGTGCTGTTTGGAGTTCTTGTGTATGGTAATGTAACCAAGTGCAGCAATGTCTTTTCGCACAGACAAGTTATTTTAAAAAAGGCGTTTTGAACCACCTCACACTTGCCCTGTCGTCGAACGCGTCCTAGAGCCCATTGCGATGAGGGCCATTGACCACGCAAATGATGCTCCCACTAGAAGCCTTCATTTGGATGCACTGGAATGATTTACATTTTGAAATTTGGTATTTTGCTCTTAAAATCGGGCATGTGCATCCCCCCACCCCTGCTGAGGAATTCAAGGTCACCCCTTAACCTATCTTTTATTGGCCTCGAATGGATGCACAGCTGTTTCATCACTTCTGGGGTTGGGTTCTGGCATCTTAATTGCTGGTTGCCTTCTCGGTGTCTTCACAATGAATCGTTCCCCTGACTGGCCATCTTACCGTGATTGCTTGTACAATGCTGTTACAAGGGCGGTTTCAGCGTATCCTGCCAGTGTATTTTTATCGTTTGTCATTTACAACTCCTTGAGAGACAGGACCTCTGAGGCCCTTCCAAAGAATTGCATCATTAAAGACAATGGATTCTGTGACATAAAAAGTGAGCAGGAGCGCAGTGGAGTACCCCGAGGTGCAGAGCCGACAGGGATTTTCTCCACACCTCCTTTATGGCTTTGCAAAGAGAGGGGCTATCAGGCGCCACCCTATTACTCCACTAAACAGAGTTTTTTTCAACGTCTGTGTACAGTTTTTTTTTTTAGTTTTGTGAACAGTAAACATAGCAGTCGGTCCACAGTGGATTAGTATTTTGTAAACTGCAAAGTGCTCAGTTGTCCTGTGGGGCCTGTCAACTGCCGAAGCTAGCAAATAAATACATGTAAAAATAAATAGACGTCACTGCCTGTTTACACAACATGACAATTTTCTCTAGGGGGAAAGCGTTATGAAAAGACAAGCATTGGCATACCCAATAGGTCCTGCCTATGCAAGAGAATTGGGTTTGCCGATGTGCTTTAGCCATGTTGTGCAGGGTTGCTGTTCAGTGTGTCTAAAAGTTAGTAGTGCAGAGGAGAGGAGAGTGGCGTGGTGTGTCATAGAATGGAGTGGCGAAGAGTGGAATAGAGTGTTGTAGAGTGAAGTGTTGTGAAGTTTCGTGGAGTGGAGGGGAGTGGAGTAGAAAGGAGTGGAGTGGAGTGAATTATAGTAGTATAGAGTAGAGTGGACTAGAGTGGCATACAGTAGTAAGGTGTAGAGTGGGGGCATAGAGTGGAGTAGAGTGGAATAGAGTGGGGTAGAGTAGGGTGGAGTTGGGTGGAGTGGAGTGGAGTACATTGGTGTAGAGTGGAAGGGTGTGGAGGGGAGGAGCATAGAGTGGAGGGGCATTGAGTGAAGGGACCTAGAGTGGAGTATAATATCGTAGAGTGAGGTGGAGTGATGTAGAGTGGAGTAGAGTTGTAGAATGAAGTGGCATAGCATGTCATTCAGCCGAGTAGCATAGCGTGACATACAGCGAAGTGGCATAGAGTAGAGTAGTGGAGTAGAGTGGAGTAGTGTGTCTTAGAGTGGAGTGGCTTAGAGTTTTGTAGAGTGGAGTGTCATAGATTGGAGTGATGTAGAGTGGATTAGCATAGAGTGGAGTGGCGGAGAGTGAACTGTCATGGAGTGGCATAGTGTACAGTGGAGTAAAGTATCATAGAGTAGAGTGAAGTGGCAGAGAGGAGAGTGGAGTTGCATGGAGTTGTGTGGAGTGGTGTGGAGTGGACAAAGTGTCCTAGAGTGGAATGGAACGGTGTAGAGCTGAGGGGTGTAGAGTGGAGGGGCATAGAGTTGAGGGTCATAGAGTGGAGTAACATATTGTAGAGTGAAGTGAAGTAGAGGGTCTCAGAGTGGAGTGGCATAGAGTTGTGTAGAGTGTTGTAGAGCGGAATGGGGTTCCATGGAGTGTAGGGGCATAGAGTGTAGGGGCGTAGATTGGAGGGGCATAGAGTGGAGCAGGTTGTCGTATAGTTGAGTGGCATAGAGTGTTGTAGAGAGGTGTGGCATAGAGTGATTGAACCTGGAGTGGTGTAGAGTGGAGTAGAGTGTTGTAGAGTGAAGTGGCATAAAGTGTAGTGGAATGTTGTGGAGAGGAGTGTCACAGAGTGGAGTGGAGTAGAGTGGAGTAAAATGGCATGGAGTGCTTTAGAGGGAATTGAGTAGAGTGGAGTAGAGTGAGTGGCGTACAGTGGAGCAGAGTGTTGTAGAGTGGCAAAGAGTGGTGGAAAGTTTCATAGAGTCGAGTGTTTAAGAGTGGAGAGGCGTAGAGTGGCATAGAGTGTGGTAGAGTGGAGTGCTGTAGAGTGGAGGGTCATAGAGTGAAGAGGCGTAAAGTAAAGTAGAGTAGCAAAGAGTGTAGTATAGTGTCATAGAGTAGACTGGGGTAGAATGTAGGTTTGTAAAGTGGAGGGGTGTAGAGTGGCATGGAGTGTCATAGGGTGGAGTTGATGGTCATAAAGCGGAGGGTTGTTTAGTGGAGTGTCATAGAGTGTCGTACAGTGGAGTGGTGTAGAGTAGTGGAAGAGAGTTGAGCAGAGTGGAGTACTGTGTCGTAGAGTGGAGTGGCATAAAAGGAGTTGTGTTGAGTGTTGTGGAGTGGCATAGAGTGGTGTACAGTGTCTTGAAGTGGAGTGGTATAGAGAGAAGCATAGTGTCATGTAGTGGAGTTTCTTGGAGTGGAGTAGGGTGGAGTGGGGCAGAGTGAAGTGTCATAGAGTGGAGTAAAGTGGCATAAAATAGAGAGGAGTGGTGTACAGTGATGTGGCCTTATGTTGATTGGAGTGGTGTGCAGTGGCATAGAGTGGAGTAAAGTGTCATAGAGAGGAGTGATGTAGAGTTGAGGGACATACCTATAGATGCATCAAGCATCCATTCTGCGAATCCTAAATAGCGAAAAAGAACGAATCGCTATTAAGAATTCGCAGAATGGGATGCAACATCAAAATCGGTAAATATTTGCGATTCGCACCCGGCAGCAATCGCCAAATGCGACTCCGCAGAAATCCCTCCAAAATCGCAAAATCGTCTGTTTCCAGCACCCTAATTGCGTATTTGCAAATAGCGCACTCACACATTGGCGAGATCGCAAAAACATGAAGGCGCATTTGGAGCCCAATGATTACATCACTACCAGGAAGTAGCCTGCTCCATGCATCATTCAGGGCACAGAGCTGGATACAGGAGGAGGCAGAGCACTGAGCTCCAGGAGTCACACCCTGCAGTGCCCATACAGGAGTCGAAATCAAACCACAATGTCCCAGGAAGCTGCAGGACCAAGTGAAAAAGGCCGCAAGTGCAAAATCAAGTTTAGTGAGAAAGAACTTGAGTACCTGATTGAAGGAGTGAGCAGGGACCATGACCAACTGTTCGGGAAGCTGCCCCGGAAGGTGCCTGAGGCAACCAAGAGGTGCATCTGGGTGCGCATCAAGGCAAAGGTGAACGCCGTGGGAGTCACCCACCGGACTATCGATGACTTAAAAAAGAGGTGGTACGACCTCAGAGGCTGTGCCAAGGAGCGAATAGCTGAAAGACTGGGGAAGACATTGGCTACAGGAGGGGGATACTCCACAGTCCCTGAAAACACCCACATGGAGGACCTAGTGGAGGACACCATATACCCTGAAGCCTGCGTGGGCGTTACCTAACTGGACACCTCCGGCACCACACACCAAAGTCAAGGTAAGAGGCATGCTACTGCGAACCCGTACCCTAACAATGCCCATGCCCCCAGTGCAATCCATATTTGTGAGCACAGTATTCCATTCCCCGCTCCTCCCAAACGCCCAAATGCATTGTGGAACCTGTAGTGTGTAAAGGTGCCTTGATAGCCAAACACAGCCAGATTAGTAAAAATGCACAGACCCCAAAAGCCAGTCAGGGAATGCAGACATTAACCAATAGCGAGCCTGCATGCATGTTGCAACATCCCAGGTGCTTTAATCATACCAGTAATCAAGCACTCATCCACATCACAGGTGCTGCGGATACTGACACATCCAACAGTGACATCCTCCACATCGCAGAGACACCTGAAGAGACAGAGGGGGAGAGGCAGCCGGCACCTGCATCTGCACTGACACCCAGGGCCACCCCTGCAGCTACAGGCGGAGCCCAACATCACGTCTCGGCACATAAGGAAGTGGAGCAGACCCCACCCCCACCCAGGAGGCAGACACAAATCACAGCAAGTGTGTGGGCCCACGCCAGCAACATGTCAAGGCAGCAGCGCCCCGTGCCCACCACAGCAGCCATGGAGCAACACGCACACAACGTGGGCCTGGGCATTGAGGCTCAGATGCTGCGTGTGCACCGCAAACAGGCGCAGCACATGGCAGCAATGCAGCTGCAGCTCTACAAAACAGCACGCAACATCAGTCTCCTCACAGAGAGTGTGCAGGAACTGACCACGGCGGTGAAGGAGAGCAACCAGCTGATGGTAGCGCAGCAGGAAGTCACCCACAGACGCCACCGGCAGCTGCTCACACGGCTGTCAGCCTACACCCGTTCCAATCACCTGATCGGGAACGCCACATCCCAGCTCTCGCGAAGATCATTGGCCATGCAAATCCAGATGGTCCAATGCTGTGCTGACATAGCAAGGGCCCTGGAGCAGGTCACCATTGCTGTGGAGCACCAACAAGCGGCAGACCATAGCAATGCAAGGGGGGGAGGATGATGCCAGTGAAGAGGCATCTAGCCTCAGCAGCCTGTCTGTGCCCGTGCAAACAGACAGGAGGCGCAGTGCCCGGCCCAACACTGCATTCTGACAGAACCACCCTAACGTGGAGGGTGAGAGGCGACAGGGTGTGCGCGGCAGGATGCGCTAGTTTCATTACATTTCAGGCTGTGCCGTGGTGAGGCAACCATGCACATCAGCTCAGGTTACATGACCTTGGAAGTTTAAAAGCCGTACCCTTATTTGTTGCTGATGGAAGCACATTGAGACTGTGTGAAATAAACACAAGCTTTAGTTTGACAACAAATCAGCCTCATGTCAATCTTTGATGTGGCTTGCATGAGTGCAGTGTTGTGTGAGGGGTATGGATGCACTATAAATAGTTCTGTATGATGTGCGCGCAGCACCTGTGACCTTCAGCAGGATTCTCCCAGTGTGCATGATGCACATGTGCAGGTGGCTGGTTGTCCCCCTCCGACTCACTACCAGACACCTCAACAGGTATCCTCCGCTTGGTGGCAACATTGTGAAGCATGGCGCACAAGGCCACGATGCGGCAGCAGACCTCAGGCCGGTATTTGAGGCCCCCGCCAGTCTTGTGGAGGATGCGGAATCTACTCTTTAACATGCCAAATGTTCGCTCAATCACATTTCTGGTGTGTATATGTGCACTTTTGTACCTCCGTTCCTGTGGTGATGCTGAGTTGAGGTATGGGGTGAAGAGGTATTCACGGAGGCCGTCGGTGCTGTCACCTGAAGGGAGGAGCAGAGGGTCAGTGCCTGTTATGTGCGGCAACATGGTCTTAACATACTGTATGTGGGCATGTGTACTTACCTAGGAGATGTCCCTCGCCAAATTCACCCCTGGCCAAGCGGGTGTGTATGCAGTTGTGCCGGAAGATAAATTAATCATGCGTGCTCCCTGGGTATTGTGCCACAATGTCTGTAATGATGGTCTTTGCATTGCAGACCACCTGAATGTTAAGGGAGTGATATGACTTGCGGTTCCGGTACATGTATTCGGTCTCTGCGGGTTGACAGATGTGTATGTGAGTGCAGTCGATGCAGCCAATTACATGGGGGAAATGGGCGGTATGATAGAAGTCCAGTTTAGTTTGCATTAAGTCCTGTTGGGTTGTTGGGAAGGTGATGTAGTGATGTATCCGGCTCAGCATGGCGTCCAGGAAACTCTGTAGGCAGCATGAAAGTGTACTCTGGGATACACCCCCTGCAACTGCAACTATCCCCTGGAAGCTGCCGGAGGCCAGGAGGTGCGGGCAGCACAGGACCTGGACATGGGTGGGCAA
This sequence comes from Lissotriton vulgaris, assembly GCF_964263255.1. Lineage (NCBI taxonomy): Eukaryota > Metazoa > Chordata > Amphibia > Caudata > Salamandridae > Lissotriton > Lissotriton vulgaris. The sequence continues at coordinate 1,331,345,824 of NC_141687.1, forward strand.
AGCATTGGTTCTCCGTGCTGGGTGCTGCATCAGGGGGTCAAGGTCTCTGATGAGCTTCTTAATCATTGCCCCATTGAGCCTGTATTTGGAGTAGATCTCCTCTTCAGTCTGTCCCAGTAGTGTAATCCGCAGCCGGAAGATGCGTTCATGGATCCTGCGTCTGTTCTGGGCTGCAGCCTGGAGCCTCAGCCGCCTTGCCACGATGTATAGACCTGCCATTGTGAATTTCCTCATGCTCCAGATCAGTCTCCTTAAGTGTGTTTGATTTACCCAACACCTGTTTGTTATTTCCAACATTTTTTTTTGCCAATTTGACTTCATGGTTACCACCTGGTTTAGCTTCTCCTTAAATGGCGACTAGTTTTTTGCGAATTATTGTATTTTTGCTATTTGCGAATGCTGATGCATGTGGATAGCGATTTGTTTGCTAATTCGCTATTTGACTGCGAATTGGCTATTAAATTTGTAGATTATGTGGAGAATCGCTTTTAAGGAACCGCACTGGGGGTTTCTACGGGTTTAGCGATTCTTTGTTTTGCGAATTCGCAAATTGTTGCCTTTCCACTTGATGCATTACGGAAGTGGACTTTGCAATCGCATCGCTGTTTCGCAGCAATCGCAATTTCGCTTGATGCATCTATGCCATAGAGTGGAGGGGGATAGCATGGAGTAGAGTGTCATTGACTAGAGTGGCATAGAGTGTCATAGAGTGGAGGGACTTAGAGAGGAGCGTCATAGAGTGGCGTAGAGTGCCGTAGAGTGGAGTGGCATAGAGTGACATAAAGTGGAGTGGCATAGAGTGGAATAGAGGAGTAGAGTGGAGTACAGTGTTGTAGAGTGGAGTGGCAAATAGTAGAGTAGAGTGTTGTAGAGTGGTATAGAGTGGGGGAGAGTTTCATAGACTATGGTGTTGTAGAGTGGATCGCAGTAGAGTGTCATGGAATGGAGTATTGCAGAGTGGAGTTGAGAGTCGGAGACTGGAGGGTCGTACAGTGGCAGGGCATAGAGTGGAGGGGCGTAGAGTGGAGGGGCGTACAGTGGAGTAAAGTATTGTATAGTGATGTTGAGTGGAGTGGTGTAGAGTGGAGTAAAATGGCATAGAGTTGAGTATGGTAGAGAGTAGAATTGATGAGTGGAGGTGGTAGAGTAGTGTAGAGTGTCATGGAGTGGAGTGTTGTAGAGTGGAGTGGAGGGTCATAGAATGGAGGGTCATAGAGTGGTGGGTGTACAGTGGAGTAAAGTGTTGTAGAGTGCTGTGACATGGAATGGCGTAGAGTGGCATAGAGTGGAGTATTCTCTATGCTACTTCACAATACAGCACACTATGCCACTCGACTCTACAACCGTCTACTATATTCTATGCGCCTCTACTCCATGCCCTTCCACTCTACACCCCTCCTCTCTATGACACTCTACTCTAATACACACCCCTCTGTGGAGTGGTGTAGAGTGGAGTGGTGTGGCATGTGTAGAGTGGAGGAAAGTAGAATGAAGTGACTTACAGTGGAGTAGAGTGTTGCAACGTGGCGGGGCACAGAGTGCTGTAGCGTGGAGTGTCATACAGTGGAGTTGTGTAGAGTAGAGTGTCATAGAATTGAGTGGCATAGAGTGGAGGGATGGGGAGTGGTGGGGCACAGAGTGGAGTAGAGCATCATAGAGTAGAGTGACATAGAGTGTCGTAGAGTGGAGTGACATAGACTGATGTACAGTGGAGTGATGTAGAGTGCTGTAGTGGAGTACAGTAGAGTAGACTGCCTTAGAGTGGAGTGGCAAAGACCGTAGTAGAGTGTTGTAGACTGGAATGTCATAGAGTGGTGTGTCGTAAAATGGAGTATCATACAATGGAGTGGTGCAGATTGAAGTAAAGTGATGTGGAGTGGCATAGAGGAAACTGTGTAGAGTGGAGTAGAGTGTCGTAGACTGGAGTGATGTAGAGTGGAGTACAGTGTTGTAAAGTCCCACAGGATGGAGGAGAGTTTTGTGGAGCAGAGTGGTGTAGAATGGCAGTGTAGGGTCATAGAGTCGAGGGGCTTAGAGTGGTCTACAGTGTCATGGAGTGCAGCATCGAAGAGTTGAGTGGAGGATTCTACAGTGGAAGAGCATATAATGTAGTAAAGTGTCTTAGAGTGATATGTTGTGGAGTGGCATGGAGTTAAGTGACGTAGAGTGGAGTGGCATGGAGTTGAGTAGAGTGGAGTGTCATAGAGTGAAGTGTTATGGAGTGGAGTAGAGTGGAGTGGCATAGAGTGGTGTAGAGTGTTGTAGAGTGGAGTGGACTGGAATGGATTGTAGTAGAGTGGAATGTTGTAGAGTAGAAGGGCATAGTATCTGTAAGTACATTTTTATTGTGCATAGTTAATAAAAACCGAAGCATACATTAGGATATTTTTGCAACTGCCAAAGTAAATTTTATAAAACATTGAACAATTGAAAGGGTCTGATGGAGGGATATTAAAAACATGAACAATAAAGTTTGCAGTATAAAAAAACAGAATAGTTATTCAAGATTATGTCCATAGGCTTAAAGCAGCATGATTAATAATGTTCACAGCGTTTCATTTTTTTTGCCTCTTGCCTTCATTTTCGGATTTCCGGTTCCGGTGTGTACGCAGCAGAGCAGAGCAGAGCGGCAAGGCAGGCTGGCAGCAAGGTAGTAAGGCATCAGAGAAGCCGAGTGAAGCGGAGACCAGCGGAGTCGGCACCTCAAGCAAAAGGTGGGCAGCAGGGCGCTTTGGGAGGCCGCGGTGCAACACATAGCCGGCCCCAGCATCCCACGAACCCGCTAACTCTCCAACTTACTTTGGACGTGCCTCAGGAACAACGGCACTTGGAGCGCAGAGTACAGGGCAGCGAGCTGAGAGCAGCGAGCGCAACCGTCATTAGGTGCGGCCGCAGAGTGCGAGCCTGGGGAGGCGGCCCAACTAGGTTGGGTGCAGCCTGCAGGTCCCCAGTGTGCCCTGCTCGTCTTACCTTGCTTGTGTTGCCCCCAGCCTAACCTCACCAGGGCTCAGAGGGGCTGTAGCAACAGGAGGTAGTGGTGGAGGTACATAAGGCTTGCAGGTGGTTAGTGTGGGGGAGGCAGGTTATTTCATCTTCAGCCTCCCTCACTCCACCTAACCACATCTCACCTTTTCCTTCTGCCTTCCCCGCCACTGTCGCCACCAGCCTACCCACCACTGTCTCCACTAACCTCCACCAGCAGATGCGCCACTCCTGACCAACTAGTCATCAGTTTCTTACAAATTTCAATCTTGCTCCCAGCATACTTCTGCCACCTATACAAGCCCTAGAGGTCCCCTAGAAGTCCCAACAAGGGCGAACAAAAAAGCACAAGAACACGAGCGCCCCATAGTGGTCTACAACAGCATCAAACCCCACCAGTCTACCATCTGTACACCAACTTCTATAAGAGGTGCTACCTCTATCTGAACCTTTTCACAAACTGGTGCACCAATAAATTACTATCAAACTTCACTGCGGTTGGTACAACGCTCCCTGCGACACGAGCTCCTACAGTACCTCTGAAACCCACTAGCAGAGCAACAGAACCCCTTTCCAATCTCTCCTTGTCTAATCAGGCGTTAACTCCCTTTGAGGTTTCCGAAGCTAACTGAGATACAGGGATACAGGGCACAGGGGCTCCTAGGACCCAGATAACACTCTTGGATCGTTAAAGATAGTCAAAAGGTAACCAGAAGGCCTGAAAAGCAGCGGGCAGAGCAAATTCATCGTCAAAGCCAGCCCCAGCCTGCTCCAGCTTGCCCCTGCCTGTCTGGCAGCTCCAACTACACCAGTCACTTATACTTTTACCGGAGCATGTAATTTGTGATCTGCGACTAGGTACTGGATAGGATAGGGTAGGGCAGCACAGAGAGATATGGGGGGGGGGAGGTCAGAGGAGCCAGCAGAAAAATTAGGAGCATTAAGGCGACAAGGGAAACCCGTCCAAAAGGAAATGAGATCAGGCAAGGTGAGAGGGTGTCCTCTGCCAAAGACTAAAACAAATAAAAGCAAAATAATATCCCTGTCACCACAGGGTAACATGGCTGATCCCACCCTGAAAACACACCAGGCGACATCATTTCCGGGTAGGGCCCCATCCTGGGGAGCAAACAACAAGATGGGAGAACCTCCACAGCTGCCCTCCATTGTCACAGCATAAGATCTATACCAAATTTCAGTTTCTGAAGAACGCGAGGGATGCCCTCCTTTCGAGCACTATTACAGCCCAGGGCCTATGCACGCCACTTAAACCACTTAAAACTCTAGGTTATGGAAGCAGCTGCAACGGCCTGGCGCAGGGGTCAAGCGTGACACCCAACCTAGAGATCCAACCCGGGCTTGACATCAAATTACCTACTGCGGCCGTTTCAACATCAGATACACAAAGTCAAGCCATACCGCCGCCACCACAAGTCCCCCCTTTGTCCTCATAAGCTAACTACGGCAGAAATAACAGCAACCAGTGAACAAAGACCAAAGGGGACAAAGCCGTAGGAGACGAGCGCTTGCAATAGAATAACGTGAAATAACTGCATCACAGATAAAGATCTGTCCATCACAGATCTAGGCACCCCACCCAACTCCTTCAATGAAACAAAGCTCAAACCAACTTCAACATCAGAAGAACCCTGCACCGAGCTTGGTCAACCGCCAATATCAACATCACCTGGATCAGAACCTGTACCAGGATATGAGTATGGAGACTCTGAGCAGCACTCATACATTGATGCAAATGAATGGAAGGAACTGCTGGCTACCGACTTACAACAGCCACCGGCGGAGCCCAAAACGGATCCTCAAAAACCCAATGCTTTGAAGCATTTGGAGATGGAAGGGAACCAGGGGAAGGAGGACCCAGCAGCAAGGACTGATCTGGAAAGGCCAACTAAGTGTCAGAAAAAATTGAATCCTGAAAGTGCTTGGGCAAGTTTACTCAAAATGGTGCAATTCCTGGTGGAAGCCCTCCAGTACCAGTCTGATAAAATGGACACTTAGCTTACTGTATTAAACACCTTGACTGTTTTTGTAGTAGCAATTGATGGGAAATTAGGAACTCTAAACACGTTCCTCCTGAACACACAAGGTAATACGCAAGACAGGGAATTAAGCTGTGGATGTGAGCCTATAGTTGACAAACTAGCATCCCTCCCCTCAATGCTGAGTAACCAAGTGCAAAAATAAAAAACACTACTCGGACCCCCATCAATCCCTGCTCAAGGGAGCCTCCCCTTGAAAGGCACAAACCTGTATGAGTACATATTTTGCAGAGAAATCGGACCAGAAACTCCACCCTTTCAAATCAATAACAAGAGGCAAAGTCAAAAGTGACGGACGCAATAAAGCAATAGTACAGGCACCGGCAACCGGGCACTCTTGGGGGCTTGAGACAGATCCAGATGGTCAAGGAGCAAAATCAAATGACAATGTAAATGCAAAACAACGACATGCCCAAAGGAGGAAGGGACGGAACCAAAAACATATCTCTAATCAGGAAGACTTTGCCCATCTCTTCAGGCTGACACTGCCAGGGATGTCTGTACAATACAAATCAATCAACTCCAGCGTTAATGGGTGCATGGAGCACGAACCCCACACCTGCTGGGAAAGGGACCACCCCCAAATGTAACGAACAGCCCACTATCCCAGGGCCACCAGGCCAACCAATGCAGGCTGGAGATGAAGATAAATACCCATTCAGCAACAACAATATCAGAAAGGAGACAGAAACACATGGCCTAACTTCAGGCAGAATGAAGACAGAAGCTAATACACCACACCGCCACTCACCTACCACAACAACAGCATTGTCAGTTTATCAAGGGGCTAAGACTACCCAGGCTGGCTTGGTCATTTTTACTAGCCAGCCCAAAGTCCAACCGGAAATGGAACTTCAATGCCCGACCAACCCCGCCTCAACTTCAATAAGGGACGAGCAACCAGAAATTCTGTTCACTCCAAAGCCAGGCTGGCCAAGATTTTGGTTCACATCCGCGGAAAACAAGGAGCACCTCTCCAGAACTGGATCGGCCCTAAACAAAATCCAGAATGTCCCGTGAAGGGTTGAAGGATCACCACCTCCGGATAAACCAGGAAGCAACAATATTCGGTTTATTGTCAATCAGCCAGCAGCCAGCCTAGAAGGTAACCACAACAAGTACAGGAATACCCTCAAGTTGACCCCAGAATATAGATCAAGAGGACCACATGACATACTAAATCCAGGGAATATCCTCCGCCTAATATTGCATATACCAACATTGGTAGATGTAACTACTATAGGTTTGGACTAAGTAGAATTCATTAATCGCAATGACCCTCAAGGGGGAGAGGATACATTGACCACATGGAGGCAGACAACTATTATACAAAACATTCTCCTGGAAAGCTCAACTTTCAAAAGCTGGGGGATAAAGATCACCCCACCTAGTGCACCTGGTTATCCAGCTTCGCTGGTCCCGGTGCACATAGATAAAGCACTGACAGCTCGGAAAACACCACATGATCTGTATTAAAAGGAGAAAGCGGGTGCCCTCCTCTGACACACAATTATCCACAGGAAAAACACAGAATTTGCCCAGAACCAAAAAACCAAGTAACTCAACTTGAAGACCTAAGATGGCCCATTAGGTCAATCAGCAACCAAGCAAGTAATAAGTGACAAGCCAGCCATCGGCAACCATTAACAGGAGAAATCAACTGGCTGCGGATATGCTCATGGGCTGTCCAGCAAGAGGACTGATTTGGATTTGATCAAATATCAACGGTCATTTCACATCATCGCACTGCAGGACACTCTGCTGATTGATCCACCACTCTTTCAAGAATATCTACGCTTTTTTGCACCAGAGGTCAAAGGAGCAAGATATGGACACCTCCAGGGGGGCCTTGCAAATTATGTGAACAACATGAGCGCAGCCTCGGCCCACTTAGTTGGCCGACAGTACCAGAAAAGATTGCAGTAAAAATATCTGCCTGAGGGGCCTATCAAGGAACTGATACAAGGATATGATAATAATAAGCACTTACATACACCCGAACAGGAAAATCAAGGCTGCAAAACAACTGATTGACTTTCTAGAGCTATGTATAAGTGAGGTCAATACTCCAGGCATGATACTTACAGGGGACTTAAATTTACACCTAATTGGCTTGTCGATAGCGGAGGAAGTGTATATACAAAACCGATTATGGAATATCCCGCCACAGGGGAAGAGTTTATCAGAACTGCCAGCAAAAGCCAGCCAGTGCCTTATAGAGGATCTCGAACACCTCAATTTTAGACAAGTAAATGGTAGGAGTACAGGTGACAATGAACCGGCAGTCACTCATTACTCATCAACCAAAAACTCGACATTAGATTATACCTTTGTATCCCTAACCCTGTTCAATGAAATTACCACGTTTAGCATGGGCGACAAAGAGGACAGCGGCCACCGGCCCCAGGAACTCACACTCCACACAAACATGCCTAAATTCTCAAAATCGAACGATCTACAAGGAACGAGCGTCACAATTAATCATCGGAAAATAAAATTTGCCCAAGCATTGCAATGGAGCTTCCGGCAAACTGCAATACATGTATTGAAGTACAGGAAGGGGACAATGAAAAAGAGAAATAGGTGAACTTTACAACTTCAATAGCGGAGTCCTTTGCAGTCCCAATCAAACCAAGACCACAGTCGAGCTATAGTAGCACAATACATTTTACAAAACTGCAAAAATTAAAGATAGGATCCATAAATCGTATGCTGCCGCACCTCCTACGAAACCGAACTGACCGCGTAAACGTAGCCATACCACGGCTGCAGAAAACCCAACTAAAGCAAGCAACATGGGCGGCTAAGAGTGCCTCCGAGGACATGGAATGGGCGAAGCTGCACGCCGACATTAAACGGAGCGATAGCGCAAGATTTTGGGGGACAATAAACCGATTCATTCACCCTGTGCATGAGGGACTATCATCCAACATATCAAAAATGGACTGGGTAAACTACCTTGGGAATCACTTCCATAAAGACGAGACCACACTGCTGATAAGAAGTAGGTTGGCCACATCCATGAGAAAAACCACACTTGTGCACCAATCCGATGAAGGAAGAGCAATGGTACCGGAAGGGCATAAGGCACACTGCTGGGAGCTACACCCCCAAGTGACCATCTTGAAGCAATTAAACAACATATAAGGAAGGGAAGAGAGAAGGATAACCGGGCCCCAATGGAATCCTGCCAGTGATATACAAACAAGACTCAGACTAAAAGCACTTAGCCCTCTCTTCACCAAAATAAGGCAGACAGACCTACTACCCCTGTCCTGGAGGACGTCGATAATCTCGCCAATCTACAAATCATGAGATAAAGCTCTGCGAAAGAATTACCGTTTAATTGCTCTTTTGGATAATGAGGCAAAAATGTTTGTAGGAACCCACCTGGACTAACTCCAGCAATGGGCCGAAGATAACTGGATTATACCTCTTAATCAGACCGGCTTCTCTAACGGCCACATGCATCAATGTTGCCGTTTGCGAATCCTTAATTGCGAAAATTAAGGAATCGCAATTAAGAATTCGCAAACGGCAATGCATCAAAATTTCGCAAATATTTTTGCGATTTCTTATTTTTCCTTAATTGCGATTCTCAATTTGCGAATCGCAATTAAGGAATCCCATTCCCATTGATTCCTATGGGCCAAGAGGCCCATAGGAATCAACGGGAAGGCTTTCACATTTTGCGATTTTCAATTTGCGAATCGCAAATTGAAAATGCAATTTCAAGGGTGCAGGGGGGGGGGTCCAAAGAACCCCTCCCTGCACCCCTGAAATTAAACTTAAGTGCAATTTACACACACACGTGTCCCAAGGACATGTGTGTGTGTAAAATGCAACTTTCAAAAATGCAATTTTGTGCATGTTTGTAAGTTTTCGGTAAATTAGCATGAAGTCCAACTTCATGCTAATTTACCTCTTCCAAATTGGGATTTCACAATTCTGAAATGATCATGCATTGCATTTAAGAAATCTCAAATTGCGATTTCTTAAATGCAATTGCAATTTTAGAAATCGCAACATAATTGCGATTTCTAAAATTGCGAAAATAGCAAAAAAGCTTAATGCATCCCAAATCAATGAATTGCATTCGCAAACGGCCGAATTTTGCGATTCGCACCGTTTGCGAATGCAATTCAGTTTGATGCATGTGGGCATATGTCTGTTGGAACTGTATTAAATATCACGACCATGGCTCTGCTTATTGACAAGGCAGAGAATACCAAAATGGAATTGCACATATGCTACACTGACTACCGGGCTGCCTTTGACTATGTCAATCAAAACAAATTATCGGCAAAACTGGCCAAATGGGGCATTCCACAGCCATTGCTTAAGCTGCTAATCAACTTGCACACTGACATCTGGATTCAAATAAAACTTGGCGACGAGTTAACCCTTTCGAGACGTATACCAACAACGAAAGGTCTTAAGCAAGGCTGTGTGCTGGCATCAACCCTATTCAATTGGTTCTGACAGACCTTGTCCCATTACTAAATGCTAGTAATTCACACGCCTCAAGGTTAGGGAATCTAATGTTACTGTGTTTACTCTACGCAGACGACTTAGTCTTAATCAGCCAGATGAAGATGGGTCTGCAGCACCTCCTTACAACCACATTTGAATATTCCGAAGCTAACAGCCTGGGCATCAATCTGGAGAAAACTAAGACCATGACAATCAAAAACAACCTAAAGAAAACATCAGTCTGGTTCTGGGGGCACACCCGCATAGACTCTGTACTAGAATATAAATAGGAGTGATCAACGACAAAGGTGGCCACTTCACTGCTCAAAGGGAATCAATCAGGAGGAAGGGAACGGCACTGGCAGTTTCATTAAGAACCCTCAACTCCAATTTGAATGGCCCATCACTCCTCCCACTAGCAGAAGTAATTCGGGCAAAACTCTCACCAACAATAGCTTATGGGAGTGAGGCACAGAGGGGCAGGGACTCCAAGCTAATAGATAGGACGGTTGCAACAGCATACAGAATACACTTTGGTTTGCCAAAATATGTCTTTCCTGAGCAGATCAGGCTTGGGTTTGGTGTTCAAAAGCAGACCCTGGCATGACAAGGATCATACGTCATCTTTTGGGACAAGGTACGAAAATCTGGACCAGGAAGTCTTAACTGGCGCCTGTGGGTAGAGCTGAAACACTAAACATCATTGTTGGCTGCAGAATATTTACAAACAAACCTGGCTACCCTAGGGCTAACCGGCCTTTGGGAAATTCCCATAAATCACTGCTTCTTCCCAAAAATAGTTTGGAAAACAGTAAAACATCTATCATGGATCGAGGTCACACGTCTGGATGACTCTGAGCACATGAGCACCTACTTCACCCCTGCTGCTCAAAAATACTTAGCCTTGGGGTATGCTAAATCAACTAAAATCCATTTTTTTAACGTATCAACTTGGTCTTCTTCCATGCACAAAGCACTCTCTGCACTGGCTGAAGGCCCATTTGAACTCCACCTGCCATTTGCGTGGCACAGCACATGAGGATATGCTACACTTACTCTCCACTTGTAAAGAACTGACAACTTTTAAGAGCATGTTTTAACCGGAGAGGCATTTGCACTCGAAGACAAGCTGTGTTGGCCTGTTTGGATCCAGAGCACCCGCAGCTGAACTGTCGCCTGGTGAAGTTCCTGAGGCTGGTGGGGAAGAAAATGTTATAGTTGCGAGAGAAACGTACCAGCACTAGCATTACATTTGGCAGAGCAATATCCCCACCCAAATGCACAGCAGCTAAAAGTTTTTCATGAAATGACTTTTAATTATAAACTGCTCTGGAAATGGACGATTTTCTGTTTTAATTCAAAGTCATTTTTATTAAATCCTTGAAATGTAACTTAAATAAAACTTTTTATTGATACATTTTGTAGCAATGGTTTTAAGTAACTATGCTAATAAAATAAACTTGAAATGTAGTTTAGTTTCGTGAGAATCAAAACGATGTCCGTTGCCTTGAAGTATGCAATCAAGGCTTGTCTGCAAGTTCGAATCCCACATTGGTTAAAATGTGGTCTCTGATCGATGTCCTCCTTTCATTCATAAGACCAGGGCAAACACAAGTTAGATGGGCAATATTTTCCTTCCCTGATTTGTACAGTCTGTATTTTGATATTTCTGCTTCCCGAAGGCAGGGCACTGTATGGGGGCGTCCTGGGAGAAGGATCAGCAGGATCTAATAAAGTGCCCTTTTAGTTGTTTTGACCTCTCTGCCTCTTGGTAGGGCTGTGGTTTGAGGGCTTTATAGTTGTTTAGGACCATCCAGGCATGAGACCTGGCTGATAGTGCTCTTTATCATTAGCCGTTGAATCTTTTTCATTACACCATTTATTGTCTATATAACAGCATCGGTGCGGTGCAGATTTACCCTGTGAGCTGACCATCATTGATTCCCATTGTACGAGAGGTGTACCTCATGATGAGCTGAGCTCGTCATGAGTATCGAAGGGGTTAAATGACCCTTGGGGAAGGGTTGTTTTCTATAATGGTCGAACACCCAGGTTGTCAATGCTGAGTCTAGATACCGGTGAGAAAGCACAATTTTGTTTCTTTTAACTTGCCAGAGGGCTTTGCTCTGTTGGTTGGCTGATGAGGACTGTACTCTTTTCCATACTTTGATGAATGCACCTTTTCTGCCAACTGATTGATTTACTAAGCCAAACTCAAGCCTTATCTGGGCCGGAGAAGCGTTAGATGGAAGACGGAAAAATGATCTGAATGTTTTCATAGTACAGTTTAAAGTCATAGCATCTTTGCATCGTAACGCAAGAGTTAATTTTACTGTTCTCACATTAAGCAATGGTAGAAAGTTTGGACTGTCCAAGGATTTTTGTAGCTTTCGAAAAGCACAGAATTATTGTGCCGTCCTTCCTTTGTAGCTCCTGCTCTTAGAGGTAGGGGTCTTTTTCATCAAATAACATTCAGAGGTATCTGGAGGTTTTCACCGATTCCAGTTGTTGTCCCTGTAGATACCATTTATGCCTTTTCTGTGTCCTGTTACCAACTTCCATGGCTTTGGTTTTCTTTTGACTTATTGACATGCCATTGGTTAATGAGTAATTAGATAATCTGTCAAGAGGCATTGTAGATCGACTTTAGTCTGCCTGAAGTGAATCACATCATCTACGTACGGTAGATTAGAGATATGCAAGTCTCCTAGCTTTTGGGTATGAACATTTACTCTCATCCAGGGCAAAGGTCAGATCTGCTAAAAATAGGTTTAATTAATATGGCGCCAATACGCATCCTTGCTTTAAACCCTGGGAAGTGTCTATTTTCCAGGACAGATAAGAGCCATCTCCTATTCTTACTCTTGCCCAGGTGCCCCTGCATAGCATCTTTTGCTTTTAAAAGATGTTCAGGAATGCCCCAGCATGCCAATTTCTGCCAGAAGAGATTACACTGCACACAGTCAAATGCGACCTTGAAGTCCACAAAGCAAAGATTGGTCGCTTGCTTGTTTAACTTTAATTTATCCATTATTACAGAAAGTGGTAAGATGTTAATTGCCGTTCACCACCTTGTGTGAACCCAGTTTATTAAGGTGGGATGATGTTTTTTCTTCATCCCAAAGTGAAAATTCAGTTAGCTGAAGGCCTCCAAAGTGCTTTGCCTTGGCATCTAACAGTGTGATGAGACATTTTCAGGCTGTTGGCAGTCACCTCTTTGAAGGTCGGATAAATTATGGAACCTTTCCATGAGTCGCAGATACTTTCTAGCTGCAAAGCACTGTTGAAGACCACCATCACACTGCCTGCCCACAAGGTTAGATTGGTATCATACAATGCTTGTGTTATTCCATTTGGGCCCGGGGCACTAGCTAGCTAGCTTATTATCATTTTTGTTTTCCTTTCTTTTCCTCTCGGTCCGGCCAAACCGGCATGCACACTTTGCATTTTCTGCACCCAGGCTGCATTACAGCCTGGATGCAGAACATGCCCAGGCTCCATTCCCTGCCTGAGCGCTGATTCACGGCGCTCAGGCCAATCACAGAGCTGCATTGCAGCGTTGTGATTGGCTAGGGGTGTCAGGAGTCTGGGTGCTTCCTATTCCTGCTTCCAGGAGCAAGAGGCGACGAGTGGACCGAGAGGCGGCAGCCGGCCAGGTCTTTTGTTGTTGTTTTTTTCATTTACAACCATCCCCATCCCCCCGCCCTGCCAACCCTAGAGTAAATAGTGGCCGCCACTGTCTTTGCAATGTGACACGCAGGAGATATTTGACTCCTTTTTAGGTCGAGCCTAGCACAGTGCGCAACAACATTTTGCTCTCGGGAGCGAGCAGTGGCGCGCAGGGTGGCAGCGGCATTCCTGGTGGGTCAGGTTACATGCAACACGCCATGCTTTTGCTTGTTTAAAAATCCAATCCATTGCATGGAATCCGGCGGGGGGGGTCTAAACACAGGGTAATCACGTTGAAGTAAGTGCCCCTGCCTTCATTGACATCCCTGGCACCTTTCTTTAGCTTTCACCACCCATACACCCGCGCTGTGGCCTCTGATGTGCAGCCACTGGTTGAACGCCTCACAGCACTCGCGCGAGCCAATCGCCACCTCACTAGGCCAGGAGCCTGCGGTTGCTCATTTACCACGGTGCACACGTCACCGCGCTGCGGTGGCTGCACCCGCCATCATAGGTTCCCCAGTGGTGGATACAACACCTCACCAAGTGAAAGTTCCTGCAAGATAGGGCTTGTCTTGGCATTATCAGCGCCAGCGAAAGCAAACTGGCAGGCTCCTCTCAAAGTTTCAACAGGAAGGAGTGCTTCCATAGTATCATATGACTCAGTCATATAATCAGCATTAATTAACCGCTTAGGCGCAGGCAGGTGTGCATTTTATTCTAATTAGCCCACATGCACCCGTAGGAAGTCACGAGGTGCATTCTGCAGCTTATGAGGCCACTATGAACAACGTGCGCCATATGCATCTGCTTTCCTTAGACCCCGTGCATAATACCTGTGTTCGATTAATCGTTTTAAATACTAACTTTACCCCGTTCTAGCATCTTGTACGAAATTCCAGGCGGTTTACTAGAATAAGAGTGAAAAATGTAAAATATAAAACCCTAGAGACATTCTTCTATGTGGAAGTGGTAAGCAATTCCAACTATACAAAACGGACTCTGAAACTTGACTTCTGTATGTTTGAGACATGCCTCCTGTCGGGGATTTAAGTGGGATGAAAAAACTGGGAGGGGGTGGCTCTCTCAAAGGTTGTGACCAATGTAATTAAGAGAGTAGCTTAAAACACTTAAGCTAAAAATCTGTGCTGAGCATAGTGTGCCCTCCGACTGGAATTTGCTGTTTCTGCTGTTGCATCCAGATATATAATACAACAGGTAACATTACACCTACAACAAGCCAGGTTTATTGGCCTTGTCAATTGGTGTTAGTTGCGTAAGATAAATAGGCAACAACCATGGCTAGGATGGGGTTGTTGGTGTTGCATGGGTACTCTCTGATCAAGTTGTTGGGCAACTGGGGGTATCTGTATTCTGTTGTTGAGCTTTAAGCTGCTTTGGCGCTTCTTAGGAGATGTTGAGTGCTACTGGATTTTCCTGCCAATTGCTACTCTTAGTGTTTCAGTGCATAATCCTTTGAGACCCAGGCTGGTTCTCACTTCTTTACTTGCCCCTAATTATCTGATTTACGGTTGCTCCAGGGTGCTGTGCCCATTGGTGTCGAAGCTTCCATGTTAAATACATGCACTTTTTTGAAATTTGAAGAGAGCTTATCAAATTTACATGAATTAGCACAAAAGGAAGCCCATCCTTGGGTGTGTGTGACTGTTCACCAGTGGCACGTGAAGTAACAGTAGGTGTTGCAGCACCCAGGCTAATGTGCTGCATGGCTAAATACTTTTTTCTTTTTATTCAAAGAATTGTTATTGAAAGTAGAATAAAGTGTCAATGTATAATACATAATATTAAACTCACATCAATACATTTTAAGTTTACTACATTAAAAGTACAGGAATCGGACTTAATACAAATTTGTAAAAGAAAAAAACGAAATAAGTGAGACAAAATGCCATTGGGATACAAAAAAGAAAATTTTGGAACCTTTAGGGGAATTAAGGTGGTTTAAGAACTTCCTGCGGAGATGGTTGTAAGAGAGAACATGGTTTGGCACTAGCATCAATATATATTGTGACCACAAGTCTGAATGGCTAAATATTTATAAGGTCCCAAAGGAGAGACCTATTCGCTATGCCAATGCTTGCTAAATCTTGTGAGCACTTTGAAACTCGGTGTGTGCTTTTGTGTTTTTTGACAAATAGTTGTTTATTAAATTGCTTGTGAATAGCGCCCATTTGGTAATCGGGGTTAGGTGTTCACCAATAAAGCAATACCTAATAAGGGCTACTGCAGCTTCCCCAGTGGGCACTATAGTGTCATCAGACACCGCAATCTCTTCTAATTTATTGTTTCCATTTCTCCAAGCAGAGTGCTTGCCTGTTGATGGAGGGTGCATTTAACATCACGCTCTACGATTTGTTCTCCGTTGTCACTTTCGTCTTTTTTATCTGGAATAATGTAAATAGGCAAAGTAGGGGAGAGTGTCTTCTGTAAAGTCAATTGTGTAGTGTGAGTGTTATGAATAATAAGTCCACCCTGGTGGAGCATATTGTCGGTTTCAGCCATTTAGCACTCTTAGCCCAAGGGATTAAAATGTTTACTAGTGATTCCGCCTTTATATCCCTTTTTAGGTTTCGCTGGGGGGCGGAGCCGTAGGCTCCTCCTCCAGAGAAATCTATTGAGTACAGTAAGGCACTATGGAACACGCCCCCCGTCCCATTGGCTCGCTCCATAAATGGAGCCTAGCCATTGGACGAGGGGCCTGTCCATCAATGCCGGACCAGACACGGGGGCGTTCCCGAGATTCTTTGGCTTTGGCGACGTCACGCGACGCCGGGAACGCCCCCGAGTCTGGTCCGGCCGGGCCGTGCTTGCTGCTGTCCTGCCTTGTGTCCCTCCTCTCGCCGTCCCCACGTTTCCCGCCTCCCTCCCGACGTCCGTGTCCTTTCCCGCCCCCCTCGTCCTCTCCCGCCCGCTCCCCTCGTCCTCTCCCGCCCCCCCCGTGTCCTCACAAATAGTGGTATCCCGGGGGTCAACCGGCAGCTGCTCGGCACCTTGGCCGAGGCACGAAGGGGCTGCGACCGCATTGGTGGCTTTTCGGAGGCTCGTCGGCAGAGGCGCGCTCTGATTGGCCGCTGCAGTGGGCCTGTCCCCGTGAGCTGCGCCGCCGTTGGTTGGAGCCTCGCCGCATCATCAGGATCTGCCCCGGGAGCCGCGCTGTGAGTGGCTGACTCAGTTCCTTAGACTGGAGAATGGTCTGGGATACTAGTCTGAAGACTGGGCCTGAACACTGTCCTGTGTGCACGAGCTCAAAGTCAGCCGCATCTGTTTCCTGGTGCTGGCCTTCGATACCCGGATGTCGACCTCCTTAACCCGAAACAAAGTAACATTTGTAGTATTGTCCTTAAAATCCGTCGTGTTAATCCCCGTGCAGTCTGTGCTCCGGGGGCGGGGCCACCCTGCCCTGTTTATCTGGGTCCGCGCCCTCTGAGCGCGCGGCTCCGGTCAGCGATTAACAACGTGTTTCTAGGAGCGAAGGGCGGGCGGGCGGGCGGGGGGTGACGTGTGCAGGGCAGTGAGACAAGGAAGGAAGGGGCAGTCAGAGGTAAAGAGAGAGCGGGAGAAGGGGCAAGACAGACACGTCGGTGCCTGCAGCCCCTCTTTGTTTGTGTGTCTGTTTGGGGGCCTTTAAGAAGGGCCCTCCCGTCCAAAGCCTCCAAATATAGCAGCAGGGAGGATTTTAATTGCCATTAACACATTTGCCCCCACCCCACGGCAATTTACTTTAGCCAGTGACAGAGTGACTGAAAAAGAGCGAGAAGCAGAGAAATTAAAGGGTGTGAGACAAAGTGGGGGAGGCAATGGCTGGGCCGAGAAAGGCAGGCAAGACGGTGAGAGGTGTTTGTGGCATTTTATGATTTCGTTTTTGCAGCTACACCAGCTTCTTGGTGCTATAGATGACTAAACACGCATTTAAACATGCATTTGAACTGTGCTAACATACAGTGGGCTTGGTTTAGAGGCTGGCTGGCAGACTTTGCCCCCCTCAGCATGGGCGGATTGCCATCTCTGCACAGGCTGCAGGGGCAAATCTGACCCACCCCCAGTGCTGCAATAGGCAGCTTCCTGCTCCACCGGGGCTGCATCCACGGAACGAGAGCCACTTCTGGGACAAGACTTTGGCAGAAAGCCCACCCGTGCCCGTCACTGCTCGCAGAATACAGACCTCCAAACGGGGGCACCAGAAATCAACCCTCTGAAGAGCGCTGCCCTGTGCTTGCCTACGGACAGGTGCCCCCTGCCACGTGAGCTTTTCGTGGAGCGAAGTCAAACAGAGGGGTCTCCCCAGGTGGCACATGTTACCCCTGTCACATTAATGCCCCAGGTGGGAATGAGGTATTTAACAGATATGGCAGGGACCGACACTGCGGGCGAGGTATTGGGTGCAGTAAATACCTTCTATTCTGTGTTTTTACTTAAAATGCAGCAAAGCATGCAGTAATCAGTGGCAACCGTACCAAGTTACACACCTCTCAGGAATTACCCTGAAGGTTCCCCTGGGACATGTTGGCAGCTTTGACCTGACGTCACTGACCGTAGCTGACCCTGATGAAAGTGGCAGGCGTGCGATACTGACTGCAGCTGGCAATTACCCTCGGGATGCCAAGCTACCACGGAACTGGAGTTTGCGCCTCACACCTAATGAGGCACTAGATAGGGGGCTTGCACTCCTGGGGGGCCGGGAGCACCGAGGTCACGTGCCACTTTTTGGCAGAGCCGCCCACCTTTAACTCGGCCCTTATGTCTCTAGGAGGTCAATTCAAATCACAACATAGTACACCCCCCCCCCCCACACCTTCCAGACTAACCTAACACATTCATTCATTCACTGACTGACGCACACGGGTCTCACCAACGCGGAAATGGGAACCGATTTATAAAGAAAAAAATCAAGTATTTGGAGGTAAAGGAGAGACATAATAAAGGTCGAGGGAGATGGGAGAGGTCAGCAATCAGAGACAAGCGTTCGTCGAGAAAAGTGAAAGTTCAGAGAGGGAGAGAAAAGAAGAGAAGGGATAATGCAAGGTAAGAGACGGCTCATGGGACGGCGCTGCGCCCATCCATCACCGAGACAGTGATGTCTCAATAACACACCTCCTGCTCCGGATCAATTTAATCCAATTCATGGTGCTAAAGTGGTGTTTACCAGAAATAACTGCCCGGCAGCGCCTGTGTGTGTTTGGGGTCAGGGGGGCATGCGTTAATGCGTCTCTGGACTCAGACCTGGACATCCCATATACGGAGCAATCTCCCAGCACTGAGTGTACACGACGTGAGACACCGTAACATGCACACCCTACAGTAGCATGCACACCCAGCGTTCGAGCATGCACAAAGCACCCCAAAAACACGCGGATTACCCTATTAGGCACACACCATAATATAAACACATTGTGAAATGAGGACCTGGCATATAATACGACCAACGTCATAACACGGGCACATTACCATCACGTGTGCACACCACTGCAACGTGCACACGGTAGCAAAACATGCACACGCCATTCTAGGTTCATACGAGTGTAACCGCACAAATCAACAACCCGTGAACAAAGCACCGCGGCATGCACACGCCACAATACACACAAAGACCACCATCCCATGAAGACAGCAGCAGAGCATGCGCTGAACACCTCAACCTGTACACACACCCAGCACAACAATGAGCACACGCACACACACTGCAACAGGCACACACTACAACAGTTTGCACATGTTGGCAGCTTTGACCTGACGTCACTGACCGTAGCTGACCCTGATGAAAGTGGCAGGCGTGCGATACTGACTGCAGCTGGCAATTACCCTCGGGATGCCAAGCTACCACGGAACTGGAGTTTGCGCCTCACACCTAATGAGGCACTAGATAGGGGGCTTGCACTCCTGGGGGGCCGGGAGCACCGAGGTCACGTGCCACTTTTTGGCAGAGCCGCCCACCTTTAACTCGGCCCTTATGTCTCTAGGAGGTCAATTCAAATCACAACATAGTACACCCCCCCCCCCCCCCCCCCACACACCTTCCAGACTAACCTAACACATTCATTCATTCACTGACTGACGCACACGGGTCTCACCAACGCGGAAATGGGAACCGATTTATCAAGAAAAAAATCAAGTATTTGGAGGTAAAGGAGAGACATAATAAAGGTCGAGGGAGATGGGAGAGGTCAGCAATCAGAGACAAGCGTTCGTCGAGAAAAGTGAAAGTTCAGAGAGGGAGAGAAAAGAAGAGAAGGGATAATGCAAGGTAAGAGACGGCTCATGGGACGGCGCTGCGCCCATCCATCACCGAGACAGTGATGTCTCAATAACACACCTCCTGCTCCGGATCAATTTAATCCAATTCATGGTGCTAAAGTGGTGTTTACCAGAAATAACTGCCCGGCAGCGCCTGTGTGTGTTTGGGGTCAGGGGGGCATGCGTTAATGCGTCTCTGGACTCAGACCTGGACATCCCATATACGGAGCAATCTCCCAGCACTGAGTGTACACGACGTGAGACACCGTAACATGCACACCCTACAGTAGCATGCACACCCAGCGTTCGAGCATGCACAAAGCACCCCAAAAACACGCGGATTACCCTATTAGGCACACACCATAATATAAACACATTGTGAAATGAGGACCTGGCATATAATACGACCAACGTCATAACACGGGCACATTACCATCACGTGTGCACACCACTGCAACGTGCACACGGTAGCAAAACATGCACACGCCATTCTAGGTTCATACGAGTGTAACCGCACAAATCAACAACCCGTGAACAAAGCACCGCGGCATGCACACGCCACAATACACACAAAGACCACCATCCCATGAAGACAGCAGCAGAGCATGCGCTGAACACCTCAACCTGTACACACACCCAGCACAACAATGAGCACACGCACACACACTGCAACAGGCACACACTACAACAGTTTGCACACGTGCATGCGCACATCATCGTGACATGAACACAGCCTCCTGGAATGCACACAAAGAGCATACAATGCACACCCTGTGACAGGCATATTTGATCACATGCACCAACCATTCTAACAAGCACAGAACGGTACCCTCTGCACATTAGCACAGCACACACCCACTGCTGGTCCTATCTAGAAGGCCTCGTTGCCAAGTTGATCTGCGGCCTGCCTTTGATCGATCATCTGGCGGCTGCTTTGCTGGACGTCAATGTCCCCTCCTGGGCCACCTGCTCTTTCAGTTTCATAGGGGGTGACATGCTCACCACTGCTTCTGAGGTGGCGACGGACACACATGCACACAGACACCCATGCACACACGCACACAAAGACACACGCACACACACACACGCTAGCCCACACACACACAGATGTACACCCACTCCCCAGGCACACAGAAGTGCATCCCACATAGCACACCTATACTGTAAGGACTGACAGCAGGTGACATCTACTCACGGTCACCTTCATAGACCCGCGCACTCTTCTGCTTCTAGGCGCTAGTCTGGTACTATGAAAGACCGAGTGCAGAGCGAGTGCAGAGCGGGAGGCTGTCATCCCCGTGTGCCTGTCCTAGGATGGGGAATGCTCAAAAGAGGTCTTCCCCTCTTTTACCTATAACCATAACCAAAACCCAAACACCCCAAGTACTACAAGTAAACATTTCCCCGTCCTTCGATCAGGCCTGCGTTAGGGCATGTTGCAGCCTCTGCTTGGTCTGGTAGGGTCCGTTGGCAATGCCCCTGGTACAAACCGGGCAATGGCCTCTTCTGGTGACTTATGGGGTCACTCACTCCCTCAGCGCGTTGTGGGTCTCCTTCTGCTGTGCTGACAGCTCTCCGCTGACAGTGGCATCTGAGCTTTACTTCCATGCCACCGTTCTCCTTTATCCTTCCATACCATATTACATGAGGTTCCTGGCTCCTTGGTGACGCATGCAAGTGCCCATTTGTGCCTTCCTCAGTGACATCACTTCTACATCTATTAACCATCCATGAGCCAATCCCGAGGTTACAATACCACTTTTCTAGTGAGAATAGCACATGAACTTCCACACTTATTCATCGCTCGAACATCAGCTGATGGATGATGTTAGACCTGACATCATTGGCTTGAGTCTCTCCTCCATGTTTTCCGTTTGCCTCTACTGTGTTACGATGTTTTGCTGGTATATGCTTTGGGCGCCGTGTCACTGCTGATCAGTGCCATAGCGCAAGTGCTCCCTATGTTAAAATGATGTATCTATGGTATCCATGTTTGGCTTATTTGGTTTACTGTCAGTCCCTAGTCTAGTGCACCAGGAGTGCCGGGGCTTGTAAATGCAAATGCCGCTCGTGGGCTTGCAGCACGTGTTGTGCCACCCACAGGAGCGGCCTGGTAAACGAATGTCTACGGGTCGGTCATTGCGAGACCCACGTGCAGTCTTGCACTGTCACGTCGGCTGCGCAGGTATACCTACCTGCCAGTCCCTTCAACCTTCCCTTAGCTTCATGTTAGTCACCCCTATGGTAGGCCCGTGGGCAGGGTGCATTGTAAGTGTAAGGTAGGACAAGTCTGACCAAGTTGGCATGTCCTGATAGTGAAGTGCCGCCATCTTAGGGCTTCACTATTGCGAGGTAGCCTGCTCTCCGTTGGATAGAATGGGCCGCCGGGGTTATTAACGCTATAATCCTAGCTGGCTCGGGGAGCATGGTGCAATGTCGAGTTTGGTATCCCTGAACTCGGGGTTTAATTACGCATCCGTTGGTGTGGATGGTTTTTAGGTTTCGCTGGGGGGCGGAGCCGTTAGGCTCCTCCTCCAGAGAAATCTATTGAGTATAGTAAGCACTATGGAACACGCCCCCCCGTCCCATTGGCTAGCTCCATAAATGGAGCCTAGCCATTGGACGAGGGGCCTGTCCATCAATGCCGGACCAGACACGGGGGCGTTCCCGAGATTCTTTGGCTTTTGCCGACGTCACGCGACGCCGGGAACGCCCCCGAGTCTCCTCCGGCCGGGCTGTGCTTGCTGCTGTCCTGGGCATCGTGAGTGTTTTTCCCCCGGCACGTTTCCCGCCTCCCTCCCGCCGTTCGTGTTCTCTCCCGCCCCCCTCACGCCCCCTGTGTCCTCTCCCGCCCCCTCCCGCCGTCCGTTCCTCTCCCGCCCCCCCCCGTGTCCTCGTAGGTGCTGCCGCCATTTTTTTTATCCGCCCGGGGGTCAACCGGCAGCTGCTCGGCACCTTGGCCGAGACACAAAGGGGCTGCGACCGCATTGGTGGCTTTTCGGAGGCTCGTCGGCAGAGGCGCGCTCTGATTGGCCGCTGCAGTGGGCCTGTCCCCGTGAGCTGCGCCGCCGTTGGTTGGAGCCTCGCCGCGTCATCAGGATCTGCCCCGGGAGCCGCGCTGTGAGTGGCTGACTCCGGGGGAACCCTCGACGTCAGCGGAGGCCAGTGGGAGCTGCGACGGGGGCCGTGCCTGCGAGGGTGAGTCTTTGGGAACACGTGACGGTCGCTGTCTGGGAGTCTGCATGTGGCGCACAGGTATGCTGATGAGAAACTGGGCAGCATTATGGGCACGCGAGGTGAGCTCGACGGGCGGGTTGTGGGGGCAGAAGGGGCGGACTCTGAGGGAACGCGTGGAAAGTGTTGGTGTCAGAGTTGTGCGCCACTGTGCCTACTATTTCCAATCTCGCTGCACTTGCAGTGATAATGTTTTTTGCTTCTGTGCTGAGTTCACTTCTGACGCAAATCATCATTGGCCCTATAAAGTAACATAACTAGCGCAGGGGGATAGGAAGTCCGTGCGCTGCATTCACGTAATACGACCGACATGCCACGTAATGACAAGCCATAAACCTATATGTTTCACTCAGTGTATTTGTGCTTTGCTTAAAAAACACATACCGCCTAACATTCAGCATGTGACGCACTTCTATACATCATAAAATACTATACTATGCGCAAACACATCATGCAGTTTGGGAATCGAATATGGCGAATGAAGGCTCATTGGAATGTGGTTTGTGACATCCAGCTCTTCCTGTGACAGAATCATAGAATCAAGAGCTATGGACCCTGTGCTAAAATCAAATTAATGACGCCATTAGTACACTTCCTTACCGCTTGCAAAGTGCCCCTTTGGTTGCAGAGACATCAATATTATCAGGACCGATTTGAGTGACGGGGCATTTGTCCAGCAAACTGAGATGCCGTCTCTTATCCGACAGGAAATATTCAGTGTTGCATATTAACATATAATACTGCAGTTTTTATATCTGAATATTCAACCACGCGTAGCAGTATTCGGCTGATTATAGAATGTCCATATTTCTGTTGACAAACACAAATTTCAGAGGCCGGCATTGGTATTTTCGAGAATTTAGCAGGTCGTGTGTTCTTTGGTGGCCGGAAAAGGGAGTGACGTCTGAGAGTGCAGTAGGATGTGTTTAGCATTGCAGATAGCTGTGAGTTGGAAATGAACAGAGCAGCAGCATGTCAGCGTAGCGACACCAAGGGAGGGCCTCATATGGGTCTTCCTGTCTGAATGTGGGTGGCGTGCCTGCTGGTGGTGCGCAGTGGTTCAGGTTGTGGTAGAGCCTAGTGAATGGCAAGCAGGGACTTACTAGTTATCAGGGTTGGACGTTCAAGTTTATCTTTGATTAATTCTTGGTTTGAATTTGACTGAATAGTTTTAAAGTAGACAAGATACGTTTTTAGGTCTGGAGTTAGCTTTGCTCTTTTGATTTTCCTAAAATGATATGTACAGTACAGTTACTCAAGGGGCTTTCAGCTTCTCCTCATCATCCATTGGTTTGATATTGTGTCATTCACATTTTTCTTCTGCCCACTATAGAGCACAACTTGTGGCAAAGGGTCAGGCAAGCTTCACCCCTTGGCTAACTTCACTGAGAGTTGCGCCATTCTGCCCTCTCAGAAGAAGCCTATCCACACACAAAGTAGTTCTCTTTAGTGCCCTGGGCTACCATGGCAATGTTTGATTTCTGTTACCCAGAAAGTATTTTTGTTATTAGCCATTTGTTTGTTAGACGGAGGAGGGCCACCAGCTTCCTCAATATAAAGGTTTGTAAAAACGATGGCAAAACAAAATAATCACTGACTACACCAAAAGGCTGGCAGCAGCACCACACCAATTGGCTTTCCCAATGCTTGTTTAGTATGGGAGCCATCACTGAGGAATGGCAAGGCTAATGCTCAAAATAGCTAGCTAAATCGAGAGTAATCTGGTATTTCCCTCCATTGTGTACACGTCATTTTGTATTGTCACAGTTTCCCATTCATGTTTACAAAAATTTGCTTACGGGGATTGGACGAGTCTAATACCACTCCCTGTGTACCTCTGCTGCCATGTTTTTTTCTGTGACAAAGCAATAATCAGTTTTTCTACTGCATGCAACCTTAGGCACAAGGTTAAAATTGCTTGTGACGTTTCTACCCCACCTATGATTTATGATAAGTGGCCAAGAATTGAGGGATGACATTTTATATTGTTTACTGGCTGACCATGCGCAAGGCTCATGTATGGCCAGGTACATTTTTACAGTAAGACAAGAAGTTAAAAAGTATTCGACATTTCGAAGGCACCATGGTGGGGTGTCAGAGGCATATAAGACTGCAATTCGAAGCCATCTCTCACTTTTTATACCTGTAGCTCTCACGCATTATAACATTCATGGCAATTCATTTACTTGTTGAAAAACTCACCCTTTTAAATACACCAAACAAGTGCAACCCTTGTTTTAAAATGTCTTTTTGACTAATTCATATGGTCAGTTCCTAAATACATGGAAAATATTCATGTGAATTACCTTAGTAAAATAACTTGAATGTTCTTTCACACTTCCATTTGAAATAATATTTATTTTTTATAGTGCTCTGTTAATCAGGAGGCCTTTTCAGGACACCAGTGAAAACAAAATATGATCACAAGCTTCTTAGACCCCAGCATGTTGTTTATATAGGAACATATGCAGTGAGAATTTTGTATTTACCTGCATATTAAATACACATTACTACATTTTTATTTCACCTGTGACTGTAATAGAGGGCAGAAGAAGGCTGTGAAAGTGCTTCTTATGATGAAGTGACATTGATGCGCATTGCATATGCAGATTTTTCCTTCTCCCATTGTTATGGTGATTTGGTGCCTGCGGTCAAGAAATGACCAGCTTGAGTGTCAACCACTGGTTATTTGACACTACACAACATTGATAAATTAGGGCTTGATGTACCAAGATTACATAAAAAAGTGATCACAATTAG
Organism: Lissotriton vulgaris; assembly: GCF_964263255.1. Lineage (NCBI taxonomy): Eukaryota > Metazoa > Chordata > Amphibia > Caudata > Salamandridae > Lissotriton > Lissotriton vulgaris. The sequence continues at coordinate 1,331,371,251 of NC_141687.1, forward strand.
CTCACCCAATTTTACAAATACAATTTGATTTTGCATACAAACCTAGATACAAATAGGTTGATTCACAAAACACAAAATCACAGGGGAGTGCATAGGGAGTGCATGATAAGTGCAGAGTGCATAGGAAGTGCAGAGTGCAGAGTGCATAGGAAGTGTGGAGTGCATACAAAGTGCACAGTGCATACAGAGTGCTGCATAAAAAGTGCAGAGTGCATAGGGAGTGCATAGGAAGTGGAGCGTGTAGGGTGCATATAGAGTACAGAGTGCATACAGAGTGCTGCATAGGGAGTGCAGAGTGCACAGGGAGTGCATATGAAATGCAGAGTGCAAAAAGAGTACTAGGGAGTGCTAGAGAGTGCCAAGTGACTGCAAAAAAAAGGTAATGGCAATGTAAATGACAATGCCATTTACTTATCTGTTTTCGAAACAAAAACATAAATACAAATTTTGGCATATACAATGCCAATAACTCTAACTTTTCCAAAGGCGAAACCATTGCATTGTAAATGCTTGTTTTCTATTGCTTGTGGTTCTTGCAGATTGTTTGGGAACAAGCCAGAGATGGTCCTGCTGTGTCATTTGGTCATCAGCAAGTTCATATTAAAATCTCCTGTTAGCACAATTTCATGTGACGTTGAGTCTTGCAAACTGTCTAATAAGATGTTTGATAATTTAAAGGACATGACTTTCCTGGATCCGGGTGAATATATAGATTGATTAATAGAGGGGGGGTCTAAATTTGTTCATGTTACTCTGTCAGCTTCACCATTAGGATGTTTTCGTTAGCTGATTCTACCAGATAGTTTTCTATCTTAAGTGAGACTTCCACAAAAGTGCCAGGCTCCCTTTTGCGTACTTGTTTTGTGTCCTGGGCTAAAATTGCCTGCAAATCCAACAATGGAAAATGGCTGTGCCAACCATGTTTCTGTCAGATCCACGTTTGCTTTCTGGATCCGGTATGATGCACAAAAGGGGTCCACCTCCCGACGTCCCCAACTCTGGATGGAACTCAGAGTCATTCAGAAACACAAAGGTGGAATATTCCCAGCGCCTGGCAACAGCGCGAGTAAACCAAGGGTCCTTTACTCCCAGCGCCAGGCCACAGCGCGAATAACAAAGTTCGAATATTTCCAGCGCCTCGTATCCAGCGCGAGTAAGAAAAGATATAGTGCTTACCTGAGCGCGACTCGGCTCAGTAATCCACAAAGCTCGACGCTTACGTCAGCGTGAGGAAACAAGGAATTCAAAGTCAGTTCCAATGTCAGGACAAAAATGCCCCGCGTTCTGTTCTACTCTCTAACGCTTACGCCAGCGTGAGAAAACCCGAAGATGGGTCCGGGAGACAGCGCTACAACAACGTGGCTCATGAGAGTTCCAGCGTTAGTGTCAGAAAGAACCCAGCGGGACACTTCTGCGAGCTGCTACTTCCCGCAGCGCGGTTCGCTGAACAAACAGAGGATCAGGACAAGAACAAACAACAACACCGGAGGGCGTCACGAAATCCGGGGAACACCAGCAGAAGGTTACCAGAAGACAAACAAGCCTGCTTGCCTCCGAGGGAGGACAGTATTACGCGCACTTCCTGTGCGCTCTCGCTGGGCCTTATCGTTTGTGTTCCTCCCCCTTACTATGCGCATGCTGGGAGATGTAGTCCAAAGGTCGTTGTGTAGGCGCCTCGGATCAACTCCTGACAGTACGCCCACCTCCCAAGCGCCTCCTAGACCCAGGCTTATCCGGGTGACTGGCGTGGAACTCCCGCACAGCCCTGGGAGCATGGACGTTCGAGGAAGGCTCTCAGGAATCGTCCTCCGCCGAATAGCCCTTCCAGGCGATGAGATACCACAACCGCCCGCGACGATACCTGGAGTCCAACACCTTCCGCGCCTCGTACTCCAGCTGACCATCACGGACCAACGGTGGAACCACCTCCCTCCTGGCCTTCCCTGCAGGCTTCAGCAAACTACAGTGAAACACCGGATGAATGCGCAGGGAAGCAGGCAGCTTCAACTTGTAGGCTACAGCACCGACAGGATGGATCACCACATAGGGTCCAATAAATCTGGGATGGAAAATACTGCGAAAGCGGAAACGGATGTTCTTGGTGGACAACCACACCCGATCACCTGCGGCATAAGTGGGAACCTCCTGGCGATGACGATCTGCCCAGGCTTTGTACTGAGTCTTTGCCTTTATGAGATTACGTTGGATCTTCCGATGCATCTCCTGAAGGACCTTCATTTGAGAGGCCACGGTAGGCTGCTCCGCCACATCACAAGGTATAGTCAAAGGAAGGAACTTAGCATGGTATCCATGATTGGCCCTGAAAGGCGACTCTTTGATAGAACCGTGCCAAGCGTTATTATAAGACAGCTCCGCCAGCCGTAGCAAGGAAACCCATGACTCATTGGCTTCCTTCGCATAGCACCGTAAATAGGTTTTCAGAGTCTGATTCAGCCTTTCCGTCTGTCCATCCGTCTGCGGATGGAAGCTGGTGGATGTAGCCGCCTCAATCTTAAGAGTCTTGCACCTCATTTTCCAAAATCGTGCGACGAACTGCGGCCCCCTGTCCGAGATGATGACCCTTGGTAGTCCATGTAATTTGATCACATGGGTCAGTAACAGTTGGGCAGTCTGACCCGTAGTGGGAAGGTTCTTGCACGGGATGAAATGGCCCATTTTTGTGAGGCTGTCAACTACAACCATGATGGCATCACAACCCTGATCCATAGGCAGGCCCAGAACAAAGTCCATGCTTATGGTATGCCACGGCTGAGAGGGGGTCGGCATGGTAACCAACTTGCCTTTTGCTTTGGATTGCTCATTTTTTGCTCTTGCACAGACGTCACATTGTTTCACCCAAAGACAAACGTCCTTATTCATGTGTTCCCACCAGAACTGTCTTTGCATCAAACAGAGCGTCTTGTTACATCCTGAATGGCCGGCCAGAACAGAGTCATGACACCAATTGAACACCTTGAGGCGAAGCTCCAAGGAAGGTAGGTACAGACGGTTTTGATAGAAAGGAATTCCATGTTTGAGGGTTCTGTGAGGGACTTGGCTTGCCCATTTCCTCCACCACTCCGAATCCTTTTATGTCTGAACATCCTCCCAAACGTTCTCGATCGTGATGGTACACAACACCTTCTCAGGTGATATGATGGCTTCAGTGGTAACTTGTCTGAGTTCATGAGCATCTTCCTGTCTGGACAAGGAATCAGCCTTCCTGTTCTCGGACCCTGGTCGGAACGTGACTACAAAGTCGAACTCTGCAAAAAACAGCATCCAACTCATTTGCCGTTGGGAGAGGTGCCTAGCCGTTTTCATATATTGCAGGTTTCGATGATTGGTGTAAACGGGGATTGGATGTTTTGCTCCCCAGAGGAAATGTCTCCACTCCTTGAAAGCGTTCTTGATGGCCAAAAGATCCTTTTCTGCCACCGTATAGTTGAGTTCAGCAGGAGTCAATTTGTTCGATAAGAAGGCTATGGGATGTAATTGTCCGGTGTGACGATCTCGTTGAGACAGAACAGCCCCCACTGCTATGTCGGACGCATCGGCCTCCACTATGTACGGTACTACGCTCTGTGGATGTTGCAGTATAGGTGGGGAGGTAAAGGCTCATTTAAGGTACACAAAGGCGTTCATGGCCTCGACAGTCCAGCAAAACGGGTTCCCCTGCCTCAAAAGACGAGTCAATGGAGAAACCAGCTGTGAAAAGTGAGAGATGAATCTCCTGTCATAATTGGAGAACCCCAGAAAACATTGCACGTCTCTCGTGTTCTTTGGAGTAGGCCATTCCTGCACTGCCAACACCTTTCGGTCAGACATGCTCAACCCTGATGGACTTAAAATCACTCCCAGAAATTCCACCTCATGCACATGAAACTCACACTTGTTTAACTTGCAAAACAATCCATGTTCTAACAACCGCTGCAATATAAGAGACACATGCCTAACATGCAATTCCGTATTGTTCGAGTAAGTCAGAATGTCGTCGATGTAAACGACCACAAATTTGTCCACATAGTCCTTCAGAGCATCATTCAAAAAGAACTGAAATGCCGCAGGGGCATTACACAGCCCAAACGGCATTACGAGGTATTCGAACAATCTGTAGCGTGTTTTAAAAGCCGTCTTCCACTCATCCCCCTCTCTCATCCTTACAAGGTGGTAGGCCCCTCTCAAATCAAGTCGGGTGTAAATGACTGCCTCCCTCACTTGGTCCAGCAAGACGGGGATGAGCGGAAGAGGGTAGCGGTTCCGGATGGTATTCTTGTTCAACACTCTAAAATCTATACAGGTCCTCAATTCCCCATTGGCCTTCTTTATAAAAAATAAAGGGGAAGCCGCCGGTGAACGGGATGGTCGAATGAACCCTATTCTCACATAATGCTCTAGGTACTCTCGTAGGTGTTGTGTTTCGGGTTCAGATAGCGCATAAACCCGACATGAGGGCAACACTGCCCCAGGTATGAGGTTTATTTGGCAATCATAACTACGGTGAGGTGGCAGAGTCTCCACCTTACTCTCACTAAACACCTCACTGAACTGGACGTACTCAGGTGGGACTCTCATGTCTTTTTCAGCCGCTGTTGCTACCTGATAACCATGAGACAAAGCCAATGCATGCATAACAGACGAGTGGTTGCATGTAGTCCGACACATCTCTGAATCAAAAACCACACTTTTCTCAGTCCAGTCTACTGTGGGGTTATGATACCACAACCAAGGCATACCTAAGATTATTTCATATTGTGGTGCCTCAATGATGTTCAATGTGATTTTCTCAATATGATTCGTGTGTTCCCCCTGTCTAACCAACTCCAATTCCTCTGTCATTTCCGTGATAGGACCAGACTTCAGGGGTTTCCCATCCATCGCCAACACCATTTCCGGTGTATCTCTTGGTATGCGCTTCAGTTCTAAACGTTGTACTAACCCGCTGTCAATGAAATTCCAGGTGGCACCGGAATCTACCATAGCCCCTACTTGATGCGTTTGCTGGTGATCTGTTAGGAACATGGGAAGCACAATGTGCGTTACAGAAGTCGCTTCTGTGACTCCTGCCAAAGAAGGAAGCTGCAACCCATGTGAAGGGGTTCGTACCTTGTACTCCACCGTCTCCGTAGGGTTGGGACTAGAGACGGGAACGGTAGTAACCGCCACCTTTTTGGTAACGCCAAACTTGCCTGTTCTCTTGGGTTTCGTGGGACAGTCCTTCACATAATGGCCCTTCTTCCCGCAATACATACATAGACCCATTATTCTACGATTCTCCCTCTCTGTCCTAGACAAGGGAGCCCGCATAGCTCCCACCTCCATGGGCTCTGAATGTTATCTCGAGGAAGAGGGTGTGTTTCTATTTCCTTTCTCTGTCTTTTCCGTAGGGGCGTAAGACCTTTCACCCCTTCTTTCGGCTAACCTATGATCCAAACGGAGCGTGAGGTTCATTAAGTCTGTGTATGTTGTGGGCTGGGGATCTATCTGGGCAAGGACGTCTTTCATCTCGTCTCTCAACCCCTGGTAATATAGAGACATCCTCTTGTCCTCCGGCCATGCTGTCTCTGCAATCAGACGATTAAATTTAGTTAAATAGGTAACTAAATCCTGCTTTCCCTGTCTGAGTTCTAGCAACTCTCGATCAGCAGACAAGGTCGTAGCTCTCCTGTCGAAAACCCTTTCGAACTCTCTTCCAAACGAGTCCCAATCTGTAAGGAGAGAATCATCGTATTTGACTAATGGAACAGCCCAATTGGCTGCATCTCCGGTCATATAGGATATAGCGAACGCTACCCTGGAATGATTCGTTGGGAAAGAGGCGGGCTTACAAGAGAAGTGAAGCATTATTTGTGTTAAAAACGTCTGGATCTTCAAGGGATCCCCTGAAAACCTCTCAGGACTGGCCAGTGGAATTGGAGGTGGTACGTTCACTTGTATCTGAGACGTTGCCTGTGAAGCATCGAACGGGTTTCTAGTCTGACGGTCTACTCTTTCTCTAAGAGCTGCTGTTTCTGCCTTAGAGGCCACCAATTCCTATTGAACTAACACTAACGCTTGCAAAACATCATCTAAAGACGCCATTTGTGCGCCTCATACAGAACTGAGGAAGCGGTATATCTTGGGCGCATAATTCTGTCAGATCCACGTTTGCTTCCTGGATTCGGTATGATGCACAAAAGGGGTCCACCTCCCGACGTCCCCAACTCTGGATGGAACTCAGAGTCATTCAGAAACACAAAGGTGGAATACTCCCAGCGCCTGGCAACAGCGCGAGTAAACCAAGGGTCCTTTACTCCCAGCGCCAGGCCACAGTGCGAATAACAAAGTTCGAATATTTCCAGCGCCTCGTATCAAACGCGAGTAAGAAAAGATATAGTGCTTACCTGAGCGCGACTCGGCTCAGTAATCCACACACCTCGACGCTTACGTCAGTGTGAGGAAACAAGGAATTCAAAGTCAGTTCCAATGTCAGGACAAAAATGCCCCGCATTCTGTTCTACTCTCTAACGCTTACGTCAGCGTGAGAAGAACCGAAGATGGGTCCGGGAGACAGCGCTACAACAACGCGGCTCATGAGAGTTCCAGCGTTAGTGTCAGAAAGAACCCAGCGGGACACTTCTGCGAGCTGCTACTTCCCGCAGAGCGGTTTGCTGAACAAACAGAGGATCAGGACAAGAACAGGAAACAACAACACCGGAGGGCGTCACGAAATCCGGGGAACACCATCAGAAGGTTACCAGAAGACAAACAAGCCTGCTTGCCTCCAAGGAAGGACAGTATTACGCGCACTTCCTGTGCGCTCTCGCTGGCCCTTATCGTTTGTGGTCCTCCCCCTTACTATGAGCATGCTGGGAGATGTAGTCCGAAGGTCGTTGTGTAGGCGCCTCGGATCAACTCCTGACAGTTTCTTGTAGCAGTCTAATTTGAAAATCCCTCAGTGGTTTATCAAGTCCTTATTGTGACTTTTGTTATGAAAACCATTTATATTCTATGAGCATAGTTTCATAGATTTGGGCGCCTGGTTTGTCCTATTTCTATGGATGTCAACATGTCAGGACTACTTGCCTCCTTGAAGGGCTTCTGATAAACAGCCATGGTCTAGTTGTGTGGATCTGCTTGCATCTATTGGAGAATCCTTGCTATTATTTGAGGGAAACGATTAGCTGTTTTTTAATTTGTCAATAGGGTTTTTAAGGATGGAGTAGACAAATTTTTCATTTTTTGAGACTTGCACAGGGGTAGGCTTCTTTTGGTGAGCGAGCGGGTCGGTTAGGCGACTGGGTGGTGCATGCTGGTCCTAATTCTCCAGTCCCCAAAAGATCTTTCTCCAGGCAAACTTTCCTGGCAATGAGGTTTGAGACGCAAGTCACAAGGGTGAACTCCTGTGGCTTGCCTTCCATGGGGGCTAGACATTTAATGGATTCAATAATTGTCAAAGACGTCTTCTCGAGAGTTGGCACAGCCTATATAATAGTATTAAAATGTTGCTGCTTCTTAAAATATCATGTCTGCTCTTGGACTGATATTCTGGGGGTGAAGACTGTTTGGTTGCTGTGCATACATTTCTGGATATTTGTGCCACACACACTTACCCTTGGTTTGCCTGATCCTTAGCACTTTGGTCGTGGACCAAGAGGAGATCGTCCATTGTGCTAAGGGCGCCAGCTGCCGCTTGGGTATGCTGGTAAACCGGCAAATCATTTTTCGTGGACATCTGGTCAGTTTTTTCTTATTTGGGGGGTAAGCTTTGAGAGAGCCTTTTCTGGGCTGATTATTGAGGGTCCTATAGTTTCATATTTACGAATCATAGGCTTATGATAGAGTAGGGCCTCCTCCGTTAGATTGTTTTCCAAAGAGGGTGATGTATGAGCTGGGCTAGGTGTTATCAGTGCTTGGTTTGATGACACTTTCGTGCCTATGGCAGTATTGTGGTCCTCAGGGTAGTGCTGAGGAATGTAGCATGTTCTTACTTTTTATCAAAAACTGGATAAGACTTTTGTGGTGAATTCTTACTAGCTTGCCATTCCAATTGTATAGGTTCTTCATTAGACAAAATTCTGTGTACTGCAGATTGATTTGCGCTTATACAGGGTAGGATTACTGGACTGTTTTTTGTTTTGTTTCAAGCCTTGCATTGCTTTTAACCCTGGTTTATTGTCATGATGTTCTCTGATAGTACCTGGGCAGATGACTGAATCCTGTGTGCCCCCCCCCCCCCCCCCCCCTTGGATTGACCTTGTTTTTGACAGGCTCTCTGGCCTCCTTCGTTGGCATTGTAAGTGGACTGTTATCCGTTTTTCCTGGTGCTCTTGCGTTTGCTTTACAAGAGTCACACTGCCAGGTAGGTTGCTCTGATGGAATTAGGTCTCTTTTGGAGATATCAAGGTTGAGTTTTAGATCTTTTATTAGGGTACTCAGGCATCTGGGAATGTAGCGAATTTATGAATCACTGGTGCGTAAATACAATCTGCATATATTGCTGCTGCATAGCTTTGGGCCCGGGTTATTTTGTTTTGTTTATAGAGTTTTGTATACCGTGAACTTAATCCGAAAGTATTAGCGTGCTTTACATAGTTGTTAAAGTAACAGATCACGAGTTACATATAGGGTAAATACCATCACACGGGGTAAGTACAGATACATAGCAACAGTATACACAAGAAGTAAACGATAAACAGTAGCAGTTGCATTCGTTACATATGGAATAGAACCAATTAAATGATGCAAGCACAGGCACTTTATATAACAGTTACACAAATTGCTGTGGGGTAAATACAGTTACATGGAATTAGCATAGATACAATAACAACAGTATACTCAAATAATATACAATAAACAGCAGCAGTTGCATGAGTTACATATGGAGTAGATACAATTACATGGTGTAAGCACAGATACAAGGCAACAGTTTAAATAAGAAGTATATGATGAACAGTAGGAAATGTGGGCAATATAGTTCTGAGGTAGTAACGGTACGGAGTGTCGATTTAAGGTAACAGTTTAAGTATAAGCTAACAGTGTTAATGCAGAATGAGTGAAAAGGCAAATAGATGTAGAATAACATATAGACAGATAGTAACAGTGTAGATCAGTGCTGGCGTACAATGATCATAAGAGCATATAGGCATAGTATAACAGTGTAGACTATCAGTGTAAACTCTCACAGGCATATTCACGAGGAAGTGGCGGTGAGAGGCGTTAGCCTCCTTGGCTTAACGCCTCTCATCGCCACTTCAGAAACGCCAGGCTGCACCCTATTCTTAAGAATTTGGTGCAGCCTGGTGTTTCCCCCTCCGACGGCCCTAAGTCTCACAACTTAACACCAATGCAGGAACCCTTGCACCAGAGTGCAAGGGCGTCTGCGAGCAGGGAGGTTTGTTTATGTACAGGAAGGTGTCGCTTCCTGCACAGATATAAATAAACCAAGAGAATCCACGTAGGAACAAATCTAAAATGCCGTTTAGTAACTTACATGTGTGCTGCTTCATGCAGCACACATGTAAGGTACAAAACGGCATTTTTTTAAAGGTTTGTTTATGTACAGGAAGAGACACCTTCCTGTACATAAACAAACCATGGCATTTTGCTATTTACATGTGTGCTGCACAAGGCAGTACACGTGGAAATAGCAAAAACAAGGAGAAATTAAGCATTTCTCCTCGTTTTTCCACCTTCAGACCAGGATTTGTCTGGTCTTAAGTTCGGCGCTGCCACCTATTATCGCCGGCTTTGATAATAGGTGGCAGCGTCAAATTCAATGGGTGTTGCAGTGGTACGCCCACCGCAACACCCTCTGCACGCCCCCTTTCACGCTAAGTTTAGCGTGAAAGGGGCCCTATTCTCAAGGCAGCGTCAAGCCACTTACGCCACGTTAAGTGGGTTAATGCTGCCTTGAGAATAGGGCACTGGCCCTATTGCCACGGGAACGTCAAAAAAAGTGACGTTTCTGTGGCGAAAGGGGCTCGGGAATATGCCCCTCAGTGTAGACTTGAAGACACAGACTACGGGCAATTGCAGGCTCACCTCGTGTTGTTGTTACCCATTTTCGCGCTCCCAAACACATGGTGATCCCAGACACGTGGCAGTCCCTTGGCCAGCAGTCATTAGGGACAGGGCTTTGCGTGTCTGAAGGATTCGGGCAGCATGAGGGATCAGTTGAGCCAGCCAGGGCAGGTTGAGAGCAGCGGGCAATGGCAGGCTCCCTTTTGTTGGTGTTACTATTTTCACCCTCCCAAACACATAGATGCCACAGTCACCCAGTTTCTCAGACCCCGAGTACAGCAAGCCTCGCACTTGAGAAGGGGTTGACTCGAGGGGGGGAACTTTGCCTGTCCCTGCAGCTGGGACCGTTTGTGCGAGCAGGGGGGGCGTGGTGGGCTCACAACTTGCTTTTCCACTTTCTGCCGGTTCAGGCATCAGAATGGGGCCATTTGTCATCCTGCAGACAGGGATGTGGCTGTACGGGTCCGAATCACCGCACGTTGGTAGGGGATCAGAGTAGGCAGCATTTGACCCAGGAAGCGGCCTTGTGTTCCTGCAGCTACCCGCTGCCTACCACCCGACCTGCAAGCAGGGCTTGAGCTGAGTGGGAGTCCCTGATCCCGACTAGTCAGGCTGTTTGTTGTCTGCATGCACCAAACAGGACAACCCTCCTGGAAGTGCCACAGCCTTTCACACTTGTGGGGGAGTTACCGCGATAGGTTCACAGCACTGGGGTCTGGTCGAGCTCCGCCTTCCGGGGGAGGCTGACAGCATAAGTGGGCGATGAGCGGTGGTGGGCTCTCTTCACAGCAACATGTTTGCCCCACTGTCTCCATTCCCCGCTCCGGCAAGTTGTAGATGCGCAGAAGATCAGGAGAGACAGCATCCGTGAGTCTGTGCAGTTAGTCCAGGCTCAATTTTTCAATCCTCTGAGAGGCAACTGACTGTACAGGGACAGCAGAAGTGGCAGCCATCTGCAGGCTCTCAGCACGAGAAACCGTCCCGGGATCCTCTATTGTTGTTGCATGGTTTTTGCCATGGTCTGCGTTGTGTCGCCCTGCTCGTTGTCCTGGACCCTGTCATCGGCCATGCAAGGTCGCAATATTGCTTACCTCGATTCCTGATGGATGGTGGCACGATGGAGGTGCTTTGCTGGGTATTTAGGCCAATGCGATCCCTAGCTCGTGGAGCTCTTCATAGAGCTCCCTCTCGGTCGCCCATCTTGACCAAAGATCAGTTTGTTTAAGTCAGCCAGCTTGTAGTCAATTTCGGAGAGAAATACAGCCAGGGTATGTAGCAAGTCTACTTGCATGTCCGTTTTATTTGACTTATAGGACAGGGCATCTAGTATCAACCGTGAGGTTCTGAACAATGTGTCCCATCCATCCCCTGGCCCTGTTGAAGCGATGGGTCCTTGGTACTGGAGAGTCTGAGGGGTATTTTTTCCTTCCTCTTATGTTCTGTAGCTTGCCCTGTTTGTGTCCCCATGTGCACTATGATCCTTATGCCATGGGGTTTCACACTTGAATCATTGACTGAGTGCAGAATGTCCTGGTGTTGGTTTTCCCCCTCCTCTGGTGGGTCCATATTGTCAAGCCACTGATCTCTCCTTAGTGGAGTTAGGCTTTACAGATGTGACTCACCCATGCATTGTCTGTGGGCCATGTCTGGGACAGGGTTGGGTTGGGGTGAGCCCAGTATGGATCTCGGACTCAACAGTCTCATTGGCCCATATTCTCCATGGTGTGGTATCTCTTATACGTCCAATTGTAGTTGATTTTCCAGGCTGTTCTGGCCCATGATCATTATTTCCCTGACCTCAATTGGTAATGGGGCAGATGTAGGAGACCAAATACCGGTCAGTAACGGCCGATTTCGGCCGTTACCGACCGGTATTTGGTGTTTGACATGTAGGGGGCTTGAGATTTACAGAATCGGTTAATTTACCGATTCGGTAAATTTACCGAATCGGTAAAATACCGAATCGGTAAAGTACCGAATCGGTAAATTTACCGATTCTGTAAATCCAGATGTAGGTGGCACAGTAAACAGTGCCACAGGCCCTTAAGAATTCGTTATTTACCACCCAATACTATTGGGTGGTAAATAACTAATTCCTGTGTACATGCACATCTGTGCATGTACACCTGTGCCATGTGGCACACATACATGCCCTAAGGACATGTATGTGTGTCACATGGCACACAAGCCAGAAACAGGGGTGCTACAGGGTGTCAAAGTGACACCCTGTCCCCCTTGGCAATTCAGTATTTTTACCGATTCGGTAATTACCGAATCGGTATTTGCCATTGATTCCTATGGGCTTCAAGGCCCATAGGAATCAATGGCAAATACCGATTCAGTAATTACCGAATCGGTAAATACCGAATCCTACCGATTCGGTATTTGATACCGAAGGATTACCTACATTAGATTTACCGATTCATGAATACCGAATCGGTAAAATTCGGTATTTATGAATCGGTAAATCTAATTTACCTACATCTAGCCCTGAATCTCATAGGCAGCTTTTGACTTGGTGCTTTTTGCATCCGGTAGGCTTTGCAGCTTCTTCTTTCTCTGTGCCAGCGGATGCAGTGCTCTTTCTCGTCCAGACCATATGTTGACCACCTCAAAGCACTTGTAGACTACCGAATACTAATTATATAGGCTTCAATAGGCTTTTTGTAGGCTTTTTCCAGAGCGGGTCTAGTGTGCTGGGTGTTGGAAAACACCTTGGATTATAATCATGGGTTTTTATGGCCTTTTTTCCAGAGCAGGTCTAGTCTACTGGATATTAGGGGATGCCTTTGGTTATGATTTTGTGTTTTGTTTATGCATCTATTTGAGATGCGATGCCTGCGTGTGGTTGCTGTGTTTGTCCAGTAGTTCGTAGCTGATGGGGCTGGACAGGATGCGGCCAGGGCAAGATTGCAGCTGGCCAGGCAAGGGCAGAATGGGCACTGAAACTCGTACTAACTCCACCGGCCTAACGCCAGCAGCCGGCATCCGTCCTCTGCATGGTACCTGCTGCCTAGTGCTTGCTGCCTGTTCTGAGCTCCTATGCTTCTGTTGCCCAGAGCCCCTGGCGGGCCGGCAAGCCACAAGTTCACTAGTCCCCTTTCATGTCACGTAGTGACGTGCCCGTGGCGTCCACTCATCTTATGGATATTTTCTCCCCAGAGAGCTGAGGATTCTCAAGGACTTTCTTTGGGTGCCGCCCCATCTTCCCTGGACCCTGTTGCAGACCAGAACCTGCCAGGGAAGGGGCATGAGCTTGCTGAGAGCCCCTGCTGTTTTTTTTGTTTTTTCACAGAGTCCAGCTCCAGGGACCAAATTCTTTCGGGCACTGATTGGCACCTCTGAATTGAGATGGAATGAGTCCTTCCTTCCCTCCTCCAGTATGGCAGGCCTGGATTGTACAAGGACGTGGCCTCTAAGGCTCTGCGGGCAAAATGTCATCTGCTACTTTTGGGAGCAGTCACCAATGGATGGACATTTTTGCCCTGGACTCAGCCGCGGCCGTGGAGGGTGTTTCGGTGGGGCAGAAAGGCGGGGTGGGGGAGGGGCAGGGTGGGGGGGTGCTAAAAACCGGAGTATGGAATATTGAAGGTAAGTAAAAAATTTAATTAATAAAACAAATTTCGTAGCGCACCCTGCATCACATTTTGCGATGCAGGGCGCGCTACGAAATCCGTTTTATTAATTAAATTGTTTACTTACCTTCCATATCCATACTCCGGTTTTTAGCACCCCCCACCCTGCCCCTCCCTTGCCCCGCCTCTCCGCCCCACCGAAACTCCCTCCACTGGCCGTGGCTGCCTGGACTCACAGTCCTTTGCTTGAACCCAGTGGAGTGGTATTGAGTAGTAGCTAAACAGCAGCAGTGAGTGCCAAGTAGCAGCTGATGTCTGAGTGAAGGGGCATAGAGTGGAGTAAAGTATCATAGAGAAGGGCCCCCTCCCCTCTAGACTCAAGGACGTCGCAACCTGGAAGACCAGCAGCTGCCTGAAGCTCAACTCGGAGAAGACAGAAGTCCTCGGTCCCTCCCCTTCTGCATGGGACAACACCTGGTGGCCCACTGCCCTCTACAGCCCTCCCACATCCATGGACCACGCCCGGAACCTCGGCATCATGCTCGACTCCTCCCTCTCCATGTTATGTTATGTTATGTTAGAAATTTGTTAAAGCGCAAAACAACTGCCCCAGCAACGGGGCGTCCCGGCGCTAAACCATGAAAGACACCTGAGGGGAAGGGAGAAACAGCAGGAAATCTAGGTCAGAGGGAACAGATGAGTTTTAATTGCTTTACGGAAGGCAGTTAGGTCGGTCAGAGAGCGAATGTGAAGTGGCAGGGAGTTCCAAAGTTTGGCCCCCAAAACTTTGAAGGAACGGCCACCCATTCTGCTGAGCCTGGTTCGAGGGACAGACACAAGGTGCTGACCTAAGGAGCGCAGGGTGCGCTGGGGAGTATAGGGTACCAGGAGCGGGTGTAAGAGTTCAGGGCAGCCTGATCTAAGAATTTTAAAAGCAATGGTGAGGGTCTTGAATTGAATTCGAGACTCAATCGGCAGCCAATGTAGTTTCCGAATGGTAGCTCTAACAGAGCACCTACGGGGAAGGCCCACCCGGCCCTTGCTGCTGAGTTTTGAACCCGTTACAGCCATGCTGTCTCTGCTTTTTTGGCGCCTAGAAATAAAACACTGGCATAGTCCAGCCGAGCAAGAATGATCGATTGAACAATTAGTTGGTGCGTTTTTGAGTCAAAAAAGCCAAGTATCGGGCTGAGACTCCTTAGCAGATCCACACAAGTAGCTGCCACTTTCTTTGTGTGGGTCTGAAAATTAAGCGAGGAGTCCAGCCAGACGCCCAGGTTTTTCACCAAAGTTTTGGGTGCGGGCATGGGGCCAAGTAGAGAAGGCCACCAGTGTTCACTCCAATAGCAGGAGTTTTTCCAAGGAGCAGCACCTCCGTTTTCCCAGCGTTCAGTTGTAAGCAGTTGCGCGTCATCCATTGAGCGACTGCAGCTAGGCCATCCCTAAATTTCGCAGCTGAGATTGAGGGGCCCTCAGTAAGAGTGATGACCAGCTGCGTGTCGTCAGCATACGACACCAGCGTGAGGTCCCACTCTTTTGCCACTACTGAGAGAGGCTGAACATACAGATTAAAAAGGGATGGAATAAGCGCCGAACCCTGGGGAACTCCTTGGCCGATGGAATGGGACCGGGAGATAAATGGAGGGGTGTTATATCCCTTGTACATATTATGTTTTCCTATGTTTTCTCTTAGTTCTTGTTAATACTATGTTTCTCCTTTAAGCCTCTGTTATCTTGTCATTGTTGCTTAGCAATATTAGAATGTTTAGGCTCCTGCTGCTCACTTGAGACTGGAGCTTGACAGAGAGAGACACTCTGGCAGTTTGAGAGCTGTACTTGTCTTTAAGAATAAATCTTCTTAACCCATTGGACTGGATCTGTCTTCTTTGGATGCAACATAAATTTGGCGACGAGGTGGTCAAGTCAGCCCTCTTTGAACCCACATCCATCTAAAGACTTTGAATTTTCTTCAACTTTCATCTACAACTGCCAGACTACAGTGACTCCTCTGAACTACTTCACTTCACCTTCAAACAAGACCCTATTCAACATCATCAAACTCATCTTTATACCAAGATAAGTCTCCTTATAAATTATCTGTCACTTTTAAGAATTTTTTCTCCTCTTTTTACATTTTTTCCTCATTTTTAAAAAAGAACTACAAACTGACAGCTTGACTTTTCTTTGAAATTTATTAATTTTTGACTCACTTCCATGCTCCAGTTATAATAGCATGAAAATGTTAATGTCTGCGTTTCTTCTTTACTATATATTAAATGAAATCCACTCTAATTGAATGAGACTTTACTGCAGTCAACTATATTCATTTAATGACACTTAATTGCAGTCAATTCTATTTCAAGCACTCGTTCTGCTCTTGCTTGACAGTTCTTTTCCTGTCATGACCTTTTGAAAGGACACAGCCTCTAAGCGATGATTTTTGTTAAAGATTGAAGCTTCAAAATTGCGAATGATTGACTTTGTGCTCTGAAACATTCCCAACTTTTCATTTGCCCTTGTTTTCATCATTCTGCTCGCACTCGCATTCAGTCAATTATATTAATTTAATGACACTTGATTGCGCTCGCACTCACACTCAGCGACTTTCAAAATTGCTTGGCGACTTTTAAAATTGCTTCATTCAACCCTTACTGAATTACTGGTTGTCATTAGAACGTCCTCGCAGGTATCTTTGGAGTTCTACGCGGACCATTCTTTTCTTCGTCTTCGTTGCAGCACCACTTCACGTCATCGCGCTACTTCTCCTACGTCTTCACGCAACGTCTCCTACGTCATCCCGCAACGTCTCCGCCATCTTGGAGGTTACTTGGCAACCACTCATAACGCTGACAACGCTGCACTCGCTGACGTGCACAGCTACTCTTCAATTAATATTAACGCGCTACTACAACGCTGCACTCGCTGACGTGCACAGCTGCTCTTCAATTAAACACGCTACCACAACAGTGCACTTGCTGATGTGCACAGCTCCTTAATTTAACTACTACCAACGCGCTACCACAACGCTGCACTCGCTCACGTGCACAGCTGCTCTTCAGTCAATATCATCGCGCTACCACAACAGTGCACTCGCTGATGTGCACAGCTCCTTAACTTAACTATTTTGAACTATTTCTCAGATCTTCACCGTGCACTCGCTGATGTGCACAGCTTCTCTCACTACTGCCTTCACGCTGATAATCACAGCTGCCTTCACGTTATTAGGCACAGCTTCTTCTTCGCTGACAGGCACAGCTATCTTCATACTGATAAACTCTACTGCCTTCACGCTGATAGGCACAGCTAAGTCATATTTCTTTTATTACATGATATAATTTTTTTTTGTGAATTTTACATCAGTTTTCTCATTTTATTTCATATTTTATTTACCTTTCATACCTTTTCTATTCTTTTTCATGGCTATGCAAACTGCTATTCTTCCCCCTCCTTTTCTTCCTGAACCAGGTTGTCCCAAAATAAAATGGACCCAATGGTATAAGTCTTTCAATAGTTATGTTATAGCTATTGATGGCATCAAATTTCCTCCTGTTCGCAAAAATGCTATGTTATACAATGCGTTAGGTGCAGAGGGTCAGAGAATTTTTGATCATCAACCCAAAATTATTCGCCCACCCTCTGATGATTGGAATGAATACACGGAAGCAGTTCTCAGATTAGAAAAACATTTTATTGATGAACCAAGCATTATTGTTGAAAGACACAAATTTTATACTCGTAAACAAAGGGAACATGAGAGTATTGATACTTTTCTTGCAGAATTGAGAGTTTTGGCGGCTTCATGTGAATTTGAAGGTCCCATTGACCAATACTTGAGAGATAAACTAGTGGTCAATTGTCATTCTAATGAAGTGCAAAA
This sequence comes from Lissotriton vulgaris, assembly GCF_964263255.1. Classification (NCBI taxonomy): domain Eukaryota; kingdom Metazoa; phylum Chordata; class Amphibia; order Caudata; family Salamandridae; genus Lissotriton; species Lissotriton vulgaris. Next base: position 1,331,388,705 of record NC_141687.1, read on the forward strand.
AAGAATCCTCTTTTGTAGAAATCCTTCACTCACTGAGACTTTAGAAATTGCAAGAGGTATAGAAAGATCAGTTTCTGCTTCCAAAGAACTTGGTAATAACAAACCCTCAACTTCAGAAACAGTTAATAAAATTTCTCAACAACCTTCTCAACGTGAAAAAGATAAGGTTCCTAATAAAACTGAATGGAGAAAATCTGATAAATCACTTCAATGTTTTAGATGTGGTTCGAAATCTCATCTTGCCAATTCTCCAACTTGTCCAGCCTTAAAAAAACAATGCACTAATTGTAAGAAAATTGGTCATTTTAATTCAGTTTGTAAGTTTAAAGCTAAAACTATGTGTGTTATAACTGACAATCCCACCACTGAAGTAAATCTTATAACTGAAAACAACTCTGTAAACAAAATTTTACTATCTGTAGACTTGATTAATTCTCAAGAAGATTCAGATTCAGATCCTGTGTGTGATATCATTATAGGAAAGGTTTCTCTCACAGTTACAGTTGATACTGGTTCTCCAGTTACTATTATTCCTGATGTGTTTTTCTTTAAATAATGGGTGGGGATTGATTTAATTCCAACTGATATACATACTGTTGCCTTCAACGATATTGAAATTGAAATGATGGGATATTTTTTAGATAACATCACTTTTGAAGACAGGACTATTGATACTAAAATTTATGTTTCTAAAAAAGGTTATAAAATCTTGGGCTGGAAAGACCAGGGAAAATTTAAAATGGTTTTGAGACCAGGTACTGATAATCCTATTTCCCTGGATCGTCCGGAAAAGATCAATTCCATTAATGTTGATCATTCTTCATTAGACACTATAATTAATAAACATCAGGGTGTCTTTTCTGATAAGTTGGGTTCAGTCATTGGCTATGAACACAAGATAATCCTAAAACCAGATGCTATTCCTGTTGTTCACAAGGTCAGACATGTTCCTTTGAGTATCAGGGATAGACTCAAAACACATCTTGATCAATTATGTAATGAAGGTGTGATTGAGCAGATTGATTCTTCATTATTGATTTCTCCAATTGTCGTTGCTCTTAAAAAGAATTGTGATGAGATTAGGCTCTGCATTGACCTTAGGTCCTTAAATAAGAATATCCAGGTTGATTGCTTTCCTTTGCCTCGCATTCAGGACATGCTTGCTCAACTCAAAGGTACAAAAATATTCTCTACGATTGATTTAAGAGCGGCATATCACCAGATTCAACTGAATGTTGAGTCTAAAGATCTCACTGCTTTCAACACTCCTTTTGGTCCTTTTAGATTTCTAAGACTGCCCTTTGGCCTAGCCTCAGCGGCTTCAGTCTTTCAGAAATTAATGTCACAACTTTTTGGTAATGTAAAGGACGTTTTGGCATATCAAGATGATATACTTATTTCTACCAATACGGTTCAAGAACATCTGGTCAAGCTAGACCAAGTTTTAGGTATATTGAACAAACATGGTATGACTGTAAAAAAACAGAAATGTAAATTTTTACTTGACAAAGTAGAGTATTTAGGGCATGTCATTTCTCATGAAGGCATTAGTCCCAAACAAGATCTACTTAAGGCCATTCGAGAATGTGCTCAGCCATCCAATAAGGACCAATTGAGGTCATTTTTAGGATTGAGTGAATTTTACTCAAGGTTTGTACAAAACTTTGCCTTGATCAGTGAACCTCTAAGATTATTGACCAAGAACAAAGTTAAATTTGTCTGGAGTGATGAGCAAAATTCTGCTTTTAAGAAATTAAAGGATTTGATCATTTCTGCTCCAGCATTGAAACCTTTAAATGAAGCTCTTACATCTTACATTACTGTTGATGCCAGTAACATGGGTCTAGGTGCCATACTTAGTCAGTTAGACAATGGGAATGAAAATATAATTGCCTTTGCTTCTAGACAACTTTCGTCCTCAGAGAAAAACTACAGCACTATTGAAAAGGAAGCCCTTGCTTGTGTCTGGGGTGTTAAACATTTTTCCACTTATGTGTGGGGTAAAGAGTTTGTACTTGTCTCTGATCACAAACCCCTTATTTTCATGTGGAACGATAAAGGGTTGAGAAATGCAAGTCCGAGATTGGTCCGTCTATTTTCCAAATTATATGACTTCAATTTTTCAATGAGGCATATCCCTGGAGGAAAGAATTTTAAGGCAGACTTCTTATCTAGATGTCCTGTGAATTCTTCGGAGGTTGAATCCATCCTTGATGATAAGGAAGTGGTAATTAGTTTAGTTGATGGCTTAAAATTAACTGAAGGGGTCATCTCCAAATCGGATTGGTTACAAGCTTCGAATAGTGACAATTCCCAGACTCTCTTGAAGAAATGGATATCTGATGCTTGGCCAAGAGAAAGTCAGATTGACAAGAACATGCTTCCTTTTGTTAAGGTTAAAGACGATTTGAGTCTGGAAGAAGATTTGGTTATGAGAGGATCGTTACTTGTTCCCCCTATATCTATCAGGGACAAAATAATTGCTCTAGCTCATAAGGGACATGGTGGAATTACTAGTACCAAGAAAAGACTTAGATTGCATTATTGGTGGCCGGGTATGGATGTTTCTGTTGAGACATTATTGAACAACTGTTGTGAATGTTCTCATGCTGAAAAATCCTTGCGCACAGTCAATTCTCCTTTGTCTCCGGTAAAGTTTCCTGAAAATCCTTGGGTGAAATTAGGTATAGATTTTCTGGGACCAATTGGTGGTTTAAACCATGGTTTTAGGTTTATTTTAACTGTGGTGGATTATCACTCTAAATGGGTGTCTTTTAAATTTATGAAAGACCCCAATACAGAAAACGTAATTCGTTTTTTGTCTAAACTATTTAGATCAGAAGGAATTCCTGGTTTCATAGTCTCAGACAATGGTGTGCAATTTGTTTCACACAACATGAGAGATTTCTTAAATAATTATGGAGTTAAACATCTTACTACTGCTTTGTACAGTCCACAGGGCAATGGTTTAGTGGAAAGGGTAAACCGCATTTTAAAAGATTCTGTTCAGCTTGCCATTGCTTCTGGACAAATTGTACAAGATGTTGTCAGTGACAGAGTGTGGTCATATAACAACACTCCCCATTCTACCACGGGCATCACTCCATTTGCTATGCTACGTGGTAGGGAATCCTTCAATGAGTTGTCCCCTCAATGGGTGGTTACTAAAACCAATTCGGGCAGAATTTCCCCTGATTTGAATGTGGTAAAAAACAGGGTTGAGAATTTTCAAATTCGTTCTAAGATCAGATATGATGACAGTAAACACGTTAAGATTCAAGGTTTTTCTGTTGGAGATAAAGTCAGAATAAGGAGACCAAATAAAGTCAGAGGGTCAAGATTTTATCCTGAAACTACTATTATCAAAGTTGGCAAACATTCTGTTATGGTTTCAGGTGGTAAGTGGTGGAGCAATAGACGTATTGCTAGGGTTGGAGGTGACAAGTCTCCTATCTTTTCCACTTCCGTTGAAGATCCTTACTATACTGTTTCGTCTGTTCCTACTTTTTCTTCTGTCACTGAATCTTCGGTAAATAATGATTTAACCATTCCGGATGTTGTCTTGGACGGTCCTGAGTTTGTTCCTGATCCTTCCATTAGAGTCAGCTCCAGGCTCAGGGCCACTCCAAGGTATCTTGATGATTATGTCACTTAACTTTTTGTTTTACAGGTGAGGAGGTGTGTTATATCCCTTGTACATATTATGTTTTCCTATGTTTTCTCTTAGTTCTTGTTAATACTATGTTTCTCCTTTAAGCCCCTGTTATCTTGTCATTGTTGCTTAGCAATATTAGAATGTTTAGGCTCCTGCTGCTCACTTGAGACTGGAGCTTGACGGAGAGAGACACTCTGGCAGTTTGAGAGCTGTACTTGCCTTTAAGAATAAATCTTCTTAACCCATTGGACTGGATCTGTCTTCTTTGGATGCAACAAGGGGCCGAAACCCGGAAGGACCTATCCTTCAGGAAGGAACGAAACCACTCAAGGGCAAGATCACAAATCCCTATATCCTCGAGACGTTTTAACAGGATATTATGGGAGACCGTATCAAAGGCTGCGCTGAGATCAAGTAGAATCAGCGCAGCACTCTGACCAGCGTCTAGTATGTTCCGGAGGTGTTCAGTGGTAGTCAGCAGGGCAGACTCTGTACTGTGTCCCGGTCTGAAACCATTCTGGGATGGGTCCAAGATGTTATTTTGGACCATGTGGTGGGACAAGACTTTATTCACATGGGCTTCTGCCAGTTTTGGACGCCCATGGAAGCAGCGGGATAGGTCTGAAGTTTTCTGGCTTTGTGGGGTCTAACGTAGGCTTTTTGATGATAGAGGAGACCCATGCTTGCTTCCAGCAGGTAGGAACCACAGCCGAGGAAAAGGAGAGATTAAGTAGGGTGACCAGGGGAGGGAGAAAAAAATCTAAAGATTCAAGGAATTTGGCCGGTCTCATAGGATCTGTGGGGGAGCCGGACTTAACCTGTCTGCACAGTTTGGCTAGGTCGTCATGGGATATTTCGGGTATAAGTGACAGCCTAGAATTTACGGCCGACGGGTTAAGGGGGTAAAGGAGCTCAGGAAAATCCTGTGGGAAGGTGTTGTATATTTTCTTCACTTTTTCTATGAAGAAAGTGGCGAGGTCCTCACACTGTTGTGAAGAAGTAATACATGATACTGGGTTGGAACTGTTTTGGAGATTTTGCACTAATTTAAAAATCGTTTTAGTGGGATTGGTGCTTAAATTAATTTCCTTGGCATAGAAGGATGCACGCGTAGTACGTATAGCTTTGTGATAAAGTCTTAACTTAGACAAGTAGAGGGCTTTATCACTGTCATTATACTCCTTTCTCCAGCAGCGTTCAGCTTTTTTACACTCCTTCCGCATGGTTGACAGATCGACACAGTTGCCTCTACCTGCTTAAACACGCTCTGCATCGTTCGCAAGACCTTCAAATGGATCCCCCGAATCAAGAAAGGCCATCACCCATGCACTCATAACCAGTACATTAGACTATGGAAACACCTTCTGCACTGGGATCAACAAATCCCTGCTCCGCAAGGTCCAGACCATACAGAAAACCGCAGCCGGACTTGTCCTCGGCATCCCCCGACACAAACATATCACCCCACACCTGTGAGACCTCCACTGACTTCCCGTTGAGAAGAGAGTAACTTTCAAGATACTCACCCATGCATACAAATGCCCCAACAACATCGGACCCCAATATTTCAGCAAGAGATTCGCCAGCACCTTGAGACCCTCACGGGAGAGTAGCGCGCTTCACAATTCCCTGATAGACTGATTGATAGACTGGAGAGGTGTAGAGTGGAGGGGCATAGAGTGCAGGGAAGTAGAGTGGAGGGGCTTAGAGTAGAGTATAGTGTTGTAGAATGGTGTGGCATTGAGTGTTTTAGTGTGGATTGGCTTAGAGTGGCATACAGTGGGGTGGTGTAGAGTGGAGTAGAGTGTCAAAGAGTGGAGTTGCATTGAGTGGTGTAAAGTGTAGTGTAGTGGAGTGTCGTAGAGTGTATTATAGTAGATTGGAAAATTGTAGAGTGGAGTGTTGTTGGGGGAGGGTTATAGAGTGGAGGGGCATGGAGTGAAGAGGCATAGAGTAGAGTAGAGTGGGGTGACATAGAATGTCGTAGAGTGGAATTGCATAGAGTGGAGTATAGTGTAGTAGTGTAGAGTGGAGTAAAGTGTTGTGGTGTGGCAAAGAGGGAATTGAGTAGAGTGGAGTAGTGTCATAGAGTGCAGTTGGGTGTCGTAGAGTGGTATAGAGTGAAGGAGAGTTTTGTAGAGTAGAGTGGAGGGGCATAGAATGTCATAGAGTGTTGTGCAGTGGAGTATTGTAAAGAGAAGGGGCATAGAGTATATTGTCATAGAGTGGCATAGAGTGGAGTAAAGTGTTGTAGAGTAGGGTGTGGTAGAAAGTAGGGTCATAAAGTGAAGGGGCTTAGAGTGGCGTATACTGTTGTGGAGTGTAGTATAGAACAGTTGAGTGGAAGGTAATTGGGTGGAAGGACGTACAGTGGAGTAAAGTGGTATAGACTGGTGTGTCATGGAGTGGCATAGCTTGGAGTAAAGTGGCACAGAGTGGAGTGTCGTAGATTACAGTGGAGTGTCACAGAGTACCGTAAAGTGGAGGGTCATGGAGTGAAGTAGAGTCACAGAGTGGAGTAGAGTGTCATAAAGTGGAGTGGCATGGGGGGCGTGGCCAAGCACGCGATGTGAGAAGACGTGCCTGGGCTGAGCTCCGAGTGAAGCTCCCCTACCACGGGCCATTTATCCTCCATTTCTGGTGGTACCGGGCCCAAACTCAAACCGAGTGCACCCGGGAACCTGATCCACCACCAGGACAATTTTCAGGCGAATCGGAGCACCTGACCCTCCGACCGACGGCAACTCCGGCAGCTGGCCGCCCAGAGCGCACTTCCGGTCGGCGACCCCAACTACCTGAGACCGGGGATCCGGCCCTGCGAGGTAGGCCGCGGCGCGTGTGACCTCCGAAGCGCAATCAAGCGGGGAACAGAGCCCACGTCCCGCAAACCGGACACTCCCCGGCGGCCCAGCTACACAGGGGCCCCAGACACTAGCAGAAGGCTTGCCATCTGGACCCACGGCGAGCCGCGAAAACAGCCCGCCCTGCCGGCCGTCACTGGGGACGTCCCGCCAAGCTCCGTGTGCACCAGGGGGAGAGTGCGCGAGACTGTTTGGGGACCCGCATTGGCACCATTGCCCCTAGGCCCTGATGGCCTAAAACGGACGCAGACCAGCCCGGTCCCCTGCCCCCCCATGCCCACCCGTCGCCCTGACATAGGCCCGGCCAAGGGAAGGAATCCGCGCCACGACACCCAACACCCCCGGCGACCCGACCACTCGTGGGCCCCGGGAGCTGCAAGTAACCAAGTCACACCGACCCGTGGCGGGCTGTGATGCCAGCCCGCCTCGCCTACCGACATTGGAGCCGCCCAGCCGGGCTTGGCGGACACCAGAGGATCACCGGGCTCGGCTGTTGCGGGGTCCACACAGACGCCGTCACCCCTGGGTCCAGCCGACCACCACCGGAGGCCGCACGGCCCTATCCCCTGGGCCTCTGTACCCGTCCACCACCTGGATGCCATCGCAGATCAACGCCGGACCCGTCTGGCACCGAGGGGCCCAGGCCGCGCCACACGCAGACTGAAACCGCGTTGCACCGGCCCCCCTGACGGTCGGCCCAACACTAAGGGAATCTCCCGAGCTGGCGCAGGTGCGGACACTGAACGGCCCGCACACCCCACCTCTATTAGACTACTGCTGGACTACGCAGATCCCCACGCCGCGCTTGGTGGCGCCTAGCATCACCCGGCGAGGTGCATCTTCCCAGGCCCTGTGGACGGACACAGTCAGAGAGACCTAGCGACCCGGCCTGGCGGGCCACCACATAGCGCAGCCGAGAGGCGATTTGCAATAAAGGCATTCACGGCATAGACTGACACACCTGGGGGATCTCATACCAGCCACTGCACGACCACCTCGTCCTCCCCAGACGGTAACATAGCGCAGAATCCTGAAGCCCTGCGGTAAAGCAGTCCCCCCCCCCCCCACCCGCAGACCACACACCATCCACCACGGGTGACATGGAGAGCCTGACCGGGAGACTCGCACACGCGGGTCCCAACACTGCGCATTGCGAGAGCATACCCACTCGGCTGCCCAGCTGCAAAGACCACCCACATGTCAGGGGGGACCAGGGCAAAGACTGGCACCGGAGGGACACTAGGCAAAGGAAAAATGGTGAAGACCACAGAGGCTGACCAAACTGCCTCCAAACTAGACACTATGCTGGCGGCCATGGAGCGCCTGGAAGAATCCATGCAGCTGACCCGTACGTCACTGGAGAACAGGATTGATAAGGTGGCTGTAGACCTGACACTCCTCCGAGCGGACCACAAGAAACTGTCCGACCGCACCACGACTCTAGAACATACGATGGCGGAGACCACACCCAAGCTGGCACAGACGGACAAGCACGTCCGAGACCTGCTCAACCGGGTGGAGTTCCTTGAGGATAGAGCGGAGGACGCGGAGGGACGGGCCAGAAGGAACAACGTGCGCATAGTAGGCCTGCCGGAACGTTGGGAATGGAGAGAGACGGCGGAACACATGGAGACCTGGCTCAGAGGGCTACTACCGGAGGGCACGCTGTCGCCACACTTTGTAGTGGAAAGGGCACACAGAGTACCATCCCGTCCACCCCCGGAGGGCTCCAACCCGAGACCAATGCTCATGCGGGTGTTGAACTACCGTGACCGGGACGCCATCCTCCGCGAAACGCGGAAACTGTCGAATATACAGGTAGACAACGCCAAGGTGATGTTCTTCCCTGATTACACCATACAAGTTCAACGGCGACGTCAATCCTTCCTCGAGGTGAAGCAACGGCTCAGGCACCTGACTCTCAAATACTCATTGCTATTCCCGGCACGCCTCAGAGTGGTGGCACTAGACAAGACCCACTTCTTCGACACCCCAGAGGCGGCAATGGCCTGGCTGGATTCGGGAGTGGACACGAACCCCGGACCCGCGCCAATGGAGCAGCGCCGAAACCGAGGTGCGCGCAGGCGGAGACAACGGCGCGCCTCGAGGGCCGGGTCACCGGCCGTGGAAGCAGAAATCGGCCCCACCCCGGAGCAAATACAGCATGAACAACTGGAGGCCGTCCGCATAACAGCTGAGATCAGCGGGTCACAATCGCCTATCCTGATTTCCAACGCCAGCCCACGATCACGCGGGAGCGAGGACGACGACTACATGTACGGACTACCAGATGACTCGAACCCAGAGGGCCTGCCAGAAGTCACGCCCCAAACATCGGATCTGATAGCATGAGCAATCCTCCCCAGCCTAGCTCTGGCTAGACCACTGCAACTAACATAGTGGAATAGTCAGTTTGCTTCCGAAGATGGCCCGATCGGGGGTCCGCACCGGCGCTCCTGGAGACCCCGGCAGTCATGAACACCCCCATCCCCGGGGTCTGTGCTCTACTCCCTAACCCCCCCATCTACCGGATTGCCGCGGAGTCGCCGTGGCACCGGGAGGAGAGCCGGAGCTGTTCCACTGGAGTGCCACCGGGACCATACCTTTGGAGGGGTGGACGGACCCCTGGAGGTGAGTGCCCCCCCGGGGGAATAAAGGATGTGATCCCACCATGGGACCGACTATCCGAGTCCAGTGACATTGGGAACTCCGACCTATCTGCGGACGCTGCCACTGACTCCTGGTGCCCTTTTGGCCCACTGCCCGTGGAGGGGAGCCACCACGGCTCTTTTGGCGTAACAAACTACCTTGTTTTATCCAAGTGCTGTACTTAGTCATCCCCCCATTGAACTTACGGATTGATTGAGCTCGATAGAGCGTTTGGGCGGCGACTCGTTTTGTTGTTGCCCTTTTGGTATTATGTTTATGTTCAAGTTCTTCATTTTGAGACTAGTGTTGGCACTGAAATGCTACAGCGTGCATCCTTGGGTCTGTGGGAGAGGGCGGGGGGATAAAATGTTCATTGTTCGCTGCTGCTGTGCGGGTGTGGGCGGGGCGGGTTGGGGGCCGGGGGGGGGATGGGTACTTGGGCGCAATGAATACTGTGATGGCTACGATTAAATTTTGTACCTGGAATGTCAGGGGCATGCACACACCCTCACGTAGATACCAGGTGTACTCCTATCTTAAAAGACATCAGATCCAGATTGCATTACTGCAGGAGACACACCTGGTCGCCGCTGAGGTGGCCACACTTCGCCGTAGGTGGAGGGGACAGATATTTGCCACAACCTTTTCAGCATTTGCGCGAGGGACCCTGATCTGGGTTCGGCCCGGGGTTCCATTTGCACTGACACACAGCAATATTGACACTGAGGGACGCTATGTCTTCATACAGGGCAGACTAGACGGGCAGCAGATTGTCATAGCTTCCATATACGCACCTAATGTAGAACAGGGGAAATTCTTCACGCGATTATCGGCAGTAATTGCGCCCTGGCCAGACATACCCCTGATGATGGGCGGGGATTACAACTGCGTGTTAGATGCCTCCCTTGACCGCTCGTCCCCCCCAGCGGCACTCGCCCCAGTGCAGGCAACCTCCAGGGCCCTACTTGACTGGGCAACACAGTGGAACTTACAAGATGCCTGGCGCGTCAGAAACCCCACCGCCCGGGTGTATTCCTACTACTCGGGAGCCCACTCACTACATGTCAGGTTGGACAGATACATGATGTCCCGTGACCTGATTCCCTCCGTGACAGACGCTGACTACCTAGGATGGACGCACTCGGACCATAACCCGCACACGCTGGTCTATGGATGGAAGCGCCCACATCCACCCGTGCCTACATGGCGCTTGCAACCGGATCTCCTACTTGACACCCCATTCCGAGAGGAGATATCCGGGAAGATCTTACAGTATTTCGAGGACAATACTGACTCGACCTCCTCCCCGAGAACCGAGTGGGACGCCTTCAAGGCGGTGACCCGGGGAAGCTGCCTCGGTGTACAAGCGGGCCTACGTAGACAAGTGGAGAGAGATTTGACACGGGCGGAGGAGGCACTACTGGATAAAGAACGGGAGGCAACGGGGGGCGATGATTCCCAACTGATCTCGGCCAGGGCGGACCACGCTGTTTTGATGGAGCGCCTAAAGAACATTAACTTCGCAGCACACTCCGCGCGCACCCACAACGCAGGTGACAAGCCCGGCAGGTTACTGTCGTGGTTGGTACGACAAGACACACAATCCGCATCGGTCCTGTCAATCCGTACAGCCCAGGGCGTTGAGGTCTACACCCAGAAGCAGATCCAAGAAGCGTTCACATCGCATTACAAGTCCCTGTACAGCTCACGGCTGCGGGCCACAGTGGTGGAGATCACGGACTATCTAGCGACACTGCAGCTCCCGACAGCCACTGCTGCCCAACAAGCGGAGCTGGGTGCTACGCTCACCGGTGAGGAACCGCGGGAGGTGATTTTCTCCCTCTCCAATTGCAAGGCACCGGGCCCTGACGGACTCCCGGCGGAGTTCTATAAAGCCTACTCACTGGTGTTAATACCGGAACTGCTGAAAGTGTATAAGGCGGCGTCGGAAGACGCTGAACTCCCAGCGTCCCTGAATGAAGCTAACGTGGTCTCCCTGCTGAAACCGGGTAGAGAAGCGAACGAACTCGGCTCATACAGCCCGTTAGCGCTCCTCAACACAATATTTGCAGCGGCGCTGGCCCGGAGGCTTGCATCACTAGTCCCCACTCTGGTACACTCTGATCAGAATGGCTTCGTACCCACCCGGAGCACGTCCTACAATCTACGCCGCTTTTTCAGGGTCCAACGATATGCAACCCCGACCTGGCCACGCTCGGGGTGCATCGTGCTTGATCTGGAAAAAGCGTTCGACTCGGTGGAATGGCCATATCTCCTCCGAGTCCTCGAGAAGTACGAGCTGGGCGATGCCTACGTCCAGATGGTGGGACTCCTCTATCGAGCGCCCGAGGTCCGGGTCCGGACTGGACGGTTGTTCTCCGACAGGATCCGCATCGGGAGAGGTACCAGACAGGGCTGCCCCCTCTCCCCTATATTATTCGCCTTGGCGATGGAGCCATTGGCGGAAATGCTCCGTGTCTCCGGAAACACCTGGGGCATCCCACTAGCGGATGGCATACACTCGGTGTCTCTGTATGCCGACGATTTATTTGTAGGTAACAAGGACCCCCTGGTACGGATAGGTATCCTGGGACAGGGTAAACAATATATGAAAAATAACACTCCCAGGCGTACACTGCAGAAATTACACAATAGATTTAACAAACAAACTAGTTCGGTTTAGAAAAAATACATTTTTAATTTGATTAAAAGAAAATATTAAAATTCAGTGCATTGGTCATAATTGATAAAATAACAATACAGTGATACATATGTATTCATAAAGCAGATTAAAAAGAGGTTAGATGGCATCCGGTCGACGCGTTTCGACATACAAAATATGCCTTCATCAGGACTTTTACCATCAAAATTCTAAGTTAGTATTTGTAGTTCGTGGATACTACTGTGACCGTGATGTAATGGTAATGGATCAAAAGTGTAGTCGCAACTCCTCAAAAATCGACTTTGATGTATAGTTCGTCTGGGGTCTAGTAACTCAGTTGAATGACACCATAGAACAGTAGTGTATTAAAACATTCTTAAAATAAAAGCGTTGTTTGCCGGTTATTATGGTCCTTTCTCGCAATTGCTTGTAAATCTGCAACAGATATGGCGTGGGCGTCTATATGTTGACTCTGTTCAAGGAACGTCTCCTTATAATTGCGCAGCAGTTTTTGTAAAGACGGCGTATTTTCCTCTATAAACGCGTGTTGGGGTTTGGAAAGCCGGCGTCTTGATGTAGACTGGGTGCCGGGTTGACGTTCAAAGTCAAGCGAAAGGGCTCTTTCTTGAAACCTGACCCGCTGGCGGAATATCCGGATGAAGCTGTTCCTTCTTGCACTGCCGAATTAGCGTGCGCTTGACTTTTATCGTTCACCCGGCACCAAGTCTACATCAAGACGCCGGTATTTTATATCCGAACACGCGTGTCAGAGTGCAGCTGTTCCCGCTTGCGCTCACGAAATAACGTGCGCTTGACTTTGAACGTCAACCCGGCACCCAGTCTACATCAAGACGCCGGCTTTCCAAACCCCAACACGCGTTTATAGAGGAAAATACGCCGTCTTTACAAAAACTGCTGCGCAATTATAAGGAGACGTTCCTTGAACAGAGTCAACATATAGACGCCCACGCCATATCTGTTGCAGATTTACAAGCAATTGCGAGAAAGGACCATAATAACCGGCAAACAACGCTTTTATTTTAAGAATGTTTTAATACACTACTGTTCTATGGTGTCATTCAACTGAGTTACTAGACCCCAGACGAACTATACATCAAAGTCGATTTTTGAGGAGTTGCGACTACACTTTTGATCCATTACCATTACATCACGGTCACAGTAGTATCCACGAACTACAAATACTAACTTAGAATTTTGATGGTAAAAGTCCTGATGAAGGCATATTTTGTATGTCGAAACGCGTCGACCGGATGCCATCTAACCTCTTTTTAATCTGCTTTATGAATACATATGTATCACTGTATTGTTATTTTATCAATTATGACCAATGCACTGAATTTTAATATTTTCTTTTAATCAAATTAAAAATGTATTTTTTCTAAACCGAACTAGTTTGTTTGTTAAATCTATTGTGTAATTTCTGCAGTGTACGCCTGGGAGTGTTATTTTTCATATATTGCCGACGATTTATTGTTATATGTTAGAGACCTCACACGCATACCAGCGGCGATCACAGACATCTTTCGGACATTTGGAGACATGTCGGGACTCCACGTTAACTGGGCCAAGTCGGGAGCCTACGCATTCGATGGCGAGATGCCACAGTGTGATGTGCGCATGATGGGGGAGACGCTCCGATGGCACCCGACGGTATTCAGGTACCTAGGGATCTTAATCTATCGAGACCCCGTGGATCTCCTGGAGGGAAACCTAGTGAGAGCCATATCCTCGCTCACAGCCCAGGTCACGTTCTGGAACTCCCTCCCACTGAATGTGCCGGCCAGAGTGGCACTAACCAAGATGATAATGCTTCCCCGGCTCCTCTATTATTATACTAACCTACCAGTGTATGTGCCGGCGCGCATATTTAAGGGATTGGAAACCCTCACCAGACGCCTCATCTGGAATAAGGGGAGACCCCGGGTAGCACTGAAGACCCTGTACGCAGCCACAGACGCTGGAGGCTTAGCGGTTCCCAATCAGGAGCTCTATTACTTAGCAGCACAGCTGCAATGGGTCGCCTACTGGCTGAGCGGTAAGAACCTGATGGACACGGCCACCGCCGACACCACCCTATCTCCCGTACAGGTGATAACGCTCTTCCACCCCCTAACGCAGGGCCGGCCCCCCACGCAGGTCCATGTGGCGGTAGCAAAACGGTGCTTCGTACGGAGACTCAAGCTCACCAAACATACGGTGCCCTATGCTCCGAACCTACCTCTACTGGGGACTCCCTTGGGCGCTGACACATTGTCCTCGACCGAGCTGCGCAGCTGGACTGCGGCAGGCTTGGACGACCTGGGCGGCCTGTATAGCGACGGAGAGCTGTTGCCCTTCGAGGCCTTGGCCGCGGACACAGAGCTACCAGTGGGTCAATTCCTGGCGCACGCCAGACTCCTACATGAGCTGACGAAGGCATGGGGTGACCTCAGCCATGAGCCGTCCCCTCATCTGCTCATCCAGTACCTACATGTGATGGGCGATGGGTCCCACATTGTGCATTGGCTTGCACAAGCCCTACACAGTCATACGCAATTTTCCTCTCAGAGACTGAGGGAAAAATGGGCGACCGACCGAGGCACAGACTGGACGGACAAACAGTGGGCCGCTATATTAGCGGGCGCCAGAGTTATTCCCCGCAACGCGCGATTCAAAATCATCCAATATTACATCATTCACCGCGCATATCTATCTCCGGACAAACTGAATCGCTACTTTGGACTCGCTTCGTCGGCGTGTCCCAGATGCGGCCTCCTGGACTCGGACTTCCTGCATGCACTCTGGAGTTGCGCTCATCTCACCCCGTACTGGTCGGCGGTCACGGACATGTTGACGGCGGCCACAGGCGACACCCTCCCCAAGACGTGGGAAGTGTGCCTATTGGGACTCTACAAGAGAACCAAGCAGACCAAACTACGGGCGCGTTTTTGGGACTTAGGCCTCATTACGGCCAAGCGTCTTATCACAAGACGATGGAAAAGCGCTGCCCGCCGCGCCCTGCGGACTGGCGTCGCTCTCTTGGCAACTGGGCTTGTGCGGAGAGTGTGTCTCTACACAGGGAGGAAACCGCTGGCCTACGGAAATACCCGATCGCCCAGGACTGGGATGCTACCCTGATCGCATATCACCGAGCGTGCGCCCAAGCCGGCATAGAGTACCGTCCCGACACGGAATAGAGGGGGCCCAATTGCTTGCTGCCCATACCTGGTACAAGCTCCACCGCCCCCCCCCCCGCCCCACCGCCCTGCCCCCCCCTCCTCCCCCCCCCCGCCTCCTCCCCCGACACCTGAGGCCTTACACGACAGAGATGTCCCCTACCGCTCTCCCCCCCGCCTTTCGCCCCCCCCCTCCCCTCGCCCTGCAGCCGCAGCGACACCGCCTCCTCATCTGTCCCCGCCCCTGCGCGACCCACACAGGATACACCACACACAGCTAGGGTTCTAGATGCACTACTACACACGCAAATGCAAGTCCAACAGTTATTGAAATGTTTCTCCCTCCCCCTTGTATTATACTACCCAGTTATACCTTTTGGTTGACACAGAGGCTGTTCATGCTGTACTCATGATAATGCTCGATCCCCCTTCCCTGTTTACGTTTCGCATAAGGCAGACTGGATGCGTCCATGACCAGGAAGCGGGCACCCAGCGACCCATACGACAACAGAGGGTATGATACCGCCTCTACCCGCTGCTGTAATGATCAGGGAACTCAACTTCAAACAATGACTGTTGGCTTTCGTGACCACGCTGGTCCTTTTGCAGTGCTACGACCTGCGAGCACTGCAACATGAGACATTTCCTGGCACCGTCACTTATAGACTAATGCACTTCCATCAGCTACTATTTATTTTCACTCATGTATAACTGACATGTCAACATGTGCTATTTGCTGAGTACCGTTTGTGACAATACTTCATTGTTATGACATTGTATGAATAACTACTGGCTTATCTGTGAAACTAAATAAAGTTTGGGACCGTTGGTCTTTAAAAAAAATAAAAAATAAAGTGGAGTGGCATAGAGTGCTGTAGAGTGTTGTAGAGTGGAGTGTTGTTGGGTAGAGTTGGACCCGGGAACATTTACCTCATTGGTTATGATATGCCCAGGAGTCATTCCCACTCTCTAGCTCGTGCCAGGCATAAATGTGGTACACTTCAGAACACTGCTGGGCCTAAGGAAGTACAGAAGAAGACTGGACCTGCTCTCTGTTACATGTCAGGAATGATGTAATATATACATTTATAAGCAGTTCATGGCCGGGGCATAGTTATACGTAGCTCAGTAAACTATATCTGGTGGATTTCATGTTTTTTCTTTTAACACATTAATAGTTATATTATTACAAGGCTTAACAATTATGTCACTTTAACTTTTCGTTGTATCAGTGAGCTAGATATTATTACCTTACCTAACTATAATGTCACTTAAACCTTTGTTTTTTTAGTAGAAGGTTGCATGCAGGGACTGGCCTCTGGCAGTCTCTGTGCCCAACCCCTGTGAGCAGCGAACCCACTGCCGTGCATGGCCTTTGGCTGTCCATAGTGTAGGGTTGACCTCAAGGCCTGGCCTCAGCAAACACCCCATTACTTGCCAACGCAGCACAGTCAGGCAACCTCCCATGGACAACAACCACTCATTGTTTTTGATTTTTTTTCTCTGCACTGCCGTACACCTGCGGGACCACATAGGAGGACTGCGCTGGGGCCCACAAAAGTACTGTGGGACAAATTAAATAAAACAATTTTTTTGGGCCCTGGAAAAGTCCTCTAGCCGTGGGGTCAGGATACCCTATCATGCCCCCTTATGGCTTATTTTATTTAAGTTTAGGACACACAGACTAAGTGCCTGTGTCCTGTAATGGCTAGCTCAGCATTTCTGTTGATGTGTGGCCAGCCAATTAGCTGCTCGTTATCAGGGGACTGGCATTGGCCCTATGGTACTGAAGTGGCTGATAGGAAAAAGCCGTATTTGCCAATCAGAATGCTCTATTTTTTTAATTAATGGTACCACAGGAGGACCAGCTGTCCAGATATCACTAACTTTTGAACTATCATTTCTCAAAAACGGGTTAACAGATTTACAACAAAGCACAAAAATTGTGCTTTCTGAGTAAAGAGCTAACTTTCTGTCAAGTTTGGTGTAATTCCATTTGGCCTTTTTTTCTAAATCTCTTCTTAAAATTCCTAAGGGGAATTGCATGGGGAAAACGTGTTTTTGGACCCCCCTTTTACTCAGCTTCCACTGGAGGGATCACCCAGAAACGTTCGAGGGTGGAGCTGCAATGGATCTATTTTCTTTTTGCACAGCTTTGTGAAGATTCACCAAGGGGCATCAAAGTTATTAGCAAAACAATAAATGCTTTTCCCATGGACACAGTGGTAATTGCCATATACATCTAAGTCCACCTCTTGAAGATGTGACAGGGAAGGTGAGAAGGAATGCGAGCCACTCCAAATACGGGTATGCTTCCGTGCTCCTCTATTAAAGGTAGAGAAAGTAACGCGTTTTGACTCAAGAGTCTAGTTCACACAGATTTTCGTTCAAACTGTGATACCTATATAAACAAACATAGTCAAAGATGGACTCATGAAACAGTACGTACAAACACCCAAATGCACACAATGACAGTTTCGACTCAATAGAGTCTAGTGCAGGCGTGCAACACCCATTGGACTCACCGGGCTTCAGCCCCCCGTCGTGTGTGGCAGCCCGGGATGAGACAGATCCCGGGTACACACAGAGCCGCACCCGAACGTTTTACAGGTCTTTAAAAGACCATTTGAATGTTAATTAGGCCTTGCTGTTGTTTCACCCCTTGTTGGAGGCCCTGCAGCTCCACTCTGCCTACTGATTAAAGGTTCAGCCCCCCCTGAAATGTTTTCTTAGCCCCCCCGAAATTTGGCTCTAGTTGCGCCTCTGTTCTAGTGCACACAAATTTTCCTTCAAAGTATGACACCTATAAAAACAAACATAGTCAAAGTTTGGCTCATAAAAAAGTATGTAAAAACACCCCAGTGCGCACAATGACAGTTTCGACTCAATAGGGCCTAGTTCACACATGTTCCTTCTAAGTGCGACACATATATAAACAAACATAGCCAAAGATGGACTCATGAAACAGTACGTAAAAACACACAAGTGCACATAATGACAGTGATTTTTCCAAAAGCAAAAAATATTATAAAATGTATTTTGCCAAAAGTAATAAATGACCCACAGATATACCATAATAGTAAGCAAATAATAAAGTAAACAACATTTTATCACAATAATTCATTTATGTGATAGACAAGGCAGAAAGGCTAAATATAGCTCTCTCTGTCCACTGTGAATCTATCTTTCCTAAGGCTCTCAATAAAAAAATTATGATTATTCAGATTATACATATGAAATAAGTATGAAAAAAAAGAACTTCTACACCATCCTCTGCAGGTTACATAAACAAAAGGTAAATCTCTGTCAGAATAAATTAACGCTATAATAGCCAAAGGCTTATTTCATAAATATTTCGACATGTCATAGTGAGGGATCCATCCACAAAAATGTGCAATCAAACAGGCAATGCATAATTGTTCTAATCAGTAATCCATAATTACAAATGCGATCAAAACAAGAGTAATTCATCATATGAATAATTCATTCATAGATAAGGGAAAACGATAAGAAACTCGTACCCACGGGATGTCATTGCTTGGGGGGAGTGCTCCAAATCAGTCACAGCAACTCCAAACCATTGAGCTGAACCTTTTTTCTGATGTCTCTAACCACTGTGTGCTCCTTCATGTCAGGCCTTTTGCTTCATAACTTTTCATGATAAACAGATCAGGCCTATCCCCCTGAGTATTGGCTTGCTGCAATAGCCAACTCAGTCCTTGTAAATAGAGTATAGACTTTCCAAAAAGATAGAAAGTGATATACAAGCATTCTTTTTCAGTGTAATCAGGCAACTTCTGTCTAATCAATTACTGTACTAAGGGCAATCAAAAAATGGGTACAGGCACCCCCCCCTTCTCAGTAGTGCTTCTGGAAGCAGTTTCTCTGCTCATCATGTAAAGTCTAATGACAGCTGCGTTGCAAGCCAGACTTTAAAAAGGTCTCTGGCTCAGGCAATACAAATATTTTCTTTCTTTTCTTTTGCTTTACTTTATTCCTTGATAAAGGTTCAAGTTAGAACACACGCAGACCCTCTATGTACCTTTCCAGTAAATATAGTACCAGGTAGCGAATGACATTGAAAAGAAAGGGACCTGGTGGGTGAATTTTGGGATACTTCATGAAAAATGCACATTGGTCGTGTGAATACAAAACACTTAGGGGCATATTACCAACAACTAGCGATAATTTTTGTCTCTAACTTGTTTAGAGACAAAAATTATCGCCGCACATCGGCGATTTTTATCGCAGATAAACCTTGCTATTAACAAGGTTTATCACAAATGCGATAAAAAACGGCCGAAATGCATGAATATCGCTGAAAAGTCAGCGATATTCATGCATTATCGAGCAAATGCTCTTAGCCACGTTATCCACCTCCCATTGGATAACATGGCTAAGAACTGCTCAGGGCAGGTGTTAGCTTTTGGAGATATTCCCGCTTAGCGCGAATATCTCCAAAAGTTGGTAATAGGAGAAAGCGATGTTAGCGACTGTTTTCAGTCTCTAACATCTTGGCACGCCCACTTTGCATCTCATTAGTGATAAATATCACTGACATGCAAAGTGGGGCCCAAGATGGTCGCTATCTCCTACTAGCTGTCGCTAACTGGTGTTAGCGAAAGCTTGGTAATAGGGAGATAATTTTATCTCCGCTTTCTTGGCTTTTAAAGCCAAAAAAGCGGAGATAAACCCCCTTGATAATATGCCCCCTAGTTTCCGAATGCTCTCTTATTCAAGAATGGAAACATACACCAAGCTATAGTAGTATCCCTCTGCAAGGAATGATATCCTGATATTTAGACAGCTTTGGAGCTCACGTAGTACCTCTCTAATTGGTTTTTACCATGCACTTATTTCACAGTAATGAGACATTGAATGAATTAATTCCATTTATTAAACATACTAATTATTCCGAAGTGCAACTGGAGCACACAAAATATGCCTTTCTGGATTTAGGTTGAAGCTGAGGAAAGCCTACTGTTTAATATCTTAACAAAATTATCCAGAGAATCAAGAAGTCAGGAAGGACTTGGACAAGGTTAGACTGGCAAGATAAATACTGGCCACCAATACGACATTTGCAGATCTTGCTTTGAATAAGCAAATCTGCCTAGGAGAAGCAAAGAGCAAGAAAGAATATAAGGGTGAAAACAATGTTAAAGAAACATAGGACTTTTGCCTGCCATGGCTCTGCGACATAGAGAATCACTTGTAAATATACAGCTTTGGGAATCTGGTCAGGCCCGGCTCCAGGAATTTTTATTTGGGTGGGCCAAGGGTGCATTTGGGTGGGCCACTGCGGGCTCGATTTGTCGCATATATGTCTAGGCAGGCCTGCTTCAGGGCCCTCCTTTATCTATTCTTAGCCTTACAAGGCCCGGTAAAACGCATTCTTTTCCAAATCTCTTTCTAAATATTATCACTCTCAAAAAGTGTTTTTTCCATGTAATGCTCCTTTTGATGGGAAGAGGTTTCTGAGGTGGGAGTATCAGGCAAGTGACACTTCACGGGCTCCCTCTGTGGGAGCCTTCAGGGAGAATCCCTCTTCATTACTACCTCCACCTGACCACGGACTCTGCAACGCACTCCCATACAGGTTTGAATATCCACTACTCCTCTCCAGTGCACCTTATGTCACAGCAGACCTTGGGCCCCAGCCCCATATCAGGCACCATCGGGCTCCACTTTAATTTTTCCCGTTAAAAACATTAGTAAAATCACCTTCAAACTTAAAACATTGAATAAAGTAGTAAATATAATTAGCATGCACTTTAAAGTATGTTCCACAGTAACCCTTATAACCCAACAGCTAATTAAATAAACAAACACAGAAAGGCTGGCTTCAGCGCTGCTGCGAAAGTCTTTTTTGGCGCCGCACCAATAACCTCTTTCTCCGTAAATCGCCTTTACTCCCACCTTCCAACAGTGCCCCTCATCTCTCAATGCCCCCCTATTGACCTCCGCCTTGGATTCCCTCACAGCCACACGCCACAAGTGCCCCTCATCTCTCCCTAACTACCCCCTCCACCCCATGACCTCTTCCTCGGATCACAAAACAAAAAAAGCGAAGTTCTAACTATACCATTCATGTTTGTATGCAGCTCTTTGATGACAGTTCATTGGTTACTGTCCTATGTAAGGATTGTAACTTCTGAACTGCAAGTAACACAAGGATCTCTATAACAAAGGCAGTAACCCACTGAGCTAACCAGGGCTTTAAGTGGGCCGGGTTTCACTGGGTCTGAGCACAGGCAGTTTTTTAAGGGGGCCACGAAACGGGTCTCTATCGGGCTCCGTTATGTGCGCTGGTCACAGGTAGTCCGTTTTTTTCCGAACTGCAGTGACAGCAGTCTGCTGTCACTGCAGTCTGGAAAAAAGTGCCAGGGCACAAAACAGAGCCCGATAGAGACCCGTTTCGAGACAGCAGGCACATCGGTGTATGCTGCTCACACTACTCACAAGTGGAAAGTTACGGCATAACGTCATGCCAGGTGAGCGTTGTAGGGAGAAGGGAAAAGGAAATCCTTTACAGAGAGTCATTTTCTCTCTGGATTTCCCTTCTCTTTTTGAAACTCAGGAGCAGCAACATTGTTGTGGTGTCATCAGGGCTTTAAGTGGAAGCTTTTGCAATATTATATACAAGCCATAGTTGCTGGTATTTATCTTATGCAACTAACAACCATTGACAAAGCCAATAGTCCTGGCTTGTAGGTATGATGTTACTTGTTGTATCATATACCTGGATACAATGACAAACAGCAAAATACAAGTCGGGCCGCACACTGCTAAACACAGATTTTTAATGTACTGTTTTTAAGCCACGTCCTCAATTACATTGGCCACGCCCCTTTGAGAGACCCCCCCAGTTTTTTGATCCCACTTAAAGCCCTGAATTTATCCACATAAAATACAGTTCATCAGCATTTAAAAACTACTAACAGACAAATGATTGCTCTCCGGCAGGATCATTAATCACCAGCGTTATCTGGGCATTTTGTATTATTATTGTTGTCCTGCATCAGCCATGATAATGATAAAAACTGTTTAAATTAAGCACACACGAAGTATTTGTCCTGCTGGGCCTGTGCAGATTTTAAAAAGAAAAAAAATTTAGTAACGCATTCTCTTACCTACTCCATGAGTCAAACTTTGTGTCACAGCCTTATGTGATAAGCCAAGGCAGGGGTCAGGAAAGGTGAATAGAAATAAACAAATTTTACAGAGACTTTTCAATACTGGGCTGATAATCCGTAGCTAACATCTGCTTCAAAACATGGACCCTAAAGACTGCGGTTGTGCCACCGGTGGCTCTTGTTCATGTACTGGGTCGTGCAAGTGTGAGAACTGCAAATGCACATCCTCGAAAAAAAAGTTGCTGCTCCTGTTGCCCTCCCGGATGCGATAAATGTGGCCAGGGGTATGTGTGCATAGGAGGATCGGCGGAGAAATGCAGCTGTTGCACATAATTTGCAAATTGGCTTATTCAGTGCCCATGGAGTTGCTTAACACACAAAGAATTACACTTTTTGATTTATTTTTCTTTCTTGTGCAAATGAGCAATCTTAAATGTACATATTATATATTTGTATATAAATGTTCTGCTAATAAAGTAACCTGAAATACGGAAATAAATAAATAAACAAACTTCTTTTCTCCTGCGCTACATAGAAAAGGAAATATCAATGCAGCATGACAGTAGGCAAAGGTTACCAAAGGTTACCGTTGTGAAAGAAAGGATTTGTCGCCTTTTGCCATGCAGAGATAAAGTGGTGAAAAAATAAGCAAAGCCTTGTTAACATGTAAATGGTCTTGTAAAGACCTGTGAAGTACTCGGGGCGGCTGTGATAATCTGTAAAACTGTCCGTGCGTGCGCCCGGAGAAGCTGTCACGGCCCGGGCTGACACACAAGAAGGGGGAGGGTTGTAGCACTTTGATCCCAAAGGCGTTGCCCCCCTGTCTTTAAGGCCTCACTGTGAGAGCCAAGGATCCTGTTTGGGTGGGCCAGGCTCATGTTTGGGTGGGCCTGGCCCACCCGGCCCACCCGCTAGAACCTGGCCTGAATCTGGTACACACTTTATGGATGGTTGGATTATTATTATTATTATTAGTGTGTTTTGTAAAGCGCGCAGCTGCCCCAACGGGGCATCCCGGCGCTGGGAGACTCTGAGAACTAGAGGGACAGGTCAGAGGTACCAAACTAGGAAGAAAAAAGAAGGGTTTTAAGGGATTTACGGAATGCTGGTTCTGTCTGGCATGTGCGAAGAGCTAACGGAAGCTTATTCCAGTGCTTGGTGGCACAGACCACAAAGGTTTTACCACCAGCACGGGAACGCTTAAATCGGGGAGTTTCTAGGAAAAATAGGGAGTTGGAGCATAGTGCCCTAGATTTGACATAAGGGCGAAGAGTATTTTTCAGATGGGCCGACTCATTGCCTTTAGATGCACGGAAAGCCAGCGTCATTGCTTTAAAGACGCATCTTTTCGCAATGGGTAGCCAATGCAGTTTACGGAGGTGAGGGGAGATATGATGTCTGGCAGGAATTCTCCCCACCAGCCGGGCGGCGGCGTTTTGAACCATCTGCAATTTGTAACACAGGCCTGCTGTATGGTGGGGAAGGCCTAAAATAAAGCAAACAGGAGATATGAAGTTTCACATAAAGACAATGAGAAACACAGAGATAGAGAGAAATCCCAGAGTCACATGATAGCAAATTCCACGTCTTCCAGCATGTTGTTGGAAGAATTATTAAGATCTTTCTGGCTTGCTGTTGGAAGAATCAGTAAGATCTTTCAGAGCACTCTGAGACAAAAGATTTGATTTGAAGTTACTTAGTTGATTTGCAGGTTGAGTTGAGAGAGAGATTAATTTAAATTGACCCTCAATTTAGTTATCGAGAGTGATAGGAGGCAGGGGCTCAACTAGACCCGCCTTTCGGAGGGAGGGGTTAACTCTTCAGTCACTGGGGAGGGACAAGCATTTCAAGCAATGTAGGCAGAGATATCTGCCAACCTATCGTCCGTCTTATTCAGGTTGCATGTCCATAACACTGCCCGTGTTAGATATGAGAATAAAGGCGAGCTCACAGACTTCTTTAAGATAGAGACCAACGTATGTTAGGGTTGTATGCTGGCACCAACACTGTTTACGTTTTACATTAATGATCTAGTAAAAGCGCTTGATTTTCCTAGCAATGATGCATCTAAATTGGGCCTACACAAAATCACAACACTGTTATTCGCAGATGACACACTCTTAATTTCTAAAATTCCGTGTGGTCTACAGGCAATAGTTGACCATTTTTTAATGTTTCTGTAGCGTTCGGGCCTTGAGCTCAATATTAACTGAACTAAATTGATGGTGTTTAATCCTTATAAATCAGGCAGAACTAATATTTTGGTGCAGGGCATGCCCCTCGAACAAGTTCAGGAGTTTGTGTATTTGGGGGTCTGCTTAACACACAGAATGAGCTGAACCATGCTCATTTGCAAGAGCTTTTTGAAACTTCAGCAAGAATCTGATGCTGTGTCCAAAATGCATAAGAAAGCCCATGCATGTTCCCTTGCTCCTGCAGTGGAGCTGATTTATAACCTAAAAGTCAAAAGCTCAGTTCTGATTGGGGCAGAACTCTGGGGTCACACAAGGGTTGATGATCTCTGCAAAATCGAAAACAGGCTTGTCAGGAGTCTTCTTAATCTCCCGCAGAGTGCCCCGTCTTCTCCAACTCATGGATATTAGTATTTATCTGATTACTCGTAGTGTTTTTTTTCCCTCATTCGCCTCTAACCCCAGACAACTGGGAGACTGGCAGGCTGCCACTGTTGCTCAGTTACGAGACGTAGGCCCGCGAGGTGCAAACCCCGCATCTCTGTCACCCACCTACCAGTGGCAGACAAACCCCCTTCCTGTTGCTGACCTCTCGTTGTCGAGGAGAGGATGGTCATACTCTCTTCTGATTACTTAAAACTGGTGATTGTTGCTGTGAGCCTTTTTGCCATTGGAGACCAATACTGAAGAGATGCAACACAGCCTAACACAGTCTGAGAGCTTCCCGTGAGGCTTAATCATAGGATCAAAGGATTATGTAAATGATCTTAACTTCGCAGAATAGATAATTGCTATTTAACCAGGACGCCAATTTATCAGGAAATCCCAAATAACCTTCTTCCTGCTGTTCCCCAGTCTGGCTAAATCAGTTTTAGAGGTTTGATTACTCTTAGTGTTATCCCCAGACCCATTATGTACTGGGATAGGCTATGGATTACAGATGAATTGGACTCCTTTAGAGTCTTGATTAAGGTGCTTCTAACATATCCGGATTGTAAAGAAATCCCTTTTGTTTGCCTACATCAAACACATGCTCTATGAGAAAGGCTTGCCTTCCGTTTGGGACACCCCGGATACGGCTAAGTTAGTTTCTTGCGCCTTGGTCAAAGACCATTTAAAGGAGCATCTGTGGTTGAGTGAAAGGAAGTGCCTAAAGACTGGGAGCCTAACAGACTCGTTTTTATATCTCAAGATCATCTCTGCATATGAACAGTTTTTGACACTCTCCCAGGATGTACAACATTGCAGCTTTATCTAAAATGGAGGTATGGGGTTTTGCGTGTGAACAGTTATTTTGCTTAATGGAGTGTGAAATATTGTAGCTTGCCCTCCTCCCAAGGCTGTTCTGATTGTTTCAGAGAAATGACGATGAGCGCATCGTGTGCGGATGTCATTTCACTTAAACCAAAACTGAAATGAGCCGCAAGTCTCATTTCAGTATCACTGCACATGTGCTTGTGGGTATATCTCAGCCCCAAAACACGTAGATAGACGGGAGAACTATCGTTGGAAAGGGCAAAATCTCCCCTTTCCAAAGGTAGCCCTCCCTAGTAGATCCCTGCTTTGGGATTGCAGCAGTACTGCAGTCCCCAAGCAGGCATCCACCCAGTAGATACTAGGGAGGAAGGAGCAGCCCCTTGGGCAAGGGCTTTTGCTCCCACCCAATGTTTCCATAAATGTTCAGTCTTTCTGCCCTCCCTGGGGGGCAGATGGGTTTAATATCCCCCGTTCTGCTCCCCCGGGGGGAAAGAAAGCCCATCAGTAACCCAGGGATTACTTCTTTTCATAGTTCAGGGGTGGAGGCTGCCCAAAATGGGGATGCCAATGTCCCACCCACCAAAGCCACAGTCTTTCTGACATCAAGGAGGCAGATGGGGGCAATAGCCCCTGATCTGTCACCTGGGGGGGCAGAAAGCACACTATGCACCAGAGATTATGTTGGGTTTTTTTATATGTAGGGATGGCGGCTGCCCAAAATGGGCAGGCCAAGGCCCCCACCCCAAATGAAAATTGCCACAGTCTTTCTGCCCCCCTCAGGCAGATGGGGGCAATAGCCTCTTATCTGCCCCCCAGGGGGACAGAAAGCCCACTAGGCACCATGAATTATGTTGGGTTTTTTTTATACGTAGAGGTGGCGGCTGCCCAGAATGGGCTTGGCAATGCCCCAACCCCCTCAAAACAATTCTCCACAGTCTTTCTGCCCCCCCTGGGAAGCAGATGGGGGCAATAGCCCCTTCTCTGCCCCCCATGGGAGTATAAAGCCCACTAGGATCCAGGGATTTTTTTTATATACGTAGGAGTGGGGGCTGCCCAGAATAGGCATGGCAATGTCCCATCCCCCAAACACAAATGGGACAGTCTTTCTGCCCCCCTGGGGGGTATATGGGATTATTACCCCCGTTCTGCCCCTCTGGGGGGAGGCAGAAAGCCCACTAGACAATAGTTTTTGTTTTAATAAAAGAGGTGTAGGTGCTAGCCACAATGGGATTGGCAACTCCCCCACCTCACATAAATGGGTACCAAAGCGTTCCTGCTTCCCCTAAGGGATAGGTGAGGCAATGGCCCCTGATCGTTTTGTAATAGATCATTTTTATGTCTCCACAATAGGTTTTGGGCCCTTGCCTGTCATGGGTACTTGGCCCACCCACACAAGTGAGGTACCATTTTTATTGGAAGACCTGGGGAAACGCTGAGTTGTAGGAAATTTGTGTCAGCCCAGTGATCTCTGAACTTTCCCACACAGAAATGTGGGAAAAATTTGACTTTGTTTCAGCTAAATTTGAGGTTGGCAGGGGAGTCTGGGTAGGAAACCTTTAGAGGATCCACGCAAGTCGCACCTCCATGGACTCCCCCAGGTGTCTAGTTTTTAGAAATGTCTGGGCTTGGTAGGGGTTCGTAGACGGCTGCCGAGCCTGGGATCAAAAACAAGGGTGACTCCCTTGCAAAACAAGGTCTTTTTGTAATTGATCATTTTGAAGTCTCCACAGTACGTTTTGGGCCGTTTCCTGTCACGGTCATGCACTAGGCCTTACCACACAAGTGAGGTACCATTTGTATCAGGAGACTTGGGGGAACCCTGGGTGGGTGGAAGATTGTGGACCCACGCAGATTCCAGAACTTTCCATCACAGAAATGTGGGGAAAATGTGTTTTTTTAAAAACAAAGTTTGAGGTTTGCAAGGGATTCTGAGTAACAGAACCTGGTGAGACCCACACAAGTCACGCCATACTGGATTTCCTTGGACGTTTAGTTTTCCAAAATGTATAGTTTTGCTAGGTTTCCTTAGGTGCCAACAGAGCTGGGGTCCAAAATTCACAGCTAGGCACATTGCAAAAAAAGGGTCAGTTTTCACTGGAAAAATGTGTTGTGCCACGTTTTGGGTAGTTTCCTGTCGCAGGCACTAGGCCTACCCACACAAGTGAGGCACCATTTGTATCGGGAGACTTAGAGGAACACAGAATAGTAGAACAAGTGTTTTTACCGATTGACTTTCTTTGCATTTCTGCCTTCCAAATGTCTGACAATGTGTAAAAAATGTCATTTTGAAAAATGGCCTCTAATGCACAATAGTATGGGTATCCACAATTTTGGAGATGTGCAAATAATTACTGCTTCTAAACTCTACATTTTGTTCCCATTTTGGAAAGATATAGGTTTCCTCAATACCTATTTTTCACTCTTTATATTTTATCAAATGAATTGCTATATACCCGGTACACAATGAAAAACCATTGCAAGAGCGCAGCTCAGTGTACCTCGAGTTCTGGGTGAACCTACAAGTCCTATATATCCCGTCAACCAGAAGGGGCTAGTGGACAAAACAATATATTGCTTTAAAAAACATAGGCACAAATGGATGTTTTTTTCAACTCAATTTCAATATTTTTTTTATTTTAACTGTTAGATTCTATAGAAAAACCTTAAAGGATCTACACAAATGACTGCTAGTGAATTTGGGATTTTGTCTACTTTTCAGAAATGTACAGTTATCCGGGATCCATTATTGCTTTCATACCCATTTCTACCACTAACTGGAAGGAGGTTGAAAGCACATAAAATAGGAAAAACAGGCTATGTCCCAGTAACATGCCATAACTGTGTAGAAATATTAGGTTTTCTGACAAATGTCTGCCTGTGCCTGAAATCTAAGAAAATTGTGATGTTGTCATTACAAATCTTTTGTTGATACCTTTTGCAGGGAAAAAACTTAAGCTTTCTTCTGCAGCAATTTTTCCCCATTTTATTGAAAATACTAAATTAAGTTGTTTTTTGGCTAATTTCTTGTTCCCCTCCATAGAAATTCACAAACCCTAGGTACTTTTAGAATCCTCAAAATGTTGGAAGAAAAGGGCGCACATTTGGCATGAATACCTGATGTGGACAAAAAGTTACAGGGGCCTAAGCATGAACTACCACAAATAGCAAACAAGCATTGTCATAGCCAATAGGTCTCACCTTTGGGACCTTATAAGTGTTTAGCTATGCAACAGTTGATGTTGTTGTACTGTGGTTCCGTGAGAATCGTAATGATGTTTTGGACTTGTTCGAATATGGACGAGTTTGGTATCTATGAACCGCAAATGACGAGTTTAGTGGGTGTACGCGTTTTCGCTACTCTACTTTGCAGCGTTCGTCCTATTCGTGGGTTTCTCCATCTGAACCCACGGGTTCCATTTTAGATACGGCATCCATTTTGTTTCTTGCCCTCACGTAGCCGGCGAACGGACGATGTTCGCTTCATGACCCTGGGATTCCCAAACCCTTGCGGAAGACACATGTTCTCTTGAGTGTGTCTTTATGACTAGGGGATGATACGGAAAAGGCAGATGGCTCCGCTCGAGGCTCATCTTGCTGTGCCGGTCTATTGTTTCAGCCTAGCATGCGTTAGGCTCGAATCCTTTGATCCTGTGATCACGCTTCCGATATTGCCCCCTACACTCTTTTCAATCTGTTGTCTGTCTTTGTCTTCCTTGCACCTGTTTCTGTCTCTTCTCTCAGCTCGTTTACGGCTAGAGTGGAATGTGCTTAATGGTGGGATAACGTACTTTTACAGTTGGGAATCGGCGATGTTACTGTAATTATGTTCCGGGCTCCTGAAAACATGAATGCAACCCTTTTGAAGTTTACTGTGGGAACTGAGTTGTAACCTTTTGTTTGCCATGTTGTGCAATGACGAAGAAGTGTATAAAAGGAGCGATTCACTTTTGCAATTCGAAGCAGACTCTCAGAACCTACACTTTGTTGTACTTCTTGCGATCTCTGTATCCCTGCAGTAAATAAACGCTGATCTTTGACGCTGAAGGAAGTGTCCCGTGTCTCTGTGATTTGTACGCCGGAACAGGTAACCCACGAAGGTTTCAGGTGTTGTCCCCTGGCACCGCTGGGCCTTAGAATAGCCCAGTCCTTCAGTTGGCGCCCAACGTGGGGCGACATCAGTGGTACCGGTCCAAAGCCCGACGATCGTGAGGAACTTCGTGTGAAATCTCTGAGGGAAGGTGCACCCTGCTTCATCGATCCTGTTGTCGAAATAAGTGGTCCGAAGATTTTTCCCGCAAAGATTCCAGCCTCCTGACGGCTGCGACGGACTGATGCCCTGACTTTCGACCTGTTTTGGCGCCTGGCGTAGTCCTTTGTACGGCGAGACGATAGACGGGCCTTCCTGGTGACGCCATTGTTCTTTCAGTTAAGTATTTGTGGGTCGCTCCCAGAAACCTTGGTTGTTGTTGTTGAAACTTGGTTGTTTGCATGGTTCCATTGCATTTGTGGTTCTTAGTTGTTGGTTCTTAGTTGTTGGGTTTTTATTTGACGATTGCAATTGTCAAAAACCGAGGGTCTCGTATTTTTGCGAGGATATCATACTTTGATAGCCCTTGAAGTTTGTAAGCTCGGTTAGTGTGCACGATGCCTGGCCGTAGTATTTCGTTTGGTTTCTTTAAATGTTGCGGCACGGATTCCCGGTTGGAGGACTCATGTCCGATACCTCCAGTTGGAACTCCGGTTTATCAGCTCTATAGTCGACACGGAGTGGGTCCTATTGCTTATAATGAATGTTGGGTCCGCTATACGAAAAATGATGGTGTCCTTAGATGGCCACCCCATGGTAGTTTCGAAACTGAAATTTTAGATAATCTCGAAGCAAAATTGTTTAAGAAGAAAGCTAGGCCGGCCATGTTTGATTCCTTTCGGTTATGGCGCAAAGAGGCCAAACAGAAAGAAATCAAGCAAATAAAGAAAAATAAGAGAGACGGTATCATTACAATGATGCAAAGTGCAGAACAATATCAGCGAGACAAAGACGAGAAGGAAAAGGAAGTTTTTACTAGACTGCATCGTATGGCGGTGGATAAATGTTATCCGGTTTTACCGTCAAGTTCCGATAAGAAGGGAGAGGAATCGACAGAGGATCCTTTGTTATCCTATTTATTAAAATCACCACCTCCTTATGTACAGGGTACTGCAGCCCCTGTTGTTCCTCCTTTCCCTCAACCTGTTGTTCCGGCGGCTGCTGATCAGCCTGTCGTTGGTCCTGTTCCTCTGAATCCTCTTGTTCCTCAAGTTGTCCCTGCTCCCTTACCTGCCCTTCTTTCTACTGCCCCTTTGCTTATACCTTCTCAGTCTATTGCTCCTGCTACTTCTGCTATCTCAGCTACTCCTACTGCTCCTACGTTCAGTCCTCATGTTGTTGCTCCTGTACTTCTCTCCCCTTCTCCTTCTGTTCGTAGTCGTATACCTAATGCTGTTGCTAATCTCTATTCCCCACTTTTCAGACCGATACTTGGGTCCGATGTCTCTGACGTCTCTCAGAGACGGAGTCAAATTCCTGGTGGAAGGGAGAGTGAGACGTTAGTGACTATGGCGCGTAGGTGGATTAGACATCCTGCTAAGTACACTCCGCGCATAGTTTACGATACGTTCTCTCAGTTCAATGAGCCCACACAAAGATTCGTGTTCGAGGAAATGTGTAAATCCTTGAGAGAAGAGTGGGATAATGATGAGGTAGATAATGTACCGCCCGATATGACTGAACTTCAGAATCAGTTTTCGAACGGTATGATTGTTGGCGGTAATGTACGGCGTGCATTAGAGCGTTTGTTAGCTTTTAGATCTACAGTGCCTCCTCGAGTGTCGTTTGACGACGACTCCGATGATTCGAAAGCACAAGCTGGTCAGTATCCCATGCGAGAAGTTCCCCCAGTGTGGATGCCAGGTGATGCTACTGTCAATCCTGCAATTTTGCCACACTTCCAGAGAGTTTGGATACACCTCCCATGGAAGCGTTCGGAAGTTTTGCAGGTGAAACAATCTTTACCTGACCCGCGGAAAAATCCGGCAGGTTATTACAAGGAGTTATCCCAACTTGTGGATGCTACTATTATGAACCTTGCCGATATTGACATGTTGTTTGGTAACGTAGTACCGCAACCGATTTGGGCGAAAATCCGTCAAGAGAATCACGCAGCTGAGTTAGGTGGTGATTGGGCTGCTCTTGTAGCGGCTGACGGACGGCAAGTTGGTGGGGCTAAGCCTGAACAGTTAATCACGGATCTGCCCCAAAGAATCATTACGCTCATGAAAACACTTATGCCAGCGATGAGGGTAAACTGGGATAAATTGTCTGCTTGCAAACAAAAGAAAGACGAGAGTGTCTCCGATTTCTTTACTAGATTTGAGGAGGCATTTATCGATCATAGTGGTCAGGATATGAGCACTGAAGCAGGTCAGCGGTTGTTTGTCGATAAGTTTGTGTTAAATTTATTGCCTGAGCTATGCAACAAATTGAAAAATTCTGAAAGTTCATGGGCTGTTTCAACCACTGCTCAAATATTAGCAACAGCTCAATATTATGAAAATAGGGAAAAAGAAGAAAATGATCGTGCAGATAAGAAAACGAAGGAGCTTAAAACTAAGGTCTTATTGCAGCAAGCATATCCTCCGCGCTCGAATCAAAATGACTCGCAACAGCAATATCGACCACAGGCGCAGTCTTCTAGGACGCAGTCGCGTTCTGACTCTTCTACACCCAGATCTATGCTTGGGTATAATCAATGTGCATATTGTAGGGGTGAGGGCCATTTGAAGTTTAATTGTCCTGTTTTACGTGACCGAAATAATGGTGTTTCGGCCCGAGAAGGTCGTAGTGGTCCTCAGCAGGCATCTCGAGGTAGAGGTCGTGGTACCTCTCAAAATCAGAATGAGCGTTCTACTTCTTCATTGGACTCGAACAATTGTTTTGATCAGCGCGATTCATCGTCCGGTAGATCTGCACAGTATCATGTGGATGACTATTACGTCGAGCATGACATTGGTGCAGACAGCAATTACTAGGACAGCCATAGACAAAGAGAGGGAGTAGTATCAGTTCCGGTTGATCAGAGAGGGCCTTACGTCGCAGTTGCCACATCGGGCGTAGTTGAGCCTTTTCTGTTGGACACTGGTGCAGCGAAAAGTTCCATCATGCATTCGAAACTCCCTGGCGCACCTTTGTCTGGTTTAACGAATGTTTCCGTTGGATTCTCTGGCGCCCCGGTTAGCAATCCAGTTTCTAGCCCTTTGCCCCTTACAATTGGGCCACGTGAGCTAGAGGCTCCCTTGATTTTGACTACTGGTTGTGGTGAGAATCTTTTGGGTCTGGATTTGTTGAAGCGGTTATATGCGACTTTGTACTGCTCTCCTACGGGAGTGGAGCTTACATTAGGTCAGAGAGTGATCTCTCCTATGTACTTGTCAACTGATAAGCTCCCACCGGAATTGAGTTCTCTTCCTGAGTCTTTGTGGGCAACAGGTCCCAATGATGTGGGCCTGTTGGACATATTACCTTATGTCGTCCAATTGAAATCAAATGTGCGATTACCACGTATCCCCCAGTATCGTATCTCTCTTGATGGTGAGCGAGCGCTATTAGCGATCATTTATGATTTGATCAAGAAGGATGTCATTGAAGAAACTCGGGGAAATGTGTGTAATAGTCCTGTGTTATCTATTTTGAAACGAACTGACCCATCCAAACCTCCTGTGTACCGTTTTGTCATTGATTTGAGAGAAGTCAATAAAATCGTGATCCCACAGTTTCCCGTGGTGCCTGACATTACAGCTTTGCTGACCCTGATTCTAGCCTCTGCCTCTTGGTTCTCGGTGATCGATCTGAAGAATGCTTTCTTTAGCATTCCGATTGCTGAGGAAAGCAGAGATCTATTCGGCTTCTCATTAGATGGTCGCAGCACCAGGTTTAAACGCGCTCCTCAGGGCTACTGTGAGAGTCCATCGATCTACAGCCAAGCCCTTAAGAGTCAACTTGATGCGTTTGTATTACCGGCTGGTGCGGCCTTGATTCAATACGTTGATGACCTGTTAGTGGCTGCTGACACTGAGCAGATTTGCAAAACTGCTACAGTATCGCTGTTACAGCATCTATGTGACTTACATCACAAGGTGTCACCTTCTAAGCTACAGTATTGTTGTCAAGAAGTAACCTATTTAGGTCACTTATTCTCAAAGGAGGGAAGAAGGTTGACCCCAGAAAGAATTGCAGCGATTGCTCGAATGACTGTGCCAACAACTCAGAGAGATGTGCGTGCCTTTTTAGGTATCACGTCATACTGCAGACAATGGATTCCAACTTTTTCATTGTTAGCGAAGCCATTGTTAGCTCTCACGTGCAAGGATGTTCCGACTCCTTTGCCTTGGACTGAAGAGTGTCAGAAAAGT
The DNA here is from genome assembly GCF_964263255.1 of Lissotriton vulgaris. NCBI lineage: Eukaryota > Metazoa > Chordata > Amphibia > Caudata > Salamandridae > Lissotriton > Lissotriton vulgaris. The sequence continues at coordinate 1,331,422,741 of NC_141687.1, forward strand.
GTTTCTGAATTACGTGATGCGTTGTGTTCGGCTCCTGTGTTAGGTACTCCTGATTACAGTAAGCCGTTTACACTATACGTTCACGAGAGAGAAGGTTGTGCGTTGAGTGTCTTGACGCAACAATTTGGTGGCAAACAGCGTCCATGTGCATATTTTTCCTCGACCTTAGATCCAGTAGCTAGAGCGTTGCCGAGTTGTCTAAGAGCGACAGCGGCAGCTGCGGTGTCCATTCGACAATCCGCAGGCCTGGTCATGGATAATATGCTTACGGTGATGGTTCCGCATGCAGTTGACACTCTCTTGAATCGAACAAAAACTCAACACTTGACGAGCGCAAGGTTGTCCGGTTATGAGTTGACGCTTTTGGCAAGTCATATACAGATAAAGCGTTGTAATGTGCTGAATCCAGCGACATTGTTGCCGACTAATATGGAATCAGATGATGTAACACCACATGACTGTTATTTAAGAACTGAAGAAGAAACGAAGGGTCGTATTGACCTGAAAAACACTCCATTGGTAGATCCCGATGGTACTTTGTATGTTGATGGTTCATGCTTCAAGTTGCCGAATGGTGATGTGACGACTGCGTATGCTGTAGTGACGTTGAGTACGGTTGTGGAAACTGCGAGATTGAGTCAGAATTCAGCGCAAGCGGCAGAGTTGATTGCGTTAACGAGAGCGTGTGTTTTGTCTAAAGGAAAGCTAGTGAATGTGTTTACAGACAGTCAGTATGCATTTGGCGTAGCCCATAGCTTTGGTCGATTGTGGAGAGAAAGAGGATTTATGACGTCGCATGGCATGAAGATCCAACACGGACAGCTCGTGAACGATCTTTTGGATGCACTTACATTGCCTAAGCAGGTGGCAATCATTAAATGTAGCGCGCATCGAAAGATTACGGATGATGTTGGTCGTGGTAACGCATTTGCGGATGAGATTGCTAAGGAAACGGCTAAGAATCTGACAACTCGAATGTATGTTACTAGTTCGGTGAGGTGGCCGTCGGAGACTGGTATGTGTGAGGACACTGTGGAGAGTGTGAAAGCGATTCAGAATGATGCTACCGAGATTGAAAAGACTAAGTGGAAAGAAAGCATGGGAAAGTTAGACACGCATGGATGTTGGGTTGATTTGTCAGAATATCAGAGGTGGATGTTACCGGATGCATATGTGCTTGCCGTTGTTACTATGGCCCACGGTTTGTCACATATTAGCGCGAAAGGTATATGTAAGTTGTTGTCTCCTGTATGGAAGAATGATGGGATTGCTAAGTGTGCTGAGAGGGTGGTTAAGAATTGTATGGTATGCTTGATGTATAATACTGGCAAGGGCACCCCCACTCCACCTGGTCATTTTGCTCCTCCTACATGTCCCTTTGAAGTTATCCAATTGGACTTCATCCATATGGAGAGATGCAATAACCTGAAATATGTTTTGGTTGTGGTTTGCACGTTCTCCAGATGGATCTAGGCCTACCCTCTTAAGGATAATACTACCCTGTCTACAGCAAAAGTCCTACTGAAGGAATATTTTCCTCGGTATGGAATGCCACAGATCGTATGGTCGGATAACGGAAGTGAGTTTGTGGGAAGTGTGATGAAGAGTGTGTGTAAGGGCCTTGGAATACGTCAAAAATTCCATAGCGCTAATCATCCTCAATCGGCGGGTTTAGTGGAGGGGTACAATGGTACTCTGAAACTAAAACTTGCCAAAATTCAAGCCACGACTGGTCTGTCATGGCCTGATGCACTGCCTCTAGCTCTCTTATCGACCAGGGCGACTGTGCACTCTCGAGTAGGGCTTAGCCCATATGAGATTGTGTTCGGCCGTCCTGCGAACATTTGGGGAGTCCCGAGGCCTAAGCATTTTGACAGTCTTGAATATCCAATGTTGATTGACTATCTTCATGATCTGACTGCTAAATTGAGTTTGATTCATCGACAGGTTTTTGAAGCTCTACCGGCACGAACAGAAGGTCCTGGACATCGGCTCCAACCTGGTGACTGGGTTGTCACCCGGAATTTTGGGAGAAAACGTAATCTCGAGCCAAGATTTGTGGGACCTTACCAAGTTTTGCTGGCAACAAGGACTGCAGTTCGGTTGGAAGGCAGGAAGCACTGGGTGCATGCCACCCATACGAAGAAGGTTCCACTTCCTGTGCCAGCAGAGAACTGGGTAAAAACTGGAGTTGCCCCAACGGAGACCGAGGCCCTTCCACGCTACGTGCCATTCAGTGATGCTCAACCTGTAGAGAACAATTCAATTCAGTTAGATACACCTGCTGAATCATCTGGAATTGTACCTTCGTTTTCAGCATTGGAGAATTCAAGTTCTGAACTGTCATCTGAACGATCGAACACTGTTTTGTCATCTGAACCGTTATTTGAAGAGCAAACTCGACCTGGAAAAAGTCGATATTTTCTTCGATCGCGAGACAAGGATTAATAAAATCTTTTTTTTGTGTTTTTAACTTCACATTACCCCCTCACTGTTGTTACGAACATTGTGAACATTTGCATTTTTCCATTGATTTTGAGTTTTTCAATTCTTGTTTTATACATCATGTGTGTTCCTTTTCTGTACAGCTAGGAGACTTATATTCAATTGAATGTTTATTTGAGAAAACCTATCATCCGGGTTGACCGTAGGGCCGTGCGGGTACCTCCTTCTGTTTAGCAGGTTTCTGACACTAGGTCGGTTACTTTTGTCGATTCCTGGGAACTCCTGGGAATTGATAATCGCTACTCAGAACGAAGTGCGTCAAGAACGTTATGGACGGTTTTTAGAGGATGGAGTTCTCTAAGCTGTCGGAAATAGAGAGGATGTCGGCGCAATGATCCAAATTGCATAAGGTTTTGCGAACAAAATGTTTTCAGTTTCAGGTTTTCATGATATTCCTAACTGTTTCTATGCTACTGATGGGTGGAGTGTATTTTGGAATTCAGTCGTTATTGCCTTCCACTTCACCTACTTCTCCTTCTCATGAACTGAATTCTGTTCCCACTGTTTCTCCACATTCCTTTCATCTTCTGCCCCAACATGAACAGGTTAGACGTGCGGAATTTATGAACAACTCCTTTGTCCAACTTCTTCATCAACATCAGCTGGTGATGAACACTACCAACTGTTGGGTGTGCGGGTTAATGCCACATACCATGGATAAGGGTATTCCGTATTTGGTTCTTCCTTACAGCTCCCAGGGGTCAGCTCGAGCATTTCAAACCATGTTTCGTAGTGCACTAGATTCCTACCCCCGTCGAGAGCCACGCTCTACAGACCTTGGTCCCGGCCCGTACCACAAGTCCTTGGCGATAGCGATTGCTGATTTAGATAGAGATATTTTTGATGCATCGCTTATTCCAGAGGAAGAGGTGCGAGCATACAAGGATCTGAGTGAGGCTGAGTATAGTATGTCAGTGGGTGATAGACAGCTTAAGAGCTCGTCTCCGATCTGGATCGTACCCCACCTCGGTAATTTCTGCTTGCAAGGTCTTGGTCATAATCCGAGAGCTCAGCTTGGGAAGAGTGCTTGTACTGAGACGTACGTTTTACCGATGCTCTCTTCCCCTGTCTTCCTAACTGCCAAGGGTACCTATTTTGTATGTTATGATCGCGCTTATACGTGGTTGCCTCGTGACTTCTCGGGCACCTGTTATATCGCTAATCTATTGCCACCGACTTTCACAGTTGCCTCAGACTATCACAAGACTAGAGTTGTGAGAGGCGTTATTAGCAAAGAGGACACTGCCGGTCAAGAAGCAGGAGATTTCTTTAAGGGGTTCTTGCCGTTTTGGGGACCTATGGTCAATAGTAGGAACCTGAGACAGTTGACTCGTGTGGTAGAATCGACTGCTAACATAACTGCAAGTGCTCTTGGTAATCTGACAGCAGACTTATGACGTTGCAGAACCGTATGGTTCTAGACGTTGTACTTGCAGATAGAGGTGGTGTGTGCAAGGTGATCCATTCGAGCTGCTGTATTTTCATTCCTGATAACGCTCCAACTGTTTATCAAGCCATCTCGAAGTTGCACAAGATCTCCGAGTCCATACACGTGGACGAAGGTGATTGGACGCTTCTAGGATGGTTTTGGGGTCTGATGTCGACTTGGGGTTGGAAGATTCTGATGATCGTAGGGGTTGTTGTGACGTGTCTGTTCACGTGTTGTCTTTGCGTGCAATGTGGTCCTGCCTTATGTGGCCTTTGTGCTACAACGTGTATAAGAAGGCCATCTGTTACCAAAGAGACATTGATGGATAGAATAATGTTCCAGCAACAACTAAGCGATCTGATGAATATCGAAATCGATTCTGATATCAACTAGTGCTTGCCTACATGAGGGCAAAAGGAGCGTCTGAGGTTCCGTGAGAATCGTAATGACGTTTTGGACTTGTTCGAATATGGACGAGTTTGGTATCTATGAACCGCAAATGACGAGTTTAGTGGGTGTACGCGTTTTTGCTACTCTACTTTGCAGCGTTCGTCCTATTCGTGGGTTTCTCCATCTGAACCCACGGGTTCCATTTTAGATACAGCATCCATTTTGTTTCTTGCCCTCACGTAGCCGGCGAACGGACGATGTTCGCTTCATGACCCTGGGATTCCCAAACCCTTGCGGAAGACACATGTTCTCTTGAGTGTGTCTTTATGACTAGGGGATGATACGGAAAAGGCAGATGGCTCCGCTCGAGGCTCATCTTGCTGTGCCGGTCTATTGTTTCAGCCTAGCATGCGTTAGGCTCGAATCCTTTGATCCTGTGATCACGCTTCCGATATTGCCCCCTACACTCTTTTCAATCTGTTGTCTGTCTTTGTCTTCCTTGCACCTGTTTCTGTCTCTTCTCTTAGCTCGTTTACGGCTAGAGTGGAATGTGCTTAATGGTGGGATAACGTACTTTTACAGTTGGGAATTGGCGATGTTACTGTAATTATGTTCCGGGCTCCTGAAAACATGAATGCAACCCTTTTGAAGTTTACTGTGGGAACTGAGTTGTAACCTTTTGTTCGCCATGTTGTGCAGTGACGAAGAAGTGTATAAAAGGAGCGATTCACTTTTGCAATTCGAAGCAGACTCTCAGAACCTACACTTTGTTGTACTTCTTGCGATCTCTGTATCCCTGCAGTAAATAAACGCTGATCTTTGACGCCGAAGGAAGTGTCCCGTGTCTCTGTGATTTGTACGCCGGAACAGGTAACCCACGAAGGTTTCAGGTGTTGTCCCCTGGCACCGCTGGGCCTTAGAATAGCCCAGTCCTTCAGTACCAAGGATATTGTGCTGGATAACTAATTACTTATAAGTTCCCAAAGGCGAGACTTATTGGCTATGCCAGTGCTTGTTAATACACTGTATCCACAGTCCTTGCTGACCATGGCCTGTGGTCATGCACACATGGAGCTCCACTGCAGTAATAAACTGCAGTTTGATCTTTGCACTATACTAATTCATGTGTAAATGTGCACTGATTAGTACATTTGCACTATCGGGCATTTGGGCCACATTTATTTTCACTGTCATGGTGCACTTACATGAAATGTGAGTTCACCTTTGGTTTCCAGCAATGACACCAACACATGCCACATCCACTTCACTCACTGCTTCTGAAGACGGTGCAGGTCACCCTCTGGCAGGTCTTGTCCAGCTCCGTTCTCTCCTCTGCATCTTTAAACACCTCCTCTGCTTCTGAGGTCAGGCGTCTGAGGATGGGCAATATGCGACTGTGATTGGTGGATCTGGTGAAGTTGGAAAGATACAAAAGACGTGTGATTGGGGTTTGGCTTTATCTAAAGCCAGATAGAAGGGGGTTATATAATATGTAGAGTGGCTGTGTGTGAACTGTGAGTGTGTTGATGTCAAGTCCTTCAAGTGTACACTTCTGATGTCATTAGCAGAGAAAGGGCACTGGTGGATGTCTGCTCACCTGAAAGACGTAGCACAGGGTCGGCCACTCTCTATCTAAATCACATAACACAAAGGAGCTCCATTCTCTGCGTGTGACATGTCCCTTGCCTATGACATCACACACTTGTGGAGCTCTCTGCCTGTGACTTCCCACGAAGATGTCTTTCTCTTCTCTATCTATCACATCACAGGCAGGCGTCCGATTCTTTGTCCTGACGCCACACGTCCTCTTCCTACCACACCTCACTTTAAGTGACAATAAAACAGACCGGCTCAAGCCTAGAGTGTCGTCATTAGGACGTACGTGTGCCTACAATGTGCAGAACTTACTTTCGGGTGAGGGGTCTTTAAACCAAACAGATCGTTTTCAGGTTTAATCCTGATTGTGTTGTAATTTTTTTTTAAACCTTACTTCTCACATTTTTTAAGGCATATCTGGGATGATGTATTGTTGTTGCGTTCAGAACCATCACATTGTTGTCGGGAACTACGTAGAGAATCACACTTAACATTTTAAAGGACACTGGTAACTTCAAAAACATGCCCTGGGCCCCATTCATTATTTTTGTATTTTCTTAAGACTTATCTACACACCACCAGGTGATTAGATTGAACAATTTGTATAGTGCGCTCTACAGAGACAGATCTGTCTCTAGGCCCCTGAAACAACAGGGATGTTTAGAACCAAACGCAGTGGTGTCACAACTTTGACTGGGGTAGGTCTGGAAATGCTTTTAAAGGACACCTTTGAGCAATTAATGGCACTTTTTCCTCAAACTGCCTTGGTATATTCCAATATATGCCAAAGACAGAAATGGAGCTGGTCCAACCAATTTTGTCCACAAATTGAGAAGTCGAGGAAGCATGTAAACAAATCTGTTTCAGCTTACATGAGAGACCATGGAATGGGCTCCATGTACAACAATAACTTGCGTTACTACATGCAAGATATCTACAGAGGAGATGGAGTTCACTTCTCAGATGAGGGCAACAGAATTTTCATTTTGAATTTAAGACTGTGCATTGGTACCTACTTATAAGTACCTAAATGTACCATAAACCCAAAAGCTCTTCTCAGAGCTACCCTACATCTGATCACTCACAATTATTATTTTTCTCTAACTTTTTTCTCTAATTTTCAACAAACTACGCTCCCAGAGCGCTACCCGGTACGCGAACCGGAAGCTAACCGCGCAAAATTTCTAAAAAAAATGTTTTTTTCCAGCACATATGGTCCTCCTCAGCCACCCTCAGAAAACCTAGGGGGTCAAGATACATCTACCGTGCCCCCTTCTACCCATTCTGAACATCATTTGCCCTCCATCTTGTATCTTGATTCGACCGAAACACAAAATGGTGGACTCCCATAACGCTGCTAGTTCGCGGACCGGGACGCATACCGGGAAGCGGTCCAATAAAAAAGGTGGGAAAGTAATTCACAGAAAAACGACTGGAGACACTCTCACCAAATATAGATTAGCTCATACTACATAACAATCCCTTTCATTTTCACAAATTTGATTGAAATTCCATTTAGCCATTTAGCCTGTAGACCTCTCTAAATACCGTGAGGTAAATTACTTCACAAAACACATCTGAAGTGTTGGAATTGACAACCAGTGAAAATGTTACTTTCATTTTCTACTTTTATTACCTGACATTTGATTGGCTATATACCTGAATATATATAAAGGAAGAGAAGGAAACACAGCCATTTTGACTGCTACTTCTTGTTGTACATTACAATTGAATTATCACTAAACACTTCAACTTGTTTGTAAAGGTAAGTTGTTATTTTTAAAACTGAAGTATATTGTGCACTATAAGTTAACTTTTTCTGATAGTTATATACTATCCCTCTGTAGTAGTTATAGATTTAGATAGACTTCTCTGTTATAGTTATGGATGGAGTTAGGCTTCTCTTGGTTAAATCACAGACACTTTTTTATATTCCTACTTCCACTCTGATACTATACACTGCCAAAAGATAAATTCACTGATAAAAACTGCCTATCTAAAATTAATCCCAACAGTGCCCTATCTCTACTAATATATATTTTTTTTATCCAAATTTCAGGCAAAATGGAAGGCGAACAGAAAGTTGAATTTAAAATTGTCCTGCAAGAGAGCAGCCAAGAAATCATTTATCAAAATGAAAATGAATTTATGGATGAAACTAGGGACCAAGAACTATGCAATGTGTGCAAGCAGTAGATGACCTCCTTAAAAATGAGGACATTTTACACCCTCAGAGACTACAAAGTATATTCAATGAGAATTATGAAATTTCTGACAGTGAAATATTAGAAAGTTTAATAAATTATGAAACACAATCACAATAAAAAAAATGCTTAAAAAATAAAGAAATTAAAAAATAATCAACAAAAACAACAAACAATTAACATACAGTATTAGAAAAGTCTATCATTCTTTTTTCCTTATAGTACGCTGCCCAGAACGCTTTCCGGTTCGCGGACTGGGCGCTCCCCACGCAAACAAAAAAAAATTTTTTTTTTTTTTGCCCTGCTGGGCCCTTTTAAAACCTCCACATAAAACCTAGGGGGTCAACGAGGATCTACTATGCCCCCTTATGGTAATTTCCCCCTTTGTTTTGGCCTCCTCTTGTCTCTCGATCCTACCGAGAGACAAGATGGCGGCCGCTCCGGACTGTTTAGAATGTTGACAGACACCGGAGAGCCAATCAGCTTCGCATCGCAAAGTTCCGTTACGCGAAAAGTACGCGAACCGGAGCACTACCCGGAGCGCTGTTACAGATATATATCTTTTTTTGAACGTTAATTTCTCAAAATCCACTGAAGCACATATATTGAGACCTAGCAAAGGCACATCGGGCTAACAGTCCCTACAATTTTGCCAAGTTTCGTGCAAATCCATTCAGCCATTCGAGCTAAAAGTGAGGCCAACCGCCCTATGGAAAAATGAATGGGAAAAACGTGTTTTGGGACCCCCCTTTTTTCTCGGCCCCCCCTTGACGACCCCCCCCAAAATTTTCAGGGGCTGCTCAGAAACAAAATGTGCCATTTTCCTGAAAATTTCAGCCAATTCCGTCCACAAACGCTAAAGTTATTAGACATAGAATTTTCAAAAATCCATGCAGATTTTAATAAGACTTCGAAAAAAAAGTCTCACTTTTCTAAATGTTTTTTCTTGTGTTAAACATATATATATATATATATATATATATATATATATATATATATATATATATATATATATATATATATATATATATATATATATGTATATATATATATATTCACTGAAAAAACCATGGGTTATAGACCATATATAGTTAGGGATTAGCATTTACAAAACCTTATTTTACTCACACAAAACCATTGAAACTTCATATATAGTTAGTTGCACTAACTATATATCGCGCACCCGCAATCCACTGCTGATCATGTCACATATTACATCATTCATGACATGGTCAGTGACATCACTGATGACATCACTGATGACATTATCCAGTGACTGTATGTTTCTGTAAAGTTAAAATATGTCTTACATATTGAAGAATGAGTGGATGTATAAGTGTCTGGATGAAGGATTTAGTAGGTGCATGACTGACTGTATGAGTGAGTGATTAAATGTGTCTGACTGAGTGCATGGGTTAGTGACTAAACTGTCTTAATTTGTGCATCATTATGTCTGTTGTTCTGTAAACTGCTGCATGTGTTGATCAGTAGCTATATGAGCAACTATATGGGTTATTGATTGGTTGCCCAAGTATTTGTATGGGACAATGAGTGTGTGTGTGGGTGGCTGGGAGGTGTATGACTCTGTGCATAGATGTGTGAGCAGTGGATTCACTAGATGTATGGGTTCAAAAGTGCATGTGGAAACAGCTGTATGGGCGGTTGACTGTGTGCATGAGTCTATTGGTGAGTGAATGGATATCTCAGTGCTACATGTCAAAGTAAATACATATGTAAAACACAGTACATGTGAGAGTTGACATATATAAATAACTGTGCATAAGAGCCAGTGAATGTGTGAGTGGCTGTATGGATCATTGTGAACTTGTATCAGGGATTGTATAAGAGAGTAAATATGTGTTAGTATATGTTTGAATAAGTAAAGTTTGTATAACTGTATAGTTGAGGAAATGGAGGTGTGATTGATTCTTTGCATGACTGACTAGGTGTGTGAGTAACTCCATGGATGAGTGACAGTCTGTGAGTGTCTGTTTACACTGATTGTATCTAAGGTTATATTAGAGTCTGAAGAGGTTCATCGTATTATCACATGAATGATATCATCAGTGATGTGATCAGTAATGTCAAATGAGATGTCATCAGTGATGTCATCAGTGATGTCATTTGAGATGTCATCAGTGATGTCATTTGAGATGTCATCAGTGATGTCATCAGTGATGTCACTGACCATGTCATGAATGATGTAATATGTGACATGATCAGCAGTGGATTGCGGGTGCGCGATATATAGTTAGTGCAACTAACTATATATGAAATTTCAATGGTTTTGTGTGAGTAAAATAAGGTTTTGTAAATGCTAATCCCTAACTATATATGTTCTATAACCCATGGTTTTTTCAGTGAATTTTCAAGGTTTTGTAAATGCTAATTCCTAACTATATATGGTCTATAACCTATGGTTTTTTCAGTGAATTTCATTGGTTTTTTAAAAGCTAATATCTGTAGCTGAAAAATGTATTCTTCTTTAAATCTTAAAATATATTTTACATGTTTTTGATACAATTTTCTTTTATTTTTTTTTTGTTTCGCTCCCAGTCCGCGAACCGGTTAGCTTCCCGTTAGCTCAATTTGGAGCCGCGACTCGGTCCGCGAACCGGTAAACGTTCCGTTTGCGTAACTGTTGCGTTAGCATGACGTTTTGCGTTGTCGCGTAATACGTCATGTGACGCGCCAAGTTAGCGTACCCGGAAGCGAACTGGAACGCGGCGCAAAGCGCGAAACGTAAACAGAGCAGGTCATGTGACTCGGTAATAACACTTTTCATTGGTTCATTTCACTTTTGGTTTCCTAATGATGTAATACTAGGTCATGTGATCTAAAATTAACACTTTTCATTGGTTTAGAACTTTTGCTTTTCCCAAATGATGAAAACCCCTCCTTCTTTCCTCACTCTGACTTTCATCTTGGTGAGAGAAAGACCCTTTATTAACATTGAGCAATGGCTTCTTTAGTAGCTTCAGCTGGTTCTTCCCCCCCACGTCCACCACATCCAAGCAAGAGAGGACCACCTGCTGAAGTTATTATTCAAGAAGAAGAGGAAGAACAGGAAGAGGAGGAAGAGCAGGAAGAGACACTGTTTTTGCCAGAGGAGCCCAGGAGGTATAATCGGAAGGAGAACTATATTTGGCAATTTTTTAAATTTCCCGAGGGCCAAAAGAAAGTAAATGCACGCTACGTGTTTTGCTGTATATGTAAAGAAAGACTGTCCAGGGGGACTGATAAAAAATACAGTTTCGGCAACTACACTATGCATCGGCATATGAGTAGGTGGCATCCTAACAACTATAGTGCTGCCCAGTTACGAGACGAGCAAGAAAATCCCCCTTCGATGGCCAGATGATCGGTTGTACAAGAAGTGACGGGACCAGAGGCGAGGGAGATGGTCCCAAACATACAAATTAAGTTTGGGGAAGTGAAACAAGTGTGCGTGCGCTGTAATCAATTCATTTGCTACAGAGAAAGTAGCATTACTCTAATTATCAAAGCTATTGATAATCATGTTTGCCCGAAACGCCCCAAACAATAAATTCTTCTTTTTTTTGTTGCTCCTGTTGAGCCCTTTACAATGAATCGTTTTTGTTTTTCCCTCTCCCCCAAAAAAACCAAAAAAATATCAAAATGTTCAGAAAATACAAAAAAATTAAAAAAATGTTCTGAAAAATAATAAAAAAAAATAAAACAACAAAAACAAAAAAAAAAGTTCTTTTCAGAACTACCTCCCCATTATAAAAAAATTGGTAGAATATTTGGAACTCTGCCAACCTCTATTTCTTTTAGTTCGCTTCCCGGTTCGCACTCCGGTACGCGAACCGGGAGCGAATCAAAATTTTTTTTTTTAAAAAAGAACAGTAAGTATAAGGGAAGGAAACAGACAGTTATGTTAAAAGAAAGACAGCTATAGGGAGTAAACAAAAGATACTGTTACCCGCAATCCACTGCTGATGATGTCACATATTACATCATTCATGACATGGTTAATGACATCATCAGCAGTGGATTGCGAGTAACAGTATCTTTTCTTTACTCCCTATAGCTGTCTTTCTTGTAACATAACTGTCTGTTTCCTTCCCTTATACTTACTGTTCTTTTTTTAAAAACATTTTTGTGATCAATCAGAAACAATGACATTAATAGAGACAGAGTGAGTGAACAAGAGTGAAGAAGTATGAGAAGAGAGGGACTGAGAAAAATAGTGGAAGGAGTAGAATAATTAAGTAATAGAGAAAGGAATGAGGGAAGTAGCAAACGCAGGAAAGTAAGGATTAAACAAATGAAGCAGTAGAACTAATAGAAGTTAAATGTGATAGATTAAATGATTGATTCAGGATGACGATAAGGTGTGGCCTCTCCAAAAGTTTGTTTAAGGTGAGGCCTACTCAGGGTTGCATATCAAATGTATGCTTGTTGAAGAATACAGAGGAGATAATACATGTGAAGGCCTACCATTGAAGTAAAACATGTCCACTTCACTCTTGAACAACGGCCAGACCTCTTCTGTGTCCATAGACAGACCTAAACTTCATTTGCACAATGTCATTCGTAAACTTAGAAAACATAAGTAATGTAATTGAAAAACGTGGAGTTTCTTTTGCTCATTTCACAATCACATCACCTGTGTTGCCTTTGCTTAGGTATCTCATAGTGCAGATGTAGTCCAGCATATGAAACAGTACCCAGAAGTGCAGCAGTGTATGCATTAACTTTGATATTTACAGAAGCCTCAGTTTCTCCATGTCTACCTCACATTTCTAAATGTATATCATAAGTACAAAAAGTAGAACATTAATTATACATGTTAAATGGTTTATTTTTGCTGTTCTCAGAATGTATCAAATTTCACTTAAATCAGTGACTTGAAGGTATTCATCATGTAACAGCGGGGAAAAAAAAACACAATCAAAATGATTGTGTTTAAAAAACCCATACAACATAAGAAATCTGAATTCAAAACTCCTTAAAATTAACTTACTTTCCATAACGTCGAAGGATGTCCTATGAACAGCGTACACTCTGTTGTGCTATTAATATTTTCAGCCCGCCACTTTCTGAAAGAAAACCTCCATCGTTTTGAAAAATATGTTACATACGATAAAAGACTTCTCACATTCTACCACATGTTTCCACATGGCCAAATCATGTTGGAGCGATTTACAACTCTTGGAATTCTTGTAATCAAATCCCGTCATTTTCTATTTTCGCAACTTTCAGAAAGAAAACATTTAAGATTACTTTCACAATCCTGGACTACTAATATCTTACCCTTCTTGCTCACTCATGTTCTACTTTTCCTATGACACTGATACTGCTTACTATGAAGCAGACTTACTTGCATCAGGTTTATATAGTTGGATTTTTAAAATGACATTATAATTAAAAGTTTTGGACCAATAATCTAGACAGCATTGCAGACTTACATTCCCTCTACTCCATGAACCTCTTGCAATTCCTCAGAGCAAATCCCGAGATTCTTTCCTTAAAATTTTGGTTTTAAAAACACCAGGTAAGAATTTTTAAGGTCATACGGCAATTTTTTTTTGAAAGTTACAACAGAATCGTTGCAGAATGACCAGCCGTTTCTAGACTTTAAATAAGCTGTGTAATGTCCTGATGTTGTTGAAGGACCATCATGATAGATAATTGCTGCAGTTACAAAAGTCCTTCCTGATATTGACAACTGCGAAGCAACAACATTTTTTATTAAAGTTGTCAATTTTGATCCATCAGGCCTACATCGTTGGATCATTAAAATGACATACTGGCCATATCTTCGTATAAATAATGTTGACATCATTTCAGATTTACATTGGCTACACTCCATGTTGTGATCAGCTGCTTTTACTAGCTTATTAAAGGACACTGATTTACTGTCTGGCAAAGTTAAATATATAAATCTTTCTGAGTCTACACTAGTAGTACTTGATACCCTACAGTTCTCGCAGTCATGCTGCCATTGATAAGAAAGCCCAAACAGGTGATCTACATCTACACCCTCATCTTGCAATACATCAAGCATATACATTAAAAACTCCTGACAATCCTGCTGAATATTTTCAGAGAAGTCTGTTTGACCTGAACATTCGTCTAACAGATAACGAACTTCAGACACACTTTCTACTTTTGTTCTATCAGTGCTACATTTCTCTAACACAGAATTCAACAAACAGCATAAACTTTGTTCAGAATTGATCACAATCTGTTCTTTTAAAGTCTCTAGTGAAAAGACAACATTAACCACTACATTAGCATAGCAGTTGACACCAGAACTGTTTTCAAATTGAAAACCGACAACATCTTCAACAGAATCCATTTTCTTTCTGCTTACAATTTTCGGTTCATCGACTTTTGGGCTTTTTGCTACAACCTCCCTACTATTACTGATATTTCTTCGTTTCCGGCCTACCACACGTTTCTCAAACAAAGGATATTGAGGCAAATGTGGCGCATACTCTCTTCTTAACCTATTGTATTCCTTAACACAATCTAGATCTGCACAAATGTTTGTGACATCACAGTCAATCAAGTACAATCCTGATAAAGATCTAACTCGTGACAAAGCCACATATGCCATACCTTCCTTGAACACAGAACTTCCTATATTCACCAATGCACTATCTACACTTAAACCTTGCGATTTATGGATTGTCACCGCATATGCCAAGCAAACAGGAAACTGTTTACGGCGAACATATAAGTCTTTAACAAGCAAAAACCTTGCAGAACAACGACCAATTAGCTGTACTTCCTCAATGCCATCAAATTTAATTTTTAAAAATTCAATTCCATCTCTACTTCTGTATTTCTCAAAATCAACAACATTACCCATTGATCCATTTACCAGACCTCTTTCAACATGTAAATTCCTTCTCAAAATGATTCGGCAATTTAAACACACATTCAAAGTCTTTTCAAAACCCGCTGTTTTAGATATAGTCTTCTCTAATGAATCCAATTTTGATTTCAAATTCTCAGACAAAATAATTGTTGATCCCATATGCTCTATTCTGTCAATAGCTTCAAGTTTCACAATCTCTTGCTTTTCTAAATTCAACATTTTGTTGTTGAAGATGGCACATTCTGCAAGAGTTGGCATCAAACATATTCCGGATTTCTTCTCAGTAATTTTCTGAAAAATATTCTCAGGCACAACGTCTTGTTCTGGATATAAATTTGACAGTAATCGTGCATGTAATGCTTTTTTTCCATGCTCGGTCACTTTTCCAATTCTAATATCTTGTAGAATATTCTTGTAATCTTCATCCTTTGCCTGACGCATATTTTCATGCAGTTCAGCATAATTGAAGTTTAACCATATATTGACGTTGCCAATGCTCCCTAGGCACTTCCTGGTATCTTCATGCGTGAGTATTTTGAACACAGGTTGTCCTTTTACTGGTGTCAGCTGTAGAAGATCTCCGAAAACAATGATGTGTTTGCCACCAAATAACACATCATACTCAGTTTTAAGAACTTCTTGCATTCTCAAATGCACAAAGGCAAGCATGACATTGGAAACCATGCTTACTTCGTCAATGATAAGAAGTTTCATTTTCCTCAAGACTCTTGAAACTTCACAACAAGCATCCCCAGATAACTTGTGGTATTGTAATTTGTTGTCATGCTCCACTGGCAGCATCAGTAGACGATGCAAAGTAATACCTTTAATGTTATGTGCTGCCAGTCCAGTAGGAGCGGTAACAACACAAGACAGCGATGACTCAGTCCTTTCCTGCAAATAACAAGAAATTGCTTTAATAAGGAAACTTTTTCCAGTTCCCGCTTCTCCACTCACGTACAGTCGGACAGGCTTCAACGACGTACATGAGCACTCTTTCTTCTCATGACTTAATCCATGATCAATTTGCTTGGTAACTTCGTCATATATTTTCCTCTGCTCAACGTTGAGTTGTTTTTCCAAGTCTTCTAAGTTAACCGCATCCTCCTGAGCATGTGCCATGGCTCTTTCCACTTCATTCATAGCAGTGGCAGCTTCATTTTCGATAATAGGTCCTACTAGTGGATCCTGACTCAATGAAACAGAACTCTGACTGTCCTGAGAACTGTCTCTGGCAAGCTCGGCTGCAATCGTTGCTTCCTGCTCAATTTCCAAAGTCAACATTTCTTGATATTTGGGAAAAGCAGGACATTCTATGGTCTCCTTGGCGGCAGTGAAAGAGTCTTCGTAACAGAGGAAATCTCCAAGCAGTTCCTCTTCTGCACGCCAAGGCTTGAACAGTTGCAAAAGTGCTAAATAGAAAAACTCCTTTTTTTCTGGAGATTCGCCACTCAATTTTCGATGATTTACCAAGTGGCATTTTCTTTGCTACACCAGACATCCCTCACTTCCAATTACAGCATACACTCCTTTCTCAATATCTTCTTTGATGTTCCTTTTGAATATGTAATTTTGTAGAACCTCATACAAACAAACATTCTCGAGGTGAGTGCTTCGATTTGGATAATATGTATCCAACATGTTGGTCTTCAAAATGTCGGTACTGTTTGGCTCCTTTTCCGCCAAATACTCAATTTCCCGCACAGGTTTCAGAACTCGATTACGCGTTGCAGCAAGACCAAGACTCGCCCAAACGATACTCCTGGATTTAGAATAAAGACTTGCTGAAGACAACCGGTCAGAACATTCGTAAGCTCCAATTTCTCGATGCGACAACATCTTCAGACTGAAACTGTACAACTTCTTACTGAGGCTCTTTTCATGGGAAATGTCCTCCCACATATCCTTCAATTCTGTCTTTTCTTTTTTGGTGATATAAGATGTCACATACCGAGCCACAGCCATACAGTTGTCAGCCACAAACTGTATATCCATGTTAGCATTCCACATGGACAAAATCACTGGGTTGTAGTCGTTGATGTACTTGGACTCTTCGTTCCTTTTCAAATTGTATGTATTTTTGGGTGATTTCCTCGTCACATTATGTCGCAGAGAAGACATTAAACTGTTCACTCTTCCTTTAGAAATCACCGGTCGTGGAAAGTTGAAACGACATTTGGTGTAGAACTTGTCCTTGTTTCTGAATTTACGACGACAGTACTTTCCACATCGATGGCTTTGGAAACGTAGAACTTGTTCTCTTAGGCTTTTCTTCTCCGTTGCGTTTGGAACAGCATACGTAGAATACTGTTCTATGAAATTCATCACTAAGTCATCCGGATCTGTTCCAAATTTAGGTGCATCCTTGATCCACAGCAACATATGTATATGAGGAGCACCTCTTGCTTGGTACTCCTTTCTCCAGAAGAAATCCAACACCTCTCCAAGAGGTGGATTCTTCTTATTTGTGATGAAAGACATCATAGCTTCAAATCTATGATTGAAGTACCTGCATACATTCACTGGATCCAAAGAGCACAGTTCTCCGGGTGTCTTGAATTCAATGTTTTCAATGTTTCCATTTGCCTCTCGTAGAAATTCAAGTAAGTCTTCCCAGCCATACTCGGCACAGCTCAGAGTGAGGAACCATTTCGGAGCTCCTAAGTTCCTCAGCATACATTTTAAATCACCATGATGATGGTACCAGTATTCATTAGTACCACGCTGACACGCCATGAGATTAATTAGGTGAGAATCCAAAATACTGTCTTGGACATTGACTTTATGCATAAAGTCACTTGCCGAGATGTTTCGCATCTGTATACCACTTTTTAAGATGTGGTTCACTGCATATGACAGTCCAGACAGATCGCTTTCAAACAGGAGATGAAACAAATAGGGAATGCATTGACGAAACCTAGGATCTTCTGCATACAATCGTAAAGTCTGGTATTCAGACGCAGGAATTTGATGAGGTCGCTCATCATATCTTCCTCCTTGACCTGTTGGAAATAGCTGTGGGAAACACCGAGCTTCCAAACTTTCCTCCCAAACACTAATGGGACTCCCTTTGGCTTGTTTCATTTGAAACAACTCAATAGCATTCCCCATGACTTCCTTGGAATGCAAAGGATGAACACTATAATGTTCATATATTTCTTCACTTTTAGAGGCCTCTACTTTCTCAATTTGGCCAGCACACAAATCGCTATCCTCTTCATCACTTACTTCCTCTTCTGCAACATATACATTCTTATAGTACTTATTATTTTTCTTCAAATACAATGTTGCCTTTTTGACTTTCCTAACATCCACTAAATCTTGCCATATTTTCTTATTCTTTGTCGGAACCCCATTAACTAAGATAACCAGAGGTTCCTCTTCCACTTTTTCTACTCCAATTGTGTTTATGTTTTTGTTCAAATCTAGAGGCAAATAAACAACTCTTCCCTTTAATCCTCTCTGTAAATCTGATGGAGGCAACTTCCCTGTCTTTGGCTCCATTCTTACAATAGCCTGAAAGGGATGGATACTTTGAATCAAAATAGATTCATAAGTATTTAAATCCTTCAATTCAGAAGGAATCTCAACCAATTCCAGATTATTATGAACCGCCCTAGCAGGCATCTGGTTTTGGTTTAATTTGTTACAACAATAAGTACACACACGTTGATCCGATCCCAAATCAAAACAATTTTCTACCATCAAGTATGTGGCAAAATCCTTCCATTCACTATTATTTTCCCTTTCACTTTTTGCATATAAATCCACTAACTTAATCTGATTCTTGTAATAAGTGCGTCGACAACACACACAAGTGAAATTAGGCCTCTCACTTGATTTCATCTGAAACGTGGCAATTTCCTTCTGAAAATTATCTGTACTGGAAACCTGTACATTATCTTCAACATTACCCTCTACTTCTGGGTCAATTTGAACATTCTCATCTTTACTTCCAAAGTAACAAAACTCAATTTCTTCACAAATATTCTTGACATCTATTTCAGAACCATGCAAAAGAGCAGCACATAATTGTTTAAGCATAATTGCTGGACTCTTAGCATGATACAACATTCTCACTAATTTCCTCACTTTATTATGATGCACTGCTAGCATCCTGAAATGATGAAAAACACTCTGGCATACTCTCCTGGAAAGACAAGCCAGTGAATGACCACGCAAACCTGTCACTTGTCTCACTCTGCAAGGATCTAATTCTTGCAACAACTTCATTTTCTGCTTCAAACTTTTCTTATTAAATGTCCGTACAAAATCACAAAGCAAATTGATGGAATCCTGTCGCACACTGCAAATAGAACTACACTTCCAAATGTACACAGGACCTTTAGGACGTCTTTCTAAAACCTCATTACCTAACACCTCTTCTATCTCTGTTGTCACAAGTTTTTCTTTTTCAACCGGACAACCATCCTTCACTTCATAAGCTCGACCACTGGTGTCAACTGCAAACACCAAATCATTATCCTGAAAATAACTCTCCTCATTAAAAAATGCCTCACAACTTGAACTATGCATCCATTCTCCGGAAAAAACTTCACAAAAGTTACTACGATTAACTACTCTCTTCCATCTACTATTTGATTTGAAATCAGAAATTACCTTGTTTAGTGTCCTAATTCTATTGATTACCAAAATAAACAACTTTCGCTTAATTTCCAAAGCATGATCAATAATTTTCTCTACATTTTTCTTTTTCTTATAAAATGCCACTTTCTGTTGGCCTTTCTTAATATTTTTTAATAAATTAACTATTATCCTGTTGCGGAACATTCGTTTTCGTATGTCCCTAAACTGTTGTTTCCTTCTACTATCATGCACAGAGTTATCTCTTGCTCTAGCAGTAACATTTTTGATTGGTCTTTCCTTTCCATTTAAATTGCTTCTCTTTTTCTGGACTGAAACATTTTCTGTAGAAATACTTTTTTTACTACAAATATTTCTTATGAATGATTTCGTGGTCTTACCCGGAGCTTTCTTGGTGATTTCACAAGTTTTTTTGGGAGAGGACTGCTGCAATAATAGATGATCCTGCTGTCTTTGACGTTTTCTAGCCTTTCTAATTCGATTCTTAGTTGGCATTTTCAAATTTTGAAATGATCTGCAGTTGAATCTGTGGAAAAATATAATGAAAAAGGTTATTAACCACTATTACCAAACAGTAAATGAATAACAGTCATCAAAAACTTAACACCCTACTTATTATTTAACATAGCAAATCTTTTGCACCACCACTGCGTCACAAAAGTGACGCACAGTGGTACAAAACAGGCATACACCTATCATAAATCTCTCCGTAACATTTTAAATGATTGATTCAGGATGACGATAAGGTGTGACCTTTCCAGAGGTTTGTTTAAGGTGAGGCCTACTCACGGTTGCAGAAGAGTTTTTCGCTTGTTGAAGAATACAAAGGAGATAATACATGTGAAGGCCTACCAATGAAGTAAGTCATGTCCACTTCACTCTTGAACAAAGGCCAGACCTGTTTTGAATCTGTGGTCAGACCTAAACTTCATCTGCACAATGTCATTCATAAACTTAGGAAACACTACTAATGTAATTGAAAAAAGTGGAGTTTTTTTCCTTTTTTCAGAATTACTTCACCTATGTTTCCTCATTGACTTAAAATGTCCTTAAGACACATGAAAACGTTTTTTTTGATTGCCCTTGCACCATTTTTGGGTCATTTTTAAAATGGCTATGTAACTCCCATAATCAAAATCAAAATTTGCCAAGCACAGGTGGGAGCGTATTTACAAGAAAGTTGCCCCATGGAGAAAGCTCTTCAATTAAAATGGGAAAAATAACATCATAGACACTCAAATGCCTTTTAAATATGCTCCAAACAACTTATGAAGCTCTAGCAGTACATATCCAGAAATGTAATTGATTTCAAAAAACGTTTTTGAACACAACATATAAATCAATTGTATACCTACATCCAAGAGGAAATGACTGAAAATGTCCTTAAGACACATAAAAGCGTTTTTTTTTATTGCCCTTGCACCATTTTTGGGTCATTTTAACATGGCTATGTAACTCCCATAATCAAAATCAAAATTTGCCAAGCACAGGTGGGAGCGTATTTACAAGAAAGTTGCCCCATGGAGAAAGCTCTTCAATTAAAATGGGAAAAATAACATCATAGACACTCAAATGCCTTATAAATATGGGCCAAACAACCTATGAAGCTCTAGCAGTACATATCCAGAAATGTAATTGATTTCAAAAAATCGTTTTTAAACACAACATATAAATCAATTGTATACCTACATTCAAGAGGAAATGACTAAAAATGTCCTTAAGACACATGAAAGCGTTTTTTTGAATGCCCTTGCACCATTTTTGGGACATTTTTAACATGGCTATGTAACTCCCATAATCAAAATTTAAATTTGCCAAGCACAGGTGGGAGCGTATTTACAAGAAACTAGCCCCATGAAGAAAGCTCTTCAATTAAAATGGGAACAATAACATCAGAGACACTCAAATGCCTTATAAATATGGCCCAAACAACCTATGAAGCTCTAGCAGAACATATCCAGAAATGTAATTGTTTTCAAAAATCATTTTTAAACACAACATATCTGTTTCAGCTTACATGAGAGACCATGGAATGGGCTCCATGTACAACAATAACTTGTGTTACTGCATGCCAGATTTCTACACAGAATATGCAATTACAATTTCTCAAAGAAACAAAATCTATTTGTATATCACTTGAGACAAAGCAACATTTTAAAAACACAGCTTTCTTCATCATTTTCTCCTTAAATCATACTATTCTCTATCTAAATTAAATAAATCTTTTCTCACCTTAGCAAATACTTTTTGAGTTTCAAAACAGTCTCAAAAATACACCAAATTGTCTTCAGCAGAACAAAGAGGATGCACTCCAGAGGCTGCAGCTATAGAAAGCACAGAAATGCTGATATTCATTACACATATCTCTCTTATTAGCCAATCAAAACTCTTCCCTCACTTTTTTCAAATCAAAACCCTTCCCCCCTCTGCCCTCTCTGCCTTTTTTGCTTAGCTACCACCTCCTGAAAAACCTCTCATGTTTGCAAGTTCACACAACAATGTTTCAATTGAACTCTGAACTCTCAGTGCACCTGCGTATCCAGTGCAATCTTTCATTAAATGTTTTTTCCTTGACCATTCAAATTACATCTTTCAAAGAACACATCCATGCACCCTAACGTTCTGTTTTCAGAAATGGAAATGCACCAATCACTGCTAATGAATCATTAGCACTGGAAATCCACTGTTTTTTTTCTTTACAAACTCCTACTGTTTCAACTGCCCTTTCATTACCACACTTCATCTGACTGCAGCACAATCTTCTCCAACCATGTTTAATGTCTGGATTGTTGGACATAGTTACATCTACTGGGCTCAAAGGTATGCTGAGAACAGAAATTTACCTAACCTCAATTTACAAGATGTGGAAATTAAGTGGTTGGGCCAAAGAGGATTAAAATGTCACCAATTGATACCATTGGTGAAAACCTTTATGCATTTGCCAAAACCTGACCTATTAATTGTGCACTGTGGAGGTAATGATTTGGGCACTTTGACTGGGGTAGGTCTGGAAATGCTTTTAAAGGACACCTTTGAGCAATTAATGGCACTTTTTCCTCAAACTGCCTTGGTATATTCCAATATATGCCAAAGACAGAAATGGAGGTGATCCAACCAATTTTGTCCACAAATTGAGAAGTCGAGGAAGCATGTAAACAAATCTGTTTCAGCTTACATGAGAGACCATGGAATGGGCTCCATGTACAACAATAACTTGCGTTACTACATGCAAGATATCTACAGAGGAGATGGAGTTCACTTCTCAGATGAGGGCAACAGAATTTTCATTTTGAATTTAAGACTGTGCATTGGTACCTACTTATAAGTACCTAAATGTACCATAAACCCAAAAGCTCTTCTCAGAGCTACCCTACATCTGATCACTCACAATTATTATTTTTCTCTAACTTTTTTCTCAAATTTTCAACAAACTACGCTCCCAGAGCGCTACCGGGTACGCGAACCGGAAGCTAACCGCGCAAAATTTCTAAAAAAAATGTTTTTTTCCAGCACATATGGTCCTCCTCAGCCACCCTCAGAAAACCTAGGGGGTCAAGATACATCTACCGTGCCCCCTTCTACCCATTCTGAACATTATTTGCCCTCCATCTTGTATCTTGATTCGACCGAAACACAAAATGGTGGACTCCCGTAACGCTGCTGGTTCGCGGACCGGGACGCATACCGGGAAGCGGTCCAATAAAAAAGGTGGGAAAGTAATTCACAGAAAAACGACTGGAGACACTCTCACCAAATATAGATTAGCTCATACTACATAACAATCCCTTTCATTTTCACAAATTTTATTGAAATTCCATTTAGCCATTTAGCCTGTAGGCCTCTCTAAATACCGTGAGGTAAATTACTTCCCAAAACACATCTGAAGTGTTGGAATTGACAACCAATGAAAATGTTACTTTCATTTTCTACTTTTATTACCTGACATTTGATTGGTTATATACCTGAATATATATAAAGGAAGAGAAGGAAACACAGCCATTTTGACTGCTACTTCTTGTTGTACATTACAATTGAATTATCACTAAACACTTCAACTTGTTTGTAAAGGTAAGTTGTTATTTTTAAAACTGAAGTATATTGTGCACTATAAGTTAATATGGTAAACTTTTTCTGATAGTTATATACTATCCCTCTGTAGTAGTTATAGATTTAGATAGACTTCTCTGTTATAGTTATGGATGGAGTTAGGCTTCTCTTGGTTAAATCACAGACACTTTTTTATATTCCTACTTCCACTCTGATACTATACACTGCCAAAAGATAAATTCACTGATAAAAACTGCCTATCTAAAATTAATCCCAACAGTGCCCTATCTCTACTAATATATATTTTTTTTATCCAAATTTCAGGCAAAATGGAAGGCGAACAGAAAGTTGAATTTAAAATTGTCCTGCAAGAGAGCAGCCAAGAAATCATTTATCAAAATGAAAATGAATTTATGGATGAAACTAGGGACCAAGAACTACTGCAATGTGTGCAAGCAGTAGATGACCTCCTTAAAAATGAGGACATTTTACACCCTCAGAGACTACAAAGTATATTCAATGAGAATTATGAAATTTCTGACAGTGAAATGTTAGAAAGTTTAATAAATTATGAAACACAATCACAATAAAAAAAAATGCTTAAAAAATAAAGAAATGAAAAAATAATCAACAAAAACAACAAACAATTAACATACAGTATTAGAAAAGTCTATCATTCTTTTTTCCTTATAGTACGCTGCCCAGAACGCTTTCCGGTTCGCGGACTGGGCGCTCCCCACGCAAAAAAAAAAAAAAAATATTTTTTTTTTTTGCCCTGCTGGGCCCTTTTAAAACCTCCACATAAAACCTAGGGGGTCAACGAGGATCTACTATGCCCCCTTATGGTAATTTCCCCCTTTGTTTTGGCCTCCTCTTGTCTCTCGATCCTACCGAGAGACAAGATGGCGGCCGCTCCGGACTGTTTAGAATGTTGACAGACACCGGAGAGCCAATCAGCTTCGCATCGCAAAGTTCCGTTACGCGAAAAGTACGCGAACCGGAGCGCTACCCGGAGCGCTGTTACAGATATATATCTTTTTTTGAACGTTAATTTCTCAAAATCCACTGAAGCACATATATTGAGACCTAGCAAAGGCACATCGGGCTAACAGTCCCTACAATTTTGCCAAGTTTCCTGCAAATCCATTCAGCCATTCGAGCTAAAAGTGAGGCCAACCGCCCTATGGAAAAATGAATGGGAAAAACGCGTTTTGGGACCCCCCTTTTTTCTCGGCCCCCCCTTGACGACCCCCCCCAAATTTTCAGGGGCTGCTCAGAAACAAAATGTGCCATTTTCCTGAAAATTTCAGCCAATTCCGTCCACAAACGCCAAAGTTATTAGACATAGAATTTTCAAAAATCCCATAGGGAAAAAATCCTAACTATATATACCTACTGGCGACCGCCAGTAGGTAATATATATATATATGTATATGTATATATATATATATATATATATATATATATATATATATATAGAGATATATATATATATATCTATATATCTATATATATATATATATATATATATATATATATATATATATATATATATATATATATATATATATATATATATATATATATATATATATCCCACCTTTCACTCCTCTTTTGGAAAAGATTATCCGGGCCACTTGAAGTTTCAAAGCGTGTTTATTTAGGAAAGCTTCGCTCAACGCGTTTCGCAGGTAAAACACGCTTTCTCACGAGACCGAGTAAACTGTTTCCAGTGTATAATATAATGATCACATGGTATTTAGCATCACACCAGTGCATACCAATAAAAATAAACAACAGACACGCTTATTTAAGTGGCCCGGATAATCTTTTCCAAAAGAGGAGTGAAAGGTTGGATTTGTGGGGATTCGCTATCCCGTCCGAGGCCCGCCACTGAAAGCGGCAGGGGTCCTAAGCGAACATGTTGGCTGGAATATACATATATATATATATATACATATATATATGATATATATATGATGTGGAGGAATGCAAACTGGCACAGAAGAGTTGCAAAGAACGGTTCCTTTTAAGAGGCTATAGTCCTGCGATTATAGAGAAAGCTATTCACAAAACTGAGTCTCTAACTCGTGAAAGTGCTTTAGCCCCCAAAATCCCAATCACTGATAATGGTGCCAGTAAAAAGGTGAGGGTAATTGTCACCTACAATAAACAACAGGCGGCCATTAGAAAAATACTCAGGAGGCATTGGGATTTATTGTTGAAGGATCCTGTTATTGGTGAGGATTTACTTAAGAACAACCATACTCCTCAAATAACATTTCGCAAAGCCAGATCCATGGGAAATTGTCTTGACAAATGCAATCCTGAAATTAGGCCCCCATCAAATTGGCTTTCCAAACAGAAAGGCTTTTTCAAATGCTTTACATGCAAAGCATGCAAGCATGCTAAAAATGTTAAGGAATATAACACTCCTTTTCTGCCCCAACCTGTTAAAATTAAGCGACGCATTACATGGAAAACTGAATACGTTGTTTATGTGTTGGAATGCCCTTGCGCATTACGCTACATTGGCAGTACTAAGTTACCCGTGCACATGAGGATCCTGCAACACCTTCGGGCTATTAATAACAAGGACCAAACATACCCAGTTGCACGGCACTTCGAAGCCAAACATGCCAGTGACAATACTCTTCTTCAGTACTTTGCCATCGACTGTATACCTCCGTCTCGCAAGGGTGGAAACAGAGATAGGGCCTTACGGGTATTGGAGACTAAATACATCTTGAAATTAAATTCCAAAGCTCCTATGGGTCTTAACACTACAGAGGATTTATATACGTGTATATAAATCAAGTCTCATCTTTTACGTGAGGTTATGATTTCCTGATTTCTGAATCTATGGATATTAAGATGTGTATAGCTTTATATTGCCTATCTGTTTGGAGCAATTTTTGATTAATTATACTACTATGGTACTGCTACAACTTTCCATTGTCGATCGTATCATGCCCTAATTTGTTTCTCTACATATACATCTGCGCTCTATACATTGTAACTAAGTATTGTTTTTTTTAACAATTCACTGTCACTGAACACACTGGTGGTTATATGTTGGAATCCATTTTGATTTATTATTTGTTCACTGATTCACTTTTAAGTATATCACAGAATTTCTTGCCTATGATATTCAGGCAGCTGATATAATCGATCATCTAACACTTGGATTTGGTTGCCTACTTTTTAAGTGCTTGCCCACTTGGGCAGTATTATGTAAACAGCTAATTGCAGACTGCATCTGTACACACGTATAGTGTGTGACCAGTGGTTATTCTACACATGAATTGATGTGTTTGAAGCTCCAAAAAATTAATTGAGGAGTAACATACAAACTCTCTTTATTTATTTAGAAAAGTATATATTTTTATAAAGATATATATATTTTTGTATATATGAAGGTGTACATTTATGAAATCTTTTTATGATGATTTTAACCTGTACATTCCACTGGAGTTTTAATGTATTTGTTCTGCAGTCTGATCTCTGTATGGTGCATTGCATAGTCTGTTTTTCAGTTCTATGAATGTAATGTCACAGCTGTTAGCAATTTTTTGTATCTTGCACTTTAAATTTGGCACCGGTCCATGAGTAACGCGTCATGTGATCAAGGTCCAGGTCGGACCGAAACGCGTCATGGCGGCATAATGATGCAGGGCGGAAAACTTTAAATAAATGAAGAAAACGCACAAAGAAATTGGGTCCGCGTTGTCTATCTGAGTCCGTGTTTGCTACTGGATTCCCGAAGCATAGAGTACTGCAATATATATATATATACATATATATATATTTAAAGCTCCGCAACTCTGCGACCGGGGACCGGCAGCAGAAAGCAACAAGACGGCACTCACAGCAGATATAAACCAAGTCCGGTTTATTAGCGCAAAGAAAATGAAATCAGACGCGTTTCAGCACTTGCCTTCGTCAGTGTCAGCTGGCGTCGGCAGTGCAGCAATTAATAAGGCTAGATTCATTGAAACAAAAGAAGGTTCAAAAGTACAAATGAAAGCGCCATCTTGTAACGATGAAATAACGCTATTTACAATTCGCATTCCACATTTGTCAGCAATGAAAGTAAACTGTACATTATTAAACATTCAATTAACGTGTTATTAGCTTATTGGGCCCTGGATGGGCTGATTAAACACAAATTTCCACTTCAATGAAAAAATTCATTGCTCAACTGATCTTATAATCGTATTGGTATACAGTTGAAATAACACAATCCCCGTGATTTCTTAATCTATGGTAATAATTGAGGCCTGGATGGCCATAAACACAGATACCAGTGTTACCAAAACCACACAACATAAACCCTAACTAAAGGAAAGGGGTGTGAGGAGGGGGGGTGTTTGTTCTTCTGTAGGCCAAGTGATAACTACGCCTTACGTAAAGTAAAAGAGGAATTTCACTACAGACAGTAGCGTGGTTCAGAAACGAGGAAAAGTGTTCATAGGTGTGATAGTAACTCCTCCCCTGCGTTAAGGCCTCCTGGTGACTTCGTTTGGAGGTCGATAATATATCGGGACTCCAAGTGTCTAAATCGCCTCTTTAAGTCTCCACCCCTAATGTCTTGAGGGATGCAGTCTAGGCTGAAAAAGCGGAGTTTTGTCCTGTCGCTATTGTGGTGGCTTGCAAAATGCCGGGCCATTGGATAATTTTCATCTTTATTCGCAATGGCTCGTTGGTGCTCCAAGATTCTCAACTTTACTGCTTTCGTAGTGCTTCCTACGTACATCCGTCCGCAGGGGCACTTCAGACAGTATACCACAAATGTGGTCGAACAAGTGATGAACTTGTTGATTTTAATTTTTGAGTCCCTGTGTGGCACCTGGTAGCTCAATACCCTCTGACTATTACTGCAGGCTTTGCATTTCCCGCATGGGTACGAGCCATGCATCGACTGCAGTTCTCCTTTGGATTTGCCCTTCAGTAGGTGGCTAGTGACTAGTCTGTCTTTCAAAGATCTTAATCTCCTAAAGGTAATCATGGGGTGTGGTTGTAGATCCTTTCCGATTACATTATCGGATTTCAGGATCCCCCAATTCTTGGCCATGATGGCTCTAACCTTGTTAGCTGCCACTGAGTAGTTAGTGATAAGTCTAATGATACCACTTCCTCCTTTTAGGCTGCCTACCTTCTTGTCCTGTAAGAGGGTATCTCTATTGACTTTCTCTGCCTTTTTCTCAGCTTGATGGAGGGTAGGTATAGAGTAGCCGCGAGATTTAAAGCGTTTAACGCTTTGTTGAGCGGCCTCTGTATAATCTCTCTCCAGAGAACTGTTGCGCTTAATCCTCAACAATTCCCCGTAGGGGATACTTTTAACCAGGGAGGTCGGGTGGCTGCTGCGTCCGTGGAGGACAGAGTTGCCCGCCGTCTCTTTTCTAAAGAGGGCGGTCTGGATTTTGCCTGCATCAACGAAAACTCTGAGATCTAAATAGTTTACCTCACTCTTGCTTAATGTACAGGTGAAATGCAGGTTAAGATCATTCTGGTTAAGAATCTTAATGTATTCAAGAGCTGACTGTTCCGACCCCCTCCAAATAAGGAAGAGGTCGTCGATATACCTTCTCCAGCATATCACCTTCTCCACCCAAGGGGTTTTGTCATCTGCCCAGGCCACCTGCTTCTCCCACCAGCCCACGAAAAGATTCGCGTAACTGGGGGCGAAGCAGGTGCCCATCGCAGTCCCCCTTACTTGCCTGTATCGTTGATTTTGGAAAATAAAGATATTGTTGTTCAAACAAAATGATATGAACTCCAAAATCATCTGACTATGTTGCAGGTAACGGGCGGGTCGCAGATTCAAAAATGTCTTAACTGCTGCAATACTATCATGATGACTGATGCTCGTGTAGAGGCTCGAGATATCCATAGTAATCATCAGGAGATCCTCCTCCCACTCCACGTCTTGTATCTGCCTCAAAAAATCCTTAGAGTCCTTGGTATAGGAACTCAGTTCTGTAACCCAAGGTGCCAAAAATGAGTCGATGAACTTCGACATATTCTCAGTTAGCCCACCTATGGATGACACGATGGGCCTCCCTGGTGGTTGCGTGGAGTGTTTATGAATCTTGGGGAGGTGATAAAAACTCGGTAGTCTCGGTTGTTTATTCTGTAGGAATGAGTATTCCTCCCTGTTTAGTATGCCCTTTCCATACCATTGATCAACTAGGGAGTGGTAATTCCGGATACTCTCCTGATACTCTCGTTCCGTTGCAGGCATGTAATTATTGCAGTCTTGTAATTGACAGAGGGCTTCCTTGCAATACTGTTCACGACTTAGAATAACAACGTTCCCGCCCTTATCTGAGGGCTTTATTACTATAGAATCATCTTGTTGTAGACTAGTAATTGCTTTACGTTGTTGAAATGACAGGTTCCAGTGTATGTTCTTCTTCCGTGTTTCTTCAGTATGTGAAAGCTTTTGTATATATATATATATATATATATATATATATATATATATATATATATATATATATATATATATATATATATATATATATATATATATATGTATCAACACACAAAGGTTTTCCCTTGAAGGAGAGCCCCACACTGGTAGGCAGGTACAAGTACTGTTTTATTTCATGAAGCTGCAGCAGACCCAGTAAACAATCGCCAAAGTTCATAATTGCCTGACGCGTTTCATGCTGGCAAAAGCATTTCTTCAGAGGCAGCAAAGTCAGTTACCTGCGTGTATATACACATATATATACCATCAGTAAGGCACCATGGCGCTTCTCAGCATTTCATTTTGCCACTGAAGCAAAGGTATGTGGCCTCACAAAAGGTAAAAGGGACATTTTGGTAAAAAAACACGGCGCCAACCAAATTGTTTTGATTTGACTTTCGGACAATGTTCACCTCAAATTCTTCCCAATTAAAGATGCCACAACAGTCCTTCTGACTGTGACGCGAGGCTGCTCCGCAGAATGACACGGAATGCATCGCCATTCATTAAATGGCTGTGAGGTGGCCTGACATACACCGCGCCGCAGCTTTGAAACCTGTAGTAGGGAGACCCCACCATATACAACCCCCAACACTTACCCACATTGAAAGCAGACGCAGTGGGCCGTGAATTGAAATACTGGTCAATGACGCTGGGCAAAGAAGTCTGGCAGGGCAAGATGAAAAGGATGAGTAATGAATAACCGTGCAGACACGGTAGCCACATTAACTAAGAAAGGCAAGGTTTGGTAGCTTCGATCGACAAAGCCACATCCCGAGTTAATTACCGGAGGGCCCTTTCCTCAGGACCTGGAGAATTAGCTTCGCGGGCAAAGCGGCACAAGGCAAGAGAGGGACAATATCTGTGCGCATGTCTCGCTGGAGACTAGATCCACATATGCGATCCGCCTCTCATCAACAGAGAGCCCGAAATCTACTCACTTGAAGGGGGGATTAACCATACATGCCTCGGCACCGAAGCGGGAGGAAAGCTAGTGATGGTGCGCCATAACTGTAAGGGACACTTTCCAGTTGCGATGAGAACAAAGGCGCTGCCCCACCTCACAATTGTCGAGAATATCGAGCGTCACTGCCGAAACTCTTGGAAATTCGACGATCCACATGTCGTCACCGCGATGGCCAGCTCAAGAAAGAGGTCAGTCGGAAATGCAGTAAAACCACTGACAGCTCTTCTCTGTCCCCGCCAGTACTTCCGACAGAAAAACTGGGAGACGTCAAAGATATACATTAAGAAGCTGACAACATTAGTTCTCCACAGTTAAAAAACATATTGAAAATGGCTGGTGCATAATTGCTGAGTCCTTTCTTTGCACGCTGAAAGCCCCAGTAATGCTTAACCAGCAGAACAACAAGCCTCAGAATGAAAAGAAAACAAGCGATGCCCGCGGCCGCGAAAGATAAAGCGATGCGCATTCCTGCATGACACCTGACACAAAACACATGACCCATGCGCTCAGCTGCTGGCTCCCGAGAGCAAAACGCTCTGGAAGTAAACTTTTCCTGAAAAGCTGGGACATCCACACACCTTTGGCCAATTGCGTACTGAAGCCAGACACAAAGGCCAATCGCGTGTGAGCACCACATGCACGAGCTTCTACCGAAGCTGAATCGATTGCAAGAGGCCGATTTCCTAAAGCAGCGCATGCGCGCTGCCATAGGCTCGACCTAAAAAGGCTTAGCACAGAGGGAAAGGCCCAGCAGCAAAGAGGTTAAACATATTAGACAAACACAATGGTATTATGAGTCACAGACTGGAGTAGGCATTTATCCCAAGATTCCTAACTTAGGCTAAGTTGTTGGTGGCCGGTGTTTGATCCATTTACTGCATATGGATATTTCGATTTGTGGCGTGTTTATTTTGAAGTGGTTAGAAATCATTCATTATTTGACTTTGAGATATTGCCTGCTTGAGTAAGAGTCAATGTTAGGTGAGTTTTTATACTTATATATGATTTGTTTATTACCAACTTAACAGTAACACTTGAAAGCGAAGGAGCAGATTGGATGCAACATAGAGTTACGGTGAATGTTAAAGAGGGGTTAAAGATATTTGATACATTAGCTGTGAATTAATGGAGCTGACATTAAAGGAGCATTGAAATGATGATTTGTCTGATAGAAAAGATGCAATCTGCTTCAGTTAGGCGCCCTGCACTCTGATGTTGTTAAGCCTCTGTAGAAGCTTGAGATGGTGAACAGTATCAAAGGCAAGGGAGAGTTCAAGTAACAGGCGTGCGGTACGCCCGTTTGAATCCACTGTTGTTTTAAACTCATCCCATGTGGAAATCACTGCTGCTTCAGCCATACTAGAATCTGTTTTGGTAATCTTAAAGCAGGTCCTTTTCTTTGAATGTAGGTATATGTTTTGAGGCATATCTTTCTATCATTGTATCTTTTTGACGAAAAACAATCTGTTATTGATAAGCGGTTAGAATGATCTCTTGGCTCAAAGCCTGGTCGGTTTAGGGAGGCTTTCCCAAGGTATTAGAGTTCCTTTGGGAAAATACCTATATTCAATGAGTTGTTGACTGTTCTGACTGTATTGGCTGCAGAGCTAGTCATTGGCTTGGGTCTACAGGCAAATCTGCTGCCCACACAGGCATTTACAACATTGACGAAGGACTGATGAAGCCTGGATGAAATTAAAGGTGAGTGGCTTTAAATGTTTTTCTGTTTTGTTATCTGGTAAACTGTATTGAGCTTCTGGAACTGTGGTTGAGCAGAGGGAAGGGATTAAAAAAGAGTGAAATTGGTGGGTGAAATGTAATGCAGGTTTGCCCTCCAAGGAGCAAGGGCCAGTAGTGATGAGGCCTGCAGACTACCAAGGAATCAGGATGTTCTAAGATACTACTATTTCAGGTATTATGGCTGACGGACCTGTTTTCCTTTGAAGTCTTTTAGCAGAGCTGTCGTTTGTGACCTTGAGGCCTCTCATCAGATTTGAAGGCCCCTCACTGTCTCTCTCTATTCAAACTTCTGTGTTAAGGGTTTGTGGCCGCTCTCAGCTCTACAGCCTGCAGGTAAGCACTCCAGGACATACAGCAGGTCTCCCTTGAGCAAGGCAGCCACCAGGTCACAAGGAGTGTTGACTTTACTGGCTCCGCTCATCTTTAATTGCTGACAACTCATCATTTTTGTGAAGAAAGAAAGCAAAACATCCAAGTTCCTCACCCTTTAGTTTATTTACATCAAAGACTATACATTGAGATGCAAATATGGGCTTGTTAAGTATCCACAAAATAGCATATTTATCGGAGTCAAGTAAACATATATGTAGTGAAAAGACCATATGATAAGCCCTATTAATTTAGGAAAAACATAATATTGCCTGAACCTGCTGTTGGACTGAGAATGTTCCCTGCGGGGAGTGCAGTCATGTTGCTGTGTTCTGAGTGCTTGACTGTGACTCAGTAATATCCCACGTTTTTGATTTTGGCTATAGGCTCACGCTAATATAACATGTATAGAGGCCTACCCCTGTCTCTGACACAAATGAAATCCTGCAACTGTCCTGTGACCTAGAGGGGTGCACCCATTGTGCTCTCATTTTGCTGACAGTGGACTTCTGCCTCTGTCATGGGTTTAGCATGCACAGCGGTAGTGTCAGCACACTGTGTTTTAGAATCCACAGTTGTGATCAAACTTTCTATATGTGTAGTTGGCCAACTATTGGTAAGTTCTGCATCAATGTGTAACCTAGATCCTAGTACTAACATCCAAGTGGATTGTGTGTGTTTGTGGCTTGTGTAGTACAGGCAGTATGTGCATGAGTGAGCCAGAGTAATGGAGGCCTGCAGGTCTCATTTTGGAAAAAATCTAAGCGGGGTTCACATGCCAACTGACTTGTCTCTTGGTTCACTACTAGCCAGGGCCACAGGAATAATGCAGAGGACCAAATTATGCATCAGTGTGGACTAAATTATGCATCAAGAAAAGGCAAATTATGTGGCATAAGGTGTCGTAACTCGGCACATTTTGAGATAGTATTATCTAATTATTTTGTCATTTTTACACCATGGTAACACTGTATCTGAAAGATTTCACCTTATTAATACAAATTTAACAAAATCTACAGATCTACAGATAATGCAGCAGACAAAGGATTGTGTGGCAAATGCGGCAAATCCAATATTTTTTGAAAAACGCTTGAATTGCATAACATCAGTAGCCCTGCTCATAGCATCGTCATGGCAGGCATGATTGTTTCAAAGTTTAAGTTTGGAAACTGTGAATCCTGATAAATGTCAGCCAATGCAGAAATTCTTTTTAGTGTAATTAAATGAAATGCTGCCAAGTTGAAGAAATATACTTTTTGAAATGTGAGCCGTTGGCAGGCTAGGTGAAACTCTATCCTGACATTCCACCATCTTGAGATGGTGATAAAACCTCCTCTCAAGTTGGTCACTAAAGGGTGTAGACACCCTAAAGGTAGATAGCCCATTGTCTAGTACCTGTCTCCCCTTGTCATGACCCGAAATTCAGTATTTAGGTGGCTCTCCAATACCTGAACCTCAGATTCTTTGGACCAAAGAAGACTAGGACAAAGAAGACCCGCTGTGTGAGAACTGAAACCTTGCTGCAAAAGGAAAAGTTGCCAAACCCTGCCAGCTGCTCCAAGGACTCAACAATCTCTGCCTGGTGGGTCATCCTGAACTTGCAAGGGCTCCAAGAACGCCGGAGCACCTAAAACCTTTGAGAAATTGCTGAGAAGCTCCCTTGGAGTGAAGGTACTGGACTGTGCACCGCAGGCACCAATCCCATAAAGCCTGGTTTGTCAACTGGCTGCTCCCCGATTAACTTGATGCAGCACCAAAGCAGGAAGAGGTACAACAGCTCTGGAGAGTCAGATCTGCCTCTCCACCAAGTTTGGAGGCATCAGTACCTGCTGTGGCCTACCTATCCCTGGGGTATCTAACACTCAAATGTAAAAACCAAGAAAAAGAGTCCACTCCAGACTCCTAAAGCACCAGAAGCAAGCATCCATCGAGGAACACTGAGACACCCAAGACTCACTTCCTGAGTGGCCCAGCTGTTCCGTGATCGCCTCTCCAAATTGCCTGCTCCTGACCGAGAGGACCCTAAAGACATACGAAGCTGGCTGACCTATTCGCTCTGCACCCGACCCCACTGACCCGAGAACTGACTAACCAGCTCTGCTCCAGTGGTCCCCAAGCCCTTGCAACCTCTTCCCTCTAAGGAGACCCACCGGAATTACCTGTATGTCCACTTGTGCAGTGCATTTTCAAGCGGCCCCCTTTGTCTTTGCTCCCAGTTTCCAAGACCCTCAGCACTCTGCTCTTGCCTGATCCGGGATGCTCCAGATCTTCTCCTGCTGGAACTTTGGATCTGGTCCCGTCATTGACCTAAAATGAGAAGGTGAACTTCATGAAAGCATTGTCTGATTGTATATGCATTCTTTCTCTTTTCCTCCCCATTGTTTCCTATGGTGCATAATTGCGCACTAAAGTGACATATTTTCCAAACGCTGAAAAATCGTAACTCCGGATGTGCTTACCTTAGAACGATCTTCTTGGTCTTAAAAAATATATAAAAATTGACTTTATTTTTATTAATTGGTCTCAGATTTAATCTTGAGTATGTGTCTCATATCTTGCCTCTTGAGTACAACAAACGCTTAGCACCACCCTCTGATAAGCCTAACTGCTGGACCACCCTACCACAAAAGATCATTAGAATTATCTGCTTACCTCTGTGTACCATTTGGGGATTCTCTGGACTCTCTGCACAGTGTACTTATTTTTATTACACTATATGGAAAGCCAGCATCCTACAATGATGAATTATATACCATGTAGAGGGTTCAGTTTCGGTTTTGGAGCTTAGTTGCAAACCAGGTCAGTAACTGGGCCCTTTGTATTTTTGTGCTACTTGGCCACATTTGTATTTTAAATTAAATCCTTTCATCCCTTCTCCCACTCGGGCTGCAACAGTCCATTACAAGAGTGGGGACAGCAGAGGGGTCAGTAGAAATTAAAATACACAAAGACCCATCAACTGATTAATGGTCTTTTGAAGACCAGTGAAGTACTTTGGGTGAGGCCGAGTTTGAGTCATCAGCTCCTACCCAGTAATAGCCACGACAGCTAAAGAACTGTTTATGCACTCCACAGCCCAAGCAAGGCAGGCGAGACTGATAGGAGGAAAGCCTAAAGCAAACTGCCGCCAGACCCAATTTTGAGGATTGCTGACCTAGAATCTATAAAAGGCTTTTTTCATATGAAGGTAATTTTCTACTATCGAGGTTGCTCTGATCTTCCCTCGAATGAGGGTGCATTCATCCTGGCGTTACCCTGGTTGAACAAACTATTTTGAGAACATTGACTCTGGTACACATTGGTCAAATGGGACCAAATATATTTGTATATTTTAAAAAAGGAAAAGGAAGTCACGACCATTAAAATGATAAAGTAAAAACAGCGTAATCTTTTTTTTCAATAAATCATGACTTTCCATCTTTATTTGCAAGAGAAGACAAGTATGATGCTTGGATGGAGAAAATTAGCACAGATAACTTTCACTTTCCTCTCTACAAACAAAAATGATACAGCACACCAAAAGTCATCTTACCATCTCCATCCAGGCTAGTGACCTTGCACTTCATCAAAGCCATTCAATGTTTTTCTCAAAATAACAAATAGGTATTTAGATGCCTCTCAGAAAAGTTATAAAACGAGAATGCTGGGGTCTGTGATGCTTCTGAAGTCATGAGCAGTGCATTAGAGGCTTTATAGTTATGTGGATAACCACATATTTTGAAATATCAGAGCTGTTAAGGTTAGGATTGTGACCAGGGGATTAATAAGTGTTTTTATTAATTTCATTGGTAATGTATATTAGTAGATAACCATAACATACAAAAGGGTTTTTTCAGTAAATATTTTGGCTTTTGTATATGCTTAAACAACTGCTCAGAAGTTGCCTCTACACCTATCCTCAGTTACTGCTGCTGACCCGTTGAAAAGCAGGCACAGGACACAGGGTGTGACCTTTGACCACAAATTTTGCCCATTGCCCTTGTTCCTGAATACAATAGTCATGGTTTAGGTGTCATGCGTTAGGGATATGTACCGACACTCTGGTGAATTCCCTTGATTTCAGTGCCCTCATGACCCTGCATACAGCTTGACTTTACAAGTACTGGGCACAGGGTGAGGTGGCCAGCCCAACCCACCCTGCAGCTTGGTTCCTGGCCTCGCCATTACTACAAGGCATAGCACTGTGCATTACACGTATCGTACACAAGGCCCGGGGATTGGCATTCAGAATCAGATACAATGCTGCTTAGTATCTGACCTGTGTGCCTACTCGGCAATAGACAGAGTATGCTACTCCCACTATTTGCAGGTACATGGAATTGCACAAGTTCAAACTAAGCCAAAGAAAGTTATTAGTTTTCAAAAAGATAATTTTGAGGGTCGCTGTCAATCACTCTGTAATACAGAATGCTAAACTGTGTATTTATTCATGTCATCAAGAAACTCTGCTGACAGAGCAGAAGGTTTAATGCCGAGTATGTATGTATGTATTATAGTAATTTCAACAGAATTGCAAGATGGCGTTGATGGAGCATAACACAGGTGTTTAGTTTGGAGTAGTCATCAATAGATATATGAAACATATTTTAAAGGAAAAAATTGTTTATTTAACGCACTGAAATATTACACTTCAATATTTGATTGTTTGCTTTCTGCAGTAAAAATGGCTGGTTATGTTATGAGATTTTTTGTGTGTTTTTAAATAACATTTATCCGTGCGGTTTTTCTGCTTACCTTTGCATTGTTCAGCAAACAAAGGGCCACTGATTACACGGATTTCTTTTTTATTGCATGAAATAAATATTGAATGTGCTTCAGTTTGAAACCAATCAACAGCCAGCATGCAGACCTTCTAGGTCTTCACATTGCTCCCCTACAGGTCAGCTGAGGCCCCTGCAGGTAAGAGCGGGGGTGGGGGCGGTGGGATCGAAAGACGATGATGAGGGAAAATTAATTATATTGGACATTTTGCCTTGTGGTCATTAAATCCCCTCCCAATCTCGCCCAACCGCTCTTTCCTGCACTGGCCGCTGCTGCAACTGGTGCTCCTTGTAGCTCAGAGGCACGGTCGAGGTCCCTCTTGCAGTTTGGTGTTGCCTGTCTTCACTTTTGTTATTGCTCTAATTTAAACTGCTTTATTTAATTAGAATTGTTCCACAATACCTCACCTGCATTGTTAATACTGCTCTGCAGTATTTTTCCCTCTCACTGCTTGTTGTTATTGTTTTGTCGCCTGAACCGCTTTCTCACTGTTTCCATCCCCTGCCTTCCCACCTCATGGACAGCCCCTCCCAGGACTACTTATGGAGGCCGATGTGCAGCTGTACCAAATGCACGCTGAAGGTGCACCGAAGGCAAGCCTGTCCATGCCTGAACTGTGCCAAGCGCCAGGAACCCTGGCCCTTTGCACCCCCCACATATACTCCATCGCAGACTATCGTGTTATGGACCCCAGATGCAACAACTGATGCCTCATTTTACCATTCTCCACAGCAGGACTTTTCACCTGCATCCTCTGCCAGTTCACCTCCACCCCAGCACCCACAACCAACATGACTTTCATCACTGAGACCTGGCTCACCCTCACATCTGCCTCAGACATTGCCACAGCAACATCCAGTGGCTACAAGATGAAACAGTGCGACAGCACCAACAGACACGGAGGTGGCATTGCCAATGTACACACCAAATCTATTACCTGCACCATTATCTATGGCGATACCACATCGATCATGGAACACATGAACTTCCAGCTCCGCACCGATGACAAAACCATCATCAAAGGCAACCTCGCATACAGACTGCCAGGACCACAAAACGGCTCAGTGGACACCATTGCTGAATTCATTACCCAGCTTGCTTTTGAATTTGAACACTTTGTCTTCCTGGGAGACCTCAACTTCCACCTGGATGACTCCATTGACACCAACTCCATCAATCTTGTGGAAAGATTATACAACATCGGCCTCATGTAAGTAGTCACCCATCCCACACACAAACCAGAACACCCATGGACCCAATTTTTACGCCCAACAACAGAATCAGGTAAAGTCACACCTCAGAACTCACCTGGTCGGACCGGTCCATTGTACACTTCACCCTCATTGGACCTCTCTGCACTGCTCCCAAATACCATAGCATCCCCCTGCCACATCTGAATCAAGGTTACTCAGCAACAGTAGACTAATACCCTCAGCACCACAAAGCCTAACATCACCACCAACCTGGACCAGACAGTATAAAACTTCAACGACTGGTTAAATACGCCGCCAGCCAAGTCTTTTCAGACACTCACCCACAGTCACAGATCTGGGTTGAATCCATAGTCGTTCTTTAGCTCACTTTGCCACCCCAGTCCAGACCCAGCCGTATGCAAATCAGACTTGTCCCTGTCCCTGTCCCTCATGAGAACAGTCCAGCCCAAACTGCCAAGCCAGGTCTTCCCTGGACCAGAAACAAGCATCCTGGGACCGGTTTTAGAGTAACACCCCTCACCTGCCCGGTTAACTTGAATCCAGTGTCAAAGTGAGCAAGGGACCCACGTCTGGGCATACCCTGCCAACTTAGGGCGAACAAAGCAAACACAATGATATGATGGACGGAGCGCTGACACTTTTCAGACACTCATCCCCAGTGACAAGACGCAGGTTCAAGGCTGATTTGGTTATGGCTGGGTTCAAACTGAAATTTATTTATTTATTTATTTATTTTACAATTTGTACAGCGTGAGCAAATACCCGTAGGCGTCTCGGCGCTAGATACTGTGCGTGAAGTTCCCAGAGACTAAGTCGGCTGCTAATCTTGAACGAACAACCAGGTCTTTATTTTTCTTCGGAATTGCATCAAGGACGGGCTTTCTCTGATGGTTATTGGTAGGGAATTCCAAAGTCTGGGGGCAGCCACCAAGAAGCGTCTGTCGCCCCAAGTGACTGTTTTGGTTCGTGGTATAAGCAAAAGTTTTTGGTTGTTGGAACGGAGCGATCTTGTGGATGAGTGGAGTCTTAAGTGGGATTTAAGAAAATGTGGGCCGTGGTTGTGCAGTGCTTTGTACACTATGCAAAGCGTTTTGAATTTAATCCTATTCCGAATCTTGAGCCAGTGGAGGTCCCTTATGGTCTTAGAGATTGGCATGAATTTCGGTGTTCCTGACAGAAGACGGGCTGCAGCGTTCTGGATCGTCTGCATTTTGTTGGTCACTCTGGCTTGGGTATTAATAAATAGGCCATTGCAGTAGTCGAGGGAGGACAACACTAAGGAGCTTACCAGTGTTTAACGGCTGCAATTGGTAGGAATGGCATAATTTTCTTAATCAGCCTGAGTTTATGATGGGCCGTGGCTGCTATTTCGTTTGCCTGGGCCATAAAGTTCAGGTTCTCGTCAAAAGTCACTCCAAGATTTCTGACAGTAGAAACTGGTTTAGGGGGGGTTCCGTACGTGGCGGGCCACCAGGTAGTCTACCAACTGGGTGAAAGATGTCCAAAGATGACCACCTCCGTTTTATCGAAGTTTAATTTTAGGCAATTGGAGGCCATCCAGTCTCCAATCGCCCGCATGCCCCCTTGGAAATTTTCTGCTACCTTTTCTCCATCCCCATTGATGGCCAGCACAAGCTGCGTGTCATCGGCGTATGAAGTAAGGCTCATCCCATGGGCCTTGATGACGGCGGCCAGGTCCGACACATAGATATTGAATAGTGTCGGACTTAGGGATGAGCCTTGCGGTACCCCACATGGCAGTGACAGCTTGTCTGATTGGTAATGCCCCAATGTGACCACCTGCGTTCTTCCGTTCAAGAAGGAGGAGAGCAGGTTTTTTGCCATGTGGCGAATGCCCATCTTTCCGACACGGTCGACCAAGATCTTGTGGTCAACCGTGTCGAAGGCTGCGGATAAGTCGAGCAATATCAGTATGGCTGTTCCTCCCTGGTCTCGGATCACTCTTATATCCTCTGTTGCTTTGATTAAGGCAGTCTCCGTTCCATGGTGCTTGCTGAAGCCAAATTGGGTGTTGTCCAGTAATTGGTGCTTCTCTATAAACTCTGAAAGCTGTGTATTCATAGCCTTCTCCACTACTTTAGCTAAAAATGGTAGGCTAGCTATGGGGCGGTAATTTTTTAGTTGTTCCTTGTCCAGGTTGGCTTTCTTCAGGAGTGGTTTAACCAGGGTGTTCTTCAGTGAGTCCGGGTATATCCCAGTACTTGGATATACCCGGGGAGTAAGAAAACTGGATTTAGGCTCAGATCTCTGTACTGGGGTGAATGTATGACATTGATCTGCATTCTGTCCATTAAATGTTCTTTTTGCATTTGTCACCCCCGAGTGGGACGGGTGTGCCCAGACATGGATCCCTTGCTCTCCATGCCACTGGAGTCAAGTTATCCAGGCTGATAAGGGGTTAAGCCCCAAAACTGGTCCTAGGATGCTTGTTTACAGTCCAGGAAGAA
The DNA here is from genome assembly GCF_964263255.1 of Lissotriton vulgaris. NCBI lineage: Eukaryota > Metazoa > Chordata > Amphibia > Caudata > Salamandridae > Lissotriton > Lissotriton vulgaris. The sequence continues at coordinate 1,331,464,364 of NC_141687.1, forward strand.
AACCTGGCCTAGCAGTTTGGGCTGGACTGTTCTCATTGAGCGCAGGGTAAGACTGATTTGCGTATGCTGGGTTTCAACTGGAATGGCATGGGGAGCAAAGAAAAGGATGTATTTAGGGCCAGATTGCTGTACTGGGGTGAATGTATGACATTGTTCTGCATTCTATCTATCATTTGTTCTTTTTACACTACTGAACTAAAGCACAGGTGCAAACAGCTGGAAAGAAGACGGCGCACCATCAGGAACCACACTGACCAAGCTACCTACCAATCTGCCCTCATTGACTACCACCGCCAACTCAAAGCCGCAAAAAAGAAGGCCCTGACCCACTGGATTGAGACCAGCGTTAACCAAACCAAGGAACTCTTCACTATCGATAGAGAGTTCATCTACCCGTTAGCCACTGAAAACTCAATCCAGCCCTCACAGGAACTCTATGATGCTCTCTCAACCAACTTCCACAAAAAGATAGGTACAATTTATAGAAACTTCGATCCCCAATCCACCCACTTCTTCAGCAACCCATCAACCACCATCGCTAACCACCCGCTTACCACATGGGAACAACTCAGCACACCAAACACAACCACTCTCATGAAATCGTCTCTCATTGTCTCTTCCCTTATCCTCCCTTTCTCACCTCTCCTGCCCCCTCCACTACTTCTCCCCCCCCTAATTGTATTGCTTATTTTTTGATGTATTGTGTAATTTGTTGAACTTGTTCTGTTACATTGTTGATTCCCATGTAATGCGCTCTGATACCTTTAGGTCTAGCCAGCGCTATATAAAACTCTTTAAAATAAAAAAAAATAAAAAAATCCATCCACTCAGGAGCACCCACTGACCCATGCCCCCATCGACTCTTCAACCTTGGAACAGACAAGATCAGTCACCAGCTCACCACCATCCTCAATGCCTCCATAACCACAGACACCTTTTCCGATGCATGGAAACACACTGTTAGACCCCCTTCTCAAGAAACCTTTGGCAGACCCCAGTGTGCTTCAGAATAAGCATGGGCGTAAAATCTGTTCCGCTCGCGGAATTTGCGGATTTTCGGCAAATTCGCAATCCGCAAACTCTCACGAATTTGCCGAAAATTCGCAAATTCGCACGCAGCGGATTTCTTTGCTTGGTGATACAATATTGCGGCGCACGGCGTTCACTTACCGTCATTCAGCGTTTGCAGAGTTGTTTTTCTCCATATTTTGCGTGTGCTGCGCCATTTTGGATCTTGCTGCGGGATCCCGTGGGAGTTTGGCGACCGCGATTACATAATCAGTGCTTGCCACGTTGCGCTGCACGCATCGCGAGAGTTCGCAATTGCGAACACGTAGATGCGGCGGGCAGCAACAATCTCGCACTCGCGAAATTGCAAAATTTGCAATTCTGCACAAGAAATCCACCAGCAAGCAGCATAAACCTGAAAATGATGATTTTTATCAGAATAACTCCTCAGGTTGACATTTGCCTGCACTTTTTTTTTGCAAGGAGTCCATTTTGGGGGGGGTGGGAGGAAGGAAGTGCCCCACAGTCTCCAACTTCCTGTTCCTGTCCAGCAGGCTCCTCCCAGTGCTTTCTTCATGTGCTGGTCACTTTCATTTGGATCTTAACCTGGAAGGATTACTTTTTGTGGATGCTGCTGGATATTTGGATTTGAGGCCTTTTTGACTTTCTTTGGATCACTTTTGGATTAGAAATTTCACAAGTAAGTTTGTTTGGGGCATTACAGTTGCTGCAACTACAATTTTGGAATTTTCAATTTTTGGGCTGTTGTTGGGGCCTTTTGCCCAGGGGTAGTGAGTGGTGCATGGACTGAGTCTTTCTGTGGGGTCTCTTTAATGTAAACATCATGGAGGGCATGGATGGCATGGGATTGTGCTGATTTTTCTGAGTTTTTCAATTTTTTTTGGCTGCTGTTGGGGCCTTTTGCCCAGGGGTAGTGAGTGGTGCATGGACTGAGTCTTTCTGTGGGGTCTCTTTAATGTAAACTTCATGGGGGGCATGGATGGCATGGGATTGTGCTGATGTTTGTGTGTTTTTCGATTTTTTGGGGTGTTGATGGGGACTGGCCATGTGGGTGGGGGCCATTTTGAGTGCTGGTACAGGCAGGCCCTGGCCATGTGCTGGGGGGCAAGGGGCCATTTTGAAGGCAGGCAGTGTTCTCAGGCCTGCACCAATTTTGCCTAGCTTTCATCCTTTATGCCCAGGGGTAGTGAGTGGTGCATGGGCCTAGTCTTTCTGTGGGGTGTCTTGAATTTAAACATCATTGAGGGCATGGATGGCATGGGATTGTGCTGATTTATGTGTGTTTTTCGATTTTTTGGGCTGCTGTTGGGGCCTTTTGCCCAGGGGTAGTGAGTGGTGCATGGAATGAGTCTTTCTGTGTGGTCTCTTTAATGTAAACATCATGGAGGGCATGGATGGCATGGGATTGTGCTGATTTTTGTGTGTTTTTCGATTTTTTGGGGTGTTGATGGGGACGGGCCATGTGGGTAGGGGCCATTTTGAGTGCTGGTACAGGCAGGCCCTGGCCATTTGCTGCGGGGCAAGGGGCCATTTTGAAGGCAGGCAGTGTTCTCAGGCCTGCACCCATTTTGCCTAGCTTTCATCCTTTATGCCCAGGGGTAATGAGTGGTGCATGGGCCTAGTCTTTCTGTGGGGTGTCTTGAATTTAAACATCATTGAGGGCATGGATGGCATGGGATTGTGCTGATTTTTGTGTGTTTTTTTTATTTTTTTGGCTGCTGTTGGGGCCTTTTGCCCGGGGTAGTGAGTGGTGCATGGACTGCGTCTTTCTGTGGGGTCTCTTTAATGCAAACATCATGGAGGGCATGGATGGCATGGGATTGTGCTGATTTGTGTGTGTTTTTCGATTTTTTGGGGTGTTGATGGGGACTGGCCATGTGGGTGGGGGCCATTTTGAGTGCTAGTACAGGCAGGCCCTGGCCATGTGCTGGGGGCAAGGGGCCATTTTGAAGGCAGGCAGTGTTCTCAGGCCTGCACCCATTTTGCCTAGCTTTCATCCTTTATGCCCAGTGGTAGTGAGTGGTGCATGGGCCTAGTCTTTCTGTGGGGTGTCTTGAATGTAAACATCATTGAGGGCATGGATGGCATGGGATTGTGCTGATTTTTGTGTTTTTCGATTTTTTGGGCTGCTGTTGGGGCCTTTTGCCCAGGGGTAGTGAGTGGTGCATGGACTGAGTCTTTCTGTGCGGTCTCCTTAATGTAAACATCATGGAGGGCATGGATGGCATGGGATTGTGCTGATTTTTGTGTGTTTTTCGATTTTTTGGGGTGTTGATGGGGACTGGCCATGTGGGTGGGGGCCATTTTGAGTGCTGGTACAGGCAGGCCCTGGCTATGTGCTGGGGGGCAAGTTGCCATTTTGAAGGCAGGCAGTGTTCTCAGGCCTGCACCCATTTTGCCTAGCTTTCATCCATTATGCCCAGGGGTAGTGAGTGGTGCATGGGCCTAGTCTTTCTGTGGGGTGTCTTGAATTTAAACATCATTGAGGGCATGGATGGCATGGGATTGTGCTGATTTGTGTGTTTCTCGATTTTTTGGGCTGCTGTTGGGGCCTTTTGCCCAGGGGTAGTGAGTGGTGCATGGACTGAGTCTTTCTGTGCGGTCTCCTTAATGTAAACATCATGGAGGGCATGGATGGCATGGGATTGTGCTGATTTTTGTGTGTTTTTCGATTTTTTGGGGTGTTGATGGGGACTGGCCATGTGGGTGGGGGCCATTTTGAATGCTGGTACAGGCAGCTCCTGGCCATGTGCTGGGGGCAAGGGGCCATTTTGAAGGCAGGCAGTGTTCTCAGGCCTGCACCCATTTTGCCTAGCTTTCATCCATTATGCCCAGGGGTAGTGAGTGGTGCATGGGCATAGTCGTTCTGTGGGGTGTCTTGAATTTAAACATCATTGAGGGCATGGATGGCATGGGATTGTGCTGATTTTTGTGTGTTTTTCGATTTTTTGGGCTGCTGTTGGGGCCTTTTGCCCAGGGGTAGTGAGTGGTGCATGGAATGAGTCTTTCTGGGGGGTCTCTTTAATGTAAACATCATGGAGGGCATGGATGGCATGGGACTGTGCTGATTTTTGTGTGTTTTTTTATTTTTTTGGCTGCTGTTGGGGCCTTTTGCCCGGGGTAGTGAGTGGTGCATAGACTGCGTCTTTCTGTGGGGTCTCTTTAATGCAAAAATCATGGAGGGCATGGATGGCATGGGATTGTGCTGATTATTGTGTGTTTTTCGATTTTTTGGGGTGTTGATGGGAACTGGCCATGTGGGTGGGGGCCATTTTCAGTGCTGGTACAGGCAGGCCCTGGCCATGTGCTGGGGGCAAGGGGCCATTTTGAAGGCAGGCAGTGTTCTCAGGCCTGCACCCATTTTGCCTAGCTTTCATCCTTTATGCCCAGGGGTAGTGAGTGGTGCATGGGCCTAGTCTTTCTGTGGGGTGTCTTGAATGTAAACATCATTGAGGGCATGGATGGCATGGGATTGTGCTGATTTTTGTGTGTTTTTAGATTTTTTGGGCTGCTGTTGGGGCCTTTTGCCCAGGGGTAGTGAGTGGTGCATGGACTGAGTCTTTCTGTGCGGTCTCTTTAATGTAAACATCATGGAGGGCATGGATGGCATGGGATTGTGCTGATTTTTGTGTGTTTTTCGATTTTTTGGGGTGTTGATGGAGACTGGCCATGTGGGTGGGGGCCATTTTGAGTGCTGGTACAGGCAGGCCCTGGCTATGTGCTGGGGGCAAGGGGCCATTTTGAAGGCAGGCAATGCTCTCAGGCCTGCACCCATTTTGCCTAGCTTTCATCCATTATGCCCAGGGGTAGTGAGTGGTGCATGGGCCTAGTCTTTCTGTGGGGTGTCTTGAATTTAAACATCATTGAGGGCATGGATGGCATGGGATTGTGCTGATTTTTGTGTGTATTTCGATTTTTTTGGCTGCTGTTGGGGCCTTTTGCCCAGGGGTAGTGAGTGGTGCATGGACTGAGTCTTTCTGTGGGGTCTCTTTAATGTAAACATCATGGAGGGCATGGATGGCATGGGATTGTGCTGATTTTTGTGTGTTTTTCGATTTTTTGGGGTGTGGATGGGGACTGGCCATGTGGGTGGGGGCCATTTTGAATGCTGGTACAGGCAGGCCCTGGCCATGTGCTGGGGGCAAGGGGCCATTTTGAAGGCAGGCAGTGTTCTCAGGCCTGCACCCATTTTGCCTAGCTTTCATCCATTATGCCCAGGGGTAGTGAATGGTGCATGGGCCTAGTCTTTCTGTGGGGTGTCTTGAATTTAAACATCATTGAGGGCATGGATGGCATGGGATTGTGCTGATTTTTGTGTGTTTTTCGATTTTTTGGGCTGCTGTTGGGGCCTTTTACCCAGGGGTAGTGAGTGGTGCATGGAATGAGTCTTTCTGTGGGGTCTTTTTAATGTAAACATCATGGAGGACATGGATGGCATGGGATTGTGCTGATTTTTGTGTGTTTTTTGATTTTTTGGGGTGTTGATGGGGACGGGCCATGTGGGTAGGGGCCATTTTGAGTGCTGGTACAGGCAGGCCCTGGCCATTTGCTGGGGGGCAAGAGGCCATTTTGAAGGCAGGCAGTGCTCTCAGGCCTGCACCCATTTTACATAGCTTTCATCCTTTATGCCCAGGGGTAATGAGTGGTGCATGGGCCTAGTCTTTCTGTGGGTTGTCTTGAATTTAAACATCATTGAGGGCATGGACGGCATGGGATTGTGCTGATTTTTGTGTGTTTTTTTATTTTTTTGGCTGCTGTTGGGGCCTTTTGCCCGGGGTATTGAGTGGTGCATGGACTGCGTCTTTCTGTGGGGTCTCTTTAATGCAAACATCATGGAGGGCATGGATGGCATGGGATTGTGCTGATTTTTGTGTGTTTTTCGATTTTTTGGGGTGTTGATGGGGACTGGCCATGTGGGTGGGGGCCATTTTGAGTGCTGGTACAGGCAGGCCCTGGCCATGTGCTGGGGGGCAAGGGGCCATTTTGAAGGCTGGCAGTGTTCTCAGGCCTGCACCCATTTTGCCTAGCTTTTATCCATTATGCCCAGGGGTAGTGAGTGGTGCATGGGCCTAGTCTTTCTGTGGGGTGTCTTGAATTTAAACATCATTGAGGGCATGGATGGCATGGGATTGTGCTGATTTTTGTGTGTTTTTTAACTTTTTGGGGTGTATAACTGATGTTCCTCTGTCTTCCATTGCTTTTAGGTGCACAAGAGAACCACCAGTGCCAGGAAGAAGTCCTGCAGTGGTGTGTGCAGCATAACGTCACGCGACGTCACTTGTGGCCACAGACAAGACAACTCTGCAACTCGTGCAACTGCGGCCTGCTGTTCTGACATCTGAAGAGGATGGCCCCAAAAAAAGTTGCCAGTAAGGAGCAGAAGAAGCAAGTGGCGCCACTTACCAAGGAGACTGGTGTGCCGCCCGCCACATTTTTTGGGAATAAAAAAAAAAGTACGCCTGCAGCAGCAGTGGGATCTGCTGGGGACCAAGCTGGGAGCAGCACCCCCGCTCCATTGGGCTCAGTGCCACCACCACCACGCCAACTTAAGTGCAAGCCCTTGAGTGCTTTAGAGGCAGCCAGTCTAGTTGTTCAATCACCATCGACCAGTGATGTTGGCTCATCGCAAGAAAGTAGCAGCATCCCTCAATCAACACAGGTTGTTGTAACTCATCTGACGAGTGTTCAACAACCACAGCCGCAACAACAACCACATATGCAAGTACAAGCCCAAGTACATGTGGAAGGAGAGGCAGCGCAAGGAGATGCGCAAGCAGAGGTGCATGGAGCGGCACAAGTGCCCACAATAGTTGTTCCTCCCGAAGTAGGGGCACATCAGGAAATCGACATTCAGGCCGAGGTATCATTTGAGGAAGCCACTCCTCCTGATCATTCATTGTCTTCCACATCCCTAGCAAGGAAAAGATCAAGGATGGTGTCTACATCTTCTTCAAGCCCTCTTCCTTCTGATGATATGTATCCAAATTGGGAACCACCACTGCCGTCTGAGAGTGAGGCACACCATGATCTGACAAAAGGTAGCTAAGCGTAAAAGGAAGGTCCCCGAAACTCTCGTACTTATGGAGTGTGATGATGACGCTGAAGAAGAAGTGGCGTATACTACTCCTGCTGATGAAGACTCTCACGACGACGACGCAGTCATCATAAACGTCACTCCAGGCTCAGCGGGCATGCAGCAAACAGACATTTTTTCCCTAGCCCGAAATGCTGCTGAGCGTGATGTTGGCGACTTGGGAATGGGACCACCACCATTGCAGTTAACTAGTACACCACCACCTACCGCTTCCATATTTTCTCGCCAGATGGGACCTCCATCCACCTCGACCTCCATTTCCTCAATTAGTGGTGCTGCAAGTGCACAACGTAGTAAAGTTCGGCAACACACATCCTCCACTTCATCTGGCATTAGCATGACCAGTATCGCCTCCTCCACCCCCCACAGACATTTGAAGTCCGCAGTTTGGGACTTCTTTAGTGTTAGCACAACAAGGGAAAACATAGCCATTTGTACCATTTGTAAACTTGCAGCTAGTCGTGGTAAGCTTGGTACCAACTATGGTACCGGAGGCCAGAGAGGTCATCTTGAGAGACAGCACACTGTCAAATGGCATGCGCACCTAAAGGAGATCAAGAAAGCCCGAATTGCAAGTCAACAAACTGTATCCGTTGATGTTTCATCTGATGATGATGAGGAGGAAGAAGCGTCAAACACTTCACTTACACCCAGTACCCCTGTCAGCAGCACACCCCCTGTGAGCCACACTAGGAGTGTGGGAGAGAGTGAGACACCAATGCGAAAAAGTTCATCATCACCGAGCGTAACTGGGTCGAAGAAGTCATCATCATCATCATCATCCCGTAAAATCATGGTCCAGCCCACCATTAGAAGCATGTTGTTTTCAGATGCGCCATTTGAACGCAACCACCCAATGACACGTCTGTATAACACTAAGCTGCCTAAAATGCTAGCTCTGGACCTTCTCCCTTTTTCTTTTGTGGAAGGGGTTGGTTTTCTTGAATTAGTAGCAACGCTCTGCCCTAAATGGAAGGTTCCTAGCCGGTTCTATTTTGCCAGAGTTGCGGTTCCAGCACTACATGAAGATGTGCTGGAGGTGATAGGGGCAGCTTTGCAGAAGAGTGCTGTTCACACTATACATCTGACAATAGACATGTGGACCAGTTGCGCAGCCACTGATTACATGTGCATCACTGCACACTGGATCTCTTTTTCAGGGGTTACAGCAAAGCTAAGGGCAGGTGTTGACCCGGACAACGTTTTTATAGCTGCTCGGAAACATGCAACACTAGCCATGTTTGGCATGGAGAAAAGTCATACAGGAGAAAACATTTTGCAGGAGTTTAACACAAAGGTCTTTCAATGGCTGTCCCCAAGAAAATGCAAGATTGGTTATGTTTCCATGGATAATGGCGCCAATGTAGTTAAGGCCATGGATATGGGTAACTATTTCAGAGTGCCGTGTTTGGCGCACTGTATAAACTTGGTTGTTAAAAAATTCTTGAGTGAAGAAAGTCCAGTGTGCGAGTTACTGACCACCTGCAGAAGAATGTGCACACATTTCAGCCATTCTTTTAAGGCCCGGAAGCATCTGAGGGGCCTGCTACATCAACGTAAACTGCCAGTGAAAGCACTCATCCAGGAGGTGGCAACACGTTGGAACTCAACCTTCTACATACTTGAGCGTCTGTATGAGCAGTGTGCGGTAGTCGATCAGTATTTCTTTACACAGGGTGCAGCTATGAAGGACCTGAGGATACATGCGGAGCAATGGAAGCTAGTTCAAAGCCTGACAGACATGCTTCGTCCTTTTGAGGTCTTCACGCGTGCAGTCAGCAGGGAGGACTGTAATTTGGGAAAAGCTATCCCATTGTTGCGCATGCTAGAGCACCAACTGAAGGCGGTGTCTTCTACGTTTCAAAAAGATGAAAAAAAGCAAGAAGCTTTTGATTTGGCGGAGAAATTATTAGAGCGCCTACTTTGCGATGAACGTCTTCAAAAGATCCACACAGAACAGCATTACATTTGTGCTACTATTCTGTATCCACGCTACAAAAAGGCACTGGCAGGCAGAGTATTCTTTCCTTTTGGTGACGCAGAAGATTCAAAGTACAAACGTTGGCTAGCTGTGTCAGCCATGAGGTTTGAAAGAGAACGGCAGGAAATTGAAGGAAAAGGCAGTACATCAGCATCAGCAGGCCATCCGGAGTCAAAAGAATCCACTTCTGCACCAGTGGCTGTGGCAGAAGTGAGTGATTTTCCCTCTCAGCCGTTAAAGACACCAGCAATCGGATCATCTGCACCAGACACAACAGTAACATTGTGTGAAGAAGAGGATTGGCTAACTCAGCTCGGGTTTGCTTCTCAAAAGGTCCCAGCAAAAAGTAAGCAAAGTGGAGGAACCGTGGAGGAACCGTGGAGAACCTTGAGTCGATGGTGCAGGACTATCTGAATGACTCAACAGAGGTCTATGTTCATGATGACCCAGTGGCGTATTGGCATGGGAAAAAAGAATTGTGGCCAACCTGGCTATAAATTACTTGTCTTGCCCACTTGCAAGCGTGTCTTCTGAACGTGTTTTCAGTGCTGCTGGTGGCATTGTAACTTGCAAAAGGACCCGCCTCTTGCCCAAAAATGTGGAGAGGTTAACAATGATCAAGATGAATCAGCAATTCATACCACCAGATTACAAAATACGAGAATACACGCAGGAAGAATACGAGGAGGACCCCAACTTAGATGAGGGAAGTTTTTCTCTGTTAGGTGACCTACTCCCGCCTGAATTCGCAGAGTATGAGGACGAACTCTTCTTCCCTGACACCGAGCCCTGAAAATGAGCCAATGAATCAATAACTTTCTTTTTCGTCCTTATTCTCTTTTATTCCTGTTTGTCTGTTTTTCTTTGTTTTGCAAAGTCTATATAAAAAAAACTATAATCACAAAAACAAACCCATCAGCAGAACTGTCTTCACTTATTAGCTTATTGATTTGAAGGTGCCGCAGTCTGCATTCCTCAGGTTAACAAGTTCACAAGAACATGCTCCTCTATCCTCCTCCTCTAGACTCCTATTTCCCTCAAAGCAGATGGCTAGATTACGCCCAATGAAGAAAGACTCTGCACTTGTGGGGGTGTTCTACTTCTTTGCGGGTGAGTTGACGGCTCTGGGGCCATTGCTGGGAAGGTCTAATACCGGATAAAAGTGTTTTGGCGAAAATCAGAGTTGAAAAAGTTTTTGCCTTTTTGCTCACTATCATGTTTTCGGCGGCCTGTTTGGGGGGCTTCCTGGTGTTTGTGGGTGGGTTTTGGGGTCTTGGAGCAACGATGGGTATGGATACTTTTGATTGCAAGTGGTTTGAAGCAAATCCATGGTGGCAAAGGGGAGTTAGGGCCTAGCTGCGGAGCGCGCGCGGAGTGATTTTGGAAATTTGCCTGAAAATTTCTAAGTGCCCATTTTTGAAGTTTTGCTTTTTGGCTGTTTGGGGGTCTTCTACTTGTTTTCGCCTGGGTTGATGGCTCTGGGGCCATTGCTGGGAAGGTCTAATACCAGATAAAAGTGGTTTGGAGAAAATCCATGAGGAAAAAGTTTTTGCATTTTTGCTCACTATCATGTTTTCGGGGGCCTGTTTGGGTGGGTTCCTGGTGTTTGGGGGTGGGTTTTGGGGTCTGGGAGCACTGCTGGCGCAGTCTAATGTTGATTGCATTTGTTTTCCAGGACATCCATGGTGGAAAAGTGGAGTTATGACCTAGCTGCACAGCGCGTTTGGACAGAAGGCCGAAAAATATTGTAAGTATGAGATTTTCCAATTTTTGCTTTTTGCCTGTTTGGGGGTGTTGTGCTTTTTTGCGGGTGGGTTGGCGGGTCTTGGGGCATTGCTGGGAAGGTCTAATACCGGATAAAAGTGGTTTGGCGAAAATCAGAGTTGAAAAAGTTTTTGCCTTTTTGCTCACTATCATGTTTTCGGCGGCCTTTTTGGGGGGCTTCCTGGTGTTTGTGGGTGGGTTTTGGGGTCTTGGAGCAACGCTGGGTATGGATACTTTTGATGGCAAGTGGTTTGAAGCAAATCCATGGTGGCAAAGGGGAGTTAGGGCCTAGCTGCATAGCGCGCGCAGAGTGATTTTGGAAATTTGCCTGAAAACTTGTAAGTGCCCATTTTTGAAGTTTTGCTTTTTGGCTGTTTGGGGGTCTTCTACTTGTTTTCGCCTGGGTTGACGGCTCTGGGGCCATTGCTGGGAAGGTCTAATACCGGATAAAAGTGGTTTGGAGAAAATCCATGAGGAAAATGTTTTTGCATTTTCTGCCATTTCGCTCACTTTAGCGTTTTTGGGGGCCTGTTTGGGGGGCTTCATGGTGTTTGTGGGTGGGTTTTGGGGTCTTGGAGCAACGCTGGGTATGGATACTTTTGATTGCAAGAGGTTTGAAGCAAGGCGTGGTTTGGCGCGCAATAGCGGCAGATGTGGTAGTGTAGAGCTCCGACTCGAGCTCCCCTTCCCCGGGCCGTTTCTCCGACCCAGATATCCAAATAACGTTGAAACCACAGGCGGAGTGGGAGGTGAAGCTCACCCACTTGACATCCGATTTGGGAGCTAATCGGCTGCTGGGCTCCGCACCGGTGCTGCCGGGAAGATCACGGCCGCCGCGGGCATCACAATCCCGGCGTGCCCGCCTGCACGAGACCGCGGCTTTGGACGGGCGACTAGGCCTGGATCTGTGGCCTACACGACACCCTGCTCAGGTCCACGACAGCCGCGGTGAAGAACCAGGAGACCCCCTCCCCCTGCCCATGGACTGTATTGCTGAGACGGCGGCCCCCCTGAGCGGCAGCGCCTCAACTGGACCGCGACCCTGTGGGGCCCTGCCCGGGTACGGGCGAGTGCCTGCGCATCGGATGGCACCGGGTGCTGTAGTGGCCGGGATCGCGGTGTGAAGAGGTGAGCCACGCCGCAACTCTGCACCGCCAGCTGTGCGGGGAAAACATCAGGAAGCGCCGAGGCGCGGTCCGTCGCCGCCAACGCCCTGGTAGAATCTATGACGGGGGAGGGGCGCTTCACCAGGGAGGCTGCGCACGCCCCGATTGCCGCCACCCCGGAGAACCCAACAACGTGAGGCCGCGGCTTTCACCAGCACGCCGGGCCTTGGGCTGCGGCCCCCATCCCTCACTGCCGGGAACCCGGCCATCGGTGGAGGCGGACGGGGAGGCTCTCCCTGCCCCCCCGGAGCAGCGCCCTCTCAGCGGACGCTGAACTGTTGGCAGCGCAGCAGACGCCCGCAACATCGAGGAGGCAAGGTAACTCCGATTGTCGGGCGGAGGCCGCGGGAGGGCGGGCTTTTACTGCGACGGCTGGACTGTGCATGGGACTGGACGCACCGTCCAGCTGCCACAGCCACCTGCAACGCATTAGCGAAGCCAGTGAAGGTGGGAAGACTCCTACTACCCCCGCGAGGCGCAAATTCAATACTAGCTTCCGGAGGAGGAGGCATCACGCGGCTGGAGCGCCACTTTTGCAGAACGACGCTAAAAGGGAGTGGACCTCTAGAGAACAACAGCAGCGGGACACTGGGTGACGGACTGTGGAAGAAACGACGACTTATACGACCTGCCAGGACATACCCGACCCTGATCTACATCCAGACTTGCGGAGGGGAACTCTGGCTGGTATTTCCCCGCAACCACTGCACTTTGACGGTAACTGCAAACCCTGAGGGGAGCTGCTGCGACGAGACGAGCCCCCCCCCTGAAGGCCAAGCACTGCACGCCTCTGACTGAGCGCTCTCCCCCCTGGGTACGCTGCATGGGTGGTGAGGAGCGGTGTGCACCGGATGGGTGATACATGTGTTGGGACATCTATACCCCACCAACCCAACGGACGCTGGACCACACGAGCTGAGTGCTGTCGCGGATGTTGGAGCCGGATTAAGGTCTAGACTGCGCAAGTCAGCAAAAGACATTTGGACGACCACATAATTGTCCCTCCTGGTGCCGAACCTGGAGCTGCCCCCCCTCTAGTGCGCAGGAAAAGTACAAACGCCTCAACTGGCCCATGTCTGGGGGAGTGAAAACACGAACCGGAACCGGAGGCGCATCGGTCAAGGGGAAACTGTCTAAATCAGTGGCCAGGATGGAAACAGAGCATGTAGCAACGAAACTAGACAATGTACTAGCCGTCATGGAACGGCTGGAAGAATCTCTTCAACAGACTCGTGCCTCCCTGGAAACGAAGATCGACAGAGTGGCGATTGACTTGACCCACCTCAAGGCCGATCACAAGAAACTACAAGATCGCACTGCGACTCTGGAGGGAGCGATGGCAGCACTGGAACCCACTGTGACCCAAACGGACAAACATGTCTGAGACCTGCTTAACCGAGTGGAGTTTTTAGAGGAGCGGGCTGAGGACGCGGAAGGGCGGGCACAACGAAACAACATCCGGCTGGTAGGCATCCCCGAAAAATGGGAAGGGACGGACCCCACTCGACGAGTGGAAGACTGGCTGCGAGACCTGCTTCCGGAGGACGTGCTGTCGCCTCACTTCGTAGTGGAACGTGCGCATCGAGTGCCCACGAGACCCCTCCCACCTGGCTCCAATCCCAGACCTATAATTCTACGTGTCCTCAACTACAGAGACCGCGACACGATTCTACGGGAATCCAGGAAGCTTGGCGATGTCCAGATAGACAATGCCACAGTGATGTTTTTCCCTGATTACACAGTGCAGGTGCAGAGACAACGGCATTTCTTCCTGGAGGTGAAGAGGCGGCTTCGACAGGTGGGCCTCAAGTACTCGCTACTATTCCCCGCCAAACTCAGAGTGGTAGCGCAGGATAAAACACACTTCTTCACTAACCCCGAAGAGGTCGAGGCCTGGCTGAATGGAGGAATGTCTGGGACACCTGGAAAAGCACAGGGGTCCACCACGGCATCACGAGCAAGAGGGCCAAGGCGACAATGCAGACATAAGACACCCACACCCCTCCGCACGCAGGAGGCGCTGATGCACTCCCCACCGGCGGACCTGGTCCTACAGGAGCAACGGGACGCACTACGCAAAGTCACCGAAATCAGCACCTCACCGTCCCCATCTTTTGCCCCTAACGCTAGCCCGAACACGCTCCCGAGCGACGATGAGGCAATCTATGGGATACCGGACTCCCAACAGTCCTCCGAGTGTCACACCGCAAACTGCGGACCTTCTTGGCTGAGAGGATGCTGGAAGCTCCCCTCCGCATGGCACAGGACCCGTGTGACCATGGAGATATGACTCCGGCTTGCCATGAGGTGAGCGATTTATTTATTTATTTATTTTGAAAGTTTTATATAGCGCGGACAAGATCCTTGCGGATATCAGAGCGCTTTACAAGAGAAGTACATGGAGGAGCATAGTCAGACAGGTAGATCCATAGGTCACATAGTATAGATGGTACAAATAAGTGGCTACAAAGCCAACCTGTGTATGAAATAGCGCAGGTAAAAGGCTACAAAGTCCAGCATGTGAATAATCAGGCAATTAATAACAGTAATGAAAGGTTGAGTGAGAGAGTTCGGGCGGGGAGGTGTAATTGAATGAGGTGTTGCAAGGGCGACAAGGGGGGCATATGCTGCGTCTAAGAGTGGGGATTGGCGCTAGGCTTGTGACGAGTTAAGTGAGTGAGTCAACCAGATGGGTAGGGGATAGGTTTGGAGGGGAGGCTTGTGACGTGTTAAGTGAGTGAGTCAACCAGATTGGTAGGGGATAGGTTTGGAGGGGAGGTGGGTGAGAGGTGAACGGGTTGTGCGGCGAGTAGTTCCTTGGTGTTGCGTATGCCCTCTTTGGTCAGAGCGAGGGTGTCCAAGGTGTTGCCCAACGTGGGGTAGATGGTGGAGGTGGGGGCGGCCGACCGAGGAGAATGACTGACCAGGGAGTTCGTTTGCAGGTGGGAGAGTGGGCTGGTGTTCGAGGAGGTGTGCGCTGCAATAGTAGGCAGACATTCTTTCATATATGAGGTAGCATTCTGTGCATTACACATGTTCAGAATATAGTAAAAAGTAAAATGATACAATAATAGGCAGGCATTCTATCACAAGAAGGTGTAGATACGTAACTGAGCCAAGTGCTCGGTAGTTGTGATTATTCTAGAATATAAAATTCTTAGCGAGTGTTCAAATAAGGCAGAGAATGAGTAATCCAGGAAGTCCGTCCCTGAGAGAGACTAGTCAAACATGTCCGCCAAGTTGGTGGGATAGAGACATCAGTCCTTTGTTTGTTGCAGTGTCCCTTTTACTTCATGCATGCAGGGGAGGTAGTCCTCTGTCTGTTGTTATTGCTTTCAGCAGAGGGGGAGGAATTTCACTTTCCAGCAGAGCCCTCAATGCTCCAGCCTTCTGGGAGGAATGCTGTGTGGGGGAGTTAAAGTGAGGAGCCTCGTGGACAGAGGTACGGGGGGAGGGTGGGGGGATTTATTGCTACAGCCATTTTGAACAAAGGAGGTAGATTAAGAGTGAGCAGGCGGGAAGGAGACAAAACAAATACCTCAAGACTCTGTGTGTCCCCTGAGTCCGACCGTAGTGTCTTTCAGCAGCCCTGCATTAATCCACAATTTGCCTCAGTCCCTTTCGATCTGCTAGAGTTTGTGAATTGCGTGTAGTTGACCTCCATAGCTTAGATCCGATCAGCTCCAAACCCGTCACACCGTGAAACACTGCGTAGGTAAACACCCGATCTCCAACGGATCCGATGGGGGCAGACACTAGCCTTCTGTCACCGAGCCGCTCCCGTTGTTGTGTGTCCCAGGGCTCTCTTCAGTCGCTCCCCTGGTCAGCGGCGGTGTCAAACCCACCGGGCGCATCCCTCTCCTGAGCCCGGGACCTGTCTCCGGTGTTGCGGTGCAGGGGGGGGGAGGGGGGGGCCTGCTCCTTTTTAGCAGCCGGCGTCCTCCACCGCGGAGCGGATGGTGGGGGGGCACTCTCAGTCCCTTGGCGTCGCTCGCTGTTGCTCGAATGCGAATCCCTGCGATGGAGCGGGCGGGCGGGCGGTTCCAGCACAGCAGGCTCTCGGGGGTGCCCTCCTATGTTGCCGGGGGAGGCCCTCCGATGCTGCCGTGTACTCCTTATGGCTTCCTTTGCAGCCGCTCTCCAGTGCCTTCCTCCGCCGTGTGGCGGGGGACCTCTTCCAGCCCTCCGTTGTCGTCAGGCTGTCGGGAACAGGCTCTTGGCGTTTCAGCCGCAGTTTCAGCCGCAGTTTAGGGATGAGACAGCAGTCGGGCTCCAGTGCCTTCCACCGCTGTGTAGCGGGATTTGTGGACCTGACTGTTGTATGGGGTTTCCACCGCCCCGAGGACTCGAGTGGCGGCAAGACGCAGTGAGTAACATTTAGCTATGTATACGTAACCCTAGCGTCTGCACTAAAGGGGCCACCCACTCTCTTGTACCCCGATGCAAGCTGATGACCTGAGCACTGATCCCCCTACAACTGGGGCTCCCTTGGGGGCCGTCTCTTTGCCAACTGGCATTGAACAGATCTTCTACTGAGGTTTTGAGTGGGCGATCGCCTACACCCGCCTGTTGGTCACAGCTTCTCGTTACAGGTCCGGGTGAGAAGACGCCCACTTTATGAACAGTTTTGTCAACCTGAACGTAACAATGCCAACCGATTAATACCCCCTAAACCTGTATAGTTCACTTTAGCTCACTTGAGTGTTTGGACGGAGGCATGTTGCGCCGCCGACCTTTTGGTATTTACTGTTCTGTTGTCTACATTTGGCTATATATACCCCCCCTTTTCCTTACCCAGGTACGTACTGTGAGAGTAATGTACGTTGTGTTGACGGTGGGGGAGGGTCGAGGGGTGGGATCGGATTTGGGAGGCCGGGAGAAAACTCCGCTTGCAGACCCGGGAGCGATTGGCGAGAGTGGATTGTGTATGAACAACTATAATGGCTGAAATCCAGATCTGTACCTGGAACGTCAGGGGTATGCACACACCGACAAGACGTTACCAGATTTACTCCTACCTAAAACGTCACAAGATACACATAGCACTACTACAGAAAACGCACCTGAACCAGGCAGAAGTGCGCGCGCTGCACCGCAAATGGTGTGGGCAACTGTATGCCACAGCATATTCCTCCTTTGCGCGCGGAGCACTCCTATGGGTCCGCCCTGGGACCCCCTGGGCAGTCACAGACACACACATAGACCCTGAAGGCAGATATGTGGTAGCCAAGGGCAGACTAGATGGACAACAGGTGGTACTGGCATCCACATACTCCCCAAACACTGACCAGGGTGGCTTCCTTACACACCTCTCCACAACAATGGCGACATGGCATGCGGTCCCGTGGGTACTGGGAGGCGACTATAACTGTGTACTAGATGCGACATTGGACCGCTCTTTCGCGCCCCAGGACGGCGCGCCGACACACAACGCCATGAAGGCGCTACTCAACTGGGCTATGCAGTGGCATCTACATGATGCTTGGCGGACACGCAACCCCACGATAAAGGAATACTCCTACTACTCAGGCGCCCATGATTTGCATGTGCGACTTGACAGATTCATGGTGACCACTGACCTTCTCCCACTAGTCACGGACACGCGATACATGGGCCGCACACACTCAGACCATAACCCGCATTTCCTGACCATTACTTGGGAGCGACCTCACCCCCCCATCTCCACCTGGCGGCTCCAACCAGCGCTGCTACTGGACGCGGCCTTTCGAGACTCACTTCTCAGACAGACAGCCCAATACTTTGAGGACAACTCTGACACAGCGTCCTCTCCCCAGATAGAATGGGACGCCTTCAAAGCCGTGATTCGCGGACATTGCCTGGGCACACAGGGATGCATGCGGAAACAATTAGACAGCGAACTGACGCGGCTAGAAACCGATCTACTCAGACGGGAACAGGACGCGATCAACGGCGCCGAAAGCCCATTGGCGGAGGCCCGGGACGAACATGCACGCCTCCTAGAAAGGTTACGCAGTATCTATTACGCCGCACACTCAGCACGAACACATCACCAAAGCGATAGACCTGGCAAGGTATTGGCTTGGCTGATTTCGCGAGAAGACCGCGCATCCCCAGTGGCGGCGATACAAGTAGACGAGGGGGGACTGCTATACTCACAACGCCACATCCATGAAGCGTTCACGGCCCACTACGAAGTACTACACCGTTCTCGGCTCCAAGACCCCATCCCTGACATAGTGGGGTATCTTTCCCCCCTTCCGATGCCACAACTGACCACTGCACAACAGGACGAGTTGGGAGCCCCGCTTCTAACGGAAGAGCTCCGCGAAGCAATCTTCCAATTGTCCAACGGCAAGACCCCTGGCCCTGATGGGCTGCCGGCAGAATTTTATAAGGCAGGCTCGAACATCCTTATCCCTGAGCTCCTGAAAATGTACACTGCGTCCACGGACGACTCCTCCCTTCCTCCCACACTCAATGAAGCCAACTTAATATCCATACCCAAATCTGGCAGGGATAGCACGCGAGTGGGTTCCTATCGCCCCCTGGCCCTCCTGAATACGGACTACAAAATACTCGCCTCCACGCTGGCCCGGCGACTGGCTCCTTTGGTCCCACATCTGGTACATCATGACCAGAACGGCTTCGTCCCGACACAACACACCTCTTATAACATCCGTCACCTGTTCCGTTTGCAGGAATATGCTGTCCAATGCTGGCCACGCACAGGGTGTTTAGTGTTGGATCTCGAGAAAGCATTTGACTCCGTGGAGTGGCTGTACCTAAGGGCGGTGATGGAAAAATTCGAGCTGGGAGGCGACTATGAGTGCATGGTAGACCTACTCTACCAAAAACCCATGGTACGAGTACGCACCGGCACCCTGCTCTCAGACGCTATCCGTGTACGAAGAGGCACCAGACAAGGCTGCCCCTTATCCCCACTGCTGTTTTCCTTGGCCATGGAGCCCCTGGCCACAATCCTTCGGGCGCAAGGGGAGGAGTGGGGAATCCCAATGGCCGATGGCATCCATACGGTCTCACTGTACGCGGATGACCTGCTGTTGTATGTCAGGGACTTAACCAACATTCCTGGTTCTATAGCGAACATCTTCCGAACATTCGAGACCATGTCAGGACTCCGAGTAAACTGGTCCAAGTCAGGAGCCTATTCCTTTAATCCTGACACACCCGAAAGTGATATACGTCTTGGAGGTGAGAGGCTGCAATGGTACTCCACCACATTCCATTATTTGGGAATTCACATCTACCGGAACCCAGCGGACGTCCTAGAGGGGAACCTGTTGCGGGCGATAGACTCTATCCGTGCCCAGATAGGCTTCTGGAAGACTTTACCTCTGAATGTCCCTAGCCGAGTTTGTAAAAAGAAGGGGTTTGGCTCGAAAGAAGAGTGAGGGAGGGAAGGTAGGGCCTATTAACAAAAGAACTCGATATTTACCTTAACCTCCAATTATTTGAATGTATTACTGATATAGAACAATAAACGAAAATGAATGCGTTTATCCTTAATCCAGATACTGTGGGATTGTCAGAAATGGCTTTTATGAGATCCTCAATTTCCTTTTCTTCTTGACTACAAAGTCTCTGTGCCGTCTCTATAGTGTGCACCATCAAATCTCTGCTACATTTTGTATTAATATAACTGAAGCCCTTTTTATATTCCGAATCCTCAGTGAAAATCACAGGGATGTTCTTTATCTGCAGTCCCCAAGGGATAGTGCCTGCCCGCAGGTGTTGGAGAAGGAAGTAACCATGAAGTTCAGTTCTTATATGTTTTTTACGTAACCTTGTTAGTTTATCGAACTCATTCTGTTGTTTTGCTGAGGTACTTAAAGATAAAGATGAGAAGGGGGAGGAAGCGATTAAGTTTTGAATGTGACTCTCTGTGAAGGATAACATTTCCTTTTCTGCCATAATATGCAGTGGACAAGTCCACTGCTATCGATTGAATCGTTAGGTAATGAGAAAGACACCTTGGTGTCAATACAAACCCACTCGGGTGAAGACCCGCTCTACAAGTTTGTAAAAAGAAGGGGTTTGGCCCGAAAGAAGAGTGAGGGAGGGAAGGTAGGGCCTATTAACAAAAGAACTCGATATTTACCTTAACCTCCAATTATTTGAATGTGTTACTGATATAGAACAATAAACGAAAATGAATGCGTTTATCCTGACCATCAATGTTGATTGGTTGAATTTAATTATTCTTCATGCTAGATTAAATTAAAAAAAGAACACATAATCTGCTAGACAGACAGTCTCATTATAGACAATCTCATTAATGATACATACAATGATACAATAAAACTCAACAAAAAAATTGTCAAAAAATACATATACATCAATGAAAGTTACACAAATATAATGACAATAAATCAGTGAAAAAACAGTTGTGATATGTGGCTTCAAATCACATTTGCGCATTTAAACGACACATGATGTTCCCCAATTAGGAGGGTGAATATTTGCAAAACTCTGAGTGTCCAAAGATCAAACTACACTTTTTGTGGTAGCCGACGCGTTTCGAGTCCTGGTTTTTTGAATTGCCGGACTCTCATCAGGGCTGGATGAGTCTTTTCATAAAAACCAACTGTTTGTAATAAAAAACAAAATTGCAAGAATGAATTGTGGTGTGCTTCCTACTAGATCTACAATCGTGTTATCATCATTAACTATAAGGTGGCCAACATACCTGGCAATTCCCCAGCGTGGTTTGTAGGCTCGTGTTTTGAATTTGTGCAGTGCAAGCCACTCTGCAACACAATACCGGAAACTGAGTGGTCTTGTGACAACACTTGTGTCACCTTGTGTTTATATCTCAGGATAGATTAAATACCTTGAAAGTGCTCTTGTATCGCGTAGTAATTTGGTAATTTCGCATTCAGTGTATCAGGTCGTGGTGCTGGGGTTCTTGATATCTAAAGAGGCGGGAGGGGTTCACAGTGTTTAGTCAAGAAATTCTAACCGTGTACCCGAACGTACTCTGGAAACGGTCGCGTTCAGTGTACTTACTCATGGGGAGGTCATAACTCGGAGAGGGAGCCACGACTTTTGTTTACTCAGTTCTGTTCCAGTTTGGAATCTGGAAAAAGGGAGACAGATTCATTGTATTAACGGCGTATGAGGGAACTTGCATCTTTTACAAATGTGCGTGCGGATTCCTGTCTAAAAGTGGCAGGGACGCTCACCTTTTTGAGAAGCTTCATGCGCGTTTACATTATCCACTCGTACCGCATAGGAGGGAGAGCTTGTCCACATTCTCCTACCTGCTTTACCGAGTGTAATGACCACGTGACCGCGGGTGGGGAGGCCTGGGCGGGGCCTACCTGCCGCTCGAGGAAATGCATTGTGGGAGTTGTATTTTCGGTCAGCTATTGACTCGCCAAACAATTAGTAAATAGCAACGGTTATAACGTCTGTGGAATCTCAACGCATAAGAATTTTTGTGACCCAGTTATACCGACATTAGGGGACCACGATCTCTAGAAAATTGAAATTTGTCACTGAGTTAGACTCTGTTAAGTTCACTCATGCAGTTCAACACTCTATTTATGCTGTCAAATTTCATAATCAAATACGCCTCTTTACGTAACAAGGCACTTTCAATACAAGGGGAGCGATGTTTGGAATCAATCGCGGACAAGATAGTCCATTTAAAATCATTCTCATTATGATTTAAGGACAAGAAATGTTCCACCATAGGGGCAGATAGAGCTTTTTTCTTTATTCTTGACCTGTGTTGCGTTATTCTCATGTTTACTTGTTGGCATGTTTTGCCGATGTATATTTTGTTGCATGGGCATAGCACTGCATAAATTAAATTTTTTGTCTTGCAATTTGTAAAATTGTTATGTTTCCATGTGATTCCGTTGTGATCAAAAACATCCCCCTCCAACGTTGAAGGGCAAGCAATGCAGTTACCACATCTGTGGTGTCCGGTGACAGGTGGTAAATTCCATTGCGTTATTAAGTTACTTTTGGGTTTCGGAATGTAGCTATCAGCTCGTATTAGCTGTTGGCCGACACTCAAATTCTTTTTCATTGCGAAAATGGGTTTAGACATAGGATTGTCAAGGTTCTCAAGTAAGTGCCAGTTTTTCAAAATAATTTGTCTAAACTTATTAGTGTGAAGCCCAAAGGTTGTCACACAGACAAGTTTATCCAAATCTGATTTGATCTTTTTCTCCAATAGAGTCTCCCTAGGGGTGAACCTGGCTCTTTTCTTTGAATGTTTCAATAATTTTTTGGGGTAACCCCTCCATTCCATTTCCTTACAGAAAGAGTCTACGTGCATGTCAAACTCCACCAGTTCAGTACAATTTCTTCTGATCCGTAGTAGTTGTCCGTACGGAAGATTTTGTTTTAAACACTGTGGATGTGAGCTTTTATAGTGCAGGATAGTATTTCTGTCAGTTTCCTTTTTGTACAGGGATGTGACAAGTTTTTGATCATCGCAGCTAATGGAGACATCTAGAAATGTCATCTTGATTTTGCTGGATTGTATAGAGAATTTGATGTCATTGTGTCGTGTGTTGACCCAATTGTAAAATTGGTCCAACTCAGTCTGGCTCCCCTGCCACAGGAGCCAGACATCGTCTATGTACCTCAACCACTGTAGTATGTTACCTGAAAAAGGGGTTATTGTTGTATATAAACCTTTCCTCATATTGAGCCATATACAACACGGCCATTTCTGGCGCATAAGGACAGCCCATGGCCGTACCTTTGACCTGTACAAAAAATTCATTCTCAAATTTGAAGTAATTACTTCGAAGCGATATTTCAGCCAATGAGATAATGAAGAATGTGGGGACCCTGTGTGGTCTTTGCCTAGACTCCAAATATAACTCCATCACCTCCAGAGCTTCGTCTTGGGGGATTTGGGTATATAACGATGTTACGTCTAGTGTGGCCATAATCTGTGTGTCTTCATTAAAGTGGAAACCCTCCACTTTTGTTATAAAGTCAGTTGTATCTCTGAGATACGATGTTACACTTGGAAGAAACGGCTTTAGGAAGAAGTCAATATACTTTGAGGCTGGCTCTAACACAGAGTCGCAACCCGAACCTATGGGTCTTCCCGGAGGTGAGAGGCTGTTCTTATGTATTTTTGGCAAAAAATACAATACCGGGGTTCTAGGTTGTTTTCTGTTGAGGAATTCAAATTGTTTGGGGCCCAGAAACCCTTGTTCCAAACCCACTTTAGTTAGTTTGCCAATCTTATCCTGGATCTCATATACAGCATCTTCTCTGACTGGTCTATACCACTCGCGATTCTCAACATGTGATTTCCCTTCAGTCAGATACATAGAGCGGGGCCAGATCACTACAGCACCGCCCTTGTCAGCTTGTTTTATGACAATTGAGGTATCTGCCTTCAGATTCCGAATTGCTGCTACTTGTCCACTGCTTATGTTATTTTTTACAAAACATTTTGTTTTTTCCACCTTTGTTATAGAGGAAAGAACAGCCTGCTCAAAAGCATGGATTTGTTTCGGTATGTTCATTGTGGGAGTGAATTTAGACTTGACTCTCAGGCCAGTTATTTCCTGGTTATTGGCCATTTCTGGCCCCGAGAAATAGGATTTAAGCCTAATCTTGCGGCAGAATTCAAGTGCCTCAAGCTTCATTTTAGTGAAATCAGTTCGTCTGTTGGGGACAAATTTGAGTCCTAGACTAAGGATCCTTCTTTCGTCCGCAGTGAGTTGTTTATCAGAGAGATTAACTATGGTAGAGTGCTCTAGTTCTTGTATTGCCTGTTCCGTGTTCGTATCTCCCAGGGTTGTTTGAAACGAACCCTGGTTTGGTCTCCCCGGCCTAAAAAAGACTGATTAGAATTCCCTTGTTTGTTTGATTGACCAGATCGCAAATCAGGGGAAGAATCTGAAGATGATGTGTCAGAGAAACCTATAAATCGGTTTCTTGACCGTCCTTGAAAGGAAGTGAGAGCTCGCCTAGAATCTGTTGATGTATAATAGTCTTCCTTAAGGAACGGGTATACCTGCTCTATTTTAAATGATTTTGAGTCTCTCTCGAACTGCGTAGTTTTAACATTAATTGTATGATCTTTAAAGGTCTGAATCTCTTTCTCTACCTTCTCAATTAATGCTTTGGCATCATATACTGTGGGATTGTCAGAAATGGCTTTTATGAGATCCTCAATTTCCTTTTCTTCTTGACTACAAAGTCTCTGTGCCGTCTCTATAGTGTGCACCATCAAATCTCTGCTACATTTTGTATTAATATAACTGAAGCCCTTTTTATTTTCCGAATCCTCGGTGAAAATCACTGGGATGTTCTTTATCTGCAGTCCCCAAGGGATAGTGCCTGCCCGCAGGTGTTGGAGAAGGAAGTATCCATGAAGTTCAGTTCTTATATGTTTTTTACGTAACCTTGTTAGTTTATCGACCTCATTCTGTTGTTTTGCTGAGGTACTTAAAGATAAAGATGAGAAGGGGGAGGAAGCAATTAAGTTTTGAATGTGACTCTCTGTGAAGGATAACGTGTCCTTTTCTGCCATAATATGCAGTGGACAAGTCCACTGCTATCGATTGAATCGTTAGGTAATGAGAAAGACACCTTGGTGTCAATACAAACCCACTCGGGTGAAGACCCGCTCTACAAGTTTGTAAAAAGAAGGGGTTTGGCCCGAAAGAAGAGTGAGGGAGGGAAGGTAGGGCCTATTAACAAAAGAACTCGATATTTACCTTAACCTCCAATTATTTGAATGTGTTACTGATATAGAACAATAAACGAAAATGAATGCGCTTATCCTGGCCATCAATGTTGCCTGGTTGAATTTAATTATTCTTCATGCTAGATTAAATTCAAAAAAGAACACATAATCTGCTAGACAGACAGTCTCATTATAGACAATCGCATTAATGATACATACAATGATACAATAAAACTCAACAAAAAAATTGTCAAAAAATACATATACATCAATGAAAGTTACACAAATATAATGACAATAAATCAGTGAAAAAACAGTTGTGATATGTGGCTTCAAATCACATTTGCGCATTTAAACGACACATGATGTTCCCCAATTAGGAGAGTGAATATTTGCAAAACTCTGAGTGTCCAAAGATCAAACTACACTTTTTGTGGTAGCCGACGCGTTTTGAGTCCTGGTTTTTTGAATTGCCGGACTCTCATCAGGGCTGGATGAGTCTTTTCATAAAAACCAACTGTTTGTAATAAAAAACAAAATTGCAAGAATGAATTGTGGTGTGCTTCCTACTAGATTTACAATGCTGTTATCATCATTAACTATAAGGTGGCCAACATACCTGGCAATTGCCCAGCGTGGTTTGTAGGCTCGTGTTTTGAATTCGTGCAGTGCAAGCCACTCTGCAACACAATACCGGAAACTGAGTGGTCTTGTGACAACACTTGTGTCACCTTGTGTTTATATCTCAGGATAGATTAAATACCTTGAAAGTGCTCTTGTATCGCGTAGTAATTTGGTAACTTCGCGTTCAGTGTATCAGGTCGTGGTGCTGGGGTTCTTGAGATCTAAAGAGGCGGGAGGGGTTCACAGTGTTTAGTCAAGAAATTCTAACCGTGTACCCGAACGTACTCTGGAAACGGTCGCGTTCAGTGTACTTACTCATGGGAAGGTCATAACTCGGGGAGGGAGCCACAACTTTTGTTTACTCAGTTCTGTTCCAGTTTGGAATCTGGAAAAAGGGAGACAGATTCATTGTATTAACGGCGTATGAGGGAACTTGCATCTTTTACAAATGTGCGTGCCGAGTGGCAGTTACTAAGATGATAGTTTTTCCAAGGCCTTTGTACTACTTCGCTAACATTCCGGTGTATGTCCCCAATAAGATATTTCAAGACCTGGAGACCCTACTTCGTGGACTGATCTGGAACGCGGGCCGGCCACGAGTGGCGCTAATGAAACTATACATGACCACGGAATCGGGCGGCCTGGCGGTCCCTAACATGGAACTGTATTACCTGGCGGCGCAGATGCAATGGGTGTCGGGATGGCTGAGCGACAAGAACCTATACGACACAGCCACAGACACCGACATCTGGACACAGACACAGGTTTACACATTGTTCCATCCTTTGACCCACTCCGCCTGTCCCTCTCAGCTGCACCTAGCAGTAGCGCGCAAGTTCTTTCTACGATGTTTGCGACTCACCCGGGCGACTAAGCCATATGCGCCGATAACCCCACTACTGGGCACGCCCAGAGTAACAGGAGCGCTGACAGAGGCCCAACTGGCTACCTGGACACAGGCGGGAGTGGGAGCTGGGCGACCTCTATGAAGACGGGGCCTTGCTACCCTTTGCAGGTCTTACCGCAGATACCAATTTACCGGCCGGACAGTTCCTACTGCATGCATCCCTCATACACACATTGTCTGCAAAGTGGGGAAATATAGCTGAAGAGCCGCCAATGCATCACTTCATGCAGTATCTACACGTCATGGGCAATGGCTCCCACAAAGTGCACTGGCTGGCACAGACCCTACTGATCCGTACACAACCCTCCACCGTGCAACTAAGAGAAAAATGGGCTGCCGACAGAGGACGGGACTGGACCGACAAAGAGTGGGCGATGGTACTGGCGGGACCAACCAATATCCCGCGGAACCCCCGTTTCAAAATTATTCAATTTTACATCTTACACAGAGCCTACCTTACACCCGACAAGATCAATAGATATTTTGCCACCACCGATGCCACCTGTCAGAGGTGCTCCCAGATAGGAGCGGACATCCTACATATGCTATGGCAATGCCCCAACATTCAATCATACTGGGATGAGGTCACAACGCTGCTCACGCATAGCACTGACGAACACATACCGCGCACATGGGAGGCCTGCATTCTAGGGCTCTACAAGCGCATGAAACTGAATAAAGTAAATGCGATTCTGGGACATGGGCCTGATCACGACTAAGCGCTTGCTCACCAAGCACTGGAAAGCCAAAGCCCCACCACATACCAGACACTGGTACACGTCCTTCACTAACTGGGCGCGTGCGGAGAGCACAGTGCTCCTCCGAGAGGAAACAGCTTGCCTCCGGAAATTCCCTATTGCACAACTCTGGGACGAACTCCTTAAGTCCTTCCAACAGACCTGCCTGGAGCGAGGGATAACCTGAGCCGACTCACCCCAAACCCCCACAACGACACCGGACACCGAGAAACGCCGTCACACTAACCATCTCCCCACCCCCTCCCCCCATGCTAACCCACCTACGGGCAGCGATACGCCCAAACCACCACTGAAACACCCGCCATCTTGCAATGACATGCAAGCTGGACTCCCACTGCCCTCACACCTGTGCTAACAGCCCGGAAGATTCCCACGCTCTCAAGCGCCTGCCCCACTGAATTCCCAATAAACTCCTCTGAGCCCTCCCCTCGTCGCTGCTGCGGCGCGTACCCCTCCCCCCACCCCTGACCCGCTGACCGACACCTGTGCTCTCATTCTCTCTCCCTACTGCAGTTCTTCCACTGTTCTAGTTCACATGTTTGTTCCCCTACTGGTCGAGTTCCCAGACCAGGCCTCTTATTGCTATAAGTTACAACAGTCCACGCAATAACACTACACTACTGGACGATAAATAACAGCTGCTGCTGCGCGTCCCATTACAGAGACGTAATGCAACTCCAACCACACACGATCTGTGGGACGTGACTGAAGCAAACACCCTCTAGGATTTCAACACCCGAACCAGAGCGATGCCTTTGGTCATCGCCATTCATGCCTCCACAACTGTTCCTGGAGGACTCCACGTATAACATATTGCCAGACATGCTGACAATGGCAAAAGACAACCTCCACTAGACACCGCCGATCACGTGTACTCATTTTGTTACCACAGTGAGCTATACCATCAAACACCTGTAAACATCACAACGGCACCCCGGGCACACAACTGACAGTTTCTTTCACACCAGGACTGATGCAGACACAGGAGGTGTACCGGGGCACCGACAATAACACAAGCGGATTGAGGAAATAAAAAAAATTTAAAAACCCAAACAGGCCTGCATACCAGACACACTGTTTAACAAGTGACATCTGCATGTACATATTACACTACGCCGCCGGACCCCAGGGTTGTCGGCCGGAAGGCTGTGTTAACTACATAGTATCACATTTGAATGCCAATCTATGCTGCCAGCCCTCATGGGTTGTAGGCCATAAAAGCTGTGTAACTGAAAGCTAATGCAATAAAGGTCTTTAAATATTAAAAAAAAGAGGTTTGAAGCAAATCTATGGTGGCAAAGGGGAGTTAGGGCCTAGCTGCAGAGCGCGCGTGGAGTGATTTTGGAAATTTGCCTGAAAATTACTAAGTCCCCATTTTTGTAGTTTTGCTTTTTGGCTGTTTGGGGGTCTTCTACTAGTTTTTGCCTGGGTTGACGGCTCTGGGGCCATTGCTGGGAAGGTCTAATACCAAATAAAAGTGGTTTGAACAAAATCGGAGCAGAAAAATATTTTGCGCTTTTGATCACTTGCCTGTCTTTGGGGTGCTGTTTGGCGGGCTTTTAGGTTGTTGTGGGTGGGTTTTGGGGTCTGGGAGCACTGCTGACATAGTCTAATGTGGATTGCATTTGTTGTTCAGGAAATCCATGGTGGAAAAGGGGAGTTAAGGCCTAGCTGCACAGCGCGTTTGGACAGAATTGAAAGAAGGCCGAATATATTCAAAGTATGAGATTTTCCATTTTATTCTTTTTGCCTGTAAGGGGGTGTTCTGCTTTTTTGTGGGTGGGTTGGCAGGTCTTGGGGCATTGTTGGGAAGGTCTAATACCGGATAAAAGTGGTTTGGAGAAAATCCATGCTGAAAAGCATTTTGGCACATTAACTTAGGGCTCGTTGGGGTTAGCAATAGCAGCAGGATTGCATGTGTTTCGGGGTGTTCTAGATTTTTGCAACTGAGTTCTGGGGTCTTAGAGCACTCGTGGGAATGTGTAATTTTGGTTGCAAGTGGTTTGAAGAAAATCCATGGTGGGAAAGGGGGGATTGGCCTAGTTAAAGAAAGCATTTGCCACTATTCTTAACTTAGGGCTCGTTAGGGTTAGCAGTATTGTATTGCATGTGTTTGGGCGGGGGGCTGTTTGTGGGGGGGTTTGCGAGTCTTGGAGCGATGCTGGGTATGAATACTTTTGTTTGCTTGCAAGTGGTTTGAATACAATCCACGGTGGGTAAGGGGGGATTTGGGCCTACTTTACTTTCAAAGTACGTTTTGTCACCATTTTTCTACTAGGCCTCGTTTTTTGAGATCTGATTGGGGGTCTTCTACATTTTTGCGACTGGGTTTAGTAAGGGTCTGGGAGCACTGCTGGGAAGGTCTAATTTTGTTCTAAAACACAGTTTACAGTACACCTAGCTTGAGGGGAAAGATCCGCTAAATTAATTCGCCCATACTTATTTATCCTTCAAAAGGAGACTCAGACAGAGTACGCACTTTCAAAAATATTGTACTGTCTATTAGGAAACTCAAAGTGTGACTTTTTGCACTACACAGCGTACATACCTTATATTTATTTGTCAGTGGTGTTCTAATATCACTTCCTGTTTTTCCATCAATAATTACAGGCCGGGTTTCAGTCTGTGCAATGGGAAAAAAAGGATGAAGTCAGGCTTCACATTAGCGAGCCGCAATTCAGCATCCGCCAGGCAGGCAGTGGACAGGGTGTCTTCTGGTCACCAACATTGATGGATGGAGCGTCAGCTGGAATGGAGGAGTCCCGCTAATAAGAGGAATGGTTTGATGCATGCAACTTACCAAATTCAACAGGACAACTACAACAACATACAGATACAGTATCCATTCTTTTCTAATTATCTTTTAAGTAATGTTATTGCTGTGAACTTCTATGAGCGTGACTCTGCATTTCTTTGATCTCTGCTTCTAAATTCATCCCTACAGCCATTCTATAGGTTTTACTTCTGCTATTTTTTAAACCTAATTTAATGTAAGAAGTGTTTCTCTGAGTGCAGAGATAGGCAAGTGAAAACGCATAATTATTACTGCAGCCCTGTACTGTCGCATTCTTTCATTCACGGTTGTCGAAAGTACTACTTACTTTTCAGTAACCATGCATGCAGTAGTGCATGCACTTCCTTTATGTCACTTAAAAGATTTATGGTTAGCTTTGTACCCAAAGATTTCTTTATCTTCAATTATTGTTTGTCCATGCTGTGCTTTTTTTTTCTTCTCTCAACAAAACTTTCCCAAAATCCCCCATTCCCATTCCCATCCATTTTCCAAACCCTAACCCTCTTCCCCCGGGCTGTGTGGTTTTGATTGATGTGTGACTAAATGACAGCAATAATTCCACACATTTTCTGGGGTGGATAAGGTCATAGCAACAGGCTGGTGAAGGAATCCGAGGATATATTCTATTCTTACTCAGCTTGACACTCAGTCACTATTGGCAAATGAAAGCAGATTTTCATGTGCGCCATCAACTTGATTGGTCATCAAGAACATCCTCCTCCTAGAGGTGGCAAATTATTACGCTGCTGTGTCCTTCACCTTCGGTACTATTTCTTGTAGTAGTAGCCAATGTCAAAGAAATTCAACGCAAGTACTAGTTATACTTTCAATACTTTACCATTTGTTAGGCTACATTGTGGCACTGTTCTAGTGTACTGTCACCTGCTATATTCACTATTGTACTGTTCTAATGCTACGGTAAGAACAAATAAGGTTTCATTTTCTTTTTTTTCAGATGCTGCAACTGCCACTGTGTAACACCACAAGTACCACCGCAATGATGACATTTCATCCGCCCAGGATTGCCAACCTTAATCGCCATTTTGCATACAGCCAGCCCTGTGCCTAGCCCTATTTCCAAACACAAACTACAGGTAAGATAAGCGTTTGGGGGGAGGTAGTATAATGGAGTATTAGGAGAGATGAGAGACTGACGGTCCTAGGACTATTGAATTCACTTACTCTGTGAGAGGCACTTAGTTTTGAAAACATTTGGGCCATTAGTACTTACACAACTTGAATCAAGATGCCACTTAAGTTTCTGGACTGTTAAACCCCCACCCACCAGCCTCAAAAGCAGTAAAAAAACACGTATGCTAAGATAAAGTTTAAAGTATATTTATACATCCATAACATAAATAATCTCCCGCAAGACCCAACCCAACCCACCCCCTCCCGAACCCCAACGAATATCCCTGAAAACTAAGTCCAAAAAAGTAGAAAACCCAACTCCCAATTCCCACCCCCCAGAAGTCTTTAAAAAAGGGGCAAGGGACAGTCTCCTCCTACTGCTGGCTGCTGTTGACTTTTCGGGCCAGGCCGGCATGCTCCTTGCGGAGGGTCTCGAGCAGGGTTTTGGTGTTGAGGAGCTCCTGCTCGAGGTAGGAAACCCTCAGGGAAAGGCGGTGCATCCTTTTTTTGCAACTGCTGTAGGGGGCAGCTGATTTCTTTGCTGCTCGGCGGTGGCGGGTGGCTGCGGTACCCCGGCTCCGTACCACTGGAGACCTGCTGCGCTGACTGGCTGACCCAGGGAGCGCGGAGGAGGACGCAGGTGTCGCCGTGGATGTTGTTGACGTACTAGTCTGCGTGTCCTCCTCCTCCTGGGCCTCCCGCCGCCGATATTCGGCAACAGTGGCCTCCAGCCTCCGTTGCCGGGCCTTTTTAGCCAGCTCCTTCCGTGTTGGTTTGGAAGGAGCATCTATATGAAGAAATAAAGACATAGTCTGTAACCAATGCTCTTTAAGATTAACACAAAATGATTCAGCAGAAAGTTGTGTCACAGTAGAACTAGCAACTTGCAAGCGCAGTACATAACTATTGTGGCCAGTATCTATCTAACCTCCCACTTCTTCATCCTTGCTCTAACATTAGTGGGAGTTTAAGGAATCAATTCTACGAGCACTATGGACTTACTCCATTAGAGTCGGCTATGACAGTACACCAGTCTTATTCTTCTTCTTCTCTATTGTTTAGCAAAATTGGTACGTTAACTTCTGCAAGCCGGCATAATGCCAGCGCAGTCAACTTGCACCCGAGAAAAACAGACGCCCGCCATTATGAGTGAGACAGACTTGCGTTACTGTACCAGTCCAGTACATGCAGGTGGTGATGCTCTTACTTTTCTATTATGGGTGGCACTGAGAATACTCTGTTACAAGGGCTACTGCTTAATTAATTTAACTTTCACCCTACAGTGCCAATGAATACTAGAAAAGGAAAATGAAGAAGATAAATAATCTGATTATCTATCACTGCACATGGTATGTATTTGCTTACATATGGGATGACTTTAGGTGCTTTGCTTTTTATTGAGTGAACAGTGATACATCCACACATGAATGACCAAGTTCTACTAAACTTATTAACAGAGGTAGTGAGTGGCCATCGTAATAGCCGGATTTATGCTGTGCTTGCAATACAAACTACTGCTACTATTCATGGTAGTATTCGGACAAAATTACAACTTCTTTTCCTTGCCTTTCCTACACTGGGACGGACGTGCGGGTGCGGTGTTACATGCTCTTCAAAGTAACACTTAGTTCATCCAGTGACTGTCTACTCTCTCTAGATACACATATGCTATCTAAGAGTCAGATAGTACCATGATCCAGGCATCCATCCATTCAAACTATATGTCAATCATTCTTCTTCATGTCTCTCATCTGGACAAACCTTACGTTTTCTCACAGGGAGCACACTATGCAGTCTGCACTCTCAATAAGTAAGGAATATAAGGGTTACCACTGCCCGCCACTACCGTGGCAACCCGCACAGCAGTTTGGTCCGGCACTTGCACCGCCTCCTCCCCAGAGCTTTCCTCCTCCACCTCCGTGCTGGGCCCAGCACCAGATGTTCCACCTACAAAGTACATTTAAGAATGTTAGATGTCATAGACATACACCACTCACTAGTATTTTGTCTAGGAATGAAGAAATGTGAATACAGAAACCAATCTAATAATTTGTGACTGTCTACTCTAAAGTAAAAATGTCCCTTTTGCCATGGAAGGGTGTTGTCTTGCTGCACTTTTTGGCACAACTGATGAATGCTTGCTTTTTAACACGCACCATTTTTCTCATAACAGACAGAAGCTTCACTTCTAAGAACAAATCATCATCACCACTAGGACAGAGGGACCAACGATTCAGCACCAAAAAGAAAAATGTAAGTTCAAACCAGGTGAGGGCTCGGCTCGCCTACAATAAATGTGTGAAATAAATCACTATAAGCACTTTTCCATTTTTAATCAACCGTTTATGTTTTATGACAAGCTTGATTTTAATAAATATTTTTACTTTTAATAAAGCTTTAAAACTTAAATAGACTCTGTGGTTTTTGGTCAAGAGTGAATGAGCAAAAGGTTTTGCAATTTGCAAGCATGAGTCCGTGCCTCTGACACTTCTGGACTCTGACTCCGTACTCTTGTCCTGCGTTGGATAATCATCATTGGGGATCAATCATCGATGAATTCGGGAGCTAAATGACTCTGCCACACTATTTTGTCAGTAAGGATATTGGGGGTTCTTCAAAGACTGATATCACTGAGGTATGTGGAAAGTCTACCTGCGCCTATTATACTTGATAAACAATGCACTATTTAGTGTCCATAGTTCTGCTTGTGCAGATTTGTCCCTGCAACAGTAGTAGTATGGATTGTCCTCCTATCCAAACCAAAAGTAAAGTAGTATCATATTCTTTCTTGGTGGTTATTGTTGGCAATTGTCAAAGCATAAACATTTAGAAGACTTGAAAAGACATTATGGACAATCCCAGAGGACTGCACTCAGTGCATAGAGAGCTATTGCTGACTAGAATGGGAGTTTTGTTTAACACCTTTTGCCAAATGTGCAATCTTAGTTAGCTACACAGACAGACTAATAAGAATAATCTAGTAATACCACAGGGAGTCATAGTCGAGGCAGGATAAGAATTTAGATACAGTCTACAAGAAGATCAAAGACGATTTAGAAAAAAACGAATGAGGAACGCTAGGAAAAAATAGGTACTCTATATTAAAATCAAAACTTACCGGGGCCAGCAAAGGAGCCCTCGCCTGACCGATCCTGGCCTTGTTCAGCAGCAGCAGCCTCCTCCAATGTCCTCTTGCCCCTGGGCGGAGCTGATGTACAACATGAAAGAAAGAAAGACCCGAAAACATGGATGATTGTTGTCAACCAAATCAAACATTACAAAAGAACAATAACAAAATATTTTGGCGAAATAGCAAATAGACAACCATTCCACGGGATATATTGACCTATCTCATGTGGTCTACTACAATATTAGTATTGCTTGATTTGCGGACCGTCGACTTGGAAAGTTATGTAACTCACTAAACAAACTACTAAAAAGGTTCGCCTAGGACTGGCAGGCAGCAGTCCGCAGCACGCGAAGTGACAGATAAGCATGGGCGAATTTTGCGAATTCGCGATCCGCGAATTTGGGGATTTGCGAATTCGCGATCCGCAAAATTTGCGAATTTGTGCGCATTTGCGGATTTTTGTTTTTTTGCGTGTTTGCGGGGTTTTTTGCGTGTTCGCGGGGTTTTTTGCGTGTTCGCAGGGCTTTTTGCGTCTTCGCAAGCCGCTTGCATAGCGAAGTTACCCATGCAGTCGTTTATGGGAGAGGGAGAGAGAGATAGATAGATAGATAAATAGATAGATAGATAGAAAGAGAGAGAAAGAGAGGGAAAGAGAGAGGGAGAGAGAGAACGAGAGAAAGAAAGAGAGGCCGGATCTCTTAAGGGCCAGATTCCTGAGTTGCCCCTACAGAACATACAGCTTTTTATTTTTAGCAAAATGCATATGAAAATTGTGCTGTAAAGGTCTCTTTTAGTTTAACCCCTCCTGACAACTCAAAATGGGTGTATTTGCCATCCTCTCCCTTCTTCCTGTTTTTTATATCTGTAAGTGTTTCCTGATGAGGTTTAATTCCTTGGACAGGTGCCTCGTTGCCTACTTGTAACTATTCTCTGACCCTGCTTCAAGGGTCAGAGCAGGGTCAGAGAATAGTTGCAAGTAGGCAACGAGGCGCCAGGAAGCAATTGTCCAAGTTGAAGTTAATTTGTTTGTAACCCTTTTGTAAAAGGTTACAAAGAAATTAGGTTCAACTTTTGCACCCGCTGCTGTAACCCTTGCTTGGCTGACAATTCGTCCCCGCTGATTCGCAGATTTTACCGAGATTTTGCGAGATTCGCGGATCGCGAAATCGCGGAAAATCCGCAAATTCGCCTGCGAAACGGATTTTACGCCCACCCTTAGTGACAGACAAACTCCATCGTGATTGCAGATCAACGACAACACTAAAAAGTTTCCTACTACATTAACCAGTCATTAAAATACTCAAACTATCAATCCACCACCACTATTTCTTCTTATTGCCAGGTGTACAAAGGAAGGACTGGACTTGAGTCTGTAGGGGCAGATTTACAAGCCCCTTGCGGCTCTTTTGCTCCATTTTTGCGTGACTTTTGTGACGCAGCGGCAGAACAAAAGAGGCGCCATGGTGCGGCGTATATTAACAACGTGACGCATATGGGAGATGCATCACGTTGTAAAGTCCTGCGCCATCAGGGGGCGTTCCGGCGCAAGGGAGGGCATTCCTGCGCAGGAACGCATCCTAAAAGTGGCTGAGGGAAATCTACAAGATTTCAATCAGTCACTTTTAGGACAATGATGCGTGACTCAAACCCTGCGCCTGCTTGAAGCAGACGTACGGCTTGACGCAGCATTGGGGAGATAGGGCACCCCAGAGCATTGCTGGAGCTGCGTCATCGTTGCGACGCAGCTCCAGCAATGCGCCACCTTTACGGCACAGATGCGTAACGCTTCGGTGACGTTTTGGGCCCATGGTGCGCCGCATTGTAAATACGGCGCACCATGGGTGGTGGTGGCATGGCGCACAATTACTGGCGCATCCCTGCTACTTTGCAGGGATGCGCCGGTAATTAAAAATCTGACCCTTAGTGTCTAGCATTACGCAGTTCTTTAAACTACACTCATACATAAATTCTCAGGCCAATGAAATGAACACAAAATCTAAAACAAATAAGCATAGTAGCAACGCTACTGAGAAGGAGAGCAGTGCACCTGAAATGCACAGAAGATTTTGAAATATAATTTACCTACAATATAATCAGCAGCATTATTGCAGGAGAAAACAGAGTAGTGAAGAAATAGCTACTACTACTCACCAAGCCCGGGGATCTCGAGGCCGAGCAGGTAGATCAAGTCGCGTTCCCAGTCCAGGAGATCCGTCCAACGGTGGGTGGCCTGGTTGTAGGTGCGCTGGACCCGAGAGTGTTGGTACATGGCCCGGCACACCTTCTCCCACCGCTTCCGGTGCTCCCGGATCCCGTAGCCGCTAGCGATCTTGCCGCCTGCCATGATGGTCCTGGGGAGGCGGCGCTGGACATAAAAGACTAGTGCGGCCACCTCCTCCGCGCTAAAGATCTCCCGGGCTGTGACTGTCTCCCCCCTCAAACGCCAGCACGGAAGCCGGGCAAGGGGTGCGGGACCCATCCCCTTCTCAGGCTGCTTCCCGGCTCCCTTTACCATGGTCTGGGCAGAAAGGAAGGTAAATAATAAAGAAGAAATAGAATAGGGAAGAAGAAAAGAAAAGAGTTAAAAAAAGTAGTTTAAAATTAACCAAAAGTAGCAGAAAACACAAAAATATAGAGCTAGAAAAATAGAGGGATAGATAATAAGTAAAATAGATCAAACAAAACTTCAAACAAGCAAAGGATGGCAGAGATTGACAGAGGATACAGAAAGCATGCCCAGAACCATAGCAATGATTGAAAAACAAGATGACCGCGCCCGTTCACGACCGCGTGGGTAAGTTCGCGCAAGATTTTCCTCGCGATCACACGTGAACTTGTACTAGCGAGCCGCACACTTTGCGAGATTACACATAGCGCCCGGAAACTGAAAGACATCACACAAACGAAATGGCCGCGCCCGTGAACGACCGTGAGGGTAACTTCACGCCGTTGCGCTACAAGCGGCTCGCTAAAACGTACAAAACCTTGCGAACTAACATGACGCAAAAAAACAAAACGCATATTCGCACGAATTCGCGGCTTCCGAATTCGATCTCGTGCAAATTCGCGCCCCGCGAATCCCGCGAAATTGCAGAAAAACGATTTTTGCAAAACTGAAAGCACTCAGCAGGTGCAAAAGTTCAACCTCATCATTAGTAACCATTCCCTGTAGTGCTTCCTGAGGGCCCCCTCAAGAGTTCAGTTGCCTACTTGCAACTATTCTATGACCCTGCTCTGACCCTCACAGCAGGCTCAGAGAATAGCTACAAGTAGACCACAAAGGTCCTGTGAAAAAAATTGCACTGAAACAGAAAGCAATTACAGATAAGGAAGCATGTGCCAGACTCAGTGACACATTAATCAACCCCAAATTAATTCATGTCAGTTGAAGCAGGGCAGGTGTGCTGCCTTTTCCCCCCATAATCTACAGTGATGAACCAGAGGGTGGCAGTGATGTACCAGAGGGTGGCAGTGATGTACCAGAGGGTGGCATGGGTTAACTAGAGGGTGGCAGTGGTGAAACAGAGGGTGCTGTGATGAACCAAACGTAGAAACAACATAGTCGCGACCGTTGCGACCCGACAAGTAAGTTCGCATTTGCGAACTGGTACAAAACCCTTGCGAACTGGCGGAAACCCTTGCGAACACAAAAAAAAGAAAAAATCCGCAAATTCGCGAGAGTTCGTGGATTTTGCGGATTGCGAATTCGTGAATACGCTATTTCGCGAACCGCAAATTCGCAAAATTCACCCATGCTTTCTTCAGAACTACCGTCCCATCTCCCTGCCCCCGTCCCCACCATAGTCCTAGAGAAGGCAATACACCTCCAACTCACTAAACATCTGTTGAGAAACAACCTACTCGACCCGTCCCAATCAGGTTTCAGAGCCAATCACAGCATGCTCTGCAAAGTCTTTAGGTGGCACCAAGAAAACGGTGACACAGACCCTCATCACCAGCCGACTAGACTACGGCAACACACTATCAGGCACCACCACAAAACTCATGCAAAGACTCCAGACGATCCAGTACGCAACTTCCAGACTGATCCTCACCCTGCCCAAGAGAACACACATCACCTAGCACCTGAAGGACCTCCACTGGCTCCCCGTTCAGAAGAGATGCTGCTTCAAGCTTCTGACCCATGCCTACAAAGCCCTCCATGACCAAGGACCAGCCTACCTGAACTACAGCCTTCACTTTACTGCTCTACCAGGAATCTTCATATCATCCAGAACTGAAGACAGTGTAAAGAGATCACCCATACTTCATCCGACGGACAATTGCAAGGCCAACTTTTCAGTCCTGAGGAAGCAGAAATGGACCAAGCTCAGGACCTGTCCCAGTCCATTCAACAGCAGGCATAAGAACTTCTGTACCTACAGAATGAGAACGCAATCTTACATCAAACTCTTGCTGCCAGAAGAAAAGATCTTCCTGTAGTTTCTCCTGGAACTCCGAGGTATTCTGGTGATCCCAACAACCTAAAAGAGTTCCTGGATTCCTTGATGGTGTTCTTCGCATTTCACCCCAGTCAGTTTTTGCAGGATGTGGTCAAGGTTGGATATCTCATTAGCACCTTATCAGAGACAGCATTAGCATCGGCGACCCCTTAAGTAGCCACTGAAGACCTGTGTTTGTCACATTACTCCTATTTCTTGGAATTTTAAAGTAAATATTACAAAAGTCCCAGCCTTGAATTTGCAGCCAAAGGAGCTCTCTTTGATATCCAGATGTGAAGGCAGGACGTTCTAACCTATATCCATGGTTAGTGCTCCATAATTCCTATAGCAAATGGTGAACTAGAACTCTTTCCCTGTCATCTCAGTTCTGCTATAAAAAATGTATTCTTCTGAGGATTGCTGTACGCCCAAGGAACTGATGGCAAATTGTGGCCCAGAGTCTAAGGTGATAAACCTTTTTCAAGAAATTCTTGCTCAGTACCATAGCTTCATTGATGTTTGTGAAAAACCCAAAGAGATTCTTTACCTCCTTCGATTGTTCAGAAGAATTTTTGCTCTGTTAGAGTCTGATTAGGAATTTTGAGACAGTATTTGCAAGACAACTTACAAAATGGGGTAATCACTCTATTATACTCCCCTGCTGGTGCATCAATGTTCTTTGTTTAAAAAATCAAACTAACTGAGCCATTGTATTGATTTCAGTGTACTCAACAAGGTTACAGTAAAGGACAGATACCCCAAGAATACATTAGAGTCTGTTAGAGATTCTAAGATCTATACAAACCTAGACCTTTGTGCACTATTCATTTCCTCTACATAAAAGA
Source organism: Lissotriton vulgaris (assembly GCF_964263255.1). Classification (NCBI taxonomy): domain Eukaryota; kingdom Metazoa; phylum Chordata; class Amphibia; order Caudata; family Salamandridae; genus Lissotriton; species Lissotriton vulgaris. Next base: position 1,331,503,702 of record NC_141687.1, read on the forward strand.
GGATGATGAGTGGAACAAGGCCTTTAGAACCCCTTTTGGTCATTTTGAATACTGGGTGATGCCTTTTGGTTTGAGTAATGCTGCAGCAATTTCCCAACATTACTTGGACCATTTCTGTGTTGAAATGCTTAACCAATTTGTGGTAGTCTATCTTGAGAATATTTTAGTCTTTTATAAGGATCCTCTTTTGCATTATCAACCATGTTAGTCAAGTGTTGACTACACTTTGTCATGACCAACTTTTCGAAAATGTGAGTTGAAATGTGAGTTTGACAAACCCGAACTTTGAATGAATATTACAGGACTATCCATGGATCCACAAAAGGTTTCCGCAATCTTGGATGGACCAAACCGTTCTAAAGTCAAAGAGACACATTGTTTCCTGGGGTTTGCCAATTTCGATCAACAATTTATTAGCAACTTGGCTCAAGTAAGCAGCAACATTACTTGCATCTTAAAGAAAGAAAGATTGATTGGTGGATTCCACTGGGATTCCCTTGCTGAGGAGGCTTTTAAAGAGTTGAAACTGGCCTTGCCACGGGGCCCAATTCTATGACATCCTTATCCAACTAAGAAATTCATAGTTCAAACAGATATGTTGGATCATGCCATTGATGCTGTACTTCTACACTGGCAAGAAGACGAAGACCAGCGCAGTGTGGAAACTTTTTCTGATGAGGGCTCAGGAACCTATCAAAATGCTGACAGTTCACTGTAACCTACAGTGCCTTTGAAATATACAATGTAGGAATAGCCGAAAAGCCAATTGGGCATATTTTTTCACTCAATATGATTTCTTCATCATCTTTATTCAAGGTTCAATATTTTCTTAGCTGAAACCCTTTCCCGTAGGTACCCTGAATGCCCTCCAACTTTTGGTCAAAATATTCTCCTTCCCCAAAGAATAGTGGGTGCAACTCAATCTTTTCTTGAAAGAGTTCAAGCCAGTTATACCCAAATTCAAGGAAAAGAATGGGAAGCCTTGCATCGACACCTTTTTAAGCAAGAGAATGTAATATTTAAAGGTAAGGCTTTATTTATTCCCTCCAAGGAGCCAAGGATTGAGGTCCTCAATATGTGTCATGATTCTCCAGTAGCTGGTCATAGAGTTAAATCTACTCTTGAACTAATTTTCCATTCATTTTGGTGGACCTCCGTTCAAGGTCGCACTGAGTGGTATGTTGGATAATGCCCAGTTTGTGCTTAGAATAAAACTTCCTTCTCCCGACCTGCTGATCTTTTTTACGCCTTTTACCAATCCCTCAAGACCCTTGGTATACTGTTGCGCTACTGATTTCATTGCCGCCTTTCCTCCATTAGACAGAAATCCATAATTATTGTCACCACTGGTTCCTTCTCCAAGATGGCCCTCTTCATGCTCTCAAAAGATTACCTTAGGGAAACATTTTTTTGACTCATCTCTTATGCTTACATGGTTTGCTTCATGGTTATTGTTTTGAACCGAGGTCCTCAGTTCATTTCCCATTTCTGGAGATCTTTTTGTAAGTCTCTCCACATTGATTTGGCACTGTCCTATGGTTTTCACCTTCAGCCTAATGGGCAGACAGAATGGCTCAACAAGGTGCTTGAACAATACATTTTATGCTTTTGTAATTCTACTCAAAGTGATTAGTCCACATTTTTGGGCCTGGATGAATTTTCATATAAATAGCGTCCCTGATCTTCCCCTTTTTTTTTGGCCTTTATGGGCTTAATCTCATTGTATTTCCCTCTGGTAGCCTAGGCTTGGGTAGAGACCCTGTTGCTACTGCTTTTATTGGACAGTTACAACAGACTAGATGCAGGAACTCTCTAAATCTTCATCAATCAAAGAGGAGAATCAACTTCTGTGCTTATGCTTGATACAATCGGACTCCTGATTACAAGGCGTGTGAAAATATTTGGTTGTCTTTCAGATATTCCCTTCCTGCCTTTCCCTTAACAGGTGCACGCCCTCGTTCTATAGATTTCTCAAGGTTACCCAAATCATTAATCATATTGCCTTTAAACTTTGGTTGCCACTAACCAGGAAAATTCATCGTGTATTTCACTCTCTCAATTGAAACCTTATCAGGCTGATCCTTTTCTGCATTCCTTTCCTAGGTCTCAACCTATTCTGGTGAGTGGTGAACCTGAATTTGAGATGCAGTAGATTTGTGACTCTTGTCTTTTTAGAAGAAGATTTCAGGTTTGATTCTTTAGCAGGGATATCCACATTCTGAAAAGTCTTGGGAGGATGCTCTGTCCATGCCCCAGTGTTAGTCTGTCATTTTTTCAGGCAGTTTCCTGGTAAGCCCTGGGTTTCGGGTGGGTGGCCTGCTGATATGCTCCTGCCGCGACTCTCATCCTGCCTGGGTGTTCTTTCTGAGCATTGATCAGGTGAGCTGGATGTGTCCTCTGCAGGTGGGTAGCAGCTGGCATGCTGCCACAGTTTAAACTTACCATTTGACGTTTGGCACACCAGTGTGATCCCTGTTCATGCCGCTCCTTGCCTTGAGGGGAATCTTTGCAGAGACACCTGCAGCATATAAATTGGAGGCCTCTTTTTCCTATCCCAAGAGATACTGGGACATTAAAGATGCCTGTTCCAAGATGGCCACCCTACAGTGCTTCCCTATGACATTCTTCCCAACTCAAGATTGCATCATACAACTGGATTCAACTTCCTGGCCTTTATCCAATAAAAGGGGATGACATCCAAATGCTCTTTGTGTTGGAGTGTTTTAAGTAGGGGATTTGTTGTGTCCCTCCCTCCTAGTCGTTTTCCTAGTGATCTTCTCCTGTATAAATGCCAGTTTCTTCTTCCCTGTTTTTTGCCAGCCCACATTCTGTTTTTTTTCTAGCACTCTTACCACTGTTGCTGTGTACTAGCTTTGGCCCTGGGATTCTATTAGAAGGCGATGGTGGTTTTTCGGCCACTGTGTCACCATATCCTGAAGCCTGCCTTCAATAAGTACTGGAAGGTTTTTGCCTTTGTGTTTTTTTCCTTCTTAGGGTCTTCTCCTTAGGGCACTACCTGCTTAACGTTGGCGTCATTGTGATTTCTGGCAGAGGTCAACCCTACCTCAAGCGGACCAGGACGGTGAAGTCCAGAATAAACAGAACTGAAGACAGCGTAAAGAGATCGATCAGACTTCCCCTGAGTGAGAGTCTGAGGAATACCAGACTAGCCCTCGAGCAAATGTGAGCTGAGGCCCCTCACCAGGTTAGGATCCATCGAATGCCAGCAAGTGTAATAAGAGACCCAAAAAGCAAGTTGATTTTGAGCAAAATCAGTCCTCAGGGTGGGAGAATAGTTTCACTCTTTGGGGTTCAATTAAGAGATATAAAAGTATCAGGTCGTGGCCCTGAACACATTTCTACCTTGTTACATCCAACTCTAACTATAGACTTCCTTTCTTCAAAGCCCTGAAGATGTAAATTACTCAATTTCGATCTTCTGATCATCAAGGCCTCTTCTGGGTTCTAATGGGATCAAATGGGTACTGTACACTTGCAACATTTCAATCAGGCCATGCGTGTGAAAGTAGAACAACATTCAATTTTAAAGCCCCAAAAGACAGCCACGGGCTGCAGTTGTGTCTGCTATGGAACTGCTAGTCCCACCAGATCCATCTGACCACTACAAGCTCTCACCTAACCTCAACTCTTTCTGGTGATCTTCTATCCCTTATGTCTGCCCCAGAGCTACCACTCCAGATACAGGAAACGACTTTCCGACGATATTCTCGTGTGACCATCACTAATCTCAAGGTGATTCTGGACTCATCTTGACCCATCTTGACCCATTCCTTGACCAAAAAGTCTCATATGATGGAAGACTAGTGAGGAAATGGTCCGCCACAAACGAAAGCAATGTCCACGAAGTACAATTCCCCTAGAAGAAGTCTAAGTCCACCCTAAGTCACAGCATCACCGCTCTTGCACCTCATTAAGGATGTTACCTCTACTCCATCTAGGCATTTCCCTATCTACCAATGTTAATTACTGCCAATTTCTGGTATGAGTCTTGTCGAGGCGAAAAATGCAGTGAAAGCAGCCCACACAAAGGAGACTCGAAGAGGGCTCACTGTTTATGATTGGTGGGGAATTAATTACATTTTTTTAACCGGCTCAAGCGAAACCAATCAATCCAACCCCTTGTTACTGGGAACCACCCACTCTGCCCAGCGTCCGTTTTATCACACCGTTATCCTCTCTCCTTTTCCTCCTCTAACTTACTCCTTTAATTGGTATTCACTTATGCGATTGGCCATATTTTGAACTACTTTCCTCTTCAAATGCTAATTTATCTTTTATGTTACTCGCAAATTAGCCAGCATGTAGCAAGTTTTTGACCTGATTAGTACAAACAAAGCGTACTACTGAAAGCCAGGTTAAATGTTTGAAATAATCCATCTTTAACTATATTTTTTGGGCTGGTCGCCAAATGATGTAGAAATTGGGCACGAGGACCAAATTTGCTTCCCACATGTTATTTCTCTACACAACTCTATAACCTATTTACGGAAATCATTTCCCTACACCAGGATGAGACAATGGGGCGGACACAGGCTTTGACAGCTCGATATTCTGTCAGAAGTCAGCATCCTTGACACAAGCGCATGTGGCATAATAAAACAAAAATGGGTTCCTTGCCAACGTACTCATACACAAGGCCATGGATCTGGTGTAGTCTAACCAGTATCTGCTAAACACAACAGGCCCATCTGTTACAGCGGAGAGGGTAGCCCAGTTGCAATCCAGGACACTTTAGACACTCGTTTATTTATGCAGTTTTTTTTATAGCGTGAACACGGCTCAAGGGCATTAGAGCGATTGCAGAATCATTATTTTAGGCACGTGGGGTTTAAGTAACTTGCCCAGAATAACAAAATGTTGAGCCGCCGCCGTGGCTTGTTCCAAAGTCGGCACATCTGGACGTAACGCCTCGCCATCTCTGTTCAGCCCTTCAAAGGCTAGAAGAGTAGATTAGCTACAGTTACATTTCACCCATGCATGAGAATAAGTTTGTATTTTTGTTTCCCAACAGGCCATTTTTTTCATTCCTTTGGTGGATTAGTTGTTTTGTCTTCATGGTGAGAAAGGGGTTGTACTAAGAAGATTATTGCTACTGTCTGCTCTCTCACAAATGTCCCGTGAATGTGCGTGTAGTAGTAGCTACCCTCCAGGCTCTCATACATTCTGCTGAAGGCTGAGCTTAAAATAGTCCTCATATTTTGTAGAGTAAGTGAAATGTGTTTTTCATTTAGCATTGTCTGTGTTTGCCCTTTCCCGTGCTAATTCTTATGTTTGAAAAGAGTTGCTTTGAAATGTAGGATATTTTTCAATGACAGCATACACGTGGGATGTATATGCTCACCACACAACAGCGCAACATGGATGCCACCTCTCCAACATGTCAGGGATATTGCAGGTGTCAATGTGTATGCTATTTTTTTTTTTTAAAGAACATGTTTATTTTTTCCATTTCACATTTGTTATAATGTTATACATTGTAATGTTTATTAGAGAAGAACAAACTTTGTAGCCATCCCACTCCTTCCGACGCAGTTGTCAGAGAATCGCCTCGAGATCCCTTGTTTTTCAGGTTCTATACTCCACGTGGGTAATATGGCCAGCAGGTGCGAAACACCCATTAGGCTCACGGGGCTTCAGACCCCCCCACCCCCTCCCATCGTGTGTGTCAGCCCGGACTGACACAGCTTTGCGGGCTGGCGACGTCTAATTGCAGCCGCACCCGAGTACTTAACAGGTCTTTAAAATACCATTTACTTGTAAATTAGGCTTTTGTTGTGTTTTCACCCCTTCTTACAGCCACTCTGTCTATGGTTGGAAGAATTAGCCCCCCCAAAATATTTTCAGCCCCACCCCCCGAAATTTGGCTCTAGTTGCCCGCCTGATGGCCAGTACCTTTTTCCCTATATCTGAGTCCTCTGATGTTTGGTGCACCTCCCTATTCGGATCCGGGGCCCACCGGATCTCGCCCTTCCACTGTAGTCTCGATACTCACTATGACCTCCCTCCATGTTGTCAGATCCTCTTCTGCATTTTCATCTAACCTACACCCCCGTAGGCTGACTTCCGCTCCTATCATCCATTCTTTCACATCTTTCGCCCATCTTTGCTTATTGGGACCTGCAGTGCCCTGCCACACTATGGCTACTCGTCTTTTGCAAATAATATTGCCGATTGTATGGATCTCCACTGCATTTTACCGCCCCTGCGTTGTTTAAATAGCCCCAGCAAACACGTGGTGGGTTTTAGCCTCAGCATCACGCTTCCTATATTCTGTAGTGTTTCAACCACTTGACTCCAATAGGTGTGGACCTTTGGACAGTGCCAAGCTAAGTGTATGAGGGTTGCCGGGTAGCGTTGCATCTGGGGCATATGTCTGGTTTTGTAGGGTTTATGCGGTGTAGCCAAACTGGAGTGGCGTATGTGCTACGCAAGTAATTAAAGTGAACCAGTTTAAATCTTGCATTATATGAGCCCTTCTTCACCAGTGTACAGACCTCCTTTCATCTTGTGTCTGTTCTCCTCCCAGGCTACTCTTGCTCGTGACTAGAAAAAATGATTAGGGGTTCTGCCCACCTCACCCTCCCGTACCTGAGCAGGAGACATCCAAGGATGAAAAAGTAGAGAGAAAAGGTACTGAAGGGATCAATCCATTTTTAATTATCAAACAAGAAATAATTAATTATCTTGTGATAAACAAATTAAATCAAAGAAGAATATATCAAAGTTCATATACACAAATTGGGCGGACAGCCAAAGAGGCACAACAGGACACAGTTTATATACAACACATCACATGTACATTATATACAAATATACAAAACATATACAATATAAAAGTAACTTATATGTACCCTCAAGACAAAAGAATATATACAAAAATGTATATACAAACCAATTTACATATGTACCTCCTCTAACAGTCTAGTGGAGTATACAACTACAAGGTAGTCCCACACGAAAGAGCACCAAGGGGTTAACACATATACCCAGCTTATATTTGCATAGGTGCATCAATGAGTAAATCTAATCTTTCTTCGATTTAAACAAGGGACTCAGTTTAAAGCCAAAGGTGTGGACCTTTGGACAGTGCCAAGCTAAGTGTATGAGGGTTGCCGGGTAGCGTTGCATCTGGGGCATATGTCTGGTTTTGTAGGGTTTATGCGGTGTAGCCAAACTGGAGTGGCGTATGTGCTACGCAAGTAATTAAAGTGAACCAGTTTAAACCTTGCATTATATGAGCCCTTCTTCACCAGTGTACAGACCTCCTTTCATCTTGTGTCTGTTCTCCTCCCAGGCTACTCTTGCTCGTGAGTCAGTTCCGGACATGTCCGTAATCATGGCTTTGTGTAAGTGAAATATCAAGTGTCTTCTCCCTCCAAGTTCCAAGAGTGCCAAGAATAGGGCTAAAGAGTTGGGAGCTTCAAGGCATGTGGGCCAAATATCCCGAACTGAGGGCCATATTATCAAGACTGGGCGATACAATTATCGCCGCTTTATCGACAGGAAAAAGCCGCTAAAGTGGCGATAATGGGCTTGATAATATGCCCTTGTGAATTCCCATAGAAACCCAGGTTAGACATCAAACCTGGGCTTCTATGGGAATTCTCTAGGGCATATTATCAAGCCCATTATCAGCACTTTAGCGGCAGTTTCCTGCCGATAAAGCGGCGATAATTTTGTCGCCCAGTCTTGATAATATGCCCCTGTGTTAGTGACGCTTGCATAAAGAAGGAATTGTCCCCTCCTCACCCTAAAGTTTACCTGTGCCGTCTCGAAAATGATTAGTGTGACGTTGGGAAACAGGTCTCAATGTGTATGCCCTTTGACTCCTGATGACATCACATGGTTGGCTTCTTGTCTCACCTTTAGCAACCTAACAGGTATACATTTGACCCTGGGGGTCTTGTATAAGGTCAAGGAGTGGTAAGAACACAAAGTAGCAGAGCTTCTATAACAGGTCTGCTTTTACTTCCTGTTGCTGCCTTTATGACCCTTAGACCAAGAGTGGAATGGCAGTGCCATGGATACTAAAGGGAAAGCCAGGGTAGTCGATAGGCTAAGTGATGACCATGCAGTTTACATTCAAATACTGAGGTAAGGGTTGGACAGTTGCACTGACTTTCTTTCCCATACTGCTCTGCCGCATTGGACACACCGCTGATGTGATGAGAGGTGCCCAAGGCTATAACAATATTGAGCCTTAACATGTTTTACAGCAGGATAGGAGTAGTGCGTAGGGGGAAAAAAGGGGGGGAGTGCGGTGGGGAAAAAAGGGGCTGCAGATGGTTCTAAAAAGACATGAGGCTGCAATGACCCAATGGTGTTTGAGCTGCGGACCTAGAGACATGACTACCAGATTATAAAATCTTATGCGTCGCGGGCCCCAATAATGGATTTTGTTGGAACCATGGGTGAGGTCATGACCTTCACATTGTTTATTCTAGCCGGATTTGACTCAGATTGGGGCAAAAAGCAGGGATGTGCTCCTCTGTATGTGAGAAGAGAGGGAGGGTGAGGGTAGTAGAGTTAGACAGGAGAAGTCTGCCTCTGTTGCCTTGTGCCTGCTTTCTGAAAGACTGAGGGGCAAATTTAGGAAGAGCTCATGCAACTTAGCATGGCAACCACAGTAGCTACGCTGTGTTGCATGAAAAGGAGAGAGCAGGCCAGCCCTATGTCTACTGTGATATAGAACTATTGCTCTGTTACCTTGTACTAGCGCACTTTAGGCTGCAAAGCGCCAGGCACACATCTTTGCACCAAAGCACAACGGTGTGTGCGAGAGTGTGATGTCTAGCACATATTTTGTATTGGAAGGCGATCCTCCAATACAAAATACTTTGCTTAGACATAGTTTAAAACGTTTTCTATTGTTGTGTGTGTTGTACATTACAGCACACATACAATGTTAAAAACTTTTCTCAAAAGTTACACCTCTTCTGAAGAGATGTACATTTTTAGGGCAAACCCCTGTTTAACATTTTAGGTAGTGTTTTGCAGCTAGCCTTGCATTACTTTAGGACTACTTTCCAGTTCAACTCAAGATTTGCGCTCCAGAGTAAATAGTTTATCACAGTTTTGTACCTGTTTGTGGTACTGTTTGTGCCTTTGCACCAGGGTAAAGCCTTGACAGATCTAATCCCAATTATTTAAGTGATTGTCATTTGTGAAGCTGCTGGTTGGAGTCAAGACAAGCATGCCATCTATTTGTTATAAGGCAGTGGCGGCCGGCATGGCTCGCGGGCACGGGGGATCAAGCAGGGGGGGTCACATGTAATGCAGCCTGCATGGAGAACGGGAAAGTGCACATGACCGGTTTGTGCACTTAGGAGTGGGCAAACCACTCGTCCCCTGCCCTGCTCTGAGAGCAGATTGGCCCACCCCACCCGCCTACCAGCACAGCATTACAAACATAAAATGATGACTTTCCTGCAATCCTTCTGTGACTTCTTTTGTTTTGCTGGCCGAGGGCTGCTGATTGTGCCCCTGCTGTTTCGGGAGTGCCTCAGGATTGATGGACAGCGCCGCTACACCGCAGCTACATCCTGGTGGGACTCAAGGGTCCCAGGGTTCACCACAGCATCCTCATTGTGCACAGCTGCTGCTGGGGGAGGCGTGACCATCGCGCTATAAAGAGCTGCCTCGACCCCTGCTGCGTGGGACGCGCTTGAGGACTTTCCTGCAATCCTTCTGTGACTTCTTTTGTTTTGCTGGCCGAGGGCTGCTGATTGTGCCTCTGCTGTTTCGGGAGTGCCTCTGGATTGATGGACATCGCTGCTACACCGCAGCTTCACCCTGGTGGGACTCAGAGTCCCAGGGTGCACCAGATCAAAGCTCGGGCCAAGGGCAGGCCCGTCTGAGCCCATCAGAGACTTAAGGAGACTGGGCCGGGCCACCCCCCTGATATCGAACATATTGTGTGAGCTGATTAGTTGTTTGTGCAACCTAGTACTTGTGCTGTTTTTTCTTTTTAAGTCGAGGGCTAGTGAGCAAGAACAAATGTTAGGGGGTTGGGGAGTTCGGAGTAGTGGGAACTTTGGATGCGTTCCTTACTCAGGCCAGATCTGCATTAATGCACGAGATTCAACTTACAGAATGCAGTCTCTCGTTAGAACCCCCACATCCCCTCACAGGAATACCTTTAATGCCTGTACCCGAGCACAACGTAACAGCTGAAGGTATCTCTCAACCTAGTCACATGTCTCCGGCGCACTTGTTATCTGGGCCATCTATTGTACCTAGTCTGGACAGTACTTCATCTACACCGCCTGCCTCCCCAGCCAAGGTACTCACCAGGCAGCAAAGGTCTACACAGGCTCTTTGTGGTGAACCTTTACAAAAAAGAGGAAAGCACATGGTTTACTCAAGACCAGCTACCAGGCTTCCAAAATAGTGAAACGCAAGCTCGCCACAACAGGAAGCGAGGGAGGTTTGAAACCTGCATCAATACCCACAAACTTGGGTGCTGGTCACTTTAATACTATTGGAACAGAGGAACAGTGAGGTTAATTTTCTTAACCGGGTTGAAGAGAAGCTTTTAGCTCTGATTAATCCTCTGATGTTGAAACTGTCAGCAATAGATACAAGACTAGCCAAAATAGAACATCACATTTTTATAGTCCCTCAACCATTTTGTGGGGATCGGCAGGAAGGAACAGTTGATACCCGACAGGAGAATAGACTTAACAATAGATTATATTCCAACCTAGCATCATGTCCTCCCCCTTTCAGGGTAGTCGCCCCTACAGCACCCCTCTGGTAAATCCCTTACAAAGTGGTATCTCAACTCACACAGCAGGGCCAATGGGTCTTCGGCTCCACCGCGAAGCATGGGCGGGGTGCGGAAACCCATATTTTCCTCCATCTCCCTCCTGAAACAACACCTTATACAATAGTATTGGCCAATATTCCAGTGCTCCCAGCTAATGCCCATAAACGATACAGAAAAGGGGGTGGTGATGAACAGAGTGTCTGAATTAAGCAGACCACTCTTACCCAGTCCAAAGATCAGGGCTTGATCCATCACCGTTATTTATCTCACTGCACCATCCCAGCTCAGAACCTGGCTACATGCAAATCAGTCTGTCCCTGGCCCAGTGCATCATGGGAACAGGGCAGACTAAACTACCAAGCCAATTCTTCACCAGAAAGGAGACAAGCTACCGGGGACCGGTTTCTGGCATTTCAGCCGTCTTCGGCCCGGCTTGCTTGAATCCTGATGGTGCAGTGAGAAAGGGACTCATGTCTGAGTATACCCTGCCACACCTATGGTGGCCAAAAACGATACAGAAAAGGGGGTGGTGATGAACAGAGTGTCTGAATTAAGCAGACCACTCTTACCCAGTCCACAGATCAGGGCTTGATCCATCACCGTTATTTATCTCACTGCACCAACCCAGCTCAGAACCTGGCTATATGCAAATCAGTCTGTCCCTGGCCCAGTGCATCATGGGAACAGGGCAGACTAAACTACCAAGCCAATTCTTCACCAGAAAGGAGACAAGCTACCGGGGACCGGTTTCTGGCATTTCAGCCGTCTTCGGCCCGGCTTGCTTGAATCCTGATGGTGCAGTGAGAAAGGGACTCATGTCTGAGTATACCCTGCCACACCTATAGTGGCCAAAAACGATACAGAAAAGGGGGTGGTGATGAACAGAGTGTCTGAATTAAGCAGACCACTCTTACCCAGTCCAAAGATCAGGGCTTGATCCATCACTGGTATTTATCTCACTGCACCATCCCAGCTCAGAACCTGGCTATATGCAAATCAGTCTGTCCCTGGCCCAGTGCATCATGGGAACAGGGTAGACTAAACTACCAAGCCAATTCTTCACCAGAAAGGAGACAAGCTACCGGGGACCGGTTTCTGGCATTTCAGCCATCTTCGGCCTGGCTTGCTTGAATCCTGATGGTGCAGTGAGAAAGGGACTCATGTCTGAGTATACCCTGCCACACCTATAGTGGCCAAAAACGATACAGAAAAGGGGGTGGTGATGAACAGAGTGTCTGAATTAAGCAGACCACTCTTACCCAGTCCAAAGATCAGGGCTTGATCCATCACCGTTATTTATCTCACTGCACCCTCCCAGCTCAGAACCTGGCTATATGCAAATCAGTCTGTCCCTGGCCCAGTGCATCATGGGAACAGGGCAGACTAAACTACCAAGCCAATTCTTCACCAGAAAGGAGACAAGCTACCGGGGACCGCTTTCTGGCATTTCAGCCGTCTTCGGCCCGGCTTGCTTGAATCCTGATGGTGCAGTGAGAAAGGGACTCATGTCTGAGTATACCCTGCCACACCTATAGTGGCCAAAAACGATACAGAAAAGGGGGTGGTGATGAACAGAGTGTGTGAATTAAGCAGACCACTCTTACCCAGTCCAAGGATCAGGGCTTGATCCATCACCGTTATTTATCTCACTGCACCATCCCAGCTCAGAACCTGGCTATATGCAAATCAGTCTGTCCCTGGCCCAGTGCATCATGGGAACAGGGCAGACTAAACTACCAAGCCAAGACTTAACAATAGATTATATTTCAACCTAGCATCATGCCCTCCCCCTTTCAGGGTAGTCGCCCCTACAGCACCCCTCTGGTAAATCCCTTACAAAGTGGTATCTCAACTCACACAGCAGGGCCAATGGGTCTTTGGCTCCACCGCGAAGCATGGGCGGGGCTGCGGAAACCCATATTTTCCTCCATCTCCCTCCTGAAGCAACACCATATACAATAGTATTGGCCAATATTCCAGTGCTCCCAGCTAATGCCCAGGCACACTGGTCTTCTCTTAAGAACAAGGCACTACACCTGTTGAGTACTAGGACTGGAGTCAGGAACCATCTCTTCTTAGAATTCAAAATGGTTCGAAGAATATCTTGGATCAGTAAATCCCACAAGGCTTTTATTGGTGACTGCGTGGTCTTAAGTTTTAGGTCCCCAGGTTTGGTCCAGTTAATATTGGATAGGGCAGGGTCTGGTTACTTAAGTAAGGAAGACATCAATATACTTCTGCTTGGTTTCTTCTACCAAACATGTGTTAATCACGGCAATCTGCGAAATCGCAATTTGATGCATATCAATGAGGACACACCAAGGAAGCCAGTACACTGGTTACACACACCTGAAGCCTAGTTAAAACTGCAGGAGTGGCTTTTGGCAGTTGGAGCTCTGCTTGCATCAAGAGGAGGAGTGTTTTTGGTGTGCTCTTGAAGGAGTAATGGTTACTGAAAGTGCTGTTGAAGACCTGCATGCCAGAAAAAGGAAAATAAAGTTTAGTGACCAGGACCTTGAGATTTTAATAGAAGAGGTCACTTTGCGGCATGATCAGCTTTTTGGCAATGATTCCCTTGAGGTCAGGAGTGAAGCGAAGACTGTGGCTGGCTATACAATCAAAAGTGAATGCTGTGGGGGTTGCCCACAGAGACATTACCAATCTCCAAAAACGCTGGTATGATTTACGCAGCCGTGCCAAGGAGAAAATTGCTTGCAGGACTAAAAGTGCAAATAAAACTGGTGGAGGTCCCCAAAAGGATAAACCAAATACCCCACTGGAGGACATGGTTGAAGGGACCCTGGTCACTGAAGCAGTGATTGGAGTGATTGACATAGACACCTCTGAGCATGCTGGCACTTCCCAAGGTAAGTGTGCAATTGTCATCTTGTGTTTTGTAAATATGTTAGAGTGTAGTTGCCTTTTAATTCTTCTTCCAATGTTTTAAGTAAACCCCAGCATTTCACCTTAAGCGCATACAAAGTGGTTGAAGAAATAGTCATAATTTTGCATTGAAGCAATGCATCATGGGATATGTAGTTTTCTCGCCATTTTAAAAGTGACATTCTGATGAATATGATTTCCCAATGCAAAGTTAGTTATCACATATGTGAGTAAACTTTTATAAGCAAAGTAGTTGTTTATTTTGAATCAAAAATGCCTACTTTCACAATTAACTCAAATTTACAAACATTTTAAAAGTAAACATTGCATAAATTTTTCTTTCATAGATAAAGAAAATGAGGGTGAAACAATTGATTTTGGCAACACTATAAATACTGAGTTTGAGAACACACAAGTACAAAATGAAATGACATCCTCACTCACCCACAGTTGCAAAGAAAAAAACAAGGAAAAGAGTGCAGCAACTGCAAGACTCAGACACTGAAGAAGAGCCCAATGCACATGCACATACGCAGCAAGCAGTTCAAATGAATGCCATTCAAAAGTCAAAGATAAGTCAACGTAGTAGACTGCAACAATTTTACAGAAGAAGGGCAGGGTCAGCAAACCAGAGGTCATCCTCACAAGATGAGTGCCAGGCCAGTGTAGTTGAGAAAAAACTCCTGAAAGTCCAAAGGCTGCAAGGCAAAGACATAAGGGTAATGAAGGGCAAACTCAATCATATTAGTGAAGACATCAGTACCATGAGTAACAGTCTTATTAAATTGACAAATGTGATTGAAAGTGCACATATGGCATCAACTAATAAACTGGACCGCATGGCAACAGCCATGGAAACCATGTGTGAAGCAATACAAGCACAGAACATTGCCAATTGCAATAGGCACTTGAGATTAATGTCTAGCATGCACACTTATACTAGAGCAATACATCGCTTATGCAATAGCAATGCTAAAATGATAACAAATACACTGTGCATGCAAAAGGAATTAATTAAATGTTGTGATAAGCTTTCAGAAGGGATGCTGTCCAACAAAAGTACCAAGGATGTCATGCAGGAAGACATGAGTGTGCTTCCATCAGTACAAGGGGGCAATAATGATGAGAGTGCGAAACCCAGTTGTGAATCTAAATCTGATACATTTGTTGGACGCCGCAGCTCAAGACATGTTGAACAAAATAGTTACACATCTTCAGCTCAGAGAAATGCAAAAAGCAAAGCTTTAGGTGTGAGAGGAAGAAAATAAAATCATGAATGGACTGCCTTCTAAAGGATTGACATCATGAAAATACTGGCCAGAGACTGCTGAAAGTCAAAAGCTACATGTTGATTTCATTTACATGTTTCATGCATTAATGTGAACTTTGTTTATCATTACTTCCTTTATGATTTGAAATAAATTTAACTCAAATTTACTGAATATTAACAGGCTTCTTACCTCTTTCAAAAATGTTCAGTGATTTCTGCTCTCCTTTGCCTTCCTTCTGCTGCATCTGCTCCATGAAGTCTTGCATGTGGTTGTTGTGGCTGGTTGTCAATGTTTGGTAGCATGTCATCTAAATCCAGTTCCAAGCCTCTCCTTGTGACAATGTTGTGCAGCATGGCACATGCCACGACAATTTTGCAGCACACCTCAGGACGATATTGCAGTGCTCCACCAGCTTTGTGCAGTATCCGAAACCTAGACTTCATGACCCCAAAGGTCCTCTCTACAACATTTCGGGTGGATATATGGGCATGGTTGTAGTGCTGTTCTTTACGGGTTGCTGGAGTAAGGTATGGTGTAAGTATATATTATCTCACAGCATATGCACTGTCACCTATGGGGGTGTAAAATGGTACAATTGCAGTTAACATATCATGCGACTGCATGTGTGAAAAATGAAGTTTAGCAAAGAGAACAGTATTTACCAAGCAAATATCCATCTCCAAATTCACCTGACAACAGTCGCCCATGGATGACACTATGTTTGAAAATGTAGTAGTCATGGGCACTCCCAGGGTAACTTGAAACTAAGTCGGTGATGGGTGATTTTGAATTACAAATAACTTGGATGTTTAAAGAGTGATAATTCTTTCTGTTGCGAAAAATATACTCATTCACAGATGGGAGACAAATGGGAACATATGTTCCATCTACGCAGCCTATGACATGAGGAAAATTAGCCATATTATAGAAGTCTAACTTTGTTTCCATCAACTCTTGCTGAGTTTTTGGAAAATAAATGTGATGACGTATCCTTTGCAGCATTGCATTTAGGAAATCATTAAAAAATCTAGAAAGTGCACTCTGTGATACCACCCCAGCAACAGCTATGACTCCCTGAAAGGACCCAGAGGCTAGAAGGTGTAGAGAACATAACACCTGCACATGGGTGGTGTATGGCTAGGGTCCTACGAGTTTCTCTACGCAAAATAGGGTCTAATTGAGCAATGAGATCTATAATGGAGTCAGCATTAAGCCTATATTTGTCATATATTTCAGCCTGTGTCTGGCCAAACAAAGTGATGCGCAATCTAAATATCCTTTCACTGAGCATCCTCCTTCTCCTTCCTGCTGCTCTCAACCTCCAGCGACGTGCCAGGACAATGACTGCTGCCATCCTCAAAGAGGTCTGGCTCAACTGATGAACCCCTTAAGTACCCTACAAATTGGTTTCACATGTTTTCCCAGAAAAAAAAAATTACCACCTGCTCTCAGTACTTCTAAATTTAAGAATTCTTAAATGCGATTCCTTAGAAAATCGCAATTCGCGAATTTTGATGCATACACTTTTTTGATGTTATTTTGCGATTCCTTGAATTAGCGATTTTTTAAGGAATCGCAATTCAAATTGCGATTTCTAAAATTGCGAGAAATACATTTTCACATGATGCATCTCAAAAAGAGAAATTGCATTCGCAAACGGCCGATTTTTGCGATTCGCACCGTTTGCAAATGCAATTCTGCTTGATGCATGTGGGTGAAAGTGTTGCAGCATTAAAGGGATTTCGTTTCTGTAGGTCTGTTACTAAGTTTGAAGTAACTATTCAGAAAGAAGTCTAAGCTGAGCTAGGCGAAAAATTTTGAACTCTTAATACGCCATAACTTTGCCTTTTTGCACATCAAAATACAGTGTTTAAGTTTACTCGATCTACAGAGCGGGTTTCAAAGCACAGACAAAGCATAGCATAAATAATGCATCCAGCGCAGCGTAGGAGTGTGAACATACAAGGTTAAAAAACACAAAGCAAACTATGGCCTGAAGAAGAAAATGGTGGGTGCCAGGCAGGCAGTCACAAAACAAACCTGATTTACAAGTACAGAACATGTTTACACCACGCATGACCCGACTCGCAGGGTGTGACTGGGTGAGTCTGGGAGTAACAAAACACAAGTACCATTTCCAGGGCATAGGCGCTGTTTTGTTAAAGCACAGCACTGCTCAAACTGCACAGCTGCTCTCCAGCCCCATGCTTAATTTCCAGAAGTTGGTGTAGTTTAGCGCTGCATAACAGTCACTCAGTCGCCGGCAGGGGAGGTCCCAGAATCTGATCTCAGGGACCCTAATAGTACGGGTTGTCTCATAAATAACATTTATTACTTTCTGCTGCTTCCTGCTCTCGGCTGGCAGGTGGGCCTGCCGCGGGCCTCCTGGAGGTGTACGTTAAGAGCCTCTGGCCTTTGAGGCTGCAAAATCCGTGGGGGCAAAGTGCCTAGAACTAACCTTAGGGACTCAATGAACTTCTAAAACACCGAAATTGTGGTGCAGCTGCTTGGAAACATATCAGGGACTCTGGGACGGGAAGAAGAAGCATTACTGTGCCTTAGTTTGGCTGCGCAACCTGTGCACTCAGCTGCAGCCACCATGCTCGCGGGAGAGAGGGGGAGGGAGGTGTTCGAAGTTGATGGGTGGGGAATAAAAATAAAATAAAGAAACTTTACCTACCTTACCACCGGGTACCCTGCATGCTGGGCTCCGCTCCTAGACTGTAATGCAGCATCCGGGTCCTGCATGTTCCTCCAGACAGAAGTCCAGGAACAGGAAACAGCACCGAAGCAGCCAGCAGGCAGCCTCCCTCCCCTACTCTAAACCAACCACATCGCTGCAATGGCAGCGTTGTGCTTCGGGAGGCACAGGGTAGAGTGCCCCAGCCATGCCGTTTTCTCCTGGATAGAGAGAAAGTGAGAGTGGGTGGTTGTGTTCGAGGGCAGGGGGAAGTGGCTTACCCACTGTAGTGGGTACTGACTGTTTGGTCGGCTCCAGGGGCCGGCCAAACTGTCGTGTTTATATCTAGGACCCTAATTCGATATTCCCGATTCATGCCCTTATGAGGTTATAATCAATAATATCCTGATAAAGGCATAAGAATCAGATCAATATTCAGTAATAGCCCATCTAGTCCAAAGCACAGCACGGCTACTCCCATCGACTCCTAGAAAGCACAACGCGTTCTTTAAACAAACCAAGCCTCCAGCAGCCCGGGAAATCCCCCCCTGCTTTTGTTTTGATTTGAACAAGAACTCCTGGAGTCCAGAAAGAACTGTTAGTTCTTAGCAACGTCTTATGTCCAACCTTATGTCAAACCCGGCACCTTTCAAGTATAAATATACTAACAGTTGCCTTAAGCAAACACACGGTGGTTTGGAGCAGAGCGGCCATCTACTTGCCTGAGAGCCCAGCTGATGCGAGAGCCCACGGAAGCCGCCCCTCCCGTTTGACGCACTGAGAGAGACGCTGTCTTTTTCTCCAGCCGAGAAAATCCAGCTCCGGTGTTTCCAGCCTACTCCTGCGGGTGGCTGGGATATCGAGTCCTGAGGAAAGAGATACCAGACCTCCCGCATTCTATTACCAATGTACGGAGCTGACTAAACCCTCAAGAGAATTCTTGATGCAGATTCTTGGCAAAACAATCTTAACCAACTTAACTTAAACTGCTACTTACTCATCCCTTCCCAAGTATTAGGCTTAGGTCAGGTACACCGGGGTAGGCTTAGTTAGAAGCACCAGTTGAGTATGTTAGTCAATGTATTTATGTATGTATATATTTTATCCATTTTAAAGTATCATATGGCTTAGAAACCATATCCATGCTTTTACAGTATTATTTCATAATACTACTTTTACTGTACGCACTTTACTTCATGATAAGTATTGCAATTGTGGCAATTTATTTCTCTTGCATGAGAAAGAAGACTGCTCAATAAATAACACCTTTTTATTGAAAACGCCCGACTCTCTATTTTCTCTGCACTCTGGTGAAACTAAGTATGCACGGTTGACTGAGTGAAATAGCTGCCTATTGTTTTCACACAACTCTAGGGATACACTCTTATTCTGAGGGAGTAAAGTTGTAATGTTTATGCGGTTGTCAGAAACTGAATCCCTTCTTGTCTGAGTCAGGGAAGTTCACCCCTCCCTATTCATTCAAGAAAGTTTCTAGTGACCTCTGAGCTAGCTGGCGCAAACCTAAATTAAGTTTAACATAGTCAGTAGAGACCTAGATTACCTCAGTCCTATGTCTACACTGTTGTTTATGTTATTCCAATGCGCAGAGCCTATTGGGAAAATAGGAACTACACTACCTGGCGCCCAACGTTTGGTAAGGTGATAATCTAACGCAAGACACTAGAGTAACTCAGTTGTGCTTTTTCACACAGAACCCTTTTCCCGTAAAAACTCCAATAGACGTCTGGAGTGGGTAAAAGGTTAATATCCGCTGGAACTTAGTAGGATGAAATTCCTATGTATTAGTTTTTGGTTTGATCAACGTTGAAGGATACAGTGTTCCAAAATATTGTGCACCTTATCTTTGTTTCCTTGAAACTCGATCTGCAACAAAAAACTTTCAGTCAGTAAAATGTCAGAAAGTGACGAAGAAAAAGAAAGAGAAGCCTTAGCAGCTCGACTCTTAGAGGAAGACACAACCCTCCAAGAAAATGACCCGAGTGTTATAATCATTCCGGTCAATATAAGAAGAACTATAACTCTTAAACTTATAGAAAATGGACTGACACCAAGAGGTGGTACAGTCATATTCGTGGTAGGGGCACATGAATATCGGCAGACAGAGGTATTCTATTCATGGATAAATTTTCCAGCAGCACACGCTGTGACAAAAGACTTCCACTATTACAAAATAGAGGAACCTCCGCGAGAATACACTCCTTTCGAGGAGATCGAAATCCCACTAAATTACAAAGAGCACCTGCTCTGGTTTAATGGCGCCCTAAAACATAATAATCACATCACCAGGCTCGATCCACTAGGTAGACCAGAAGCAACGGGGCCGATCCTATGCAGCTACGCAACACACCCAGACATCGAAACAATGTCAAGCGAAGAACTCCTAGTTAAACTAAAAGAATTAACAAAGGCATATAGAGAATTAGTTCAATTGGCAAGGGACAATATAAAGTACCTCCAGAAATTAAAGGAAACAGATATAGCAGACCAACCATTTGAACTCGCCAGAATCATAGAAAAATCCTATGAAGAGCTAGGAAGAGATAGTTTGGGTGGGAAACCGGTAAAACCCCAACTAACTGAAAATCCTGAAAAAACATTTATTAAAAATAATTTAAAAACTCCAAAAAAGAGTTGGGATGGTGATAGACAATCCACTCCCAGGGAAAAACATTTCCAGTCCAGAGGAAGGTCTCCTCAGCAGAGAGAGAGATCTCTAGGCAGAGAAGACAAGTCTCCCCAAAGGGAACCCTCTGAAATAAGATATAACCTTAGAGATAGGGATAAAATAAGAAAACCTGACAGATATCAAGATGTTGATACACGTCCCTTTAAATCCTTCTCACTCAATCTTTCTTGATCTTCCTCACAGAAATAGGAAAGAAGAGGACGGTCAGAACACAGAGAAGAGCATGTTAAGTCCATAGACAAGGAACCTGCTCATCAAAGTAAAAAATTACAATTTCCCACCATCATACTTGGGTTCGCATCAGAGGGTTTAAAATTCAACTTTAAAAAGTCACGAATTGCCCATCTAACTGTCCTGTTTTTAGGATATGAATTATCAAGTGAAGGCAAAGCCTGGCAGACAATTTCTTAGGAAATGTGCTGTACTCCAAGCACCAAAAACGCTGAAGAATTTACAATCAATACTAGGTTTCCTGAATTTCGGAAGAACATACATTCTAAATTAATGCAGAGAGGGTTAAACCTCTCTATGAATTAATAAGACCTGATTTCAAACAAATCAATTGGACTCAGAAACACACAGAGATTTTGAGATCATTACAAACAGACATGTTAACTAAAACAAAATTACATACTCACGAAAGCATACGCAATCTTGTAATCCGAGTCATCACAGGAAGATGCGGATTCACATACCTGACCTCTAATGAGGGAGAAACGGTACCTATAGCTTACAAATCACATTTGTACACTCAGGCTGAAATGAAATTCAGCTCCACAGAAAAAATTCTGACAGCGGTTAAAACTGCTGTAGCAAAAGAAAGAGCCCTAGCCCAAGGCAGAAGAATAGCTGTTTTCTCAGCAGAATCAGCCCTTGAGGCATTAACAAGTCCAAGCAATCTGATTACAGTGGCCTTAGATCCAAAATGGATAGAATGGGAAAATTATTTTGCTACAGAAGACATGAAATACTATTTTGACCCGAAACTGAAAAAACTAGATGATCTAGAATATGAACGAGAATATTCTCTGCCAGCTGAAATTCTGCCTCTGGAACAATACACCTGCGTGATCTGTATGGACAGATTCGCACAACATTACTATGTAGAGAAAAAATCCTACAATGCAGCGTGCGCGATTGTTAAAGGTCGCTGGCGCACTGGTAAATTCAAACCAATGATTACCAAAACTGAATCACTCAGTAACTGTTCAGCTCAGCGAGCTGAAATTAGATCTTTAAAGATGGCGCTTGAAAATGCCGATCGCGAATTCCCCACACTAATAGTGTGTGATTCGTATTTCTGCGTCAAATCTTACAACAGTGACATGCAGACATGGAGTAAAAACGGTTACAAAGATGACACAGGTGCCACAACAAAGCATAAAACGCTTTGGGAACAAGTAGTTCTTTTAAAGAAAGAACTACGAAAGACTCACGTGATACACGCACTGAGTCATCGACATGATGGCGTTCACGTTGCAGGGAATTTATTGGCTAACACAGCCACAGTGGAAGCGGTTCAACCAGCTTCCGTAGCCACTGAAAAGCGTTCAGAAAAACACATAGATGGAGAAACCATGCTGGCGGTAAAAGCCTCATGAAAAGGCGATTATGCAGCATTACCTCTCAACTATCCACTCAGTAATACATACATAATTGATGCAAACTCTGTTCCGTTTGCTCGAATTCCTGGAGTGGGGGATAGAGTAATTCCAAACACAAACCAGAGAATCTTGTTGCTACAAGAAGCACATATGGGATTGGGTCTGAGGCACCAAGAGATCCTGAAATCTCTGATGGAACTACAATCAAAGTACTGGTGGCCGGGAATGAGCGTAGATATCTACAAATTTGCAAGAAATTGTGAGGACTGCAACAGAGATCGCAGTTGTGAACCGGACCAGCCAATAGCCCAGATACCACTATTAGATAGCATTAGGCTATCTGTAGCGCAGAAATCCAGCAGGAAAAATGCGTTCCATAATTAATAATGACTTAATTCACTTAAAAATGTAGACCCCAGCACTCGGCTGACGCCAGAACTGTTATAAAAGATTTGCGAGTCCTTATCGGCACATATGCAATTGGCATGCTACATTCTGATCAGGGTCCTGCGTTTAGCTCTCGAGCTTACAAAGGGGCCATGAACAGCATGGGCATTGCATTGCGGTACTCTTCTCCCTTCCATCCTGAGGGAAATGCGGTTGTGGAAAGAAAAAACTGGGACATAAAGCAATCTATAACGGCGAGGGTATTAGGTTCGGGTGATGGGTGGGTCAAACATTTAACAAGTGTCCAACATAGTCATAATAATCTGCCAAGAAATTCTCTAAAAGGTCTCACTCCATACGAACTATTGTTCGGAACTAGAATGCTCATTCGGGATCTTGATAGTCATACTTCAGTGGTAGAAGAAAAATCCTTTGATATCAAAGATCGTTTGGCTGTTTTACTGGATTTAAATGAAACAAGAAAAAACCTGAGTAACATAAAATTGAAACAACAGCCAACAGCCACTGAAGAATAACCACCTGTCCCATCAAGACCTGTCTGGATTCCAAAGATTGGGGATCTGGTCATAGAGAAGATCGCGGTAAAGAAGGAATTTGGGCCTTTTTACAGGAAAGCGGTACCTGTCTTATCTATCAGCGGAACAAGATCAGTTGTACTACCGCCCCTTGCTGGTAAAAAGGAGAATAGAGTTGTATCCATCGACCTGGTAAAACCACAATCATGTGGCCAATAATAAGTAGTAGGCCAAGTGGACTCCCAAGAAATAGCAGAATACCGAAATTTGCTACAATCCAAGAGGCTCATACTGAGAGACTTATCACATTTGATAAATCTGCAGTGAGTAACAAATGACTATGCAATAATGCCATGGAACTAGTGC
Organism: Lissotriton vulgaris; assembly: GCF_964263255.1. Lineage (NCBI taxonomy): Eukaryota > Metazoa > Chordata > Amphibia > Caudata > Salamandridae > Lissotriton > Lissotriton vulgaris. Next base: position 1,331,526,925 of record NC_141687.1, read on the forward strand.
CTCTTGAAACCCAAATTACAACAGTTCGTCAAGAAACACCAGTCTTCAATGATGTAGCCCCTGATTATGCTAATGAAACAAAGAAAAATGCAAAAGCAAATGAAACTCTGGAAAGAATTCCAACAATTGACAGAACTGCATCTGGCTACTTCATCAATTTCGACGACTTCTATGAAGATCCAAGCGAGCATGAAGAAACGCCTCCCAAAAAACTTTAAAACACAAAGTAAATAAACTTTCTCAAAAACTAAAAGAAACATATCTGATTTCACCATGGATTGAATTTTGGATTGTGTTAGGTGTACTTACTCTCCTGCTTTGGCTCATCATGGTTCTATGTTTGGGAAAATTCATTGATGGAAAATATAGTACAATGGACACAGCAAGTCAGGCCATCAACTTGGTCCTAAAGCCTCACACATCCTCCCACATCGAGAAAAGAGAACTGACATCAGTAAACATCTCAGCCAATCCAATGCCCGATGGGGTAGCATGGGACAGAACTGATTATGACATTTTTGGCCCGGTTGAGCTCTTGAAATATCCACACCAGTTCAAGGTTTCATTAAGTGACTTTGTGACAACAAGTACATTCTCAGATGATTGGGACTTTGAAAACATTAATAATATGATGTCAGATTTAGTGATGTCAGTAAAATTTACAGAACATGATTACTTACAGGGTTCATCGAATTATGATGAGTTATACTGTTATAATCATTATGGTGATCACTATTTGCATAAAACTGCTCAGCCTAGAATTATTTTTATCTTATAACCAATGGGAACACTGTCCAACTCCACAAAAAGGCAGTTCGAAAACATTTTATGAGAAATTCCAGTACTTCTCAGGGTTTAATAACAGTGATCCAGAAACGTTTTATTTTAAAATGTTAACTAGGACAGGAATGAAAACAATGTTGACAAATACTAAATTGATTCATTCTGAAAAATCTTATGATAAAATATCTACTTTTGGTTTCGAATTTTGGAAAAACACCATTGAAACAAAAACGATCTGGGGTTCCAAAGATTGGCAAGTACAAGGCCTAGAAGAATTATTTAGGGCCTGCATGATCCCAGAACAAATGATATTTTTGAATGACACAATTCAACAAACTACTTGTCTTGGCCTAGCTAAGACAAAAGACCTAAATACACCGTTTATTCCGAAACCCATGACTGATAGTGACAGCACTACAGATGTGGAGATAGACGTATCCCATATTTTACACCAAAACAGAACACATCCTGATTGGAAAAAGTGGTTGATCTGGCCAACAGACACGAATAACTGTCAAGATAGATTCCTGAATAAAACACAGGGTTTCAAAATGACCAGACCAGACCCAAGATACTCCCAGAGACAACATCCAGGGATAGTTACAACATACAGTGTAGGGAAACTATGCCTAGAGTGGCTAGAGAAATCCACACTGGCTGAAATTAAGCAACACTTGACTTTACCTAAAGACGGTGCTGACTTGCGTGATTTCATATTGGGACCACGCAAACAGCGTCAAAAACGTTTCATAGAGGCCGGTATATACGCTGCGTACAACGAAGCTTGGAAAGTAATGCAAATTGAAACAGCAGAAAAAATACGAGAAATTGATCGTGTAAATTTGGAAAAATCACTTTCTGTAGTAGACCATGGGTTAACGACTTTGTCCTCCAGAATATATTCACTGAACAGCATTGTATCATCTGCTTTTGATATAATAGAGCAGGACTTACTAAAGTTACAACATGGTCAGTCCCAATTACGTTCTATTGTACAGCTTGGTTGGACGTTACAAAATCTGCGTTCAGGCTATTTACCATGGCGTTTGATCAACACAACGTCATTATTCGGTATCTTTAACCTTACTGATAAACAAATCAGTTTGGCACAAAAAGGAGCAGACTATACGATTCTGAGCATTGAAAAACTTGAGAGATTACCATTGACAATGTCAGAGAGACCTGTCATTGAATGGATAATACATGGAACGATTACAATTCTGATAACAACTTTCCAGTTTAAATACTGCCAAAAGTATATACCTGCAGGCCAGTATGAAAGGTTGGGTAAAGAATACATCAAATCAACCTGGGATTTACCTTATACACACAGATGTTATAGTGAAGGGAACAAGGAGGTATTCCTTAGTGGTAGAAATTGTAAAAAATCTCTAAGAGGTACACTTCTGTGTCAGGGTATTAATTTGCATGGAGCCTGCAAAGGGTCTTCGAATAACCTTTCATGTCACTTGCATGGCACACCTGCAAAACGGATAGATCCATTTTTTAGACCACAGCTGTTGTGGCATGATGCCAGGAAAAGCCTATTTGACAACTGTAACTTCCAGGGCTGTTTGCTGTATGCAAGTATTGTATACACACAGCAATCCAGATATGGGGGCTGCGTTATGGCCTATGGCCTTCCTTGAATATCTCTTCTATTCGAATTGATACTTTAAGCAGAATGAAGTCTATTCTTTTACAGACAAATGTGCCTTTAACGTCATCCAAAGAAATGTATGATCTGCAAGTGGCAAGGACATCGGCAGAGATACATTCCCTTTTATCGACAAATTGCCCCATGCATTTCTTAGAAATACTAAGCCAAATTTTAAACATGTCTGATACCAGTGGCATCGCACATGTATTTAAGACAATTTTTTCGGGACTGTTAGCACCCTTTGAAACAGTTCTGGGCATCTTCCCGAATTTTCTCCATCTACCCTTAGTCTTGGGACTCGTGGCAGGAATTTTATTTTTGCTCCTTCTGCACCGATATGGCAAGCCAATCCACAGACAAGACTCCAGCAACGATGGAAGAAACAATCCTAGAAATACGATACCGAGACCGTATCACTAAGGTCCTCGGATTGGCCCGGCTAAGAGATCTGAATACAGCCTGGTTTCTTTCATTCAGACCAATCTGGCAGGATTGCATCTTACCTGTGCTTCGATGTCTGCTATGCGGAGAAGAATGCGTGTTGGACGTCTGTCTTACACTACCATCAGCAGTACCAAAGGATATCGATACTTTGCTAGGTCCTATAACGACTCATGCATCGTGTTGTCCCCAGCGACTACCCATTCTGATGACGACATTCGTTGAGACTTCACCACTACGAATAAGTGGCGGTGAGGTACGAGAGGAAAGCAGCACCAAGCAGGTACAACCTTCTGTGAGCATTGCTGATCCAAACATCGATGATAGCAATCACGCAGAGAACTGCACAGTTGCAGTATTTTCGAACTTGGTCGAACTTTCACTTGATGTGGTAGACCAATTCTTTGCGAGTCTGTCTGAAATTATGTTTTACCCTTAGCAACGAGAATGAAACATTTTTAAAGAAGCACACAGCGTTCCCTGAACTCTGAATTCGGCCTTCAGTTTTGATAAATAAATCTTCCAAAAATATTTGGAACTATTTTTTTTCCCCTGAAAGCAAAATTATTTTGTCAATTTTCCAAAATATTTACTATTTTGGCACATGGTACTCTGCTTAAAGTAGAACTATTCTTAGAGAACGGAGCTTCTATTTTTAGGATACTAGAGACAATATTTTACCTCAGCCTCTAGCACATATACAGCGTTTTGTGTAAATATGTGATGGAATGGTCTCGACCTTCTTTTCTGTATTCAGAGCCATTTCATGTGTAATTTCGCAATTCATTCAGCTGATATATATCTGCATTTATCTGAATGATGACAGTGCTTGAAAAGCGTACAGTACCAACACTCATTTTGTGTATTTACCATATACCATTTCAAATGCAAAATATGTATTTTGGGGTGGGTCGTTGAATGTTTACTATTGCTTAGTTTTTTAGTAATGATGGACATCAATCCGTGGAGTGGGTTTCGTGTTTATATCTAGGACCCTAATTCGATATTCCCCATTCATGCCCTTATGAGGTTATTATCAATAATATCCTGATAACGGCATAAAAATGAGATCAATATTCAGTAATAGCCCATGCAGTCCAAAGCACAGCACGGCTACTCCCATCGACTCCTAGAAAGCACAACGCGTTCTTTAAACAAACCAAGCCTCCAGCAGCCCGGGAAATCCCCCCCTGCTTTTGTTTTGATTTGAACAAGAACTCCTGGAGTCCAGAAAAAACTGTTGGTTCTTAGTGACGTCTTATGTCCAACCTTACGGCAAACCCGGCACCTTTCAGGTATAAATATACTAACAGTTACCTTAAGCAAACACACGGTGGTTTGGAGCAGAGCGGCCATCTACTTGCCTGAGAGCCCAGCTGATGCGAGAGCCCACGGAAGCCACCCCTCCCGTTTGACGCACTGAGAGAGACGCTGTCTTTTTCTCCAACCGAGAAAATCCAGCTCCGGTGTTTCTGCCTACTCTTGCGGGTGGCTGGGATATCGAGTCCTGAGTAAAGAGATACCAGACCTCCCACATTCTATTACCAAGGTACGGAGCTGACTAAACCCTTAAGAAAATTCTTGATGCAGATTCTTGGCAAAACAATCTTAACCAACTTAACTTAAACTGCTACTTACTCATCCCTTCCCAAGTATTAGGCTTAGGTCAGGTACACCGGGGTAGGCTTAGTTAGAAGCACCAGTTGAGTACGTTAGTCAATGTATTTATATATGTATATATTTTATCCATTTCAAAGTATCATATGGCTTAGAAACCATATCCATGCTTTTACAGTATTATTTCATAATACTACTTTTACTGTACGCACTTTACTTCATGATAAGTATTGCAATTGTGGCAATTCATTTCTCTTGCATGAGAAAGAAGACTGCTCAATAAAAAAACACCTTTTTATTGAAAACGCCCGTCTCTCTATTTTCTCTGCACTCTGGTGAAACTAAGTATGCACGGTTGACTGAGTGAAATAGCTGCCTATTGTTTTCACACAACTCTAGAGATACACTCTTATTCTGAGGGAGCAAAGTTGTAATGTTTATGCGGTTGTCAGAAATTAAATCCCTTCTTGTCTGAGTCAGGGAAGTTCACCCCTCCCTATTCATTCAAGAAACTTTCTAGTGACCTCTGAGCTAGCTGGCGCAAACCTAAATTAAGTTTAACATAGTCAGTAGAGACCTACATGACCTCATCCTACGTCTACACTGCTGTTTATGTTATTCCAATGCGCAGAGCCTATTGGGAAAATAGGAACTACACTACAAAACAGTCAATACCCACAACAGTGGGTAAGCCACCCCCCGCCCTCGAGCACGACCACCCACCCTCCCGCCCCCAACCAGGCACTTCTGCTTTCTCGCAGTGCGAGAAGCAGAAACATAAAATGGTAGTTTTTACCATTTTATGTTTCTGCTTTTTGCACTGCGAGAAAGCAGTGGGGCGACACCCAAACGCCCATATGGAAGAGCCGCCGCTGGCCCTGGATGATGTGTATCGAAAAGGTTTCTTACATTTTTCCAAAATAGCACAAGGGGGCCATAAGGGAAGACCCATGTGGGGCCTCATAACCTGGGTGAGACAGTCAGTTAGCTATAAGGTAGAGGAACTGTGTATCGACAGTAGGGATATTTTAATAATCAAACTACAGATGCCTAATGTCCCTGATCTGTTAATCATTAATGTGTATGCGAGAGGGTTGCCAGGTGAAAAAGCTTCCAGTGCTGTTGCTCTCTTAGATACTTTTCTAGACCAGAACAATGGCACGTGTAATCTGATAATCACCGGAGATTTTAACTGTTCTTTTGAACCATTAGATAACAATGATGATGACCTTAGAATGGATGAGGATGCTCAGTGGAATATTCCATCCTGGCCCTTTCACCTATTAAAAAAGGGACCGGAGCTGCGTTGCAGCTAAAAGTGTTATGTTTGGAACAGGGGATTAGGGCCTGTTAACGAAAGGTCAAATTCTGATAGGCACGGCTCACAAACTTACTACAGTGGGTTGAGAAGCTGTTGTATAGACTTTATTTTTCTCAACAAGGAACTCTGGTCCTCCTTAATTGAGATAGTAATTCAGGAGCGGCCTGAAAGCGATCATAACCCCCTAGTACTAGAAATGCAGCTTAAGGGTCCTTAAAGGCTTTTTTACTACAAAGGTTAAAAAAAACCAGAAAAATTCTGGCTCTAAGGTGGCCCGCATGGTACAGGAAATCCTGTAGAGAGGCTTATAGAACTCTAGCCAGGGCAATTAGGTCAAAGATTATGGGAGACATCAAAAGGGCAAGGGTGGGTATAATCATGCTCAACAGAAAGATAAAAGGGACTGGGATGAGCAACATTGGGATGAGTTGCTCAAGGCTAGCAAAGGGAGAAACATGGTCACTTTTTGGCATCTTGTGAAATGGGGCAGTGGTATATCAAGCCAAGCTCCAGTTAACCACGTAGCCCCTGAGCAATGGGTATCGCATTATAATGCCCAGTTTGCCATTGCGGATCAAGACCTAGAACAGTTTGAAATGCCCCCATTTAATTCCTCTTTGCACTTCACAAGGCAAGAGGTTGAAATGGCGTTAAACTCAGTCCCGAAAGGTAGGGCACCTGGGTTGGATTGTGTCTCAGCGGATCTGTTTCTCCATGATAAAGCGTACTGGGTAACATATATACAGCTATTCACGAATGCCATTGCCACTGGTGCCCCCATGACAGATACATGGTCAGGAGCAGAAATCCTCCCAATCTTTAAGAAAGGGGATCGCTCCAACCCAGGCAACTATAGGCCTATAAGCCTCATTGATTGTATACAAAAAGTCACAGCCAGGCTGGTATTAAGTCGAATCTAGGCCTAGTTAGATGAATTTGACATCTTATCTCCATTGCAGGCGGGGTTTCGTTCACATACCAGCACCATTGACCAGGTTTTTAGGTTTATTTGAATTTATTGGCATGTGGTGATCATAGGAGGTGGTACCACCTACGCGGCTTTTATTGACCTTAAGTCGACTTTCAACCTTCTCCCACGCACCCCATGGTGGGGTAAGGCACCTCCGGGCACCGCACAAATGACTGCAATAGTCTACTTCACTTGACTGTTAGTTAATGACTTTTAGTACATCAAAAGTTCATCACATGTTCAGCAATCCATTTGTTTCATGGTTTTTGCTACGACTCTCACAAAAAATGATTCTCGAGTTACTGCATCCAATACAAGTTAATGGTAATTCTTATGTGTCCCAATGCATTTCAGGCTCTATTGTGGCCCTTCGTCAGGGGTTACTCTACGAAAGAAAAAGGAGGATAGCTATCAGCTGTAAGTATGAATTCGCCGATGTTCATGAAATGTGTCAGAGGTGACTAACCATAAGTGCTGATGTAATCAAAACGTGCGTCAACCCGGCTAGTGCTTGCCAAGTGAGAACATGCTGGTGACTGGATATATAAAATCGGTGTACTCTGTGTGATTTAATAACGTGGAAAAGCTGCCGAGTTAAAAAAAGTGTACTCTGTGTGATTAAATAACGTGAAAGAGCTGTCGAGTAAAGAAAACGGGTGCACTGTGATCGAAAACCACGTGATTATAAAAGTGCTCGTGACGCGTGTGCATAGAGTGAAATTAAAACCGTGAACAGGCCAGATACATATGTTTAGACCAAGTCGAAGACTCACATAAACTTGAAAGTTGCCGCTGAAACCTTTAATACATTAAGTAACGCGCCTCCGGTTAGAGCCCTGTTTTGCATATATAAACGGTCGCGACTGAGGAGTCCTCAGGTGAGGTACTTACTCTAGAAACGATAATGCTGGGAGCTCGGTGTGTCGTGGTCCCTCCGTGTTGTCGGCGTGTAACGTCTATGAGGGTGTTCGGATAAAAATGTGCTGATCATGAACATAAACGACGGACTACGTCCCTAATGGCGAGCGCCATCTTGGAGTGGTGTGTTGGGATTCCCATGCAGTACGAGTGTAGAAGAGTGGCAAACTAGTGTGTAAGGAAGTCTCAAATTCAAAGGTGCAAGCAAACCAGAAGGCGTGATGAACAGCTCAATTAATATTACTGTTTAGAGTTGTGGGAGTTAAGAAACCTTATAGACGTTTGACCCATAATGAGAATGTTCTGTGAATATGGAACTAAAATGAACAACAATTTCCTGGTACCGCAGTAGCACAACTATTCTTAATCATACTGGATATAACCACAAGCAAACATGTACAATACCATGATTGACAGGGTGATTAATTTTCTTGGACACTAGCGCTTAGGGAATGTAGCAATTTCTCACTCCAAGGCTCTCAAAACTAGTCCCACATCAAAAATATGTTTTTGTGCAGTGCTTTGAGGCGCTGACCATACATGCAGACAGGGCGTTGGACACAGGTTGAGCCCACAATGGCTGGCGAAACACAGATGTGTCCCACACACACCACTGTAAAACACTGCCATTTCAAGATGGAAGCCATGACAGGTGCATCACTATTGAGGCAGCTAACTAAAGGTGATAACATGCTCAGTGCAACAGTGTTCCACTGTGGTACCAACAGACTCAAGTTATAATGCTGCCTGTGCCACTGCCCTGTGCTTCAGTTAACCATTTGCCAAACTTGTGCCACCTAGAAGCAGGCCTAACCACACTATTAGGCGCTATATAAACAACTGCCTCCTGCCTACAATCAACAACAAAAGCTGTATGATGCACCTGCACTGGCATGTTTGGGTAAGGGAGTATACTGAAGTGGTAGAGTGAAGCCAAAAACGGTCTTTCTCTTGCAAACATACGCCAAACAAATCTGTAACTCTTTTTCCTAAAAGATATTTCCATTTGACAATTCTTTATACACCCAATACAATTTTAAACGTATCAAAGGCAAATACAAAATTTAATACCGGACAGTTGGCCCTGAACTAACTGTTTTCCTTTTTAACTTCCTAAGATCATTTAAGAATATTTTTCCTGCGATCCCCAGGCAGTCAGAGTGTGTAATAAAAGACTAAACAAATTGAACTAGGGAGTTATAAAAAAACATACACAAAGACGGACATTTGCCATCATCATTGGGATGCTCAAAGATCCGATGTACCCACTTTTAAAACCATTGCAGTAGTCGAGGAGCAGAAAGTGGCTGCAATTATCAGTATTCTCAAAGGCCCAAAACAACTAGGGAATTTAGACTGCTGTGCAATGTGCAGGAAGTGCTGTAGAAGAATAAAAAATAAAGCTGCAGCATGCTCGAACATATTTTTTTTGGAACAACATAAACCATTTTATAAAGGGTTTGTTCTTATTAGCAAATCGGAGCTGTCAGATGATTGAAAAATTTAAAGGAAATCCAAACTGTGATAATAAAGGTGCTTTAGCGTGTGTCTCTGTGAGAACTATACAAAAGCCTGTTTTCTACAGAAGTGCAAGGTCTGCATACAGACTCTGTAATCTTACAATTGGCAGAGAAAAAACACACTGTTGTCTGTAGAAGGAATGTCATCATGTGAACTTAAATTAAGAAATCAAGGAAGGAAATTAAAAGCACGAGTTGAATACAACAGGTACTTTTTATTGGATTAACCAATAAAAATCACTTTGGAACGTCATTTACCAGCTTTTGAGATCACACAAACCGTCCGGGGGGGGCTGAGGGACACGGATCACTGACAAAATATCGACCTACAAAATATCGACATACAGGAATATCGAGTCGATAATATCGAGGGCAAGAATATCGACATCCAATCTTCAACATGGTAAGTACAAAAATATCGAAAAAATAATATAGATGTTAAAAATATCGATGTTAAAAATATCGTTTTTTTTTCTTTTAAAATATAAATGTAAAATAAAGTAAATAACACTAATAAATAAAATGTACATAGTTTAAAGTATCTAATAATGTTTAAAATTAATAAATAATACATATATAATAATAATACTTTAAGTAAATATATACAGTAAATATATAGTATATATGTACTGAACAATAAGTAGTAATAATTATTTTACTAATTTATAAATTATTAAAATATATTCTAATGGGGGGCGTGGCCAAGATGGCGACGGAGTAAGACGTGCCTGCGAGCTCCTCCGGCACCCCGAGCCCTTCATAGCTTTGTTTAGCGGTATCGGGGCGATTTAAGCCCCGGCTTTGATTCTCCTGGGTCTCCTGAGGCGCCCTGCATTGGTTTGGCCCTTCTCCCGTCGAGCTACGACACGGGACGGCGGACTTGGCCGAGGTGTTACTTTGGTGACGCACTTGCTCCGGAGCGGCCTACGGGGCTATGTCTGGGCGGCTTCGACTCTTTGCGAGAGGGGACTCGAGACTTTGGCTGGCGACCGAGTGAAGCTCTTCTGTGCGTGTCCCTTACATTGGCGCTGTGACGAGCCCGCCTGTGGTTCCAGTGGCCCAACTGGCAATTATCGCCGTACAGAGGTGACAAGGAGGCGCCGTCCTGTCTGGGGCCTTGCTGGACAGCGTCATCGGCGAACGATCGGAGAAGTGGTGCCATCTTGCCTCCTATCTTCGGCATTGGGACGTCGCACCATGTCGACGAGGAATCGCCTGAATAAACCGGGGAAGGAAGGTCCCGGGAAGGGGGCGTCTGGTTCGCCCCCAGGCCCTAGCAAGTCGCTGACTAAAGACGACGCTAACGGCCCGGTCACGAAGGCCTTCCTGATCGAGCTTTTTTCCTCCATCAAGGAGGATATCACGGAACTGAAAGCGCAACTGGCCTCCGACCTCCGTGAAGTCCGTCGTGATGTAGACGGCATTGGCGAGCGTGTAGCTACCCTGGAGGACCATGACTTGGGCCTTAGTGGGGATGTCCATCAGCTACAGCAGGACCTGCTCCAGCTTTGTGAGCAGAATCTGGATCTTCAGACCCACTGCGAGGATCTGGAAAACAGGTCCCGTCGCAATAACATTCGAATTAGAGCGGTGCCCTCAGATGGAGATGGTGGAAATCTGCGGGAATATGTGGAGGCTCTCTTTCTACACATCTTGGCGGAGGACGATCGCGATGAAGTCAAGCTGGACAGGGTACATCGGGTGGGCCTGCCGCGTGGCGCGCGCTCGCCGCCCCCCACAAATTGCGATTTCTAAAATTGCGAGAAATACATTTTCACATGATGCATCTCAAAAAGAGAAATTGCATTCGCAAACGGCCGATTTTTGCGATTCGCACCGTTTGCAAATGCAATTCTGCTTGATGCATGTGGGTGAAAGTGTTGCAGCATTAAAGGGATTTCGTTTCTGTAGGTCTGTTACTAAGTTTAAAGTAACTATTCAGAAAGAAGTCTAAGCTGAGCTAGGCGAAAAATTTTGAACTCTTAATACGCCATAACTTTGCCTTTTTGCACATCAAAATACAGTGTTTAAGTTTACTCGATCTACAGAGCGGGTTTCAAAGCACAGACAAAGCATAGCATAAATAATGCATCCAGCGCAGCGTAGGAGTGTGAACATACAAGGTTAAAAAACACAAAGCAAACTATGGCCTGAAGAAGAAAATGGTGGGTGCCAGGCAGGCAGTCACAAAACAAACCTGATTTACAAGTACAGAACATGTTTACACCACGCATGACCCGACTCGCAGGGTGTGACTGGGTGAGTCTGGGAGTAACAAAACACAAGTACCATTTCCAGGGCATAGGCGCTGTTTTGTTAAAGCACAGCACTGCTCAAACTGCACAGCTGCTCTCCAGCCCCATGCTTAATTTCCAGAAGTTGGTGTAGTTTAGCGCTGCATAACAGTCACTCAGTCGCCGGCAGGGGAGGTCCCAGAATCTGATCTCAGGGACCCTAATAGTACGGGTTGTCTCATAAATAACATTTATTACTTTCTGCTGCTTCCTGCTCTCGGCTGGCAGGTGGGCCCGCCGCGGGCCTCCTGGAGGTGTACGTTAAGAGCCTCTGGCCTTTGAGGCTGCAAAATCCGTGGGGGCAAAGTGCCTAGAACTAACCTTAGGGACTCAATGAACTTCTAAAACACCGAAATTGTGGTGCAGCTGCTTGGAAACATATCAGGGACTCTGGGACGGGAAGAAGAAGCATTACTGTGCCTTAGTTTGGCTGCGCAACCTGTGCACTCAGCTGCAGCCACCATGCTCGCGGGAGAGAGGGGGAGGGAGGTGTTCGAAGTTGATGGGTGGGGAATAAAAATAAAATAAAGAAACTTTACCTACCTTACCACCGGGTACCCTGCACGCTGGGCTCCGCTCCTAGACTGTAATGCAGCATCCGGGTCCTGCATGTTCCTCTAGACAGAAGTCCAGGAACAGGAAACAGCACCGAAGCAGCCAGCAGGCAGCCTCCCTCCCCTACTCTAAACCAACCACATCGCTGCAATGGCAGCGTTGTGCTTCGGGAGGCACAGGGTAGAGTGCCCCAGCCATGCCGTTTTCTCCTGGATAGAGAGAAAGTGAGAGTGGGTGGTTGTGTTCGAGGGCAGGGGGAAGTGGCTTACCCACTGTAGTGGGTACTGACTGTTGGTCGGCTCCAGGGGCCGGCCAAACTGTCGTGTTTATATCTAGGACCCTAATTCGATATTCCCGATTCATGCCCTTATGAGGTTATAATCAATAATATCCTGATAAAGGCATAAGAATCAGATCAATATTCAGTAATAGCCCATCTAGTCCAAAGCACAGCACGGCTACTCCCATCGACTCCTAGAAAGCACAACGCGTTCTTTAAACAAACCAAGCCTCCAGCAGCCCGGGAAATCCCCCCCTGCTTTTGTTTTGATTTGAACAAGAACTCCTGGAGTCCAGAAAGAACTGTTAGTTCTTAGCAACGTCTTATGTTCAACCTTATGTCAAACCCGGCACCTTTCAGGTATAAATATACTAACAGTTGCCTTAAGCAAACACACGGTGGTTTGGAGCAGAGCGGCCATCTACTTGCCTGAGAGCCCAGCTGATGCGAGAGCCCACGGAAGCCGCCCCTCCCGTTTGACGCACTGAGAGAGACGCTGTCTTTTTCTCCAGCCGAGAAAATCCAGCTCCGGTGTTTCCAGCCTACTCCTGCGGGTGGCTGGGATATCGAGTCCTGAGGAAAGAGATACCAGACCTCCCGCATTCTATTACCAATGTACGGAGCTGACTAAACCCTCAAGAGAATTCTTGATGCAGATTCTTGGCAAAACAATCTTAACCAACTTAACTTAAACTGCTACTTACTCATCCCTTCCCAAGTATTAGGCTTAGGTCAGGTACACCGGGGTAGGCTTAGTTAGAAGCACCAGTTGAGTATGTTAGTCAATGTATTTATGTATGTATATATTTTATCCATTTTAAAGTATCATATGGCTTAGAAACCATATCCATGCTTTTACAGTATTATTTCATAATACTACTTTTACTGTACGCACTTTACTTCATGATAAGTATTGCAATTGTGGCAATTCATTTCTCTTGCATGAGAAAGAAGACTGCTCAATAAATAACACCTTTTTATTGAAAACGCCCGACTCTCTATTTTCTCTGCACTCTGGTGAAACTAAGTATGCACGGTTGACTGAGTGAAATAGCTGCCTATTGTTTTCACACAACTCTAGGGATACACTCTTATTCTGAGGGAGTAAAGTTGTAATGTTTATGCGGTTGTCAGAAACTGAATCCCTTCTTGTCTGAGTCAGGGAAGTTCACCCCTCCCTATTCATTCAAGAAAGTTTCTAGTGACCTCTGAGCTAGCTGGCGCAAACCTAAATTAAGTTTAACATAGTCAGTAGAGACCTAGATTACCTCAGTCCTATGTCTACACTGTTGTTTATGTTATTCCAATGCGCAGAGCCTATTGGGAAAATAGGAACTACACTACCTGGCGCCCAACGTTTGGTAAGGTGATAATCTAACGCAAGACACTAGAGTAACTCAGTTGTGCTTTTTCACACAGAACCCTTTTCCCGTAAAAACTCCAATAGACGTCTGGAGTGGGTAAAAGGTTAATATCCGCTGGAACTTAGTAGGATGAAATTCCTATGTATTAGTTTTTGGTTTGATCAACGTTGAAGGATACAGTGTTCCAAAATATTGTGCACCTTATCTTTGTTTCCTTGAAACTCGATCTGCAACAAAAAACTTTCAGTCAGTAAAATGTCAGAAAGTGACGAAGAAAAAGAAAGAGAAGCCTTAGCAGCTCGACTCTTAGAGGAAGACACAACCCTCCAAGAAAATGACCCGAGTGTTATAATCATTCCGGTCAATATAAGAAGAACTATAACTCTTAAACTTATAGAAAATGGACTGACACCAAGAGGTGGTACAGTCATATTCGTGGTAGGGGCACATGAATATCGGCAGACAGAGGTATTCTATTCATGGATAAATTTTCCAGCAGCACACGCTGTGACAAAAGACTTCCACTATTACAAAATAGAGGAACCTCCGCGAGAATACACTCCTTTCGAGGAGATCGAAATCCCACTAAATTACCAAGAGCACCTGCTCTGGTTTAATGGCGCCCTAAAACATAATAATCACATCACCAGGCTCGATCCACTAGGTAGACCAGAAGCAACGGGGCCGATCCTATGCAGCTACGCAACACACCCAGACATCGAAACAATGTCAAGCGAAGAACTCCTAGTTAAACTAAAAGAATTAACAAAGGCATATAGAGAATTAGTTCAATTGGCAAGGGACAATATAAAGTACCTCCAGAAATTAAAGGAAACAGATATAGCAGACCAACCATTTGAACTCGCCAGAATCATAGAAAAATCCTATGAAGAGCTAGGAAGAGATAGTTTGGGTGGGAAACCGGTAAAACCCCAACTAACTGAAAATCCTGAAAAAACATTTATTAAAAATAATTTAAAAACTCCAAAAAAGAGTTGGGATGGTGATAGACAATCCACTCCCAGGGAAAAACATTTCCAGTCCAGAGGAAGGTCTCCTCAGCAGAGAGAGAGATCTCTAGGCAGAGAAGACAAGTCTCCCCAAAGGGAACCCTCTGAAATAAGATATAACCTTAGAGATAGGGATAAAATAAGAAAACCTGACAGATATCAAGATGTTGATACACGTCCCTTTAAATCCTTCTCACTCAATCTTTCTTGATCTTCCTCACAGAAATCGGAAAGAAGAGGACGGTCAGAACACAGAGAAGAGCATGTTAAGTCCATAGACAAGGAACCTGCTCATCAAAGTAAAAAATTACAATTTCCCACCATCATACTTGGGTTCGCATCAGAGGGTTTAAAATTCAACTTTAAAAAGTCACGAATTGCCCATCTAACTGTCCTGTTTTTAGGATATGAATTATCAAGTGAAGGCAAAGCCTGGCAGACAATTTCTTAGGAAATGTGCTGTACTCCAAGCACCAAAAACGCTGAAGAATTTACAATCAATACTAGGTTTCCTGAATTTCGGAAGAACATACATTCTAAATTAATGTAGAGAGGGTTAAACCTCTCTATGAATTAATAAGACCTGATTTCAAACAAATCAATTGGACTCAGAAACACACAGAGATTTTGAGATCATTACAAACAGACATGTTAACTAAAACAAAATTACATACTCACGAAAGCATACGCAATCTTGTAATCCGAGTCATCCCAGGAAGATGCGGATTCACATACCTGACCTCTAATGAGGGAGAAACGGTACCTATAGCTTACAAATCACATTTGTACACTCAGGCTGAAATGAAATTCAGCTCCACAGAAAAAATTCTGACAGCGGTTAAAACTGCTGTAGCAAAAGAAAGAGCCCTAGCCCAAGGCAGAAGAATAGCTGTTTTCTCAGCAGAATCAGCCCTTGAGGCATTAACAAGTCCAAGCAATCTGATTACAGTGGCCTTAGATCCAAAATGGATAGAATGGGAAAATTATTTTGCTACAGAAGACATGAAATACTATTTTGACCCGAAACTGAAAAAACTAGATGATCTAGAATATGAACGAGAATATTCTCTGCCAGCTGAAATTCTGCCTCTGGAACAATACACCTGCGTGATCTGTATGGACAGATTCGCACAACATTACTATGTAGAGAAAAAATCCTACAATGCAGCGTGCGCGATTGTTAAAGGTCGCTGGCGCACTGGTAAATTCAAACCAATGATTACCAAAACTGAATAAACGAGAATGAAACATTTTTAAAGAAGCACACAGCGTTCCCTGAACTCTGAATTCGGCCTTCAGTTTTGATAAATAAATCTTCCAAAAATATTTGGAACTATTTTTTTTCCCCTGAAAGCAAAATTATTTTGTCAATTTTCCAAAATATTTACTATTTTGGCACATGGTACTCTGCTTAAAGTAGAACTATTCTTAGAGAACGGAGCTTCTATTTTTAGGATACTAGAGACAATATTTTACCTCAGCCTCTAGCACATATACAGCATTTTGTGTAAATATGTGATGGAATGGTCTCGACCTTCTTTTCTGTATTCAGAGCCATTTCATGTGTAATTTCGCAATTCATTCAGCTGATATATATCTGCATTTATCTGAATGATGACAGTGCTTGAAAAGCGTACAGTACCAACACTCATTTTGTGTATTTACCATATACCATTTCAAATGCAAAATATGTATTTTGGGGTGGGTCGTTGAATGTTTACTATTGCTTAGTTTTTTAGTAATGATGGACATCAATCCGTGGAGTGGGTTTCGTGTTTATATCTAGGACCCTAATTCGATATTCCCCATTCATGCCCTTATGAGGTTATTATCAATAATATCCTGATAACGGCATAAAAATGAGATCAATATTCAGTAATAGCCCATGCAGTCCAAAGCACAGCACGGCTACTCCCATCGACTCCTAGAAAGCACAACGCGTTCTTTAAACAAACCAAGCCTCCAGCAGCCCGGGAAATCCCCCCCTGCTTTTGTTTTGATTTGAACAAGAACTCCTGGAGTCCAGAAAAAACTGTTGGTTCTTAGTGACGTCTTATGTCCAACCTTACGGCAAACCCGGCACCTTTCAGGTATAAATATACTAACAGTTACCTTAAGCAAACACACGGTGGTTTGGAGCAGAGCGGCCATCTACTTGCCTGAGAGCCCAGCTGATGCGAGAGCCCACGGAAGCCACCCCTCCCGTTTGACGCACTGAGAGAGACGCTGTCTTTTTCTCCAACCGAGAAAATCCAGCTCCGGTGTTTCTGCCTACTCTTGCGGGTGGCTGGGATATCGAGTCTTGAGTAAAGAGATACCAGACCTCCCACATTCTATTACCAAGGTACGGAGCTGACTAAACCCTTAAGAAAATTCTTGATGCAGATTCTTGGCAAAACAATCTTAACCAACTTAACTTAAACTGCTACTTACTCATCCCTTCCCAAGTATTAGGCTTAGGTCAGGTACACCGGGGTAGGCTTAGTTAGAAGCACCAGTTGAGTACGTTAGTCAATGTATTGATATATGTATATATTTTATCCATTTCAAAGTATCATATGGCTTAGAAACCATATCCATACTTTTACAGTATTATTTCATAATACTACTTTTACTGTACGCACTTTACTTCATGATAAGTATTGCAATTGTGGCAATTCATTTCTCTTGCATGAGAAAGAAGACTGCTCAATAAAAAAACACCTTTTTATTGAAAACGCCCGTCTCTCTATTTTCTCTGCACTCTGGTGAAACTAAGTATGCACGGTTGACTGAGTGAAATAGCTGCCTATTGTTTTCACACAACTCTAGAGATACACTCTTATTCTGAGGGAGCAAAGTTGTAATGTTTATGCGGTTGTCAGAAATTAAATCCCTTCTTGTCTGAGTCAGGGAAGTTCACCCCTCCCTATTCATTCAAGAAACTTTCTAGTGACCTCTGAGCTAGCTGGCGCAAACCTAAATTAAGTTTAACATAGTCAGTAGAGACCTACATGACCTCATCCTACGTCTACACTGCTGTTTATGTTATTCCAATGCGCAGAGCCTATTGGGAAAATAGGAACTACACTACAAAACAGTCAGTACCCACAACAGTGGGTAAGCCACCCCCCGCCCTCGAGCACGACCACCCACCCTCCCGCCCCCAACCAGGCACTTCTGCTTTCTCGCAGTGCGAGAAGCAGAAACATAAAATGGTAGTTTTTACCATTTTATGTTTCTGCTTTTTGCACTGCGAGAAAGCAGTGGGGCGACACCCAAACGCCCATATGGAAGAGCCGCCGCTGGCCCTGGATGATGTGTATCGAAAAGGTTTCTTAAATTTTTCCAAAATAGCACAAGGGGGCCATAAGGGAAGACCCATGTGGGGCCTCATAACCTGGGTGAGACAGTCAGTTAGCTATAAGGTAGAGGAACTGTGTATCGACAGTAGGGATATTTTAATAATCAAACTACAGATGCCTAATGTCCCTGATCTGTTAATCATTAATGTGTATGCGAGAGGGTTGCCAGGTGAAAAAGCTTCCAGTACTGTTGCTCTCTTAGATACTTTTCTAGACCAGAACAATGGCACGTGTAATCTGATAATCGCCGGAGATTTTAACTGTTCTTTTGAACCATTAGATAACAATGATGATGACCTTAGAATAGATGAGGATGCTCAGTGGAATATTCCATCCTGGCCCTTTCACCTATTAAAAAAGGGACCGGAGCTGCGTTGCAGCTAAAAGTGTTATGTTTGGAACAGGGGATTAGGGCCTGTTAACGAAAGGTCAAATTCTGATAGGCACGGCTCACAAACTTACTACAGTGGGTTGAGAAGCTGTCGTATAGACTTTATTTTTCTCAACAAGGAACTCTGGTCCTCCTTAATTGAGATAGTAATTCAGGAGCGGCCTGAAAGCGATCATAACCCCCTAGTACTAGCAATGCAGCTTAAGGGTCCTTAAAGGCTTTTTTACTACAAAGGTTAAAAAAAACCAGAAAAATTCTGGCTCTAAGGTGGCCCGCATGGTACAGGAAATCCTGTAGAGAGGCTTATAGAACTCTAGCCAGGGCAATTAGGTCAAAGATTATGGGAGACATCAAAAGGGCAAGGGTGGGAATAATCATGCTCAACAGAAAGATAAAAGGGACTGGGATGAGCAACATTGGGATGAGTTGCTCAAGGCTAGCAAAGGGAGAAACATGGTCACTTTTTGGCATCTTGTGAAATGGGGCAGTGGTATATCAAGCCAAGCTCCAGTTAACCACGTAGCCCCTGAGCAATGGGTATCGCATTATAATGCCCAGTTTGCCATTGCGGATCAAGACCTAGAACAGTTTGAAATGCCCCCATTTAATTCCTCTTTGCACTTCACAAGGCAAGAGGTTGAAATGGCGTTAAACTCAGTCCCGAAAGGTAGGGCACCTGGGTTGGATTGTGTCTCAGCGGATCTGTTTCTCCATGATAAAGCGTACTGGGTAACATATATACAGCTACTCACGAATGCCATTGCCACTGGTGCCCCCATGACAGATACATGGTCAGGAGCAGAAATCCTCCCAATCTTTAAGAAAGGGGATCGCTCCAACCCAGGCAACTATAGGCCTATAAGCCTCATTGATTGTATACAAAAAGTCACAGCCAGGCTGGTATTAAGTCGAATCTAGGCCTAGTTAGATGAATTTGACATCTTATCTCCATTGCAGGCGGGGTTTCGTTCACATACCAGCACCATTGACCAGGTTTTTAGGTTTATTTGAATTTATTGGCATGTGGTGATCATAGGAGGTGGTACCATCTACGCGGCTTTTATTGACCTTAAGTCGACTTTCAACCTTCTCCCACGCACTAAAATGTGGAGAGCATTTGTAGAACAGGGCATGCCTTTGGAATTATTGGCTTTTTTAGTTACATTACATAATTCCAACTATGCACAGGTACGCCGGGGTCAGCAGGGGAGTGTTACTGATTGGTTTCCTATAGCAAAGGGGGTTCGACAGGGGTGCATTTTAGCACCAACCCTCTTTTACCTGTACATCAATAGGGTAGTGCAGTACTTTCAAAATCATCCCACTGATGCTCCCATCCTAGCAGGCATAAAGATCCCTTTGCTCATGTTTGCAGATGACACTCTGATAATTTCCAAGACTCAAAAAGGACTCCAGTCAGCTATCGCTAGATGTGAGGAGTTTTGTCGGGACCATGACCTTACAGTTAATGTGGAGAAAACCAAATGTATGGTTCTACAAAAACACAAGCTTATAAAAGGTACAGTAGCCATGAACGAAGTCACTTTAGAGCAGACTCACGTTTTTTTCATATTTGGGCATTACTCTAGGTAGAAAACTCAATTGGAAACCCCATATTGACCAACTGGTCCTTAAAAATGCCCAATTGCTGGGTGCCCTGTTGAAGGAACAGCATTTTTCCCATACCAAGCCTTTTGCTCCAGTCCTAAAAATATACAACTCTAAAATTAGCGCCTCAGTCTTATACGGGGCAGAATTATGAGGATTTGACAACTTAGCCCCTTTGGCTCCAGCCCAAAATAAATTCCTGAGGGGCATAACTGGTCTTCCCCAATCAACATCAATGCTGTCCCTTTTTTCTAGATTTGGGTTGCCATTCTATTGAGGATACAGCTCGATTTAGACCAGTGGCTTTTTGGAGAAGGCTTTGGGTTACACCAGAAATGTCCCTGTATGCCCAGGCCCTTCTTGAAGTCAGGGAGGCAGATCGTAAGTGCAGGGGCGGCTGGTAACATTTGAAAGTGGTGGGCGTAAAAGAATTGTACTTCACAGCGGCGAGCACGCACACGGGGTTTCGGGGGTTCTCCCCCGAGAAAATTTTGAAAAAAGAGTGGGCAAATGGTGCATTTTCAAGCAAAGTCTATTACGAAGCTACCCCATGGTGGGGTAGGGCACCTCCGGGCACCGCACAAATGACTGCAATAGTCTACTTCACTTGACTGTTAGTTAATGACTTTTAGTACATCAAAAGTTCATCACATGTTCAGCAATCCATTTGTTTCATGGTTTTTGCTACGACTCTCACAAAAAATGATTCTCGAGTTACTGCATCCAATACAAGTTAATGGTAATTCTTATGTGTCCCAATGCATTTCAGGCTCTATTGTGGCCCTTCGTCAGGGGATACTCTACGAAAGAAAAAGGAGGATAGCTATCAGCTGTAAGTATGAATTTGCCGATGTTCATGAAATGTGTCAGAGGTGACTAACCATAAGTGCTGATGTAATCAAAACGTGCGTCAACCCGGCTAGTGCTTGCCAAGTGAGAACATGCTGGTGACTGGATATATAAAATCGGTGTACTCTGTGTGATTTAATAACGTGGAAAAGCTGCCGAGTTAAAAAAAGTGTACTCTGTGTGATTAAATAACGTGAAAGAGCTGTCGAGTAAAGAAAACAGGTGCACTGTGATCGAAAACCACGTGATTATAAAAGTGCTCGTGACGCGTGTGCATAGAGTGAAATTAAAACCGTGAACAGGCCAGATACATATGTTTAGACCAAGTCGAAGACTCACATAAACTTGAAAGTTGCCGCTGAAACCTGTAATTCATTAAGTAACGCGCCTCCGGTTAGAGCCCTGTTTTGCATATATAAACGGTCGTGACTGAGGAGTCCTCAGGTGAGGTACTTACTCTAGAAACGATAATGCTGGGAGCTCGGTGTGTCGTGGTCCCTCCGTGTTGTCGGCGTGTAACGTCTATGAGGGTGTTCGGATAAAAATGTGCTGATCATGAACATAAACGACGGACTACGTCCCTAATGGCGAGCGCCATCTTGGAGTGGTGTGTTGGGATTCCCATGCAGTACGAGTGTAGAAGAGTGGCAAACTAGTGTGTAAGGAAGTCTCAAATTCAAAGGTGCAAGCAAACCAGAAGGCGTGATGAACAGTTCAATTAATATTACTGTTTAGAGTTGTGGGAGTTAAGAAACCTTATAGACGTTTGACCCATAATGAGAATGTTCTGTG
This sequence comes from Lissotriton vulgaris, assembly GCF_964263255.1. Lineage (NCBI taxonomy): Eukaryota > Metazoa > Chordata > Amphibia > Caudata > Salamandridae > Lissotriton > Lissotriton vulgaris. The sequence continues at coordinate 1,331,548,642 of NC_141687.1, forward strand.
AATATGGAACTAAAATGAACAACAATTTCCTGGTACCGCAGTAGCACAACTATTCTTAATCATACTGGATATAACCACAAGCAAACATGTACAATACCATGATTGACAGGGTGATTAATTTTCTTGGACACTAGCGCTTAGGGAATGTAGCAATTTCTCACTCCAAGGCTCTCAAAACTAGTCCCACATCAAAAATATGTTTTTGTGCAGTGCTTTGAGGCGCTGACCATACATGCAGACAGGGCGTTGGACACAGGTTGAGCCCACAATGGCTGGCGAAACACAGATGTGTCCCACACACACCACTGTAAAACACTGCCATTTCAAGATGGAAGCCATGACAGGTGCATCACTATTGAGGCAGCTAACTAAAGGTGATAACATGCTCAGTGCAACAGTGTTCCACTGTGGTACCAACAGACTCAAGTTATAATGCTGCCTGTGCCACTGCCCTGTGCTTCAGTTAACCATTTGCCAAACTTGTGCCACCTAGAAGCAGGCCTAACCACACTATTAGGCGCTATATAAACAACTGCCTCCTGCCTACAATCAACAACAAAAGCTGTATGATGCACCTGCACTGGCATGTTTGGGTAAGGGAGTATACTGAAGTGGTAGAGTGAAGCCAAAAACGGTCTTTCTCTTGCAAACATACGCCAAACAAATCTGTAACTCTTTTTCCTAAAAGATATTTCCATTTGACAATTCTTTATACACCCAATACAATTTTAAACGTATCAAAGGCAAATACAAAATTTAATACTGGACAGTTGGCCCTGAACTAACTGTTTTCCTTTTTAACTTCCTAAGATCATTTAAGAATATTTTTCCTGCGATCCCCAGGCAGTCAGAGTGTGTAATAAAAGACTAAACAAATTGAACTAGGGAGTTATAAAAAAACATACACAAAGACGGACATTTGCCATCATCATTGGGATGCTCAAAGATCCGATGTACCCACTTTTAAAACCATTGCAGTAGTCGAGGAGCAGAAAGTGGCTGCAATTATCAGTATTCTCAAAGGCCCAAAACAACTAGGGAATTTAGACTGCTGTGCAATGTGCAGGAAGTGCTGTAGAAGAATAAAAAATAAAGCTGCAGCATGCTCGAACATATTTTTTTTGGAACAACATAAACCATTTTATAAAGGGTTTGTTCTTATTAGCAAATCGGAGCTGTCAGATGATTGAAAAATTTAAAGGAAATCCAAACTGTGATAATAAAGGTGCTTTAGCGTGTGTCTCTGTGAGAACTATACAAAAGCCTGTTTTCTACAGAAGTGCAAGGTCTGCATACAGACTCTGTAATCTTACAATTGGCAGAGAAAAAACACACTGTTGTCTGTAGAAGGAATGTCATCATGTGAACTTAAATTAAGAAATCAAGGAAGGAAATTAAAAGCACGAGTTGAATACAACAGGTACTTTTTATTGGATTAACCAATAAAAATCACTTTGGAACGGCATTTACCAGCTTTTGAGATCACACAAACCGTCCGGGGGGGGCTGAGGGACACGGATCACTGACAAAATATCGACCTACAAAATATCGACATACAGGAATATCGAGTCGATAATATCGAGGGCAAGAATATCGACATCCAATCTTCAACATGGTAAGTACAAAAATATCGAAAAAATAATATAGATGTTAAAAATATCGATGTTAAAAATATCGTTTTTTTTCTTTTAAAATATAAATGTAAAATAAAGTAAATAACACTAATAAATAAAATGTACATAGTTTAAAGTATCTAATAATGTTTAAAATTAATAAATAATACATATATAATAATAATACTTTAAGTAAATATATACAGTAAATATATAGTATATATGTACTGAACAATAAGTAGTAATAATTATTTTACTAATTTATAAATTATTAAAATATATTCTAATGGGGCGTGGCCAAGATGGCGACGGAGTAAGACGTGCCTGCGAGCTCCTCCGGCACCCCGAGCCCTTCATAGCTTTGTTTAGCGGTATCGGGGCGATTTAAGCCCCGGCTTTGATTCTCCTGGGTCTCCTGAGGCGCCCTGCATTGGTTTGGCCCTTCTCCCGTCGAGCTACGACACGGGACGGCGGACTTGGCCGAGGTGTTACTTTGGTGACGCACTTGCTCCGGAGCGGCCTACGGGGCTATGTCTGGGTGGCTTCGACTCTTTGCGAGAGGGGACTCGAGACTTTGGCTGGCGACCGAGTGAAGCTCTTCTGTGCGTGTCCCTTACATTGGCGCTGTGACGAGCCCGCCTGTGGTTCCAGTGGCCCAACTGGCAATTATCGCCGTACAGAGGTGACAAGGAGGCGCCGTCCTGTCTGGGGCCTTGCTGGACAGCGTCATCGGCGAACGATCGGAGAAGTGGTGCCATCTTGCCTCCTATCTTCGGCAGTGGGACGTCGCACCATGTCGACGAGGAATCGCCTGAATAAACCGGGGAAGGAAGGTCCCGGGAAGGGGGCGTCTGGTTCGCCCCCAGGCCCATTGCAAGTCGCTGACTAAAGACGACGCTAACGGCCCGGTCACGAAGGCCTTCCTGATCGAGCTTTTTTCCTCCATCAAGGAGGATATCACGGAACTGAAAGCGCAACTGGCCTCCGACCTCCGTGAAGTCCGTCGTGATGTAGACGGCATTGGCGAGTGTGTAGCTACCCTGGAGGACCATGACTTGGGCCTTAGTGGGGATGTCCATCAGCTACAGCAGGACCTGCTCCCGCTTTGTGAGCAGAATCTGGATCTTCAGACCCACTGCGAGGATCTGGAAAACAGGTCCCGTCGCAATAACATTCGAATTAGAGCGGTGCCCTCAGATGGAGATGGTGGAAATCTGCGGGAATATGTGGAGGCTCTCTTTCTACACATCTTGGCGGAGGACGATCGCGATGAAGTCAAGCTGGACAGGGTACATCGGGTGGGCCTGCCGCGTGGCGCGCGCTCGCCGCCCCCGACATCTTGGTTTGTGTTCACGGCTTTCAGCTGAAGGAGATGATCCTGCGGAAGGCGAGGTACACTAACAATTTGCTTTTTCGCGGACACAGCCCCCAACTTTTTCAGGACCTGGCGGCCACCACCCTGCAGAAGCGACAGGACTTTTGCCCAGTCACGGCTTTCCTGAGGGAACACGGGGTGTCCTACTCCTGGGGTCACCCCTTTCGGCTGATCTTCCGATGGCAAAATAGACTGGTGCAAGTGCGGACTGTGGCGGCCGCCAGGGACTTGCTGGGAATGGAGGAAACATCTGCTTCGGCGGATGCTACTGCCTCACCGAGACGACGTCGCCGCTCCCGATCCCCGCCTTGGCAGAGAGCGGGCCGACAGCGCACAGCGGAGGGGCCTTCCCCGTCAGCGAGCCAGAATGAGAGGGGAGATGCTTTGGCCTCGGTGGCCCAGGTGACTGAATCGAGCCGAGTGGACAGCTCCTCGGCGGCTTAGGCCCCATCATCAGCGGCCAGTGGGAGCCGGAGGGCTCTACCACCTCAGGTACTCTGTGGGACTTTTCTCCAATGGAGGGTCACCCCGGCCCTGGAATCGGGGGGGGGCATTACCTGGGTCTTCTACCCCCGACCCTTACGGTCATGTCTGACTTTCATTGTTCTTTCTCTACTTTTCGGTTTCCTTTTTCTATGGTTTGTTTTTGAGACTCCTGAGGGCTCCGGTGGGCTTGTTGGGGATGGACCCCGGTGGTGGTGGATTGGGACCTGGTGTGGCTGTGGTGTGTCCGGTGTGTCTTTAGAGTTGGGCTGCATTAATGGAAGCGCTGGGTGTGGAGGTTGGTCTCGATGCTGCCTGTTACGATAGGCTCTGGGAACGTTAAAGGCCTTAACTCGCCTCAGAAGCGTCAAAAGATTTGGAAATATATTCTAGATCACCAACTGGATGTGGTGGGCCTTCAGGAGACTCATTTGGCTCGCAAGGATGAATCCAGGCTCAAGCACAGGCAGTATCCCCTGATTTATAAATCATCTGCTGCTACTAAGCACCGTGGGGTGGCACTTTTGTTCCGATCTGCCCTTCAGTTTCAACCTGCGGGGGTGCGGGGGGACAAAGAAGGGAGGTGGTTGATGGTGAAGGGGATGCTCATGGGTAAACTTTGCACATGGGTGGTGGTCTATGCTCCAAATACGGGGCAGAATGGGTTTCTTGAGACTCTCTTGAATGTGATTGGGGACTTTGGGGAGGGAGCGTTGATTGTGCTGGGGGATTTTAACTTGGTTTGGGGTAAAGATTTGGATTGTTCGCATCGACAGAGAACTGAGACGGGTCTCTTTTCCCCGGAGCTGTGTGATACTTTGTTAAGTGTGGGCCTTATTGATAGCTGGCGCTCCCTCCACCCCCGCACTAGGGACTACACGTTCTATTCACATGTTCACCACACATACTCCCGTCTCGACCATATTTTTGTGCATCAATCTTTACAGGGTGACCTGCGTGATAGCAAAATGTTTCCACTTTCAGTTTCGGATCATAGCCTTTTGGCGACATGCTTGAACTGGGCCCCTGATTCGTCCCCTCATCGCAAATGGTATTTCCCGGCATCCCTCACGCGAGATGAGGAATCCTGCAAGAAGCTTCGGTCGGCCATTAGGGAGTTCTTTGAGCTGAATCCGACTGGCGACACCTCGATCTTTACCCAATGGGACGCCTTCAAGGCGTCGACACGTGGTACATGCATTGCTCTGAACTCCGCCCTGAATAGGCTTCGGCGGGAAGAAAGGGAGGCGCTGGAGGCGGAACTGACCACGTTGGAAACTGCACATAAGCAGAATCATTCTAGAAGGACGCTTCGCCCTCTAGAGGCGGTGCGAGGGAAGCTCAGTGCGCATTATAATAACCGAGCAGAATATACTCTACTTTGCTTACGGCGCCTCTCCTACGCTCAGAGCAACAAAGTGGGGAAGCACTTAGCACTGCAGCTCCGTGATAAACGTGAAAGAGAATATGTGGGTGGTATTCGAAGCCCCTTCGGGGTGATGGTACACAAGGACGCGGATAAGGCAGCGCTCTTTGGTGACTTCTATGCTGCTCTGTACTCGGCGGATCACCTGGTGCCGTCCGCTCAACGAGCATATCTGGAGAACCTAGCGCTACCGCAGGTCTCCAAGGAGTGGAATGACTTTCTCGAGGCCCCGATTACTAGGGAGGAGGTACTCTCTGCCATTCGGTCTCTCAAGCCGCATAAAGCACCGGGCCCGGACGGCTATACAGCCTCCTTTTATCAGACGTTCTCATCCGAGTTGGGGGACCGTTTGGTGCTCCTCTTCAACACCATGAGAGATGAGGGCCACACCTCGGGTTCTATGGCGGAGGCTATGATTTCGATAATTCCCAAGACGGGGAAAGACCCCTCCAGGTGTGAATCCTATCGACCAATTGCCCTCCTGAAAATTGATGCTAAGTTGTATTCTTCTATCTTGGCCGCTCGACTTAAGGACCTTATGCCCGCTCTCATTCATCCGGATCAATCGGGCTTTATAAAGGGTTGTCAGACCCACGATAATACTAGACGCCTAGTTCACCTGATTGAGAAGGCCGAACGCTTTCGGATCCCAGCTGTCCTGCTCGGCCTTGATGCCGAAAAGGCATTCGACCGGGTGGACTGGAACTTCCTCTTTAGCACTCTACAGGCATTTGGCTTTTCCCCCACGTTTATAACTATGCTTCGGGCCAACTATCACGACCCACGCTCGAGGGTCATGGTGAACGGCCATGTCTCTCCATTTTTTGCTCATTCTCGAGGCACGAGGCAGGGCTGCCCCCTATCCCCCTTACTTTTTGCACTTAGCATAGAGCCTCTTGCTATTAGGGTTCGTGAGGATCCGGATATTGTGGGCCTCCCCTTTTCCGGGGAACAGCATAAAATCTCTTTGTTTGCTGACGATGTCCTCCTGTCGCTAGCTGACCCCGGGACCTCCCTCCCAAGGGTACAGGACGTGCTGTCCCAATTCGAAGCGGTGGCGGGGTTTCATGTGAACCCCGGAAAATCATACATACTTAATCTCACGCTTCCGCCCTCTGAAGTAGAGCGCATCCGACCGCTCACTCCCCTGGCCTGGGCGGGCTCCTCCATTCAATATCTTGGGGTCCAGCTGACCTCTCCGTCGCCACCCTATATGCAGCTAACTTCCCTCCTCTGCTGTCTCAGATACAGTCTGAGCTGACTCGCTGGAAGCCTATGTTTATTTCTTGGCTTGGGCGTGTAAATGCCGTAAAGATGACGCTGCTCCCCAAGCTTCTGTACTTGTTCCAAGCCCTCCCCATTCCCTTGGACGGAGGTTTCTTTCGGCGACTGAAAACTATGATTCTGCGTTACGTCTGGCAGGGGGGCCGAGCCAGACTTTCCTTTCTTACGCTTCGCCGACCTCCGAGGAAGGGTGGGGCTGGCCTGCCGGACATGCTCCTTTACTATAAAGCGGCACAACTCCGGGTGTTGGCTGAATGGACTCAAATGGAGTCGGAGAAGCATTGGTTGCACATGGACAGGTGTGTGGCGGGGCGCTCTATTTGGGACCTGGTTTGGAAGGCAAAAGGGGATCAGCCTGCCCCAACGCATACATTAGCACCCCTACTAGCACCACTCTGAAGGTCTGGGACTCGGTCTCTCATGACGAGCGGTGGACTTCCTTTCCTTCCCCCTTCACACCTATTCACTTTAATCCTGCATTCCCACCAGCGCTGGTTGAGGGGCCCTTTGATAGATGGAAGGCGGGGGGTTGCCATGCGCTTACACACTTGTTTCATGGCTATGAGCCGCTCACCTTTCACAACTGCATGCGCGATTATGGTGTGCCACCTACAGAACTCTACCGACATGCCCAGCTGCTGCATTGGGCACTGTCTCCTGAGGTGAGGGACGCCGCGACGAGGCCTCCCACAGCTTTTGAGTCCTACATTACTCGCATGTCCTCCATGAAGGGGGTGATTTCCTTTCTCTACGATTTGCTGTTAACCACGGCTGTTTCACCTCGCCCTAGATACATGGGGTTGTGGGAAGGGCACCTGGGGAGAGACATCTCCGATGCAGAATGGTCGCATCTTTGGCGCGATCTACACACATTTAATCATTCGATCGATCTTAGGGAAGCACATATGAAAACCATGTTAGATTGGTATCTATACCCGACCCGATTGAAAAGGATTTTTCCTTCAGCTTCTGACAGATGTTGGCGGGGCTGTGGACTTTTGGGGGACTTCCGCCATATCTGGTGGGCCCCTACTGGGAGGAGATACTGTCTCATATTAGGGAGATCCTGGGCTACCCGGTTCCAGATTCCATTGGCTTTGTGCTCCTTGGCCTTCGGGACCCGCTTCTGGAGCACCAGACCAGGGCCGACAAGCACATCCTTTGGCTCTGCCTGGGAGCGGCCAAACTCACTCTGGCTGCCTCATGGAAAAAGAAGGAGGCCCCGGCTCTTTCCCTTTGGTTCGCTAGACTTTGGAGGCTGCTGAGTGTGGAACGGATGGCAGATATCTTTAGGAACAACTTTAAGAATTTTGCTTTCAGATGGGGCCCACTGGTCCGCTTTCTTTCTCGTGGGTTGCCGTCCGCGGTATGCCCGCCCACTATACGTGCCTAACATCTGTTTCAAGTGTGATCCGTGCCTGTGTGAATGGTTGTTGTCTGGCCGCCACCATCGGGGAGGGTGGGCGCACTGGGGAGGTTGGAGTCTCTGGGGAGGGGGGGTCTTCCTTTTTTTTGGGTTTGCTTTTCTTTTCTGTTAGGGGATGTGGACGCTTTGCTTTTATGATATTGCACATTATGCTGATTTTCTTAAGGCCGCACTGCGGGGAAGCGTGCACGGACCTGGTCGACCTAGCCTCTGGACTGCATTGACTTGCCCGAGCCATGCAGGCTTTCCCCTCCGGACTTCTCAGGGGGCTTGACGCTCTCCCGAGCTGCATTTTTGGAACTTTTTCTTTTTTGCACTATTGCGTCCTGCCCTGTATGTTGACACTGCTCAGCCCTTCATACACGTTTCCTGCTGCCTGGCCTCTTTGTATTGACCCCTGCGTGGGTACATTTCTGATTTGCAATTCATGTGTCTTCATCCCCCCTTTTCTTTCTATTGTTTTTGTTTTTCTGTTCCCTTAATAAAATATCTTTTACAAAAAAATATATATATATTCTAATTTACTAATACATTTACAAACATAAAACAATACCATAAAATGTAAAAAATATAAATAATGAAATATACTTATAATATTTTTAACATTAATTATTTAAAACTTTGGATAGCGTAAGGGTAATAATTACTAATCCCACTCGAGAGAGTGCAACAGTAGGGAAAGCGTTGGATAGCGTAGGAGTATAAATTACTATTCCCACTCCAGAGAGTGCAACAGTAGGGAAAGTGTTGGATAGCGTAGGGGTAAAAATTACTATTCCCACTCCAGAGACTGCAACAGTAGGGAAAGCATTGGATAGCGTAGGGTTAAACATTACTATTCCGACTCCACAGAGTGCAACAGTAGGGAAAGCATTGGATAGCGTAGGGGGAAAAATTACTATTCCCACTCCAGAGAGTGCAACAGTAGGGAAAGCGTTGGATAGCGTCGGAGTAAAAATGACTATTCCCACTCCAGAGAGTGCAACAGTAGGGAAAGCGTTGGATAGCGTAGGAGTAAAAATGACTATTCCCACTCCAGAGAGTGCAACAGTAGGGAAAGCATTGGATAGCGTAGGGGTTAAAATTACTATTCCCACTCCAGAGAGTGCAACAGTAGGGAAAGCGTTGGATAGCGTAGGGGTATAAATTACAATTCCCACTCCAGAGAGTGCAACAGTAGGAAAAGCGTTGGATAGCGTAGGAGTAAAAATGACTCTTCCCCCTCCAGAGAGTGCTACAGAAGGGAAAGCATTGGATAGCGTAGAGGTAAAAATTACTATTCCTACTCCAGAGAGTGCAACAGTAGGGAAAGCTTTGAATAGCGTAGGGGTAAAAATTAATATTCCCACTCCAGAGAGTGCAACAGTAGGGAAAGCGTTGGATAGCGTAGGGGTAAAAATTACTATTCCCACTCAAGAGAGTGCAACTGTAGGGAAAGCCTTGGATAGCGTAGGGGTAAAAATTACTGTTCCCACTCCAGAGAGTGCAACAGTAGAGAAAGAGTTGGATAGCTTAGGGGTAACAATTACTATTCCAACTCCAGAAAGTGCAACTGTAGGGAAAGTGTTGGATAGCGTAGGGGTAAAAATTACTATTCCCTCTCCAGAGAGTGCAACAGTAGGGAAAGCGTTGGATAGCGTAGGGGTAAAAATTACTATTCCCACTCAAGAGAGTGCAACTGTAGGGAAAGCCTTGGATAGCGTAGGGGTAAAAATTACTGTTCCCACTCCAGAGAGTGCAACAGTAGGGAAAGCTTTGGATACCGTAGGGGTAAAAATTAATATTCCCACTCCAGAGAGTGCAACAGTAGGGATAGCGTTGGATAGCGTAGAGGTAAAAATGACTATTCCCCCTCCAGAGAGTGCAACAGTAGGGAAAGCGTTGGATAGCATAGGAGTAAAAAATACTATTCCCACTCCAGAGAGTGCAACAGTAGGGAAAACGTTGGATAGCGTAGGGGTAAAAATTACTATTCCCACTCCAGAGAGTGCAACAGTAGAGAAAGAGTTGGATAGCCTAGGGGTAAAAATTACTACTTCCACTCCAGAGAGTGCAACAGTAGGGAAAGCGTTGGATAGCGTAGGGGTAACAATTACTATTCCCGCTCCAGAGAGTGCAACAGTAGGGAAAGCGTTGGATAGCGTAGGGATAACAATTACTATTCCCACTCCAGAGAGTGCAACAGTAGGGAAAGCGTTGGATAGCGTAGAGGTAAAAATTACTATTCCCACTCCTGAGAGTGCAGCAGTAGGGAAAGCGTTGGATAGCGTAGGGGTAAAAATTACTATTCCCACTCCAGAGAGTGCAACAGTAGGGAAAGTGTTGGATAGCGTAGGGGTAACAATTACTATTGCAACTGTAGAGATTGCAACAGTATGGAAAGTGTTGGATAGCGTAGGGGTTAAAATATCATACTTATAAATAATAGCTTTTTTTAGTAATAAAAATAATAAGGGTAATAATTACTAATCCCACTCCAGAGAGTGCAACAGTAGGGAAAGCGTTGGATAGCGTAGGAGTATAAATTACTATTCCCACTCCAGAGAGTGCAACAGTAGGGAAAGCGTTGGATAGCGTAGGGGTAAAAATTACTATTCCCACTCCAGAGATTGCAACAGTAGGGAAAGCATTGGATAGCGTAGGGTTAAACATTACTATTCCGACTCCACAGAGTGCAACAGTAGGGAAAGCATTGGATAGCGTAGGGGGAAAAATTACTATTCCCACTCCAGAGAGTGCAACAGTAGGGAAAGTGTTGGATAGCGTAGGAGTAAAAATGACTATTCCCACTCCAGAGAGTGCAACAGTAGGGAAAGCGTTGGATAGCGTAGGAGTAAAAATGACTATTCCCACTCCAGAGAGTGCAACAGTAGGGAAAGCGTTGGATAGCGTAGGGGTTAAAATTACTATTCCCACTCCAGAGAGTGCAACAGTAGGGAAAGCGTTGGATAGCGTAGGGGTATAAATTACAATTCCCACTCCAGAGAGTGCTACAGTAGGGAAAGCATTGGATAGCGTAGAGGTAAAAATTACTATTCCCTCTCCAGAGAGTGCAACAGTAGGGAAAGCGTTGGATAGCGTAGGGGTAAAAATTACCATTCCCACTCCAGAGACTGCAACAGTAGGGAAAGCGTTGGATAGCGTAGAGGTAAAAATTACTATTCCCACTCCAGAGAGTGCAACAGTAGGGAAAGCTTTGGATAGCGTAGGGGTAAAAATTACTATTCCCACTCAAGAGAGTGCAACTGTAGGGAAAGCCTTGGATAGCGTAGGGGTAAAAATTACTGTTCCCACTCCAGAGAGTGCAACAGTAGGGAAAGCTTTGGATAGCGTAGGGTTAAAAATTAATATTCCCACTCCAGAGAGTGCAACAGTAGGGATAGCGTTGGATAGCGTAGAGGTAAAAATTACTATTCCCACTCCAGAGAGTGCAACAGTAGGGAAAGCGTTGGATAGCATAGGAGTAAAAAATACTATTCCCACTCCAGAGAGTGCAACAGTAGGGAAAGCGTTGGATAGCGTAGGGGTAAAAATTACTATTCCCACTCCACAGAGTGCAACAGTAGAGAAAGAGTTGGATAGCCTAGGGGTAAAAATTACTACTCCCACTCCAGAGAGTGCAACAGTAGGGAAAGCGTTGGATAGCGTAGGGGTAAAAATTACTATTCCCACTCCAGAGATTGCAACAGTAGGGAAAGCGTTGGATAGCGTAGAGGTAAAAATTACTAATCCCACTCCAGAGAGTGCAACAGTAGGGAAAGCTTTGGATAGCGTAGGGGTAAAAATTACTATTCCCACTCCAGAGAGTGCAACAGTAGGGAAAGCGTTGGATAGCGTAGGGGTAACAATTACTATTCCCGCTCCAGAGAGTGCAACAGTAGGGAAAGCGTTGGATAGCGTAGGGATAACAATTACTATTCCCACTCCAGAGAGTGCACTAGTAGGGAAAGCGTTGGATAGCGTAGAGGTAAAAATTACTATTCCCACTCCTGAGAGTGCAGCAGTAGGGAAAGCGTTGGATAGCGTAGGGGTAAAAATTACTATTCCCACTCCAGAGAGTGCAACAGTAGGGAAAGTGTTGGATAGCGTAGGGGTAACAATTACTATTGCAACTGTAGAGACTGCAACAGTATGGAAAGTGTTGGATAGCGTAGGGGTTAAAATATCATACTTATAAATAATAGCTTTTTTTAGTAATAAAAATATAAACTATTAAATAAATATAAACCATACACAATACCCATACATAATTATTAAAGACATGATTATCAAAATATATTTAACCAAAAATAAATATTTAAAAATAACATTTTATAATATTTCATTACAAATTAATAATTAATTATCAATTATATTATTACCAAAACAATTAATTTAAAAACATTATTACTTAATTACATTTAAATTACTTCCCACCATATTCCCCTATAAACCCACTACCCGCAATAGAACACATTTATCTATTTATTAATTAATTAAAATTATTTACAAATTAATTACAATTAATTACTAATTATTAAAATTAATTACCAATTATTTAAAATTAATTACCAATTAATTACAAATAATTTATACTTCCTACTAATTAATAATTATCAATTAATCAATTAATTAAAAATATTTTCCAATTAATTAAAGTTAATTAGCAATTAATTACAAATAATTTATAATTCTTACTAATTTATAATTAATTAAACATAATTAAATTACTTCCCACCCTATTCCCCTATAAACCCACAACCCGCTACAGAACATATATATCAATTAATCAATTAATTAAAGTAAATTACCAATTAATTTAATTTATTTACCAATTATTTAAAATTATTTAATAATAACTACTAATTAATAATTCATTTTACATAATTAAATTACTTCCCACCCTATTCCCCTATAAACCCACAACCCACTACAGAACATCTTTATCAATTAATCAATTAATTAAAATTATTTTCTAATTAATTAAAATTAATTAGCAATTAATTACAAATAATGTATAATTCCTAGTAATTAATAATGAATTAAACATAATTAAATTACTTCCCACCCTATTCCCCTATAAACCCACAACCCGCTCCGGTACTAAAACATATAATTTGCTTATAAATAAATGTTTTAATATATTAAATTAATACACATATAATATTATACATTTTAAATCCTTAAGTAAAAAATATAACACATACATAATAAAAAACAAAAAATTATACAAATATTGATATTAGCGTCATCGAAATTAGTGACATCGATATATATGCTATCGATATTACTAACTTCGATATTACTTACATCGATATAAAGAATTTCGATTAACTTACCTTAGGGTCGATATTCTGCCCAACGATATTCTTGACATCGATATTCTACACCTTCGAAATTTCAAACACGATATTTTGGTAGGTCGATATTTACAACTCAATATTTTGACTGTACCGAGGGACACACTTTTGGAAATAAACTACAATGCTCAAGAGGGAGTTTGACTTTGTCCACCGCCCACTGGAGAGAAAACTATAATTAAAGGTTTTGTGTTTCGTCCATCAAGTTGTGGAAAATGCATAAATTAAGTAAAGGATGGGCGCGGCTGAAGGTTTCGAGGCACACACTTGCTGAGCGCACATTAGAGAATGACCATTCCATCCCCTGCCTTTATAGTCTGTCACGAGGTCCTTACAGAGACTGACATTCCATACTCCTCGAACCCACCCTCTCCCTCGCATCTGGTTCTCTTTTAGCATTCGTTCTCGCTACTCCGACTTCTCTTGAGTTTCACCACATTCCTTTTCTCCAAGCCTGGAACACTCTGCTACAGCCAAGGGTTCTCTCACGAGTCACTCCCTGATGCGTTCGCCGTTTGGAGTAACGCTCTATTCTAGAGGCCGACACTCTCGACTCCTCAAGCCTCACATCCCAGCTACAAAATTACACTCACCCCTAAGCCTGACACTGACGTCTCTCGCAATCTAAAATTCTATGCCGCCTGACACTCTCCTCCTCTATTACCCGGCAATCTCTCCCCGCCTGCAGTTTTACACTGTACTCTCTTGTCACCAAGACTAGAGTGCCACAGACACTAGTACCCCTTGGAGCGGAGACTCTCGCCTACTATACTAGACATTCTGTACTTGAACCCTGCCCCCTTCGAGTATATCTTGACACTGTCTCTTATTCACTCTTACTTTTTCACAGCAGAAATCAGGATGGATCGGATGATCTACATGACAACGCACGTAGTGTACTGTAACTGTATGTAGTGTACACAACAGCGTGACGGTGAGGAGGGAGTCGGTCTGCTGCCTGTGCACGTGCCCCTAGAGATTGAGAACGTCACGTCACACTACAGGCAGCGGCGCGCACGTCCCGAAATGGCCAATCACTGCATGGCTTCAAATGAAGAAGCACAGTGATTGGCCATAGAAAGTGCGGCTGAGGCAGTGGGCCACCACGCACGTGCGGCATCCAATAATGGATTGCCTGCCCTTCTGCGCGGTGGACCAGCCAGTCCTGGCGCTGCATGCAGCACCAGGATTGGCTAGGGGGGCACACTGACTACTCGCCCTTTGCAACCCTGGGGGCTGCGACCCGGCTGCTGTAAGAAGCAGCACCCCCTTGGACCCTCTCTAAGGGGAACTTCAGTGGAGGTAGTGTACGCGCATGCTTGGGCTAGTTAGAGCCCAAAACTTCACATGCGCAGTACAGCTGCTGCTGAGTTTGGACTGTCACTCAAGCTGCAGCAGCCCAGCGCAGCCCCACCCCCTGCGCACTCCGTATTAAGTCGGGTGTGTCCCGGATTCCCGGGGGGTAGCGCTGCGGCGCTTTTAACATTCTTTAGGATTGTTGCCATTGCAAAATATTTTAAGTGTGCTTGACGACGGTGCGTCCATGTGGCTTATTGGGGCTACGCCCCTACCCCCCAATGGACCCACCGTGCCTGCGTACGTGTAAAATCCCCTGGCTGAGACGGGCGAAAGATATATTGAGCGAGAAGGGGATGAGCAGGCTGTGGGAAAATCCTGTTGATAACCTCTTTCCTCCAAAGAAGGAATTTAAGGCGCTGTATTGGAACATGGTCAAAACAAAGCATTTCTCCTCTTTAACAAGCCCTCACTAACAAGGGAGTTCTTAGAGCTTAAACACGACACAGAGTATGAAGGCTATTGGGATTTTATCACTGTTTTTAATGATAGGAAACTTTACCATCAACTTAGAGTGGGCCCACTCCCAATCAATTTGTTTCTTAGTAAATGGCACGCCCACACCACAGTAAATGCCTCTTTTGTCCAACGCAGAACTGATCTTTAGTACACATTTTATTTATTTGCCCCGCTTATAAAAATCCTAGGCATTATTGGCTCAAACCTATTTGTTTGACTTTGGGCATTAGTTCTGGCAACGAAGCATTCAGGATCTTAAAAACAGATACTGACGAACCTATAGTGATTACAGTTGCCAAATTTTTAAGTTGGATGTGGGCCATACGAGAAAAAAAGATGAGGCTATGATAACTTGTTTTAAGTGTACTCACCTGGTCATTTATACTTATAAGATGAGACTATTGTTATAGATTTTTGCGGCACAACTGTCAGAAGTTTTATTTTTTTTAATTATTTATTATATATTAAGGTACTTTATCATTGTGGATCTATTTTCCCTATGACCATTATTTTAACGTACAATTATGTAATATTCCATGACAATGAACTAGATAATTATATTTTAAATGTAAACGTCTTTCATGATTTTTAATGGAAATAAAGACATATTGAATTGAATTGATAATTATTTTATGTTTCTACTTCTCACACTGCTTGAAAGTAGCAGGGTGGCGCTCCACCGCCATAGCGGAGGAGCCGCCATTGTGTAGGGGTATTAGCGCAAGAAGCATGCAATGCTTGTTTACTTCACTGAACCATTATCCTTTTAAAGCACTAACCATGAGGGTCAACCCCTGTCATCTATGCTCGATGTACCTGCTCAAGTGATCAATGCTGGGCCTCAACAATAATTTGGTCAACCTGGCTTCCATGATTGGAGGAGCTAGTTTACTCCCTAAGAGACCCATTTCCATGCTTGGACAGCTGGTTAAAAATAGCCACAAGTATGTACCAATTAGTTGTGGGCTGTAATTAGTGATGACTATCAACAAGCCAGGAAATAGATTGAAACCACCAAACACAATTTTACAGGAGTGCCCTTAACTATTTCTCGATAGGAATCTAGACCTCGCCATACAAGTGAAAACCCATAAGAGCCAACATTAAACCTTTGATTCTTTCTATGATGAAATATTCTTTTTTCTAACATGGTGTGTGCTGGGAAAAGCTAAGTAAAATGGTAAAAGACTCGAGACACTTTCCATACACAATTAACGAGCAAGGGTAAAAGAGAGAAAAACATGTAACAAGGAGATTTGGCAGATTTGATAGAACGCAGTAAGAAAGGCATCAACTCCGATTTAGCCAGCGATTAAACTGTTTCATTTTGTAAAGACACCAGGCTCCAAAACTTTTATGCAGAATCCTTTAACACGCCGGGTTGTAAGTTACAGAAAATGGTTTGAGAATGCATTAGTGAGGGTATATTGACCGAAAAAATTGCATCTGTGTTAGATATTGTGGTGGGAGTATTCTGGACATCTCAGTAAACTCGGGCACGGTGCCCACGTCTATTTCCTGTTGGATGTTGGTATCAGAACAATCTTTCATTGGTTTGCAAAGCTTTATTTAAAACAAGCACTGACAAAGTCAATTAGTCTGGATTTGGATGCCAGTGTGTTGACTTTGCCAGTGCTTGTTTTGCTTCATGATTGCTTTTGTAAACTTTATTGCTGGGGGAGCTCCCGGGCCCTTGCCAATCTAAAAAAAATGCCCAATAGCAAACAAAGGGGCATATTACCAAGCAATAGCGATAATTATCACTATTGCTTGGTTAGAGACAAAAATTTACCGCTGAGCTGCGGCGATTTTTATCGCAGATAAACCTTGGTATTTCCAAGGTTTATCGCAAATGCGATAAAAATCGGCCGCAATGCATGAATATCGCTGAAAAGTCAGCGATATTCATGCATTACCGAGCTAATGCTCTTAGCCATGTTATCCAACTCCCATTGGATAACATGGCTAAGAACTGCTCAGGGCAGGTGTTAGCTTTTGAAGATATTCGCGCTTAGCGCAAATATCTCCAAAAGTTGGTAATAGGAGATAGCGATGTTAGCGACTGTTTCCAGTCGCTAAAATCTTGGCATGCCCACTTTGCATGTCATTAGTGATAAATATCACTGACATGCAAAGCAGGGCCCAAGATGGTCGCCATCTCCTGCTAGCTGTCGCTAACTGGTGTTAGCGACAGCTAGGTAATAGGGAGATAATTTTATCTGCGCTTTCTTGGCTTTTAAAGCCAAAAAAGCGGGGATAAACCTCCTTGATAATATGCCCCCTAGTTTTAGACTCAAAAAGAACACATTGCCGTTATGGCATAATAGTGTAAAGGGAACCACTTCGTGTGTGGGGTGCAGACCGCTCTCATGCACACTGTACCGAGGCAATAGCTAAGCGGGGCTGTCTTCCTGCCTCATGTTGTATGCTGTACTGGTGGGCGGGCAAAAAAATGTGAAGGACAGAAAAACAACCCAGTGGATGAAGAGTGCAAGTGAAAGCCCAATAAATTAATATTTTACATATATAATTTTAGTAAAATTAAAAGTTACTAACACTCTGCCTAAAAAAACGATAAGTATGAAAAAACAAAGTTTTTCTTAGGAGTCCGCTGGCGGTGCTTCTGAATGCTGGAACTGTCTAATACCAAGATGGTCTCGCTCATTCCACCTCGTGCATTTTTCTTCCACCATTTTCTACTTCCTGTCTCCTCCTCTCACTCTTGCAACTTCTTTTTCATCCCTACGTTCTCCCTTTTGTCAACATTTTCATATCTTTAGATTTCCCCTTATTTCTCTCTTTAGCTCTTGCCAAAGTCTGATGATGAAATACAAGTCCTGTTCTCCTAAAATGAGTGCCAGTGCACCCCCCACCCCCCTTTAAACTAGTGGCGCAAATTAAGCACTGATGTTATGATCGGTGTATAACCTCTGCAGTAGAGACACTACCAAATCAATGACTTTGCTGGAGTTTTAAGCACTCTAATGGCTGTTTCTACTCAACCAATTAATGAATGAATCCCTGAATACGATTTTTACTCTGATAACATGCATTCATAAAACAGGAATATAAAAGTCATACATTCATAAACATTCAGGGTATAACATGATGAGTTAAAAGAAAAAGTACAATTTATCATTCAGTAATAAAGCGTGAATAGAGATACAAAGTTAGGGTAATATATAAATATGTCACAAATTAACCCAAAACATAGTGCTATCAGGAGTATCAGTCTATTAAATTATTGGCTATTTTCTCCTACTGTGCTGTGCATTATAAATTAATTAAGCCAGTGGGTCTTCATAGCTCTTGTCTGCTCCAATATAGGTTTTTTTCACTGAAAATGAAGAGGTACTTCCTATGCATTTTTTCAAGGACACTCTATGCAATGGATGGTATAGGCTGGAGTACAACCTACGTATTTACTGATCTTTCTCACTTCCTTATCATTCCGGATCTCGTGCTCTAAGGCATTTGAAGTGTATTTACAAGGTTTGCTGTCCCTCTGGTTCTGTCACAGACATATTTTACCTTCTCTATTTAGAAATGACTTCTCACTAATATGTCTTTTAAATTGTGACATTTTCTAAAAGTCACCTCTGGGAGTGATCCTAGAGCAATCCCTAAAGAGAAGGTTGAGAATATTCTGCCCTTACTTATCTGTGTTTTTGCTTCTTCGTTCGACCTGTTCATGCTCTCATTTAGTTTGTACAATAGGTCCTCTTTCCGTAGTGTATTGATATTAAGATCTTATGTGCTGTGTTTTAAGCATCTGTGTGTGATACGCTCTGTTCCACATATCTGTCTGTAGAAATTATTATGAAACAGGACTATGTTACTGTACTGAACAGGCGCCCCCCCCCCGCAACTAGGGGAGGGGCGCCCTTAGTTGCGCCGCGGGGCTGAGCCTCCTCCTTTGATCAGAGAAGGAGGTGGGGCTGGATGGTTAATGAAGGGCTGACGGTGTGGAAAACGAAACTTAACAGGAAACGAAACTTAGCTGTTAAAGTGTAATGTCGTAACTGATTTCCTTACTGCCGTTGACATGTTAATGCAGATAAAGTTTGATGCTGTGAATAGTTCTTATATATCCAAGAAGGATACTTTTATTTGGTAATGGACTATAATGTTTCACTTGGATTGATGTGAATAAAAGGCTACTCCGTAGACAAGAGAGTTCTTGGGTGTAGCGGGCAGTAAGGGGAAGGGGAAGGAATTTGGGGAGGAGGGAATGTCCCATTATGCGCATACCAAGACAAGTTCTTAAAATGTGTAGCAACAGTGTTCTGTTCATGCATAATAATACATCTTGCGTTTAAAAAGTGTTCACAAGCTCTTAAAACATTTACATGGCTGTAGTGACCGGGTATTTTGTCCTATTTCTGAGTGATGGTGACTTTAGTCTACTACCATCTTAGTATAGTGGATAGATCCCTATTTTCGGCCTATTCTTAGGGTTAGCCTACTGCCTTTGGCATAATAACATGCCCTTTCATCACTTTCGGGCCTGAAGGCCTATATTAGAGGGTAGATCCTTTATTCCTGACATCATTTACCTATTGGTAGGGCTTGCTTATGTATCTTGATAGAGCTATGCGTCTCTTTCATTTTTTACGGGCCTATAAGGTCCAAACGAGAGAGACTCCATTTTCCTTTCTGCCTCGGCTGCTCGAGGCGCTTGTAGGTCAAGAGTGATGTTTTAGTTATGATCTGTTGTTCACTGGAGAGGAACCGGTCAGAGCTGGCCCTTATCGGAAGAATGTAAGCAGAGCTCGGGTTTTATACGAAACAGCAGCTGGCCACTGTGGGAGTGTCGGAGGCCCGGAGCCTAGTACAGGAATCTGGTGGGCGGCAGGTTACTGTCTGGAAATTTCCATGAACGAAGAGCTCTTTATATTATCGAGGTGTAGAGAGGAGAGGTTGGCAGTTGACAGTTGGCAGTTGGCAGATGATAGTTGGCAGTTGTAGTCGACAGCTGATGATCTTTTCGAGAGACTGAAGTTACATCGTGAGTCAGTCTGTTAGAGCAGTTGGAGATAGTTAAACGTCGGAGTTAGAATAATCAGAGTGAAGAAGTTAGTTGAACAGATGGTTTCCAGAGCCGTTGAAACTATATCATTAGACTGAAGTCTGGAGGTGAAGACAGTTCGTGGGAGAGAGGAAGCCAGTGCAAAGTGATCGGTGCAGAGCTGAGGAACAGAGGAGAAACGAGAGAAGGGTTCCAGTGCTTTGAAGGAGCATAGCGGTGCAGACGTGTATCCGTGGGTGAAGAGTAGAATCTGAGATGAGCCAAGGCACAGATGAGAGAGGGACCCAGATGACAGCTAGAACCGGACTCCGTAATTATAAGGTGAAGTCTGTCCTGCTATTATAGTGCATGAATATACTAACTCTTTCCTTTACTTTTCAGGCTATGCTTAGACTGTTAGGTAGTATTGTGACTTTATAATATAATGTTTTCTTTGTCTGTTATTGTGTAATAAAGGGACCCCAGTTTGTAACGAACATATATTTGAGTATTGTTTCTATGATAAAGCTAACCTTTCTTTACAGCCAAGTGCCAGCGTATGGAAGGATGGGCGATTCCCTTCCTACAGGTAACTGATGCGGGAGATTGATGTGAGTTTTATGTCAGGGAATAATTCTTAAGTGTAACAATTCGGCAGTTCTTGTGTGAGAGGATCGGATCTCCTATCTATCACATGAGGGATAACAATTTATATAAGATAGAAGATACTCCCATTAAATATTAGGTATCTAGAAACTTTCCCAATAGAGAGAGAAGAAGGTATTTATAGGACAGTGAGATCACTCACAAGAGGGCATTAATGAGAGCACCAATTGGGATTGGTGTGTAGTGAGATCGCTCAAGATAGGGCGTTAATGAGAGCACCAATTGGGGATGGTGTGTAGTGAGATCGCTCAAGATAGGGCGTTAATGAGAGCACCAATTGTGATTGGTGTGTAGTGAGATCGCTCAAGGTAGGGCGTTAATGAGAACACCAATTGTAGTTGGTGTGGTAGAGTGAGCTGCTCTCCACTATGAGAAGGAGGGTAGAATAGCCCGGGCCATATTGTCACGGGGCTATAAGGTAAGATCATAGGATGATTTGAGAACGGTCTATAGCCAAGTAGAAATTCAAAAACTACCAAACACTGTTGATATATGTATAAAGGACCACAGAATGATAATATGGTAATGGCATCCACCAGTATGTAAACTCACCACCAAAAGAAAAGGTTATCAAATTATTTAATTTTATTATATTATTAAAAAAATTGATATAAATATTTTATCTTTTTATAGCACTTTTTTATCTTTTTTTCTCATTTGTGTATTCGTTTCTGGTACTGATTTACAATTCATGAACCTGAAGATTAAAATCTTCACGTTCATGAATTGTAAATCAGTTATACCAGAAACGAATACACAAATGAGAAAAAAAGATAAAAAAGTACTATAAAAAGATAAAATATTTATATCAATTTTTTGAATAATATAATAAAATTAAATGATTTAATAACCTTTCCTTTTGGTGGTGAGTTTACATACTGGTGGATACCATTACCATATTATCATTCTGTGGTCCTTTATACATATATCAACAGTGTTTGGTAGTTTTTGAATTTCTACTTGGCTATAGACCGTTCTCAAATTAACTTTGTTTCCCTATGTATAGCAAGTGCATTATTAATATATAGGGGTCCCCTTTTTCCCAAAAAGATCATAGGATGAGACATGGAATTCCGTAGTTATTAGTGACTATTCTTAGTAATCCCTTAGATATAGCACTGTTTTTGATAATATAAGCTTGTATATTGCGAGTGCCCCATTCCCGGGTAAGTACTCAGGAACCATTGTAAATAGGGTCCGGGAAGGGATGGTGTTACGTTTTGGCCGGGTTGGTTGTATCTAGGTGAGTGGGTGATACTTGGTCTGAGAATCCGGTCATTACATTTGGCGTCACAAACTGTTTACGAAAGCCTTGTAGCGCGTTTTATTTTTATATTGTTGGTTTGCACTCGGCGTGTGCGGAGGTTCTTTTTGTATATTTCTGTTTATTTCTGTATATATTTCTACTTTTGGTACGATGTTCTTGAGAAAATCAAAATCTACTTTTAAATTGTCTATTGAAATTCCCGGATGGGAATCGACGCCTTATGAGGCGCTAGCTCATGAGTGGGCTGATTGTACTGGTTTGAGTGAGAGCTGGAATTCTTGTCTGGAAACAGCGGATCCGGCTCAGGTGTTTGCTTGCTTACAGAAAGCGCCGATTGTGAAGGGCGAGGAGCTTCCTATATTAGGACAGAGAGGTTGGATTTTATTGTATGCGTACAGGCTTGTACATGAGAAGTTTGTGAAGTTGGAGCATCAATGCAAAGAATTTGAAGATCAGTTTGTTGAAGTGCAGAATGCTTGTACTCTTTTGAGATGTCAGAATAAATTGCTTGCCGACAAACTGGATACATACCAGACTATTGCAGAAAGAGCTGCAGTTCGTATTGCTAAATACAAATATAAACATCGACGTGGTCGAGTCAGTAAAAGGAAAGTGCGTTTGGTTGTGGCGAAAGCAGGGCTCGATTGTAACCTTGATGAGTGGGATGGTAATATCTGGGACTCGAATGAGTCTGGCTCCTCGGCTGAGGAGAATGGGAGGCGTGAACCTTCTCGTACTGAACGTGACTGTAAATCGTCTGCTTCTTGTAAATCTGACGATCAGTGTAAATGTGATGGTCGTGCAGAAGTTTCTGCACATCCTGTCTTTCGGAGAAAATTACAACAGGCTCCTGGCAATCCCAATGGGATTCCTTTGGATAGTTTGGAGGATTTTACACAACAGGAAGTTAGTGACATTTTGGAATGATTCCGACAACGGCCTCAGCCTTACTTACATGGATGATGCGTCTTTTTGAGTTGGGTGCTGCTGGCATCATGTTGGATATGGGAGATGCGCTGAAGTTCTGTTCTTTGAGTTCCGATTCTACTGTGCAAGACCATTTTCGGAATTTTATTAATGCTGGTCAGATTAGTTTGCTTCAATTAGCGACGGAGGGTTGTAATCACAAACATCCTACTGAATCTGATTGGCCTTTGAATGATAAGCCGTGGTATACTTTAAGACACGCCTCGCAGAGACTGAAAGAGGAGGTGATGAAAACTGCGATTTTTCTGAGTACGTCGGACAGATTGCTGGATGGCTTGTTGACTTCTTCTATGCGGAATAGAATTATTCGTTCCGCTGCCCCTGTTGCCTATAAGCAAGTTATGATGACATTGTTGATTAAATCAAACTGGCAGTCCTTTGTCTCTTGTGCTTGAGGTTGTGCATCAGCTTGGTGAATTGAGTGAGTGGCTTAAACTGGACAGACAATCCAGACCCGAGGGTCGTACTGGTGTTAATTATCGATTTACTAGACGTGACATGTTTCTCACTTTTTTGTTCATTGTGTGAAGAGAGAAGATATTGATGGTGAGCCGAATAATAGATTGTGGGCCATGTTCCGCAAACGTGGCTTGGACAGAAAGGAAGGTGCTAGGCGAGTGCGTAAACAGGATTGTGATCATATTCATTCTGATGACAGTGAAGATGACAATAACCGTGGTAAATCTGACAGGAATGGCAGAAGATGGACTGAGAGGTATGTGTCTCCCTATTGTGAACGAGAGAGAGAGGAAAAGGGGGAGAGAGAGAGGGGGCGAGATGAGCGTTTTGAAAGCAGACATAGAGAGGAGAGGGATGAATCTCCTGAATTGAGAATGAGAGATAGACGTGTTATCAAAAGAGATTAGCTTAAATATGACCAATATTGTTAAACCTCTGATTAGATTTGTCATGGGCACCTCGTTGGTGAGTTTATGAAGCCCTCACCCACCAACCTGGTTGGTGGCATGCTTCATCATCGGGCCCACCCAGTGACACCTAATGTGTCCCGGGTGTGCTGCGACGCCTGATTACAGCGGAGCTGGTATTTTACTGAGAGTGCAGTGTGAGGTGTAAAGTGAAGTGTGAGTTAAAACGGCTTGGCGAGGGTCCCAGTACCCGAGGGTAAATGAAATTTTAATAACTGGGCCCCCGTCAGCGGTTAAAATAAGGCTTGGGGATGTTTAAGGGAGGCGAGTTACTACCTCCTACATCCATCAGTTGGTCGACATGTTTCAGCCAGTGCCTTAAACTAAATCTGACTTTCCTCAGGACCTTTTTAAAATAGAGTGTAGTGCAGGATAAAAAGGAGTGTAATCCAGGCTATGTGTTACACTCACTAAGGTGTTTCTCTAAGTGTGAGAGGGGATTCCCTTCTCATATATGCGCTTAGATTTTGCAGCCAATGCTTCCTACCGGAGTACGAGGACGGTGCAACAGGTACAAGGCAGGCTCTGACCAGAAAAGCTGGTCAACCCCTTACCGTTTCACTCCTGGAAGCATTGGCTGCAAAATCTAAGCGCATATATGAGAAGGGAATCCCCTCCCATTTTAACTCACACTTCACTTTACACCTCACACTGCACTCTCAGTAAAATACCAGCTCCACTGTAATCAGGCGTCGCAGCACACCCGGGACACATTAGGTGTCACTGGGTGGGCCCGATGATGAAGCATGCCACCAACCAGGTTAGTGGGTGAGGGCTTCATGAACTCACCAACGAGGTGCCCATGACAAATCTAATCAGAGTCCTAACAATATTGGTCATATTTAAGCTAGTCTCTTTTGATAATACATATAAACTACGGGGACTCGGACTAGCTTTCTAGTCCTCTCTCTCTCTCTTGATACGCGCACAATGAGAGATAGACGACACAGATTTTCTGAGCGAAATTCACATTATTTGTGGATGACAAGAATCCATTTTGTGAGGGAAATAAGTATGAACGAGAGGTGACACTACCGAAAAGATTTGAAAGTCTCTATCCTGATTTGACCTGGGCGTCGGAACGGAATAAAAACGACTAGGAAATAGGTCAAGCTCCGGTACGCAATTGGGCTCACAGAGATAATAGACCCTATGTAGATATTGAAATATTTTGGAGACATCGTAACATACAGAGGGCCCGAGCATTTGTAGATACAGGAGTGGAGGCCACTTTAATTTATGGAAACCCAAAGAAATTTAAAGGATACATTTTCACAATTACTGGCTTAGGTGATAAAGAAACTCCCGCAGTGAAAGCTAATGGTGAAATGAAAATAGGTAGAATTCCCCGAAAAGAATATTCTGTCAACAACCAGCTCGCCGCCTTCCTCGAAACCAACAAATCCCTCGACTCTTCACAGTCCGGCTTCCGAGCAAAACACAGCACCGAGACCGCACTCATCGCAGCAACAGACGACATTCGAACTCTACTGGACAATGGAGACACAGTCGCCCTCATCCTCCTCGACCTCTCCGCAGCCTTCGACACAGTTTGTCACAGCACCCTGCTACAACGCCTCAGAAACATCGGAATCCAAGGAAAAGCACTCGAATGGATCACCTCGTTCCTTGCTGGGAGAACCCAGAGAGTCCGCCTCCCACCATTCAAGTCAGAGGCCTCTGAAGTCATTTGTGGCGTGCCACAAGGATCTTCACTCAGCCCCACCCTCTTCAACGTATACATGAGCCCCCTCGCGGCCATCGCACGCCAACACAACCTCAACATCATCTCCTACGCTGATGACACTCAACTGATCCTCTCACTCACCAAAGACCCGAACACCGCCAAAACCAACCTACATGAAGGAATGAAAGAAGTAGCCGAGTGGATGAAGCACAGCCGTCTGAAACTGAATTCAGACAAAACAGAAGTCCTTATCTTAGGTACCTCCCCTCCGCCTGGGACGACTCTTGGTGGCTTGCGGCCCTTGGAAAAGCTCCCATCCCGACGAACCACGCACGGAACCTGGGCGTCATCCTAGACTCCTCACTCTCGATGACCAGACAAGTCAACGCCGTTTCATCATCTTGCTTCAACATTCTCCGCATGCTCAAAAAACATTTCGCTGGATCCCCACCGAAACTAGAAAAACGGTCACCCACGCACTGGTTACAAGCCGACTGGACTACGGAAACACCCTATACGCCGGTACCACCGCAAAAGTCAGAAAATACTCCAACGCATCCAGAACGCAGCAGCCAGACCCATACTAGACATCCCACGTAAAGACCATATTTCTGGTCACCTGAAAGACCTCCACTGGCTCCCCGTCAAAAAACGGATAACATTCCGCCTCCTAACCCACGCACACAAAGCACTTTACGAACTCGGACCCGAATGCCTCAACACACGACTCTCCTTCTACACCCCCTCCCACCAGCTGCGCTCTTCCAAGCAAGCCCTTGCTGCTGTACCTCACATCAACAAAACCACCATGGGAGGAAGATCCTTCTCCTACCTGGCTGCCAAAACATGGAACTCACTGCCCATTCACCTTCGCCTCACTCAGAACCACCTAGCATTCAGAAAGCAACTTAAAACGTGGATATTCGACCAGTAATTCCCCACCCCTCTTCAAGCGCCTTGAGACCCTCTGGGTATGTAGCGCGCTATATAAATTCATTGACTTGACTTGACTTACTAGTAGTACCCCTTCTTGAATATATAATTGGAATTGACATTTTAAAAGGTATGACATTATATTTAGATGACGGATGTTATCGATTTGGAGACAGGAAATACATATCATCAAAGTCTGTGAGAGTTGGTCGTTTGAGAATTCTTCCTGTAAAAATCCCTCAGGCTACAAAAGTAATTTCCAAGAAACAGTATCGCATTCCAGGTGGGTATGAAGAGATCAGTGCTACAATTCAGGATTTAGTGGATGCAGGAGTTATAACTCCGGTTACTTCTGCTTGGAATAATCCCGTATTGCCGGTGCGTAAAAGTGATAATTCTTGGCGCATGACAGTTGATTGTCGCGAATTGAACAAACATACACCCCCTTTGACTGTCCCCGTACCTGACATTATTACTTTATTTGAGAGAATTCAAAAACATTCAGGATCTTGGTGTGCTTCTATTGATATTGCTCACACTTTCTTTTCTATCCCGATTGCCCCTGAGTGCCAAGAACAGTTCAGTTTTACATGGAATGGACGTCAAATGACGTTCAGAAGTCTTCCCCAGGGCTATGTGCATAGTCCTACGATTTGTCACCGGCTGGTGGCAGAACATTTAACTGAAGTACCGAAAAGCTCACAAATACAGGTGTGTCATTACATTGACAACATTTTGATTCAAGGTGAAACACAGGAACAAGTTCAGACCCAATTAGATTTAATCGTAGCTCATTTGCAAAGTAAAGGTTGGGAAATTAATCCAGACAAACTGCAAGGTCCAGCACAAAGTGTAAAATTTTTAGGCATTAATTGGCATGAAGGGAATCGAGAAGTGATTCCCCAGGTAAAACAGAAAATTGCACAATTTGCAGTCCCGCGAAATAGAAAGGAAGCGCAGAGATTTATTGATTTATTTGGCTTTTGGCGTCAACATATCCCACATTTGAGTCAGATATTAGCCCCTTTGTACAAAATTACCCGTAAAAAGAATGTGTTTGAATGGAATAAATCACAGCAAGGTGCGTTTGATTTGGCGAAAGAAGCGTTTCAGCATGCTTTGGATTTGTGGCCTGTACGTGATGGTGATGTGGATTTGAATTTGTCTGTGCAAGGCCCTTATGCGAATTGAAGTCTGTGGCAAAAACAAGGTAAAACAAAAGTACCGTTAGGTTTCTGGACTAAAAAGTTACCTGATGCTGGGGAGCGTTATACACCATTTGAGAAACAGTTACTTGCATGTTATTGGGCTCTGGTGGATACCGAGCAACTGACTTTGGGACATAATGTAATTTTGGACCTTAAATTCCTATTATGCAATGGGTTTTGAGTTCACCAAAAATTCATAGGATTGGACACGCTCTAGAAGCAAGTGTGATTAAATGGAAATGGTATATACAAGACAGAGCACGTAAAGGACCGAAGGGTGTTGCGACGTTACATGAGTAAGTGGCGCTGGCGCCGTTGGGAGAGGCAGAAAGTGATTGCTCCGTACCTATAGTACAGGAATCCCTGTTAAGTGGGGTAAGCCATTTGATGATTTATCCATGGAGGATAGAAAACATGTGTGGTTTACGGATGGTTCAGCGAGGTACATTGGAGAGAAGAGACATTGGAAGGCAGTATCCTACAATCCGATCACACAGAAATTGCTAAGTACCACAGGTGAAGGAAAAAGTTGTCAATTTGCTGAACTATATGCTGTTTATCAAGTTTTGAAACAAGAACTGCCTGGTACATGTCATATGTTTACTGATTCTTGGTCCACTGCTAATGGTCTAGCGATTTGGTTACCCACATGGTATTCCCATGATTGGAAACTGCATTCTAAAGAGCTTTGGGGTAAACATTTATGGCAAGAGATTTGGGAACTACTTCCTCAGAGTATCGTGACAGTTTTTCATGTTGATGCACACACACACGTAGACTCCCTTGACAAACTTTTTCACCAAATTGCAGATGAGAAATCTAAAATTTCTGAGGCAATGGTGGACAATAAAGATTTTGATTTGGCGGGATTGGCGAAATGGGCCCACCAGAAGTCAGGACATTTTGGAGAAAGAATCACTAGCAGGTGGGCTGCTGACCGAGGAATTTATATTCCTCTCAATTTAATTAAAGAAGTTATACTTCATTGCCCCATATAATACTGATACTAATAGAGCGCGAACAGCTACCTCACCTGGAGGTGTCCCATATGTCAGCACTCTAGACAGCGAGAAGTGCCCCAAATTG
Organism: Lissotriton vulgaris; assembly: GCF_964263255.1. Taxonomy (NCBI): domain Eukaryota; kingdom Metazoa; phylum Chordata; class Amphibia; order Caudata; family Salamandridae; genus Lissotriton; species Lissotriton vulgaris. The sequence continues at coordinate 1,331,577,171 of NC_141687.1, forward strand.
TAAGAGGTCAATTACATCGAGGAAAATCCCCTGCACAGATTTGGCAAATAGATTATATAGGTCCTCTTCCCATGAGTAAAAATTGTCAATATGTTTGTACAGTCGTAGACACTTTCAGTGGTCTTTTAGTGGCCTTTCCCTGTAAGAGAGCTAAATACCATTAAAACGTTAGAGTTAATCATGTTGTACTATGGTGTTCCACTTCAAATACAATCTGACAACAACACATCTCATTTTAAAGGCAGATTAGTGCAGGAATTCTGTGTGGAGAACAACATTGAATGGGTGTTTCATATACCTTATTATCCACAGGCAGCAGAACTTGTGGAGTGAATGAATGGTTTGCTGAAAGATCAATTACGTAAGTTATCAAATGACAATTATAAGAACTGGAGAGATCATTTGTTTGATGCATTGTTAATTTTGAACAATCGTCCTTATTTGAATTCTGATTCCCATCAATGCGTTTATTTCCTCCAGCTATTGATGCTAAACCTAACACAGTGGAGAGTACAGTGATGTATTGGGAAATTTCCCTGGAGCCTTGGCTCCATGCAGAGCTACCCAGGTTCTGCAGGCCTGGACCTGCATTCTATAAACACCATTACTTTAAAAAAAGAAGACATTACTATTGTGGAGACCGGCATTGGTGTCCAAATACCCGTTGGAAGTTTTGGATTAATTGCCCCGAGATCTGGCTTGGCTTTAAAAGGTGTCCAGGTGCTCGGAGGTGTGATTGACAGTGATTATCAAGGAGAGATTAAAGTGATCCTGTTAAACAGTGGTGATTCTGATTTACTGATGCACAAAGCAGACCGAGTTGTTCAATTGCTAATTATGCCTGTTTTCAGTGGTGAGATTCAAAAAGGTACTGCCCCAACTCTGTTATCTGTTCGAGGAAAAAAGGGTTTTGGCTCCACTGATAATCCCAGAACGAGAGTGTGGGTTCAGTCACCTAAAAATCCCCCTGAACAGGCCGAAATAATTGCAACTGGTCAGGACAATACTGTCTTAGTGATGAGGCCAGGGCAAGATAGCTGGGAAGCAGTCCCAGCTGATAAATGTTATTTGAAAGAATGAATAATACCTGTATTCGATTTTGTTCTCCTAGACCACCGTTTGGACTGCTGCTGCCGGAAGTGTCGTCGCTGGACTCCTTTTGGCTTGCTGCGCCGTGAGACGGGAGAGCCCCCAGGACTAGAATAATTTCTTGGACCAAAGACGTTGTTCTTCTGCGTTGTGGGATTTTTCATCCAATTTTTGGACATCTCTAGCCAGGAGACTAACTAACTCTAATCACTTCTGTTTGACCCCTATGCACTCAGTGACTGATATTTTAGCGACGTGCTTGGTTGCTGTCCCAGCTTCCATGGAGACACTTGCCCATATTTTTAATTTATCAAATGCTCATCCCAATTAAATTTTTAGTGATTTTGCGGCCTATGATTACTGTGGTCTATGCACAGTTTTGCCTGATTTACAGCCCCCTTTGAATTCCCAAATAATAACCTACAATATTACCGAGGGTGATCTTTGCTTTTTCATGACCAGTGATCCTAAAGTCATAGGCAAGTGCGTTCAATTAAGACTGAAGAATGCCACCTCGTTTACTGCCCATGAAAGAACTCGGGGCCTTATTTATGAAGGCCTTGCGCCGCTGGTGCGCCACTTTTAAAATGGGAAAAAGTGACGCACCGGCGGCGCAAGGCCTTCATAAATAAGGCCCTCTATGTTTTGAAAGACTATCTAAATCATGTACTTCTGTTAGAAATAATATGACTTGTAGGCGTCTTGTAGTTACCCCTAGTCACTATCGTATGGTGCTATTACCTTCTGAATGACTATTTTCATGTGGCAATTTGTCTTGGCCCTATATTCCTGCAAATATTACTGGAGGTCCTTGTGCTATTACCAGATTGAGTTTACTAATGTTTTCTTCACATCCTAATGTAATTTCCCGAACTACACGTGATGCCCCATCCTTGAAAGCCAATTGTGATTTCTCATTACATTTATTCTCTAAATCTGAGTATCTTAGTTTAGCTTTTTCTATTTTAGGTGTTCCTGCATTATCTGTATACAATGCTAAATCAATCAGAAAATTGGCTTGCTGGATGGTGAAGTCTATTAACCATACTTCTGTTTTTTTATCTGACCTATAATTAGATGCTCAAGGTGAGCGTAGAGCCATTTTACAAAATAGAGCTGCAATAGATTACCTTTTACTTAAACATGGTCATGGCTGCTCAGATTTTGAGGGCCTTTGTTGTTTTCATTTATCGGACCATTCCAAATCCATCCAGTCCCAAATTGATAAACTTCATGAATTAACTGAAGAAGTTAGACAACATATAGATCAAGGGTGGTTTGATTGGCTTTTCAATTGGTTGCCCGATTTGCACTCCCTGCGTCAAGTGTTGGGGGGTGTTTTTATTGCTATTTCTATTTTAGTTGCTATTTGCTGTTGCATTCAATGTGTCCCTTCCTTAATTCAAATTTTTAGATCACATACTATGTCTAGGTCTGTTAGTTTTGTTTCTTATTATTCTTCATCAGATGTTCGCTCAGTTTGACAGATGCTAGTCGACAAAAGTCAAGGGTGGAATGTAGTGAACGGATATGTTGTCCTATTTCTGAGTGATGGTGACTTTAGTCTACTACCATCTTAGTATAGTGGATAGATCCCTATTTTCGGCCTATTCTTAGGGTAAGCCTACTGACTTTGGCATAATAACATACCCTTTCATCACTTTCAGGCCTGAAGGCCTATATTAGAGGGTAGATCCTTTATTCCTGACATCATATTACCTATTGGTAGGGCTTCCTCATGTATCTTGATAGAGCTATGCGTCTCTTTCATGTTTTTCGGGCCTATAAGGCCCAAACGAGAGAGACTCCATTTTCCTTTCTGCCTCGGCTGCTCGAGGCACTTGTAGGTCAAGAGTGATGTTTTAGTTATGAGCTGTTGTTCACTGGAGAGGAACCGGTCAGAGCTGGCCCTTATCGGAGGAATGTAAGCAGAGTTCGGGTTTTAGACGAAACAGCAGCTGGCCACTGTGGGAGCGTCGGAGGCCCGGAGCCTAGTACAGGAATCTGGTGGGCGGCAGGTTACTGTCTGGAAATTTCCATGAACGAAGAGCTCTTTATATTATCGAGGTGTAGAGAGGAGAGGTTGGCAGTTGACAGTTGGCAGATGATAGTTGGCAGTTGCAGTCGACAGTTGGAGTTTGGAACGATCGAAGGCTGATGATCTTTTGGAGAGACTGAAGTTACATTGTGAGACAGTCTGTTAGAGCAGTTGGAGAGAGTTAAACGTCGGAGCTAGAATAATCAGAGTGAAGAAGTTAGTTGAACAGATGGTTTCCAGAGAGGTTGAAACTATATCATTAGATTGAATTCTGGAGGTGAAGACAGTTCGTGGGAGAGAGGAAGCTAGTACAAAGTGATCGGTGCAGAGCTGAGGAACAGAGGAGAAGACGAGAGAAGGGTTCCAGTGCTTTGAAGGAGCATAGCGGTGCAGATGTGTATCCGTGGGTGCAGAGTAGAATCTGAGATGAGCCAAGGCACGGACGAGAGCGGGAACCAGATGACAGCTAGAACCGGACTCCGTAATTATAAGGTGAAGTCTGTCCTGCTATTATAGTGCATGAATATACTAACTCTTTCCTTTAGTTTTCAGGCTATGCTTAGACTGTTAGGTAGTATTGTGACTTTATAATATAATGTTTTCTTTGTCTGTCATTGTGTAACAAAGGGACCCCAGTTTGTAACGAACATATATTTGAGTATTGTTTCTATGATAAAGCTAACCTTTCTTTATGGCCAGGTGCCAGCGTATGGAAGGATGGGAGATTCCCTTCCTACAGGTAACTAATGCGGGAGATTGATGTGAGTTTTATGTCAGGGGATAATTCTTAAGTGTAACAATTCGGCAGTTCTTGTGTGAGAGGATCGGATCTCCTATCTATCACATGAGGGATAACAATTTATATAAGATAGAAGATACTCCCAGTAAATATTAGGTATCTAGAAACTTCCCTGTTAGAAACGGGGTCCCTGGCTGGCCAGGGCTCACGCCAAAGTCAGTCAGAGACCACCACTCCTAAGTCAGGGCAAGGGAGTTACACGCCAAGATAACCCCTGCTCACCCTCTAGGTAACGTGGCGCGAGCAGCAAGGCTAAACTTGGAGGCGGTATGAGTTAAGTATTTGCGCACGCACCCCAGCAACAACACCCAAGACCCACCACAAAGGAAACTCCACACAAGGTTATATAAAAAATAGCCTTTGTATTATAGTAAAAACACAGTAGATAACACACACACTTTACAATGTGCCAACAGGCACGGGCAGAATTTACAAGGGATTATGTACAGGACAGGGCCACATGGACCACTGTCAGGGGTAGGCACTTGTTAGAAATAATACTTGTAGGTATAACACTTAGCACATAAATATATAATGATTAGCACCAAAATAGTACATGTAGCACACAACCAGTAATCACTGGTAAAGAGTAAATACCTCCTACGCCACCCTAAACACTGTAGGAAAATCACGCAGGGAACTAGGACCTTAACAGCAGGACCTAAAGAAGGAAAACCATCACCTAAGCAGGTCACTTTTAGCAAAGGGAAGGAAACCTAAACAATCACCTAAGCAGGTCACATTTAGCAAAGGAGATAAAACATAGAATACCTAAGCAGGTCACTTTTAGCAAAGGTAATGGGGCATCAACAATCCTCTAAGCAGGTCACTTTTAGCAAAGGGGATAAAACATAAAATACCTAAGCAGGTCACTTTTAGCAAAGGTAATGGGACATCAACAATCCTCTAAGCAGGTCACATTTAGCAAAGGGGATAAACATAAAATACCTAAGCAGGTCACTTTTAGCAAAGGTAATGGGACATCAACAATTGCACATGAGGCATTAAACACATTCAGAGGTGCAGGTTAGAACATTTGCGCAAGAATCACATCAGCAAGTAACTTACAATGCGCAGGGTGCATGTAGCACAACACTAGAACTTGTCCTTAGGCCAACTGGCCTCACAAGGGGCTGAATGCCCTGAGTCTCAATGTCAGGGGGTCTGCGCAGGCAGCACAAACCACAAGCCTAAACGTAGCAGTTGCCCACAAAGTGCTGGGCAACTGGTGCAGGAAAAGTTAGGGCAACTTTGGAGCCTCGTGGGCTCAAGAACACAGGTGACTGGCACCTAAGAGCTTCAGCGCTCTAAACAAATGAAATGCCCCCAGAGCCTCTCTCAGGGCTCTAAATCAATGTGGCCGGGAGCCTCGTGGGCTCAAAAACAATGTGGGCTGGGGCGGGAGCCTTCTCTCAGGCTCTAAATAACTAAATTGCCCCCAGGAGCCTCGGGGCTCCTATCTAAATTGCAGGCTTCGTTGGAGTCCCTCACGGGGGACTCGGGATCAAATAATGCCCCCAGAGCCTCAATCGGCTCTTCACACTGACGGGGAGGGGTGGGCACCGGCAATGTGCCCCGACGCCCTCCTCCCAGATTCTGCACTGAGCCCCACTCACCGGCTGTCTCGCTGGGGCGGCTTTCCTTTCTGGCAGCGCGGGGCTCCTCTCTCCTCACGGGGAGCCTTGGGCACGGCCGGCTGCCTCTCTTCCTTGCTGCTCGGCTCCGGGGGCGGGACTTCCGGTTCGCCTCTCCCGGGCCGCACAGCAATTGGCTGGCAGGTCCAGCACTTCCGGGTCATCGCAGGCAGCGCGGCGGCCCGGCGGGGGCTGCACACACTCCTGGGCTGCGGCAGTGATCACGGGGCAATGCCGGGTGGGCTCCGGCTTGAAATAATTAAAAATCCAAGAACGGGGCAATGCCAGGTGGGCTCCGGCTTCTAAATAAAGATAAAGCGAGGTAGGCCCTCGCTATGCCGAAAATCGGCAAAACCAAACGGGCAGATGCCGGGTGGGCACCGGCTGCACAAAGAGCGCTCCCCAGCGCTCAGGGACAAAGCACACGGCACAAATGCGGCGTGGGCAGCCGTGAAAGTCAAATAAAGCGCTCCACAGCGCTAGCAGGCAATTAAGCGCTCCCAAGCGCTAGGGGCGTGAAATAAAGCGCTCTCCAGCGCTATGGGCAAAAGCAAAAGCTCCAGCAGGGTCTGGAGGCAGACAGAGGGGCAAGGCAGGGCCAGAGCCAGCACACTGGGTCTCCAGGCAGGGAGACAAGCCAAGTGGCGGTCCTCTTGGCCCCAGCAGCAGCAGCAGCCCCCTCTAGCAAGGATCCAAAAGAAGAACCAAATAGTATGGGGACACAGCCCCTTCTTATACAGTAAATTCCTTTGTCTGTGGGTGCAGGGTGGGGGAAAAACAGTCGCAGCTGGTTTTGAAGTACCCTTGATAGCTCAACCACCCATTTCATTCACTGGCAGGGCTAGGGACATCAGTCGCACTACAGGGGGTGGAGCCAGCATTGTGTGGGGAAAGTCCAGGCCCATCAGGGACCAGGTGCACTCCTCCCCAGCCATCAACATGCTAATCTCACACTCACCACCGGGCAGACCCATCCAGCCTTCCTGGAGCCAGGCTCACCAGCCAGCTCCAGCCAATCACACGACAGGCATATTTTACATTAATATGCCAAGTCCTAGAAGTGGCATTTCTACACATGACACACTCATGCCACATACACCATTGCGAAGCATTCATTCTCACGAGCTCGCACATACCAAATTCGAACCTGTACACCCCACGCATCAGGAACTACTAGGGACACAGACATTCCCCATGCATTCCTATGGGAGAGCAGGCCAGCCTAACTACATGCACGCACTTTACTCTGGGACACAGGGAAAAAGTGCGCACAGACCAGAGAATCATTACTACAGATCACAGATCTAAAGCAAAAAGATTAGGGGTGAACCTGCCTTAAGGGCCAAGTCCAACATTCCCCAATAGAGAGAGAAGAAGGTATTTATAGGACAGTGAGATCGCTCAAGATAGGGCGTTATTGAGAGCACCAATTGGGATTGGTGTGTAGTGAGATCGCTCAAGATAGGGCGTTAATGAGAGCACCAATTGGGGATGGTGTGTAGTGAGATCGCTCAAGATAGGGCGTTAATGAGAGCACCAATTGTGATTGGTGTGTAGTGAGATTGCTCAAGATAGGGTGTTAATGAGAACACTAATTGTGGTTGGTGTGGTAGAGTGAGCTGCTCTCCACTATGAGAAGGAGGGTAGAATAGTCCGGGCCAGATTTTCGTGGGGCTATAAGGTAAGATCATAGGATGAGACATGGAATTCCGTAGTTATTAGTGACCATTCTTAGTAATCCCTTAGATCTAGCAGTGTTTTTGATGTTATAAGCTTGTATATTGCGAGTGCCCCATTCCCGGGTAAGTACTCAGGAACCATTGTAAATAGCGTCTGGGAAGGGATGGTGTTACGTTTTGGCCGGGTTGGTTGTATCTAGGTGAGTGGGTGATTCTTGGTCTGAGAATCCGGTCATTACAATGGCTTATATTGCTATGTAACGCTTTCACATCAAATGTCACAAATATGTATTTTTTATAAGAATGTTATTGAATGTATACAAATGAACAACAAAATCACGAAAAGTGCAATAATTGTTGCAGTACAAAAGTGGCGAGGTATATATGTATACATTGCACAGGAAGGTCACACAGGCAATCAGGAATTATGAGTATTTATTCTGTAATATCATCCAGGGGTTTAGTGCGGTGCAGAAAGAGACTGGGGTAGAGACTGCATTGTGCAGGAGATAAGATCTATATGGGGTTCAAATGTCTCTCAGGGCCGCGGGATGAGACAGCCCTGCATAGCGCTCAGCCATGTCCTCACAGAAAGACGCGGCCTGCAGCCAAGTATCGGCTGCTGGAAATCTCTTTTGTATCCAAACAATGGCCACACATATCTTTGCTAGTACAGAGGATGGCTGCCCGCTGGAAGAGCCGGGTAAAACCTAGCAAAGCCATCTAGGGCGATGGAGTGAAGCGGATGGCGGGTCTCAAGTATATCAACTGTAATTGCGAAGACTTCCTACCAGCATTTTGCAATGAAAGGGAAGGACCAGGGGCCATATGTATCAAGCCTTTTTACCATTTGCAAATGGGCAGATTATCAGAATCAGCCCGTTTGCGAATTGGAAAAAGCCTTTTGGGCAGTATCATCCCAAAAGGCCATTGCAAAATAGAGAATTGCAAAATTTGTGATCGCTATTTTGCAAATGCAATTAAGGAATTGCCCATTGCGATTCCTTAAATGCAATTCTGAAAGCACCAGAGATTTGCTATTTGGCCTTAAGGAATTGCAAATTACCACCAACTTGAAGTTGGTGGTAATTTGCGAATTTCTTTAAAAAAGCACTTTTTGATTTTTTTAAAGTGCCATATGTCGAACATACATACCCTTAGGGCATGTATGTGCGCAAAATGTGCACACATGCATATTTCAGGGATGCAACAGGGTGTCCTTTTGGCACCCTTGCAACCTTGAAATTGCATTCTCAATTTGCGATTCTCTAATTGGTAATCGCAAATTGCTAATGTCTTCCCATTCATTCCTGTGGGCCTCCTAGCCCATGGGAATGAATAGGAAGGTATTCCTTATTTGCGAATCTCAATTTGCAATTCACAAATAAGGAATATGTAGGATTCGCAAAAAATTTTGCAAATCCTACATACATTGCATTTTACGATTCTCTAATTGCGATTCGCTAAAAATCGCAATTTGAGAATCGCAAAACTCTCTTTTGATACATATGGCCCCAGGACATGTGTAGAAAATCAGCTGCATCCAAGTTACACTTCATACATTTATTGTTGTCAGGAGCGGGGTAGAGTGCATTGGGATAGAGTAGAGTGATGCAGAGTAGAGTAGAAAGGCATAGAGTGAAGAGGCGTAGAGTGCAGTGGTGCACAGTAGATTAGAGTGGCATAGCGTGCAGTAGAGTGGCATAGAGTGGAGCAGAGTAAAGTGCAGGAGCTGTAAGTAATGTGGCTTAGAGTAGAGTGCATAGAGTTCAGTGCTGCAGAGTAGCGTGCCGTAGAGTGCAGTGGTGTAGAGCAGAGTGGCGTAGAGTGCATTGGTGTATAGTGCAGAGCAGTGGCGTAGCTAGGGGGGGGCGGTCTGCCCCAGGCGGCACTATTTTTGAGGCGGCCGGGGCCGCACGGCACCGGAGGCCCGTTGCGGCCGCCTTCATAATTTATTTGGGAATGAACACAGTGTCCCCAAATAAATTATAAAGGCGGCCGCGTCTACGCCAGTTGTTAGCAATTCCCGCGCCACCTGTGTGCGCCCCGGGCCGCAGAAGACTTCACTTGCGAGCAGCAGCAGCTCTACAGTTAAATATCTGCTCTGACTCTAGTCATACAATGTTACATTATCTGCCCTGCTTCCAGCGAAATTCCAGCCGGCTGCACGGCTAGTGTCATTCACATTGAGCCATTCTGACTGCAGCCCAAATAATTCCGACACCCCGCAGTAATCATATTTTTTTTAATGTGACCAACAACATCCACACAATCGGTAGCTAACCCGACCTGACCCCAACAAGCACAGGAACTGCGCAGTGACTTCTAGATCCCAGAACACACTCGGCTGCTGAAATTTCATGCAGCTAGAGTGGTTGTGTTCACGAGGAGGCCGGGCCCGTACCAGTTTGCAGCTGCTGAAGCTCACCTCTCAAAGTAAGTAGAGTGAGATTTCCTCACTCTTCTAAAATGTGGTTTCAATTATATTATATCATGTGGGTTATCTTTGCCTGCCTGTCCTGCGTTTACAGCTGAAGACTAAGTGCAAGTACTTCTTTTTCAGCTGCGACATCATCTGTACCATACTGGTGGCTGCGCGCTGACTTGTACGATTTCAGCTCTCGGGGTGAATGATTTAGGGTCGAGTCATTATTTAAATAAAGATTGACAATAGCGTGCACCTTGGTTGTGACCTATGTATGTTTTGCGCCTCAGCCTGAGGCTTCGATGCTCGGCTGTCGAGTCGGATAGTCAGCAGACTGTTGACTATTTCATTTTAATTACTTCAGCAGCTTACGAGGAAGATCCATGTTGTTGGGGCCTCACATCCTATTTTGGCCGGGTCCCACGTGGGTCAGAGTAGCCTACAGTGCACATTTGCTCTGCATCTGATTGATTGCCAGGGAGTACCCAGAGGGGCCCAGTTGGCAAAGGCTGGCTAAAGCAGGGTCTGTTACTTAATTGTTTACCGGCCCACTCTGCTGGGGCACACCTGTAGGGTCACGCTGTGACCAGGTGCCCGAGTTGAAAAGACAGCATTGCGCTACTGCACTCTGCTCTGCACCACAGACCATGTCGATTTAAGGCTCAAGCATGAGCGTGTTATAAAAAAAATGTCTCTGTAAAGTGTATATAGGGACTTTACTTTCTGTCTTCACTTTATTTATGAGCCAGTTATTAACTTCGCAGCTCCAGAACACTGCAAAGTGTTTTTATTTTTAATGTTTAAAATATGCGCTTATGAGGGGAAAAATATCGACTTTCAGGGTTTCTCAGAATTTTTGTAACAGCCAGGACAATAAAATACTTGTCATGCCAGTAAAAAAGAGCCTGAAAGTAAGTGACTATTCTGCAGCAGATCACATGTAGTTCCTACTGTACCAGATAGCAATAGTGAAGGCAGTAATCCTTGTTATTGGCAGAAGGGTAAATGGGCACACTGATCAGCATTTGCTGCTGCTTTTGGGCCAGTCCAGGCCTGGTTGTATCTTTTTGTTATTATGGTGGGGAGTAGGGTTTACATTACTTTTCAGGTTACATTTGTGTCAAAGGGTGGCTGGCTCTCTGTGCCACCTGACACCAAGTGCTACAATGTGACCTATCCGTAGCTGCTTCCTGTTGTGTGCTTCATGCGAATTGTAACAGTGGGAATCCTGATTTGTTAATCCTAAATACTTTGGAATCTGAGATTAATAGTTTTGTCCTTTCCTATAATAATGCCTGGGCATACAAACCCCAGAATACAAAGAACACCAAGGTATAAAAAGCAGACATTTGGTGATCAATAGGAAACTTTAATTTCAGGTGCTCTGCAGACGTTTCAAGATCTGTTTAGAGTTTCTCACAGCTCAAAAGAGTATAATTTGTAATATTTATCCGTTCCCATGGACTTCATTGCTTGGTTTTGCTTGCGAGAAATTGTCACTCATAATCATTGAAATGTCACTCATATAATTGCACTGAAATTTAAAAAATGTCACACATAGCAATCTGAAACCTTGGCAGCTATGACGGCCCTGTAGTGACATTTTGACTAGCCCTCGGCATTAGAACGTAGCAGTGACTTGTTATGTGCTTCACCGCTACGCTCTTGTGAGGAGTCAATTCTGGCCTGGTTCTTGCAGCTTTGGGTGTCGTTTTGCTGGCTCTCTGGACTGAGAGTCTGACTGCTGCACAGCAGACTCAGTATTAGAGGCTCAAAGTTCGAACAGAACCACCCCTTCCTGCCATAGAGACCCTGCCTGGAGCTAGTGAGGTAAGAGGAGAGCAGCAGCAGGTTCAGGTGACTGAGTCTGTGGCTCATCCATAGCTGACAAGGTTTCAGATTGCTATGTGTGGCACTTTCAGAATGTCATTGTAATTATGAGTGACTTTTCAACGTCTAGGAGTCACACTTTCTCACAGGCAAAAATTAAAATCACTCAATAAAGATGAAGGAAAGTCATATGAATACCAGAAATTACACCCATCTTTCAAAGTGCTCACCGTCCTTTTTCCCCAGCACTCCTTCCCCCCCCCCCCCCCCCCCGCCCAAACCACAAGGTGCGGCAATCTGAGGGATAGCCCCGGGCGCCACAAGCTCTAGCTACCCCCCTGGTGCAGAGGCGTACAGTGGTGCAGAATAAAGTGACGTAGAATGCAATGGTGTAGAGTAGAGTGGCGCAGAGTAGAATGGCATAGACTTCAGTGGCAGAGACTGCAGTGCTGCAGAGTAGAGTTTTGTAGAGTGCAGTGGTATAGAGTAGAGTAGCATGGAGTGCATTGGTGCAGAGTGCGGTGGTATATAGTGGTACAGAGTAAAGTGACGTAGAGGGCAATGATGTAGAATGGAGTGGCATAGAAAGCAGTGGCACCGAGGAGAGTATTGTAGCGTACAGTACAGTGGTGCAGAGTAGATTGGCATAGAGTGCAGTTGCATAGAGTGTATTGGTTTTGAGTAAAGTGGTGTAGAGTGCAGTGGCATAGAGTGCAGTGGCATAAAGTGTAGTGGCATAGAGGGCAGTTTCATAGAGTAGCTTTAAGTGGATTGGCATAGAGAACAGTGACATAGAGTGAAGTGATGTAGAGTTTAGTAGCATAGAGTTCTGTGGCATAGAATGCAGTGGCCTAGAGTGGCATAAAATAGAGTGGCAGAGAGTGCAGTGTTGCAGAGTATACTATTGTAGAGTACAGTGGTGTATAGTAGAGTGGCGTGGAAAGCATTGGCAAAGGGGGCACTTGCTCAAATAGAGTGGCATAAAAGTGCAGTGACGCAGAGTAGAACAGAGTGGCGTAGAGAGTAATGACAGAGTACAATGCATAGAGTACAATGGCATAGACTGTAGTGGTGCAGGGCGCAGTGGTTATGAGTAGATGGCGTTGAGTGCAATGGTTTTGAGTAAAGCGGTGTAGAGTGCATTGGCATGGAGTGCAGTTGCGTACAGTGGTGTAGAGTGCAGTGGTGCAGAGTAGATTAGAGTGGCGTACAGGGGAGTGGCAAAGAGAGCACAGGTGTACAGTGGAATGGTACAGAATGGAGTGCATTGGCGTAGAGCGTGGTGGCTTAGAATGCAGTGTTGCAGAGTAGGGTGGCATAAAGTGAAACGGCTCAGAGTGGTGTAGAGTGCAGTGGTGGAAAGTGCAGTGGTGGATGGTAGTAGTGTAGGGTAGAGTACATTGGCATAGAGTAGAGTGGAGTGGTGTAGAGTAGAGAGATAATAAAGTGAGTGGTGCAAAGAAGAGCACAGTGACACAATGTGGTGTGGAGTGGTGCAGAATAGAGTGCAGTGGTGTGGAGTGGAGTGGTACAGAGTAGATTGGAGTGGTAAAATGTGGAGCCTGCATGGGATGGTAGCATACTGCCATTACTGACAAAACATCTTCAAATGAAATGACCATTCCATTTGCACTCACATACAGTTTTCCTGATAAAAGTATACAGCGCACATACGATAATGTGTGGAAATGTCATCACCTAATGTATTGATTTGATCGTCAGCACAGGTTATTTATGGCCATTTAAATTTTGTTCTGTGTCAGAAAAACAACAAAAACATATCGTACAGCCTTCCTAAAGCAGCCCCTAGGAGCCAGTATTATTGTCACATAAATCCTCTCGCTTGAAGTCAGAGAAAGAAAAGTAAACACCAAGTTCCCTGGAAGACACAACCTAACGTCTGACTTCTGTCTTTGAATGCACAGCGAATGTGATATGGTAAGAACATGATTTAAAGACATGTTTACAGAAATCATGTTAATGGAAGAATACAGTAAACAGGGTTTGGGCAACGGGAGGGACACACTCAAGCTGGACAGCCTAAAGCAAATTAAGCCAGCCTTTTCTAAGGCCCTCTTACTTTCGCGCCCACCGGCAGTCTTGGATCTTGAAGGAGCGGTTGAGAGCTTTACCTCCTAGATTAGCCAAGGGAGTGACGCTGCTTCTAAATTTCGATCAAACAAACGTCCGAGACAATCTCCATCTAAACCTTGGTACTCGGACTCTCTTAGGGTCGTCAAAGTCAGTTGCAAAAAACTCGAACTTTGATGGCGTCGTGAATACTGCCCCCTGGCCAAATCTGCTCTCCGTGAAGCCCAGAGCAACTACTATGCAGCCATTAGGGAGGCAAAGAGTAGCTTCTATGCGGAGCGGATCGCCAAGACCAACAACAATAGTAAGGAGATTTCCTCCATTATTAGAAGCTTTCTAACTCCTTGCGCCGAACAATTAGCCCCTCCAACTTCATCACAATGGTGTGAGGAGCTGTCTTCCTTCTTTATCGACAAAATACAGTCTATCCAAGACAGCTTGTGGACAGGGCTTCGGGAGCCAAGGAACTCTTTCTCGCTGCTCCCCTTAGTCCCCAACCTTTCAGCACCTCCTTTTACGAAGTTTTTGCCTATAGCTGAATCTGATATATTGGCCATTCTTGGATCTCTCAAATCAGGTTCCCCAACTGATCCCTGCCCAGCCAGAGTCCTGGCTGGGGTGGCCGAGGTGGTCTGTCCTGAGGTTACTTCAATTATTAATCTTTCCTTACAGACTGCTACAGTTCCTCTGACTTGGAAACAGGCTAAGCTCCTGCCACTTTTAAAAAAGACCTCCTTGGATCCACTCAAACCCACTAGCTATTGCCCCATTTCTCTCCTCCCGGCATTGTCCAAGGTTTGGGAAAAAGCGGTCTTCCGAAAGCTTGAGACTTATGTGGAAGCATCCGGTGTTTTACACCCGGCTCAATCTGGCTTCAGGGTATCATATAGCATGGAAACGGCTCTGGTGGAAATGGCTGAGGCGATAATGGAATGTCTGGACGCGGGCGGCAGAGCAGCCTTGGTGCTTATCGATCTCTATGCCGCCTTCGATACGGTGCCCCATCAATTACTTCTCACACGGCTCTCTGACATTGGCATCGTCAGTTTGACTTGGGACTGGCTGAAATCTTTTCTGAAAGAACGCTCCCAGCTGGTCTGGATGCCACCCTTTTCATCAGCTGCCAGGAAAGTAGCTACGGGAGTCCCTCAGGGCTCCACTTTGAGCCCTCTGCTCTTTAATATTTATCTGACTCCGCTGATCTTTCTGGCGGAGGAGTTAGGAGCAAAAATAATAGCCTATGCCGATGACACCCAGCTGCTTTTCACCTGGAAACACTCTGATCTGTCGACCGAAGCGGCCCAGAGATGTCTTTCATCGGTGTTTAAATGGCTTGCACTCGCTCAACTGAAGTGCAACGAGCACAAGTCGGAGGTCCTCTTGTATGGCCAATTTCCCCCTGCCTTTAGAGAATCTTTGTGGCCTCCTGACTTTCTCCAACCAAACTCTGCTGGCACCCCAGCTAAGAACTTGGGGAAATGGTTTGGAGAAGACCTTCGTTTCTCGACGCAAATTAAGAAACTCACCGGAGTGTGTTTTGGCATCCTTAAATCTCTAAGACGATTCTTTCCTTTGCTCCCTGGGCCTGCCAAAGAAACTGTCACCCGAGCGCTTTTCCTCTCCCGCATTGACTACGCCAACGCTCTGTACTTTAGCATCCCAGGCTATCTGGTTAAAAAACCTCAGACCATACAGAATGCCGCGGCCAGACTCCTGTTCAACATCTCTAGAAGATCAAGTGCAAGACAGCACCTTTGTGATCTGCACTGGCTCCCTGTGGTATACAGAGTGCAATTTAAAGCTCTCACTCTGGCCCACAGAGCCCTGCACGGCCAGGGTCCTTTGTACTTGACGAAGAGCTTTGCGTTTTATGCTCCAAGCCGGGTGCTGCGCTCAGCTTCACAACACCGGCTGGTGATTCCTAGATTTCGAAGAATACGGCTTGTCGGACAGTCCTTTTCTGTGAAAACAGCTAAAGCATGGAATTCCCTTCCCCTGGATATACGCAATATCCATGACTTTATGTTATTTAAAAAACAACTCAAAACCTTCTTCTTTAACCTTCCAGCTTAAACTTCATTACCCTGCCAGGATTCGGTAACTCTGCGCGCCAGGATACTCTTGAGTAATTGTGCGCGTTACAAAACGCTTATAACATACCATAACAAATAGAAAGCTAGAAAATTTGAGTTTCAAGCCTCAAAGCAAATGGTAAGCAACAGGTGGAAAATTGAGATGTAGTAAAGTAGCTCAAGCAGGCCCCTCCATTTGTGGGGACTAAACAAGGGCAATCTCCGCCCGCAGGGATCAGAGCATCACCCTGCCCTGAGCACCCCTCCAAGCAGTAAATAACAGCCCCAAAGAGCACACGGGACAGTCCATGAAAGCGATGTGACCCGCAGGGTAGAGGGACTGTTAGCTCTTAACCACTAGGCAGCAGACCAGGCCACCAGGGTACAAGTGGGAACAGTGCACAGGGGGCTATGTGACCTGCTGTGGTAAAGACCAAGTTTAGGAAAGTAGGATCTGCTTCTAATGGTTACTCCCACTTTTTGTTTGATGGTATACTGTTTTTGACTACTCTGACTGGGATCCTACTAATAAGGACCCCAGTCTATCTGCTTTCTCCCTAAAATGATATGTCATGTACTTAGGTACACTCCAGATTGGATACTGGGGTACCCTTGTCAGTCCCTAGTATATGGTACACATGTACCAAGGGCATAGGTACCCCAGAGGCCTCCCATGGACTTACACATGTGTTATGCCACCCATGAGAGGCCCTGCAAAATGGAACTACAGGCCTGCCATTGCAGCCTGCGTAAGATGGTGCATGCACCATTTACTCTATATATAGGTTTACTATATCTACAGGTCACTACACTCAAAACTTATCAGTCACCCCTATAGCAGGCCTTGACAATCCTGAAGACAGGGGGCTGGGTTTTACATGAGAGGGTGCCCCTGCATGAGCAGAGCCCCTCTCCAGCCATCGGAGACCATTCTCCTGGGTTGTCGGTGACGCAGCCAGACATATAGGTAGAGGTGCATTATATGCTCGCGTAAAATGCTATCTTGAAAACGGCCACAACAAACATGTCGTGTTTGGTATCAAACATACCTTGGAATCATACCTCCACACCGCTAACCGGTCTGGGAGGTATGATTCCATCTTTCTGAAGCGAGCTTCGTGGGGTCACTGGTCTTTCCTGACCCGGGCAGCACAAAATGGTTGCTGCAGACCAGAGACACATTTCTGCCCTCCTGCTGCTTAGCCAAGCTTGATCAGGGGAAGGCAGGCCAATAGGCATCCTGTCACAGGGAGGTGTGACCAGCTCCCAGATAGGATTTAGTGTATTGGGGCTGGGTGGTGCACTCCCAAAGTGCCTGAAAGTCTGTATTTGGGGCACACTTGGTGTCCCTGTGCATAGTCCAGTTCAAACCAGTCCTGGGAGCTGTTGGCTCCTGCTCTGGCACGAAACTGGACAAAGGACATGGGAGTATCCTCCCCACTGTCCTGAACTTCCCCTGGGAGGGTCCCCTGAATCTGTCCAACCCTTTCCCGTGGGTCAAGAAACCACTGAACTTCGACCGTCTGGACACTCTGGACTTTGCTGGACTTCGACTGGGTCCGACTTCATCTCCCTCTCCGTCCAAAGCATCGTCTGTACCTGTGCACCATACAGGCTCTGTGCAGAACCTGTGGAGCATCAAGGAAATCTAAAGTATCTCCATTGGGGTGAAGGAGTCACTTTCCTGCATTTGCAGGCATCGTAATGCAACTGACTGGTCTGCTTATCCTCAGCTCCTGCAGATTCTTGAGAACCAGCAACAGAGGAGGTGGGTTCCTATCAGTGGCGGCTGGTGGATTTTCAAAGTGGTGGGGCGAAAAGTTCTGTACTATTCAGTGGCGGCTGGTAGATTTTCAAAGTGGTGACATGCTCCTATCACTCGAGAGTACTGCTCTGCTTCCGGAGATGTGTACCTGCCCCATAGAATAATACTGTGCGTGCCCCATGAGACGTACACTGCCTGCCCCTCAGAGACTTCTACTGGCTCTCTCTCGGCCCCAGAGGTGTTTTGCTCTGCTCCTACCCATGAGGTCACCATACCCTTTAGGGGGCTCCGCGCCAGTCACCTTTGTGCTCTACTCTAATCCCAGAGAGCTCTCCCTGCCCCCGACCTCCGGACAGTTTTGTCCTACTTCCATGGGCGCTGCCTGTTCCCCAGGGTGATCTGAACCTAATCTGCAAGAGTTTTGCTTCTATTCAGGACGGCCCTGCCCTCCTTCACTATTCGGATGACTTCCCAGAGCTCTGTTTCTACCCCTCACCGCTGAAGTGCCATTCATTCACCCCTGTCCCCACCCCACGGCGTGCACACCGAGAGCTCTCGTGCTCAGCACACTGCAGTCCCGGCCGTGCGTGCAGGTAGTTGTTTCCAGCGGGGAGAGGGGAGTGTTGTAAATGTGGTCTGACACACCCCCCTCC
This sequence comes from Lissotriton vulgaris, assembly GCF_964263255.1. Lineage (NCBI taxonomy): Eukaryota > Metazoa > Chordata > Amphibia > Caudata > Salamandridae > Lissotriton > Lissotriton vulgaris. The sequence goes on from NC_141687.1 coordinate 1,331,595,246, forward strand.
TTGCCTCCCGCACTCAGCTCTAGAGCTCGCAGTCGCAAACCCTGCTAGCCCGTATTATATAACTGTACTCTCGCATTCTGGTACTGTTGTGCCACCTCAGAACGCCCTTCATCATAAAAACATAATAAGTCACCCATCCTATACCCAGTATATGTTGCTCCGACAGTACTAAAGTACACCGAATATTAAAAGTTTATTTCCGCAGAATTCATTAAACTAATGTCAGCAAACATACACAATGATTGACAGTTCACCATTTCTTCCATCCTAACACGTGAAAGACTTCACCTCGACGTGTTTCAGTCTGTTTGTCCCATTTGTTACCTCATCATTTTATACAATTGAACAAACGAAACAAAGCAGTGTCCTATTCAGCAAGCATCCTGTGTTGCCTTACTCTGTGGAACAATCTCGATTCCTCACTGGTTAATTTGGGGCCCTTTTGATTCTGGCGTGTGTGTGTCGATGTTTTCGTGCGGGCAGAACTGAAACAGTGTACAGATAGCCTCGGTTTATTTCTAGACAGTCACGGCTCGCTCACAGGGGGGTGGGGATAAATAAAATAAAAAACTTACCTTGTCTTCACTTGACCGGGTCCGCACCATCTCTGCTCTGGGGTCCCGTTGGCGCCTAGACTGATGGCTGCCAACTTGCCGATGACGAGAGACAGTAGTAGCCAATCCTGATGCTGCTCTCTTTAGAGGAGAGCTGCTCTCTAAAGAAAGTAGCATCAGGATTGGGCTGAGCATTAAAAAAACGTCGTTCGTTTTTTCAGCAATGGGGTACGTTGCATTAGGCAGGCAAACCCCTAATCGGTGGTTTTTTTTAAAACCACATAGTTATCTAGTTAAAGAAGCCCTGCCGGGCAAACACCACATGCGCAGTGAGTGCGCACTGTGCCGGCACAGAGTCAGTCCAGCGCCACCCAGTGTCAGACAGTGCATACTGTCCAAGTCCATGACACACACCACGGCCGCAGGGCAATAATTATCGGGCAATTTATTCGAGCGGCGCGTTAATTTATAAAACTTTTACTAACGCGCCGCTCGAATAAATTGCCTGATAATTATAGGTGGGGCAACGCCCAAACGCCCTAATGGTAAAACCGCCACTGGTTCCTATGTTCCTTGAGGTTGAGCTGCCCTCTCACCGACTTTGAAGCCAGTATCCCTCGTAGGGACCGCATAACTCCCCTGTGCACCGCATACTTTTGCAATTGCATATGCTTGTTGGCATTCCCCAACTAAGTGCATTGGGATATTGATAGCACAACCTCTGCGCACATTTCGTACAAAGGACTTTGGCTTCTTGGCACTCTGTGCCCTGCAAGCTGTTATTTTGTGAAACTGCTAGAGGCCCCCTTGCAACTCCTGTGCCTTCAGCCTGTGGGTCCATTTGAGGGACAACACTGATTTTCTTGGGCTCCCCTGGTTGCTCCAGGCCTTCCTTGACTCCCCTTGCTTTGGTGAGTCTCTTGATCCTTGCTGGGCCAGACCGTGACCTTCCTCATGGGTTGCAGCTGCCAAGGCTTGTTGGTGTTCCCGCTGGACACCGAACCCTCAGCACTCAACATACTTTGTGGGACAACTCGCATCTGGCTCCTGGTTGTCCTCGACATCTCCTGGTCCCCGTGGCTGTAGAGTCAAGGTCTCCTCCTTCGCACCTGAAGCACCCAACATCAGTGGGCATTCGTCTACCGAGCCCCTGGTCACTCCTGAGTGACCCAGACTCTGTCACCTCTGCTTTCAGGTTCCTTCCTTCATGAATCCACCTGTGGGTTCCACCGGACACTCTTCTTCTTTCCAGCGGTGGCATTTCTTTGAAGACTCCCATAGGGAACAACAGCGGTTTCCGATGCCACTTCAACCCTTTGCACTAGGCTTCCCTGGGATAGGTAAGTCTGGTACTTCAGTATCCAAGGGCGGGGTGTCCTTCCAACCTTCTATGTTCTACAGGGTTTTTTTCATAATCCACTGGGAAGGGTCCTTAAACACAAAACTGCAACCGCGACTCTCCCATTGACTAGTACGTAGAAGGCAGTTGTGTTCTCACACAGCACCCGTCCTCCATGGGGTCCCTACTTACTCACCTTGGGTGGTTCCTTGGGGTCCCAGCGATTCTACAACCTCTAGACACTATCTTGACTCGTGTCGTGGTTCTAATACCACTATTTTAGTATATAGGGGCTCATTAGGATGGCGGACGGACCTGCGTCCGTCCGCCACCCCAGAGTAGGAGGGACCGTCTGCAGGGGCAGCGGAGGTCCCTCCGTGCAGATTAGGATGTGACCGCCACCCTGGCGGTCACATCCTGTATATTTAACATTGCGGCGGGTGCTGCTTGAAGCAGCACACGCCACAATGTTAAATAAGCCATGTTTTCCTTTGCGTGCATGAAGTTGCAGGCACCACGTGGTGCCTGCCGCTTCGTGCATGCAAAGTCAGGGGGGTACCATAGGTAGCCCCCATGTGCACCCACCACACCCCCTTCACCCCTGGGGGCCCACAACGGGCCCCCAAAGAAAAGTCTGTAGGTCTTTCCATGGCGGAAATGCCGCCGTGGAAAGGCATAGGACCGCCGCCATCCTAATATGGCTGGCGGTGTCTGATAGACAACGCCAGCCATGTTAGAGCTTTTCCGCCGCGGTCGGAAGGCGACCGGGAAAAGCGGCGGACGGAAAAAAGATCCCCCAGCCATCCTAATCTGGTGGGGGGTCTTTTTTCTGTCCGCAGTGGTTAATCCGCATCCTCTGGGCCGGCGGTGGCTTCCGCCAGCCCGCAGGATGCGGATTAACCGCAATCCTAATGAGCCCCATAGTTTGGTCTCCCCTTGGAGCCCACTGTGTATTAATGCTACTTACGTTTGTTTCTGTGCTACAGTATTGTGTGCTTTGTTTTTATCTACGTGAAACAGATACTGTGAGGTATTTAAGGTGCGTTATAATAATAAATACATATTTTTATAACTACTGTGTGGTTCTCCTTTCATTTAACCAATACATCAAGTTTGTATTCTGGTAAAACAATCTGCTTAACATTCTTTCAAGACTAAGCCTGAAGGCTGCTCTCCACAGCTACCACTTGGATAGCTTTGTAAGGTTATCTTTGACCTCCTAAATCACCATAAGGATTGATTGGACTGGTGCAAGGTGCCCACTTTAATTAGTGGACATCATATACCAGGCCAACTTCTCACACCAAGAGAATCCAAGCTAACAGCTAGGGGCATCCCTCATGGCGGTGATGCGACCCAGCGGATTTAAAGGGCACCAAGGGGCTTACAGGACATTAAGGGGTCGATTCTGATCCTGGTAAAAAAACGTCCGTACGATTCGTATCCGGAGCCCTCTCCATACGAATTGTACCCGTCCGTCCGAGTCGCGTAGTACGATCCGTGTTTCGTGAATCTGTCTGAATCGTCGCGATCAGTACGTATTGCAAGGCTGAAACCGTGAACCGTACGACTCGTACAAATGCCGTACAACCCGGCGAGTACGATCCGGAACGGGGTATGAGAACGCGATTCGTACGACCCACGTCAGGGAAGGGCAATTCGTACGGAAAAGTACACAATCACATACACACCGTACGGTCCGTACCCCCCATGATCACGGGGTATGGTGCGTACCCCTGTGATCATGGGGGTACGCATCGTACCCCTGCGATTGCAGTGTGTACGCACCGTACACCCTGCGAACAATGGGTACGGTCCGTACAACCCATGATCGCGGGGTACGGTGCGTACACCCCATGATCGCAGGGGTACGCACCGTACCCCTGGGCTCATGGGGCATACGCACCATACCCAGGGGGCCATTCCGTACCTGTTTCAAGGTGAACTCTGCTTTTAGGGCTGTTTTCTGCTCTTGTAGGAAAAGGGTCGTACGGTGCGTACCCGACACGAATGGTACTTGCTGGGTCGGAAAAACCAGCCGCGAACCATACGGATGTCTCGTATAGCGGGTTCCGAAGGAAGAATCGTACGGGGATTTCATTCGTACGGTCTCTGTACGATTCGTACGAAGTCCAGCTCCTGGTACGAATCGTACTTCCTCGTACGTACGGGGGACGTTGCAGGGTTCAACTCGTACGGGAAAAACGCTCCGAACGGCTATTCAGAGCATTTTTCCCGAATCGGAATCGACCCCTAAATGTATGTTTGATTAATTAATAATCAGTTGATAATTTATATTAATTAATTTATTGTAAATTAATTATAGAAATTGTGTACATAATTTAGGTGTGGGTTGTGGGGTTTATAGGGGTAAAGGGTGGGAAGTAATTATTTTGTAATTAATTATGAAGTTGTTGTTAATGAATATTAATTAATAAATTGAGTATTAAATATGGACATTGCATAATTAATGGGTGTGGGTTGTGGGGTTTATAGGGGAAAAGGATGGGAAGTAATTTATGTTTAATCAATTAATATTTAGTTGATCATTATTATTCATTATTTGATTGATATTTAATTAGGGGATTTGTTTATATTTTTTGTGTGTGGGGATTTGTTTATATTTTTTGTGTGTGGGTAGTAAATTAATTCGACTTACTTTATAATTAGTTGTTACATACTATTTCTTTTTTAATTGAAAATACGTTTTAATTTTGTAATACCTTTTTTACAGTTTAACCGTGCATTGTGGGGATTATAGGGGTAAAGTGTGGGAAGTTAATTATTTGATGAGTTTTATTTTGTTTTTTAAATAATAATATTACTTTAACTCGTAATTAATTATATTAATTATGAAAGTACTTTTTTTTAATTTAGATGTGGTTTGTGAATTGTGTGGTGTTAAAGGGTAGGAAACAAAAAAAGGGAATTTGTGTAATAATTAATGTTTTTGTTTTTACATAATTTGTGATTAATTTTTTGTATTTGTTTTGAAATTGTATTTAATATAATATTTGTAGGTATTTGACATATGTATTTAACATTATAGTATGTTTTAATATTTTAAAAATATTAAATATATTTTAAGTTTAATTTTTAACATATTTATAAATATAAATAAATATATATATATATATATATATATATATATATATATATATATATATATATATATATATATATATATATATATATATATATATATATATATTCACTGAAAAAACCATAGGTTATAGTCGATATATAGTTAGGAATTTGCATTTACAAAACCTTGAAAATTCAATGAAAAAACCATTGGTTTTAGGCCATATATAGTTAGGGATTTGCATTTACAAAACCTTATTTTACTCGCATAAAACCATTGAAATTCCATATATAGTTAGATGCGCTAACTATATATCGCGCACCCGCAATCCACTGCTGATGATGTCACATATTACATCATTCATGACATGCTCAGTGACATCACTGATGACATCACTGATGACATCTCAAATGACATCACTGATGACATCACTGATGACAACATCCAGTGACTGTATGTTTCTGTAAAGTTAAAATATGTCTTACATATTGAAGAATGAGTGGATGTATAAGTGTCTGGATGAAGGATTTAGTAGGTGCATGACTGACTGTATGAGTGAGTGATTAAATGTGTCTCACTGAGTGAATGGGTTAGTGACTAAACTGTCTTAATTTGTGCATCATTATGTCTGTTGTTCTGTAAACTGCTGCATGTGTTGATCAGTAGCTATATGAGTAACTATATGGGTTATTGATTGGTTGCCCAAGTATTTGTATGGGAGACTGAGTGTGTGTGGGTGGCTGGGAGGTGTATGACTCTGTGCATAGATGTGTGAGCAGTTGATTCACTAGATGTATGGGTTAAAAGTGCATGTGGAAACAGCTGTATGGGCGGTTGACTTTGTGCATGAGTGTATTGGTGAGTGAATGGATTTCTCAGTGCTACATGTCAAAGTAAGTACATATGTAAAACACAGTACATGTGAGAGTTGACATATATAAATAACTGTGCAGAAGAGCCAGTGAATGTGTGAGTGGCTGTATGGATCATTGTGAACTTGTATCAGGGATTGTATAAGAGAGTAAATATGTGTTAGTATATGTTTGAATAAGTAAGGTGTGTATAACTGTATAGTAGAGGAAATGGAGGTGTGATTGATTCTTTGCAAGACTGACTAGGTGTGTGAGTAACTCCATGGATGAGTGACAGTCTGTGAGTTTTTGTTTACACTGAGTGTATCTAAGGTTATATTAGAGTCTGAAGAGGTTCATCGTATTATCACATGAATGATGTCATTAGTGATGTGCTCAGTAAGTCAAATGAGATGTCATCAGTGATGTCATTTGAGATGTCTTCAGTGATGCCATCAGTGATGTCATCAGTGATGTCATCAGTGATGTTATTTGAGATGTCATCAGTGATGTCATCAGTGATGTCATTTGAGATGTCATCAGTGATGTCATCAGTGATGTCACTGAGCATGTCATGAATGATGTAATATGTGACATCATCAGCAGTGGATTGCGGGTGCGCGATATATAGTTAGCGCATCTAACTTTATATGGAATTTCAATGGTTTTATGCGAGTAAAATAAGGTTTTGTAAATGCAAATCCCTAACTATATATGGCCTAAAACCAATGGTTTTTTCATTGAATTTTCAAGGTTTTGTAAATGCAAATTCCTAACTATATATTGACTATAACCTATGGTTTTTTCAGTGAATTTCAATGGTTTTTTAATAGCAAATATGAAAAGCTTCAAAATGTCAAGTACGTGATAGATAAAAACTTTTTCGTGTTTATGCACGCTGATGTGCTTTGAACGCTGCCCCCCTCCCCTCTTTTCTCTTAGTAGTACTCTCTCTTTGCAGATAGTGAAGAGTAGTTAACGCAGGCCTTTACCCCCGTTGTAATCCATCCTGCCTGCTTGTCTTTCCATTTGATTGATTATTATCCAAGCATTTACTGTTTTACAATTGATTCTCATTGGTTCATTCTCTATTTACAAACAAGCACAAAGTCGCAATACTCTGTTTAGTCTTTGCAGATCGTGAAAAATCGTGTAAAAAAATAAAAGTAATCGAGCAAAATCAGTAGGCCACTAATTGGATCTCTTTTTGACCTCGCTAAAATAGAAATATTATAAACAACCCTTCATGAGAAATACGAAAATAGTGAGATGAACTGAGCTCCACACCATGAGGGCTGCAAGACAGCTCGGCTCCGTCACCCATCCCGCCCAAAATAACGACAAACCATATGCAAATATTAAAAATATAGACAACACACCAGCAAAGAAACAGGGTAAAACATTTTATTAAATAACTATTTACATAACGTTGGTTTATAAGATGATGTCAATAGTGGACCGATGTGTGAATAGGTCGGAAGCAGCACAAGGCGCCAAGATCCGGATGGCAAGTGCTGGATGTTGGGTGCCATAGTTCACAGTTCTGAGTTTGAGCCTTTTTCAATGCCTGTGCTTTGTTGTTTCCCCTCCATCAAAAACAAAAAAAAAATATAAAACTGTGCAAAAATACAAAAAAATCAAAAAATGTTTACAAAAGCAGTGCTTGTAAGACTGTCTGAAGCTTATTTCCACCTACTGCAGCTTCACTATTCTCAAAGTAAGTGAGGGTCGTTTGTGGACCTGACTGCATTTGAAAACAATGTTATATGGTACCTCCCTAAACCGCTTGACGGAGGCCCCCGAGGGGCGGTGTGATGGCACGGACTCGGAGAAGACGCTTGGCTCCGACCCCCTCCCCAAGTCTTATAGCACTGGTGTAGCCTGAGATCGCCCCCGACATAGGCGGCCGGCTCCCGGGGTCCGGCGGAACTTTTTGCCTTTTGATGACTCTTCTATTCTGGACTTTGTCCCACAATCCGTTTGACCTGAAGACACGCTGTAGTGGGGCGCCCCTTTACCGTTTTAGTTGCCATTCCGCCCGCTTTTGCTACACTGTGCCTCTTCCGCCATTCAGCTGTTTTCCGCCCGCTCTTGCGACTACAGCGTCTCGCTCACCATGTAGTTAAGTTGCTCCCGCTCTTGCGATGCAGCGATAGGCGGCTGCCACAGGACTCTCAAAATGGCGGCCGGCTCTTCGGTTTTGGGCCTGGTCCACTAAAATGGCCCTGGGACACCTTGGAACTCGGACGCTTCCCTGATAGGGTTTGGGTCCCATTCTCGAAAGCGTCCCCTCAGCCGTGAAGATTCCCGCAGGCTTCTGGTGGGGAGTGGCTGCCATGTCTGCTCGTGGAATGGCCACGTCGGAGCTACGAGATGGTAGTGCTCTCATGCTGACGCCAGCTTTATTCTGAAACATCCAGAAACACTGTAGACTACCAATTCGATCAGTTCCGGTAGCGCCCCAACATGACCCGGAAGAGAAGAACTTGCCCTCCCCTCTTTGACTGATGGTTCTTGTTGCCTGTCCCCTCTGTTGTCATTTAACAGAACTTTTTGGACTGCTGAAAGGGGTTGTGTTCCGAACGCTGGTTGGTGGAGACATTTTGACTATATTCTTGACCTACGTTGTCGCGTAATGCGTTATATGACACGCCGCGTTAGCGCACCCGGAAGTGATCCGGGGCGCGGCGCGCAGCGCGTAACGTAAGCATAACAGGTCATGTGACTTGTTAATAAAACTTTTCATTGGTTCATTTTACTTTTGTTATTTTAATGATGAAAAGCTTGGTCATATGACCTAAAAATTACGCTTTTTATTGTTTTCGAACATTTTTTTTTTTTAAACATATATGTTATAATATTCCAGGCTAATGTACTTTCCCGGAAAATTTACAACTGTCCTGCAAGTAAAATATATTCCTTTTTCGAGAAAAAGGGCGTTTCTTCGTTCCATGACGGAGCCGTTGAGTAAAAGAGACTCGGCCTGCTGTCTTAGTCGCCGATACGCCTGATTATCAAATTCTTATCGATCACTTTATGTTGCAGGAGTGGAAGACACAACTGCCCTTGACCATTTATCTTTACTACGTTCCTACATATTATACCTTTTATCCGTCATGTAATTGGACTGCTTTATTTCACTTGCCTTTTACTGATTCGAAAACAGTGACTAAAAGTAAAAACTTTACCAATGTAAATACTACTACCGTGTTTTGTTTTAAAAACCTTTATTGTGAAAATGTCAGTATACAAATACGGGCCTATAACCACGTGGGCCGGCCACGGAGCAAACTGAAATCGTATATGATGAGGAGACATTTACACTGTAGAGGAACGTAACGAGCGGGCCATTAGGTTGCAAGAACTAAGGTGTCTAACAGTTGCGGAATCGGTGGACGTACATTTTGTAATTAAAATAAGACAGGGCCACTTACAATAAAATTTTCTAGATATTCATTTGCGGGCAAGGAGTTACGAGTCCCATTTATACCGGCGCCATTTTGGGCGAGGCCGGGCAGGTCCAAGATATAGTCAAAATGTCTCCACCAACAATCGGCCAGACCAGAACCCCTTTCGGCCCTTCATGCTACAAGATGGTGTCTTCCATTCAGAAAATAGTATTGGCAGCATTTTGAAATGAAAGATAAACAGCCGTTCTCCTAGTGAGTCTCACATTGTTACATTTAGGAAGAATGTTGAAGAGTAATATGTGGAAAATCTGAAGCCATTTTTCTACAAACTCTCAATCAGCCTTGGATGGAAAAAAAAAACCTGAAGAATGTACAAACTGAAAACCAATTTTTATCTGTATAGCATCAACAGCAACGCTTGAGTCAGCTTTGTGTCAAGCCGCCATTTTCATTCAATCAATAGCGTCCCCCTGCACACATTCAGGAACCTGGTCGTGTCTTCAGGTGAAACGGATTGTGGGACAAGAAGCAGAAAGGAAAAGGAAAAAAGTTCCGCCGGACCTCGGGAGCCGGCCGCCTATGTCATGGGCGATCTTTGGCCACACCAGGGCAATAGTGAAGCTGCAGCAGGTGCAAAAGAGCTTCAGACAGTCTTACAAGCACTGCTTTTCTAAACATTTTTTTGTATTTTTGCACAGTTTTATATATATTTTTTGTTTTTGATGGAGGGGAAACAACAAAAAACAGGCATTGAAAAAAGCTCAACAGTGCAGGGCGCCTTGTGCTGGTTCCGACCTATTCACACATCGGTCCACTACTGACATCACCTCATAAGCCAACGGGGCACCCCACACTGACTTTCGGCGCAGCATTGTAGGATGGCCACACCAGTGCGGCAACTTGCTGGACACCACCTCGGTGCCATCCGGATCTCGGAGCGTTCGAGTCACTGTACCGCAAGAGTGACCGGAACTCAGCTGGTCACGCCGTCTTTCGGCGCAGCATTGTAGGATGGCCATACCAGTGCGGCAACTTGCTGGACACCACCTCGGTGCCATCCGGATCTCGGCGCGTTCGAGTCACTGTACCGCAAGAGTGACCGGAACTCAGCTGAACACGCCGTCTTTCGGCGCAGCATTGTAGGATGGCCACACCAGTGCAGCAATTTGCTGGACACCACCTTGGGCAATAGTGAAGCTGCAGCAGGTGCAAATAAGCTTCAGATAGTCTTACAAGCACTGCTCAGAACTCTCAACTATGGCACTCAACATCCAGGACTTGCCATTCGGATCTTGGCGCCTTGTGCTGGTTCCGACATATTCACACATCGGTCCACTACTGACATCACCTCATAAGTCAACGGGGCACCCCACGCCGACTTTCGGCACAGCATTGTAGGATGGCCACACCAGTGCGGCAACTTGCTGGACACAACCTCGGTGCCATCCGGATCTCGGCGCGTTCGAGTCACTGTACCGCAAGAGTGACCGGAACTCAGCTGGACACGCCGTCTTTCGGCGCAGCATTGTAGGATGGCCACACCAGTGCAGCAACTTGCTGGACACCACCTCGGTGCCATCCGGATCTCGGCGCGTTGTGCTGCCTTCGGCCTATTCGCACATCGGTCCGCTACTGACTAAGCATGGGCGAATTTTGCGAATCTCGCGTTCGCGAATTTTGCGGATTTGCAAACTCGCAATCCGCAAAATCCGCGAATTCTCGCGAATTTGCGGATTTTTTTTTTGTGTTTGCGCGGGTTTCTGCCAGTTCGCGAGGGTTTTGTACAATTTCGCAAATTGCGAACTTACCTGTTGGGTCGCAAGTTTCGCGAACTTGTTGTTTCTACGTGTCCAGCCTGTTTGGGACACTCTTCTTCATCACTGCCACTCTCTGTCACCACTGCCACTCTCTGACTACTCATGCCACCCTCTGGCCCACCCATGCCACCCTCTGTTTCATCACAGCACCCTCTGGTTGTCCAGGCAGTGTACATTATTGTGGCAACGCAAGCACACCTTCCCTGCCTCAAGTGACCTGAATTAATTTGGGGCTGATTAATGTGTCACAGAATATTTTTTTAGCTGGCACCTGCTTCCTTAGTGCTTCCTGATTAGTGATTTTTTGCACTTGCTAAGTGCTTTCATTGTTGCAAAATTAGTTACAACACCTGCCCTGCCCCAACTGACAATAATGAATTAGGGGCTGATTAATGGATCTGAACTTCCAGCCTGGCTCCTGCTTGTCTCCCTTAGCTGTAATTCAGGACCTTTGTGGCATATGTGTAACTATTCTGAGGTTCAGAGCAGGGTCACATAATAGTTGCAACTGGCAACTGAACTCTGGAGGGGCCCCTCAGGAAGCACTACAGGAAATGGCTACTAATGATGAGCCTGAACTTTTGAACCTGGTAAGTAGTTTCAGTTTTGCTAAGATCGTATTTCTGCAATTTTGCACTTATTCGCGGGGCGCGAAGTTGTACTGGGAAGCCGCGAACTCACGCGAACAGTGCGAGCAGTGCGAGCAAAATCCGCTGCTCGCGGATTTGCGGATTTTGCGGGAGATTTGCGAATCTCGCGGATTGCGAATTTACCCAAAATCCGCAAAATCCGCAAGCGAAACGGATTTTCCGCCCATGCTTACTACTGACGCCGCCTCACGTGCCAACGGATTTTCTACGCTTTTTGTAGCCCTATGCCGCATAACAGGTCATGTGACTTGTTTATAAAACTTTTCATTGGTTCTTTTTACTTTTGGTTTCCTAAAGATGGAAGGCTTGGTCATATGACCTAAAAATAACACTTTTCATTGGTTTAGAACATTTTTTTTTCCCAAACGATGAAAGCCCCACCTTGTTTCTGGATGATTCAGACTGAAGCTGGCGTCAGCATGAGAGCACCACCATCTCGTGGCTCCGTCGTGGTCATTCCGCGAGCAATCATGGCAGCCGCTCCCCACCGGAAGCCTGCAGGAGTCGAGGGCCCCCAAGACTTTTGTAGAATCTTCACGGCTGAGGGGACGCTTTTCGAGAATGGAGCCCAAGCCCTAGCAGGCAAGCGTCCGAGTTCCAAGGTGTCCCAGGGCCATTTTAGTGGACCAGGCCCAAAACCGAAGAGACGTCCGCCATTTTAAGAGTCATGTGGCAGCCGCCTATCGCTGCACTGCAAGAGTGGGAGCAACTCAACAACATGGTGAGCGAGACGCTGTAGCCGCAAGAGCGGGCGAAACTCAGCTGGATGGCCGCCACCTGGGGAGGCCCGTTCACGCCGCCTCCCCCACGCCCCCCCCCCCCCCCGGGCCGCCCCACGCCAATTTTCGGAGCAGCATTGTAGGATACCAAAACCAGTGCGGCAGTTTACTGGACATCACCTGGGTGCCATCAACATCTCAGCGCGTTCTGCTGCCTTGGGACTATTCGCACAACAGACCGCTACTGACGAGGCCTCCCTCCGCACCACCCTGGACGCCCCACGCTGTTTTTCTTTGCTGCATTGTAGGATCCCAAAAACCAGTGCGGCACCCAGGTGACATCACCTGGGTGCCGTCCAGAACTCAGCACGTTGTGCTGCCTTGGGACTATTTGCACAAAAGACAGCTTCTGACCATTGTTGCTTTTTTTTGTGAAAAATGTTTAAATGTTTTTACAGTTTTTGTTCCGTTCGTTATATTTAAAAGTTAATAAAGTTTTATAATCCTACTTAGTTGGAGTGTTATATATTTTTTTTAAAACGGGTGAATGGGGCCTTGAATCGGGTTATTGTCATGTGTGGGCTTTGCAAGTGTACTGCTACAGGATCGGACATTTCAAACTCAAATGCACATTCTTTTTCTTACCTTTCCGAAGCATGGAGCGCAATAGCAAGCAGAGAAAGGGTGATGCAACTATTGAACACTGCCTGGCCTGGAAGTTGCTGGCAGTGCCCCCCCCCCCCGCCCGCTCCTGAAAGAGGACACACACACACCGCCGCCCCGAGTACTTCACAGATCTTTAAAAGACCATGCGCTTGTTCATGAGGCTTAAATGGTTTATCACCCCTTCTAGAACCCCTGCATCGACCCTCTGACGTTTCCTGGAAAAATTACCACGTAACACAATACCAAGCCCTGTCAGCTGAAACCCCCGAGGAATCGTGGGGCATATTATCAAGGGGGTTTATCTCCGCTTTTTTGGCTTTAAAAGCCAAGAAAGCGGAGATAAAATTATCTCCCTATTACCAAGCTGTCGCTAACACCAGTTAGTGACAGCTAAAAGGAGATAGCGACCATCTTGGGCCCCGCTTTGCATGTCAGTGATATTTATCACTAATGACATGCAAAGTGGGCGTGCCAAGATGTTAGCGACTGGAAACAGTCCCTAACATCGCTATCTCCTATTACCAACTTTTGGAGATATTCGCGCTAAGCGCGAATATCTCCAAAAGCTAACACCTGACCTGAGCAGTTCTTAGCCATGTTATCCAATGGGAGGTGGATAACATGGCTAAGAGCATTTGCTCGATAATACATGAATATCGCTGACTTTTCTGCGATATTCATGCATTGCGGCCGTTTTTTATCGCATTTGCGATAAACCTTGCTAATAGCAAGGTTTATCTGCGATAAAAATCGCCGATGTGCGGCGATAATTTTTGTCTTTAAACAAGTTAGAGACAAAAATTAACGCTAGTTGTTGGTAATATGCCCCCGGGTTTTTGCTTGCAGAAATCGGGAGGCGGGAGACTAGCACTGAAATCAGTAGTCTCACGCCTGAATCGGGAGGGTTGGCATATCTGGATTCTCTACAGCTGGGGCCATAAACTACATCCGCAGGGGTAGGTGATAGCCTGGGACCAGCCTGGCATCTAAAATGGCTGCCGTGCACGACAAAATTGTGGCATTGGAAAAAAGGCAAGATGACGCAGACAATGTTTATCAATAAGGATTCATTTATAACAAAATATTTTATCGCAGTGACAAATTGGCGGTCAACACTTCCTGATTTCCATCGAATCGAACGTTAACAGACGTCACGCAGCAAAAAAAAAAAAAAAAGCTCACGCACAGCCGCTGGAAGAGATGTATCAACATATATGAGCCTCCTCAGCCACCCTCAGGAAACATAGGGGATTAGGATACGTCTCCCGCACCCCCTTATACCTAGTAATTTAATTAAAACGAAGCACAAAATGGCGAATTCCCGTTTCGCTACCAGTTTGCGGCCCAGTTCGCGGCCCGTGAAGCGCTTCTACCGTGAAAAATCATTTTTTTTTTATTTTCCCCACGGGACCCTTTAATAACCCCAACAACATTCCTAGGGGGTCAAGAGGGGTATACCTTGCCCCCTTTCATTAAATTCCCCCTTCGTTTTTCACCTCTTCTTCTCTCTCGATCCTACCGAGAGATAAGATGGCGGCCGCTCCGGACTGTTTAGAATGTTGACAGACACCGGAGAGCCAATCAGCTTTCTGCGCACAAAGTTCCGTTTCGCGAAAAGTAAGCGAACCGGAGCGCAGTCCGGAGCGCTGTTACAGATATATATCTTGTTTTGAACGTTAATTTCTCAAAAACTACTGGAGCACATATATTGAGACCTAGCAAAGGCACATCGGGCTAACAGTCCCTACAATTTTGCCAAGTTTCGTGCAAATCCATTCAGCCGTTCGAGCTAAAAGTGAGTCCAACCGCCCTATGGAAATTAACATGGGAAAAACGCGTTTTGGGACCCCCCTTTTTTCTCGGCCCCCCCTCGACAAAACCCCCCCAAATTTTCAAGGGCTGCTCAGAAACAAAATGTGCCATTTTCCTGAATATTTCAGCCGATTCCGTCCACAAACGCCAAAGTTATTAGACATAGAATTTTCAAAAATCCCATAGGGAATAAATCCTAACTATATATACCTACTGGCGATAGCCAGTAGGTAATATATATATATATATATATATATATATATATATATATATATATATATATATATATATATATATATATATATATATATATATATATATATATATATATATATATATATATATATATATATATACATATATATATATATTACCTACTGGCGGTAGCCAGTAGGTAGTTATAGTTAGGAATATTTTCCATACAAAATCTCAACATTCTATTGTGAATAACTTTGGCGCCGGGAGGAATCTGCCTGAAAATTTCCTCAAATTTGCCTTGCGGCGCCCCGGTCCTTCCCTGAAAGTTTGGGGGGGATTTGTCAAGCGGGGGCCGAGAAAAAAGGGGGGTCCCAAAACGTGTTTTCCCCATGGTAATTTCCATAGGGCGGTCGACCTCACATCACCAAAGGAGATGGTCTTTCCACAAAAAATACATGTGATTCTGAATTCACCAAACCGTGGTTGTATGCAAGGGATCGTCTCCCTTGTCTCTGGTCCCGATGGAGTGGGTTGCTTTCTTTTTGAGGTGCTGGTTGAAGATTGGGGAGGGTTACCGGCCAGTTCTCTCACCTCTGCGGCAGCATAGTTGTTCGGATGCTTGCGCTGCATGTGCCTAATCATGGTGTTATTACCAAAGGAATATTTTTTGTTAGGGTTCCCCCTTGAAAGTTCAATGCCACAGATTTTGCAAGTCAGCTTTGGCGCATTGACTTTTTTCTTGCCCTCTGGGATAGAAAAAAACTCCCATACAATGTGCTGCCTTGGCCTGTATGGGGTATTGTCTTCTGGCAGCCACCGTCTCCCCTCCTCCTCCTCCTCCTCCTCCTCTTCTTCTTGACCACCAATGTGATGTTGTGGTGGTCCTCTTGGTGGTGGTGGTGATGGTGCAGATGCTCCAGCTGCTGCTGCTACTGTAGCCATTTTAAAGTACAAAATATTTCTCTTATATCTCCAAACAGGTCTTCCTCAGTCAAAGGACAAAGTCAGAATAAGGAAAAAAGGTGTGGGCTTTCATCATTTGGAAACAAAAACTGTCCTGAACCAATGAAAAGTGTTATTTTCAGGTCACATGACCCGGGCTTTCATCATTTGGAAACCAAAACTGTTCTACACCAATAAAAAGTGTTATTTTCAAGTCACATGACCCGACACGCTTACGCGACACGCCCCGGGCGCGCCCGGGGCGCGCCACGGGGCGCATAGCGTAAGCACGTCAGATGCTTACGTTGCGCGATCATATTCGCTCGAGTACTTCCGGGTGCGCTTACGCCATGCGTATCACGCGGACGCGGCTACGCGATACGTCACGAGGTTTTCGTTTGCGGCAATAGTGCTAACGGGACGCTCACTGGTGCGCGACCCGGGGCGCTCCAAAAAACTGCGCTTTCCAGTGCGCACACCGGGGCGCGCACCAGGAGCGCACCAGGGCAAAAAAAAAGAAAAAGAAAAGTATTATATAAATATACAATATAGGATTTATTATAAAAAATATTACATTTCATAGGTTTGAGGCCTTATATATAGTTAGGAATTAGCATTTAAAAAACCTATGAAATTCACTGAAAAAACCATAGGTTTCACACCAGTTATAGTTAGGAATTAGCATTTAAAAAACCTATTAAATTCACAGAAAAAACCATAGGTTTCACACCAGTTATAGTTAGCTGGAAATTTTACTGACATAAAACCATTGAAATTTCACGTTATAGTTAGTTGGACTCACTATAACTTGCGCGCCTGCAATACACTGCTGATGACGTCACATATTACATCATTGCAGGCGCGCAAGTTATAGTGAGTCCAACTAACTATAACGTGGAATTTCAATGGTTTTATGTCAGTAAAATTTCCAGCTAACTATAACTGGTGTGAAACCTATGGTTTTTTCAGTGAATGTATATATATATATATATATATTCACAGAAAAAACCATAGGTTATAGTGGATATATAGTTAGGAATTTGCATTTACAAAACCTTGAAAATTCAATGAAAAAACCATTGGTTTTAGGCCATATATAGTTAGGGATTTGCATTTACAAAACCTTATTTTACTCGCATAAAACCATTGAAATTCCATATATAGTTATAAGCGCTAACTATATATCGCGCACCCGCAATCCACTGCTGATGATGTCACATATTACATCATTCATGACATGGTTAGTGACATCACTGATGACATCACTGATGACATCTCAAATGACATCACTGATGACATCTCAAATGACATCACTGATGACATCACTGATGACATCTCAAATGACATCACTGATGACATCACTGATGACAACATCCAGTGACTGTATGTTTCTGTAAAGTTAAAATATGTCTTACATATTGAAGAATGAGTGGATGTATAAGTGTCTGGATGAAGGATTTAGTAGGTGCATGACTGACTGTATGAGTGAGTGATTAAATGTGTCTCACTGAGTGCATGGGTTAGTGACTAAACTGTCTTAATTTGTGCATCAGTATGTCTGTTGTTGTGTAAGCTGCTGCATGTGTTGATCAGTAGCTATAAGAGTGGCTATATGGGTTATTGATTGGTTGCCCAAGTATTTGAATGGGAGGCTGAGTGTGTGTGTGGGTGGCTGGGAGGTGTGTGACTCTGTGCATAGATGTGTAAGCAGTTGATTCACTAGGTGTATGAGTTCAAGAGTGCATGTGGAAACAGCTATATGGGCGGTTGACTGTGCATGGGTGTGTTGGTGAGTGAATGGATATCTCAGTGCTACATGTGCAAGTAAGTATGTATGTAAAACACAATACATGTGAGAGTTGACATATATAAATAACTGTGGATAAGAGCCAGTGAATGTGTGAGTGGCTGTATGAATCACTGTGAGCTTGTATCAGGGATTGTATAAGAGAGTAAATATGTGTTACTATATGTTTGAATAAGTAAAGTGTGTATAACTATATAGTTGAGGAAATGGAGTTGTGATTGATTCTTTGCATGACTGACTAGGTGTGTGAGTAACTCCATGGATGTGTGACAGTCTGTGAGTGCCTGTTTACACTGAGTGTATCTAAGGTTATATTAGAGTCTGAAGATGTATTATCACATAAATGATATCATCAGTGGTGTAATCAGTAATGTCAAATGAGATGTCAGTGATGTCATCAGTGATGTCATTTGAGATGTCATCAGTGATGTCATCAGTGATGTCACTAACCACGTCATGAATGATGTAATATGTGACATCATCAGCAGTGGATTGCGGGTGCGCGATATATAGTTAGCGCTTATAACTATATATGGAATTTCAATGGTTTTATGCGAGTAAAATAAGGTTTTGTAAATGCAAATCCCTAACTATATATGGCCTAAAACCAATGGTTTTTTCATTGAATTTTCAAGGTTTTGTAAATGCAAATTCCTAACTATATATCCACTATAACCTATGGTTTTTTCTGTGAATTTCATTGGTTTTTTAATAGCAAATATGAAAAGCTTTAAAATGTCAAGTACGTGATAGATAAAAACATTTTCGTATTTATGCACGCTGATGTGCTTTGAACGCTGCACCCCCCCCTCCCCTCTTTTGTCTTAGTAGTACTCTCTCTTTGCAGATAGTGAACGGTAGTTAACGCAAGCCTTTGCCCCCGTTGTAATCCGTCGTGCCTGCTTGTCTCTCCATTTGATTGATTGTTGTCCAAGCATTTACTGTTTTAGAATTGGTTCTCTTTGGATCATTCTCTATTTACAAACAAGCACAAAGTCGCAATACTCTGTTTAGTCTTTGCAGATAGTGAAAAATCGTGTAAAAAAATAAAAGTAATCGAGCAAAATCAGTAGGCCACTAATTGGATCTCTTTTTGACCTCGCTAAAATAGAAATATTAGGAACAACCCTTCATGAGAAATACGAAAATAGTGAGATGAACTGAGCTCCACACCATGAGGGCTGCAAGACAGCTCGGCTCCATCACCCATCCCGCACAAAATAACGACAAACCCTATGCAAATATTAAAAATATAGACAACACACCAGCAAAGAAACAGGGTAAAACATTTTATTAAAAAACTATTTACATAACGTTGGTTTATAAGATGATGTCAGTAGTGGACCGATGTGTGAATAGGTCGAAAGCAGCACAAGGCTCCAAGATCCGGATGGCAAGCTCCTGGATGTTGGGTGCCATAGTTCAGAGTTCTGAGTTTGAGCCTTTTTCAATGCCTGTGCTTTGTTGAATCAAAATGGCGGCTTGACACAAAGCTGACTCAAGCGTTGCTACTGATGCTATGCAGACCAAAACTGGTTTTCAGTTTGTACATTTTTCTAGATTTTTCAATCCAAGTTTGGTTGACTTTGTAGAACGATGGCTTCAAATTTTCAACATACGGTGTGGTGGCGCTGACTGGGAGGGGGCGCTTCGCTCCTGCCCCCTCCCCAAGTAAGATTTTCATGCGTGAAAGTACGTTAATGGTTTTGGTCCCTGAGTTGCTTTGATGTCACTGCCATTCTCAAATGGCATAAGTTCTGGATGTTGGGTGCCATAGTTAAGAGTTCTGAGCAGTGCTTGTAACACTGTCTGAAGCTTATTTCCACCTACTGCAGCTTCACTATTCTCAAAGTAAATGAGTGTCGTTTGTGGACCTGACTGCATTAGAAAACAATGTGATATGTTACCTTCCTAAACAGCTTGACGGAGGCCCCTGAGGGGCGGTGTGATGGCCATGGACTCGGAGAAGACGCTTGGCTCCGACACCCTCCCCAACTCTTATAGCACTGGTGTAGCCTGAGATCGCCCCCGACATAGGCGGCCGGCTCCCGGGGTCCGGCGGAACTTTTTGCCTTTTGATGACTCTTCAATTCTGAACCTTGTCCCACAATCCGTTTGACCTGAAGACACGCTGTAGTGGGGCGCCCCTTTACCGTTTCAGTTGCCATTCCGCCCGCTTTTGCTACACTGTGCCTCTTCCGCCATTCAGCTGTTTACCGCCCGCTCTTGCGACTACAGCGTCTCGCTCATCATGTAGTTGAGTTGCTCCCGCTCTTGCGGTGCAGCGATAGGCGGCTGCCACAGGACTCTCAAAATGGCGGCCGGCTCTTCGGTTTTGGGCCTGGTCCACTAAAATGGCCCTGGGACACCTTTGAACTCGGACGCTTCCCTGATAGGGCTTGGGTCCCATTCTCGAAAAGCGTCCCCTCAGCCGTGAAGATTCTACAAAAGTCTTGGGGGCCTCCGACTCCCGCAGGCTTCTGGTGGGGAGCGGCTGCCATGATTGCTCGTGGAATGGCCACGACGGAGCTACGAGATGGTAGTGGTCTCATGCTGACGCCAGCTTTAGTCTGAAACATCCAGAAACACTGTAGACTACCAATTCGATCAGTTCCGGTAGCGCCCCAACATGACCCGGAAGAGAAGAACTTGCCCTCCCCTCTTTGACTGATGGTTCTTGTTGCCTGTTCCCTCTATTGTCATTTAACAGAACTTTTTGGACTGCTGAAAGGGGTTGTGTTCCGAACGCTGGTTGGTGGAGACATTTTGACTATATTCTTGACCTACGTTGTCGCGTAATGCGTTATATGACACGCCGCGTTAGCGCACCCGGAAGTGATCCGAGGCGCGGCGCGCAGCGCGTAACGTAAGCATAACAGGTCATGTGACTTGTTAATAAAACTTTTCATTGGTTCATTTTACTTTTGTTAATTTAATGATGAAAAGCTTGGTCATATGACCTAAAAAATACGCTTTTTATTGTTTTCGAACAATATTTTTTTTTCAAACATATGTTATAATATTCCAGGCTAATGTACTTTCCCGGAAAATTTACAACTGTCTTGCAAGTAAAATATATTCCTTTTTCGAGAAAAAGGGCGTTTCTTCCTTCCATGACGGAGCCGTTGAGTAAAAGAGATTCCGCCTGCTGTCTTAGTCGCCGATACGCCTGATTATCAGATTCTTATCGATCACTTTATGTTGCAGACATGAAAAACACAACTGCCCTTGACCATTTATCTTTACTGCGTTCCTACATATTATACCTTTTATCCGTCATGTAATTGGACTGCTTTATTTCACTTGCCTTTTACTGATTCCAAAACAGTGACTAAAAGTAGAAACTTTACCAATATAAATACTACTACCGTGTTTTGTTTTAAAAACCTTTATTGTGAAAATGTCAGTATACAAATACGGGCCTATAACCACGTGGGCCGGCCACGGAGCAAACTGAAATCGTATATGACGAGGAGACATTTACACTGTAGAAGAACGTAACGAGCGGGCCATTAGGTTGCAAGAACAAAGGTGTCTAACCGTTGCGGAATCGGTGGACGTACATTTTGTAATTAAAATAAGACAGGGCCACTTACAATAACATTTTCTAGATATACATTTGCGGGCAAGGAGTTACGAGTCCCATTTATACCGGCGCCATTTTGGGCGAGGCCGGGCAGGTCCAATATATAGTCAAAATGTCTCCACCAACCATCGGCCAGACCAGAACCCCTTTCGGCCCTTTATGCTACAAGATGGTGTCTTCCATTCAGAAAATATTGTTGGCAGCATTTTGAAAGGAAACAGAAACAGCCGTTCTCCTAGTGAGTTTCACATTGTTACATTTAGGAAGAATGTTGAAGAGTAGTATGTGGAAAATCTGAAGCCATTTTTCTACAAACTCTCAATCAGACTTGGATGGAAAAAAAAACCTGAAGAATGTACAAACTGAAAACCAATTTTTGTCTGTATAGCATCAACAGTAACGCTTGAGTCAGCTTTGTGTCAAGCCGCCATTTTCATTCAATCAATAGCGTCCCCCTGCACACATTCAGGGACCTAGTCGTGTCTTCAGATGAAACGGATTGTAGGAAAAGAAGCAGAAAGGAAAAGGAAAAAAGTTCCGCCGGACCTCGGGAGCCGACCGCCTATGTCATGTGCGACCTTTGGCCACACCAGGGCAATAGTGAAGCTGCAGCAGGTGCAAATAAGCTTCAGACAGTCTTACAAGCACTGCTCAGAACTCTCAACTGAGGCACTCAACATCCAGGACTTGCCATTCGGATCTTGGCGCCTTGTGCTGGTTCCGACCTATTCACACATCGGTCCACTACTGACATCACCTCATAAGCCAACGGGGCACCCCACGCCGACTTTCGGCGCAGCATTGTAGGATGGCCACACCAGTGCGGCAACTTGCTGGACACAACATCGGGGCCATCCAGATCTCGGCGCGTTCGACTCACTGTACCGCAAGAGTGACCGCAACTCAGCTGGACACGCCGTCTTTCGGCGCAGCATTGTAGGATGGCCACACCAGTGCGGCAATTTGCTGGACACCACCTCGGTGCCATCCGGATCTCGGCGCGTTCGAGTCACTGTACCGCAACAGTGACCACAACTCAGCTGGACACGCCGTCTTTCGGCGCAGCATTGTAGGATGGCCACACCAGTGCGGCAATTTGCTGGACACCACCTCGGTGCCATCCGGATCTCGGCGCGTTCGAGTCACTGTACCGCAACAGTGACCGCAACTCAGCTTGACACGTCGTCTTTCGGCACAGCATTGTAGGATGGCCACACCAGTGCGGCAATTTGCTGGACACCACCTCGGTGCCATCCGGATCACGGCGCGTTGTGCTGCCTTCGGCCTATTCGCACATCGGTCCGCTACTGACGCCGCCTCACGTGCCAACGGATTTTCTACGCTTTTTGTAGCCCTATGCTGCATAACAGGTCATGTGACTTGTTTATAAAACTTTTCATTGGTTCATTTTACTTTTGGTTTCCTAAAGATGGAAGGCTTGGTCATATGACCTAAAAATAACACTTTTCATTGGTTTAGAACATTTTTTTTTCCCAAACGATGAAAGCCCCACCTTGTTTCTGGATCATTCAGACTGAAGCTGGCGTCAGCATGAGAGCACCACCATCTCGTGGCTCCGTCGTGGTCATTCCGCGAGCAATCATGGCAGCCGCTCCCCACCGGAAGCCTGCGGGAGTCGGGGGCCCCCAAGACTTTTGTAGAATCTTCACGGCTGAGGGGACGCTTTTCGAGAATGGAGCCCAAGCCCTAGCAGGCAAGCGTCCGAGTTCCAAGGTGTCCCAGGGCCATTTCAGTGGACCAGGCCCAAAACCGAGGAGCCGTCCGCCATTTTAAGAGTCATGTGGCAGCCGCCTATCGCTGCACTGCAAGAGTGGGAGCAACTCAACAACATGGTGAGCGAGACGCTGTAGCCGCAAGAGCGGGCGCAACTCAGCTGGATGGCCGCCACCTGGGGAGGCCCGTTCACGCCGCCTCCCCCACGCCCCCCCCCCCCCCCCGGGCCGCCGCACGCCAATTTTCGGAGCAGCATTGTAGGATACCAAAACCAGTGCGGCAGTTTACTGGACATCACCTGGGTGCCTGTCGTACATGTTGTGTCAGCCATGGGACACTGGACACAGTGCCATCAACATCTCAACGCGTTCTGCTGCCTTGGGACTATTCGCACAACAGACCGCTACTGACGAGGCCTCCCCCCGCACCACCCGGGACGCCCCACGCTGTTTTTCTGTGCTGCATTGTAGGATCCCAAAACCAGTGCGGCACCCAGGCGACATCACCTGGGTGCCGTCCAGAACTCTGCACGTTGTGCTGCCTTGGGACTATTCGCACAAAAGACAGCTTCTAACCATTGTTGCTTTTTGGGTTGAAAAATGTTTAAATGTTTTTAGTTTTTGTTCCGTTCATTATAGTTAAAAGTTGATAAAGTTTTATAATCTTACTTTGTTGGAGTGTTATCTATTTTTTTAAAAACGGGTGAATGGGGCCTTGAATCGGGTTATTGTCATGTGTGGGCTTTGGAAGTGTGCTGCTGCAGGATCGGAGATTTCAAACTCAAATGCACGTTCTTTTTCTTACCTTTCCGAAGCATGGAGCGCAATAGCAGGCAGAGAAAGGGTGATGCACGTGTTGAACACTACCTGACCTGGCAAGTTGCTGGCAGTGCCCCCCCGCCCGCTCCTGAAAGAGGGCACACACACACCGCCGCCCCGAGTACTTCACAAATCTTTAAAAGACCATGCGCTTGTTCATGAGGCTTAAATGGTTTATCACCTCTTCTAGAACCCCTGCATCGACCCTCTGACGTTTCCTGGAAAAATTACCATGTAACACAATACCAAGCCCTGTCAGCTGAAACCCCCAAGGAATCGTGGGGCATATTATCAAGGGGGTTTATCTCCGCTTTTTTGGCTTTAAAAGCCATGAAAGCGGAGATAAAATTATCTCCCTATTACCAAGCTGTCGCTAACACCAGTTAGTGACAGCTAAAAGGAGATAGCGACCATCTTGGGCCCCGCTTTGCATGTCAGTGATACTTATCACTAATGACATGCAAAGTGGCGTGCCAAGATGTTAGCGACTGGAAACAGTCCCTAACATCGCTATCTCCTATTACCAACTTTTGGAGATATTCGCGCTAAGCGCGAATATCTCCAAAATCTAACACCTGCCCTGAGCAGTTCTTAGCCATGTTATCCAATGGGAGGTGGATAACATGGCTAAGAGCATTTGCTCGATAATACATGAATATCGCTGACTTTTCTGCGATAATAGCAAGGTTTATCTGCGATAAAAATCGCCGCTGTGCGGCGATAATTTTTGTCTCTAAACAAGTTAGAGACAAAAATTATCGCTAGTTGTTCGTAATATGCCCCCGGGTTTTTGCTTGCAGAAATCGGGAGGCGGGAGACTAGCACTGAAATCAGTAGTCTCACGCCTGAATCGGGAGGGTTGGCATGTCTGAATTCTCTACAGCTGGGGCCATAAACTACATCCGCAGGGGTAGGTGATAGCCTGGGACCAGCCTGGCATCTAAAATGGCTGCCGTGCACGACAAAATTGTGGCATTGGAAAAAAGGCAAGATGGCGCAGCCGCTGGAAGAGATGTATCAACATATATCAGCCTCCTCAGCCACCCTCAGGAAACATAGGGGATTAGGATACGTCTCCCGCACCCCCTTATACCTAGTAATTTAATTAACGAAGCACAAAATGGCGAATTCCCGTTTCGCTACCAGTTTGCGGCCCAGTTCGCGGCCCGTGAAGCGCTTCTACCGTGAAAAATCATTTTTTTTTTCTTTTCCCCACGGGACCCTTTAATAACCCCAACAACATTCCTAGGGGGTCAAGAGGGGGATACCTTGCCCCCTTTCATTAAATTCCCCCTTCGTTTTTCACCTCTTCTTCTCTCTCGATCCTACCGAGAGACAAGATGGCGGCCGCTCCGGACTCTCACGCAGCAAAAAAAAAAAAAGCTCACGCACAGCCGCTGGAAGAGATGTATCAACATATATCAGCCTCCTCAGCCACCCTCAGGAAACATAGGGGATTAGGATACGTCTCCCGCACCCCCTTATACCTAGTAATTTAATTAACGAAGCACAAAATGGCGAATTCCCGTTTCGCTACCAGTTTGCGGCCCAGTTCGCGGCCCGTGAAGCGCTTCTACCGTGAAAAATCATTTTTTTTTTCTTTTCCCCACGGGACCCTTTAATAACCCCAACAACATTCCTAGGGGGTCAAGAGGGGGATACCTTGCCCCCTTTCATTAAATTCCCCCTTCGTTTTTCACCTCTTCTTCTCTCTCGATCCTACCGAGAGACAAGATGGCGGCCGCTCCGGACTGTTTAGAATGTTGACAGACACCGGAGAGCCAATCAGCTTTCTGCGCTCAAAGTTCCGAAACGCGAAAAGTGAGCGGACCGGATCGCTGCCCGGAGCGCTGTTACAGATATATATCTTGATTTAAACGTTAATTTCTCAAAATCCACTGAAGCACATATATTGAGACCTAGCAAAGGCACATCGGGCTAACAGTCCCTACAATTTTGCCAAGTTTCGTGCAAATCCATTCAGCCGTTCGAGCTAAAAGTGAGTCCAACCGCCCTATGGAAAACTCAATGTTAAAAACGCGTTTTGGGACCCCCCTTTTTTCTCAGCCCCCCCTTGACGAAACCCCACCAAATTTTCAGGGGCTGCTCAGAAACAAAGTGTGCCATTTTCCTGAAAATTTCAGCCGATTCCGTCCACAAACGCCAAAGTTATTAGACATAGAATTTTCAAAAATCCCATAGGGAATTAATCCTAACTATATATATATTCACAGAAAAAACCATAGGTTATAGACCATATATAGTTAGGAATTTGCATTTACAAAACCTTGAAAATTCACTGAAAAAACCATAGGTTATAGACCATATATAGTTAGGGATTAGCATTTAAAAAACCTTATTTTATTTGCACAAAACCATTGAAATTCCATATATAGTTAGTTGCACTAACTATATATCGCGGACCCGCAATCCACTGCTAATGATGTCACATATTACATCATTCATGACATGGTCAGTGACATCACTGATGACATCACTGATGACATCTCAAATGACATCACTGATGACATCTCAAATGACATCACTGATGACATCACTGACATCTCATTTGACATTACTGATTACATCACTGATGATATCATTTATGTGATAATACATCTTCAGACTCTAATATAACCTTTGATACACTCAGTGTAAACAGGCACTCACAGACTGTCACACATCCATGGAGTTACTCACACACCTATTCAGTCATGCAAAGAATCAATCACATCTCCATTTCCTTAACTATACAGTTATACACACCTTACTTATTCAAACATATACTAACACATATTTACTCTCTTATACAATCCTTGATACAAGTTCACAATGATTCATACAGCCACTCTCACATTCACTGACTCTTATGTTCAGTTATTTATATATGTCAACTCTCACATGGAGTGTGCTTTACATATGTACTTACTTTGACATGTAGAACTGAGATATCCATTCACTCACCAATATACTCATGCACACAGTCAACTGTCCATACAGCTGTTTCTACATGCACTTTTGAACCCATACACCTAGGGAATCAACCGCTCACACATCTATGCACAGAGTTATACACCTCCCAGCCACCCACACACACACTCAGTCTCCCATACAAATACTTGGGCAACCATTCAATAACCCATATAGTTACTGATATAGCTACTGATTTAAACATGCAGCAGTTTACAGAAGAACATAAATATTGATTGCCAAATTAAGACACTTTAATCACTAACCCATGCACTCAGTGAGACACATTTAATCATTCTCTCATACAGTCAGTCATGCACCTACTAAATCCTTCATCCAGACACTTATACATCCACTCATTCTTCAATATGTAAGACATATTTTAACTTTACAGAAACATACAGTCACTGGGTGTTGTCATCAGTGATGTCATCAGTGATGTCATTTGAGATGTCATCAGTGATGTCATCAGTGATGTCACTGACCATGTCATGAATGATGTAATATGTGACATCATTAGCAGTGGATTGCGGGTCCGCGATATATAGTTAGTGCAACTAACTATATATGGAATTTCAATGGTTTTGTGCAAATAAAATAAGGTTTTTTAAATGCTAATCCCTAACTATATATGGTCTATAACCTATGGTTTTTTCAGTGAATTTTCAAGGTTTTGTAAATGCAAATTCCTAACTATATATGGTCTATAACCTATGGTTTTTTCTGTGAATTTCATTGGTTTTTTAAAAGCTAATATCTATAGCTGTAAAATATATTCTTTATTAAGTGACGTATCACGTAGCCCGTGAGACGCCTCATGATGCATCGCATAACCGTGACGTATCGTCTCTGCAGCGCAAACCAAACCCAAAACGTAAGCGCGCCAGAACACGCTTAAAGATATATATATATTTTTTAACCTTAATTAGACAAAATCCACACGTGCACATATCACAAACGTTCAAAAAACACAATATGTCGGACTCCCGTTACGCTGCCGGTTAGCTGCCCGGTTAACGTACCAGGAAGCACCTTTACCGCGAAAATCGCAAATTTTTTTTTTTCACCCCCCAGGGAACTTTAATAGCCCCCTCATCAATCCTAGGGGTTCAGGAGGGGTCTGCCTTACCCCTTTCATTCATTTACACCTTTTTTTTTCCACCTCTTGTCTCTCGATCCCACAGAGAGACAAGATGGCGGCCGCTCCAGACTGTTTACAATGATAACAGCCAATCAGCTTCTCCTCAGACTCCCGTTACACTGCCGATTAGCTTCCCGGTAGCTTCCCGGTAGCTGCCCGGTTAGCTGCCCAGTTCGCGTACCAAGACGCGTCTCTACGGCGAAAAAATCGGATTTTTTTGTTTGTTTTTTTTTGGCCCCACGTGGTTTTATAATATCCCCCTCATAAATCCTAGGGGGTCAGAAGGGGTCTACCTTGCCCTCTTTCCTTCATTTCCCCCTTTGTTTTGGCCTCCTCTTGTCTCTCGATCCTACCGAGAGACAAGATGGCGGCCGCTCCGGACTGTTTACAATATTGACAGCCAATCAGCTACTCCTCAGACTCCCGTTACACTGCCGGTTAGCTTCCCGGTTAGCTGCCCGGTTAGCTGCCCGGTTCGCGAACCAAGACGCGTCTCTACGGCGAAAAAATCGGATTTTTTTTTTTGGGTTACACTGCCGGTTAGCTTCCCGGTTAGCTGCCCGGTTAGCTGCCCGGTTCGCGAACCAAGACGCGTCTCTACGGCGAAAAAATCGGATTTTTTTTTTTTTTTTTTTGGGCCCGGCGTGGCTCTATAATATCCCCCTCATCAATCCCAGGGGGTCAGGAGGGGTCTACCTTGCCCCCTTTCCTTCATTTCCCCCTTTGTTTTGGCCTCCTCTTGTCTCTCGATCCTACCGAGAGACAAGATGGCGGCCGCACCGGACTGTTTAGAATGTTGACAGACACCGGAGAGCCAATCAGCTTCGCTTTGCAAAGTTCCGATACGCGAAAAGTTCGCGAACCGGAGCGCTGCCCGGAGCGCTGTTACAGATATATATCTTGATTTAAACGTTAATTTCTCAAAATCCACTGAAGCACATATATTGAGACCTAGCAAAGGCACATCGGGCTAACAGTCCCTACAATTTTGCCAAGTTTCGTGGAAATCCATTCAGCCGTTCGGGCTAAAAGTGAGTCCAACCGCCCTATGGAAATTAACATGGGAAAAACGCGTTTTGGGACCCCCCTTTTTTCTCGGCCCCCCCTTGACGAACCCCCCCCAAATTTTCAGGAGCTGCTCAGAAACAAAATGTGCCATTTTCCTGAAAATTTCAGCCGATTCCGTCCACAAACGCCAAAGTTATTAGACATAGAATTTTCAAAAGTCCCATAGGAAAAAAATCCTAACTATATATACCTACTGGCTATCGCCAGTAGGTAATATATATATATATATATATATATATATATATATATATATATATATATATATATATATATATATATATATATATATATATATATATATATATATATATATATATATATATATATATATATATATATATATATATATAAATATTTTTGCTGTTAATATTCTGTTTGTTTTTAATTTTGAACTGACTGTAGTGAGAATATTAATTGTTACCCCTCCGCAATCCAACACTTTCCCTACTGTTGCACTCATTGGAGTGGGTATAGTATATTTTATCCCGTCATTATCCAACACTTTCCCTACTGTTGCTCTCACTCTAGTGGGAATAGTCATTTTTACCCCTTCGCTGTCCAACACTTTCCTTACAGGTTGCACCCACTGGAGTGGGAACAGTAATTTTTACCCCTTTGCCATCCAACACTTTCCTTACTGTTGCACTGACAGGAATGGGAAATTTAAGTTGAAAGATTTTCAAGTAGTTTAGGGCCAGATGTAGGTCAATTCGATTTAGCGAGTCCTTAATAGCAATTTTTACCGAATCGCTATTAAGGACTCGCTAAATTGAATGTAGGTAAGAATCGCTAAAATATTAGCGATTCCTTAACATTCCTTAATAACGAATCGGTAATTGAGATTCGTTATTAAGGAATACCTAGCCATTCATTGCTATGGGCTAGGAGGCCCCTAGGAATGAATGGGAAGAAATACACCATTAGCGATTCCGTATTACAGAATCACAAATAGCGGGAGCTATTTCAAGGGTGCCAGGGTGTCCAACACCCAGTTGCACCCCTGAAATGTGCATATGTGCACATGTGGCGCATATACATGCCCTAAGGGGCACATTTAAAAAAGCAAAAAAAGTGCTTTTTTAAAGGAAATCTCTACTTACCACCAACTTGAAGTTGGTGGTAATTAGCGATTCCTTAAGGCTGAAGTGCACTTTTTTAGTGCTACTTACATTGCATTTAAGGAATCGGCATTTCCGATACATTAAATGCAAGAGCAAAATAAGGAATCGCTATTTTGCAATTCCTTATTTTGCAAGTAGGTTTGAACTCACCTACATTGCTCTCAGACAAATACTGGTTGGTAATGCAGAAATTCTGCGAATTTCTGCGTTACTGCTCGGTATTTGGCCACCTACATCTGGCCCTAAATGTTTTAATTTATAATAATATGTTTTTTTCTATTAGATTTGATGTTATTGGTGTATATATACATTTCAGAACAATTTTTCTCTTTGAAGAAAATACCAGGACACCGTGACCAAGCCGAAAGGCGAAACGTGTTGACGTAGAGGCATCCCGGTGAGTCCTGGTATTTTCTTCAAAGAGGAAAACTGTCATGAAATATTGTGAGTACCGGAGTACATCCAGGAACGCCGCATGTCATGAGCCCCGGACTTCCGGACTGTGCTTAGTGATGGTATATATACATATATATATATATATATACATATATATTTGTACATTTTCATATAATTTGAAAATGATAAAATAAATTTAAATTAATAGTTTATTAATTGTTTTAAAGTAAATATGTATATTAATTATTATGTATGTGTGTTTAACTTTTTTTAATGAAGTTTATTTGTTATGTGTTAAAATGTACATTAAATCTTCTTTAATTTCGTATATTAATTTATTTTTTTAACATATTTAATATTTTATTTTACATATATAAAAGATCAATATTTTGTACAACTATATTTTTACATCGATATTTTTTTTCTCGATATTTTTTGACTTACCATTATAAATGTAGGGTGTCGATATTTTTGACATCGATATTTAAAACTCGATATTGTGGTATGGGGATATTTTAGGTGTCGATATTCTGTCAGTGAACTGCAAAAAAGGTAGGGGGTGACAGAGAAAAGGACAAGAAAGAGAACGTGAGAAAGTAGTAGCCTGGAGGAAGCTCGGACACAGGGCATGGGGAAGCAGCCAGCTAGCTCGCTCTCCCATCAATACCCACAGGCTAAGACAGCTAGCTAACCAATATGACAATAAAGTAGATGCATTCCTACTATGCAATGTATTTGAAAGATGGGTTAAAATTCCAATCATGGGGCACATTAGGATGGAAAGGCAAAAAACCATCGCTCAGCACTCCCTCACCCCACGGTAGGGCCCAAATATATTCACAAAGAAAAAGCAGTGGGTAGGTGCTGGGCGTCCACCAGAACTGGTGATTTTCCCTCTGGGGTGAAAACCAAGAAGGAGCAAGGCCGATACAGATAAATACACCATTTGTAGATCCTGGAGGGGGAGTCAGTCAATGAAGGGATCAACACTGTGAAGTGCCCAGTGCGCTACACATCTTTGGATGATTCTATTGATTTTGTGCCCGCAGCAGGGCCGAGGTCATTGAATTTGCCTTTAGCCTCCTGCCTGTTAAATTCTGAGAGCTACCACTGTCCTTAGGTAAGAATTTAAAGAAGAAACTTATTTTGATAAGACACTTCCCATGGGGTGTTCCACATCCTGTGCATACTTTGATAGATTCAGCACCTTCCTGTATTGGACGCTTCATAAAAAACACCCACGGGGCAAGCTCCACTATTTAGATGACTTCCTATTTGTAGGGAAACCAGGGGGTGTGGGTGGAGTGCAGAAGACTGCTAGACGCTTTTTAGAAACTTGCAGCTGAACTAGTTGTGCAATTGGCCGCAGACAAGACAGTGGGACAATCAACCAAGATAGTTGTTCTGGTCATAGAGCAAGACTCTGTCAATGGCATGTCCCACATCCCAGAAGACAAAATACAGGACCTAATGAATTAGTTAAGGCGCTGGTGGATAAGGCCAAAGTCCCACCGGTGGAACTTCAGGAGTTAATAGAAAAATGTAACTTTGTTGTAAGGGTAATTCCAGCAAGGAGAGTCTTTGCAAGGTGCCTCACTCAGTTGACTAAAGGGCTGTGTAAGAAACACCACCATGATAGGCTAAGTGTAGGGGTTAAGCAAGACCCAATGGCCTGGTTAAGCTTTCTAAAAGATTTCAATGGCGTGCTCATATGGAGCGAAGGTTGGGTTTCATACAGACAAATAGCGCTGTACAGAGATGCAGCAGGCAGCCTAGGTTTTGGAGCAATCCTGGAAGACAGGAAAGGGGGCCCGAAGAATGGACAGCATCAGGGATAATCAAAAGTATACATTTCCTAGAGCTATTCCCCATAATAGTATCACTAACAATATGACAAGAGAGGCTGAGTGATTGGAAGCTGACCCTATGATCAGACACCAAGCAGTGGTGCACACAATCAACACTGCAACAGTAAGGTGTTGGCAGGTTTTGAGGCAAGGGTGAGGCATTTCCCAGGGATACATAATGCTCAAACAGATGCTCTCTATTCCAGATGGAAAATTCAGGAAACTGGCCCCCACAGCAGAGCAAGCTATGTCCCACTTCCCAGATGAACACTGGTCCCTGGCGCATGTGATCTGTCCTATCTAGTAGAGCATGCTTTGGCACCCAAGACAGCGCAGAGGTACCCAACATACAAAAGATGATTCAGAGGGTCAGTAGGCTACATTCTTTCAGGGATGCATGGAGCAAAGTGGGGGCTGTGGATCAATTTGTAAGGTTGACATTTGAAAAGAGCAAATCTAGATCATGGACGCAAGCTCACCTGGTGACAATAGCACATTTCTCCAAGCTCACCACCAGGAAAGATTCCACTGCCTCACACTACCTCAAGGCAGCATTGAAGGGCTGGTGACGCCTGGCCGGGAAAAGGCAGGGTAAAGGGCAACCCGTTGAATTCAGCACCCTGGCACACCTGGTAGGGGTCCTGCCAATCATTTGCTCAGACAGGTGGACAACAGTGTGGATGATGGGACACTTGTTATTCAAATGAACCAAGATTGGTGAGCACGAGGTAGAAGGTGAGCTTCCCAGGCCCGACAAAACAGATATAATATGGATGGGCGGCATCTGGAATATGTTGGGAGCAGTTGGGGCTAAGTTGGAGAAGCTGCCTGAAAAACACCCAGCCGAACTAGACCTGCTTATTGTGGAAGTAAGGCCATAAGCAGCATGGCGATAATTGATACAAAGAAATGGAACTTAAAGAGGTTTGAAAGTCCACACCCATCCACGGTAGAGTGGCAGACAAGGCTACTGCCCTTGATATGCCTCACAGCAGGGTAATGCTGTCAGAGATGGCGGCACAGAACACAGCACTCTCAGCCCAGGTTCTCCGCCCAGCAGACCACAATGAGCAGACATATGCAGTGAGTTAAGCCTAAAAGAAATTGTGGACGTACCCCACACACACAGAAAGTAAACTCCAGCTCAAAGACTCCAGTTGACATCAATAACCATCAAGATGATTTATAACGTGATTCATGGTTTTATGATGAGCCAGCATTATTCCTGTCTGTTTTGATTTATGGTGTGATTAATGATTTGATGACAAGCCAGCATTCATCCTGACTGTTTGATTTGTGATGTGAAGTATGAGGAGAAGATAGCCCAAGGGTGTGATTTATGAGGTCAATTACAATAACAATTATTGTTTATGACAAGTGAATATACAGGATGATATATGACCCCCAAATAAATTTGGCATGGGGTACATATTGTTGAACCAGGTGATTAATAGGATTAATTTTCATAAACCAAAATACCATTCCACCTCAAAACATCAGTCCAAATAGCATCCGCCCAGCCTGGAGTGCTCCCTAGATCCAATCTGCAGATCCGGTGCAAAGCTTTTAGCCAGTCCTCTGGGGAAGAAGGTAAAGGATCTAACTAATGTCTACAGATCTCCTTTCTAGCAAGAAGCAACAGAAGACACGGCTGAGGTCTACCCAAGAGGTTGTGTGAAACAGCATCTACCCGGAAAAACACATGCTTGGAGCTCAGCTTGATTACAACTTCCAAAATTTCTGCAATGGTATTACGGTCTACCAGTACCTTCTAATTGAAGGGTAGGTGGCAAACATGTGTACATCATTTGCCTCATGGTGTCCGTATCTTCTGCATCTTGGTGGGTCCAAAACATTCTGTTACAGGTGAAATGATGGTTCCTTTTTAAATTTTCCCGTTTAACTGTAGAGTACAACAATTTTAGGGATAGTTGCCACGGAAGTGATATCGCAGACCCTGGGATCATCTCCTCCCAAATCACATACGGTGGCTCCAGGTTTCTGTCGTCAGCATCCAAGAGCTTCCAATACCAGATGGAAACATCTTTATTCATGGGCCGTACACCTTGAGGAGTGACTCAGCTTCCCAGGCTCCACCGATCTCCTGATGAACACTTGCATACCAAGATGAGTATTTAAATCTTCACAATGGTTCCAAATCAGGATCTACAACACAAAACAACAGCGATATCATAACAACAAATGTGTATTACTACTGTGTTGTAGATCCTGATTTAGAACCATTGAAGAACAACATGAACCTTGTATTATGATCTTTTCTTTCAGTTGTAAATCCCCTGACGAAGGGTTCCTCCAGAACCCGAAATGCATTGGGAAAATCTGAACTGTGATTCCATATAACTGATACTGAATGTGATTGTAACATTCCCGTGTGGACCTTGAGGTTCACAGAAAATTTGTGTTTTAAATTCATTAATTTATGAATGAATTTTGCATATGTCTGTTGTTTATTTATATAGTAAAAACATTTTTTTGAAATGTTTTTGAATATTGTTTGTCCTTTTGAGGGAAGAGATTAAATCTGTTGAAAGTTCATGCATATACATTGGTAGAGTTTTGATTACATATCAGAGGCCCCAGGCCCACAGCTGTGCTACATGTAGCGTAAGGTTTCCCTTAGGCTCCCTTTAACATATCTGTATTGTGCCATGATACATCATTAATTTCTCTTAAGAAAATCTGATTGTGCTGCTTTTTAGGTAGGTAGGTACTGTCTCAAATAATTGAAATAGATAATGGTCCATTCCAAATTGAAATCTTTTCTAGGATGATGCCTCTCTACGAAATTATTAGTCTCCCTTGTGGATTCATTTTTATACTTTATTGTTTATGACAATACATAAAATGTGTGTATTTCTGGTGAGTTGTTCTTGAACTGCATGTATTCTTCAAATTATAATATTCCCCAATCTGTCAAATCTGACAGAAATGTGTGCAATTGCCTAATTATATTTTGGGTTTAGGTTGTAACTACTATTGGGGTAGTAGTCCACACCATGAAGTTGACTTTTAACTTCCCTTATATCGTTTTCTTTAGATCAAATCACTATATTTCCCCTTCTTGGGTGGTTTTACTATTATCCTTTCATCATCTTGCAATTTTCTCATGGTCTGGTATTGAGACCATGTTAGATTCTTACGCTCTTTGTAAAAGGTCTGTCTTTGTAAGTGTTTCAACTCTGTTGATGCACTTCGCATTTCCTGGTCCATCTGTTGGAGAATGAGAAACCAGCGCGATTGAAGCACGTCTTTTGGTATGCCGCGGAGGAGCTTTCAGCTTGCCCCCGCTCGATAGCAAAGGAACTTTGGGTTTGGCGCAATAGCAACCACCTCTGCTCCAAAATCAAAAATCTTCAGGCAGTAGTGATATCGCCTTGTGAGCGGAGAAATTTCAGCGTGAAAGAAAACAGTAGCTTCCCCGTTATAACAACTTAAGAACCTCTGCCAAAACAAAAGCCCTATTCCTACCTGAATAATTGGACCGCGGGATCGCGTTATCCATTCAAGAAGAGTACTACATTGAAAGAGCCCTGAGGAGAATCTGAGATTGTATCCAGATTCGAAACGCGTCGGCAAACGGCAAATAGGCATTTTGATTTAGCAATTCTCCAGTTGTTTATTCATCAATCTGAATTAATTGAAGAGTTAAAATTCAATTTCTTGTTGCCTTTTCTGTTCTTTGACCCTGGTTGGGCACTATAATGATTTGAATTTCCGCAAAGATTAACTATTTGTGGTTGTTTAATTGTTACTTATTTTCTCTTGCAAAAGAAGCTTGTACATAAATGTGGATTTATTTGTATATATGTCAGTTGTTGGATAGTTGTATGATAGCTGTATGTATGATAGCTGTAAATATTGTAAATGTTTGTATTGAGTGTTTTTCTCTCCCGTGAAAAAATGTTTCTAAAAATGATCGAAAATTTATAAAAGGGTTTAAATAAAATAACCCATACAAACAAAAGGCTTCCCCCTTGTTTGTATTCTCAAAAATTGTGAGGAAAATCATTTCGGGGGCTAGCATCTTCTCTTTTCTAGTCAACTCTGTTAGCAGCATTTGATGGGAGACACCTACTGCGTCATGTGGTAATGTTGGCATCGTTCTTGATTTGGGGTTGAACCTGTTTCCACTATATGTCTTTGGCTTTATACCCATATTAAAATTGGAATGACCGGTTTCTCATTTTTTGTCCAGGTATTTATTTATTTATTTATTTATTGAACTTGTATTGCGCACAGCTACCCGCAGTGGGTTTCCCGGCGCCAGGGACAGACTGGAGAAGAAAACAAGCAGTAGCCAAGGGAAAAGACAAACAGAACCGAGGAACTTAGAACAGAAGAGTCTTCAATTTTTTACGGAAAGCAAGAAGACTTGTTTCTGTTTTTAGCGCCAACGGGAGAGCATTCCACATCTTGGGTCCCAGATATGCGAATGAACGGCCTCCCATTTTTGACAATCGGATTCTAGGAATCACAAGATTGCCATTGTTGGATGACCTAAGAGAGCGGCCGGGCTGATATGGCTGGGCAAGATTTTGCAGGTAGATGGGAGCAGAACCCTGACGAATCTTAAATAGGAAGCACAAAGTTTTGAAGACCACACGATCAGAAATTTTTAACCAGTGAAGGTCACGCAGCGCTTGCATTGCGGACGTTCTCCGTGGAACATTGCGCAGCAGGCGGGTGGCCCACGTTTCCTGAAACATGACAATGTCATATTTCCTAATCATATTTACCCAGTCTACATCATCAAGTTTTGTGCGTAGACCTGCCACATTCCAGCTCAAAACACTCAATCTAGTATCATTGCCACTTTTTGGTGGGTGTGACTTCTCTAGGGGGCGATTAGCTCTGATTGGGATGTTTGCGGGTGGCCTATCATTCGCTTCTACACTGGGTACCATGTCGAATAGTCAATCTTGTGTGTCCAAAGTGGACAGAGCGTGATATCCATTGGATAGGGGCATGACTGTTTCAATGCTTCTATTTGGAATTGGAGGGGGCTTGTAAAAGTAGCCCAAAGGGAGAGTGGGTCGGGGGGTTAAATGATTCATCTGTGATGGATAGAAGGCGATGGACCAACTGGGGTCTTCTGAAATTTAGGACAATACAATCCCCTTCTATGGATTTGTTTGATGGTCCTACCCACCCTACTCGCCTGGCCAGGATTATTTAATCAATTTTTTCAATTTCAAAAAAGCTTTATTCGAACTGTGTAAACAAGTTCATAAAAGCGTACAAATTCCATCACATTTAAAAAGCAAGAGTTAAAATCAGTATGAATTCAAATCTTTTACGTACACAGTTAAAAGAAGGTAAGTAAAACTACTAAAAAAGTTTAAAAAGAAGATTGGTACTGTTAAAAATCTTTTTGTGTTTGCATACATTTCGGCAAATTACAATTTAAATTGTATTTCTGTACCTCACAATTGCTCTCAGGAAAGAGGATACAGTACTAATAGTGCACTCATCGTCTAAGGTTCTTAATTTGTCGTATGCCCCTCTACATGACCTTAGACCCCAGGCGACAAGGAGAGGTTTCAGCAATTTCCTCCTTGGATGGGTATAAAAAGAGCAAAAAAGGATACAATGTATATTTGATTGTATAGATACGTCGTCGCAGGGGCAAGTTCTTTTTTCCCTTGACCAGTCATTACACTGTGGTAAAGTTACGAGCCCACTTTTGTCTGTGAGAGGATTGCCGCATCATCTGCATAAAGGAGTATGGGGATAGGCTTCCCTTTTATTGTGGGGATATCATGATAATGTTCAGTAAGGGCGAGTCCAACGGTGTTTATATATAGAGTAAAGAGCAGGGGTGCGAGTATGCACCCCTGCCTTACTCCTCTGTGGATACGGAACACGTCTGAGCACACCCCCATCCTACCGTATCTCACCCGAGCACCCGCCCCGTTATACAATTCTTTGATAAAAGAAAGGATCTGATTGTCAAGGCCTATATCCCTTAGAGTTTGCCAAAGTAAATTGTGGTCAACACAATCAAATGCCGAACTGAGATCTACGAATGTTATGTAAAGATTTCTTTTTTTGGCATGTATGTATTTCGATGTTACTAAGGCTAGATTAAGGCCCTGCTCGACTGTCCTTCTTCCCGTCCTGAACCCATATTGGAGGTTGGAAAGTATCTCCTGTTCGTCCAACCAGTCCTGCATTCGGGCAAGAATGATCCTGCCTGCGATCTTCATGAGGCCGTCAAGCAAAGAGATTGGGCGATAGCAGACAGGATCATTGTTGGACCCGGCCTCGTGGCGTGGTCCTCGCTGATCTCCGCAGCCCCAGAACTACGGATGGAACTGATTCCCTCCCACCCAGAACTGTACATGACCCTCCTACCCCGGACCTGAGACGATCCCCAGACCGCGTGCCTGCACCCGTGCACGTGACCATCAGACTCCATGTTTGGCCACCCCGGTCGGCCGGCCACCCTCTTCCCTTTCGGCAGCCCCTGGCCACTCCTGGCTACAGCTAAGCGTGCGCGTCCGGCGCGCCCAGATCCGCCCGGGGGGTGAACGACTCACCAAGTACCCGAAACCAAGACTTCCATCACACCTCCGGCCCCCTTCCGAGGAACTGGTTCCCCTCACACCTCTGAACTATCCCTGGGGGCTGGTTTTGATTGCACCTTGGGCCTCCTAGTGAGCTGGCTCCAGGCCCTGATGGGCGTCTGGGATTTCCCGGATGCATGGTCCAAAGCCTCAAAGAACCAACCGCCCAGACAATCAGGCGCCTGGCCCTCGGACCTCCGGCCTCCTGCCTCTGAGGGTCCGGACATCAAAGAGCTCCCGTACTATAAGACAGCCTGCCTTCCATCTAGTCGGCAGTTGTATCTTGGACAAGAAAGCCCTGCTGATCTGATCGCGGCTGACCTTGAAGAGAACAGACTCTGATCCACCGAGCCCTGCTGACGTCGTCGCGGCTCATCCTCGAACCTACGGAACGGAACCATCGGAGACCTGCTGACGCTGTCGCGGCTCCCTCTCGAAGCACAAGACCTGAACCATCGGACTCCTGCTGACGCTGTCGCGGCTCTCTCTCGAAGTGCAAGACCTGAACCATCGGAACCCTGCTGACGCTGTCGCGGCTCCCTCTCGAAGCACAAGACCTGAACCCTCGGAGCCCTGCTGACGCTGTCGCGGCTCCACCTGCCTACGAGTACGATGGAGTACTCCTGACCAAGCCCTGCTGACCTCATCGCGGCTTGACGAACTCTCTGGTCCGGCTGGACCATCGACGCTACCCTCACGATCATCTTGAACCAGAAGTGAGTAGGACAGCAAGTCCCATCGCCAGCCCCCGTAACCCCCCCAGTTCGAGGATTGAGAACTGTGCGCAGGTGCGTGGCGTGCCAGCTGGCATCCTAAGACTGTCCTGCTTCCCCGATCCCTCGTTACGAGACTTTCGCGATCCCTCGATCGCTGTGTATTACTCCCCACTTTTAATCTTGATAAAGTCTTTCTTGATAAAGAATCACAGTGTGGTGTCCGTTCATAAGTGTGGTGTGTCGACAGTGTGTACAATCAGTCCTCCCCGGCGGGGACTCCCCCTCGATAAGACTCAGCAGTAATTGTGGGAGAGGAGGTTCCAGGCGGTTAGGAGAGTCCTCTTGACCCCTGGGGTCACCGCCTTCCAACATTGGTGGCAGCGACGCGATACGAACCTACGTCTAAAGATTGTACCACTGACACACTACCTGAACCCACACGCAGCAAACACACAAGAAAAGAAGAGCAACCATGACGACTGCAGAATCTGGTGTAAAGACAACCTTCGACAAGTACCTCCTGGAAGACTACACACATAGAGAGCTGAAGCAGTTCTGCAAAGAACTGAGTATCCCGAGTACCGGACTAAGTACTAAGAAAGATTTCCAAAAAGCGCTAACCGCTTGGGTAGAGTCCGGAGCACCTCTTCCCCCGATCGAAGACGAGGGAGGGAGGCCACAGACCGAACCCGGTACACCGGCCGGTGAGAGAATCCAGCAACCGACCCGGAGCCCAGCAACCGGGAGAGATCGGTCATCGGAGGAGATGGCCGATCGAGAACGTGACCGAAGCCATGAGCTCGAATTGACTCGCCTCAAATTGGAGGGCGAACTCAAACTTGCAGAGAAGAAGTTGGCGGTGGAGCAGTTGCGGCTCCAGGGAGAGCTAGAGGAGAAGAAGCTCCAGAGGGAGCATGAAGGACGGAAACTTCAGCTCGAGCACGAGCGCAGCCTCAAAGAACTCGAATTGAAAGCCAGAAAAGAAGCGACCGGATCACTGGGACTTGGGGAGCAGGTGGTCCCCAAAGAAACAAAGGTGCATATCCCCAAGGACGTTGTAAAGGAATTTTACAAAGGGGACGACATCCAGCAGTGGTTCAAAGCATACGAGGTGGCAATGTCCGCTCACCGGGGCCCCGAGAAGGACTGGGGCGCCGGCCTGTGGAGCCGCTTCCTCAGCGAGGGGAGAGACACCCTGCTGGACCTACCGACGGCACACATGAATGCCTACCCCCACATGAAAGACGCTCTCCTATTTCGCTACGGCCTTACGCCGGAAATGTATCGCCAGCGGTTTAGGGAGTGCAAAAAGATTCCTGGCACCACCTGGGTAGACTATGTGAACTACTACACCCGGGCCCTAGACGGGTGGATCAAGGGCAGCAATGTGACCACCTTCGAAGGCCTAGTCGACCTAGTGGCTCACGAGCACCTGTCTGCCAATTGCTTTGTGGAACTAAGACAGCATCTCCTGGACAGCAAGCTCGCCAACCCACGGAAACTGGCTGTGGAAGCCGATCGATGGGTGGCCACCCGAGTCCAGAAGGGGCCCGGGGAGACCCTCCGCGGAACGACCAAGGATCTCCCGCCAGCGAGGTGGGGGAGGTCGGGGCAAGCAGCAAGGTTCCCAGTCAGGGCCCCAGCGTAGTCCCCCCAGAAACCAGACCCCACGCTCTCCTCCCGTGACGAGAGCAGCCCCGAGTGCAGGACCCCCGGGGCTCCGCCCCAGCTCCACGTGCTTCAAGTGTCAGCAACCCGGGCACTATGCCGGTGACCCCCGATGTCCCATGACCCCGAAATCCACTCCCACTGGCCCCTCCACTAGACCGATATTCTCAGTGGCCTTAGAAGAAGAAGAGATAGAAGAACAGGGGAGTGGGAGCCCGCAGCCATGGTCTTAGCCTCCCTGGGGAATAGCGAAATGATCCCAGGAGATTACCTGCCCGACAACACAGAAAAGTACAGCCAAACAGTGAAGGTTAACGGGCGCAGCATAGGAGCCCTTCGAGACACAGGAGCCAGATTCACGTCTGTTAGGTACACGCTAGTTCCTGAGTCCATGATCATCCCCCACACCTCCTGTAGGGTGATAGCAGCCGATAATTCCGTCCGCACCTGCAGGATAGCACAGGTCCCGTTTGAGTGGGAGGGGGTCTCGGGCGATCTGCGGATAGCGGTCCGCACGGACATGCCTGTAGACTGCCTCCTGGGGAATGACTTAGAGAGTTCCCAGTGGAAAGAGGTAGAGAGAAGGACCCATTTAGCAATGTTAGGACTGCCCCAAAGGGCCTGTGTGAGCACCCGGGCTATGACCGCCAGAATGTCCAACCCCGGGAACGAAGAGCCCGAGTTCCCTCGTTCAGCCCCTGATGTCCCCGAGGGTGACGAGCACCCCACGTTCCTCGACCAGCCCCCAATCAAAGAAAACGCATCCGACGAAGGTCCCTTCGGACCCGCTGTCGAACCAGTCCCGACCATAGCAGATCTCCCCGAGTTGGCCCAGTGGCGCCAAGAGGGAGGACCGTCCCGAGAGGAGTTCTGCCAAGAGCAGACCTCCTGCCCTGCCCTAGAGGGGCTCCGGCGACAGGCCGCAGCCCAGGCCGCTGGAGACCAGTCCAGCTCCCATTACCTTTACTGGGAAAACGGCCTACTGTACAGTGAACAGAAGACCGCTGAACTAGGGTCGGCCCGCGTGCTGGTGGTACCCCTACGTTTCTGCGGACTCCTCCTCAACCTGGCCCACGATGTGCCCCTGGCGGGATATCTGGGCCAGGATAAGACCTTCCAACGACTAGTGACCCATTTCTACTGGCCCCACATGCGGGCCGATGTGGAACACCACTGTAAGTCCTGCCCCACGTGTCAGGCTAGCAGCAAAAGCGGAGGCAAGCGCAAGGCTCCCCTCCAGCCCTTTCCCGTTGTCAGTACCCCCTTTGAGAGGGTGGGGATCGACATCGTCGGACCTCTGGACCCCCGGACCTCCTTAGGCCACCGGTTCATTCTGGTTCTGGTCGATCACGCCACCTGATACCCCGAAGCCATACCCCTCCAGACCGTGACGGCCCCGGTCGTGGGCCAGGCCCTCATGGGGATTTTCTCCCGGGTGGGATTCCCCCGGGAAGTGGTAAGCGACCGAGGCACCAACTTTATCTCCCGGTACAGGAAGTCCCTCTGGCAACAGTGTGGGGTGTCATACTGGTTCACCACCCCCTACCATCCCCAGGGTAACGGCCTGGTTGAGCGGTTCAACCGCACCCTGAAAGGGATGATCATGGGTCTCGAGGAGCCCTTGCGACGCAAGTGGGACGTCCTTCTACCCTGCCTCCTGTTCGCCTACCGAGAGGTACCCCAGAAATCCTTGGGGTTTAGCCCCTTCGAGCTGCTCTATGGGCACCCCGTCCGGGGTCCCCTCAGCCTGGTCAAGGAAGCCTGGGAGACAGCCCCCCCGAGCACACCCCCGACGTGTTCTCCTACGTCCTGGCCCTCCGGAACCAGACGCGGAAGTTTCGCGAACTGGCCGAGGCCAACCTGGAGGCCAGCCAAGAGGAGATGAAACGCTGGTACGACCAGAATGCCACTCTGGTCGAGTTTCAACCAGGCCAACAGGTTTGGGTCATGTCCCCAGTGGAACCTTGTGCCTTGCAGGACAAGTGGACTGGACCCTTTAAGGTGATAGAGC
Organism: Lissotriton vulgaris; assembly: GCF_964263255.1. Lineage (NCBI taxonomy): Eukaryota > Metazoa > Chordata > Amphibia > Caudata > Salamandridae > Lissotriton > Lissotriton vulgaris. Next base: position 1,331,638,759 of record NC_141687.1, read on the forward strand.
GCAAGAGCCAGGTCACCTACCTCGTTGATACAAAATCATCCAGAAACGCCCTGAAAGTCTTACACGTAAACCGGCTCAAACCCCATTTTGTGCGGTCTGAGTTGGGGTTACTCCTTGCCACCGACGACGGAGAGGAAGAGGAAACGGACCCTCTACCAGATCTCCTGTGTGCAAAGGATCAAGATGGCTCCGTAGAGGGAGTGAGTCTCTTCTCCTCCCTCACCCCCTTGCAGCGTGAAGAGTGTCGCCACTTGCTGGGACAATTCTCCGACCTCTTCTCCCTCACCCCCAGCGTCACCAGCTGGTGCGTCCACGACGTGGACACCGGGGACAACCCTCCGGTACGGCACCGAGCCTACTGAGTCCCAGACCGAGTCCGAGCCTGCATCAAGGCTGAGGTCGACAAAATGTTGGACCTAGGAGTGGTGGAAGCCTCTGACAGCCCATGGGCTAGCCCCGTGGTCCTGGTTCCGAAGGCGGCCGCCCCCGGCCCCGTTCCTGAGCTGAGGTTCTGCGTAGACTACCGCGGACTCAACGCAGTCACCCGAACCGACGCCCCCCCCATCCCCCGAGCCGACGAACTGATTGACCGCCTAGGGTCGGCTCAGTACCTCAGTACCTTCGATCTCACCAGCGGCTACTGGCAGATCGGCCTCACGGAGAGGGCCCAAGAAAGGTCTGCTTTCTCCACTCCGGATGGCCATTTCCACTTCCGAGTCATGCCCTTTGGCATGAAAAACGCCCCCGCCACCTTCCAGCGACTAGTCAATCAGGTCCTGGCCGGGTTGGAAGGTTTCAGCGCAGCGTATCTTGACGACATTGCGGTGTTCTGTGCTCACTGGCCCGAGCACCTGCACCACCTCTGGGAGGTGTTGGACGCCCTGCGTCGAGCCGGGCTCACCATTAAAGCTAGTAAGTGCCAAATTGGACAAAGCTCCGTGGTATACCTAGGGCACCAGGTCGGAAGCGGCCTTGTGGCCCCCCTCCAACCCAAGATAGACGCGATCACTGCCTGGGAGACCCCCACGACCCAGACCGAGGTGCGGGCCTTCCTAGGGCTCACAGGGTACTACCGTAGATTTATCTAGGGGTACGGGAGTATTGTAGGCCCCCTCACAGAGTTGACAGCCAAGGCCAACCCCAAGAAGGTTATTTGGACCCCCGCCTGTCAGAAGGCCTTTGAGGAATTGAAACAGGCCATGTGCACCGCTCCAGTACTACAGGCCCCTGACTACTCCCGAGAGTTCGTGGTTCAGACCGACGCCTCCGAACATGGCATCGGAGCCTTGCTCTCCCAAGTGGACGACCAGGGGATTGATCATCCGGTAGCCTTTATCAGCCGGAGGCTACTACCCCGGGAGCAGAGATGGAGCACTATCGAGCGAGAGGCCTTCGCAGTAGTCTGGGCCTTGAAGAAGCTGAGGCCCTACCTGTTCGGGACCCACTTCCGGGTCCAGACCGACCACCGCCCTCTCCGGTGGCTCATGCAGATGAGAGGAGAGAACCCTAAACTGCTACGCTGGTCCATCTCCCTCCAAGGGATGGATTTTACTGTGGAACACAGGCCTGGTGCCGACCACGCCAACGCCGACGGCCTGTCCCGCTTCTTCCGCCTCAGCGAAGAGAACCCCCCAAGAGGATGGGTAGTTCTCCTCGTCTTTCACCTGGAGGGGACGCATGTTGGACCCGGCCTCGTGGCGTGGTCCTCGCTGATCTCCGCAGCCCCAGAACTACGGGTGGAACTGATTCCCTCCCACCCAGAACTGTACATGACCCTCCTACCCCGGACCTGAGATGATCCCCAGACCGCGTGCCTGCACCCGTGCACGTGACCATCAGACTCCATGTTTGGCAACCCCGGCCAGCCGGCCGCCCTCTTCCCTTTCGGCAGCCCCTGGCCACTCCTGGCTACAGCTAAGCGTGCGCGTCCGGCGCGCCCAGATCCGCCCGGGGGGGTGAACGACTCACCAAGTACCCGAAACCAAGACTTCCATCACACCTCCGGCCCCCTTCCGAGGAACTGGTTCCCCTCACACCTCTGAACTATCCCTGGGGGCTGGTTTCGATTGCACCTTGGGCCTCCTAATGAGCTGGCTCCAGGCCCTGATGGGCGTCTGGGATTTCCCCGACGCATGGTCCAAAGCCTCAAAGAACCAACCGCCCAGACAATCAGGCGCCTGGCCCTCGGACCTCCGGCCTCCTGCCTCTGAGGGTCCGGACATCAAAGAGCTCCAGTACTATAAGACAGCCTGCCTTCCATCTAGTCGGCAGTTGTATCTTGGACAAGAAAGCCCTGCTGATCTGATCGCGGCTGACCTTGAAGAGAACAGACTCTGATCCACCGAGCCCTGCTGACGTCGTCGCGGCTCATCCTCGAACCTACGGAACGGAACCATCGGAGACCTGCTGAAGCTGTCGCTGCTCCCTCTCGAAGCACAAGACATTAACCATCGGAGCCCTGCTGACGCTGTCGCGGCTCCCTCTCGAAGTGCAAGACCTGAACCATCGGAGCCCTGCTGACGCTGTCGCGGCTCCCTCTTGAAGCACAAGACCTGAACCCTCGGAGCCCTGCTGACGCTGTCGCGGCTCCACCTGCCTACGAGTACGACGGAGTACTCCTGACCAAGCCCTGCTGACCTCGTCGCGGCTTGACGAACTCTCTGGTCCGGCTGGACCATCGACGCTACCCTCACGATCATCTTGAACCAGAAGTGAGTAGGACAGTAAGTCCCATCGCCAGCCCCTGTAACCCCCCAGTTTGAGGATTGAGAACTGTGCACAGGGTGCATGGCGTGCCAGCTGGCATCCTAAGACTGTCCAGCTTCCCCGATCCCTCGTTACGAGACTTTCGCGATCCCTCGATCGCTGTGTATTACTCCCTACTTTTAATCTTGATAAAGTCTTTCTTGATAAAGAATCACGGTGTGGTGTCCGTTCATAAGTGTGGTGTGTCGACAGTGTGTACAATCAGTCCTCCCCGGCGGGGACTCCCCCTCGATAAGACTCGGCAGTAATTGTGGGAGAGGAGGTTCCAGGCAGTTAGGAGAGTCCTCTTGACCACTGGAGTCCCCGCCTTCCAACAATCATTCCTATCCCCCTTTTTGTAAATCGGGACAACCACTGCCTCTTACCAAGTGGCAATAAAGCCAATTTTATTTGATGAATTCAATACTTCAGTAAGTAGGAGTGCCCAAAGGTCAGGAGAACTTTTGAAAATGTCGATTGGGACGCAGTCCGGCCCTGGGGCCTTACCCGCAGGGCTTTCTGCAAGAGCCTTAAAAACTTCTTCCAGTTGAAACTGAATGCCCAATGGGAAAGGTGTACGTGGTTCCTCCATGGACGTTATTGCAAGGCTAGTTAAGGATCTTCCTGGGAGAGCTATTTCTCTATAAAGTCCCTGAAAGTGTTTCACCCAGTCCTGTGCTGTAATAGCATTGTCTATCTGAGGGCCCTGGGATGCTTGCAGGAATGGGGCATTAACGGCCTTCCAAAAGGACGTGTTGTCCTTTAGCTCAGAGGCTGCATGCAGAGCTGACCATGCCTGCAATTTAAGCTCTTTCTTCCTATTTAATCGAGCGGTACGATATGTACGCCTCGCTAGCTGAACATTAGCTCTAGATTGTGGAGAGGAATGCAAGGCCTTTTTAAGGGCAACAAGTACCTTAATGCAGGTACCATCGAACCAACCCTGGGACCCCTTGGAAATATTACGGTTAGTTCTAGTCAGGAGTTGTTTTATAGATGCACAGATTTTACTGAAAGAACCAAGAATGACATGGGGGTCCTGATCAGGAGAAAGACAGATATTAATTTCCGTATGCACATTTGTAACCAGTTTTTTAGGAAGTTAGCAGGTAGCACCTTTTCCCATTTAATGCAGAACCCATTTTTTGCAGAAAGGATGGGGTTTAGGTCATATTTAACAATGTTTTTACAGCATGAGTCACCATGCTTAAGGTTAAGTGTTACAGAAATAGGAAAGTGGTCATTCAAACCAGTAACAATAGTTTCCCATTTGGTGACCATGTTAGCATCCATCCTGTACGGGTCAAACTTTTTATGTTTATGAAGCCAGTCTACCGACTTGTTTTGCAAATCACACCAAGGCTCTTTCTGTCCCTCCCTAAGCGCAGGGACGCCGGTTAGGACAAGCTCATATGGAGCAGAGGCTGGTGAGAGATGTAATACATCCAAGTTAAAGTTGGAGCCGGGCTTACTAAAATCACCATTCACAGTATTGGTGTCATTTACTGGCCTTAGGCCCTGCTTGGGCTGCCTACTGTGATTATTGACCCCCTTATGAGTACCCATACCGTCCTTCCTTATCGTCAACCCAATGCTTCCATTAATATGACCATCGTTTATTACCGGTGGGGCTCCCCCAGTCCCACATCGATGACAAAGGGCAGCTTGGGGGAGCACTATAGGATCTGCTGTGCTTTGGGATTGCGAGTCACCATTACAGTTAATTTGACCATTTGTTTGATCATTGTGCACTGGTCGCAGATATATTTTCCCGGCCCCACCCCTATTTGTGTTAGCTATCACGGTGTGGTTCTAAGACATTTTCTCCCAAAGGACATCAAGTTTCTTAACACTTGACAAAATGTCCATCACATCATCCAGTCTGGACTCAAATCCTTCCATCAGAGTGTCTACAATTTCGATTCCCATGTCGGTGGTATAAATGCCATTAACCCAAGGATCTTCAGTCTGGGTGGAAATAGAGTTGCATATATGGTCTTCAGTTATTCCATCGCCACTGCTACCATTATTGTTGCACGGGATGCCTGTATTGGACTTTGTTGTTTTTTGCCTGAGCTTTAATTGGTTTGATTTTACCACGTTTTTCTTTCCCCCAAGAGCTGTTGCAACCAATGTCCGCCCTCTGGCAATCTTACTCAAAGTCCCTTGGGTATTGTTGGCAGGGGCGCTTAGGTCATGGTTAATAGAAGCGAGTGGAGACAGAGGAAGATCTTAGACAGCCCGATGAAGTTAGGTCCAAGGTACCCCCAGATGACAAACAAGGTTGTGGCGGGGCAAGGTCTAATGACAGTCGTCTCTCAGTTGCCTGTATCTCATGTATAATCACTGATTCCGCTCTTGTAGAGAAACCATCTAGTGTTCCAACTACCCCCTTCCGTTTACTCATTTTAACAATGGTGTCGATTTGTTGCTTAAAGGAAGTCAGTGGGGCAGTATTCTTACAATTGAGTTTTTGTCAGCGAAACTTTGTATAATTAACACGTACCTGGCTTCCTGGATTCCGTGAACCTTAAAACACACTGCAAATGGGCTGGCCCTGCCCGGCCCCTTTCAGCCCCTGACGGCCACCGCCCTTTGCCCAGGCTTAGCCCGCGCACGGCCCGCAACGCGGAAGCGCAGCCTTTCTTTTAAACGCCTCCGGGCGCGGATGTGGGCGTGGGCCGCATCCGTGCGCAAGGAGTCCTGGAAGCTGGAGTCTCCCCCCTTTGCGCCTGCAGAGTTGGTGAGAGCAGCAGCGGCAGGGGAGACCAGCAACAGATTGCCTCGTGGGAGAGCCTTAGGTCAGGTAGATGTGCAGCCAGGAAACAAATGCCCCGCAAGAGATACCTTGATAAAGTGAAAGAAACTTTAGAATTCCAATCTAGAAAAGGGTCAGATACTTGGTTACAATCCCCAGCAAGGATTATCTTGTTAGCATTGTTATGAATGATAGGTTGGTGTATATGAGACCAAAACTGGGCGTCACTAGAAGTAGGAGCCTAAACATTAAAAAGAGAGTGCGAAACACCATCAATCTCTAATTTGGTAAACAACCATCTACCCTTGTTATCCCTCTCTTGTGAGATAAGGGAGACCATCAATGATTTGTGAACTAGAGTAATAACACCATTTCTTTTGCCATCACCAGGTGAGAAAAAGACTTCACCAACCCAATTTTTCTTAAGCTTTAAAGATTGAGACTCTGTAAAATGAGTTTCTTGCAATAAAACAATTTTGGCATTCAGTTTAGATAAGTAAGATAATACCCGTTGTCTCTTAATAAGGGAATTTAAACCTTTAACATTCCATTTAATGATTTTTAAAGCCATAAATCAAGGAAGCAAAAAAAAACAAAAAAAGGTAATACAATGAACCAGCCTTAATGCTAACATCATTAAAAGACAAATAAGATACAATTAGAAGTAAGTTAACCTTGAAACTCAAAAAGTGATGAAGGAGGAAAGAAAGAGGGAAAAAATGGGTAGGGAAAAGTAGGATGTAGGAAAGCAAATAAGACATCCAGTAGTGACATATCTTTTCCTAATTGTAAAACTCTGAAGAAGTACGAATTTAAACACTATATAGATCATTCGATGAAATTATGAACGATGAGGAAAGTATGAAGGGTGAAGAAGATGAGAATAAAAAAGCTTTCGTAGATAGAGGAGAAGATTAAAAAGAAAATAGTGGAAAAATAGGAAGTACAGCTGAGAAAATAGCGAAAATGACAATAAGAAAAGTAGAGGGAAGTAAGAAAATGAAGAGAGAGATTGAGTGTGAGAAACAATAGAGAAAGCACAATTGACAATAGAAAAAACCGTTGATATGGGAAGAAGCATAGAGAAGACAATGGGCATACTTACAAAAAATCCAAGACAAATGAGGAGTGGGAGGAGATGAGGCCACATGGGACATTGGCGAGTCCAGACTCCAAGCGGGAAAGCGGGAAGGGAGACAAACCCAATGAGCGGGATACACGAGGGAAGTACATCAAACATTCAAAATCTGCAAGGGAAAAAGGGAATTAATAAACATGCTGAACAAATGAGCGAACAAACAGTGCCTGCAAACAAAAATACATTCAGAGAAAATGTTAACAAGAAAAAAACAGGAGTACAAAACTCAAACCAGACTATACCAAGAGCAGTCATTTGTTTTGCGATGAGGAGGTGTCCATAAGCTCCGGATGACAAGAGTTTAAGAAACTTTTAAGCTTTATGGGATATTTGTAAGTAGTAGTTTTATTGTTAATGGTCACCTTAAATAGGCAAGTATGGAAAAGACCATATCGTGCACCAATAGAACGAAGATGCGGTCTCATTTTTAGAAAGTCACTACGTCTGTCAACGGTTAGTTTGGAATAGTCCTGAGAGAAGAACAAAGGATTACCTGACCAGGTAATACGGTTAATTGCTCAGGCTGCTGATAGGACTTTAAATAAGTCGGTATATTCCAGACAATACAGAATGAATCCTTTTGGTTTCCGTCCTGTGGAGGAACTTGCTGAGGAGATAGAGCCTATACGATAGGCTCTCTGTATGTTGAGATGAGTATCCTGTGGTAGGTTGAGGATCTTTGGAAGAAGGGATTTGAAAAAGTGTCAGACCCTTCAGAACCCTCTGGAAGTCCGTAAATACGCAGGCTATTGCGACGATTCCTGTTATCAAGATTTTCAACTTGTTTTTGGAGCATTGATAATTGAAAGTGAAGAGCCTCCATCTTGATGTTAGATAAGTAGAGAGTTTCAATGCTTTTTTCCACTGTCATTACTCAGTCTCCAAACTTGACCAATTATCAGTTAACCCCTTCACAGCTGGGCAAATTCCCCTGCTGTGCTGGGGGGTAGGGGGGAGTGCGCACAGTGCCCCGTGCTCATGACGAGCTCAGCTCGTCATGAGCCACGGTGGTCGTGTGCTCATGACCACACCCGTTTCTTTAGAACGCTCGCACAGCATGGGAATTTGCCCAGCATGTGAGCGTTCAAACGGTCATGAGCTCGTCAAGAGCACACGAGCACCGTGGCCCATGATGAGCTGAGCTCATCATGAGACTCGAAGGTGTTAATATTTGCAACTTTGAGTTAGTCTCCTCCATAAAGGGGCCAAGAGCTCTGATTTCCTCAAGTAGTGGTTCCATAGAGACCGAAGAAGGTCCATCACCGAATATACTGAACAAAAGCAAAGAATGAGGTTCAGCTTAATTGAAATAACTCCAGTACCTAGATAGGAAGAGTCAAAAGCAATCCCCACCAAATGTAGAAAAAAAACAATTGTTGAGACTTACACTTGGTGAATGCTAAAACCTCTACATGAATGTCAAGAATAGAAGTGCGAATGGAGCACAGGTTGAGGTAAGTAGTAGCAAGCCTCCCTATTCAGTTAGGAAAGAGGTACTACATTGTGATTTGTAAAATAAATTCGAGGAAATGCTACAACCATTGTGAAGGGAAGCTCATCCAGCTGACGGGTAAAACAGTGAACCTTTATTTCCTTTACAAGTAGAATAAAGCTAATGCATAAGGAGGCAAAATAGGATCAGGAGAGACTGGTGATCCAAGACTGTTTAAACTTGCAGGTAGGCATTTGAGGAAAACAAAGAGTCTTTAAAATTAATATGAGGTACAGGCCCACCCAAAAAAAAAAATGGCGTAAATAAGACCTTGGGCGCAATTCGAGAAAGCAAAGTCAGTGCGCTGAAAAACAAATTTAATGAATGTTGCTGAGGCACATTTTACTGACGAGGAGCCAAGGCTGAAGGAGCTATAGACATACTTGTAGCAAGCACTAAAAGTGTTAGACATCCATAAGAGAGCAAGATAGTAAAAACTGCTGCAATGCATGCTTAACATGAAGGGAATCCGTGACAGGAATACGATAAAGCACAAATCAAAATGGCGGCCGTTTCGAATGCAGAGCCGCTATGGGGCGGGAGTGGAAGAACAGCTTACGGTGAAAAGCGGCAAATTCCGGTGATTTCAAATTGAGCAGCGATGTTAGGGTTGCCTGCGCTCACATTTTGGACAGCCTGCAGGTGGCAGTGAGCTTGTTGGGCTTGTCACCGTCCCTACCGACCCGGGAGTGTTAGGGACAGGCGGCCATTTCCGTTGGCCGCTAGCACAACCCCAAAGTTATTATCATTTTATGTTTCTACTTCGCACTGCTTGAAAGCAGTAGGGTGACGCTTCTCGGCCATATCAGAGGAACCGTCAATGGATAATACAGGTTGCCTGGGGGCTGGACTGTATCACATTTGAAAACGCACAGATCCTCCTCTTTCCTGATTATACGTTGATGGTCCTGAGATGGCAAGCCTCCTTTATGAGTGTGAAACACAGGTTGAGAGAAGAGGGGTTTAAGTACTCACTGTTCTTTACTGACAAGCTGAAAGTGTTGTCCAACGGCACCTCAGACTTCTTCACAGGGCTGGAGATGCCTAGGACTGGGTCGAGCAGTTGGGGCATGCTTCGCCCAATGTTAGTGAGGCCGTGTCAGGACAACTGCATCCGCGACACCACAGGGACAGGCCGCATGGGCCTGTTGCTGGTGCATCTGATGCTCCCACGTCAACACTGGCGCACCACAAAATTACTTCAGTCCTTGCTGTGGTGACTGGTTCAGCCGGCACCATGGAAATCTCAGAAGATGCTTCCTCAGATGGAAACTCTGCAACATCCCAGATGAGTGCATCGTCTGCCCCATTTCCACTTGTTACGCTGCAGCTGGCTGATGACTTGCTTTAATGGTGGGTCTCTTTGGTGCTGGTTTGCTGGTGGCTGCCGCGATGGTCGCTGTGGAGACTTTGTTGCCTGGAGCCTTACATTATTGATGCCACTACTGGGCCCTTTTTAGGTTTCGCCTGTCAAAAGCTGCACAAGCAGCGTTTCGCGCAGGTGAAATCTTTTGTTTTGCAGTATGTGGGCTTTGTCCCGCCTCAGTCTTCCATAGGCTAGCTCCATAAATGGAGGCTAGCCATTGGAAGACCGAGGCGTCCATCATTCTGTGAGGCGACTCGTGGGCGTTCCTGAGATTTTTTCTCATCCAGCCCCTTTGTGACGTTATTCCGGCGGTGTGCGGATGTTATTTTTTTTTTTTCTTGTCCTGTTTTGGTCAGTTTCAAAGTGTCCTTTGCAGTAGTGGGCTGCGAGATTGAAGTTGCCAGGATGCGGTGGGCTGCGCGATTTCTTTCCTTGCAGGTAAGCGCCATTTTTAAATATTTTTTTATCCAGTTTTCGCCCCCCCTCCCGCTGTCCGTGTGCCTGTTCCCGCCCCCTCCCCCCTCCCGCAGTTCGTGTGCCCATTCCCGCACCCTCCTCCCACTGTCCGTGCTTTCCCCGCCCCCCCTCCCGGTGTCCGTGCCTTTCCCGCCCCCCTCCCGCTGTCCATGCCTTTCCCGCCCCACCTCCCTCTGTCCGTGCCTTTCCCGTTCCCCCCCCCTCCCGCTGTCCGTGCCTTTCCCGCGCCCCTCCGCCTGGCGGCTTTCAATGCTGCACCACTTGTAAATAAACTGAACGTTTCACTATCAAAGCCGAGCTAAGGTTCACGGGCTTTGATCGTATGTGCACGGTGCAGACCTCCACATGCTACTTTGCTCCGCAGCCCCCAGCTGTTCTACCTCACAGGAGCTGGTCTGCAGTGCCGAGGCGGGCAGGGCGTAGAGTGCGTATCCGCAGCATGCAGGGGCGAAGTTACCGTTGGTGCAGCGGGTGCAGTGCACCGGCATCCTTTGAACCTGATAATTGCTGTCTTTTTTACTACCTCAACAGCAGCCAAAGGGGCTTTTTTCCTTCCTTGCACCAGGGCTTATTCCAGCCAAGCCACGCTACTGGTAGCATCCAGATATGTATATGATTCGGCATTTGCATGCCTTCTGAATTCACTTATGATGAACCCATCGTCTTTTCCTGCTTCACCAGCAGAGGCCTCCGAGCTCCAGGCCCCCCCCCCCCTCAGCACAGTACCCTGGCCTGAGGGCTCCTGAGGGGGACCCCTTAGGCTTTGTTGCACCACTGAAGCATAGCTCTCCTATCAGCAAGTACCGGGGCACAGGATCCCAGGAGTGTGACGGGCGCCCCCAAACCAAATGATAGCATTTTTACTGCCTAATTACAGTGCATGCGGTAATAATGTTCCATGCCTAGGTCCCTGTCCCCATTAAGAGAGTGTTAACGTTATCTGGAAACGAGCGAACATGTGTCACGGGCATGTTAGTTTCCATGCAGTCCCACGTACGTCATCAGGGTTACTCTGGCCACTGATGAGCCAGTCGCAATGTCCAGAACTGTAGGACTGGTCACTACTAGTTCCATCTCCTATTCTATATTTCTCGCGACAGGTGATTGCAGACACTTCTAGCTTGTCTCAAAGTTGAGCGTGCTACCTTTAAGGTCACAGGTTAAAATCCTTTTGAAGTCAGTTCATGTTTGCAAAGTATAAGAAGTGAGTGCATGGAGTGGGGTAGTAGAAGTTGTGTGTTTTTTCGGCATGAGGGGTTGATCGGATAATTGATTAATGCGTAGGCCAGATGTCCCCTCTCCCCCCTAACCCCCACGCTCCTATGACTATATGAAAGGAATCGGTAACCAGAGCAATTAATAAATAGAAATCAGTAGCTCTCTCGGCCTATTGGGTTTGACTAAAGGTTTCATAATCAATACGCCACTTACTTTAGGCTTTCACAATGGGTTGACACAATCGTTAAACTTCTGCCTATGTGCTTCAACAACAGGATTTTCAATAAACACTCCCTGCCTTCAGACTCTGAAATAGAGGATTTCACAAGCAATATGCTTCTGCCTACTGGCTTTATCAAGATGTTCTCCACTGGCTATGTGCATTGACAACAGTTGTTTATATGACAGCAGGCAATTACAGAGTTGGTATTTACAATTCTTAAAGGCTACTCGCGCACAAGGGCTAGAAGCACAGGTCTTAGTTACCAGACAGCTGGGCAAGTATGCATAAGGACAAGGGGGCACAAAGGATGACTTGTGCAAGACAACAGACAATTTTAGGGCACAGTTTTTTAAAAGTTTTGGAAAAAGGCATAGTACCCAGTGTGTCGTGGGCCCTAGTGCAAGGAAGCAATGGACCCCGCTGGCAGCAGTTTCAACGGTGAAAGATAGGGTTAATCAGGGTTGAATGCACCCTCTCCCCCCACCCACCCCCCAGTCCAGGTGCCACTGCACCTGGTACACAATTGGAAGCTACGTCCTTGGCTTTGGATAAAAGCCACCTTTTTCCCACCGTGTCTGGAGACAAACTTTCCGTGGCAGCAGGATCTGGCACTGTCCAATGCATCGCACAATATTTGCACTTATAAGAACATTGGGTGCTGCTCGCTGTCAGCTGGAAAGTCACACAAACAAGACCCCAGGGGTTCATCTTTTATTTCCCTGCACACTAAACTCACTAAGGAGCTGTGCTTGCTTCCCTGCCCCCTGGCTGTGCTTGCTTCCCTGCCCCCTCGCTGTGCTTGCTCTCCTGAGTGTGTGTGTGGCTTTGGGTGGGTGTGTGTGGCTTTGGGTGGGTGTGTGTGGCTCTGGGTGGGTGGGCGTGGCTCTGGGTGGGTGTGTGTGGCTCTGGGTGTGTGTGTGTGGCTCTGGGTGTGTGTGTGTGTGGCTCTGTGTGTGTGTGTGTGGCTCTGGGTGTGGCTCTGGGTGTGGCTCTGTCTGTGTGTGTGGGTCTGTGTGTGTGGGGGTCTGTGTGTGTGGGGGGGTCTGTGTGTGTGTGGGTCTGTGTGTGTGTGGCTCTGTATGTGTGGCTCTGTGTGTGTGGCTGTGTGTGTGTGTGTGGCTCTGTGTGTGTGTGTGGGTGGGGCTCTGTTGGTGTGTGTGGGTGTGTGTGGGTGGGTCTGTGTGTGTGTGTGGGTCTGTGTGTTTTTGTGTGGCATTTGCCAGAGATTAAACTATTGGCATTGTAAATGACAATGCCATTTATTTATCTGTTTTCAAAACCAACACATAAATACAAATTTTGTCATTTACAATGCCAATAGCTCAAACTTTTCAAAAGGCGAAACCATTGCATTGTAAATGCTTGTTGTCTCTGCCTGCAAAGTGTTCGAGACTCGCTCACAATGTGCACGCCTCTTTCCCCTGTTGGATCCCCTGTGATCATGGCGTCGCCATGTTGTCTACAAACACCCATTTCTATTAATAAAAGTCCTCCAGAACAGCATTTAACATTACATAATGATCCAGCATGTGCCTCGTTAGAAATCTTTGTGGCTTTGTCTAAACCAAGTGGCCCCTTGAAATGACGTCTGTCTTGAGAACAAGCACTGTAATAGGACATGAAATTGCATGAATAATGAAACAAAATATGTTCATGACAAACAATGCAACATTCTTTCGTCCAGGTTTAAATTCCATTTAAATATTCAAGGTGAATGTTTTCTGCTGCAGGCAAAAGCCCTCTCCCTGCCAACCCAGTTGAGATATATCCATCATGGGGGTAAAGGCTTAGAAAGTGTGGGTTCCTAGTTGCACTCCAAGTGACGAATTGTTATTGACTTTTAATGCGTTTGATCCAAAACAATTTTTAAGATGAAATCTTCTAGTCCTGCCGCAGATTGTTTTGTTTGCGGGTGATAGTGCGACAAATTCGTGATTACATTGAAAATGCTTTGTAGCTTCGTGACATCATATTGTCGTGTATTTAAGCTCCACAGAAAGTATAGAACCCTATTACAAGGTACCCTGAGTCCCAGTTAGAAAGGCTTATGATCACGGAGATCTGGGCTATCCTATCCGCAATATAAATTTTGGGCCGAATTACTAAAGTTAAGGCAATGATTTGTGTTGCAAATATAGTGCAGCGTCGTATTTCTTATTATATAACTGGCCATGCAAACACAAATAATAGTATTTTCTCATGATGCCATACATCAGTGGTTCTTAACCTGTGGTTTCCGGACCCCTGGGGGTCTGACAGGCCTACTCGTGGGCTCACCGACTGCTTAGAAAATATTAACAGATTAATTAATATACTGTGCAAAAAGCTAAATATAAAATCGAAAATATTTAAACATTCTGTAAGAGTAAAGAAATTTGAAATTGAAGGCTTAAAATGAAGTTTGTATCCTCAGATTGATTTGTCGGAGCAGTGCAGGAGTATCAAACAAAATATTGTATGGATGACAAGTGGCCTCAATTGTATCTAGAAAAGTTCCAACCTTTCCAATAAAATTAACATTTAGATTTTTTTTATATTTGTTTGTGAATTAAATAAAATAGATCATTTGTGTATTTGTTTAATGAATGCTTGTTTGTCTATTTTTGTGTGTATTGTTTTGCTGTTCAAACCATCGAAAAGGCTTAGGTCGAAGTCTCTGGATTCCAATAATGACCCGGTGGGGGTCCCCGAATCCCAGTAATGATTCAGTAAGGGTCTCCGGCTTCCAGTGAATGATTATGTGGAGGTCCACACACGTCAACAGGTTAAGAACCACTGCCATACATGATTTAGCACTGTGCCATGTCTCAAAGACTTTTGTACTCAGGCAGGCCCTTCAGTGAAACTGGTCTTACACAGACGACTGTCCAAGTGAAATTACATAATTTGTACTTTTTGCAGTGGGCTAAACTTTTTACGTGTTGAAAAATCACTCACTGTATCTCACCCCAACTTTTGTGCATTCTTTGTTTCATAAGGTGTTAGTATTCCATGCAATGCTTGGTTGCGCCATTTAGTGTGGCTTTAGTCGTGAGTATGTTATGAGCGTTTGCAGTGTTTTGGTTATGCAACACAGTTTGCATGCATTAGCATGTGTCTCGATTTATGCAATACAATGTCATAGAGCACTTTATTTGAGGAGGCCTTCAGAGCAAAAATCTTTTGTGCAAGAATGTTATTAGTGCTCCTGTTTGTATCGCTTTATGTTGTGCATGCTACAGCGCAAAACTTGAGTACACTAATAGTCTGCAGTGTAATGTCTCAATTACTTCCCAACAATCTTCATTACTCCTAGTCCTGTTTGTCCTCGCCCTAATCATTACTAATGAGGTGTACTCCACCTCACAAGTCAGAAAAAAGAACAGGAAATGCTTGTAAGAGTATCCCTTCCTCATAGGCCATAGCCTGTAAGGGTACATATCACCTACAATTCCTTTTTTTTATTTATATTTTTATTGGTATTTACAGGATACAAATTACATATAATGACAGACATATTCTTGGTTAAAATCTCGCCACTGACTTAACACAAAAAACATAAAACATAGAACTAAGGGGCATATTATCAAGGGGGTTTATCTCCGCTTTTTTGGCTTTAAAAGCCAAGAAAGAGGAGATAAAATTATCTCCCTATTACCTAGCTGTCGCTAACACCAGTTAGCGACAGCTAGTAGGAGATAGCGACCATCTTGGGCCCCAATTTGCATGTCAGTGATATTTATCACTAATGACATGCAAACTGGGCGTGCCAAGATGTTAGCGACTGAAAACAGTCGCTAATATCGCTATCTCCTATTACCAACTTTTGGAGATATTCGCGCAAAGCGCGAATATCTCCAAAAGGTAACACCTGCCCTGAGCAGTTCTTAGCCATGTTATCCAAAGGGAGGTGGATAACATGGCTTCTTAGCCATGTTATCCAATGGGAGGTGGATAACATGGCTAAGAGCATTAGCTGGGTAATGCATGAATATCGCTGACTTTTCAGCGATATTCATGCATTGCGGTGATTTTTATCGCATTTGCGATAAACCTTGGTAATACCAAAGTTTATTTGCGGTAAAAATCGCCGCAGCTCAGCGGTAAATTGTTGTCTCTAACCAAGCAATAGCGATAATTATCGCTATTGCTTGGTAATATGCCCCATAGACCGTCTAAATCTCTGTACAATCTATGATATGCATAATGCCGCACTGTAGGGCTGATTGAATCAACTGGTGAATGCTCAACGATTCTAACCATAAGTAGTTGCGACTTTCTCTTGTAATTTCGGAAGTCTTAGTAACTCTCACCTCCTGGCAGAAATGCCTTTGACCTGATTCACGAAGATTTTGCTATAAGTGGGTTTAGTATTTCTGGTACAACTCCGGCTTATTCCTGGCATTCCGTTATAAATCAAGAGTACTTCATGAGTAAGTCACAGGAAATCCTTTCCGAAACTGCCCCCCCTACCCCCCGTGAATTGGGTCCTGTGAGTAGAGGAGGAAATTAATTGAGGACCACAAGATATAGAAACTCGCCATCGCCTTTATTATTACTTCTGAAGCAAAGAATGTATTTTAAACACACTGAAATATAAGGAAGTCATGTTTAAGCATTCATTTGGCTTTTTATGGATTTGAAATAGCCAAACCGAGCTTACCTGAAGCGATGGATATACCTACCCAGAGTTTGATGCATGTGATCTCTAGAATGAGCTGCAAGTTTTGGAGAACGTGCAATGCTTTCAAACAGCATTTGAAGGGAAAAGTACTATTGTAAAAAGTAGAGGCAGTATTGGTAGGGAATGAAGCACATCTGGTTGGTATCTTCATTTTAGGCTGTGAGAATGATAATGTATTTATTTATTTATAAACTTTTATATAGCGCGAACATGATCCCAATTGATATCAGAGCGCTTCACAATTACGGATGGTCAAAGTTAGGCGGCATCAAATGCATAACAAAGTAAACAGTTACAAAGGGTGCAACACATCATCACAGTTGATTGTCTGGAGAGTTCTGTCTTCCAGGAGTTCCTGGACTGGAGGTGGTTGGGCTCTGCTCTAACCATGGCGTTCAAGGCAATCTATAGTCTGGGCCTCTGGAACCATTGGAGCCTGTCTGGATGTTTTAGTTGTTTGAATGGTTGTTGTTGGATAAGGTGCAGCTCAAGACCCCGGTGATTCTGGTGCTGTGGTGTTTTCTGCATGATTATGGATTCTTCTCCATTCCCGTTGAAGCAGGAACACTAGACTGATGCACCTGGGGTGGACCAAATTACGTGACAGGTTTGGCTAAATAAACCATAAAGAAAAGGCAAATTAGGCAGTGAAATGCGCCACATTTTGTGCAGTATCATTTCAATATTTTTTCATTTTTGCACAAAATAATGATGTCTGGGAAAATATTCCACTTCATTAGTGCCAGTTTAACAGGATTCCAGGGGCCTCATTTATGAAAAGTGACGCATCGCTGCGTGAAAACAGCGATGCGTCACTTTTCACTGCGCACTCCTTACAACATTCCTGATGCGTCAAATTTAATGTATGACGCATCATGTCGCAAGGAGTTACAGATACGTCAGTATTTCTGACGTAAGCGCAAAAGTGACGCATTGCTGGAGTGTGCCACAAAAGTGACGCATCTCCAGCAATGCGTCCTTTCACATGGGGAAAGCCCCATGTGAAAGGGCTTGCGTCAGTCTTACGCCTGCTGTGAGGCAGGCGCAAGATTTTGATGCAACAGCGTCCTAAAAGTGACGCAGTGAAATCTCATAGATTTCACTGCGTCACTATTACGAGGCTTTTTGCGGGGGAACGCCCCCTCTGCATACATTATACCTGACGCAGGTATAATGTGGCGCAGGGGTTTAAAAAGTGACGCATCTACCTAGATGCGTCACTTTTTAAATATGGCGCAACAAGGCGCATTTTTTACACTGCTGGTGCGTCACAAAAAGTGACGCACAGGCGGCGCAAAACTGACGCAAGGCCTTCATAAATAAGGCCCCAGGATCGTAATGTAGCCCTATAGAGAGACTCAAAGGGTTGGAATTCTGAATCAAAGTTCAAATATATCTGAAATACCATTTATTTGACACTGATATCAACGATTGGCATGTCATGGACAAATGAAAACAACTTAATACCTGAAATCTGGCAGATGTTTATTTGAATGCCTATTCGAAAATAGACTACATCACGCATCTAATTACATCATAAGTGCTTGCTAGAAGCAGGGCCTTGCACCAGGTCTGGAATTCTTTTTTTTAAATAGACTGCGGCAAAAAAATTCAGTTTGGGGAAAAATAAAAAGGAACTGTCTTTCATTCAATACACACAAATACTGATTTTCAAAATATCCACTTAAGATACTTCCTTTAACATTTAAGACGGTCATACCAATACCAGCCGTAGTAATTCTGATAGCCTTAAGAATGTCAATAATTGCATATTCTCTGGCGGTGAGCAGAAAATGGACCAATGTATAGAATATGCTAGAGAGATGAGAATTTGTTCTTGAGAGATAAATGATGACTCCGGGGCGGGAAGGTGATGTGCTCTAATATCAAAACGACTGACTTTGGAAACTGAAGTCCTGGCTTCGAATCCCAGTTTCATTGACTGTAAATTAACCTAACATTGTGTGATTTTTGGAAAATCGATGGACATAAAAATGTACATATGTGATGGGAATTCAAAAAGGTACATATTTTTTACAGAGTTTTATATAGAACGAACTTGACCCGAAGCAGGTATCAGAGCGCTTTACATGAGGGCAAACACATTCATTTTTGTTAGGCACAGGGAAAATAAGTGATTTGCCCAAAACCACAGGATGTCCAACGTCATTGCCGACACTCGAACCCAGTTCCCCAGATTGAAAGTCGACTGCCCTAGCCGTTTGGCCAACTCTTCTCCCACATATGTGTAATAATTCAAAAATGTAAAGTCCTCACCTCATGTAAAGAATCTTGTCTTGTATAGTTCTCCTCCAGTCCCACAATATCCTCAGTTAGGTTTGCACTATATAAACATACAGTTGCAACAATAAGAATCTGTTATTCCAAAATATCCCAAGTAGGTAGCAAAATGACTCACTAAATGAAACACTTATTGCTGACATCTGCTTTGTCCTGTACATTATGAGTTGGAATCCCAGCACGACCACCACAGTCACCCATGTTTCTGAGGGCAGAAAAATACCAAGCCATGATGTTTTATTGGTGTAGTGAGAAATTTAAGCTGTCTGCTCCATTTTCATTGCAAACATTTTGTCAGATGACATGTATCACAGTGGGTAAGTTCTGAACGAGGAAGGGATTTTAAAGGGACAAGAACTTCAGTAAACCATTATGAAGCACTTGTGAAGAAGAACATTGGCAAAACCTTGAACTTGGAATTGTTACTTTTTACTCCAGAAAGGCACTTGCTTTTCCCCCCAATTTTAACTTTTATCATTTCACATTAGTGTAAATTCTCAGTGTGTTTTTAGCATATTATCATATTTGTATCTTTGTAATGGTTTTAATTAACTATACAATAAAGTACTCATTCATTCACTCTGAAGCACTTGTGAAGAGGCCTTTAGAAGCAGCAACATTAAGGTAGGTGGGCTATATTAAAACAAGTTAGTATTATTGTTCTGTGTGTGACTGATTGGATTCT
This sequence comes from Lissotriton vulgaris, assembly GCF_964263255.1. Classification (NCBI taxonomy): domain Eukaryota; kingdom Metazoa; phylum Chordata; class Amphibia; order Caudata; family Salamandridae; genus Lissotriton; species Lissotriton vulgaris. The sequence continues at coordinate 1,331,657,825 of NC_141687.1, forward strand.
GATGGAATTATTGTGGCGACAGCATAGGTCAGGGAACGAACCATTCACTTCCTTCCACGTGCTTTGGCATGTTAAAACCCAGATTAAAAAGAAATCCAGCATTTAACCTTAAAAACTATGAGATTTTTATTCTATGATAAAATTGGACTGCACACATTTGTTAATGCGATTATGCCAGTGTCTGGGATCAAGCCAGGTAAATTCTCATAATTGAGTGGGATTAATAATTAGCTTAAAGAATGGGAACACTTAGGTGCAACATCGAACATTATTGAACAGTAGTGGCCCTAGGCTGCAAAAAAGCTACCATGCGTTGAGAACTAGTAACATTTCAATGGCTGTACTCAAATTCGAGGAAACGCCTTGCAGACGTGTCATTAATCCTTCTCGGAGGCGGACGGAAGTATCCGTGACAAGCAGCAACTGTTGCTAATTTAAAATTCTTGAAAGCAGTGCTTAATTAGTGGCCATTGTTACAAGGGGTAGTGGCGGCGGCACAGGGAATGGGTCTTATTTTTCTTTCATCATTGTATGGTCTGGGTATTTATTTAAAACTTATCAGCAAACTGTGACCAAGAGAAAGAGGAAAGTGAAAGATGGAAAAATAGTGACAAGGGGGAATGCAGGGATGAAAAGGAACCTGGAGAGTGAGATAAAGAGACAGGAAGTGTAGGGTAGCAGAGGAAAGAGGCATTCATAGGGTTTTATCAAGTGCATAGATACCCAGGGAGGGCATTCCAGTGCTAAATTAGGAACAAATGAGGGCTGAGTAGAAAGTAATAGTTGTAAAGGTGGGACTTAAGCAGGTTCCTGAATTGCTGGGAGAGTGTTCCAAAGCTTGGGGGCTAAAACATCAAAATAACTTCCTCCACTCCTAGTTCTTTTTATTCTGAGCACAGCAAATAACTGCTGGTTGGCGGTACGCGGTGTTCTTGCGGTGTTGTAAGGAGTGAGGAGAAGTTTTTGAATTAGCATTAGTCCCCTGTTATAGAGGGCTCGGTGTGCCAGGCATAGGGCCGTGAACTGAATCCTTTTTGACACAGGCAACCATTGTAACCCGGCTAAGGCCGCAGTGGCAGAGTGATATTTTAGAGATTTTGAATAGTATGCGTGCAGCTAAATTTTGGACTTCCTGTAATCTTTTGATGAACGGTTTGGAGCTTCCCAAATAAAGGAAGATTCCATGGTCCAGGTGGGACATGACTAACCCTTGCACCATTATTCTACGCGATGATTCAGCAGCCATTTTAAAAGCTTTCCCAGAGTTCTAAGTAGTTCAAAGTAAATTGCTGAAAGTTTTTTTGGTTGGGTAGTCATGGAAAGCTTATCATCAAGCCATAAACCCACACTTGACTTCTGGTTTTGTCGTTGCTAGGATGCCCAGACCTTTGGCCAATTGACTTCCATCCATCTGCTTGGGTTGTTTCTAACTCCATCACCTCAGTTTTGTCACTATTTAATTTTAGACTGCTAGCTGTCATCCACTCTACCACATGTTTGAGACTTTGATTAAGTTAGATGGATGTTCTGCCTGATTGGGCATTGAGCGAGATGATGATCTGTGTATCATTTGTGTAGGATATTGAGGACAAACTATACTCTTTTATAATCTATGTGAGTGAGGTTACGTACAAGTTGAATAGGATCGGACTACGCGAGAAACAGTGGTTCATTTGTAAAAAAATAAGAGCCGGGGCTCTCGTCAGGAGGCAGCTTGTACCAGCCCATTTCTACTGCTAGCGCTGCCTAAATCAGAACCAACTACCCAGGAAAGTTGGCAGAGGATGTGGCATAATGAAGAAAGTAAGTGGGGCTTGCACCGCTCAGTTGATCAATTGTTGTCCTGTTATTATGATCTGTAGCGTGCTGAAGAGGTATCGCTGAATGATCCTTACAGCGTGTATTGTAGCAAAGTCTAGTACAAAGCTGACCCAACGTGCGGGAAGACTCCTCCAAGCACTGCAAAAATGGCTAAACAAGTCTTATTCACTTGGGTGAATTTAATATAGTTCTAAAACATGAGATGTCTTTTAGTTAATTGTCTCTGGTTCAACACATTATTTTCATGGTTGCAAGAATATCGGACATGTAATCCAATGCACGTTCATCAAATCCCAATGCATTTCGGGCTATCCTTCAGCCCTTCGTCAGGGGCTTACTCTACAAGAAGAAAAGGAAATGACTGTCAACTAGAACCTGATATTGTGATAGTACTATTCGTGCTGGTATAGCGTCATGCACGGATATGATTAAAAAAACACCGTTGTGTGAAATAGCTATGATGGCTATTGATATTCGTACGTGCCTCGTGAGTGCGGTCAGTGGAGAAATGTTAAAGAATGAAAACGTGCAACGGTGCGGATATAAGATGTGAGCGCCTGTGATATTGATGCTAAGGAGATGTGACCCAAAGATTGTGATAGCAAACCCAGTGATCGGTTTTACGTGAAACGGGTGAGATAGAAACCATGCTCCATAGTGTCTAACATGCTAGGATTCCGGTAAGACATTAACTCACTGATACAATGCGAATGCGGGTCCAAAGACCTGAAAGCAAACGGAGGTGCACACGTGTGGTTAGAACTTAGATTGGTTGCGGTAAATACATTGCAGAGGTCCTTGGGCGAGGTACTTATGGTGGTGTGGTGTGACTCGGCAAAGTTTTCCGAAACGGTATCCCTCTGGTGAGCATGGCGTGATGGAGCCGGCTGAGAGTGCGAGGGTATGCCTGCATGACGGCGGTTGTGAACACAGATGATGGACTAAAACCACAGTAGTGGGCGCCATCTTGGAGTGGTGAATGTTAAAACCGGAGGTGCTGGTTAGGGCAGCGAAGTAAGACAATGGTAAGTGAAATAAAGCGATGTTGAGTGTAAAGTGATAAAGCGAGAAAGAAACGATGAGATGATGTGACAATAAAATAAAACAGGGTAAACAGAATGTCAAAAGCATAATATGCTGAAGCAATAATACATGAAGCATAAAGGTGTCTTAAGGTACTATACAAATGTTCAACAGTTCATTTTATAGATAACATAGGAATTCCATCCTATCATTCAACCCGTTTGGTTGCATCGTCGCCATGTAGCGGATCCAGTAATTCTCCTGTTTGAGGAGCGTGTTTTTGTTATGTCTAGTGGGTTTAATCTGTTCCAAAATCAGATATGTCAACTGGGCCATTGTTTGGTTTTTCTCGAGGAAGTGAGCAGCTAATGTAGACTTAACGTTGTTAGTCCGGATGTTGCTTTTGTGCTCAAGGATGCGTACTCGGATTTTTCTCTCTGTGTGGCCGATATAGCATGAGCCACACGGGCACTTAAGCATATAAATGACGTTCGAAGAGTTACATGTTGCGTTAACTTTCAATTTCACTTTGTATCCTTTCATTGGATGGTTGGTATAATTCCCTTGTATGACGTTATTGCAGTTGCTGCAATTATAACATAGCAGGAGTCCCTTGTATGTTTGATTTTCCATCTGGTCACTTGGTCTCGTGAGGATTTCTTTGAGGTTACGTCCTCTGGTATAGGCAAAGATGGGTATTTGTGCGAAGATGTTATGAAAATCTGGTTCTGTGCTCAGTAATGGCCAATGTTTTAAAATGATTTTGCGGAACTGGTTGCTGGTGACGGTGTATTTGGACACCACTACCATTCGAGTTTTCTCAGCTTTGGGTTTGATACATAGCAAATCATTGCGATTGGCCTTCTTGCAGCGGGTGGTTGCCTTGTCTAGTATCTCCTGGGGGTACCCTCATACTTTGAATCTTTCTAGCATGTGATTTTGTTGTTTTTCACTCTCCGATGTGGAGGACACGATGCGTTTTACTCTCAATAGTTGTGAGTGTGGCAAATTGAGTTTGAGACCGGGTCGGTGGAAACTCTTGAAGTGCAATATTGAATTGCGATCCGTGTGGTTTTAGTCCATCATCTGTGTTCACAACCGCCGTCATGCCGGCATAACCTCGCACTCTCAGCCGGCTCCCACACGCCTCGCTCACCAGAGGAATACAGTTTCGGAAAACTCTGCCGAGTCACACCACACCAGAGTAAGTACCTCGCCCGAGGACCTCTGCAATGTATTTACCGCAACCAATCTAAGTTCTAACCACACGTGTGCACCCCCATTTACTTACAGGTCTTTGGACCCGCATTCGCATCATATCAGTGAGTTAATGTCTTACCGGAATCCTAGCATGTTAGACACTAGGGAGCATGGTTTCTATCTCACCCGTTTCACGTAAAACTGATCACTGGGTTTGCTATCACAATCTTTAGGTCACATCTCCTTAGCATCGATATCACACGCGCTCACATCTTATAACCGCACCGTTGCACGTTTTCATTCTTTAACATTTCTCCACTGACCGCACTCACGAGGCACGTACGAATATCAGTAGCCATCATAGCTATTACACACACCGGTGTGTTTTTTAATCATATCCATGCATGACGCTATACCAGCACGAATAGTACTATCACAATATCAGGTTCTAGTTGACAGTCATTTCCTTTTCTTCTTGTAGAGTAAGCCCCTGACGAAGGGCTGAAGGATAGCCCGAAATGCATTGGGATTTGATGAATGTGCATTGGATTACATGTCCGATATTCTTGCAACCATGAAAATAATGTGTTGAACCAGAGACAATTAACTAAAAGATATCTCATGTTTTAGAACTATATTAAATTCACCCAAGTGAATAAGACTTGTTTAGTCTTTTTTGCAGTGCTTGGAGGAGTCTTCCCCCACGTTGGGGCAGCTTTGTACTAGACTTTGCTACAATACACGCTGTAAGGATCAGACAGCGATACCTCTTCAACACGCTACAGATCATAATAACAGGACAACCATTGATCATCTGAGCGGTGCAAGCCCCACTTACTTTCTTTGATGGTTCACTTTTACTGTCCTCGGGACTGTGCACGCCATTGTTATAAGCATGGGCGGATTTTGCGGATCCACGATCCGCGGATTTTGCGGATTTGCGGATCGTGGATCCGCAAAATCCGCGGATTTTGCGGGTCCGCGGATTTGGGGCCGGTCATTGAATTTGAGCATCAACTAGTTCGAGCGACCATGTGTGTGTTACTATGCAATCGCCCCGACGGGCGCAGGGGTCCCTTGAGTGAGCTGTCCATCATAGTGGGTGAATGGCGGGCAGTCGGTGCAAACCGCGAGTGTGTGGGCGGGGCCAAACGGGCAGGGCTACCATGCGAGTTCACACATGCGGTGTGTATAAAAGGTCTGAGAAAGATCAGTTCAGCAGATGAAGAGAAAGAAACCCCTGGTCACAAGAGCAGCACGGGTATTGTGCTCGTGAAAGTCAAGGATGCAAAGGCCTCTATCCAGCATCACAGCTTATTTTCCACTGTAGATTTGGGAAGAAAGCACACCTGTCCAGCCTCGACGACGCTCACAATTGTTTTTGGGCTAATGAATGAGTCACTGAATTTGAGCATCAACTAGTTCGAGCGACCATGTGTGTGTTACTATGCAATCGCCCCGACGGGCGCAGGGGTCCCTTGAGTGAGCTGTCCATCATAGTGGGTGAATGGCGGGCAGACGGTGCAAACCGCGAGTGTGAGGGCGGGGCCAAACGGGCAGGGCTACCATGCGAGTTCACATGCCTCTTGTGTGTATAAAAGGTCAGATAAAGATCAGTTCAGCAGATGAAGAGAAAGAAGGTCCTGGTCACAGGAACAGCACGGGTATTGCGCTCGTGAAAGTCAAGGATGCAAAAGCCTCTATCCAGCATCACAGCTGATTTTCCACGGTAGATTTGTGAAGAAGGCACACCTGCCTCGACGACGCACAGGAAGGGCATGTTGTAACTATTTTAGGATGGCGCCGGCAAGCTGCCAGCGCCATCCTAAAATACTTACTAAATTAGCTTCAACAGGAAGCTCTAATAGATAAAATAAAGCAGGTGCGAGCACCTGCTTTATTTTATCTATTAGAGCTTCCTGTTGAAGCTAACTAAGTAACTATTTTAGGATGGCGCTGGCAGCTTGCCGGCGCCATCCTAAAATAGTTACAAGTTGACAGGCCTGCAGGCTTGAACTTTTGCCCCCGGAATCCGCCGCTCGCGGATTTGCGAATTCGCGGTAAATTCGCGGGAGTTCGCGGATCGCGAATTTACCGAAAATTCGCAAAATCCGCGAGCGGAACGGATTTTGCGCTCATACTTAGTTATAACCATGAATTACGACACCATTTCCAATATGACGGATCTTAAAGCGGACACGTTCGCTTTCACCACAGAGAATGCCAGCAAGATCTATGGCAAGATTCAAGAAGACATCGCACCAACTGCGAAGGCACGTAGTGTAGAAAGCAACATCAAACAGTTACTCTACCTGTTGAAGAAGGATTCCAACCAGAAACTACACGCTAGCACACTCGTGCTGTACCATCGGGCCCAGCGGATCCCTAGAGGCCTAAGGGTCCCATTAAAACCCCTGTTATGTAAAAACAACGCGAGGTTTGTTGAGAGATGGTACGCCATACTCAACAAGTGCTCGGTAGATTTAATTCTCCTCATCATAGAGGAACTTTCTAAAACCTTGGAGGAACTTGCTACAGATATTAAAAATACACACTCCGAACTGGCCAATGCCATGGAAGCCGCTGAATTAACCAAAATGTTGGAAGATATCAATGCGCAACTAGACAAACATACCCGGGAGACACAAGAGCGCAAAATCCGGAAATTTAAGCGCGATACTGTCGACAATAAGCTCGGCGAGGTGTACACTTGGGCAGAAGTGTATGCCCGCCGACGCCCCAATCGATCCTATAATCCATATTCGGAAAATGAGACTTCGTCATCGGAAGGAGACACCAGAACCCAGGCAAAAAAGGGGACAACCTGTCCAGAACAGCAACAACAACCAGCTGGCCCATCCAATACTGCGGTTCATTTTTTGGAGCAAGGCAAAGGACAACAACCCGACCCAGGCGGGGCAAAACCCGCAGAGGTGGAAAAAACACCAGTCAAACCCGAAAAAAAGAAAGGTCCATGCAGGAAATAATGGATCAGAACAACTTAGTTATAAACATTTCATGACATCAGCTTACCAACGAGGAGACACTCACTTTGCAGAAAGGACAACCATTTGTCCCTACCACTCGAACAAATACACTGGAATTAGAAGTCAGTGCTTTCAAATTGATAGGTAACATACGTTTACGTCATTATTTTCAGAACACCGTGTCAACACCCACACAAGAAGAGGATATATTGAGAGGGCTTCGCCCCCACAGCACATTCTTGGCTCCACAAAGCCACAAGATCATAGACACGTTTGAAAACCTTATAAAACACGAGATATCAACTCTTCCTTTCCAGTCATCTACCAAACGAGGCAATCTCTCCAAAAGAGAAAAAAACATCCTTCAAAAATTGGCCAACAACACATCAATAGTATGCCAAACGGCCGATAAAGGGGGAGCGTTAGTTATCAAGGATGCAACATACTATCATGAAAAAATTGCGGATCACACAGCAGATAGCAACACCTATGCTCCACTCCAAACGGATCCCACTTGTGATTACGCTGATATTTTAAATCACATCATAAAACAAGCATTCAACAATGGTACAATTAACGATAAAGCAAGAAGATACCTGGCTCCTAACAATCCTGCAGCACCAGTCATGTACATGGTGCCAAAGATACACAAGCACCCGACCAGGCCTCCATTCCGACCCATAGTGTCGACAAAAGGGAGCATACATGAGACCACCGGCAAATTTATTGATAAATATCTCCAACCTTTTGTACTTGATACAGGATCATACATCAGAGATTCCACTGACTTTCTGGTAAAATTGAACACTTGCATCAACCAGTTGGAAGAACCGGAATTGCTACTATGTACAGTAGATGTATGTTCATTGTACACATCCATACCACATGACCTCGGCATAGAGGCTGTGGAGAAAGTTCTTTCAGGATGCTCCTTGGATGCTGATCTTCAAGTGTTTCTCATGGAACTTCTCGTATTCACGCTTTACCACAGTTACTTCACAGTCAATGGCAACTGGTTTCACCAACTATGCGGCACTTCCATGGGAAATTGTGCAGCTCCATCTTATGCCAATATATTCATGAAGCTATTCGAGGAAACACACATCTTGGATAGCCACACTTGGAAGACCCATGGTAAATTATATCTCAGGTCCATTGATGATATATTCATTCTTTGGGCAGGCACCAGCACCAGCCTTTTGGATTTCTTAGCGAATTGGAACAGGATTAATGATCGCATCCAATTCACATGGAACTATGACGAAAATAGCATCCACTTCTTGGATGTAGCAATTCACAGACAAGAGGGCAAAATCTCCACCACGATTTTCCGAAAACCCACGGACCGCAATTCAATATTGCACTTCAAGAGTTTCCACCGACCCGGTCTCAAACTCAATTTGCCATACTCACAACTATTGAGAGTAAAACGCATTGTGTCTTCCACTTCGGAGAGTGAAAAACAACAAAATCACATGCTAGAAAGATTCAAAGCACAAGGGTACCCCCAGGAGATACTAGACAAGGCAGCCGCCTGCTGCAAGAAGGCCAATCGTAATGATTTGCTACGCATCAAACCCAAAGCTGAGAACACTCGAATGGTAGTGGTGTCCAAATACACCGTCACCAGCAACCAGTTCCGCAAAATCATTTAAAAACATTGGCCATTACTGAGCACAGAACCAGATTTTCATAACATCTTCGCACAAATACCCATCTTTGCCTATACCAGAGGACGTAACCTCAAAGAAATCCTCACGAGACCAAGTGACCAGACGGAAAATCAAACATACATGGGACTCCTGCCATGTTATAATTGCAGCAACTGCAATAACGTCATACAAGGGAATTATACCAACCATCCAATGAAAGGCTACAAAGTGAAATTGAAAATTAACACCACATGTAACTCTTCGAAAGTCATTTATATGCTTAAGTGCCCGTGTGGCTCTTGCTACATCGGCCACACAGAGAGAAAAATCAGAGTACGCATCCTTGAGCACAAAAGCAACATCCGCACTAAAAACGTTAAGTCCACAGTAGCTGCTAACTTCCTTGAGAAAAACCACACAGTGGCCCAGTTGAAATATCTGATTTTGGAACAGATTATACCCACTAGACATAACCAAAACACACTCCTCAAACGGGAGAATTACTGGATCCGCTACATGGCGACGATGCAACCAAACGGGTTGAATGATAGGATGGAATTCCTATGTTATCTATAAAATGAACTGTTGAACATTTGTATAGTACCTTAAGACACCTTTATGCTTCATGTATTATTGCTTCAGCATATTATGCTTTTGACATTCTGTTTACCCTGTTTTATTTTATTGTCACATCATCTCATCGTTTCTTTCTTGCTTTATCCCTTTACATTCACCATCGCTTTATTTAACTTACCATTGTCTTACTTTGCTGCCCTAACCAGCACCTCCGGTTTTAACATTCACCACTCCAAGATGGCGCCCACTACTGTGGTTTTAGTCCATCATCTGTGTTCACAACCGCCGTCATGCCGGCATAACCTCGCACTCTCAGCCGGCTCCCACATGCCACGCTCACCAGAGGGATACCGTTTCGGAAAACTCTGCCGAGTCACACCACACCACAGTAAGTACCTCGCCCGAGGACCTCTGCAATGTATTTACCGCAACCAATCTAAGTTCTAACCACACGTGTGCACCTCCGTTTACTTACAGGTCTTTGGAACCGCATTCGCATCGTATCAGTGAGTTAATGTCTTACCGGAATCCTAGCATGTTAGACACTAGGGAGCATGGTTTCTATCTCACCCGTTTCACGTAAAACCGATCACTGGGTTTGCTATCACAATCTTTGGGTCACATCTCCTTAGCATCGATATCACACGCGCTCACATCTTATATCCGCACCGTTGCACGTTTTCATTCTTTAACATTTCTCCACTGACTGCACTCACGAGGCATGTACGAATATCAATAGCCATCATAGCTATTTCACACACCGGTGTTTTTTTAATCATATCCATGCATGACGCTATACCAGCACGAATAGTACTATCACAATATCAGGTTCTAGTTGACAGTCATTTCCTTTTCTTCTTGTAGAGTAAGCCCCTGACGAAGGGCTGAAGGATAGCCCGAAATGCATTGGGATTTGATGAACGTGCATTGGATTACATGTCCGATATTCTTGCAACCATGAAAATAATGTGTTGAACCAGAGACAATTAACTAAAAGACATGTCATGTTTTAGAACTATATTAAATTCACCCAAGTGAATAAGACTTGTTTAGTCTTTTTTGCAGTGCTTGGAGGAGTCTTCCCCCACGTTGGGGCAGCTTTGTACTAGATGTGGCATAATGTCCAGGGCTGCCAACTTCAGAGCTGGAGAACCAGGTTCGAGTCTTGGTGTTGCCTCAATATCCTTTGATTCTAGGCAAATTACTTAATCTCCCCGTGCCTACCATAAATGTGTCCTTAACTGCTCATGACAAGCACTGGTGTTGATGATTAAGTACTGTTGCTGAGCACTGGAAACCACTGGTTCAAATAAAGCACTGGTGAAGAACATTGCGGAACTCCACAATTAAGGGGATGTATTTCTGATTTTGCATGTTATTCGAAAAGTTCTGTTTTGGAAGAACAAGGTAAGGCATGAAGTGGGCTCAACACTAGGCAGTTTCGTTTGAGCTCCTGCACTTATTATTTTAGTTACAAATTTAGCCTGGAGCATGCATAATGCTGAGGGTCATCATTCCTGACCTCAACTCAGAACACATGACTCAAGCAGTCCATTTGGGGTACATCAATCCCACCAGTAGCTTATCAGTTTTTTCCCTCGAAGTCATGGTCACAAAAGAGGTGCTGGCCAAGCTTTCCTTTCATTAGTGCTCTTGTCATGTTAATTTGCAAAAGGCACAAGATCATTACCCCCTCATACGGTCCTCTTTGTACCAGTCATTATGCCATGAGGGCGGTCCTGCCCACGACAGACACCTACCATTCTCAGTGCAGGGCAGACATTTTCAGTTCCAGGGGTTGCCCTTTGGTCTGTTGATGGCATCTCATGCTATCACCAAGTTATTGGCCCCTGTAGTGGCTATGTTGCAGCTTAAGGGAGTTTCTTTATTTCCTTATATAGATGATTGGCTAATCTGTGGTTCTTCTTTTCTGAAGGCTCGGGAAGCAGTGTCAGCGACCACGTAATTTCTCCAGACTCTGGGTTTCAAGTTCAATTTCAGCAAGTCCCATGTGATACCTTCTCAACAGAGACAGTTTATTGGCCCCCTGTTCAACATGCAGCAGGCCAAGGGGGTTCTTCCTGCAGACAGGATTTGTGTTCTGCAGTCATCTGTTCAGACCTTGGTGTCTCTGTCCTCTGCTCCGGCTCGTTTCTGACTTTGGGTTCAGGGGCTAATGGTGGCGACCACAGCAGTGGTTTCTTGAGCGCAGTTTTATTTAAAACTCATTGTGAATCATTTGCTGGCCCGTTGGAGCCCAGACTCAGGCCAGTATGACTTTCTAGTTTCCTCTTCGGGGATGTGAAGGCAATGGAATGGTGACTGAATTATGCAAACTTAACTCGAGGGGTTCCTTTTCAGCTTCCCCCTTCTCTGTTACTCTAGATGGATGCCAGTTTGCGAGAATGGGGTGCAACGCTAGAGGAGAGGGAGGCCCAGGGTCCCTGGTCCAGGGAGGATAGTTGTCAGCCTTCCAATAGGAGGGAATTTCCTGTGGTATGGCAGGTGATCCAATTCTTTCAGCCTCTCCTTCAGACACACTGTGTAGTGGTGCACTCATAAAATCAGGTGCCACGTTGTTACCTCAATTGACAGGGGTGGAGCAGTTCGGTTCAGTTGAATTCCCTGGCATCTCAGATCTTTGAATGGATGGAATTTAGTGGCTTTGACCGCAGTATACATCCAGGGGGAGCTCAACTTCCATGCGGATCGTCTGAACCGTAATATGTTTTAATCTGTCTCCTTCCATCTGTCAAGTACTCAGTTCACTCAGATATATCTGTTCTGAGGTTCTCCATTGTTTAATCTGTTCACAAGCAGCTCCAATGCATTACTTAGCCTGTTCTGCTTGGATCAGACCGGCCAGGGAGATTGAGCAGTGGATGCCTTGTTGTTCCCTTGGGCGAAGGGTACGCTTTTCCCCCAATTCCCCTCCTCCCAAGGGTGCTACAGAAGATTTGGGAGGAGAGGGTGTCAGTGACTCTGATTGCTCCTTTTTGACCTTGTCACCCCTGGTTTCAATTGATCTGGGAACTGTCAGGGACTCAGTTTTCTCCTCTGCAGTCTCCCCGTCTGTCACTCAATCAGCTCTGCAGTCTGCAGTTGTCGACTTGGTTCTTCAATGGCAATCCTTAGAGAAGCTGTGTTCTTCTAGTGGGGTGGCGGCTGACATTCAGTCCTCAAGGAAGCAGCCTACCATTTCTTCTTATCGTAAGCATTGGGGTTCTTTCCGGGAGTGGGCTTTTGTTCATGTTAATGATCCTGTGTCTAATGATCCTTTTTAGGTCGAGGACCGAAGGCTGGCTTGCCAGCCGGAAGTCGGAGATTTAATGTCTTTCAGTAGGGTGCTTAAACCCGCCTCTCTCCTCGTCTCTCCTCCATTGGCTGGTTTCCTAAACGGAGGTCAGCCATTGGAGTAGAGAGGCGTCACTCGAAAGAAGCTCCGTCTCTTTCGGATTCGGGGCGTGTTCGTTTTGTTCTTTCCACTTTTTAGCCACGCCCCTTTTTAGAACGCCGAACACGCCCCTGAATCTGAAAATGTTCGGAAGCTTGCGTCCGCCATTTCGGACGTGTCCCCGGGATCTGCGATTTTGCGGTGAGTGCTGTGCCCCCCCTTCCCCGAAGATGGGCGCCTGTGCCCGGCCCCCACTGTGGCTACGTCTGTCATGGGGGAGAGCAGCTCCCGGGAACAAGGGGAGTGGGCATTTAGTAATGTCTGCCCAGGGCAATTTGTAGGCCCTGGCCGGGACCTGGTCCAACTCGGGCACCAGGGTCGCCGCCGCTGCTGCTGGTCGTCTGGGTGCTTGTCCTGCATGGTATCGGGGTGGGGGAGGATAGTGAGTCTTCTTTGCCTCTCTCCTCTATTAGGATTGACTGCCGGTAGCTCCCACCACGCAGTGGGATGCGGCCCCCAACTGGGACGCGGCCCTCACCAGCAGGCCACTTCCAGGGTCCTGGCACCCAAGCCTGCCCTCGCCTACCTCTCGGGGGTGAGGCACGGGGTTGCACTCGGAGGAGTGGAAGGAGCAAGACGGGACTGTTGCAGGGGGAGGGGGGCACACCAGTTGCAGGCTCCCCCACATCCCAGTGTTACTCAACTGGTCCACAGCCCCTTCCCCGCTGTACAGCTTTCCCCGCTGCTCGTGGCACCTCAGCCTCGCAACCAATCCATGACACCTTCCCAGTCTGTTCGCATGGCGACGGGGGGGGGGAAGGGACGCTTCTTTATCCCTGTTCCTGCCAGGCAAGCTACCCCTGCCTTTCCGGTGCGGAGGGGCAGGCAGCGGAGGTTTGTTCAATTAAGTTTATTTCAGGTCCGGCCGCCAGAATATCATCCGACGCCCCAGTGCCAAATGCCCATGGCGAGTTGCTTGGGTCTCAGGCATTTTTGTCGGGAAGCGCGATGAGAACTCGGATAGATTCGCCCTTTATGCTCTGCATAGGCGACTGGGAAGTTTATAACTGTCACGGTACAAACTAGGAGGCCAACGATTAGACGACAGTCATGGCGGGTATTTATGCGTGTCGCTGCCCGTAGCCGGTTTTGCACGTACAGGGAAATGTACTTATTCTTATATGCATAGGCGCTATGAGACCGCGCTGAAAAGTAAAGGCCACGATACATGACTAGGTAATGCCTCAAGCACGGTATTTATTTATCAATAGGTCCAGTTTTGTATTTAGGATGCGTGCTAGGAAAAAGGGAGCACATTCAATTGGAAGTCTGTTTAACGTTAAGTATGAAAGCGCGCTCACAACCGAGCACTTATAAGAGAAATATTATTTGGCTTATGCCTCTTACACAATCTGCATGCGCCCTGGGCAAATCACTTATTCTCCCTGTGCCTGACAAAAATGAATGTGTGTCCACTGTAACTTAGCTGGTGCTATTTAAAGTGCTCTGATCCCTGTTTCGGGTCGCAGTTAGTTGGTGAGGCCACTGAAGCATTACAAGTTGGGGAGACTATGTAAAAGGAACCACGTTTCATGGTGTACAGAAATAAGTTGTTTCAACACGAACTTTAGCAGTGATAAGTTGAGAAAGGGTTTCTGTGTTCGGGGAAGAGGTTTGCAGGATCCACGTGTTTATTGGTGCCTAACTAAGATGCACTAGAAACGGGATATTATTTGAAGGAGTCTGCATAGCCAGGAGTGGTAAGCTAATATTTGTGATGGTTGAGCTAAAATGATCAAGATGTCAATCATTTTAGTACAGTCGATGTAAGAGCTTTAAGATCTCTGAAAGTAAGTTCTCATTTCATATAGTAATAATTGAAGCAACGAACTACAGGAAAAACATGCATGATATATTTACACATATAGAAATGTGAAAATACTTTTGTGTTGGGGCCTCGAATTGGAGAGCACCCAGTTGTTGCCAATTTATGCTTGTCCTCGAGGAAGGAAAGGTACCGGGTGGATTTGGTACTGCGACAAAACATTAATTAGGGACCGAGTGAACAGCTTTGTCACGGTGTGGGTCTGTGTGTGTGTGGCTCTCTGTGTGTGTGTGTAGCTCTGTCTATATGTGTGTGTGTAGCTCTGTTTGTGGCTCTGTGTTTGTAACTATAAGTGTGTGTGTAAATCTGTGTGTGTGTGGCACTGTGTATGTGCCTCTGTGTGTGTAGGTATGTGTATGTGTGTGTAGCTCAGTGTGTGTGTCTGTGTGTGTGTGTGTATGTGTGACTCTATGTGTGTGTGTGGCTGTGTGTGTGTGTACCTGTGTGTGTGTAGCTATGTGTGTGTAGCTCTGTGTGTGTCGCTGTGTGTATGTGGCTCTGTGTAGATAGCTTTTATTGTAGGTGGCTCTATATGTGGATGCCTCTGTCTGTGTGAGTATGGCTCTGTGTAGGTAGCTCTATGTGAATGCTCTATGTAGGTTGCTTTGTGTGGATAGCTCTGTGTTGATGTAAATGCAATAAGTAATGCATTTGCAAACAATAAACGTATTAGCATTGTAAATGGCAATGCCATTTCTTTAACGATTAAGCTATTGCCTAAGTAAATGACAAGGCCATTTATTAATTAATTTTTTTTTTTAAAGCAATGCCAATAGCTCTACCTTTAATAATGCCGAGACAATTGCATTGTAAATGCTTGTTGTATTCTTGCTTTTCTCTGGGATGGGTTCCTTAAGACTTTAGCTCATTTGACAATGGCCACCCAATGCTCGGCTATTAGAGCTTTTAGGGGTCCGTCTGGTGATTTGGATGAATTGTTTCCTTTGGTCACCTGGCTGTTTCAGAGTTTTAGACTGAAGTGGTCTCATCTGCATTCCATTTCTCCGGTATGGGATTGACCCACAGTCCTTCGTGGGTACAGCTGGCCCCTTTTAAATCATTGGATTCTTGTCCTTTGCTGTGGTTATCTGTAAAATTGTTTTTTTATGACAATTACCTCCACTAGGCAGCTAGGGAAGCTTGTTTCTCTGGTCTTCTCTTTTCCGCTACCTCAAAACTTTTCCTGGCAGGGTATCCCTTCTTCTGACCCGGGATTTCTTCCAAAGGTCAGCTCCAAGTTTCATTTGCAGCAAGAGCTGATTTTATCTGTCTTTAAGGAGGGTGGTTCTGATGGTGTCCCTTCTTCCCTTGATGATAGGCACAGTTTGTTGTGTTACTTACGGAGTACAGAGGATTTTCACAATTCCCAGTCTTTGTTTGTCTCCTTTTGGGGGTCTCGTAAAGGCAAGAAGGTTACCACATCCACCTTGAACCGCTGGGTGCGGTAGGCTATCTGTCATGAATCATCCTCTTTTGATATGGTTCCCCCTTTTTCTGTTCATGGCAGGTCCTCTAGGTCGCTGTCGACTTCCTGGGAGTAAGCGGGTGGTTTTTCTATTGATGAAATTTGTAGGGCGGCTACCTGGTCCTCTTTTGATATTTTAGTAAAGCATTATTGTTTGGATGTTAAAGATTCTATGGCGAGTAATTTTGGTCATTGGGTTTTGTCCACTGCTCTACAGTATCATGTTTATGTTATAAACAAAGTTGTTTTAGGCCTGGGTATTTCACCTGTGTTGCAAATTTCAAACCCACTAAGCTGCGCCTCCAAACCGGCCATAAACAAAGTACCCGAAAAAGGACCATTTAATAGCAAAAGTCTTCTGAACAATCGTATTAAATATACATTTCCTTTTTGCTCGTAAATGTTTACTTTGAATAAATCTTTGTTTTGGATAGATGGGTGGACTACGATTCGAAACCTATGCTGAATGATGCTCCTTGTCTGAATTTTAGCAGCCTTTTATACCGTTGCAGCAGAAGCGGTGTGAATTTTTCACAATTATACACCTTAACCCTGCTGTATGACTAAAAGGAATTTTTCACAATAACTAAATTCGGGCCCCTGAAACCAAATGACTTTTTCCAATATCAGGTCCTCCGAGAGCTCTTTGGTAGAGCTAATGGGGACTCAATAATATGAGACGGATGCTATTTCCCTCATGAGGATCTATAATGAAGGAAAAGCCTGTCCAACAACAGTAATCACAACCTACATTATTTCCAAAACTTACTAATAAAAATAAACTCTGAATTCTTATCAAGTTCCCTTTTATCTATTGTTTCAAAATATGAATGGTCAATACATAAGTACATAAGAAAATCATAGAATCTGTGTTAATTCAACATTACAGGTAAGTTCACAATAAGAAATACAGTTAATTGGCAAATACATCAAAAATTCAATAACAAGTGTGAGGGAATAGTGAGCGAGACATACAAAGAATAAATCATTGCAAATCAATATGCAATTCAGAATTTCATACGAACCTAGAATCAGAGAAATACTAATGCACAACGTGTAATAGTTGAAATAGCTAACTCTTCGGCCGAAAAGGTATAGCTTAAGCAACATCACCAGCTGATGAAGTGACAGAGATACAGGACAGTCTCCCTCAGGATTTTGTAGGAATAATAGCCAGCCAGCGTAGCATAGAGAGAGTACTGCAGCATAAGCTCTCTTGTCATAGAAACAGCTACGGATAAGTCTTTTTTTCATGGTAATAGTTATAGCCAAACCCTAAAAAGTTCTATCCACCTATTTCTTAGTTTCACATGACTCCATTGTTCCAATTATGAGGTGGTCATCGCCTCAGTCAGTTCATCCGGATTTTCTCTGTTAAAGTTCTTTGTTAGAAAAGATGTCATCATCGTTCTTCGGAAGCAGGAAGAAAATTAGATAGTTTCTTGTCCTTTCACTCGCTTCCACATCAGCTTGCAACATTAGTTGACACAATTATTCACAGAAAAAAATACTATAACTGGAGGAAGAGGAAATCCTAGTGATAAACTCAGTACAACTAAACAAATAAATCAGCCTTTTAGAAATAAACAACTACAAAATACATTCTTCTGTGGCCTACGTTAAGGAAAGGAAAATTACTCTAGCAGGGTTTTTGAGGCCTTCATAAAGATAACATAATTCATCATTTTTCTGAGGAAATAAAACACATGCATTAATATTTTAGCAAAAGAAAGAAACATATCAATAAATAGGAAATAAGAATACATTTTCCTAATTAAATCCATAAATATAATCTACTTTGCAATAATCAAACTACTAATAGGTTTATGTTTTTCTCTTGTTATGAACATAGGATAAACATTTCACGAAAAATGTTCTATATGTTACTATTTCATATTTCTATGTGCATAATTCTAAATGCATATTTATTCATGTCTCTCCCACAACTTTGTAAAAACACTTCATAGAGTTTTCATGCGTTCTGCTTTCAGCATGTTAAGTGTTGCAGCTAATTAGCTTATTTTAATTTTTTTATTTTACTAAACCGTGCTTTTCTTGAACATTTTCACAGCGTACCTTCATATATCCCCATGTATGCAATTTGTTAAAAGTCATACCAGTAGTCATTGTTTTGTTAATAACACAAATATTAGCGGATCTGATCAAGCAAGATTATTTCGCAAAAATCATGCTTCATCACTACCAATGACATGAAAAAGTATGATGCATCTTTCTTCCTTAACAAAATACCAGTCACATATAAAAGGTGCTGTTCTTGCACGAGGATGTGATCAGATTGTCTTTCATTGCATTGTGTGCTATGCATTGTTTGAAAATGTCAGCGGTGACGAGCCTTTGCTTTGGTGAGATCACTTCATTATACTTCTTGCATTGTGTATTGTTTCTAGATTTAATGTATGCTGGCTCATACTAAGAGGGTAATGCAGAGTGTGCAACATCCACGAAAAATTGGCCGATGCTCCCCCAGCCCTATTTATTTTGAATACATTTGTGTACACTTTTTTTAATGGATGAATATCTGCCATTTTTGGCAGGTGTCACACATTTGCCAATCTCTAAATAACCCCCTAAATAAGAATTACATCACAATTAAACATAACACTGATCACGTCATTAGTTACACATACAAAGCAGAATAATACATTGGCGTAATAATGCTGTCAATGGAAAGGTTATAGAGACGCGGCGGCCAAGCATTTGCAGTCTGTACACAGGAGTCATTATGAAAAAGGCATTTGAGGAGAAAAAAAGGAGGAGAATGCGATGAAAGAAAATTTGGACAAAGGCATTAGCAGGGGAAAGAGAGACGGAAGGCAATGGAGGTGAAGAAAAGGAGCACAGCAGATATGAAATAGGTAATAGAGACCAGTGAAAGTTGTCAGCATAGGTATAAAGAGGATGGCAGTTAGGCATGTGATAGAAATGTGAGGGCAGAGACCCAAAGGTGAGAGAAACAAGCATTGACAAAGCCAATAGGTTTCCTCTATGAGAGCTATTGGCAATGTTTTGTACCATTAGGTACAACATTGCAGGTGCTCTGTAGTGGGGCTAAAAATAATTTAAAACAGCACTATGATGCATCAAAGGCTAATGAGTTTTTTTGTTTTTAACATGGAATTAGCGCTGGATGCACCTGAGTCCTTTTTTATTATTATTTTTAGCTATGCCGCACAGCAGCCACACTGCTATACAGCATGCCTACAAATAACTGCCAGTCAGCAATGCCCATGTTGTATACCAGGAACAAAAGACAATAGCAGAGCCAATAGTTTCAAAGACGAGACCTATTGGTTTTTGCCAATGCTTGTTAGGTCTCGGCAAAACACCCCTGTGATTCTGAGAAAACCAGTTAATCTCCCCAAGCATGAAAAAGAACAAAAATATGTCATTTGACATAAAAAATCTCTCACTGAAAGAAAGCAATTGCACCCATGTCCTTGTTTAAGTGAAAATATATTTGGAAGCAAATAACATCTGTTGTCATAATAAAACAGATAGCATCTGTTGTCACAATAAACATCCATTTCAAAGGACAAAATGGCTTGTCTGAAGTGCGTGAGGAACAGTAAAATATAGTTACAAAAGGCGAGGTTCAACAAGGACGACAGGGAAGAAGAAAAAACGAAAAGTACCTCAATCACAATTCGATCAGCGGTTGGACGGCAATTAAGCTGAATCAATCAATACTTGCCACATGGTCTAGCTAAAAGAAGAGGAAGTGAAGCCAACACATGCTGGCCAATAAGAAGGAAGCAAATAAGAGTGACAATGTAGCCAATGAATGTTAACAATGATAAAAATATTTAAAAAAACAGGAGGGGGAACCTGAGAACAGCCACTCCCCCAGTCAGTCTACCTCCTCCAGAGTTTCAAATCTATTATTCACCAGGTTATTGAATTGGGGCGCCTGTTGTATGTGTCCCAGCTTCCCTCCATTAGAGTTCCTGGCCCCATCATTTGGATTGCAGGTATTACACTATCTCTTCTGATTATTTGCTGTTGAGGATAAAAAAAAGTCTAAAGGACGGAGTCTAATTCCTGTTGGTACATTGTCAATTATTTATTCTTCACAATATAGAAATTCATTTCTTTTTTATATATGTATATATATATATTTTAGTACATTAATTTAAACAAGCAATAAATTACAAAATACACACATACATATAATAAATAATCACAAGATAGTATGTACAGTTAAACAACGAGAGCCCTGGGTAAGTATTGAGCAAACAATGACTATCTAACTATACAAATGACCACCTTATTAAACATGTGCAATAAGACAATACAAAAATACACAAACATCAACACTTTTCTAGGAAGAACTAATACGGAAGAGAAAAAAGTTCATTAAGGAAGAAAATACATTAGATATACACCACATGCAACAAACAGAAGGAAAAAGTGAAAGCGCCGACGTGCATTTCGGAAGTGCCAATATGTATAAATTCCTTCATCAGAGTTCATCAATCTAGATAGTGGTCACACAGGGCCATCAATATTCATGGTCCATGTTCAATAATAAAGGAACAAGGCTCTAGTGAAGGAAGAGTATGATATTAAGACTGATACTGCATCAGGGCATGGCTGAATGTTAGTGATAAACAGGAAACGTAGGATGAAAAAGGAGCATAAGTCCATAAGTAATGTCAGTGTGCCTACACAGGACAAGATAGGTTTGGCTGGAACAGAATTATCCAGACGCAAGAATCCAGGACCCCACGTAAACTGGGGAAATAAAGCAGAATATCGGTCCAGCCAGATACACGTGACAATAAACAAAATCCAATGAAGTTAAGATGGAAATTTCTAAAATGTCCTATCCATACTGAATTTATTGGATACAGAGTCGTGGCCCATCTGGACATGTGGGCAAGGGGTAACAATTATGGCGGTATGGTCTTTCCCAACATCCTACTCCAAAAAATGTGTAAGGTGAAGATAAAAAGAAGGTCCCACAGGATCAGGTGCCCTGCATGCGGTCCGTGTGGCTGCTCCTCCACGTCTCCTGCCTGACAAAATAGGAGGGACACAAATAATGAGAACAACAATTTGTAAAATGGATATGGAAGAGAAAGAGTGAAGCTGAGGGGAGATTTGAGTGTAGAAAGAGAAAAGGAAGGTAGAAATGGAATTGGTACAGAGAAAAAAGAAAAGGCTGTGAGCAATGGAGGTGAGACAGATGAGAGTAATGAAAAAACGAGGAGAGTATAAAGGAGAAATTGAGAAGAAAGAAAAAGTGGAAGAGAGGCTGAACTATAGCAAGTAAAGGAAA
Organism: Lissotriton vulgaris; assembly: GCF_964263255.1. Taxonomy (NCBI): domain Eukaryota; kingdom Metazoa; phylum Chordata; class Amphibia; order Caudata; family Salamandridae; genus Lissotriton; species Lissotriton vulgaris. Next base: position 1,331,679,127 of record NC_141687.1, read on the forward strand.
AGGGCAAGGGAGACGAACGAGAGGAAGAAAGTGTAATAAATACTATAGGAAGAAAAAAAGGATTGCAGAAACAAGTACATTAGAGCAGTAAAAGGGAGAAAGGAGATGAGAGGGAGAGAGGAAAGTGAAGTCAAGATACAAATGTGAAAGAGAAAGGGAGGAAGAAGCTTGAAACGATAAAACAGATTGAGGCCATGTTGAGAAAAAGATGTAGATAGAAAAGAGAGAGAGGATGAGGGAGAGGCATGGGGAGAGAAAAAGGGGAGGAAAAAGAGGAGAGGGTGAAAGGGAAGAAGGGAGATGAAAAGACAAAGAGAGGAAGTACACAGGGACAAATGAATGAGGGGACGAAAAGAAATATAGTGGAAGTGGATAGGAATGTGAGCAACTTAAAGGGAAGAACGAGATGTGGAGAGGGGCATTTACAAAAGGAATAGAGAGGAAAGGCAGGTAGAAAAAGAACCAGGGACCATTAAACAGGGCTTGAGCTTTCATTAGTACCGCAGGTGCGGTAGAGGGGTGTGATGTGTACACTACCTGAATTATGGCTATTTTTATCACTATCAAAGAAAATTTAACAGAAAAGTGATTACAAAGGGACCCACATATCAAATACGCCAGGGTACCTCCTGGTTATTTTTATACTCACATCACACCAATCTACACTACATCACACACAGAACACTGACATTCATACTTCACTATGGCAAAATCAAATGTTCTCTGGTAAAGAGCCCCCTCGAGGGGCTCGTTGGGCATTGCAGCTCTGGCCCAACGAGAAGCTGCCGGATGATGAAGCATGACACACATCTGGGTGTTGTCAGGGCCATTGCTTCTGAGCGATCAGATCCCCAATCAGGTTTTTCAATTGACTAAAGACTGATTTTCAGTTAAATTTTCTTTGATAGAAACTGCATAATGTTTGGATTTACATAGCCTGGATGGGAGCTCGTATACTGGACCTTTATACACTTCCGGTCCCCCCTTTTGTATAGTAATTTTATCAAGTGAGGGAGGTAATTTCCTAGATTGCATTAGGGCCCATAACACTCTTGCTATGCCACTACACAAAACTACACCTAAAATCCATGGGCCCCGCCTACCCTCATAACGGAAAGCACAGGTAGCACACCAGTGGAGAAGTGTGGCTCAATGATTAGAGCGGCAGACCCTGATGCAGAGATCTAGCCCGGGACCAGGGTTCAATTCCCCGCCTCGGTGGGTCTTGGGCTCAAAATTCCATGGGCCTGATAATTCTCGCCTCGGTGCCTGTTCCAATCATGGAGTCCCACTCTGCAACTCTGGGCAATAGCTTGCTTAATCTCCACAACGGCCCCCACAACGCTAAGGATGCCTGGCCTCCACCTTGGGGGTGCCCAGGAGTGGACGTCTCACAGGGAAAGCCAGGATGGGTTCCACAGCAGTATTCGTACAAGCGCCTTGAGACCCTTGCGGGTGAGTAGTGCGCTATACAAGTATCAATTTACAATTTACCTTCACATACCTTTAAATAATGCTGCATGAAGCAAGCACACTCTTTTACCCCTCACATACCCTTTAAACATGGACATGCATATAAGCAGCATCGAGTTCATGGTGACCTAGCCAGATCACCCAACTCTTCCCACATAGAACCCACTACAGTGACACACATTTCTACTGAACACCACCTGCACTGCCTGTAATCGCTCTGGGCCGATAAACCCCCAGGATGCCGCAGAGGTGGCAGTTGCACGCCATACAAATGCCAGATAACATAAATGTTGATAAAGTATTATAGAAGAGCAAATTTGTTCTCTATTTTGGGAAATCTGCCATTGCTTATTTTATTTATTTGTTTTTATTTGAATAGTTTTATACAGCGCTACTAGACCCGGAGGTATCAGAGCGCTTTGCATGAGTTGCAGCAAGTTACAGGTTACATAGTTACATCACTTAAATCAAGGGGGAGGGAGGGAATACACAACGGGAAAAATGAGGAAAACAATGTCAGATGTCCGGCTGGGTAGGTGGCGGCCGAGGAGGTGAAACCAGGGCGAGACTACTCTTTAGCTGCATATGACAGCTCCACTGGGCATCAACCAAGGTTGCTCGTGCATCGAGGTGAGTACAATCAGTTTTTACGCCCATGAGGCGTTGTAAAAGGTCCATCAGAAGTTCAGAGAAACGTTATTTATAAGTTATATATAGTGCTGGCTTGACCTGTAGGTATCAGAGCACTTTACATTAGGCTACGCAGTGTTACAGAGAATGAAAACAAATACACATTATGTCAAAAATTAAGCAACAAATTGGGAGACGAAAGAAAGGTGAGACAAATGGAGAGATGGGGGGACGGGGGAAGTATGAAGGGGGAGAATGAAGGAAAAGACGGCAGAAGAGACGAAAGGAAGTCTGCCTAAAGACCGACTGAGTAGGTGACGTCTGAGGAGGGAATCCACAGCCCATCATCCCAATAGCTAAACAGGTAGCTCCACCAGGCATCAGCCAGATTGCTAGGTCTCAACCGACGTGGGAAAGTTCACAGAAGAAATGTCCAGTGGATAGACAGGGTGGGAACTATGAGCAAGGACGGGTGAGGGCAAAGGTCAATAGGTGGAAAGAGGAGAAGAGTAGAGAGGAGGGGGTAGGGGGTATGGTGAAGAGGAGAAAGGAGAAAAGTCCAGTAGAGAGATGCAGGAGAGTTTGCCCAAAGACCGTCTGGATAGGTGATGGTCAACTAGGAAAATCCATAGCCCATCTCCCCTTTAGCTCACGAGGTAGCTCCACCGGGCGTCAGTCAAAATGTCTAGGTCTCAGCTGCCGATGGAAGAGATCCGAGTCAAGTGTCAGGGAGGGTGAGCAGGAGCAGAGTCAGGGGAGGGCTGATCCAGAACAGGACGATGACCAATGATTTTAGATCAGGAGAGATACTTGACCCCGTGGAACATCCCACCAGCTCAGTTTGGGAGTGCCCCGGTACCTCAAGAGTCCCCCGTGGTGGTAGTCATTACTGGCCCTCGTCGCCATCTTGGGGACATGCACTGCAGCAAACTCCACCTAAACCCGAGATGCAAGCATTGTGAAAGGCAGAGGGGAAAGGGGCCAAGAAATCACGGTAGCCTTTCCAGCAGGAGACGTGGACCAAGGTCCAGTAGGTCGTTGGGCCAGGAATCCGAAGGTGTAACAGGTACTCACTGTGGACGGTGAAATTTCAGCTGAGCGTCAGATGCTCCTCACGGCAGCGATGGCACAGGCCCAAGATTCTACGGCACGGGCATCCCTTTTAATTTTTCGAGGTGTAGGTGATTTAAAGAACAGGCAGCTGTTACACTACAAAAGGCAGCTTGTTGTTATCCTACGGTCCGGACCAAGGTCCTCCCTGGGCTCGGCTCATGCTCCACACTCCTGGTGAAAGACGGCGGCAGGCAGCGCAGGAGAATTGTTGCAGCCTTCGTCCTCACTGGCCCTGTTGAGGCAGGTTCCCGAGGTGCGTTGGGCTGGAAGCGCTACATGCTTTGAATTGGCCTCCTAATATTGTTTGACTGAAGTGCAATGCGGGCTTGTTAAAAACATAAGCAAACAAAGCATGGCTAAACATAACATCCCTACAGATGAACATGAACTAAATATAATATAGCAACCCATGAAGGCAACTGAACTGATATCAATAAACAGAACAAAATAAAGCATGCTGGTATGAAGCATGACAGCTGAACACAATGTTGCTAAATATTTCACACCAAACATAAAATCACATAAACTAATCTTATATGACCACACATAACAAGCAATAACATATAGCTGAGCATAAAAACAGCATTATATAGCTGTACAAAACATACTTAAACTAACTTAAACATACCAACTATAATAACAACAAAAAAACACTAAACTAGCATACCCAAACAGAAAACCAATATTAAGTAACTAAACCTCATTCTACCGGCATAGACCGTATACACAATACAGATACATTTAGCGGGAACTCGACTCTAAGGTATTGGAGGCTTTACGTGGGCACCAGTTATATTACACAAGGACACATTCATTTTTGGTAGGCACGGGGAGATTAAGTGATTTGCCCAAGGGGTTTAGTGTGCGCACTACCCGATTTTCAGCATAGTTGTAAAGTTGTGCCGTGCTCCAGGGTAATAGTTATTGAACTGGAGTGTGGTGAATTTCAATATAGGTTCTTTCCCCATGCAAGTGGGGTATGTCCCCCAGGCACTGGTTATGCTGTCCTTACTATGAAGGTTGCCTTATTTAATCACAAGACGTTGTAACGAAGAAAGTTCTTTGTTAATGAAGTTAATCTTTATTTGAATTGTTGTATCACAATTCTTTTATTTCAATTTTACAACATTCTACACTTCAACTCCCAGAATGCATTATCTTTGTTGAAATACTCATATTCATATTACCTTTTAGGAACAAGATTCTAACTACATCTGAACCGTTATCTGGTCATTAACCTTTTTGATATAACTGTTTTCTATTACATTATAACCATGATCATTAGCTTGATGATCCATACCCATACTGTTATGGTTTTGCCAATTTATATTGTCATTGTATTTAAGTTATTTTATTCAGAAATTCGTAATTCAAATATCGTGTCTTTTAGAACATTCGTTTTTGTGTTTAGAACTTTATTGATCTCACCCTGACACACTCTAATCGCTAGCCGCTTTCTATGTCTATTACTTCCCCGCGCACACATCACAAATACCCACCCTCTTTTTAGAGACCGGTCACTGCTACACTCACAAACACCCCAGAAGGACGAAACATATCGGAAGACGCCTGCGTCTTTTCACCTAGCACACTCGGTAAGCAATAATATTCAACGCCACATTTGCTAAAGGTTATTGAAATGGCATGCAGTTCACGTGTACGATTGCATTAATACAAGTGTTTGCTAATCTAATATGCACATGATCGCAACCGGCATTACGCGGCTTCCGCGTTTTATTATTCTCACGTTTTGAACTAAGGTATCTATGTAACACAACACCTTTCTCACTAAGTCACAGTTTTATTATTCTCGCGTTTTGAACTAAGGTATCTATGTAACACAACATCTTTCTCAAGAAGTCACAGTTTTTTTCTTTTAATATCTCCGTGTGAGCACCATTACCACGCGGTTTCCGCATTTCATTTCACTCGCGCCATGAACTAAGTTGGGAGGGAGGGGTGAAGGGGGGTGAGTAGACACCAAACCAAATTGAGAGTGTGAAAAAGGCTGCTTTATTGAAACAGGTGCATATTCACAACAATACAACCCTGGCAAACGCCTTACAAAACGAATCCTCACTAATTAAACTATTACCTTAAAACCCCAAACGTCAGGCCCGCCCCTAATACGTCACAATCCCCGCCCCCACCCTGCATAACATAATTACAATTCAAACAATACAAAAACCTGCATAATCATTTAAACATCATCCCAACCCAAAAGCATAACATCACATTCCAAAATTGCCCACCAACAACTTACGTTAACCAAAACAGTGTAACCACCCCACGAAACAACTATTTAAACTTCTCCAGCCATAGCCCCATTTTAACCAAATTCCAACAAACTTCATGTCCCTGCTGACAAAGAACCCCCAATTTCCGCCACCCAGAAAAGAGGGGGGGAAGAATTACACCCCTCTCTTTCTGCCCCCCAAAACCAAACAACAAATGACCAACAAAACCTCAACCAAGAAAATTCTGAATTTTCAAGCACCTGGAAAGTACCTCTCTCAATTCCAATGAATATAAATCCATCCCAATTCGAGACAAATGAACTCCATCGCTGCGAAAAAACTCCAAAGTGTCATAACGAATGTCCTTATGGGACACCCGCCCAAAACCTAGATCTCTGCAAAAACGAGAAACCTCCAAATTTCATTTCCTGCGCGCTTTATCAACTGCCCTAGGCTTAATCGCACCCCTCCAAGTTCTTCGGGGGACCAATTCAGTCCACAAAACATGACAGCCTGACCACTGTTGTTTTATGAGGGAAAGATCTTTCTTCATAGTTCTCAAAAGAACCACCCCTTTCACCCCACAAAGATCATTTTCACCGAGGTGTAAAAGCAACACATCCGGACAAATACCTCCTACCAACCAGGAATTCAAAGCAGGAATAAGCTTCCTCCAAATCATACCCCCTTTACCCTTCCACACAACATTAAACAAGCGATCATTAAAACCAAGCGTAAGACCAAAATAACTTTTTTGAGCTTGAGCTTCCGCCCGCCTTATGAAGGAATGCCCAACAATCCAGATCGTCATAACAGATGAACGGGGGCCGGCCACAGAACCTGAAAAAGAAAAGCAGCATCAAACTTTAAGGCAAAGTAGCAGACGCAAGCGCCGCACCAGGATCATTCCGCACATAGCGCTGAAAGCAGTTGGAAGACCAGCGCCCTAAAGACATAATATCCTGTTGAGACCAACCCCTATTATGAGCCTCCGTCGCCGCCCCAATCCTGAAGGAATGTGTCCCATAATGCCTTTCATCCAGACCAAGAAAACGCAGAGCTTTACGCAGCACCATGCGCAGTTGATATTCAGTCACCCTAGAACAATCCAAATGCTGAAAAACAGAGCCCTCATTAGCTGCCCCCGAACAAGCCCTCAAACGCCTAGCCCACCGCAAAGGGCACGTCTCAGAAGGAGAAAATGCCTCTAGCCAAATACCCCTCCCTTTGCCTCGCTGATCAGTTTTCGCGCGAACCAGCCAAATGTGCAATCCTTTCTCTAAAAACTGAACATCCCCCCACCCCACTCCAGAAGTAACTTTAGACCCCAACAATTCCGACTCTCTAAAAGCGCCGAAAAAAATCCACACCATGAGAGTTGAAAAGAGACAAACCTCAAACTCATCCAAACAAACAGAGGGCAATGCTTGCAAAACTCGGGCCAAAGTCTGCCATGACAAAGGTTGTCGGACCATCTGATCCCTTCCCCGCTCCCTGGACCAACCCTCCAGCATGCGTTTACCAACCTCCCCTGCCGAAGGAGAATAGCCCCACAGTACTTTGCCCATGAACGCAATACCAGCCAATTTTCCTGCAATTGTCACACGAGTCAGACCTTTATCCATCAAGTGAAGAATAAACTGCACCACATCCTCAGAATGTCTCCAACCGGGTACGCGCCAGCAAGCCCCAGACTCTAAAAACTCTTTCCAGGCCAATTCATATGCTGTCCTAGTGGAAACTACCAGCGAACCTACCACCAACTGTAAGACCCTGTCTCGCCTACAGTCCAAAGATGTTCTGGCATGGGGGTCGGTGTCCTGTCCGCCTCCGAGGCTAGCCCATGGAATCTCTCCCACTGTGAATGAGACAAAGCATCCGCAATGTCATTGTCCACACCAGGAATGTGCAAGGCCTTAACACTGATGTCATACTTCAAGCACCCCAACACAAAGACCCTCAAAAGCTTCAAAATCTGGGCATCCCTGGCCGACTGCCTATTGATAATGTCTACCACCGCCTTATTATCAATACGAAACAGGACTTTTTTGTGGGCAAGCTCATGACCCCACAAGGTCAAGGTAACCACCACCGGGAATAGCTCTAGAAATGCAATACTCCTGCCTCTGTTCTTCCACTTAGCAGGCCACTGTTCTGCACACCATCTGCCCTGCCAGTAAAGACCGAAACCATCACTGCCTGCAGCATCAGAAAAAATTTGGACGTCCCAGACCCAATTTTCCTCTCTGTACAGGGGAATTCCATTGAAGGAATGTAAAAAGGCTACCCACATCCGCAGATCTTCCTTAACCCCTGCTGATAAGCGGACGTGATGGTGAGGTAAAAATTGTCCTGATAGAGCCCTACCCAGACACCTGCAAAAAGTTCTACCTGCCCTGACCACCCTGCAGGCAAAATTAAGATGGCCTAACAACACTTGAATCTCTTTGACTGTTACTTTTGACTTATTCAACATGGAATGTAATAGTTCCAACATTTTTGCCTTCTTCTCCACCGGTAAACGTGCTTCCATAGCATGAGAATCTATCTCAATACCCAAAAAAGACATGGTCGTGCAGGGGCCCATTGTCTTTTCCGGTGCCAACGGCACACCTAGGAAATCCATCAAAGTCTGGAAGGTCCGCAAAGCATTCTGACAAGCTGAGGAATTGGGAGCGCCCACAAAAAAGAAATCGTCCAAGTAGTGTGTTACCAGCTGGCGTCCTGAACAATCAGTGAAAAACCATTGGAGAAAAGTGCTGAAAGTCTCAAACAATGCGCAGGAAATGGAACAACCCATTGGTAAAGCTTTATCAACATACCACTTCCCATGAAATTGAATCCCCAAAAGATCCCAATCCCCGGGATGTACTGGTAGCAAACGGAATGCAGATTTTATATCGCATTTCGCCATTTCTGCATCAGAGCCGGCAGTCACAACCAGGGACATGGCCACATCCACTGAAGAATAAGACACCGAGGCAGCTTCTCCATCAATGAAATCATTAACCGAAGAGCCCTCCGGCCATGACAAGTGTTGAATTAAACGAAATTGCCCAGACTCTTTCTTTGGGACTACATCAATAGGGGAAACAATGAGATTCTCCAAAGGCCAATCATCAAAAGGACCTGCCATCCTCCCCTCTCGCACTTCCTTGTCCAATTTGTCTTGCACTACAACTTTATGCTCATCGGCCGACAATAAATTTTTGGACCACAGTCGCAGCCGCGGCCCTGTATAACCAAGCCGAAAACCCTCCCGAAAACCATCCAGCAATAACTTACAAGCATCAGCATTCCCATAACCTCTCAGAGCCACTTCTAGCTGAAAAACCTTAACCGGAGTACGAGCCTTTGGGCCCAACTCCTGGAGTGCCTTTCCCTCCCCTATGAGGCTGGGGCTGCTGTGCGGGACCAGGGGCATTGGTAGGCTGCTGTGTCCATTGTCGACTCCCCGATACCCGAGGTCCCCAACACCTGGCCAATGGATGTGTTCTCCCACATTGGGAACATTCATGCCTGAACTTACAATATTCTCTGGGGCAATGACCCCTGTTAAAATCCCAACAGGTCCCATTGGCAGGTTGCGTTGACGCTGCTGTACCCACCCCTCCCCGGGTGGGCTTCCCCTGAAAGGGCCGGTAAATTAGCGGCAAGCCGCTAGCCGTAAAAATTGTTTTGCCACCAGCTGATGCACCCATAGTGTGTTGCCATAAGTCAGTGTCTAACTTCCCCCCATTTCGCCTCAGGATCCCATGCCAACCGTGCTCTGAATTCCTCATCGTACTGCGCCCATGCAAAACCGCTCCCAGTTATCTGCGCTTTCCTAATCACATCCATATACTTGAAAATGGCTACGCAGCGCTCAGGGAATTTTTCACAGTACACGCTAGCATAGATCAGAAATGCCGCCGTCCAGTTTTCTATCATCAAAGGAACCTTTGGGCGCTTAGCCAACTCATATTCCTCTTCCTTACACCCCTCTTTGGAGCGAACCTCCCTGTGCAACAGCTTTAAAATTTCGACATACTCACCCTTCCAAATCCTTTCTTTAGTGGCTAACATTAAATGAGCGCCCAAAGGTTTTGTAACGCCCATGTAAGGTAACTTCTTAATCTTAAGCTCCTTGCTATGTGGGGGATCTTTACCTACCTCTATGGGCTCAGTAACAGTGCTAGAATCCACCTTGGAACCCACACCCCCATCACTCGTACCCACCCCTTGATCTTTGACATAACGACCCTTGTGGAGCTTGATGTCCAAACCTCCTGAAACCGGTTCACCCCCCGTTCCCACAGACACCATTGTTGGTTTGGCCCGTGGCACAGAAATCTCACCTGGTTTTAATAAAAGAACTTGAGCCGGCCGCACTCTCCATGCCAGATGCTCCACATCGTCGACCGTCCGAGGAACCCTCACCGAGGGGCCGCTCTCTCGAGTAGGTCTGGAAACTGCAGATTTCGGACGCACCACCACCGGTGCCTGTAAAACATTATCAGAAACGTGAAAAAGCCCCCCCCTTGTGCCCTCAGCACGTAACTCGCCCTCCTCAGGGCTGTCATCATCATAATCCAGCACTAGAGATTCCTCCAACCTAGGAGGGGCCACCACCACTGACGGACTTTGAAAACCAACATGGGCCTTACCAGCCCTGACTGAGACATGAGGCGGGGGAGCCGACTGGACCCGTCTGTACTCCCCCAAACGTTGACCACTTTTGCACACCTTATCCAATGACAAATCCCTTTTTTGATGAGATAAAAACGTTGGGGCCAGCGAGGACGCGCCGGACCTGCTTCTGCCGACCCCGCCGAGATCCTGAGAACCAGACGTTGGGGCCAGCGAGGACGCGCCGGGCCTACTTCTGCCGACCCCGCCGAGATCTGGAGAAAAAGAAATTGGGGCCAGCGAGGACGCGCCTGACCTGCTTCTGCTGACCGCGCCGAGATCCTGAGACGAAGATGTTGGGGCTAACGAGGTCGCGCCGGACCTGCGTACGTTGACCGCGCCGGGATCCCTCGCCGGTACGGGGTATGCCGCGCCAGGCTCCACCCTCCCTTCTCCTCGGTGCCACTGGGCCGCACTCCGCCCTACCAAGTCTGCCGCTCCACGACGCTCCCTGACCTGTGAAGAAAAAGGCTGGACTGATGTGCCGGGACCCTTACCACCAGAACTTCCAAACATATCAATACCACCAGCTACACAAGACCTAGACTCCTGAAATTGTATTTGACCAGCCTGCTGAGAAACAGACCCCTTAGCCCGAACAGACAACACCTGCCGAGGAGGGGACGGTTCCACTTCGTCACCATCACTACTCCAATCCAATAACTCCTGAACAATCTTAGATGCGGGACCTAACACCTGCCCACTATGCCCCACCTGCTGAGTATCAGACAGGGGCTTTGCCACCCCCTCAGAAGGTCTACTCTCCACAGGCAAACCCGGAAACTTCAAAGTGCCCCTAAAGCCACTCAACATATAAGTCCCCTTGATAGGTGTAACCCCGCCCGCATCACGGACCCCCTCTGCCCAGGAAGGAAATACATCCAGCCCTTCCCAAGACCTGGCACCCACCTGCTTACTGCCACTCCCCTGCAAAGAGGAAAAAACATCACCTCCCACAGAAGGCTCAACGAACCCTTTACCTGACCCAGAAATATATGCAGGAGTACCCAACATACCCAGACCAGTCTCCTGTCCATGTAAAACTTCCCCCGCCCTCCTTTCAACCTGCGCCCACTCCCCCTCCCCTACAGAGCCACTGAGCACAGAAAAAACCTCCCCACGAGTCGAAACAGGAGGAGAAAATAACAGAGGGCTAAAAGGTACAAAGGCACTCCCAGACACCAGCTGCCCAGCCTGCACCTTGTCATGATCACCACTAGTTCCAAACAAATGTACCTCAGAAACACGAGCTGGCGTCAAAAAACGGTCAACTCCAGTCCCTTCACGTGAAGTCAACAATTCTACCTCCTCAAGAAAACCATGAGCCCCCAAACCTGACTGTTCAAATAATTGCCCAACCGGCACTTCAGGCGGTAACATGACATCCCCTTCAGTGCGCGGCGCGAGAAATTCAAACTGCGCATGCGCGCCAACCGCCGACGCGTCTCCCGCCGGCTCCTCATCAGGAAAGACGGAGACAGAAGCAGAGCGCTTCCTGTCTCTCCGCTTAGCGGCCCGCTTGCCTCTCGCAGCGGGGATCGAAAGCGACCTTGCCGGCAGCCCTACGGGAACAAGAGGAGCCGATGCCCCTCCCTCCCCCACTCCCGCCTCACGCATTAAAGCCGCTCCGGCTTTTAACGACCCAACAGTACCCTGGGTCGCCCTCCTAGAGCGCGGGCGGCCCCTCTCACTTACCGCCTCCCGGCGAGACCTCTTCGGGGACACACAAGCCGCGACCACCGCAGCAACACGAGCTGAGGCCTGCCGCTTGTTAGACTCCTGCCCAACCCACACACTGCAGGAACGAGGAATAGTCCAGTCCACTTCCCCGACTCACCAGCCACTCACTAGATGGTACATATGAGTAAGCTGATGACCCAGAAAAGAGGGTGGAAAATATCTGAAGACACCCAAACCTTCCACCCTTGTAATGCGCAGTAAGATGAACACCCGCCTCCTCCTTCTGCACCTGCATAAACAGGGAAACAAAAGTACACCTTATGGTAATCTCTCAGTCCCCAATCCTACCTTTGAACAATAAGACCATATCCAGTAGCCACAACTACACATACACTTACCAGAAGCGGATGCAGGGTTTGCTTCGGAGAGTTTTCAGTCCAGAGTCACACTAACCCAAGATAACCTCTCTTGGGCGGAATAAAAACAGGACTGATCGTTTTAGGGGTGCTTGGTTTGGTCGAGTATGAAAATGCAGGGTAAAAAACACGCCAAAGTATCGGGCATGTACAAAAAAACCCTGTCTCTCTTGGAATAATGATTGAGGCTAGATAACTCCAGGGGACGTGATGGCTCACTCTCCGATATGCTCAAAAGGTAAAACCCAGCCGGGTTTCACTCGCGGAATGGCCAAAATCGTCACTTCCGCCCAAAGCGAGGCGGACCGGTTACACTCTAAACGAAAGTACCGCGCAATACCGCGCGTACAGAAGCTAACCTCACAGCGTCTCCGTAACAGGAAAGAGATGCGAAAAGGGCAGCAAACAAACAGGAGCCCCTGAATGTTGTTGACCAATAAAAAATAAAAGGGGAATAGGAACAAGAAACGAAGGCACGCTAACTAACTAACTTACAAGGGGCAGACACTAAGTAAAGGGAAGGTATGATAAGGGTAGGTACAATAACAGAGCTCCAGGGCAAGGGACTAAGCAAAAGGGAAGGAAAAAAAAGGGGAAATCTCCAATGTCTCTTCACGAGCCCGTGAAAGACAGCAACAGCCAACAGGAAACACAGGAGCCAGGAAGCAGGAACCCACAGGTTAGCAATAACAAGCATCAACATAATAGTAGGACTCCCTTTTATGCTACTGGCGTGTCATGTGACGGCTAGGACATGGTCAACAAAAGAGGACTGGGGACCGAATCCTAACACCGCTGAGGACGCGACGGCCCAGCTACATCCTCCAAAACCAGGTCTAGGCGTCCAGCTTCGCTCAAGAGGCGGATTGCCTCTAACACACGATAGTCTTCACCCGGCATGTCGAATAACACTAAAACCAACACTCGAAAAAAAAATTCAATTAAGCTAACTAAGCTCCCGGCCACCAGGTCATCCAGCCTAAAATGGTGGCTGGGAGGAGGAGCCAGGGAATATATAATTGGGCTCCCCCAGTAGGAACGAGAGGAGCCCAAAAGAAGCCCAAATGTAGCCCAAAGTAGAACGCTCCGCCAACCCCCCCCCACTAGCCCCTCCCAAACAGCCCGGGGGGGGGGGGGACCTCCCTACGGTCGGCTGCCCCCCCCAAGCCCCCCCTCTCCCGATGTCACCGTTTGAGCACTATCACTAAGTGCATATGAGGTGAAACAGTAATCACCTTCTTTCAACCTTCATCACTTTTTTTAACCAGAATCACCTTCTTTCAAGCTTTTCATGTGGGTTAAGGTAGTCAACCCGTTGTTATGACTTCTTGATTTCATGTATATATGCTCAACACTCATAGAGGATTAATATATTATGATTACAGAACATCCCAGACGAAGGCAACCAGGCCGAAATGCATTGGGATTACTAAAAGTATTTCAACAAAGATAATGTATTCTGGGAGTTGAAGTGTAGAATGTTTGAAAATCGAAATAAAAGAATTGTGATGCAACAATTCAAATGAAGATTAACTTCATGAACAAAGAACTTTCGTCGTTGCAACGTCTTGTGATTAAATAAGGCAACCTTCATAGTAAGGACAGCATAACCAGTGCCCGGGGGACATACCCCACTTGCAGGGGCATTCACCTAAATTGAGATTAAGATATTTGCCCAGAATCACAGGAGGCTCGAACCTGGTTCCCCAGGTCCAAAGTCAGCAGATCTGACCGTAAGGCCACATCCTCTCACTTCTGCATGTAAGGACTTATACATACCATGTAGCCAGAGATGGACACTCCTGGGGCTGGTAGGGGTCGGACAGGGAGGGAAACGGATGGGATTCTTTTTGGCTCATACTAAAGATAAACCCCCAGATTCATCATTGTCATGTTTTGCGAGTCCTTAATAGCGATTATTAAGGAATCGCTATTAAAGACTCGCAAAACAGGATTCATGTAGAAATCGCAATATTTTTAACGATTTCTACTGCTTCCTTATTAGCGATTAGCTAATTGCTAATCGCAAATAAGGAATGGCTTTCCCATTTATTCCTATGGGCCTAAAGGCCCATAGGAATGAATGGTGAGTCATTCCTTATTTGCGATTAGCAATTAGCTAATCGCAAATGTGCCGCAATTTCAAGGGTGCCAGGGTGTCCAAAGGACGCCCTGTTGCACCCCTGAAATGGTAATGTACACTGGTGTTGCGCACACACATGTCCAAAGGACATGTGTGTGTGTAACATACAACTTAGAAAAATGCACTGAAGTGCATTTTTCTACGTTTTCGCTATTTACCACGTAGTTAGACTTTGTGGTAAATAGCGGCCCCAGATTGCGAATTCGCAATTTTTAAATGGTTCATGAATTGCATTTAAGGAATCTCAAATTGAGATTCCTTAAATGGAATTCATCGCAACTTAGCGATTTCTACAATTGCGATTTTTGCATTTGGGATGATGAATCCCAAATGCAAAAATAGCGCTCGCAAAGGGCCAGATTCTCAGAATCTGGCCCTTTGCGAGCCGATTTCGGCTTCATGAATCTGGCTGAATGATGTTAATCCCTATGCTGTTTTGTTTCCTAAAGAGCTGTAGAAGGCAGGCATTAACTCTGTAAAGCACAACCCGAAACTGCAAAACCCAATAAAGAAGTATGAACAAAAAGTAACTACACCTAATGTGCTTAAGCATAATATAAAACATAACTAAAAATATAAACCTAAAAATAATAACCACAAAACAAAACCTAATCAAACACAATATATCCAAGAAGATGGTCAATAAATTATAACTAAAGCTAACATCCCTAAGCATACAGAGAGTTCACTTAATTACACATGACAACAACCTGTGAGTGAAAATAGCATACCCAAATATTACATAACTAAACATATTATACGATAATCAAATATACCCAGCTGAAAACTTAATTTAGCACCCCATATGAATCTGGCTGCGACTGCTCGTCTAACTAAATCCAGTGTATGTGCACCTCCAGCACACACACCTTTCACTGGGTCATTTGTCGAAAAGCTTTGTTTGATGGAACGAACCTTTCAATGCAAACTCCTCAGCAAAGGCTTCTGGAGAAGTGTGGCTCACTGGTTAGAGGAGGCAGACCTGGAAGCAGAGGTCAGCCCGGGACCAGGGTTCAATTCCCGGCTCAGCGGGGTCTTGAGTCCTAAAATGTCCATGGACTCGACAATTCTCGCTCCGGTGCCTACTCAATTCACGGGTTCACACTCTGCGACTCTGGGCAATAGCTTGCTTAATCTCCACAACGGCCCCTCGCTGCGGGATGCCTGGCTTTCACCTTGCGGATACCCTGCCGGGGTTATCTCACCAGGACGGGTTCCCTAAGCAAGCGCTTAGAAACCGCTCGGTGATTTGCGCTATATAAATTCCTGTACATTTACATTCAACCGTAAATGTCAAAGCTTCATACGTGGAGGTGCTTTGACTCCACACAATAAGTAGGGGCGCGCTATGGTTTAGCCTTTCTCCTAGAAGTGTGAGCATAGTGAGAACCATTCAGTAAATAGTTGCCGAGTATTATATATGTTAAATAAATTCAGGGTGATGTAGCCCCACTGGGCGCTGACCTGCGGGGGAGGTAAGGGGGAGGGGGCACAGACCTCAGGGGGGTTGCTGTGTTTAGCGATTGGGGGGGCACATACCTCAGGGAGGGGCGCTGTGTTTAGCATTGAGGGGGTGGGCACAGACCTCAGGGAGGGGTGCTGTGTTTAGCCATTACTTGCAATTTAAAAGCACCTGCTGCAGAATTCCTTGTGCGTAAATCTTTCATGCAGCAATAAAAATGTCAAGATAACTCTTGTGATTATTGTTCCTGCTAGAAGGAGAGATTGCGTTTTATCCAGTGGCAGTTTTGACCCCAGAAGCGTGGAGGCTTGCTATGCCTGCTGCAGAGAACAGATCTACCTTTTATGTAGATAGCTGAGGGGATTAGTAAAGCCAACCTTTACCGGCTCTTCAAAACAAATCAAATTGTCTTGAGGGAATCCGAAGAGGTTATGGGACGACGGACGCCAAAAAGACTGTCAGGACTAACGCCTGCCCTGACAGTGCCATACATTGTAGAGCTTTTAAATTGCGTGTATTAGGAGCAGATGTGAGTTGGCCGGGTTTTCCAGTTCCAGCGTGTGGTTTAAAGGGTGTGTTTCAAGAGCGGAACGGAGAGTATGGCTGAAGCTGGGCGGCGAGCCCATTCCACGGAAGACGGCCTGAAGGCTCTGAATCTCCCGTGTGCTGTGGGGTGGATGCGGGTGTTCCAATCAATACTGTGGGCTACGGTGGCTGGGTGGCTCAGTGAGTTAAGGCGATGAGTATGTCGCAAGCTCAACTCTGGTCGATCAATGTAGGAATCGTAACACCTGGGACTAACAGAGCTGAGAAATGACAGAAGTGTGAAATTAAGCGCTATATACAAATACAAAATAATAGTAATTATTTTATATGTGTGCTGCTCTCCACTTAATATTTATCAAAGTAATCTGGGTCTTTTTTTAATGTAAAATGTACAGAGTTTACTAGAAGGAAGTTTGTTTTGTGGGCTGTAAACTATCGCTTTAAGTACCAGCGTGCAGTGACGCATGACAAGAATGGGTGAAACAGGTAGCCTGAGTAGATCGCCAGACTTCAAAGGGATTTCCGCCGAAATTGCCCTTTCTGCTCCTGTTTAAAACAGCAATAAAGGGTTATTACCCTTTTCTATTATCTGAGCCAGATCACAGTTAAAGATATGTGGATTGTTCCCTTGGCTGGGGGTGGAGAGGTACAGGTGAAGGGGGACGAGAAGAGAAGGGCTGGTCAGGGGCAAGTGTTATGGGAGAGGGCGGGGGAAAGCGTACACATGTTTACACCCATCGAGCAGGACAAACGCTTTATTGTTAACGGTGTTTGGTGACCTAGTTAGATGAGGTAAAAAAAACATGATAGCGGAGTGTTCTGAAGAAGACTCACACGAAGACGAGGTCCAAATAAAGTCACATCATTACAACAGCGACATACGAACCTCATGTATAGAAGAGGAAGGAGAAAAAACACAGGTTAGCAATGTAACGACTGGATTAGGAACTAAAGAAATGGCCACATAAGATTACACGCAATGGTGCCAAAATGTAAAAATAATAAAAGTAAAGTGTATATTTCTACGTTAAAAACCGATACAAATATTTTTTGGGGAAAAAAGTAGAACAAATGCTTTTTTTGCATAAGATACATCCCATTTCAAAAATCATCCGACTGCTACAACAAGCCCAGAGAAACGTTACAGCTGAAAAGCAATCAAGTTTGACTGAGACTGAAACAAGGAAAGGAGACCATTAGTTAAGACTTGAGGGAAAACATTAGGATAGAGGAAATTACAATCATGCCCTTTGACCCCCCCTCCCCCGCTAACATCACAGGCAGGGGCGGACTGGCTATTTATCCTATTGTAATTTCCACTAGATGAGATGAGAGTGCAAAGCCATTTTAGGCTAGTTTTTGAGGACCCAGGGCTGCTGCTGTTTGTGCGTCACTTTTTCAAGTCCCCCAAAGTTAGTTACCACCTCATCCCTCTTCCTGATTTCAGTGCTTAACTATGTGGTGTAGCACATTTACCTCTTAAAAGCAGGACACCTAAGAGACTTAATGATTTTTAGTTAGAAAAAGAACAAATCCTCGCAGAGGAGGAGGCAGAAGAGAGTTACACCACCTACAGTAATCCTGCTTTGTTTCCTGACAATAGGAATGGGGGGTGGGGTGGGGCAGGTGCTTGGTACTGCGAGACTTTCCCTTGATAGTAAGTTAGTTATCCACCTACCATGTCTTCTATTTCTTTCATTTTAGGGGATTCCTCTGTGCAGAATCCTTTTTTATACCCTCCAGGGCATAGTGGAAATTGTGATGCAAGCACTTCCCCACTTGGATTTATGGGATGGTGTAAGTTTCAGACAGGAATTGCCCATCATCCCTAGCTGTCCTCCCTTTCAGTATCTGCCTGAAGTTTGGTTGAGGCGAGGCCTCAGCAGGACACATCAATGAATTTCACTCTCCTGCCAGACTTTCATTCCGAGGTCGAAAAGGACCGGAGGTTGAAAGTGGTGGAGGGGGGGATTCCAGCACAATGCACTGCACAGGAAGTCAGGCATCATGTCAGAAGGCCCCGAAGAGCGCTCAAATCCGTGAAAGAGCTTTCATCACCCCATCCTGATGGAACTCCATTGGCTCCCCTTACTAGCCTGCACCAAAGCCAGGTGCATCATTTACAAAGCCATTCCAGCCGGAACCCCTGCGCACCTTGCGGATAAGCTCTTCGTCTCTGGTGGGCCTCGGCACACTTGCAGACAGCACACCATCAGACTGCTATGACCATGTACAGTGCTCTGCTGCCTTTTGACTAGGTTTGCACTATAGAAATATACATATATATATATAGGGACACCTGCAGTTTAATCAGCATTAGTGCCTTTTTGTTTTCCTTATTTGAATATATTAATTTCACTACATTTAATTTCATATCTTAGGAGCAACATTTTTACCCTGCCAGATAGATCCAAGCAGAAAACGGATTTCCTAAGACAGTGGGAACTCTGAGGAAACACTCATGGAAAAGAAGATATTTATATTACAGATATCAAAGTCCCTGTCCTGATTGCCAGAGTCACATTAAAGGCATATGCATTGAAGATGTCTCTTTCCTGTGTCCACAGATGCCCCCCCCCCGCTTCCTCAGGGGTCTCGGCCCTAATAGAATTGACTGTGGTGGAAGTCGTTAATAAAAGATTTCCAACTCCTGTGCATCCTTTGACCACACCATCTGAAAGTAATCTTCAACCAGCTGCTCCAGTCACAACACCTCTGCCTATGAAAGACTTTTGATTATATCTCTAGAGGGGAACCTGGTGAGGATCAGGATTATGTGTCCTACTTGATTGCAATTCAATTCCTAGGCATAGATGCGAAGAGAAGGAGGCAATTCCTAGGAATCCTGGTCATAAGTACAATATAAAATACAGAGTTTTTTTTAAATTAATTTGATACATAATCAGTACTTTTGGAACACACTCAAACGTGTATCAAATCGAATTAATCATCCAAACAAAACAAACAATGGAAGATAAAAAAAAACTTACAGCCAGCTTTTTGCCACGTCTTGTATTAATGCACCATTGGAAGTCATCAAAATTTGCTAACATCGTTTTAAGTAAAGGGTGCTCAAAAAGTGTGATTCGGGGCATGGGAGGTGTAAGAAGTGTAAAAATTCGAAGTTTAAAAACAATGAATTTTTAACATTTGATTAAAACAACTAAAGCTACTTCTGGACCTATTCAATTAGATAATTGTCCATTTGCAAAACAACCAATATTAGTGCAGTCCCTGCAGTAGCTCATCAAATTTGCCCATGGACTGAATCATATCTCATCTTCCTGAGTGTGAGCTACATTCCAGTGATAGACAATGTGTATCACATTGAAAGAGCAAGATGGTACCCTCTTCCACGGAGTTCTCCCTTACTGTAGAACTATTTCAGAACATTTTGTCGGACTCTAGGCCTACCCCAGATCGATCTCTTAACAAGCCAAATGTATGCCCAATTTTCCCTCAAATTCTCCAGGACAGGGCGTAGTGGGAATGAATGCATTGTTTGCCCCTTGGTCTCCCCTTCTTCTGTTTGTCTTTCCCCATTTCATACCTTGATGACATTTCTCAGCAGAGTGCAGAGAGAGAAAGCCCAGTTGATCATGGTGGCTCCAACTTGCAAATGGAACAACGAATTTCCTCTCCTTTAAGAAATGAGCATGAATCCAGAGTGACTTATCTCCTGTATTCCTCCTGCTCATCAGATAGACAATACTGTCCTGAACTTCTCTTCACCAGTTTCACCAGATGGCCTGGAGACTGAATGGAGGAGCCTGTGTGTTTCAGTGGTTTCACCAGAGGTGGATCTTTCTATCCAGCAGCGTTGTAGTGCCTCCAGTCTAAAATCTTATAATCACTATTGAGTTATTTTTCTTGCCGTGTTCCTCTCATAGTTACATTTTCCTGTAGTTCTGTTACATTTTTAGAATGTCTACATGTTGCTTTTAACCTAGGTCTCTTCCCTTCGTGTCTAGAGCTTTTAGATCTCCTGAAGATGACTTTGGCCAGATGAGAAGCTTGGCCCAAGCTTACATAGAAGATTGAGCTTGCCTGCTCTCGAGTTTTTTCTGCTGTTACTGCTTACCCCCTTCCTCTTGTCCTATGAGGTCCTCAACACCATCATTTTGAACCTCTGGAGGAAGGACCCTTAAGATCCTTTTTGCCAAAGTCCTTTTTAAGTCTTTATAATTACTTAAAGGGGCTTTCAGCCACCTCTCTTCACCCATTGGTCTGTTGATGTGTCATTCACATTTTGCTTCTGCCCACTGCATCATACAACATGGGGCAGTGGTTCAGCCTGCTTTTGTCTCTGGTTAACATCACTTTGAGTGACTGCATTTTGCTCTTTCACAAGGTGCTAGTCCGTACACAAGGAGTTCCATTTAGTGTCAGTGTTGCCTGATGAAGTTCACTACTGCTATTTACAGCATACCATATTGTGTTCCTGGACTCATTTCACCAATGGTTCTTTGATAAACTTTGCCCATGAAGAAAACTGAACTTGTTGGTGTTTAATTTGCAGCACACGTGTAACAGTTTTATCTTGACATAGGTGAGGTGTAACTTTGGTTTTAGTATCCAATGTTTATACTGTGAACTCTCTTTCTTCCTTCTTTCCATATTCTGTCTTTCTTTACTTTGTTCTTTTGTTCTTTCCCTTTCCTTTCCTTTCCCTTTTCTTTTGTTTTTGCCCTTTACCTTTTTTACGTATTCCTTCTTTTGACTCCTTTCCTACTTTTATTTTGTTCTTTTTTTTTTGCCTTCTTTCCTAAAGTTGAGACTAGCAGCTAATGCAGACCAACGTCTTTCTTAGGTTTTGTTAGCCAAGACCTTTTGATTTTACTAAAAGTATGTATAACATAGGTATGTATAGGGGTTTTTACAGCCAGACTTCATCCATTAGTCTGTGATTGTGTCATTCACATTTTTTATTTCAACCACTCCAGCATGAATCGAAAGGGCAACTGCTTCAGGGAGTGACTTACTTCACTTTTGGGCATATGTATCAAAAACCGTTATTGTGAATCTCAAATAGCGATTTTTAGAGAATAGCCTTTTGAGAATCGCAAAACGGGATGTAATAAAAAATGATAAATATTTTGCGATTCCTTGGCAGTCCGTAATTGTGATTCGCAAATTGCAAATCGCAATGAAGGAATGCCTTCCCATTCATTCCTATGGGCTATGAAGCCAATAGGAATGAATGGGAAGACATTCTCAATTTGCGATTCGCAATTAGAGAATCACAAATTGAGAATGCAATTTCAAGGGTGCCAGGGTGCCAAAAGGACACCATGTTGCACCCCTGCAATATGTATGTGTGCACATGTGGCACACATACATGCACTAAGGGCATGTATGTATGGCACATGGCACTTTGAAAAAAGCAAAAAAGTGTTTTTTTTAAAGAATTTGCAAATTACCACCAACTGTCAGTTAATGGTATTTTGTGATTTCTTATGCCAAATTCGCACAACTTAGGTGCTTTCCACATCGCACTTAAGGAATCGCAATTTGCGATTCCTTAAATGTAATTGCAAAATAGAGAATCGCAATGTTGCGATTCTCTAATTTGCAATGTCCTTTTGGGATGATACATCACAAAAGGCCTTTTCCTGTTCGCAAACGGGCCGATTCTGAGAATCGGCCCTTTTGCGAACGGGAAAAGGGCTTGATACATATGCCCCTTTGAGTTATGGCATGTTACTGTTTCACAAGGAACACCTTGTAACACAACCTTGTTCTATTCAGTGGTGGGTGTACCATGGTAATGTGTACATTTTTGAGACCAGAAAAACCCTTTTTTCCCTTTAGCCATGTTTTTTTTTTTTTAGATTTATCACCTTTCCGAACAACAAAGTTTAGCAAAAATCATGAAAAAACATAGCAAGATTTGCCAAAAGGCTGGCGGCCAGCCTATTGGCTTTGCCAATGCTTGTTTTAGTAGCAAATACATTTATTTTTAGACTTTGAGAAATTGCAACCCTGATGTGTTCCACTTCGCTCTTTTATTTTTCTCCTGAAGGATAGGTTCCCCATCCATCTGTAGATTTTGTCCCTAAGATCCTTTCTGGTTTTCATCCCCATCAGGAAGTTGTTTCAACACTTTTTTTTCCTTCGGATGTAGAAGAAGTTCTCCACTATTTTGACGGGTGCTGAGCAAAACAGATTTATTTGATTTCCCTGCTTCTTTCCAGATGTCTTCTTCACTCTTTGCCACTTTCAGTATTTGTTACCAGGGTCACAAATCTAAAAATTGCCACGCTTAGTAGGAGGTGACATTCTATTGTTTCTATGGATGGCTTATGTTCAACCTGAAGTTCCCTTGTCTGCTATACTCTGGGGGTGGTTTACTAGGGGGGTGGCAGGCTGTTTTGCTGAGGCAGAGGAGTTTCCCTTCTGGAGGTTTGTCATGTAGCCACTTGGGCTTCTGACGTAACTTTAATAAACCTTCACATGCTTCAGGTTATCCCTTTAGGGGCTGAATTTGGTACAGCTGGACTGAATCTAACACTGTAATGTAGCACGCATGTTCAAACATATCACATGTGTTGAATTACTCATGGTCATGTGTTTTTATTCTTTTATTCCATGCTCTTACTCATACCACTTACTATCAATTTATTGACAAGGAATGGGATGAAGAAGAGGGATGGGGTGGTAATGTTCTAATTAACTATTGTAATGTTCATTACATCAAATCCCGGTCTTTCTAATCCCAGTCCTACAAGGCTTTCCTCCCTCTCTGGCAGTTTTTGGGCATGGTTTTTGTCTTTTGCTCGCTAGTACAGAATTAGCGACTATAACCTTCTTATACCTTCTAATCTGGGAGACGTTTGTTTTTAAAAACAAATGAAAGTTCCGACTTTTAGATGTCTGTTCCTAAAGAGGTGGATGGGCTACAAGTCGTAGTTAAGGATTAGAATGAAGAAGAGTAGGACTCGGGCAAATGAAGATTATTGCAGTGTGGGTCTGCTGATAGGAAGTGATGCATTTATTCAGAACCCGAGGTGGTGCCATTCCAATTAACAGTGACGTATAAAAGGCACAAACAACCTGCTACTAAAGCTTATAAATGCAAATTTAAAGTTATTACTGGTAACTTTTCACATGTAGGTGGAGGCCTCACCACTGGAATGGGATCTCCCTGTGGCACAGTAAAGGGAAAATACCATTTATTAATTTTTGTTGTTGTAAAAGAATAAAAATATAATATAACATAAGTTAATATAATTATTAACCAAGAACAAAAATACATTACAGCACATTATCTCATCAAATTGAATGTTTAATAAGTACAAACATGTATTTTAATTTGATAGTTATCATTATTTAAAATAATTTTTACAAATCCCACCCTCACTAACATTTTTAGGTCGAGCCTATTGCGGCAGTGCGCATGCGCTGCTCGCATTGCGAGGCATGCAGTATTCAGTATGGCGTGGAAGCTCCGCCCAGACTCCGCTCATCATTTTCATTGGCTTAGGTCTTAAATGCTGCCTTCCGATTCATTTTAGGCTTGTTACTCCCGCCTCATGAAGGCTATGTCGTCATTTGTATCTTTCCATGGCTACTGGCCCCTTTACTTCGAACTCTATTTTCTTCCCGTGCCTCTCCCCCACTGCAGTCCGTGACTTCTCAGCCCCCCCGCCGCTCGCACTCCCGTTCATGCCTTCTCGCCTTCGGCACTCCGGTTTCCAATGCAATAGGTCTCGCGTAAATGCAAGTCCAAATGCATTGCAAATGCTTGTTTTAAACATGTCAGCAAAGTGTAACCGGGACCGCGCTATGTTTCTGATATACCATAAAGGGAGTGGAACAACAAGGGTAACCAGGTAGTCCCACGAGTGGCACTGAAGACTGTTGGTACCAGAGTACAAGATTGTGCATTATTGAACGGCACCCGACTGGAGGGGAGGTCGTTCCAGGTTGTCTTCCGGGTCCCAAAAGCATACAAAGTGGCCAGGTCTTAGGGTGAGTCAGGGTGGGGTTCATACCAAGAGATCCGATAAGCAGAAAAGTGAGATGGGTGGCACTGTAGGAGTTCTTCATTTGGACTCTTCTGGGGGTGTTGACGTTTCCCACATGTCTAAAGAATAGACACATTTGAGGCATCCAAGGATGTTCCACCCAGTCCCGCATGGTGGAGGGGAAATACATCTAAATGGGCCTGCTGTAAAAGTGCAAGCAGTGGTCGATAGAACGATGTATACTTGTGAAGCGAATCTTGAGTGGATGAGGTAGTGGCTTTTCCTTCATAGACTACCTGGCGACTGCGGAAGAAGTCAGCGAACCCCCGTGAATGCGTATGGCGACTTTCCAGCAACAAGCGGTAAATGAATAAGGCTTGTCACATGCAAAGGCAGCATTGTTAGTTGGGAAGCAAGAGTGGTACTGGTAAGCATGTCAACGGGTGGGGTTCATTGACTGTTTTTTTGGGGGGGGCTATGTATTACTCTTTTTGTAGTTTTTATAACCCTTCAATACTTTGAACCCTGAAGTAAAATGTTATATTTTGTCTTTGACATAAAAATTAATGTAAAAATGCCAATCAGAATAACTGAACATATTGTTCCTGAAGAGGCCATTTCCATTAAATGCACTAGATACTGCTCCACTCAAAATTTAATTTTCTATAGTAACTCGTGGATGCTGGGTACAGTGCAACCCAGGGACCACGAATAGGTTACACATCACGCAGCCTACGGTTCATATTTTTTTTAAACAGTCATCCCTGGAACAATAATATAAGCTTCTTAGTTCACCTCAAACTTTTTCTTAGGGGTGTGAAGACTTCAGACTTTGTGCTCATAATATCCTTGGTGCCTCAGTAGAGCCTGCCAGCACAAAGCCCTCTTATAGTACCACAAGGCAGATGAAAAGGAAAGAGAGTTTTTGTGTGTACGGAGTGTGTACCAGGCACAGAGTAATGGCTGTCCTCTGCAACAGGTGGGGGATCTCCTTGCCCGGGGGAGGGGCACACCAACAGCATTTTCCGTTTGATGTTTAGATTTAAAATGTTCTTTCACAATGATGGTGTACACTTATTTGCTTGAGGTAATGAAATGTTTGTGGGATCTTTGTTGGCCTTTTCAATGCAACATTTTTCTGGATCACTAGGGGAGGCATATGGGGGCGGCCCAAACAGTTAACCAACCGGGCTTGTGGCAGTTGCGGAGTCAGGTTTGGCCACAGAGTGAGTAGACACCTTGAATGTTGGAAAAAAAGGGTGGGCGAATTCCGGATACATTTGGCTTTAAACTTTTCTGCAAGTAGGGGCAGAAGTACTATGGTCTGTAAGACAGGGCAAGGGATGTGCGCTACATCGACTTTTCCTTGGGTATCCAGTAAATTTTGGCACATCCCTTGTGTTGTGGGGAATTGGAGCTTGCGTCAGGGGACCAAGATACGATTTCCCATGCCCATCTCCTGAAGGGTGATGGGGTATCTTTCTTTGGGTTGCTCTGGCGTGGGAGTTTAAGGGGATCTGCTGACTTGCTGTTCTTTAGCTTCTCTCCTTGTGATGGAGCAGGGTAGTTAGCCTTGTAAAGAGTATATCTGGGGGACCATGTGACTAGCACTCGGGCTCTCTAGTCAATTAGCTGGCGCTCGAAGTACCAGAGGGGTGGCCAAACATGACTTCATAAATGTGGTTAGGTGATTCTCATGTGTAGAAGTTAACTCAAGCTCTTTTTGCAATTTAATTGTGTGGCAGTATCCAAATGCTTGAATGCTATCTTGAAATAATTATGGCCTGAGCACTGTTCCACAAAAGCAAATCAAAATGTCTAAAATCATTTCTTTGCCTTCCATTGCAGTGGGTTGCCCGGGAACCAGGCTTGTGGTGTTTTTTAGGTTTCTGTCATCGGCCACAGTCCTCTTTGCGGTCCCCTACCCGTGTCTTCCACCTTTTATGTAATGTTTGTAGTGTGCAGGCCTCTCAATGTTGGTACTGTAGGGTCAACTGCAGCTTGGTGAGGTAAAAAAGCTTGGCACATGTTTGAGCAAGTGAAGAGCACTGAATGTTTAGTCTAAAATGTAAAACTTTGGGGGACACAATACACAAGCTTTGCAGGAAGTAATATAAAAAACGTTAAAGCTAAGGAGGATTTAGACTTCAATTACAAACTCAAATTTTATGCTAGCGTCAAGACTTTTTGGTCCTAAGACTACAGCATTTTTGGAGCATGTTCAGAGGTGTTTTGAATTTGATTATATGGGCCAAATTGCATTTTAAGTTGCACTTAGTATCCATAAGCTTTGAGATTCATGTTCGTTTCTCGCATCCGCTTTGAAGCTCTGTACCTTTCTTGCCCTCTTTTCCTGACAAAAAGATGCAGGTCGCTGGTGGTTTGAGAAGGTAAATCAGGTATTCTCATGTTGGATCGCCCCTGTTTTTATAAACCCATTTTCCAAATAAGATTTTGCAGAATATACCCTCCCATACTAAATCCTTGACCAGTAGAGGTCTGTAATCCTGCCATCCGCTGATGCTTCCTTTTTAGGTCGAGCATTCGAGACCTCTTGTATATACTTTAGTATACTAATGTAGTATACTTTTTTGTGTATGTACTTTGTGGGCTTTGGAGATCAGCCCTAGGACTTGTCTGCTTCCGCTTAGGGACTTTTTTTCTGTTCAACTGCCTCTATTTAACTGTCTTGATAAAAAAATGACCAGCAGAGGTCAGTAAAATACCAGAATTGCTTTCTGCTGAGGGACTTTCTTCTTTTACTTTTTCTGGCAACTGCCTCTATTCAACTTTCTTGATAGAAAAAGACCAGCAGAGGTCAGTAAAATACCAGAATCACTTTAGCGTCCTCTAGAATCCAGTCCATAGAAATTGTCTTCAACAAGGAACCGTAGACGATAATATTTTTTTTAAATCTTGAATTTTCAGTTATATGACCATCGAAGGCCCTGATTTTAGATTAAAAACAGAGCTTTGCACTATACAATCTCCTGCTGAAAGGCAATATTACTCTCCATGTGTTCCTATACCTTGCTTCTCACGCAGTATGGTGCTTAATTTCCCTCCTAGTTAAAAAAACGGTAGATGTTTTAGCACCCAGACTAATGTGCTGCATAGCTAAATACATATAAGGTCTGAAAGGCGAGACCGATTGCATTGCAAATGCTTGATATATTTAATTATCTAGTGCATTGTAATATATTTGTTTAAGTGATTTGAGTTAATTTTATTTTTTTATCGAGCATTTAAAAGTTTTATTTAGATTTTTTTAAAACAAAAATGTAAAGATTTATTTAATCTAAAAAAGGAAATTAAATTGAATCCAAATTTTAAAAATTAAAAAAGATATGTAATTTGAAAACTGATTTTTTACATTTTTTATTTAACATGAATTCCTCTGGATTGCTCTTTGGAGTCTTTTCCCCTATTCTTTTCTATGGTAGTGTGTTGTAGTAGCTGTCAGTGGCCATGTCTGGAGCTGGACTTACACTTAGTCGTAATCATTATAGCCTCAAGTAGCTTTAAAAACGTTGTTTGTAAATAGCAATGGACTTACAGTTTTGTGAGTGCATCTTTTTATTTTGAGTGTCCCTTCTAAACGCCTCATTGCTCCTCCCTAAGCTCTTTATTATGTTTCCCTAGTCCCTTTCCCCTTCAATAGTAAGTCTTCCACTTTTTCCAGCCATTCCCCCAGGATCTTCCCACATTTACTTATAAAACATATCTTTGTGTGTCACTGGGCTAGACACACCCTCATAGAAAAGATAAGAGGCGGTTGTCTCCACAAGAACGCTTGTGAATAGCATTTTGCTGTAAGCGAATACTCCTATCTTAGTACTGCTGAACATTCAAAGTTCAGTTTGTGAATATGCCCTATATGTCCGACTGTAATAGAAGGTCAGTAGGGTATTTTATCATCCATTCTTCTGGAGTGAAACAAATTTACTCAATGAGACTTCTGAATTCACCGTATGTGAATCCGCAATATTTCAACAGATATATTTTCAGCCTCTGAAAAAAAGAGAATCACAAAAAGGGTCTAAGGAGTTTCTTAAAACTTCATAAATGAGATCGTAAACCAGGGCCGCCTATGACTGGCCGCAGGTTCTTCTCATTAGACCCTCTGTGTCCAGTGTGATACACCTCGCTCTTGTGCAATAGATAAGGAATGTGTAGAGGCTAACTCCTACGTTTCTTTCAATACAGTGAACATGTTTTGCTTTAGTCGGTTGCTTTGTGTACTGAAATTGATCTGGGGTGCCTTCTCTAGAGGGGTGAAGTTTATTGTATGACTCTTGGAAGAATCCCTTAGAATCTCAATTAGAAAGGCACCCCAAACAATTACAAGTGTGAAGGTAAGATGCCCCATTTTATCAGTTCCATCCCTTGCATGACTAAAAAGAAAACACAGTCTCATTTCCGTTTTTAGGTCTTGCCTGGCGTTGGAGCGGCATGCGCTCCTCGCCTTAGAGAGATATTGTATATAAAACATTTCTAAAAGGGACTCTAACCCCCGCCCCTCCTTTCCATTGGGTAGTGTCAGCGTTTATGGTAAACGCTGGCTTCCCATTGGAAAGGAAGATTTTTGGTTGCCGCCATGTCTGTTTTTTGGATGGCGCCTCAGGACACCATTGCCTGCTTCATGGCTGTCGTGAAGACTTTTCTTATCTGCTTGTTTATTTAACAAGCAGATAAGAGAAGTCTTCACGACAGCTGTGAAGCAGGCACGGAGCGCAGAGGCGCACAGTGTCACGGGGAGGACAGGGGGATCCCAGCAGACTCTGTGTTTTTCTGCAACTCAGCACGGAAAACAATAAATAATTCTTGAAATATACCCACTCCTGCCTCAGAATGCTCGTTGTCTAGTGTGAGGGCCTGCGTCACAGAGATGTGCACGCAGCGGTAGAATGTCACAACCACATGCAGAGGTGAAGCAGTGCTGTAAAGTGCTTCGGTTCCAAATGCAGTGGTATCCGCGTGGCCGCAGAGCCGGCCAGCCTGAATGTGCCACTGAAGTGTAGCATTTTAAGGGCTCCAAGGAGACAGATCCCCGTCACAATGCCCCCTCCCTATCTTCCCCAGCTGACAGCAGCTGAGGGAGGCAGCTGCTGCCAGGAAGCGTCAGGGGGCTGTCACGGAGAGCAGAGGGTTGCTGGCCTTTCAGACCAGCGAACACGTGTTCATTGTGAGACACCATGTCCCACCGCTGCAACAGCCCTGACCCTCCTACAGGGGCACACGGAAAGAGAAACATCGCAATCCCACGCGGTTTGATTTTAATTGTGATGGTCTTTCCAGCAGTGCCTAGCCATCTGTCAAACTCGGATTGTTCAGTTTTCAACTTCGGGCTCTTCCAAACGAAAGCTACAAGACAACACACACATTCACACACAGCCCTCTATCACCAATACAAAGTAACAGTCTGCAGCACCGACCACCGCTCCAAAACTGGCTCATGTACATCAGAGATTCAGCTGCAGCGCAGCATCTCTTCCTGCCATTCCACCAAAACCGTTTGCCTCTTCACCTTCTCTGCATCTCTTACCTTTTCCACAATAGCATCTTCCACCTGTTGTCCCTCCCTCCACAACAGAGCCAGTCTCTCCCACAGAGGCCCCAGATCCTCACAACGTCGCACTCTCCTCACAACAGAGGCCTCTCCTCCAACAAGCCCAGTCCCCATCTGCAGAACACGCAATGGTAGACTTCTCAAGTTGCTCTTGTCAGGTATGAGTAGCCCAGCCAGCTCTGTTTTCTGTAGCGCTGCCCTTCTGTATTTATAATTTTTAATTACATGCACAAAAAGGCAAACAAAACAACACTATTGGGCAAAATGCACCTGACAAGGAACACATCAAAAGTTATCCCACTTCCTTAAAGCCTAGTCACTAAATAGGGGTTGTGTGGCATCAGGGTAAGACAGACGCTCTTCCACGCCCCCCCCCCCCCTCGGTTGACGCAGCTGTGCTACAGTCCAAAATAAGCCCAAGCACTCCAACCCCCTCCCAAGCTGCTGTTCCTAGGGTCATATGCTGACAGAAAGTAGAGCTTTGGGGAAGACAAGTCGATAACTTCTGCACTCTTACCAGTCCAGTATCACACCAACATCAGGGGGAAGGATTGTGTGAATGCAAACCACCCAGGACACGGTTCCATTGCAGTTAAAAGCCTACACTTTATGTGAACCAATACCATAAGCAACAAGCATTTGCAATGCAATAGGTCTCGAATGTACGCTAGTTCAAGCTATTGGCATTGTAAATGACAATGCCTTTTATTTATTTTTTAAAAACGAAAAAAGAAATAAAAGGCGTTGTCATTTACAATATCAGTAGCTCAAACTCGCGTAAATGCGAGACCTTTTGCATTGCAAATGCTTGTTTTTTAATGCTAGAAGTGACATATTATGATGCCTAGTTTCCTCGCTTCTTGTCTCATCATGTCTGCCATTTTTTAAGAACATCACACATGACATGAAAACACTTTCCACATAGTCTCAACACCGCATTTAACATCTTTGCAAACTACCACACTCTACGGTGTAGTTTAGCACCAGTCCGCTAACACGTTCATTTACTTGTTAGGGGTTTGTAACGCTTTATAAAGACATACAATTCATTACAGTCATGGTAATGAGTAGATCTTTGCCGTAGTGCTTTGAAGTCACCCTTGGTAGTACGATGTGCGATGTATATATCCACTGGCATTACATATATATTGCCCACCTAAACAGTGTACAGCACAAGCTCTAATATCTATAAGTGGTTATATAACAGGTTATCTAGGAAATGTTTCTGGACACTGTGTCAGAGTTGCTAAAATCCAACTTTTCACCACCTTCCCCAACTTTAGTTTTGGAGATCTATATTTATTCGATAGGGAAAGATGCTTGGTGTTTTCTTTGCCTGCTTTTGCGTTTACTAGCTAATTTGAACTGTGGGAAGCTTCCTTGTCTAAGGCCAAATTGAGTTTCTCTTTTGACTTGGTTGTATTGTTGTATTAAGGGGTATACTGATAAATTGCCTCCCTTTAGTAGAGCCTGGCTCTCTTGATTGCGATACCTATGGCACAAATTAGCCAATTGCTATTTTTATTGTTATATTCAATAAAGTATCATTGGCATCAGGTGCTTTTAAGGTTTGAAAACCAGAGGAAGACATTAAAATGTAGCCATATGATCAAAATGTCACCAAGTGATATCTGCAATGGTCCCAACATCCATAGCTTTACCTCAGTATGCTTATATCAGAAGAAGTAGGATTTAATTTGCACTAGCAAGAGTTGATGCCCTTATGTTGGGCATGAGATTGACCTGTTAAAGATTGCAGGAATCGCTGTTAGCATGAGCTGAAAGCCATTTTGTACTTGGCAGCCATCTTAGTTAGCCATGTGCTTGCCATGTGCTTTCTCCCTCTTCCAGAGCCTTGCACATGCTCAGAAAGGCCTAGCTGGTAGAATGCACCTGCTCCTGGTATAGAACTGTCTGTCTATTCTTACTGATGTGTTCAGTTTAGTCTCCCCTGCCACTTTGTTGAGCAAACACATTTTGTATACCCATATCAGTAAAAAAAAAGCATGCTTGTATGTGCCAGGACCTCCCCTTGGTTTTATGCTGACTATGTAACCTATGTATATATAAGGCCCCTGTTCACTGTACTCCTCAGACTGTCTCATACAGCGGCCTGAGGGTACTGTGTGACGCAGTCTTACTCATGTGAGGTTAATAAATGCATTGTTTTTATATTACAGCTTCTGTGCCAATCTCTTCTTTGTTGGCTAAAGGACCAGGTGTATCAGTGAACCCCTTAGAATGTTTTTATTTCTTCAGGCCCACATGATGAATGATTAGTCTGATTTATATAGTGAATGTGGTGCAAAACTAGAGGACTGTAGATAATCTCTTACCCACTGCCTAGCCTGTAGAGGCCTATGAAAATAAGCATGGGATTGGCAATGCCAATAGGTCTTCCCTATGCAAGAGCTCTTGGCTTTGTCAATGTGTTTTAGCCATGTGGCGCACCCGCGTGGCTGCTGTTCAGCATTGGGAAAAGTTAGTGGCATAGAGGAGAGTGGAGTAGAATCTCATAGAGTGGTGTAGAGTGGCGTAGAGTGGAGTGATGTAGAGTGTTGTGGAGTAGCATAGAGTGGAGTGGAGGGTTGTGAAGTGTCATAGAGTTGAGTGGAATGTTGTAGAATGGAGTGCCATAGAGTGGAGTGTTGTCGAGTGGAGTTGTGTAGAGTGTCATGGAGTGGTGTTGAATGGAGATTGTGGAGTGGAGAGGAGTAATTGTAATTGCATTTATGTAGCGACTACTACCCCTGACGAAGCATTAAAGTGTATTACACTGGATAGCATGCTGCTCCACAACCCAAGGTTAGTGGTTAGTCCAGTGTTATTGGCTACAGTTAGTTACTGGGATTAGATTTGAGCTTCAAAGCAAACCATTCAATGCAGTTATTTCAGTTTCTTTATGGTGGACTAATTTAATAGTGTTTGGATGTGATCATTAGTGTGGGGTGTGTGAGCTCATGCGTATGGTTGGTGGGATTAATTGAGGAGTTAGAGGGGATTAGATATTGTCAGGTTGCATTGGTATGACTTTCAAAGTAAGGAGGAGAGATTGTAATCTTATAAATGAGTTGTGGGAAAATTGCAGAAACACAATAACAGACAATAAAAGTAAACCTGCCTGTGTCAAAGTAGATTGTGCTCAGATAAAGGAGGCATGCAGAGGATGGAAGGGAAGGTTAGGGACATTTGAAAGAGAGAATACAAAAGGGAGAGTTGACAAGCAGAAGCTTTAATTAAAAGACAATGTTTAATGTATGATTTAAGAAATTTAGCGAATAATTTTGAGATAGCATGCAGTTCGTGGATGCAAGATTGTATAAAGGAACAACATTATTTACTTGTGAAGACTGCTGTATTAGGAATTTCTGATAGGTAGTAGAATCAGGTAAACCATTTGTCCGCTGCTAAGCTGTTGCTAGACCACCAATCCAGCCAGGCCAGTTGATCAGCTCAATGGTTGAAAGTGAAAAATAATGGCTGGACACATATGTCTAGAAAATACATAGGGAATTATGTACACATTGAAAAAGAGATTCTGGCTTTTATCCTCCGGTTTGACTCACATTAATAATTACACAGCGGATTGAAATGTATTTGAATGCCTCTGGTTTGTTTTAGCACCAGATGGATCGTGAGGGCAGCATCCCAGACAGTGGAACTGTATTAATTGCATTCCTGTGGCAAAAGAGCAGGAGATGCAGACACTGGTGAGAGTGTGGGGATGGTAAAAGGCCTCCCTTTACAAATTCATTGAGCTTTGTTAGTAATTGGCTGCTGACTAGACTTTTTGAAGCACTGCCCTTTTCGTAGATGCTGTGGGTGAGTAGGGGTGTAGTTGCAGGCGAGGCCAAGCCTTTGTCTACCGTGATCAAGCTTCAGTGCAGAGGCCTCACATCTCTTTGTGCCTCTGTCGTGGGTGCTCCAGGCCAGAGACTACCCTGCTAGGAGGGGCATCACTACACAAAGGCTGTGTCTGGAGAACAGCCTGGGAAGACATTTGAAATTTAAATGTATTACAATTGACCTTTCCTTATTAACAAATAACTGAACTTTCAATCAACAGAAAAGGGCGTATTTGGATATTTGGAGCTTTAATCTTTGCTCCATAGTCCATCAGTTTGTTCGGGTTCAAGAAGCTGCATAATTTATTAGTAACAGTGGTCGTAGTCAAAGGTGGATGGGGACATTTTAGATCCTTTTCCCTCAAAAAGAGAGAGGATATCATTGCAGAGTAGAGGAATGGCATGGGTTAGTTACTCAATCTATCTGGATTCTTCTTCTGAAAATATGGAAGCACTCACCTGTTGATTTTGAAACTGAAAACATGTACAGAGCATAAAGATCATCCTAAACCTTCCTTATGCGTTGTGGTAAGCTGGAACCCTCTCACGTGGGCTTCAACTTCACATTTA
Organism: Lissotriton vulgaris; assembly: GCF_964263255.1. Taxonomy (NCBI): domain Eukaryota; kingdom Metazoa; phylum Chordata; class Amphibia; order Caudata; family Salamandridae; genus Lissotriton; species Lissotriton vulgaris. The sequence continues at coordinate 1,331,713,446 of NC_141687.1, forward strand.
TGTTTGTCAGCCTCAGATTTGAATTTTCTCTATGGCTATTCAACATTGCATCTACTGCTTTTTATTTCTGCCAATTTAGAGATAAGCCATTTGTTAGCCAATTTTATAGCTGTTTTGGGGAGTCTCACCTGGGTCTTTGGGCACTGGGGAAATTTGTTTGGGAATCTGCATAAGAACAGGCCACATTCACCACCGTTCAATATAAGGTTATGTGGTGAATAATAATCACCAACTCTTTTCCTCCATTCAGAGGTAAAAATCCCTTTTCCAAGTCCCATTGTTTAATAAGGGTTTTAAAATCACAGCTTGGCTATATCCTTCAATAGTATTACATTAGCAGTTTCTAGTATAATGTGAAGGATGTTCTTGCTATGACCCTTTTGGGCCATGGTAAGCCAATCAACATGCCACTCTGGACCTGCTTCCACTCCCACTTATGGAGCATGGCTCACCTCCTATGGAATCAACAGACTGTTTATTTCATGTAACTGCGTAGTGGCCAGCAGGCTTCCAGAGACCCTGTAGGCAGAGCTGTTCCAGGGAGTCTTCCAGAGAGATCCTAGCAGGCCTGTCTCCTTAGTAGATAATTTGATCCATTGAGGGCATTTCATGTTCCTGGTACCCTTTTTTTGATCTTTTGCCAGCATTTAATGTATGTCCTATGTGGGCCAGCCCTTGCCTCTGTAAACCAAATTCTAATCTTATTTGGGCAGGAAATGTGCATTTGGGTAGCCCAAAGATCATTTGAAGTGCTACGGTTATTGTGGCATCTAGTGTGACCAAATCTCTCCCTCTCATGGCCTCGCTTACATATGTGATTGTCAGTAATAGTTTTGCCTGTATCCCCTGGAGTAGCAAGCAATAGCTTGTGCCAACAATCTTATGCTTTAGGTTTCTCAGTGCCATGACTGCCTTTCCTTTTAATGGCCTCCTTTTGAGTGGTGAAGAATCCTTTGTTGTCTATATTGACACCCAGGTATTTGTATTCTTGGACGACTTTCAACCGCTGTTTAGCCAAATGCACGTGGTAAGCTCTTTTGGCCCTCCATTGGTTCAGACACATGACTTTTGATTTATCCATATTTATGGTCAATCTATTTTCATCTGAGTAGGTTTGTGTTACATCTAATAAGCGTTGGAGGCCAATTAGCATTCGGCTGATAAGTACGAGGTCATCTGCGTATAGTACGTTTGAAATGTCCGAACCCCACATCTTTGGGGTGTTGGAGTTACACTCACATAGCCTGGTTGTCAGGTCTGACATAGAGGTTGAACACAGTAGGAGCTAGTACAAAGCCCTGTTTCAACCCCATTGTTGTTGTAATCTTTCTTAATAGATAATCCCCTGCCCCTAGTTTTACTTGTATCCACGTGTTAGACTGCAGGTGAATTAGCTCTTTCAGGAAGGGAGGTAGGATTTACCATTGGTGAGCTTACACCATAGTATGTTTCTGTTGATCCTGTCAAATGCAGTGCTGTAATCAATGAAGCATACATATAGAGGCTGCTCCCCTGCTATTGTAGCAGCAATCAGTAAGGAGAGAGTTCAAATATTGGTACAGTGGCATAGAGTGTTGTGGAGTAGCATAAAGTGGGCTGGCGTAGAGAGGTGTAGAGTGGCATATAGTGAAGTGAAATAGAGTGTCGTAGAGTGAAACACATTTTAACCCCTTCCGTGCTCATGACGAGTTTAGCTCGTCATGACCACACCCATTTACATTGAGTCCCAGCACAGGGGAAGAATCTGCCAAGCAGCCAAGGTGTTAATACACCATGGGCCATATGTGCAAAAGCAATGTCCCATTTCCGACCGCAAAAATTCATTTACATATGTACAGAGTACACATTGCGAATCGGTAACATGCTACCGCATAGCAAATGCGTGTTTAGTGAGTCCCTTCCTAATACTGAATCACAGAGGTCCAACAGATCACTGCCTACTCTTAAAAAAATATATGTTTTATTTTATCATTTTGAATGCATCCCATTTTCTTTTAAGGAAAATGGGCTGCATTTTACAAAAAAAAGTTTGCTTCATTAAAAGCTATCCCTCTGATGGTCGCGATTGCTAATGGGTTACAAATTGCAACCTACCTCATTTATAATAATATAGGTCGATTGCGACCCCATTAAGAATTGCTAAATGAAACTCAATGAGTTCCATACATTAGGGATTGCGATTTCCTCATTGCGATTCTCAAAGAATCTCCATTAGGAAATCACACTTAATACATTTTGTACATATGGCCCAATGTTACCAACACAAAGAGTAAAAGAGAGCGAGAGATTTCATGAAATATATGTTGTATCCATTAACTACATTGAGAGTCTAAAGAATACTTTTTTCATGTTTTTATTTGAAATGACTGTGCAAGAGGGCTGTCCTTTCAAAAAGAGGATGGGACAAGAACATGGTAAGTAGAGCTTTCGATGCAGACTTCAGGAATTTGAAGGAACTGCAGCTGTTGGGGTGCAACATAAAGATAGCCCCCCCCCCACCCGTCCGGCCACCGGCCTTTAGTTACCAAAGGAAAAAAAAAAGCTATTCATCCTAATGGACCTCCTCCGGTTATTATGAAAATAGGGGGACTCAAGAATTACTATCAAAAGTAAAATGTACCCTATTTCTAACCTTAAGGGCATATTTACCAGCCCCATTCGCCACCGGAGCGTCACTTTTTTTGACGCTCCAGTGGCGTAGCGCCATTTCCCATATTTATGAGGTGGCGCTAAGCCCCTTTACAAGGCTTATCGCCACCTTGTAAATATGTCCCTTTCTGCCACAGTCCTCTGAGGCAAAGGGGCATGCAATAGGTGATGCTGTGGGCATTCCACTGCAACACTCATTGCTTTTTGACGCTGCCCCAGATTTACAAGGCTGAGGCAGCGCCAAAAAGGAATGCCAGGGAATACTTGGACTTAGAATGGCGATAGGAGGAGAAAATATTAATTTCTCCTCGTTGTTTGCTCTTTCCATGAATGCTGCATTGTTGATTGTTTATATGCAGGAGGGTGTCCATTCCTGCACATAAAGAATCGCCCCAGCAGCGCAGGCACCTTTGCAGCATGGCAGCATGGTGCCGGCGCTGGCACTAGGCAGCTTTTTAATCACCAGTGCTAGGGGAAACACAGGGGAGCGCCATATTCTTATAAATATGGCACATCCCTGCATTTAAAAAATGTCATAGCCTGGCGTTGCTAAATTTTGTGAAGCGCCGCGCTCCGACATGTTTTGGTAAATATGGGCCAGATGTAGGTAATCCCCAAATACTGAGTCCTTAATAGCGATTTTTACCGAATCGCTATTAAGGACTCGGTATTTCCGATGTAGGTAAAAAATCGGTAAAAAAATACCGATTCGCTAATGATCGTAAAAAATTAACCATTTCCTACAAATCGATAAAAAAATTACCAAATCCCCATTACAGAATCGGTATTACCGAATCTGTAATACCGATTCGGTAATTAGCGATTTGGTAATTCAAAAATGTTGTAATTGTCGAATCAGCCAATCCTGTGCTCCACATGACCTCACAACCAGGAAGTGGCCACACCCATGCAGGTGCACTGAATCTGTAGCTGTTGGAGAGACAGGGAGCAGGAGCAAGAGCAGAGGAGCTGCACAGCCACCACCCAGCTAACACAGAGGAACTGCACCCTGGTCTCACAGGAGAAGGGGAAGGATGCTGCCAGAAGGAAAAGGAAGCACAAGTTCAGTGAGAGGGAGGTCTTCATAAAGAAAGTTGACAAAGACCATGACCAGCTCTTTGGCAAGAGATCACTGAAAGTCCCTGAGTCTCAGAAAAGGAGCATTTGGCTGGCAATCCAGCAGAAGATCAACGCGATTGGTGTCACACATCGCACAACTGAGGACTTAAAAAAGAGATGGTATGACCTGAGGGCACGTGCGAAGGAGAGGATGGCTGACCGGCAGAAACAAGTGGGGAAGACAGGCAGGGAAAGCTACACAGTGCCTACTCCTACTGCCCTAGACCAACTGGTAGAGTCCACCTTCCAGCCAGAGAACTTCAGTGGCATCGTGGACATGGATAGCTCAGCAACAGCATCCAAGAGACAAGGTAAGATGCATGCACAGCATGCTGTCTCCCCTCCCTAACCCCAATCCCCCTGCAAGAATCCCACTCCAGATCATGTTTTTTGTAAGAACAGCAATGCATCATGGGAAATGTAGTCCCTATCAACTGGTAGCAAATCAGCCAGTCCCCAATAAGCATAGGCATGTCACACACATCAGTAGATGAGATAGTGGAGGACAGACAGCTAGAATGTCAGTTGTGAAATTTATTTGCAGACAGATGCTGGCAGAAAAGTGAGTAATAGTACATTCTGTATCCAAAGGCGGAACAGCGCCCCAGGCTGCAGAAGGGGAGACTGGCGATGCCTCCAGGGAGGAAAACACAATTGAGAAGGAAGTCATGTCACATGAAGACACTGCACCAACATCCCCACCACCACCACCACCACCACGGTCAAAGAGGTACACAGTGGCTACTCTCCAGGAGATAGATGCCACAGAGGAGGACAGGCAGGAAGCCCAACAGACCACATCAGGCGATGACACACAGGCATCTGGGGCACAGTCCCCCGTGGAAGAAACCACCACAGGTGCCCGTAGACGGCGACAGAGGGCACAGAGTCCTGACGCTGATGGATCCAGTGTCTTCTCTGGACTGGAGGGACAGATGCTCAAAATGCATCGCCTGCAGGGGAAGGCAATGAGGGCCATTCAAAGACAGATGGTGGCTAACAACAGGAAGGTTGACGACATGAAGGAGGCCATCTACTGCCTCAACAATACTGTGGCATAGGGAATGAAGGAGGTATCAGAGGCAGTGAGGCAGTTATGTGGCAGAATGGATGGTGAGCGCGCTGCAAGGCGGAGAGACAGGCAGGTACTTGCAGGCTTCACCAAGTCCGTGAACAGGCTGTGCAATGCAACCCATGTGCTCAGTCGTAGATCTGTGGCCATGCAACTTGAAATGGCAAAGTGCAGCCGTGAGGTTACTCAGGGCCTGGTCATATGGTCACAGTCACCAGTGTCGTAGAGGTGATACAGACTAACCAAATTGCTGCCACTGGTACAGGGGATGTTGCGAGAGTGAAAAGTCGCAGAACTGAAGCCCCCGCCCCCCCATTGCCAGAGAGCAGGAGGCACAGTGTGAGGCATGGTTCTGCTGCAGGATACAGCGCTGGTGAGGACAGAGTGCATGCTGAACGCAGCACTGGTGTGCGGGGGTGCAGGAGATAGGCACGGACCTCTAATCTCATTCTGTTGTGGGTGACGTAGCCCATTGGACACATAGTTGGTGTTACGGTGTGCTGGACAATTGCCTGTTGTTAGGTCTATTAAACACCCTGAAACCGATGCATTAACTAGCTTTGTCTCATTACTTACTCAGAAATAATTTTGTGTGATCTCTGACTGTCTCTGTCTCCCATCTGTTGCAGCTGCGCCGCCTGCTGCGCTGTGCTGCGGCTGTGTACCTTCCTCATCCTCCTCTTCAGAATCACACATTTCCACAGGTATCCCCCTCTTAGTGGCAAGGTTATGCAGCATGGCACATACAGCTATGGTTTTGCAGCACACCAGAGGCTGGTACTGCTGTGCACCTCCACTTTTGGAAGGCAGGGGAACCAGCTTTCGAGGAGTCCAAATGTTCGCTCAACCACATTGCGTGTCGATCTATGCGCAATATTGTATCGCCTTTCACTTGGGGTGGATGGGTGCAGGTACGGAGTCAGGATGAAAGAGCGCACCGCATAGGCACTGTCACCTGTGTGTGAGAAGTAAGTAAGTAATTCACAGTCTACAATCATAGCAACAAGTGTATACTTCAGGGGGTGTCACATGTACTTACCTAGCAGGTAGCCTTCTCCAAATTCACCTCCAAGGAGACGGGTATAGATCCCACTGTTCCTGAATATGTATGAATCATGGGTGCTCCCTGGGAATTTTGCAACTATGTTGGTGATGATGTACGACGCATCACATATGACCTGGACATTGATCGAATGTGTGGACTTGCAATTGCGGTAGATGTACTCAGTCGCAGCAGGGGGGCAGATTGGTATATGTGTTCCATCAATGCAACCAATGACGTGTGGGAACTGGGCCTTCTGATAAAAGTCCAACTTGGTCTTCAGCAGTTCTGCCTGTGAGCTGGGGAATTTGATGTAGTGTGGCATCCTTTGCAACATGGCATCCAGGAATTTCTGGAAAAAACGCGACAGGCAACTCTGTGAGACTCCACCTGCCACATCTATTACCCCTTGGTAACTGCCAGATGCCAGGAGGTGCAGGCAACAGAGTACCTGTACATGAGTGGGTATTGCGTGCACCCTTGGTGTCTGGTGCTCCAGGAGTGGGTGCATGTCCCGTATCAGGTCCAGGATGGTGTTTGGGTGTAGCCTGTACCTCTCATGGATTTCAGCCTCAGTCAGTTGAAACAGTGTAATGCGCAGTCTATACACGCGCTCCACCCGTCTCCAGATCCTCAGTCCTGCGGCTCGCAAATGTAGACACCTTGCTATTACGTAGAGGGCCGCCATTGTGTTCACACTGTTGCATTTTGGGGCTGTTTATATGCAGTGCACCTGATTACCACCTGCTTTGAGTCAGTGCTAATTACCGATTCTTAAGTACCGATTTTCAGCAAATTCGGTTTTACCGGTTTTGGTACATCGCATTTGCGATTTTATACCGATTCCTTATTTACTAATTCAATATTTTTGTCTGCCAATCGGTAAATAAGGATTCGGTAACTGGTTTCCCTTATTTTTACCGATTCCTCATTACCGATGGCGTTCGGTAATACCTACATCTCACATGGCTTAATACCGGTCGGTAACACTGAAATGTACCGAATTTCAGCGTTGCCAACCGGTATTTACCCACCTACATCTGGCCCTAAGCCCCTTAGTTGTAGAACCTCGAGCCAGAGCTGTTGATCCAAAGCAAAGATCTACTCGTGTGTTGTCGCGTGTTGTCATTGCGCCATACAGCATTTTACATGAAATGACTGGTTGCGCAGTTACCCTGACATTCGGTTTTCCTGCTCTTAATGAGGCCTGTGTTTTGATGGTGGGAGAACACTTTCAATAGATTGCTTCACAGAGTGTGCTTTGTGGTGAATGCAGAATATTTCGTTTCTTTTGGTCCTGTGGCTGGAGAAAGAAGCAAGAACCTCTTTGGCAAACGACCACTCTTTCCTGCACACCTTCTCCTCTCCCCGGCCTAATCTGCCCTACCACATTCTTCCGATCTTTACTTCAAGGCTCCACTCGCCCCACTGGTGACGATTTATGGCCCATTCATGGAAGCCTTTCAATGGACCTCACAAGGTCTTCACTGAGATAAAACTTTCAAACAATGAAGAATGCTTATGTTTTTTATGGCAGCAAGCTTGTCTTCACGGTGCGGGGCAGGAAACGATTTATTTGAGTGTTTTTATTTAAATGTGCTCAGTCACCTTCAGCCTCTTTCTCAAGCAGGACATGACAAAATTAAATATTTTGGTTTCAAAACCTTTATGAAGGCTTATCAATACGTGAATGACGCATATCACTAAAGCAGAAGAGACACAATATTGATTCAGTGCTTAATTTGGAAAACCAAATACTACTTATACTACTACTACTAAAAAGAATAATACTACTTGCGTAATAATAATAAGAGCAGGGGCCCAAGGTTTTTCCAAGGATCTTGTCGCTGGTGTTACTGAATGACAGGACTCTAAAATTCCAAGGCAGCTTAGCCTTGATCCCACCTCCTGCCTCTTACTTCCACCACCCTACACTTGCTAACCAACGCTTTCAGGTTCTTTTTCATTCTTGCTTTCTCTCTTTGTCGTTTTTTTCCTACATTTTTTCTTCATCTCTTTTCTGACTTTCCTTTTTTGCTGAATCAAAGTATGATGAGGCAAAGAAGTCCCGGCCCCCAAAAACGAGTGCTGGTTGCCCCAAATGTAACCTAATTCAGCATTGCTGATTGCCCTACAACCACAGCCAACTAATTGACAGGGATCACATTTAAATATGTCTACTAGCTTTCATACAGAACGTTGCCATGTGTTATTCTGTCAGTTGCAAGTTCAATGCAAAGTCACCTTTCATCCTTCTCAAGTCAGTGAACTGAGTACCCTTGGCGAATTATGATCTAAATCAGTAAATATGATGTAAAGGGATGAGCTGGTGATACCATTACTGGTAGTTCTTTTTCGCCATCACCATTAGTACTCCGAGCTTCCTCAAGGAGAAAAATCTGTCAGGGACATCTCCCAAACGATCAGGGGATGAACAGCATTACTGTGAAAACTCACGGGGCCTCATTTATGACTTTTTGCCGTAGGGAAACGCAGCAGGCCTTCCTGCTGCGCTTCCCTACGGCAAAAGAAAAGGGCAGAAATGCGCCGTATCTATAAGATACGGCGCATTCCTGTCCTTTTCCCCTGCGCCAGCGCACAATGGGCTGCCTGCGCCAGCGCAGGCACCCTTGCACAATGGAGCAAGGGTGCCTGCGTTGCGGGGAAGATTATTTTTGTACAGGAAGGGAAACCTTTCTGTACAAAAATAATCACAAGAGGCTTTTCCTCTTTCTATGTGTGCTGTAGAATGCAGCACACATAGAAAAAGAAAATACGAGGAGAAATAAAGACATTTCTCCCTGTTGCGCCTCCCTTACGCCTCCCCTGGGGAGGCGTAAGCTTTTGGCACTGCTTCAGAGTTACGATTTCTCGTAAATCTGGGGCAGTGTCAAAAGGCCATGGATGTTGCTGGGAACGCCCCCAGCAACACCCATTGCACGCCCCTTTAACGCAGAACACTGCGTTAAAGGGACTGATATTTATCAGGCAGCAGTACGCCACAAAAACCGGCGTACTGCTGCCTGATAAATATCACGCAGGCTTCTGCGCCACGGAACTTCATGAAAAGTGAAGTTCCGATGGCGCAAGGGGCCTCATAAATGAGGCCCCTGGTATTACTAGTTGATCTTCTAGTAACACCAGTGATGTTTTCAGAACACCGCAGAGCAGAAAAAAGACATCCAACCTGACTTCTATAGATTTTGTCTCCTTTGCATAGTTAACACTACCATCATGATCAGGATATTTAGGGCAGAACTTTTTGAGATGGTAGCAGAACGGTATGAAGTGCTATTTTCAGAAAAGTTATTTTTATATGTTCATTTCTGAAGGGCGTAACTTGTGTTACCAGCACCCATTAGTTGCATCCATTGCCAAACAATGCAGTGTCCTGTTGCTAGGACCTTTTCACAGACAATGGAGGAGCTGGGAGGGTGGGGGATGCAATTATTTGACAGGATTGCAAAAATAGGTCAGGGGAGGAAGGTGGAATTAGAACTAGGAGATCTACTTTCTATCTTCAACACCTCAGTCCCTCGATTGTCTTCAGGAATGACCACAATACAAAAGGTTACTCTATTTCTGTGGCTGGTTAATCATAGAATCTACAGATATATATTATAGTCTATGACATCCTATCACATGCTCTGAAAGATTAAAATAGGAGAGCGGAAGAGCCCACCAGTGACATGGGCATGTTGTCTTTAAAGAGAGAAGCACCTTGTCCATAAACTGATTCCCAAGTGTAAAGGAAGCAAACAACTAAATGGAGGCCTATTGAGGGAACGAGTGGAGGAATAATAAATAAAAAATAGCACTTACCTCTTTACCACCGATTGCCACCTCCTCTTTCTCTGTCCTCCTCTCGGCAGGAAGGAGACAGCCTCCAAGAATTCCCTGACCAATCACAACACTACCTTAGCCGTGGTTCGATGCTCAGACAGGGGCTGCTAGGCTGTGCATGCTCTTCACCCAGGCTGTAGTGCAGCTTGCTTGGGGAACATGCATTGTGCGCATGACGTTTGGCTGGGCCAAGATAGCTAAGCCAAAGCGTCATGCACACTTTAGGTGCTGCCACCACTCCCCTCCTGTGAAGCGAGGAGCCCGGCCCCACCAACCTGGTTTCAGCTGTAAGCTGAACACAAACAACTAAATGATAACAACGAAGGTTATTAACATGTTATTTTTTGCATTCATCTTGCAGCTGAAGCAGTGGGGGAACGCTCCTCCGCCTTAGCGGAGCAGCCGCCACTGTATGCTGGGAAATAAGGAATGGTACTAAATTAAGTGCATACACATAAAATAATAGTGATGCATGGGATGGATATTGGGTCAACAGAAGTTGAGGAGCCTAAGAAAAATTGACCCTGAATAGAAAATATAGATTAATTTCTTGACACATAATATGTTTACACTTTTGGATTAGTGGATAGGGGTACAGGCAGTTAGATTTGAAATTGCGAGATGACTAGAGAGTTAGAATGGCCAGGTGAAAGAACTTTCAAGATATATGATGTGAACTTTCAAACATATTTACATTCTGTAAGAGGGTGTTAAGCTTTTTCATGATAGGGCTGGTATTCCAGTGTAGGGGTCCACGCACATGGAGAGATTGAAAACTTGATGAGGCATAAAGGAGTTTGGATATAGTTAGCAGATGAAGACTGGCAGATCACAGTAGGGGAATGTGTGACATGGGTTTAGGGCAGATAGATAATCGGAGCCATACAATAGGTAGATTTAAGCTCAGAAATGAGTAATGTGCAATAGAGGTGCATAGTATTCTTGAATGGAAACTGATTTTTTTGTTCAATCTCTGAGCCCCAACCTCTTCAACATCTACATGGCCCCGCTTGTAGCTTTCGTCAGAAACCACAGACTCAACATCGTCTCCTACGCCCTGATTCTCTCCCTCACCAACAAACCTACAGCCTCTAAAAGCAACTTTCACAACAGGATGAAGATAATTGCTGCTTGGACGAAGGAAAGCTGCTTCAACTTTGATAAAACTTAGGTCCTCATCCCGAGTCCCACTCCCTCAACCTGGGACTCCTCATGGCGGTCCACACTGCTCGGAACATGCCCCTCACACTCACCGACCATGCAGGCAACCTCAGCATCATCCTTGAATCCTCGCTCTCAATGAACCGCCAAATCCATGTTGTCTCATCCTCCTACTTTCCAACCCCACACCAGCTTCAGAAGATTTTCAAGTGGATTCCCACCGAGTCCAGGAGAACAGTCCCCCAGGCGCTTGTCAGCAGCAAGCTCGACTACAGCTATGCACTCTATGCTGGTGTGACCCAAAAACTCCAAAAGAAATTGCAGAGCATCCAGAACACCTCCACCAGACTTATCCTGGATATCTCCTGCCGCACCCACATCTCCGGTCACCTGGGAGCCCTTCACTGGCTCCTGATCAACAAAGGAATCACCTTCAAGCTTGTCATGCATGACTACAAAGCCCTCCACAACACTGGACCTGCATACCTCAACCACCACCTCTCCTTCTACACACCCACCAGACAATTCCATTTTGCCCAACTGGCCCTGGCCTTATCCCACGGATCCGCAAGAACAGCTGGAGGAAGATCCTTCTAATACCTTGCTGCGAAGACCTGGAACTCTGTACCTTTACATCTTAGGCAATCACCTTCACTGCCTCAATTTAGGAAGGACCTCAAGACCTGGCTCCTCGACTGAACTGCAGTCACCCCTCACCCACCCAGTGCCTTGATACCTTAACGGGTGATTAGCCTCGCTCAATAAGAACCCTGAATGATTGATTAATTGATCGATTGATTGAAGGGTCAGAAGATTCATTTTATCGATGCCTTTTCATAGGCTCTTACAATGTAGAGCTGACTCATGATGGCATAGTTAATCAGGGTCATAGCTGCAAGAAGTGCATGAATATTCCTGATAATGACATTTAGAAGCTTGAACAACTCAGCTGTGACATTGGAGGATCAGAATGATGCCAACCGCATCGGCCAGTTAGAACCCCTTTCATGGGGTCACAAAGCAAATCAAGGTTACTGACCCCAACCATGATGATTGAGGCCCTTTACTCCTGATTTCCTGGGCCGACCTACCATGGAGTCTGAGCACTGGGGTATAGTACTCGTTCTGGCTTTGACTCTCAGTAATATTGTGGTTGAGCAGCCCATGGATCTGTTGGGGAGAGGGGGGTATACGGGGGAGTGAACACAGGCTCACATCTCAAAAGGCACATAGCAGCGGCAATAAATAATTGTCCAGCCAAATACTCACTTTTATGAAAACAAGCATAGGCAAAACCAAAAAGTCTCGCCTTTGGACCCAAGCAAACAGATATGCCTACACAGAAAAGAGAGTGTTTGATGTACCCAACTATTGTAGATATTGTTATTGTGGATTAAAACAATACACAGACCCTAATGCGTATATATTTTAATATACGCGAACAACATCGTGAATTTAGACCTTACACCGATAGGACTCTGTAGTGAAGTCAGGCCCCTGCTTGCGCTCATTGCAATGTTAGCATAGGCTTTTTAGAAGTTTAAACGCCATTTTACCTTTTTGCTGCTTTTGCACACAACACTATATGTAACTGTTGTTGTAAGTTAGGCTGCGTGAAACTCTTCACATGAGAATGGCTTGTTTTCAAATATCCCTATACTTACATATCGACCTTAGTCTGCACAGTGAGTGCTGTAACCTCCAAGGTTATCATAACAATGTTAGGTGTTGTTCGGGCTAATCGGCTCATGCTCTAGACATAACATGCACGCAGCAACAGCTAGCTGAAATTCTGGCATCTTTAATATTACACTGCATGCATGATTTGAACACTTGGAGAAAATCTGTTTCCAGAGAGAGTGAGCCTTTGCTGATCCTGATGAGATTATTCTCTACTAATCTTGGAGGTATGGGGTTCCCCATTCAAGTTAAGAGACCTTCTAATATTATATAAAACATAGCTACTAGCTAGGGAGGGTGGCATACAAGGACCACCCTCCCTAGCTAGCATATTCTAATGATAGTGGAAACAGGTCACTATAGGACCTGTTTCCACTATCATTATAATATGATTTCTCCCTTTGTGTTTTATGGAATCATAACAATGCTGATTGTATTATTTTTAATCATTTGCCTGCTTATGTTAGCAAAAATACTGCATCTTAGAGCACGTTGTTAAAATAAATATTGTAAACTTTATTGTGTCTCTTTTTACCCATGTTGTGGACTGGTATGAGAATATAACGAAAGACTGTGCTCGATTCCCACCATTCCTGAATGTATCCTAAGTCGCATGTTCTGGGTTGTCTAATCATTGGCACCTTTGCTATAGGACGAAGAGCTAATGAGACACTGATGCTAGTCGGTTAGGGGGTTCTAGGTACTGAGGTGAATTTTTTGGTCTACCACAATTCATGAGGTCCTGGGTCTCTGTGCACAGGTCTGGGAATGAGCAGAATCCCTGCAACAACTCCAAAGAAATTTAAACGCATTAAGCAGCTACGCAGATGATAATTCTTTAGTCCCAAACATTTTGAAAACTAAACCCTACCTTTTAGGGAAAAAAAATGATTACGACCCTTCAATTGGACATTGGGCGGAAAACCACTAGAGTCAGTAAAAAAATACACTATTTAGGATGGATTTCTCCCAAACCCTACAGAACTCCTCCCATTTACAACTCAGAGGTCGAAATGCGGATGCGTGTGGCTCAATGGTTAGAGCGGCAGACCCTGATGCAGAGGTCTAGCCCCAGACCAGGGTTCAATTCCCCGCCTCGGCGGGTCTTGGGCTCAAAAATTCCACGGACCTGATAATTCTCGCTTCGGTGCCTATTCCAATCATGGAGTCCCACTCTGCAACTCTGGGCAATAGCTTGCTTAATCTCCACAACGGCCCCCACAACGCTAAGGATGCCTGGCCTCCACCTTGGGGGTGCCCAGGAGTGGACGCCTCACAGGGAAAGCCAGCACGTGTTCCACAGCGGTATTCGTACAAGCGCCTTGAGACCCTTGCGGATGAGTAGTGCGCTATACAAGTATCAATTTACATTACATTTACATTACACGTAGGAGCACTGCTGAGGCTATACTCTTCTTCTGGAAATAGATATTTCCAACCTATATTAGAGGTCTATCACATGAAAATCCCTCCTATCCTAACCTACGGTCTAGTATATAAACATATAAAAACCTGGAATTCTATACGGTGATTGATAAGAGTAAATCAAGCTGTCCCAGTCCAAGCATTACGCCTCAAATTCTCCTTAGTTAGAATATACTCAAGGGCCATCTCGAAATTAATAAGATGGGCATACCATCTTTAACACGATGACTTTGGTACCATAAGCCTTATTTTAAAGCTGGAAACTTTTATAGAAGATTCGTCGCGTTACACTTTCAACAAGAATCTTAAAATAGCTTTTAGCCTGTCTCACTGCACAGTAGCACTTTTAGAAACTTGGACACCAGCACTTTTAAAGCTCTTTTTAAAGAATCTGACCTCAAAATCAAGTTTTGATCTGGACGTAGAGCACTGTCTTCAATTACAACACTATATAGAATAAACAAAAACATTACAGTATAATTCCCCTGAGAAATATACATATTTTTTATTAGATCACAGGATTTGCCGCTGTATTATCGTACTGAGGTTGGAAATCCTCCTTTTGAATCCACATACAGCAAAGTGGAATAATTCTGAAAATATAACAGGGCTCTGTGATTTGTGTAAGGAAGGAATGCAAGATCTAACTCATGTCTTAGCTGTTTGCCGTAATCTAGATTTAGTAGAAGCCAGGCAGAGGTATCTAAGGCCTATTAGAATCAGATACAATGTTTCTTCTGTACAAAGCCTAATCAATCTCCTCAACCTCTATAAATTATCACCGGATGAATTTGTTTGTTACCAACTGTATACATTTTTAAATAATTTTTTTAAGCTGTTCTAAAGTTTATGATGTTCATGATTTACATTTTTTAAACATCTAAAGCTGATTTTACGACCTATCTACAAAAGATACAACCTTATTTTCCCATAAGATTGATCAAAGTTTTGAAAAATAACAACCGGATGAACTCAAATGCTAGAAGTGGTATAATTTTTAAACAAGATTTAAGTTAAAGCTGTCTTAAAAAGCTAAGAGGACGTGATTTAACATTATAAATGCTTAAAGTTGATATGTGTATCATGTTAAATGTTTTAAAACTGTGTTTGTATATTTGTTGACCTCAGTTGAGGTCTCTATCAAATTTAAAATAAACTAAATTAAACAGACCCTAATGCACAAGCACATGTTAAAAGTGCATGTGCATTCAGCAGAGAGAGCATGAAGTTTACAAATTTAGTTTGGCGTGGGTGCAAATCCTGCATTACCGATCCCTGGCGAGTTGCAGTACTACTTCTGAAACAAGGCCAATTGAGGTACCAATGGTCTGCCTCAAGGATCCTGTGACCTCAGTGACAGAGTCACTGTCCCTATAGGGCGTTCTGCTACATAGGCCTGCCTACAAGATTGGAGGTGAACTTCAGTATGGATTATGGTGGACAGGCCTTCAAGGTTAACCCACACTTGGCACGGCTAGGGTCCACCTGTTGGTGCTAAGACCCTAGGGCTTCTAAGGTCTAGCAGGGCCTTCGAAGGTCTAGCATGGGAATGTGCTCCCTCAGGAGAGTGGTCTGGTGGACTGGTCATGAATGCTAAACCTGGTTTCCACTTCCAAATTTGGCAGCTCTGGCCACAGTGCTAGATTCTCTCCCTCACTGAACGCCATCCTGCCCCAGTGAGAGACATGCACACTGCCTTCAGTTACTACCCAATTGTGCCTCCTATAAACACCTGGATGTGACTCATTTCAAATTATGCACTAGACTAGAATAATATACTGCCTGAAAAAACAAAGTAAAAACATCTGGGAAAAAGCAAACACTCATAAGGAATGTAAGATTAAGGGGATCGATTACGATGCAGTTCGGAAAGCATTATGACCGAAACGCATCTGGTGGGTCTGACTGACTGATTACGATGCTTCAGGATACGATTCAGTTGGACTCCCTTTGACTTCAATGGGAGCCTTTGTTCTGACCGAATACATAGGCTCCCATTGAAGAAAGGGGTGGCTGGGGAAAATCTTGCACCCTGTGGTTGGCACATCTTGGTGCCTGCCACACTGTGCATGGTTGGAAAGGAAGTGGCACTTGGGTACCCCCATGAGCCTCATCGGAAGGCTCCAGGTGAAGAGAGGCCTGCTACGGGTCCCTGAAGTCTAATTCTTCCAGCCGATCCAAGTTGGAACAACCGGTTTGGAAAGTCTGTCCAAATCTGACATCTTAATAGCTCGGTCGGAAACACGGTCTGTAGACCTGTACGATTCTGCTCTGAACGACTTGGACTTTCTGAATGCCGTCCGATTCAGATTCAGAACTGATTCGGAAAGTCAGTCCGCTTTCAGACTATCGTAATCGGTTGCTCGGAAACCTTTCAGAATCGGTCGGAAAGAATGGCGTTCAGAATCGGATTCAGCAGACCCAAATCTGATTCTGAGCCTTTTCTAACGACATCGTAATCAACCCCCAAGTATTGCATGTGAAATGTAAGCAGGAACAACCTGGTTACCTTAACTTTTTTTATACTCATTCAGAAATCAAGGAGTGTTTTTGCCTGAAAAGTTAATGACATGACTACTGGGCCCGGAAGGGACCCGTTTCAATGTCCATTGCTTATATCCTTACAAAACGTAAGCAGTATGGTTTAAAAAGACCACATCCTTAAACAGAGAGCCGCGGGACACATTTTATAAACTAAAATAAGGAAACACCGATAAGGAAAACATTACACGTTTTCCACTCCACACATCAACAGAAAGACAAGAAAACGAATGTAGTCCTTCACTGGCGAACTCTACAAAGTGGCGCTAATGTGTTTGGGTGTAAATAAAATCAACCTGGCCACTTTGCAACCACTCTTTCTTGGTTTATTTAGTTATTTTTAGGAAAACAGCTGAAAAGTATCACAGTAATCATTTTCCACTTCACGTATCAACAGAAAGATGAGAAAACAAGAGTAGCACTTCACAGGCAAATTCTGTAAAGTGGTGCTAATGAGTTTAGGTGCTAATAAAGCCAATCTGGCCACTTTGAGACCACTTTGTCTTGCTTTATTTAGTAATTTTTCATATTTTTAACCTTTTTTTCTGTTTGTCCCGGAGCTGCAGTTTGGAATAGAAAAATGTGAGAAAAAGACAACATTTCCAGCAAAAGTGTTTCTTTCCCTTTTGGATCCATTTCACAGGGGAACGAATGCAGGAAAGGAGAGGAAAGATAGGGTAGGAGCCGTTTCTTGTAGTCAAGGTTTCAGCAAGTGAGGAGGAGTGAGACAGAGACAGAAAGTAAGGGAAGAAGAGGAAGAAAGAGATGAGGGCAGCATATAGTGGCAGAGCAGGAGAAGTCAACACTGTCCTTGTTAGAGCAGAAGGCCTGCGTGCTAACCAGTGCATTAATTCGACCTCCCATGGCTGCACATGACCAGCATTGCTTAGAATTATAACAAACATTTGCAATGCAATAGGTCTCGTATTAGGAAAGTTTGAACAATTGGTATTGTAAATGACAATTTTTTTATTTAGGTTTTGTTTTGAAAATAGCTAAATTAATAGCGTTGTCATTTACCATGCCAATAGTTATAACTTTCGCAAATGTGACACCTATAGCATTTGTAATGTAATATGTGTTGTATTTACGTGACTTACATGTATTGATATTACAAATAACAATAGTTTTTATTTTTTTTAAATAATTAATACTTAAATAAAAGTTATTGTAATTTATAATGGCAATAGCTTAAACTTTTGTAAATAACATTTGTGAAGATTATGTTCAGTGTATTTTATTGTGACGAAAATCCAAGAACATATGTCAAATATTAACATCTTTTTGTTACATTTGTAATAAAGCTTGAAACATTGAGATAACATACTTGAACCAGTTATTGTTGAATGGTTGCACAGATTGATGCTGTGGTGGAGCTCAGTGATGTTGTGGTGCCACTGAGTGATGCTGTATGCTATGCTATGTTTTGTTTTGCTATCCTATGTTTTGTTTTGTTATGCTATGCTATGCTGTTTTGTTATGCTATGCTATGTTTTGTTATGCTATGCTATGCTATGTTTTGCTATGCTATGCTATGTTATGCGATGCTATGTTTTGTTATGCTATGCTATGCTATGTTTTGCTCTGCTATGCTTTGTTATGCTTTGTTATGCCTTGCTATGTTTTGTTGTGTTTTATTATGCTATGCTTTGTTTTGCTATGCTATGTTTTGTTATGCTATGCTATGTTTTGTTGTGTTGGTATGCTATGCTGTGTTTTGCTATGCTATTATGTTTTGTTATGTTTTGTTCAGCCATGCTATGTTTTGTTTTGTTAAGCTATGCTGTTTTGTTGTGTTTGGTTATGCTATGTTTTTTATGTTGTGCTATGTTTTGTTATGCTATGCTATGTTTTGTTTTGCTATCCTATGCTTTGTGTTGTTATGCTATGCTATTGTTTGTTGTGTTTTGTTATGCTATGCTATGTTTCGTTGTGTTTTGCTAGGCTATGCTTTGTTTTGCTATGCTATGTTTTGTTATGCTATGCTATGTTTTGCTATGTTTGGTATGCTATGCTGTGTTTTGCTATGCTATTATATGTTTTGTTATGTTTTGTTAAGCCATGCTATGTTTTGTTGTGTTTTGTTGAGCTATGCTGTTTTGTTGTGTTTTGTTATGCTATGTGTTGTTGTGTTTTGTTATGCTATGTTTAGTTATGTTATGCTATGTTTTGTTATGCTATGTTTTGTTATGCTATGTTTTGTCATGCTATGCTTTGTTTTGTTATGCTTTGTTTTGTTATGCTATGTTTTGTTGTGTTTTGCTATGCTATATTTTGTTATGCTATGCTGTTTTGCTCTGCTATGCTTTGCTATGCTCTGCTATGTTTTGTTGTGTTTTATTATGCTATGCTATGTTTTGTCATGCCATGTTTTGTTATGCAATGTTTTGTTATGCTATGCTAAGCTTTGTTTTGTTATGCTATGTTGTGTTGTGTTTTGTTATGCTATGCTATGTTGTGTTTTGTTATGCTATGCTATGTTTTGCTATGCTATATTTTGTTATGTATGCTATGTTTTGTTATGCTATGGCTTGTTGTGTTTTGCAATGTTTTGTTATGCTATGTTTTGTTATGCTATGGTTTGTTGTGTTTTGCTATGTTTTGTATTTGCTATGTTTTGTTATGCTATGCTTTGTTATACTATGCTATGTTTTGTTTTGCTATGCTTTGTTTTGATATGCTATCCTATGCTTTGTTTTGTTATGCTCTGCTATGCTTTGTTTAGTTATGCTATGCTATGTTTTGTTGTGTTTTGTTATGCTATGCTATGTTTTGTTGTGTTTTGCTAGGCCATGCTTTGTTATGCGATGTTTTGTTATGCTATGCTATGTTTTGCTATGCTATGCTTTGTTATGCTATGCTATGTTTTGTTATGCTATGCTATGTTTTGCTATGTTTGGTATGCTATGCTGTATTTTGCTATGCTATTATATGCTTTGTTATGTTTTGTTAAGCCATGCTATGTTTTGTTGTGTTTTGTTGAGCTATGCTGTTTTGTTGTGTTTTGCTATGCTATGTGTTGTTGTGTTTTGTTATGCTATGTTTTGTTATGTTATGCTATGTTTTGTTATGCTATGTTTTGTTATGCTATGCTTTGTTTTGTTATGCTTTGTTTTGTTATGCTATGCTATGTTTTGTTGTGTTTTGCTATGCTATATTTTGTTATGCTATCCTGTTTTGCTCTGCTATGCTTTGTTATGCTCTGCTATGTTTTGTTGTGTTTTATTATGCTATGCTATGTTTTGTCATGCCATGTTTTGTTATGCTATGTTTTGTTATGCTATGCTAAGCTTTGTTTTGTTATGGTATGTTGTGTTGTGTTTTGTTATGCTATGCTATGTTGTGTTTTGTTATGCTATGCTATGTTTTGCTATGCTATATTTTGTTATGTATGCTATGTTTTGTTATGCTATGGTTTGTTGTGTTTTGCAATGTTTTGTTATGCTATGTTTTGTTATGCTATGGTTTGTTGTGTTTTGCTATGTTTTGTATTTGCTATGTTTTGTTATGCTATGCTTTGTTATACTATGCTATGTTTTGTTTTGCTATGCTTTGTTTTGATATGCTATCCTATGCTTTGTTTTGTTATGCTCTGCTATGCTTTGTTTCGTTATGCTATGCTATGTTTTGTTGTGTTTTGTTATGCTATGTTATGTTTTGTTGTGTTTTGCTAGGCTATGCTTTGTTATGCGATGTTTTGTTATGCTATGCTATGTTTTGCTATGCTATGCTTTGTTATGCTATGCTATGTTTTGTTATGCTATGCTATGTTTTGCTCTGCTATGCTTTGTTATGCTATGCTATGTTTTGTTGTATTTCATTATGCTATGCTATGTTTTGTTATGCTATGCTTTGTTATGCTATGCTTTGTTATGCTATGCTTTGTTATGCTATGTTTTGTTATGCTATGCTAAGCTTTGTTTTGTTATGCTATGCTATGCTTTGTTGTGTTTTGTTATGTTATGCTATGTTTTGTTATGCTATGCTAAGCTTTGTTTTGTTATGCTATGCTATGTTTTGTTGTGTTTTGTTATGCTATGGTTTGTTGTGTTTTGCTATGGTTTGTTATACTATGGTTTGTTGTGTTTTGCTATGTTTTGTTATGCTATGTTTTGTTATGCTATGTTCTGTTATGCTTTGCTTTGTTATACTATGCTATGTTTTGTTTTGCTATGCTTGTTTTGCTATGCTATCCTATACTTTGTTTTGTTGTGCTACGCTTTTTTTGTTATGCTATGCTATGTTTTGTTGTGTTTTGTTATGTTTTGTTGTGTCTTGTTATGGTATGCTATGTTTTGTTGTGTTTTGCTAGGCTATGCTTTGTTATGCGATGTTTTGTTATGCTATGCTATGTTTTGCTATGCTATGCTTTGTTATGCTATGCTATGTTTTGTTATGCTATGCTATGTTTTGCTCTGCTATGCTTTGTTATGCTATGCTATATTTTGTTATGCTATGTTTTGTTGTGTTTAATTATGCTATGCTTTGTTTTGTTATGCTATGTTTTGATATGCTATGCTTTGTTATGCTATGTTTTGTAATGCTATGATTTGTTATGCTATGCTAAGCTTTGTTTTGTTAGGCTATGCTATGTTGTGTTTTGTTATGCTATGCTATGCGTTGTTGTGTTTTGTTATGCTATGTTTTGTTATGTATGCTATGGTTTGTTGTGTTTTGCTATGTTTTGTTTTGCTATGTTTTGTTATGCTATGTTTTGTTATGCTATGCTTTGTTGTGTTTTGCTATGTTTTGTTTTGCTATGCTATGCTTTGTTATACTATTCTATGTTTTGTTTTGCTATGCTTTGTTTTGTTATGCTATGTTTTGTTATGCTATGGTATGTTTGTTGTGTTTTGTTATGCTATGCTTTGTTATGCTATGCTATGTTTTCCTATCCTATGCTTTGTTTTGTTATGCTATGCTATGTTTTGTTATGCTATGCTGGTGAGTGTGAGTGAGGGTGAGTGAGGGTGGGTGGGTGAGCGAGTGAGGGTGGGTGAGTGAGGGTGGGTGAGTGAGGGTGGGTGAGTGAGGGTGGGTGGGTGAGGGTGGGTGGGTGAGTGAGGGTGAGTGTGTTAGAGCGAGGGTGAGGGTGAGAGGGTTGTGAGGTTGTGTATCCTATGCTTTTTTTGTTATGCCATGCTATGTTTTGTTATGCTATGCTGATGAGGATGAATGAGGGTGAGTGAGTGAGGGTGAGTCAGGGTGAGTGAGGGTGTGTGAGGGGGTGTGAGGGTGTGGGTGAGGGTGTGATGGTGTGTGAGGGTGAGAGGGTTGGGAGGGTGAGGGGGTGTGAGGGTGAGGGTGTGAGGGTGAGTGAGGGTGAGGGTGTAAGGGTAAGGGTGTGTGAGGGGGTGAGAGGGGGTGTGAGGGTGAGGGTGTGAGGTTGAGTGAGGGTGCGTGAGGGTGTGTGAGGGTGAGAGTGGGTGAGGGTGAGCGGGGGTGAGGGTGAGCGGGGGTGAGGGTGAGGAGGGGTGGGTGAGGGTGTGTGAGGGTGAGAGTGTTGTGAAGGTGAGGGGGTGAGGGGTGTGAAGGTGAGGGGGTGTGAGGGTAAGGGGGTGTGATTGAGGGGGTGTGAGGGTGAGAGGGTGAGGAGGTGTGAGGGTGAGGGGGGTGAGAGGATGTGAGGGTGAGGGGGTGTGAGGGTGAGGGGGTGTGAGGGCGTAGAACGTAATCCGTGACATAAAAAGACTAAGAACATATACACTTCAAGAAACAATGTCTTTAAGACTTTTCTAGCCGATCTCTACAATCGGACTGAGTCTGTACATTCGTCTTACAAAAATCCCTAGAAGGGTAAACTGCAAACAAGTGCAACAGGTATATATGTACATGTGAGTGCAATAGGTACAATAGGTACACGTGGTACATGTTATTACATTACATGCCAGTACAATATGTACACGTAATTACATCCAAGTACAATATGTGCATTTATTTAGATGTAATTGCAATACGTGCATGTAATTACACCTGTGGATCTGCATGACTGGAATTTATAAACATTTTTTAAACTGTTTCGAACTAAGCGATATAAACTGTAAAACTAAGTAAATCTGCATTGTTTATTGGGACTCAAATTTGCGGCCAGATACACGATAATAGGCCACTTTGCCCTAGAAAATGCAGATACAAGTGAGCGCCAAACAATTTGGTACATAAAGTCTGTGGGGGTCGCTTCATTCAGGAGCTCAGAATCTAACAATTACCCTCCAATCTGAGAAAGAAGTTCTTTCTCGTGCAAGGGTCACAATTACGTGTGAGTTCCTTTAGGGACCATCGCTATAACCCAGGAAACCTCTTAAAACTCGTTGAATGCGCATTAGCAGTCAGCAGGTAGTCAATCATGATGCGTGGGCTAATGCAGAGAAAGCAGACGTCCAAAGCAAACTAAAAACACAATTGATAACAGTGTCTCATCTGAATAGTTCAACTGGAGAAGCTAAGGGCACGGCATGCCTGGAGAGAGGTCTGCCGTCCTGGGCAAGAGCCAGTTTAGGAGAAAGAAAAAAAATGAGGGTTGACAGCAGAAAACCACAGAAGTGAAGCTAGTGGGAGAGAAAATGAGATAAGGAGAGAGGTGAGATAGGCTCAATAGACAGGACAAGCGGCAGGGGGGGGAGGCGGGAGGCGGGGAGCGGATCCCTTTGAAGTAGCTCATGGCCTCGCGGCCGTGATAAGGGAAAGCAGTTAGGGGGGAGATGGGAGGGAGGCTGATGGCTTTGTGTGAAGCAGGCAGGCAGCTCGGGAAGCAAATGGAGAGCGCGTGCATGGACACACATGCACTCGGCAAAATCGGCCTTTTAGCTTTCTGGTTTAACGGCAATAGGTCTCTCTACAAGACCTAAAAACCACACCGACTTTTTAGAATATAGGAAATGCTATTAATAAAAATAAATAGGCATACGCAAGAACTTGAAAGTATACCTATGAAGGAGGACATGAAGTGAACTGCAAGCAGCGCCATGTGCTAGCCAGTGGTGAGGAGAGGGCGGAAAGAACAGGAGGGGACTTTAATGATGGATACCTCCTAGGTAATGTTCTTACCAGTCGTCCCCAGATAAATGTTTATACACTTGGGTGTCTGTAAGCATTTACAGTTTTTAGAGAACAAGGAAACCCAAACAGGGGAAGCCTTTGGACCATGGGTCATATGTTTATTAAAAGGAACAAGGGTCCTAAGGAGTCGCAATATAGAAGTGAATGAAAATATAGACCTCAATCAGTGCTATATTTTAGCATCCAAGCCCAGCCGGGCGAGGAATATTTTATTTTTGGAAATACCAAGAGATTAGTTGACCTGGAAGGGGTCACATGAGAACATTTAGATAGGGCACAATCCTGTACCTATCCCAAGAACATAGAAAAACCATAGAATGAGAAAAGAAATAAGTGAAGAGCAAAGCTTAACAGGCAAGAAGAAATTTCTTTGGAGCCACTATTGGCTTGCGAATTAAATGATCAATTCCGCAAGTCTCAACATACAGTGTATACAAATTAATATATATATAATCAGTTCCATGCAACACTGTTTTAAAGCGTCAACGTTTCGATCCCTAAGGCTCCTAATGAGGCGGGATCATCATCAGGACTTTTTTAACATGCCTGTTTAAATTACGAACGCCTGTAAAAATGAAAAAAGGGGAGAGAAAAATAGAGAAACAACATAAGGCATCCGCCTCAGATCATAGAATTAAAAACATTCAGCAAGGACCATGTATAACTAAAGGTCAGTTTTCATCACATCTCTTAATAAACTATTTATATAAAATAGCGGTGACTGGTGATGTCATATAGGTGACAAAGTGCTTCTTCGTGGTTCATTATGCATGCGTGCATTTACAATGTAACATAGTGAAGACAACGACGCGGTGACATAGTGATTGTAGGTGGGTCTATTGTAGTCTATTCGCTAGTGCATATACAAACTGGCCGGCGAGATGTCTGTGATTCAGCTAAGTCAAAGAGCGAGCTTTCTAAATTTGGTGCTCGTGACGGTGATAAACCAGTGCGATTAAAATTAGATTGCCGCAGTATGGTGAGCGAAAGCGGGAATTGCGTTCGGCATGGGTGAGGTGGGGTGGTGGTGATCGTTGGTGAGAGAAGAGTACTGACCTGCCAAGTCAGTGAGAGGCTTAGTGAGACATTATACTGCAGTCAGGCAGTTACCAATCCGTCTAAAGGGAGAACAAGTGCTCGTAAAGATGGCGCTTGTTCCGATCGTGTTGTTTATTATTATTTCCGGACCAAGGGGTAGTTACCTTCACGGGGCGCAGTTCAGGGTTGTAAGTTCTTCCGTCGTCTTCATCATGATTTGCCTCCATGAAATGTTCAACCAGTGGGGCATTCGGTGTCCTGCACCTGATGCGGCTCCTATGCTGGCAAACGCGGGTCTTAATCTTTTGAGAGGTTTGGCCCACATAGTTTTTGGGTCTTATGTGGTGGATGACCATTGAAGGTAAAACGTTTGTGTTCAATAATGACACTTTTAAATGTAACACCCTCACAAATTGTAACACAAGCAATGTAATTTATCTTGTCCAATGTCCATGCAACAAAAACTATGTGGGCAAAACCTCTGAAAAGATTAAGACCCGCGTTTGCCAGCATAGGAGCCGCATCAGGTGCAGGACACCGAATGCCGACATTCGGTGGACTGTGTTAAAGGCATTGAAACTTCCCCAAAGAGGGGGCAGCATGTCCAGCCTCCTTAACAAAGAGGAGTTGAAGTGCATAATAATGCTGGACTCTATTCGAAACGGACTGAACCGTACTGAGGATTGGACCTCTCTACTCTAGATCGCTATGGACTTCTTGTTGACAGTTATGCACTTTCATTGTTAGTGTGTTGTAGTACAACTAACATAAATACACTTGAACATTCCGATAATCATACAATCCTAAAGGTTCAAAGAAAGTGGAGAATGTTTTGGAACCTATTAACCTAAAGGTTCAAAGAAAGTGGAAAATGTTTTGGAACAAATGGTTTACCACCACTATGGCTGGAAATCAATATTGTTTTAAATGTTTCATAACCTTAGTTGTATGATTGTAGAGCACTAAAGGCCCTCACTTCTCACTTTTATGAGCACATAACTTTAAATCACTATAGGACTCACGATTATAGATAATCACTGGTCGTTGCCCAAAATATCGCTGCCTAATTCATTTTGTCCGATGCAACACATCCTGGTTGCACAGCTCCTGTTAGTCTATTCTACCATTCCATCATGGCCGCCAATACAAGGGAGGTGCGCCTAGTCCTCCTTCAGTCTCGGCACTTCACTAGCCTTAGTGAGCGAACAACGAGACACACGCGAACAACGGATTCGCGTTCTCTCAGCAGAGGGAGAAGACCATTGTGTTTCCTCCCCCCACCCACCGCCGCTTCCATTGTGAAGAAAGGTAAGCCATGCCCCCATTCCGCCCCACCAGACAAGCCCCAACCTTGGAGGGGCTGCCCTCTAATGCCAATTATTTTCATTATCCAGCATCGAACTTTCGGACCAAATCTCAGGATTCACTCCGACAATCCAAAAGGGAGAAGATCCTTGCCTCCCACTCACCGCCGCTTCTATCATGAAGCTAGGTAAGCGCCCGGCCCCAACCCGTTTTTCACGCCAGCCGAGATTGTGCACTGTCCGACCCTAATGTTAATTAACTTTTTACCACATAGCATCACGCTCCCGGACATTTAAACCTAAGGAGTAATCTCTACCCCTCACGAAGGAAGAACTTACAACCCTGAACTGCGCCCCGTGAAGGTAACTACCCCTTGGTCCGGAAATAATAATAAACAACACGATCAGAACAAGCGCCATCTTCACGAGCACTTGTTCTCCCTTTAGACGGATTGGTAACTGCCTGACCGCAGTATAATGTCTCACTAAGCCTCTCACTGACTTGGCAGGTCAGTACCCTTCTCTCACCAACGATCACCACCACCCCACCTCACCCATGCCGAACGCAATTCCCACTTTCGCTCACCATACTGCGGCAATCTAATTTTAATCGCACTGGTTTATCACTGTCACGAGCACCAAATTTAGAAAGATCGCTCTTTGACTTAGCTGAATCACAGACATCTCGCCGGCCAGTTTGTATATGCACTAGCGAATAGACTACAATAGACCCACCTACAATCACTATGTCACCGCGTCGTTGTCTTCACTATGCTACATTGTAAATGCACGCATGCATAATGAACCACGAAGAAGCACTTTGTCACCTATATGACATCACCAGTCACCGCTATTTTATATAAATAGTTTATTAAGAGATGTGATGAAGACTGACCTTTAGTTATACATGGTCCTTGCTGAATGTTTTTAATTCTATGATCTGAGGCGGATGCCTTATGTTGTTTCTCTATTTTTCTCTCCCCTTTTTTCATTTTTACAGGCGTTCGTAATTTAAACAGGCATCTTAAAAAAGTCCTGATGAAGATCCCGCCTCATTAGGAGCCTTAGGGATCGAAACGTTGACGCTTTAAAACAGTGTTGCATGGAACTGATTATATATATTAATTTGTATACACTGTATGTTGAGACTTGCGGAATTGATCATTTAATTCGCAAGCCAATAGTGGCTCCAAAGAAATTTCTTCTTGCCTGTTAAGCTTTTCTCTTCACTTATTTCTTTTCTCATTCTATGGTTTTTCTATGTTCTTGGGATAGGTACAGGATTGTGCCCTATCTAAATGTTCTCATGTGACCCCTTCCAGTTCAACTAATCTCTTGGTGTTTCCAAAAATAAAATATTCCTCGCCCGGCTGGGCTTGGATGCTAAAATATAGCACTGATTGAGGCCTATATTTTCATTCACTTCTATATTGCGACTCCTTTGTAAGCATTTACCGTCACCATCACATATCTCACAACAGGTGACATTGCGTATGCCCTGCTTCCATGGATCCTCAGGCCGTATCTGCCTCCCAACAATATACATGAAAGGCGGTACAAAAGGGTGCACAGGCTCACAAGGACCGTGATTGATCGTACTTTTGGATTCATGAAATCGTGCTTCAAGTGCCTACACAAGAGTGGTGAAGCTCTGCAGTATGCACCAGAGACAGTCTGTAAAATTGTGGCAACATGTGCCACACTGTACAACATGGCCTGCATGGGTGGAATGGCCATGGATGTGTCTAACACAGATTTGGAGGATGAGGACCCGGGACCACCTGCCCTACAGGGACGGTAGCGCTGCAGAAGAGGGGAGAAGGCGCATGGACCAGATTGCCAACAGCTATTTTTGATTGGCACGTACACATCAGTTAGACACTCACCTGTACATAAGAGAAAACAATTTGTGACTATCTATTGGTGCTTTATTGTGCAAGCATCCATTACCAAACGTAGGACAACATACTCATCTGTAAATGTAGGCATAAACAAAAAAAATACATTAACAAAAAGGGTTATGTCACCCAAATTATGATAATTAAGGTATCTTAATATTGTGTTGGGAGACAACACAGTTCATTTTTTGCCCCTCCGAGCAGCCTGGCCAGAGCTGGCACTATCCATACCAAGGTTCCAGCTGCTGCTATGGCGCATCACTGGTGTCTCTGTAGCTGAGACGGCTTGTAAATCCCTGTTTGTAAAGCGCAAACTATTCACCCATATGGGTCTCAAGGCCCTGGGGGCCATCGTGGAAATTAAGTGAGCTATTGCCCAGAGTCACATGGTGCTGAGCTGAGCTGCCACCGGGGATAGAGCTGTGAACCCTGTGCTCCGAAGTCAGATGCCCTGACCACTGCACCACACCTCTCCACCTTGACACCTCACTATCAGTGCCACCCATGGCACCTCAACCAATGATCGTATTAGTCTGCAGTGTTTCCACTGCTGCAGTGATCTTCTCTATGCCATGAGCAACATCCCCACTGTAATGGCCTATCTCCACCTGCAGCCCAAGAGTGTGCTGGCTGTGTTGATTGGTTGCATGTGCAAGCCTACTAATGGCCCTGGTCAGTGTGCCACTGCTGCACTCCATGCGCCTAAGATTTGTCCTTTCCTCAGCCCATTCTTTGGCTAGGTCGGCCACTGTGTTGCTGAGGGCATCCATGTTTTGCCTCAATCTGGGCCTGATTCTTAGCACACTTGTCCGAAATCATGCGGAAGCCCTGTGTCATCCTGACTTTTCTTTGCCTTTGTGTCTTGTGTTGCAGGCGCTGGATTTGCAACATCTCCCGATCTAGTCCTGCAGACATGGCCTGACTGGCTGATCAAGTGTAGGACAAACTTTGCTTGCACCACAGGGACTGTTGTGTTGGTCGATAGAGCCGCACCCTGGTGGCCAGAGAGACTTGTGATGTTGGGTTCTGCTGTGCAGCTGGAGTGACAATGGGTGAGGCCTGTGAAGTGGTTGCTGCCTCAGTTGCTGGGACTTCAGATGAACTGGGCCCACTTGTTTCTCCCACATCCTGCCCTTCCTCCATCTGCTCAAGCTCCTGGCCACCCACTGTGTCATCAGAAGTGTTCTCTCCTTCCATTGCTGTGTCTATGTGACAAAAGATGATAGAAAAAATAAAACATGTGAGTCACTGTTTCAGTGATGTTGCAATGTTTATCAGCTCAAGTCATTCCCTCAATACACTGAATTTGTCCACCACTAGTGTTGTTTGTTTGTTTTACATGGAGGTTTGTTTGTGGTTGATTAGTGTGCATGCACAGTATAGGCGTTAGTGGGTTTTCACACATCAAATTCATATTTCTCACTTACCAGGATTTCTTGCTGGCTGGGATGTGTCAAGGCTCCTGAAGCCTACTACAGCTGCCCTCTCCAGGGTAGCGTCCACCATGGCTTCAGCTACTGAGGGCTCAGCTTCAGTGGATGGTCCCTGTCCGGTACGTTTAGCCTCCTCCAGCAATGCTGCCACCCTCTCTTTTGCCCTGGAGGGAAGATCGTACCTGTGCTTTTTGATGTCGTCAATGGAGTGGTGTGCAACGCAGAGGGCATTTATATGCTGCTGCATACGGCGCCAGATCTTGCGCTTCTCAGACTCTGACAGACGGTGTGAGGCACTACAAAATAATTCCTCATGGTGGTTGTAACATTCCTCCGTTATAATGTCCAGCTCCTGGTCAGCAAACTTCACCTTCCTCAGCCTCTCCTTGCTATCCTTCTTGCTGGCCTTGCTGCTCATGCTGTCTGTAATGCTTAATCAGCAGTGTAGAACAGAGCTGCTGCACCTGGACATGTGCTTGGGTTTTGATCAGGAGTATCCTTGGACACCACTTCCTGTTTTGGGGTCCTTCAGCTCATCCAGGAAGTGTTTCCCTTTTTTGTTTTGCAAATTTTACTATTTGTGAGTGCTTTATTAGGCTGTTTCAGGCACACTCGCAAATTGCGGATTCAAAGTTGGTCTTTTTAATGCGACTCGCTATTTGTGTGACTTTAGCGACTTGCAAATAGCGAGTTGGCGAAATAGCGTTGCTAGTCAATACCGACTCGCAATCATGTTTTCTATTTGGTTTGTAGGTAGCATATAGTGACTCGCTATTTATGAGTCGCAATGTGTCGCAAATAGCGAGTCGCTATTTTCATGGGTCGTACATCTGACCCACTGATTCTATTATCTGAGGGCTATGACTATGTGATTATATTCCGCAAGTTACAAGTTATGTATGTATAAAGTCAGCTATGAGCGATATATTTTTCTTGCTTGGACTTAAATGGTACTCATATATTTCATGCTAATGAGAAAGGGATCAACAATTAGGATATGGGGAAAGAATGGATATTTGTGGCGGATGACACAGAAAAGTAGATATTCTTGGTTGGTGAAGAGTTGAGCAAGTCGAGAAAGAGTGAGCAGAGGGAAATTCATTTAGATTGGAGAGTGAATAAGAATGACGGAAAGGGATAAAAATGTTTCTCATCAGTGCACGACTCATTATAAAAACTCAAGAATGAATATAGTCACTGACAACCATAATGTAGAGCGGTGCTCAGACAAAATATCGAAAACAAATATAGTCAGACAGAAATATCAAGTGAAATATTGCCACACAGAAATACTGTGTGCAAGAATATTGGTTTTAAGGTAAGTAATATTGATCTTAACAATATTAAAATGATTAAAATAATTTACAAAAATATTGTTGTTAAGAATATTCAGCTAGATTCATCAAGCATTTTTGCGAGCACAAACGGTGCGAATCGCTAAATTCGGCCGTTTGCGCCCGCAAAAATGGCATTTGGAATTCATCAATGGGTCATGAACTCGCAATTTGAAAAATCGCAAATAATTGCGACTTTTCAATTCAATTCAATTCAAAGAATCTTTATTCGGTGATTAAAAAACACCATAAAAGCACACATATATATAAACATAGATAAAAAGTCATTAAACATTAATCAAGATCCTTATACACATTATTGATACAAATGGAAATACCAACAGGCAAGTCCAACACTTTTAAAATAGAAAATCCAAAACATTTCATTCCTCTCCCCTTGTTAGCCTTAATCGGACCGCAACCTTAATAAAATTCATGATACAACACAAAGTTAGAGGGTCAGAGGCTTTTTGTAAAAAGACTAATGTCTCCCTGGCATGTTCTTGTTGGGCTTTTTTTAAAATGTTTACAAGAAATCTGCGCCTGGGCATAGAAAAATAGGGACAAAGCAAAACAAAATGAAGGGAGTCCTGCGGAGACCTGTTGTCGCAGCCGCAGGGTCCCTTCTGCTCAATTGATGTGGTGAAACCTGCTGGTGAAGCCAACATAAATGGGAGTAAGTTCAGTCTAAAACGGCACATTAGAAATCTATCCTGTGCATTGTGCATAAGGTACAGATAAGGCTCCATACCCTCCACGCTCTTCACCAGGTTATGGGCCCTCACTGTCTTTTTAACTCCTTCAGCCTCAGCTCTGCATTGGCTTTTCCGCTCTAGGAAAATTTCCCCTACTTGTTTCTTGTGCTGGGCTAAAATTATTGCAGGGTTCGTGAAGAGGTTACCAAGACCTAGTTCCTCGAGGATGTTCTTTACATATTTGAGCCATGGAATGCACATACATTTAGCCCTCTCCAAGCAGTCCGATAGAATTTCTCTGCTGAGAGACGCATCTGGATTAACCCATATTTTTAACCAGGCCACAATTGGCCTAAGTTTTATCAGGTCCTCCAAGTATGGC
This sequence comes from Lissotriton vulgaris, assembly GCF_964263255.1. Taxonomy (NCBI): domain Eukaryota; kingdom Metazoa; phylum Chordata; class Amphibia; order Caudata; family Salamandridae; genus Lissotriton; species Lissotriton vulgaris. The sequence continues at coordinate 1,331,745,121 of NC_141687.1, forward strand.
CTCCCTAACTCCCTGTGTGCTATAATTCCAGCGGTACTGGGTGGTGCCCTCAGGATAGATTTCAGATATTTATTTTCTTCCTGTTGGATTCTGGTGGTATTCACGAAGCCCCATACTTCTGCCCCATATGTAACTTTGGAGCATGATACGGAGCTGTACAGGTTCATCACCTGTTCCGGGCTCCATCTACCTAGCCTCCTGCCATAGCTAGCTATTGCCCCGTTGGAGGCAATCATTTTGCTACAACGTTCCGCCACCAGGGAATTAAACTGCAGGGCGCCGTCAAAGGTTACTCCAAGATAAGAAAACGTTTTAACCTCCTCTAAAATATGGCTGCCTATTGTATAAGTAAATTTAGGGGAAGTTTTTTTACCAGCCAGGAGCACATACGATTTACCCAGGTTAACAGATAGATCTAAGGCACCCATGAACTTAACAAAACCATCGATCAGGATTTATAAGCTCCGGGGTGTGTGTGCAATCAAGACCGCGTCATCTGCGTAAAGCAGGACAGGAATATGACGCGACCCCACCCTTGGGGAATCTGCCTTTAAACCCAACAGGAACTGCTCCAAATTGTTGATATAAAGGGAAAACAAAAAAGGGGCAAGAATGCAACCTTGTCTGACTCCGCTCCTACAGGGAAAAGAGTCAGACAATCCCCCCTCCCTGTTGAATCGGACCTTGGCCGGTGTGTCGCTGTGCAATTCCCTTAATATGGTGATTAGACCACTCTCAATCCCCATACTTGACATCATGTCCCACAGTTTTTCTCTATTGACGTGGTCAAATGCTGCTGCCAAATCCATGAATCCCATGTAAATCCGTTCATCACTAGCCAAAGTATATTTGGCAGTCAGCATATACAGGTTCAAGCATTGGTCACTAGTTGACCTCCCTGTCCTGAAACCGTATTGAGTGTCCGAGAAGATGTTATTTTCTTCGGTCCACTCAGACAGTCTGTTAAGGATTGCCCTGCCCAAAAGTTTGGCCGATACGTCAATCAGGGAAATAGGCCGATAGCACTTGGGATCGTCCCTATTGCCCTTCTTGAAAATCGGCACAATAATTGCTTTAGACCAAGACGGTGGCAAGCCACAGGTGGTTGCATTGTTTAAAACCCTGGTCATTAAAGGGGCCCATAGTTCTATGTTGCTCAGAAACAGGTCAGGGGGAATACCATCCGGGCCAGGGGCTTTGTTTTTAGTCAGACCCTCCATCCCTGCGGTAATCTCCTTAAGAGTAAATACTACCGGTGAAGACTGGCTTGGGGTTACCGGCAACTCTACCGGGGTGCCGGACTCATGATTATATAAACCCCTGAAATGGGTGACCCACTGCTCTGGAAGGATATTAGCCCCTATCTCCGGGGAATCATTTTCTTGGAAGGTCGGTTTATTAATGATTCTCCAGAAACCCGCTAAATCCTTTCTTTCCCCTGCCTCTCTTAGATCTGCCCATGCTTCTGCTTGCAAAGCAAGTTTCCTCCTCTTGGTCTCTTTTTTGTATTTTTCTCTACACACCTTGATTTTTTGAGAGTCCCTTGGTTTTAATTTAAGGCAGCATTTCAACTCCCTCAGTGCTTTAGAACAGTCTTTGTCAAACCACCGGGGATTATCCTGGTTTCGTGTGGGCACACTAGTTTTAAGTAGGCCATCGATCAGGTTAGCGATCTTATCAAATGCTTCCAGTAACCTTGATCCATGGACTTCTAAGTCTAAACAATCATTAATGGCCGATTTGCCCATGTCCACCAAGGCTTTATAAAACTTTTCCCCGTCTATTTTAGACCATTTTAGTCTCCTGCCTTGGTCTGTGACCCTCTCCGTGATTGTGCGATGGACTCTGATTCTAGCACCCGCCCTATACATCAGCTCCAAAACAAGAGGGTTATGGTCGCTAAAACTGCTCCATTCTATCCCTACGCTAATTATTTTATTTGTCAGGGATCTCGAGGCCAGAATATAGTCTATGATAGATGAGCAACCCCTGCCCTTGAATGTTGGTGGGAGTGTGCCATCCATCTGTGAGCCTATCATATTAATGGTATGCTCTAAGTCGTACTTGACCCGAAGCAAACTGAGAGCCGACCCAGTGGGCGTATGAGAAAAATGCGGCCCCTTCTCCATAGGGCATTGTGACCAATCTGTATTAGCCTTAACCAGTGCCGGACAGAGATGGCAGTTAAAGTCTCCCATTAATAGCAGCGCGTGAGACTGCCCCTTATTTTGGAATGTTGTTTCTTGTCCCAGCCTGTAATCCAGTTCAGCTACTAGTGGGATATGATTGTCCGCTATCTCGGTGTTATAGATGTTAAAAACAGTAAATCTTAACCCCTTCCCGAGGAACCGGACTGCCTGAATCCCATATGAGTTCCAGTCTGGGGAAGACCAGGTACCTGGGAGGTCTAAATCTACGTAAATGGACAATCCACCCATTGCTCTCCCTGATCTGGTTTTCCGTGCGGGAACAAAGAAGCACTTGTATCCCTGTAAGTGATAATTATTCACCGGGGCCCATGTCTCCTGCACACAGATTACGTGAAATTTTCTAATAAAGTCAACCCATTCTTTATTATTAAATTTGCCTGCCAAGCCTGCTATATTCCAGGAGATCAATCTCAGTGCCTCCCCCCTCTGTTCTAAGCCCCCCTGAGGCCTTATTTGTGTCTCCAGCGCTAACCCTTGTGTGCCCAGCCCATATCCCCCTCCTATACATTCTATGTCTGTGACCCTAGATTCAGCATACTCAGATGTTCCAACACCACTCGGTAGGATTTGCTGAGCCTGAGAGCTTTGCTCCTCCAACACCTCTGCCAAAGCTCCCTTTTTCCTGTCACCCATGGGGGAATTATCCGTTTGTCAATCCACCCCATCTAGGCCATTCAGACAGTTAAACCGGTTGAAGGTGTGAAAGGGTGGTTCTGGTCGGCCATATAATGGCCTAGAGTTAGATTCATGGTATCTCCCCCTCCGGCCAACCCTCTCCCAGTTATCATGATTTTGGGGCGGCTGCAATGGAACAGGGATAAGGGGAAAAAAGAAAGACACACGAAGGGTTTGAATGGTAGATTCCCTAGATCTGTTCTTTCCTTGGCATATGTAAGACACAGTTCCTGCGTCCCTAAAGCTCACCAATATGCAGTCCCCTATTATAGATTTGTATGTTCTTCCCACCCATGGCACCCTTCTTACCATTATGATTTCATTATTGAGGTGTACCGGGAGGGGTCTATTTATGTTTAACCACTTGATTACCCTACTTTTCAGGGAACAAAAGTCCTCAGTTTCACCTACTTCAAGTGGTGGAACACCCGCCATGACTACAGTGAAATCATTTGTCTCAGGGGGTAGATTAGGCCTACGTGGTCTCGGAGGAAGCTTCATTAGGGGCATCAATGTAGTGCTATCTGCCGGCAGTGCCGGAGGAACAGGGTCTGCAGGAGGAGTGGGCATATTAGAGTTGAGGGGCTTAGTTGGTGCAGGCTTGGTCCTCAAGGGTTGTTGCGGGACCGCCGCATTCGCGGCCTGTGGAGGGGCTGAATTTGCTGCGCTATTTAGAGGCTGATGAGGGGCCAATGGGGTGGGAATGGGCTCTGGATGCCTTCCCTGGTGACCAGCCGGGATTTTCAAGCTACTTAGTGTGGCCTCCAGAATGGTTAGTCTGATCTCGATCTTTTTTATACTCTCACTAATAGGTAATAATAAAGACCTTAGCAGGAATTCCAAATTTCCAAGCGGGACAACAGAAAGGGGGACATTAGCGATATTAGTTCCTGTATCCTTTATCAGCGCGGGGGCCGAGGCATCTTGGACAGTAGGTTTAGGGTGTAATACGTTCGGTAATTTCACTACCATTGCGGGAGGTTTTGAGGACCTCCCAAAATCGGAGTGCATGGTTTTAGGTTTACTCTTCCCCTGGGCTCCCTTCGATTTCCTCCTACGCTTGTTAGGAGGGGGCCCATATACTCCTTGCGTGGTAGCTGGCTTTGGTTTGGCTTTCCTAGCTTTAGGGGCTGGGGGAGGTTGAGAGACTAGATGAATGGTCACCCTATTAGGGCTTGGGCTGATGACTGGGGCTATACTCATAGTTAGAACCGATGGACTGTTCGTACAATCCCTCAACAAGAGTGGGACATCATCTATTGGGGTCAACTCCTCCCTAGGAGTAGTGAGATGTTCTCCAAGTGGTCTATTTTTCAGATTATCTATTGAGCGTCTCCGCTCTGCTCTTAGCCGGGATAAGTTACTCTCCTTGTCCCCCTCCCCCACAGCCCGGGAGAAATAGTTCTCTAAGGTCTTGGTTTTGACTCCTCCCTGCTTCAAGGGGGTACTCTCCCTTGCCGGGGACGGCATAACAATTGATGGTGAATTGTATTCAGCGAGTGGCAGTGACATCAGATGGAACCAGGGTTCAAATAAGCAACACAAGAGAGTAGGCCCAGCCCGGCCTACTCCGGCCTAGGACGGCCTAAGACGGTCCCGCCCTTGTCCCGGGCTTCTCCCGGCGCGCTCCCGCGCAGCGGGAGCGATGCTTCCTCTATATAGCTATTCAATTGGCTGACTAAGGGTGGGCGGGGCCGGCAGGGAGAGCAGCCCAGCTGGTCAATGGGCGCGTGGGGACTCCTGGTCCTCGGAGTCCCCCGCAATCGCTCGCAGCCCTGCCGGTGAGTCCGAGGTTGTCCCCTTAAGTTGTACCACAAACCGCGAAGCGACAGGAGCAGGTTTCCGCACGAGGGGGATGTCAGCAGGCTTCCGCACAAGGGAATGGCAGCGTCCTTAGCAACTCCACGTTTCCTCAGGTGTTCCACAGTTCGCCCGGTCTCAGCCCTTTTTGATGTTGGAGAAGGGTGGGCGGGGCCGGCAGGGAGAGCAGCCCAGCTGGTCAATGGGCGCGCGGGGACTCCTGGTCCTCGGAGTTCCCCGCAATCGCTCGCAGCCCTGCCGGTGAGTCCGAGGTTGTCCCCTTAAGTTGTACCACAAACCGCGAAGCGGGACCCGCGTAGCGGGTCCGGCGAGGCGCGGCGACAGGAGCAGGTTTCCGCACGTGGCGGATGTCAGCAGGCTTCCGCACAAGGGAATGGGGGCGTCCTTAGCAACTCCACGTTTCCTCAGGTGTTCCACAGTTCGCCCGGTCTCAGCCCTTTTTGATGTTGGAGAAGGGTGGGCGGGGCCGGCAGGGAGAGCAGCCCAGCTGGTCAATGGGCGCACGGGGACTCCTGGTCCTCGGAGTCCCCCGCAATCGCTCGCAGCCCTGCCGGTGAGTCCGAGGTTGTCCCCTTAAGTTGTACCACAAACCGCGAAGCGGGACCCGCGTAGCGGGTCCGGCGAGGCGCAGCGGCAGGAGCAGGTTTCCGCACAAGGGGGATGTCAGCAGGCTTCCGCACAAGGGAATGGCGGCGTCCTTAGCAACTCCACGTTTCCTCAGGTGTTCCCTGTGCGATTTTTCAAATTGCGATCACATTTAAGGAATCTCAATTTGAGATTTCTTAAATGCTATTCATGAACCTTTGAAAAATTGCGAATTTGCTATTTTATGCCGCTATGTACCGCGAAGTCTGACTTCGTGGTAAATAGCAAAAACTGAGAAAAATGCACTTTTGTGCATTTTTCTAAGTTGTATGTTACACACACACATGTCCTTTGGACATGTGTGTGCGCAACATCAGTCTACATTTTCATTTCAGGGGTGCTACAGGGTATCCTTTGGACACCCCAGGCACCCTTGAAATCGCATCCTTATTTGCGATTAGCAAAGTGCTAATCGCAAATAAGGAATAACTCCTTAGGCCTTTAGGCCCATAGGAATGAATGGGGAGTTATTCCTTATTTGCGATTAGCAATTTGCTAATTGCAAATAAGGAAGCTGTAGGAATCGCAATTTATTTTGCGATTATTACATGAATCCCGTTTTGCAAGTCCTTAATAGCGATTCCTTAATAATCGCTATTAAGGACTCGCAAAACGGGACAATGATGAATCTGGCTGATTGTGTTTTAATTATTTTTACATATTTTAGTATGTATTTTAATTGTATATGTTATAAATGTTTGTTCAACTGTTGTTTTTTTATAAACTTTCTTTAAAGTTTTACATGAACACAACTATGAATGTGCACTCAGTAGCCAGCAAAGGAATTACATATACATGTAGTACAGTGGTAGTGGTTCAAGACACCGGCCTATCCGCAAAACCCCCCACTCCAACTCTGTATCTAGGTGTTAAACATTTAAGACATGTTCTCCCTCTCCCCATCAGGATTCGCAGAATTTCCCCCTTTGCGAGCCTATCTGGGGGCCATTGGTCAACAAGTCTTGACAGAGCTCCATCCAAGGCCTTAAGTCATCCTCTCGTTTCTCCTCTCTGCTACACCTCTTCATGTGCACCTCCTCAGCTAATGTCCATTCATGCACATGCTGAATCCATGCCGACATCTCCAGCGCCCGCACCCCCATCCATACAATTGCAAATCTGCGCCTTGCCAGCACCAGCAATAGATCCTGTAGCCTATACGCCATCTTGCTTTGTTTTTTGCTCTTACGTATCAATCCTAGGAGGTAATGTTTTGGTGTTAATTGCACTCTATTATCGACATGGCCCCTTATCAGCTCCACTTCCTCTGACCAGAAGTTACTGACCAGAGGACATTCCCATGCCAAATGCAAGAAATTGGCCCCTTCTTTGTGGCACGTAGGACATGAATTGGACCTGTTAGCGGCCATGCAATATATCCTTTCTGGGTTTATTGCCCGATACAACAATGATATTGTGGGCCATATTTCTCTAAGTAGGTTAGCTACGGCAGCGTACTGTAAGTATTGTCCTTGCCGCAGTCCAAAATCACGACAGGCCTGTTTCAATGTGTTAAAGCTCTCACCCGAGTAGAGATCCGTGATCCGTCCAAAATGACATGTTAGCCATCACTCTCCAGAGCGGCGCGAAATCCCATAATGACAATTCCCGATGGAACGGGGCATGTCTCAGGATTCGCTCCACAAACGTCTGCCACATGCACGCTGTCTGCCTAGCCACATACAGTGCTGCAAAAGAGGCACCCGCACCCCCCCATGAATAAAGCTGGCAGGTCAATGGCTGGTACTCTATCCTGAAGAAGCAGTTTCTCCCAATTGTCCCCCTCAGCAAACCACCTAGCGGCATGATGCAGTTGAGCAGCGTAATAGTGGAGCTCCATTCTGGGAGCCTCAAGTCTACCGCCTCATACGTACGATTTAGTGTGGCAAGCGCCACTCTGCTGTGCCGTCCCGCCCAGTAGAGGTGTATCAATATGTCCAGTGCCCTAAATATTCATCTAGTATGGGTCACAATGCGTTCTGCAGCGTATAGAGACAAAGAGGCAGTATCATCATTTTAGCTATAGCTAACCTGCCCATTAAGGAGAGTGGAAGAGTGTTCCAAAAGCTGACTGAGCCCCTTAATATATCCATCATTTTATAAATATTGAGCTGTAATATTTATAAATCCTTACCCGCCACCTGTATGCTCAGGTACCTAGTGCCCAGTCTCCCATATCAGGCCCATTTGGGGGAGAGACGCCACGCAACGGCCAGCCAAACAAGCCAGGGGAAATACCAAAGATTTTAACCTATTTAGGGGCAGCCCGGAGCATCCGTCAAACTCCGCCAGCACCCTTAGCGGTCTCTGAACAGCTTCCTAAGGCCAGGAGACATAGAATAATGTGTCTTCTGCATACAGTGATATGATCTGGGATGACCCGCTAACACAACAGGCCAGGTCCCTGCACACCAGGTTCACCAGGGACTCTATTGCCAGGGCAAACAGTAGTGGGGAAAGCGGGCAGCCCTGTAGTGACCCCCTCTCTAACCTCCACTCGCCTGACCTGCTGGATCCCACCCAGACTCTAGCACTGGGTGCCGTGTATAGGATGTGCATCCATTGTCTAAAACGTGGGACAAATCCAGCTACCCAAGCCCCTCCAAGAAATACCCCCAATCCACGAAGTCAAAGGCCTTTTCCAAATCTATAGGAACGAGGGCAAGGTCCTCGTCTCTTTGTCGTACTTCGTGCAGGACGTGGGATAACCTCCTGATATTCATGCCTGTATCAAAGGTTGATATGTAAACCCACATTGATCCTCATGTACCAAGTGAATCATATGAGGGGCCAGTGTAGCAGCCAGGATTTTGCATAATATTTTAACATCCAAGTTAATCATCGTAAGGGGTTGGTATGTCAAGGGATACTGATTTTCCCCTCCCTGGCTTAAGGAGCATAACAATCTCCCCTTCACGCATTGAGGGGGTAGTGCCCCTAGTTTGAATGCCTCCTCATATATCTGCAGATGGGGTTTGCACAAGCTGATCTGAGAAGGCCTGCAAAAAAGCCATGGGAAACCCATCCATCCCAGGGGCCTTGGATCCCGCATGGCTCGAAGCACCTCCTGCACTTCGTCAGTGGTGATTTGGGCGTCAAGCTCTTCTACGCCATCAGGCGAGAGTTACGGAAGCTCCAAACCCTCAACGATGGGGACATACCTTTCAGCTGTTACTCCAGGGTCGGTAAATGTTGCTGGAACACCTCCAAAATGCCAACTCTGGTGTTAACAAGTATCCCTCCCTCTGCTTTCGAAGTAGTGTTCAAAGTGGAAGCCTGCTCTCTTTGTAATATCCAAGCCAGCAAGTGACCTGACTTGTCACCATCAGCATGCAACCATTGGCTATAATGCGCCAGCCTATCCCAGATGTCAGCTATACGCTCGCAGTGTTTGCATTCGCTCTTGCCCGCGTACGGGTCAGTTCGGCTCCTTGCCTGAATAGCAACCAATGTCTTCTCCTCTCTAACAAGATCCCCAAGCAATTGTCTCCTCACCCCACACACGAGCCACATACTCGCACCGCGAGTCACTGCCTTTAAAGCCTCCCACTCTGTGGCCCTCCCAGTCGTGCCCCCCCAGTTCATATCTAGATAATCTGTGATCGGCTTTGCTTATGCAGCCTTCCCCACTTCATCTTCCAAGAGGTCGGGCGGGAATTTCCAATTCTTCAGGCCCAGAATAGGAGTCCCCCACCTCACTGTGCATCGCACCGGCGAATGGTCAGACAAGAAGTGTGCCAAATGAGTTACCTCCAACTCCGGGAATGCTGGCACACTCGACACCAACACTCTGTCCAACATACTCTGTGCTCCTTGCGTCAGTGATTGGCAGGTGAATAATAGAAGTGTGGGATTTGTCTCCCTCCATATATCATGAGCCCCCAAATCATGCATGACCGTGCTGAGTATCTGGGACATTTTAGGTTTTGTTCCAGACTTATGGGGATATCTATCAAGGGTTGAATCCAGAACGCAGTTAAAAGTCGCCCATCCATATGAATGGAGCATCTAATTTGTTGGACAATAATTCCTGAGTGACCTGGAAAAACGAGGGATCATCTATATTGGGCGACAATGCATTCAATATGACAATTTCCCTACCATCTAGCGAGCCTCGCAGCAATACATATCTGGCATTCACATCGGATTCACTATATGTTGTGGTAAATGGTATGCCCTGGGCCACCCAAATCATTGTATCCCTGGCGTAGGTAGAATAGGAAGAGTACTGCATCTGTCCTCGCCACTTCTTGGCTACTCTAGCTGCACCGCTATCATCCAAGTGCGTTTCCAGAAGGCAAGCAATTGATATATGTTGATGTTTAAGAAACGTTAGCACCCTGTGCCTCTTAGTACAGGTACCCAGTCTCCGCACATTGCAGGTCAGGAATTTATACTCAGTCCCCATTGTGGAGTTTACTAACTTCAGCAAATAATGAACCCCCCCTTGCATTCGCCACTACAGTGCTCACCTTCTGAATAAACCAACATAAATGAACTAATGACTCCCAAACCCATCCCCCCACCCATGGACATTTTGCAATCAACAATCTGGTCAGAAATGCCTCCCCTAATGTCGTGCCAGACCACACGCATCCCCCTGTACAGCCCAACTGGGGCAAACACTCTCAAGCCACCCTATATGAAGAAATCTAAACCCACCCGCCCCCCCATACCCTGAATTTCATCGTCATCATGTATAAGTGTCCCGTGATATAAATTCAGCTGTCGCCGAGTAGGAGCAAACAATATTATTAGGCCTCCCAGTGCCTTTGACAAGCTACCGCCCTTACAATACCAAAGCTCTCTTCTGTCTTTGAATATTTCGCTTATTGATGATGTGTCCCCAAAGCAAGCCCCGCCCAGCAGTCACTACACACCCCCGCCCCATGTCCCCCCCGGCATCCACCTCCTGATCGAGCAGCATTTCCGGGACCACATCCACTGATGCATTTGGCCATTGTGTCGGTTTGCCATTGTCCAGATTGACAGTGTCCCCCTCTGCCTCTGGGGCTGAAAGAAAGTCCGCACTCATATACAGAGTTCCATCGCTCCCAACACTGATCCTTTTGTCTGGGCCTATGCCCTCGGCAAGTGACCCTTCTTCTCCCCCCCCCTGGTATGTGTTCCTTGTAGGAATCTGGTGCCCCATTTCTTGTTCCGAGACCGAGGCTCTCACGGAGGAAGTGCATCCCCCCTTATCTCCAACCATTCCCACACTTCCTCAGGGGTCTCGAAGAAGTACACCTTTCCCTACATCAAGACCTTGAGCTTCACTGGATACAGTAGCATGTATTGCATGGGCAGGTCCCTCCATTTCCTCTTTACACCTAGAAATGATTTCCGTTGCTCCTGCTTGGTGTAATCAGGATTAATGGATATCTTACTGTTTTGGAAGAAGAGGTCTTGTCGTTCTCTGGCGGCCCGGAGGATCAGGTTTCTATCGCTATAGTTCATGATTTTTTAGATGAATGGCTGCAGGGGGCACCAGGGGGCGGAGGACGCACCAGTGCCCTATGCGGCCTTTCAATGCCGAACATGTCTGATAAGTCCTCCGGCACTTCTGGGCCCTGATCCTTTGCTCCAAAAAACGACTCTACGGACCTCCCCTATGCCCTTTGGGGAACCCCAAAATGCAGATGTTACTTGGTTGGGCTCGGCCCTCTGCATCTTCCAAGTGGTGCTCCTGAGCTTTCGTTGTGGAAGATAATTGTGACACTTGCTTCTTCAGGGCAGCCACTTCTCCCTTGAGGCCAGATACATCCTCTTCAACCACTATGACCTTGTTTGCTACTTTGCGGAGGTCCACCCGTAGGAGATTGATATCAATGAAGAAGGCATCAAACCGGGTCTCCAGCGCCTTTCGGGATCCCTGTATGTTGGCTAATAGCTCTGCCCCTGTCGGCTCCGACTCCCCTACACCATCCTCCTTGTCCGTGCCGGTGGTTTGACGCTTTATGCGCTGCGGGGGATGACACGGCATAGTATATTGCGTGATGGTGTTGGATGCACCTACTCGGGTGGCTTTATCCTTGCCCATGTCAACGTACAATTAAGACCACCCTATGTCAAGCCGTGGATCCCCACTCTCCCTGCACCGTAGTTATGTCAATCAGGCCCCACTTCTATTATCGGCACTCAGGTTGCGCCCTTTCTGTGTAGACCACCTCTGATCAAGCACGCCCAGTGGTTCACAAGTCTCGGCCATAAGGATTAGCCCAGGTTTAGTTTAAGCATAATGTACCTCTTTTGATAGTGGAACCATCTTGGCTGATATCCACGTTCTTATATATATGTCAGTCACCCCATGCACATCATGCCTCAGCGTTCAGCCAGTGTTTAACTCACATTTCAGCACAGGTGGGCACCTTTGGGATTATCCAGGGCGGCACCCGTGCCCAAGGGATCCCTGGCTCTCTCCTCAATTCTCACTAGGCCCGCAGTTCCTCCATCCCGTCTGCATGGAAGGTAGCCCCTCTGTACAGCAAACTCCTGCGTGCTGAGCCTCCCTAGGATTGAGGCAAGGCTCCTGTCCCAGCCCCCACAGCCGTACTGGCGAGAGAGCACGCCCGATTCTATGCACTCCTGCAATATTAAGCTGAGCCCAGCCGCCTTGTCAAGGCCCAAACCTGATGCTCCTTCCGCCCTATCGGGACCGAGCAAGGATGTTAAGACATGTCCTGCCGTCACTGGTGGGAACCACCAAGCACGGACCCCAGGGACAAGTGGTGGCAGCCCCGCCACAACCCCAGATCGTGTAGGCTCTCCTGCGATCCACCTCCCCCCTCCATCAACACACCAAAGCAGGGGGGGCAAAGGCAAGGTTTCACTGGCAGCGCTGGGCCCCGCTTTGAGCGTCCTTTCTATTTTCTAAATAGCTCCCACAGCCCATCGGGGCCTCTCGTACTGCCCCTCAGCCCTCGAGAGTTTCTCTTACAATATTGCCGCTAGAAGGCTGCCTCCACTTCTCTCTCCCCGATCAGCCTGATCCGGCATCGGTCATGCAGCTTGCATGGGGAGTCCACTGCACCGTATCAGTTCCATTCCCTCACATGGATGCAGGGCACCAACCGTCGGGGACAACTATATGCTCACCAGTGCCTCTCAGGTCTCAGGTCTCCGCCGCTCACGGAGTGCTCCGTATAGGCTGGACCTTGTCTGTAGAGCAGGGGTACTCATAGTACGGCCCGCGGGCCGGTGGCGGCCCGGCAAGCCTTCCTTGGCGGCCCGCGAACCTTGCAGACAATCGTACCTGTGCTAAAAAAATAATTTATTAGTGTTAGCAAACACTGCCGCAGCAGCGCTTGACTCAGAGACTGATAATCACTGCTCCCCCGGCCCCCACAGAGCAGAGGCTTTGTTGTATTTCACCTCTTAGCGCCCCTGCATCTCCTCTCTGACAATCACTTTCTCCCCTGGCCCCCACAGAGCAGAGTGGAGATGCAGGGGCGCTAAGAGGTGAAATACGACAAAGCCTCTGCTCTGTGGGGCCAAGCGAGCGGTGATTGTCAGAGTGGAGATTCAGGGGAGCTACAACAAAGCCTCAAAAACATGTAAATGGTCTTTTAAAGACCTGCCAAGTACTTTGGTGCGGCTGCCTGGGTGTGCGCGCTGAGGAAGCTGTCTCAGCCGGGGCTGAAGGCTGACACAGACAGACACACACACAGTGAGATGACAGAGGGGGAGGGAGAGGGAGGGCAGGAGGGAGAGAGAGATGGAGAGAGAGGGCAGGAGGGAGAGGGAGGCCAGGAGGGAGAGAGAGGGCAGGAGGGAGAGAGAGGGCAGGATGGAAAGAGAGGGCAGGAGGGAGAGAGAGGGCAGGAGGGAGAGAGAGATGCAGAGGGAGGGCAGGAGGGAGAGAGATGGAGAGACAGAGAGAGGACAGGAGGGAGAGAGAGGGCAGGAGGGAGAGGGAGGGAAGGAGAGAGAGATAGATGGAGAGGGAGAGAGAGGGTAGGAGGGAGAGAGAGATGAGAGAGAAGGTAGGAGGGAGGGAGAGGGAGGGCAGGAGGGAGAGGGAGAGGGAGGGCAGGAGGGAGAGAGGGCAGGAGGGAGAGGGAGGGCAGGAGGGAGAGGGAGAGGGAGAGAGAAGGCAGGATGGAGAGGGAGGGCAGGAGGGAGAGGGAGGGCAGGAGGGAGAGGCAGGGAGAGGGAGGGCAGGATGGAGAGGGAGGGCAGGATGGAGAGAGATGGAGAGGGAGGGCAGGAGGGATAGAGAGATTGAGAGGGAGGGCAGGAGGGAGAGGGAGGGCAGGAGGGAGAGAGAGATGCAGAGGGAGGGCAGGAGGGAGAGGGAGATGGAGAGGGGGAGGGAGGGCAGGAGGGAGAGAGAGGGCAGGAGGGAGAGAGGGCAGGAGGGAGAGGGAGGGAAGGAGGCAGAGAGAGATGGAGAGGGAGAGGGAGGGCAGCAGGAAGAGAGAGGTCAGAAGGGAGAGGGAGGGCAGGAGGGAGAGGGAGGGCAGGAGGGAGGGCAGGAGGGAGAGGCAGGGCAGGAGGGAGAGGGAGGGCAGGAGGGAGAGGGAGGGAGGGAGAGCGAGGGCAGGATGGAGAGGGAGAGGGAGGGCAGGAGGGAGGGAAGTAAATTAATTATAATTAGTTAATAATTAATTTTGAATTAATATTTGTAATTTAATTGATAATTATTTGTTAATTATATAATCAATTCTATTTTTCAAATTAACTTTGAGTTGCAGGTTGTGTGTTTTGTAGTGGCATAGGGTACGAAGTAAATACATGATAATTAATTATTAAATATGTTTTAAATAATACTAACTATTTAATTGATAATTAGTTATGTTAATTGTATAATAATATTTTTTTAATTATGTTTCAGGCGTGGGTTGTGCGTTGTGTTGGGGTATAGTTTGGGAAGTAAATTATTTATATAAAATTGATTAATAATTAATTGATCATTAATCTGAATAGTTTAATGGACAATTAATTATGTAATTTGTATAATATAATATATATATTTTTGTGTGCGTGTTGTTGTTTTTGTATGGGTAAAGGGCATGTAGGAAATGATAATAAATAATTAATAATGTTAATTTATAATAAATATTTAAATTGATGAATAATAATGTAAAATCTGTAATTATGATATTCTTTATGTTATATATTAGGTGTGAGTTGTGACATTGGTAGGATTAAAGGAAGTGAAGTTTTTATAGTAAATTTTTAGTAATAATTATTTAATTGACAATTACTTATGAACATGATGCAAATATTTATATTTTATTTTATAAATTAGCCGTGGGTTTTTTGCTTTGTATGGTTAAAGGGTGGGGAGGTAATTAAATATAAATATTTTAGTAATAGTGAATTATTATTAGTAATTTAATACATATTTTATTATGTAACGTGTAAATACAATTTGAAGATTTAATTTTAGATATATGTTGTGTACTTTGTAAACGTATAGTGTAGAAAGTTTTAAAAGTAATAATACATTTCAATACGGTTAAATAATGTTTTAGGAATATGTTATTTATTATTGGATGTGCTAATTGTGTTGTGCTTTTTAAATGTAAATAACATTGTAGTTATTGGGTAATATAAATTTTACCCTATAGTTTTGTATTTTAATAATAATGATAATATTTGTAGGTAAACATTGTAAAAAAATATAGGGCCAGATGTAGGTAATCCTATTTTACCAATTCTAAAATACTGAATTTTACCGATTCGGTATTTCAGAATCGGTAAATTGGATGTAGCTAATTATTCATAAAATGTTACCGAATCGGTAGGATTTGGTATTACCGATTCTGTATTTACCGAATCAGTAAATACTGATTCTGTATTTACCAAATCAGTAAGTCCCATTTATCCAGGCCCATAGGAATGATTGGGAATTACTGATTCGGTAAATACCGAATCGGTAATAGGGTGACCATGTTCAAGGGTGACAGGGTGTCACATTGCACCCCTGAATAGTGCATCGGTGCACATGTGGCACACATACATGCCCTAAGGGCATGTATGTCTGCCACATGGCACAGTAAAAAAGCACAAAATTGCTTTTTATTAAGGTTTTCAATATTTACCACCAACCTTTATTTGGTGGTAAATACCGAATCCTTAACTGTGCAATGCACTCATTTGAGTGCTCCCTACATTTTAGATTCAGTAATTTACTGATTCGGTATTTTAAGGAATCAGTAATTTACCGATTCCTTAAATTACCGATTCAGTAAATTACAGAATCTGAAATGTAGCCACCTACATCCCAAATGCCCAATACCGGTCTGTAACGGCCGAAATTCAGTAATTTCGGCCGTTACGGACCGGTATTGGGCCACCTACATCTGGCCCATAATGTTTCTATATGTACATATTTATATTTTTTGTTATTTAGTATGTTTTTGAAATAATTGTATTTTGTTCAAGGTATTTAGTCTGTTTCTAATGTTGCACTGACTGTAATGGGAATAGTAGATTTTACCCCTCTGCAATCCAACACTTTCCCTACTGTTACACTGACTGAAGTGGTAATGGTAAATTTTCCCCCTCCACAATCCATCTATCTCCTTACTGTTGCACTGAATGAAGTAGTAATAGTAAATTGTAACCCCTCCACAACCCAACACTTCCCTACTGTTGCACTGACTGGAATGAGAATAATACATTTTACCTCTCTGCTGTCCAACACTTTCCCTACTGTTGAACTGACTGGAGTGTGAATAGTACATTTTACCCCTCCGCTATCTTACAGGGAAATTATAGTTAGGAAATAGAATTAAAAAAAAACCTTAGGAATTCACTGAAAAAAACAGAGGTTACAAGGATGTTATACGTTATGTTATGTTAAAAGGTTCTTGTAAAGAGCACGTACACTGGATGGGTTTCATGGCGCTGCTCTAAGGGGTTGCCGGAACCTTGGTAACTTACTCATATGCTTGTCTGAACAGCCAGGTCTTAAGGAGGTTCCTGATGCGCAAGAGATCTGTGCAAGATCTAATTTTGGGAGGCAGGGAGCTCCAGTATCTGGAGGCTAGTACTGCAAACCTAGCACCACCCAGATTCTTCAGTTTGAAGGAGGGAGTAGACAGAAGATGCATGTGAGCAGAACGCAGGTTACACATGGGCATGTGACTTTGAATAAGGCTGTCAACAAATTTAGGGCTCCTGCCATTCAAGGATTTGAAGATAAAGCAAAGAACCTTAAAGGCACATCTTTGAGGTAGAGGGAGCCAGTGCAGCTTTCTCATGAGGGGGTGACATGTTGCACCTATGTTGCTGAAAAATCAGTCTTGCTGCCTGGTTCTGTACCAGTTGCAGTTGTTTAGTTAAATAGACTGGAATTACAAAGTATAAGGAATTGGCGTAGTCTATATGAGACATTACCATAGCTAGAACTACCTGTGTTAGAGATTCCTGGGTGTGAAATCTACTGGTGTTTCTTATTTTTCTCAACTTGAAGAAGCACGTTGAAATTGTGGAGCCGATTTGGATCTTCATTGTAAGATCGCAGTTGATTATTACCCACAAACTTTTAGCAGAAGAGGATAGGGTAGGAGGCTGTCCTAATTCCTTTGGCCAAAAATGAGGGCTCCCTGGGTTATGGGTTCTTCCCATTAGGATCAATTCGGTCTTATCCGGATTAAGTTTCAGGTGATTGTTGTTCATCCAGTCGCGGATGAACAGCATAGTGGTCTGAAATTCATGGACGGATTCAAGGGAGTTACTAATGGCGAACATTAGTTGGAAATCGTCAGTGTAGTTAGGATACACACTTTCCTTTCTTTCAAGGCACGGATCATTGGGAGAAGATAGAGGTTAAACATATGTGGGGAGAGTGAGGAGCCCAGCGGACCTCCACATGTAGTCCTCATCTTAGGGGCTGTAAACTGGCCTATGTGGACCGACTGAGATCAGTTTTCCAAAAAGGAACTTATCCAGTCAAGAGCAGAACTCTGGATTCTCGAGTTTCTGACGCAGTCGATCAATATATCGTGGTCGACCTTGTCAAAGGCTGCGGAGAGATCCAGCAACACCAGAGCCTGCGGGGAGCCCTTGTCGGCCTTCTTCCGGAGAGTGTCTAATGCTGTCAGTATAACGGACTGTGTTGAGTGTGCTGGACTGAACCCTGCTTGATGGGGATCAAGATATTCAGACTGTTCCAAGAAGGCAGAAAGGCATCTGGCCACATGGGCTTAAAGTACCTTGGCCAAGTATGGGAGCAGTGAGATTGGGCGATAGTTCATAACGATTTTTGGATCAGCCCTTAGCTCTTCAGGAGGGGGACGACAATTGCCCCCCTTAAAGTGTCGGGAACGTAGCCCTGGGACAGTGACTCGTTCAGAAGGGATCGGGCTGGTCCAGGGAGAGCAGTAAAAGCTTCCCTTAAGATTCAGGGCTGGCAGCAATCCCTGGGTGAGCCTGATTTCACCTTGGACAATAGGTCCAGGAATACTTCGTAACTTATTGTCGGGATTTGTTCAATGGTGCAATTTTTTTTTAGCATAGTGGAGCATGCCTCAGGCGTTAGGCATGTAGGGATGCTAGCCTTAATTGCCATACTTTTGTCAATGAAGAAGATGTTCAAAGAGTCACATAACGTTTGAGAAGGCGTGGGTTTTATTGTCACTCTGTCAGAATTGGACAGTACATTAACAATCAAGAAAATTTCTTTTGACCGGTTAGTAGAGGTCAGAATTTGGGAGGAAAAATATGCGGCTTTTGTGGTCAGGATAGCTTTTTTATAATCTTTTAGCACGGCTAAGTAGATCAGTTTTTCCTCAGGCAGATATTTGCATTTCCACCTCCTTCCAGATTGCCGAAGTGCACATTTTTTAGCTTTTAGGTCAATGGAGAACCATCTCTTTGCTTCATGGCGCCAGGCTAAATGTATTTTCCTGAGGGGTGCATGTTTATTACTAGCTGCTAATAGCCAAGCTGTTAAATTTTCCTCACTGAGGTTGATATATGATTGATTAGGCGGGATTGTGTTGGCCAGTGTCTTGAGGAATAGACTTTTATTGGTACCATTCCAGCTCCTTGCTGACCCCCCCTTTAATGGTAGGGGTTTTGGCCCTAGTGATGTTATTGATGGTGAAGTTGATTAGATAGTGATCAGACCATGTGCAGGGAGCGACCAACGGGGTGGACATGACAAGGTTGGCTGTCCGTACCTGGTCAAGTGTGTGCCCTTTTATATGTGTAGCAACAGACACCTGCTGATTAAGATTTAACCCTCTGAGCAAGTCAGTAAGTTCAGAGGATTGGGGGCCACCCGATGTGTCATTTGCCCAAAAGGTAAAATCACTGATCAGCAGGATTTTTGCTTGGTTAGGTATTAGGTGGGCAACCTGTTCGCCCAAGTATTGTGGAAATAGTGGCAAACTCTGGAGGGGAGGGGGGCCTGTAAAGCAATTAACAAATCATGGGGGTAGAGTCAGATTCTAGTTTGATCACAAGGTTGTCTACTGAAGGTAGGTCTAGAAGTGTTAGTGCAGTAAATTTTAGGTTATGGCGTATAATTGCTGCTACTCCTCCAACCACTTTCCCCTGAGGGCGGTTAGCTAGAACATATTAGTCATTGGGAAGTGCGGTCAGAATGTCAGGGTAGGATTCCTGTGAGAGCCAGGTCTCTGTTAGCAGGAGGATGTCCGGTTGTTCAGACTCCAATAAGAGGTATATGTCCATTTTATGTTTTGCCATGGAGCGGGAATTTAGGTAGATGACAGATAACACCTGACAACTGTTTCTGTCCTGTGTCCGGGTGTACCCTGCAATATGGGCGGGGCGAGAAAGTTCAGGGAAGAAGGCTTTGGTTACCATGATCCCGTTCCTAGCCAAGCTGATACCAGTAGAGGGGTTGATTATGAATTTCCCAGAGTGAAGTTGTTTAAGTTCAGCTGATGAGTAGGTGGTGGTTTTGGCAAAGTGACTGTCCCCTGGCCCTGGACGTCTGTGGACGGGCGCAGACGGGCCTGCCTATGGTGCGTCGCCGGCGCGCCTGCTGAGTGCGTCGGCTGCGCTACTACGCTACGACCGGCATTAATGGCCGGTAGCAGCCTTGGTGCCTCCTCAGTTATTGGAAACCCAGGTGGACGTAACACCAGGAAGTAACTGGAGAGCAGAGCCGATCCCCAGGCGGACTCTACAACTAGCGCAGTAAGATTTCAACTATGTCAACATCAAATTCAATACAGATTTTAAAAGAATTACTAAAAAGCTTAAAAATTGTAAATTCATTCCGCAAGGCAGCAGGACATTCTCAGGTTTCCCACTCCAGTGCTGCGACCGGCATTAATGGCCGGTAGCAGCCTTGGCTCCTGACCCCTCCTCAGTGATTGAAAGCCCAGGTGGGAGTAACACCAGGAAGTAACTGGAGAGCAGAGCCGATCCCCAGGCGGACTCTACAACTAGCGCGGTAAGATACCAACTATGTCAACATCAAATTCAATACAGTTTTTTAAAAATAACTAAAAGGTTTAAGAATCGTAAATTTGTTCCGCAAGGTAGCGGCACGCTCTCAGAATGCCCGCTCCCGCGCTGTGACTGGCATTCATGGTCGGTAGCAGCCTTGTCTCCTACCCCCTCGTCAGTGATAGGAAGCCCAGGTTAGGAAGTAGAATTCAAAAACACCTTTGAAATTCACAGAAAAAAACAAAGGTTACAGGGACGTTATACTTAGGCTCAGATTTCACTCATACAAAACCAGAGCTAACTATAACTTATGCCTCCACAATGCCCTGCTTATGACCTCACATAATACATCACTCATGACATGTCAATGACATCACTGATTACATCACTCATGACATCTCAAATGAAATCACTGATGACATCTCAAATGACATCACTGACAACATCATCCCGTGATTGTGAGTGTTTACTAAAAGTTACTGAGTGTTAAACATTTATACTAAGGGAAATTACTGTGGGACTGCCAGTATGGGTGTGTAAATGGATGTGTAAGTGATATATAGAAGAGTGACTGGTATGTTAGAGTGTATACATGAGTGAGTGAGTGTGTGAGCTTTTTTATGGGTGAGCGAGTGGGTGCATCAGGAGGCATATGAGTAAGGAAGTGGTTGTGTGAGTATCTGTGTGGGTGAGTAAGTGGGTGTTTAAGTGGCTGTAATGCTGAATTAAAGGGTGAATGAGTGTGTGTTCAGGTTAGTGTGTGGGTGTGTCGGTGACTGTAAATGGTGAATGAGGGGCTGTATGGGTGATTGAGCAAGTACAGAAGTGTCTGTATGGGTGAGTAAGAGGCAACATGAGTGGCATAATGGTGTATATATAGGTGTGTAAGTGGGTCTATGAGTGAATAAGTGGGTGTGTGACTGCCTGTATTTTTTTATTTTTATTTTATTTATAAAGTTTCATATAGCGCGAACATGACCACAGAGGGTATCAGAGTGCTTTACAGTTTATGCAGCAAGACGGGTACAGGCAAACAAACAGAATAAACAAAGCGAAAAGTACATAGTCTTAAAATGTCTGACATTCTCGTGAGCCAATCAACTGGGCCACAAATCAAAGGCTAGGGCCCCAGAATCAAATGGGGACGCCAGACTGAGGCAGAAATGTCTTCATCAAGAGCCCTTTGGCTTTGGTTTTGAAGAGGACAGTGGAAGGGTTCACCCTGAATTCGGGGGGAAGGGAGTTCCAGATCCTCAGAGCCATACCCAAGAAGGCTGGGTTAAAGGTCTTTTTTTCCTTGAATTTTTGTGGTTTGAGTAATAGGGTGCTGGCGATCTGCAGGGTCTTGAACCACATGAGAATTACAGTTTCTGAGAGAGGTACAGCGGGGTCTTGAAATTGATTGCTTTGTGTGCGATGCACGCAATTTTTAACTGTACCCGAGCTTAATATGGAAGCCAATTCAGGGGCCGCAAGTTCAGAGAGATGTGGTTGTATTTTTTTTTTGCCAGTTACAAGCCTAGCAGCAGAATTGAGTGCCACCCTAAGAGGAGCCGTTTTCGTTCTGGGCAAGCCGTGAAGCGTTGCGCTGCCATAGTCCAGCTTTGCGATCACTAATGCTTGCACTGCCACCTTTAGGTCATGAGCAGGGAGAAAGGGTTTGAGCTTCCTTAGGATGCTGAGTTGGAAGTTCCCTCATTTGGGTAAGGAAGTGTGAGAGAGTTTGTATGGGAGAGTATGTGGTTGTCTCGGTGACTGCTTAGTTCACTGAGAACGTGTTAGCATATGTATGAGTAAGTGAGTGGGTATCTGAGTAAATGTATCAGTGAGTGTGTGAGTAACTGTATAGGTGACTGATTCAGTGTGTGAGTGACTGTTTGGATGTATGAGTGGGTGTGTAAGTGTCTGTACATCTGTATGACTGGCAGCCACAGCTCATGCAGGTGAGAGTGGTGGGGCCAGGTGAGGGGGATTACGACAGATGATGAAGAGGGAAAATTGATCTTCCCTCCTCCTTGTCCATCGAAATCCCCCTTCACTCCTAGAACCACTATGTAAATATGTGGATGTCTTTTTAAAAACACTCGCAGAAGCCACCCCGACTTACCTCAGAGACACAATGCAAGTCATCAATCTCATAGATCAAACACCTTTTGACAAAAATAACCAAATTCTGGTTACGATGGACATTGTCTCGCTATACACCAGCATCCCCCAGAGACCAGCATTAGAGTGTATCAAAAGAGTCCTTGATAGACGGGAACAACCAGCTGGAGTTCCAACAGAATTCATAGTGGATCTACTAGAAATTGCGATGACAAAAAATTTCTTCATGTTTCAGAACAAATTCTACATCCAAAGCAAAGGAGTTGCTATGGGCGCTGCGTTCGCTCCGGACCTGGCTATCCTGTATATGTCGGAATACGAACATCACTGTATCCTGACACAAGAGAACCCATACCGTGACATGATTTCCACCTGGCATCGGTATATAGATGACGTCCTCATGACATGGACAGGTGACGAAGACGCCCCGGAACACTTTTATGGAATGGCTGAACAATCAATCGGATGATATAAAATTCACAATGAACATGAGTAAAGAATCCATCGACTTCCTTGATATTAGTATAAAAGCAGATGAAGGCCACCTTTACACCACCCTCTTTAGGAAACCCTCTGAAAGAAATTCCCTTTTGAGATACACGAGCCATCATACGAGGGGACTAAGGGACAACTTACCCTTCGGCCAATTTCTCCGTATACGGAGAAACTGCTCCCTTAAGGAGGACTTCTTCAAGGAATCTGAAGACCTGATCAATCGCCTAGTAGACAGGGGATACCCAAAGCGCCTTGTAAAAAGATCACGTAAACGGGCCAGGTTCCAAGACAGACCAACTCTGTTGATACCCAAAACGCGCACTACTTCTCAAGAACGCATGATTTGCGTAACAACATTCTGCAGCAAAAGCAATGAAATACGCAAAATAGTCAACAAACATTGGGGTTTGATTGTGGACACTCTTGAGAGCCCGGATCCACCGATGCATGCCTTCAAAAAGGCAAAAAGTGTAAGGGACCATGTGGTACGATCAATGCTGGACATTCCACGGGCACCTACTATTCAACGATTATGGAACCTACCCGAGGTGGTGGGCCACTTTAAATGTACGACATGTAAAGCATGCCCCACATGCTGGGAAACTAAGCAAATAGTGCACAACAACCTCACTATAGACTTGAAATCCTTCACAAATTGCAACACGAGCGGTGTTATCTACGCTATCCTGTGCCCATGCGATTTGATGTATGTTGGACAGACAAAGCAAAAAATAAAAAATCGGATATTTCAACACTGCAGCAGAATCCGCAACTCCACGGCGGGAGCCCCCCTAGTGGAACATTTTAAAGAACAAAACCTCACCCTAGAGTCCATCAGATGGTTGGTACTTGAAAAGATTTCACTGGGACCACGCGGAGGCAATTTGAATACCATTTTAAATATCAGAGAATGCAAATGGATGTATCTATTTAAAACAATCACCCTTGGGCTCAATGAACTAGATGCCTATTTTGCCCAAATGGCTGGTATAAACCCAGAATGAACGTCCAGCAAAAAAACCCTTGAACCTGATCCTTCATAGTATAGGACAATCACATGTATCCCCAGGTTACTAGGTCCTTCCGATTCGCATTGGAAGCTATTGCTTGATAGAGGGCAATAATATTATAAGATAGCCACAGTTCCATGCTGCTTGTTGTTCTTACATATAATTATGATATACAGGTTGCGCTACAACACATTTGTGTACTGTGAAACTCGTACGTGTACTGTACAAGAACACTACTAGATGACCACATTCTCATGTCCTCCCTACACACAGTTATGATATGTATGTTACGCGATTAAGATAAAATTGTACATGTATTGTACCCTTGTAAACCAGTATGAGTTCAGAACTATCTACAAATGTGGCACACGAATGTTTTAACACACTTCCTCAACCTTCAGATACATTCGTACGTGTATTGTACTTTTGTAAACCATTATCAGTTTAGAACCATCTACAAATGAGGCACACAAATGTTTTGATACACTCCCTCAACCTTCGGGAAGCAATCGACCTTTTACCAGACGCCCCCTTGCTCACGCTTCGCGCGGTGAATCAGCAGGCCCACTGAGGTCCAACGAGATTGGCCCGTCACTGACGAGCCCATTTTTAACTAGCACCCAGCGGCTGCACCGCGAGCATCGACAGATGCACCGAGGCAGCCAAGAGCATTGACGGCCACAATCACGCTGAAGTAAGTGACCGCACTAACATTGTGGATCATGTACAGTACCCTTATGTAACATCCGCTACGAGTGTTTTACCAACCCCGAGTCCCGCTCTTTAATCTCACATGGCGTTCCTGTTTAACTTTTTCTTAAACTCGCGCATTCAATGTTTTCCATACGATTCTTGACCTTTCTGACAACTTGACAAGTGCACTTGTAACTGAAGGGACTCCCATGCACCTTTTAGTTTTAGTTTTAGTTTTGTCTAAGCTAAAGAATGTCTCTTCAAGCACTACGTGTCAAACGCGCTCCCTCTCCACCGCCCAAAATAATTTTGCCACAATTAGCCCGCATAGATTACTCTGGATGAACTGTTCTCACAGCCTCAGTCCCTCTGACTATCTAACGGTGGCTTTTTGTTAACTTTCCCAGTACAGCGCGTTGAATCATTTGAAATACCAGGACTGTACCCTGACACGATGCTCAGACGTCAGTAAGGAACAGAGTCCAAGTAAGTTCTCCCCACTCCATATTAATTATTTTTTTCCGGCAGCCCGGCCAAACAGCACATTGAGACCTATTCTCTACCTATTATGTATTAACAGAATAACAAGGAGCCCGCCCAGGCCCACATCAAGACGGCACAGATGAGGACCATCTATTGATGTATGTAACTCATTCTAACCAGTTTGATCACCACTGAGTTTGCTCACCACTTTCAATTTAACTATAGACTCCGCATTATTCTTGTAGGCTCTCCATATCACTGTCCTGATGAAGACCCCAACATGAGGCAATATTACCCTTCTAGCGTACTTTGGGGGTCGAAACGTAGACTACGCCATCTGAACACACCATAGGACACAAAGGAATATATTAATTTGACCTATGTGTGATGCAATCCCGGAACCTTTTGTACATTTTGACTGTAAAGGCGTGTTTTGATTTTAACGTGATGTCTTTAAAAAGTCACACCACCTTTACCCGGTCCCTCACAACCTTCGCACTTCCCCTCCCCTTCTCACTGAGAGCACTCTGAATGTAATGGCTTTACAATTGCATTTAAGTACTGTTTTTTGAAATATTAGATATACAACAGGCTGATTAACGTACGCAAATACCAATATTGCGCATTTACCAATATTGCACAAATAAATGCAATTTCTTTCTTCTTGATTCTTTTTGATAAATATGTGCAAATCTATGGCAAATGTTTATGTGGTGAATGTCTGTTTGATTTGATACAGACTTATTACAGTATACTAGTCACATTGCAACTCGGACCACTTCTTCTTTGTACTGTCATATGGACCCAGGTCCTTGAGTTCTAAGGGCCCACCCCTTTATTACTCATATCCACCACTCTTACCTGCATGGACTGCAGCTGATGACTGGCTGTCTGAGTGGCTGTATTAGTGAGTGAGTAGGTACAGTAGTGCTGTAAATGTGAGTTATTGGTTACGCGGGAGGCTGCTTGGGTACGTTAATGTCTGAGTGGCTTTATGGATCAGTGAATAGGTGGGTGAGTGGTTGTATGGGTGTGTGAATGGGTACGTCAGTGGTTGTGTGGGAGTTTGTTTATGAGATTTTGTGTGGGGCAGTGGCGGCTCACAGAGGGAGTGCTGCGGGCGGTGGGTCAGGATAGGGGCAGGGTGAGGAAGTAATGGAGTCAGACATATGACAGCCAGGAGTAAAGTAAGTAAATAAATAAATAAAACTAATTGTCTTCCGCTCGGTGCATCGCTGAAATATCATATAGCGGGGGGCCCCAGCAGCCTAGGGGACCCCCACCTCCGCGGGGCTTGTTTAATAAGATGTGGGCCCCCCAAGCCCTGGGGACCGCCACCTCTCCAGGGTTTATTTAATAATATGCTCGAGCCTCGCGGCCCCCCAAGCCCCGGGGACCGCCACCTCCCTGGGGCTTAAATTAAAAAAATTAAAGTGTGGGGGGCTCCTGGCCCCCACACTGCCCCGGGGACCACCCCCTCCTTGGGACACTGATTATTTAAATGCGGGGTCCATTGTCGACCTCTGGGCCCCGAAAACCACATCCTCCCCATGGCTTTGTATACGTTGGGAGGGGGGCTGCGCTGCCCCCCCTGGAGCCCTTGATGGCTCTGGGGATTGCCACCCCCCAGGGCCGGCTCCTGCAATGTACCAGGGTGCCAATCACCATGACATTACTGTTTGCACCCGCCCTGCCATAGTAAACACTGCTTTGCTTTGTTGCAGCGAGAGCAGGAAACCTGCTCTCGCTTCAACAGAGCAAAGCAGATTTCTTTTGGGCAAAGGGACCTGCATGTCAGCAGCTCCCCTTGCCCAAAAGCAATGCTGGCTCCCGCAGGAGGCGGGGGGCCGGCGGGGACCATGGGGGCATTGGGGTTCCCCAACGGTCCCCAACTTTAGAGCTGGCCCCGGGGCTCCCCTTCCCTATATTTAAAAAAAAAGAGGCCGTGCCCCGGGGGATGGGTTCCCAGGGGCCGAAATCGGCCTCGGGAGGGGGGCCGCGCAGCCCCCTTCCCGTTTAAAAAAAATAAAAAAGTGTCAGGCCCTGGGGATGGGGTACCCCTGGCCCAAAAATACTAAAAGAAGGGGGGCCACACAGCACTCCTTCTAAAAATATATATTAAAAAAAGCTGGCATCTTGCTGGAGACCCCTCCCCCTCCCTTCACCACTCTGCAAACGCGCGTCCTGGCACTTTCTAAGTTAGAGAATTAAGTTCCCTTGAATACTGAGGGTCCCTGGGGGCCAACTAGCCCACCAGGCACCTCCAGTAAGCATCACACAGCTGGATTGCAGAGAGGTGATCTGAGGCCATGCCCCTTTTTACGTGCCTCTTGGCACACTGCTGGTGGGGCGGTGAGGTCCTCTTGTGTCCTGAGGATCCCAGGACACAAGTGGGCTTCATCCCCCGAGCAGCAGTGAGCCAGGAGCCGCGTTTGCAGAGCAGTGAAAAAAGGGGACGCGGACTCGGACCTCTATCAGCAATCCAGCTCTGTGGGGCTTACTCGAGGTAACCTGGTGGGCTAGTTGGCCTCCAGGGACCCTCATGAGGAAAGGATTGCTTCATCTCCCAACCAAGAGCGTGCCAGGAGGCGCGTTTGCAGAGTGGTGGAGAAAGGGGGCATGGCCTGTGTCTACCTCTTAACAATCCCACTGCGTGGGGTTTACTGGAGGTAAGAGGTAGGCTAGTTGGCCCCTAAAGACCCCCAGTAGTGAAGGGGATTTCAATCCCCATTCAAGAGCGCACAAGGGAGCGTGTTCACAGAGTGGTGGGCAAGGGGGTGTGGCCTGGTATGAGAACTTAGCAATCCTGCTATGTGGTACTTACTGGAGGTAACAGGAGGGGTAGTTGGCCTCCAGGGATGCCCTTGGGGGCGAACTACCACTCTTGTTATCTCCATTAAGTCCCTCACAGTAGGATTGCTGAGACGTCTTCAGATGCCACGCCCCCTTTCTCTACCTCTCTGCAGACGTGCCGCCTGGCAGACTATGGGATGGG
This sequence comes from Lissotriton vulgaris, assembly GCF_964263255.1. Classification (NCBI taxonomy): domain Eukaryota; kingdom Metazoa; phylum Chordata; class Amphibia; order Caudata; family Salamandridae; genus Lissotriton; species Lissotriton vulgaris. Next base: position 1,331,772,627 of record NC_141687.1, read on the forward strand.
GGATAAAGTCCACTTTACTCCTGAGGCACTTTGGGGGCCAAGAAGCCCTCCTGGTACCTCCTGTAAGTCATATGCAGCGGAATTCCTGAGTGCTGATCGGAGGCCCAGCACCCTTTCTCAACCACTCTGCAAACATGACTACTAGTTTGTACTTTTTTTCTTTCTTTCTGCACCTGTCTTGCTTCGACCTGTACCCCTCTTGCCTCTCTCTCCACCCCTCGTCCCTCTTTCTGCACTTCTCTTGCTTCTTTCTGCACTTATCTTGCTTCTGTCTGCACCTCACTTGCCTTTTTCTGCACCTATATTGCCTCTTTCTGCAGTTCTCTTGCCTCCTTCTGCATTTCACTTGCCTCTTTCTATAACTCTCTTGCCTCTCTCTGCACCTCTCTTGCCTCTTTCTGCACCTCACTCGCTTCTTTCTGCACCCCCTTTGCCTGTTTCTGCAACCCTTTTACCTCCTTCTACAACTCTCTTGCCTCTTTCTACACCTCTCTTCCCTCTTTCGGCACCACTCTTACCTCTTTCTGTACCTGTGTTCCTTTTTTCTTCAACTGTCTTGTCTTGCTTCTTTCTGCAGTTCTCTTCCTCTTTCTGTATCCCTCCTTCCTCTTTCTGTACCCCTCTTGTCTCTTTCTGCACCTCTCCTATTCCTTTCTGCACCCCTTGCCTCTTTTTCCACCTCTGTTGGTTCTTTCTGCAACTCTTTTGCTTCGTTCTACACTTTACTTGCCTCTTTCTGTACCCCTCTTGCCTCTTTCTGCACCCCTGTTGGTTCTTTCTGCTCTGCTCTGGCTTCTTCCTGCATCTCTGTTCCAAATTTCTGCATCCCTCTTGCCTTTTTCTGTACCCCTCTTCCCTCTTTCTGCACATCGTTCCTCAGTCTGCCCACCTGTTCCCTCTTTCTGCACCTCTTTTGCCTATTTCTGCAACTCTCTTGATTCTTTCTGCAGTTCTCTTGCTTCCTCCTGTACGTCACTTGCCTCTTTTTGTACCTCTGTTGGTTTGTTTAGACTGCTCTTGCTTCTTTCTGTATCTCTCTTGCAAATTTCTGTATCCCTCTTGCCTCTGCACCCCTTTTACCTGTTTCTGTACCTCTCTTGCCACTATCTGCACCTCGGTTCCCTCTTTCTGTACCTCTTTTGCCTGTTTCTGCAACTCTCTTACCTTTTTTCTGCAGTTCTTTTGCCTCTTTCTGCATCTCTGTTGCTTCTTTCTGCACTTCTCTTGCTTTTTTATGTACCCCTGTTGCTTCATTCTGCACTTTCCATGCTTCTTTCTGCATCTGTCTTGCTTGTTTCTGCACCCACGATGTCTCATTGGTTCCAGTGAATGTGAACACAACTTCCTAATAATTGGGAGTTGGGGACTAAAAGGGGGAACTGCTCCAGGATTTCCTGGAGTCTATTAGATTTGTGGAAATAAGCTTACTTTAAGCTGCCTGATCATTTGTATAGGGGTTGCTATTTTGGAATAGTATTCCCAAAGGTATATCATTTAAAAAGAATCACTGGAAGCAATAAAGAAAATAATGGACTAACACGAAAGAAAAGAGCTAGTTTTTCAGAAATTTTAGGAGATATTTTCAGTGCATTGATACCTTCAGTGGGAGTAATTCTGAATACACAAAGAATTTGTAAATTGTCTTCAGTGCTTGATCTCTTATCGACTGACACTCCCGTAGGATTTTTATTGATCAATACCGAACTAGTTGCGCTATGGTTTTGCAAAATCGACTTGCTCTTGACATATTATTGGCAAAAGAGGGCGTAGTCTGTAGAAATGTTGAAGGCGCAACATTGTTGCACCTACATACTTAACAAAAGTATTGAAATTTGGAAATATGTTAGGAATATTACAAATTTGGAAGAAGAATTGAACCCACTGAAGGTTGATAGTGCCTGGAAAAGGCTAACTGGCGGTATCAAGGTATCACTGCAAAACTCCAGAAAAAACTCCAACGCATCCAGAACGCATCAGCCAGACTCATACTAGACATCCCACGTAAAGACCACATCTCTAATCACCTGAAAAACCTCCACTGGCTCCCCGTCAATAAGAGGATTACTTTCCGCCTCCTAACCCACGCACACAAAGCACTTTACGGACTTGGACCCGAATGCCTCAACACACGACTTTCCTTCTACACCCCCTCCCGCCAACTATGATCCTCCAACCAAGCGCTTGCTACCATACCTCGCATCAATAAAACCACCATGGGAGGTAGATCCTTCTCCTACCTCGCAGCTAAAACCTGGAACTCACTCCCCACTCACCTTCGTCTCACTCAGAACCACCTAGCATTCAGAAAGCAACTTAAAACTTGGATATTCGACAAGTAATTCCCCACCCTTCTTCAAGCGCCTTGAGACCCTCCGGGTATGTAGCGCGCTATATAAATCCTTGACTTGACTTGACTTGACTCTTCTGTAGGTAGTTGGTTTTAAGTGTGGGAAGAAATATTGTAGGTCGAAAACTGATGCCAATAATGGGAATAACACTATTGGTATTAATGATACTGATTTGGTGCAAATGCTGCAGACACAGAAAATGGTACACAGTGAATGAAAAGGAACTTTGATGAAATTCAACTTGAAGAACTGAAAGGGGACTGTAGGCTGTCCGAGTGTCGGATATAAAAAAAAAAAGAACGGGGTCGTGTTTTCCTTTTAGACTCTTTGTAAAATACCTTTTATTTTCGGGACTTTGGTCTATTTTGCAAGAGAAGCTTCCTATAGGTAAGAAAATAAAAAGAAAACAAAACAAATGATAATGAGAGTCGGGTGTTGTCGTCAGGGCAGGGCGTCTACTTCTGGGTCTTGACCTTTGGGACTTGCTGCTCTTTTTGTAGTTCTCCCCGTAAGGCTCCATGGAAGGGCAGAGGGCAGAAAAGAAGAGGGACCGGGGTTAATCACACCTGTCTTTCTCACTAATGGTTACCGTGTGCTACCATCACCACGTAGTGAAAAGGGTAGAAAAACAAGGGGGTTCAAAGTAATAGGACAGGGTGTGCGAGAAGGGAGGCCTGCAATATCTGTGCTTTGTGCGAGTTACCCCTTTTCACCCCACCAACCCACCAGAACGCGCCCCTTAATGGCACTTGCCTTGGGCCAATATCCATCAACAGGGCCGTGGCGTCCAGACCCGGGGCGTCCTCTCCCCTCCTTGGGCCGCCGGGTATGCGTGTTTTGTGTGCTCTTGGGTGGTTCTCCTCCACGCTCCACTCCCTCCGCGACTCGTCCCTTGCTGGTTCCTCCGGAAGCTGGTCTCCTCCTCTGCTTGGCTCCTCCGGCAGCTGGGCTCCTCCACCGCTTGGCTCCTCCGACAGCTGGGCTCCTCCACCGCTTGGCTCCTCCAACAGCTGGGCTCCTCCACCGCTTGGCTCCTCGTTTCCTCCTGACCACAAAGTCACGACTTCATGACTGTGCCGTGCCTCCTTTGTTCGGGCTGTGTTTTTATTGTCCTTCTTCTGTTTCTGCGCAACAACATCATCACCCAGAGCTGGACTGCTGGCGGCTTCCGGTCTGGTTAGGGAGTCCTCACCCGTTTTCCTCCACTTCCGGTTGGCGGCTTCGGTGGCTTCCCGGTCTTTCTCACAGGGATATATACAAAAGAATGAAAGATTTTCAAAAGAAAAAGGAAAAAGGAAATACTAAAGTAATAGAAGAAATAGAAATGGGAAACTGCTAAAGTTGGCATCTGGTTCAGTAATTAGTGATGGAATAAAATGCCATCAAAGAGGGTATTGATGGAGCAAGGTTTCATACGTAACAACATTTGCTTGGATTCAATTCTCTTGAAATAACATGTAATAAAGTAACCAACATGTTTTATGAATGCTAATAAAGCACAACACAACATTTTTGTATCTAGGGGAAGCTTACCTATGTCCTTTACTAACGAATACATTTGTGTGTATTAAAATGGCTGCTGAAAACCCGGGAACTCTTCTGCGCATGCGTCAACTGCATCTACGTAGTGTGACGTCTTTTGCTTTTGGTGGGAATTCTTTGCAGCTGCGCAGTATTACCAAAAATGGCCGCTTCATATATCACATGCTAATGCATGTGCTTTTGCTTGAATTAAACCTCGTGTGATTTGCTTAACTGCTAATGCAATAGATAAAATAAAGTCATGGGATTAGAGTAGGAATAAGTGGTATACAGTGCATTAATTTATTTTCGTACTATAACGTGTCCTTTTGTTTACTTTATTATCAGTTTAAATTTGGGCCTGAAGAGTGTCTGATTATCCATCTTGGATTTTCTGCGCGTGCGCACTTGAACTCTGAAAACCTTGAAGTCATGGCATTGAAAGACTGCCAAGTCCCATCTTACCAGCCATGCGCCTGAGAAACTCACCTCTTGACCCGAAAAGAGGAAGACAATCTGAATAAAATTGTTATACATTGTATATTAAATAATGTGAATGTTGCTGGGAGGATTAAAAGCATGGGAAATAAAATGATGGGTGGGAACATAGAACAATTAAGTCAACAAAGATGATTTCCTACTAGTATGGTGTGATGACCTCTCCACGTCCCACTGTCCAAACAAATGGAGGGAATACACAAATATTGAAACATTGGGTGGTGGCACATACCCTGGAAATTGGTATAACTAAGGTAGGCTTAGTCAGTTCGATTGTCCGACTTATCACAGACCTGTCACTGACCCAATGTATGCTGAAGGAGAATCGAGAGCAGAGGGCTGGTTGAGCACTCTGACAGAAGAATCGGGAATTGCTAAGGGAAGAAGAATCAATACCCCCAGTCGGGGTCCGAGAGTAGCATCAGAGAGGGGTGTAACGCTGGCGTTGCACTTAGAAGAGGTTACCTGTCCTGTCCTGCACCTGTCCTGACCTGCTGGCTCCTGTCTAGTCGGGAACCCTTTCTTTCCAGCCCTTGGCCAGGGTCGGTCTTCGTACCATTCTAAGTAACATTTCATCTATGTGGTATGTCCTTCTACTGTTTTCCTTCTTCACCCTTCCCAGGTACCAATGTCTAGAATTTTAACTAAGTCTCCAAAGATTTTACTTTGATCATTATTCTTATTCTTGAGAAACTGTTGAATAGTATGTACTGGTATTTGACTCACAAAATATTGCATAGATAAATGTTTTAAAACGTTCCAGAGTCTGTGGTCATTTCCATGAAAATAAAAATAAATTGTTTTAGATATACCTATTATCCGAACTTCCTGATCCAAATTCCCTCATTAATTGCAGTGACAAGAAATTGGTAAGTTATCGTTTACATGTAAATGTGGTTATAAGGTAAAATAATTCCTGATTGGCAGCAGCAAGAAATAGATTACCGGATTTTTGTGTGTATGTTTATGGGCCCAGGTGAGTATGTTGTGATATGAGTAAACTAAGCTGGTAATCCCACGGCATCAGTGCATCCCACGTATCTAGAGGTGGCGCCACCCTAGTGTCAAGGGGAGGGACCTACACATCGCTACTTTGGTAGTGGCCCATTTAAGGAGATCTTTTAACCAAAGGGATAATGACGGTGCTGCAGCCGATTTCCAAGCCATAGCTATGCGGTGCTCCAAGAGCATGAATGCTCAGTCAAGGAAACCACAATGTATTTATTTTTATGTGTCTGCAGGAGCAGGGCCAGTATGCAGTGTAACTGGTCGCACTGCAAAGTGAGGTCCATAAATTCAGTCAATGCCTAAATATCCTACCCCCACAACCGAGCAATAGTTGGGTGAGCCAGACCATATGATAAAGTCTGCCTCATCATTTGGGGAGAGAGGACATGTTGGGGTACTCCCAGAAAAATACTTTGTAGGTGGAGCAGAGTCAAGGCATCTTAATTTTCATCAAGTGTAACTACTAATGAGCTAGGCCTACTTTTCTCCTTTTGATGATCCAATGCCAATACATTTGGTGGGTTAATTACATTTTTGGAGTACACTTTTTCAAAGTGGGACACCCAGACCTGTGGCTGGAGAAAAGACAGTTAATGCATGTCGTCTGCCATCGTCCAGAATGTGCCAGAGTGCTTTGTGATTCCTGAATAGACAGCTGTGGTTAAGTCCTGCCACATCTCCCTGTCCCACTTAGTCTCTGCCTCCTCTTGGGGTATTTTATCATTCTTCCTTGCTCTTTTTATTTCATTGCCATGTTTTTAATCAATTTAAGGAGTATGAGTTTCGCCTCCCTACAATTCTTGTTAGGCCAATTTTTACTCCCAACTTGCCTGCTATCTTTATTAGCTTTGCCAATAATTAGAGTTCTAAGATCGTGAAACAGCTCCTCATGGATGGCTATTATTGTGCTGTAAAAAATGTAGCCACTATCTTTGCATAAGGTCAAGGCGTGAAATGCCTTTGCAATCTTGCCCTGAATTAAGGAAGTTATATCCCGGTGGTGTTTTATTTGAGCATGGGTTTATTATTTGACAAGCTGATAATGCCTCACTGGGAAGGGGTAGGAACGTTAGGTGTAAGTGTAGAGCGACCATGCAGTATCAGATGCAGGCCAGAACGATCGCTTTCTAAGCGTTCTATGATCATCATGAAAAAATGTAGATAATACGATTATGTGTATGTTTATCAGCTAGATCTGAAAGTGATTGGCCATAGCGTGCCCTAAAGCATAAATTGACAGTTATCCCCATTAGTTGGATAGATTGCTTGGACCATTTTTTGATCTGTGGCACGTCAAGTATTGGAATTCAACATTTTCATCCCCTCTCCTGTAATAGTATACTCTGAGTTGTGCTGGGGTTCGAATGTTATATTTAAGTCCCCTGTGACTATCTTTTAAAAAAAAAAAATGTTTATTGATTTTATTTCAGCAAACAGTCAGACATTATACAGAAAATACAAGAAACTTATCTTTGTACAAAACACAGAGCACAGCACGAGAAAATAGACACTAAATGGAAGGGAGAAAAACCTACAAAATATACAATAAATTAATTCATTTGACAGCTTATAGCTTATATAAGCTGGAAAATCAATAAATTATATCCAATTCTGAATTGGTGCCCAGATTTTTAGCCCGAATCTCTTCTTTACAACACTCTTAGATCTATAAATGGCCATTTGGAGTTGATATATAGATAACATTTTGACTTGCCATTGGCTAAAAACAGGAGATTCAGGATCAAGCCAGTGAGAGGTGATACAGAAACGGAAAGCTGCCATACAAATAAATAAAAAAACTTCTTCAGCTAATGTCCTAGTTCCTATTTGATTGGTTTCCAAACCGAGAATGACCATTTCCATGTTCAATTTGACAGAAATCCCCAAACTATTATTAATAAAAAATTCGATATCCGCAATAAATTGAGAAAGTTTAGGACATTTAAAAAACATGTGACTAGAATCGGCAGCTATTTCATCACATCTGTTACATTTATCACTGTGACTCCCTTTCCATTTTGCCAACTTCGCAGGTGAGTAATACAAATCATAAATAGCCATGAAGTGTTGGCTTTGCAATGAGCCATTAAACAGCACTCTGGTTGATAGATGAATTGATCTTGCTATATCAACCTTAGCAATTCCAAATTTTCTTTGCCATTTAATTTCAGTTAGCTTAAGATCATCATCCATTTGATGCGCTACCAGCTGATATATTAAACCAGTTCTCACCCCCCTCCTGATTGCTTCCAGAACATCATTTTTATTCATGCAGATATTATCGAGTAGACTTTTTGTTTCTAGAAAGTTACGAAGCTGAAGGTATTTAAAAAAATCATGTCTTGACAAATTATATTTAGCTTGTAGACTGGAAAAAGAACAGAGTTGAGTACCGTTATAAAGATTTCCCAGAGTACGAACACCTGCAGCATACCACCTTTTCATGACTTGATCATTAAAAATCTTGGGGAGTGCCCTACATTTCAAAACTGGAGTATAATAATTAATATCTTTAAGATTAATAATTTTCTTTTTAAACGGCCTCCAGATTATGGCAGCAGCTGCTATAACTTTAAACTTTGTCTTTTTGTAATAACGAATTTCCAAAATTTTAACTAAAGATTGAGGAACTTCCTCACCCAATAATATTTCATAAATTGACAGGTATATCGCTTGATCAATAGTAATCTCAGGAAATATTAGTATGCCCATATGTTTTAATAAAATAAGCCAATAATACAATCGAAAATTAGGGACCCCCCAGCCATCTTTCATCCTTGGGAGCGAACATCGATTTATAGCACGTCTAGTCCGATGGTAACTCCATAAAAATCTAGATGCCATTCTATCCATTTGGGAAAAATAAAATGTCGAAAACAATAAAGGAATTGTGCGAAATAAATATAAACATTTTGGGAAAATTAACAACTTCAAAATATTAGCCCTGCCATAAAGGGTGTAGGTTATTGAGCCTTTCCAACGTGGCATTTGAAGATTTTATTACAGGTTCAATATTTAAGCGAACAATATCCTCGACTTTAGGGGATATTGTGATTCCCAAATATTGAGCCTCAGATACGAACACCATATCTTTAGGGCGGCCATTTTCAGAATGACTTATCTGCGTTTTTGCTATATTTAACTTGTAGCCTGATAGCTCCCCAAACTCTTCTGCCAGAGATATTATCTTTGGTAAGGCACTTTTAATGTCTGACGTAGTAATAGCGACATCATCCGCGTAAGCAAATATTTTAAAATTGTTTCCTCTAATCGTTACTGGGATAATTCCTTCCTCAGTTGCCAGTCTACGGAGATAGGGCTCCAAATACATAGCAAACAACAAGGGGGAGCAGGGGCAACCCTGCCTAGTCCCCCTTGTTATCCCGAAAAATTCAGAAACTTTATCAGTAATTCTAATGGCAGCTTTAGGTTGATGATAGAGTGCCCTAATATCATTCAAGAGTTCATCAGGGAGTCCCATCCAGGTCATAACAGCCCATAGGAACCTCCATGTGACCCTGTCGAACGCTTTTTCGGCGTCCAACAGGGCCACTGCTACGGGGGATTCAGATACTTGCGCCCAGTCTAATAGAGCTATTATCTTTTTGATATGATCCGTGGTATCTCTTTTCGCAACAAATTCATGCTGCCTTCTGGATACAAGAAACGGCATCAAATTATTTAGTCTATTAGCTAAAATTTTAGATTTTTTTTGCTATCAGCGGATATTAGAGATATGGGACTATAAGACCCCATTTCTTCACTAGGCTTCCCTTTCTTTTTAAAAATGACAATAGTGGCTAGCGACCATGACTCTGGAGGAGTGCCATAAAATGCCAGCTGGAACAGTTTTATGAGTTCTAGTTTTAGCACTCCCCTAAATTTTTGATAAAATTCTAATGGTATACTATCTGGCCCTGCTGCTTTACCAAGTGCCAGTCCCATTATTGCTGCTTCAATTTCTTCCCATGATATTGTAGCAATGAGAGGTTCCCTCTGATCTTCCGTTAGCCGGGTTACCCCTACGTCCTCCAGATATTGAGATATAATCTAGATTCTATATCATCTTTATTTTTAGATTGACAGTATAGAGATTGATAAAACTCACTAAAGGCAGACAATATATCCTTCTTGGATACTTTGACATTTCCACTGAGATCTCGAATTTTAAGGATTTCATTTGATGTTGTTTTTTGGCGCAATCTTTGAGCCAAGATTTTACCTGTTTGCTCACTTAGCTCATAGCTTTCGGTTCTGTGTTGTCTATATTACAGAATCACTCGCTCGACATTATGGGAGTACACCATGCTGCGTTTGATAGAGAGATCCGTTTGGGATTCTTGAATATGGTTGTTGGATTTAATGCTTTCAGCTAGTTTTCTTTCTGCCCGCAAGACCGTATCACAGTATTTCTTAAATTTATCCCGTTTACTTTTACCTTGAAAGTTCGAATACTTTAAGGTTTCTCCCCTTACTATTGATTTAAATGTATCCCACACCACTGGAATAGATGCACTATCATGGTTTATATCAAAAAATTCCTGTATAATTTTGGTCATATATTGAATATATTAATCGTCAGATAATAGACTCCTCTGAAATGTCCAAGTTGTTTTAGGCCTTTCCCGAGCTGATGGTAGACTAACGTACATTACTAAAGGATTGTGATCCGATAGTAATCTTGGGGGAATTTCCATCTTTACTTTATCAAAAAAAATTGGGATACATAGAAATAGTCAAGGCGAACATGCTTCCGATGTGGGGCAGAGAAAAAACTATAGCCAGGGTCTTTATTATACATAGAAAACCAAACATCCATAAGACAATTATCCGTCAGTAAATTCTTCAGGGCTCTGAAAGTTCGGGGTTTGAGACCCGTATATTTATTATGCTGATATCAAAATTAGCTTCTAAATGGATGTTTAGATCCCCACAAAAAATAATAGGAGAAATACAAGCAGATAGCTCCTGATTTAAAGAATTAAATAACTCAGCGTCGTCCAAATTGGGGCCATAAACAGTATATATTACAAATTTCTGTTGATATAGTAACAGTTCTGCAGAAGCCCACCTTCCCCATTTATCCGCAATTGTTTTAATACAAGATCCCAACTTATGTCACATGAAGATCGCAACGGCCCGCTTAATTCCCGTCTGTTTAGAGCAGACCAATAAATCTAGTTCTAAGTTATTAAGGAATCCCCTTTTCTCCCATGCAACATGAGTCTCTTGCAGACAAAGAATATCTATTCGGAGTAGTTTTATCATTTTGGCTAGGGTCCCCCTTTTTTTATTATCATTAAGACCATTAATATTCAGAGAGCATATTTTTATTTTCATTTCCATTCAAAAAAGCAAAAAAGAATCCAGAAAAGAAAAACCTTCGACAACATTAAGCTCCAAACAAATTTCCTTATTATTTCAGGCTTCGCTATCATAGTGCTTCTGTGTCTATAACTGACTGTTGCTGATTTAACACCCCAACCCCACCCTACCCACAACCCCCAGTGACCATCACCACCCAACCGACCCTTCCCCCCCCACCCAAACCCACCTTATGAGGCACAGGGGTAGCCAGTCCCTGGGAGCTCAGGATGCCGCCCCTCCCCCCCCTCCAGGTTCTGAAGGAGAAATCCGAAATTACTTTCGATCTAATCAATCAAGCTACTGTCCAAAAAACAAACAAACATGAGTAGCCAATGAGCAGCCAATTAAAGTTTTTACAATCTCAACAAAGTAACAACGATTATTTATAATGAGGCCAAATAGTCCTTGGCAGCGATTTCCGAAAAGAAAAATGTTGTCTGGCCTCTTACAATAACCTTTAGTTTGGCAGGACTTTGCAGAAATACGCTGGCTCCCTTCTGTTGGAAGCCGGCTATCAGCTGTCTCAGATGCCATCGCTTTGACACAGTCGCCTGACAATAACCAGGTCTGACAAAAAAACTGAAGTCTTTGCCTGAACGTTTCTTATCTGGCCTAGCTAGCTTGAATACCGCTTCCCTTGCCAGAAAATTACTGAATTTAACCAGGATAGCTCTAGGATAAATATCATTTTTCTGCTTATTTCTAAGAGTAAACGGAAAACGATGAGCTCGTTCAATCACCACCGACCAATCCCACATTCCTAATTCCGGAAACGCATCAGAAAAAAGTTCGTAAACAAATTTCCGGACATCAGGACCACCCACATTTTCTGGCACCCCTAAAACTCGCAGGTTGTTTCGGCGAGCTTGATTCTCCAATTCAGTTAGCTTTGCACTGATGTCATCTCATGGATCTTTCACCAGAGAAAGTTCTTTCTTCTGAGCCACAACCTCGTCTTCTAGTATTGAGATCCGGGTCTCAGCTTCTGAGACTCTAGCAGCCATATCAGTACATATTTTAGTGATGCGTCGAGTGGCGTTCTGTACATTCCGACAGGTAGCCTGAGTACGTGCAATCTCGCTTTTTGTGTCGGACCTGTGGGTTAGCAGTGTTTGATATATCATCATTAGTGTGACCTCCAAGTTTGAGACTGCTTTAGAGTCAAATGCCACGAATTGTTCATTCTCTAATTCATTACTTATGTCTCTTACAGATTGCGCATTCCGAGTTGTCTTTTTCTTAACTGTAATGTCTGAGAGAGGTGATGCTTCACCCTCCCCCACTTCTTCCTCTATACTAGTATCATCCGCCGGGTAATCAGCCCAGTCTTTATCCAGGCTTTCCTCCGAAGTCAGATCAGACATTGAATAAAATTGTTCATTAGTATCTTGCATCATATCTTGACAGCGAGCGGCTGGAAGTTCTGGACTCAAATTATCTTCTGCGGCAATACTTAAATTTTCGTTTTCGCTATTGGCTCCTGTTTCGAGTTGAGCTACTGAACTGACAGGGACTACATCTCCCATAATCCCATTCTCTGCAATCTCACATTCAGGTATAGAGTTCGAGTTACTATTCAGCACCAGGTCTGACTCCGGATTAATACCAATTGATTCAGGCACCCCTGATACTATTTGCGCGTTAATATTAACGTGAGTCTGTATACCTGAATCTGCGTTGCTGCCTTTCTCACTTAGCATAACCTGAGGCTCCTGAGGGGTAACTGCCGCTGTTCCCCCAAGCTGTGTGTGAACATTCTTGGCAGATTGCTTCTGAAAAAGTTTGGGTACTGTTTGTACAACACGCTCAGCCCCTTTCTTAGAAGTTTGAGACCTTGAGTTAGCAGCCGACTCACCGGATTTCATATTGCCTGGCGAACCGCTTGTTGAATCTTCTTGCTCATCATCAGCCACAGCGGTTACTTTGTTTCTCCCACTTCGTGTGGAAGGCACTTTTGCGTTTTTGGGAGGCATAGCGACGTTATTCCCACTGGATGCCGGAAATGTTCGGAATATCTTTCCAAGACGAAGCGGGATACGCCAAGCCCGAATGGAGCACTTAAGTGCACGGGCGGAAAGCAAAGCCAGAAACACCATCAAGGGCGGAGCCGCGAGTCCGACACTTCGCCTTCGTTTGATCACACGAATAGCACCACCGTCCACGATAGCCAAACTGCATAAATCCGAGCGGAGAAAAAATGCCTGAAATAACTCCTTCAATCAAGTCAGATTCATTAATTCATTCCTCTGTAGTAAATGCAAAAGTCAGTTTTCGACGTCTGTTCTACTCCTACAGAACGGGAGCGGAGGGGCCGGCAAGCTTACACCGCTAGCGTCGCGGTCGCCATCTTGCCTCTCTTCTTTTCAGTCCCCTGTGACTATCGACGGAACTTATCAGGGTTGTCTTGAAAAAAGGGGCTTGAACAGGGATAATGTTGCAGAAGCCAATTTTTTTACGGTTCTTCAATTATATATATTTAAGATGTATTGCCTCACCCCTGGATTATGGCATTTGAGGGCCAATCATCTTTACATGATTTATAGAAACTGTAACCCATATCATCAAGTCCACCGAAGGCCTATCCCGGCGATTAGAGATATCAGTGACACAATAGCTGGTAAAGCCAGATCTGTGGATTGGATTGATGCACCATGTTTCTTGGAATAAGCAAAAATCTAAAGAATCAATGAATAATCCTCAGTATGGGTCCATCATCTTTGACTGGAGACCTGCTAGATTCCAAAATAATAAATTCCATTCCCCCACTGTTTTGATTACAGGAGAGATTAACAGCCTGATTCATCATTCTCCCGTTTTGCGAGCCCCCTAATAGCGATTCATAGCGAATCGCTATTAAGGACTCGCAAAACGGGATTCATGTAGAAATTAGCAAATTGCTAATCGCAAATAAGGAATAACTCGCCATTCATTCCTATGGGCCAAAAGGCCCATAGGAATGAATGGGGAGTATTCCTTATTTGCGATTAGCAATTAGCTAATCGCAAATAAGATAGCGATTTGAAGGGTGCCAGGGGTGTCCAAAGGACACCCTGTAGCACCCCTCAAATGAAATTTTACACAGGTGTTGCACACACACATGTCCAAAGGACATGTGTGTGTGTGTGTAACATGCAACTCAGAAAAATGCATTTAAAAGCATTTTTCTGAGTTTTCGCAATTTACCACGAGGTCTGACCTCGCGGTAAATTGCGGCCAGAAATTGCGAATTCGCAAAACAAAATTGGATGATGAATTGCATTTAAGGAATCTCAAATAGAGATTCCTTAAATGTAATTCCTCGCAAAATTGCGAGATCGCAATTAGCGATTTTTGCATTTGGGATGATGAATCCCAAATGCAAAAATCGCACTCGCAAAGGGCCAGATTCTCAGAATCTGGCCCTTTGCGAGCCGATTTCGGCTTCATGAATAAGGCTGATTGTTCTTTCTAGACGGTGCTGATCTATTTTTGAAATCCCTCATTTTTTGGCTTATTTTAAACTTGTGCTTGCTACATTTAGATTGTGGCATTTTTCCTCCTTATTACTATAAACCTTTAATGTCTTTTGAATATGCTTGAAAAAATATTCATAATTTAAGAGAATTAGAACTCCATCTAATGTTAGCTGGAGGTGTCTTATATTTCCATATGGTACACAATAGCATTTAGTTTAGATGGGACTTATTTCAAAACCTTGCCTTTATGTCATATTTAACCTTAAATATGTTTCATTGGTCAGCATCACTACCTAAACGCGTTACTATTAAATGGTGTTCCTTATGAGTACAATAAAGATGAAATGAATGCAATCATATCTATTTTTCGCAGATCTCTGCCCTTTTAGTTAGTAATTTAGGGGCATATTTACTTAGAATTCACGCAACATAGTGCAGCAAGGCAGGTTGTTGCCCTCTGTTGTGTGAATGTAGAGAGGGCTGAAAAGCACAATATCAACTAAGATATGGAGGTCTTCATCTCTTCTCCCTGGGCTGGGGTACTTGAGGCTGCCTAGCTTCAATACAGGAACCCTTGCACCATGTTGCAAGTGTGCCTGTGTTATGAGAAGGACTTTTTAGTGCAGGGTGTAGCCCGTGCTCCACCCATATAACCCCTTCTCAACACATGGCAGTGCTAAGAGGCTCTCTCAGCGCCTTGAGACCCTCACAGGTGAGTAGAGTGCTTACAATTCCCTGATTGATTGATTGATTGACTTTTCATTTAAAAATCTACGCAAAGCAACACAAAGTGGCTTTGCATGGCTTAGTAAATACCGAAAATGCAATTATTCGGGCTGAGCCACAAAAGTGAAGCAACCTCAACGCAAAATCATAGCAAATCTGGCCCCTTATGTCCTATTTTCAAAATCTCTGCTTCTCGTGGAACTGGTGACAGAGTCAACCACAATCCACACGTAATGCTATCAGAAAGTTCCCACAGTCGGTCTGTCAATGTGTAGCTTATGTTTGGAGAAACAGAAAACGTTTCCCATTTCTTGACCTTAATTCAAAGATATAAAAATAACTTTTTTCCCAAAATAACATAACCTCAAAGCAAAGTCTGTGGTATCAGACAGGGACGTTTCCTAAGAGCCTATTTGGCTTGATATCTTGAACTAATTGGCATGACTAATGAATGTTAGCATGTGTGCCCTAAAATGCACAGCCTCTATAGCAAAGAGCAACACAAGTCCTATGCCAAACACTCTCAAGTGTTTAATGTAGAAACAGCGAGAAGAAGCACAGCTAATAACAAAGAGACTTTTGTCATTTCAAATGAACAGAGCTCTTACCCAAAATCAGCTCGCTGGAGCATGTAATGCGAATGTTCATGCATAATATTTTATATACCTTTTCCCCTCTATACAAGTCTAAGGGGTGTAAATAAAGGACAGAAACTAGTTACTTTCAGAAAACTCATCTAACAAGCACGTAACAGGATCTTTTCACAAAGAAAATGTGAGACGTCCCTAATGCAGAGATACAAGATGGGCTCCGTGCTGGCTTCATTAATTTCTTAAAATGGTGCTTTTGGTTGCAAATGTCTAAAGGGACGCTACAATTTGCTAAATAGGCATCTGCTCGCTTGTAGACTTTAAAGAGGCAGGGTTCAGGGCTGGATGATGGGTCAGGCTAATGTGAGAAGCGAATAACAATAAGATTGTATACAGGGACCACAGGGCTTTAGAAAGGTGTTGGGTTTTTGTGGTGAGGAGGACTGCAACAACAGAATGACAGCAATAGTTAAAGGAGAGCATCGCACAAACTTTTCAGATGGTTCAACGAGATTTGGGACAGCTGTCAAGGACCATAAAACATGGTACGAGCCAATTCGCAACCAGGTCCAGTTTGAAGAATAAAATAATAAACTATGGGCTTCTTTTGATTACCATGACCTGTACCAAAACTCAAAGTGCAAACCTATTACATTCATGACAATACAAAGCAAAAGATTTCCCATAATAAGGGAGTCTTAAGTCAGGTGCAGAAGCCAGTGCCTGCTTAAATGTTCCGCTTCTCTAGACCACTGCAACCGTTCAAATGGTGTCTTTTCATCTAATTCAGTGTCGAGGTGTCACTCCCTGTTATTCAACATCTATGCCCGTCTCCTTGCAGATATTGTGGAAAGCGGTGGCCTCACTTTGTTTTCTTGTGCTGATGACACTCAGATCATCTTTTCTTTGTCATCTGCATAGGGCCACAGCGCAGACACCCTGAACTCATGTTTCCTTAAGGTTTCCATCTGGATGAAGAGTAACTCCCTAAAGTTAAACGGTGACAAGATCGAGGTAGGGTGATGGGTAGGAACACTGGCCCAACACTGGCTTGACACCTTAGGAGGTGTTCCTATGTGGGCCTCTAAGGATAAAAACCTCGTTTTCTGGCTGGATGATGAATTATCTATGAAAATCCAAATTTCCAGTTAGCCTCAACTTGTTTTGCAGTGTTTAAATGGCTAAAAAAAATTATTTGGATGCTCCCCTTTTTAGCTCAGTGAACTATATTTTGATTTTATCAAGGCTGGATTACAGGAATATTCTCTATCGGGGGCCGGCAAGTCGGAGTCCTCAAAAAAAGCCTACAAGTGATTCAGAATTCTGCGTCCAGGTTTCTATTTCATCTCTCCAAGCATTCCTCCATGTCTAGCATTCACAGACTTCCAGTGGAAAAGCGCATACAGATCAAAGCCCTATGCTACATCCATAAAGTAATGTAGAATGTCGGTGGGTACTATCTGCAACAGTTAGTGAAATTTTACCGCCTGAATTGCTCACTTCAGTCGAGCAGCCTGAACCTCTGTAAAGTCCCCAGAGATGAAACAAGCATTTACAATGCAATGGTTTTGCCTTTGTTAAAGTTAGAGCTATTGGCATTGCTCTTGACATTATTTTTATTTATGTTTTTTTTAACATAAATAAATGGCATTGTCATTTACAATGCCACTAGCTTTATCTCTCGCAAATGACACCCACACAGAGCCCCCCACACACACAGCCACACAGAGCCCCCCACACACACAGCCACACAAAGCTTCCCACACACACAGAGCCCTCCACACACACCCACACAGCACAAGCAGGCAACAGGGGCACACGGAGGCACAAGCAGGCAACAGGGGCACACGGAGGCACAAGCAGGCAACAGGGGCACACAGAGGCACAAGAAGGCAACAGGGGCACACAGAGGCACAAGCAGGCAACAGGGGCACACAGAGGCACAAGCAGGCAACAGGGGCACACAGAGGCACAAGCAGGCAACAGGGGCACACAGAGGCACACGCAGGCAACAGGGGCACACAGAGGCACAAGCAGGCAACAGGGGCACACAGAGGCACAAGCAGGCAACAGGGGCACACAGAGGCACAAGCAGGCAACAGGGGCACACAGAGGCACAAGCAGGCAACAGGGGCACACGGAGGCACAAGCAGGCAACAGGGGCACACGGAGGTACAAACAGGCAACAGGGGCACACGGAGGTACAAACAGGCAACAGGGGCACACGGAGGCACAAGCAGGCAACAGGGGCACAAGCAGGCAACAGGGGAACGAAAACAGGCACAAGCAGGCAACAGGGGCACGCGGAGGCACAAGCAGGCAACAGGAGCACACGGAGGCACAAGCAGGCAACAGGGGCACACGGAGGCACAAGCAGGCAACAGGGGCACACGGAGGCACAAGCAGGCAACAGGGTCATGAAAACAAGCACAAGCAGGCAAAAGGGTCACAAGCATGAATTGTAATTTAGACGGGCTGAAGTGGAGAACGGTCAGTAGGGAAGTAGTGCGGCTGGTGCAGTGGTACCAGGCCGAAAGGTGAGGGGGGCTGTCTGCAACCCAGTTTGGACAGTTTCCACTACCTAACAGGGATTGGTGGGAGGGGGGCGTAGTTCTTGCTTGCTTTAGGGCTGTTACTTCAGGGACGCACTGCACGCTGCTGCCTGGACACGACAACAGGCAGGGAGAGGACAGGCTAGGAGAGGGCAGGGAGGGGACAGGCTGGGAGAGGGCAGGGAGGGGACAGGCTGGGAGAGGGCAGGTTGGGAGAGGGCAGGTTGGGAGAGGGCAGGTTGGGAGAGGGCAGGCTGGGAGAGGGCAGGCTGGAAGTGGAAAGGCTGGGAGAGGACAGGCTGGGAAAGGGCAGGCTGGGAGAGGGCAGGCTGGGAGAGGGCAGGCTGGGAGAGGGCAGGCTAGGCACCCGGGCAGAGTATACTAGCTGAAGGCCTTGGGTACCGCACACTCAAATGCAGGTATTCAAACCCGTAAATATACTGAGTATATCATCTCAACTCATATGCATGCACCCACGATATGCACCTGCTGAGAATAACATGCAATGTCTGCTAGCGTCACGCACACTGAAGCACTTCCAATCCAGGTGTACACACCCCGATGCAAAGTAATGAAATTGATACTCAGTAATGTGCTCTCACACCAAAGGGCAAAAGGCAGCGTTATATAAAAACTTTAGATAGAAGAGCACTGCTCCCGCCCCGCAGCATGATGGAAGCATTAACCCTGGCTCTACTATGCAACTCTCTGACACCTAGAGCAACGTTCGCGCCAGCTTGGTGCGATTGTGTAACAGGCACACGCCCCTCATTTCTAGAGACTGCCTGTAGTCTGTACACTTGAAAGTTTCTCCTCCTGTGTCATTACCGTTCGTTCGTGATGTGAACCGCCCTGCCGCCTACATGAGAGTGCGGGGGCAGAAAGCGCACTGGAGTTGCTACAAGTCGTCCCACACTGTACCAATCGCCTCCTACAGCACTGAAATTATCGCATACTGCATAGGTGCAAAGGTGCTCCTAGGCCACAACTAAAAACGAAGTGAAGTCTGAATATGTGCAACATACAGATGATGACGTTTGAAGAAAGCGTAGCCCTGGAGGTGGGGAGGTTAAACAGGACTCTGCTTAAATAATTCAGTTGTTGAGAAAAGGTACATCCATTTAAGTTTCTAAACCATCCGTCAATAATTTGCATTTATTATGGTCGGCACATGCCCTCCTGTAGCTTTGAAATGTGGCAGGAGCCATCTTCATCAATTATCAGTCCAAACTACGTACTGGCTCTCCAGGCTGCCAAAGGGCCCCGTGCCAAGTATGAGCTCTTCAGACAGTCCTGGATTTTTGACCGACAGCACTTTGAATGCGGTTACATACAGTCAGTCGCACACTACATGAAACTGTTTGACTGTTATATGGAGATTTTTTTTAATCATCGACAAAAAAAACTCAGAAGTAATTTGAGATGACCTTTTCCATTCCCAACTTCTTGAAGCGGTGTCACATAAATCCACATACAACTGGTACTGGGAAACTTCAGCTTGAGGTAGGTAGACACAACATTATGTAGAGGTCACACCTTGAAAATATACTAGGTTGGTCTTCAAGCAAACAGTGAATGGTGTTCGATTCAGCGAATTATGCTACTGCAACAAATATATGGTTATTCACTAATATAATCCTACTGTAGATAGGAAAGATCTGCCACGTCCACATAGCAGGACTAAAAGACAGCACTTCACTGTAAGACAATAAAACATAGCTAAAAGGAGACAACCCAGTTTGACCCTGTAATCCCAGAAGCCATGTTAGGAACCATCGGTGGCAGCCGGGAATTTGCTGAATCCAAATTCATACAAAGATATTTGCATGTATATAACAAAGACCAGGGTATTAACAAGCCACTAGTTCATATGTCAATGCATAGATCATGCAGCCAAGAGGGCTAATGGGTAGTTATTATAGCTAAATTATGTAATAAAGAAATTGCCTCTTCTCGCTATGGTCTTCTGAAAAGAATTGACCTCTCCAGCCCAAGTGGAGCACGGACAGACATGTTGAAGAGCAGGTTTTTGTGTACACTCACTGCTTAGTCGGTCTCGTTTAATGGCCAGCCCCAATTCCGGGACTCGACCTGCCCTAATTCCGTGGCCCAGCCCGGGACAGTTAGGCAATCAGGCCGCCTCGTTCTCTGCATAAGATAAGAAGCAACAAACTCACTCTACAGATCTATGCTACCAAATGTTATTATGGTTATACCTTTAGTTCTTCGAAGCACAACACACCAGATTCCCGAGTTTCCCGATAGTTGAGTGCTCCTGCGTGCACTGCACACTTAGAAAACCTCAGTGTTGCGAAACCGGTTAATGTTTGCTTTCATTGTTGACGTAATCTCACCAGCACAAAGTCCCCAGGGGTGCAAGGCAACAAGCAACGCTGCCGGCAGCTCTCGTTTCAGGAAAGTGGGTGCGGCCCCTGGCGCGGATAGCTGTAAATGGATGCGTGAGGCGGGCCACGAGGAAAAGTGTGAAGAAGCTATTGAGGGTAGTATGGGTCTTTTGAAAGGGAGGTAACGGGTTCGGTGACACGGAGAGCGGGCTCGTTTAATGGCCAGCCCCAATTCCGGGACTCGACCTGCCCTAATTCCGTGGCCCAGCCCGGGACAGTTAGGCAATCAGGCTGCCTCGTTCTCTGCATAAGATAAGAAGCAACGAACTCACTCTACAGATCTATGCTACCAAATGTTATTATGGTTATACCTTTAGTTCTTCGAAGCACAACACACCAGATTCCCGAGTTTCCCGATAGTTGAGTGCTCCTGCGTGCACTGCACACTTAGAAAACCTCAGTGTTGCGAAACCGGTTAATGTTTGCTTTCATTGTTGACGTAATCTCACCAGCACAAAGTCCCCAGGGGTGCAAGGCAACAAGCAACGCTGCCGGCAGCTCTCGTTTCAGGAAAGTGGGTGCGGCCCCTGGCGCGGATAGATGTAAATGGATGCGTGAGGCGGGCCACGAGGAAAAGTGTGAAGAAGCTATTGAGGGTAGTATGGGTCTTTTGAAAGGGAGGTAACGGGTTCGGTGACACGGAGAGCGGGCTCGTTTAATGGCCAGCCCCAATTCCGGGACTCGACCTGCCCTAATTCCGTGGCCCAGCCCGGGACAGTTAGGCAATCAGGCTGCCTCGTTCTCTGCATAAGATAAGAAGCAACGAACTCACTCTACAGATCTATGCTACCAAATGTTATTATGGTTATACCTTTAGTTCTTCGAAGCACAACACACCAGATTCCCGAGTTTCCCGATAGTTGAGTGCTCCTGCGTGCACTGCACACTTAGAAAACTTCAGTGTTGCGAAACCGGTTAATGTTTGCTTTCATTGTTGACGTAATCTCACCAGCACAAAGTCCCCAGGGGTGCAAGGCAACAAGCAACGCTGCCGGCAGCTCTCGTTTCAGGAAAGTGGGTGCGGCCCCTGGCGCGGATAGCTGTAAATGGATGCGTGAGGCGGGCCACGAGGAAAAGTGTGAAGAAGCTATTGAGGGTAGTATGGGTCTTTTGAAAGGGAGGTAACGGGTTCGGTGACACGGAGAGCGGGAGAGGGGGTGGGAAAGGGCAAAAAAAAATGCACAAAAAAAAGCAAGCAGACCGGCAACGTCCTCCGCATCTCCCGGGGTTCCCTCCAGGCCACGGGAGCCCCGCGGGCGCCGCCATACTTCTTGCCGTCTTCCTTCTTCTGCGGGGGGCGGGCACTTCCGGCCAGTCACGGGGCGGGAAACGGGGGAGAAGAGACGCAGAAGTGCCGGCAATGCCGGACCAGACTCGGGGGCGTTCCCGGCGCAAAAGCCAAAGAATGTCGGGAACGCCCCCGTGTCTGGTCCGGCATTGACGGACAGGCCCCTCATCCAATGGCTAGGCTCCATTTACGGAGCCAGCCAATGAATGACGAGGGCCGACCCAAAGCACACTACAGTTCTCATCAGGTTTTCGCCTGCGCCGAAAAAGATGCGCAGAGCGCATCTTTTTGGCGAGGCAAAACCTAAAAAGCCCACCTGGGCGGTTGCTCGTTTTCCTACCTGGGCTCTAAGTTCGGGACTACGATGCCCAAATCACTGAGAAGCTGCAAATCTTTGACCATCTTTTGCAAAAACCTCAAAACCTGGCTGTTCTGACTTTTACCTGCTTGTTCCGCCTTGTTACCTACCTCTCTCTGTCTGGCGCTGGGAACCCTTTTGGGGTCTATATAGGACCTTAAAATAATGTTAATCCTGCAAAGGCTTTGCTATTTCGGTGTAGCCCAGGATTCAATGTCTGCAATCCCTGGCCATGCCCAGAAGGGTACTTACCTGGGAGACAGTTACACGGTGTTGCAACTTATGAATGGCTTTAACTCATTCAGAGTAGAGGGGCCTCTTGCCAGCAGAGATTTCATGAGCAAGGAACCGCACTGGGAGATGGCAGAATTGTAATTTATCATTTTAAGCCTTATGTCCTTCATTAACCATATCAGTGAGAAAACAGATAAAGTTCACCTTGCAATTATCTAGAGTAAGAGATGCCAACAGCGGATGGTACACATATTGGACAAAAGTAGAACCCCAGGGAAAAACTAACATGTTTTCATACTTCTTCAAGACATGGGAAAAGATTCAAGGGGACTCTGTAAATCCTCTAGAAAGACCTACGAAAGGTGAGACTGTCTGAATGTGAATGCATAGAGATACTGACGATCGCAATATATGGGGATGAGTAAGAAAGTGGAACAAGGGTCAACCACAGCGGATTATTGGGCGTTTGTGGGGATGCTAGAAAGTATGGTGACAGGGTTGGGGACCACAGGAAAGCTTGATATAACCCCTATTATTGGCTCCAAGGCCCTGTATGAACCTATCGACGCTGGCTTTCCTCAACGTGTATATCAGGAGAATCGTGGTATTACATCTACTAACAATAGGTACTAAAACCACTTGCACAATCAAACCTGATTTTACAAGGTGTATTGCTTACTCTGCCTCGGATATTACCAGGCACCACACATTCCAGGTAGTTTCTTCAGAAAATACATCTTCACCTTCACTCGTTCCTTAGATTATATGAACCCAACATCCATGGCCACTGGGGACCACATTGTAGATGGTACTTGTAAAAGTAATTCAGTTAAAGCTGTAGACATGGCTATTTAATTTGCATTGCCGTGGTGATTGGTGCTCACAAAACAGTGCAAGTACTACATTTTCTTCTTGATTAAATATATTTAAGAACGCAACTTCCAGGTGCAAAACATTATGAAATATAACATCCAGAAAAAGTTCTCTGTCTAACAGATTAGTTGGAGAAACTGGCTGAGAATAAAGGAATGTTTATTTCTAATGCATTCACAGAAATGGACAGAGGCTCAGAGATATAGTGATGAACATGTGGGTTAGAAATACTGACTGTCACCATGGACATGCCAGAGAAAGGTAAAGGGAGAATTAGCACCCATGTCAATAAGACAAGTAGTATTTTACAGTTAATGACTCACAGTGGCGGCTGGTGACATTTGAAAGAGGTGAGCGTACAAGTTTGTGAAGAGTCCTGTCACCAGTAGCGAGTGAGCCCGACCGTCAAAAGAGGGTTTTAGGGGTTGGGGGGCTCTTAGTACAGGGAGTGCTGAGGCTGAAAATTACTGTGGCCAGGGTGAATATATATTTTGAAGGAGGCGGAGCTTTGTCTGCAGAGTTAATTTTACTTCTAGTCTTTAGTTGGTTCTATTGCACAAATCTGCGTCTGCACATAGGCAAGAAACAAGGGAGCCTTGTCACCTGGAGTTTTGAAACTCTGCCAATTAGCACTGCCGAAGGAGCACATAGGGTACAAGCATGCAGCTCCTTTTTAAAAAAAAAATCTTTTTATTATTTTAAACAAGAAAAAGGAACAGACATATCCGGTGCCATACATACATATGTTGATAATAGGGTGAACAGGATTGACAGCAGGATAAACATGGAGCAACAGAAGAATCCCTGAGAGGCCAACAGTAATGAATACGGAATAAGACTAGCAACCTTACAATCAATAGACAATTTAAATGAGGACCCTCAGGACCCTCCCACCCATAAAATCAAAACAGCAGAAGAATCATGGCAACCAGACACTGGAATTCGAAAAACAGAATCAGGATATTTCGACAATATTGCTAGTATAGGAAAAACTTAAAAAGAGATTGAAAAAAAGGGAAACCATATTAGCGATAACAGAAAGAAAACAAAAAACCCAACCCCCCACCCTGCACCCCTGCAACGGCTATCGCCTAACCCCCACTAGCAGTGAGCCTGTCGCCCCAACTAACTACATTCTAAAAGTAGAAAAGAGAAACTGTGGGGGATGGCATTTCCATATAAGCTCCCGGTCCCCTTCCCCCCTGCCAGAGACAGGCACCCCCTATGATGAAAAGTCAATAATATTTATAATCAACAAAAGAGAAATTAGGGGGAGCCATGATGCACCGCCCAACCTCCTGCGAGACCAACAGCCACGAAATCTACATCCATTAAGGCCGTAATACCAACTACAGTCGATCACTCTCAGCCCTGGCCCTTCCGAACCATTATGTGAACCCCTCCCATTACTTCAGCAGGAGAACCAAAGTGAAAAAAGAGTCTGAATAAATGCAGTACAATACAATTCAAAGTCACTAGGTTGCCAAGAACTTCAGCAGCACAGGAACACTCCTTCATGGACGGATAGTTCCAATGTTGTTTTCTCCGAGATCGGAAAGTCACCAAAAAGGGAATGGATGGAACAGAAGTCCAAGGACAATCACCCACAAGATTCTCCGGGAAGGGAACGCAAATCGATTCTCCCAAAGTCAGCGATAATGGTAGGTATGTCTACAGACATATGGTATTTTGGCATGTATTTATTAAAGGCGCAGACCTAGGTGTATTGAAAAAAGAATTCTTTGCGAAGCACCTTAGATACATCTTTATCAAGTACTCCTAAGTCTGCGCCTTTAATAAACACATGCTGAAATATCATATGCCTTTAGAATGCTAAGTACATGTGAAGAAATTATGTGTGTTAAGATTGAGCCCCTCTTTATTGTAGTTTTGTTAATGTGAGAAGATTACAAGAGTCACTTTCAATAATTGTTTGCTGGAATCTCCAGCGAAGTTTTACTTCAACAGTTCAATCAATGCGTTTTTTGAAAAGATTACTCCATGTACTTCTTAAGTTCAAATCCAAAGGTTGCTTTATTCACTTTGTGTTCATTTCAAAATTCAAGACAATCCGTGTTCCAATGCATTTCGGTGTTTAACCACACCTTCATCAGGGAACGTCTACAATTTAAATAAACAAAATACTTTCTCAGTGCATGTATCAAAACAAACAACATTTCTACGCGCAGTACTGTCTAGTTTTATCTATAGATTAAGTGAACTTCATTCTGTCAAATGTAACCATTATTCGTAAGTGTATCGAGTACTCTCTTAGTTTAATGACACTCGGGGTTTGCCACTAAGTTACGCGCTTGTTGTTTGTTACTGTGGGCGCTACCCCTACAACTCCTACGTGAATAACGGTTAACTCTATGGAGGTAATCCCCGCCAATTCTCACCTCGTTCAAAAAGTGAAATCAGCTCATTCTGCTCCGGCGAGTCGTCCTACTCCGTTCGAAGTTCGAGTAATCTACTCTCACTACGCGTGGTACGCGCATGCGCTGTATGTAGGTAAAACTTTTTTTCTGTGTTCTAACTTTATTGTTCACTACGCTGCTAGATCAATTACCGGCTCGTGCGGGCCCATCAATATAACTTTATGCAGTTGTGCTGTGCCTATAACGCAACATTAGGTTCAGATAATGCGATATAACTTAAATGGTACAAGAATTTATCACAAATAACAAGTAAATTCAGTCCTGTCATTCATTCCATTTGGCTTCAGACTGCTGAGGTAATAAATCCAATAGTTTTCTCTTTTTAAGAGGTTTTTCTTGTTCATTGTCCCTTCTTTTTTAGGGACTATTTCCAATACACATGCCCTTAGTTGGTTGATGTTATGATGTTTTTCAACAAAGTGCGTAGCCACTGTTGATTTCGATGATTGTGTCCTTATGTTACTCTTGTGCTCGTTGAGCCGAACTTTAAGCTTTCTTTCCGTGTGGCCTACGTACACGCTGCCACATGGACATTTTAGTAAATACACTATATTGGTTGTGTCACAAGTAGCGTTCACTCTTAGGGGTATTTTATGTCCTTTCATCGGGTGATTGATGCTTGCACCCTTCATAATGTTGTGGCAGTTTCCACAATTTAAACATGGTTCTGTTCCTTTAAAGGTCCGTTGACTAGATTTTTGTGTTGGTGTTGTTAACAGTTCTCCAATGTTTTTACCCCTGGTGTGAGCAAAGAGTGGTTCCTCATCGAATATACCTTTGAAGTCTGTTTCTAGTTTGACAATCTGCCAGTTTTTGTGTATTATTCTTTTGAACTGAGCACTCACGTTAGAAAATTTGCTGACGCAGGTTATTCGTGGTTTTTTCTCTGTTTGTTTGTACGTTAGTAATTCAGTTCTGGGTTTTTTAAGAGCTCTCTCTTTGGATTTTTTGATCATATCCTCCGGGTATCCCCGTGATAAGAATCTGTTGCCCATTATGTTTAGTTGCTCTTGACGGTCATTATCTTCCGAGACCAATCTCATAACCCTGAGGAATTGCAAGTAGGGAAGGTGAGTTTTGAGTGACTGTGGGTGATGACTCTTATATTGTAACAAATTGTTTCTATCTGTTGGTTTCCGATAGAGATTTGTTGTGAAAGTGTTGCCCTTTTTGGTGATTTCTACGTCCAGAAATTGTATTGTGGTTTCATTGATGTTCCAAGTGAATTTTATTCTGTCATTCCTGTTGTCCAAAATTCCTAGTTGTTGTTCTAGAGATGCTTGTGTCCCCTTCCACACTAGGACGATATCTTTCTAGTGTGGAAGGGGACACAGGCATCTTTTTACCCCCAGGAGCTAGATAGGGGCAGTAGACCCTTATCTGCCCCAGGGGGCAGAAAGCCCACTAGGCATCAGGGAATCTTTTTTTCTAAAATTCAGGGGTGAGGGTGGCCCAGAATGGGCATGCCAATGACCCACCCCCCCAAAAAACACCGCAGTCTTTCTGCCCCCCCCCCGGGGGTAGATGGGGGCAGTAGCCCCTGATCTGCCCACCGAGGAGGCAGAAAGCCCAATAGGCCTCAGGGAATATTTTTTTTCAATATTCAGGGGCGGGGGCTGCCCAAAATGCCCCCACTACCACCCAAAAAAACTGCCACAGTCTTTCTGCCACCCCAGGAGGCATATGAGGGCAGTAGCCCCTGATCTGCCCCCCCAGGGTCAGCAGAGAGCCCACTAGGCACCAGCGATTACGTGGGGGCTGCCCAAAATATTTAGCCACAGTCTTTCTGACCCCCTGGGGGCATATTGGGTCAACCCCCTTCAGGGCGGCAGAAAGCTCACTAGGAACTGACTTTTTTTCACAATGTGCCTAGCTGTGGATTTTGGGCCCCAGCGCATCCAGCACCTAGGGAAACCTAGCATTCCTGTACATTTTGAAAACTAAACACCAAGGGAATACAGGATAGGGTACCATTTTCATCTGGAGACCTGGGGGAATGCTGGGTGGTAGGAAATGTGTGTCAATCCATTGATCCCACAACTTACCCACACAGACAATTGAGAACATTGTGATTTTTTCAGTTAAATTTGAGGTTTGCAGGGGATTCTGGGTAGGAAAACATTGGGAGATTGACAAAAGCCTTGACCTCACTGGACTCCCCGGGTGTCTAGTTTTCAGAAATGTGTGGGTTTAATAGGTTTCCCTAGATGGCCGCCGAGCCCTGGGCCAAAAAACCAGGTGACCCCCTCGCAAAACCAGGTCGTTTTGTGATATGTAATTTTGATGTCTCCACAATACGTTTTGGGCCCTTCCTTGCCACGGGTACTTGGCCCACCACATGAGTGAGGTACCATTTTATCGGGAGATTTTGGAAAATGCGGGGTGGGTGCAAGTTTGTGGAACCATGCAGATTCCAGAACCTTCCATCACAGAAATGTGGGGATTTTTTTTTCTTTTTAGAAAGTTTGAGGTTTGCAAGCGATTCTGGGTAACAGAACCTGGTGAGAGCCACATAGGACACCCCCTCCTGGCTTCCCCTTGGTATCTAGTTTTCAAAAAGGTATGGTTTGCTAGGTTTCCCTAGGATCCAGCAGACCTAGGGTTCAAAATCCACATCTTGGCACTTTGCAAAATGTGGTGTTTCCATGTTCCATTTTATCCCGTTTCCTGTTGCGGGCACTAGGACTACCCACACAAGTGAGGTACTGTTTTTATCAGGAGATAATGGTTAATGCGAGTCGGTGGAATTTTGTGTATCCACACAGATTCCACAACTTTCCATCACAGAAATGTGAGGAAAATTTGTTTTTTTATAAAGGTTGAGATTTGCAAGGGATTCTGGGTAATAAAACCTGGTGAGAGCACACAAGTCACCCAATCCTGGATTCATGGGTGTCTAGTTTAAAAAAATGTATAGGTTTAAAAGGTTTCCCTAGGTGCTGGCAGAGCTATGGTTCAAAGTCCAACGCCAGGCATTTTGAAAAAAAGGGTCAGTTTTCACAGTAAAAATGTGTTGTGTCCACGTTTTGTCCAGTTCCCTGTTGTGGGCACTAGGCACACAAGTGAAGTACCATATTTATTGGGAGACTTAGGGGAACACAGAATTTTAGAGCAACTATTAATACCTAATGACTTTCAATGCATTACTGCCTTCCAAATGTAATTCAATGTGTAAAAAAGAAGTCACTTTGAAAAATGTCCTATAATTCGCATGCTAGTATCGGTACCCACAATTTCAGAGCTGTGTAAATAGCTACTGTTTCTAAATTCTATATTTTGTTTCCATTTCGGACATGCAGAGGTGTCTTTGATACCTATTTTTCACTCTTTATATTTTACAAAAGAAATTGCTATATACCGGGTACACAATGAATAAACATTTCAAGATGCTGCTCAGTTATTAGCTCTGTGTTCCTCAGGTTCTTTGTGAACCTACAAGTCCTATATATCCCCACAACCAAAAGAGTCTAGCGGATGTAATACTATATTGCTTTAAAAAATGTGTCTTACTTAAAAGAAGTTACAGGTGAAAACATTGGCACAAATTGCTGTTTTTTTCAACTAAGATTAAATTTTTCATCTTTTCAACTATTAGTTTCTGTAAAAAAACCTTGACAAATCTACACAAATGACCCCTTACTGAATTCATAATTTTGTCTACTTTTAAGAAATGGATAGATTTCCGGGATCCATTATTGTTTTCACACCCATTTCTACCACTAACTGGAAGGAGGTTAAAAGCACTAAAAGTAGCAAAAATAGGCTATGGCCCAGTAAAATGCCAAAACTCTGTACAAAATGTTGGTTTTCTGACAAAAGTCGGCCTGTCCCTGAAAGCAGTGAAGATGGTTCTTTCAGCATAACAAACCCTTTGGTGATACCATTTGCAGGGGAAAACCCAGATGCTTTCTTCTGCACTAGGGGCCTAAGCGCAAACTACCTCAAATAGCCAAAGAAAGGCTTAGCATGGGTGGGGGGGGTGGGGGGGGGGAGGCCTAGCAGTGAAGGGGTTACGTCGTGTTTTCCATACTAATAGATGGAAATAAACACATTAGATATGACCCAGTCCATCCATTGGTAATTAAGAAACATAAACAGGCTTAGTATGTGCCAAATGAGAGACATGCCTCAAGACTATGTTTGTATCCCTAGAGCAACTTTAATGTCCTTGTAATCAAAATCAGTGAGTCACTAGAGTCATATAACCCTGGTGCAACTATAATACACTCTGTGCTCATATTCAGTGAGTCACCAGAGTCATGAATTAAAAACAGGCTACACACGAATGGGCTGAACCACATGCCATGCTATTAGAAAAGTTATATTAAATAAAGTGCCTTCACCTATGAAGATAGGATAGAAGAAGTATACATTTCAAGTTGCGAATCCCTGGAAGCTAGAACAATTCAGCACATATTGAGTGTCACACATTCAAGGTTCCTTCAAAAAGATCTTTGTTTCTTTTTTTCTTTTTTATTAAGAATCCACAGTTTTGAAAAACATTAATAAACCATTACATACAAAATCGGAATCAAAATCCAATGTTACATACATTCCGTTCCGTTCTACAAAGAAACTATCAAAAAGTCAAATGATCAAGCATAGAACCTAATATTTGCAAACCCAGCTCTCGCTTTCTTGAAGCTTTAACTGAGTACAGACTAAATTCCAAGTTGAATATATTGTAAAACCTAGCACGTCACATTTCAAAAGAAGGTGCTTCAGGTTGAAGCCATGTAGATGCAATACATAACCTTGCTACCCCCATAGCAACAAAAATAAGATACCTATATGTATACAACCCTGTCTCCTGAGACAATTCCTCCCCAAGACCTAATAACATGACAGGGGCTGATATCTCTCTAGCCACTCTGGTGACCTTTGATAAAAACCTCTCAATATGCTGTATATACATAGCCAAATAAGTGCATGAAAAAAAAACATGTAAAGTATCAGCATCATCTCCACCACAGCAGAAATATTTCCCATCGTACAGGTCCCCCCATTTCTTCATCTTTGCAGGTGTGTGGAATAAATGAAATATTGTTTTATAATGCTCGGTTTCTAAGTTCGCAGCCATTAAAATTCTCCCTGCCAGATTGATCGAATCCTCTAAGAACACACCTTTCACTCCTGGAGAGTTCCCCCACTTGAGATTGTGTTTCCCAAGATCGTCAGTTTTGAAAGATTGTAATACTTTATAAAGAACCCAATCCTTTCCTGAGATCTGATAGCTTTAACTATCTTATGTGGTTTTAACGTAGAGACATTCTTTTTTAGAAAATCACGTTTCTGAAGATATTTAAAAAATTGACCTTTGGGAAGTTGATACTTATCCTCTAGATCAGTGAAGGAAAAATACAACCCCCGACCTCCGTAAAATGTCCCAATTGTGTCTCCATCTCTATCTCCCGGCCACATAATCATGGAATATCGAAAAACTGCAGAGTTAACTACATTTATTGCGGGTATCCAAAAACACTCAAGAATATATCTCTATTCAAAAATCATCAAATTGCAGCAAGCCTACTGATCCCTATTTGCAGCTTAGGCATCGACATATCTAGCCTATAGTTTGTATAGATTTCACTGTGGTGTATTCTTAGAAAAGTTACTCCAAGTTAAAAATAACGATGTTTATGAAGACACTGATAATAAGTAAGACTTCACCCAATTGACCATTAGCCAAAAGTCACCTAGCTCCGTACAAGTCGCCCCTGAGGATCCCAAACACTCTAAGCCCAGATGCTAAAAGGTTAATTACCCTGCAAGTATACATATCTTTGCCAGTGATCTCAGAAAAGCAGGGCTATGCGCCATAACTTGCAGTCGAGGCATAGCATCAAAATGCAGTGCCACACACAGTCCAAATTAAACGTTTTACAAACAATATCCACCAACCATGTGCTATTATTTACACTGTGGCCGCACAATATCCCCCAACCATGTACCGTTATTCACTCTGTGAAGGCATATTGTCAAATTGCAATGTTATATACAGTATAAATGAACGTATCACAAACCTTGTAACAGTGGGAAAAACAGGTTGAACTTCAGGTTTCATGGGATTGATCTAGCCATACCAGACAAGAGGGGTGGAGATAGAAAGCGACATCTTAGACAACTGGAGGCGAGGTGGAACTGCAATTTAACATCTGTTAAAATGGGGCTTAATGTAGATCATGAGCTACATCATTTTCTTTAAACTATTGCCTTTACTTGTGCTATATCTTTCTGGATTCCTCTTGTTCCCTCTGTTTATCTACTCTATGGAATGTCTAGTAGTATATGTCCCTAGCACATCTACAACATGTCTTGTTTGGAAGCCTATATTCTGACACAATGTCCTGGAACAGTTGGATACTATACAAGAACTGGCAGAGTGCTTTGTAAATATTGGTCTCATTTAGCGGGTGGTTCAACCACTGAGAGGGATATTCCCCAATGATTTTTTTGGACTGCAATACCTTTTCATATAGGACTCCTCTGGATTGTTAGACTGATATGCTAGGCTTGCTCTTCTTCATTGCATGATACCGGGCTTCCCAAGACTTCTAAGACTTCACTAGGCTAAGTGTGTAGATACACAAGCATTCATCCTTTAACTTGCGTGGATCATTTTATCTGATATTAGGCTCACTTTCAAGTGACTTTCTTTGATCCTCATCCGGGAACACTGTATAACAATTCACACATACTTACATTTGGGGGCAGCGGTCAAGGGTTACTGTTTATGAACAGGGAACATTTTTAGT
Organism: Lissotriton vulgaris; assembly: GCF_964263255.1. NCBI lineage: Eukaryota > Metazoa > Chordata > Amphibia > Caudata > Salamandridae > Lissotriton > Lissotriton vulgaris. The sequence continues at coordinate 1,331,805,043 of NC_141687.1, forward strand.
TCATGCTAGAGCACACGTTTTTGACCCGATGCAGTCTAGTGGTACCATGTGGGTGTAGCCAGTCACTTTTAGGATGATTTTCGGAAGGGATTTCATATTCATTGCATGCAGACATGGATTAAGGATGTTGTTTCTCAACACAAATGCGCTAGGTTCGAGTCAGTGTTGTCTAGTGCTGCTATATGGGCATGATCACACCCTTCGGAGACGTCTTCTGGGAAGAACCTTGGGTCCTTGTGCGTAGACACAGACGTGGCGGGTTTGACTCTAGTGCCAAAACAGGTAAGTAATGCTGGTAATGTGATGACATGGTCTTATGATATTTTAATATTTTGATAGTAAGATTGGTGATATGCTCGTTATTGGGGAACAAGGTTTGTAATACACCCATTTGTACCATACGTATCACTCCAACATGACACTATGCCTCCACAGTGTGAATATAGGCACATGATTGGGTGATATTGTGCCTCCAAAGTGTGAATAATGGCACATGTTTGGGGGATATTGTTTATAGCACGTTTATTTTGCACAGTGTGTCACTGCATTTTGACGCTATGCCTCCAATGTGCGAGTTACAGCACATAGCCCTGCGTTTCTGGGATCACTGGAGACAATATGTATACCGCTAGGTGATTAACCTTTTAACACTGCATCTGGGCTTAAATTATTAGGGACCACTGGCGGTGACATGTAAGTAGCTGGGTAACTTTTGGCTAACGGTTTATTGTGTGAAGTTCTACTTAATATCAATGTCTTCATAAACATTGTTTGTTGTAACTTTGGAAGAAATTTTCTACAATTACACCATATTAAAATCTATCCAAACTATAGGCTAAATATGTTGATGCCTAAGCTGATATTAGGGATCAGCAGGCTTGCTGCAATTTGATCATTTTTGAATAGAGGTATATTCTTGAATGTTTCTGGATACCCGTAATTAATTTAGTTAACTATGCAATTTTTCTTCTTCTCTTTGTGTAGCCTATCACTTTAAAATACCAAAAACATTAGAATCAAGGATTTTTTTTAAAGAATCTTGACTTTGTTACACTCAATATTTGCTGAAATGTTCTAGCTTCCATGGATTCACAACTTGGTATTTAGACTTCTTCTTTCCTATCTTAATTGGTGAAGGCACTTTATTTAATATATCTTTCTAATAGCCTGGAATATTGTTCAACCCATTCGTGTGTAGCCTGTTTTTAATTCATGTCTCTGGTGACTCACTGATTTTGAGCACGAAGGGTTTTAAAGTTGCACCAGGGTTATACGACTCTAGTGAGTCACTGACTTTCATTACGAAGGACATTAAAGGTGCACTAGGGATAAAAACATGGTCTTGAGGCGTGTCTCTCATTTGGCACATACTAAGCCTGTTTCTTGATTACCAATTGATGAACTGGGTCATATCCAATGTGTTTGTTTTCATCTATTAGTATGGAACACATGACTTAACCGCTTCGATGCTAGCCCTTCCCCCCGTGCTAAGTCTTTTTTTGGCTATTTAGGGTAGTACGCGCTTAGACCCCTAGTGCAAAAGAAAGCGTCTGGTTTTAACCTGCAAATGGTATCAACAAGGGGTTTGTTGCTGAAAACACCATCTTCACAGCTTTCAGGGACAGGCAGACTTTTGTAAGAAAACCAACATTTTATACAGAGTTTTGGCATTTTACTTGAACACAGCACATTTTTTCCACTTGTTGTGCTTTTAACCTCCTTCCAGATAGTGGTAGATATGAGTGTGAAAGCAATAATGGATCCCTGAAAGCTATCCATTTCTGGAAAGTAGAAGAAATTCTGAATTTGGTAAGGGGTCATTTGTGTAAATCTTTCAAGGTTTTTTAATAGAAACTAATAATTGAAAATAACAATCATTTGCACCAACATTTTCACCTGTAACTTCTAAGTTTTACAGATTTTTTAAAGCAATATACTATTACATCCGCTGAACCCTTTTGATTCTGGGGTTATACAGGACTTGGAGGTTCACCAAGCACCAGAGGAACCCAGAGCCAATAGCTGAGCAGCGTCTTGCAATGGCTTTTCGTTGTATACAAGGTATATAGCAATTTATTTCGTAAAATATAAAGAGTGAAAAATAGGTATCAAAGACACCTCTATATTTCTGAAATGGGAACAAAATATAGAGTTTATAAACAGTAGCTATTTGCACATCTACGAAATTGTGAGTACCCATACTAGTATGTGAATTATAGGACATTTTTCAAAGTGACTTCTTTTTTACACATTGTCTTACACTTGGAAGGCAGAAATGCATAGAAAGTCAATAGGTAATAACAGTTGCTCTACAATTCTGTGTTACCCTAAATCTCCCAATAAAAATGGTACCTCACTTGTGGGTAGGCCTAGTGCCCGCGACAGGAAACTTGACAAAACAACAGGAAACTTGACGCAATGTGGACACACCACATTTTTACAGTGAAAACTAACCCCTGCTTAGCTGTGAACCATAGCTCTGCGGGCACCTAGGGGAACCAATTAAACCTATACAGTTTTTTAAAACTAGACACCCAGGGCAATCCAGGATGAGGTGACTTGTGGGCTTTCAACAGGTTCTGTTACCCAGAATCCCTTGCAAACCTCGAACTTTGTTAAAAAAAAGCCAATTTTCGTCACATTTCTGTTATGGAAAGTTCTGAAATCTGAGTGGATACACAAAATTCCACCCACCCCGCATTTCCCAAAGTCTTCCAAAAAAAAGGGTACCTCACTTGTGTGGGTAAGCCTAGTGCCCGCAACAGGAGACAGACCTAAATGCAGCATGGACACACCACATTTTTACAGTGAAAACCAACTCTTTTTTTGCAATGTGCCTAGCTGTGGATTTGAAATCTTACCCAGAATCCCATGCACACCTCAAACTTCATTAAAAAAAACACATTTTCCTTACATTTCTGTGATGGAAAGTTCTGTAATCTGCGTGGATCCACAAAGTTCCAGCCACCTAGCATTTCCCAAAGTCTTTTGAAAAAATTGTACCTCACTTCTGTGGGTAGGCCTAGTGTCCGTGACAAGAAACGTCCGAAAACGCAACATGGACACACCACATTTGTAAAGTGAAAACTGACCCTTTTTTTTTGCAAATTGACTAGCTGTATATCTTGAGCTCTAGCTCTGCCGGCACCTAGGGAAACCTAGCAAACCTATGCATTTTTGAAAACTAGACACCAAGGGGAATCAAGGAGGGGTGATTTGTCTGGCTCCACCAGGTCCAGTTACGCAGACTCCTTTGCAAACCTCAAACTTTGTAAAAAAAAATATACATTTTCCCCACATTTCTGTGATGGAAAGTTCTGGAATCTGTGTGGGTCCACAAAATTCAACTTACTCCACATTCCCCAAAGATAAAAATGGTACCTAACTTGTGTGGGTACGCCTAATGTCCGCGACAGGAAATGGCCCAAAACGCAACATGGACACACCACATTTTTACATTGAAAACTGACCCTTTTTTGCAAAGTGCCTAGCTGTAGAGTGTAAATCCTATCTCTGCAAGCACCTGGGGAAACCTAGCAAACCTATACATTTTTGAAAACTAGACACTCAACGGAATCTAGGGGGGGGGGATGTGTGGCTCCCACCAGGTTCTGTTACCCAGAATACCTTGCAACCCTCAAACTTTATTAAAATAACCACATTTTCCTTGCATTTTTGTGATGGAAAGTTCCGGAATCTGCATGGATCAACAAGGTTCCACCCACGCCCCGGGTTCAGCGGCCCTCTAAGGAAACCCACCAAACCCACCATTCCTTAAAACTAGACACCCTGGGGGGTCCAGGGAGGTATGGCTTTCATGGACTCCCCCCCCCCCCCAATGTTTTCCTGCCCAGAATCCCCTGCAAACCTCAAATTTAGCTAATATGTGCCCAATGAGAGACATACCTCAAGACCATGTTTTTATTCCTAGTGCACCAATAATTTCCTTTGTGATCAAAATCTGGGATTCACTAGAGACGTGTGTTAACAAACAATTTATAACCCTGGTACAACCGAAAATGGCCTTCAGCTCAAAATCAGTGAGTCACCACAGTCATGAATAAAAAACAAGTCACACCAGTATAGCTTGAAATACGTTCCATGCTGTTAGACAAATGATATATAAATGTAGTGCCTTCACCATTGAAGAGAGGACAGAAGCAGTCTAAATACTTGTCGTGCAACCCTGGAAGCTAAAGAATTCAGCAAATATTGAGTGTCCCAAAGTCACTGTTCCTTCAAAAATGTCCTTGCTTCTAATGGTTTTGGTATTTTAAAGTAATATGCTGCACAAAGAAAGGAAGAAAAATTGCATCATGAATTAAATTAATTACGGGTATTTAGAACATGTCACTACTAGTGATCCCAAACACTCTAAGCCCAGATGCTGTGTTAAAAAGTTAATTACCAAGCAAGTAAACATATCTTTGCCAGTGATCCCAGAAAAGCAGGGCTATGTGCCATAACTCGAACAGTGGAGGCATAGCATCAAAATGCAGTGCCAGACACAAGGTCCAAAATAAACACTTTACAAACAATATCCACCAACCATGTGCCATTATTTACACGGTGGCCGCACAATATTCCCCAACCATGTGCGGTTATTCACACTGTGGAGGTCTATTGTCAAATTGCAATGTTACATACGGTATAAATGGACGTATCACAAACCGGGTGACAGTGGGACAAACAGGTTGAACTTCAGGTTTCATGGGCTTGATCTAGCTTTACCAGGCAAGAGGGGTGGAGATAGAAAGCGACATCTTAGACAACTGGAGGCGAGGTGGAACTGCACTTTAATATCTGTTAAAATGGGACTCAATAATTATCATAACCTACCTCTTTTTCTTTAACCTGTTGCCTTTACTTGTGCTATATCTTTCTGGATTCCTCTTGTTCCCTCTGTTTATCTACTCTATGGCATGTCTGGTAGTATATGTCCCTAGCACATCTACAACATGTCATCATCAATTAAGCTTTATTCGACAATTTGTCATAAAAGCATAAACTATTATATCAGGTCCCAATAAAACAGATAAAATAAGATAAAATGAGTAGCATCTCTCAGTTAAAAAACATCTATAAAAAAATATAAAACAGTGCAACTAGAGCAATAAACACACGTTGAAACCCAGCTCATAATAACAATAGAAAAGGAGCAGTACAATGTTGCTAATTTGGGAGCCGTGAACATGTATAAATTCATACATATACAAGTCTCTATAACAATTAAAGGCATATACACTAAGCACATTAATTATGATGCCGCAGTAGCTTTGGCTCTTATGGCCCATGCCCAGCCTAAATATTTAGCAACATATCTTGTTTGGAAGAATATACCCTGACACAATGTCCTGGAACAGTTGGATACTATACAAGTACTGGTGGAGTGCTTTGTGAATATTGGTCTCATTTACCAGGTGGTTCAACCACTGAGAGGGATACTACCCAATAAATTTTTTTGACTGCAATGCCTTTTCATTTTTTTTAGCCAAATAGTTTTATTGACATAAAAGCACAATATAAATCATTCCAGCAGGTGAATAGGTATCATATGTTGCGTCATTCCTCAAAACCAATATTGTGACAAAACTCACAGTCATAACCAGAACAGCCTCTTTTGGGCGTACAATGTTCAGGATCAGCAATCGAGAAATCCGACTGTGGTAACAGTATCCAAACCCCCATTCATACACCCCTCCACCCCTCCCACCCAACTGCAACAGTACCAAACTGTCTCTCCCTACCTCCCCCCCTACATCCCTCCACCCCCGGGTGTGTCGTAGAGTGTCTTCATCGAAGTAGCCTAAAGCTATGATCGTATGCAGCATCAGGGCCAATGCATACCAAGTGGTATAGACGTCTCACCGAACAGGAAGGGTTAGCAGCTCAAACATGTGAGCAAAATTCAGGTGTCTGCGCCCATCATGACATAATACAGTAGGTATGCTTCAGATCAACCAGGCAGAACGTACCTCAAAGCAACAGGTTAGGACATGTCTTACTGGAAAACCACCTCAACTCCGCTCAATACAACCCTTCATGAAGGCCTAATACTCCATCCACTAATAAGAACTGAGTGTGGACCCCAGCTACAGAGGTAATGCCAGTGTAATTGGGATGTGGATGTCTGGTCGGGCCCCAAGGCAAACATCCCCCCCCCTCCCTGGCTAAAAAAAACAAAAAAAAAACATCTCCAGCTACCTCTTCACTTTTAGTGTGAACTTCTCCCAGTACCTTCATCTAGTCCCATCTCCTCTTCATCCACCGGGAGTGTAAGTTCCGTGACCAGTCTTTCCCAGGCTCTCGCCCTCTCTAACGCCTGTTCGGAACCCGTTCTGTGTGCAATTTGGAGCCGGATCGCCCCCTCACACCCAGCCCACTTACTAAATTCCGCTTTTCACTTATCTAGGCTAGGGCCTTTATTTGCCTTCCATTGGGATGTTATGGATCTTTTAGCCAGAAGGAAACCTAGGTCTATAAACTTACTCGTAATTTTATTCTTCGAGGTGTGAGGAAACCAATGGAGGATGCATTGTGCCATTAGAGGGTTGTAGGTCTCTTTCAGTGATTTCCCTCAGCAAATCTGTCACTCCCTGCCAAAAGGGCTCTAGCAGAGGGCAGTCCCATAGCATATGCTTAAAATCAGACTCACCTATGGAACATCTAGGGCAGGACACCGACTGGGTTGGGAAATATTTATGAAGGCGGGCAGGTGTGAGGTAGGCCCTATGCAGGATGTAAAAATGCACCAACTGGAACCGCGCATTGCGCATACCTTTCCAGGCTCTCTCCACTATTCCGCCCCATGCCTCATCCGGAATGTCACACCCCAAATCTGTTTCCCATTTTGTTTTTAAGGCCGTCAAGGGGGCCAGGGCCTCCAGGGTCATCGCCAGTATAAACATGTTACTGCCTTGATTGTGCCCGCCGCAACCACCACATATTGACATCCCATAGACGTAGGCGGCTGCGCCATCCCCGATCTCCAGTGTTTTCGAACCGTTGACGTGAGCGCCGCATGTAAAAAGAAGTCTCCGCCCCCCAAAGCGGTCCTTGAGGACATCAAACGGCTTTAGGGTGCCCTCTTCATACAGGTCCCCCATTGTCGCCAAGCCCTGCTGCTCCCAGATCTCCAGTCTCCGCCAGGTTTCTCCGTGCGGTAGCGCCCTGCACATCTTCAGTGGGATATTCGGTGCGTAAGGGGTAGAAATATTCCCCCGGTGCAGGTATCTATTCCAGCACTTCCGGGCTGTGTCAAACTCCTGAGTATGGTGCATATCCCCAATTGGGAGGCGCAAGACAATGCGGGATAACACCAGTAGCGGACCCGTTAGTTCTCCCGATTCCTCTTCCCCCCTGGTAGCCCTCGCCACCCACTGCGTGAGCCACTGAAGCTGAGCTGCTAAGTAGTACAACTCATAATCTGGGACTGCCAGCCTTCCGTCCGCCCGGGGTCTCATGAGTGTAGTGAGCGCTACCCTACTCCTACCCGCGCCCCACAGTAACGAGGTGACCATCGATTTCAGCCTCTGAAAATAACCCACCGGTATCCATATCGGGAGGGTCCTAAAAAAGTATAGCAACCGCGGGAGGGTCACCATCTTGAGCAGAGCCACTCGCCCGGCCACTGATAATGGCAGTGTGCTCCAGAACTCAAAGTTTGCTTTAGTCCCCCTGATCCCCCTCCCCACATTCCCTTCTAGAATGTCCGACTGTTCATGGTAGAACACCGTGCCCAAATACGGAAGCCTCCGCTCCTCCCAGTTCACCCCGTCTACGGACCTAGCCCGATCTCTACCTCCCTGCACCGGGAACAGACACGACTTTTCCCAGTTGACTTTCAGCCCCGCCACCCTACTAAGGACGTGCAACAATGACTTCGCACCTTCCAGAGCTACATCCGTATCTGCCAGGAACATTAAGAGGTCATCAGCATAAAGGGCTATATGATGGACCTGCCCATATACGTCCAGGCCCTGATATGCTGCCCCAATCGAGCATGCGCCGCAAGGAGCTCGATCGCTAAGCCGAACAATAAAGGAGAGAGAGGACACCCCTGACGCGTGCCACGGCCCACCCTACAAGCGTCTGATATTACTCTCCCTGTCCGAACTCTAGCCGTAGAATCTGCGTATAGCAAAGTCGTCCAACTCACAAAGTCAGGACCTAGCCCCATCTGCCGCATTACATGATACAAGTATTCCCACTCTAAACTATCGAAGGCTTTTTCGATATCTACCGCGAAGATCGCAGCAGTATCCGCCTCGTAGGAATCCGCCTCCAAAACATGGAGAAGCCGTCGTATATTAAATGCTGTGTTGCAGGCAGGTATAATTCCAGACTGATCAGCGTGTACCAACTTAGTCAAGTGGGGCAACAAGCGAGCTGCTAAAATTTTGCTCAGGATTTTATAGTCTAGGTTGAGCATAGACAATGGCCGGTAGGCCGTTCTATCCCAGAGTTGTTTGCCTGGTTTCAAAAAAGGAATATTAGAACATTGGAATGTTGGGAGCTCCATTAAAAACAATGGAGTGCTCTGGGCTTATAATGGCTGGTATAAGCCTGGAGCTCCAACATTCCAATGTTTCTTTGTTCACAGCTCTGAGTTTGCGATGGTCATCCTTTAATAAGGAAAGGTCCGACCCAATGGAGTCCATTCTTTTCTCCAGAGCTTCACGCGAGGCTATTATGGCCTGCATAATGTCTACCAGCGAGGGGTCACTCGGTTTTACCGGGACTCCACTCCCAGACGTAGGGTCCCCTTCATCCATGGCGTGTCCGGGGTCGTCTAGCCGGAGAACCTCAAACCCCTTCTTTTTAGCAGACACTATGCCCATCTTGAGCTGCGCTGCTTCTCTCCACCACCTATGTTTACTCCGTCGCAGGAGGAACACTCGAGAGTCCTTCTTTCCGCCCCAGATAATTGCAGCTCAGTCACTCTCTTGGGCACTTTCCGCCGGCGATGAGCTCAAACACACCAGGAGCCCTCCAGGGATAAACTAGGCCACCAGCTCTCAGGCCCATGTGGCCACTGGGCCCCTGAAGTATAGTGTCACAGCCGCCGGTTCGGGTTCAGTTCCCACAAGGCACCAGTACGCGGTATTCCCCGTCCCACTGCTGCTGTAGGCACTCAAGGATGAGGCTGATCCCGATGGGCCACCACCTTCTCGCGGTCCAGCACCTCTCCTCTCCCTCACCTCGGTGCTGCTCCGGTACAATATTATCAGACCCCAGCGTCTCAGTCTGCCCTCTCGTCTGGCCGATTACTCAGGAGGTGCACTAGTATCTCTGTCACTCCACACCCCTGTTCAGGCACATCAAGGGCAGCGGTGCGTTGTCTTGGCGTCCTCACTGCCGGGGACACACTGCCTGCTCCCCCACATGTATGCAGTCAAAAACCCCGGCGAGGCGCCGCCATATTAAAGTCAGGCACCTCGCTGCTGGGTTGCTCACAGTGACTCTGAAGGGTTCAGGGGACTCCACTTCCAGCAGCAAAAGACAGTGGGGAGATCCACTCTCTCTCCCCTCACTCCGGTCGCCGCCAACCACCTCCTACCCTCAGTTCTGCGTTGCAGTCAGGCAATGTGACCGAGGGCGCCGGCTGCCATTTTGCGAGCTCCGGTCACGGACGCTCGGGGTGCAGGGGAAAAGTGTCCGCACTCGGACTGTGGGGCACTGCGGCTCTCTTCGTGGCAAACACTCGGTGCATCAGCCCCTCTGATGCACATATCGGGGTTGGGGGCCCAAAATCAGAGTCAGGATAGTTGCAGGAGAAGGGCGGCCGCGGAGGAGCCCCGGGATCCTCTGCCGCTCACATCAGAGTCCAAGCCACGCCCCTCCTGCAATGCCTTTTCATATAGGGCTCCTCTGGTTTGTTGGACCTATATGCTAGTTTTGCTCTTCTTCATTGCATGATACCGGGCTTCCCAAGACTTCCAAGAATTCACTACGCTAAGTGTGTAGATACACAAGCATTGATCCTTTCACTTGCGTGGGTCATTGTATCTGATATTAGGCCCACGTTCAAGTGACTCTCTTTGATCCTCGTGCTGGAACACTGTAAAAATATTCACATGCACTGACATTTGGGGTTTAAGAACAGGGAACAGTTTTCGTTTATGCCAGAGCACAAGTTTTTTACCTGATGTGGTCTAGTGGTACCATGTGGGTGTAGCCAGTCACTTTTAGGATGACTTCCAGGAGGGATTTCATATTCGTTGCATCCAGAAATGGATTAAGGATGTTGTTTCTTGACGCAAATGCACTATGTTTGAGTCAGTGCTGTCTGGTGCTGCTATGTGGGCATGATCACACCTTTCAGAGACATCTTCTGGGAAGGACTGCGAGTCCTTGCGCATAGACACAGATGTGGCGGGTTTGACTCTAGTGCCGAACACAGGTAAGTAATGCTGGTAATGTGATGACATGGTCTTATGGTATTTGAATATTTTGATAGTAACAGCGGTGATATGCCCGTTTTTGGGGGACATGGTTTGCAATACATACATTTGTACCATACGTATCACTCGAATATGATAATATGCCTCAACAGTGTAAATAATGGTACATGGTTGGGTGATAGTGTGCCTCCAAAGTGTGAATAAAGGCACATGGTTGGGGTATATTGTTTGTAACATGTTTATTTTGCACAGTTCGTGTCACTCCATTTTGACTTTATGTCTCTACTGTGCGAATTACAGCACATAGCGCTGCGTTTCTGGGATCACTGGTGATGTTGTGTAAGCTTGCTGGTCGATTAACCTTTTAACAGTTCATCGGGGCTTAGATTGTTTGGGATCACTAGCAGTGTCATGTAAGTAGCCGGGGGACTTTTGGCTAACGGTTGATTGGGTGAAGTTTTATTTAATATCAATGTCTTCATAAACATTGTTTGTTTTAACTTTGGAAGAAATTTTCTACAATTACACCATATTAAAATCTATTCAAACTATTGGCTAAATCTGTTGATGCCTAAGCTGCTATTAGGGATCAGCAGGCTTGCTGCAATTTGATGATTTTGGAATAAATGTATATTCTTGAATGTTTCCAAATACCCGTAATTAATTTCATTCACTAAGCAATTTTTATTCCTTTCTTTGTGCAGCATATCACTTCAAAATACCAAAACCATTAGAAACTAGGATCTTTTTGAAGGAATTGTGACTTTGGGATCGTCAATAATTTCAGATTTTTACTAGCTTCCAGGGTTTCGCAACTAGCATTTAGACTTCTTCTATCCTCTCTTCAATGGTGAAGGCACTAAATGTATACATAATTTGTCTAACAGCACGGAATGTGTTTCAAGCTATACAGTTGTGACTTGTTTTTAATTCATGACTCTGCAGACTCACTGATTTTGAGCACTTAGGTGCACCAGGGTTATAAACTGTTTGTTAACACATGTCTCTAGTGACTCCCTGATTTTGATCACAAAGGACATAATAGGGTCACTAGGGATAAAAACATGGTCTTGAGGCATGTCTCTGATTGGGCACATATTAAGCCTGTTTATGTTTATTAATCACCAATGGATGGACTGGGCTATGTCTAATGTGTTGGTTTTCATCTATTAGTGTGGAAAATATGACTTAAACTACGATGTGACATGGTCATGCATCTTAATATACAACTATTGCTAGCAGAATCACACTGGCACACTCTTTTCACTTCTTTTTGTGACTTAGAGACTCCGAATTAACATGCTGGTATATCTATTTCACTTAGAGGAACTTTTCATTCATTTGAAATTCTCTTTCTGGATGCACCATTCACGTTTTGGCTTTGGGATATGTGTCACTTATGTCTTCTTTGGTTGTGTTAAGTCTTTTCATGTTTTACTTTTTTTACCCTCATCTCCTATTCTCTTATTCCCCTTTTTCATTTTTATTTTATCTAAACACTTTTGATGTTAGACATTTCCTTTATTATTTTTTTGCTTGAATTTGCAAGCATTTCAGGTCTTTTCCTGCATTTGTTTTTGAAATAAAAATTCCTTTGCAATGGAGGGTTTATACACAAGAAGGAAGCCAAACTAAGGACATGTAACCTGTATAATACATTTGTTTTGTCATTTAGTTTTTGGATTAAAATTTTTTTGGGGAATAAATGTTGTTCGTCATGTAATTTAGTGATATAAATATTATGTTTGTGTCTGCCCCACAGTGTACTTTGTTGTTTTTTTTTCGTTCTTTTGTTTAGCAATATGTTCCCTTTTCTCAAGGAAATAGGTATGGAGAATTTATCCACAAATGCTAGGCCAATTTTTTTTCTTTTCATGTATATGGTCTCTACTGTTAGGTTCACTTTTAAATGTAAAGTGTCTTTTAATGCGAAGTGTGAGTTTCCAACGTCTTTTACACATCTTTTAGATAACTTATTCATGTATACATTTTTTGACATGTTTGCAGCCCTGAATAAGAACATGTGTTGGCAGAAACGCTTTGGCTACGTGTGTCTGACTGTTATTGAGAAGAAAAAAAAGAAAATACAAGCACAAACCAACTTATTGCTTACTTCAGCAAATAAATTTGGATACGTCTTTGTGTTTTTCAATTGCATCTTATCTTTTGTGTCTTTAAATGTCTAATGTATGACCATCTGGTAGCTGGTCTTCTGAGGTGCGCAGTGATCATGCAGTGTTAAATGTGTGAATAATGTATTTGGTGCAGTGACTGAGGGGCATATGTATGAAACCATTTTTTATTCGCAACACTGCGGTTCGCAAAAAAACAGCGTTTGCGAATAAAAAATTGCAAAACGCAATGTATGAGACATTCTCGCATCGCATTATTAAGGAATCGAAAATTTTGCGATTCTCCATTTTGCATAAGCGTTTAAGTAATCGCAAATTGCAATTCCTTAAATGCTATGTAACAAGCACCCAAGTTGTGCGATTTCTCCTTAAGAAATCGCAAATTACCTATTTCCGATTTCTTTCAAAAATGCACTTTTTGGCATTTCTCAAGGTTACATGTGGCACACATACAGGCCCTTATGGCATGTATGTACGCCATATGCGCACACATGCTCATTTCAGGGGTGCATCAGGGTGTCCTTATGACACCCTTGCCCCCTTGAAATTATTCTCAATTTGCGATTCTCAAATTGCAAATCGCAAATTGAGAATGACTTCCCATTCACTCCCATGGGAGGAATGAATGGGAAGGTATTACTTAATTGCGATTTCACAATTTGCTAATCGCAATGAGGGAATACCAAGAAATCACAAAAAATGTGCTACTTTTTATAATACATCTCGTTTGCGATTCTCAAATAGCGATTCTCAAAAAATCGCTATTTGGGAATCGCAAATGGAGTATTTGATACATATGCCCCTGAGTTCCTTAGCAGGCAATGCTTTTTCAAACATTAAGGAATAATTTTGAGTGACTCAGAGTTTAGGATAAAACATTTGGATGGCCTTGTGACACCTCCCTGTGACAAGGACATCCTGCACAGTGACAATTGAATTCATACATTTTTGTGCCTGTTAGCTGGTGTTATATTATAGCAATTCATAAAACGCTTCTTCGCCTTAGCTTTCTTGGTGCCAGACTATCAAAACATGGAGCCAAACCCTGAGAATAAACTTGGAAGACCTGACAAAGTAGTCAGGTTTGCAAGTTTAAAGGAGCTACGATTAATTATAGCACATAAGGTGTCATTTAGTGGGTTTTCTTACTTAGTTAATCTTACCAAGAAGCCACCCTCCTCCACCCCCCAGCCTGGTTTTAGTGAATGTTGAGATTATTATTAGATCAGTGATAGCTGAGCACAAAAATCTTGTGAGGAAATATCTTTTAGCTTATTTTTAATTAATGCTTTTACTATCCCATATAGAGAGAGAAAGCCTTAAATTATACTTGTTACCTTTTTGGGAGCCATTCAAGTTGTAGAAGTATGAGGCTGGCAGGAGGGAAACTGAGGATCCAAGGACCAAACGAGCTGCTGGATTCTAAAGAGCTTGCAGTCTCTCATGCAAACAGGATGGGTTGCCTAGACAGGCTCACTGACAGCAATTATTGTCAATGTGCTCCTATGTTACTTCAAGAATGACAATATTTTGCTTAGCAGATTTAAGTGGTAGGAATAGGTAGAATAACTGAGGAAACTTGCTCAGCCATGGAAGTTCACAAACCATTTTTACTCTGAGACTTTAAATGTATATAAGCAGGGTGGGGAGGGAGCCCATCTCCGGCGACCAGTATTTAACAAGCCAGAGGTTGTGTTTCTCCTTTTCCACCAAGACCTTTGTTTTTCTGCTTTATTTTTAGCCAGTTCCTTCCAAATCTATTTCCTATTACATTTGATGTGTTTCGGGAAAGGTTGACTAGAGATTAGGTCACCAGCTAGTTGCAGTAGCAGTTGAGTGGCATCGGTGTACATGCACATGTTGAATACTAGTGTTTGGAAGGCTCACATAAATATTGAACAGATGGGGAGAAAATGCAGAGCTAAGGGGGCCCCTACGATTCAATAATAACTGCGTGGAACTATAAGGGAGCACACTGACAAAATTAGATTGATCAGATAGCAAAGATGTAAACCAATTTACAGCAATGCCATTAATGCCTGCTGCTCTAAGAAGATTTAAGAGGGGATGTATAATGAAACAACAAGTGCCTTTACCATGCACTCCTCAACAATGCAGGTTTTATAACACAATTTCTACCACAATGCACGTTTTCACCACAAAACACACTACCATGCATATACATAGAGTATTGTTAAATGTGCCATTACCACTCATACCATTACCACGTATCATACTGTCACAACGTGTTATTATAATCAAGGCAGAGAGGTACTTTCAGTCACAAAATGTTAAAAAACTGGAAACATTCTAAAATTAACAACAAACAATTTACAAACTAATATTTTCCAATACACATTCTACAAATCAATATCATAAATCCCACATACTACAATATACCTATAATTGAAAAAACACTTTCCCAAATACAATGTTTGCAACTTAGCCCTATCTTTATTTTAACCCCTTATTTTCACTTTTCCCAAATAAAAATGCCTCTCGTTGAAGTGGAGGAAAAGTTTTCTTTATACAAACAAAATAATAATCTACACAACCGCAATAAAACTTACTTAAAAACGTACACTACAACACTTATCTTTGTTTAAATTGTCATCTACCACACCAAACACTTGTTACCTTTTTGGGATACCCAGTGCATGATCACTATGCTCTGGTTGATTGTGTGTGATTTTTAAACTTGCATTGCTGCTATAGCGAAAATCTTTTATTTTAAAATTGCGCAGTGATTTTACGTATTGCATTTGCACCTACCTGATAAATTTTAGAAAGCGATCTTTCTATCAGCTGTTCCCTCATTGTTGTTACCTTCCCTGTCTGTGCCCCGTTCCACCGCGGGTGTTCCCGTTTGCATGGAGGGCACGTCGGCAGACTTTGGGTCCCCGCTCCCATTGGCTGGTGGTTGTCAGGTGGGACGCCAGACTCGTGACCTCGCTGATTTAACCAGGATGACTTTCTCCGTGCACAGCGAATGCGCACAGTGAATATGCGCCGAAGTTGCGCCAAAGTAAGCCCGTCTGCACCCGTCCGCGCCAAGGACGCGCCAGGGGCCAGGCGGGCAGGGCCTCATTTTGAACTTCCAGAAAAATGTGAGCTGTACTCTCATGCCACACTTCTTGCACTTAGACCCCCGCCTAAGCTGTGCCATTTTACCTTCCCTCCTGAGATTCTTGTCAATACCCAATGTTGTAAAGGGGCCAGGAGATCCACACACCCCTGACATTAACGTCATAGAAAACAGGTCAAACCAGGAATCAATTCACCTGTTCCCAATTTCTTTAACGAAGCTGGCTTGCTTATAAATGCTAGGTCTTTGGCCCATAATAATGTTGCATTCAACGACTTTGTTTCTCAAAATAAGCCTCCCTGGGTCTTTATCACCGAAACCTGGGGTTCTGAGGCTTCAGGTCCAGATCTGGTGGAGGCAGTTCCGGAGGGCTATATTCTGTCCAGGATGGATAGGATTGGTCACAGGGGGGTGGGTTGGGAATCTGGTTTAGAGACATTTTTACCTGTCGTATTGAGCCTCTTTCTTCGCCCTCTGACAACTTTGAGGCTCTGCACTTCTCTATTACATTTCTTCCCTCAGCCTCCTTCTCAGGCATTCTTTGTTATAGACCCCCGGCCCTAGAACGACTTTCCCTCAGGACATTCTTAAACTTATCGAGCCTTATGTTGATAAGCCACAATTTAGCATCTTGGGCGATTTCAACTTTCATTTAGAGGCCTTGGAGGTCAAGGACACATTAGCACTGTAGACGGCTTAGCCGCATGCGGGTTGGCCCAATTGGTTAATGGCCCTACACATTTGGCTGGCCATACGCTGGATGGCATCTTTTCGAATGATCCCAGACTTACGACTGGCACACCCATCCCCCTTTTTTGGTCCGATCATTGGGCAGTTCCTTTCCATTGCAAAGTAATTTTCACTCCCTGTAATAAATCTAAGAGCAGTGTGTGGGAAACCTGAAGGAATTACAGAGCAATCAACGATGACACTATGTCACCTTTCATGAATGCTCTCAGCTGTACTTCCTTGGCTGATCCCAATAAGGCTGCCTCTGATTTCTCCAGCGCCTTAGCCAGTGCCATAAATACCTTTGCCCCTGTAATAACCTAGCAAGTTTCTTTCATTCTAAGATTGCGGATATCTACAGCTCACTTGAAAGTAGCAATCTTTAGCTCGATGCCAACAAAACAGGTCCCCTTCCCTTACCAACCCCCCCTACCGTTGATGAAGTTGATGATCCACCTAAACCACAGCTCACGTGATTCCCTCTCCTATCCCTAGATGATCTTAACCTCCTACTCGATGCCACCAAGTCGTGCTCGCCCCTTGACCCTTGTCCTTTAAAAATTCTGAAGACCTGTAGAGAGTCTGTTGTTCCCCCTTTACTAGAGATTATGAACATGGCGATCAGCGAGGGGATTTTCCCCTCCCCTTGGAAGACAGCTGTTGTAAAGCCACTGCTTAAGAAGCCCTCTCTTGACCCGGGAATACTGAAAAATTATCGTCCAATTTCCTTACTCCCTGCCCCTGCTAAGATCTTGGAGTCTCATATAAATCGTAACCTATCTGTTTTCATCGAGAATTCCAACTTGTTAGATTCCTCTCAACATGAGTTTCGGGCAGCCCATAGTATTGAGTCCGCCCTCACGGTGGTGACCAATAAAATCCAGTCTGAGGTTGACAGGGGACATTCTGCTCTGCTAGTGTTATTAGATCTCACAGCAGCTTTTGACACTTTGTCCCCGTCAATCCTGATCTCCAGGCTCAAGGAAATCGGTTTAGAGGGTTCTGCCCTTAGTTTACTCTCCTCCTTCCTTCATCATAGGGAGCAGAGAGTTAAAATGGGCGATTTTCTTTCCGATTCCCAAGAAGTGCAATGTGGGGTTCTTCAGGGCTCGTTGTTGAGCCCCTTATTATTTAACATCTATGTTACCCCACTTGCTAATGTGGTAAGATCCTTTGGTCTTGATGTATTATCGTATGCCGATGACACTCAGATCCTGGTATCTATCACCCAGCCAGCTAGCGATGTTGCCCCTAAGTTCAGAGCATGTATGGAAGCAGTATCTCGCTGGATGGTCCGTAATTATCTAAAACTAAACGGCGAAAAGACTGAAATCATGGTCTTTGGAGGGAGCCAAGATCTTTGGTCAAAAGACTGGTGGCCTTCGTCTTTGGGAGAATGCCCCCGCCCCACTCTTACCGCCAAGAATCTTGGAATCCTAATTGACCCCGCTTTGTCATTCGACTCCCAGGTAAATAGGACAGTGTCAACTTGTTGTGGCATAATTAGAATTCTTAGGAAAATCGCCCCCTACCTGTCCCTGGTAGCTCGGAAACAAGCAACAGTTGCCTTAGTTTCATCCAGGCTAGATTATTGCAATGCCCTTCATAGTGGCATTAGCAAAGGCTCCATCCACCGTCTTCAAATGGTGCAGAATGCGGCGGCCAGGATGGTCCAAAACCTTCCTAGACTCGCTTCTGCAACCATAGCCAGAAGGGACCTTCACTGGCTTCCGATTCCATCTAGGATCTCTTTTAAACTTCTCTGTCTGGCCCACAGTGCTATACATGGCTCAGGCTCAGAGGGAATCAGGTCTCTTTTGTGTCTTTACACCCCCTCGAGAACCCTCCGGTCATCATCTAAGAACATGCTTTCGGTTCCCAGATTTGCTAAGGTGAGATGGGGAGGTAGAGCCTTTTCCACCTTGGCTCCAAAACTTTGGAACTCCCTCCCCCTGGAGCTTTCTAGCCAGTCTTCTTTGGCGGTTTTCAGGAAACATCTGAAGACTTGGCTTTTTTCCCAGGCATACAAGGGATTGAGCTCTTAGCGGTTTTGTGGTCCTGTTATCTGGTAGCTTGGACTTCTCTGTCTGTCTGTTCTTTGCGCCTTGATGCCCCTTAGGGCTAAGTTATGCGCGGTACAAAATGCCATTCATTCATTCATTCAAAAAGGACATCCCACCATTTTACATTCACTACTACACTGATCACATTTGTGCTCACACAGTGATTTTTACTGAAGCAAGACTTCACTACCACAAACTATACCATCTACCCATCCAAGTGAATGGAACTTTCACAAGAAAATACTTGTATTTGTACTAGTTAGTTATACGACATATCAATTAATTTATGTTTTCCTAAACTAACAGATTTCGCCCACAAAATTTACAAAAGTAGGGCTGACAAACACGTACTGGGTTTGTATATTGTTATGTTATGTTACGTTATGTTAATAATTGCTTATTGAGCGCACGTACACCAGGAGGTTTCATGGCGCTAGCTCTAGTGTTGACTGGGACCAATAGGAATTACATGTGAGCCTGTGTGAAAAGCCATGTTTTAAGCAGTCTCCTAAAGCTTAGGAGGTTGTTGCATGATCGAATTGCCAATGGAAGGGAGTTCCATAATCTAGGGGCCAGAGTCGCGAACCTCCGTCCGCCATGGCGTTGGAGCTTGAAGGACGGGATGGCCAGCAGATGGAGGCTAGCAGAACGAAGGTTGCATGATGGAATGTATCTAGGCAGGAGATCTTTGATGAATTGTGGGCTACAACCGTGAAGGGACTTAAAGACAATGCAGGCTGTCCTAAAAGCGATACGTTGGGGGATTGGGAGCCAGTGAAATTTTTTCAGCAAGGGTCTGGCCGATTGCCAGCGTGGTTGCTGGTAGATCAGTCTGGCTGCCTGATTCTGGACCAGCTGAATACGTTTAAGGAGGAAAAGTGGAAGGCCTAAATAGATTGAATTGGCATAGTCCAAGTGTGAAAGCACTAAGGCTATCACCACCTGAATCAAGGCGAGTTGGTAAGCATACGGCTGATTTTCCTGATCTTGCGAAGCTGGAAGAAGCAGAAGGACACAACCGTGCCTACTTGGGTTTTTAGGGAAAGATCATTATCAGTGATCACCCCCAAATTTTTTACCGAGGGAGATGGGGTGGGCGGCGGACCGAGCTCAGGAGGCCAATAATGTGGGCCCCAGAGAATTTGACTTTTTCCGTTCAGGACTAGCTCGGCTTTACCAGGGTTCAGCTTCAGATGGTTTAAATCCATCCATTGACGGATGTGCAGCATAGTACCCTGGAACCCCCGGATGGATTCAGGGGAGTTGTCTATTGTAAAGATCAATTGAAGATCACGGCATAGTTGAAAGTAAAGTCCTTGAATTGCTTCAGGGACTGAATCAAAGGTAACAAATACAGATTAAACAATAAGGGAGACAGTGAGGATCCCTGAGGGACCCCACAAGATGTGGGAAGTTTAGAAGCAGTGAAAGGTGCTAGGCGTACTGCTTGAGTGCGGTCTCTGAGAAAGGACCTAATCCAACTAAGAGCCGAGTCACGGATGCCGGCTTGTTTGACACGATCCAGTAAGATGGTGTGATCAACCGTGTCAAACGCTGCCGAGAGGTTTAGAAGGACCAAGGCCTGAGGACTTCCTTTATCTGCATTTCCTCGGAGGGCGTCCATTACTGCAGTGATGACCGTCTCGGTGAAATGAGCAGGGCGAAACTCAGCTTGACGGAGGTCTAAGTAATCAGACTGCTCTACGAAGTTGGAAAGGTGAGTGGCTACGTGCGCCTCCAGGACCTTAGCCAGATAAGGGAGCCGAGAGATAGGCCTGTAGCTGGAGGGGTTTAAAGGATCCGCTCCCGGTTTTTTCAGGAGGGGAACAACAACTGTCTCCTTAAAGGCTTTGGGGACCATGCCCTGAGACAAAGATTCATTAAGGAAGGTCAAGATGGGGGGCGAGAGGACCAAGAAGGTGTCTTTTAAAATGTGCGGGGGACAGCAGTCCCTAGGTGAGCCGGAATTTACCCTAGCCAATAGGGCCTGTAGATAAAGTGAGTCTATGAATGGAAAATGGTCAAGGGTGTGAGAGTTGAATATCATGGTCGGGGGATCCATATTAAGGCCGAGGATAGGGATGCTAGCTTTGATAGTAGCAATCTTTTCCAAGAAATATTTGTTAAGGGAGTCGCACAGATTTTGGATAGCCGCGGGTTTGGGGAGGATTCTCTCGGTATTGGATAGCTCGTTTACTATGGCAAAGATATCTTTTGATTTATTATTTGATTTCTCGATTTTTTCAGAGAAATAGGCAGCTTTAGCTGAACAATGGCTTTTTTATAGTCAGTACGGTCAGCCAGATACATAAGTTTGGCATCAGGGGCATAAGCCTGTCTCCATTTTCTCTCTTTTTGGCGGATTTCTAATTTATGAGCTCTAAGATCAGGAGAGAACCATTTCTGGGCTTCAGAGCGGCGTGCGATTTTGAGTTTTTTGAGTGGTGCATGTTTGTTGCTAGCCGCTAGTAGCCAAGCGGAGATATTGGCTTCGGCCATATCTACATCCAGATTGTCTGCAGGGGTGGAGCTGGCTAGGCTATCCAAAAAGGCCTGTTTATCAAGGGTATTCCATTCCTGATAAGACCCCCTCAAATGCCAGGGGCTTGCTACAGGTAGGAATGGAGAGAGTGAAATTGATTAACTGATGGTGGGACCAAATACAAGGTGAAATTGTGGGAGTGGAAACTGTAAGATTAGTAGTCCATACCTGGTCCAAAATATGGCCTTTGACATGTGTAGCGGAAGAGATATGGTGACTAAAATTAAGATTAGAGAGGAGTTCCATTAATTCAGTAGTGTGGGGACCGCCAGATTCATCGTTGCACCAGTAATTGAGGTCGCCAAGTAAAATTATTTTTGCATATTCGGTGACCAGTGATGCCAGCTGGTCACTAAGTGATAGAGGAAATAGTGGCATATGCTGAGGGGGTCTGTATATGAGGACGCAGAATAATGGACCTGCATTGGAGTCAAGTTTAATAATCATATTGTCTGCTACAGGGAGGTTTAAGGGGGACATGGAGGTGAAGATGTCTCCAGCTTTTCCTGGGCCCCAGTCGACATGTAAGATTTAATATGTTTCAGGGAGGGCTGCCAGGATATTAGGGGTGGAGTCTGAGTTCAGCCATGTCTCGGTAATCAAAAAGATATCTGGCTTCTCCGATAGAAGAAGGAGAAAGATATCTAGTTGATGTTTAACGAGGGAGCAAGTATTGAGATAGAAGATACGTAACGTGGAGTTTTTGACCTGCGCGAGGGTAGGCCTCTGACTTTGACGAGGACAGTAGGTGGAAGCCCTTGACGTGTATTCTGCTTTTGAAAAATACCTAACCGCTTAAAGCGTGCGTGCGTGGCAGGGCTGAGCGAAAGGTCTACCTGATGTAAGCTTCTTAATTCCTCCGAGGAGTAGGAGGTAGTTCGTGCAGGAGGACTGGCCCCTGGGCCTGGTCTGGCGCAGACGGGCTTGCCTTTGGAGCGTCATTGGCGCGCCCGCTGCGCACGTGTGCATTGGCATCCTTGTTTTAAAGGCCCCGAGGAGCCAAACACTAGTGCGCTGAATGAGCTACCTGCCCAATATGTTAATTATTTTATATAAAACAATATTGCAGTTTTATAAAATATTATCTTTCTAGCATATTATATATTTTATGTAACGGAAGAAAAGAATTAAAGTAAAAAATGTTACAATATATTTTTACCAAAAAAACAATTCCTAAACATTAACTTAAATAGCTATAAAAAAAATACCTAGGTGTACACTTAGAAGCAAATACCAATAATTTAGTATAACCAAAAATTAATACTTTCCCTCCACCATCTTCTTCTCTTAGATAAAGTAGTGGGCAATAACTGGGGTAACAAAGTAAAGGTGGGAAGAGCTGGCGCAGTGCCTCTACCCGTAGCTCTACAGAGTTTGAAAAAAAAACTCAGTGGAGATACGCTTCGCTCCGCTCCCTCCCCCTCCCAAATTATTGAAAAATGAAAAAAGAAGGCACTTATGAGTTTCTGTCGCCTCGCCTGCCTGGCCGCTCTCCTTCCTGCTCCTCCCGTCCTTCATTGAAAAAAACACTAAGTTGTAAGTCTTGCATGTGCCAAGAAGACCAAGTATTTTGATGCATGCAGCCTGAACTGCTGACTGCCGTTGACAGAGTGTGTTCCAACTGGACAGCGGCAGACTGTAATGTTGGCGATGCATACTCCATAGCCGTTGATGCAGCGGAAGCAGGATTTTCTTTCCCCACTACTTATTTACTGACAACAACATCATACTCATCTCAGCTACCACTAATCTATAATATCACAAACTTTGGCCCATATAAATACATCACCACCAACTTCAGTCTAATTCACATCCATCAGGGTCCTCTGATAGATCTTTTAATTGAGCTAATAGGGACTTGGATAATGAGAGATGAATAGTCACTTCCTCATGAGGACCTGGAATGAAGAAGTGCCTTCCAAACAAACATAATCAACATAACATATTCAATGACTAGGCATTAATAAGTGACATACGCATGAATGTTTATAACAAGCAAATCTTTATCTAAGCTTCAAGTTGAATGGTCAAGGCACAAAAATACATTTAGAATCATTTAATATCAGTTATCAGTTTAGTACAGGTAAATCACAATACATCACAGTTCAGAGCCAAATACATTTCAAACCCATGCCTGGTGAGAAGGAGAGAGAGAGAGAAAGAGAGAGCATAACGCAAATTTCAGAATACAAACATGAATCATGCAAACCAAAGAATCGGTTACAGATTATCAGGACCGGGGATCTCAAAATGAGCCCAAGAGTGACGCTAGAGCACAGTGTCCAATAGCCGGAGTCATTCAACCCTTCAGCCGAACGGTTTTGCCTACTCGACTTCACCGGGTGACAAAGTGCAACAAATAGGAGACTTCTACTCAGAGAAATCAGAGTTCAGTCCGACAGCATGACAGGCATATAGGAAATTTTTGAAAGATAGCCAGGGCAGTCCTTATCACACCAGACAGTTATACTTCCAATTATTCTTAGCACCTTCCCACAAAAGTTTCTTTTGTGCAGTTTGCATGTTTTCCAATGGTCAAAGTCTATGGTCTATCCATGGGGTGATTGTTACCTTACCCAAATGATTTGGAAAATATATGTAACACCATCGTCCGATGTTCAGCATTTTACTAAAAGTTCAATTTCATTCCGCCTCCGAACTAGGAAATTCATTGGTATCTTATCATGCCCATTCCCAAGTGCTCCCTTCTGAGCTTGCAATACAGTCAACACAGTTTTAGGTCTCGCCTGTCGATGCGCATGCGCATCGAGCAAGCGAGAGTATTGGGACTTATCCACTCTTTCCCCAACTTGCAAGGAATCGTGGCGATTCCTTGCAGTGCCCGTGACTTTTAAGCTCAATGCGCATGCGCATTGAGCTTAAAAGCGCGTGCACGTCCGTCTTGGTTTACCCGCTCCGCCCCCTCCCCTTCCCGCCGTGTCGCATTTCTCCTCCCCCTCCCCTCTCTTCCCTCCGTCTTGTTTGTTATTTTACCCGCTCCGCCCCCTCCCCTTCCCGCCGTGTCGCATTTCTCCTCCCCCTCCCCTCTCTTCCCTCCGTCTTGTTATCGCTTTCACCCAGTACACGGAGCTTCCTGCCAAGCACTATATTTCGCAACGATCTAGCCGCTGTACTCTTAGGTCACCGGCTCTAGTAACTAGGCTCTCACAGTTCAATATGTTTGGCATACAAGCGGCTGAACCATGCCTTCCGGAGCAACGGAGCAAAGTCTTCCGGGTCAGCACCGTTCTTTTCTGGGCGGGACATATTTTTTAACCAATTGCAGTGCTTTCTGTAGAATACAGCTCTAGCACCTCTCATTAGCCTTTTCAAACAGTTTCAAACCCGCTTTCTAATGGCATCTAATACTTTTCGAGTATTTGTTGAAGCTAGTTAGCATCGGAGTCGAAGGAACGGGATTCGGATGTTTGAGTTCTTCTGTTTGCCGATTGGAGGTAAGGGCCCACCTTCGGGAGCCTCACGCCGGTTTCGGGAAGCGTCCCATAAATAGGAGAGGTCGGCACCGAAAGAGCACAGGTGCCGATACAAAAACGCGTTACCGCTCTGGGTTCTCTTCCTTGCAATTCTTTTACTTTCTCCACTCTTTCTCAACTCTTTTTCTTTCTCTGTGTACACATGTCCTCCTTACACCTCTTTTGGTGACTTCTCTCTTCCCTCCTCAGTATTCGTCTCACGCAACTCGCTGTATGCTTGTATCTACTGCCCCCCCTGTTACTCCCTGGCACCCTGCGCTAAACCATCTCGATAAATCTTTCAGGTTCTTACGTGATGGCGAGGCATCTACATAGCTGCCAAGTTTTCAGATTGCAATGTGTGACATTTTCATAATTTCAGTTCAATTATGAGTGACAATGCAGCGACTATGAGTGACACTTTCTCACGAGCAAAATCGAGCAAAATTAAGCAATGAAGACGAGGAAAACATATAAATGTCAGAAATTACACCCATTTGAGCAACAAGACACTCTAGAAGATCTTAAAACATCTGCAAAGTACTAGAATTGGAAGGGCACTAAACTAGTGCCCTTGTAATGGGGTGGCGGTAAAGTGTTTTATACTTATTCACTGTGTCTCGACTTGGTCTGTTTTTTGTGTGCATTTTGGTACGATTAATAACAACAAACATTACAATGCAAAGAAAATTCCAAGCCTGGGTGAAACATTCATACCTGACAATGAACATATTGCAGTCTCTCGTGCACCTTTTCTCCCTCAACAGACATCCGATTAAGTAAGTATATTTTATTGGAGGTAGCACAGCTTTTACGGATACCACTTAGCTCTAAAATGTTAATTCAAGCAGGAATAGCAAACGTTCATTGCAAACGACAATGACCACCGGGACTCGCACCTCCGCTGCATGCTGAAGTAGCTTGCTAAGTGAGGGTATGCATGCTGCAGAGTCAGAGGCCCTGTGTAATGACACAATAGGCAATATATCCGAATACAGCAGAAGCTTTCAACTGTTAATAGCATCGCACGGACAGTAAAGCGCTTAGGCATACTTACTTCATTTTGTAGGCTCGATGGGTGCAGTCCATCAACAGGAGTACCTCGAGAGGCCCACCTGACTGACCACCAGTGCCCCCTGGTCTACCCTCTCCGGGGGCCCAACCACGCGCCTCAATGCACCGAGCTGTCTGGCGTGGAAGATGCATCCAGGCTCAACCTCGGTCTTCCCCTCACTAAGGACGGGTGACCAAAGTCTAGTGCACTGCTTTCCAAACTTTTCATGTTGGTGACACGCCATTCTGGAAAATAAAATTTCGGGACACGGTAACGCGAGCGAGCCCGAACCACCCAAGGCGCTTGCCAAGGCCGAGCCTACTGAGTTTGTCAATGCTTGTTTCAATGGCATTCAATCAAGATAGATTGCTGTTGTTTGGCACAAAACCATTTATTTTTCAGCACATGAGTAGGAAGAAACTGAAAATACCCCCACGTCGCACCAAAACTCTTATAGCACCAAGCAAATGAAGCAAATCATCATCACCCTCCTTAGAAGATATCTCTTGTCTCTTCCACAGATCTATCCATTCATCCTTTCATCCTACCATTTACCTGCTGATGTCCACCATTTAATTTTTAGGTCTCGCCTGTCGATGCGCATGCGCATCGAGCAAGCGAGAGTATTGGGACTTATCCACTCTTTACCCAACTTGCAAGGAATCGTGGCGATTCCTTGCTGTGCCCGTGACTTTTAAGCTCAATGCGCATGCGCATTGAGCTTAAAAGCGCGTGCACATGGCCCCAGCCGCCTGCCTTGCCTACTCTCCCGCCCCCTCACTTCTTGATTGCACGGCCGCTAGGCCGTGCCTCCCCTACTCCTCCTCCTACTCTCCTCCCCTCCCGTCTGTACCCTGCTGCTTAACACCCTCTCCCCCGCTCCGCCCCCTCCCCGCCATGTCGCATTTCTCCTCCCCCCTCCCCACAGCAATGCCCTCCTAACAACACACACACCCTCTCCCCCGCTCCGCCCCCTCCCCGCCATGTCGCATTACTCCTCCCCCCTCCCCCCTCCCCCCTCCTGGGTCAGGTTACCCTGCTTTCTCTTTCGCTTTTTTTGTGGTAAAAAAAAAAAAGCTGTCACAAGCAATCAACATAGAAACAGAATACATACCACCAACGCAGCAAAAGACGTGGGTGTGCAAACGTCATTCAGCAGTATGAATTTTAGCTTCAATGGTTTTAAACAACAGCACAGAAAATTATAGCTTCGACGTGACTCAGTCATTTTAGTGCGTTCAACTGATGACTCCCACAGAGAGCAAAAGCTGGCTGTGATTGTTGATATATTTGAGAGATGCCCTTGTTACAGCTTATTTCTCATTTACTTGCTGGGTGTTTTAATTTCAACACTATTCCAAAATTACACACCAAGGTGACTCCTTATGGCTGGTTCTTCTGCGAAGCCATGAGTGACGCAGCAGAGAATATTCGCTCTGCTCTTTCACGCCCAATATGCGCACACTAATGGGCGCGGTGAGAAGCCCGAGGCGCTGTGCTTAAACCCTCTCTGACACCAGGACCAGGGGCCTGTGTCTGCAGGCGACCCCCCCCGTGTCTGCAGGCGACCCCCCCCCAGAGTTTGTACGCACTATTTCTCCGAGTGTAAGTGCATTATCTTAGTTAGCCCAGCTCAGAACCAATAAGAGGCGAATAGTGTTCACCACTTCTGAGCTGTCCTGTCAAAGAATGCTGTTCTAAATCAAAGAAATGTCGAGATAAGTGAATTCAGTTTACGCACTGCCGCCGAGAAAAAGAAAACAGGCGTCCGTCTCTGAGCTGAGGCAGCGGAGCCCATCATGATCATTTTGCCCCACAACCATAATTTAAATTAGCCAAGGCCGATGCAATTCAACGTGCGGTGTGTTATGACCCTTCAGGTCGAGTTCGCACTATATGAAAATTCTAAGAAAAAATCCACATTTTCTTACAGTGACTTATTCCTGATCTTTGGACTAAACTCCCACAAAAAAAGGAACGCAAAAACGCCAGTCTCACCAACCATCCCTCCAGTAAGATACATAAACAGAGCACAAAGTTTGCGAACTTACTATTTTGGGGGGTGCTCCCGGGTGCTAATTTTGCTCAAAACTTGACAGAGGATAGGTGAATGCTCCCCAAACTTGAAGTTGCACCTTGTCGTGAATCACTCACCCTCAACCCCTCCCCCTCAACCCCTCACCCTCACTCACCCTCACTCACCCTCACTCACCCTCACTCACTCACCCTCAACCCCTCACCCTCACCCTCAACCCCTCACCCTCAACCCCTCACCCTCACTCGCCCTCACCCTCACTCACCCTCAACCCCTCACCCTCACTCACCCTCAACCCCTCCCCCTCAACCCCTCACCCTCACTAACCCTCAACCCCTCACCCTCACTCACCCTCAACCCCTCACCCTCAACCCCTCACCCTCACTCACCCTCACCCTCACTCACCCTCAACCCCTCACCCTCACCCACCCTCACCCTCAACCCCTCAAACTCACCCTCACTCACCCTCACTCACCCTCAACCCCTCACCCACCCTCACCCTCACTCACCCTGACCATCACTCACCCTCAACCCCTCACTCACCCTCAACCCCTCACTCACCCTCACTCTCACTCATCCTCACTCACCCTCAACCCCTCACCCTCACTCACCCTCACTCACCCTCACTCACCCTCAACCCCTCACCCTCACTCACCCTCACCCTCACTCACCCTCAACCCCTCACCCTCAACCCCTCACCCTCAACCCCTCACTCACCCTCACCCTCACTCACCCTCACCCTCACTCACCCTCACCCTCACTCACCCTCACCCTCACTCACCCTCAACCCCTCACCCTCACTCACCCTCAACCCCTCACCCTCAACCCCTCACTCACCCTCACTCTCACTCATCCTCACTCACCCTCAACCCCTCACCCTCACTCACCCTCACTCACCCTCACCCTCACTCACCTTCAACCCCTCACCTTCACTCACTCACCCTCAACCCCTCACCCTCAACCCCTCACTCACCCTCACTCTCACTCACCCTCACTCACCCACCCTCAACCCCTCACCCTCACTCACCCTCAACCCCTCACCCTCACTCACTCACCCTCACTCACCCTCAACCCCTCCCCCTCGACCCCTCCCCCTCAACCCCTCACCCTAACCCTCACTCACCCTCCCTCACCCTCAACCCCTCACCCTCAACCCCTCACTCACCCTCAACCCCTCACCCTCAACCCCTCACTCACCCTCAACCCCTCACCCTCACTCACCCTCACCCTCACTCACCCTCAACGCCTCACCCTCACTCACTCACCCTCAACCCCTCACCCTCAACCCCTCACTCACCCTCACTCTCACTCACCCTCACTCAGCCTCAACTACTCACCCTCACCCTCACTCACCCAAAACCCCTCACCCTCACTCACCCTCACCCTCACTCACACTCACCCTCACTCACCCTCAACACCTCACTCACCCTCACCCTCACTCACCCTCACTCACCCTCAACCCCTCACCCTCACTCACCCTCACTCACCCTCACTCACCCTCACTCACCCTCACTCACCCTCACTCACCCTCACACAGTGCAATAGTTCTCAGACCATTTCAGTTAGAGCTTTTAGAAATGTTTATGGCTTTTTTTATTTGTAATACTTTACCATTGGCTACAGGAAACAAAAATGCTAAACATTTACAAAAAAAACCCATAAACAATTCTAAAAGCACTAACTCTAATGGTGCGAGACCTATTGCATTTCCAATGCTTGTTTTACTAGCTAGGGTGTTCTTTATTCAAAACTAGAGAAAAGAAACTTCAGCGAAAGTTCTCACAGCTAGTAGTGAAGTCATGTCAGCATTTTTCAGTCTTACTCGAAGGAAATAGTGAAAAATACATTTAAGGCCTACACGAAGGTCTAATGAAACATTATTTGCTACTGAAAAGTATATATTTTTCAAAACATTGAATTGAATAAAGATGAATTTGCTCCATTTGTGATTATACTCTTCATAGAAATTAATATTCAAATACCATTTTGTATTCTATCAAGCATTAACTTATTTGCAAATCATTTAGAAATGAACATGCACGTTATCTCTCGACATTTTGAAATTGCACTTTTTAATGTTAGTGCTGCTTTGTGAGTGGAAATCATTTTATTTCACCTTCAGCTTAGGTTAATCCATTTTATCTACTAAAGAAAGACTTCATTCTAGCATTTTCATAATCATATTTCTTAAGGCTACATCATTATGTTTCACATTATGACATTTATAGGTTTTTCATAGCACATTATTTGAGCGTGAATTCATTTGCATTATTAATTTCTCTCTCATGAATAATTTTCATCTCGAGCTGGTTTGCAACCGTACTGCATGCTTTTACAATGCAGATTGAATTCTCATGTGTTTTACAAGTCACTCCGTTAGTCATGTTTCTTAGGTATGTATTAGTATCACACTATCCAATGAGCAGTAATTGATTGAGAGAAATCCTACTAAGATAATTACATTCTATCACCGTCAAGGCTGTTGCTTCCTGCTGAGCCAATTATGAAAACACATTTGTACTGGTGGTCCCCCTGCTGCGGTTTCTCGACAGCCGTATGCTCTCTCATTGGATCGATAGAAAAACAATACAGCTGATATCCATTGGCCAAGTGGACACACCTGCAAATCACACTATAAAACACACCCCATCCCACACTTTTTTGTTGAGATAAGGCAGCCCGTTTTCCCTATCCCATTTAACACTCTCCACACACTTTGGTTGCATTTTATTTTATTCTAATATTCCTTGGTGTTTTTTTTGTTATTGTCACCCACTTAAATTTAGAGTTATGTCACATTAAAAAAATCCAAATTTTTCAGAGGCTGAGTTGTCAGTCATGGTGGAGGAAATCATAAGAGTAGAGCCACAATTGTTTGGATACGAAGTCCAACATACTCCCAATCTTCCCAGTCCTGCAGCTTATTTACTTCGCACAGTGGCCAGCCCTCTATAGTGCCTTGGTGTCCGTAATTGCACCCGTCTATATTGTGTTGTTGGTTCTCGGTAAAATCACGTTAAAATCACATACTCTTCATTCCTTCTTGTCTTTTTTCAAGGGATTTGTTCAATTATCCCAGTTTGAGGGTTCTGGTGCGTCCTCGTTAAGAATGCCGCAGATTTTACTGAGAACCAACAGCACAATATAGACGGGTGCAATTACGGACACCAAGACACTATAAAGGGCTGGCCACTGCGCGAAGTAAATAAGCTGCAGGACTGGGAAGACAACAACCCCATGCAAAATAAAATGGAAAGATAATGACCAATAGTTGCCTATGATCACCGTCACAGTAACAACTTGAGTGAATGGTGTTGGATATTAAGAAGTCTTTGTTTTAAATTTGTCCTGAGGAAGGTGGTGCGCATAGCAGGATCCACCGAAAAGCGTCGACTTGGATTAACTTGATTGTTTTTAAATATGTTGCAATATTTTCGTCTGAAGATACATGAATTGTTTAACTGATACTTTGACAAGAAACACGTGTATATTTGAGGGATATTTGCCAATGTTTTTAATACTTTTAAAAAAATATATATATATATTTTTAATGACATTTTCACGCCTTGGTAACGTATTATATACAAAATCTCATTAGACTGTAAGTGCTTTTGTGGTTTCACTTGACCTAAGGGGCTAGGACTGTATGAAAGATTGCATGAGGACAATCCGATAAGTGAGCTCTCCTGACTACTGCAGGAAAGGTGCAGAACAGGTGGTTGTTTGACCTATATTTAGATAACGTAAGCAAGGGAACCCTCTTAGTTTTGTGATTATTTACCCTGTTCCCTTGTGGCTTAAAGGGTTACTCTCTTTCTTTTTTACACTGTCTGGTAAGTAACACCTCACCTTAACAACTGCCACAACACTTCACTGTCCTGTATGCTCTCATCTCAGCTTTTGCTATTGTGGTGTCTATCTACTTACCTAACATGAAATACTCAAGGTATCACAGATGTTCGATTGTCCGTGTCAATGTGTATTGTTGAATATAAGATCACATGTATCAATCTCCATTACATGCCACATGTTTGAACGGTCTCTGCAAGTGTATTACTATTAAATCATCATCAAAGGACACACAATATGTGTCAATATATACATTTATGCTCCAGTCCACCTGCATTTTGATAACAAGTATGTTACACTAACCATTTTGCATGTGTTGGCAAGTAAAGATTGAAATGACTACAACTACCATGACGCCCTGTTTCTTTAACAGAAAACAAGATGCAATAGTGATTTTGCCCTTTCTCACTTGTCTCACACGTTACTACTGATGTTCACTTCTCATTTAGTTTACCACTTATCAAGTGTTGGGAAGTAGAGATTGAAATGACCATAACTACTATGAGCCCTGTTTCTGTAACAGAAAAGAAGATGCAGTTGGGATTTTGCCCAATCTCACTTGTCTGACAAGTAACAACTGATGGTAATTTCTCATGGACTGAGCAATCTACATAACATGCTCTTCTCAGAGACATTGCTGACTGCTTATCTTTATGTTATCCTGGTCTCCACAGCTAAAACTATTGATGGCGTGAGTGACACCATACCAAGTGTGTACCTCAAATATTTGTAAAGCATTAAGCTACGTCCGCTGATTAAAAGTGGCAGCTGATCTTTTGACTCTGCATTGCTCACATAATGACTATTACTCAATGTACAACAAAGTTGTGTGTTCGCCTGTATTTTACACAACTAGGCCTTAGAATCTGCAAATACACATGTTACTTCTCCAGTGTGTTGTCTTAAATGTTTGGGAGATGTCATGTTCATTCCTTAATCCAAAATGCAACATATCAGCACATCTAATGAGCCTCTCAATATTAGTACATATATTGAATGTCTCCAAATATCTTGTTAGCAAGTTCAATCTCACAGAAATATATCACTATAGTAATCTCTATCTATTTTGATTATCATAGGTCTCTACTTACTGTGACACAAACCATTTAGATGAAGATACCACACTTCCAAAAATAACAATGTTCTCTATTTCACAACAGGTCAATCTGGCAGAGCACCTGGGCAGAGCTTGACCACCGGACAGACTACCACTTCACCCCTGGATGAAGCCTTCAGTGATGACAATACTCCTGGACATGGGGATGTGGATCATGGTCCTTGCACATCTGGTCAGCCCGAGCAGACTGCAACAGTGAGTCTCACCGTGCCCACACCAAAACTTCCCTCCCCAGCTGCAACACCTCCGCCAAACGCAGCCTTCCCTCAACCTGTGTACCTAGCCCAGTCAATATCTTCTTGTGCCCCTTAGTCCTGGATTCTGGGGTGAGAATCACCAGCCCAGTCACAGAGGAACATGGAACCAGTGGGAGAGTGCACCCTGGGCCAAGGGCACAGGCCTGTGGTGGTAGGGATTGTGGGAGGGGTACTGTGGGCCTTCTGAGTGAGGCCATTGGGGCCACTCACACCCAGGCCACCATTGACCAGGTATTTTGAGCCTATCAGGACTCCCAAGTCATGATGGTACAGTTACTGACAGAAATCCGGGAGATGAAGCAGCTGCAGAGGGACATACACCACAAGAAGTACACCCACACACCAACATGAGCCTGCTCATTGAGGTCGGGCAGGAGATCAACTTAACCCTGTGCAGAGCTATTTCCCCACCATCTATTTCTTCCTGTGTTCCAATGACATCCGGACCAGCTATATCGGCAGCAGCCGCAGGTAGGGAAGCTCTGTCAGAGGAAGACACACCTGCAGACACTGCTGTCTCTGTAGCAGTGGATCCCCCCTGCGGTTACATGAGGGGACGTCCATGCAAAAATCCAGGAGGTGTGGATTGCAAGACACCCACCATCGCCATCAAGAAATCTCCCCCATAATTCCCTCTAGTGTATGTAACATATTGACTCTGTGGACCGTTTCTGGACACTTTTCCCTTTTCATGGGAATAGTATTTTAGGCTTTGCCCTTCAGACAATTTGGCATCTACAACTATGGTTTCATTCACCATGACTGACCATTTCACTTTTTTTGTTATGTTTGTTTTTGCACAATGTATCTCTTCACCTTTACCAGTTCAAAAGTCTTTATTTCGAATATCAATTCATAAAAGACAGTACATAAAAAACACCAAGATTTTATAAAACCATGATAACAATCATCATCTAAAAGTTTTCTTCATCTAAAA
Source organism: Lissotriton vulgaris (assembly GCF_964263255.1). Classification (NCBI taxonomy): domain Eukaryota; kingdom Metazoa; phylum Chordata; class Amphibia; order Caudata; family Salamandridae; genus Lissotriton; species Lissotriton vulgaris. The sequence continues at coordinate 1,331,838,719 of NC_141687.1, forward strand.
AAAGTATTAAACAATTTAATAAACAGTTTGATAAAGACTTCTAGTTATAATAACGGCCAACTTTATCAGAGTATAAAGTATATAAAAGCAAGCATTAAGAGACATTGGGGTTCCTAGTTCGAATAATCCATGCCCAGCCTAGATACTTGGCCACACCGACCACTACCATTTCAGATGTGTTAGTGCGAAATATCCTCATGGCTTCTGAGAACCCTTTGATTTCAAGATTACTACATAGGGGTTTAAGCCATTTTAACCGTGGAACACGGTAGGCTGGGCATGCAAAGAAAAAATGACCCATGCTTTCCGAATGGTTGGGGCACCAAGGACAGGTATAATTTGAATTCACAGACCATTTCCCGGCAAAGGAATTGACTGGGAGTGACCCGACACGGAACTGGTGGTATAATTTCCGGTCGAGAGTTTTAGTGATCACATCCCAGTAAGGTTCTAAGGAAGGGGTCAGTTTATGTACCAAAAAAAGTCCAGTTAAGTTAGTGGCGTCTGACTGGACCACTGCTAAATGCTTTACTGTGGCCCAGTATAGGTCCTTGAAATCCTGTTTAGAGGGAAAGGGGGAACCCCCCGGATTAGACCAAAGGTGGTTGAGTCCGATCTCTTCCAGCACAGATTTTACTTCCCTTAGCCAGAGGATTCGAGATGCGCCCCACAATGACTTAACTTCGTCCAGTTCCTTGGCAAATAGGCTAAGCTCTGGTGTGGTCCAGAGCCGTCGCCACAGGGTCACCAGACGAAAGCGGGCCAAATCATTGAAGGGTTTGCAGCCCAAATCTAGCAACAATGGTTTGGTGGGTGTAGATTGAGGGAGACCCACCAAATTTCGCAGGAATTTATTTTGTGCCTTAACAAGGAGAGACAAATCTTTATACCCCCACACATCAGCGCCATATAATATGGCTGTATTAATTTTTGCTTCATAAATTTTTATCGCCGGGGCAATACGTTTGGTCAGGGACTTTTTTTGCTCCTGTAATAAGCAGCCCGAGAGGCGGACAAACTTAAGATATAAAGCCTCAATCTGGGGTTTCCAGCTAAAGCAGTAGTCCAGGGTCACACCCAAGTACGTCATTGTGTCCACTTGTTCAATCAGGGCACCATTCAAGGTAATAGAGCTTTTAATTGGGCTTTTATTGCTAAAAACCATAAATTTGGTTTTATCTGTGTTGATCTGCAGATCATTAACCCTGAAAAACTCAGCGAACCTGTTGAAGGCTATTTGCAACCCCCCTCGTGTTTTAGAGAGAAGCAGGGTATCATCTGCAAAAATCAACATCGGGTATTTAAACCCGCCCAAAGATGGTGCATCAGTCGGGGTATCAGAGAAGAATTTTACAACCTGATTGATAAACAGAAGAAATAAGGTGGGGGCCAACACACATCCCTGTCGCACACCGCGTGTAACTGGAAAACTATCAGTCACCTGACCTTGTTTACCCCATCTTACTCTAGCGAAGTTTTCTTCATGGAGTCTAACCACTAAGTCGAGAAGTTCAGGAGGCAGACCCATGGGTCTAAGGGATTTCCACATTTTCTCTTTTGGTACCAAATCGAAAGCCGACTTAAGGTCCACAAAAGCGGCATAAATAGCACCACCACCCAGCTTGACAACCTTCCAATACAACATATTAAGTCTAAAAACCTGATCTAGGGTACTGGTGCCTACTCTAAATCCAGCTTGCATAGGGGACAGGATATTTTCTTGCTCCATCCACCCCTGGATTCTCGCAAGTACCATCCTGGCAGCTATTTTTTTAAGAGAATCTATCAGGCTTATAGGGCGATAGTTCCCCGGGACTGAGCGGTCTCCTTTTTTAAATACTGGTAGAATCTCCGCCCCTTTCCAAGAGCCCGGGATCCTTGCCCCTGCAGCAATTGCATTCACAAGCATGGTTATGTAAGGAACCCAAATGTCAAGATTCATTTTAAAAAGATCAGTGGGTATTGCGTCCATCCCAGGCGCTCTACCTGAATGGACTGCACCCAGGGCATACTTCGTGTCAGAGGTATTAAAAACAAGAAAGCAATCAGGGATAGAGGGCAAGACTGCTTCCAACTCTTGATGAGTATCCAGATCCACGTTCGGAGCTCTAAACTGCAATGAATAGAAAGCCACCCAGTCTTCCGCAGAGACGTGATTCACAGGGGTTTGGGAATCCGGGTTCGCACCCCACTTAACGATTTCCCAAAACTTAATTTGGTTTGATGTTAGACATGCCGAAAGGAGCTCTGACCAATGACGGTCATCCCACTCCTGCTTCGCGGCCCATAGCGCCTTTTTGTAGGTCAGCCGAGCCGTTCTAATAACGGCAATGTCTCTAGATTTAATCGCTAAAATCAGTCTACTGTGCGCTACCCTACAACTTTTATTATACCAATTGTTCCGGACTTTATCCTTCCTTAGTATTAATGGGGTTGTTAACAGGGTTTTTAATTTCGCAAAGCACAGGTCATGAAGATCACTAATCTGGGAGATAATCCCCTGGGAGGATGATGCAACTTCCATTGCAACCAATGTCTTCGCGACTTCTTCCTCTATATCTTTTATTATGGAAGGATCTGCAACTACCCTAGACCATTTTACTCTTTTTCTATCATTACACAGAATGACCTCTGATGTTAAACAGGCGGTAATAGAAGGCCCACCTCCAACGCCTAAAAGCTTGAGACTCAGCGAAAGGGGGTTGTGATCGCTCTCTGGGCGTTCCACAACCTCCATGTCAATAACCAGGGACCAGAGCTCAATTTTAACAAGAAAATAGTCGATACGACTCTTACTGACCCCATTATTAAAAGTCGGGTGGCCTAATTTATCGGAGGGCGTGCGTCCATTAGCAGCACGCAGCCCCCACTCCAGACATAGCCCCAGCCAATGAAGTGCAGCCTCAGTGCCCTTGACGCCCCTTGTCAGTGATAAAGGCGGGATGTCCCATGCCGCATCTTCGTCAGCCCCCAGATCCTCCCCCACGCTATTCAGGGGCTCAAATGAACAGTTTAGGTCACCAGCGACCAGAATAAAACTGTCACTGCCTATTTTCCTCAAAAGCAAGTCCAGATCGTCTATAACTGGCTGCTTACGACCTCCAGGGCGTCCTCTAGCGTAAATATTTATAAGTACTAAGTCCTTATCGTTACCTCTACTGAACTTAATACACAGGAGATCCGGATTTTCTACTGAAATCTCAGATAGACTATACCCCATAGACTGTCTTATCCATACCACTAACCCTCCTGAGGGTCTACCCTTTGGGCCCTGTATAGCAGGCTTGAAAAAGTTTAGGTACCCTGCCCTATAAATCGGGGCAATTGCCCAACTTTCCTGTAAAATGACAATGTCAAAGGAGTCAATGAAATCAGCCCAATCTTCACTATCCATACGACCCCTTAGCCCTGCCATGTTCCAGGAGACTATTTTAGCTGTCCCCACCTGGTTACAAGTTGGGACTGCATCTAAGGTACACCTATCCTCCTCTGATGCAACATTCGCCCTCCAAAGGGGACTAAATCTCGGGGAAGGTGATTTAGGGTAAGATTCTACACAATCCTTGCTTTTATCCACCTCAAGGGCACTATTTCCTGGGGAAATGGGCAATTGGCTACAACCTATGGAGTCCCTACTGGTGCTATCTGGACCATGATCATACCCCAGTCAATCAACACATTCCTGCCCAGACAGTGGGTCAAACCTGTTCGAGAGGCACGGGTAGAAGGGCGAGTTGGGAAACCTCTCTACCACGTTTCTCCCCACCGGTCTGTATAATGGAAAATTGTTAGGAGGAGGCGGACCATGCCTTTTAGGATAAAAGTAAGACAAACTTAAGGATTGTACATCCCCTGTTCTTCCGAATCTTGCCTCCCTGCGAATATGGTCAACCACCCATGGATCCCGAAAGTTTATGAGGATGCAATCACCTTCCAAGTCCTTTACACAATAACCCACCCAATCAACTCTGCGGACTGTCAGAATCTTTGTAGAAGAGGAGGGGGGAAGGGGACGATTTTTATTAAGCCAAAAGGCTACCTTGTTCATTAAATCCCCATGTGATTCTGATTGCCCGTCCCTAAGGGGTGCGACACCTGTCAGGACAATAGTATAGGGTGTGGCATCAAATGGTAGGTCTGCTGGTGGAGGCCCTCTTCTAGTAACTCGCTTAGGAGGTTGTGTATGCCCAACTGCAACACAAGTACTGGCAATTTGATGGGAGGTCGATTTAGAACTGCCTACCCCCGAAGTAGAGGCCTGTGCAGAGCTCATAGGCTTGGAGGTGCTTAACAGTGGTAATCCATTAGATTTAAAACTTGCCTTCTTGGGTGTAGCAGTTTGAGTAACCGGTGTAGGAGGTTTATTGTGGACACTAGGTGGCTTCGGATTCCTAGCCTTAGGGACCGGTCTAGTATTGCTATCATTTGACGATTCCCCAGGTGGGATAACCTTAGTAGCTGTAGAAGTATTGCCTTGAGATTTAGGGTTAGAATGACCAGAACTACTGGAAGAAACCAACTGCTTAGCCTGGTCGCTGACCAGTTTTTTAAGTAGGCAGGAATTATCTGTGATAAGGGTCTCTAAACTGTCAATTTTAAGGTTCATAAGTCTGGTTCTCTCTAATACCGGCAGCAAAAGTGTCTTAAATAAGATTTCCATTTGCGCCAGCAGGTCGACATTATTTCCATTAGTATTTACTTTGCTAGTATGGGGGACCCCTGTGGGAATAATAGTGGAGGTAACAGAGCCACCCGATAGTATAGTATGCAATCGGTCCTCCCTTAAATGGTGAGTATCAGACACAAGCAACGATGGGCTAACGGTTTTTAATGCCTTTGAAACTCCACCTTTCTGCCGGCCCTTGTTACGCTTCCTCTTACCAGGGCGATTCATCTCCAGAGTCTCCTCTTCAGAGGAGGAGTCTAGTAGTGATGGTGTGGCAGATAGTACGCTATCTTCTACTCCACTCACAGATGAATCTGCATCACTAATGTTGGTATCAAGTCAAGTCAAATAATTTATATAGCGAGCTACATACCCAGAGGGTCTCAAGGCGCTTGAAGAAGGGTGGGGAATTACTTGTCGAATATCCAAGTTTTAAGTTGCTTTCTGAATGCTAGGTGGTTCTGAGTGAGGCGAAGGTGAATGGGAAGTGAGTTCCAGGTTTTAGCTGCCAGGTAGGAGAAGGATCTTCCTCCCATGGTGGTTTTGTTGATGCGAGGTACAGCAGCAAGGGCTTGGTTGGAGGAGCGTAGCTGGCGGGAGGGGGTGTAGAAGGAAAGTCGTGTGTTGAGGCATTCGGGTCCGAGTTCGTAAAGTGCTTTGTGTGCGTGGGTTAAGAGGGGGAATGTTATCCTCTTATTGATGGGGAGCCAGTGGAGGTTTTTCAGGTGACTAGAAATGTGGTCTTTACGCGGGATGTCTAGTATGAGTCTGGCTGATGCGTTCTGGATGCGTTGGAGTTTTTTCTGAAGTTTTGCGGTGGTACCGGCGTATAGGGTGTTACCGTAGTCCAGGCGGCTCGTGACCAGTGCGTGGGTGACCGTTTTTCTAGTTTCGGTGGGGATCCAGCGAAATGTTTTTTTGAGCATGCGAAGAATGTTGAAGCAAGATGATGAAACGGCGTTGACTTGTCTGTTCATCGAGAGTGAGGAGTCCAGGATGACGCCCAGGTTCCGTGCGTGGTCCGTCGGGATGGGTGGTTTTCCATGGGCCTCTGGCCACCAAGAGTCATCCCAGGCGGAGGGGGAGGTCCCTAAGATAAGGACTTCTGCTTTGTCTGAGTTCAGTTTCAGACGGCTGTGCTTCATCCACTCGGCTACTTCTTTCATTCCTTCATGTAGGTTGGTTTTGCGGTGTTCGGGTCTTTGGTGAGTGAGAGGATCAGTTGAGTGTCATCAGCGTAGGAGATGATGTTGAGGTTGTGTTGGCGTGCGATGGTCGCGAGGGGGCTCATGTATACGTTGAAGAGGGTGGGGCTGAGTGAAGATCCTTGTGGCACGCCGCAAATGACTTCAGTGGCCTCTGACTTGAATGGTGGAAGGTGGACTCTCTGAGTTCTTCCGGCAAGGAACGAGGTGATCCATTCCAGTGCTTTTCCTTGGATTCCGATGTTTCTGAGGCGTTGTAGGAGGGTGCTATGACAGACTGTGTCGAAGGCTGCGGAGAGGTCAAGGAGGATGAGGGCGACTGTGTCTCCATTGTCCAGTAGAGTTCGAATGTCGTCTGTTGCTGCGATGAGTGCGGTCTCAGTGCTGTGTTTTGCTCGGAAGCCAGACTGTGAGGAGTCGAGGGATTTGTTGGTTTCGAGGAAGGTGGCGAGCTGGTTGTTGACAGCTTTCTCGATGACTTTGGCCGGGAATGGTAGGAGCGAGATGGGGCGGTAGTTTTTGAGTTCGGTGGGGTCAGCTGTGGGTTTTTTCAGAAGGGCGCTGAGTTCGGCGTGTTTCCAGCTTTCCGGGAAGGTGGCGGAGTTGAGGGAGCAGTTGATGACGTCTCGGAGGTGTGGTGCTATGATGGAGTCAGCTTTGTTGAAGATATGGTGAGGGCATGGGTCTGTGGGGGATCCTGAGTGGATGGAGTTCATCAGGCGGATGGTGTCCTCAGTGGAGATTGGGTTCCAGTCATTAAGGATGTTCAAGGGGGGTGAAGGTACGGCAGGAGGTTGGATGGGTTAGTCTCCGGGTTGGTTGTCGAAGCTGTTGTGGATGTCTGCGATTTTGTTGTGGAAGAACGAGGCTAGGGAGTCGCAAAGGGTTTGAGAGGGAGTGATGTCGTTGGAGTTGGCTGAGGGGTTGGTAAATTCTTTGACGATGTTGAATAATTCCTTGCTGTTGTGGGCGTTGTTGTCTAGTCGGTCTTTAAGTGCAGCTTTCTTGGCAGTCCGGATCAGTTGGTGGTGTGTGCGGGTGGCGTTTTTGAAGGCGTCCTTGGTGCTGGTGTTTGGGTCTTTTTTCCAGGCCTTCTCAAGGGAGCGACAGAGTTTCTTGGATTTCTTGAGATCATCGTTGAACCAGGGAGCGTTTTTGCTGCCTAGTTTGATTTGACGTTTTTTCAGGGGTGCTAGGTTGTCGGCGCTGTTGGTTAGCCATTGAGTGAGGTTAATGGCTGCTTGGTTGGGGTTCGAAGAGTGGGCAGGGGGGTGTTGAAGAAGCGATGAGGAGATCTGGTCGATGGTGATTTTGTTCCAGTTTCTTCGCAGAGTAGGTTGAGGAAGGTTGTGGGTTGTGGTCTTTTTGTAGACAAAGTGAACGCAGCTGTGGTTCGTCCAATGGAGAACTGTGGTGTGACTGAAGGAGATATGTTTGCTGGAGGTGAAGATGGGGTCGAGTGTGTGACCTGCGTAGTGAGTGGGGGTGTTAACAAGTTGTTTGAGTCCGAGGTTGGCAAGATTGTCCAGAAGGGTGGTGGCGTTGCTGTCGTTGCTCTTTTCCAGGTGAAAATTGAGGTCTCCCAATAGAATGTAGTCCTCGGAGGGGAGGGCGTGTGGGGTGATAAAGTCGGTGATGTCTTCACTGAATTGTGCACGGGGTCCTGGTGGCCTGTAGAGAGGGTGCCTCTGAGTGTGGTCTTGGGGTCGGTGTGGATCTGGAAGTGAAGGTGTTCGGCGCTAGCGAGGTTGACGTCTGAGCTGGTTGAGATGCGGATGGAATTCTTATGGACGATGGCGATGCCTCCTCCTGTTTGCTTGGTGCGGTCCTTACGGATGATCTTGTAGCCTTCCGGGATGGCAATGGTGATGTCTGGGGCTGAGGAGGCGTTCATCCATGTTTCTGTTAGGAAGGCGACGTCCGGAGAGATGGTGTCTAGTAGATTCCAAAGGTCGATGGCGTGTCTGTGGACCGAGCGGGTGTTGAGCAGGATGCATTTTAGGTGGTTGGTGTCAGATCTCTGTTTGGTGTTCGTGGATGAGGAGTTGGTCTTGGTGCCGTCATACTTGCAGGAGTTGCATGTGAAGGGTCCATGGGTGTGTCCAGGAGCGGCTTGGGCGCAGTTGGGGAGTCGGCCGGGGTTTAGGGCTAAGAGGGTGGAGGCGTCGTATGAAATGCGGGTGGGGTGGGTGGTACAGGGGCCAGGGGGTCTGGCGCTTGGCGCGGACGGGCGTAGACTGGCTTACCTTTGGCGCACCTTCAGCGCGGCCGTAGCGCGTGGACGCTGCGCGTTGGTGCATCTGCCTTAAATGGAGAGTGGAGGGGGGCGGAGCGTGGGAGGGGCAGCTGGGCGGCGGGAGCTGGGAGGAGACACGGGCTCACAGAGGTAAACAAACACTCCACAAAATGGCAGCCCGGTACCTGAAACGAAACTGGGGCACAGCCGGAGTGCGAGATAAGGTACACAAATAATTTAAACACTGTGCAGGCGCTTTTTACCTTCCCCGCAATGCAAGGCCAATGTACAGAAATTATGTAAGGCAAGCAAACGATATCAGGCGCGCAATACGCTCTTATAGGGCAAGCAGGCAGCAGGCATAAAATCAATGAGAACGATACCAGGCGCTGCGTGCACTTCGAGGCGCTCAATCAGAGCAATCAGGCAGCAGGGAGCAAAGCGTCTGTTAGGAGGCACAGCGCGATGGGAGAGACCACTGTGGAGAGGGTCCAGAATTACAGTGCAGTAGAGGGGAACCTTCAGTGTCATTATGTATCTCTACTGGTACAAGAACCAAATTAGGGGGAGGTGGTAAACTAGGTAAGGGGCTTGTCACTGAAACAATATGCCCCAAGGAGGAACGTTTCCCGCTTATTAAATCTAATGACAACCTTTTCTCGACAAAAGCTATTTCTTTTTCTAAAATGCCCGTGGCTTTGGTTATAAAAGCATCCAGTGGGCCTGATACCACCCCCTTTGAAGTCTGAAGAACTACAGAACGGTCTTTACCCGAACGTAGCGGCATACTGAAGAGTTAACAGACTATACAACCCCAATACAGAAGTTATAGCCACAACATACACCCAGCAACAACTATGACTGTATGGGCAACTACAACCACTCTGCCCTCTGTACCTAATATTAGTGTTCACCAGGTCATTGTCCAAAGGCCAAAAGGGGTGGCCCAGCCCGGCCTCCTACGGCCCCTGACGGCCACAGACGGTCCCGCCCTTGTCCCGGGCTTCTCCCGGTCGCTCCCGCGCAGTGGGACCAGACTGTTGGATTTGTATGATCAGAGTAAAGGGGAGGAGCCTGCAGGGAGAGCGTCCAGGTGCTGACAATGGAGGCGGGCGGGCGCTCCTGGGACTTGTAGTCCTGCGCCCACCCTCGCTCGCAGCCTTGCTCCAGCAACAGCCCCTAAGTGACAAAACAAAGGTGTTCCTCAGGCAGTCTTCGCCGATGGTGCAGTAACAGCAGCCCCACACGAAGCGGGACCCGCGCAGCGGGTTCCACGAGGAGTGAAGGGAAGAGCACAGTGAAATACCGCAGCCCGCAGTCCCAAACGCAAGGAGAGTTCCAACGAGTAGTCAGTTCCACAGGACTTTTCAAATGGCAATAGATGGGGAGGAGCCTGCAGGGAGAGCGTCCAGGTGCTGACAATGGAGGCGGGCGGGCGCTCCTGGGACTTGTAGTCCTGCGCCCACCCTCGCTCGCAGCCCTGCTCCAGCAACAGCCCCTATGTGACAAAACAAACGTGTTCCTCAGACAGTCTTCGAAGATGGTGCAGTAACAGCAGCCCCACACGAAGCGGGACCCGCGCAGCGGGTTCCGCGAGGAGTGAAGGGAAGAGCACAGTGAAATACCGCAGCCCGCAGTCCCAAACGCAAGGAGAGTTCCCAGTTCTTCACCTTTACCATTTTAATAAATACACAGTCACAAACACATTGTCTGCTTTAATAAATCGCGCATCTAACAATGTATATATGTACTCCCATTTGAACTTTACAATGCCAAAACAAGCTACTTGTGGAAACATTGATATGTTGCATGTAGACAATGTTTAACTTAGGATCAGAACCATGTCACACCAACACATACATACGTCTTGTCCTATAACATCTTTATTCCATCGTTCCAATCAGAGGATGGCATGATGTTAGAAACATAACAAATCAAACATGACTCAAATATTCTGTCAGTGATCACATTTTCAGGTGAAAGCTTTAACAACACGGAAAGAGGGGATACATCAGACAGTTTCCCATAGAATAGACAAAATAAATCTGGTCTATGTCATCAGCTGGAGCCATATCACCTACCTCACAAAGGGAATTCCATATCATTTAAACCAATAAACAGACACATGGCAGTACCACAGTTTCTTATCATAGGGTAATTCCAATCCAGTGTTGCTGTATCTGGTGAAATGTCACAAACAAATGTCGGTGATGTGCTGCAATAAGGAGACACATCAACAGCTACATACACCATGAGGATTTAGCTATTCTGAAGGGAGACTAGCATGATTTGGGCCCACAACAACATTTTGTTGGAGCACATAATGACACACATTTTGCATTAGGACCCCTACACGACAAGGAACAAGCCCAATGAATTTGTCTTAACTTCCATCCTATCGCTGTGTAAGCTGTCTTAGTACACGTTTTAGACACCCAAGGTCTATGACAGACATCCCCAGGAAGAATCCATGCTCCCTTTGTACTTCCAAACAGCATCATATACCCGCAAATGTCACAACTGTAAAATATCCAAAGGAAGATGTCATGGTGAAGGTACATAAAACAGACCAAAACTAACAGACGAGATATCATAACATACATAGAAAACAAGTCACGTAGTCAACTTCTGGAGAACAAATCCATTACACAAGTCAAAGCTAAACAAAGCAGCACAAACAAGAGGCCCCTGTGTCATAGCCTTCCTCATAAACACCTCTCTAATATTTTACCTCAACATACCCCTTACATCATCACAACAAGAGTTGCTGTAACAGTCAGCCATGACATTTCAGAAGAGATTTACACTCATGAGAAGAAGCTCCTTCCTCTTCACCACTATCATTATCATTTGGCATTTCGGGATCCTCACCAAGTGACACTTCATGGTCTCCATTCTCTGTGATATAAGGGATGTTCCATCTCAAGTTAATGTTGTGGATCATGCAGCAGGCCATGGTGATTTAACACACCTTCCCAGGTGAGTAGAGAATGGCTCCCACAGTCTTGTCCAAACATCTAAATCTGGCCTTCAGGAGCCCAAAAGCCCACTCCACTAACCGTCTTGTCCCTCCATGGGCCTCATTGAAGCAGACTTCTGCTGATGTTGTTGGATTCCTCAACAGTGCCAACAACCATGGACAGTTGGGATATGCTGAGCCTCCTAGATGGAAGACAGGCATAGGTGCAACAACAGGTTACACATTTTTTGAGCATACTACCTGACATCACCCACGCAGAGTTAGGACAGATCAAACTTACTAACAAGCCAGGCCCTCTCCAGTAGTATTTGTGACATCAGCTGGGGTATGGTGCAGCTACGCAGTATGAAGGAATCAGGTGCTGATCCTGAGATGTACAAATTTGGTAATCAGACAACCTGCATGTTGAAGGGCTTCCTGTTATGGTTAACTTGTTCCTGGCTTACGGTGGTACTATGGCAGTATGGGTGCCATCAACGGCTCCAACTACATGTGGGATGCAAAAAAGTATAATACAGAGCACAGCAACAAGGTAGTTTTCAAACTGACCCTGTTGTCAGTTAGATTTAATCACAAATACAACACCAAGGAAAAACCAGATGGGCAAGATGATACAGTCCAAATACAAGTATAAAATTGTAAATGCTCTTGCTATTGTTTACACAAAGTTGTAGCGTGGATGCAGACAGCCACGCTTTCGTCGTGTAGATGACTTTTTCAAGGCTTTTAGAAACTTTAAAATATTGCGCTTGTTGTAGTAGACGAGACTGCAAATTATTCTGTTCAGTGTAACAGTTTGCCTTCCAAGGTAATAGCGGGAGTAGTCTTGTATGTATATATATATATATATATATATATATATATATATATATATATATATATATATATATATATATATATATATATAAATAAATATATAAAGCTGGGGTGCTCGTTATGGTAAACAAAGCCTCAGTCCAGAGTGTACATTTACATCAGTATGTCATCCATATTCAGGGCGGGGGTAACCCTGCAGAAAGTAGTTTCACGCTTTACCTTCCAGTTAAAGCGTGGGTAACCCGTGCACTAAGAAGTTTCACGATTTACCTTCCAGGTAAAGCATGAAACTTCTTGATGAACGGGTTACCCCCGTGTGGAGTAAAAATAATTTGGAACATTGGTCTCAGGGTCCACAGTAACATATATGAAGAGAAAGCTAAAGTCATGTAACACAATATAACTGGTTCAGTAAGCATAACACATAATTCACATAATAATTGTCTACTGTCTAATATCTGCCTATAACACCCACTATGGTCTTTACATGTGTCTGTAACAGAAATGTGCACTTTATATATCCAAAAATGTATCATGAGCACAATGATATTGTGAAGTTTGAATTGTTCTCACAAAATACTGTCACCAGTGATGTACAGTGCACTGCTGTAATATAGCGCTTATGCACAATAATGGACTACACTGATGTTATATGAAGGTAATTACTGAGAAATGCAGTAATACATCTGTAAACATGTTACAACACATTTGTAGTGGTGGTGACACACTTAATAGTCACCAATACTATACTTCCAACCGCTAAAATGGTGGATGCCTGACCTTGCATATTGGACATTCAGAACCTGCCACTTTCGGCGGAAGTTGACCACGTGGTAGGCTTTTTCATCCACATCAGACACAGCCATAGGCTAACTTTGGTGATTGTGATGGTAGTGGCCCAATGGTTGTGTATGTCTACGTGGATGACTGTGTACATGGTGTACATATATGCCATGGTTTTAAATATAACTCATGTGCATCCTGACACTGCTGCTATAAACACCCCCTCTACTATAGCTGCTGTTTGACACCTCTGGGAGCAATCCTGCCAGGCCAAGCAGGTGAGAGGACCTGTGCATTCTCTCCAGAGGAGCTGGAGAAACTTGTGAAGGGGTCCTTTCCCTGTATGACCAGCTCTGTGGCTCACCAGACCACCAGGTAACTATCTCACATACATATTTTACTCTGTTCATCTCCATCCTTTCCATTACCATGTGCCTCCGGGTTCCAGAGTGAATTCAGATTACTGTTGTAACATGTTGTGGTCCCTACACAGGACAATCATGTAATGCATTGTGAAGCACTGTACTTTGTGTACTTAACATCATCATTGTGATGTGTGATGCGTGATAAGCCCTAGATCCTACTTGTGTTGCATGCAGCATATATACATTTAATGGTATCTATGATATATTTGCTAATTAGAGCACGATAAAAGAGATAGAAATGTGTAGGCTTTACATTATGAGCTGTGTATGTAAACTGTAAGAAGCAGTTAAGGGTGATGTTAGCTATGGGTACAGTCCAACATATCACAGCCCACATCACGCCTCGTTAAACTGATGTCTGAGAGCTAGCTATACCTCACAGACCCCTTCAGAGTGCCACAAAACCTTGAGGTCACATATTGGATGGCCACAAGATGTACTTTTAAGTATTGAATTGATGAAATGTGATGTTCATGTGGTATGGGTATGCTCAACCTGCAGAGTGAAAAGCCTGACAATGAGTTGCGCCTAGTCTGGGCCATGGCCCAGGCTTTGGCAGGGTTACTGGGGTAATACAATGGATGCACAGAGTAATCTCCCTGTAGACCTGCTGATCCTTGGAATTCCCAAAATTAGTTTTCTGTACCAATATTAGCCCTGATTGCTTTTACATGGACTACATTTGGAATGATGACTGAGGTAATCTCCTGACCTGATACTTCTTTCCATTGACCCATATTGTCAATGTGACATTTACTAATGACAGGCCCCTTACTCCCACAGGTCTGTTGTCACTTTTCCATAAGTCATGCTTGCACTGTACAGGCCTATTGCAAATGTGACACATTAACAGTGCAGCTAGCTGGTTACTTCTGAAGTGATTGTAATATGTGAATCACCAGGTGTGTTGCATTCAACCAATCAAACAAGACATACAATGGTATACTTTGCCACTGGATTCAAGCAAGCCGGGCTAAAGACGGCTGGAATGCCAGAAACCGGTCCTCGGAAGCTTGTTTCTGGTCCAGGGAAGGCATGGCTTGGCAATTCGGGCTGGACTGTTCCCATGAGGCACAGGGTCAGACTGAATTGCATATAGCCATGTCTGAACTGGGGTGGCAGAGTGGGCTAAAGAACGGTGATGGATTAAACCCAGATCTTTTGACTGGGTTTGAGTGTTTGATTGGTTCAGATGCTCCGTCCATTACCACCCCTTTTGTACCGCTTTTGGCCTCCATAAGTGTGGCAGGGTATGCTCAGACGTGAGTCCCTTGCTCACTTTGCCACTGGATTCAAGCAAGCCGGGCTGAAGACGGCTGGAATGCCAGAAACCGGTCCTCGGAAGCTTGTTTCCGGTCCAGGGAAGGCATGGCATGGCAGTTCGGGCTGGACTGTTCCCATGAGGCACAGGGTCAGACTGATTTGCATATAGCCATGTCTGAACTGGGGTGGCAGAGTGGGCTAAAGAACGGTGATGGATTAACCCCAGATCTTTTGACTGGGTGTGAGTGTTTGATTGGTTCAGATGCTCCGTCCATTAGCACCCCCTTTTGTACCGCTTTTGGCCGCCATAAGTGTGGCAGGGTATGCTCAGACGTGAGTCCCTTGCTCACTTTGCCACTGGATTCAAGCAAGCCGGGCTGAAGACGGCTGGAATGCCAGAAACCGGTCCTCGGAAGCTTGTTTCCGGTCCAGGGAAGGCATGGCTTGGCAGTTCGGGCTGGACTGTTCCCATGAGGCACAGGGTCAGACTGAATTGCATATAGCCATGTCTGAACTGGGGTGGCAGAGTGGGCTAATGAACGGTGATGGATTAAACCCATATCTTTTGACTGGGTGTGAGTGTTTGATTGGTTCAGATGCTCCGTCCATTACCACCCCCTTTTGTAACGCTTTTGGCCGCCATAAGTGTGGCAGGGTATGCTCAGACGTGAGTCCCTTGCTCACTTTGCCACTGGATTCAAGCAAGCCGGGCTGAAGACGGCTGGAATGCCAGAAACCGGTCCTCGGAAGCTTGTTTCCGGTCCAGGGAAGGCATGGCTTGGCAGTTCGGGCTGGACTGTTCCCATGAGGCACAGGGTCAGACTGAATTGCATAAAGCCATGTCTGAACTGGGGTGGCAGAGTGGGCTAATGAACGGTGATGGATTAAACCCATATCTTTTGACTGGGTGTGAGTGTTTGATTGGTTCAGATGCTCCGTCCATTACCACCCCCTTTTGTACCGCTTTTGGCCGCCATAAGTGTGGCAGGGTATGCTCAGACGTGAGTCCCTTGCTCACTTTGCCACTGGATTCAAGCAAGCCGGGCTGAAGACGGCTGGAATGCCAGAATCCGGTCCTCGGAAGCTTGTTTCCGGTCCAGGGAAGGCATGGCTTGGCAGATCGGGCTGGACTGTTCCCATGAGGCACAGGGTCAGACTGATTTGCATATAGCCATGTCTGAACTGGGGTGGCAGAGTGGGCTAAAGAACGGTGATGGATTAAACCCAGATCTTTTGACTGGGTGTGAGTGTTTGATTGGTTCAGATGCTCCGTCCATTACCACCCCTTTTGTACCGCTTTTGGCCTCCATAAGTGTGCAGGGTATGCTCAGACGTGAGTCCCTTGCTCACTTTGCCACTGGATTCAAGCAAGCCAGGCTGAAGACGGCTGGAATGCCAGAAACCGGTCCTCAGAAGCTTGTTTCCGGTCCCGGGAAGGCATGGCTTGGCAGTTCGGGCTGGACTGTTCCCATGAGGCACAGGGTCAGACTGATTTGCATATAGTCATGTCTGAACTGGGGTGGCAGAGTGGGCTAAAGAATGGTGATGGATTAAACCCAGATCTTTTGACTGGGTGTGAGTGTTTGATTGGTTCAGATGCTCCGTCCATTAGCACCCCATTTTGTACCGCTTTTGGCCGCCATAAGTGTGGCAGGGTATGCTCAGACGTGAGTCCCTTGCTCACTTTGCCACTGGATTCAAGCAAGCCGGGCTGAAGATGGCTGGAATGCCAGAAACCGGTCCTCGGAAGCTTGTTTCCGGTCCAGGGAAGGCATGGCTTCAGCAGTTCGGGCAAGACTGTTCCCATGAGGCACAGGGTCAGACTGATTTGCATATAGCCATGTCTGAACTGGGGTAGCAGAGTGGGCTAAAGAACGGTGATGGATTAAACCCAGATCTTTTGACTGGGTGTGAGTGTTTGATTGGTTCAGATGCTCCGTCCATTACCACCCCCTTTTGTACCGCTTTTGGCTGCCATAAGTGTGGCAGGGTATGCTCAGACGAGAGTCCCTTGCTCACTTTGCCACTGGATTCAAGCAAGCCGGACTGAAGACGGCTGGAATGCCAGAATCCGGTCATCGGAAGCTTGTTTCCGGTCCAGGGAAGGCATGGCTTGGTAGTTCGGGCTGGACTGTTCCCATGAGGCACAGGGTCAGACTGATTTGCATATAGCCATGTCTGAACTGGGGTGGCAGAGTGGGCTAAAGAACGGTGATGGGTTAAACCCAGATCTTTTGACTGGGTGTGAGTGTTTGATTGGTTCAGATGCTCCGTCCATTACCACCCCCTTTTGTATCCCTATAACAGCGTCACAAAAGGTGTGTCCTTTGATGGTAGTACATACCACACACACTCAAACAGACACAGTATGATGTGCCATTAAGTAGTCCATATGTTCACACATCCCCAGAGAGGAACATTTCACTGAAACACATGCCAGCCCTTCCATTTTGACCTAAGTCTTAGGATGTTGTCTATGCTAGGGTACTATGATACCAGCCTCTTTGGACCATATGCATTAATTCAATAGGCCTGGCTGTAAAGGTGTCTGTACCATCATACACAGTAGTTTACCCATCAGAAGTCCACAATAGTGTGTTGTGTTTAATAGAAGCTCACATCACAGTACATGTAGGATGGCCCGGGTTACGTGATGTTAGTGGGCAGGCTTAGTCAGTATAGGTCATTAACTATTGATTAATACTTGTGATAGGTTTGTACAAAAATGTGGGTCAACCAAACAGATATCCTAAAACTTGCAGTTATAATCTGTTTCATTATCTATTGCATCCATACAGGTCAATGACCTGGTGACCACGGAGAGCAATCATCCGGAAGGTGCGGACCCTGGGGTCTATCTCCGGCGCAGTATCCATTGTAGGAATAGGTGGGAGGACCTGAAGTTCTGGACCAGGAAGATGACGGAGGTCCAGCTGGGGATGTCCTTCCAACATGGACGGGGCACATGCCAGACCGTGATAACCCTAATGGCCCACATACTGGTGGTGGCCTACCCGGAGCCTGATGGGCAGTTGAAGGCCCAACAGCAGCTACGAGGGCGTGTGTCCCAGCCAAAATCATACATGTTACATTGCCAACTTTGTGTATTACAGACAGGTATTGGAGGTGCCCCATGTGCTCCGCACAAAAAGAGTTATTATTTGTGTAGGTCTAGTAGTAGGTGCATGCTGATGTGCTTTGCCTATTGTCTTTATAATCAGGAACACATCAGATTCCAGTCCACTACCGATGTACTGCCTTGAGCAGACACAAGGCTGAGTAAATTGATTAATCAGCTCATGTTGTTTGATCTTGTGGGTGACAATTGTACCAAACAGGTCACTTGCCTTCATTGTGTCTGATATAATGCTCCCACACTGCTGTGTCAAATGTGACGGTGGCCCTCTTAAATGTGACATAGTATACAGTGCACTTTAGATGCAGTCAATGAGCAATACTTCCCCTTGGTAGGTGGGGATTCTGCAGTAACATGAGATAGCAAACATCACTGGTGCCATCAGTATTCGTGTCTACATGTTGGCATGTGTACCTTTCCCTGTTGTAGTATCATCTACACTACTGTTTCATACATGATCTACGTGTCTTCATAGGTTGATGTCTGATTCCATCACAAATGCGTGTGTAGGCCAATCTGTATTTGAAAATAGTTATTTGTGATGGGTATACAGTGCATGTTTTACCACAGACAGGAGTGTGGAGACATTGGTGGGTGGGTCACACATACCCTTACCCATTACTCACTGTCATTAGTCCAGTCAAATTGATGAAGCAATGAAGGATATGACAGGTAGACTCATAGTGATTTCTCACAATGTGAATTTCCATGCCATCGATGGGGGAGTATTCTGTTATGTGAATTTCACACGCTGTTTTGTCAAGGTTTAGCCACTGACTGGTGCCATGCATCAGGGAGTGACATACAGAAAGTTAGGGATCATATGTGAGTGTCTACACTTAGTAATAGAATGGAATTTGTGTTTGCGAGACAAAAAGGTACTGTGATGTGCCTTCCCATTAGGACACAGGTTAAACCACCTCTTCATTAAATGGAGATTCCCTGAGCCTCAGCTACCGTCAATGGTATATGCACTTTTAGATATGAAGTGTAAAAATGATGTTGTCACCAGTAACAATCTGAACTGTGAAGATGGCTAGGTCTAGCTGATTAATTATGCTATGGATATTTGTAGACAAATCTCCCAGATATTTGGACTAGATTTTTTCCAGTTTACTTTTCTGTGCTACATATGATACATAGCTAAGCTACTTAAGTGCAGCTTTCATGAGACTATTCTGACAGTGGGCATATGAGGAAGTTTCTATTGCTGTGTCTCATGTGATGGTGGCCATCTTACATGTGCCATAGCATACATTGCACTTTGAATGGAGTGACTGGGGAATACTTCCCATTGGTAAGTTGGAAGTCTATAGTAACATGAGAATGCAAACATCACTGGTGCCATCAGTATTAGTGGCTACTTGTTGGCATGTGGCCCTGACCCTGTTGTAGTTTCATCTGCACTACTATTTCATACTTGATCTAAGTGTCTGCATAAGCTGATTTCTGATTCCATCACAGACATGCGTATAGCCAATCTGTATTTGGAAATGTATGTTTGTGATAGGTATACAGTTCATGTGTTACCACAGACAGGACTGTGTACACATTGTTGGGTGGTTGCACATACCATAATCCATCACGGAATGTCATTGGACAGGTCCAAATGATGAAGCAATTAAGGACATGACAGGTGGACCTACAGTAATTTATCAATATTGGTATTCAGTTATGTGAACTGTGCATGTCGATTTGGCAAGGCTAATTCACCGACTGGTGACATGGAGAAATGTAGGGATCTTATGTGAGTGCCTACACTCAATATTACGATGCAAATTGTGGTTGCAATATATAAATAAATAATAAATTACTGTGATGTGCCTTCCTATTAGGACACCACATCTTTCTGTCATGGAGATTCCCTGAGCCTGAACAACCTTCAATGGGCATATGTCTTTTAGGTACGCAATGCAAGAATGGTGTTCTCAGCAGCACCAAGCTGGATTGGGGATATCCCTAGGCCTAGGTGACTATGCTGTGGATATTTGTAACCACATATCCCACCATTTTGGCCCAGGTTATTTTCAGTATACTTCTCTGTGCTACATGTGATACATAGCAAAGCTAATTAAGTACAGCTTTAATTAGACTATTCTGACAGTGAACATATGAGGAAGTGCTGTGGATATTTGTAACCAAATCTCCCACAATTTTGGCCCAGGTTGTCACCAGCCTACTTCTTTGTGCCACATGTGAAACAAAGCAAAGCTAGTTAAGTACAGCTTTAATTAGACTATTCTGACAGTAGACATATGAGGAAGTGTAAAAAGTGTGAAATTAGCATTTCCATATCACTTTCTTCCTGCTACTCTACATATTGCTCTAACATATATGTATTAGTTGACCATCATTTCATTACGATGTGAAATTAGGTATAAGACCATTTGCTGATGCAGGGCCTTGTGTGGAATCTGTAGGAATGAATTTGCAATTGCCATCCTATTTGATGTCATCAGGTCACTATGGTATACTACAAAAGCCAAACTATACAAGGTGATCAAGTATCCTACTAGATCAGAGGTCTTCAAAAGTATTGATGCCGAGACCCCCTTGTCAGGCTTTTTTAGGCATAAGGATCCCCTTCTGAAGAAAATTTCTAGAACCTGGTACTCCTCATCATAGACAACTATCGACAACCATAAACGCCCCCAAATCCCACAGCAAATATTTTTTACAGTGGGGAAATAATATTAAACAGTGTTTAGCAAACCAAAGGTCAATGAACGTGGAGGTGTAGTCAAAGGTGTAGGTAAAAAGGGCCTCATTTTGAGGAATTGGAGTAGGGCAGCGCCGCAAGTCTTCTTGCTGCGCTGCCCTATGCCAATGTGAAAGGGCAGGAATGCACAGTATTTATGAAATACGGTGCATTCCTGTCCTTTACACCACCATAGACAAGATTGTTTTGGTTCAGGAAGGGTCACCTTCCTTCAAGAAAACAATTTAGATATGTGTTTCCATCATTCAATATGAGCTGCAGAATGCAACACACATGGAAAGAGGAAAAAATGTGGAGACACGAAAGCATTTCTCCTTATTACGCCTCCACTGGGGAGGTGTCCGTTTTTGGAGCTTCCGGGGGTTTTTCGATTTTGTAAATATGGGGCAGCATCAAAATCCATGGGTGTTGCGAGGGAATCCCACGCAAAGTCCATGGAGCACCTCTGTGATGCAGAGTAAGGCACCGCATTGACTTATGCTGCAATTTCTAACTCCATATCTATGAGGCCAAAGCCATGCAGGGTGACTTTGCACAGCCTTATAGGTATGGTCGAGACACTTGCACTGCCGGAGCGTCAAAAAAGTGATGCTCTGGTAATGAAAGCCTCTCATAAATAAGCCCCAAAATATTGTGTATGTTTTTTAGGTCTTTCGATATCAGGTATCTACATATAAAATAATGGGCAGCGTCAATGACAATACATTTAAAAAGTTGTTACTCAATGGGAATACACAGTAGTACATTATGAAACCTCTACTACTGCAGAGGTCTGTGTGTAACCAGAGATCCACAGAATTAAATCTTGATTGGTGCAGTGGAGACTAGTGATGTATAATTTTAGTGCTAGAGGTCACAGCCTATGACAGAAAGCACTGTAAATATGTAAGTCCTTACCTTATACTTTCATTACACACAGTGTAAGATAGAGTGCTGCAAAACGTGCAAATAGTTTTACAATAAAATGGTGCTTCCAAAATGAAGATTTTAGTAGTAACAGAGCATATTTAATGCAATTTTCTTTTTACATAATTGTCCCGTCAACACCCTCTTAAGGGTAGTAAGGGCCGTGTGAATGCAGTTAACTCTTTGCACTACCGCTCAAAAAAACAAATCTTTGTCATCACGAAGCTTGGAGTGATTTGATCAATTAAACCAGAACCAGCTCCCAAGCACCCTTTACACAGATTAACTGATAGACACATTTGCATTACATTCAGGCAAGCCAGCACCCTGGCACGAAAACCTTTCACTGCATAAGAGACTCAATTGATGGAACTTCAGCTGATAATGATCTAAATTATATCGTCATCAAAGGAGAGAGAGAGGACTAGGTAGCTAGTCCGTATCCCCAGTGTTTATATGTTTAATCAATGAGGACTAGCCTCTACGTGAATTATTTTGTTTGACTCAAAACCTGTTATGGCAAACCATTCTGTTAGTTCATGAAGTCCGCTTTTTGCCACATATGCCCCATGGAGTGGTCCGGCTGACGTTTTTGACCGATACTATCAATCGTGGACCTGCGGAGGTCTGCGAGAGAGCAACAGGTTCACCGCAGGTCTCGATCGATAGTATCGGTCAAAAACCTCTGCTTTAAGAGGGAATCCCCATCGCACACATATAGCACCTTAGCGAGTGCTTCACATTTTCCAAATTACACACTCACTTAAATCAAGTTTGCACCATCACTTATTTATTGGTCCTGAGGAAAGCCAGTTTTAACAACAAAGGCCAGGCTGAATCATGTAGACCACACCTGGATGCAGTAGGCCCTAATGGATACTCCTACTACATCCAACAGCATTTTTTACTGCTAACAGAGGCCCAGTGATTAAAGTTTAATTTACCCTCGGGTACTGGGGCCCCTGTATAGCTTTTAATTTTCACTTTCACGTCACCACACTGCACACTCAGTAACATACCTGCTCCGCAGTATCCAGGCGTCGAAGCACACCCGGGACACATTCGGTGTCACTGGGTGGGCCTGATGATGAAACATGCCACCAACCAGGTTGGTGGGTGAGGGCTTCATGAACAAACAGAATGGTTTGTACGTTGCCATAACAAGTTTTCAGTCAAACAAAATAATTCACATAGAGACAATGATCTAAATTAGCCATACCAGGATGGCTGTCTTTATCCAAAATGAATGCAAACGTTTTGGATTGCAGGCACAAGTGAAGCTGGGGAATGCGCGACCCCCTTCCCAGGCCTCCACGGCCCCCCTGTGGGTAGCGTCCCACAGATTGAAGACCTCTGTACGAGATACATGAGGACAGAGATCAAACAACTTCATTCATGCAACTGGAGCTGTCTGTGGTTATGACTTCACTGTGAGCAACTGTTTACAGGTCATGTAGCATGCATTCATGTGTTCATGCTAATGTTGAAGCCACTATAGTGGACCTTGTAGCTGGAGTATTCTGTACACTTTATTAATGTTCTGTAATCAAAGCTGTTTGTCAAGTGTGTTCTGGCACGTGCAATAAACCTATTTTAAATGTCATTCCAGCATCACCCCAACTGAGCAAGTGGAGGAGGCAGAGCCAACATCTTTGAGGAAGCAGCTGCCCACAGTGGCTCCAGTGATGATAAGGCAGACACTGAGGGAGCCAGTGGCTCAGAGGGTAATGGGAGTGCCACGGAGGACACAGACTCAACGTCTTCATCATCATCAGAGTCAACCTCCAGTGGACACTCCTTAGTGGTGCAGAACACAAAGGGCCTGTACCCATCCTTTTCCACCCGCACCCCTTCCATCTCCACCCTACCTGTTGCTCCCCACACAGTTGCCTGGGCCCGCTCCCCTAAGAGGAGAGCAGTCTCCTATGCTCCAGGCACCTCAGCCCCTGCCCCTCTTACCCCCGCTGCCCTGAGTGAGGAGGCTATAGACCTCTTGAGAAACATCTCTGTGGTAAGAGCATCTGGGGAAAATAACAGTAGCTACTCTAATGATCCTGTGGGGAATATACCGGCCTGCCTCCTATTGAATCTGGCAATTTCAAGAATTGGATGAGGTGGGCTCATTCACGGAATGTGACATGCTTCATCTTAGGCTACCTCGTCCCACCCTGGCAAGATGGTACTACCAGGCCGGACTCGACCTCAGTCTGGGCTATTCTGAGGGAGTTATTAGATATTATTATTTTTTCTGGATAACTTGGGTCGTTAATTAACCCGTTCCGTGCGTCAGACGGTGGGGAGCCATCCTACGTCACAGTGGGTGTGTGCATCGGACGGCTCCCGGCTGTCCTAGCACCCACCCACGGGGGAAGCGCTGGCGCTCCCCCCGTGGGCCGCCCTTTAAGGTGCCCCCAACGGGGAAGGCAGGGAAAGGCAGGGGAAGCCCTTCCCCTGCCTACCCCACTCCACGTCATCTAATAACTTCAGCGCGCGAGGCACGCTGACGTCATTAGAGGATTCCCAATGCGGTGCAAGCCATTTCCTTCCAGTGCGTCGGGAAGAGAGGAGGTGAGTTTCTCCTCGGGGGAGGGGGGTATTTAAACCAAAGAGTCATCGGGGAAAAGGAAAGGGTTTTCCTTTCCCCTGATGCCTCTTCTGTGCATTCCTGTTGCAAGGGCAAGGGTCGCTCCCCTTGGGGGGAAATCTTTTTGGGTGTGTCTGCCCCCAAGGGGGGGCAGATCTTGCCTTAAAAAATATCAGGCCCACTAGACCACCAGGGATTGGTTTGTGGGGAGTGGCCCCTTGGGCAAGGGTCCCTCCCCTTTGGGGAGCATTAATTTGGCTGTTTCTGCCCCCCTGGGGGGGGGGGGGGGGCAGATCAGCGGATTTATTTTTTGGTATGGCCACCAGGGATTTATTTGTGGGGAGTAGGGCAAGGGTCGCTCCTCTTTGGGGGCAATCTTTTTGGCTGTGTCTGCCCCCCAGGGGGGCAGATCTAGCCTTTCTTTTTAATCGGGCCCACTAGACCCCCAGGGATTTGTTTGTGGGAAGTGGCCCCTTGGGCAAGGGTCGCTCTCCTTTGAGGAGCATTAATTTGGCTGTTTCTGCCCCCTGAGGGGCAGATTGGCCGATTTCCTTTTTTGTATGGCCACTAGGCCACCTATGTTTTTTTTATGTTGGGGAGCGGCCCCTTGGACAAGGGTTGCTCCCCTTTATGGGAGAATGATTGTGGCCATTTCTGCCCTCTTTGGGTGCCATATTAGCAGTATGTTTTAGGGGCAGAAGCCACTAGACAACAGGGTTTTTTAAATTTTTGTGTTGGGGAGTGGCCTCAAGGGCAAGGGTTGCTCCCCTTTTACGGGGTGAACATTTTATTTATACTCCTAGGCCCACCTATCCCTTAGCTTGGCTGGTGGATTGTGTGTGGACTGGTGCAGTATTTGTATATGTGATTGTAATGTTTTTTTATTCTTTTTATTCTAGTGTAAAGCTTTTGATTCCTGTTTGCGGTTTCGGCAGTGGTTGTTCTGCATTTTTGCGTAGTTTTTTTTTGGTAAGAAAAACATTTATGTTGTATTTACTCAAATGAGTATTATTGTCATGCATGAATGATTTTTTTTTTGTAAGTGGTGTCATAATGGCAGCATATTTAGTTGGTGTTTTGAGCATGAAATTCTTTGCGATGTGTTTTGCTTTGTCTTTTGTGTAATTTTCTTTTCTTTTTCTTTTTCTTTTTCTTTTTTAGTGGGATATTGTTGATCCTTACTGTGTCTGTGCAGTGTAGGTGGTGGTGAGTCTAGCTGCTTCTGGCAAGTGAGTGGTATAGTTTTGGAGTATAAAGGTCTTTGTAATAAAATGCATTTTGTTTATTATTTATTTTACAAAGTGTTTGTTGTTGTTGACTTGTTTGACAAGTTACCTTTATTTGTAAGGACTATGGATAGCCGTAGAATTACTGCTCAGCAGGTGGTTGGTATGCTTTTTTAATCTTCATCTGAGCAGGATTATGAGACTGACAGTACGTCTGAGGGAAAGGAGGGAGTGCAAGATTCTTGGCAGTGAGTTTTCTGTCCATGAGGAATCATCTGATGATGAAGCTACTCTCAGTGCAGATGAAGCTACTCTCAGTGGGTATGAAGTGCCTGTGTTAGAGGAGTGCACTGAAGTGCCGTTGGTGCACCAAGTGACATCGGTATTGCAGCCTAAGGCTGCAATACCTCCTACTGGAAGTGTTGGACTCTGGGTTGATCCAAACATGGTGCAGCCGGTGTTGCCTACCTTTAGTGGGGATGCAGGGTATAGAGTGGATTGTGAAAATGTTTTGCCTATACATTTTTTTCAGTTGTTTATGGATGATGTATTTTTGGCTGAGATTGTTGAGCAGACTCATTTGTATGCTGAACAGTTTTTGAGGGACAACAGTGCCAGACTTAGGCCCCGCTGTAGAGCTACCCAGTGGACTCCCACAAATCTGGATGAGAAAAAGATATTTTTGGGTTTGACTTTTTTGATGGTCTTGATAAGGAAGCGGTCCGTGGACTCATATGGGTCTACCAGTCCCTTGATGCCAACGGCCATATTTTCTGCAATTATTAGTTGTGATCGGTATTTACTTTTGCTTCGGATGCTGCATTTTGTTGATAATGCTTTGGTGTTGCCACAAGATCACCCTGACAGTGAACGTCTTTTTAAGATTTGGACTGTTCTTGATCACTTTGTAGATCGATTTGCAGAGATCTATACTCCAGGGAAAGAAATAGCTGTTGATGAGTCTTTGGTCCTGTTCAAGGGCCGTTTGGTTTTTAGGCAGTACATTCCTAGCAAGAGGGCACGTTATGGAATTAAGATGTAAATGATGTCTGAGAGTAGGACAGGATATGTCTATAATTTCCGGGTGTACACTGGTAGGGATTCCACTATTGACCCCCCTGGTTGTCCATCCACATTTGGAGTTTCTGAGAAAATTGTGTGGGATCTTGCTAGAGGACTGTTTAATAGAGGCCACCATTTGTACCTTGATAACTTCTAAATTGCTGTGCAATTGAAAAAAGTGAATACTTTTGCTTGTGGCACAATCGGCTCTAACCGTAACGGTTACCCAAAAGTCCTTGTTTGCAAAAAGCTTCAGAGGGGATAGTGCAGTGCCTTGCATAGTGAGGAACTGCTAGCTGTGAAATTTGTGGACAGGCGGGATGTGTACATGCTGACTACCATTCATGATGAGAGTACTTCACCTGTGACTGTTTGGGGTCAGGTTGCTGAAGTGCGCAAACCTGTGTGCATTGTAGGCTACAATAAGCACATGGGTGGTGTCGATAGAGTAATCAGAGTTTGAAACCTTGCACTGCTGTTCGTAAGGCTTACATTTGGTATAAGAAGTTGGCCAATCATCTCTTGAATTTAGCAACTTTCAATGCTTTTGTTGTGTTCAAGGAGTGTTCTCCTGCGTCAAAGATGACTTTTGTTCAGTTTCAGGATTCTGTGATAGGGATCCTTGTTGTTGTGGAACAGGCAAGTGTTCCGAGAGTTGGAGTGGTGGAGGATGTGGCTAGATTGAAAGATCACCACTTTCCTGATTTAATTCCTCCCATGCCCAAAATACAACAATCCCTGTAAGAGATATAGAGTCTGCTTGCGAAGAGGTATGCGGAAGGAGAGTCGTATGCACTGTGCCGATTGTCCTTCTAATCCTGGGCTGTGGGTTCCCACATGTTTCAAATTGTATCACACTCAAAAGAGTTTTTGGGAGCAACCGTGAGTCTAATTGTGTACTGCCTGGTCTGGCCATACCGTCCTGGACTCCCCTGGGTGTCTAGTTTTCATAAATGTGTGGGTTTGGTAGGTTTCCATAGCTGGCCGCCGAGCCCTGTGCCAAAAACTCATGGGACCCCCCTTGCAAAACCAGGTTGTTTTGCGATAGGTAATTTAGATGTCGCCTCAATAGGTTTTGGGCCCTTGCCTGTCACGGGTACTTGGCCCACCCACACGAGTGAGGTACCATTTTTATTGAGGGACCTGGCGGAACGCTGGGTGGGAGGAAATTTGCTGATCCACGTTGATTCCAGAACTTTCCCACACAGAAATGTGAGAATTTAAAAAAAAAAAAATTCTAGGCTTGCAAGGAATTCTGGGTAACAGAACCTGGTGAGAGCCAGTCCAAGTCACCCATCCTGGATTTCCCTGGGTGTCTACTTTTAAAAATGTATAGGTTTCCTAGGATTCGCTAGGTGCCAGCAGAGTTAGGGTTCAAAATCTATAGCTAGGCATTTTGCAAAAAAAGGGTCAGTTTTCACTGTGAAAATGTGGTGTGTCCATGTTGCGTTTTTGGGCCGTTTCCTGTGGCGGGCACTAGGCCTACCCACACAAGCGAGGTACCATTTTTCTCTGAAGACTTTGGGGAACGCGGTATGGGTGGAATTTTGTGGATCCACAAAGATTCCAGTACTTTCCAGCACAGAAATGTGAGGAAAATAGTTTGTTTGGATGAGATTTTAGGTTTGCAAGGGATTCTGGGTACCAGAACCATGGTGGGAGCAAGTCAAGTCACCCCACCCTGGATTCCCCTGGGTGTCTACTTTTAAAAAAAGTATAGGTTTGCTAGGTTTCACTAGATGCAGGCAGAGCTAGGGTTCAAAATCTACAGCTAGGCATTTAGCAAAAAAAGGGTCAGTTTTCACAGTGAAAATGCGGTGTGTCCACGTTGCGTTTTGGGCCGTTTCCTGTGGCGGGCACTAGGCCTACCCACACAAGTGAGGTACCCTTTTTTCTCTGAAGACTTTGGGAAACGCCGGGTGGGTGGCATTTTGTAGATCCACGCACATTCCAGAACTTTCCACCACATAAATGTGAGGAAAATTTGTTTTTTGGACAATATTTTAGATTTGCAAGGGATTCTTGGTAACAGAACCTGGTGAGAGCCAGTCAAGTCACCCCATCCTGGATTTCCCTGGGTGTCTACTTTTAAAAAAAAGTATAGGTTTGCTAGGTTTAACTAGGTGCCGGCAGAGCTAGGGTTCAAAATCTATAGCTAGGCACTATGCAAAATAAGGGTCAGTTTTCACTGTAAAAATAAAGTGTGTCCACGTTGCGTTTTGAGCAGTTTCCTGTAGCGGGCACTAGACCTACTCACAAAAGTGAGGTACCATTTCTATCAGGAGACTTAGGGTAACACATAATTGTAAAGCAACTGTTATTACCTATTGACTTTTGATGCCTTTCTGCTTTCCAAATGAAAGACAATGTGTAAAAAGGAAGTCATTTTGAAAAATGACCTATAATTCTCATGCTAGTATGGGTACTTACAATTTCGGAAATGTGCAAATGAGTACTGTTTCTAAACTCTATATTTTGTTACAATTTCAGAAATACATAGGTGTTTTTCATACCGATTTTTCCATGTATATATTTTCCCAAATTAATTGCTATATACCCAGTACATAATGAAAAACCATTGCAAGACGCTGCTCAGTTATTGGCTCTGCTTTCGTTGGGTTTCATGGTGAACCTACAAGTCCTATTTATCCCCACAACCAGAAAAGTCCAGTGGATGTAACGGTATATTGCTTTCAAACAGCTGTCACAATTAGAAGAAGTTACAGGTGAAAACGTTGGCACAAATGGATGTTTTTTTGTTAATAATTTTCAATTTTTCCTATATTTAACTGTTAGTTTCTATAAAGAATCCTTGAAGGATTCTTCGCAAACAACCCCTTGCTGAATTCAGAAGTTTGTCTACTTTTCTAAAATGTATAGCTTTCCAGGATCCATTATTGCTTTCATACCCATTTCTACCATTAACTAGAAGCACAAAAAATAGCAAAAATAGGCTATATCCCAGTAAAATGCCAAAGCTGTGTAAGAAATGTTGGTTTTCTGATAAAAGTCTGTCAGTCCCTAAAAGGTGGGAAAATGGTGATTTCATTCCCACAAACCCCTTTTTTGATACCATTTGCAGGGAAAAAAACAGACGCTTTTATTTGCAGCACTTTTTCCCCATTTTCAGAAAACAAATTTGCGATATTGTGGCTAATTTCTGGGTCCCCTCCAGGGGAATCCACAAACCCTGGGTACCTTTAGAATCCCCATGATGTTGGAAGAGAAGGAAGCAAATTTGGCGTGGATACCTTATGTGGTCAAAAAGTTACAGGGGCCTAAGTGCAAACTACCCCAAATAGCCAAAGAAATGACTTAGCACAAGGGGGGAAAATGTCTAGCAGCGAAGGGGTTAACTAAAAATACCTCAGGGTATACCACAAAAGTATCCGTTTATTGATGTGGCACCCTGGGTATAGTTCAAATGTAATGTAGGGCAATGGCAGGGTATGTATGTGGATGCTATGATCTACCGCTGTTGGCACGGGACAGGTAGGATCAAGCGAACATTTCTCCTTCACAAATATGTGACTATAGAAGATGCCCACCCTCAACAGACCATGAGGCAAAACAGCTCAGACACTAGGTATAGCATCCAGGTGTTTCCCTTCAGAGAGGTAGGTCCCCTATGCTTTCAACTACAAACAATAACCCTGATGAATGTTCAAGACGATTTAGGCTTTTAAAAGGGCAAAAACATGTCTGTTGAGCCCAGGGGTATGCAAGGATCATAGCATCCACATACATACCTGCCATTACCTTACTGTACTTTTTAACTGCCAGATTCAGCAGGAGAACCACCAGCAAATTCCAAACAGGCTCATTAGAGCAGCTACTGGTATTTCCCCCAGATGCTCTTATCATAAGGACACCACACCATTTGTTTTATTTTATAGTTACTTTAGAGATGGGCGTCGGCCCTTCTCAGCCTCTTTTTTCTCCTAGGTGTTGCAAAAACTTCTCTGTGGGTCAGACAACACTGCTGAATGCCATTCAAGGGCAATGCATCCCCCTGCAACAGATGGTGGCCTACCTGGAAGGCAATGAAAAAGTTAGGAAAGAGTTTATGACTCACACACCTCTTTTCTCAATTTTATCACCTGGAAGGCATCCGCAGTGCTCTGTCTGGCTCACAGAGATCTTTTAAGGCTCCGGCCTCCTCCCTCATGGCAGCCTTCTACCCAGTCCAAACTTCCACCCCACATCTTGCCTATTTCCCACCAAAATTCCCTATTTCCATGCCTGTCCCAAGCACACTCACACATACACAAGCACACACTCCAACAGTCCCAAGCAGCACACGCAAACAGAAACCCAGAAAACACACAAGCATACAACCACTTACCTGACACTATCCCCCTTCACCACTACCACCCCAACATACCACCAGATACCACACTTGCACCCACAGACCCATCCCCAACGCCCAGCAGTATTCCCTGGACACCACACCCATACCCACACCCACAGACCCATCTATCACCTTCTGCATTACCCCAGACACCACACCCACACCACCAGACCCATCCACCACCGCAGCATTACCCCAGGTATCACACCTGCACCACCAGACCCATCAGCCACCCACAGCATTCCCCCATGTACCAGACCCATCCACAACCCAGCACATCAACATCATACACCCCCAAAGAACACAAACGCACACACTCACCCACACAACAGACACCTACAAAATAAAAATATAAAACATCAGACCCACAGGCACCTGCACCAACACCACACCCACCCACCCCTGACACTTCCACTCCCTATACCTCACAACCCCTTCTCCATCCTGAACATCCTGCTCCTTTTCCCTGTGAAAATGTGTTATTTGCCCTTGCCCTTACTCCTGTCAAACCTGACTCCACTTCCAAAGCCAAAAGAACTCTTCCATACCCCAACCCATCCCTTTCACATCTCAAACCACCCCTGAAACCACCACTAAACTCAGGTGTACCGCTAAGAAGACCAAAACCCCTTCCAAAACCAAAGACACCCCTCCCAAAGTCAGCACCGCCACTCCCAAAACCAAACCCACCACTCCCAATACCGACCCTACCACTCCCAAGTGACATCATTGAGGTGCCTTTTGTGAGGAGGTTCACTGGAAGTGTGATGAAGGGCAAGTTTAGCGGCACAGCAGTGTGCTTGGCCCCACAATTTGAAAATAGACGGCCATTAGACTTTGGTTTACATGTAATTGTTTTTGTAAAATGTATCATTTGCTTTGTTTAGAACATATTAGTCCTGCAATTACTTTTCCAACTATTTGATTTTCTTGGATACTTTGTGATGTTTGACTACAGTTGTGTTTGTTCCATCCCGATTGCTGATCCATTTGAAGTCTTAGTATAAGCTGACCTTTAAACCAGTGCTGGAGTTACACAGGATAAGGAGAAATGTTCAATGGATCGATGAGTGGGATGAAATCCAATTGGCGCTGACATTGCATTGTGTGGTATTTCAGATGTTAAGCATTTCAGCGTGACTAGGCCAATGTCAACATCATTTAGCTAGCACTTCTCCCTATGTTGTAGGTTGGAAATATGTTTGATGTGTGCAAGGTAGATATTTGTTTATCCACACATGGAGGGTGTTAAATTGTCATACCTTTGTATACATTTTTAAGGGCATGTGCTCATTTGATTGTGTACCTTACACCTACTTTAACTAAATGTGTGACATTTGCTGTTACTGTTGTGTTTGCTTTATTGACTTCCACCTACACATTTCCCACATATGCATGGCACTTGGTATCCTGTTGGTTGTCCCTGATATATTTCAATCCATAGGTCCTGTGCATATAGAGGTTTTGAGGCATGTGCATAGTGGACTGTGGCCCAGGGCCCCAGCCTTAAAGGGGTTCCCCTTCTAGAGGCATATCTATTCTGCAGATAATCTTTAGATTGTGCCCTTTGAAAGCTTCTCACGCTGATTATTTGGAATCCCGTTTACCTGACATTACCTTTTAATGTGGGTGATGTGTGAGAATCCATTACAGAGATTTAGCAGAGAAGGTGTGTTTCAGATTCATGGCACATCCATACAGATGCACTTGTGTTATCACAACATAACTTAGCATGTGAGCAATGCGAGGGTGTCACAAAGATCAATAGGTGTAGTACTGATGGGGAGGTGCTGTTGTGTGACACAATTTAATGGACACATCACTATCCATGATTATGAGATGTGAACACCTGTTGACTCATGTAGAGTTTGCCTGTGCAGTGTCAGTGACCTGGCCAAAGAGGGCATCATAGAGCTGCAATTGGAACATACATTGAGAACAGTTCCAAACAAAATATGTTTGACCCAGAGACCTCAAACCCCTTGACAGGTCCATGGCGGGCCATCTATTTGCTGACACCATTTCAACAGTGGTACCAGGACTGCCAAATTTGTAATTAGGCTGTAAGTGGCAAAATTACTATTCTAATGTCACTGGGTACTTACCTCAGGGCAGGTGCTGGACAGTGACTAAAGGGCACAATTACTATGCCAACTCCACCTGGTACTTACCTTAGGGTAGGTGCTGGACAGTGACTAAGGGGAAAAATTATCATTCTAACGCCACCAAATATTTACCTCAGGGATGGTACTAGACATTAACTGGGAGTGAAATTACTATTCTAACTTTCACCATGCAACTTTCCACAGGGCAGGTGCTGGACAGTTACCAATGTAAAAATTATTATTTTAAATTCCCCAGGTAATGACCTCAGGGCAGGGGATGGACAGTGAATAGAGGGCACAATTAATATTCTAACTCTACCAAGTACTTACCAAAGGACCGGTGCTGATCAGTGATTAAAATACACATTTAGTAGTTTAAAAGCACCAAATATTTATCTCAAACAAGATGCTTGAATTCATAAAATACATACTTTATGAAAACAATTCACATGTATTTCTTTCCTTATTAAAACAGATACACCTACCTACAAAACAACTTGAAATACATCAAACTACAGGACATACCCTAAACGACAAAAACAGAATTATTAATGTAAGTATTGTAAATATCAACAGTAAATAGTAAGAAAACACCATAAAACTCAAACTTAATCAATAACTAACAAATTGCATTTTTCCTTTTTGGAACAGATAACTACAGACTTTAAAAAGAAAATTTACCTGAAGAACACTTCAGAATAGCAACACCTACTACCAAGAACGTCCCTCAAAAATAAATAGCTCACCTATTTCTAGGTAAACAAATAACAATTTCTGAATAATAACAAAAAATAAATCGCAGGTGAAAAATATGAACAATAAATATTTTCTTTTCAACACAGAAAAATTTAACTTTATTTATCTAGCCACAGAAACATTAAAAATATTAGCCATTTTTTTCAATTTCTTTCCAAGCAAATAAACAGGAGCAAAACTCATATAAAACACCAAAAACATATACTTACACTTTTTTCTATTTCTCTTTATTAAAGGAACCAACATCAATGGCATCAGCCATAATCAAAAAAATTAAAGAACCCTGCATCCACCTCCAATGAGCCCGGTGGCTCGTTTGTGAGACATCTGAAACTGTTCCCATGCATATAGCCAGTACTACGCCCACAATTCCCAATATTAGGAGAATGGTACAAAGACAAAATAAGGCAAGTAAACCCCAACCAATAATACCACAGACTTAGGGCCTAATTACAAGTTTGGCAGTCCATAGGACCGCCAAACTCGAGGTGAAGGCGTGGTGGTGGTCGGGGAACTCTGCACAAGTGGTCCGACCGTCATATTACAACTATGGCAGTCGGACTGCATTAGGACCACTGAAACCATTGCAGAGGGCTGGAAAGACAGTCTGAGACCACAAGCATATTACGAGTTGGCCGTCAGCTACCCCTTGCATGGTGGTGAGAAGACCATGAAAAGGGTGGCGGATAGTCAACAAAGGGGGACCTTCAGGGCCCCCTGTTTGCTCAGGGCCTTTGGGATGCATGCAGGGGGCCACATGGTGACTTTACAGTCCATGGCATGCTGGAACGTGCTGTGGCTGATCCAGGGTGCTGCCTTTCTAAGGCTCTCCTATGACCTTTGAAAGGCAGCACCATGGGCCAGCTGCTGCAGGACCACTCGCCCGGATTGGGCGGCCGGAGGTCAACTTTGGTGGTGCTGGAGCAGGGCTGTAGTATGCCGCCTCACTCCTGCACCGCCAAAGTTGTAATCAGGCCCTTATTCTGACATTAACATCCCCACAAATTAACTATCACTGTCTCTGAGGAACCCTTTCTACTGCATGACGACGAAAAACCTCAAAAAAGAATACTAATATTTAACACAAATCATAACCTATTAACACTTGAAAACAGTGAAATTTGGATGATGGATGGTAATTTTAAATCAATACCCCATCCATATGCCCAAATTTACACAATTCAAGTAAACATAAATAAAACAACTGTCCCATTCATCTATAGTTCACTCCCTGACAAGGGATCCTCAACATACACTGAATAATTAACAGTTATAAAATCCAAAACAATGAATAAAAGTCCTAGAAAAGTAATAATTGACTTTGAGTTATCAATGATCAATACAATTATAAAAATGTACCGTACCACCCAACTTCAAGGATGCTTTAGTGACTTTTCTCAGGCATATTGGTGTAAAATGCCAAAATCATCCTTTGTTGAGGATTACTTATCAAATGTTAAACTTCATTTTGAATTTTAAAAAACTGCCTGTCTTATGCTTTGTATCTCATGACAGTGTAGACGAGTACCACACAGCAATTTCTGAATCGCAATATTTTGTACAAAATGAAGAGAAATTGGCACCACTACTTTATTATTTTGAAGATACCATTAAGCAAGTAGGATCACAGGAGGAAGCCAACACTTCCTATTGAATGGTAGAACTGTTATATGACCTGCTTAGAGGGAGGAGCAAAGACTAACATTGCCATTGAAGGGATGGCACAATTCCTTCAGTAAATCAATTGGCAAACTTCACCCAAACCTATATAATTTTTGGGACATTTTGAAGAAGGAGCAAAGGATCCAAAGAATCAGACTTGCAGATTCACTGTCGGGTAGCCTGAACCCAAGCATATCCAAAAAGAGTCAAGAAATGTCTGAGAGAGTATTGGGTCAAATTCAACAATTTTCGTGTTGATGGTGGCTTCAGACTACCTGGCCAGTATTGCATACATATTACATTACTAATGCCCACAAATACTTTCTTAGATTACTTGGCTATTTTAACAATTTTATACATTTCAATTGGCATTTTTTTTTTGCCAAATTAAAATAATTTAGAGTTCCTTCTTGTAGTCAACTCTTGGTGACTTTGTCAAACAACGTGTAACCAACAGTCAACAGTACTCCAATAATCCACATACGTAGAAATTAACATGCCCAGGCATCTAGGAGAATCAAAATAATTAGGGAAAAAACATACACAATGGCCTGCGGGAAAAAGGTGAACAAGAGCAGGACCTTTTATATTGAGGGTTCACCGATTGCTAGTTTGAAATACTTTTGTTAGGTTAGGAATTTTATTTTCTAACCCTGGATCATGGGTGCAGCAAGTTTTAAATACGCCGCTGAAATTGAGTCGAATGTGTGAGGGAGTATTTAGGTTCTCCCATATAATTGATAGGCGCCCAGTTAAGGGGATGGTTGAAATATACAAAGCGGGAGGTGCATCAACTGCTACCTATCGGGGAGGACTATGGGGTTATGCACCCAGCAAATTCCTTCAAAGAAAGGAGACTCATTTACTCAAACATTTTTGTGTGTACCTAGATCTGCATCGTGTTTCATAGCTCATAAGGAAACTGGCATGCCCTAACTGGAGGACATTTTAGATTAAAACTCTTACTATTATGACAGTCTCTTGGGCAAAAAATGAAACCAGTTTTACAAAGTCTATCACCTTAGACTGCCTCACTTAAGATCATGCTCTTAAGAGTCCCTAGTTGTCTTATATCATTGATTCTTTTAGTTAATTGTTTGAGCTACCTGTTCTGAGTGACCCTAAAAGTAACCTTTCTATTGAGAAGAGTGTAATTAAGGCCTCTTCTACAAACTATAGACTAGAGCAAAGAATGTGTGAAGAGCCAGGAAGCAAACAGTTATGACATATCTATTGAATGATTGGCAAAACGTCTGCCAGTCATATCATATCTGGGTAACCAATAGCCAGCACAGTTTAGTTCTAACCAGACTGTGGTTGGGCATTGTTCATCACTTTTACTCTTATAGTGTATCAACAAAAGCTTGCAGCACTTTATCTTTTTTATGTAGGTTTGATGAGACGTTACTTAACCCTTTGAATGCTCATGACGAGCTGAGCTCGTCATGAGCCATGGCGCTCCGGTGCTCATGACGAGCTCAGCTCGTCATGAGCCGTGGAACGCTCGCATGCGGGGATAATTCCCCTGCTGTGCTGAGCGTTCCACGGGAACGGGTGTGGCAGTGACAAGCTGAGCTCGTCATGAGCACAGGAGCTCCGTGCCTCATGACGAGCTCAGCTCGTCATGAGCATGTGAGCGCTGTGCGCGCCCCCTTCCCCCCCAGCACAGCGGGGGAATATCCCCCGCAGCGAAGGGGTTAAAATCTATTTTAATTGCACAAAACATCAGGAATTTTAAAATTGCTGCATGCCATATATTTGTACTTAAGTATTCTTTTGTATGTTTTAGTACTGCACTTTATAATTGGGGAGCTATAAATCTCAGCAAAAACTTTGTATTGTATTACAAATTTACAGGATCAATTTGATTGATTTTAATGTTTACTGCTTTTAAATGTTATATTTATTGGTGACATATTTTATGATCTTTTATGGTATCCGTATTTGTGTCGAATAAAGAATTTGAATTGAATTGAATTCAACATTCACAGAGAAAAAGAAATCCCGAAAAAGTATGGTTTTCAATGGAAAACTATCAACTGCAACTCAATTATTACAAATGTATGTATTTTGAGTCTAGGAATGCACTTTCAAAAAGCAAAAATAGTAAAACAAATAGTTTTTTTGTTAAAATAGTCAGGGAAATTCCATTCTCCAACAAAATGATTTCTCAAAAAAGCCAGTAGTTGTACACAAATGTGGATGGAAGCAATAACAAAAAGCAACATCTATATCTGAAACTCTGTTAATAAAAACATAGCTCTAAAAATTGACACTGATTCCAAATCGAAATATCCACAAATAGCATTGCAAGACTGGATTAAATATATCCATCTTCCTCCTGCAGCCATGTGTTCTTCATCCTGAGAAGAGTCCAAACAGTCTGAAAAGCACACAGCCCAAAAAGTAAAGATGTTGCTTTTATTCCATATAAGTTTTTACAATTTTTAAAATGGTATCTTTTAACTTTACTAAACTCACTTTGTAAAAAGAAAAATGTCCTGACATAAGCATATGAACACGACCTGCATGGGAATGGAAAATGGATAAAAACACATAAAACACACCAGGTATTTCTATATACCATCTAACTACCTTCCCCCTATACCTCACAATAAACGTAGCCACCTACATACTTAGTAATGTAAAGTAAATTGTTCTTACTTGACCACAGTTCTTCCTTGCTTCTGATCTTGACTGTGAAGCTCCACCGACGGCGGTCGGCACTGGTAAACGAGGTTGGGTGGGGCTCAGTGGGGTGTTTAAGTTGACAGACGCCGGAATAGGTATAATTAAATAAATAAATAATACCTATTCTGTCTGTTGGCTTCTTCCCCTGCTGCACCCTACCCCACCCCACCATGCTTACCTGTGCCGGCCACCGCTGACAACCGCGAGCATCAACCACAAAAGCAAAAACTGAAAAAGGACAATACTTGCCATTGAACTTAATGGTAAACCTTGGGAAAAAGCGTACAAGATGTTTAAAAAATATGTTACATGCTAGGAAAAATGTGTTTTATATTTATATAAAATATGTTACAAGATTTAATATTGTTAATTTTTTTATACTATGTCTAAGTAAAGAATATATTTATTACACCTTCATATTAATTATGCATCTTTTCATATAATGTATTAGCATGTATTATTGGTGTATAATATTCTTTTAAATAATGAGCTTAATAATAGTTTTATATTTAAATAAGATATATTTATATTTAATAAAAAATAATATTCAATTCACCTTAAATCATTGATATTCAGCTACTTCAGTTATTACCAGAAAATAAATACACTTCCCCAACCAATACCCCTATATCCCTCACATTCTATCCCTAAATACTGATTTTAAATTTCTGTAAAATGTTACAAGATTAATATTATTATTATAAATGTTCCAAAATTACAAATCATATATATTAATATTCAAGTATTGAAATGAATGCCTGAAAATAAATACCTTCCCCACCCAATACCCCTATGTTATAATTAATTAAATAATGTGAAAATGTCATTATTATTAATTTACAACAATTATAATTAAAAAAGATAAATACTAAAGCATTAAAGTTAATGCTCAGGTATTAATACACTTCCCTGCCCAATGCCCCTGTATGCCTTATATCCCGTCCCTAAATACTAGTTTTGCAATTTTATAAAATAATATTTCCTTTTAAATTATAAATGTACAATTACAATTCATAAATATTAATAATAAAGTATTAAAATTAATACCTGAGTCTTAATACACTTCTCCACCCAATACCCTTATATACCTTGCATCCTGTCCCTAAATACTATTTTTTTATTTTATAAACTATTTTACAATTTAACATTATTATTAATGTACAATTACAATTCATAAATATTAAAACGGATGTATTAAAATGAATACCTGAGTATTATTACCCTTCTCCACTCAATACCCCAACATCCCTTGCATCCCATCCCTATAACTTATTATAATTTAAAAAATAGATATAACATAATATCTAAGTATAAATACACTTCCCTACCCAATACCCCTATATCCCTTACATCCTGTCCTTAAAACTTATCATCATTGAAAAAAAAAAATTATAAAACTAATATTTTCCTAATATCTATAATATATACTTACTTATATACTTACCCATATACCTACATATTGATGCCTGGTAAGGATATTTGTGGTAATAACACTAGTGATAAAACACATAAGTAGTAATGACAGTAGTGGTACAACATGCGTGCTAAATATCTAGATCTAAAAAACATTGTAAACTCATGCGTGGTAATAACACTAATGGTAAATACATAGGGCATGATAACGACTTCAGTGGTGTTGCGCCGGGTTTGCACCGGCACAGCACCGCCAAGGCCATGCACGGCCCGCTCGCCAGATTATAAGTTAAACTTGTGTGTAGTTGGATTTTATTTTGCCATTCCCATGGATGTGCCCTAAAAATACACACCACAATGGGAACACAAAAGCTGTTCCAGCACAGCATGGACTATGAAGTGAATGCTGTGCTGGAACTTGGGGTGCATGCAAACAGGAGTGCAAATGTTGCGCCCCCCGAATGCATTCCCATGGTGGCTCACCACCATGAAAAGGCTGGTAGTAGGGAAACTTGTAATATGCTCTGCAACCGCAGAGGTCCAGCACTGCATATTGTATACTCCTGTCCGCTGCACCACCGCCAGGAAACGGTGGTTCCCTGGAGCAGCCGACACATCGGTCAAAATGGCTGTCTTGTAATACGATAGCCACAGGACTGACACCACTGCTCCTCCGCGGTCAAAGAAAGCCAGAATAGTAATCAAGTCCTTAGTAGTTGTAAAAACCTGTGAGGTGGAGACTAAAGCATGGTTAAGACTTTGTTGTAAAGGTACATCATGGTTTTGATTGTATTGTAAATGCTGTTTAATTTTTTAAAGGATATGATCTATCGAATGCAGCTAATAAATCCAGTTGAACAAGTGTATTAACACTGCACTGATATGCTTCTAATCTCATATTGTCCAACTCTAAGGGTCCGATTCCGATCTGGGTCGGAAAGCACTCAGACAGAGCCGGATCCGTGGTGTTTTCCGATGGAGCCAGACTCCTGCAGTCCGACCGAGCGAGTACGATGCAGCCGTATGCTGTCGGACTCGAGTCGGTCCGACTCCCATAGAAGTCAATAGGAGCCGGTCGTACGACGCATACATGGGCTCTCATTGACTGAATGGGTATGTCGCAGACAAGTGCACCCCCTACAGTGGGTACGTGTCTGTGCCATTCGCACCGTACATGCCTGTGTTGAGGAGACCCATGGGTCTCCCCCTGTGTCCAAGTCGTAAGGCTGCGGGTGACGGGGGGTTCGACGCGGACCCTCGAAGTCCAACTCCAGGAGCCATTGCGAGCCAGACGCTCCTACTCGATCCGGCTGTCCAAATCGAGCATCGTACTAGCTCGGTCATGAAACGTCTCCATTGCGCGCCACGGTTTGCTTGTCACCGAGTCGTACGGAGCGGTTCGGACCCGGAAACGATTCGGACGGAGATTTCGTGCTTGTTCGCATCGTACTTCGACGTCCGGACCGTGTACGACTCAGACATAAATTCAGCTTCCGAATCGGATCCGCTAATGCCTAACCCAATTCGGTGCCCTTCCGACCGAGATCGGAATTGGCCCCTTAGTAGAACAGACAAATATGTAAATGTGGTAAATACACTCTTGATACAGCGTGGAATTTTAATTTGAACATCTGCCTCGTTATTTGATAAAGGTAAAGTACTTTTGTCATGGAATCCATTTTCAAGTTATTGATCCCTGTTAGCGTAAGACAGAGACGATTTCATCTTGAAACATCATCCATAGCCATTGGTCTGTAGTATATCACTTAGATGTTCGCCAATATATTGGGTACCCCGATATTGAGAAATTAAATAAAAGGTCTGAAGAGCAGAACCTTCAACTTATTCAGATACACTTTCCAGCCTGAAAAGGGCCATATTATTGAAGAAATTCAGGAGAGCTGAAGAAGGTTAAGAAGTTACAACATGTCATCTGAATGGAGAGTGATATTCTGGCCCTCATTACAAAGTTGGGTGGATTTGCATCTGCCTGATACCGTTGCAGAATCGGGACCGACAGACCTCCGGTTGGTAGACCCGACTGCATTATCAGGATGCGACCACACATGGTGCGGTCACACACTCCCATTTCTCTATGGGAGCTTGTGCTGTGGACGTAGCACAAGCTCCCATTGAGAAATGTGTGTTTTTGTTCATCCCTGCACCGCGTGTCAAGCACCTGACGGTGCCTGCCACATGGAGTAGGGATTAACAGGGGGTATTATAGGTGCCCCCAGGCCTCCAATAAGAGTCCACTGTGGCAAGGGGCCCTGCTAGGGGCCACAAAGTTGCATCTTTCCAATAGGCTTTTCTTGTCCAATAGCCCAGCATGAAAAGCCTGTCGGAGATTGACATCATAAACCCCACAGTGTAAACGCCGTACAAAGGGAATTATGAGCGTATGAGCGGCCTCCGACTGGCTGACGGGCTTCTTGAGCCAATCGGAAGCCAGTACGACCGACTGGTCGATTTCAAATCCAGCAGCCTTCATCTTAATAAGGCTGTCAGATTTGAACCAATCAATGTAAGACGGGAAGCCTCGGACCTGTGGTCAGAGGCTTTCCAATTTACATCGTAATCAGGCCCTCTGTGTTATTTCTCAACACCTAATCCTTGCAGTAGAATCCAGTTTCCTAATATTGGCTTCCAACTTTCATTCATTAACTTACACATAGAAAGGGACAATGGGCACTCGTGCTGTATGCCAGATCATAAAGGTGGTGAAAGTAATTCAGAGATCAATACAAATGGCAACATTGCATGATTTAGCAAAACAATCTTTTGTTTAATAGCACTTGTGATTTCAAAATAGAAAACATACAGTTCCATCTGATCTGGACCTATTTTTTCAGCCCATTGTAACAATATAATTTATTTTGGGTCATTATGATATTGAGTAACACCGCATGAGTGTTTACAAAAGTTAAACACAAACCTTAATAAGTTTGGATCCAGTGTAAAAGCTTGATATTTAGCCAATATTTTGCCATCTGCATTAATCAACAAAATCAGTTGATAAGACTCATTATAAACCTCTTTCATGCATCGGACGCCCCCGGCCGTCCGACATCACGGTGGGCGTGTGCGTCGGAAGGCTAGGGGCCGTCTGATCTGCGCACGCGTGGACTTCACCTGCATCGCGGGGAAATGTGCGCCGCTGCGAAGCGGTTACAGTCATGGTGTACTTTATTAAATAGTACTATCACAACATCAAGCATTAAGCATCTGCTCCCTTAAGTATCTTAAAACACCACCTGCAGTTTTGGGGTAAGTACACAGATACATGTGTGGTAGAAATCCACAAGGATATAATTAGGTGGATCGATTATTATAAACTTGATTCATTTTGCAAATAAATCCCTACCAATCAAGTTTACTGGGTTTGGATAACATAGATTAAACTGTTATTTATTTCACATTTGTTCTATTTTGACTGTCATTTCTGCTGAAATTTGATTAACAATTTGTTTATTACTGATCCTTACAACATGGACCTCTGTGCCCATAAAGGGTAGGTTCGGAACTTCCACAGAAAGAACTGTAGAACCTGTAGCCCCCGTACCAATCAGAAATTAAATGGGATGTTCAATGACTTCTCCGTCAATGTATAGACCACTTTAATGTACCTCCAGAATGGCTCCAAGTGAGCAATTCTTCTCCCCTCTCAGGCACCGTCATTGTGAACGTTAGTGATGATCATGGAATTCTGTTAGTAACCCAAACTATATGCCATTTTATTTCTCATATTTTGCTGCATTATCAAAGTTGAGGGTACTGGCATGGAAAACATTTTCTGACTCTACATGTTCTGTCCCATGTTCTGCCACCAGGTCCCTTATAAATTGTCCGGCAGGCTTTTTAACAGATCCCATATTACATTTAAAAACCTCCCAATAGCACATACAACATTTTAAAATCTCATGACTACCAAAAGGTTGAAGGCTTGATCCCGATTAGTAATTAGTAATTTCATAAGTGATAAAAATGGGTTTTAAAAATGTTTTCTGTTTGCCTGTAAAACATAAACAGTTCAATAAAATGTGTATCCGTTTACATTTCAGCTTTAACCTGCAAGTGTACATGCCCTGCTCATCTCTCATTACTGCTTTTATCTTCTTATCTGTGTAACATGGCTTCATTCCTAAGCTTGGGGTTTGACAGGGTGTCGATTTATGGAAATTGGACATCATTACTCCAACCTTTAACAATGCTGCATAGCTCCTGCTTAGGGATCTGTAGCTCTTTCCTCCACTTATCTGGTGTTAGTGACAGTTTGACACAGAGCTTACTTAAGGAATATCTTAATTAAGAGTCTGAGTTCAGTTCACTGTTCTCTTTCTCCACTTTGCAGAGGTGCGACAGTTTGGACATTTACTCTCTATTTAAACCCTGACAGAATTTCAGAGTGGCTTGTACCTCCAAATAGTTCTAGGCCATAAACTGACAATCTACCGTTAAGGATCGAATTATGGTCGAGGGGGCAATGCAAGAAGCCTTTACACACATTTACCCTCTTCAGAATTCCAATCCAACTTGCCACTTAGGGTTAGCACTTCCAACCCATACTAGAATTGAGGCTGAACCCCTGCGTTAAAGGCAAACAAAATGAGGCTTAGAGAGGGGCTTCTATACTTCCAACTAAACTGTTTTATGCCCCACACTGAAGACAATGCAGTTGATTTTAGTGATTCAATGTGATCTCTCCAGTTTAGCTTGGCGCCAAACCACAAACCTAAGTATTTATAAATGTTGACCACATCAACTTTATTCCCACCCAAGTACCCGTTGAAACCCCCATTTCCTTTTCCCTTCCCAACACCATTATCTTAATCTTGTCCAACCTGACCATAAGGGTTTTGCTTGAGCAGTAGTCATGGAAAGAATCCAGCCTCTTAAGTAATCCCCCTTCCGTCATGTCCATTATCACCAAATCATCAGCACATAGTAGGCATGGGCCATAGGTCCTGTCCATTTTGGGGCAGAGGCCACTTACTTTCTTTAAAATATTTGGTAGATCGGAAAAGAATCAACAGAATAACAAGGGAGCCAGGACACAGCCCTATCGTAGGCCTTTGTTTATCTGAATTCTCCTCAATTGGGTCCCTCTGGTACCTAAGATCACTCAAGACCAATCCTGCTGTGTCGCTCCTGAATAACAGCGAGCAATGTCTTGTTATTGCTGACCCGCCTCAGCATATCTCACAGCAGCTTACGTCAGCCAGGCCAAAGGTGGCCCAGAAATCGACAAAGCAACAAAATAGCAGCCCCCCTACTCAATAGACTTCGTTGCCATTGCCCATAAGATAAGGCAGGGGTCAATTGTTGTGTGACCTTCTTTAACCACTTGGCTGCTAGGCGTTTTCCCGTCCTGCGCTGGGTTTTATTATTTTTCATTGTTTTATGACGAGCTGGCCTTGTCATCCGCGCACGGCAGGTAAGCGCCATGACGAGCCCAGCTCGTCATTAGCCTCGAAGGGGTTAAAGCCACCTTGCTCAATCCGGATTGAGTTATTTTACTCTACCCTAAGTATTTATTACACCCAACAATACTTTGGAGAATACTTTCTCCTTTACATTCTAAAAATGGATTAGGTGGTCATTTTTGGTCTGCGTCGCATTATCCTTCTTATATATCTGCCTAATTATTGTGCCTTTCTAACTTTCTGGGAAACTACCAGAGTCAAAGACCTTTTGAAAGGTGGCATGAAAAAGACTTAACCACCTATCCACATTACTTTTTTGAATAATTGCAAGGAGGTTGTCTGGGCCCCGCCACCTTGGTTAGTTTGAGGTTCTGAAGAGTTTCTTTTATTTTCTGGAATGAAATATTTATCCTGATATCCCCCTCAACCTCAACCTTAGTCTACGGGCCCTCATCCTCCTTGTTATTACCATATAAG
Organism: Lissotriton vulgaris; assembly: GCF_964263255.1. Taxonomy (NCBI): domain Eukaryota; kingdom Metazoa; phylum Chordata; class Amphibia; order Caudata; family Salamandridae; genus Lissotriton; species Lissotriton vulgaris. The sequence goes on from NC_141687.1 coordinate 1,331,883,604, forward strand.
GTACTCAAGTGGTATACCCAGTCATCCTCTCCTACTAGGCACCTCATTTACCCCTGCTCACACCCATCAAAGACTAACGACCAGAACTTCTTGATATTATTTGTACCTTTCACTTCAAGCATAGTTTGCCAATTTGTATTTATAAATGCTATTTTTCTGTCCCTGAGCTTATTTTTGTACTTGAGTTTGTATGAGAGTTTGCCGAATGTTTCCGGGTCGTGCTTTTTTCTTAGCCATCTCTCCCATTTTCTTAACCTTAACTTTAACCTCCTGCAATCCACATTAAACCAGAAATTTTTCTTACCCCATTATCATATTCTCATACCCTGTTATGGGACTTATTGGTTGAGTCTTATCCTCAGAGAGTTTACAACCTACTCTATCACTCGGTCGCACTAAGTTAGTACATCACTCTGGTTCCCTGGCACAGAGAGTAATGTATAATCTATCATCAGGTTATTAAGTATTTTTAAACTTTCCTCTGTTATACCAGTTGTTATATGTCTAGGGTATTCTACTTGCAGGGAGCGACCATGTCTCTTTACTTGCACAGCCCTACACCTACCAATACCTGTAGAGGCCTATGATCACTGCCTTCGGTATGCAGATCTTCAAATCCCTCTACCGAGGAAAAGTGCCAAGCATTAATAAAAACATAATCAATTGGGCAGATCTGATCCACACTGCCCTATATGCAAAACAGCCTTAGAGGCCGTAGGAACTTCACTTAGGCTTCATCTTGAGCTTCTCTTAATGGAAACTCATCTACTGCACTTGTTCCCACTTCTGAATTACTTGTTATACTTTTGAACACTCTCACCTCTCTGTTCTTCACCCTTTTCTTACTTACCGTTCGCTTTTCCATTCCTCTCGATATTTTTTAAATCATTCCAATCTCGTGTTTTCCCAATTAACTCTTTAATATGGGCTCTCAATATAATGAGACCCTTCTCCTCGATGTCATCATGTGTTAAATCTATTTTGTAATTTCATTTGACAATCTTCATTTTAGTTATGTCAACATGTAATTCATCAGTCAATTCTCCTAATTTGGTATGCACTTAATTGGTGTACTAAGCTGCTTCTTTGGTCAAGTTTCTCATCTCATCAACATTACAAGTCAGTAGTTTTTTTTAAATCCACATTACCATGAAGCATCTTTCCAAATTATATATTAAAGGTCCCAATACATACTTCATTAGTAGGTGGGTGCTCTAACACTAACCATCTCTGCTACAAAGAGTTGTGGGAGCTGAACCCCAATAATCATCAGAGCCCCAATATGTAATCACCTCAATATTTGACCAAAATAATTCGCCTCTAGTGTCTCCGGTTGATCTAGCGGTTAAAGACTACACTTCTCATCAGAAAAATACAATTTAGCAGAGTTAAACAGAATAAGATATTGAAAGCATAAAGAACAGAGTTCTAGATCAAAAACAGGGCAAACGGTGGATTTATTACAGAACAACTCAAATGCAGTACAGAGAAAACATTTGCCAAATGCTTTGAAGGCCTAATTACATAAGTACAGAAAAATACAAAATCATGAAACTTAATAACCCCTAGTTAGGTGGAACCTCAGAAAATTCTAGGGGCCTTATTGTGATGGCAGGCAGTTAGACCACCAACCGTCATCGTTTGGGGCAGGAGACTGTCCGATAAAGAGTCGGTGGTCCCACCTCCCCAATTTGGATTAGACCGCCAGCACAGCGGTCGGAAAAGGCTTTTTACTACTGCGACATGTGCTGTGGCCCAGGAAAAGGGCTGCAGTGGTAAAAAGCACTGTGTGCACATCCATGCATCGTGTGCCAGGCACCCTGTAGTAATCTTCGGTCTGCCTTTTCATGGCAGTGGGACCGCCATGAAAAGGCAGTTAGAAAGGGATATCCTAATCCCTACGGTGGTGCCTGCATAGGCACCACCTCCATTGTAGGGATAGGATTCCGACCGCCGCCCTGACTGGTTCTTGGATGCAGTTGGAGGCGGCGGTCTTTCCCCTGACTTCTGTGGTCTGACCCCGTGCATCAAAATGTGGAGGTTGGACCGATGACGGGTCTGTTGGGCTGACCGCCGCTGAGAGCTTGTCGGAGGTGGTCCGTCCAGCATCCTAATAAGGCCCTAAGCATCAGACTGACAAAGAGTACTGACTGCATCCCATTAGCAAGCCTAAAACTAAAAGAGGAGCATGTCCCTTCACCTGTGAGGAAAAAAGTAAAAGAAAAATCTCCTGCGAAAGACAGTATGTATGATCATGGTCAGGTTGCTCATTGGCAAATCAGAAACAGCAATGTAATTTTCTAAATCTTTAGCACTAATCCATTTCTTAAGGTAGGAGAAATGTTCTGCTTGCTCCCTCATCAACTGCACTCCGGAGATGTACTGCCCAAATGACACATTTCTTAAACAATGGGTCATAGAATTAGCACAACTACACTAACACTTAAAGTGGAAGTCCTTGAAAATAATACATTGAGCACACAATAGAAGCTCCATTCACAATAAACGATTTCTAACAATATTATATATCGGTAATACATTTATGTCATTCTCTTGATGCTCCGCGGAAACAAGGGGAGAGATGTTTTTGCAGCGGGACACTGATTGGGAGGAGGGAAGGAGCAAGAGCAATGTGAATAAAATGCCAGACACTGCATCCATATTTAAAATAATAACGTATCAGATGAAAATGTGGCATAACTATAAATAGCACCATTTACACTTCTAAGTGACCTAGGTAACCATTGGTTCATCAGGTATGACTCTAGGCATCCTTAAAAACACTAATTATTAAAGATAATGTTCACATGATATTTGCACATTATGCATCTTTTCAAAAAGTCTACAACATGGGTAAGGCCCACCATTTGTCTGAGAGACTAACAATAGCTTTCGTGCTGTATTCTTAAACTGTGACATCTAGCTAGGGCTGATATGTAGTGGACGTGAGGGCACGAGAGATGTACAGGTAAGATACCACTTAAAGGCTGATTCTGATGCGGGTTGGAAATGCTTCCCGACTGAATCGGGTTGGAAATGGTTTCCGACCCACTCGGATCGGGAGAGTCCGACCGACCAAGTACGATGCATCCGGATGCTCCCAGATACGATTTGGTTGGACTCCTATTGACTTCAATGGGAGTACATGTTCCTAACCGCATCATAATTGGGCACTGGGTCGCTCCCGATTCTATTTGGATGGAGCAAATGCCATTAGGAGGCCTTCCTAACCGCATCAGAATCAGGCCCTGGGTGGGAATGCTCACCAACCTGCATCAGAATCAGGCCCTAAGTGGAATAACTAAAAGGAGGGGACGTTTAGAACACACAATAAATGAGCACATTGACCATTATACGCCGTAGTGTGGAGATTACAAGACAAAGGGTTCTTTAAAAAGCATGAATTTCAATGGCCGGGTTTACGATTCTTTGTATATCACTTTTATGTCGCAGGAGCTGCACTTCACCTCAAAAAACGTGGCAAATGTGAAGCCTAAATCTAGCCTGCAATCCTTCGCTATGGTGAGGAGGTTCTTTTTACTATTAAGCAATTATGGGAGCTTCTTCAAGAACCTAACCTCCCACTCAGGCCCTCTTAGAGACTTCTCCGATGCAAACATGACATGGTCATGCAAGGAAGAGCATGAGGCAGCCTTTCACTTTGCAAAAGAAGCCATTTTGAACCATCCAGCACCATGAGAAAATAAGCTGTCATAAGTGGCATTGCATGCGAGCCCTAAGGGACTGGTTGCAGTTCCCATGCAGTATAAAGTGAAAGGCAAGTAGTTCCAGCGTCTTACATTAGCACATAGTAATGGAGATAGAGCATATATTTGCATATGAATGCTGATGTGATAGTGATACTAAGGGGGGGAGGGGGTCATCAATTTCATTTATCTCTCTACAGAAGTCCATTTCAGGTTGCCACGGACAACGAGCCACTAGTTCCACATTTTTACACGGTCCCTCGTCCAAGGCATCCAGACACAGCTCTAGGGGAGTAGTTACATTGCAGAGTGGTGTGCACTCAATAAGTCAATTCCAAAAGATGAGCACTGGCCACACAGACAGGTTCCGAAAAATGTCTTTATACTTTAATCCATCATGATTTTTATCTTTAAATAAACAAAATAGCCAAAGTTCTCCATTCCTTTTCCTTGGCAGAACTTCTTCAAAGCTAATATTAAATCCTATTAAGTGATAATCACAGTATGATATTTTCTATCTTCTTCTTGCCCATCCTAGGGGTCAGAACAAAGGGCAAACTCTTTCGTCCTGCGGCTGCGATGGTACATCTCCACAGGACATGGTTCATTTCTCGATGTTTTGCCCATTTTATGACACACCTAGAAAATCAATCCCTAATTTGAAACAGGCCAATTTCAGACAAGTACGGCCCGCTTTTACATTTCTTCAAATGTTGACGGGTAACTGTTTTTTATGTGCTTAACTTTTTAAAATCTACAATCAGGCTTAGGGCGAGTTGTGACTAACCTGCCTGACCCCTGTCACTATTCGCGGCACTACGCACTTTACCTTGCTCCACTAGCGTGTTTAACTCATAACTTGATCAAGCTCAAGGTCTTATCGTACCATCTAGAACGTTTTCTTTCGAAGGTGCTGTGTGTGTGTTTGTGGAGATTTGATAATCATATATCTTTAACTTGCATATATTTTTACATTGTATATAATTTGCTTAAACCAGGTATGTTACCATCTGGATTGTATGTATTTTATATTGTGCTTTTATGGTGTTATTACATGAAATCAAATAAAGTTATTTGAATTGAATTGAATTGATAATTACAGTATACTATTTCTTCAGTATGTGATGTAGATTGTATATTGTTTCATCAGTAAGTGACCATTTTGTGTAACTTACACTCTTCCAATGACAGATACGTATTGTTCAATGTAGTATCCACAACATGCAACAGTCTAATGTTCTGTACAGCAGCAAGCATGGAATGCCCTTTCCAGCTCTAGGAGTACATGTAAAAGGCTGTGTGCAAGCTCAACACCAGTAATCTGATGAGATACCTTTCAAGATGCCAGGTGCCCTGCAACAGAGTAGAGGCAAAGAGAAGAAGGGGGAGGGTTGGGTGCAATTGTTAGTAGAGGAGGCACATCCTCTCCTGCTAACCCTTGCATAAGTGAGGAGTGTGGACTTCAAGAGGAATGCCTTCAGTTGGCCATAGAAGTCATCCAAGAAAATTCATCAATGTGTTTGATGTGGGAATTATCTCACATATCCGGATCTGGTGGTTAAGTGGACTAATGCATCCACTGTAGGGGCCTGTGTTCGACCTCATGGTCACAGGTTCAAATCTCAGCTGGTCCACTCAGCATTTCAGCCTTCTGAAGTTCATAAAATGAGTACCGTTGCGTAGCCGTAAACATCTGTTATTCAGCACCAAAGTACCCCTGGGTGAAGGTGTGCTTTACAAATGTGCATGTGATGTCGCTGGAAGCTTGGTGCACTCTAGTCCCATTATATGACAAGAGCAGCTATTTTAGCTCTGCTAAGAGGGATGAGGCATGTCATGTCGGTCACTCTCAGTCCATGGACAGTGCTTCTGCCCTATTCTGGGCATCTCGGAATTGTAAAGTTGAAACAAGGGTTTGAGGGAAAGTGCAGTGTCGAAATCCTGACACACTCGTAAACATCTTAGAAGGCAAATAATATGCATGCCAGGTATCTGGACAAAACAGTTCTCCTGGTCTCATCATAACTGGGGAGCTGGCCAGCTGATGGGCCAGAGCTAGTGTTTACTTTAGCAATGTAACAGGTGGTAATCGGAGATGACTTACCATGTCCTGAGGTTGAAACTGGACTGTCAGTGGATGAGCTAATTTAGAAGCTGGAAAAAATAGTTATGTTATTTTATGTTATGGTATGTTATGTTATAAAATGTAATGTTATGTTAGGTTATGTAATGTTATGTTATGTGTTAAGTACTGTCATGTTATAAGTTATGTTATGTTATGTAATGTTATGTTATGTAATGTTATGTTAAGTTATGTAATGTTATGTTATGTGTTAAGTACTGTTATGTTATAAGTTATGTTATGTTATGTAATGTTATGTTATGCAAGGTTATGAGTTATGTTATGATATATGTTATGTTTATTATGTTATGTAATGTTATGTTATGCAAAGCTATGGTATGTTATGTTATATGTTATGCTATGTTCATTATGTTAAGTAATGTTACGTTGCAGTGTGTCACCACGTGCTCCCATTTTATGGGAGTGTGATGATGGAGTACCTAAAGTCATAGGTTATCAAAGCTACCACGCGGACTGGTGTCACGTGACGAAGCATTTCATGCACACCTTGAAGGAAGTAAACTACATAGCAAGTTCGTGTGACGCAAATGTGGGGAAAGGCATGCAGGAGTTGGTGCAGGAATATCACATGTTCCTCCGAGTGCACCCGAGTGTCCATATCCATACTACATTCCTCATCACACATCCTGGTCGTCCTCAGCGCCTCCCTTTTATGCGATCTTGGCAAGAAGCATAAAGAGGAGTGAATGTGTTAACTACAAATATCGAATATGTGCTGCTAACGTTCGCGAAGGCAACTGGGTCCTTGTTAAAGCTGTCACCTTGGAAGCAGGTTTCACTCCGATCTGAACCCTGACCCTGTACTGACAGGAGAGATGGCGAAGTATCAAGGAATTGGTCTTTGTTCAAGAATGTATTCCATGAAGCTTCCATGGGTTTGCCTGAGCTGGTGTTTCTTTTAGGGGCACGCACAGCACAAAGAAACACTGACACCAGGTCAGGCATGGGCAGTGTGGGCAGCTGCCCAGGACCTGATGCCAGCTCACCACCAGTGGGCCCCACAGGTCTCTCTTTGCCTTGATTCAGTAGCGCTACACCTGTCCTTTGCAACAGAATGTAGGAGCTAGGATTTCAAAAATGCAAGGTGGGCAGCAAAGCCCAGGAGAGGGGCCCTTTAGTTTCCAATCGGCCTCGCTGCTAGAATTCAGTGGAAGGGCGCCTCCCCGTCTGAGGCCTCATGGCCATGATCCAGCGCTGGGATGCCCATGGGAGCTGGCCCTCTCCCATCGGCCTCACAACTCAGAGCCATTCCGTTGACGCCCAGAGGGCAGGGCCCCTCTCACTGGTGTAGCTGTCAATGGTGCAGCAGGTGCAGGGGCACTAGGGCCCAGGTGTGTTAGATGCCTCGTTCACCCACATTATTGTTGCATTTTACTACTCAGACTGGGAACTGTGGGTCAGTTTACCTTGCTGGCACTAGGCCCTATGGCACAATGGCTAAGCCACTGCCTCCTCTTCCATGGGACTTGCAGCCATGATCTAGAGCCGAGAGGCCCAGAATAAAGCTCCCCCATAGACCTTGCAGCCACAATCCACTGGGTTTGCTATCAATAGTGCAGGAGGTGCAATGGTGTCAAGGCCTAAGTGCCCTAGGGCTCAGTGCACCCATTTAATGACTGTGATTTACTGTCCAACCAGTGGAGTGGGAGCCTTTACTTGCACCAGGGACCATTGCACCATTGATATGCCCCTGGCCCCTCTATGTCTCTGGGCGGTGCAGTCATGATCTAGCATTGTCTGACCCCAGAGGGGGCCCTAAATCCCTTGGTCTCACACCCGTGGCCCAGCACTGCCACGCTCAGGGGTGAGCCTCATTTCCTTTTGGACCTTGTAGTCATGATCCAATTCTGCAAGGCTCTGAGGAGGAAACGCGCCTCCTATGAGCCTTACAGCCGTGATCTGGAGCTCTACAGTGCAGTGAAGTATCAATCAATTAATTGTAGAGCACACTAATCACCCGTGAGGGTCTCAAGGCACTGCGCAGGGGCAAGGGTGCAGCTACTGCTAGAGCAGCCAGGTCTTGAGAAGTCTCCTGAAGGTCAGCAGGTCCCGGGTTTGTCGCAGCTATGTGGGGAGGGTGTTCTATGTCTTAGCGGCGAGGTAGGAGAAGGATCTGCTGCCGGTGAAGGTCCTGTGGATGCATGGGGCGAGGGTGAGGTCCGCGGAGCGAGGTATGGTGGCTGGGTGTGGGATTGACCCAAATAGTTGTTGTATGTTCTGCAGAGAGAATAGGGGTTGAACAATCAAGCCAGGTAGGAACCTTCTTGTGGCCCAGTCCAGTCGGGTCTCCCAGCACTGGTACTGAAAACAATTACTACACTGAAGTCGAGGCGCCAGCTTTTGCTTTTGTTTAAATGGCAACTGCGAGGGAGGACTTGCAGCACCGGAGATGTTCATACAGGCTACTTTACCAAAACATTTACCTTTAGAGGTGCTAAAAACAGGTAATGATGAAATTAAACAAAAATTCTAAAGCGAAGCTAATACCCAAAGGTGTCTTGGTGCTGATACCACAAGCCAGATCCGAAAGAACCCAGATAAAAAACTAATGTGCAAAAAGCCACCTTTTTAAGAGTTTTCTAAAGTGGAGAAGAGAGTTCACTGACTTAATCTGAGATGGTTAAGATTTGCAGAATTTACTGGTAAGGTAAGAAAAAGACCTACTGCCCCATTTGGAGCGTTTCACTCTAGGTATTATAAGATTTGTCTTATTAGCCGACCTGAGGTCACAGCTGGGAGCATACCAGTGGACCCTTGATATCAAGGAATGTGGGCCCTCTCTTTTGAAGGGATTTAGGAGCAAGGCACAGAGCTTTACATTGTGCTCTCATTCGTCCAAGCGAGTAGTGCAGATGTATCCGTTCTTTAGAAGTCGATTGGTGTTTGGGGATATTCAGAATTAGTCATTAAGCCACATTTTCTGCACCTTGCAGCCTGTTAAGTAGGGTTTGATTAAGCAACAGAAAGAATGCATTACAGTACCCTAGGAATGAGGTGATTAGCCTAATTTGCGGAAGGATATTGGGATAAATCGAAATAGTTTCCTCTACACTCTAAGGATGTAAAAGCACGAGGCCATAACTTAGTTTACTTCAGTTTTAAAAGTCAAAGAGAGGTGTCAAAAATGATTCCTGGATTTCGGGCTGCACTAACCAGTGAAGGTAATTTTCCAAGTTCTGATGGTCACCAGCCCATAGTCCAGACACAGGGGTTACTGCCAACGACAAAGACCTCTGCTTTCTCTGCATTAAGCTTTAAACAGTTGGAGTTCATTCACCGGTAAACTTTCTTATTCCGTTTAAAAAAATCAATGGCAGAGGACTGAGCTTCCTTTAGTGGAGTAGCAATAATTTGGGTGTCGGTGGCATATGAGTATGCTGCAAACCAAAATATCTTATAAGCACAGCTAGTCATGCAAAAGTAAAATTAAAAAGATCTCAGGAACAAGCCCCGAGAGACCCCACAAGGGAGGGAGGAGGAGTAGATTTACAGTGCTCACATGCCAACGTCTATCTTTCCCTGATAAAAAGGATTCAAGGAGTTGAAAAGTCTTGCCTTTAATCCACGACTAGGCTTGTCTTGCCAACAGCATAGAGTGCAACAACGTGTCGAAGGACGCCAATAGGTCTAGTAAAAAAGGACAGAGTAACCGCCCTTTTCTACCGTGAATCTGATGTCTTTGCCGACTGCGACCCATGTCGCCTCTGTCTGTGCTGTGGAAGGCCTGAAGCCCTGACTGGGAAATGTCAAGTTTGTATTTTTCCAAATAAGACATGGGTTCCTGGTTTAGACCCTTTTCGTTGATTTTGACAGGGAAGGGTAAAAGCGATATCACCCTATAATTTTAAGAGCTCCCTGATTTGCTGAATAAAAACTAAAAATGGATCCACCTTAAACAAGCAAGTGCTCAGCCTAGAACCTGTGCATGTCGATGATGGCCAGTCGGCCCAAGAATTAATGGCAATAAGGGCCAAAGACCCAGTGAGATTTGCCCAAGATCAAACAATTTGGTCAAACGAGCAAACGAAGAAAGCAAAACACATCTGCTTGTTTCCACGTTTTAACTGTTGATAAATATAAATCAGTTTTGAAACTGGTTATATGGGAACACTCCAGTAATGTCATGCCCACTCTCAATGGAAACACAAGCAACCACAGACTGGTTTCATCCTTGTGAGGAACAGATTGCGTTCTGTTGCACAGTGAGCCAAAGGACCCACCTCTGGGCATACCTGCACTTATATGTAAACAACCCTGGTCCTCCTGCTCCTTTTATTTCTAACTTTTGTTGTCGTTTAGGCATAAAAATACAGACCACGGCTGTAGAGTACTTGCCAGGTGGCAACTCTAGAAAATTGGCCATATCCATCAGTACTGCCACCACCACGCTTTAATTTAAAAAAGAGCTGAGGACCATCTTTTTAAAGAACACAAAATCATGATGCATTATCAGTCCACGAATCAGGTCCCCTCTTCTACCACATGTTGTTTGTGTCTTTGCTTTTGATCCTGCACAGCACTCCGTGAGTTCCTTTTGGCTGGGTTAGCGCTATCTAGAGACCGCATCCCTATACGCAAAATAATGCTTTACTCTGGAAGCAGTTAACATGTGAGAAAAAAATCAGTTGCTGCAATTTTTCCACCAAATGTGACTGATATAATGTATTGCCAGAGCTTGAAATGTATGCAGTTATTTTATTATGGTTAATGTTGCTGCTATACACATCTGTAAAGTTGTGTCTTGCAAGTGGCTTCAATTATGCTAGAAAATTAATGGTCAATTGATGTAATTTCCTTTTATATCACTTCCTAGGATGTCAAGTTGTATGCAAATTGGAGGTGCCTCGAACATTTGGTTTTTGCCTGAGGCTCCAGACTCATACAGCAGGCCTTGCACCTGGTTCCTAAGTAAAGAAGTGCCTACAAGAATGCATGAACGTTCCTTTATGCTCTGTAAAATTAGTTTGAGGTGACCGTCCTCTTCAAAAGAGGTCACATGGACATGATACTTGCAGACTCCATGACCCTGGTTGCAGAGGATTGCAACTGGACAGACTGATGTTCCAGAGAGCTGGGGAGGGAAGAAAATAGCGGTATTCCACATATCCCTGCAGAGCTAAAAAAACTAAGTATAGGCGAATCTTGCGGATTCGCAGTCCACGAATTTGCGCAAAATGGCAAAAAAATCTGTGAGTTCGCGGATTTTCCCACGAACTCGCAGATTTTTTTGCCATTTGCACAAATAATGTGACACGTGTGTCTGTAACTTTGCCACCGCGCCGAAAGGCACCGAGGTCCCTCGAGTGAAATGTCCATCATAGTGAGGAAAGGGCGGGAAGATGTTGCATACCCTAGTGTGTGTGTGGCGGGGCCAAACGGGCGGGGCTTCTATGCGAGTTCACATGCCTCTTGTTCATAAAGGGTCAGCGACCGATCAGAGCAGCAGATGAGAAGAAAGCGGCCTCCTGGTCACAGGAAGAACACAGGGATTGCGTTCGAGAAACTGACGGATGCAAAGACCTCCATCAAGGACCTTTGCCACAGCACCGATAGGCGCCGAGGTCCCTCGAGTGAGCTGTCCAATCCATCACAGTGGGGGAAAGGGCGGGAAGATGTTGCATACCCTAGTGTGTGTGGTGCGGCGCCAATGGGTGGGGCTTGTATGCGAGTTCACATGCCTCTTGTTTATAAAGGGTCAGCGACCAATCAGAGCAGAAGATGAGAAGAAAGCAGCCTCCTGGTCACAGGAAGTACACAGGGATTGCGCTCGAGAAACTTGTGGATGCAAATACCTCCATCAAGGATTACATTTAATTGTAGGCGGTAGGGATGGGGAGGAAGCACACCTGAACCGTGCTCACTAGTTGTTTGGGCTGATAATAATGTGCAACTGAATTTGAGCTTCAACTCGGGCACCTGCTTATATATCTGTAAGTGCTTCCTGTTGAGGTTTAATTTTTGTGACAGGAGCATCGTGCCAGAATGAATCCTGCCTGCATATTTATCCACGAAGATGCCGTTGTGTTGTGCCATACCTCTACTCAACTGGAGCACTTTCTACTGGCTAATCAGTAAGTGCTACCTCGTTTAGTAAATGTATAGTGCTTTTGCTACACTACAGCTGAGTAAAGGGCCAGAAGAGTTGTCTCCAGTGACCACGTGTGTCTGTAACTTTGCCACTGCGCCGAAAGGCGCCGAGGTCCCTCGACTGAGCTGTCCATCATAGTGAGGAAAGGGCGGGAAGCCGTTGCATTATGCATACCCTAGTGTGTGTGTGTGTGGCGGGGCCAAACGGGCGGGGCTTGTATGCGAGTTCACATGCCTCTTGTTTATAAAGGGTCAGCGACCGATCTCAGAGCAGCAGATGAGAAGAAAGCAGCCTCCAGGTCACAGGAAGAACACGGGGATTGCGCTCGAGAAATTCGTGGATGCAAAGACCTCCATCAAGGATTACATCTAATTGTAGGCAGTAGATATAGGGAGGAAGCACAACTGCCTAGCCTAGACCGTGTTCACTAGTTGTTTGGGCTGATTATTATTTGAACTTCAACTCGGGCATGTGCAAAATCCGCCTGCGAGCGAATGTGCAAATTTTTTTGCAATTTTGCGAGATTCGCGGATCACGAAATTGCCGAAAATTTGCAAATTCCGCGAGCGGAACGGATTTTGCGCCCATACTTTAAAAAAATGACCAAGATGGGCTGTGCCCCCTTGGAGTCTTCGTTTGCAGTCAGGTATAAGTTGCACCCAATGCGATACACACCCAATCACTCAAAGATTTTATGCTGTACATATGTGATATGTTTTGTTTTGCTGATACTTCACTATAATAATTCCCGTATATATGAGGTGGGATGTTATGTCCAAAGGGTTGAGGCCTTGTGGTGACGCAGACTCCCTTAGATTTGGGGGAACAGAATGCTTGAGGAGGTCAAACTGAAGTAGAAGTGGGCAAGCCACTGAGAGCTTGAGTCAGGCTACAACCTGGAGCCTGGCTCTGCTGCTGCACGAGGCCCTGCTGGAACCTCAAGTCCATAACAATCCGAGCTTCCATGTAGTTTCTGCTTGCCATCTTCCCTCTACCCAGAATCTGGGTGTTACAACCAAAGATGCTGACTTTGGAACCAGGGAACCAGTTTTGAGTCTTGGCATTGGATCAACATCCTGTGGTTCTGTTAAAATCATTTAATCTGCCCGCCCCTATAAATAAAATAATGTTACCTTGTGTAATGTTCGTTCGTTCAAAAACTTTATTTCGGTTAGTTTTAACCATAAAAGCACATACAAATATGTATACAGCTTTCAAACAATTCATTAGTATTATATTATCTAAAATACGTCGTCTTAGAATAACTGAGGGGAGGAGACAATATCTTAAAACTTTAAAACTTTAAATAATCTACAAATATTTAAAAATGGTAAGATGTCCCTTGCTGATCCACTTAATTCCCTGAGTCTCTACAGTGAAACAAAATGTAAAATGTGCCAATTTTAACTGAGCAATTTCCTTCGGGTACTCCACATTGAAAACAGAAACTTAACTACAGCGGACACTATCACAGGATTTGTATCAGATTTCAAGATCCTGAAGAAAGCGAGGAAATTCTTAATACCCAAATTGCTACACAACTGGATTATCCACTTTCTCCGTATAGTGGCGTAGGCCGGACAGAAGAGGGTGACATGGAGAATAGTTTCATCCTCTGTTCTGCAGACTGGGCATGGGCGTGCAGGACTCCCCAACCACCTGTCGATCGATGAATAAAGAGGCAGTGTTCCGTATCTAAACCGTAGGTACAGCTTCTTTGCTAGGGTAGGTTGAATTACGTCAATCTCCTGTTCAAAACTATAAAATGTCTTATGATCCAGGAAGACATCAGTCAGACTTGCTGGTATAGCTGAACAAAAATGTCTTTCTGAGATTAAAGTTTTTTATGATGTTGGACAATGTTTTCTTAGAGATAGCTGAGCAGGAGGCCTCAGGGTTTGACCATAAGCTTTCGTGTCCGATCAACGTAAAAGACTTCCTAACAAAAGATAACCATGGAATCCTGCCTACTCCTAAGGAGGCCAGCACCACCTTTAACTCCTCCTTATAACATTCCAGCCCGGGAGTGCTCCACAGCCTCCTCCAATAGAGGAGTGGCCGTGAGGTAATGGCGTCAGCAATAGGACTAATGTTCAGATCTAACCTAAGTGGGACGAGAGGGGTATTTCTAGGCAAAGATAAAATTTCCCTAATAAAATTGTTTTCTGTAATGGTTAACTCGGAGGATGAGACGTGCCCCCAAAGTTCTGCCCCATACAGGGATGATGACCTAGCTTGAACTTAGAAAATTTCTAGTGGGGCACTAACTATTTTAAATGCACAATGTTTTTGTACCTTTAAAATCCCCCCAGCAGTCTGGGTTAGTCTTAAATTGGCCTTGGCCATTTGTGGGCCCCATCCCATTAAGGTTAAGCCTAAATAGTCAAAGATTGGGACCCTTTCTAGGGGTCTACCTTCCATCACAAGATGGGGACAATTGGTAGTATTAGCATTAAATACCATGTACATGGTCTTGTCAATGTTGACCACCAGGTTTCTTTTATTACAAAAGTTAATGAACTGGTTCAACACCCTCTGCATGCCCATTGGCGGTTTAGAAAGCAACAGGGTGTCGTCCGCGAACATTAATGCGGGAAATCTCTGAGAGGCCAGTTTTGGGGAGTCAATATCTTTAATGGTTATAGGATCTTCTATAAGCCCGTTGAGAAAGAGGGAAAAGAGGGTTGGGGCAAGTACGCAACCCTACCTAACCCCCTTCTCAACCGGGAAAGGCCCCGTTAGTTGGCCGTATTTTCCATAACGTACTCTGGCAAAGGTGCCATCGTGGAGGAGTTTAAATTGGTAGCATAGGTATGGTGGAACTCCCATAGATGGACCAAAGCTGGTTCCGGTCCACCATGTCGAATGCTGACCTTAGGTCTACGAACGTTAAATATAGACTTCCCCCGTCCAAAACTACATGCTTCCAGTAGAGAACCTGGAGCCGAAATAATTGGTCAGTTGTGGACGTGTTGGCCCTAAAACCCGCCTGAAGCAGGGTCAGAATATTATTATCATAGATCCAGTCCCGTAACCGTTGTAAAAGTAGCCTGGCATAGATTTTCTGGCTAACATCGATAAGGCTGATCGGCCTATAATTTGAAGGATCGAGCGGGGAGCCGTTCTTATAAATGGGTATTATCTCCGCCCCCAACCAAGTACCTGGAAGTGGTAGGCCCTGCAAAATTGCGTTATATAATAATAAAAGATATGGGGCCCAGACTATCGGTTCCTCTTTGAAAAGGTCACCCGGAATCCTATCTAGCCCAGGGGCTTTATTAGATTGTAGGCTGTGCACAGCAGTTTGTACCTCAGCCAAGGAGAATAGCGGTGTAGACCACATAGGATCCGGCGCAAGGACCAAGATTCCTCAGGGATATTTGAATCGATCGATGTCTTGCCTTCTGGTTTCCCGGTGTGAACGAGATTCCAGAAGGTCCTGATATCTTTTGCCACGTGTGCAGATCTGATGGAGTGCCATGGTTCTTCTTCCCACTCTGATTTTGCATTAAGAATCATTAGCTTATAAGCGCGCCTAGCTTCAGACACTGCTACCAACGTACCTTGTTTCAGTGCCCTAAGCAGTGCGTGCTTCGCTTCCCTACAGGCCCCGTTGAACCAGGGGTGTTTATCACCCTGTATCCTAGGTTTAATGGGGGCTGTTTTATAAAAACAGTTCGCCAATAGTGCAGTAAGTTCCTTATGTATTCCTGAGAGGACACTTTCCACACCATTTTTGTATGGGAGAGCAGCAATTGATTTTGCCCTTTCTAGCAGAGGGATTAGGCTCGAGTACATATTAGCCAAGTTTTCAATTGACATCTTCAATTTTGCCCAACGGATTCTCCTCCCTCCTTGGATTATTCTAATGTCACTAATTTTAGGGGAATCACTGCCCACAGTGGTCAGGTCGAAGTTCATCTCAATGGACAAGGGGTTATGATCACTTTCCGAGCGACTGGTTATATGGAAGTTAAGGATTTTAGGCCACAAGGACATACTAACCATAAAATAATCAATTATAGAGGTGCGCCCCATTCCACTATAGGCTGAATGCCCTGGACAATCCCCCTGGAAACGCCCATTACACGCTCTTATGGAGAAAGAATAGGTAAGGGATATTAGCTGAAGAACCAGTGCTGACCAATGTGTCACTGGGTAAATATTCGGGTTCGGGACTAACCATGTTTCATTCTCTTCCGTTGTAATCTGAGATACCCCATTGAGTGGTTCGAAGTGACAATTAAAGTCACCGCCAATCAACAGTGCAACATCTCCCGGAAGAGAGTGAAGTAAGGTAGACAATGAGTCTAAAGTCTGGGAGGTGCCTCCCGATCGAGCTGGCCTCAAATAGATATTAATAAGTGCCAGTTTAGGTGTTCTAGTATGAGACAGTAAAATACATGTCAGATCGGGACTGTGGGTATCTATTCTTTTCATAGTAAATCCAAGATAAGCGCCTACCCATATACACAGTCCCCCGATGCTCTGGCTCTAGGACCCTTTATGGCTTGCTCCATATAAGTTACATAGCCCAGTCGATGTATAGGATTAAGGGCCCAAGTTTCCTGGAACAAACATATGCCGTGTAGGTCTACAAAGTCGCACCAATCAGGAATTTCTAGATTGGCAGCAAGACCCGCTACATTCCAGGATAGGATTTTTAAAGTCACATTTGGATTAGGTGACCTGCATACCAAATAATCCTGTACATCCAAGCTATTCGAACCCCCATGAACGTTATTGGGCCCATGTTGTGCCAGGGCTGATTGTAAAAGCAGACTTTGGACAGGTGGTACAATGGTTTGGGTAAGTAATGGAGTGACCACTGGTTCCCTCATAGATTTACCCCCTTCATAGGAACATACTTCAATAGGTAATAACAAATCCAGGGTACCTTTCTTCCCCCCCCCCCGTCCTGCCCTCCCATAGTCTACTGGTAAGGGTAATACATCAAATGTGGGGGGCATTTGTGGTCAATCCACCTGATCCAATAGGCTAAACCTATTATTTACCGGAAAGCCCAGAACAACATCACTCCCCCTCCAGCCCCACATACCCTCTTCATTCCATTGGGTGTCTTCTTGTAAATAACAATGGTCCATATTCCCGTTTTGATAAGAATAGTGTGGGTTGGCTGGGGGATAAAAGTAGCTTAACTTAAGTGTTTTGATATTAGAACCTAGGCTATCAAAGCGGTTAAATTACCCTGCTGTTCTGGAAATGTATTACAATACAGTCCCCAATCAAGTCTTTCGATTTTGGGCCCACCCACCCAACTCTTCTGACAAACAGAATCTTACTTTGAACACACTTTGGCAAAGGTCCATGTGTGTTCAGCCAGTGTATTGTTTTACATTTGAGGTCCATAAAAGATTCAGTTCTGTTCGGGGCCAATTTAGGGACCCCATTGAGGACTACCACATAAGGGGCACTCTCGGGCGGTAGATCGATATGTGGTGGGTCCAGAGGGCGTTGATTCTCCCTTGATCGATTTATAGGGACTCTGCCTGAAGATTTTTCCTTGTCTGATCTTGAAGATGGTTCTTTACCAGCAGGGATTTGCTCAGGACTGCTGAGGCTTGCACCTGGTCGTTGGATAGTTGTCGCGACCAGTGAGTTGGTGGGGTGTACAGTTTTAGGCTTGGGTTGCGATAGCGGAGCCTCCACTACAACTGTCGGAACTTGTAGTTTTGCTTTGGTGGCAGGAAGTTCTTTAACGTAAGCCATATTTGACGCAAATTAATCCTCCAATTTCGAGAGCTTTTTTTCAATAGATTTTAATCTTAAGTCCATGGGCTGAAAAAGTGAGGCTAAGATCGAGCTCAGCTTCCCCATCAAAAGGTCTTCACTAAAGGTAGTTAAAGGTATGAGATCAGTTCGAGCCTCAGAAGAACACTGTGGCGGATTTAAAGTCTCATTTTGTTCACTTTGCTCTACAATATGGATCTCGGTGCAGTTGTTGGGTTTAGACTGTTAAGTTTTCGACCCCGAAGTGGAGCACCCGCCCGTTTCCGTTTAGGCACTGCACCTTCATTAATAGTACTGAGATTGGGCGGAGTTGTGGTACGATCTAGGTGTACAATCGCTTTGTGAGACACCAACCCAGATGATGGTTGATTGGTCAAGTCCTCCGTGCTCTGTGGATTAATGAGAGGGATATTTATGCTCCCTGGCGACCCCTCCGTTCCAAATATGTGTTGGAGGGAGCCAGGGGAGCGCGCTTGAACCAGAGGGCCCAGGGATGATCGCCTGAAAAATGCCGGGTCCTGAGAAATTCTACGTTCTGTCATGGCGATCTCACGTTCTAGTACTGACGATGCCCTCATTATAAATTGGTCCAAAGTCCCTGCTACGTGCCCTGTTGGTGTAGGTTTCATACCCCTTCGGGTCGCCATACTAGCTGGGGACAAGATGGGGGGCTGACAGTACCCGCGGTTTCCGTTGGGCGTTAGAGAATGGGCCCGGTCCGATCTCTTCCGGGCTGTAACGGGCTAGAACGGGCCCGCCTTTCGCCCGGGCTTCGCACGGCGGCGCCCGCGCGCGTCCGGCGGGGCGGAGAAGGCCAGCTGTTGATATCCGGTAGGAGAGGGCGGGGCTGTGCGTGCTGCTGCCTGTCGGGACAGCGAGTCCCTCGCGCTGATGTTTCCCCACCATTCTGCCTCTCTCAAGGGTCCTGTGGTCCGTGTGCCGGGTCGCTATATGTCGGGAGACCCGAGGTCGTTTTCAACTGCCCGGTAGGAGGGGTTGGGGCTGTGCGTGCTGCTGCCTATCGGGACAGCGAGTCCCTCGCGCTGATGTTTCCCCGCCGCTCTGCCTCTCTCAAGGGTCCTGTGGTCCGTGTGCCGGGTCGCTATATGTCCAGAGGCTCTGCGTCTCCCGCGGAACGGGAGACGTGAGGTCATTTTCAACTGCCCGGTAGGAGGGGGCGGGGCTGTGCGCGCTGCTGCCTGTCGGGACAGCGAGTCCCTCGCACTGATGTTTCCCCGCCGCTCTGCCTCTGTCAAGGGTCCTGTGGTCCGTGTGCCAGGTTGCTATATGTCCAGAGGCGCTGCGTCTCCCTGTGTAATGTAACTGTTGCTCATATAAAGAGCTCCAATACCTTTAGGTCCAAATTGAACTATATAAAAACTGTGGGAAAATACACCAAAAATTAAAATCAAAGTGTTAACATAAAAGAGGAACTAGATACCCATGTAGTGGCTGATTTTTACAAAGTGAAACCAGAAAATTTGTATAAATTGCAGCTTCCCTGCTTAAATTGTGTGATCTGAGGCAAATATGTTGTTTCATCAAAACTCCTTTTATTCATTATTGTGTATGAAAGCACTTTGAATATCAGTTGCACATAAACCTATTGTGTTTGATTTAATAGACAATAATGTTGCTCTGTACAGTGTTTACATGACAACAGTCTTGTCTTGTTATTTCAGTAATGGCTCTTGTTTAGAAACTATCACTTTTAATAAGCACTTCTCAGTGCAGTGCTATAATGTTACATATTAAAGTCAAAGATTACACAAGTTAAAGAAATATGCTTTTTGAATTTTGAAGAGACGTTAACATATTTTACGTGATGTGAGTTGTATGATTTACATAGTAAGCATTTTCAGGGCTCAGCTCGTGCACTGGCACAAAGAGCTAAGCCAAACAATTGACTTGGCTCTCCCTATTCAATTTTTGGCTCGCCCAACTCTATAGCGAAGGGGAAGTTTAAAAACTTCTGTTGGCACCTCATTCCTTGAGCAAAAGGGCCGGCACTAGGCATGGACAGCGTGGGCAGCTGCCCAGGGCCCAGAGTCTGCTTGCAGCCATGGGCCCTCACACTTTAAGGACCCCAAAGTTATGAGGCCCAGGGGGCCAGGTTGAGCCTAGAGTCAGTGCGCAAGCGCTGCTATAGGGAAGATCTGTGGTAGTTCAGTATGTGAGGAAAGCCTCACCCACTCCCCCACTCATATTTTTCATTGGCTTGTGTCTTTGTCCTTCCTAAATGCTGCCTTCCGATTAGTTTATAGGCTTGTTAGTCCCTCCTTATGACAGTCATGTCGTCATTGTATCCTTCCATGGCTACTGGACCCTTTACTTCTAGTGTTGCACGGTATGTGTTATTTAGATTGTGAGCACTATTTTCTTTAATGAGGTTCTCTTACCGGCCGTGCATTCTCCCCCCCTCCGGCAGTCTGTGCCTTCTTAGCCCCCGGTCCGCACTCCCATTCCCCTTGCCTTCTCCCATTGTCTGTGCCTTCTTGCCCCCAGCACCCCTGCCCGCACTCCCGTTGTTTGTGCCTTCTCTCCCCCCTCCAGCCGACCCGCACTCCCATTTGCTTTGTATTTAATTATGCTCTTCGAGGTAACGTGACCCGTTCATGTGACTTGCAACAGCTGCTACTGATAACTTGAGCTGCGCATCAGGTCATCCTAGTGCGCTAGCGAGGAACACCATGGCACTAGCCGAGGGGGATATTTGGGCGACTGTCAAGAGAGACATGGAGACTGTCCCAACCAGCTTCCTCCTGTAGCCACTTGTCTTCTGTCCGGTAGGTAACCGGAGCTCTTATTTGAGCACAGACACTGATAAGCACAGTCCTTGCGGTGTGGCATGTTTCAGCACCTTTCACCTTTCAGAATGTTGCGACGTCCAGTATTTTTCAAACTTAATTGAACTATAGGGCTTAAGAGGACTTTGAAACAAAGATATGAAAATATTCAGTAATCCACTTTGCTTCCTACAGGAATTAAGTGCCAGGAAGGCTCTTTTGCTGTTGATATTATGCTATTGCCTGCCCATAACCTGCTCCACCCCCAAGAAACTGGTTTGGGAAATCTCACATGTTTTTAAATCTTTGCATAACCATAAATAGTCGTTTTACGGTAATTTTTCTTACTAACGTTAGTGTCGAGATAAGGACAAACTTCTGACCCCCCTCGTCTCCCAACCTATGCCTTCATTTATTCTCTACCCCATGCACCACTGCGTAGCTGCCAAGCTTATTAATTATATTCACTGCATGTCTAAGTTGGTTCTTGATTTAGAATGTTCACAGTAGTCACTTCAGTTTTCTATTTCGTATTTGTCTTTTTATGGTGTTTCTTTCCATATAAGCCGATTTTTTTTAAATATTTCCTAGAGACTTAGGGGTCTGTTAGGATGGCAGACGGATGGCCGCTGCCAGGCCAGCGGTGGTAACCACCGTACCGGCGGCAGACCTCCGCCCGCGATTGCAACCTGGAAAACTGCTGGTCCCATTAGCATGGCGGTGACGACCGCGGCGGTGAGATTTCCCGCCTGCCACATTTCCACTGTACCACTCCGCACGCTTGCCTAGCGTGCGAAACTGGACCACTAGTATGGTGCTGGTGCAGGGCCAGGCTCCGCCGGCTTGATTACGATGCCAGCGGTAGCCAGCCTTTCCGCGGCGGAGGGACCACCATGGGAAGGCATGCAGAGAATGTCTCTGGGGCCCCATTGCAGGCTCCCAATGTGTTGGGAGGGGTGTGTGAGTACACTGGGGGTACTACCCCTTACATGTCCCTGTACCAGGTGGCAGGCACTGTGCAGTGCCTGCCGCGCAGTGCAGTGATATGCATGACATGCTCCTTTTCACATCGCGGCGTTGCTGCTGGCAGCAGCACTCACAGCAATGTTAATGCCTGCGATCGTACCGCCGCGGTTGGATTGCGACTGTGGAGCATGCTAATCGGACCGGCGGTTATGCTGCAGTCCTTGTGGGCGGTCTTTTCCCGCTACCATGGAGGTCTGGTTGATCTTCCGACCGCCATCCTAATAGACCCCCAAGTTAGAAAGCTGTTGTTTCCTTGGGAGTGAGGATGGGAGAGGGCAGAAGGCAGGATGATGATTTAACACGATGGGTGGACATACCACTGGGGGTTAAATTAGCATAGGCAGTGTGGCATTTCATTGCAGAAAGCTGTCTCACAGGAAGTGAAGTCACATGAAGCCCTTGACTTTAATGGAATGGGTGTTTTCCCTGATTGTTTAGTATTTGGTCTCTTCATTCAGGAAGCCTATTTCTAGTTATCTAAATGGGGACTAAAGCAGAGCACAAGTCCTAAAAAAACGTGGGGCAGCATGCAGGTGAAATCATTGCGCATGCCATCATAATGCATGACTTCACGACGCGTGACATCGCACATGGCATCGTTGGTAGTGACATCTCAAGATGTGACACCCGATATTAAGACCTCCCACATATGTTTATCAGGGTGCGCAGTCTATATATCGAGTACAGTAATATCGAGTTGTAAATATCGTAGAGACAGAATATCGAAATCAAGAATATCGACGACCAGAATATCGACCTGAAGGTAAGAAATATCGTTTTTGTTAATATCGAAGTTAGAAATATCGATAGCATAAATTTCGATGTTACTATTATCGAAATTTATATTAGTGTTATGTATTTTATTATGCATTTTATATGTTTGTGTTTATATTTTTTGTTAGGTATTGTACTGGTTTTTGAATATATGTATAACATTTTTAGAAGTTAGTGATGGTTTTTTAAGTAAAGTATGCGTTTTAGTACCGTAGCAAGTTGTGGGTTCATAGGGGAATATGGTGGGAAGTAATTTAATTATAGTAAATAATTTTAAAATTTTGGGAATTAGTAATTATTTTTAAGTAAATTTTGCGTTTTAGTTCTGGAGCGGGTTGTGGGTTTATAGGGGATTAGGGTGGGAAGTAATTTAATTGTAATTAAGTCATTATTTCTTTTTATTTATTGGTATTGATAGTTAAGTTATTGTTAAATAATTATTAATTGGTAATTAATTGTATTAATTGGTAAATAATTGTTATTAATTGATTAATTGGTCATTATATTAAGTGTATTCATTTATTATTGGAGTGTGTTGTGAGTTTATAGGGGAATAGGGTGGGAATTAATTTATTTCTAATTACGGGGCCCTTTAGGATGGCGGGGGGATCACCCCCATCGGGGCGGCGGTAGCCACCGCCAGCCCGGCAGGGGCGATCTGCCCGCCATCCTGCCATGAATGACCCTCCGCCACATTAGGATGGCTGCCGTGTCCGCGGTGGACAGAAAGACGGTCTTCCGCTTTTCCGCGGGTCGTCTTGTCGACCGGGCGGAAAAAGGCCATAACATGGCCATCCATATATATGATGCAGGCAGTCACAAGCCTTTCCATGGTGGTGTTGCTGCCATGGAAAGACTTGCGGTCTTTGCTGTTGGGGGCCCGTAGCGGGTCCCCATAGTGTTGAGGGAGGTACCAATGCATTTGCATGTACAAGGTGGCAGGCACCACACGGTGCCTGTCACGTTGTGCATGCAAATGCACAACATGCATTTTTAACATTGCGATGGGTGCTGCTTACAGCACCGCCCGCCGCAATGTTAAAAATACAGTATGCGCCCGCCAGTGTGGCGGGCGCATCCTAATATGTATGGCGGAACCGCCGCGACATGGGCGGTCAGTCCCGTGGCCCAATGTGGTGGCTGGCGGACTTTGTCCTCCTGCCATCGTAATAGGCCCCTTTGTACTTTAGTCATTTATGAATAATCATTTAAATGCGAGAGTAGATACTCTTCAAGAATACACCAGAAATAGAAACATAACAAATGTAAATCAGGGCTAGGAAATCCCTTTTTAATTTATTTTACTTATGCAAATAACATATTCAATAAAACATATGGAAAGATATCCAGGAGCGGTTGCTCTAGTAAGAAATGCATGGAGAAGTGCTTGTGTGTAAAGTGAGTAGAGGGAGGGAAATTCAGACAACAACAGTAGTAAGTCACAGTATCATGATTTTGTACAGACAGTACTGGTTACCATGGTTATGAAAAAAGCAAACCAGTATTCTTAGGCCTGACTACAGAGCAATTATCTTCTATTATTCAATGTCCGTTTATCAGAATGATGCTGCGATTTATAAATGCATCATCCAATCCGATTTAAAGTATAGTGTAATTCAGGCCATGTGATGGGAGGCGTTGATGTTTCGACCAGGCTAGGGCGATGAGGGTGGATTAAATCCTCCACATGCGGGTCTTCATCTGGACAAGAAAAGATACAAAGACAACCGTGATAGTGGCCTGACCAGGCTGACCAGGTCAATCAAAATTTTCACTACTGGAGAAATCCGTAGTTTATATACACAAATTCTCCAAAAGATATGTACAATCACCAAAGAGTAACAGAGAGGAGTTCCTCTATCCGTGATCCCTGTAATGCTCTTCACTACATGTACTGCAGGAGTCAGGTACCGATACCGTAAAATGCAATCAAATCGCCTTGAAACCTTATTGTGCTCCTCTGGCCATGTGGCAATGCGTGGTGGCTGCTTCTCCTGAGCTGGCTCAGATCTGAGCCAGCGCGTAGTGAAGACCCTTTCTTTGAGCATTACATTACAGGCATAACGGATAGAGGAATTCCTCTCCGCCACTCTTTGGCGATTGCACATATGTTTGGAAAATTTGTGTATATAAACTATAGATTTACCCAGTAGTGAAAATTTGGATTGACCTGGTTATTCTGGTCAGGCAACCACCACAGTTGTCTCTGTATCTTTTCTTGTCCTGATGAAGACCCGCATGCAGAGGTTTTAATCCACTCTCATCACCCTAGCCTGGTCGAAACTTTGATGCCTCCCATCACATGGTCTAAATTACACTATACTTTAGATTGGATTGCATGATGCATTTATAAACAGCAGCCTCATTATTATAAATGGAGGTTGAATAATAGAAGATAATTGCTCTGTAGTCAGGTCTAAGAACACTGGTTTGCTTTTTTCATAACCATGGTAACCAGCACTGTCTGTACAAAATCATGAAACTGTGACTTACTACTGTTTTTGTCTAAATTTCCCTCTCTCTACTCACTTTACACCTGAGCACTCTCCTTGCACTTCTTACTAGCGCAAATGCCGATGGATATCTTTTCATATGTTTTATTGAATATGTTATTTGCATAAGTAAAAGAAATTAAAAAGGGATTTCTTTCCCCTGATTTTAATTTGTTATATCTTTTTTTTCTGGTGTATTCATGAAGATCATCTATTCTTGAATCTAAATGATTATTAATAAATGACTAAAGTAATTAGTGAATTCATTTCATAAGTTAGGTCCTCTGTGGTTAGTTCATAGAGGAGTGTCAGGACCAATTGTTATTTTTACTACATTGCACCCAGATCCTCTTGACGTTTTCTGGATTACCCCATTCGTTTGTAATGGCAGCCCTATCGAACACAGGATCGGGACAGAGGCTGACTCTTCTACAGCCTCACTCTATCATGGCTTCTGATGAGGCTTGGGGCAACACTGCTAAAAAATGCATCACCGCCCAAGCATGCTTCAATGTTTCACGGGAGTGCTCATCAGGAGGCATGCACCTCTTCTCTATGGCTTGTGAATGTGTGAAGGATGCGGGAAGGAGCATAGCACTCATGAAACTAATCACCCGAATGGACTATTAATTTGGATGTTTATACTTTTTTCCTTTCAAACATGTTCAAAGCAGAATCTTTTGTGGTGGATATAAATGAAGTAGAACAAGGAAAGAAGTCATCATGCTGGTGGAGAGACGGGACCAGCAACAGAACATAAGCAGAGTAGAGCGAGAAGAAATGGTGAAAGATGAATGGAAGAAAGCAGAACCTCTGTAAGGCTAGTCGTTGGGAAGAGGGGGACAGGAGGGGAGAGGTGGAGGTGATATGGGCAGAATCAGCAAGAGCATGTTGAAAGTTTGGTGAGCGGTGAAAAGTAGATGAAAAAGATAAAGGCTGATGCAACAGGGTTGGAACCAGTAAAAGAAGATAAAAGAAAAGGGGTAAAGGGATAGGTGGATTTGGGAGTGCAGAACCAGCAGAGAAGATAAAGGCTGGGAGGAGAGTTGAGAGCTGAAGTGTTGGGCATGGAACTGAGATGTGGATGAAAAGGGGCTGAACCAACAAGAGAAGGTCAGAGGCTTGGCAAGAGCTGAGGTGAAAATGGAGCATGGTGGTGAGAGCTGGATGTATGTGGGCAGAATAAGCAAAAAGTAAGAGTCTGGATGAGAGGTAAAAATGCTCAAGAAAATATCCAGCAGGATCAAAGCTTTTCAGCATCTTCAGACATCTTTTTGTTGCCACTTACTCAAAAATCCTAGAAAAAGAAGTTAACTTTCAAATCTCTTTTATAAAAGGTAATTTACTTATTGACAATGTGCTGCTTGGCTTCTGACAACTCTAGGAGTTAAAAGTAGCATTTCTTCGCACTGTCCGATGATTTGTGGCTGGTGGAACTAGGTAATTCACCCATACTGGAGCAATCCGCAAAAAAACGTGGGTTTATTTTCCAGCATCTTCTCTTTTTTCAGAACAGATTAACGATGTTTAATTTAACTGATTTTACTACATCCATAAGCTATTAGCAATAATGATGGGACCCCCTCAAGACTTGTTCAAGCCAGGGAAGGAGGGGAATGAAGTAACATGCCAAAAAGGAACAATTATCCCTTATCTACCACATAATTATAATATGACAAAAATGCAAATAATTAATCAGATATTGGTGACAGAGTCTGAACCATGACTTGCAATTTTTCAAAAAATATATATATTTTATTCCATGTTTATACATATATGTTTCATAAATTTGCATCAATTAACATTACTTAAGAATTCATCAAATATTATGAGATTTGCCATTTTTATAAACACAAAGCATTTTTATAAATATAAAAAGTGAGAACACAGAAAAACATAGTAAAGTGCAAATAAATCAGACATTAATATTAAATTAAATGACTGAAAATTAGTACATAATTCAGTGAACCCCTGGAAAAAGAAAATAGGACTAACATCTACACACATTCATAGCAATCTCCACATTCTCACTCAAACTACACACATTCCCACAACATTTGAAACAAGGAAGTAAAATCATGAATACAGGTCTCCAAGATCAATGTGAGACCCCGCACTTGGTCGACGCGCGTTTCGGCGGCTCAAGGCCACCTTCTTCAGGACCACTTCCGATAGAACAACCCAAATATCCAGGGGGTACAGAAAAGCGAGTGTTGGCAATACAGAAAAAGTTCTAATGGAATAATCCGAGTATAAAGTTTCAGATGATCATTTTATATCTATCTTCCAAATAGTGATCCTATGAAATAGATGTTGGAGTAAGTTGGACTCTCCGTAGTTACTGCATGAGATACGATCCTTGACTTTCTATTTTTTGTAAAAAAACAATAATTGGTTCCCAGCTCTGGCAGGTAACAAATATGTCCACAGGATTTTATAAGTCCATTTTCTACTCAGAATTCTGAAGGTACGTCAACCAAACCTTTAAGCGTCCTGATTCGAGTAGAACCTCAGTTCTGATGTATCCGTATCTCAATGAGCAACACAAAATAATGATTTGTCTTCCCTCTCACTACCCTGAGACTGTTGTACTGTCAATTATTTTCTCATTAGATTATGCAAATTCCCTCTATCTCGCGCTTCCCACCTTTTTGTGTTTAGTACCCTTCAAATCATTCAGAACAGTGCTAGGCTCCTCATCTGAGACTGCTGCATCGCTATACCATTTCCTCTCATTGTTCTGCTGTCTAGTGGGTTTTTGGTTCAAACCTCTCTATCTGCAAATCACTCTGCATTTGTCATTTTCATTGTGCACTGCATAAAAAAGGTTCACTCTCTATACAGCACTTGTTACATTCATTCCAGAATCCTATATATGCCAACCAAACTCCTGTGCCATCCTAAAATACGATGTTCCTGATTGGAGGCAGATTTTCTTTTTTCTAATTGTGCAGGACTGGAACTCTGTACCTTTTGAGCTACGGTTCAACGCCAATCTGTTTGAAAACACTTAAGACTGTCTGTTCTCCACTGCACATCTCTCTTGGAAATTTCTTAGTTCCAGGATGCTGTTAGCGTATCATTTTTATTCATCCCATTCAAAACAACAATAACTAAAGAAATGTACTCAAATTGCACCATTTGCTGCAATTTTACAAAATGTCATGAGGAAAGGGGGAGTTGAGGAAGCCTAAATATATTGTAAACGTATTTTGAAGGCCTAGTAGGTTGAGACCAACACATCAGCCCTAGTGTGTTTAACAGTGTTTAAAAGTGCATCATTCATCACTGTCTAAGAAATTAGAACTATACATGTCACACTACATGTTACACTGTCCCAATTTATGAACTAATATGGAAAAATTGAGTGTACTTCAGAGTAATTGTATCCCTTTTGGAGAGCTGTAAGCCTAGCTTTTCCACCTAGTTTAATTAATGTAATGTAGTCCCACTTAACAGAGATTTAAAATATATGCAAGGCCTCTGGGATTATGCAATTGAGTGGCGATTTTCACACAATTATAGATTTTCCACCTTTGCCACATAATTCATAATCTGCCACATAATATGAAGATTTGAACAAAAAGAATGTTGTTTCTACCACAGACGGTTCAAAAGTTGCTAAAAATGTAACAACATGTTGTCCCGCAGTGGAAGGCCCTTTGCACAGCTGGACTGGTCACCTTTTGTTGCTTATTGTTATATTTGGGTGTTAAACTGATACTAATGAGGTGCAACCAATGGCCAGAGAGTATTACCAAGTTTTAAAATGTCAGAATAATTCAGTAAAACTATTACAAAACGTGCAACATTATGCCCCATTATTTGCCTTTTTGCTGCTTCATTTACTCAATCCTGCTGCATAATTTGGCCCTCTTCTGCCACATAATTTTAATGTCCCTGAATATATGTACATATTTTATTAGGATTTTTAATAATATTTGTAACCATTCTACTGATATCTAAACTAGGTAATTAGGTAGATAATTAAAGGTCAATTGATTGGATGTCACTTCCTGTGAGGTTAAACCTTATGCAAATTATAGGGACCTCGCGTGTTGAGTAATGTATGAAAACGGTGCACCTTCCGTGTTTCGTGCCAAGAAGTTGCAGCGCAGGTGTCCTGCTTCGTTGCCAAGTCTTGTGCCCTCCCTTTTCTTGACCAAAAATGTATATCAGTTATCTATCACAAAAAGTAAGAGCTGAAGGTGTGTTGTTGGTTATTGTCCACTTTTAAGAGCTTTGGATTTTGATCCCTTTAAAATGTCTCTGGTGCGGAATGGTCTAAACAGTAAATGATGGGTGTAGCCTTGGCTTTCTCAGGGAGTGTGCTAAACAAAAGTACAGAGGGTGCGGTTTCCTGCCAAAAATGGATTTTCTGGTGTATAGTACATTATACAATATAGTCTGACGTAGTTACCAAGCGGGAACTGTTTATTTAAGTCGGGAATACCGAAATATGAGAGAGGGGGCCACTGGAAAACAGTTCCCTGAAATCGTCCGACATATCTACAACTCGCAGCTAAACCCTGAGGGGTCACAGGTAGGGTTATTCCTTGGCACGTTGTTGCGCGATATTGAACTGGGACTGCTGACCAGAACAGCTTCTCCTTTTCCATAAAGGTATCGTGATGTCACCACAACACTTCCGGAGCACAACCGGAAACAAGGGCTTGTGAAGCAGTGTAAAACCGTTCTGTGTCAGCTCTGGGGACCGTAGAGACCATATTTAGGACGACGTCATTCACAGAGATACTTCGGCGACAAAGGGCTACGACGTTGCCAGACGTATGAAATAGTGTGCGGTTTTTAATGTGACGTCACACAGTAACTCCAGGGCAAAGGGAACGAGTGGGCGGAGCGTGACGTAACGAAAAAGTACAGTTTCAGAAACCAATGGAAGGAGTCGGAAGGACTCGCGCGGGGCGGAGGCGTTGTGACGTCACGGGGAAGGGCTGCGAGGCCGGCAGGGCTGGGCTGGGAAATAAAAGAGGCGCGCGGCGGCCGCAGCCGCGAAGAAGAGGCGCTGGCTGTAGGGCTCCGACCGCCTGCCCAGGTGCACCGCGCCGCGGCCGCTGCAGCCAGGTGGGGGACCGCCGCTGCCAGCATCGTCCGTAGGTCGCCGGCCCCTGGGCGTCTCCCCCACCACCTCGCCGGCTGCAGCCTGCGAAAATGCTGTTTTGGCACACGCAGCCTGAACACTACAATCAGCACCCGAGTGGCAGCTACCTGCGGTAAGTGCTGCCTGGGTGTGACCCCTCCTGAGCCCTGGCTTCCGCTACCAGTAGGTCGTACACTGTCCCTCCACGCTAGACGTCGCCCTCAAAGTGAAGTGGCGCCCACTGGCACTCGCCCTCAGTTTCAGTGACCCATGTCTCGACCCACATTATGTACAGTTC
Organism: Lissotriton vulgaris; assembly: GCF_964263255.1. NCBI lineage: Eukaryota > Metazoa > Chordata > Amphibia > Caudata > Salamandridae > Lissotriton > Lissotriton vulgaris. The sequence goes on from NC_141687.1 coordinate 1,331,913,770, forward strand.
TCATGATACCCTCGCTGGTCAGTCTCCCCACCGCCCTCAGGGGTGCCTGTTAGCGCAACCCCCCCACCCCCCACCGTTTAGTTTCCACCCACTTCCTCAATCTGTATGCTCCCTTGATCCTCAGTTGTCAGTGCATGTGCACCCCACAACGTGTAAACCCATTGCCTGCTGTCTACACTGATCTGGAAATCTAGCCTTTCATAACACCCCCACATTGAACCTCTATCGCAGTGTGGTTTTGTGTAACTGACCCATCTGCTTTCCCCATTTTAGATTGCCTTAATCACCCGGCCCTTCAGCAATCTCCCAATGCAACCCGAAGTGCACCTTAAGCCCCTTGACATGGACTTAATGACGACAGCTTCCCGAGGCGAAACGCACAATGGTGCCCCCCCCCCCCTCCCCGAGTGATATGCGGGCCCCTCAAGTCTTCCACATTCATTGGTCTGGGGCTGAATGGCCCGCCTGGAATAGTCGTTTGGCCCAAGACGAGTTGGGGACTCTCTTGCGCCACAAGCTGGTCTGCGTTACTCCCGTCTGAGTCCTCACAATGACCTCTTTTCTCCTTGGGTAAATATTGACACTGTGGGTGTGCGCCGCACCCTTCCCCACGACCACACCCACGGTACCCTCTGTAGCCTTTATGGTAGATAAGCCCCCGACAGTGCACAAGCAACCCTCTGAGAAGCCAGTCTTCTGTTATATAGCCTTGGTACAAAAAAACGCACTTTGCCCTCTTTTACCCAGGGTGCTTAATCCGACCCATTGCTCCCAAACTATTGTAATACCGGCAGTGCTTAAAGTGGGCATGTTCTGTCAAATGGTGATTAAGTACCCCTACGTCTTCAGTTTGAAAGGGGGGCTACCACCACTCCCCGACACTGCAACCTTTTATTGTAAGTGTATTGGTATAGCGCTTACTATCCCTGACAAGGGGTTATCGAGTGAGTACGTGCAGGGGTGTAACACACGCTCATGCGGTGCTGGGGCTCCTCAACTACTCAGGGGACCCTCGTTCAGCCCAAGACCACTGAAAATCTGTGAGATACGGCAGACTAAGGAGACCATCTTTACATTGTCAGGTGGGTCCCATCATTTAACTCCACTGATTTCTTGCACTTCTTCGATTCCATTTCAAGCACTGAAACCCGATTATCAGTGACATGTTCCCTTTTGGATTTAGTGACGTTTCTGATGAAGGTGAACGTATTGTTTGTTGATCCTTTTTCTGAAAGTGTTCTTGATATGAAAATCTGTCTGTGCAAGGAAGGTTTGCTCCCCCCCCCCCCCAGTTCTTATTGTGTGCCTTTCTCCATTTAATCGAGCTTTGTGTACTTGCTGTGTAACCAAAATACCCTTTCCCACACCACGCACACCCATTTCACATTGCTTGGATGCAATGGTACTTTTGTGCTGTGCAAGTATCGAGTCGTGATTATTGCAAATAACGTTTCCCCACTTCTGAGACATAACCTGCACTTTCTGCGACGAGAGTACCAGCACGTTACAGTGCATCTCCCACTTAAAAGTGTAACATGGGAATTTCGGGCCGACGATATGTACATGCGAGGCCTCGGTGAAGGCAGTAACGCTCCCTGTTACAATCAGCGCAGTGTGTAACGCATCTAGGAATTCCATGCTGCATCGGACAGAGAAGAATACATTCATCAAGCGTTTAAGAAGACCAATAAAACAAACTAAAATGGGTTTGAATTGTCACAGCATACCGTCAATGCGGAGTAAATTGAGACCGAATCCTCCCCCCCCACCCCCCCACACACACACACTATCGGCGAACAAGGCTTATTTGAATATTGCGCTTGTTGCAGATTTCTAATTGGTCCACAGTGAATCCAGTTACCCCCTTAGAAGTGATAAGAATGGGGGTGACAGGTGGTGTCATGCATGGTGCAGTGTTATGGATGCCCTGCATTATGGGGGGGGGGATAAAACCGCCCATGCACGAAACAGGTTTTGGAGTTGGGGGAGGGCAGTGGCAGTTCCACCCTTCTTTAAGAGTTGGTGGGAGCAAAGGGCAGGTTACACTTAAGTAGGATCAAGCTGGGGTAGTAGGCGTTTCCCTGGAATACAGGGATTCACATTTCAGGGTTGCTGTGGTGAGCGCGTCACAAGTGTAATGTTTCAGAGATCGGGATGGCAGTGGGAATTTCAGGCACAGGAACAACAGTTTAGATCCAAGGGGGAGGGCAGTTGGTTTCATGATTCATCGGTCCGCAAAGGGCAAATTACACGCGCTGGACTATTGAATAACAAAATATTAAGTTCTTGAACGGGAAACCAACCGTCAGCGCGCCTAAAATATTTGATTAAATTACAGCAATCAAACACTCGTGAGTTGTTCTTTGTAGATCTGTGTGCTGTTAAAGTAAGAGCTGAGACACAGGGCCTATAGAACACACCACTTCCTTATAACGTACTTTTAGGAGAAAGGTGCTGATACACAAGGTTCGTTGAAATGCGTCGGTGGGAAAAGGCTGTCCTTCCAGGAAATATAATTTACGTATGGTTGTGATGACGGAGGCTGTCGAGTAGGCGGGGGTGGGGCATTAAATGTCCACTGATGTGGTGTTACCGTTTATGATCTATTACACGGAACGGCCAGCTGTCCTCATCTGACCACATCACGAGACGACGACACAACCTGCTTATACCCAAGTCTCTTTTCGGGGCCCCAGCGACTTGCCCGACCTGCGGTTCCTTTCCGTGTCCTCTTGCCCCTTGGCTGGAGCGGGGCTCTTCCCTGTAGCCAGCGGCCCCTTTGCGCGCTTTAAAGAGCGGCAATGACGGGCAGTTTGCTTGCTTAGGAGATTCCATTCACCCTTGTGCATTGCACGTGTGATAACTCTTGGGGAAGTGTCATATATTAAGATTTGGCGCGGAAGGGCCTGGGGGATGCAATCTATTGTGCGACCTTGGAGTGGGTTAAAGGGACGGGGCTGCCTTGCAGATAGTACTGAGCGGAGGGGGTTGAGCCCTTGCTATAAAGCTTGGCAAATCTGATGCTGAGGGCACAATTAAAAATTTTTTTTTTTTTAAATAAACCCTTTGTCCTGAAAGTATCCAGAGTGATGACTCTTATGCTAGTCACACGATCACAGCAATTGCTTTAGTTTTTTGTAATACTCTTTTAATAATAAAATGTGCTGGCTTGGGGCCGAGGTGCACCTAGACTATCGAAGATCGGGCTGTTGGTTACATAGACGGCTTAGTCTTCATTCCACCTTCTTTATCCATCAACACCCTGCCTGCCCCTTTCTCACTCACCCTTCCCGGTTTTTAGTTTCCTCCACTTGGAGGTTTTTTTCCATCATTCCTTCTCCACTTCCTTCTCCCCCTTGTGTGTTTTTCGCTCTTGCTGTGGGTCAGAGGTCGATGATAAAAAAATAGGTGCCGATCCTCAAAATTAATTCTGATGGGCCCTGCCTGCAACCACGGCCATAAAGACCAAGGTACTGCATCACGGGCCACCAACGATCCGTGCAACAAGAGTTTTCATTTACGCACAACCGTGGTCGAACCCCCCGAGGCCTAAGCAGGTGTCCAGGTGTTACTATGCGACTAGTATTAGACTGCTGCATGTTCACGGGGAGACCAGCCCTAATTTTAATCCCCACATCCGGTTGTCTGTGGTAACACATTTAATGTTATAATTTTTTATTTTTGTGCTTGAGTAACTGCCCTGACACAGAAATGAATGAAATGGGTGCACTCAAATAATAAAAAAATCAGGTGTGTGTGATAAGCTGGCTCTAGTTTTTTAGGTTTGGTTGAGTACTTGAATAAAGTGTTCCTTAAAAGCATGTCAATGTCACAACAAGAAAAGATGAAAGGTGGTTTGCGCTTTTCCAGACTTCGATTGGTACTCTCCAGGCTGTATCCAGATGTGTGCACTCACCACTCTGTTTTATATAACACGCATATATATACCAGCTTCTTGGCCTTTGACGCTTTTTTTTTTTTTTTTTAGTCTTCGGTCTGCAGATGACCTTCTTACCAATGGGGTTTCCAGTGCTAGTTTCAAAACCGAGCTACAGATTGTTGTGGGTAGTTTGAAGGGTCAGTTAGTCTTGCGACCTTCCAGTCCAACCTGTGTGGAAGGGGCTGCATCTGCATGGTGGCTCCCCTTAGGCTTCCTTCGTACCGCCCTCCATCTAATCTGACAGCTGTCATTTGATTGATGCAAGTTTATACTCATTGATCGTATGCAAATGTTGTGTTCTCCAAATGGAGACTCCCAATGTTACTAAGAACGGAGTTGGTTTTATTGTGACATGCTTCTATGGAACTTTAACGTCTCTACAGAGCACCATATTGCACCAAAAGAGCCAAAACATGAGCACATCATGTCCGCAAAATGTGATCAATGGACTACTGGGCTTCTCCTAAACTTCTGGTAATCGTCAGTAACCTCCACTTCACCTCTGGATTAACCACCAATCCCGACTCTACTCACACAAATGTTTTTTAGACTTTGCCATAAGTCAGTTCACTTTTTACTACCATTGATGGTAATGACGAGCCTTCAGATCAGTGGTGGCGCTTCACTACTTAAGAATCCCCCCAAAATCCTCTCCTCCCTATCTATTATCCTGACTTGAAGCTTTCACTTTTCACCAATTGTAAAGCCTACTCTCAACTGGCTTTGTTTTACTCATGCAAACTCACATGCTATCGTCTGCAATCTGGCTTTGAAGCAACCCTTAAGCAATAATGCACACCAAAATCGACCCATTCCCCACTTCGCATTTCCTTCACATCGTGGTTGCTTTCCACAGTAGATTGTGCTCCAAGGTGAGCAACCCTTCCTGCCTTAGCCCCCCAGAGAGCAGCAGTTGAACAGATCTTCCCCTCAGGCGCCTTCTTTCTCTTCTGCTGCTGCTCGTTGTACACCGTTTTATGCTCCTCCCAGTAGGTAACCCCTTAGCCCCTGGGTCCTCTTCTCTTTATTCCTACAAATGATCTCCTTTGCTGATGCAATTTGCTCCTTCAGTTATTTTGTACCCTCATGTGGAAAACCATCTCGATGCTCGTATTACCCTCCCCACCCTTATAATTTTAAATCTCAGACTGCCTGACAACACTTATTCACTCACCGGGCAACAGATATTTACTTTCATGGCACCATCTACCTTGCCTCCCCTTTCTTACATGTGCCCATTTCTCTTCTCCAGCCCTCAGCCCCCTCAAAACTTCCTGGTGGTGTGACTCCTATCTACCCCAGCACAAGAAAGCTGTGTGCTAGTCTACTCAGCATGCATCCGCAGTCACCACTCGTATGTTTCAGATACTATCATTAAAATCTACCTTCTGCTTTACAGACCACCATTCCAATTTTTATAAACTTTCCACTAGCCTTGGTTCAGACTCTCCCCCAATAGATTTCACAAACTCCTGCGACTTCTTTTCTCAGCCTTTTAACATCTCCCCTCGTTTTGAAGACTTCCATGTGTTCTGGTTCCTACATGGGAATGCACACTGTAATAATGAACGGGGTGCAGCTCACTCTAGTCTTGTATTAAGGTGGTCCAAAAAACGACCTGCTGTGCTGACTGGTGGATCACAGCAGGTTACGTGTTCCTCAATCTCTTCCTGGTGGTTGCTCACCATCCCGTCACTTTGGTAGGAATGTAATATTTTCCCTGATAATGTCACTATTTACACTAAATTATCACCCATCATGTCTCATCACCTGTGTATCTCCTAAACTGATAATTATCCTGTGTATTATACACATTCCCGTGTACATGGATGGTTGGTGAAATGTTCTTGTTCTCTGATAAATACGAAATTCACATAAGTTTTACTAGATAGACACATTCTTACCCAATATACAGTACTCAGAAACGAACGCAATCTAGGACCTATTGCTATATTTCAGCTCCCCTCCCCAAATCTGAACTGTCGGGTGAGACCAGTATTTTTGTAAATTTAAGTGTACTTGCTACCAACAGCTGTATAGATGACACGGGTCATAGCAAAATTGCTAAGGGTGTTCAAAATGTGAGTAATTTACTTTTACACAATTACATGACATTTCAGAAAAATTAAACAAAATACAAATATGGCATTTTGCACAATGCGTGTGTCCTCCCATCCCAAGCTGATGCAATGATTCAGTTGTGCGCTGCCAAATTGCACCAAAAAACACAAGTGCTGAAAACAGGAGCCGCTCATGTTCTGTTATTCTGGTGCTTCCACAATAGATTTTTTTTTTATTCTTTAACCTGAGCAACCTTCAATTACTCCACATGGAGTAATTTTTCACAAAAAAAGCGTAATGTGAGCTGCCAGAATTGACACCAATTATGTTAGCGTAATTAAAATTTCGCTCAGGATTGGAAATTGGTAATTTTTCACCAAAAAAAGCGTTTTGTGAGCTGCCAGAAATTACACCAATTATGTTGGCGTAATTAAAATTTCGCTCAGGATTGGAAATTGGTAATCTACTTTTTCAGAAAGAACTGCAAACATTTTAATTCAGCCTCCTATGAGCAGGTTTGAGATGAGTCCGCCATCTTGTTGGAGGCTTCTACTCTAGGTTTAGCTTTACACCCGCCGTAGCTTGAATGAGTTTCTTTGGTTGGCTTGGGTACGGTATTTTGCTGTATGGGAGCACTGGATTGAAGATAGAGTAAAGGGGAATTTGAGATTTTCGCATTTTACAATGCTTTATGGTGAGTGATGCAGGTTGTTCCAATACAAGTTTAGAAATATGACAAATGGCTATATGGCACTGCTTGGATTCACACGATCCATAGAAGTTACAGCAGAATAAATGGGGGCTCATGCCCTTTTTCTACCATAATCAACAATATGGACATGCACAAGGATGGATGGACAGACTGACTTTACTTTGCGCTTACTGCTGAGGTTTGATACTGCAGATCAGGATTTAAGCCCCCTTCAAGCACCACTACATTTAATTACTGCCCACTGGGGCCCGATAATTATGCTGCAGGGGTGTACCAAATTACGTGGCGGAGTTAACTAAATAATGCACAAAGAAAAGGCAATTTATGCAGTGCATTGTGGCGCATTTTTCCGACAGTGTTACTTCCTTATTTTTTATACAGGTGACTACAGTCCGGTCAAAGGTTTCACCCTATTAGTACCAATTAAACATCCGAATACAGAAATAAACAAAGGGGATCCACCAACCTTTGCAAAGGCCATTTCACTGCACAGCAGCCTATGTAGGTATGCTTTTAGTAACTTTTGGTACCTTTGAGCTAGAAACAACGTTTTTATTTTTGTTTATATGCAGCAGTTGACGGAGCAAGTGGCAAATCCTTAGTTATACAGAAAACACCACTACCGCAAAATGGCATAATTCCAGTAGCCCTGTTCTCCGCCAAATAAACCGGGGATAATCGTTTCAGTGATAATAAATAAATAGATAAATAAATACATCACATTATTAACATAATGGACCCTGATATGAATTGTAATGCTTAGATGGAATGTTAAATGTAACTTCTAAATCATTTTGTTGGTGGTGTGAGCTTTGTTTTTACAAAATTTGTTGGATACACTAAGACTGTATTTTCCATACTTGTGTTTTCCATCAGTGACGAGCAGGTGTTACTATTCTCAGATTCTTAGAAGGTGTCTCCACCTGCATGGCTGAAGCAATACCTTAATAAGGCTGGGATATCTAACATATGGATACGTTTGGATCGAAGCTAAATTTTAAGATGCCCACAAACGATATGTGAACTCTATTTAGATTTATGCAGAGTGCGTGCTTCTCTAGAATTCTGGCACGGACCTGGCCATTGTGAATGTGTGGCAGAAGTCCCCGGTCTTTCAGATCTAATCTGAATGAATTTGAGGTGTTTATACAAACCGACCTGACTCTTAGGGATCACCTGTACTGAGATGACCACCTCAGATCAGGTAATGTACTTGTGGACACTGTCTCCACTCGTGAACTTCTGACCTGCAAATCATTGATTTCAGGCGTGAAAGCATAAAGGAAACAAAAGAAGGCTACAATTCCTAGAATGCACGTGCTATCATTCTAAAGATTAGAAACGGTGTCTGTAATGACCGGGAGGCAGGGGGTTACCCTAACCTATTATGCACATATTAAATTATTACACGGTGCACAGAATTGCTACTCCTTTAATCATGATGGATTTTCACTTCCATTTGGCAATAAGGGACCACGCAGCTTAACTAAATGTATTTGAACTTTGCTCATTGGAGATTTAGTTTTTAAACTTGAAGTGCTAGTTTTTGTTTACATATTGGTGCCTCTGGCTGTAGTTTTTGTTTCTCAGTGTGTATCACTTATTAGTGTGTAGAAATCCAAGGAAAGTGGACTATACCTTTCTGTTGCCCAATAATTTTCGGGAGAATATTAGGTGTCTTGCTGGTTGGCTTAAGGAGGTACTTTTCCCCTTCTTAAAAAGTCACATATTTGCCCTTCTTAAAGTCACACATTTTAAAAATATTTGTCTTGATGGTTTTAATAATTGCGGCCCAATAGAATGTAATTTGAAAAGTGTAATAGTAGAAGTGCACTTAAAGTTGTATTGATACAGTGGAGAGTTTAATTTCCATGTGATCCCCTGGCACAGTTTAATGCTTAATACGTCCGATTCCATGTCGGAGAAACTAGCTGGTTGTTTACATGGGCAATTTTATTGGGATTTTATCTTGCGGATTAGCTTTAACTAATTGTGCTCCCATTCCTTTTAAAATCCTAAATACTTGTTTGTTACTACTAGAGATAAAAAAACAGCATGATGGGAAGTAAGTTGTGCTTTGACCTGCAGAAAGGAATGTGCTCTGTATTATGGATCAAAACAAAATTCATGCTGGTTGGTGTCATATTAATTCTGTAAACAAGTTTAGGATACTCTGGCTGACATAATGTGTTTAGGTGGAGAGCTGCTTCCTCTTATGGAGTTCATCCTCAACGTGGCCGACACTCCAAATCTTCTCATATAATAAATCACTTGTGCATCATAAGCATATTAAAAAAACACCACTGCATGTGTTGCACGGTGGCAGGCCTTCACAAGGGTTCACTTGTCACTTTTCAGTTGCTTATTGTTGTATTTGGGCTTTAAAACTGGTAGTAACGAGGTGAAACCTATCCCGGGTGGTGTCACACTGTGCTTAAATGACATAATAATAAAGTCATACGACTACAAAATGTGCCGCATAATTTAGTCATCCTTGCTACATAATCCAAGTGGCCCTGGGTATGACTTGGAGGTGAAACCTCAAATGGGTCAAGGCGCCCCTCCAGTCTTAGCTCTTACACGATATTGACTCTGAAGACGTGCCAATCCACTCACATGAAGGCTTAAAGGGAAACGTGCAAACGTCCTACATGTGTTGTGACATTAGTTCTGTTAATGAGTATTTTTGTACACAACCATTTGGTAAATGAAGGTAAGTGAAGCACAGGGGAGTAATTATTTCTATAGGGTCCCACATGGTCTACCAGTGTTTAAGACTACATTAAAACTCCAGTCTTCTATTCCGATCAACGACTTAAGCCACCAGACCACTAGTGGTTTCTGGTGCTCGGCACCGGCACTTAATTGCCAGCACCAGCAGATAATCGCCAGAACCTGCATTCATGACAGCTGCCACATGGTTGTGTTTGTGCAATTAATTCAATATATATTAAAAACAACTAATACCTGCCACACAAGCCATTCTTAAAGCTATGTCAGTCTCAAACAGTCTGAATTGTCAACTTGTTGCAGTGTGATGGTTAGTTGTAAGTACGGTGGCGAACTGCGGTGGCCTCTTGAGGAAGGCCCAGGCACTTACTTTTTTATTTTATTTTTTTACAAATTAAGCACTGTGACCACAATAGCCTCAGGAAATATGTCTGCCTGACATGACTTTTCTGAGAACAAGCTGGGGCGGAGGTTGGTGAAAGCATTGTATAATGATGTACAGCACAGCTTGCTTTAAGCAGTTTGAGGAAGATGATGGATTGGGGACACCAGTTCCAGGGCTTGTTGGAAGCGGATTCAGCCTGCTCGTCTCATTTCATGGTCTAGTTTTTCGAGGAGGCAGCTAACCTCTGTATGAGGTTGCTGGGTGGGTAGAGCGAAGGAGGGATCATTGTACGCGATGTTCGAATGACATCAATACACTGTGGGTACTTTTTTTCTATTTCTAATTATATTTTTCTCTTTTTTTATGAGGGTAGTGTACATTTTGGCAGGGCTCCCAGGATGGCCTTGTGAACAGTGATGTTGACTTTAATGATGGGACTAAATGATACTTTGTAGTTATCTCTTATTGCTTAAAATAAACTCCTTATTGTGCTTGCTTCCTAAATGTCAAAGCAGAACTAAAGTGTCTGCCTGAAATGCCATGTCACTTAATATATCGTCTTATAGTAGGCCCTGGGCCCTCCTCCTTTGAATCCCACCTTCTTGCACCCGTATCCAGCCTGCAAACAGAGGATGTGGCTTAGGGCCAGAGCTGCCGGCTATAGAATCGGTAAACCATGTTTGAGTTTCGTCATCAGCTCAATATCCTATGATTCTGTGCAAATCACTTAATCTCCTGTGCCTAAAAAAACCAAGAATGTGATCTTGTGTAATGGAATTGGTGCTCATGTAGAGCAATCCTATACCTTCAGGACGAGTTCGCGCTAAATAAAACTGCAAATAAAAACCCTCTCATTACCTTGCATGGTATCACCTACCATGACATTTTCTCACCAAGCAAGAATAGTACAATTCTGTTAACTTCAAAAGTATGGACTCCAAAACCACCTCATCCCATCCTCTTTGGAAACTAAAAAAGTTGAAGTGCTAAACTCCTCTATTTTTTTCACTTCGGGAAGTTTGGGAACAATTTTTAGATCTTACAATTTGGGTGTAATTGAGTCCTGGGTCTCTTTTGGAGGATTGATTTAATGCATTTTCATTTGGTGCATTGGGGCCTGAGGTTGTAGTGCAGTCACTCTCGTGGTGTAATATAGGAGCTGCTTAATCCATACCCAGGACACCTCAGGTCAAGTTTGCACATACCTTGGATGAGTTGGGGATTTGCTGGAGGCAAGGTAGTGGACACAGGCGAAGATTGCAGAAAGCTGAAGGGTCATTTGTGGCCTTAGAGCCCCTGCTAGATCTTCTAAAAAGAGACAGCATTCTCCAGAGTGCCTCGAGATTCTCGATTAATATAGCTTGTATAACGCAACCAATGAAGACTGCTCGTGAGCAATATATTAAGCCAGATGACGAGTCATCTGTTTTCTTTCCTGGTGCCCCTTTGGTCTTCTGTAGATGTGAAGTCTGTAATTACACTATTACATTGCAGCGGCGGTTTAATGCATTCCCTCCGCTCACTTTCTCTATCCTCATGATCAACGTAGCAGAGCATGGCAGGGATGAGATCTACAAGCAATACCGCCCGGTGCCCCCAAGCAGTTTAGGCAGTTGGTTATTGCACACTATCTCTTGAATACAGCTTGTGGAGTAATTTTTGCTGAACTACTTTTCCAGTATCAGCCTGACCTGACCGTAAACAGGTGCTGGGACTTTCATCTGTAGTGGGGAGTGTTGTAAAATAGTATAGTATAGTGGGATGCTTTAGGGAATTATTTGATCCTTGGAGAGGCGGTTCAGGGAGCCATTCCACCACCCACAGCTCTGGGTCCTGGGACACTGAACGAGTTTGCCAGGACACCCGTCTCTTTGGTGACTGGCTTCCAAAATCTAGCATGAACTAACAAAGCAATCTTTTTGTACTCCTGCCCTTTGACCAGTTTCACAATCTCTTTTAGAATGGGCTGAGCATTACGTTTCTCACTCAGTCCACCATCACCACAGTATAATGCTTCAGTATGGGTAGTTTGTGATGTCATTTAGGGACGCAGATTTTTGTGTGACTGAGTTGGTGTTTGAAGTGCAGTGAGCAGGAGCATGAAAAATAATGATTTGACAGTGGTGGCCAAAAGAGGATATGGTCCAGCAGTGTTTATGCGAAGTGGGATGGAAATTTTGACCTTGAACTACCCATTTCTTGTAGATGTTTTTAATTAATCCTTTAATCCTGGTATACTTTTGTGGCTTCCATCAAAATGTTTACTTTTTTCATCACACAGTAATATTTGAATGCCTTAATTTGTTTCTGCAGTGCAGCAGATACGTTGACTAAATGAGAGACTGCAGTGGGTTTTTTGCTTGTGGAATACAACCAGGACCATAAACCCATTGTTTGCCTTACACTGTCTGCGTTGAGTATGTACATGAAAATGAGTGGTGACTAGTGTCTAGTCCCTTAATGGCGCAACAAATTTAAATGTTTTCAGTAGGCTGACAGTTTCTCCCCAAGGTCGGAACGCCTTTAACACTCAAATTCTAGGTATGTTCTTGGAGAGTTAATAGTGCCTGAACCTGCTGACGAATGGATTATATCTGCGCTGTTCACCCGAGACCTAAAGCTTGCTCTTCTGATGGGATAGTTATCACATTTTGTAGTGTATTGTTACCACTGCTAGAAAATGTACCTAATGTAATCTTTAAAAACCAATGTAATTGTCTTTTTTTACATCCATGAAGCCAAGCAATGGGTAATTGACCATATTCTGTTTATCAATTCAATTGATGAGTGGTTTTGGTTGAGCAATCCGTGGTAACACTGAAACGCAAAAGCTACTAGTTCAAGGTGAAAAGAGAAAATGATAGACAAACTGCTGTCTATGCACAGCCAGAAAAAAATAGGTGTTCATTTGCACCTAAATAAAGCATAGAACGTGGTGTCCACTGGTGTGAGAGCTAAGCACTTAAAACTCACATTTTCACTTGCTGAATAGTGCATGACAGTGTAAGCTGAGGCTGTAAATTATGCTGACATCATTCATTGAGTGACACCAGGGAATTTGTGAGTCCCTTGTACAACTATAATGCAGCTCTGTATTCTGCACTGCGGGGTCGCAACAGTGTCTTCAAGGACACCTTACGCATCTCTCCACGAGGTATGTGGGATGTATCTGAAGATATAAAGAGTGTCAGCGACCACGGCTGCCTTTCCTTACATCTCAAAATAAAGTGAGCAGGGTTTTTATGACTTTGGTGGGCTGAAGCAGCGTGCATTTAATATGCTGGACTTTAGCACACAAATGTGGCAATATTCTCACACAATGGGATCACAAAAGACTTGAAGCAAACATTCACACCCATTTGAGCTCAATGGATGGTAATTTGGAGCATTGTGTGTCTTCATATTCTTTTTTTTTAAATCTATTTATTAGGCATTGCCTGGGTTTTGATTGTATAGTCCTCATTGATCCGCCCAGAACACCTGTAGAGGTTATGTGCACCCTTCAGGCAACCCGCTTTTGTAGTTGAACTTCTCTTAAACAACTGTGTGGGCTCTCTTAAATAAATACATGCGGCTCATCAATAGAGCACGATCGCCGTGGTCCACAAAAGTCTAGCTGCTGTATTCTTTAATGAGTCTTTTCATAAATGAGCACCTGCTAATTCGTCGTCCGTCAAGACCTCGGCTGCTCTTGCCTGTAGGCAAGGGATATAGAAATATATTTTACCATCAGCACCCTACTTTGTTGCTTCCATGGTACATGATCCTGCATTTTCATATCCTTTGGTAACTAAATATTTGTCACCTTTCCTGTTTCTGTGTGATGTCTATCATTTCTCCCCAGCTGAGTTTGGACATTAAAACACTAGTAGAGGAAATCTGTGACCAAGTGCTGCTATCGTATGGTATGGTGGATGTAGAAGTGTGGTAGATCCATTAATGGTGATGTACATTTAATATCTTGAAGGTTTGTCAATTTTAAAGCTTCAGCGTGATAACTTGGATACTGCATCACTAGATTAGGCATATAGCAAAAAGCTTTGAAATATTAGTTTCAGTTGCTAACATGAAGCAGGCTGGTATAACTGGCTTTTGACTCTTACTAGGCATATCCTGGAAAAACTTGTGATTAGAGGCAGTCTTTCAAAAATCCAACAAATGCACCTTAAACCAGATTCTGATTTCTCTCAGCTTGAAAACCCCGTTTACTGGGTAAGGTTGGTACATTATTCGCTGCTCATGAACACCTCAAGCAAATAAAATGCACTTAATTGGCTTGAGCTGCATAGCCAGATTTACAATTAGTTTATCCGGTCTCCCGATTCAAGAAGCATTTAATAGACAAACATGACTGTGTGTGGATATTTATTTTACTTTTGGACTTCTGTTGTCGCTTCCTTTTTTAGGTTTTGACTGGCCATGCGCTTTGCGCATGTGCCAAAAAACCTCTTGAGTTGTGTGTGTGGGTTTGGGTCGGCCCTCGTCATTCATTGTTAGGTTTTGACTGGCCATGCGCTTTGCGCATGTGCCAAAAAACCTCTTGAGTTGTGTGTGTGGGTTTGGGTCGGCCCTCGTCATTCATTGGCTGGCTCCATAAATGGAGCCTAGCCATTGGACGAGAGGCCTGTCCGTCAATGCCGGACCAGACACGGGGGCGTTCCCGAGATTCTTTGGCTTTTGACGACGTCACGCGACGCTGGGAACGCCCCCGAATCTGTCCCGGCATTGAGCCGGCACCCTTTCCTGCTTGCGTGAGTGCTTTGCCGTCCGTGTCCCCTCCCGCCCCCCGTAGAGTCCGTAGCTCCCTGCTCCGGCAGGCTCCCTCTCGGCGCTTCTCGCTCTGCGCGCTCCTCTGCCCTGTAACCTCCCACCTCCCTGCACTCTCACTCCCAGCTCGCCTCCATCCAGTCTCCCTCCTCCCTCTACCCTCCCGTCCCCAGCAGTCTCTCTCCGATCTACCCATTCCTCTCCAACCTGCCGCTCTCCACTCGCTCCCAGCTCTCCGCCCTCTCCCTCTCTCTGCCTTCCGTCTCCCCTCCCGTCCCCTGCAGTCTCCGCCGGCCTCCAGTCTCCTCCTCCCCGCAGCGCCCCCCGCGCTCCCGTCAGCCGGATGGTTGTCTCCGGGGCCGGCGGAGGCGGGCCCGGCATGTTCCAGGGATGATGCTGGGCTCCGGGCAGGCTCCGGACAGCAGCAGGTTCCCGCTGCATCACCT
Source organism: Lissotriton vulgaris (assembly GCF_964263255.1). Lineage (NCBI taxonomy): Eukaryota > Metazoa > Chordata > Amphibia > Caudata > Salamandridae > Lissotriton > Lissotriton vulgaris. The sequence continues at coordinate 1,331,928,811 of NC_141687.1, forward strand.
GGTCTGGAGGAACCGACCCCTGGAGCTGGAGAAGGAGCTCAGCGCGCGGCAGGTGGGTGAGCGCGAGGGGAGGGCGGGGCGCGGCCACAAGGCATGGGGGGGGAGGAGGGGGGGGTACTTGGGAGGGTGAGTGAAAGCAAAACTGGTGGGGGTAAAGGGATCAGAGGGTACAAGGAAAACTAGGGTGAGGGTTGAGGCGTGTGTGTGGAGAGCACAGGTGTACACGGCATGGGCAGGAGGAGGGCTGGGGGGCAGAGCCCGGAAAATAAACTCAAGGGGTGAATACGCTGCCGGTGCTTCCGTGCCCATGGGTGGCGGTGAGGACGTGGGCAGCAAAGGCACGAACTGGGTGAGGCAGAGGCTGCAGCGGTTCCAAAGACATGTCTTGGTGCACATCCGGGCTGGGTACACGGGGAACTAGGTAGTCACCCAGAGCAGAGTGACTGGTGTTAGAGCTGTTCTGGATTAGGGGCTAGGTTCCCTGGGGCTGAGCGTCTGCTGTAGACCCGGCTAGATGAGAGACTGGGTTACCCAGGTGGGTGTGTCTGGCTAGATGAGAGACTGGGTTACCCGGGTGGGTGTGTCTGGCCAGATGAGAGACTAGGTTCATGGGTTCATGTGTGTCTGCTGTATATCTGGCTAAATGAGAGACAGGGTTCCCCGGGTGGGTGTGTCTGGCTAGATGAGAGATTACGGTCATGGGTGCGTGTGTGTCTGCCGTGGCTCTGGAAAGATGAAAGACTAGGTTCCCTGGTAGCTGTGTGTCTGCTGTGGATGTGCCTAGGTGAAAGACTAGGTTCAGAGGTTGTATTCTGGGGGTCTGGCTAGATGAGAGATCAGGTCACGGTTGAGTTTGCTGTAGACCTGGCTAGATGAGGCTTGATTCACGGGTGAGTGTGTTTGCTATCGATCTGGCTAGATGAAAGACTAGGTTTAGAGGTGGTCTTCTGTATATCTGGCTATATGAGAAACTAGGTTTATGGTTGGGTGTCTGCTGTAAATCTGGCTAAATAAGAGACTATTTTTACGGGTGGGTGTGTCTGCTATATATCTGGGTAGACAAATGACTAGGTTTAGAGGTGGTCTTCTGTAGATCTGGCTAGATGAAATAGTAGGTTCATGGTTGGGTGTCCGCTGTAGATCTGGCTAGATGAGAGACTGGGTTCACGGGTGGGTGGGGGTCTGCTGTAGGAATAGTCCATATGGGAAGCGGGGCGCACAGTGAGATGGGTCGTTTGCTGGTGTGCACAAGGCCCTGTGCGCGCTGCTGCTGTGGCGGGGTGTGGGCGTAGAGCAGGGGTGTCTGAGAGACTGTGCGCAGCGGGCTGGGTGGGCGCCTGCCGTGGAGCTGGCCTGTCTGAGCGGCTGAGACCAGTCCCAGGTGCGCTGCTGGAGGTCCGGATGGGTCTGGCATAGATGCGTGTGCGCACAGAGAGCCCTTCGGAGCGCACGTGCGCAGGGGGCGTAGTTCCGCCCGGTACTAAGCACCGGCCACACATCTAACCTAGGATAGGATTTGGTGTTTGAAGGTCTTTGTGTGAGGGCCTGACGGCCGAGCTGTGGCGTGTGGATGTAGACCGTGGAGCAGCTCACACGTGTGCAGCTCGGTGCCTCTGGTGGGTTTGTGCGGGTGTGGCACTGGCGGGGATGATGGCTCGATGCAAAGCAGTGGTGCGCGGGTGTCTGATGACTGCTGGTGTCCGCGGCTCCGCGCATCTTGGGAGGCACTTGCCTGGTTGGTACAGAGTTGGTCGGAGGGCCTGGGTGTGCAGCAGCAGTCTGTGAAGTGACTTACAGAGACGGGCAGTGGGGGTGCTGTGTGCAGACGTGTGTGTGTGTCCATGTGCAGCTGGCCTCGTGTGATCGACCAGCGCAGCCCTGCTCCGTGCGGCAGGGTGTGCGCTCCGCTGCTGTGTGTGTGGCAGGGGTGAGGTCTAGAGGTGCTCTGCATAGCTCAGGGAGTGGGGGTCAGATTGAGGCTTCTTTGTTTGGTGTCTGAGGCAGAGCCGCGCTGTGTTGGGACTCGGTGCACACCTGCTGCACGTGGGCGACAGGCTGCCTGGCACGCTGGTGCACAGCTGGGATGGTTGGGCGAATGGCGTCTGGTGAACAGCATGCTGCCTGCCACGCTGGTGCACAGCTGGGATGGATGGAAGGGTGGGTGTCTGACATAGAACAGTCTGGCACGCGGGGTGAACAGCTGGAGTGAGTGAGTGGGTGTCTGGTGTGGTGTACATCAGGCTGTTTGACTCACAGCTAACCCTGGGGTGGGTGTGTCCCCGGTGTAGAGCCAGCGAGAAGCCGGGTCCACAGCTGGGGTCGTGTGTGTCTAGCTTAGAGCAGTTTGAAAGAGAAGCCGGACGAACAGCTGGGAAGGGTGGGTCTCTAGTGTAGAACAGTTTGAAGGAGAGGTTGGGTGCACACCTAGGGTGGGTGGGTGTCTGGTGTAGAGCGGGTTGTAAGAAAGGCTGGGTGCACAGTTGGGGTGGATGTCTGGTGTGGAACAGTTTGAAGGAGAGGTTGGGTGCACACCTAGGGTGGGTGGGTGTCTGGTGTAGAGCGGGTTGTAAGAAAGGCTGGGTGCACAGTTGGGGTGGATGTCTGGTGTGGAACAGTTTGAAGGAGAGGTTGGGTGCACACCTAGGGTGGGTGGGAGTCTGGTGTAGAGCGGGTTGTAAGAAAGGCTGGGCGCACAGTTGGGGTGGATGTCTGGTGTGGAACAGTTTGAAGGAGAGGTTGGGTGCACACCTAGGGTGGGTGGGTGTCTGGGGTAGAGCGGGTTGTAAGAAAGGCTGGGTGCACAGTTGGGGAGGATGTCTGGCGTAGAACAGTTTGGAAGAGAGGTTGGGTGCAAAGATACGGTGGTTCGTGGTTGGGTGACTGGTGTAGAGCAGTCTTGTTTGACAGGTGTCTAGTGTAGGGCAAGATGGGTGCACAGCGGATGGGGGAGGTCTGTTGTAGTTCTGCCTGTATGAGAGGCTGGGTGCTCAGCACCCTTGCCGTGTAATGCCTTGTACTACATCTGTGTTAGCAGTCGCCTCAGGCTGTTGTTTTTTATGCAGGGGACGGGATTTGATCATGCCCATTACGCCGTATTGCTTTTCAAAGGCAACTGTTGCAGAGCCAAGTGGGCTGTTGAAAATTGTGTTTTCTCCACCTGCCCCTGTTGCCTGCTTGTGCCTCCGTTTTCGTGCCTCCGTTTTCGTGCCCCTGTTGCCTGCTTGTGTCCCTGTTGCCCGCTTGTGCCTCCTTGTGCCCCTGTTGTCTGCTTGTGCCTCTGTGTGCCCCTGTTGCCTGCTTGTGCCTCTGTGTGCCCCTGTTGCCTGCTTGTGCCTCTGTGTGCCCCTGTTGCCTGCTTGTGCCTCTGTGTGCCCCTGCTTGTGCCTCTGTGTGCCCCTGTTGCCTGCTTGTGCCTCTGTGTGCCCCTGTTGCCTGCTTGTGCCTCTGTGTGCCCCTGTTGCCTGCTTGTGCCTCTGTGTGCCCCTGTTGCCTGCTTGTGCCTCTGTGTGCCCCTGTTGCCTGCTTGTGCTCTGCGTGTGCCTCTGTGTGCCCCTGTTGCCTGCTTGTGCCTCTGTGTGCCCCTGTTGCCTGCTTGTGCCTCTGTGTGCCCCTGTTGCCTGCTTGTGCCTCTGTGTGCCCCTGTTGCCTGCTTGTGCCTCTGTGTGCCCCTGTTGCCTGCTTGTGCCTCTGTGTGCCCCTGTTGCCTGCTTGTGCCTCTGTGTGCCCCTGTTGCCTGCTTGTGCTCTGCGTGTGCCTCTGTGTGCCCCTGTTGCCTGCTTGTGCCTCTGTGTGCCCCTGTTGCCTGCTTGTGCCTCTGTGTGCCCCTGTTGCCTGCTTGTGCCTCTGTGTGCCCCTGTTGCCTGCTTGTGCCTCCGTCTGCCCCTGTTGCCTGCTTGTGCCTCCGTCTGCCCCTGTTGCCTGCTTGTGCTGTGTTGGTGTGTGTGGAGGGCTCTGTGTGGCTGTGTGTGTAGGAAGCTTTGTGTGGCTATGTGTGTGGAGGGCTCTGTGTGGCTGTGTGTGTGGGGGGCTCTGTGTGGCTGTGTGTGCGGGGCTCTGTGTGGGGGTGTGTGTGGGGCGGCTCTGTGTGTGAGAGAGAGAGATTTGTTTAAATACCAGGATAATTGCCGGCAGCAGCACCCTTGCCGTGTAATGCCTTGTACTACATCTGTGTTAGCAGTCGCCTCAGGCTGTTGTTTTTTTTTATGCAGGGGACGGGATTTGATCATGCCCATTACGCCGTATTGCTTTTCAAAGGCAACTGTTGCAGAGCCAAGTGGGCTGTTGAAAATTGTGTTTTCTCCACCTGCCCCTGTTGCCTGCTTGTGCCTCCGTTTTCGTGCCCCTGTTGCCTGCTTGTGCCCCTGTTGCCCGCTTGTGCCTGCTTGTGCCCCTGTTGCCCGCTTGTGCCTCCTTGTGCCCCTGTTGCCCGCTTGTGCCTCCTTGTGCCCCTGTTGTCTGCTTGTGCCTCTGTGTGCCCCTGTTGCCTGCTTGTGCCTCTGTGGGCCCCTGTTGCCTGCTTGTGCCTCTGTGGGCCCCTGTTGCCTGCTTGTGCCTCTGTGTGCCCCTGTTGCCTGCTTGTGCCTCCGTCTGCCCCTGTTGCCTGCTTGTGCCTCCGTCTGCCCCTGTTGCCTGCTTGTGCTGTGTTGGTGTGTGTGGAGGGCTCTGTGTGGCTGTGTGTGTAGGAAGCTTTGTGTGGCTGTGTGTGTGGAGGGCTCTGTGTGGCTGTGTGTGTGGGGGGCTCTGTGTGGCTGTGTGTGTGGGGGGCTGTGTGTGCGGGGCTCTGTGTGGGGGTGTGTGTGGGGCGGCTCTGTGTGTGTTTGTGTGTGTCATTTGCGATAGATAAAGCTAGTGGCATTGTAAATGACAATGCCATTTATTTATGTTAAAAAAACATAAATAAAAATAATGTCAAGAGCAATGCCAATAGCTCTAACTTTAACAAAGGCAAAACCATTGCATTGTAAATGCTTGTCTCAGTGCATATTCCAGAATAGTAGATTACATTTTAGCAATGAAAGTGCAAAAGGTAAACATTTTCCATATTTCATGAAACGTTGAGTAAAGCACTGTCTTGTGAAGGAAAGCCACTGCATTGGAAGAAGTGAGGATTCGCTCATAAATGCGATGCATCCCAAAAGACTGTGACCCTCTAGTAGCAATTGAAGCCTACAAACAAGCTCCTGTGCTAGTTTAAATGCAGAGAAAGATTGATCGTGTTGCGTGGTATCTTTCTGGGTGTTAAAGCGAAGGGGCTTGAGAGAACTGCTCCTAATTTACCCCCGTAAAAATATATCTGAAGGTCAAAAAGCCAATCAGTCATTAAGGTTCATCTTCAGTGGCTATATACAGTTGATCCTTCCTTTTCTCTTGGTTTTACCATTTAGTATGCTGGAAATCAACAGTTGGAATATGCGGAATTAGATCTCAAACAGGCCCTTTTATGCAGAAAAAGTGGAAACCTCACATTTTTAGGCAGGTGTGACATATGCTATTTATCCTTTGCAGTGTTTCCTGCTCATTATTAGCTCTTTGGGATGTGTCTGAGGTAACCAACACACCGTGGAAGGCTTTGCTATTTAGTTCATGTGCTGCAGTCTACTAGCCTTGTCCATTTTTAATAATTAGAAAATCATTATTGCTTTACTTCTTTAAAGAAAGCAGACATCAATTTTTAAGCTCTTCATTTTACAATTAATCTTTGGATTCGACTTCAGTATAAAAATGGGCAATCAGTTTAGAGAGTAACATTTTAGCCAAACTCTGTGGGCAATTACAGAAATAAGTTGATGCTGACTTGGTACAGGTGTTGCACATTCCTTTACAGCAATATATTTCTAGTCTTGCTATGGCATATTGTAACAGTCCAACTAGAGTATACAAGTTTGCAGTCGTAAGGAAAATAGCCACCAGATTACGGAAAATAAATTCAATTCCACTTCCTTATGAAATGAGAATGGAATGACAATGTTCGGGATCATATGCTACTGCTTTTGCCTACTTTGTTTATTGACCCTGAATAAATCGAAAAATCAGAGAAGGGGAAATTATTCAGTCAGAACAGACTCCTTCAAATCTAGGTATTTGCAATCAATTCTACTGTTTATATGGGAGAGCAAAATTAGATTTGGGAATGTGCTCCCAGTCTCCTTGTGTGTATTAACCTGGAACATTTCGGAAAGAGTAGAAATGTTTTGGCATTTTAGTAATAACTTTAGTGTTTGAATTCAACATATAGCTTTATGGTTCACTATATGCATTCTATTTCAGTGATGTCCTTGCACTGCCAATCTTCAAACAAGAGGAGCCCCAGCTGTCACCTGATCACAGCAAACTGAGCCCTTTCCAATACGTGCTGTGTTCATCAACTTCACCTGCTGTCAAACTACATGAAGAGACCCTGACCTATCTGAATCAAGGTGAGATGTGTGTGGGGTTGGAATAATCCATCCGATGTGTGAAAGGGTAACCCGTTGTATGCAGTGGAATTCGCTGGTATCAAAATAAACCAAAAGTCAACTGCTTCCTAACTTCTAACAGCTTAATTCAAGAAAGTTCTGAGGTTCGTGTTTGGACAGAAAAGTTTTATCTGGCTGGGGAGATAGCCAGGCAAAATTATTCAACACCTACGTGTGAATGTGTGGTTATTGAACATTTCACTAATAGGTTCCAGCACTGGAGCGCCCTAAAGTTAAGGATTCCCAGGTGAAATGAGGAATAGAAGCTACACCTTTATTTCATTGATGTGTGTGGTAATTCTTTTTTTTTTTTTTTTCTTCTTCTTATTCCCTGTCTAATACCCCCTTCCAAAACACCACCGACCCAGCAATTGCATCTTTCCATATGATCTGGTTAATGCCTGCTTGGTGGATAATCCATCAAATTTGGTGCAAGAGCATGCATGGAAATCCTTTTATTCATGCTGACTAAGATTTTTGTGAATCCCTTTAAGAATTAAAATATAACATATCTGTTTTCCATAGATTTCAGGTTTACTAAGTCTCTTGAAAGTATGCCGCTCTTGGGATCGGAAGCCCCCTGAGTTGTACTGCTTTGAACAACTAAATACATCCCTTTTCAAGTTAGCATGCTGCCTGACTTCCAAGGGAGTAAATGGAAAAAGGCAAGGGATTTATCAGTTAGCATCTTAATAATTTCACATCACTCAAATTTCTTGTCTCAGCTGGAATAAACTGGTGAAACCTTAACCCAGTAGAAGTGTGTTGTATTACTGTTTAGTGCACACAGCTCTCTCCATCTCTTACCTCTACATTTTTGTTAATTTACTCTAAGGCCTCTCACCCTGAAGTAAGTTTTGTCACCAGGCACGGTGATGTGCTGTTTTTCTTGGTATTACACTAGTGATTGTCATCCTTCAGGCCTCGCCGCTTTGCGCTGAATTTACTCAAATCTGCTTGCAACATACCAAGGTAACTGCATTACTCTATTAAAAATACTACCATCTTCGACTAGGTGATGTTTATTACCACAGCTCTGGCTAGTGTGTGAATCAGTCTTAAAGGTGCAAGAGCAATTACTTAATAGCATTTGGCCTAAATGACAGAATAAGAGATCGAAACAAAACAAACCCCATAAACCAGCAATTACTAGGCTTCATGTCAGAGGTAAACTATTGAAAGAGTGCACACTGATGCTAGCATAGTAAAAGGACCACTTGAGGCCCAGTCACAAAATCTAATGGGTATGCAGTTGGAGACTATGTAAACATCCATGAACTAAGCAAATACAAGTAGATGATGGACAGAGCGCTGAAACTTTTCAGACACTCCCCTCCAGTCACAGATCTGGGTTGAATCCATAATCCTTCTTTAGTTCACTTCGCCACCCCAGTTCAGACCCAGCTAAATGCAAATCAGTCTTGACCCTGTGCCTCATGGGAACAGTCCAGCCCAAACTGCCAAGCCAGGCCTTCTCTGGACTGGTAACATCCCTCATGAGCCAGGCTATTTTGAATACAGTGGCGAAGTGAGCAAGGGACCCACATCAGGGCATACCCTGCCAACTTAGGGCAAACACAAGGAGATGATGGATGGAGTGCTGAAACTTTTCAGACACTTAACCCCAGTCACAGATCTGGGTTGAATCCATCATCGTTCTTTAGCTCACTTCGCTACCCCAGTTCAGATCCAGCTAAGGAAGGTCAAGCCTCATTTGCATACGGCTGGGTCTGACCTGGGGTGAGCTAAAGAATGACATTGAATTCAACCCAGCTCTGTGACTGGGGTGAGTGTCTGAAAGGTTTCAGCGCTCCGAGCATCATCTCCTTGTGTTTGCAACATCCATGAACTGCCACACCATTTATGGACTACCCAGCCATGCAATGCTTAACTATGAAAAACTTAAAAGGGAATGAATCAATGGTTTGAATTAAAGCCCAATCTCTGCGCACTTTTGTAATTTTTTTATGAATTGATGACATGATCTTCTTTGAAGTCTAACGCATTCTGTAGCCAGACTTAAGACAAAAATGTACAATCCTACCGTTTAGTGAAGGATGAACTTGCACAGTAAAATTTGGTCTGATAGCTAATCTACTCTGGCTAAATCTTTTTAGGCAGAGCAGTAATGAATTGTAAAACATCCACTGTTTATTCAGTGTAACTTGAGTTTCTTTCTTTTGTTAGTCCTTACCAAGCCCTACCATTCTTTGTTGCCAAGTTTGGCAATTGGCAGAACCTATTTTAAGTCTTTTTTTTTTTTTTTTTATCTAGGATTAGGTGGATCTAGTAAGAATGTCACAACATTCAGTGCATTGTGCTTGTACTCTTTTACTGATCACCATTTGCATCCAATTAATTTCTGTATGATAGAACAAATTGATCGTTTAGGGCCATATGTATCATCATGACCATTTGCGATTTCTAAATAGCAATTTTTAAGGAATCGCTATTTAGAAATCGCAAAATGGTATGTATGTAGGAAATCACTTCTTTTTAGCGATTCCTTAACATTCCTAAATTGCTAATCGCAAATTTCCCATTCATTTCTATGGGCCAGGAGGCCCATAGGAATGAAGGGGAAATTTGCGATTAGCAATTTGCTAATCGCAATTTAGGAATATTTTCAAGGGTGCAGGGGTGTCACAAGAACACCCTGCTGCACCCCTGAAAATGACATGTGTGGGCATATGGCGCACATACATGCCCTTAGGGCATGTATGAGCGTCATATGGCACCTTTGGATTTTGAATAAATTGCTTTTGTAAAAGAATTCGCAACTTACCACCAACTAGAAGTTGGTGGTAATTTGCGAATCCTTATGGGCATTTTTGAATTAATTTTCCTTTGTGCGATTATCAATTTGCGATTCCTTAAGTGCAATCGCAAAATAAGGAATGGCAAATTTTGCGACTCCTTATTTTGCTGCCAAAATGTTTCATACATACCATTTAGAAAATTAGCAATGCGAATTTCGGCCTTTGCGAATGCTAATTTGCTTGATACATATGGCCCTTAGTGTCTTAATTATAACAATACATGATTTCACGAGTGTCCCCCGCCAATTCCTATATATGATATATTCTTCTCCCCACCCCCTGGACCTGGCCTACAGGGGTGGGGCATATAAATAAAATGCGAATACATCGCTTGTGCGTGGCTTTTTTTTGTGTTTTTTTTTTGTTTTGTTTTGTTTTAGGGGATTTTGACCTGGCCCTGAGTCCCCAAGATGGCTGCCACCACTTCCTGGTTGAAGTGATGACAGACAATTAGATCTCTGCTTGAGATCTGTCGGTTCTGCAGATCCTCTGCGACAAATAGATATACATAAATCAAATTTCAAAAAACAGATCTTTCGGAACCAAGATATACCTTTCTGCCAAATTTGGTGTAATACTGTTCAGCCGTTTGGGCTCTAGTCTTGTTTAAAATCATATGGGTAAATTGCATCAGGAAAGCGTGTTTTTGGACACGTTTTCTCGCCCACGCTTGATGAATTACCGCAAAACTTTCCAAACAGCAGCTGAAGTGAGTGGCAAGCGTGTTTTAATAATTTTGTGTCCAATGGCTCCAAAGCTATTAGCAAATCAAACACTTTTTCAATGGAAATTTTTCTAGCCCTTATTAGAACTACCTACTGGCTACCAGGTGTTTGCAATTTTTTGTAGATGTGCTCATGTTGTTTTCTTGTATATCAAGGTAACCTTTGTTGCAGCATAATTTACACTGTGTAATCTTCCTATAGACCAAGCCCCAACAACTTTTTGTTAACCTACAAATGGGCACTTTAAAAAAAATTTGGATTTGGGCCAGTCAATTCTCCTATTCACCAAAAGAATACATGTAGAAGTAGACTGCTTTAAAAGCTTATATTTTTCTAAAGTACTTTGCCTTTTCACTTTACGATTTTAGAAATTCAAATCTAAGGTTTTGGTAGTCCAATGTGCATAATAAGTTGTGCAGGGATTTCATTGACTTTATCTCAGACTTTACCAAGCGCCGGGACACCCCCGTTGGGGGTAGCCGTGCGCTTAACAAATGTCAATAAATAAAAAAAATCTTTGTATAGTATTTTTCTTCCAAATTTAGAATATCCTTTTTACCGTGGGGTGGGGTGGAGCAGAAGGAGTTAATCTTATGAATGAGCAATCTGAATGATTTTTATTAATTGGGGATTGGTGGAATGCAAGTTTTTTTATTAATTGGGGGATTGGTGGAATGCAAGTTTTTTTATTAATTGGGGGATTGGTGGAATGCAAGTTATGTCTCACGGAAAGTTCCAGAGGGATTCGAAAATGTTGTGATTTTCAATTTCTGAAGTGGTTTAAAGCCCGTTCATACCAGCGCGTTTCACAGCTTAGTCTGTTCATGAATCTCTGCTTTGTCACCATTCAATTCCAGGTACTCAGTTAGCACAGCAGCCATGGTGCTGCAATAGGAAGTTGTTTTTTATTATGCTAACTGGTGGCTGTATTCGTTTGCTATGGTATCCTTGAAACACTTGCCACCTAAATGAATGGCCATCCTTCCAAACTGCTTGTACATCAGGTGGTTAACTCATTCCCATGCAGTTTTATTTGTATTTTTCCAAACAGTCAGCCTAAACTGTTGTCAAACTACTAGGATCATCCCACCTTTATGCTATCTCCAAAAACATTTTAAGCACGCTTAAACAAGTATATGCTCCTTATTTTTGTTCTTTAGGTTTCGCCTAGCGGAAGCTGCGCTCTGCGCAGCTTTTCCGCGCAGGCGAAATCCTGTTGAGAACCGTAGTGTGGCTTTCGTTCGGCCCTCGTCCTTGATTGGCTGGCTCCGTAAACGGAGCCTTGCCATTGGACGAGGGGCCTGTCCGTCAATGCCGGACCAGACACGGGGGCGTTCCCGACATTCTTTGGCTTTTGCCGACGTCACGCGACGCCGGGAACGCCCCCGTGTCTGGTCCGGCATTGCCGGCACCTCCCTTGCTCCCCCTCCCGCTTGTTTCCTGGTGTGGGAAATTAAACAAAGGTTTCTTTCTTCATACTGAAGCATCAGTGTGTTCCTGCAAATACTGACCTCGGTGGAAATGACAATGTTCCTTTAAGACGGCCTCCCACCATGAGGCAGCCTCGGCAGCGGCGAGGTGCGCCCTGTCTGCCTTGATGTCACGACAGGCAGAGGCCACCCCTTCGGAGCTCGCGGAGGCGGGCGTGCTGTTTCAGGAAGTGACTCGCTTTCACTTCGCTCGCAGCGGCTCTTCGAGACTTCAGGAAAAGAAAGTTGGGCAGAGCTGCAAGCTGGTCCGGCTGCTTCCGAAGGCAGGACCATGGGGTAAGCTCACGCGCTTGGCGTGCCTCTTTCAGCCCTGCTGTTCCACATGGGCCCGTCTCTAATAGAGCATCGTGTCTCAAGTAGGCAAAGGCTTGCATTATACGTTCTTTGTCAGACCTAAGAACATTCGTAACCTAAGACCACTCGCTCTTGTTCCCAGTAGGTTGGAAGGGCTTTCCAAGTGCAGGCGGCTCTCTGTCTGTCCCAAGGACAGAGGGCAGTGACCTGGCTCGTTGCTGCCCTATGTCCCGGGTTAAGTGCTGTTTGCTTGTTGGGAGCTGGCTTCCTCTCTCCAGATGTTTCTCTTGCTGCTGCGTCGAGAGCGCTGTACAAGTGCAGACTAGCACACATCTACAGTTCAAGCTTTCACAGGGGCAGCAGCAGGGTTTCTTGTAAGACAGCACCAGCAGTAACTTGTACACAGGATAGTACAACAGACTTATCTTCTGACACCCTACAGGGAAAAACCATGTGTAGTATTTACACCCTGCAGCGGCAGTGTTAGTAACACACATTGCTTACGATGGACAGGCAGGCACTTCTATAATTTGAGAGTACCAGCACTTTTCAGAAGAGGTGATGCACGTATATTACTAGTATAACGGCACTTTTTTGGTAGCATACGGGTGTTCTAGGATAGAGAGGGCCGGCAGTTTTACATTTTAATTTCAGTGATTGTGTGTTCACGTAGGCGAATAGGAGGCTCGCGTTTTCGGGGCTGTGTGGCGAATTTTAATGGTTGTAGCTTGTAATGAGCCAATTGTGAGTTCCAAAAAATTCAAGTGCCCCAAATTTGGTACCACATAGGGTATTCTGGACACCTCTGTGAAGCCATGCAGCAAGTACACCTTTGTTTTAGCAAAAATACTTGGAATGCATGAGCGCAGGCGTCCATATTGAATTCCTGCAGATTATTCCACCCCTCTACTTGTGCAGCCAAGGCAGTACCGGTTAGGACCAGTTGTGACTTTGGTTTACTGGGAACCGCATTGACCCCACCATGTTCTACCAGGCTCACCAGGTTCTGACAGCCACTCAGTGGCGATGTGCCTTTTTCTAAAACCATCTTTCTAGACCATTTTCGACGCTGCAGGCAATACAAACTTTGGTTAACGACTCTGGAGGCCATTCCCAGATGTTGGCGAAAAAACAGCTGATTGAAAGTGAGACCTGCTTTGTCTAACGTGATGTGTCTGTGTTATAAAGAGCAGAGCTGTGAGGCGGCACCAGTTTGTTGCGTGGTGCTTTGTGCTGGATAAGCTGGTCTTGAAAATCACTGTCCGTATAACTGAGGCACAAACTGTTCCATCAGTAATCTTGCATTAGAGATTGCTACAGAGTGCAGTCTACAGGGCGGGCCTCGCATGCTATTCTGTCCAGCCCCCTGGGGTGTCTACAAACAGCAGGTGTAAACTTTTGTCTACTGCTTGTGCAGTGCATGCATCACGAAACTGCATTGTGTTTTGATGTCCCCATGGTGGCCAGAGGTTTCTGGCAGAATCGCCATTGCTGCTCTTTTTAAGGAGTGGATCAGATTTAGCGTTGCAGAAACACACCCGATACCCTCAAAGCCCCCCCTTTGAGAAAAGCACATAAGCTCAGTTTCTGGAAGACTGCCTTGAAGCTCCTGTTGTAAGTGGCGGATATAAGTAGCCTCTTTGTTGACATCGACTGAGATTGTCCCAGAGTTGGTAGGGAAGTTCGGCTCAGCTGACACAAATCCAGGGGTCAGAAGGTCCAGGAGTGAGTCCAGAGAAGGCCTGGCATAGGACATTCTTGAGTTTCCTTTTGAGCTTAGAACAATCTTTTTTTGTTGTCTACAAATCCGGTTCAAACTGTTCCAAATGTTGTGGATCACATGTTCTCAGAGTTTTTCCATTGGCATCCGTTTTGTGGAAGGACATGGGAGTGATCTGTTGTCAGATGCTGATCTCGGGTTGCCAAAAAGGCTGTCATTTTGGAATAGTGACTGCTTGCCTTTGACACTGTACAGAGCTGTGCTGCCTTTTGGTTAGGTTCTCGCCATACAGAATCCACATATACACACACACACACACACACACACACACACACACACGTACACACACACGTACACACACACACACACGTACACACACACACGTACACACGTACACACACACACGTACACACACACACACACACACACACACACACACACACACGTACACACACACACACACGTACACACACACACACACACACACACACACACACACATATATATATATGAACACAAAACTCCCTCCAAAGGAACGAGGCAGAGACCCAGGAGGATACAGTTGGAAGCAACTTTAATGAAAAAACTGGCGAATGCATTTCGGCAGACCACTGCCTTCCTCAGCGCCCAAAGCGTCCCAACTGTGCATTCACAGCATAGTGGTGAGTTCAACCCCCATGTCTAAATTACAATTCCTGCTTGTGACCCTTTTGCCTGCTTGTGCTTGTTTTCCTGACCCTGTTGCCTGCTTGTGCCTCCGTGTGCCCCTGTTGCCTGCTTGTGCCTCCGTGTGCCCCTGTCGCCTGTTTGTGCCTCAGTTTTCGTGCCCCTGTTGCCTGCTTGTGCGCCCCTGTTGCCTGCTTGTGCCTCCGTGTGCCCCTGTTGCCTGCTTGTGCCTCCGTGTGCCCCTGTCGCCTGCTTGTGCCTCAGTTTTCGTGCCCCTGTTGCCTGCTTGTGCGCCCCTGTTGCCTGCTTGTGCCTCCGTGTGCCCCTGTTGCCTGCTTGTGCCTCCGTGTGCCCTTGTTGCCTGCTTGTGCCCCTGTTGCCTGCTTGTGCCCCTGTTGCCTGCTTGTGCCTCCGTGTGCCCCTGTTGCCTGCTTGTGCCTCAGTGTGCCCCTGTTGCCTGCTTGTGCGTCCGTGTGCCCCTGTTGCCTGCTTGTGCCTCAGTGTGCCCCTGTTGCCTGCTTGTGCCATGTGGGTGTGTGTGGAGGGCTCTGTGTGGCTGTGTGTGTGGGGAGGTTTGTGTGGCTGTGTGTGTGGGGAGCTTTGTGTGGCTGTGTGTGTGGGGAGCTTTGTGTGGCTGTGTGTGTGGGGAGCTTTGTGCGGCTGTGTGTGTGGGGAGCTTTGTGCGGCTGTGTGTGTGGGGAGCTTTGTGTGGCTGTGTGTGTGGGGGGGGCTCTGTGTGTGTCATTTGCGAGAGATAAAGCTAGTGGCATTGTAAATGACAATGCCATTTATTTATGTTAAAAAATACATAAATAAAAATAATGTCAAGAGCAATGCCAATAGCTCTAACTTTAACAAAGGCGAAACCATTGCATTGTAAATGCTTGTTATATTATTGGCGCAACTGTTTGACTATGCACCTTGTACCGACACTACCTCACCTGTGACCTACCTCTTGTTTTTGACCTACCTATGTAACTACGCACCTTGTACCTAACTACCTCAACTATTACTTTGTATTACTCTATCACCCCAGTGTCCTTGTAAAGCGCTCTGATATCTGTAAAGATCTTGTTCGCGCTATATAAAACTTTCAAAATAAATAAATAAATAAATAAGATGTCGTCATTTCTTAGCATGTGAACTGCAGCATAACACGAAAAATCCTTTCTAGAATTATTACATTTGACTTTTTTAATTTCTTTTTTTGGGGGATTAAGCCAAATGTCATGGAAGTGGCAGAGAGCTTTATACCGTGTATACATGTTGGCTCCCATTACCTCTATGCCCTCCACAGGTATCTTGTTACAGTTAGAATATTCTCACTGTGCAGTGTTATACCCATCGGAACACGCCCTTCTGCTTGATATTTCAATGCACACATGGTGAGCAGTTCAGGCACGGTAACTCCGAGAGGCTTGTATTTGTAGATATACATATTCAACGTCTCAAGCATTGTTGTGCGAGTACCACTAGATGTCTAATAGGAAGTACATAAGCGGCCTTTAAAAAAGGGCAAGTGGGACAAGTTCCACAAGTCTGGCTGCAAGTGCATGCAAAAAGCCAGCACTACTGACTGCTGTGTTCATGAGTACATTTAATTCATGAAGGGTTGAGATGTATTGAAGCAGTTGCTCTCAAGTCACCTGTCACACCATGGTCCAAGATGGGAGTTCATATTTTTATTTAGGTTATTGTAAATCGATTTGACCTTGTGCCACACACTGGTATGGAGGATGTATGCAAAAATATTGCAACACCACTATCCAGGCCTTTCTAACAAGTTAGGCATATACCTGGTACAATCACAATACATGAATAGGGTTTTACCAGTGGTGCATTTGCACATCCTTCCAGTTACTGACCGAATATTGGGGCTGGTGCTCGTTGACATATTTTCCCTGTTGCAAACTAAGATTTAGAGCAGTTTGCCTACACGACTTGACCCGTGGTGCATTTGCACATCCTTCCAGTTACTGACCGAATATTGGGGCTGGTGCTCGTTGACATATTTTCCCTGTTGCAAACTAAGATTTAGAGCAGTTTGCCTACACGACTTGACCCAGGGTTTGCAATACCTAAATGGTGCAAACTGAGGAGCGTTTTTATGGAAATTGTGACACAGCAAGTCACCTTGCTGTGGTGCCTTGTGACTTGAGAAAAGTGTAGGAATGCACCATATTCATCCAATATGTCTCATTCCTATCCTCTTCCATTGCACTGGTGCAGTTTTGGCAGCCTAGCGCCAACGCAGGGACACGTGCATCATGTTGCAGTGGTGCTTGTGTTTTAGGGAGGATTGTTTTTGTGCAGGAAGTGGCAACTTCCCGCACAAAAAGAATCCTGAAGCTAAATGCAGCACATAGAGGAAAATACGAAGAGAAATAAAGCTTTCTTGTTACTCCTTCCCAAGGAAGCCAAAAGATTTTGGCATATTCCCAGGTTTGCAAGTCCTTGTAAATCTGGGAATGTGTCAAAATCCATGGGAGCTTACCCAGAACAGAGTAAGAGATTTGCACTGTGTTGCCTTACTCCAGATGTATGAAGCCACTAGAAGTGGCTTTGTGTGGCTTTCTAAATCTTTCGAGATTTACACCATTGCGTGGTGCAAGCATGACACAAACCACATAAATATGCCCCATGATGCTTAATTTGTCTGTCAGAACCTCAGTTTAGGCCGAAGCAGGAGTTTACATCCAAATTGACAATTGTAGATCACTTGAACTGAGAGCTTTTAAGTTCTAAATGATAAGTTACACTTGTCTGCCAGTGTCCCATGCGCTCATGGGGTTTGATTGGTCTGTATTATTATTTTTAGGTCTCACCGACGCAGCGTGCATGCGTTGCATAGGAGGACCTTTAGCCGTCGCTCTGCTCTTTTTGGAAGAACACACTTATGCTTGTGGTTTGATTGGTCTGTATTATTATTTTTAGGTCTCACCGACGCAGCGTGCATGCTTTGTATAGGAGGACCTTTAGCCGTCGCTCTGCTCTTTTTGGAAGAACACACTTATGCTTGTGGCGGCATCCACCTTGCAGGAGCGAGCAGGGGCACGCCACAAGCACGAGTGCAGTGCTTGAAAATTAGCAGATTGCGCACGCACCACTCCCGGGCTCACCTCCTGCTCCCCCTCTCTCTCACGCAGATAAGCAGAAGAAAAGCAATTCTAAATAGAGCGGTTTTTAAATGCTCATATCTGCCTCTGAAACCGACCTTGGTTTGCAGTGTATAGTTTATTAATGTTTCCACATCAGAAACATGTCAAAGGTTTCGCTGTTTCACCAAATCTTTTATTTCATTACTGACAGAAGAATCATAACTTGAACACACTTCAGTTTAAATCTGTTGGGACTCTGCTGTTCCATGAAATCTCCTAGATTCAGAGTTTTGTGACTGCATGCATTTAACGTCTTGTGACAGATGACATTGACATAGACTCCATGTGGTGTAAATTAAGTTAATTCAGGCTGCTGACTGGCGCACACGGGAGCTGAGAAATACAACCAGGTTTCAAGAGACAAGTCAGTACACAAGATGTCAGAGCGCACACACACCTGAACAAACTGGGCGTCTAGATAAAAGGAGCTTAAAAGGACTGAACACCGGAGCCACACTTGTTTCTTTTCTTTGTGAGCCACTCTCACTGCAGGCACAGCGTGTTTTCTTTTCATTAAAGGAGCATTGCGCTTTAATGTGCTTTACATTTTATTGTATCTAATATTCAGCCTCTTTCTGCTCTCCCGTGTGCCCCCTTCGGGATACTCTTCTCTGTCCGCATTCTGCTTGCACCCTCCTACCCAATAGTCGTCCATGTCCACCACCACCACCATGTCCACCACCACCACCATGTCCACCTCCACCACCACGTCCTCCACCACCACCACGTCCACATCCACCACCACCACCGGTAACGTGTCACTGGAGGGCAGGGGTAATAGGAGTGTACATACACATGGGACATTTAAGGATGCATTGGGTGCAAGAAGACTGGAATAGGGGCTAGAAGTATTGCACCAGACCCAAGATACATTTTGAAGAGGCACAATGTCACAGGGGCTCCTGTAAAAGCATCTCTACCTCACAGTGGCATACCTGCACGAGCCACTCACTCAAAATAAGCATTGGCATAGCCAATAGGTCTCGCCTTTGGGACCATATGTGTTTAGCCATGCAACACTTGATGTTGTTGCACCAAGGATACTGTGCTGGATAACTAAACACTTATAAGGTACCAAAGGCGAGACCTATTGGCTATGCCAATGCTTGTTTTATTTTGATTTTATAGAATTTTACTCTTGAATCAGTCTGCAATCCAGCATGTACAGGTTTTTATAATTTCTTACTACTTGAGTTCAGACTATACATAGGCTATGATAACATTCATACATCACTTCCCAATGCTTTAACGCATAATGTGTTGCATCAAAACTTTTTGTTATGCATTATGCAGATTCAGCACTTGTTTCCTTGGTCTAGGTGATGCATCCTATATCAAGTTGGAGTAGAGGAATGGTCTTTATCACCTCCTGCTAGCCTGTTTGCCCCAGCCTCTGTGCCTTTTATTTGGTCTTATTCTAGTGACCGCTTTAAGGTTTGTTAGATTAACAAGGGCATGATTAAGAGTATGGACCGCTGAACCCATGGTGGAGGTGCAGTGACGGTCGGTGACCACCGCACCAGTGATCCGACCGCCGTATTACAAGTATGGTGGTTGTACTGTTTTGGGACCATTGCAGCGGACAGGAATCTGTGATCCTTGGTGGTGGTGCAGCAATATGAGGCCGCAATATGCTTGGTCCAACCGCTGCAGCCCAGCCAAGCATATTGCAAGTTTCCTCATGGCAGTGTCCGCACCATGAAACTGCTGCCGGTGAGGAAACTAAAGGGGCCCTGCAGCCTCCCCTGTTGCGTCTGGCTATTAGGATTCATGCAGAGGGGGGCATGTGGTGCTCTCCGTCTGCATGCACACCGATTTCCTGCATAACATGAGCTTAAGTCTATGCGGTGCAAGAACTTGCTTTGGTGTTCCCATTGTGGTGCGTTGGGAACACCAAAGGACTGCCAGCCAGACTACTAGAATACTCGTAATCTGTCCATCAAGTTTGGCAGGGTGGGGGCATGTTGCCCTGCTCCGGCACGGCCAACTCCTAATCAGGCACGAAGTGTTTGCATTTACATTTGGTTTAACCAATGTACTGGTTTGACACTGTAGAAACAGTCATGTGAATTCAGATCCAAGGGCATCAATATTTTTTAGGTCTGGCTTGCTACTGCAGCAGAGTGTGACCTATTGCCAATTCTTCTAGGTATACAAGGTGAACTTTGGGTCTGCGCCACGCACTTCATTTATAGAATTGGTGGTTATAATCAGGCACAAAGTGTTTGCATTTACATTTGGTTTAACCAATGTACTGGTTTGACACGGTAGAAACAGTCATGTGAATTCAGATCCA
This sequence comes from Lissotriton vulgaris, assembly GCF_964263255.1. Classification (NCBI taxonomy): domain Eukaryota; kingdom Metazoa; phylum Chordata; class Amphibia; order Caudata; family Salamandridae; genus Lissotriton; species Lissotriton vulgaris. Next base: position 1,331,948,434 of record NC_141687.1, read on the forward strand.
AGGGCATCAATATTTTTTAGGTCTGGCTTGCTATTGCAGCAGAGTGTGAACCATTAACAATTCTTCAAGGTATACAAGGTGAACTTTGGGTCTGCGCCATGCATTTCATTTAAAGAATTGGTGGTTAAAGAGCATTATTCCTTTACTTGGAGTACCTATGAAGATGTAATGCTACCAGTTACTATTAGGGAATGAGTAAAGGTGTCTTAACCACCTATGCTACATTCTTCTGACTGTCTTTGAATGACTAGTAACTGAGGCTGCTCCGGGTGCGCTCCATAGATATTTAGTATTCGCTAGCTTCCTCCAGTAGGCTTGGTCACTTTATGTGCAAGCAGTGGCGGCCGGCGCTGAGCCGGGGCGGGGGGATGAAGGGAAGTGGCCGTTAATTTTTGTTTTTTAAATTACCTTCTCGCCTCATCTCTTCTCATAGTCCCTCACCCTGGCCGGAACATGAAGCCCACCCAGGCTCCCTATAACCAGTCCCCACGTTGTAATTAGTCGGAGCGCTGCGGTTTGTCGCTTAGACAGGCAAAGGGAGCCTGTGTATTTTCTCCATCCAGGCTGCAATACAGCCTGGTTGGAGAAAATGCAACGTGTGCTTAAATGTTTGGCCGGTCCGGGCAGGCCGGCCAAACATTCACACTTACTTGTAGTGTCCACTGCTCGCTCCCCCGCTCATAGAGTAGAGCAGGCCCGCACAACTTCAGCACTAACAAATAACTTAATAATAACGTTGAGTTCATATCCTTTTATTTTTCCTTTATTTCACCGCTAAAAAGCAGTAGGCGGCACTCCTCTGCCTTAGCAGAGGAGCCGCCACTGCATACGAGTTCTGCTTCTGTGTGATTATTTTTTTTCCAAACGCTTTTTCTATTTGTACCTAGGGTAAGTAGCAGCATGCAAATGAAAGAGTGGCTTTTAGCATTTCTGGGACCAAAAGTTGAAGTTATAACCTCAGACTAATCACACAGTTGCAGGCAATACTGTGCATAACACGACAGAGTAAAACCAGCACGACTGTCTGGGCACAAACTGAAAGGGAGGTTTTAGGGCTAAAGGTATTCAGTCCCATTTTACCATTTTACTTTCATGTTGGAGGAGATTGCAGATAATCAATACTTGCGTAACTCATTGAAACTTTTGTGTTTTGCCCAAATGTGAAATATTTAATTTGGGAATAGGTAGTACCCGTAGGTGTCTGTACTTGTCTTGTAGAAGGTATGTATTCCAGGTCGGCATATACAGCGGTTAGTTAACCACTCTGATCATTTTGTTTGCTGTTTTTTCATTTTGTTTATATTCTTGTTTGATCATTTTCTATTGTACTTGCGAAATTAACTAGTTTTAACACTTTAGGTTTGTAAAATGAGCATATTGTGCATGTTGGAAACAGAGTTACTTAATGGGGACTAAGTGTGCTTGTCAAATGCATGTATTTTACTCGTTGCACCATGTTTCGAAGCTGAATGATGGCCCTTGCTTCGTGTTCCAGTTCCATGAATTGATGGAATGGTGCATCACAATTTCAAGGTCTTACAATTCTATATAATTTGCAAGAGCAGATATGATGTGTATGTGTTTCATATATTTTTTCTTAATTTGAACTTTAAAGGGCCTATTACGATGTCGGGCGAACGGAAACTGGACCGACCAACCTCCGGTCAGGGATCCTGACTGCCTAATCATGATGTGATCGCACATGGTGCAGTCACATCCCCATATTTCCCTATGGGAGCATGTGTTGCTGCTGTAAACCGGCCGTAGTTTTTTTTGGAAAAAGGAGCGTGCACACTGGGTTATGTGTACTAATAATTCATGAGTAACTTAGACAAGCATGTTATAATAAATCATTCTCCACCCATGGAATTCTGATCAAGGTAATTTATTTTTTGTATATATTTGATATTTAGTCTTTGTTGTTTTGTTTGATTTTTATCCTTTTTTTCCCTTTTTTTCCTTATATATATATATATATACTCTTACTTATTTTGTTACAAAAAACATTTTTACATACAAAACATTAGGATGGTTTCACATTAAAACTATTTTTCTTAAAACAACATCATCACTATTTGAGACTTAATATAAGTGCAGAATTAATTCCTTCAACGCGGTTCGGCCGTTCGCCTTCCTCAGGAAATCTGCCTTGTTCTCTGTTATAATAACCGTAGCTTTTTTGTTGGAGCGTCGTGGCTTCTAATAGATTTATTTCTACACTTGTACCCGATTTATCAGGGGACCAGTTCTTTGTTTCTTGAATGATGGTTATCTTTAACTGTGCTTGGCTGTCTGTCCGTCTTCATCCCAAGAAGGCAAAACTGATACTTTTATATCAAAGCCAGTACAAATGATATAAATGTTTTTACCTGCAGATAGTAGAGTTGCTCCTCTACGCTTGTCGCCTCATTCAGGTTAGCCGGTCCTGAAGTCCGGTTAACCAAATTGTCTCTATTTTGATAGTCTGTACTCTAGATAGCCGTAGTTTGTGACCTGAAGCAGATCTTCAAAGTCTTTCACTCTTAATATTATGGCCGACTCCTAGGTTTAACTTCTTAATGACCCCTGCTGTGGCTTCTTTACGTTTTACCATACATCTGATGTATTTTCTGTTGAGCCCTTCGATATGCCTCTGGTTCAGGACCCGAACTAGAGGCCTATCGAAGGGCTCAACAGAAAATACATCCGATGTATGGTAAAACGTGAAGAAGCCACAGCAGGGGTCATTAAGAAGTTAAACCTAGGAGTCGGCCATAATATTAAGAGTGAAAGACTTTGAAGATCTGCTTCAGGTCACAAACTACGGCTATCTAGAGTACAGACTATCAAAATAGAGACAATTTGGTTAACCGGACTTCAGGACCGGCTAACCTGAATGAGGCGACAAGCGTAGAGGAGCAACTCTACTATCTGCAGGTAAAAACATTTATATCATTTGTACTGGCTTTGATATAAAAGTATCAGTTTTGCCTTCTTGGGATGAAGACGGACAGACAGCCAAGCACAGTTAAAGATAACCATCATTCAAGAAACAAAGAACTGGTCCCCTGATAAATCGGGTACAAGTGTAGAAATAAATCTATTAGAAGCCACGACGCTCCAACAAAAAAGCTACGGTTATTATAACAGAGAACAAGGCAGATTTCCTGAGGAAGGCGAACGGCCGAACCGCGTTGAAGGAATTAATTCTGCACTTATATTAAGTCTCAAATAGTGATGATGTTGTTTTAAGAAAAATAGTTTTAATGTGAAACCATCCTAATGTTTTGTATGTAAAAATGTTTTTTGTAACAAAATAAGTAAGAGTATATATAAGGAAAAAAAGGGGAAAAAAAGGATAAAAATCAAACAAAACAACAAAGACTAAATATCAAATATATACAAAAAATTACCTTGATCAGAATTCCATGGGTGGAGAATGATTTATTATAACATGCTTGTCTAAGTTACTCATGAATTATTAGTACACATAACCCGGTGTGCACGCTCCTTTTTCCAAAAAATACTTTACCTTGCTAGGGTTTATCCGATTAGGCAGGGGCCCCATTTTTCCCAGAAAGTAAACCGGCCGTAGTACATGCTCCAATAGGAAAATGTGAGGTTATGTTAATCCCTGCACACTGTGGCACACACCAAGTTGCAGGGATTAACAGGGTAGCACCATATGTGCTCCTTCGGCCCCAGCTGGAGGCCGCAAGGGAAAGTGAGCCTTGCTAGGGGCCCACGAACACGTTTTCAATCCTGCTGGAAACCGTGCATCGTAATCCGGACGGCGTAAACCGCCGTCAATTTGGATTACAGGCTGGCTTCGACTGGCTGACAGGCTCAGCCCGTCGGAAGCCAGCCAGAATGACCAGCCGGTTTCAACTCTGACCGGCTGTATCTTAATCAGCCAGTCCGAATTGGAACAGACTATGTGTCTGAAAGCATCCGACCTGAGTTTGGAGGTTTTTCGACACTCCGTAATCGGTCCCTTAAAATTTGAGGGGCTCTCAAAATGGAAATACTAGTGAAGTTCATATTCAATAGGCTACAGATATTGCATGTGCGTTTTAAAAATTATGGTGGATTAACTCTTTTTTTTTTTTTTCCTTTGACAATATACATTTGAGTAGGTGTGTAGGTATTCCTCAAAGTCCTGCAATCGCAAACTAGTTTGCTCTGGTCTTTCACGGTTTTCACTCATTCTTTGCCCTACCCGTTGGTTTCACCTCTATGCATCTACCTACGACTTTGGCATTCCTTTTAACTTATGTAAAGCTGTAATGTAGCAACTCAGCCCAAACCCGCATTGGAGCGTATGATGTGCTAAACATTGAAAAGAATGCTTTCATGATTAAAGTCAATAGAGGCCGTCTTATGTGGAATAAATGCTGACACTATGCTGCAAGCTCCCACTGCTGCCAGCCCCCAACAGCACTTTGTTCACCTCTCGCTTTGAATTAGGGTCGGAAAGCAACACGTTCAGCGTATTCTTGGCCATTGGATGGCCGTCTTGAGCTTGGACTAGCATTTCAGTAGGAGTTCAATACTGCCTGTCTATGGATTGAAAAAGTTCACTCCGTTAAGTTCATCAGTGAGTTTGCCATAGACTAACTTCAACAAAGGTATACACTTGTTCCAAGAAATCCTTCTTTAAAAGGATTGATCATCCCTGCACTACATTGATTTAGTGAGGTAGATCCAGCGTGCAGTGCAGTTTCTGACTTTACTGCAGGTTAACTATCATTTGTGGCAGGAATGTCAAAGGGATTGCTTTTAGGTAACTACAATGAGCACGAATATTTTGACGAATATACATAGGCAGTATGGTGCTTCGCAGTGGTAGCTACTGCTTTGAACTGTGCCGCAGTTGATTGAGTCCAGTTGGGTCTGAAGTGTTGCTTCACAATCATTGATGGCTAGTAAACAGACGGTTCTAGTAAAAGGTAACTTCAAACATTTTTTCTTGTCTTGTTTTGAACGTTGATAGGAATGTTTTTGAGGCCTTTAGACTAATTTCGAGGTGCAGAATGTTCAAGCTGTCTTAAGTGATCCATTTAGAGGTATACATAGAGCTACCAAATGGACCTTTCATGGGAGGAGCTGATGATGAAAGGATTAGACTTCAGCCTAGGCCTCCAGGTAAAGTGATGCCCCTCGGTACCATCATGCACATCATGTTTTGGTTATTAAGTTTATAAAATCCCCTTTCAAAACCGTCTTGCCATCAGCTTGATTGCATTTTATTTGCATTTGTATACCGTGACCATCCTTTCTGTGGTATCCTAGCTCACTGACTAACATGCCGCTCTTGCGAAAACCATAATTCAGTTATGTCCTATGCTTGTTTGTTTTTTAGGGAGATTAGTAGAGGGTAGGATCCATGTGTATTGCTGAGGTTTGTGTAGATTAGTGTAAAATAGGTTGTGGAAGATCCTGGGAGATCTTTGGGTTGTGTATTGGACGAGGCTGTCTAAAAACGAATGCTTTTTTTCTTGCTTTGGGTGATGAGATGGCTATTGCTCTGCTGAAATAAGGTTAACGGACTGCTGCTAAGACACAGGACAAGTATATTAGTTTGGTACAATGTCAAAAGCATTTTACAAATGTGATGTATGTCTCAATACAAATGCAAGACTATGCGCCATTTTAAGCAACCTGCTAATACTTCTATGTAAATAAAAAATATACCTGTTAGAGAACAAAGTGGGATCTTAAACCCTCTGAGCTAAGTAAATTTGAATTAGTGTCCCTACAACTCTTTGATGCCCAATAGCTATCTATTTATTACATGCAATGTTTGCAGTGTAGGAAACTCATACTTCATACATAAGCTACTGGCAATTTATTTTTTATGCTAAACCTACACCTGCTACACAGATTCAATATTCGTAGCTATGTTGGATAATTTCTGTTAAACCAGAGCAACCCGCTTAGGCTGGGACGGCTAATTTCTCTTCCTCTTTGAAACCTGGAGGAGCGGCCCACAGTCCTTGGCCTGTTAACCACTGGCTCTTCCTTTTACAAGGATTTGGGCTAGGTAGATTTTTCCGCTAACATGTCACCATCAGCACGAGATGTGTCAGACACTTGCAACTTAAGTTACACAGTGCATCAGTTGCTAAAACAGGACACTTGGAATATCGTTGATGAGCCATTGTAAGTTCATTTAAGTCTTGCAGCTACTTAAGACCGTATAGACTGAACTTATTTGCACACGATTGCTATTTTTGGAGGGGTCTTTAATTAATGTTGACACTTCAAGTTAGTGAATGTGTGCAACTGCAACCGATCCATTGTTTGGAATTACAAACTTCTTTAGGATTCAGTACATGGAGTGATAGATGTAGGTGTGTTAATTAGGCTCAGTTACTTTTTAAATATTTACATTTTTTATGTCCCCTTCCATAATTCACAATTATTATATTGTTTAGTTAGCATAATTTTACGCTTCCTCCAATTTAAAATTCATGTACAATCTTCACTTGCAGGAGGCTAGTTAGAGCACTGAATCTCTTGTAGGAGCTGGTGAAACTGGATGTGAACCTTTCTACTAGGTTACTTGCAGTGTGTGCGGAGCTTTCACCTCTCACTTTAAAATCTATATATAAAATGACGAAGAGCAGATATTTTGCATGAAGGGGGACATCACACGTACATTCTTCATGCAGTTAAATGCCTACAAGAATACACATAATCTTTGCCAAAATTAGTTTCGCTTACTCATAATGTTCAGGCAGCTTGAAGAGTTGTTTGTTTGAACAGTCACTTTTTTATTTTGCTAAATTGTGTAATCAATGTTTATCTTTTTAACATGGTCTCCTGAAAATGGTGTTGGTGAAGTGCTATGTAGATATTTCTGCATTACGTTAAAGGGAAGACCATTTTTGGCTATTATGTATTTCCCATCTGATCCAGAAAAAGACCAGAATAGCACGATGCCTAATGTTTAACTATGCTGAGTAAAGTGTCGAAACAAATGACACTTGTCCTTGGTGGCACTCCTGTGGAGACAATGTCTCATGAATAATCAATGTATATGCTATTCCAGAATAAGCAACAACAAAGGTTCTTTAAAGTTCAACGAGGTTTATTTGATTAATCTCAGATTTTACTCATCAAGACTTAATCCAATAGAAGTGTACTTTCATTAATCCGGATTCCAATTCATCCGATTGCAATGAATGTGTCCCTATGCATTTCGGGACTTGTGCCCTTCATCAGGGAGCTCTATTGTACAGGCATGTACAAGAAGTTAGAGGAAGAATAGGTATCTAATGATGTGAATTACATCATGTGCCATAAGTAGTACTTTTACTGTGTTGGTATACAGATGGTTATCAGAAGAAAAAGGAAAAGGTTGTTGGTGTGTGAACCCAGGTGAAAACGCGAGTATAAAAATGTATAGACACCGTGATCTGAACGAAAATAACACCGGTGACATGGTATATGTGTTTGGTATACTCGGACGAAGTAACCGAACTTGGGGAGGTACTTGTGATGAAGTTCAGTTCGTGCTCGAGTAAAACGTGTGAATTTATTGCCGCATGCGTTTACAATAACAAGAACTGACGTGAAGGAGCCCGTAGATAGTAAGTGCGTGCAAAGTCTTACCGGAAAGTCACAACGTAGCGGGGAGCTCGTAACCACAACCGGGCTCAGGGTGATTGCCGTAAATGCGGAAGTGAGTGATTAATAAGGGGCGTGTTAGTGACGAACTATCGTACGTTGGTGTAGTAAGCTTAGTATGGTCATGAGAATGATTAAACAGGTTCGTTCAGGAGAAATTTAAAATGAGAGCAAAAAACGTGACACTATGTGACAATAGACACATAGTGTCACGTTTTTTTCTCTCAATATATCTTTATTTCCCGCGTTATACTCTTTGTGTACGTTCACACACCCCAAGATGGCCGCCTCGGCGAGTCCGTCTTTTATTTTTGTTACCCTGACATTCCGTCACTTTTATCTATCTCCCTGATCATTTTATTTAACTACATCTTCACTTTTGGCATTTTAAATTTCTCCTGAACGAACCGGTTTAATCATTCTCATGACCATACTAAGCTTACTACACCAACGTACAATAGTTCATCATTGACGTTCACTAATACGTCTATAACACGCTCCCTTATTAACCACTTCCGCATTTACGGCAATCACCCTGAGCCCGGTTACGGTTACGAGCTCCCCGCTACGTTGTGACTTTCCGGTAAGACTTTGCACGCACTTACTATCTACGGGCTCCTTCACGTCAGTTCTTGTTATTGTAAACGCATGCGGCAATAAATTCACACGTTTTACTCGAGCACGAACTGAACTTCATCACAAGTACCTCCCCAAGTTCGGTTACTTCGTCCGAGTATACCAAACACATATACCATGTCACCAATGTTATTTTCGTTCAGATCACGGTGTCTATACATTTTTATACTCTCGTTTTCACCTGGGTTCACACACCAACAATCTTTTCCTTTTCCTTCTGATAACCATCTGTATACCAACACGGTAAAAGTACTACTTATGGCACATGATGTAATTCACATCATTAGATACCTATCCTTCCTCTAACTTCTTGTAATGCCTGTACAATAGAGCTCCCTTCCTGAATGTATATACTCTTGCTTTCAGATTGCGACAAAGGCCCCTGATGAAGGGCACGAGTCCCGAAATGCATAGGGACACATTCATTGCAATCGGATGAATTGGAATCCGGATTAATGAAAGTACACTTCTATTGGATTAAGTCTTGATGACTAAAATCTGAGATTAATCAAATAAACCTCGTTGAACTTTGAAGAACCTTTGTTGCTTATTCTGGAATAGCATATAAGTTGATTATTCATGAGACATTGTCTCCACAGGAGTGCCACCAAGGACAAGTGTCATTTGGTTCGACACTTCACTTTAGTTTGTTCAAATTTCAGTCCCCCAAGGCCAGGAGGTACTCATCCTGTGGAACCCAGAAGTGTAATACCTCGCACTGAATTTGATTGACATTATTTTAAGCCGATACCCGTACCAAGGTGTGCCCCACACCACTCTGTTTGCCTTCGTTTTAACTATGCTGAGTGACATCTGTCGCTTTTGTAACGTCAGTTTAGTCTCTGAAAGTAGATTTTGTGTTTGTGATATGCTAAAATGCTTGTAGATTTGGAATAATGCAATGCTTGTAAATTTCGAATAATGCAATGCATGTAAATTTGGTCTGTTACAGAATGTTCTATTGCATTTGCAGTGGTTACTGTGATGACCCAAAGATCAGTTTCTTAATGGTACTCCGTTTCCAGGCCCACACTTGCAGTTCTAAGTTCTTTATGTCTATGAGGCAGTGTTAATTTGCCATTTGACTCTTGCAGTGCAGCAGAGCCCATGCACAAAGACCTTGCCGCATGCCACCTTCTCTCTGTGCAGCTGGTAGAGCTGCTAGATGCCAGAGACTTCCAGCAGGGTTGGCTGCACGGCCTGGTACTCCAGGCCTAAACACAAACCCCTCCACCCAAACTGACTAGAGTCTACCTTCAGGTTACTGTTGAATCCACCAGGAGCTGGGTGTGATAAATGGTCACGTTGGCACAAGCATTCATCTTTGTTCTCAGGAGACGCAGCAGCAGTGGCGGCGGGGAAGTTTTCGGATGAGGGGGGCGGACGGGACACACACACGCTCACATACACAACACTCACAGCCAGGCGCACACACACACACATTCATTCACAACACTCTTTCCCAAACATTCATACATGCACGCACCAAACAATGTAAAAAGAAAATAAATCCCACTACCTTCAGCCAGCTCTGCTCTGCCTCGGAGGTTCCAGGAGGCTTGGGACTGCTGCCTTCCCTCATTGGCTGACCTATGGTCAGCCAATGAGGGAAGGCAGCAGTCTTATCGTCATCAGAGTGGGATGGGGTCAGGGAGACTACTGACCCCACCCCACTCTGTGATGAAGTGTCACTGATTGACACTCGACCCTGGGCGCTTCAGGGCTTAAAACTGAAGGGCCCAGGTGCGAGGCAATCAGTGACGCTATTCCTAGTCACCGAGGGGAGGGCCTCGGCAACCTTTGCTGAGCTGAGAAAGTCACGCCCAATGGAGCGGTGAGTTTCTCAGCCCAGCAAAGTTCAGTTCAAGCAGCCAGGAGCCAACGCTAAATGCGCAGGTGTGTCTCCTGGCTGCTTAAACTGAAAGTGAATAGTGACTTTTGTTCAGCCTGAAAGACACTGTTCCTATGGGGGGGGGGGAAGGGGGCGGGGCCCTTCCACCCAAATGGACCAGCCGCGTCTGCACAGCAGGATAGGTGGTCATGATTCGCTTGATCAGTGCTGTGTACTAGATTCAGAGGTGTAGCTTCAGTGGTGTGGCAGAGGATCCATTCTAGCACTCTTGCCAGCACAAGTCCATGACACACTGAGGGTTTATCCAATTTGATGTTTACTGAAATTGTTTGATGGGTTACACCTGGTTTAGAAAGTGTGTGGTTGAAAGAGTTCCTTCAGCTGAAAAATAAGCACACTTATTTTAATTTTGTTGCAAATGGATACTGCTGTATAGTACTCCCAGGTTTTTTCTGATTAGTTTGGACCTTTATGTCAGGTGAGTCTCTCTACCAGAGTCCCAGTTATTTCACGGTAAAACAAACTGCACATGTTTACTTCCAGGGTCCACCTTTTAAGATGAAGGCTGCTGTAATGCAGCTAGGGTATGGGGCACTGGGCTGATTCCACATGAACACGTGTGTGTGCGCGCGTGCACACGAGTGTGGCTGTGCACACAGATTTAAACTGCACATTTCGCTTGTCAAAATGCCCCTTTTGTCAGACCTAAACCTTAAATTAAGCAACCCATATATAGGCCTTATGGCCCGTTATGGCAAAGGGCAGATATCTAAGAGTAGGACATGGAGGAATAGGTGTTAAACATGTTCCTACAGTGAAATAGCCCCCCCCCCCCCAATATTTTCGCTGTAGCAAGGCTAGCTACTCGGAGCTTAATTTGTAAAAAAATAAAATAAGTGCCAGGGTCCTTGTTTGGAGGCCACTGCACTTGCCCTAGTCGGCACCACCAGTGACCTTACCAACACAACTACTAACTCACACGCCTATAAGCATGACAATTTCGGCTATTTCAGGCCCCCAAAGCTATAAGAATGGCTTGGGCAGCAGGTATGAGTAATTTCTCATTTATATTCAATAAATGAACAACTGTTGCTGTGTTCATCTCTAAATTAGACAAACAGTGCTACCGTGTGGCAGTGTCATCACTGCCGGTATTGACAATTGGGTGCCCATGCCCAGTACTGGAAACCACTGGCTAAAATTAAGAACTGTCCAGCTACTGCCCTAAGAAATCACCATGCTAGATTGTTACACTTATTAAATGTTAAATTCAAATTGGTAACAGCTAGAAAAATACTGCTTTCACTGTTTTTTAACTTTTTTTTATTGTAATTTAAAGTCCTCCTCAATGGTGAGGTTGGATGTTAAATTATTATTTTAGAAATGCCACCTTTCCAAAGTTGGCTTTTTCTGCTAAACATTTCTGTGAATTTACATCTACCTGGACGGATGAGGGCTCTCACACTGGAAAATGCATATTGGAGCTTGACGGTGCACAAAGGGGCGGGAGTGTGTCTTCGAACAGAATGGCTGGGGAGGAGTTGGGACCTGCCCTGAATACACTTCAAAGGGGCTTTTATCGGCACATACAAAGCCATCCGACGCAAGCCTTTTGGCCAGAACTGCAATCCGGAAAGTGGGCAGATTAGACAAATGGGAACCCCCACCCACAAGCTGAACTGGGCATGAAAGTGGCACCCCTGAATATGAGGTAGAGCTAGGCCATAGACTGATAGCGGCATCACCATGTACCCCAGGAAGGAAAAGCCCCTGATGTCCTATTGGACTTAGGACTCAGTCTACAGCTGTTACCAGGACTCAGTCTACAGCTGTTACCAGGACTGAAGGGTCTGTAGGAATGTTGGCTCTTACCCTCCCTGAGGACCAGTTGGGTGAGAACGTGAACACCACTGCCCCAAGAATGCCCTGGAAGATGACTAGGAAGGTCATTGGGTCTGTGGAGGGCACAGCAGAGGAAAAAGATGGTGCAGGGAGCCAGTGACACAAGCTCCCTGCAGTGTCAACCCCTTATAGACTAAGTCTGCTGCAAATGCTCTCGATGGCTAGAGCTCATAACCAGGAAAACCAGTCCAAGACCATTGGAATCAGCCCACCTGGACCGGAGGTTATCATAGCTAAAACTTTGTGACCTTTCACAGTGCCAAGACAATGGAGTTCGTGGGGTTCTGCAGCATTTTGGAGAAAATACCTTTGGGTTGGGCCATGGCCCGGTCATTCTTCAGGAGCTTGCATGGGCCCCGTTTCCCAGACTTCCTTTGGGCTCTGAGACCCCATCCATCGACCAGAATCCCTTCCATGGGTCCCAGGACGTGGCGTGGTCCCAACCACACAGGGATTGTCCCGCTGGGAGCAGTTAACAAGCTGTGTTGGCTGTCCACAGGGGTTGCAGGGCTCCCCCTATGATCCCAAATGTGGAAACTGTCTTGGTGTCCCGAGTGGGACTGGACACCCGTGACAAGGCTGCGTGGATGGAAAGAATGCGCCTGAAGCCGCTACTAAAATATCCACTGCTCCTAAGCTAGAAGCCCCCATAATGCTTCGTGGGTAGGCCCATCTGCATACTTGCCTTGTATGATGCCCAAGAAAAGCCGAGGCACTACCACCATGCTTGGTTCTTGCAGAAACGCAGCAGCCCCCCTTTGATTAACTTTTTCAAACTGACCCTTTATTTCTTGGATCATAAATTATGCCACCTGCTTTTCCTTCATTATAATGAAGCATGCTTAAGGATGGAACCTTTGTTATAGAGCCTGTAAGTACAGGGCCCATTAGGGGTTAGTTTTGACTGCATTTTATGTATCCTAAAAGTTTATAAGTAATACTTACACCCATGTTATATTAATTTTAAATGCATTATTGACAATATATTTTTGACAGTGATTTTGTTTTTTTTACAAGCTTTTCAGTACTTTATTGACTGCAATGATTACATTTAAATATGTGTATTCATTCCAATGCCCAAGTGGTTCTTTTTAACATGTGCATCATTGACCTTTTACGTGGTAAACCTTCAACAAAGCCAAAAGGTTTGGATTGTGTATTAACGTGGTGACCTTTAAATAAAGTAGGCCCGTTGGCTTTGTCAAGGAGTACATTAATAAATAAAGCAAGCCCATTATAGCTTTGTCAAAGTGATACCCCCTCTGTATTGTGGTGATCTATCCGAGATAAGTGGAGGAGTACTGTGATTTTGAGAGTCATGAGCAAGCGATCCATTAACAGTCAAATGTGATTTCAAAAGGTAATCTAAGATATTTTTAATTTACTTGATGTATTTATTTTTAAATTAATGCGCACTGCTTAGTAGTGTGTTTAATAATAAATGCACTTTTCCTTTTCCGAAGAAAAAGCACCGGCCGGACAATCCTTTATTGTTTACCAGCGAATGGTGATTACTAGCCCACACCGCCTCCCCGAGTAGTCCTTAGACTGCTACGCCACCTTAAAAGTCAAGTGCTACAATGGGGTGCTTTGTCCCCATTAAGGGGAAATTGTTGACCTATCTCTTTTGCCAGGCCAAACTTCGTGGCCAACTAATAACCCAATTTCTTACAGATCTAATTAAATAGAACTTTGTAAGATTGTTTGTGTTTTTTCCCTCTTCTCTGTAGAGACTATGTTGCTTGCACCTTCCATGCCTGCCAAGTATCACGCTTCAAGTGTGACACTAACACATTTCTGTGTGGTGCTCCGCATCACCGCACTGAAATACGTCGTCACGCATTTAAATGCCACTGTCTCACTTTGCTGTACCAGTGTTGAAACTGGTTACCAGGCTGCTAGCACACGCACCGGCTCTGCTGCTGAGCTCCCTGCAGGGACTTGCCAGCAGGCTTAGTAAACAGTTAATAATTTTGAACACGGTCAGTCTGCTGCTTGCTACAATGTTACGTTTTGCCCTGCTGCCTCTGGCCTTAGAAATTCCCGCCTGCGCCGCGGCTGTCTAGAAGTGAGGTCGGATTCAGGAAGCGGCGGGCGGGGGGGCTCGAGTGGAGTGCTGTGCTGACTGCTGCCCCAGCGACGCGGCGTAATAAATGCGCTGCTGCCTGCGCATATTTATTCCCAGGGCTTTGGACCGGACAGGACGGCAGATTCAACTCTCACACCATCATGGCAGTGCATGAGTCAAGAGGCCTCAGGAGTTGCGGGAAACTGCAGTCAGTGCTGTGCTCACCGCCGCTGCACCAAACTTGACGCTCAGAGTGCCGGAGGACTCTGTGGGCTCAATAACTGACTCGACGCGGGCCGCGCCGGCCCGACCGCATCGTCGCGACTACCAGCCTTACAGTCAGACTACAGAACAGAGAAGTAAGTACTTTGGTCAGGCAGCTGCCAGGCTTAACCTGAACATAATACAAACTAAGAGGGTTATGTATTAAGCTCAGGTACCCGCAATTTGGAAAACTATTATTCATCATGGTTTTATAAAATGTAAATTATGATCGAATCCCTTAAGTATCGACAGAGCATTGTGTATTTACCTGTGTTACAGTGCTGTTTACTTAAAACCTTTTTGTCTCCAAATTCACCGCAATGTGATGCCTCCTTTACTTTTGTGCCCACGCTAAAAATCTATGCCCTGGAGACCGCACAAGTTTGAATGCCACACAAAGGATATTGGTCCGTAGCCACCTTCTTTGCATAAATTATTTTACATAGTGTTCATTTCAGTTCCACCTTATCCTTTACCCCTAAATGTTGCGTTGCTGGTTGGTGATTTTACTCACTCCAAGAGCTCATCTTGCTGCTTGCCTGTGGACGTTGCTACCTTTGTTTCATCTAGAAAAGTGCATCAAGGCACGTGGCATGGTGTACAAACATACTCAACTTTCTGATATTGGTTGTGCGATGTATGCTCATCTTTATGTTACAGATTTGCATCAGTGACACACTTTTTGAGGGTTGACTATGAGTCTGGCTTGTATGTCCCGTGCTGCTTGATTAAAATATCTATTTTTTAATTTTCCTTGAACATGTGATAGGAACGATTTATACAACAAAAAAAATTTAAAAATAGGAGTTACCGAAAGCCACAGTGACTCCATCCTTGTGCTTCATAAACATAAAGTCTCAGAGGCACCTGTGCTGTAACAGGCAGTTGCAGCCGATGCCTGCAGGTGTTAGTACTCTAAGGTGACCTGCAGGATGTTTTTAATTTCAAATATCTAGATGGCCTTGGCCCCCAGTTACTTATTCCATATTTCTGCTGGAGTTCTTACAGTGCACCAGGCAGAATGCTTGGGCACACTGCAAATCACTTCAGTTTCATCCTAGACTATTGCTGAATGTATGAACTACTTATGACAACACTTCAGCTGTTGTAGAAATGATAGCAGTCACACATATTGAGTAACAACAGACATAGGTCCATTTCAGCAGTTTTAAGATCTACTTAAAGTTTTTCATTGCTCATGTGTGTGCGATTTCTGATATTTGTATGCTTTTCTCATCTTTATTGCTTGATTTTGCTCGCGAGAAAGTGTCACTCATAGTGATTGAAATGTCACTCATAATTTCACTGAAATTATGAACATGTCACACATAAGCAATCTGAAACTTTGGCAGCTATGACCTTCACATCACTATCCCTTCCTTCCCATCCACAGACAGATTGTTGGCAGTAGAGCAATGGCTTGCATTTTGTAAAATGTGTATGTGATAGGAGTATTTTTTTCGTAGTTGCTCAGTAGCGCAGCCATGAGGAGTAGGACTAGCGTGAGCATTGACTTGTTGTACCTTTCTAACTAATTTTCTAAAAATGTTTAGTGTGTGCTTTGAAGCAGTTTCATGTAACTTGCCTCATTAGAAATCAACTGCACACCTGTTTGACATGGATTCAAATCCCGCTCCACTAAATGTATCCATATCGTTTTTTTACATTTTGGTTGTTTTCCAGAACCCCCCCCCCCCCCCACCCCCCCCCCCCACCCCCCCATTTATTTAACTCTAGGTAGGCTCCCCAATTTCATTGTGTGGTACTCTAATGCTTCAAAATACAACGTCGGAATACAGACCTGGTTTTACCTGTGACTTGTTGATAGGTTGGGAGGCGTTATTCAGATCTTCTCATAGAGTGATGGAATGGGGACCCGTATGTTAGAAACTTGTTTTTTTCCCTTAAGGCAGAGCCCTCAATTGAACATCCCGTTTTTCTGGGTTTCTCTTAATGCCTTATTTTGTCTCCCCTCCCCCGTCAGTTTCCCCCAAGGGCCAGCACTGATTGCCTTCTGTTTAGGAAATACTCCAAGTTCTGATATTTCCAGTTTGCCATCTCCGTCACTTTACCACGTCTGAAAATCATGTCCGCATGGAATGTCCCTTATCACTGGCACTCCTCGTGAAGTTTATTACTTATAAACGGTCTTCATAAACCACGAAAACCTGTGCTTCTTGGACCATGCGACCAGTTTTGTTTTTAACATACTTGCTTTGTGTTTGGTAAAGACATTTCCTACTAAGCATGTGACTGTAATGGTGGGGTTATGAGGTGTGTTGGGTCCAGTAGAATGTTGCAACTGGCTGCTTATCTTCACTGTTTAGCCAGTTACCAAAATATATTAGTGCATTTATTTTTTATTTTTTACTATGAACAACTTTTGTTGGTTATGTGGTGCTCTAAAGTTGGTGGTGTAGCACTCCGTAACAGACTATTCACAATTTGTTGCGCCTTTAGTATATTCACTCGAGTTCAGACGAGGCTTGAAGTACTTCTGGGCGCATAGCTAGTACAATTGTTCTTGGTTGGTAGTGTGTGGGTTTGATGTAGCAACAAACCGTGTGATAAACTTCTAGAACTGAGGGCGCGTGTGCTTTTCTTTGTTAGCTTTTTATTGAAGCACATTGGTGATATTATTATATATATATATATATATATATATATATATATATATATATATATATATATATATATATATATATATATATATACATACACACACACGTAAGAGTGCAAAGTAGGCTTGAAGGTCCATGTGTGAAGTAATTACTTAGCTCAAACTTGCACTCGTTTGAGTGGATATTGTGTTTGTTTGTATGTTAATGTAATTTGATAAATTAGTAATTGCTATTATTTAGATCTGACCAGAGGTCCACATTGTTTTCATTTAGTTGGACCTTTTTGAAGTAACATTTTGGCAGATGTCTTATCCTATCTATGCAATTTGTTGGCGTACCAATAGTGACCATATTTAGTTTAAGTACAATTTTTGGAGCAACATATTACACGGAGCGTCCTTATTTGGCAAATGATTGGGTTACCCTTTTTCTGTAGACCCTGTCATTCAAAACATACCTCCTAGAATAACTGCCTGCAGTAAAAGGAAAGACCGTGGACTTCAATTAGGTTTTATAAACAGGAATTGCTCTTACATGCTGATGGAGAAACTATGGAGGCAAAATAGTTACCACATCTCAGGGACCTAAAATGTGATGTGGGTGCTGATATTTTGAAGTAATTTGAAAGTCCTCCGAGCAGTACTGCAATCTATACAAAAGCAAGACCTTTCTGTGGTTTTGCACAGGCAGTCTGGCGAAGTTCTGTACTTGCTGATAACCTCTGGTTTCGTGCTTTGCCGGACTTTATCATTTACAGCTCAAATGGACTTAGTCATAGACTTCTTTAACAGCTTATTTGGAAAATAAGACTTCAGTTTGACCCATTTCCATGCTTAACCATTGGAAAAGTGTTCCAAGTCCCCGGGAGGAGGCCTTGCATTTTAAGGGGCTGGACATACCTTTGCAATTTATCTACTTCGAGTGCACAAAATGTGCTCATAAAGGAGCAGGACAGTCATGCCAGTTGGTGTTTGGTTTACTGAATTTGAAATTTAAAAGCTGCTGTATAATTCATTAACCCACCTCCGTTAGACCTGTCACCCTTAGGGGGGTTTCCCCCAAAGATTTTGCCTTCGCCCCTACAAATTTGTTCTCCCCTATTTTTGATGGTCTTGGACTATGCACGCTTTACCACCTATAACCAGTTCTGAAGTCTGTGCTGTCCTTAAAACACTGGAATTGGCTTATCCCCAATTGGCATCTTTAATTTACGTGTAAACCCCTAGTTGAATGGTCCCACATGTACCCAGGGCCTGTACATTAAATGCAACTAGTGGGCCTGCAGCCGTGATTGTGCAAACCACTTAAGTAGCACTCCTAAATATGTCTTGGGCCTACCATTGCAGCCTGTGTACACTTTTAAATTGCTATTTCGACCTGGCAAAATGAATGCCCAAACTTCTCTTTGTAATTCACACGCCACCCCTAGGGTAGTTCTTGGCCAGCCCTGAGGGCTGGGTGCATTGTATTTAAAAAGTCAAGAATGTAATTTTAAGTTTTTTTTTTTTATATGTCCTGGTAAAGAAAAACTCCTAAATTAGCTTTTCAGTTTTACAATGCCTACCTCTTCCATAGTTTAGATAACATTGGGGTTACTGTATTACATTTATAAGCTGTAACATGATATTGGGAGCAGGTAAGCAAGTCTGTTTTGATGTCTAAAGAATTGTAATTAAAAACCCTCTTTAATGGTGAAGTCGGATTGTTAATCACAATTCTGAAAATGCCTCTTTTAGAATGATGGCATTTTTTTGTACCATCTATTTGGTGTCTGCTACCAATATTCTGGGCCACATGACTAGGTGTAGTTGGTCTTTGTATATGTCTCCCAGACAAAGGGAAGCTAAGTGTTGGCAGGGAGGGCCACTGTGATGTGAAAGTGTGAGGTGACCATTCCTCCCCTTCATTGATTTTAAAATCCCTTTCTGAGCCCTCTCACAAAGGGGTTTGACACTAAACTATTGTAACCCCAGACAATCTGGGCCAGGGTGGAGAGGCAGGAAATTCCATGCATCTCTGAGGTGATAAATGCTTCCAGAGTATTGTGCCCTTCAAAGTGGTCACCAGGTAGAATTATTGGACATCAGACACAATCTCTTCAGTGCACTCCTGGACCTGTGGACTCATCCAGGAAAGGAGGTCTTCTGTACTGCTGACAGGACTGTCACTCCACTGGCTGCTGTTTTGAAGGACTGCAACCCTACTGTACTGCCCTCTTGTCTGGATGAGAAGACCTGGACCTACATCTCTGAACACTGGACCCCAGAGTGATTGTAAGGGCTAGTTGGCTGGCCTCTTTATCAGAAGCTTCAGGGACATAACATGCTCCCAACAACCTTGGAACTAGCGCCTGGACTCTGCAATCTGTGAGTCTTAACCTGCCAAGTGGTGCCACCCTAGGCCTGGACCCTTGGAAGTGGGGTCTGAAGGTGCTCTGCCAGCTCATCTGTGAGCTCAGCAGAACCAATGCATTACCTCTGCTTCATGCACTTCCCCAGTGCAGGGACTTCTCATTACCGCTGCACCCTCATTGTAACCGCCACTAAATGATGCA
Organism: Lissotriton vulgaris; assembly: GCF_964263255.1. Taxonomy (NCBI): domain Eukaryota; kingdom Metazoa; phylum Chordata; class Amphibia; order Caudata; family Salamandridae; genus Lissotriton; species Lissotriton vulgaris. Next base: position 1,331,967,942 of record NC_141687.1, read on the forward strand.
GGTCGTCACATTGCATGCCTCTGGCCAACAGCAGCTTCATTGAAACAGGGTTCCGCATTGCAAGCCCACAGGTTTCTCAGAACATACCCATGCACAATGCATTCTCAACGCAGACACTCATAGCAATGCTTCTCATTGACTGCCTCGGCGGTGATGCAGGACCTCACTTCTTAGCTCCTCAGAAACAATACCGCACTGCTGACACTCAGCAAATTGCTTCAATTATGTAGTATATCTGTGCTTTAGTTAATGAGACACTTTATTGTCATCTACATGAAATCTGGTTTGACCCACTCCCCTTAATGGAAACTTTTTTCCCCAGACCCCTACCCATAAATGGAGCTTGCATCCCATCATTGAGTTACAGCAACCATTCTCCCAGTAAGGAAACTTCCCTCTGCACCCTTGAGGCCTGCCTGCACTCATTCATATGTACCTTACTACACAAAGATGAAGCCATTCAGTCAGCTGTCCACTAACAACTGACATCCATTTACACTTTCTTCATCTGTCTCTCACCTTTGTCTAATGTAGTGCTGCTCAGTCAACAACTACAACCAGAAATTCCACACCAGCCACTCAGCCCTCTGCATTGTGACTGTTGACGTGCAAATATCCACTTAATCAGTCACTGACATCTTTACCTATATAACCTAAACTATATACTTACCAACACTGTGCACTGCCCTCAAACCTCATTTTAAGTTGTTACTTCAAAGTGCTCATAATTCAGTCCAACTATACACCTGAAATGGAAGACACGCTTTTTGTCTACTACAGAATGTGCAAAGGACTTGCAGTCCGATTCACTGCAATTCACTCAACTTCAATTATCCTCTCATTGCCGAAAAGTTTCACTGTATTCAAGTTCGAGTTGTCTTTCAAGGTAGGCAACCGTATGGTTTTTGGCGATGCACAATCTGTCTTGAGATGTAAGACAACCATGTAATTATCCTAAGTTTCTCTTATTGCAATGTACACAATGGGAGTAGATATTGCACAACATAGCTGCTATGTTCTCCTGCATTCTCCAAGAGGCATGTGGGAGGTATTGGGACGCAAGTGCAGCGTTAAAGCACGCCCCTACCTTCACCCAATAGGTTTGTGAAGGTAGAGTTGGGAGGGGGTATTTTTTCTTCTTTTTTTCTTCATTATAGCAACTCTCCTCCTTTTGTCAGCAAGAGTTATTAATCAGTGCACCATCAGTATGGCCATTAAAACTCATGCAGTCCCCTGAAACTGACTGTGTCTCACTGCAACCAAATCAACCCTATACATCATCATATGTTTATCCATAACCCCACTACTTTTAGTATGACCATGGTTAATAAAACTACGTCTGCTTAATTTCCTGCTCTCCAGCAAGACAGCTAGTTTCTTGAATCCTAGCCACCAGTGTAAATTGGATGGATTCATATAAAAATGTAATTACACTCACAGGTGAGCTTGTAATGGGTGATATGCAAACTACTTAATGTTCAGTGTGTACTGTGGATATGTGCCAGTTGTAGGCTACACAGTCTGCAATAAAATTCCTGAACACATCTGGATTTGGGATGCTTTATTCAACCTAAACCTTACAAATCCTAATATTTTTTATCTTCACATATTTTCCCATTCATGATCCTTTGCTCCTCAGTTACAGATGCCTGTAAAAAGTCACCCTGAGAATTCCCTCAAATTAATGTAGTTCTACTAATCCTGACATCTGTTCTGTGAAACCGGGCTTTCCTAGTTAAGGGTAAGACATGTGCATCTAATTATATGTCAAATAATGTCACCACCACCTCCCCTTTATAACTCTGCAATTAATTGAAATCTGGTTTCAGATCCTTGCAGTGCACTGAAACTACTGAATGTATCCCTTGGAAAGTGATAAGGATCTAACTAGTCCTACATGACCACTAATCTGTGAAGCACAATAAAGCATGCACAACATGCAAGCCCAGCAGTAAAAGCAGGCACCTATTCCAGTGACAAGTTGATCAGGCTGAGACTGGTCAACATTGTCCACTAACACATCACCAATACCTAATTTGTCCCAGTTTCTCAAAGTAAGGAACATTTAAATTGTAAGTACCCGATTTCCTGCAGCGGTCAACATTGCTCCCCTTAAACCATTGCGACATATTGAATTAAGGTGCAAACAGATGTAATAGACCATATTTCAAATCTAAAATTATATTACTTATAATTCCTACTTTGGCCCACTATAGGTTCAAGCATACTACCAAACTATTAAAATGTAAGAGGTTGATGGGAACGCCATGACCTTCAAACTATTTAATTGCCATCTTCCAGTTGCCTTCAAGCCATACCGAAGTCTTTCATTCTTAGCACATGAAATTAAAACTGATTTTCTTTTACTACCAATCAGAGTTCGTATCATCTTTTTCCACAGTGGTTGTGGCAAATGCTAATTTGTTTTGCTGAAAACAATTTAAATGTAATCACTAATTTTTATTCCACCTGCTTAAGTGGTTTGTAATTTTAATTAACTACCCACCAAGCCTCTCATTACAATCTTTTTAATGAAGTTCCCTCTTGGTGATGCTAAAACAATATACCAAATTTGAAACCTTAGTTGTGCCAGTGTGTGTCCTGCTTCTATAAAATGCCCGGTTACTCACCGGTAATATACATTACTCCGAGTCCTGGTCTCCCCGTCCCATTCCTGACAAGTGAGCAGCTAGTCTGCTCTACAGAAACCCCTACCTAGCTGAGCTGTTTGCACTTCCCCCTAGGATGACGTCACCATCACGTGACTATAAAAGGGGGAAGTGCATCAAGAAACATCCTGAGAATACCAAAGAAACCAGAAAGAAAAACAGACAATCACCCAAAGAAAACCCAAACCGGGGAGGGAGAGAAGGGCTCAGGAATGGGACGGGGAGACCAGGACTCGGAGTAATGTATATTACCGGTGAGTAACCGGGCATTACCTCCTCGTCCTGTCTCCCCGTCTCATTCCTGACAAGTGAGCCCATACCCAAGCACACGGTGATTGTAAGAAAAAAGCAGACCAAACAGTTTGAGAAAAAACAGGTCCAGTTTTAATCAAAAGAAAACCGTACAGATCACAAATCATGCACCGCAGAAAGAACACTAGCCCCAAAAGCAGCAGAGGCCGCCATCCCCAACTGAAGACTGTAATGTGCAACAAAAGTATAGGGAGAAGCCCACGTGGCAGCATTGCAAATGTCTCAACGAGGCCCCCTTGAACATGGCCCAGGAGGACGACACGCTCCGAGTCGACCTACCCTGAACAGAAGAAGGCAGAGGACAGTGGGCAGAATCGTAAGCAGAAACCACAGCGCCCCTGACCCAACGAGACCAGGTGGACAAAGAAGGCTGAAGCCCCAGCCCCGAGAGGCCATAGGTGACAAACAGGGAATCCACTTAACGGAAACCAGCCGTACGCTCCAAGTAGATGCGGAGAGCCCTCAGCACATCCAACGAATGGAGAAGCACCTCCTCAGGAGAGGCAGGAGCCGGAAAACACAGGGAGAACAATATCCTCCTGACAGTGAAAGGAAGACACCACCTTAGGAAGAAAGAACTGACTCGGACAGAGAATGACCTTATCGCAAAAGCGCAAGATGGGGGGGGGGGGGGGGGGGGGGGAGCCATCAGCGCCCCAATCTCACCAACCCTCCGCCCAGAAGTAATGGCCACCAGGAAAATAACCTTAGCAGAAAGGAATTTCAGGGCCACAGAGTCCAAAGGCTCGAAAGGAGGACCCGTCAAAGCCCGGAGAACCAAGGGAAGATCCCAAGAAGGCACAGGAGAACGAGAGACAGGACGCTGAAAAAGGAAACTCCGCAGAAACGGAGGGGGAAACGGAGGAAACCGAAGAACCCCGGAAAGCAAGAATGGCAGCCCACTGGGCCCGTAGGGAAGAAACCATAAGCCCCAAGACGAAACCATCCTGCAAGAAGTCCAAAACCTTCACGGCCTCACAGGAGGCAGAAGAGAGACCCCTCACAAGACACCAGGAGGAGAAATTCTTCCAGTGACGGTCTTACGACTTCAAGGTGGAAGGACGCTGAGAAAGCTGGAGACAACGGGCAACCTCAACCGAGCAACCCAGACCCAGCAAACTCAACCTCTCAAGTGCCAAACCCCCCAGCCGGAGGCGATGCAGGGAGGCAACCCCGAGAAGAGGAGCCCGCAGCGGGGAGGGAGACAGGGGAACCTCCAATGAGGGCAATCAGAAAAGGTCAGCAGAAGGGGGAACCAAGACTGTAGAGACCATTCCGGAACCACCAGGAGAACCTCCGCCCGATCCCAACAAATCTTCAGGAGGACCCTCGGAATTAAGGCAAACGGAGGGAAGACAAACAGCAGACCCCTCGACCAAGGAACCGAGAAAGCATTGGTAGCCCACGCCAACGGAAAAGGAACTATGCTGCAAAACCGAGGAAGAAGGGCGGACTCCTCCGAGGCAAACAGATCCAGCCAAGGAAGGCGGAACCGGAGGACATTCAGATCGAACAGATCCGGGGACAGACAGAGGGACACCGAGGAGGGGAACACCCTGCTCAAAGAATCCGCAGGCCCATTCTCCTTCCCCGGAAGATAGACCGCTGTCAGAGACGAGAGACACGACTCGGCCCAAAGGCTGATCTCCCGGGACAGGAGAAACCGAGCACGACACATGCCCCCCCTGGTGATTCACATAAGAACGAACCACTTGATTGTCCGTCTGCACAGAGACCGCCCGACCCCGAAGGAGAGAAACGAACCAAAGAAGAGCCAACCAAACCGCCCTCAACTCCTTCCAGTTCGAGGACTGGAGGGACTCTGGACCACCGACCCTGAGCCTTGGAGGCACCCAGAACGGCACCCCACCCCAAAGCACTGGCATCCGTGGACAACACGACCACAGACTGAGGAGGAAGGAGATCGAACCCCCGGGAAAGGGAGAGAGGGGACAACCACCACTGGAGATCCGCCCGAATCCCAGGAGTGACAGGGATCAGAGTCTCGTAGTCCAAGGAGGCAGGATCCCAGTGCGACAGGACATGATGCAACAGGGGGTACAGATGGAGCCTGGACCAAGGAAGGAGATGCAGAGTGGAAGCCATCTCCCCTTGACTCCGCAACCAGAGACGGGCAGACACCCGGGATTGGGACAGAAGCCAGGAAAGATGACGAAATAAAGTCAACTGGCGCTCCTGCGAGAGAAAAACCATGTCCATGCGGAAGAGAGCCCCCAGGAACTTCAGGGACTGGGAGGGCACCAGGGAGGATTTCCTGTGGTTGATAAGGAACCCAAAGGAACCCAGCAGAAGACACACCTGGTCCACATCTGACAGAGCCTGTGAAAAAGGAGACCATCAACCAGTCATCCAGATATGGAAACACCAGTAGTCCCCTGGAATGAAGGATACCCACCAGAGGGGCCAAGAGCTTGGTGAACACTCTGGGTGCCAATGAAAGGCCGAAAGGGAGCACCCGGAACTGATAGTGCAGGGCCCCCACAGCAAATCGGAGAAAACGCTGGTCTTCCGGGTGGACAGGAACGTGCAAATACGCATCCATCAGATCCAGGGACGCCAGGAAGCTCCCTGGCAGGACCAGAGGCAGGATGGACTGGAGCGTCACCATCTTGAACGGACGGTGGACGACGAAGAGATTGACCCGCTTCAGATCCAAAACAGGACGAAGATCCGAAGTGTCTTTCTTTGAGACAAGAAAGAGGATTGAATAGCAACCCCTGCCACTCTCCAGAGGAGGAACCTCCACAATAGCCTTCTTCTCCAACAGGAGCCGCACACCCGTCAACAAAGCATCTCTGCGCAGAGGAAGACTGGGCAGGGGAGTCTGAACAAAACCCGGAGGAGGAGAGGAAAGCTCGATCCGGCAACCTTCCGAAATAGTCTGAACCGCCCAGGCATCTGGAACTGACAACCACCGGGCGCGGAAGGACTGGAGGCGACCACCAACCGGCAAAGGCAGACAGTCATTGAGAAGAGGAGGAAGCGGGGGTGGCAACACCGGCAGCGGCCCGGGGCTTGGCACTTCCAGGGGCCCCCCGGCCACGACCCCGTGCACGAAAGGGCTGAGAAGCATCACGAGCAGGAGGCCCAAAAGCGCGACGATAACCAAATCCATGCCCCGAGAAGAAGGGCGGACAGGAGCCACCAGCTTGCGGTTCTCCACGGACTGCTTGACCATACCCTCCAGTTGAGGACCGAACACCTTGGAACCTCCAAAGGGCAGCTTGCGGCCATACTACTACTAGATCTTAGCGCGGCCTTCGACACCGTGAACCATCCTATCCTGCTTCACAGGCTGGAAGAAGTTGGTTTCTCGGGCCGCGCGCTACGGTGGCTGCATTCTTTTCTGTCTGACAGGACCAATGTGGTCTTTGAAAACGAGGCTTCCTCTCCCCAAATGTGTCTCCACTGCGGTGTCCCCCAGGGTTCGTCACTCAGCCCAACCTTAACATTTACATGAGGCCTTTGGCTGAGGTGGTGCTCCCCTGGGGAGTACAACTGGTAACATACGCAGATGACACACAACTTATTATTTCCTTAACTACTCAGGATGCCCCTTTTGAAAATCTCTCTACCTGTCTTAATAAAGTACGGGAATGGATGGATGAATCCTTCTTAAAACTTAATGGAGCAAAAACAGAGGTGATGATGCTGGGACATAAGGCACCCACTACGGTGGAGGAATGGTGGCCGGATAGCCTTGGCCATCCACCTAAGCCCAAAACACAAATTAAGAGTCTTGGGGTGTGGATGGACCCAGCTCTTAATTTTTCAGTACAGGCCCGGAAGGTAGCAGCTACATGTTATGCACTTATTAGGCTCCTTAGGAAAATCATCAGCCTTCTCCCCTTCGAAGCCAGAAGGATCTTAGTACAAGCGCTGATATTATCACGCCTAGACTACTCTAATGCACTATACTTAGGCCCTCCTCAAGGGACAATCAAGATCTTGCAGACCGTGCAGAATTGCGCTGCACGTATGTTGCTGAATGTCCCACGGAGAACCTCTGCCAAACCTGCACTCCGTCAGCTTCACTGGCTTCCAGTGCAACAGAGGATCGAGTTTAAAGCTCTGACCACGGCCCACAAAGCAGTCGACAAGTTAGGACCTGCACTGATTCAATCAATGTTCTGCCCATATTTCTCCGGTCGGGAACTGAGATCTAATAACAAGAACCTTTTGGCAGTCCCTAAAACAAGGAGAGTGCGCATGGGCGGCCGACGCTTCTCTCTACAGGCCACAAAACTTTGGAATAATCACCCAGACTACATCAGAATGGAAGAAAACCATCTTAAATTCAGGAAGATGCTGAAAACCCTCCTGTTTACCTAGACTCTGAGAATGAACGTTGGTCTGAAGCGCTGGGATGCCCCCGGGTAGCCATGCGCTATACAAATAAGGAATCATCATTCATTCAACTTAAGGTGGACCGACTTCTGCGAAGAGTCCGCCTTCCAGGAACGCATCCAAATATGACGACGGGCAGCAATGGAAGCACCAGAAGCAGCCGCCGCCGCCCCCAAATTGTCGAAGGAAAGATCCGACAGGTAACGAACCTGCAACTCCATCAAAGACAAGAGATGTGACATCCTCGCCGTCGTTCAGCAGAACTGACAGGGACTGGAAATCCTTAAGGAGCGACTGAACCATATAGTTAGAATATGCAGTCGCCCGGACAGAAAAATTAGAAGCGGCATAGGAACGCTTCACCGCCCCCTCAACACGCCTATCCACAGCGTCCGCAGGGAGGGTGTCTTCAGAAACCACCAAACCCTGAGCGGAAAGGCCAGCCATTAAATTGTCCACTTTCACAGCCTGAGGGAATTCAGCAGCAAAACCCTCAAGAGAGTAACGCCTGGACAGGAAACGAGGAAAAGAAGACTTGTTCACCTCCTTCCATTCGTGAGACAGCACATTGCGCACCGCCCCATGTAAAGGAAAGGAGTCTGGAGCAGGCTGGACATACTGCGTAAAAAAGTCATCCTCCACAACAGCATCCGCAGGAGGAGAGAAGGCCAAATTGGACCGCACATGGGTGAACAGTTCAGCGAGCTCAGCACCCTGAACAAAACGACCACGGACACCCTCATCAAGACCCATGTCCTCCTCCGGATCAGCCTGTGGATCCAAAGAAACACGAGGCACCTTGGGAGGAGGCCCAGCCGCGTCCCTAGCCAGGAAAGCAGCAGCCACAGCCTCATTAATAAACAGGTGCAGGGCATCCAGAGGGGCCGCAGAAGAAGACGCTTCAGAAGCCATTGCAGAAGCAGAAGTTCAAAAACCCCCAACAGGCACAAACCAGGACAAAAAAACACACAAGAAGGACCCCATATATAGTCTGAGGACCCGAACACCTGTGGCAGGAAGAAAAAATGGGCCGGCATGAAAAGCCCAGCCAACAGCCAAAACGCCCCCCTAAAACGCACAAGACCACATGAGCGTCTCATCACCAACCCCAAAAAAAGTCCCGCCCGCTAAAGCAGGGCGAAAAAGGACCGGAGACCACCCAGGAATGGCCGCTGGAGCAGGCCAACCAAAGGCCGGTGAGTTCAATGAGCAGAAACAGCCGCTAACTCGAGCCGCGTGTAATATCATAGCCCTAAACAGAGGCGGACGCTAACGTGAGCCGCGTGCAAGAAAACAGCCCCAGAAAGGAGACAGCGCGGGGGAAATGGCAGCGCGATAACAAAGGCGGCCGCTAAAGCACGCCGCTGCACAGAAAAAGAAACAGCAGGGAACTCACCAGGAACACAGGCAGCCCCCGAACAGCACAGCCAGGAAACTCGGTCGTAGATCGCAGAAAAAAAAGAACAGGATGTTTCTTGATGCACTGTGATGGTGACGTCATCCTAGGGGGAAGTGCAAACAGCTCAGCTAGGTAGGGGTTTCTGTAGAGCAGACTGGCTGCTCACTTGTCAGGAAATGGACGGGGAGACAGGACGAGGAGGTAATGATGCTCTATATTTAATGGACCAATATAGCACATATTAGAAGTAAATTGGCAAATAATAGGGGCACAGTATTTCATAGCTGGATCCAAGGTGGAGAAGTTATTCATTTACTTACAACACATGCTGGTGTGCTTAACTTAATAGACTCAGACTAAGGGCAGAGGGTGTGGCCCAACGGCTAGAGCGTCAACCTCAAAGTTGAGAAACCGGGTTTGTGTCTTGCAGGGACGCTCAACATCCTTTGATTCTGGGCAAATCACTTAATCTCCCCGTGCCTAACAAAAAGGAAAGTGTCTGTAAAACAACTGGTGCTCATGTAAAGCTCTATACCTTCGGGTCAAGTTTGCACTATTTAAAACTCCCCAAAAAAACCACAAGTCCTATACAAGTAAAATATAATTGACTCAAAGGTGTGGATGAGATTCACCGTAAACACCGAAGCCATATTAAAAAGTTCACATTGTTAACTATGGTTAAATATGGGAAAATAACAGCAGGTTAGAAGGAGGTTTAATGGAAGAGACTTCTTCATGTGGAAATGTGTTTTTCATGTGAAGAGTCATCTGGGCATAGAATGCTCTAGCCACCAAATTATATTGCAACCCTTTCTTCCTGCAAAATAACCTGCAACCCTACTCCAGTACATTATATTGACTTAGAAACTTTTTTTATTTTCAAAGACCAGGGCCCATCATAAGCTTCCCATGGCCCTCAGCCCATTTGATGAATTCAGTAGTTATACTTACTCCAGGATTATATGGAACTTTACTCAAATAAGCACTGTTTGCTAAGGAACTTTAAATATACATAAAACTTATTTTGCCTCTAACAAAGTGTTGCGTCATATTGGATAAAATGGCTTATAATCCTCAGTGACTCATAAATGTTTAGCCTGTTGCCAGAGTAACTTGCGTTTGTAATGCGTCAATGATTCAATATGCATTTGTAGGTGCTGTTTGTATGAACTCTTAATTAAAACTTTAATGAATCTGCTCTAAGGCTTGGCATTTTTCCCTTTAAAATCTTGCAGGCCAGTCTTATGAAATCCGGCTCCTTGACAACAGGAAATTGGGAGAGTATCAGGATTTAAATGGAAAATACATAAAGGTAAGTTTTCTTAATTTGCTGAGCGCCTTTGATAAAGCAAACTTGTAATTTGCTTTCACGGTCTGTTAATATTTTTGTCCGTGAAGTTCTTGCCAGGTCTCCACAAAAGTACTAAAGTGCCCAGTTGCTACTTCCCGCCACAAAATATTCATGTCCAAATCGCAAACTATTTACTGGCTATGTTCACTGGGGTCTTTGTATGAGATGTACTACATTAGGTAACTGCTTTGCAGTTAAATTTGGACACTATATACTTTGGCAAAGGCAGTAGTTGGTGAGCGCAGTAGAGTGGGTGGTTAAAGGGTTGGAATGGGTAAGAAAACTTTGGACGAAAGGCAACACAAAGATTTGTTTTTCCACTTAGCAATGAAGTGAAACCATTTCTGTATGTAATGCATGGGTAGGTAAGGCTCTGGAGGCCTGGTATCTCCCTCATTTTTTCTTCAAACGTGTTCTCATGAACCTATTGCAGAGCAGTACTAAACATGGGCCTAACCCTCTAAGAAGATTTCGATACTTGTGGTTGTCCCCTCTTGGCAGTCCACTTCCGAAAACGTATTCAGTAGAACACAGGAAATGTATAACTTTTCAATTAAGGGAACCTCCTTGGAATAGGAAGGTCAGTAGATTAACGTCTGAGAATTAGACTTTGCTCTTTGCTAGCCACCTCTAAATCTTTGGGTGACTATTTGAGTTGAATACGATTTGTCTTTTAAACTATGAATCCTTTTTGTTTTTTCCATATCCCAACTTCTGTTCTCATTTCATTGTCATTTTCTGTAGCTCATTTGTTTTTGATTGTTCTTTTCATAAGAGCATAATTCGTGTAGTTTTCCATGATCGACGTTTACAATATACAGAACACCAACAACTAGAAGGCTGGAGATGGAGCCGCCCAGGGGACAGAATACTTGATTTGGGTATGTCTTTTTTTAAAACAAAGTTTATTTTATTTGTTTGCAACTTCTTTGCTTCATTTTTATTCCTCTTTTTGGTTCTCATTCGGTGCAGCACTGTTTAAGCTAAACACTTGTAGTGGGCCTAAAATTAGCACACTTTAGCAAATAGTTTACTATGGAATAAACTCTTATTCTTGTTGGGTTCAGAGTTAAGTATCTACTTAGGACAAACCCTTGCAAGAAAAAGTTCCAAGTGATGCTTTCGTGTTCAATATTTCAACTTCACATTGACACTTTCCTGCTGTTTATCTATTGCTGTATGTACTTTGCCTGATATGTTTGGCATTCTGCTCATGTCTGTAATCTCTGTACTTTGCTAGTTTCAACAACATCAAGCTACTGCCTTAAAGTATACTTGTTCCAAAGTGTAACTGCTGTCTCACTTAATGTTTTTGATCTCTAGTGCTTCGGGTGTGCCAAAGTCTTTAACCTGCTGCCATGGCGGCTTCCCTGTGATTGGATGGTTGTCTTAAATATGAGGAATTTCAGATCCAAGGAACATTCCTGATTGAGTTATCAATTTTGGTTTTTGTAAACTAAAACCTCTCATATTCATGTTGCAACTGATCTTCTAAATGCTTGATCTCTTTGCTCGTACTCAAGCTTCCCCTGATTGATTTTCTTTTTACTTTAATTCCTACCAATATCATACTACCTTGATATGATATAAAAACCAAATTGAATGTCTCTAGTTTTGGTTAGGGAAAGTGGTTGTGTTTTTTTTTTTTCTTCTCTCCAACCCGTTTCGGATAAGAAGTGTACATTGTCTTGCATTGTTTTGTTTAGAGCGCACTCCAATTTAGAGCCATTCAGAGCCACTTCACTTTTTTACCCTATTACTTAAAGCATATCTGCATCTTTTGGGTGGTATAATTTCTGTTTTAATTCACTTCCTTTCAGAGTAGGTGTAGCATCTGTTTGGAGACCTTACTAACGGCCGTTTAACTTGGGAATTTGCCTTAAAAAATCCATAAAATGAAAAGGCTATGATTCTGGGTAGTCTTAACTAGAGAACATTGCTGACCTCTGGAGTGCCTAAGGACTGACACCGCATTTCTGGCCCTTTTGTGCCTGATCCGAACTTAAGCTGTATTGTGGTGTCTTACTGTAAAATAGTTAAAATACATTTTTTTAAAGGCTTTAATATGATCGCTCAAGTCTTTGCAATATGGATTTTTTCTTACTGCCTTTCCTCTTTGGACATGCTTCATGAGCGCTTTTGACAAAGCTTTATCTCTAATATTGAAAATGTCTTTCAGTGAATTTGCATGTCTATAGTTCTGTTTTGAGCATTGATACTGGAGTGAAATCATGTACAAGGCTTTGTGGCATATAGATTACAAAGTAAACAAATGTGTCTATTCTCTTGCGCACACATTAGTCATTACACTCAATTATTGTAATGCCATCCCATCCAAGCCTCACGTTCTTCCTTGCCCCGACCAATTGTCTTATCCAATTGATTCCAAGTTGTGACTTCAACCTTACAGCCTTTATTTGTTACTGATAAGTTTACATGTAACTAGTTCTCAAAGAATGCTTTTAGAGAAACTGTACTTAAATTTCAAATCACATCATAACCTTACTGTGCCCACTTTTTTCTCACTGCAAATCTCTTGTGCCCTCCACTCTTTGTTCCAGCTTATACCTTCCTTCTGGCCCACATTACATTTCTGCACCTTTCAATATTATAGCTCATTTAGCATGACTTGACATTACCTTTAGTCTTCATTCTTATTGTTTCTACCCCAAATTTAAATGACCTTATTTCATAATGTTTCATTCCACTTTGCTTATTCATCCAATTCTCATTTGGTAGCTCAAATCTGCATTATCTCCTCGTCCCTCTCGCTTATCTGAATGAATGAAATCAAAGTGGATGTATAGAACGCATGGCTGCCCGAGAGCGTCCCAGGGCTATAGAACAAGGAATGCCAGGGACAGTACCAGCGTCTAGAGGTCCTGGGGAAACAGAAAGGTTTTAAGGAGCTTTCGGAACTTCGGATGGCTCTGCTCCATCTGAATCCTGGGTGGGAGAGCATTCCACAATGTCGCTGAGTTTACCATTACATAATGAGACCACTGTGCTTTGTAGACACCCCATAGATATATAAGAAAGCCCCGCCCCTCCAGAACTTCTGTTCTTTTGTGTCAGACACTGAAGGGTGAGGGCCGTGCTCTCGCTCCAGCGAGGTCTTGCTTTAGTGGGTTGATATTTGATCTTGCAGGCTTGTCTTGTCCGGCGGCATTTTAAAACATCCTGGAGTTCATGATTTATGGTTTTCTGCTTGGTTCATTCCTTCCTTTGGGAATGATTTCACGTGGTCCGAGGCGGCAGAAGCATCACAGCGTCCCCGTGGGCCAGAGGTTTCTGTACAGTGATTGTCTTGTGGAATTCGGAGGAGACCTCAAGGGGGTGTCAGCACACGTTGGGGCGGTGCTCTCCTCAAAGTGTGGTCCTGGACAACTTGAGGATATGGGTCCTGGTACGAACGCGGCCAAATATTAATGTGCTGAGTTTACTGGGAGCGGTGTCGCCACATAGTGTGGCAGATTTTCTTTGGTGTTTCCCCTGGCCGGAGGTCTGTGTTGCCCTCCTCCGTTCAGGGTGGGCGCGGCCTGTTGACCAAGGACTGAGTTCACCCAGCCAAAGTTCTGCAGTGCCTTCCTCGGACAGGCGTTGGGCTAACTGTGTTGCGCAGGCAACCTGTTGATCGGCCTGCTTCTCGTGGAGGCGCTCTAGCTGTATGTGGCACCTCTGTTCCTGCTTGCAGTGCAGCAGGATTAGATTGTGAAATGTCAGCGTTCTCCGTGTTGCGGGCGCTTGGGTCGGGTGATGCAATGGAGGGATAAGTTGGAAGGCTCCTGGGGCATCCTTGGACTGTGGAAATCCCTGTGCCTGTCGGGTGCTTCAGAGCAGTGCTCTGAGTCGCTCAGTCAGGTTGGCGGAGAGGCAGCATGGTGCTGCACGCTTTCGGACTTTCCATGCTGCATGGTTATGTTTATGGGAATGGTGTTCCTCTCAGTGAATGCATGACAGCCCGTTAGGAAGCGGTGCTCCTTTCTACTCGCAAAACTGTCACTGAAGGTAGGACATTTTTTTTTTAAATAAAAATGTGTAGCTGTGCTGTACGTTTGTTTGGTTGTTCCTGGCCAATAGCCTGTCCATTTTGTTTTTTTTTTCATTGGCTGTGGGTTTCCTCTGTAATTTTCTGTGTGGTTCCATTGTCCTATTCTGTGCAGAGCCAATGTTTATTGTTTAACAGTAGGGTAGGTTTCTGACCCGGGGCTGTGTTCTCCCCGCTGAAGGTCTGCGGGGCTATTCTCTGGCAGGGGTGTTTTACTGGTTTGCCATGCAACCAGCTGCTTTTCTTTCTGCTGCAGGGGACTTTCTCTCTGCAGGGCGATGATTTTGTTTGTTCTGGGATGTTCTGTTTGCTGGATTACTGGTTCAGGGTTTCTCAGTAGACTTCGTTGCCTGACCGTTTGTGCTGGGAGAGTAGCTGTGGCCTATTGGTTTAGATCTTAGCCTGTTGCTTTGACTGTTATGGGTTTGACTCCTAGTGTTTCAATGCTTGTGTTGGCTCAGTTACAATGTTTGAGCGTAGTTTTTCCACTGTTCTGTTTGCAGAGCTGGTGGTCTGCTGTGCCTTTCTTTGGCCCAGGTGTGAATATTTCAGTTGCAATGGCCCCCGCTGTTACCTGAGGCTGTGGCTCCGGGTTGTGGTCTTTCAACTCTGGTGTTTGGGTTGCACCTGTTGGCTCCTGACTGTCATGGGGTGTTTGGGGCACCTGTTATCTCTTAGACCAGTGATGTGGCCTGTTGGTCAGGGCTGCCGACTTTAGACCTAGGGTAAGAAGTAAGAGCTCTTGAGTCTGCTCTGCATCTGATGTTTGAGGGCAAACCAATATTTCCCCGTACTTCTGGACTGTGGGACTGACCTTGGGTTGCTAGTGTGGTGTGGTGCTCATGGTAACATTCCAATGCCCTTGGGCCATGTTTCACTCAGTATGAAACATTTCTTGGCTTAAACAGTGTGCTGGTTTGTTCCTTCTCGTTGGCTTCCGGGTGGATTCATTCAGAACCTTCTTTTTTTGAGGATGTGTGTCATTGTGCATAGTGGAGATGCATGTTCATGCCTTTGCTGTCTTTGTAGCCCTATGCCTAGTGCATTACTCAGAGCATCATAGGGTGTTTCAGTTTTGGGATCCAGGCTTTGTTTGGTGCTGCGTTCACTAGTGCCTTGTCTTCCAAGCCTACACTTTGCATGCCTCAATCCAGTTGATGGGTTAGCTGGATTCCGCATCGTCAGCTGAGTCCGTCCCTGTGTTGTGCCTGGTGGATAGTTCTATCTGGGATTGTTCTGGAAGGTCTCATGTTTCCAGCATTCTGGGCTTGCTGTGCCGCCTCCGGTGGTTGGGCTGCTGTGGTCCTTTTTTCTGCATCTTGCTAGGCCTGTGGCACTGGCTTTGCCATTGCACCCAGGGTTTTGACTGGTGAGCATTGAGTCCTGGGTGGAGCCTGAGCGTTGCATGCTTACCCATTTTCTTCATCAGTCCTATACGCGGGTCCGTGGGGATATGTTGCCCCATTCTGTTGCTATTGTTTCTGTCTTGACCCCTCTTTTTGGCAGGTTCTCTTTCTTTCGGGTGGCTTTTTGTCCTCTGTTCGCAAGGTGGTTGGGTACCTGTAGACGTCTTTCACAGCCTCTGGTTGGTGCTCGGGCTGCATAATGTGGGGCAGTGTCAGCTTGATCCTTGATGATGATTTTTTTGTGGGTCAGGCAGAAGTATTGCCGGGAGGGGGGGGTCAAGGGTGTTGGATGTTCTGGTACTGGTGGGGCTACTGGCTAAATTCCTGGCTGATACGTTGGAGGCTATACTTTGCCAGTGTCTGTTCTTCATGAGCAAACAGTTCCTCTGGTTGTGGACCTGGAAGGTCTTCCAGGATGGGATGTTCTCCTGGTCCTAATAGTCCTTTTCCAGTACATCTTTTATGTATTGGAATCACTTGAATGCTGGGGGGACTAGGGTTTCTGTTGTGAAGGCTTCCGTTTCTGTTATTTCCATGTTTTTCAGTTTTTGGCCCAGGTTGGTTTGGCTGCTGGATGTCACTGCCTGGGCGGTGTCCTTGGGTTGGTGCTCCAGCCGATGAATGTCTTGTGGTCACGAGTCCTGTGGATGTTGATTCCTGCTGCAGTATGTGTGTGTGTGGGTGGTTGGCCTGTGTTAGTTGTGGCGCTCCTCTGACTAGGTGGAGTTCATTCCCCCTAGAGGCTGTCCTTGCAACACCACTTTTCCATGTGGTCTCATGGGGTCTGTCAGGCTGTCCTTGCAACTGCTCTTTTCCCTGTGGTTTTGTGGGGTCTGAATGGCTGCACTCATTTAGTAAGATGTGTGCCTTCATTTTAAGCTCCTGTGTCGGCAGTTCATAGTCTGCGGGGGATTCCCTTCTTCCCATATCTGGGCGACTCTTGGGGATTGGGGGCTTTTCTCCTCTTGTATTGTTTACAGGTGCAGACGTTGCTGGTTCTTCCATCTTCTCTTGATTTCTGTGTGTGTGCTGTGGTCGCAGCGGTATCATTTTCGGGATCTCTTGTTTGTTTGGAGCCCAATTCCAGAAGGTTCTGGGGATTGACACATTGGCAGGCTTCGTGGATGCTGGATGTTCATTCACATTCACTGGTGCTTGATTTGGCTCCTGTTCAGTTTTCTTTGGATGTGGCTGCCTTTTCCCCCGGGTGTTTGCCAGAGTTTGGTTTTGAAGCTGCTGATGCCTTGCCTTTTCTTTGACCGTTGGTCAATTGTTCGCTTCTCTCCACTTCCTTCGATTAGGTGGTCTGGTTCAGTTGGGGGCTGGTGGAGGTTGTAGGGGCTCATGTTGTACTGGTTGCTCCAGTGTGGTCCCGCTGTGTCTGACTTTCGCTGTTGCAGGTAACGCTGGCAGGTCTGGAGTGACTGCTTCAATTGGTTCGGTCTCCCTTGAGGTTTCCGAATCTCCTGGTGCCTTCTCTGGCGAATCTCACGTTGCTGATTGGACTGTTGTACGGAGTGGCTTCATTTGAAGGGTCTCTCATCCTCGGTCTCCTTTTCTGTTCTGGCGTACAGAAGGTTGCAGCCAGGCTGTCTTGTGCTCTGCATTTGGGACCGTTTCAGGGTTATGGTGATCGGCCGCTTGTGGTCAAATTTTCAGTTTCTCAGCCCTGGGTTCTGGTGTCCCTGCAGGATGGGCTTTTTAAGTCTTTCTGGACCCCTTGTGTGGGTTTTATATTGGTATGGGCTGTCTGTGAGGCACACAGGCCTCATGTAATGAAGATAAAAGATAAGGACACAGATTAATGCAATTATGGTTAAGTAATAAACGCATTACTGCTTCCTTCTTTGTTATTTGGTGAAGTGACCTATACTGAAATTTCTGCCATTTTCTCCTCTAGTTGGATGTTATTTGTGCTCCTTTAGCTACTGGCAGACGTGTCCACTCGTTGAAGTCTGAGTAACCAAAATATGAGCTATGAGAATGCGTTCAATCTTTCATAAATCCTCTATCCAAAGGAAATTAGACTTATCAGCCTACAGCTATTTTGAACAGTTTTGTACTGTGTAAGTGCGGTGGTTCGCTCCAGTTAGTGTGACACCGAATAAGCTCATTTTTGATGGCGTGGGAATATAGACATGGGTAAATGGCATGCAAATAGAGATATAATATAAACTGAGAATATTGGCATGCAAATCAGATGCACTTGATATGCATAGAAATAAACAAAGGCTAACCACTGGTTTCTTGTTCTAATGGAAAATACACACTTTGCAGGAAACAATCTTTTAATCTTTATCTAGAGGGCAATGTGCCTTTTTCTCTATAGGTCTCTTGTTATCTAAACTGGACTTTAATTGAGAATTAGTCACACATCCTGGATGCTCTTGTTTCTTGTGAGAACTGGAGCAGGAGGCCCATGGATAGGCATTTTCATCATAGGTTAACATTTTGTCAAACTGGTGCTACAGCTCTAAATCCTTCTAGCATTAAAAGAAGAGTATGCTTTACGTATATTGTCTGCAGTGTAGTTTGAATCCAGTTATGTTGGAATTTATGGTCTTCTGAACACCCAGGGCAGTGAGCCCTAGGCTCTGCTGTCACGGTGAGCATTATTAATAAGACTGAATAACTAGGACATCAACCAAGACCCATCCAACTTCAGTTCACTGCCGAAGCAATGGTAGTAACCACAATAACAAGAAATTCTTCCCTGGCATCATGGTTGAACAACACCATTGAGGGGATTGTTACACCGTAGTTGTATGCAGCACAACTAGATTGGATCTGAAAATGGGTTTAGGGTAATACTCCCGTCTTGAGGAGCGGGTGAAGTTACTTTGAGGAGAGACTTTCTGTCCAAAACATGTTAGATGGTAGGACAGAATTGTCTAAAGAGTGTACAGATGCTATTTCAGTACAACTTTGATCTGCACCTGCTATTATACTCCAGTACTTTGAATATTTACAGCTTGCATTTAATACATAACATTATTATAAGAATTTCAGTTTCCAATCACAAACTTGTTTCTATTAGGTTTAGTGGTGTTCTGGAGTCATCAACGCTGGCTGATTTAAAAATCAGTTGATCTACAGCTTATCAGCTTAGTACGTGACTTGGTTCCTAGGACACTTAACCTTGTTATTTGCTAAAATTATGTATTCTCCAGTTTGCCTGTGTTGGAAAATAACTTTAAAAACTTGAATCACAAGCTGGTAGACGTCACTCTCCTCAGTACAAGAGGTGAATAATAATTGGAAAGAAATATCATATTAAAGTGACAGTAGCATATTGGAGCATTTTGCCTGCTGGTTGGAAATCTAAAATTTTGCTTTGAGATTCTGTTTTAGGTATGGGCGAATTTTGCGAATCTCGCGTTCGCGAATTTTGCGGATTTGCGAACTCTCAATTCGCAAGAATTCGCGGATTTTTTTTTATGTTCGCACGGGTTTCTGCAAGTTCGCGAGGGTTTTGTACAATTTTGCAAATTGCGAAATTGTACAAAACGCGTGCGAACTTGCAGCAACCCGTGCGAACACAATTATATGAAGAGAAAGAAGCTCCTGGTCACAGGAACAGCACGGGGATTGCGCTCATGAAAGTCAAGGATGCAAAGGCCTCTACCCAGCATCACAGCTGATTTTCCACAGTAGATTTGGGAAGAGGCACACCTGTCCCGCCTCGAAGACGCTCATGATTGTTTTTGGGCTAATGAATGAGTCACTGATTTTGAGCATCAACTAGTTCGAGCGACCATGCAAAGGCCGCCCTCTACCCAGCATCACAGCTGATTTTCCACGGTAGATTTGGGAAGAGGCACACCTGTCCAGCCTCGAAGACACTCATGATTGTTTTTGGGCTAATGAATGAGTCACTGAATTTGAGCATCAACTAGTTCGAGTGACCATGTGTGTGTTACTATGCAATCGCCCTGAAGGGCGCAGGGGTCCCTTGAGTGACCTGTGTAAGGCTGTGCCTGTAACTATTTTACAATGGCGCCAGCAAGCTGCCAGCGCCGTTGTAAAATAGTTACAAAGTTAGCTTGCACAGGAAGCACTTAGATAAAATAAAGCAGCACCTGCTTCGTTTTATCTAGTGGTTCCTGTGCAAGCTAACTTTGTAACTATTTTACAACGGCGCTGGCAGCTTGCTGGCGCCATTGTAAAATAGTTGCATGAGTGGGTTTTCAACTTTTGAACCCGTTACGCTCGCGGATTTTTTTTTTTGCGGATTTTGCGGGAAATCCGCAAAATTCGCGGATTGCGATTTCCCAAAAATCCGCGAGAGTAACGGATTTCCCGCTCATGCTTAGTTGGAAGTGTTATGTCGTCAGTAGGTGAATGGCCTATATTACATGCAGTGTTTAACACCCTTTATTTTGCGCCAACCCAATGGATTGTAATTGTGGACGTGGCAATTGTGTTTCAATGTAGTCTTTTTAAAATTTTAGGGGTTTTCTCCTACAGATATCCCATTATCAGCTGGTATCTTAGACCCTCGGGCAAGCCCAACACAGTTAAATACTGTGGAGTTTCTTTGGGACCCTTTAAAGAGGGCTTCAGCATTTATTCAGGTAATGTAAATATTGAAATAGAAAAGAATTGTGCAGATGTGTTCAATTTTCAGTAACTGACCATGCACATGCTTAATCATAATTTTACTTACTTTTTTTAAACCTAGGTGCACTGTATCAGTACTGAATTTACTCCAAGAAAACATGGAGGTGAGAAGGGAGTGCCCTTCCGTGTTCAAATTGACACGTTTAAACAAAATGAGAATGGTGAATACACAGAACACCTGCATTCTGCAAGCTGCCAGATCAAAGTATTTAAGGTATGACACTTTTCTGAAACCATTCTTGACACGGTGGGTTGTGTTTGGGTTAGTGCATTAGTGCACTAATGCCGGCTAAATTGTACAGATAAATGTGTGCTGTAAAGCGGGTATATGGAAATTCGGGATTTAAAAACAAAAGTATCTTATCCAAGCCACATAGAATACATTTAGCTTGTGTTTTAAACATGGATGTTTTATATTGATGGTGCTTCTTGTTCAGCCGTTAAGCGTTTGCTAATGAGTTAATGGCACAAACCGGCAACAGATATTTAAAGGATGAGCTCTTGGAGTGAACAATTGAGTGGGCTGGACCAAGGACGAACGGCCTCGAAAGCTAAAACTTATGGAGGATTTTTCTGCTAGGGATTCCCGGTAGGCCAGAGATACTAAGGAGATGGTTCTCTTTCTTTAACGGTATATTTGCCATAAACTCGATCTAGAATTAAACCAAAGAAAATGCAGTATCTTAGGATGGGTATCTAAATGAAGTGGTGTGTTTGAGTGTGTGAGGGGTAGGTGCGTACATTTTTATTTTTTTTCCCTTTTGGATGCTTTTTGGTTTAAAGAAGTCTTGTTTGCCTACAGCCCAAAGGAGCCGACCGTAAACAGAAAACTGATAGAGAGAAAATGGAGAAACGGACAGCACAGGAGAAGGAGAAATACCAGCCTTCTTATGATACCACCATCCTGACAGAGGTGAGCTTGCTTGTTAAGAAATAAAGCATTAATTTGCTTTGCAGCTGTCTTGATATTCTCAACTTCTGGCCAACGTTGACGTTTTGTCCCTTCAGTATCATTCAGGAAGGTTAGTCTCCCACTTCTGGAACTTGCCTGACTATGATTACCTAAGCCTGTCATCTCCTAGTAACGCGTTGCTTTCAACTCTGTAATTAAGACATTTGAAACTAATACTGATTTCTGTTAGATCCCCAGCTGGTCTGTTTGATCACAATCTCACTATGTGTGATCTAGGATTCAGTGAAGGTAGCTGTCCACAGCTCGACAAAGCATCAAAACATTTCTGCTTGCCATAGTGTTGGATCAAAATTGATGTGTGGTGGTCTCTAAAACTTGAACACCGCTGCGCTGGATGGCAGAGACGACCTAACCCTTGTGGATTTTCATTCCATTTTGAGTATTCATTGTTTTGGAATTAATGTAAAGTGTGCTGTAGTTTAGGTTGAAAAACATTTGCACCTCAATCCCTGCTGCATCAGGTGTTAATCACTGAGTGGATTGGTATTTAATGACTGATCATGGGGCTGGGTATAAGGTGATTTCACAGCGGAAGTTTCTTGAAGGATCTTGGACACAGAGAATGGCTACTGGAAATTGTATGCTTTGGTACAAGAACCACAATAAGTGTAATTCATAGAGAAATACATTATTGGCTTCCACACCTTTCTTGCATCGATGTTTAGCAGAAAATTCTAGCAGATTTGCGGGAGTAAGTGTTTTTTTTATTTTTATCAATCGTGCTGTCCCAGTTTTGAGTGCTTGGTACCTTTTTAAGCAGAGGAGCAGCTCCACTCCTGCTTCAGGGCCATTTGCAGAGGCCTGTAGATGCCCAGAGTTGATGGGGCTGTGTTGTGTCTGAATTATGCAGTGAAGAGCAGAAAAACACGAGTTGTAATGAATTGGAATGATACCATCTGGCAGCGATTGGTTTAACATACTCGAACTAAACACCATTTGTAAAGATGGTCTTTTACTACGTTGCTCATAAAATAAATTACGATCATATTCTAGTTTTTCTGTAGGAATTTAAGACCGATTATTCACATTGTAACATGATTTTCTGGTCTTGTTTCTTAAACCCTTGTGCACCTGTACTTTGCCTACCTCTCCACACACAATACTCTCTCCTCCCCACTGTGAGTGAGTTATTGTGTTTTCACAGCACACATATTGAACAGACCTCCTTATCTACATGTAGCAATAAACACTAAATGTTGTTCGCTCTTATCTTGCTCATAGTACTTCCACCATCACACCCCACATACTAAAATTCAGCAGTATGCTTTCCACAGAATTTCCAATATACATTCTTCACAACCAAGGTATGCTGTGAGGGTACGGTTGCATACAACAGCTCTCGCTGCAAGAGATTTACCATCCCTTCCACTCCACTGGGCAATGAACTTGACTATAGACCCAGAAGATGTTAAAGCCCGCTTTCCTGAACATTGCAACTCCAAATCCTATGTTCACAGATTACAGATAAAAAGAACCTCCCTAATCAAGAAAAATAATGCAATACATGTGGCACATCTTCATAATAAGGCTTTCATCTTCAGTGGTAACCTCTGAGCCATGTGTAAAGTTGTTGGTTTGCTGAATATTATGCATGCCATACACATTAGAGAAATTACACTAGATCAATGTTGATTGCGTACCTTAATTGTGCAATGTAAATGGTTGAACCTGGCGTTGTGTTCTAGACTTGTGCAGTTTTCTTGACATGAGCCACCTGCCAGGAGTTCGGCTCTTGCTCTGCTTCAAAGTTACAGCAAATGTATACTTATTTTTAATTTTTTTATTTTTAGTGTTCCCCTTGGCCCGACATGCCTTGTCCAGCCAACAACTCTCCTTCTCCAAGTTACAACAGCTCCCCAAACAGCTTCACCATGCCAGATGGGTACGTAACTAGATTTTCTATTCTGTTACACAACAGCTACAAATGTCTTAATTTCAATCTAACAAAGAGTCAACATTTGGACCAGTACCCAAGGGGTAAATCTGATATTGCATGCAATAGAAATACCATTCCAACATGGATGTATATTATGCACCCCACCCCCGCACACCACACTTTTTATTGCTTTCATAGTGGAAATTTGAGTAAAGTGAACTGCTAACTTTGTTAATGGCAGTCGTAGTCCTTAAAGTCGTATACATTTTAAACAAATCAAGAAAGTTGACAATTCGTACTGCCATGTAAGTTTCCTTTAATAACCATTCCGCTGTTTCCAGATTGTAACGGGAGATCTCTATTTTCTCAACACGTCTGCATACTTTCTTAAACGTCGTTGGCACTATTCTTAACTTTCATTATATCGCCTTCTAGCTGTAGTCATCCGATTTATTTTTGTCTTTTATTTCAAATCTATAAGTGCTGTTGGGTCTGTCCGGGAAACGCTGGGACAGCCAAACAATGGTGGCCTTTTATAATGTTCATACTCAAAGAAATGCAGACTGTGCTGTTACCCTTCCGTCCCAGTGTTACTTGCAGTTGGATCACAGAGTATTTTGTGCATAGTGGGAAGATTAGAGAGGACTGTGGAGCTGATGACTTGTCAGCTGTTTCACCGCTACCCAGAATAGCAGCTTTTATTGTTCACCGCACAACTCTGAAATTCATTTGATCTTGTAGCTTTCAGACCATATATAATTATAGATGTGTAACTGTGGATAATGGGAATTAAGGGTTCTGGATGATATCGAATTGATGAAATTGAAGCACAAATTGTCTTTGTCCCTCAAATCCTCAAGGTGAAAAATCTCCACTTTGAGTTACATATGCAAAAGTTTATATTATGTCTGGCCCACATCCCCCATTTCCTTTCCGAGTTGCTCACCAGAGATTGGGAGGACTAGTGGGGGAGCCACCCTCTGCATTATCCTCTGTCTGCCTTCAAAAGCAGTTCAACAACCAAATACAAAACAAATCACTGCCCAAAAAACTTGCCTCCCTGTCCTCACCACCCTTGGATATACCAGTCTGCGTTCTATGCAGCGCTGCAGTACCTGGCATACAGCCATGCATCCACACCACTTTTTGTTCTGCACTGTCCACCCCATCCCCGCCATCTAAAGGCTTGCTCTCTGATCTCCATGTGAGAGCAGGGAGCCAGTGCTCTACTGGCAGTAGCTCTGTGAAAGCCTCCTCAGCACTCCCCCCCCCCCCCCCCACTCCCCCCCCATGTCTGTAGAGGGCTAGGGGTCAGGCGGCATGTCCCTGCCAGACAGAACATGAATTTAAAGGTTTAAAAACTAGTATTTTCCCTAATGGTGTGGCTACGAAGGTGGTTCCTCAAGCCACAAACTGAGCTTCATTTAACATTAGTTTACAGTGCATCATTCCTGTTACGTTCGTTTTAATCTGTTTAGGTTATTTCTTGTTGATATAAAACACCAAGCAATGTCACTGCCTACAAAGGGTGTTCTAGTGGAATGTGCCATTGGATGTCCAGATGCTATTGTGGTGAAGCATTCAGAAAAGGTCACATCGAACTGGGCTGAAATGTAGTGGAATTACTAAATTCTGTATGAAGTCCGAACACCAACTTCCTTGTTTCCCCAAAGTTCTCTCCACCTATATCCCACAATCACTAATACTGCATGATTCGGGAGACCATATTCTACCTTACTGAATGATTCACAGGAGCCAAGTTAAGAACATGGATAGTTCACAATGAACGGTCAAAGTTTTTTTTAAAACAAAAGGAGAATAACGTCAAATGGCTTTTGTCTTTAATCAAATGCCGAAGGACTTTTAAACTTAAGACCTGCAGTGAGTGAAGTTTTGAGCCAACCTCTCGAGCACCCTAGGGACTATTTTTAATAGTCCACTGTGTGAGCTCTTGCTTCAAGATAATGGGAGACTGTACAAGCATTTAATTTTATATTTAAGTGCGTACTATCCAGTGTTTGTTCATGAGAGCCTAATCAATGACAAATATTTGAGGTATCAAATTCCAGGATATACATGAAATGCTGGAAATGTTAGGAGATCTGAGGAATTCACATGGGCAATAGCAGGGTGTATACCACTGCATATAAATACGTACCAGTGCATTTTTACTAGCATATGCGCTTGTTTCAAACAATTTATTTTAAAGTTAAATTTACCATCTAGTGCAAGTTTTTTGTTTTTATCTCGCAGTTTTATATAGCGAGAATGTGACCCAAAATCAGGTATCAAAGCTCTTTACATGAAAACCAGTTGCGTTACATGAGGACACGTTAATTTTTGTTAGGCACGGGGAGATTAAAGCACAGGATGTTGAGAGTTATTGCCAAGACTCTAACCCGTTCTCCAGATTTGAAGACCACCGCACTAAGGCCCCCATTAGGATGGCGGGCGGACTTTGCCTGCCCGCCACCCTTGCAGAAAACTCGACCGCCCGCCTTAAGGGCGGGGGTCCCGACGTTAGCATTAGGATGCGCTCACCACAGTGGTGGGCGCATCCCTCATTTCTAACATTGTGGCGGGCGGTGCTCACTGCACCGCCCCTGCACCGCCCGCTACAATGTCAGAAATGCATGCATGCATTTGCATACACGAAGCGGCAGGCACTGCGCGGTGCCTGCTGCTTTGTGTATGCAAATGTTGGGGGGGTACTACAGTTAGCCCCCGGTGTGCACCTCCACCCCTCCTTCATTCTGGGGGCCCGCAGGGGGACCCCAGATTGAAGACCGCATGCCTTTCCGTGGCAGCATCGCCGCCACGGAAAGGCATCTGAATTGGCACATCGTAATATGGCTGGCGGAGTCTATTAGAAACTGCCACCATATTAATCCTTTTCCGCCCCGGCCGCAAGGCGACCGGGGCGGAAAAGCGGCGGACGGTCTTTCTGTCCACCGCGTTCCCCCCACCCCATACTAATATGGCGGGGGGGGGGAATTCCCTTGAGGGTGTTGGGCAGATTGCCCCCGCCCGACATTCTAATGGGCCCCTAACTGCTAGGCTACATCCTCTCCCAAGCTTTAAATGCAGTAATTAACCTATTATAGTGGAGTCAGGGTAGGTTACGCATAGGTCTCACTAGGAAGTAGCAAATGTGGCCCTCAGTAGAAAAGTGGACTGACAGACTATCTTTTTGCTAAGGAACCAGTGTGTCTGTCCCTCGTTGAAGTTTGTTTCATATATATTTATTTATTTATTTATTTATTTATAGTGTTTTATATAGCGCGGACAAGACCCGTGGGTATCAGAGCGCTTAACAAGGGAGGAATTACATATAAAGATAATAAAAACAATAACAACAACAAGAGAGTAGTGAGGTAGAAGGCAATATACTGAATGGACGAGATTAAATATAAATATATTCAAAATGTCTGCGCAATTAGCATTATGTGGCGAGCAAGGCTTGGCTAGTGTCATGGTAACAAACCATGCTCGTTGAGGTAGGGTTAGAAGGCGATCGAGTGCATATCAAGGATAATAAGTATAGATAAATCAAGTGAGGTAGAAGTTATATATAATGACTGTGACATATAGTAACGGTACCACATATAGGGATAAATAAATCAAGTGAGGTAGAGTTATAAAGTATGACTGTGAGATATCGTTAAAAGTTCACACTTATAAGAGGTAGTAGTGATGTGTCAAGCCTTGGCTTGGGCACGACATCAGATCATTGTTCGATAATGATTTTCCCATTTTCAAGGAGAGGGGGGCCCTCAGTTAGCGTACTTGATCATCCCAGTGATCCTTGGGTTTCTCTAAGTAGGGTATCTACTCATCAAGTGGCTCTTCAGTTCTCGTTTGAATGTTACTGTATTTTGAATCTTCCTGATGTTTGGAAGGAGTGAGTTCCATATTCTGGGGGCAGCTCCAGAGAATGCTCGGTTGTAGGTATTTTTCTTGTGGAAAAAGGCTGGACGTAATAGCAAGTCTTTTGCGCTTCTAGTTGTTCTGTTACCTCCTGAGATCTTAAGTTTCTTAGCTAAATATCTAGGTGTGTTGTAGTGAACCGCTTTGTGCGTAATACAGGCCATCTTCATTTGAATTCTGGCCTCGTATGGTAGCCAGTTTAGTGCTTTCAGGTGAGGAGATATGTGATCGAATTTCTTCGTTCCCGTAATGAGTCTCGCCGCTGCGTTGAGGCAGGCTTTCAGTGGTGCTGTGGACGTTTTTGGTAGGCCCGCTAATGTGGTGCAGCCGTATTCGATCCTCGAGATGACTAGTGATTGGATAGCCAGTTTTAGATCTGCCTCAGTGATAAAGGGTTTCAATTTTCTTAAATAGTTCAGGTGGAAGCGGGCGCTCTTGGCCATTGAGTTAATATGGTTTTTCATGTCGAGGTTCTTGTCTAGTGTAATTCCTAGTGATTTGGCTGAGTCAACTAGGGTCGGGGTGCAGTTTAGTGCTGTCACCAATTTAGTCCACTCTATAACTTCAGATTGGTTTCTAGTCGTTGAGATTAGCAGGAATTCAGTTTTCTGGGCGTTTAGTTTCAGGTGGTTCATTGTTAACCATCGCAAAGTACTCTTGAGTGTCTTATTCATTAGGTCAATGTCCTCAAGGGATGCGATCTTTATGTATAATTGCGTGTCGTCCGCATACATATGATAGGATACCTGTGATTTTTGAAGGATCTCCGTGAGAGGTTCTACATATAAGTTGAATAAATCTGGGGACAGCGAAGAGCCTTGTGGGACCCCTATTGTGTTGGGGCTCGGGGAAGAGATTGCTTGGTTAACCAGGAATCGCTGAGTCCTGTTCTGTAGGAAAGAATTGAACCATTTCAGCACGTTTCCAGACAAACCCATCCTGTCTTGTAGTCTGGTCAAAAGCACTTCGTGCTTTACCGTATCAAATGCTGATGATAGGTCAAGGAGGATCAGTAGGCAAGATTGATTTCGGTCCATTGCTTGAAGGGCGTCATCAACAATGTGTAAGATCGCAGTTTCGGTGCTGTGCCCTGTTCTGAAACCTGATTGGCAATCGTCCAGTAGCGAGAATTTAGCGATGTGTTGACTTAGTTGGCTCTGCACGCATTTCTCAATGAGTTTAGCCAGTAGCGGGATGTTGGTCACTGGTCGATAGTTGTTTGGATCTGTAGCAACAGCTGTCGGTTTTTTGAGGATGGGCATCACCTGCCCAGTTTTTAGACAGTCAGGGAGGGTTCCTTGTCCAAGTGAGGCGTTTATTATCTCGGTCCAGATCGGAACTAGAGTGTGGCTGATGTCTCTTACACACTTTCCTGGTAATGGGTCTTGAAAGTGGTTGTTCGGTCTAAGTTCTGCCAGCGTTCTTGCTATCTTTTCCTGGTCGTATAGTTCAAATGTGACCCATTTTGCTTTATTTTTAGTTTGGAGGCTCTCTGGTGAGAAATTGGACTCGTTAATGGATGGAGGCAGTGCCTTAAGGTTAGCTGCTGCAATTGTGAGGTCATCTTCAAGCAATTTGGATTTTTTCGTGAAGAATGAGGAGAATTCCTCGCAGCTTATGGGAGTTTTAGTATTCTCTAAAACCGTTTTGGCAAGTTTATTTGACTGTTGTTTTAAAATCTCAAAGAGTTTTCGTGGTCTGTTCTTGGCACTGTCCAACTCTTCTCTGATAAATTCTTTTTTTGAGTTGATTATTTTTTTGTTGTATTCTCTTCTTGTTTTTCTGAGTGCTTTCAGCTCAGGGGAGGAGGGATGGTGTCTCCATCTCCTTTCGGCCATTCTCAGTTTGCGCCGATCCTCATTCAATGATTCATTAAACCAAGGATTTTTTGGTTTCTCTGATACCTTTTTCATTTTTTGGGGCATGGTGTCCTTGACGATATTACCGATTGAGGTTATGTAGTGATCCGTCAGCTCATTGACATTTTGCTTATTGATGGGTGGCTTCAGGTCTCTCTCACACCTTTTAACCAGTATTTCAGTGTTAGCCTCCTTCGTGTCTCGGATCAGTTTCTGGAGCTTGCGTGGTTGCACGGTCCTGCCCTTTGTCATTGTAGGGATCGTGAATGTTATGATGTGATGGTCAGACCAGTCACATGGGTCAATAGCCAGGATGGACGTCTCATCCTTTCTTGAGATAATCCAGTCTAAGGTCGCTCCTTGTGAGTGAGTGGGTTGGTTGCAAGCTTGAACCAGGTTTAGCTCATTGAGGAAGTTTTTGAGTGAGTTGACCAATTTGTCGCCGCCGTCATTCCAATGGAGGTTAAAGTCACCCAGGAATATGTTATTGGCGTCCGAGTTAGAGTTGGTCGTTATGATCTCCATCAGTTGTTCTGTGAACTTTGCGTTCTCTCCTGGTGGGTGGTAGAATGCATGCAGTTTGCAGCTTTGATTCTTTGGTGTTCTCAAATTAATACCAAGGTATTCACAGGATTCTAAGGGGTCAGATTGGAAATGGCAGACCTCGATCTCCGACCGATGAATGCAAGCAATGCCTCCTCCCACATTCCTAGGTCTGTCTAGCCTGATGATGTTATATTGTGGCGGTACTAAGAGATCCATGGTAGGAGATGATGATTCATTGAGCCATGTCTCTGTGAGGATAGCCAGGTCAATTTCCTTATTGATGATGAGGGCAGCTATGTCTGCTGCGTGTTTCGTTGCCGAACGACAATTAAGTAGAAGGCAGTTCAGAGGTTTCTGTGATTTAACAAGTTTTCTGTTCCCTGCTTCGGATGCAATAAGCTGAATATGTTGTAGGTTTTGGTGAATTGCTTTCCTGTCATTCTTTCTGGTCGTTCTATTAGAGTCAATCGTTACTGTTTTGATATTCTCTACCTTACTACAGTCAGGTTGTTCATAGGACCTGAGTAAGGCCCGAGTTTCTTAATTCGACAAGGGCTTTGTCCTGTTGGGTCTGTTTTGTCTAAGTACCAGATTCTGGATATGTGAGACTCTGGTGTGCGTGCTTATCGTCATCTCCCATATTTTTCCAATTGTCTGCGAGACTTTCATCGAGTTTTGCGCCAGATTACCTACGAGATTTTTGAGCTCCTTGATTTCCTTCAGTGTTCGGGATGTGTACTTGTGTGAGGTAAACCTGGCTGGATGAGCATTGAAGTTTGCTCTTCTCTGCCGCTGATCTAGTCTCAATCCCATAAACCTTTTCTTGGAAAGGGGAGTTTTTGTGGATAAGGATCTGTAGAATTCCAGTCTCGTATTCGAGGGAGGAGAGGGTAGGTCGATGTCATCTACTCTGCTCGTTTCATTAGCCTCATAGGGGTATTCGCTTGGAGCTAGGGTACAGTCTTCCAGCGCAGTGGGGTTGGGCATTAGCGGCACCGGCTCTTTCCTTGGGACCCGATTCTTCACTTTGTTTCCAAGGTTGGTGGCCATCGCTATCCTTTCTCTCTCAGTCTCTGGTGTTACCAACGTATTCACGGTTAAGTCTTCAGTGTTGACGGTTTGGTTGTTCTGGCCGTCTGATAGATTGGTGTCTCTAGTATTGGAATCGACGTTTTCACATGTGATATCTGGTAGTGTCCCGTTTTGTTGAGGGTTTGGTCCTCCTCGGTAATCCTTAGAGTTTTGGACAGTCCCATCATTAGAGGTTAGCGTCGGCTCCTCCCTAGGGAGTAGGTCTTGTTCGATGTTCTCGTGACTAGTCGACCTTCTTGTCTCTTCAGCCTCCTCATTCGGTACTGTCAGGTCAGTTTCGTTTCTGTACCTCGAGTTAATCGCCAGACCTTGTGCCTGGTGGTCTCCATTCTGATTGGTGTCTCTGGAGGTAGAGACAGTGTTTCCGGGGCCGAATTCATGAGTGCTCAGATGTGGTTGGTGTCTTGGTCTCTCAAGCTGCTCTTTTATGGAAGGGAACAACTTGTCGAATTTATCCAGTTCGCTGTTAGCTGCTTGAATTAGCACTATCCCTGTTTTGTATATGGTAATATATAGTTCTGCTCCCTCTCTAATTGTAGGCGAGGTCGTTATTTTAGTGCCATACGGGATGTTCTTTATAGCCTTTATGTTAAGCGTATTTGTGAGGGCATCTCGCCATTTAGCCGTTTTATATGAGAAGAAAATTAGGTCGTTCACTATAATTCCTTTGTTTATGTTAAAGTATGGGTCCAAGAACAGTGTGTCAGGGTGTTTCTTCAGGGTATCATGTTTGAATTTTTTCGTTGCGTTTTTGGATAGGTTGGATGGATATTTTAAGTTCAAGGCGTTCATGCCAGAAGCCACAGGGAGTCTTACATCCATGTTGCGCCAAGTTGTGGGATATATGTTGGGTCACCAGTGTTGGGATGTATTCTCTTTGTGTATTTTAAATTCTATCTGTATTGACTTACTAGGATAGGTAATTAATGTAGACCTCTCTTTATTTCTTATGAGGTCTCAGCTTTCTTCTATCGGAGCTAGGCTTCTGTTGTAGTTACGACAAATGTTTCGCTATTCCCTATGTTATTTCCTTGTCCTCTGAAGCTTTTAAAACTGTGTATTGCAAAAATGTCCGCCGTTTTGGTGCTTGCTATCGGCATGGGCTTTTTCTCTTTTCACTGTATCTTTCATTTAGTCCATTTTCCCTTTCATGTCTCGGATTGGCCTCAATTATAGGCTCCTTCTTCTCTGTTTAGGCCCTAGTTGTCCTTTTTCCCTTTCTTGCCTCTGGGTTGTTTACTTTCTGCAGAGCGAGGAAGGACTACTTGTGTCTCAAGCGGCCGCCATTTTAAAGTCAGGCGCGCCGCTTCCAGTGTTGCCACGATGGTTTTCTTTCTGTCTTATTCCTCGTTTACGTCCTCCCTGCTATGCCTCTGGCTCCCGGGTTCCTACCATCTCATGTAGGTCTCGCCGTCGCTCAACTTCCTCCACTCCCGCTCACCGCCTCGGCCACCTCCGCGAATGGCCGTGTTCTCTCCTCACTCCTCAGCCGGCCTCGGTCTCCGGTCATTAGCGGTGGGCTGCAGACACCATCGGCGCCAGGGAACTCTCGGCGATCGGCACGCCTGTCAACGTGGCCATTTCATGGCAGTGGGGAGGGGGTTTCAAACATTTCTATCATCCTTATGTCAAATATTTGACTATGCAGAAACTGGTGCATAGCCAACACGTATGGATGTTTAATAGGGATTGCAATACCGCATCGTATTTAAACATTCCACACATCAATTTTATGAACCAGCAGTTTGAGTACAGAAACAGCAAAACGAATTCGCAAACTGCATAGTTGCATAGTCAATGAAAGTTTGATGGTCCTTCTATATGGGACCTTGTAGTTCCAGTCCTGGGTTTTCATGCAACAAGCTAATGCATTGTGTGATGTGGTCTTGGTTTGTGTTGAGTTAATGGAACTACTTCATCTGCTTAACCCCTTTGGTGCTCATGACGGAACGGTTCCGTCATGAGCGTCGGTTGGCCTGTGCTTATGACGGAACCGTTCCGTCATGAGTCCGTTGGCCAAATAGAACCTTCAGCACAGCGCGAAAATTCGCGCCGCGCTGAAGGGGTTAAGACTGGCAAGATCACTGTTGCATCCATTTTGTGGTTTCTCACTTATGCCACTTTTCTGCCCAAAACAATTCCACATTACAGGACCTCTGCAGCCCATCTCCTGGTATGGATAGCCCCTCCTGTGTCTCCCTTGATTTTCCCACATCATCATTTCCACCCAAAAAAAAAAATGGTCCACAAGGGTATGTAGTAAGTTGGTCACCCTAGTAGAATTGCTTGTTTTTTTTTTTTATTGAACCTGCCCTTCAGTTTCCTGCTTACTAGTTATTTGTCACAAGCTGACATTTGAGAAGCTTTACTTTAATGTTGTTTATCAAGTATTTTGAAGTTTGTTTCTTGCCTTTATACTAAATGCATACCTTTTTTGAGCTGAATGCGCTGTACTGTCATCTGGGTCAGTGTACATTGAGAGTGTGCTAGATTTTGTAGACCGCTGTCCCAGCCAAATCAACTTAACGGATACAATTTGGGTGGTTACTAAATGGTGCCCAAGCAAGGGATACGCCTTTCCTCTGCCTAGTGGCCTTGCCCAAAAAAATAATAAACCGTTTAAATTATTAAAAAGAACTAACATTTTTTTAACGTTTTTTGCTTTTTTTCCCCATGTTATTCCCGTGCACTTTTAGAAACAGTTCACCAACCCACCAAGTGGACCCTCCGCTTCCCAGCAGTGATGTAAGTATGTCGGGATGATGTTAATATCATGCTTTTCTCTTTTAGGAGACTGGTGAAAAGTTTTTCAAGACTTCTTAATTCTTTTTGCCATGTAGCACCTCCTCCCCTCTGCCAGCATCCTGGATGCCCAGCAGTGGCTTCAACGCAATCGCTTCCCACAGTACTGCCGGCTCTTCTCCAGTTTCTCAGGTAAGTGTCTTTTTTCATAATGTTCTTTCACCATCTGGCATAGAAGTTAACTTTATCTTCACAGGTATTGATATGAGTTTAGATTTGAGCTGTTGCATAATTTAGTAATCTAGAAGATCTGTCCACTGAAGAGTTTCCATCTTGGCACTGGACTGTAACCTAGTAGTGCTGGGGCTTCTGAGATGGGTGCAGGAGATGGGAACTGGTTTTGACTTTTATATGCTCAGTTCCTCCTTTTTAATCTGCTTTCTGTATTCAGTACGAGAAAAAATGGGGAAACTAATAATTTTAGGGACCAGGGTAAATAATGTAATAGCCAAGACAAATACTAAACAAGTACAGAGTAATTTGAGATTAGCGTTACCCCAAGACAGATGTCCCACGAAAGAGCTCTGAAAATCACAAAAGCACATGGGTACAATTGATAAAAACAAACAGAAAAGCCAGGTCCAACGATGTTTAGTACAAAGAAATAACCAATCTAATGCAGTCAAGAAAATGGTACTGTAAAATTAGTAACGTAGTACAAAAAAGTGAAGTGTTCATGTGCCTCACCAGTGACAGATTCTATATTCACTTGGGAAGGGCACTAAAAAGCTCACTTCTCAATTTACATTTCATAGCCGTCTAATATTATTTTGTATGTTCACAATGGCATGGAAATTACAGAGAAGATTGCAACATTTAGTATGCAATGCAAAAAGCAATCCAGTCAACCTTTTGTCTGAAGAACATCAGACAAAAGTTGGCTGGGTTGCTTTTGGATACAGAAGGAAAACTGTTTGCAGAATACATCCTGCCCCCTTACCATACTGGCAAAAATGTTTTTGCAATTGACCAAACTGACTTCCGGCCTGGATGCAAAACAAAGGATAATTTAGTGACATTAATTCTTCTTATTGGCAAGGCTATACAACAAGGAATATCTCTAAACCATTTGCTTTGTGGATTATTCTGCCGCATTCGAAAAAATATATAGAAATTTACTATAGGCTAAACCTACGACAATCGGCGTAGACTGTACTGCTACATTTGATCATGTTACTTCATTTGATCATCTGGTGGCAAGTGGAGAAGTGTGGCTCAATGGTTAGAGTGGCAGATCCTGATGCAGAGGTCTGGCCCAGGGTTCAATTCCCCGTCTCGGTGGGTCTTGGGCTCAAAATTCCACGGACCTGATAATTCTCGGTGCCTATTCCAATCGTGGAGTCCCACTCTGCAACTCTGGGCAATAGCTTGCTTAATCTCCACAACGGCCCCCACAACGCTAAGGATGCCTGGCCTCCACCTTGGGGGTGCCCAGGAGTGGACGCCTCTCAGGGAAAGCCAGGATGGGTTCCACAGTGGTATTCGTACAAGCGCCTTGAGACCCTTGCGGGTAAGTAGTGCGCTATACAAGTATCAATTTACATTTACATTACAAGTCAAATTGCCAGGGAATTTGGCTATCTGTTCCAAGGTCAAAATTGATAACGGACTCCAAGGCTGTGTCCTTGCCTCGCTTCTTTTTTCTGTTTGTCTCAGACATACGTTTCTACATCCATAAACCCAACTTTCTGCCTGCAAAATTGGGAAATTGCTTGATCAGTCATCTGTCTTATACCAATGACCTTGCCATGTGCTCCCCAACTTCAACAAACCACCAGAATCAGCTTGCAGCACTGAATTTAATCAGTTAAGCGGCTTGTACGTAAATATCATAGTAAAAATATTCTTTCCTTAGGAAAGCCGATGAGGAAAATCAACTGGGAACTTGTGCAACAGTCTGTGAAAACGTGGATAATTATGATTATTTGGCTTTGTTTATTTTGGATACAAAACTGTTCGTGTTGCAACACACCTGGAAAAACTAGCCTAAATCTTTCATGCTAACTAAAGTCCTGAAAAGATTTGCACAAATATAGGGCGGCTGGGCGCTCAGTTCTGACAATTAATGCCCTAAAAACCTGTTAAAGCCCTGTCTTATGCTTCATTAGCACTCAACTCGATGAGCTTATATGAACTGGAAACTGTTTTCATACACCAGTTACCATCACTATTTAATCTGCATGCCTTTAATTTCAAACTATGATTGGTCAAAGGTATTACTTCTGTGACTGTACTTCATGCGATGTTTCAGTGATGGGTACGATTTATTAAGAACTGACGCCGGACCCTTCGACCCTGTTTCTTGAGTTATGTTGCTGTTTATTAAATAAACATAACTTACCATCGAATAAAGAGCTACTTAAAATGTCAACCTTATCTTAAATAAGTTCTCGGCAAAGGGTTACAGAAGTCGACCCGATTAACCAATTTGGATATAAACCTGCAGAGATCTTTTGGATACACAGCACTACATTGATTCAAACCTGGAAGTTGCATCTAAATGTTTAATGTTTCGTCTAATTTGCATCCTCCTGAAGCAGTTTGAGGGTTCTTGGAATATTACCCACCCTGGTCAAACCTGTGGACTCTGTAAAAAGGTCAAAAATCTGGGACCATGTTGAAGGATTTGATCCCGGCCTGAGGGATATCAAAAGTAAATACTTGTTACTAACTGTCTGGAAATTTTTGCTTTGAACAAACATAGCCACAAGGGTATATTTTTTTCTCTACAAACCAATAGCCCCATTGGGAAACTAAGGGCCTTATTAAGAGTTTGGCGGTCTTGAAGGACCGCAGTGGTTCTAGTAAGACCGCTAAGCCAGTTGTAAACCCTCCCGCCGGATTCAGAGTTTAACGCAGGACAGACAGGCGGGCAGGCAGTGCGGCAGTGCCATGGTGAAGGGGAGCCTAAACAGGATACCAACGCTGTGGTGGCACCTACAACACATTTGTGGATGGTATGGAATGCACAATGTTGTGCATGCCATAGTGTGCATGCACAACCATGCACTTTTAAGGGGGCACATGTGCCCCCGCATGCACCCCCATGGGCAAATTTGCCATGGGGCCCTGTTGGGGGTGGGGGCATTTCCTTGCAGTTTCCTCAAGCATTTCATCACTAGGCCCCTGCCATGAAATACTCGTTGGAAATGCAGGTCGGAATCTTCTTGGCGGTGTCCGCACCGTCACGATTCCTGCCTGCTTTAAATACCACCACCTCTGAGATCTTGGATACTGGCACTAATCTTCTGGCAGTCCTACTGCCACCATTGTAATATGGCGGCCAGACTGCCTGGGTGGCGGCGGTTTGATAACCGCCATGAGTACGTCAGTCCCAGGACTGCCGTACTTACAACCGGGCCCTATGTTTTTGAACATAGCCTACAACCGACTTAAACTTCTGGATATCCGTAACAAAAAAGTTATAACGGTGCCCATTTACATTTTAGGAGGCTCTTTTATTTTCTTAACGTATTTTTTAACCTTGGTTCCTGTTGTGTGCTTATTTAACTATATTTGTTAAGAAGTTAAATAGCACTGTGTAAAATATTTTCATCTTCTATCATAGCCATCTATATGGTCTTAGTTTTTTCTTTGTAATTAATTAAAAAAATGTACACAAAGTATCACACACACGAAACAAGCAATGTATACACATTCCATTAAACGGAGAGAATAAGTGGCTGTTGAGGCAGTTTAATAGGAACGAAATGTGTACTCAGGTAATCCGTTTTATGGAAATTCCAGATCAATAAATCCCACTTCTTGTTTTATGGCTTTATAGTGGTAAATAAGTCAATGCTTCGACCCCTTCATTGATAGGTTATTTATAGTCATCAACATTTTGATGTCTCACCCTTGAGGAGGTAGCTTTGAACTTTGCCAAAGGCCCACACAGAACTGAGGCTTCCATTAAAAATAAATGAGTCTCAGTTAGGCTGCATATGTGCAAGGCAGCCATCCATTTCAAAAGCCGACCAGACCGGTTCGACCTACTTACTCTTGGACTACTGTAACATATAACTGTTTCTGAACTCAAATGGCAATATCATTGGTTACCAAAAATGTCTAAGCACAAATTACTTTTGGGTGTAAACGTTTGCACACGCCATGTAGTCCATAGGTATCTTTGGCAGATTATATGCGTTGCTGAAAATGTGATGCTTTTAAAAAATGTTAACTACATTACTCCCCTAGAAGCAATAGAAATCATTTACCTTTTTTTAGGTGCCGACTTACTAAAGATGTCAAAAGATGACTTTATTCAAGTTTGTGGCCCTGCTGATGGAATACGACTTTATAATGCCATCAAAGGAAGGTTAGTTCCATATGCAAGTTTTTCCCTTCCATGTAATTTTCTTTCTCAATCAATATTCTAATAATTAATGTTTATGATTACAGAAATGTAAGGCCAAAATTAACCATATACGTGTGCCAAGAATCGGAGCAGAACAGGTTGCATCTCAATCAGAAACGAGATAATGGGGATAGCAATATGTGTAGTAAGTATATTATGTAATCAAATAAATGTCGGTCACCTGCATTTGTTGGGCAAGAATTTACAAGGTGTTGTATGTGCTTTTTTGACAATGTACAAAGTATTACGTTGTGGTGCTCATTATTTCATTCAAAATTTTGTTTTAGTATGATAACAGGACATGAAAAATCATTGTTTAAGGCAGCATCCACCTTCTGTAATGCAGAAGTGACCACTATGCAGTAAGTGCCCTTGCAAGGCTTTCAGACAAATTGATGATTCATGGTGTGTTTAGGGAGCCTTTACACAAAGGGGGCACAATCCAGGGCAACGGAACTGCAACTATGAGCATCACATCCCAAGTTGTCGCAAGCATGCCCGCATGCAAGGGGCGATGCTGTCAACCCACCCCAGGTCCCCACTAGTGCCCCCCCCCCCAAAGTACTGAGGCAGACTGCATAACTTCAGGAGGGTCAGCACACTCATTCAGTACACAGATTGCGATTTCTGGAAGGTGTCCAGAAGCTGTGTGGTTGTGATCCAAAGGGTGTGGATGGACTAGATGTTGTGACTGTGTGCTTGAGACTGCTCTGTGCTGAATTTTGCAGGTGTATGAGATAGCTTGCTTCCAGGCTCACTTTTTGTCTGCTGGATTGTATGGCTTAATATTGATCCCATGAAAAATGTTTGTGTTCCCTTTTTTTCTCCGTTATAGTCTTGGCCTTAGGCTGCATGTACTTGGTACTGTCTTAGCATTGTTACTTATTTCAGTCATGTGCACTCCTGATTCTGATCCAACTAGAAAACGCAAATTGGCTTAATCCAGTCATTTCCTGTTTAGTGTGCTGTATTTAATTAAGCCTGTCATTTCTGATTCTCATTCGGTGATCTTTAGCCTGGACATTAACAATATTGGCGGTGCCTTTGCTCATATAAAACCTTCACCACATGACGGTTCCCTTGGATGTTAGTTACATTTAGCTTTCCTTGGTTTACCTTTCGCTGCATTCGGTTTAATTTTGTATGCCTTTTATTCAAAGCTTCTGTCCTACGAATGCAGTTCATCCAGTTTGAAAACCTCTGATTGGTGATGGGGCAAAGCTAACCCAAAGAAAAATTGTTTGGTGTAGATTCTATAATGTTAAAGCATGGTATTCCAATATTGTTTCCCTACGGCTCGAACATATGCTATCTCTGCCATTTTGTCTCATTCATACAGCACCCAAACCTTTCACATTTTATTTTTAACGCTTGCTTTTTTTGGATGAGCTTTAAATTGTGCATTTGTTCGGATACTGGAGATTCACTTTTATTTTTTCCCGTGTCAGTTAACGTTCCCTAGTTGTGTTTTTAGGTCTCGCCTGTCGATGCGCATGCGCATCGAGCAAGCGAGACTATGGGGGCTCATCGACTCTTTATCCAACTTGCAAGGAATCGTGGCGATTCCTTGCAGTGCCCGTGACTTTTAAGCTCAATGCGCATGCGCATTGGGCTTAAAAGCGCGTGCACATGGCCCCAGCCGCCTGCCTTGCCTACTCTCCCGCCCCCTCACTTCTTGATTGCACGGCCGCTAGGCCGTGCCTCCCCTACTCCTCCTCCTACTCTCCTCCCGTCTGTTCCCGCACTCCTCCCACACCACCCTACTCCTCCTCCTACTCTCCTCCCCTCCCGTCTGTTCCCGCACTCCTCCCACACCCCCGCTCCGCCCCCTCACTCTCTCTGCCCGCCCGCTCTCCACTCCACAGCTTTCTTTTGGGCCTCCATAGCTACTGCCTCTCCCAGCCCCCAGCCTGCCCCGGTGTTGGCTGCATAAACACCGACCGTCTGTCTGCAACTTGAATAGAAAGAATCCCGAAAATGCTATTTTCTGTCCGCTATGCAAGGTACACGGGGCCTGTTTGTTTTGGATCTCCCCGGGCATTCCTTATCTGTCATTCATTCTTCCCCGCTCGGGGATTCCCGCGCTGAAGACGTCACAAGACTTCGCACCCACGGACACGCCTGGGCTTGTCCCGGCACCAGGGCTTGAAAAACACATTGCCACGGCCTGTTTCTTTATTTTTATATTCAGTAACTCGGACTCGGCTCTTTCTGTGTTCCAGTTCTGTAACGTGATGCGAAGAGCTGAACCGGGTCAACATTTATAGAAGCACAAAACAGCACCCGCTTCCAATGTTAGAACCATATCCTATATCTGCATATGTCCCTAGTGGCTCCATGTCATGTATGACGCACTTCTCGAATTCCTGGGTTTCTGCACTTCGCACCCAGGCAATTTGAGCAACGCCATTAAAGCAATTTAAAAGGCTATTGTATGTAATGCACACGCAGACAGAGCCAATAGTTTTAGCTTTTGAAAAGTGAACAATTGTTTTATTTACCTTCGCTAAGGCAGCGTGTGCAAAAGCGATCACAAACATCCCTCACAGATCAGTTACAATACTGACAGCACTATCGACTGAGGGAAAACGTGCACCTCATAGGGATCATTTACAATACTGATAGCATCTCAAAACCCTCAGTACGAAGAGCAGACACCTCTGGTGGCAGGAGACGTACTCAAAGAACAGATACAGCACTGGTAGGGAAAGTGCAAGCTTCCTTCACACACAACTCAGTTACAGTGCTGACAACCGTGGTACACATATCCTCTCACACAAAACAGATATGGAAGGAGTGCAACGCCTCACCCTAACTCACCCTCACCCTCACTCAACCTCAACTCCTCACCCTCACCCTCACTCACCCTCACTCAACCTCAACCCCTCACTCACCCTCACTCACCCTAAACCCCTCACCCTCAACCCCTCTCTCACTCTCACTCATCCTCACTCACCCTCAACACCACACCCTCACTCACCCTCAACGCCTCACCCTAACTCACCCTCACCCTCACTCACCCTCAACCCCTCCCTCACCCTCAACCCCTCCCTCACCCTCACCCTCACTCACCCTCAACACCTCACAATGACTCACACTCACCCTCACACACCCTCACCCTCACACACCGTCACACACCCTCTGCGTAACACCTCTCACACCCTCACTCACCCTCACACACACTCACACTCACGCAACGTCACACACCCGAAGCCTCACACCCCCTCACTCACACTCACCCTCACACCCCCTAACCCGCACACCGCCTCACACCCCCTAACGCTCACACCCCCTAACACTCACACCCCCTAACGCTCACACCCCCTAACAATCACCCCCTAACCCTCACCCCCTCACTCTCACCCCACACCCTCACACCCTCACCCCCTCACCCCCCACCCTCACCCCCTCACCCCCCCACCCTCACCCCCTCACCCTCCACCCTCACTCACCCTCAACCCCTCACCCTCACCCTCAACCCTTCACCCTCAACCTCTCACTCACCCTCACTCACCCTCACTCACCCTCAACACCTCAGCCTCACCCTCACTCACCCTCACCCTCACTCACCCTCAACCCCTCACCCTCACTCACCCTCACCCTCACTCACCCTCAACCCCTCACCCTCACCCTCACTCACCCTCACTCAACCTCAACCCCTCACTCACCCTCACCCTCACTCACCCTAAACCCCTCACCCTCAACCCCTCTCTCACTCATCCTCACTCACCCTCAACACCACACCCTCACTCACCCTCAACGCCTCACCCTAACTCACCCTCACTCACCCTCACTCACCCTCAACCCCTCACTCACCCTCACTCACCCTCAACACCTCACAATGACTCACACTCACCCTCACACACCCTCACCCTCACACACCGTCACACACCCTCTGCGTAACAACACCTCTCACACCCTCACTCACCCTCACACACACTCACACTCACGCAACGTCACACACCCGAAGCCTCACACCCCCTCACTCACACTCACCCCCCCTAACCCGCACACCGCCTCACACCCCCTAACGCTCACACCCCCTAACGCTCACACCCCCTAACGCTCACACCCCCTAACGCTCACACCCCCTAACGCTCACACCCCCTAACGCTCACACCCCCTAACAATCACCCCCTAACCCTCACCCCCTCACTCTCACCCCACACCCTCACACCCTCACACCCTCACCCCCTCACCCTCACCCCCTCACCCCCCCACCCTCACCCCCCCACCCTCACCCCCTCACCCCCCCACCCTCACCCCCTCACCCTCCACCCTCACTCACCCTCAACCCCTCACCCTCACCCCTTCACCCTCAACCTCTCACTCACCCTCACTCACCCTCACTCACCCTCAACACCTCAGCCTCACCCTCACTCACCCTCACTCACCCTCAACCCCACTCACCCTCACCCTCACTCACCCTCAACCCCTCACCCTCACCCTCACTCACCCTCACTCACCCTCAACCCCTCACTCACCCTCAACCCCTCACTCACCCTCACCCTCACTCACCCTAAACCCCTCACCCTCAACCCCTCTCTCACTCTCACTCATCCTCACTCACCCTCAACACCACACCCTCACTCACCCTCAACGCCTCACCCTAACTCACCCTCACCCTCACTCACCCTCAACCCCTCACTCACCCTCACCCTCACTCACCCTCAACACCTCACAATGACTTGCACTCACCCTCACACACCCTCACCCTCACACACCGTCACACACCCTCTGCGTAACAACACCTCTCACACCCTCACTCACCCTCACACACACTCACACTCACGCAACGTCACACACCCGAAGCCTCACACCCCCTCACTCACACTCACCCCCCCTAACCCGCACACCGCCTAACACTCACACCCCCTAACGCTCACACCCCCTAACAATCACCCCCTAACCCTCACCCCCTCACTCTCACCCCACACCCTCACACCCTCACCCCCTCACCCCCCACCCTCACCCCCCCACCCTCACCCCCTCACCCCCCCACCCTCACCCCCTCACCCTCCACCCTCACTCACCCTCAACCCCTCACCCTCACCCTCAACCCTCAACCCTTCACCCTCAACCTCTCACTCACCCTCACTCACCCTCACCACCTCAGCCTCACCCTCACTCACCCTCACCCTCACTCACCCTCAACCCCTCACCCTCACTCACCCTCACTCACCCTCACTCACCCTCACTCACCCTCACCCACCCTCACCCTCACTCACCCTCAACCCCTCACCCTCACTCACCCTCAACCCCTCACCCACCCTCAACCCCTCACCCTCAAACCTTCACCCTCAACCCCTCACTCACCCTCACTCTCACTCACCCTCACTCAGCCTCAACTACTCCCCCTCACCCTCACTCACCCTCACCCTCACTCACCCTCACCCTAACTCACCCTCACCCTAACTCACCCTCACCCTAACTCACCCTCACTCACCCTCAACACCTCACTCACCCTCACCCTCACTCACCCTCAACCTCACCCTCAACCTCACCCTCACTCACCCTCACCCACCCTCACCCACCCTCACTCACCCTCACTCACCCTCACTCACCCTCACTCACCCTCACTCACCCTCAACCTCACCCTCACTCACCCTCACTCACCCTCACCCACCCTCACCCACCCTCACTCACCCTCACTCACCCTCACTCACCCTCACTCACCCTCACTCACCCTCACTCACCCTCACTCACCCTCACTCACCCTCAACCCCTCACCCTCACCCACCCTCACCCTCACTCACCCTCAACTCCTCACCCTCACACAGTGCAATAGGTCTCAGACCATTTCAGTTAGAGCTTTTAGAAATGTTTATGGCTTTTTTTAACAATCACCCCCTAACCCTCACCCCCTCACTCTCACCCCTCACCCCCCCACCCTCACCCCCTCACCCCCCACCCTCACCCCCTCACCCCCCCCACCCTCAGCCCCTCACCCTCCACCCTCACTCACCCTCAACCCTTCACCCTCACCCCTTCACCCTCAACCTCTCACTCACCCTCACTCACCCTCACTCACCCTCAACACCTCAGCCTCACCCTCACCCTCACTCACCCTCACTCACCCTCAACCCCTCACCCACCCTCACTCACCCTCAACCCCTCACCCTCACCCTCACTCACCCTCACCCTCACTCACCCTCAACTCCTCACTCTCACTCACCCTCACCCACCCTCACCCACACTCACCCTCAACCCCTCACCCACCCTCAACCCCTCACCCTCACCCACCCTCAACCCCTCACCCTCACCCTCAAACCTTCACCCTCAACCCCTCACTCACCCTCACTCTCACTCACCCTCACTCAGCC
Organism: Lissotriton vulgaris; assembly: GCF_964263255.1. NCBI lineage: Eukaryota > Metazoa > Chordata > Amphibia > Caudata > Salamandridae > Lissotriton > Lissotriton vulgaris. The sequence goes on from NC_141687.1 coordinate 1,332,011,870, forward strand.
TCAACTACTCCCCCTCACCCTCACTCACCCTCAACCCCTCACCCTAACTCACCCTCACTCACCCTCAACACCTCACTCACCCTCAACACCTCACTCACCCTCAACACCTCACCCTCAACCTCAACCACTCACCCTCACTCACCCTCACTCACCCTCACTCACCCTCACTCACCCTCACTCACCCTCACTCCCCCTCACTCACCCTCACTCACCCTCACTCCCCCTCACTCACCCTCACTCACCCTCACCCTCACTCACCCTCACCCTCACTCACCCTCAACCCCTCACCCTCACTCACCCTCAACCCCTCACCCTCACACAGTGCAATAGGTCTCAGACCATTTCAGTTAGAGCTTTTAGAAATGTTTATGGCTTTTTTTATTTGTAATTCTTTAGCATTGGCTACAGGAAACAAAAATGGTAAACATTTACAAAAAAAACCCATAAACAATTCTAAAAACACTAACTCTAATGGTGCGAGACCTATTGCATTTCCAATGCTTGTTTATTTTCTCCTCCTTTATATTTATTTTTCTATTAACTTGCTTTGTGGTGATGTGCAATACAATAGAGGAACATGATTGTAATTTTAAACAGTTATAGAATAAACCCATAAATACATTTGAGGATTATGTGTTGGAGTGTAAGTGTGCTATGGCTGCCATCTTAGTATGTTTAGTATAGAAAGTGATTTAATATTTGGACAGTGCTCTTTTAACAACTTTTCAGAGAACAAGTGAACTGATCAGAAGTGTAGTAGAGTCTGGAGTGTGTCCAAAGCTGGTTTCTTCAGTTCATTATGTATAATGAAAGGTCTTCTGGCCAGCATTTTTGCTTCACCCCTTATCCAACCAATTTGGTTGAAATAGAACAACGTGCGCCAGTTAAGATAAATCCAGATGTCTTTATTCAGGATACAGTGAAACCTCTCAGCCCCCACTCTCGCCTCTGCTCCAACCGACTCCCTTCACAATTCTCTCCTCCTAATCATCACTCTCAGCTCCATGGAAACGAGGACACTTAGGTTCCATGTACCCTATGATGCATACATTCCGTTGTCAGCAGGTATCATCAATCAGGTTAACACAGAAGCAGTTAGGTTACTGATGGCTTTACATTCACATCAATAAGATACCGCAATGTTATTGAATGTGGTCCTCCCAGCTCTGTTAGACTATTCCTGCTTTGTGCTGGGAACTGCAAAACGTCTTCCAAAGTAATGTTCTTCGCTCAAATCTCAAATTGGACTGTAGACTGCTGTACAAGTAGTTTTCCGTCCAAGTATTGATCTTGTGCTGCAACTGTAGTTCGTATAATGCTACCTTGTTATCTCAAACTGTGTTGGATTACCAGTTGACACCTCCATTCTTTTCTTCTGTTGGACTACTTGTCTTGCCTGAAAGTCTGGCCCGTGCTAAAGAATTATGCAATATAAAATTGGGAAGAAGCAAGTGCAATCCAGTGACTAAATAACTCTAAACTTAGTGAACTGAGGTGTGGAAAGTCGTCATGGTTTCATACTATGGTAACACGTCTTCTGCTACAAACGTACATTGCATTTTCCAGTGCATGAACCACCATAATCAGAAACATGACGCCTTTATTTGCTATATGTGAGTTTAGTAAAAAAAAATCTGATTCCTCTTGCGCTCCTTTCCATGCCTTTCATGTACAGAATTTGTCCCAACCCAATCAGCAAGCGCACAATTTAAAATGTAATCGCTGTTTTAAATAAATACATTTTAGATAATTTTCATCTGTGTGGGAATCAATATATTTGTGACGCTGTGAACACCTCCATAGCCGTAACTACCAGACATGCATTCACACGATTCACAAACCTATAGTCTCAAACCCCTTGAAGATTCATTCAGAACCCTCGTACAGAAGTGCTGCCAGTCAATTGCCGGAAGGGTGAGGGCTGACCAAACATCCAAAACCTAGTGTTGTCTTGGTTAGACAGCAGGGAGACCAAAGAGTCAAATCAAGAGTCTGCAACCAAATGGACCCCATAGAAACCAGAGCATATTGAACAACCACTCGAATAATGCAGCACCCATGACCAACAGTAATCATTAGAAAAAATATTAAAGAAATTGAAGGCAGAAGGGGCTGCGGACCAAAACAGTCCCCCCAGTGCACTTTTTACGCAGGACATTGCTTTTTGGGCTCACTACCTATTACCCTTTTTTAATTCAATCTTCCATTCTATTACCATAAGACTTCTGGAAAGGAAGCCTCTTGCGCCCTTTCTGGAAGAATGGAAGCCAATCTTTGCTGAGCAATTACAGGTTAATTGTGCTAGTTGATGTGGAAGCAAAACTATATGCATTATGTTGACTATAGGACCCTAAAGCTTGTGTCAACGAAAAAGCCTTATACCAAAAATGCAAACTGAATTCAGACCAGGCATGGGGACTCTTACAAATCTAACAGCACTTACAGCGTAGCTGAGGAAAACAGCGCAAACCCCAGCTGTTCGCGTATTTCCTTGACTTCAAATTGGCTTTTGACGGGTCCCATGTTGCTGCCTTTGAGCAAAGTTGATAGACTGGGGCATCCCAGAAACCTGCTTAAGGCAATCACAGCACTGAATAATGAAACATGGACACAGGTGGGGGGCGTGACTTGCCATCAGTGGATGCAAGTCAATTTGGCTCCGCATCTTTCCCCATTCACCCCCCTGCATCTAGCCACCATTTGAATATCAGCAGGTGTGTGATCCCCCCTAAAGCTACTCGCCTCAAACCTCAGTGAATTGCACCAGCAGTTCCGACCAAAGTGACGTTGTGGGCGATAAAACTCCAGCCCTTGCCCGGCACATGACGCTTGCCATTGCCACAGAGCCATCACCAAGAACTGGCCGAGTCCTGCCTCACAATTCACACTGGGATGGAGTGCACGCCTGCGGATCCACCATAGTCAGCGGAAGGCGACCTCTTCACCCCGACGGGAGGCTCGTGGGCTCGGTGTGTAGTGGGGACTAAGAGGAGACTGATGTGCTGGAGTCGCAAGCCAGCTATGTAGAAGCACCTGGGCTGAACCTGGGCCTAACTAGGTAGTTTTTATGGGCGGTGGCGGCTCACCATCGTAAAATCAGAGGATAGATGCACAGTCGGGGCGGGGTCGAAGGTGATGGCCGGGCTTGGTCTGCGGCCCACCTTCTCGACCTCAGACAGAGGCACTACAGTGACCCGCCCAAAGCTGTGTCAGACAGTTGAAGGAGCGATGTCTATCTGCGAGAGCCTGGAGGCACCCCTGGCAACTGGAGGTGAGTACCCTGCCAAGAGGATCCTGGCAGGTGGGGCCCAGAGGGTTGTTTGGGACTAGGACCCAGCCCCGGAGACGCACATGCCACAAACACCAACCAGGCCCCCTCCCGCCTGCCATTGGGTTCGTGAGGCCCCCCCGTTTAAACTGATTTGCAACCTAGCTAACTGCTGCCCACACAGGACTGACTTTTTCCCTTTCGGCCCCTCGCTTCTGGAACTCCCTTTCTTATGAGCTGAGATCTGCAACACACTACTCCCAATTCAGAACTCTTCTGAAAACTTTCCTCTTAACACAAGCATACAAATAAACACCTATAACCCCCTTACTCCCACAATTGTTCTGCATTAGCGCCATGAAACCGCCTGGTGTAAGTGCGCTTTAGAATTTTTTTTTAACATAACACACAGCAGGACATTATCCAGCAGATTGAGGCACAGTCGGACATGTGTGGTTGGCTGCTGGACTTGATCAGTCTGGGGGCTACCCGGGGGTCGTGTCGGGCCTAGGCCACCCCTCTATCATGTGCTCATACCAGATTAGGTGCTGAGTGTCTTTTCCTTCTCCCTCTCTCCGTCCCCCCCCCACAGCACTGTGGGGAGGGGTGGGGGGGCGATCCTTCCATGTCCCGGACTGTCCAGTAGTGGCCCATTGTTCCCCAAACGTGTATCGTGAAGAGAGCCCAGTTGATAGCCACCGCTGCCAAACGCTGAGAAATGTTATAGTTCAGGATGCCAACAACTTACATTTTACACTCTTAAACGATATCATCAGATGTCTGGGGTGTGACAGCCAGTGGGCGAGTCCAGGTCCCTGTACCAAGTGGGGATAGAATCCTCTTCGGTCAATAACTTAGAGGACTCTACCTCTTGGCTGGAGAAATGCATCGTGACACAAAGTGCTGCCGCCACTTGAAGGGCTTCTTGTCTTTCCGTCAAGATTTGCTCCGGGTGGGGAGCTGCCAATGACTGGGTACGACAGTCTGATCCTCTCCCTCTGATTCGGCCTCTTCTGTTTTGGTGCCGGGGGAGGTGGGTCAGTGGGTAATCTGGGTCCGTTTGCCGAGCCTGCTCCATCCACCCAGTTACAGTGCCTCCCTAAATCTTAGGTGCTTCTTTAGAGTCACCACATAATCAACATGTCACTGGCCACACTCTGGGTGTTTAAGATTGGGCCATTGAGAAAGCCTTTAGCTCTCAGGAATGGACACTCCTGTTTACTGCGTTGGCCAGTTATGGTCTTGGTGCAACATTTATTGGCATGATTAAACTGCTTTACAAGCAGCTGGCAGTCCGGATAAAGGCAGGACCATATGTCTCTGAACCTATTGCAATGGGAACGGGAACCACACAGGGGTCACAGCTCTACCCACTCCTCTCCTCCTTAGCCATAGAGCCCTTGGCTAACGCCATTCTCACTGGGGGGGGGGGGATCCCCCATGGAGATGGAGTACAAACCATCTCAATGTACATGGATGATATTCTGGTGCATTGGAAGGCTATCCAATCAATCCCCCGCCATCGTTGGCACGTGTCCTCGGAGAATTTGTGGACATGTCTGGGCTGTGGCGATATCCTGCTTATACCCTTTTAATGGCACCTGTCAGGACCCTGTGTATGTCCTTCATGGGGAACGTGTGGAATGGAGAGCCGATGCCTTCTGCTATCTCTGCAACCTTATTTACCGTAAGAGGCGGACGTATCAGATAACAACCTAGGCAGAGCGCTGACAGCAACCCACTCTCAAATCTCCTTTTGGAGCACACTTCCATTATCTGTGACTGGTCGGTTCGGCCGTACCAAAATGGTGATCCTGCCACAACTTTTATTCTACTCTGCAAACTTACCCCTGTGCATTTCCCTGTCATTATTTCATTCTCTTGAGAACACTGTCAGACCTTATCTGGGCCAATTCTCGCCATCGAGTAGCCATCTAAACTTTGGTGCTGCAGGGCCACCACTGCCTGCAGGCAGAAAAATATGGAACAATATTATCTTGCGGTGCAGCTGCAGTGGGTGACCAGGTCGCTAGCTGTCCACCAACTGTGTGACATGCTACCACACTACCATCCTTGTCCCCAGCCTCCCTGGTCCACCTATCTCATCCTAGTACAAAATCCAATGCAACTGAGCCTCTACTTCTCAGGGTGGCGTAGAGATGTTGTTGCAGTCGCCTATACATTACCTGGAACACCACGCCATACGCAACTGCTTTAATGCACACCTAGGGGCCATGCATTCACCACAGTGGCCGAGCTGCACAGTTTGGTGGGCGGGGGACTCCAGGATATGGGAGGCCTGTATTGAGTTGGTGCCTTGATACCATATGGCACACTGGTCGGAGGACTGGATGCACCCCGGCCGATTCTTGCTACATCGTTCACTCCTGGCAGCCCTAACTGCCAATGGAGAGATATGACTAACACTGAACAACCCAGCACCTACATGTGATGGGTAGTGGCAGACGCCTCATACGGTGGTTTGACGCTTCCCTTACGCAGCCCACTGAAATCGCATTAACACTGCTGAGGCTCCTTTGGGAGGGGGACCTGAATCGCCCATTCACTGATCTCGATTGGGTGTCCGTATTAGAGCTCTAAGCATATCCCCAGAAACATGCGTTTCCGCCAGATCCAGTATTATATTATACAGAGCATACTTCATCCCAGCCAAGATCAAAAGATATTTTCAGTGAACCGATGCCGCCTGCCCTCGCTGCCACCTTGTTGATGCAGACCTTCTACACATGCTATGGGAATGCCCTTTCCTTCAGGGATATTGGAGCCTGATCACAGATGTCCTCTTCCATTGCACAGAATACGACATTCTTTTGAGTGGGTTACTTACATACTACACCTCTATAGCAGAAGTAAGAAGCCCAATGTAACCTCTTGCTTCCTAAACTTGGGCTTGGGAGTACCTAAAAGGTTGATCACGAGGAGATAGAAGACCCCTGACTCCTCGCATGTGCTGACTTGGAGGCACTCCCGATTGACATGGACTAAAGCAGTGAGCTTCGCACTATACCAGGAGGACATACTCTGCATCCGCAAGCTCCCAATTGCTACAAATTGAGATGCAATATTGGTTGAACTGCATAATGCACATAGTACAGAGTTGAATGTGCCAGATCCAAATGACAGTGCAGCCTCCGAACATGTGCTGGGTGAACAGCACAGAGCCGCTGGCAGGTGTGTGCACTTTTGCCATGCTTGTGGTGGATATCCAAGTATGCGCCAAACTACTCTTACATGCAGCGAGTGGGGAGGTAGGTGGACAAATTGGGGGGGGGGGGGTGATAATAAAGTGCTTCTGTTCAAAACATAAACCTTACATTATGTTTTACTTTGCCTCCGCTCATTATTGCCCTCCTCCCCTGTTAAGAGATTACTACACAGTAGACACTTACTGAAATTGCTTCCAAGATGTACCTGGATGCTTAAAACTGTAGTTAACATCCGATTTCCACTGTGATATGATTCCCCTTTCACGTTGCCCACTTGTGCATTTTCATTTTTTTTTTGCAATTTGCTGACACATCCTATTCATTCATCTCTGTACCATTTGAGACTATACCAATACGACGAACCCATCATGACTGGGGCAAAGCATGTGTTACGCTGTAAATGTTTGCTAATCAAATAAATAAAAGCAGATTTAAACAAAATAAACATGGACACATGTTAAAATAGGAGATGTCAGCAGAGTTATGAACAAAATCAGTCCAATGAAGGGATGCGTCTTAACCCCAATTTTGCTTAATCTATACTTCGCCGATTTAGAAAGCCATCTTCCACAAGACGAAAGCTAGCCCCCTACTTTAACAGAAAATACTATGCTTACAATATATGGATGATGCTTACATATTTAGCCAAACACCAATTGGCCTGCAGTCTACTATGAACGCACTAAAACATATATGTTTGAGCAAGGCTTAGATCTGAACTTAAGTAAACGAAAGTGGTCCACCTGGTCAACACCTAGTAGAAGTCATTTACCTGTTCCATCAAGGGCAAAAAGGTAAAGGTAGCAGTCACATACAAGTATCTGGGCATCAACATGGAGCACAAGATGTTTTTCAAACACTACCTAGCTGCCCCACAGGCAAAAGCACTTGCTAATATTTGCATTCAAGCTGCTGAAGAGAAACCCAGCTGCCCCTCATTTGGACTGCTACTAACTGTAATGGCATCTCAATTTATCCCAACAGTGGCATACGGTACAGAAATCATGCATGATGGTGAAATGGAAATGCTCAACAAGTTCCAAGCAAAAGCCTGCAAAGCAGTAGTCTCCATACCAAAACGGTCATCTCCTGCTCGGATTTAAATTTGGCTTAAAAAAAAAAAAAATCCCAAACTACATAGAATGAATGCTTTTGTCCAAATATGCTGGAGATTGTGCACCTATGAGAGGGGTTCTCTAAAGAAAATTGTTAGATGTGAGTCGAGGAACAAACAAAAACACAATCTTGGGGAGAATACTAAGTACAGGCAGTAGATGAACTAGGTATCTGAGACTGAGGGGCCAGTAACATGGAAAGAGCAGCCGTTTGTTGAATAGCCAACTATTTACCCAAATATCAGCCTTATGTAAATGATTAGAGTTGCTTCGTAAAGAGATGGCATGCTTGGACAGTAATCAATTCAAACAGAAGCTTGAGCCCCCACAGTAGGTACGAGCCTGCATTTCATTGGCTACCAGTTCTACTTGTGCACCTAGACATCAAATTGTATTCCAGCCTAACCAATATGTGACATGGGTTAGGCCTGTTGCCTAACCCATGTCACATATACAGATAGAAACTAGAGTCCGCATTACACATCTTTTGTACATGCCCAGCGGTCATGGGCCAAAGGAAAAAGCTACAGAATCCAATATTCTTGAAACTTCACATCCGCTTCTGCAGACAACCCGTAACCATTTGAGTGGAGCTTCCATCCCCTTGGCTTGCAAGTAACCTTTTTAGAACTGGCATTGAAGTAACTTAATGGCATCGGAACAAAATTGATAGGGTTTGCATGGACGTTAATCGCTCCGCACACAATGCAAATGCTCCCTTATTCCAGGTTAAAGACACACAGAGAGTGAGTCTCTGTTTGCAAAAACTAAATTCATCTATTGCCCCTGAAACTGTGATTTAAAAAAAAAAGCTGTTTTGCACAATGCAAGGATGGCCCACCATGAGCACAATAAGGAACAAGCCGTGAGAAGGTGGCCTGGTATATGCTGTCCACCATTTAAAGAGGGCACCCTGCACCAGTCCATACGACCCTTATGATGTATGAGGTCAAAGATAACCTTTAGAAAGCTATCCTAGTGGTAGCTGTGGAGAGCAGCCTTCAGGCTTAATCTTTAAGGAATGTAAAGCAGCTTGTTTTACCAGAATATCACCTCCTGAATGACTAAATAAAATGAGAACCACACAGTAGTTATGTAAAAATGTATTTATTGATATAACACTCTCTACTAATCCCTACACAAGATTAGAGCATAAAGCACACAATACTGAATCAATAGAACAATCGTAAGTAGCACAGTGGGCTCCAGGGGGAGACTGAACCATATACTTAAAAAAATGATATAACAATCATGACTCGACTAGACACAGTGCCTAGAGCACGTAGAATCGCTGGGACCCCAAGGAACCACCCAAGGCAGTGGCACATTGAGCCCACGGAGGACGGGTGCAGTGAAGAAACACGACCGCGCACTCCGTACAATTCTATGGGAAAGTCGCAGTTGCCAAGTTATAGTTTAAGGACACTTCTACGAGGACTTCAAGCAAACTCTTTAGAATATAGGAGGTTCTTGAGCCAACCCCCCAGTGAGTACTCTAGTACTTGTGTTACCTACCCCAGAGGAGCCGGGTGCATAGGAGTCAAGTGGTGTCGGAAACCTTTGTCATTTTCAGTGGAGAGCTGCAAAGTAAGGCGAAGAGTGTCCGGTGGAATCCAAGCATGGATTCTAGGTGAGAGGAACCTGAAAGCAGAGGGCACAGTCTGGGTCACGTCATGCGACCAGGAGCTCGGTAGTCGAATGCCCAGCTCTGTCGGGTGCTTCAGGTGCGAAGAAGGGACGCTTGATGCTGCAGCCACGGGGACCAGGAGACCTGGAGGACAACCAGGATCCAGAGGTGAGCTGTCCCATGAAGGATGCCTAGTGTTGAGGGGTCAGTGTCCGACTGGAGCACCAACAAACCTTGGCAAATGCAACCCACGCAGGCAGAGCAAACAGATTACGGTGTGGACCAGCAAGGTCCAGGGGACTCTCCAAGCAATGGGGAGTCTGGGCACATCTGGAGCAACCTGGTAAGCCCAAGAACAAACAAGGTGACCCTCGCCAGGACCCACAGTCCAACTGCCAACTGACCAAGGATCGCAAGGAGACCTCAAGCGAGTTTGCAAAGCACTAGCCCACAGAACTCGGTGAGTGGAGGCCGGATATCTTCGGTGCAAATACTACTCGGTCAGGACTACACGGAGTCCAATGCACAAGCTCAGGGATTGCCAACAAGCGTATGCACTTGCAAATGTGCGTGATGCACAGGGATTCGGGCTGCCTGGTTCCTACGAGGGATACAGGAGCCAGAATCGCTGAGAGGTCAGATCAACCTTAGGGACCTTCGGAAACCCACCTCCTGTGTTGCTGAAATCTTTGGAGTCCACAGGAGTTCTGGAGAAGCAAGCCGGTCAGATGCGCCTAGGTGCCTGCTACTGCATGGGAGTAACTCCTTTACTCCAAGGGAGATTCTTCAGTCATGCAAAGTTGTGCAGGCAGTCAAAGTACTTGGTTTCTTCTTAGTAGAATCTTGTCCAGGTAAAATCCAATATCTTGTAGTCAGGTAACCCGCGTTATACCCATGGGAAGGGGTTCTCAAGAATCTAGGTACCCTGCTAGGGGAGGGGTAGGACCGAGGGATAGCTACACCCATGTCCTTAGTCCAGTTTCACTCTAGAGCAGTAGCCAATGGCTCCCAGGACTGGTTTGAGCTGGACTATGCACAGGGACACCAAATGTGCCCCCAGTACAGACTGTCTGGCACTCTCAGGGTGCACCCACCCAGCCCCAGTACACTAAACCCCTTCTGGGAGGTGGTTACACCTCCCTGTGACAGGATGCCTATTGTCATGCCTTTCTCTTTGCAAGCTTGGCTCAGCAGCAGGAGAGCTGAATCGTGTCTGTGGCTTGCAGCGTCCATTTTGTGCTGCCCGGGTCGAGACAGCTGGTACTGGGTAGACCGGTGACCCACAGTAGTGGTTTCAGAAGGGTGGAATCATATTTCCCAAACCAGTTACTGGTGTGGTTGTATGATTCAAAGGTGTTTGACACCAAACACGACATGTTTCTAAGCAGCCGTTTAGCATTTACCGCGAGGTTACAATGCACTTACACATCACAGAGAAGTGGTGCAAGCACCAGCTTACACAGGTTGCTGTAGCAGACCTGTTGTGTTATTCTGAATGGCCTCTCATGGGTGGCATAATACATGCTTCAACCCATGGGATGCCTCTGAGGTACCTATGCCCTGGGTACATGGTATATCATATACTAGGGACTGATAAGGGTACCCCAATATCTAATCTGGAGTGTACCTAAAGTACATATATAGCAATTTCAGGGCGAAAGCAGATAGACTTGGGTCCTGGATAGCAGGATCCCAGTCAGACTAATGCAAAAACAGTGAGACATCAGCAAAAAGTGGGGGTAACCATAAGAAGCAGATCCTACTATCCCACACAAGCCATATTGGGTCCTCAATGGAGCAAGACACTCAGCCTTAATATTTAAAATCGGTCTTTCTATTTATAAATGTAATCAGTATGCTTTACTTGAGTGTCACTTGCCATTATTTGCAGGAATCACTATTGTTAGCTGTATGCAATGGCTTTTATTAACCGTGCAAATAAACGTTTACTTACTCAAACAGAAGTGTTGCCAAGTGCACCAAAATCTTAACCGCTGCGCTGTGGCTGGAATTCCCCCGCCGCGTGGGAGAATTCCACGTGTGGACAGTGCGGAAGGCCCCCGGCCCTCCTCCGCACACACCCACTGTGACGTCAGATGGCCGGGGGCCGTCCGACGCACAGAATCAGTTAATAGAGTTGGAAAGTTTCACTGCAAAGTTTCTTACAGCTGTACAGCCTCCAGGACTAGACATCATCTCTGTTTCTAAGAGCCTCTTACATTTAGACTAGGGGTGGGCGGAATTTGCGTAATCACGTCACGCAAATCTCCGCGAAACGGTAAATCTCCCACGCAGAAATTCTGCGAACCCGCGGAATTGCTTGTTTGCAATGCTTTTTTACTGTTCGCAATCGCTGTTTGCGTGCTCGGGGGGGAAATATCTCTTGAACACGCATTTTGAGTACGCGAACAAGCAAAAAATGTTGCGAAGTCGCGGAACGCAGAATTTTGGGCAATTTCACGTTCTCCGCGGAACGCGTAATTACCCAAATTCTGCAAATTCCGCGAGCGGAACAGAATTTACAGCCCAGGCCTAATTTAGAATTGATTAGTCTAACTTCAACCGCTTCAGTTGCATACTTTTCCAGTCATTTTCTTTTCACCAAAATTTTTACCAACCTGATTGTATCCAAGGATGTTGTGTGGTCTCCAAGTAGCACTGGAGTATTTTTCCCTTTCTCGCTAGAAAACAGATTTTTCTTTGGTCTATTGCATCTTGCCTCTTGCCGAACCCTGCCTTAAACATTTGTCTGCTCAATTATTTTAATTACTTGGCTGATTGTTGCTGAGTGCTGTTTTTTCCTGGTGGATAGCAATGCCCGAAACCTAAAGTAGGATTGCTTGGATTGTATGTTACTGTACATTCTAGCTTTAAATTCTACACTCGAGGCCCTATACGGAGATGTTTGCACACTCTTTGGGCCAGTCTGGTTGTATTTGTGAGTGATATGTTGGGTTGTGTAGAAATGCAGCAGTTTGATCCAATGAAATGAATCTGGTTTTATTTCTTCATAAACTATTTTAGTATACCATGCTATTTTCCTGGAAGAGTTGACTGCACTGGAACTAATAGAGAAGATTGCCAACTTGTACACCATTTCGCCGCAGCAGATTAATCAGATCTATCGGCAAGGACCAACTGGGATCCATGTAGTTGTTAGTACTGAGGTAAGGGGTTTGATGTATTTAATATTGCATTGGCCAATTTGATCTGTGGCTCAGGAATAGATTTAATTGGAGGCTTGTTCCCCTCGATATTGCACGTATTTTGATTCATTGCTTGGTGGGGGAGGAGTTTCATTGGTATGGCGACCACTGAGGACAAATCTAAATGGATTTTTAGATTTGAGAATATTCCAGGATTTATGTTGCAATACCGTGGTAAACAGAAAGATAGCATTTTAAGTGTCATACTTCCAAATCCCAGCACACTGCTTATGGTGCTATGGGCTGATAAGTCTTAAAGTGAAACACAATAGGTCACTCATTAGCCTTTATGGTCCCAAGACCAGAGCTAATATTAGTCCAAACCTGGGGCTATCTCATAATTTTACTTAATGCATAATTTGTCTTGGGTATGCTTTTTTTTTGTTTTGTTTTTTATTCACACTAACCACCCGACACCCAACCCAAATTATCCTCCCTCCTCATCTCAGTCTTTCTACTTGCATTCCTGGAGCTCCTTGTGACCTTTAGCCCAGTTTTGTGCATTGTAGGTGGTTAAAGGTACTTAAAATGTATAACTCTGTTTCTTTCCCATCAATGGATTCCAATTTAATTGTTGACCCTTAAAGGCTCCTCAGTTGTGGCATCTATACAATAGTTTTACTGAGGGCTCCCAAGTCCATGTCCGGATAAATGAAACTTGTTCATGAAATTATACAAATATTTGTTACAGGGGTTGCGGTGTTCAGTATCTAGTGGGGTTAATCATAAAAGTAACTAAAAGTCAGTCAGTTTGTTGCTATACATAAAAAAAAACAACGAATGAAGTTGAAATGGCACTATGTATCCAAGGTATTAAAGGGTAAAGCGTGTTATATTAACTTCAGAATTAAGACTGTTTTTGTGGATAAGACATCCAGCACACATTGAAAATTACTTATTCCTTACCCATGAGGAAACTGAATCTCCTCCATCTATGTCCTGAATGAACCAAATAGAGGCAAGAATATACCGCCAATTCCATTACCTCAAGCCCCCTCACCTGTCTTGTCCTCTCGAGCTGGGTATGTAGAACAAAAGTATGTTAAAATGCTTTCCACAGATGTTGCTCAACAGAGCCCAGGAAGTAGAACAGCATCACTGCATAAGACTTCCTCCACCGATAGTAACCCTTTGTAGGCTCCTAATGAGCCTACAGTCAACCATAGCATTGTATTACCCATGCTGCTTCTGAATGGGATTCTGTGTAACACCAACCCTCAACATTCAAACACCTGGCCGCGGTCACAAGGGTGGGTGGGGTGGTGTTTCATATACCAACTGTTCATAAGGATGAGCTATGAAATGCCTCATGTTCATTCTGTATTTGCCGTAATAGAGGCAGTCACTGTAACCACCACATGTATTAATTTGAGGAGCCCTGAACATTGTATTTTACAAGACCTGCTCCTAAGTAGAGTTGTCAAGGAGCTCTATATCTCCATCTTGGTGTTGACCTGCTTCAAACCATTTTAACTACAAGACCCGCTGAGTTCACTTGTTCAGGTTTGTAAGTAAAGGGATTTTTCCCCCCTAATGACACTTAAATTGACGAAGCAGGAATTCGGACTGCGATTTAAGAAAAAAAAGATTTTCATAGGCACTGCCAAAAAAAGTTGCAAAACAAACTTAATAGCTGTGCCGAGTTCTCCTTTTGCTCCTTTTCCTTCCTCTCTAATTATCTTTTTAACATTCTGGCCTGATATGCCACTACTGTGGCAAGGTATGGAGTAATGTGTTCTACCTGTAGCCACTTGATACTTGACTATATATATCTTTTTTTGTCTTTCAGATGGTGCAAACCTTGCAAGACGAAACCTGTTTTGCCATCAGCACATTAAAAGGTAGCTCCAATATTAATTACTGGCATGTCTCTAGCGATAAACCCAACGACCTGCTTACCTGGTGGAAAAGAGTTTGATTATGTTTACAATCTCTATATTGTGCTAAGGTATCTTGTGCAATAGCGAAACTGCTCCACTTACGCACTGGATATTGCATGAATAGCGTCTAGCGATATGGTCCCTGTAAAATATCTGACTTAGACTTTGCTTTGATCGCTTGCAATAAGGTATGTTTTGATGTAATTACCAGAAACGTCCCTGAATTCGATTGAGTGACCTAGTCGCAGTCTGGGCAGTTGTCTCCAGCATTGGAATGCTCTGTTTGTTTAGAGGTGCTTTTATGTAGAACTACTTGGTCCTTGCCCAAGCAGATTGCTTGGCTCTCAATATTTAAAGAGAATATTACACCTAGCGAGTTTACTTTTGCAATGGGTGGCTTAAAAATCAGATCCCTATGGTAATCCTGCCTGTCATGTGAGTTTCCCATTGTAACTTCTAGCGCTTTTTCAACTGAACTGCCCCATCTTTCTCTATCCTTGCTCCTCTCTTCCAAATTTCATATAGGGAGAAGGCACAATGCTTTGTTACTCTATGGAGAAGAGCAGTTGTGCAAAGGCATCCACAAACCGTACTATAGGAAAACGTGCATCTCTTCATTGTGAATTCAAGGGTGGCGTCGCCCCACTCGGGCAGGCCAAACAGCCAGGCACACTTTGCATTTTCTCCACCATGCTGTAATGCACATCCTGGTGAGGAACATGCACAGGCTCCCTGTCCCCATCTGAGCACTGAACCACGACACTCAGACCAATCACATCACTGCATTGTGATTGGTTATCGGAAGCCAAGGTGCTTCCTGGTGCTGACCTCGCAGTGAAGCGCGGCAACGGGACGGAGAGATAACAGCTGTTTAAAAGGTAAGTGCTTTTAAAAAAATGCTGTTTTCCACCCTCTGTTCGCTGCCAGCTGCCACTGTTTGAATTTGCATGGCATGGAAAAGACGGTGCCAGGTATTACTATCAGCTGTTAAATATGGAAGAAAGTGAATAAAGTTACATTGCAAAAAATAAAGTGACTGGATTCTGAAATATTTGGGTGTGCCATTCAATTCCCAAACAAATGTATTGGGTGGAATGCGTGTTTGTAAAGCAGTAGCCGGTCCTGTCATGCCTACATTCTATATTCAGGATGGTGAGAAGTTGGTTGTGCAAGCAGCTTTCTCCAGTTTGCCTCTTGATGGGAGAGGAGAATAGTGACTCTAAAGCCAGTACAGAAATCACCTGTAGTCTTAGTGTCTTGTCCAGTGGCTGAGAGGGTGCCAAACATGTTTGGTTTTTGGTTTGTTACAGGGCAAGCTCTCCATTTTAACCTAAGAAAATGTAATTAGTAGCATCATTCTCTTGGTCAACATGTAATACTGCTAGCAGTATGTTTTTCCACTGTACACGTCCCCTTTGCATCCTACTGTGCGGTGCAAAGGCATGGAAATGTGAAGGCTCAAAGGTTGCATCTTAAGTGAAGCAATCCAGGATCGAGAAGGCAAGGTTTTGGAAATGGCATGTGTCAGAGAGCACATAAATCTGTTGTAGTTGGCACACAGTTCTTGTATGAAGTTAAACAAAATACATATGTGGAGGGGTTCAAGATTTTCTCGGCTTGCTAACGGTGAGCTCAAATGCCTCTGGTTTGCTTAATACTAATCCTTGCCTTGTGTTGATTCAACCTTATGCCTCTTCTTTAACCACACCAACTTCCAATATGTTTATCTCTCTCTTAGATGCTCTTTTTCATCCCTGTTTTCTATTTGAACTTGAGCAAGCGAAACATTTAGATCAAGGAGAAAGGGGTAATAGAAAGATGGGAAATTGGAGACAATCTCTGAAAAGCAAGTGCAGGCAAGCAAGAATGAGTGATGGGGTCCTCCCCATCAAACCAACAGCGCAAACTGAGGCCCCCTCCATGGCCACAACCGTTTCAAAATCGACAACATGCGAGATACACAGGAGCTGAGCCTGCACTAAAAGACACTGCAGCAGCTTCAGTTCCTGGCTCACCTAGCGCATGCTAATGCTGCGCTTTTCCCTGTATTTTTCTTCAGCTTTCCCAGAAGGTGTGGAGCAGTGTGGCTGTCCTTGAAACTGTGCTACACACAATTGGCTCAACAGGATAGGTGCTTTGCACTTTTTCAACTGACTGGCAGATGTCGCACTTGCCCAGTCACCATCATCCTGGACACTGAGGCTGAACATGTCTACCAAGACTTCCCTATTCTGATAGCCTCCCGAACTCAGCTCTGCAGAGGGCAGGGTGAAATCTTAAAACAAGCCTGACACCGCTGGCCGCCCTGAGAAGCTGCTGGGATATTGCCTTCTCCTCGGACACTCAGGACCCCTTAAAGATTGGTAGTGCATTGCTGAGATGGGGACTGCAGGTCCAGTCAGCGACTTGTCTGCAGGATGTGTAGGTCAGAAGCCATTGCCCTAGAAAATCTGTTTTCATGTTTTAGTTGTAGTTTGGCAAAAACAGAATTATCCTTCAGTTTCTGCTTCTTCCTTAATGGTGCAAATCAAATCAAAAATATATAAAACCAATATCTTTAAAAGAGAATTTCCGATTCATATTGTTGTAAATACTAAAAACAATGGAACAGTCAAATACACAGCAAGAATATAAATAATCATCTCCTCGATCTCCTAGTTACAAGAATTATCAAAACTGCTCCCCTGAGCTGTGATTACATACATAAAACAAACCATGATCGCAAGATACTATTTAAACTATTCTTGTCACTTATTGCCTAGTGGTTTGAGATTTTTAAAATGCGTTAATTAATTTAAAACAGGTAGGGGGAAGGCTGTGGTAGACCGCTTTTGTTTAAAATTTGCGAATGGTGCAGAACGAACGTTAACGTTGTCTCCTGGTGACAGGTAGGAACTATCAAGCCAATTGTGGCTTTTCAAAATGAGTTTTAAAGAAAAGCCACTCCGAACTGATTGAAAATCTTAATCAGTGGTTTCGAAGTTGCCATTCTGTCACTTAATCCTCATTGGTTTGGGAGTTGACATTCTGTCACATATGACGTAGCCTGCCAACAGTACTAGGAGTTTGTGGTAAAACTGCGAACCGTATTAGGGTCAAATTGTCGGCATGAGACTTGAAAAGGCTGGGATGTTATGATGGAACCTAAAGGCAGGAGATCTATGTTGCTGTGATTTCAAGTGTGGCCTAGTACCCCAAAAATCTGGACCTGCCAAAATGTTGCTCGTTTCCTGGAATCACTGCGGCAGGTCCTTCTTTGGCCACTAAATATTTCTGCTCAACATGCAACGCTGACAGGCCAGTTTGTCCAGGCTGCCACATGTCTTTTCCCTTCTGCAAGAGGCTGCGAAGTCTGCTCCTGCAGGCCTTGTAACGTCTTACGAATTTAATGCCCTATCCCCTTTAAAGCAGCACACGATAAATGTAGCCAAGCTAGAAATTGCTAAATAATGCTGGAGTGTTTTGTTTTCCCATAATAAAAATTATATCGCTAGGGAAATAAATGAGCTGCTCCTATGCAGGAAGAACCAGGTGAGACAATCGTTGGACTTTTCAACCTGGACCAAAGTTTAGGGGGCGTGATTGTAGAGCGGGCCTGGTAGTGATGTCAAGTGCTTCTCGAATCTCTCAATGATACGAATAAGTGAGATGATTTATAGAATACAAACAATTGTTAAATGCCGTTAGGTGGAACGGAACGAGTGACATCAAGAGGCTGGTAAACAGGATAATTGTACGGAGAAGCTAGTATGCTGGAAGACCGGAAAAAGGATGGGAGAAGTGGATAAAAAGCTTGGGAAAAGACCTGACCAGGCTGGGGAAAAGGAGACTGAAAGGGAGAAGAGGAGATAATGGATGGGTAAAAAGAAAGAAACACCGAAAAAAGCAGGAAAGATGGGAGTGGGTAAAGGGTTTAAAGAGACTGGGTTGAACAAGTAGGGAAGGCAGAAACCTGAAGACTTGATAAAGGAAAGGCTTGAAAAAGAAGATGTTAGGGTGGCTGAAGATGGAGAATCACAGTTATTCGAAAGAAAGTGACTAGGTGAAAGATGCTTAGTCTCAGTTTACAAAGCACTTATATTTAAATTTGCCAAAGTCGAGCAGATAGACTTTGTCTAAAAAATTGATCAAAAGAAACTAGTTCTTCCCCCTTAGTAACCAATGTTTTGTGAAAGGCTGTGAATGTGGGCTGCCTTTTTTTGAGAGGACCCGGACCTATTTCTGACACTAATCCATCCGTACGTGTTCAAATGTTATTTACCATTCTTGTGTTTGTAATTTGCACCTTGTTGTGACTTGCTTTTGGTTGCTATGCATCCTCAACAGAATTCCATGTCCCTTCTGCTCAGCCAGATTGTAAGGTTGTCAGCCATGTAGATTGTTTGTAGGATAGGGGCAGTTGGTGATGGGCTGAGCAGCAGTATGCTGCTCCTGTTGGGGCTTATCCATCTTATTTGTAACTATGAGCCAATAAACTTACCTATAGTGTAGTCCAAAGCATTTGAACCTTGATTACAACACTGGCACCAATTCTTGCTGGAAGGTTATGAAGATTTGAGAAGAAACAGGAGAAGAAACTAAGAACTGAAAAAGCCTAAAAGAAGTTGTATCTACAGGAAAATGAAGAGCAAGAAGAAATTGAAGGTTGTGAGATTTAATGTGCCCTGGACACTGCCCCACCAGTGTCTATTTACACCAGACAGCCTGCAATCCAGGACATTTAAACAGGTGTGCATCTGAATGAAATTGTGGCTGCATCAAAACTATGTGTACATCTTCCAGCAGTGTGTATTTTGTAGAAACCGTTGTCTCAAATCAGCTGACAGCCTGACTGTGAAGGTGTCCACCGAACAGTTAACAGACAGAAGAAAATTTGCATTAGTGGAATGAACCTGCAGCGTTCAAGTGCAGTTGTAAATGAACCGGTAGTGCTTACTTTTGCAGGAAATGGCAGCTTGTAATGAAACTTGAATTTCAATGCTGCGGCACTGACTATTTGTACCAGGATGGATGGCAGCACTAACTACATGGGCAGCAGCTAGTGATGCAAGCTGACCGTCTTTGCGTGCATCAGCGGTTTCGGCTGAAGTGATCTTTATAAATCAATCAGAGTACTTGTACAGCTCGCTACTTACCCGTGAGGGTCTCAAGGCGCTGAGGGGAGGGGGGTGTCGCTACTGCTCGAAGAGCCACGTCTTCAGGAGTCTTCAGAAGGCGAGTAGATCTTTGGTCTACCGTAGGTGGGCAGGGAGGGTGTTCCAGGTCTTGGCGTCTAGGTAGGAGAAGGATCTGCCGCCGGAGGTTGTTCGTTGGATGCAGGAGACAGCGGCGAGGGCGAGGCTGGCTGAGCTGGCGGTGGGAGTGTAGAAGCTGAGAGTGCTGTTCAGGTAGGTTTCTCCGGTGTTGTGGAGTGCGTTGTGTGTGTGCGGTTGAGGAGCTTGAAGGTGATCCTCTTGTTGACTGGGAGCCAGTGTAGGTCTCTCAGGTGGGGGGGGGGTGTGATGTGGCTGTGGCGGGGAGCCTTGAGGATCAGTTAGGCAGAGGCGTTTTGGATGCGTTGTAGTCGTCGTAGTTGTTTGGCTGGGATTCCTGCTTCCTGCGTAGAGTGTGTTGCTGTAGTCCAGTCTGCTTCTGACGTGGGCCTGTGTCACCGTTCTTCTTGTTTCGGTCGGGATCCACTTGTAGATCCTGCGCAGCATGCGGAGGTTGTTGTAGCAGCAGGAGGAGGAGACGGCGTTGACCTGTTTGGACATGGAGAGGGAGGAGTCGAGGATGAATCCTAGGTTGCGTGCATGGTCGGTGGGTGTCGGTCCCAGTGTGGTCGGCCACCAGGCGGCGTCCCAGTCTGATGGGGTGGGTCCGAGGATGAGGACCTCCGCCTTGTCCGAGTTCAGTTTCAGACGGCTGCTTCTTATCCAGTCGGCGACAGCCTTCATTCCCTCGTGGAGGTTGGTTTTGGCGGTGTGTGGATCCTTGGTGAGGGAGAGGATGAGCTGGGTGTCGTCGGCGTAGTAGATGATGTTTAGGTCGTGGTGGCGGGCCACTTGTGCGAGGGTGGGCATGTAGACGTTGAACAGTATCGGATTGAGGGATGAGCCCTGGGGGACGTCGCATATGATGTTGGTGGCTTCGGATCAGAAGGGTGGGAGGCGGACGCTCTGGGTTCTGCCGGAGAGGAAGGACGTGGTCCAGTCGAGGGCCCAGTCGAGGGCCTTCTCTTGGATTCTGTCTTCTTGGAGGCGTGTCTTTAGGGTGCAATGGCAGACCGTGTCGAAGGCGGCTGACAGGTCCAGGAGGATGAGGGCTGATATTTTGCTGTTGTCTAGTTGGCGCCTGATGTAGTCTGTGGCGGCAATGAGGGCTGTCTCTGTGCTGTGGTTTTGTCTTAATCCGGACTAGGACGGGTCCAAGATGTTTTTGTCTTCGAGTTGGTGGGCCAATTGTATGTGGACTATTTTCTCGATGACATTCGCCGGGAACAGGAGCAGGGAGATGGGCCGGAAGTTCTTGAGGTCCGTGGGGTCTGCCTTGGAATTCTTGAGGAGGGCGTTTATTTTGGCATGCTTCCAGCTTTCCGGGAATGTCGCTGTTTTGAAGGAGATGTTGATGACCTTCCGTAGTTGGGGTGCGATGGCTGAGTCTGCTTTGTTGAATACGTGGTGTGGGCACGGGTCTGACGGAGATCCTGAGTGGATGGAGTTCATGACCATGCGTGTCTCGTTGACATTGGACCAGGAGGTCAGGCGGTTGGTGCTGGTGGTGTTCGCAGGGGAGGTGGAGTCTGGTGTAGACGGGGCGGTCATGGTGTTGAAGCTGTCGTGGATGTCAGCGATCTTGCGGTGGACGAAAGTGGCCAGTGAATCGCCCAGTTCTTGTGAGTGCGGGATGTCGTTGGAGTTGCAGAGTTCCTTTACGATGCTGAAGAGCTCTTTGCTGTTGTGTGCGTTGTTATCCAGGCGGTCTTTGAAGGAGGATCTCTTGGCTAGTCTGATGTGTTGATGTCTGTGGGTGGCGTCCTTGTGGACTACGTGGCTGTCCGGTGTGTGTTCGTGGAGCCATTTCTTCTCCAGTTTCCGGCATGCACGTTTGGAGGTCTGGAGCTCGTTGGTGAACCAGGTGGCTCTCTTGCTGGCGTGGTTGTTGGAGGGTTTCTTTAGCGGGACGAGGGTGTTGGCGCAGTCATCAATCCACTGTCTGAGGTTGCGGGCTGCAGCATCTGGGTTGGTGGGGTCGGTGGGTGAGTTCTGGGCGAGGGTGGTGATCAGCTGGTCTTCGGTGACTTTGCTCCAGCAGCGGCGAGGCAGCTATTGCGAGCTGTAGTGCATGGTTGGTTTTTTGAAGGTGAAACGGATGCAGCGGTGGTCGATCCAGTGGAGTTCGGTGGTGTGGTTGAAGGTGACATGGGAGCTTGTGGAGAAGATATGGTCCAGCGTGTGGCCGGCGGCTTGGGTGGGTGCAGTGACTAGTTGTCTGAGGCCGAGGTTGTCGATCAGGGTGGCGGAGTTGGTGTCATCGTTGTTGTTCTCGAGGTGGAACTTCAGATCCCCGAAGAGTATGTAGTCCGTGGAGGCGAGTGCGTGAGTGCTGGCAAGGTCGGCGATGGAGTCGCTGAACTGAGCCCGGGGTCCGGGGGTCTGTAGACGAGTGTTCCTCTGAGGGTGGTGTTGGGGTTGGTGTGCAGGTGTTCAGCGGTGTTGAGGGTGTAGTCTGCATGGGTGGCGACCTTGAGGGTGGACTTGTGGATGATGGATATTCCTCCTCCGATTCTGTTGGCGCGATCCCTGCGGGTGATCTTGTAGCCATCCGGGATGGCTATGGCGATGTCGGGCGCCAAGGAGTTGTTCCACCAGGTCTCGGTCAGGAAGGCCACGTCTGTGGCGGAGGTGTCGAGCAGATCCCAGAGCTCGACGGTGTGTTTGCGTGTGGAGCGGGTGTTGAAGATTAAGCATCCGAGGTGGTTGGGTCCAGTCCTTGGAGGTTTGGTGGCTCTGTTGCAGGTGAAGCTGCAGGTGCGCCAGGAGAAGGGTCCATGGGTCTGTTTTGGGGCGGCTTGGAAGCTGGTGTGGTTTCGGCCAGCGTTGAGTGCGTGGAGTGTGCTGGCGTCGTAGCGGAGTCTGGTGTTGTGGGGTCCAGGGGTTATGGCGCTGGGCGCGGATGGGCTTGCCTTAGGCGCACCTTAGGCGTGCCAGCGGCGGGCATATAAGGGGAGGTGGGAGGGAGTAGCAGGCGGGAGGCGGGAGCAGCGAGTAGGCAGGGGGCAGGGCACAAGAGGGGGAAAAGGGTGGTTCCATGGGCACAGATGTGGGAAAAAACGATTGGCACAGAGCACAAAAACGGGGCACACAGGCAAAAGGGGGGGAAACGAGTGGCACAGAGCACACACGCGGCACAAAGGCAAAAGGGTGGGAAAAGCGAGTGGCACAGAGCACAAACTGGGCACACAGGCAAAAGGGGCACAAGGGGGGGGGGAACGAGTGGCACAGAGCACAAAATGTTCTCTGTGGGGTCACAGAGGGGGAGCAGTGGCACAGAAGCCAAGGACCATTACCAGCGAGTCAGCGGCGGCAGCAGCAGCACACAGTCGGAGCTGCGTGGAGGGGGAGCGACCTACCAGGAGGGTCAGGGGATCTTTATTTGTGTTCAACTGCATAGCGAGCTGTGAGTATATACAGACTTCAAAATGATGAATGTAAATAGCGCTGTTTAAGCCTAAACTCATTGTTACTTCAGCATTGTAACGTAGTGGGCGCAACATGAACCGTGTAGGTGGAGTGTCCATGTAGAATCTTACGCGCAAGTCATCAACACTTCCCTTGGTTTCCAGCTGCGAGGGAAACCTGCCCGCAGAACTCCACTTTTGCAAGAAGAGAGAGAATGAAACGGACGCAAAATGGCGCACAGTCTTCAACTCTCACCTATGTTGTACTTCGGAGGAGCAGCGAACTGGGCGGGAGGTGTGTGCATTGGAGCTGTGACGTTGCATGCAAGAAAAAATAGAACTATAACAGCTTCAAGAAATAGCCGTGTTGCACGCAGGCGGCATTGCTTAACGCGCGTGTTTGGATTCAAGCTGTGCAGTGATAACCGTGTCAGCCACAAAACTGCTGTGGGCGTGCATAGTACGCAGTAAGTGAGGTAGGACTGGAGAATTTCTTGGCGTGGTTTGTGGGAATTAAAGGAGGACACCTTGATAATGCTGTGTCCAGGCAGATTCCAGCGTATTTGTCAGAGGCTCATGCTGTGACAACACTGGGAGTACGTTGCAAACCTTTAGTTAAGAACAGAACTTGGCAGGACATGTTTGGCTCAGACCACAGTGACCACTTTAGTAAGTTTTGATTTTCTTTCTTTTAGCATGGACGATACTGAATATGTCTTATGAGATGTGTACTAAGAGGAGTTTGGGGTGAGCGGTCGCTCACTGGTGATCTTGAGTTTTACTGGGGGCTACTGTCCAATGACCATGCCACTTTATGTATATGTGCTAATAATATGCTGCATTAGTGTTTTTGTTCAAAAGGGTGTGTTGGGAATGCCATAAGTTGCCTGTTTGGCCGTTGTACTTATTTGGGTCATGGCGTGCGGGTTCTAGTGTGGGGGTCCTAGGGTGAGACCATGTTCTGGTCCTGACTTTTGACTGATCTTTTTTTGCTACCCTTTCTAAGCGGTTAAGGGCAGTGTTTTAAGCCAAGGAGTTCCACCCGCCTGAGGATTTAAGGCAAAAGAGGCATTGTTTTAGCACAAGGTACAACCTCTCCCATGTCCTGTTTGTGATGCTGGAGGAGGAGTAGAGGTTTAGTTGCATTGTTGTGAAGTGTGATTTATTTTTTTTAGCCCAACGTTACCCGTCTCAGTGTTGTGTCATGAAGGATACAGGCTGGTCCTGTGTTAGTGTGAAATGTGGGAAATGGGTAGTTGTTCCAGTTTTTGGGTTACCTGCACTCTTTCATTGTGGCATCTTTTGTCCTTTTGATTTGTGGAACATGTTGATCTATTGTTTCCTTAAGAGGGAAAGATGTGTTGTGAGTTGCTTTTGGTTGCTATGCATTCTCCCCAGAGTTCATGTCCCTGTTGCTCAGCCAGGTTGTGAGGTCCTCTGGAATGTAGACTGTGGGATAGTGCCATGCCAGTTGGTGATGGACTGAGCAGCAGAATGCTGCTCCTGATGGGGCTTAACTATCATTCTGCTATTATTTACTTGTAACTGTGATCCATTAATCCTACCTATAATATAATCCATGGCATCTGAACCTTTATTACAACACACTGTATGGTTAGGTTTTCTTTTTTTTGTTGTTACTAGAATGAAGTGGGTCTACATCACCTTTTTGTTTGTTTTGGCTTGGTGGTGCTTTAAAAAGTAACACATTGAGGCAGGAATTTCAGTAGTAGGTTGAAACTGGCCTTTCACTGAATGGTTTGTTGCACCGATTTGTCAAAGATGCCTGAGCCTAGACCTACATGCGGCCATCGAGGCTCAGTAGCACTCACCGAACGGTGGGGATGTGGTGGCAGATTGCTGGAATCTTGGCCTAGAACTCCAGAGCTGATCAATGCACTGTAACTGAATTACACCCGACTCAAGGGTCTGCCCCAAGACAGTGCCTGATTATGTTTTGAAGGCAGTATTGTTTTCCAGATGACTGTATTGCTGTTGAGACCATAGACCATGTAGTGTGTACATTGCTGTTTGCGGATGTGTGTCGTTTACAAAGTAAAATCCCTGTCCGAAGTTGTTTTGGTACTGTGCTTTTAATGCTGTGCAAGTTCCTTTTGTTTGAGCAGTATGCACCTACACCCTTTTACAGGATATTGTATGTGCTTTCTTGCAGCCGAAAGCAACAATGGCTACCATATCATTTTAAAATGAAGACTTCATTTGGAGATCCTGGCGAAAATTAAGAATTCTCAGATGGCGGATAACCTCAACTTTGCAAGACTGGAAACGAGAAACCAAGTATTAATAGATCGGTGTGAGGAAAACCCTACTTTATCAAAATAAAAGCTCCAGCGCTTTCTGTGGTTCTGCTTTGTACTTAAAAGTGCCTTAATGTTAAGGGACAACACCCGAAAAAGGGATAAAAAGCAAGAACGTGGATTTGTACTTTCTTGGAGGGCAGGATGATATATATAATTTGGTATTTATAGCAAGTAAGATCTGACTAGCTTGGCAGAAATTAGGTGGCCTTACTTTTTTAATAACACAATTTCACCAGTTTAAACGTTTCCCCCAAATAGTGTTTGTTTTATTTTAAAGAAAAATCTGCAAATACTGCCCGTTCATGCAGAACGGTGGTTTTGGTTGGATAGAAATATAGGCACTGAATCTCTGTAAATATCTCCTGCTTATTTAGCTCCCTTTTTAATGTTGCCATACCTTTTTTTTTTACTTTTATATTAAAATGGCTCCAATGTTCTACAAGTGTTTATTATTTTTTCCGCTGGCACAATTTTTTTGTAGAAGTCTTGTAACAAAGAAGGGTCTGTGAACGATTTAGTGAAATTATAGGAAAGTGACAACTATGCCACTTGTGGCTAGTTTACTACAGTACGCCACCGGTTTGTCTTTTATGGTATTGTAACAGATGCGGTGATTGGTGGCATTTAAATAGTGTGTATACACAATGTTAAAATCTTGCTTTACTCTAACATTGAAAACATGTATTGTTGTAAAGTAATTGAAGCCAATTAGGAAATTGATTATATTGTTCATTGCTTTGTTCTAGAAAACAATGTATACATTTTTTCAGGTACATCTAGCATCAGCACTAATTTTCCTTAAATTGCCATTTTGCCTATTTTTACGTGTGTACCTTGGTTCTCATTACTGTTTTAGAACGATTCGCTGATGTTGCTTGTATGTAATGCTGACTGCCATTGGATGCTTGATTGAGACCTGCTAGCCCTAGGAGTGCTATTTCTGGCTTGGATGTACAATGGGTCGACTCTGAATGAATCTGGTCTCAAAACCCAATAAGAAATAATCAAACAGAACATTCTGGATTACCGATTGAGTGTTGCCAAATGGGTATAACAAACTTTATATTTTCCTGTACTGGATGACCCCTTTGTAGTAATGGATGGCAATAGTGTACTTTTGCACTAATGTTGAACATGTCAAAAGTGCTTTCTACTATTGGGTGCTCTAGGCGTGCTTTTGTGGTAGCTAGTTTTCCATTCCTTCCTGTTTTCTTTTGTTTTCTATTTCTATGTGGTGCTTCTTTCATGGTACATCTGACTCCAATGGAATTATGCAATTGCTCGTTATTATCACTACTATCATTGTGGCTTTTTGTGTATCATTTGACTAAATATGAACTAGATTAGTGAGCTGGCTTTAGTTATATGACTCGACTGATTTTGTTTCTGTGCCTTCTAAATTTTTGTGAAGGTTTGGCTGGAAAAATCATCGTACTTATTTTTATTCAAAAAGGAAAAAATGTGAACTTCATGAAATATTTCTTTATCAAATGTAAAACAACTCCAGATGTGTGCAGGCTTCATTCAGCACACTGTGCATAGCTTTCCTGTCTCCTCAGTTATGCCTCCTGCCACCTGCATTGTACATCAGCTGCCAAACCTGACTGATATACCATTTTTCTATAGAACTGCAAGATCTAGTCCTAGTAGGTCTATAACCAGAAAAACATGCCAAAATACCTTTTTTTTTATTACATCAGATAGTAATTCTGTGGTGTTGTAGCTGTAATAGGATCGTCTCCTGCAATACAGGATAGATTTTTTTTAATGTTTGATTTGCACAGTGATTCAATTGCTCATATGCTGGAGGCCAGTGTGGGCAAAATGCACACCGGAAGCCAGTGCACAACCCTACTTGTGCTTGACTTTCCTTGCAGAGCACCTCATTCGTACATGCTGGGGCACTAAAAATGTAGACCAAAATCGATCAATGAGAATTTTGTGGATCAAAAATATTAATTGGATTTTTGAGGTTTAAGCAGCGGCTACTTCACTTTGTAAAAGTGACACTTTTGCAATTTTGCCATCTGATTAGAGTTTCTGGCTTCCCCTGTCATTTTCAGGTTCAACAGTGCAATGCCCAACACCTAATAGAATAAGCATAGGCCCTACTTATAAAGCTTTGCCCTGAGTTGGTGCCTTACTCCTGGAATGCTATCAATAAGTCACAACTAGGCCTCCACCTTCAGCCGGAAAAACATTGGACTGTGGTCACGTGTTAGTATGAAAACAATGAACTGGAAAGTCAGGGAACACAATAGGTTTCTGCTAGTGAAAATGGTAAGTTGACAGTCTCTACCAATGTGAGCTTCCTTGATTGCATTTCTCTTTTATGCTTTCAGCGGGATTGTGGGCCTTGTAAATTGAAATCTGTTAAATCCATAATACCTCTAACTATTATCTTGACAAGGATAATTTTAGTTTCAACAATAGGTTAGTTGCCAACTCGTTTGCTCTCCGGATGATTGTGCACACCACTAATGCAGTGGCTCCTAACTGTGCCTGTGTGAAATCTGGTTCTGCCACATGGACCTGTAAAGCTCTCGTAATCTGTTGCCTTACTGCTTTCGGACTAGCACTTTTAATGAGTAGAGACAATCCTATTGTCTTATGTGTTAGAGAAATATTAGTGTATATTACAGTAGACCCCCACTCAGATTTGGTTCATACCTATGTCAAGTGGTCCAACTCTAGGAGTGTTGGTTGTGAAACTTTTTTAACTATTTGTCGGAGATTGGTAGAATGCATCAGTGTTTGAACAGCACTTGATCTAATAGACAAGTTCCAAATACTTTCCGCTGGGTTCATTTCAGCAGTATTGGGGGGTCTGTGGTGTTGGATTTAATGGGAGAAACAAGGTGTAGTTAAAATAAATGCAAACTAAGACCATGGATGCTTATGACCAGGAGGTAGCTGGAAGTCACTGAAATTCCTCCTAGCAGTTACTTTACATGTTACACCTAAATATCACCAGGTGATTCTACCAGGAACTATAATCTTTGAACAGATATTCCAACGAAGGTGTTTGCTTTGGAGTTATTAATTTCCATTGCTACTTGACACTGCAGCGTATTTGCTGATGCTTGTGTCGATTCTTTCACTTCTGTCTTGTTGAAACAACAATCATTATGACTTAAAATTAAACGCCACATTTTAGGGCCAGATGTACGGCGTGCAAAATAGCGCCTCACAAATTGCGAGTCCTTTGCGATTCGCAATTACGACTCGCAATGTGCAAGGTGCTATTTTGCATGCACAGCAGTGTTTAACACTGTTTGCGATTCCCAATGCGGTCGCAAATTGCGAGGCTCATGAATAATAATGAGCCTCTCGCAATTTGCGAGCCTATTGGAAATGACAGGCCCTCCCAGGGATGGGGGCCTGCGGAGCTTAGCGCACCCCCATGTCAGGGACTACTTTAAAAATGCAGCCCGTTTTACTTAAAGGAAATTCCGATGCATTAAACGTTTTAGTAAAACATTTTGAAGGGCAGGTAGTGGTCCCTGGGACCACTGCCTGCCTTTAAAAAATATTTTTAGAGACAGTCACAAAGTGGAATGGTTCTCCTGGGGACCCCATCCAAATTGCGACTGCATTACCACCCTCCTGAAGAGGGTGGTGATTTGCGAGGGTTTTGCAACCGCAATTATGGTCACACAACATTCATACATTGTTTTACGGATGCTATTAGGAAGGGAATACCCCTTCCTAATAGCGAGTCGCAATTCCTATATAACGAGTCGTAAATAAATTGTGACTCGCTATTTAGGAATTGTACATGCCCATGGGCCATTTTGCATGCGCAAACTGGTCGCAAACCTGTTTGCGCATGCAATTTAGGGTCGCGCATCTGGCCCTAGGACTCTTAGTGTGTGGATTTTTTATTTTTTTTGCACGAATGTATACACCACAGTATGTGCCAGAGCCGTAACGGTACCTTTAATGTAAAGATTATTGGAATAAGGACACAGTTGGATACAGTGGCAAACCTGTTAATACTCTGCCTCCCGTGACGTTTCACAATGGCCTATGTAGTGATGTCCTTCATGCCTGGGCTCTCTCATACAATCATGGTAAGGTAAATGGCAGAACAGCTGTGCTTTATGGAATTCTTGCTGTTAAGGGCCTTGCACATAACAGAATGGCTTACAATTGTCTCTTATCACACCCTCCTAAATTTGGTAGTGGCCCCTGAAATGTAAACGAACGTCTATCCATTTTGTTCTTCTGCCGCTTTGCTATGACTGTCTTTTTGAAGCAAGATTGCCCAAGATGCACCCATACAGATGACAGTTGAGTGATTCAGAAGGCATTGATGAAATCTTCACCCTTACAACTATTATTCAAAATCTTGTTTGGATTATTCAGAGTATGAAATTTTGCTGCAAACTTTTTGTTCCATACTTTGACCACTTGTGTTTCAAGATGAGGGTGCTTCTTCTGACAATGGCAAATCATTTTTGAAAGTACATTGCATTTTTTAAATATGCAGGGTTCTACTTAATTAATACTTCTCATTTGGGGTTACAGCAAATCCATGTTTAGATGGTATTGCATAGCTTATGGTGAATGCTTTTATACATCACATTTATGGAAAACAAATGTCCACAGGAACTCATGCATAATCCAAATATGTTTATGCGGCATGATTTTTTAATTGTTTAAACATCACAGTAATTATATAGGTAGCATAACTTTGCTGCTGAACTATAATCTTTCAAACCTCCTTGTTCTTATTTGTTCTGTGTCAAGACTTCTATAAATGATACATCAAAAATCCTTGAGTTCCTTTAGATATTATTTAAAAGAAGGTAGTGCGGAGTTGCATATTTTCTAATGTTAAAAGTTGAAAAATATTTACACATCGTTAAAGATTAACATACAATTTAAGAACATTGGCGTGTATGAGTGCTCCAAGAAACTGGTCATTTTAAGCCAGTACTATTGATTCCTCACTCAAAAACAATGTCAATATGTAGTTCACTTGGCCGTACTAGTCCTCTGTTTTTGTTTGTAGTTTGTAGAAACTAGGGGCATGCATTAAATTAAGCACATCCTGCTGGTTCTTTTTCGTTAGGAAATCCCCGTTACATATTTTTTCGTTTATAGCTCCCGTTTTTGTTTCAATAGCACATCTATCTTGTGGTGCTAGGCATTTTATAAATACTTTCTTTACAGTCTTCCTACAAGTTCAAATATGACATTGACATTTTTAGAACATATACTTGGCCACCTATACGTTTTCAAACTGTCAGTTCTATGCTCATTCCAGTGTTACTTTATAATTGTGCAACAAAAACAAATAACATATATTTATTGCCCTCTGTTGGGATTCGGAACCCAAGAGGCGTTATGCCCATCATTATTGCAGAAATTTGCGTTTTAGTTTGGTTCCTGAGAGGTGAATTTACTCTGGAAAGACATTGTGCAATTGACAACATAAATGCTGTAATATGCATGAATGGATAACTCCTTTGAGAGTAACAAATGCATTGGTTCTAATAATCCTGTATATATGTAAATATGTTTAATGACATAGTTGTAGTTATTTGTTTCTGTTAACTCCTGTAACTTCTGCACTCAAGCACTTGTACAGCTGGGTCATACTGACCAACATCAAACAAATACAAGATGTAGCTCCCATCTGGCAAACAAACACATGCTACATAAATGGTGTACACACTAAATAACATTGATCTACTCTGTGAATCTCAATTATTCATGTTCTGCTAATTACTAGTGAACGAGTTCCACAATTGTTACCCTCATATGAGTTACTCCATGGCTTGCTAACTGAAGTAAATGGCTTTCTTTTCACATGACCAGTGTCATCTCAAAAGGATGCAGAGCTTTTGATGTACATTTCATGTGTGAGATTATGTCCTGACACTGAAGAAAAAAGAACTGGAGATACGAAAGGTTATACAAAGAGTGCACCCACTTTGTTGACTATAAGTAATACTCACATTGTTCAATTTAAGAAAATGTAGCATACATGCATTATCATTATATATATATATATATATATATAAATGATTAACCGTATATCTAGCTTTTCTTTAATTTTGATGTATAATAATTGATACTCTTAATATACACCACAAGCACTACAAAGACATATGATATAATTGTAAGATAATATACTTGCCAAGTCATAATTTCTTTAATAAGAACATTCAATGGTATCGCCAGTTTGGTTTGACCTTTAAGACCTTACTTGCCCTTCTGCAGCTTTGGGTGTAAAATCCATGCCAGTAAATACTGAAATAAATTAAATTAATGCTATACATCACTTGGACGAATAACTGGAGCCAAGTTAAGATTTAGTTGGTGCCTCCTTAATTACTGTATATTTTTCAATGACACATTGAGTGTGTTCATAATTATAAAGCAAGGGAACATGAGGTGGGGTGCTTATACCTTCAAATCCCCAGCTATTTTGTGATGGATGTAGATTTTTTTTATTTTTTATTATTTTTGTAAACTTTTGTGCTTAGCATGTTGTCATTGAGGATGGCTAATGTTCCGTTATCAGTACTCAAGTTACAGCAGGTGTATACAGTGACAAAGGTCCAAATTCTAGCACAACCTCTGAATTTAATAATTTCCCTTTTAAAGTAAGTGTTGACAACTGTACACAATTTCAGTATCTTGGGGTGCAAGTCAATGCAAGTAAAACCAATTTCTGAAAGAGAAAGCCTTTGTTTTTTTCTTGGTGCAGTGTTTAAAAAAAAGAAATGGGAGTAGTCTAAAGGCATTAAGCAGTATGTCATATTTTCTCAAGCTGTTGCTGCTTTTAAAGTTTTGTTTGCTGCTTTACCACAGAAAGAAGCCAGCCATTCTTTTAGTGTTTCATGAAGTGATTTCATTCTAACCGATCCTTGGGGAAGGACTAGTGATATGCAGTCTTACACTGGAAGGGATGCTGTCTGTGATGCAATTTGATTATTCAAGGGTAAACAAAGGCGGGTATGAAGTAGACTTGTAGATGATGTCCAGAGTAATGTTACTGCCATATTTTGTAAATAAAGAAATGAAAAGCATATTTTGCACTCACATTGTACAGAGAAAAAAAGAAAACTGTAACTTGAATCTGTAAAACAAATAAAAACGTTTATATAAAATTTGTCCTTCCAAAATGTTATGAAGTGAGCTTTTTTTTGTAAGCCTTGTTCATTGTGCTGTTATTTCACTTTATTAACATCTAGTTGTTGAAGATACAGGGTTAGCCCAAATCAGGTAGGTACTATAATTTCTCTGATAATGTTCCTGTGTAGGTGTGTTTTTATTTTTAAAAGGAGGTTTGTGTGGTTGGCCCTCTAGTTACTGTGTGCTTGTACAATGTGACTCTGGCTGAAGGGTTTAGTCTTGACCTTTACATTTCAATTGATATTTTAGAGTAAGCTCTGGTGAACAATGATATTGAGAGGTAGGTACCAACAGCCTCTGAAGGCTTAGGGTATTAGTGAACGTATTGTGAAAAGTGATAAATTATTCACAAGCCTCTTTTTTTACCACCACGTGCTAAGACCTGTTTAGAGGAATGTCTCTTGATTCTGGTAGCCAGTGTAGGGTCAGTAGACTATTTCTTGGCATCATTTGCCTGAGACCAGGCTGTGTTCTGAGTTTGAAATTTACAGGCAATCTATAAGCTGTGTTTTTAAGGGCTATACTGACAGAATATCGTATAGCTCTGAATTGAATATGGGGCTTTGGTTTGGAGCAAGTGGCAACTGATATAGAAAAAATGGACAAGATGGCAGCTGACAACTAAAATTGACAAGTGCATATAACTGGCAGGTATCAAGGCTATAGGATCATTGAGTTTGGTTTTCATGCTTTATAAGCCACATACAGGGGAAAAAAATCTGCCTTCTACGCTTGTAAGTTTCTTTTGCTTACAGAGTAGGCACCATTCAGTAGGCTGTGTCTCTGCTTGTGCCATAGGCCTCCATAAGCCCTAATGTTGTGTCGTTGGTAGAAGAGTAGATATATGCATATTCTACTATATCCTTTCCCAGATGCTTTCATTACCCTGCTCAGGCAGTGGGTTACCTATCCATGTTTCCAGTTTTTCAGACACCATCACATACATTCAAGGCCTTTGGCCGTATAAAAAGTATTTCTTTTTAGCTCTGAGCTGATCAAAGTGAGGCTGATTTAAAATTAATCATTGTGCCAATCTGTAATCTCACATATTAGAAGCACCCGACAACTAGGTTCAAGGCAAACTGCCATTGCATTCAGCCCATACTTAATCCTATGCACCTCCTGTTTTTATTTCATTGAGTCCATTCTCCTTCCCTGTCTGGTGTTAGCTGCTATCAAAAAAGTAAACCTAAAAATTATTCTTTTGGCATTCAGCTGGAAAAACTGCTACCAGTTGTTCTGTTTAAGACATACATTTTAAGCTCGGAGAGAAGTTTCTGTGAAGCGTAGAAGTAACCAGCAATAACTTTCTAATGGAGAACAATATCTGTATTCTAAGGCACATCCTAATCTTACCATAAGAAGTGTGAGTGGAATGACCAATGAAGCTATAATAAAATATCATTGGAAAAAATGTCCTCAGCAAGATGAGTGGCAATGATCTGGATAAACTCTTTAATATGCAAAGGTAACATTGGATGAGCACTGGGAAAAAGAAAAGCACAGAAGTTTCAAACAAATGATAACATTGGAGTCCACTGTTCTGTTAAGAGATAAGCCTTAGAACAAATAAGTTAGAGGGTGGTCCTTGATCTTTCTCACCAGGTTACAGATAAGGTTGTATGTTTGGGGAAGGGGCATAGTTGGTGTAACATTATGGAGGTTGCACATGTCAATGATTGTAATCCTATGGGGAGCTTTGCCCCACTCTCATCCCACCGCTTGTTATAAATCATCAAGGAGTAGCTGTGGCCAAAGTGGAAGAGGAGAGTGCCTTTGTTACTAAACTGAGCAAGAATGAAAACATCTATTTTTGATACAAATGCAAAGTGTAAATCATTGTGATCATTTGTAGCTGTTTAGAATGTAGTAATTAGAAGATTCTGAAACCGGAGAAGATGATGTCTGTGACAGAGTAATATTTTTACTGTAGAAAGTACAAGGTCTCAGCTGGTAAGAGACATAGAGCCTGATTTGGATATCGATGGATAGGTTACTCTGTCACAATGGTGACGGATATCCCTTGGGCTGAAATATAAATCCCATAGGATATGATGGGATTTATATTTCGGCTAACAAGATATCTGTCACAGTTGTGATGGAGTAACGCGTCCGCCGAGATCTAAATCAGGCACATAGTCCTATATTAATACCTACCTCGCTAAAGCAGTTCCAGTCCTGACTGAAATCAACAGACTTCCCACAGGGGTTGTTCTCTTCATTCATCCTGAAGGGTTGCTATAATTTGTTTAGACCCAACATTTGACCAGGAGAGATTTTATGATTGGTTGGGGGGGGGGGGGGTTAGGGTAGGCAATTGTTTTTTGGGGAAGACGCCCCAGGTTTGCAAACTGGCCTTCATGTATGCTCCCAAAAATACACAGTCACTCAGTTGTATGTAGCAGCTCATTCAGTAACCCACTTCACAAATATCTGTTTTCTATTGTTCGGACTCCTATAGCTCCAAATTACACTTCTAGAGGTCTAATTTGTTGCATGTTTACCTAGAATAGTATATTTATTTTAAATGAATAAATACTTTTGACCCGTATGTCCCACACAATGAGGAAATGATAAAGCCATCTATTATCAAAAATTCTATTAATTTTAGGAATTTCTTTTGAAAAACATAACCAAAGTTTGAAAAAAAAATCACTTTAGACTTCAATATTAAATACATTTTTGGCATCATATCTTCCTTTTCTGTCATCAATTGCATACCACAGCCCTAGCAATCGCTCAGTACTCTACCTCATCCGTTCCTAACTGTCTGAAATTAATTGCTTTACTCTAGACGTGAAACAAAGACATGACCCCAAAAATGTCATGTTGTTTGACTGTCCATAGATGTTATGTTTAACATGCACGGTCATACCGTTTTTCACAAATGCGATTTCTATTGAACTTCTTGAATAACCCTTTGTTGTTCCTCCATTAATTTCAGCTTAATTGTCTAACGAGAACGTAAATGTATGTATATATGGTTATGTTGCCAAGGTATATAGGTAGTTGAATCCGAATTGAGAAGCTACTGCATAAGTCTGAATAATGATTTCAATATTAAGGTGACTTGTCCAATGAGCTCTCATGAGTTCACCTATCGCAAAACACTGATTTATATGAAGGACAAAGATTTGCACAATCTGCACATGAAGGAAACTTAAAACTATATTTTACACACGTCAAGGCACAAAAAATGTAAGGAGCTTACCAAAGGGTCAAGTTTAAATAAAATTGCTCCCTGGAGAATTAATTTGGTGATCATAGTACAAAGATAACAGCAAAATGTAAAGAACAAGGATATCTGGATTAAATGAGAAGGCATTTGAAAGAGCAAAAGAACAGATTGGATCAATTAAAAAAAAATGGATGACCAATGCAGCACAAGAAGATGGGAAGTGCATATTGATTACAATATTGAATCCAATGATAGAAATTATTTCTAAATAGTGACACCTAATCTCAGATGACCCATTCATTCAGAGTATTCTGAGACGATATCCAGCAATAACACGAAGATCCAGATCAGTTAAAACATGTAGGCAAAAAGTCACCATAAAAAAGAACCCAGGCTATTAGAGAAAACTAATGGCTTTTGTTTGCCTTGTAATCATTGTTAAACGTGCAAACATAGCAAGTCTCAAAGACGTTTTGTGGCTAATAAAGAAAAGGTATGAGATAAAAAGAAGAAAAAAATGCTTGCAAATCACATTCACAATATATTTTTCTCACAAGGATATTTTTACACATACATCTGAACTCCCCACCCCCTATGTCCTTTGCAGTAATGGATACTGGTATACATATATGTGCTGTCAAAAATATTATTGATGGCTATCCAATAGCTTTGATTGCCCACATATTTCAAGAGTATCCAATAATGTGTTATGATAGTGATAAACTCAAAAGAAGGAAGAAATGGTGTATTACATCGTTGACCTCTTAAGGCAAAAGTCTCAAGAAGATATAACTTGGATTAAGAACATCATACTCCTTTGGAATCATGGATGGAATTGGTACCCAAATGGGAAAATGAATTGTGAATACAGGAGTGGTTTAGTACCATTTGGATTGTTGAAAATGAAATTATATATATATATATATAACTTTGCCTCCCCTGGCACATATAGTAAAATCCACCATAAATATACCGGGCCAACAGATGAAATCCAGTTCCCTCAGTGGACCTGGATTGAATCTGTAAGTGCACAAACTTGTCCTAACTGATCATACCTAAAGGATGGCAATGGCAAGGACCGGGAATGGTGTAGTCCTGATACAAACGTTGGTACTCACCTGAGTGGACCCGTCGATGATACATTTGAGATTAAGTTCAAAGATCAGTACTGAGGGGGGGGAACAGCATTTACATTGCAGCAATTACCATGCAATGCCTTTACCACCCATGACTTTACAATGAAATTGCGAGTGTATATATATATATATATATCAGGTAAGTGTGTGAGTGTATATATATATATAAAAAAAATATATATATATATATAGTATACAACGGGAGGTTTGGGAGGATTGCCCCAATTAAGAAAATATTTTAATGTATAATTTATAAAGAAGGATGTTTTGGGGTTCTCCCCCTCCCCCCCATTAAACAATTCTTTATATATATATATATATATATATATATATATATATATATATATATATATATATATATAACCGAAAAGGACTACATATACCAGCATGAACATCAGTTCAATTCACCTGTTCAGACCCACTAAAAGTCAATTAAATATGCGCAGGAGAATGCCTTTTGAACACACTGCATGCACCCTGGCAACCTGTGCTCAAGTAAAGAACTCTGAAGAGAGAATGCTGGGTGCTTTTACTAAAGAATTTGGTGAATCCATCTGCTGTGGAGTGCATCTTTGAAAGTGATGAGACATTGGTGAATTTTTAATTTAATGGCAGCACGGCTGTGAAGATTGCACGACCCCGAGTGGGGCCACAAAATCCTGAAAATCTGGAGCTTGATGGGACAGCAGATTAGCAGAATTACTTGGAATTCACAATTTGGAAGCCCACTGGAGGGTAATGTTAAAATGCACAATGCTTGTTTCAGCGCAGAGTCCACTAGAGACAGAGAAAGACTGAAAGGGACTACATATCCCAGCTTGAACGTCAGTTCAGTTCACCTGTTCTGACCCACTAAAGGTCAATTAAAACAAATAAATATGCCAAGGAGCATGTCTTTCAGACACACTGCGTGCGCCCTGGCACCCTGTGATCAAGGAGCTGTGCTATGAAACATGTTAGGCAAGTAAAGAACTCTGAAGAGAGAATGCTGGTTGCTTGTATTAAAGAATTCACAGGTAGATTCATCAATGTGCCGATTTGCGAGTCCTTAATAGCGATTATTAAGGAATCGCTATTAAGGTCTTGCAAATCGGGATTCATGTTGAAATCGCTAAATAAATTGCGATTCCTACAGCCTCCTTATTTGCGATTAGCAAATTGCTAATCGCAAATAAGGATGCGATTTCAAGGGTGCCAGGGGTGTCCAAAGGAAACCAGGTAGCACCCCTAAAATGTAATGTACATTGGTGTTGCACACACACATGTCCAAAGGACATGTGTGTGTGTAACATGCAACTTAGAAAAATGCATTTAAATGCATTTTTCTAAGTTTTCGCTATTTACCACGAGGTTTGACCTCGCGGTAAATAGCGGCCCAAAATTGCGATTTCGCGATTTAAAAATGGTTAATGAATTACATTTAAGGAATCTCAAATAGAGATTCCTTAAATACAATTCCTCGCAAATTTGCGAATTCTTTAATAGCAAATTTTGCATTTGGGATGATAAATCCCAAATGCAAAAATTGCACTCGCAAAGGGCCAGATTCTCAGAATCTGGCCCTTTGCGAGCGCAATTAATAATAATAATAATAATAATAGGGAGATTTGTAGAGCGCATGGTGACGCCAACGGCGTGTCCCCGCGCTGAGATCCAAGTGCAGGCTGGAGAGATGGGGGAAGGAACACTATTGGGAGTAGAGAAGTGTTTTCAGTTTAGCTCTGAAGGTGGACTCTGAGGGTTCCAGGCGGAGCGCCACAGGGAGTTCATTCCAACTGGACGCTGCCAGGTACCTAAAGGACCTGCCACCCATCCTGGCTTTGGACACCTTTGGAATGGCCAGGCGACGCGTGCCAGATGATCTAAGGGAACGCACAGGCTCATATTGTGTCAGAAGGTCTTGCAAGGGGAGGGGTGCCCTACCGTAGATGATCCGGTGACACGTGCAGAGTGCTTTAAATTTCACCCTGTTTCTCACCGGGAGCCAGTGAAGTGTTTGAAGTGCGGATTTTGAGGCTGATCTTCTGGGGCGTCTGAGGACCAGCCGGGCTGCGGCATTTTGTAAAACCTGCAGACGGTTTAAGTTCTTCTCGAGGGTCCCCAAGTAGAGCAGGTTGCCATAGTCCATTTTGGAGGTGACTAAGGCGTGCACAAGTGTTTGGCGGGCTTTGATGGGAAGGAACTCCAAGACCTTCCTGAGAGTCTTGAGGGTCCCAAAGCATGAACCGATCACACGGTTGACCTGAGGTCCGAAAGTGAGTTTGGAGTCGAACCAAACACCGAGATTCCTCGCCTCCTGGCATGGGATTGGTGTGGGTCCTAGGCAGGGTGGCCACCACTCTGATGTCCAGGTCGCTTGGTTTCCCCCCACCACCAGCACCTCAGTCTTGCCTCCGTTGAGCTTGAGACAGTTGGCAGACATCCAGGCAGCAAGATCTTGCATGCATGCTCTGAAGATGTCTGCCGACAGACCGGGCACTCGCGATAGGGAGATGACGAGCTGTGTATCGTCAGCGTACGATACCATGCGCAGGCCGTGACTTTCCACTATAGTGGCGACCGGCGCAACGTAAAGATTAAAAAGTGTAGGGCTCAGGGACGAGCCCTGCGGGACCCCCTGATCGAGTGCCACTCGCTCTGAGTAACAGTCACCTAGTCTGACTTGGAAACCACGTCCGGATAGAAACGACTGGATCCATTTTAGAGCTGCGCCTCCTACCCCTCCATTGTTCAGACACAGTAGCAGGATGGAATGAGCTACAGTGTCGAACGCGGCGCTCAGGTCTAGTAGGATCAGGGCCATGGTGTGGCCCTCGTCAACACCCTGCCTGATGGTTTCGGTTGACATGAGAAGAGCCGACTCCGTTGAGTGTCGGGGTCGGAATCCAAACTGGGTAGGGTGTAGGAGACTCGTGTTCTCCACAAATTGCAAATTGGCCACCTTCTCCGCCACTTTGGAGAAGTAGGGTAGAAGGGAGATGGGACGCAGATTCTCCAGCTTATCGAAGCTGATATTAGGCTTTTTGCGGAGGGGGAGCACCACAGCTTGTTTCCATTCCATAGGCAAACTGCTGGAGTTAAAAGAGACATCCAGCAGATGCCTGATGTATGGTTCAAGTGTTGTCAAGCTATCGGCCAACTGTTTGGGAGATGATGGGTCCCGTGGGGAACCTGACTTTACTGATTTACAAATTTTGATCAGGTCTTCTCCTGGTGGAGTGGAGAATTTGAGCAACAAATTTTGTCCCTCAGCCTCTCTATCATGTATTTTAATCTCCCCTCCTGCCACCGGTTGGATAGGGAATGCAGAGTAGATTTTGGAAACTTTGTCGCTGAAATACTCAGCAATGCGATTGCATGCAGTGACTGATCGGTCCTCTAGTTCTGTCAAGGACTGGGGGACAGCCAGGGACTTGTAGACACAAAATAATTCCTTGGCTGAGTTTTCAGCATCCATAATTCTAACGGCATAGTAGTCCGATTTTACTTTTTTAATTAGATTGTGGTACAACCGTCTGTTAGTGAGGTATTTTTCTCTTACTAGGCTGTCATAAGCTGACCGCCACTGCCTTTCTGCCCGTTTACAGTTCTTCTTGGCACTCCGTAGTTCCTCGTTGAACCAGGGTGCCGTTCTCTGTTTGCGACCACCCACCTTTGGACGGCCCAGGGGGGCCGTGAGGTCAAGGGCCGCTGTAATACGAGCGTTGAGCAGTTTGTTTGCCGTATCCGCGTCGTCGCCTCCAGGGGGGCCCTCTGCCATAAGGGCTGCGTTGAAGTCAGGTAGAGAGAACCTGGCCCAATTACGCCTGGGGTAGTTGAGGGGGGAGGGATCTATCACCTTATGTTTTGGAAGGGAGATTGCAAATGGTACCAGGAAATGATCGGTCCAGGGGAGAGGCACGGGGGGAACCGTTGTGACATCCTCCCAGTTAGCAAACACTGGGTCAAGCAGATGGTTGTGCTGATGAGTAGGGAGCTGGCCCTTTAGCTCTAATTGTAAGGCCTGGAGTTCTTGACAGAACTCCATAGCTCCTTTGTCCGTCTGGTCCTCTAAGTGCATGTTTAGGTCCCCTAGTAATAGGAACTTATCTCTCCTCAACGCCATCTCGGTGACACTTTCTATTAAGTTATTTTTAAACCTTGCCAGGGGGCCTGGGGGGCGGTAGATTAAATAACCCTTCACCGTGGTCCCCCCATTGACTTTTATGGTGAAGACGCCGGCCTCGCAATCTGCCATGTGTACTTGTTCCAGTTGGCAGGCGAGTTGCTGTTTAAATGCAATAGCTATGCCTCCACCTCTGCCATCAGGTCTGATGAATCTGGCTGTCAGTGTTTTAACCTGCTGTGGAGTGCGTCGTAGAAAGTGGGGACATATTGATGAACATATATGATATTTTAGAAGTGTCACTTAACTGATATATACTTAAAATTTCATTGTGAAGGCATAAATGTGGTAAATGCATTGTGTGGCCAGTGTATGCATGGTGAAGGCATTCGTTGAAATGCCATACAGCTGTACTGAGCTACTCTCAAGAAACAACAAAGGTTGTTGTTTGAAGTCTTTATATAATGAATGAATAGGCAACATTTTATGAAATATGCTCTCAGAGTTTTCAGCAAAGTGTACGAACCATAGATACAGAGAACTCGGTAAAGTTATATATTAAATCCAGCATAGATTCGCCTTCTAAAGGTAGGTATTATGCAAGTTTCTGTACACCACATCCTTATTGGACTTTAGACAAAGACGTTCACACAATTGTACACACGTACATGTTTCTCAGGATATGCAGCAATAAGAAACAAGCACGGGTAATGTTTCCTTAAAGAATACGTTTGAGGATTCTCTTGTAGTATTACATGAGATTTAGTTTTTCTCACAGTTTATTCAAGCATAATACTTGATACATAGTACACCGAGACAGAGTGTCCCTGCTGTAGCACAGTACTGGGAAAAGTCTCTGAGAACATCCTTTCTGTTATAGTGGACTTGCACTTTTTGATTGAGAACATAATATGAAAATACTAATTATTATGTGATACACTACGACAGTGATTTAAAAGGGAGGACAGTGTATATGTCAATATATTATAGTACAAACCCAGTTTTTAACACATTTAAAATGAGAAAAGGGAAACCATTCTCACAATCCCCATCTGATAATTTCAGAATGATCTCTTCATTTCTTTATTAGAATACATCATTCATCAACGTTGGGTTCTTTTCCTTGGATTCTCCCAAGTCCTTCAAGGTTTTGTAGAGATCACCTTGCATTTAGTCAACTTTTATGTCAGTCAGTCAGTCAGTCAGTTTTGAATGAGTGAATTAGAATGAATCATAAAAGTTCACAGAAAGAAGTGTACATTCAAGAATAAAAGTTTCTACACCAAAAATGTCAAATATACAGGACAAAGACAGCTTGCGGGCCCTATAGATTGCTTTTACATTGCATAACGTTTCCTTATTATAAAAACAATTTTGATAAAACTAAGACCAGAGCTGCAAATGGAAACAGTTGATAATGACCATAAATAATTAAAACCCTCCTTATAGGAGCAAGGAAAAATTGTATTTAAAATCGGTTTAAGGAAATGCACCCAAGGGTCTTTATATAATGTGCAAAATAGCATATTGTACTTTGTTGTGCTGAGCTATTACATGGACAGTGGGGTAGTCTCCCACACCACCCCACCTGTTTCAGAAAAGAAAGTGCAGGGTGCCTAAGCGAAATCTAGTCATTAAAAAATGTGAGTGGGCTAACCGGCTAAAAGACAAATGAAATTGTTGCAGATTTGGGGGAAAACAGTCCAATCTTCCTTTGGCCGGTGTGATAGTCTCAATTCAGATCGATACGCATCTTTTATAACCAGTTTCATGTTAGGTTGTATGGTCTCTGGCTTGTCATAAAAGTTTGTTAGACCTATCGTCAAAAGTTTGTTTGACATAGTGTAACCACGGGACTGCCATTGCATTATCTAGATTCATACAATCTCTTAAAATGCATTGTGAGAAGGAAAGTTCTTCTGTAATCCACATTTTCCCCCCATAGAAACAGGCAGGCCATGTGTATGCTGTCTACAATATAGTCCATGCCCACTTCAGAATGGCAAAATGATGTACGGGAGCTATTAGGGATGAGTAAAAGTCTCTTTCAAAATGTATTCCCTAATGTTTGAATGTGTAAGCTCTTATGGTATCCCCATACTCCAGCCGCATAAGTGGCCCCCGCCAGACATTTGGATTTATACAAAGTTATCAGCTAAGCTACAGGCTTATGGCCAACTTTAGCAGCAAAGCGAAACAGCCCCTCAATGGCTCTACTCATTTGTTGTACCCTGGATACTATAAGTTGGCCCCAATTTAAATTAAAGTTGAAAACATTACCCAAATAGGTCAAATTCTTCACTTTGTCAATAACTTTTCCTTTGACTGTATATTTTCATGTTTTCGTTAATTTTGGCCCACAAACCATAATAAAAGATTTCTTAAAAATTCACCTTTAGATCTAATGACAACATATACTCAAAAAAGCGTCCAGGCACCCCTGAAGGCCATTGGCTGTCAAAGCCATCAGAACTGTGTCGTCAGCATAAGACAGCAGAGGTATCTGTTTGACTTCTATTTTCGGGAAATTCAGATGTTGGTTTAGCAGAAACTGTTCAAGGCCATTGGTGTATACCAAAAACAGAAAATGGGCCAATATGCAGCCTTGTCGTACTTCCTCTGTTGAGGCAATGGGCTTGGTCTTTTCTCCCCCTGGTCCTTAACGGAGAACTACAGAGGTGGAAGCATGAAGTCTACGTAGGAGGGTAACCAGTGATTCCTCAAAGCCCAGATCTTCCATTAGTGCCCACAGCTTACCCCGGCACACTGTGTCAAAGGCGCTGGATAAGTCCATGAAGGCGAAGTGGATCGATGCCCCCCTGGCCTTCATGTGCTTACCCATGATCATGGACAGATTGAGGCACTGCTTAGTTGTTCCCATTCCCTTCCGAAACCCGTATTGGGTATATGATATTAGGCCAGAAGTATTTGCCCAGGACTCTAAACGTGCAAGGATTACCCTTCCCATCACCTTCCCATCTAATAGAGAGATCGGCATGTAACATGTTGGGTCATTTCTGTTTCCCTTTTTAAAAATGGGCACCACCACTGCTTATTTACAAGATAGTGGAATTTGGCCCACTATGACTGCTCTAAAAACATTTAGTATCAAGGGGCCCCATATCACTGGATTTCTTTTAAAGAAATCCAAGGGTGCACCATCTGGCCCTGGAGCTTTGGAATCAATACACTTTCGCAGGGCCTCCGCCACTTCACCAAAGGACAGGAATGCACTTAGCTGCTGAGCAGATTCAGGATTAAAACATATATCTGTCTGATAATCTTGGGTAATATTATCCTTTGGGTTAAAATCTTAGCAAAAGGAGACTCCCAAACTGTCCCCGTTATATTAGTTTCCACGCTCCTAGACTCATTTGTAAAAAGTGAACAGTTTATCACCTCCCTGAAGCTCCTGGAATCCCTTAGGGCACTTGCTTTTTCTAAATTATTCCAGGCCTGGCGTCTCAGTTCGTCCTTTCTACATTCTATTGACTTTCTATAGGACTGTCTGGCTTCTTTTATCAAAGCCCTATCATGGGGAACTACGCTTAGTGCTTTCTTTAGAGTTTTATTTGCCACTGAGCACTCTGTGTTAAACCATTTGAGTTCGGGCAGTTATGTTTTTTCACTGATC
Organism: Lissotriton vulgaris; assembly: GCF_964263255.1. Lineage (NCBI taxonomy): Eukaryota > Metazoa > Chordata > Amphibia > Caudata > Salamandridae > Lissotriton > Lissotriton vulgaris. The sequence goes on from NC_141687.1 coordinate 1,332,056,375, forward strand.
TAAACAGGTTGTTGGTCACGTCTTTGCAGATGGTTTCAAAACTCTGTATAATGGAGTCTGGGGGGCTGGTAAGTTAGACAGGTCATTAAATGAGTTAGATTTGTCCTGATGATGTTCTCCTCAAAATTGGCATGGTCAATCATACTCCACTTTAACCTTACCCCTTGATTACAATTATATTTTATTGGGCATTCCACAGCCCTCCCCTTCTGAGCCATAACTCTTAAAGACGCCGTTAGAGGATTGTGGTCACTGGCCGAGTTAGGTTCGACCACTACCTACCTACTAGAGATTAACACAAAGTCAATTGTACTAGTTCTGCCCCCCCCCCCCCCTTGAAATGTCGGAGTAGACGCCTCCACCCTGTCAACCAAGTTGTTAACCAGGCATAAATACTTTAATAAAATAATTGAATTTAATGCGTCACCCTGGGGAGTGTGTTTAAACTGGGCTGGAGGTTGTTCATGAAAGTCTAAGAGCCCACTTACTTTATTACCACTATGCTGACATAAGATGCAATTAAAGTCTCCGACCCGGATGAAACATAACAGGGAGAATTTTAATGCTATTTTGTCTTCTTTAAGTGAGTTTATAATCTCAGATCTTTGAGGGTAAAAAATATTATAGTACCAATTGACTAATTAATAGGGTTACGTGGATCAGATTAAAACACAATTCGCTGGTACCAAGGGGAGTCAATTACCTTTTCTATTACGAGCCCTTCATGTCCAGTCTTTCTCTTTCTTCCTCTCATTGCAGACACCTTCTTATACCCACAGTCTATACCTTTCCAAGAAGAAATTCTCTTGCACAAATTCAGGGAAATAAGCACACATGCACTGCTGATTAGTATAAACAAAAGAGGAGTTAAATGTAATTTTAAATTTCCTCCGCCTAGACTACCAAGCCACTCCTCTATCTTAGCAAAACCTCTCCCAATAGATCCAAATATAGACTATAATCCTTCCCAGGCACCTGATAATTCCAGCTCAGTTAGTTCATGCACTATTTTCGCGATAGACCAGTATTGTAGCTGTCAACCTGCTTATCAATGCCTCGAATGTAAGCAGAGCGTGAATGACTTTGCAAACTTCACCTTCCTTATTGAGGAGCAAATCCAAACCAAGACTAATTTGCATATTCACAGCTCTCATTGCAAGCAATTCTTTATTAATTGTGGTTAACACTCCTTCTGTGTTAGTAGCAAGCTGATCTACCAATGTGGACAGCTTTCTAATCTATACATCATCCAGTGCTACTCCGATAGAAGGTATGAGTGTCCCAGAAATATAGCTAAAGATCTGTTTAAAAGTATGCTTGCTTTGTCATATGAATTCTTCAAGAGGATACTCTAACACACTAGTGTGATAAATTCTAAGGAAAACTAGGGCTGCATAATAAATACCTGCCCAGTTGTGCAGCAGTTGGAAATAGGCCAATTTATTACACACTTAATAGATGCCTTTTATGCACACCTCTAATTTGGAAAAGGCTTCTCCCATAACAAAATAATTATGCTTGCATTCGCTAAATCTTGATTTTTCAACAGTCTTGTTTCCCTCTTGTTGCTGTATTGTACATAAAGACCCCTTTTTAGGTCTCGCTGAGCCAATGCGCTTGCGCATTGCTGGCGAGATTCTAGTAAGCGGTCGGAAAAGTCTGCCAAAACTGCGGATTAGCCACAGTTCATGTGAGACGTGCACGAGGCCAGCCGCGTCACACACCACCATTTGTCTGTGCCTCGGCATCAGACTTCAAAGCCTGCTGCTCCCCCCCCCCCATCAGACTTTAAAGGAATGCGCTCCCGCTTCCCGCCACAGCAATGCCGAGAGCTGGTTTCACTTTCAGCACGGCGCACGGAAGACTTGCCTGCTTTGCCAAAGCTTGTCTCTGATTTTGTATCACTCTCTGTAGTTGCACCTCTGTTCATCTTATTATAAATAGATGATTCTTCTCTGGCTTGCTGGTTATCGGCGGCGTCACCTCACGCCTTTGCGTGCTTCCCACTTCACCAAGTGTGTGTCTATTTGTTGTGTGCTTGTCTTTCTCTTCGTCTCCCCCTCCTCCACTGCAGGCTCAGCATAAGATAATGCGCCACACTGCTCGGCTGCGCTGTGCCGGTCTAAGCTCCCCCCTCTCACCCCCACCCCCTTACAGCTGCCGCTCTAATGCCATTGAAAGGCAAGACTTGCCTGCTTTGCCAAAGCTTGTTGAGTGTTATGTTGAGTTCTCTTGAGCTCCGTTTACAGATCTATATTTACCGCTTACATGCTTGATCATGCATTAAATGTGGAGATTCCCACTTAAATTTCCCGAGCAGCTTATTTAACTAACACATATGGCAGTTCACACGCACACACACACACAGGCATGTGCTTTCTATTCAGCAAGCGGTTACTCTGTGTCATTATTTCAGGTACATCCTCCCAAACGTTTTCTCACTTTTCCACCGATTAGCCGGGCTTTGTCAGAGGTACCTCTTTGTACTCACAGATCAAAGGGAAGGAAATGGACGCGCTTCACTCATTATTCCATGTCAGAATCCCTTTTTTTTCTTCATTTTTGCTTATCCTACATTACTTGTTTTCCTTCTACACAGAGAATATGCAGCACTGTCTCCATTATTTAGAGATCACTTTAAGAGACCGCATTTGGCATCCAGGTCACATTGCATCAATTTTCTCATCAGAACATACCTTTTCATCTTTTCGGTAACAACAAAATGGGAGTTCCTGGATACCTTTGAGTTTCATCCACCCTATATCCTGCATCATTGAATACTTGTGCCTGAATCATTATCTGACGGTATATAGTTACAAAAAATATGTTTCAGTCCAAAGCTACTATTTGAAACCCTGATGCATAACACCATAAATTGCAATATCACAGTTTTTGTGTAAATCACAAGTCGGTGTAGTTAAAGAATAATTAGCATAAACTGCAAATCTGTGACTCAAAACACAAGCATACTTCACTTGAACTTCTATCTGCCTCCACGTAGAAGGTGAAACTGTTTCAGCACAACAACAAAAACCAAAGTGTATTTTATGTGTTAACTCGCCTCTTCCCATTAGGCGCGATTTTCAGTGACTTCTGGTTTTTCATCCAACAAAATGGTAGAACTTTTACATGTGCTTGTAAGTACACTTAACGGTAGAAGTCCCAGCCTGCTTAAAGTGGTTGACTGTAAAATCTAGACTAGCTAAAATTCACCCCATGGCAACTCCTTTTCAGATAGAATTGTTGCCCTCCAAACATATGATGCAAATTCCTCTTAGAACTAATCAAGTGAAATTTAAACGGGAAGACGTCTCAATGCCTCTCACCACTCTCCCCTCTCACCACTCTCCCCTCTCACCACTCTCCGCTCTCACCACACTCTCCCCTCTAACACCACTCTCCCCTCTCACACCACTCTCCCCTCTCACACCACTCTCTCCCCTCTCACACCACTCTCTCCCACCACTCTCTCCCCTCTCACCACTCTTCCCTCTCACCACTCTCTTCTCTCCCCACTCTCCCCTCTCACCACGCACCACTCTCACCACTCTTCCCTCTCACCACTCTCTCCTCTCCCCCCTCTCTCCTCTCCCCACTCTCCCCACTCACCACTCTTCCGACTCTCCCCTCTCACCATTCACCACTCTCCCCACTCGCCACCCTCCCCTCTCCCCTCTCCCCTCTCACCCCTCTCCCCACTCACCACTCTCCCCTCTCACCACTCTACCCTCTCACCACTCTCTCGCCCCTCTCACCACTCCCCACTCTCGCCACTCTCCACTCTCACCACTCTCCCCCCTCACCACTCTCCTCTCCCCCCTCTCACCACTCTCCCCTCTCACCATTCTCCCCTCTCACCACTCTCCCCTCTCTCCCCTCTCACCACTCTACCCTCTACCCACTCTACCCTCTCACCACTCTACCCACTCTACCCTCTCACCACTCTACCCTCTCACCACTCTACCCTCTCAACACTCTACCCTCTCAACACTCTCCCCTCTAACCCCTCATCACATTCCCCCCTCTCACCACTCTCCCCTCTCACCACTCTCCCCTCTCACCACTCTCCCCTTTCACCACTCTCCCCTTTCTCTCACAGGACAATCCTCATGGAGCAGGGCCCAGAAAGTGCAGTATCAGAGGCGACATACACACAGAATGGGGCCTCACCGGGATCCCCAGAATCAACCCTGGGATCCCAGGAAAGCCAAAAGGAACAAGAACTAGCACCAGAGAACAGAAGAAAATCAGAAAGGGGGAGCCAAGAAGCCACCATAATGGAAGATGAGAATATTAATCAAAACAGCGAAGACAAGGAGGACCCAATGGTGGGCTCAACGGAGAACTCGGAGAACCCGGGGACTCAAACTGTAAACCATGAAGCAACAGGAATCAAGGAGGGCTACAACACAAACCACACAACCCCCAGTAGTCCAGCAAGTTCAAGAGATAACTCTGACGAGAAGGAGGCAAAGAAATGCGACCCTCCTGCACTCCAGCCGAGTCCCCAGGGCCGAAAAGGACCCCGCGAGGCTCATCGAGGACAAGATATGACGGCAGACCAGGTAAAAAACAGGGGGCCAGCGGAAGAACCCTCCTGGGCCAGGACAAACAAAGCCCAAACGACAAAAACGCAAGAGGGACTAAAAGAATCATCACCCTCCAAGTACACATGGAAAATGGAAACGAGGGCACAAGTGACCCCTGATCCTGACAATAAGCACGGTCCGAGCTCAGCAGAGGTTCCCGGCAAGGCCTGGCAAGCAAAGGGCAAATCCACACAGGAGCAACAGGACTATGGCGGTAGTCCTCTGCATACAACAGATCCGGAACAACTTGAAGAAATGAATCTAAAAAGGACGGTTGAAGAGCCAGTACTACAACACCTAGGCACAAAAACTCGGACTCAACCAGACTTGTCTTCACCGCCTAAGTTAGGTCTCACAATCCCCACAATCCCCATGATGCTTGACCTGAACACCTCGTACTTCACTCCGGAAGAATGGGTAGAACTGGCAGCACCTAACCCAGAGGAACCGGAACAGGGAAAGCAAAGAAACGGCTCCAGCGACAGCCCGGAAAAAGAAAGGACTAAGAAGAACGCAGACATCTGGGCATCTCTCTTGCAGACAATGCAACTATCAGTTAATGCCATCCAGTATCAATCTGACAAGATGGATCTGCAACTTTCTGTCCTCAACACTCTGGCCACATACGTGGCAAATATTGACGGTAAACTAGCAGACCTGAACGATCTGATAAAAAGGGCACAAGCAGAGACACAGCTTACAGCATCTAACTGCACCTGTATCACCATAGTGGATAAACTAGCAACACTACCAGCAGCACTGGGAAACCTCCTATCTGATTTCAGGACGGTTGCCAAAAACAGCTATCCTCTCAGGCAAACCGAGGAGAAAGAACTAAACACAACTACCGGGCAAGATGATCCCCAACCAACACAGCATAAGCCCCCAAAGACTCTTACCAACTCGCCCCCAAAGACTCCCTCTAATTCACACCCAACAAGGGACAAAATAACTCAAATGAAGACACCGATCACCAACAGCTACCTAACTGGTCGAGTGCAAAATCCCGCAGCATCCACATCAGACGCAGAGAAAAGTAATCCAAAAGGGGAAGCAAGCTCCCAGCAACAATCCCAAGGAAAAGTCAGAAGAAAACAGAAAAGAAAGGGAAGAAACCAAAGGAAACTGACAGGGTGTATAGCCTGGGGCAAGGCCCACAACAGTGATCAAACAGTGACCAACTCTTTACAAACAAGTGTAACCAGGGAAAAGGAAGAAATAAACCCCACGACCGCCAACAGGGAAAATACGAGCCCAGTGGACAAAACTGGTATCGGCCCTACCCCACCTAGTGGCTCAACCACCAGCCCCGTGCCTAAAACCCAGAAAGACACGCGGGGTATGCCAGAAAGGGGCAATAACATAGGGCCCGCGGAGAACAATGTGGGGCATAATCAACAAAAAACTTCAGACCCACCTGACAGTGACACTCAAGAAAGCACAAAACAAAATACGGCGCATCTTGCCAATAACAGCCCTGGAAATCGGGCTGAAATGCAAATCACAGGAAGTCCCAAGTTGATTATAACGACAAGACTAAATCTCTCAGGCCGCAACCTGCGAGAAAGTATCATAAAGACTGATCAACCCAAAAAAACCGCTCCAAAGGCAACCTTTATCCCAGGGGAACCCAAACCCGCCGACGAAGAAAACACCAAGGCAAGAGATAAGGGGCCAGACGGATCAACAACGATAGTAATATTCCACCCTAAATACCACTCCAGAGGTCCAATGGACTTCTTAAACAGGGGAAACATCTTGCGGCTACTAAAAACAATAGAGACCCTCAAAACCATCACATCAGCAGACTTGGAATCCGTTGAATTTATCGAATCTCGGAGCCATCCTGGGGCAGAGTCGACAAAAACCACATGGACCACAGGAGAATTCCCTGAAAGAATACTAAAAGAAAAGGAAAGATTTGACTCTTGGGGCATAGAACTTCAAACTTTCTCGCCCACAAAATACCCGGAACCCTTCTTATACGACAGCTTCCAAAAGAAGTCCATGGAGCCGATCCTCAAAAGAACTGTCTTAAGAGGAGCCAGAAGCAAAACGCCAGAGAGACAACTGCACCTGAATCTGGAAGAAACAAGGTCACTGACTAACGACAAGAGGGCCTCACCCAATTGGAACTGGCTTGCAAAGTCTCTAAATGCGAAAGAGACAAGCCAATGACAAACAAAAACAAAAACAGCCAAAAAACCTAATACCCTAAGCATATGTTCATGGAACATCAACGGCACCGGGGACAAGTTCACAGACATTGACTTAGGCAATCACCTGACAAAATTCGACATCATCGCCATACAAGAAACTTGGACCGAATCACCTCCAATTCTGCCAGGGTATACACTGAACTCCTTACCGCCCACCCAGAGCTCGCTTTTCGGCCACAAGAAAGGAGGCCTTGCTACCTACAGTGCATTAACAGCGATATTAAAAGTAGACCAGCTAAATTACAACTTACCTGCCCCAAATGCAATGTTAGCTCTACGACTGTCACCCCGCGTGCAAGACCCAAACGAGGATATAATCTTTATAAACCTCTATCTACACCCGAGGGAGAAAATGAAGGGAGCTCGACAACTGAAGGAAGAACTTGTGAAATTGGTGAAGGCTGAGCTCACGAATAACATCATTATCTCAGGGGATTTTAACCTAAATTTGCTGAGCGAAGCAGCCACGGGCACTAAATATGATGAGGACCCATTCGCCTGGGAATCTAATCGGCAAGACCGCACCACAGGGGGCAGAAGTACAAAAACTACAAGGACCCTGCTGGCTTCACTAGAGGAGCTAGGACTTAGGGCACTTAACGGAAGATTTCCAGGGGACCAACCGCAGTCAGCAACATTTCACAGTACCCAGGCAAGCTCCACCATAGACTTCACTTTTGTATCCTGTAGTCTATACCATAGAGTTGTAGACTTTAGAATTGGTCTTACTGACTGTAGTGACCACCTGCCTCAGGAAACAGTAATGCACATATCAGCGACACTAAAGCCTCCCAACTCGAACAACGTAGGTACAGACTTCACATCAAATGAAAGACGGGTACAACGTAAAGTCTCCAACCCAGAAAAACTACTAGAGCAAGCGATACGCTCCCTCAACGAAGCTCAACGTATTACGCACAACCCGATAACAAGCTGGGAAGTGTTTGTAAAACAAATGAGAGACACCGCGCAGAGAAAAGAGCTTGAAACACGAACAAGAAACTGCTGCAACAAGACACAGAAAAGATGCAACAACTTTCGAAACAGCAGCAGGCTAAAAACACTTAAGACAATGATAAATCGGGCTCTACGAAGAGCTAAAACAGATCCGTCCCTCCTCCACGAGCTCAGACAGCTAAAAGGAGAGCGTAAGAAATTAATATGGCAGCAAAAAAGGGAAGAGGAAGAGGCTTTTTGGGGAATACTCCTACATGATGTCAAAACAAATTGCAGTGCGCAGTTCTGGCAAAAGATCAATGCACAGATCAATGGAAAAAATCGAGGGATTGACTCACAGGTGACAGAGGATGACTGGATAATCTATTTCAGCACTCACTTCAGTGAGAATAAAGGAAGGGGGAAAGAAACAGGCGCCGACAATGGAAAGTCGGATGAATACCCGTCTCCACACCAAGAACATTGGAGAACGAACGAAGCTGTAATAATCACGACGGAACAAATTATTAAAAGAATTACAAAAGGCAGAAGAGACGGAGCCCCCGGCCCTAATGGCATACCACCAATAATATTTAAGCAAGACCCAAAATATTGGGCAATTAATCTCAAACCAATGTTCGAAAAAATCTGGCAAACATCCACAATCCCACAATCCTGGAGGGGGGCAATCATATCCCCAATATACAAAAAAGGAGATAGAAAGGATCCTAAAAGTTATCGGCTAATAGCCCTTCTAGACAACGAGGCCAAGTACTACGCAGGCCTCTTACTTCAGGAACTAACTCTATGGGTAGAAGAAACCTCAACAATCCCGTTCAACCAAACCGGCTTCAGGAAAAACATGGGGACATCTACCAATATCTTAGCCCTGTCATTACTGATCGACTCAGCGCAAGAAGGGAACTATCCCTTGTACCTGTGCTTCATAGACTATAGCGCTGCATTCGACCGGGTAGACAGAAACCTCCTCTGGAAAAAACTGAAAAGAATGAACATCCCTGACGACCTACTGAACCAGCTAATTCTCCTGCACAGCGACACGTGGGTGCAGGTCAAACTAGGCCCTGGAGATTTCCTAACCAAGAAAATTCAAACCCACACAGGTGTAAAACAAGGCTGCGTTTTAGCGCCAACCCTATTCAACCTTTTTATGGCTGAATTATCCACAAAATTAAACGCAAATAACTCACATGCTCCAAAACTAGGGGGCAAACAGCTTTCTTCCCTATTCTACGCCGATGACCTGGTGCTGATCAGCCGGACACAGATTGGGCTACAAAGGCTCCTCGACATCACTGCGGAATACTCCAAAGCCAATAAACTCTGTATTAACTACAGCAAAACAAAAATCTTGCCCCTTAATTATCGTAAGAAAAACCTACCATTTAGATGGCACTTGGACTCGAACAAACTGGTGACCACAAACAAATATTGTTACCTGGGAGTGATTATAGACGATAGGGGTAGCTTTAAACCACAACTGGAGGAGATCAAGAGGAGAGGCCTAATGAAAGCAGCATCACTTAGGAACCTCAAAAACAAAATCGTTGGCCTAAACCTCGCCCCCTTCTTACAAGTAATCCAAGCCAAGCTGATTCCATCTATCACATATGGAAGCGAAGCAATGAGAGGGAGGGACACGGGAACTCTGAACAGAGTAGTCTCAAAAGCAATGCGCATCATGTTCGGTCTTCCGAAATACATCTCACCGGCGCAGATCCGCCTAGAATTTGGGATGGCCAAAGAAGAACTTGCACGAAAGGGAACTTACCTTAAGACCTGGTACAAAATAAGCAGAGGAGAAGAAAACACCCTTAACGCACTCCTCTGGAAAGAGCTACAAAGTAAAAGCAACAGTCCAGCAAGACACTTCCTGGAGGATGCCATCAATCATCTTGGGGCAAGGCAGCTATGGGACCTCCAAGGGAGCCCATTAGGTTTCAAAAAAATCATAAACAAAATCGTCAAGAAAGAAACCCTCCTGCAAGACAAAGCTTCACTAGCAAAGAGAGCACACGGCTGGCTGACCGTGCAAACATATAATAAACTCACTCCACAGTCGTACCTGGTGAACAGCTTCTCCAAATCAACAAAAGAATCGTTTTTAAAACTACGACTTGGAGTGCTACCAGCAGCGGACCATATGGCCCCATGGCTGCGGCCATCAAAACCAGCAAAATGCCGCCTGTGCGGAATATACGAGGAAAACATCACACACCTCATAACCATTTGTAAAGAGCTGCAGCAAGACCGGAAGAACCTATTGAGACCCTTATTTTTAAATAAGGGAATCAGGTCTTGCAGAGAAGCAGTTTTGAGCTGCTTCAGAGGAGACGACGTGCAGATGGCCTGCCGACTGGTAAAATATCTCGGAGTGGCAGAATCTAGGCTCAAAATGACGAGACTACAAGTGGACACCGATACCACCTACATAACATCACCTGCTTCCAGCCCTCAGACCGGGCAAGAAACCCATACAGATCAAGAACATTAAATCATTTCCCCCAAGAGGCACGATCATCATGGGAGATAGCCGGTCTGCCCCCGGTGGGGAAAGAATAACCCAATTGCCGGAAGCAAGCGCCTGGACAGAAGCACAAATTCCTACTTAAAACAGAAATATATCCGTATTTAATGCTGGATGAACATTGTCCAACCTTTTACGGTTTTATACCGACCTTTTTAATTTGTTTCCTTCTTCTTTTAACTGACCATTTCTTTTATTGCTAAAAGCTATTTGTAATGGTTTTTATTAACTGTACAATAAAGCATTTTACTTACTTACACTCTCCCCTTTCACCACTCTCCCCTCTCACCACCCTCCCCACTCTCCCCTCTCACCTCTCTTCACTCTCCACTCTCACCTCTCTTCACTCTCCACTCTCACTACTCTCCACTCTCAACTCACTCACCCCTCTCACCACTCTCACCACTCTACCCTCTACGATATCACCACTCTCCCCTCTCACCACTCTCCCCTTTCATCACTCTCCCCTTTCACCACTCCCCTCTCACCACTCTCCCCTCTCACCACTCTCCTCTCTTACCACTTCACCTCTCTTCTCCTCTCCTTCCTCTCTCTCCTTACTCTCCCCTCTCCTCACTCTCCCCTCTCTACACTCTCTCCTCTCCCCTCTCTCCTCTCCCCGCTCTTCACTCTCCCTTCTCTCCCCTCTCCTCTGCTCTCCCATCTCTCCTCAAGTACACACAATTGTCAATGAGCAATTACACTGCACTCTATGCAACATACACTCCAAATACCACTCAGTGCCACATAATTACACTGCACTCAATGCAACATACACTCCAAATACCACTCAGTGCCACGTAATTACACACAACATAATTACACTGCACTCAATGCAACATACACTCAAAATATCACTCAGTGCCACGTAATTACACTGCACCCTAAGCAACATACATTCCAAATACCACGCAGTGCCACATAATTACACTGCACTCAATGCAACATACACTCCAAATACCACTCAGTGCCACATAATTACACTGCACTCAATGCAACATACACTCCAAATACCACTCAGTGCCACATAGTTACACGCCACATAATTACACTGCACTCAATGCAACATACACTCCAAATACCACTCAGTGCTACATAATTACACGCTACATAATTACACTGCACTCAATGCAACATACACTCCAAATACCACTCAGTGCCACATAATTACACGCCACATAATTACACTATACTGAATACAACATACACTCCAGACAATACCACTCAGTGCCACATAATTATACGCTACATAACTCCACTGCGCTCAATGCAACATACACTGCAAATAACACTAAGTGCCACATAATTACACACCACATAATTACACTGCACTCAATGCAACATACACTCCAAATACCACTCAGTGCCACATAATTACACACCACATAATTACACTGCACTCAATGCAACATACACTCCAAATAACACTCAGTGCCACATAATTACATGGCACATAATTACACTCTACTAAATGCAACACACACTCCACGCAATACCACTCAGTGCCACATAATTATATGCATAACACCATTTGGAACGCTTTTTCGCACCAATCCGTCGCACAGCATTTCCAAGCCTCTTCTGGCAGTTTATCCAACAGGTACACCATCATTTTTTACATCTTCTCATCCTTATCATGTAATCCATTCATACTTATTTCATTAATTTTCATATTTCCTCAAACGGGGTGTTTAAGTCATTTTCCAGGTTTCTTATGTTATCACTGTGTCCATCCGGACCTCTTGGTAAAAACACGAGTAAAACATTCTTCGTACAGGGCAGTGTTTATTTGTAAAAAACCCAATGCATTTCGTGCATTATATGCACTTCTTCAGGGGTCACTATAAAAAATGGTAAACAATAATCAAATTGTGGATTTCATAATTTTACATAAATGCATGAAAACAAGCACCTACTCTCAATGCGCAGATCTAAACTGTAATAAAGACTGTCACTATTTGCTCCTCATAATAAGACTACAAGTGAACTATCTTTGGGTCCCAGAGTTAATATCTTATGTTCTGAACTTGCCGGTCCCATTTTAGAAAACATTTACAACAACCGTCGCCATAAACCTGGAATTCGAGACTCCAAATTGCCGTTTAACCTCTCCCCTCTTGCTAACACTCTCAGAGGACTGGTATTGACCCCTCTTATTTATAAACTAGCTGCGTGAGTAATTCAGTGCTTATGGTTAAAAGCGCAGATGCCAAACGATTAACCTAAATCATTTACTTCAGTATTATAATCATAGCACTACGTTCACATACCTGCGCTGAACTATTTAAAAAATCTGTTCCTCTTTCACGCGGCTGCAGCTCTTCACGTAAATCCTCCCTTTGAATCACTGCCTTTAAACCTTCACTGTGGGCCCGCCCATCAATTAACTCAGTTTAAAAATCGCGCGCTATTTGTGTTTCAGTCATTGACATCCTGTCTATCGGTGCTCGCAAACTACATGTCCCACAATCCCTTGTACCCTTATTTTAACTTCCAATCTATAAATTAAGACCTCCAACTTTAGCATATAATATAAAACCTCCTATTTTCGATCAAATGAACATTGTCCTGACAGAATCACGATGTTAAGTCCGAATGAGTTCATTATCCTCTTGTCAATTTCAAGTGTCTAAATCTTATGGGTGCACTCTCGTGGAAGGGCATTCTTTGTGAATCAGCAATCATGGGGAACGGGATGCACTCCTGTATTTCATACTTTCATCATAATAATCCAAAACCTTTTTTCTCATTTCCATCTTATTGCGTGCAGACTTCTTAAGTGTGATGCCCAACCACACTTTCGTGAACATAACACCATTTGGAACGCTTTTTCGCACCAATCCGTCGCACAGCATTTCCAAGCCTCTTCTGGCAGTTTATCCAACAGGTACACCATCATTTTTTACATCTTCTCATCCTTATCACGTAATCCATTCATACTTATTTCATTTATTTTCATATTTCCTCAAACGGGGTGTTTAAGTCATTTTCCAGGTTTCTTATGTTATCACTGTGTCCATCTTGGTAGTCTTATTATGAGGAGCAAATAGTGACAGTCTTTATTACAGTTCAGATCTGCGCATTGAGAGTAGGTGCTTGTTTTCATGCATTTATGTAAAATTATGAAATCCACAATTTGATTATTGTTTACCATTTTTATAGTGACCCCTGAAGAAGTGCATATAATGCACGAAATGCATTGCGTTTTTTACAAATAAACACTGCCCTGTACGAAGAATGTTTTACTCGTGTTTTTACCAAGAGGTCCGGATGGACACAGTGATAACATAAGAAACCTGGAAAATGACTTAAACACCCCGTTTGAGGAAATATGAAAATAAATGAAATAAGTATGAATGGATTACGTGATAAGGATGAGAAGATGTAAAAAATGATGGTGTACCTGTTGGATAAACTGCCAGAAGAGGCTTGGAAATGCTGTGCGACGGATTGGTGCGAAAAAGCGTTCCAAATGGTGTTATGTTCACGAAAGTGCGGTTGGGCATCACACTTAAGAAGTCTGCACGCAATAAGATGGAAATGAGAAAAAAGGTTTTGGATTATTATGATGGAAGTATGAAATACAGGAGTGCATCCCGTTCCCCATTCACATAATTATATGCTGCATAATTACACTGCACTCAATGCAACATACACTCCAAACAATACCACTCAGTGCCACATAATTACACACCACACAATTACTCTACTGAATACAACATACACTCCACACAATACCACTCAGTGCCACATAATTATATGCTACATAATTACACTGCGCTCAACGCAACATACACTCCAAATACCACTCAGTGCTACATAATTACACACCACATAATTACACTCTACTGAATGCAACACACACTCCACACAATACCACTCAGTGCCACATAATTATATGCTACACAATTATAATGCAACATACACTCCAAATACCACTCAGTGCCACATAATTGCACGCCACATAATTACACTATCTATCGCCCTCACTCTATCTATCACCCTCTATCTATCTATCTATCTATCTATCTATCTATCTATCTATCTATCTATCTATCTATCTATCTATCTATCTATCTATCTATCTATCTATCTATCTATCGCCCTCTAACTATCTATCTATCTATCTATCACACTCACTCTATCGCCCTCACTCTATCTGTCGCATCACCACAGCATCACTCAGCACCACAACAGCATCACTCAGGGGCACCACAAAATCACTATGCGCTACCACAGCATCACTGAACGCTACAGCATCACTCATCGCCACCACAACATCACTCAGCGCCACCACAGCATCAATCTGTGCAACCATTCAACAACAGCTGGTTCAAATATGTTCTCTCAATGTTTCAAGATTTATTACACATGTCACAAAAAGATGTTAATATTTCACTTCTGTTCTTGGATTTTCGTCACACTGAACATAATCTTCACAAAAGTTATTAACAAAAGTTTAAGCTATTGCCATTATAAATTACAATAACTGATTTAAGTATTAATTATAAAAAAAATAAAAGCCTTTGTTATTTGTAATATCAATACATCTAAGTCACGTAAATACAACACATATTGCATTACAAATGCTACAGGTGTCACATTTGCGAAAGTTACAACTATTGGCATTGTAAAAGACAAAGCTATTAATTTCGCTATTTTCAAACCCAACACATAAATAAAAAATATGTCATTTACAATACCAATAGCTCAAACTTTCCTAATGCGAGACCTATTGCATTGCAAATGCTTGTTGGTGATGTCAGTGCTCAATATCGTCGGAGGTTCCTTTAAGATCTCAGTACTCTTTCCAATAAAATATTCTGCACTTGTCTTTCCCCTTTCTCTTTGTCTATTTTTATCCTCTCATTCATTTAATCTACGAATACTATATAGAATTTCATCACATACTCACGCCGATGCCTTGATGAAAGACCTTTGTAAGAATGATTTGCACGTTTAGTAGTCCAGAAATCAGATTTTCACTGGTTACGATTGGCACTTCTTCTAAAGGGTTATCAAAATCAGAATAGAACAATTTAATGGAATCATGTTGGTAAAAGAGGTTTAAGAAAACACATCAAGAAAAGGAGTGGGACAAAGGTAAATGGAAACATGCTGCCTCCCGCCCTCCCTCAGTTGCAGACGTTGAAAGGTAAGAGCATACAAAGTGATCATCTACTTCCATATATTCACATATTTAGCTAGCATTTGATAATACACATTAGAACATTGGAATGTTGGTAGCTCCAATGAAAACAATGGAGTGCTTCGGGATTATAATGGCTGGTATAAGCCTGGAGCTCCAAAATTCCAATGTTTCTTTGTTCACAGCTCTGGCTGTGGACAAAGGCTTCAGGGAGCCTGAGGGGATTTCAATCACCTCGCGCTCCCTGAAGGCTTTGTTTTATTTGTTAGAACATTCTGCCCTCTAGTGGCAGAATGTTGTAATAGCCTTTTAGCCCTTCGTAGCAGGGCTATGCCGGCTATTAAAGTCCCGCTGCCTTGTTAAAGTCCCTTGCCTTTGGCTCGGGCCTTTAATGCTGCAGCGGGCCTTTAATAGCTGGTTTAGCACTTAACGGTGGGCTGTAAGGCTATATTATAACCATAAACACAGTCTGCTTTGGGGCATGTAACACCTTGCTCTAGTGTGCAGGTGTAATGACTCCAGTCTTCAGGGTAGAAGTGTTCAGCATGTAAGGTATATACCCTCCTAACAGATAGCAGTCCAAGAGCTATGCAAAATTAGAAAAATAAATGGCAATTGGCAAATCTACAAGCAAAATCTTGCAGTGCCAGGTTAATTTAAATCTGAATCTCATGATGATGGTTAATCCTCTAGTGCTACTCTATTATCACTGCCTTATCTCAAAAGCTACAGAGATTTTCATTTTTGTTCTGCCTCATCTGGAGGCCTATAGGAGCTACAGTCCTCTGACTGTTACCCTAACTCTCTGATTGTCCTTTCAATGTCTGCCAGTGATCAAGGTGGATGTGCTCTTGGTGTGGCTTTTCTTGATCTCAGAAGGGTTTCCTCAATGTCAGTCAAGCAATCATCAGGTTTGAAGTAGATTTTTGCGGTATTTTTCCCGTCTGGGCATGAATATTTTCTGTTGACATTTCTCTCTCTTTTAGATAATTTGGATGTAGTGAAGTCTAGGCTTTCCTCCATGATATCAGGTTGCTCAATCTGCTCTGGTTCTTCTAACTCTCTATCCTCTCTTATTGTCTCTGGTCTTTTTTTAGCTGTTTTGGGTGATTGTAGTTCATAGCCAGCCTTCCTCAGCTGGCCCATGATTCTTAGAGGTGCTCGAGATCTCCGGTTCTGATGAAGCTGATTTACTCTCAGAGGTAGAGCGTCCATGACCCGCCCTGCCCTCTGACTCTTGCAATTTTGAATGCAGAAAGTTTGTTTCAGCTTTTCCTCAATCCAGGGTTTGGTATCTCAGTGGTTGTCAGAAATAACAGCACGCTTGGGTGGCTCTCGTCCCTGATGAGGCTCACCTTATGGAGACTCTATATCCTCAGACTGGTCTTCCTCTTCCTCCAAATCCTCAGACACTTTCACCCAAGAGCGACTTTGGGAGTTAGTGGATGTTGATTCTGCTTTTTTCTTCTCTTGCCTCGCCCCCTTGGTGTGGGAGATATGTATCCAGTTCAGCAGACCAGCACACTTGACTGCAGTGTTTTTGAACAGGATCACCCTATAATTGCCTCGCCAGCGCTCCTTCAAGCTAGATTTGCAAACCTGTTTCTTGACATGAACCCAGTGACCGGGGCTCAAATTAGGGGTGGGCTGAACTTGTGAAGTTACATAAAAACTTTACGAGATTCTGCGGAGTTCCGTGAGAGGGTGGAATCCAGCACGCCGCGCTGTTCGCTCTGTTTTGTAGTGTTGGGATCCTGCCAACAGCACCACACAGCACACTGGAGGGTGCTTCTTCATTCTGCTGCTCGAGTAGGTTTTCCACTCGAACTGCAGCTTTCTTAATTTGAACGGTAGTGACCTGCCACAACCGTCTGCGTTGATAGGTCTCTCTGGGAGGCATTCTAAAAATCCGAAAATCATGCTAGAGGATTCATATTCTTGCCACCAACTTAAATTGGAGTAAGTGATGTGATAATCCTGCAATTTATCCATTATGAATTGTAGGATTGGTTTTATTATTTTAATTTGTAATAAGGGCTATACAGTGGAACTATGAAATGACATTTAAGCTAAAGTCTGGATTATTGAGATTAACTCCTGATGTTTAAATCTTATCATGTAATATTTTGAAGACTTGTATTTGATATTTACTCATTTAATGTATTAATGTGTTTTTATGTATGATTGTAAAACTTTTATGGCCTTATAGCCGAAATAAAGTTATTACTACTACTACAGCAGGTTTTGGTACCACAGGATAGCATGGAACGGCAATTTGGTAAATTTTTTGAAGGTCCTTCACTACCTTCCATTTTGTGTTGCTTTCGCCAAAGCCATGATTTATGAGTTGCATGGGCTCCTGATAACTTCTTTAAAATGCCATTGTTCTATCATGCTGTCAATGAAAGGGGTAATTCCTGTGATGGCCTCTGAAGTCATTTTATAATGGTGGATCTAAGGATCAAGTGGTGAGTCCTCCTTTGTAATAACTAGGTATAACCTGACAACAGGTTTTGGTGACTGCAATTTGAACTCCGCTTTGGCTTCTTAAGTTTCAATTCAAACACCGTGCAATAGATGTTGTAGTTACGTTTACAAAGAAGGTCTCTTTCTAACAAGTTTACCGGGGTAGAGTTACAAATCACAAACTGATGTTGTTCACTGATGTCTTCTATTTTTACTGGAATGGGGCATTAATTTGATTAGTGATACCTACAACTTGGGTTTCCTTTCCTGAGAAGGGTAGGCTAGGTACCTCATCATTTCTAACCAATGAACGAGTTGCTCCTGTGTCAGTTAGGAACTATACAGAATGCCTGTTAAACTTTCCATCCACATACGGCCACTCTGGTCCATTTACAGGACTGCACCAAGTACGCACTACTCCTCCTCCCCTCAGGTACCGTCATTGGTCCTGATTAAAATCTGTGGGAGTCTCAAACATCATAGAGGCTAGGCCATTCTGAGACCTCATTGGGTTTTTGCGTTCTCTGTTACTCAACTGGGAATGTAGAATCCCTCCCTGCATCTTGCATCTGCATTGGGTTGAAGAAATTCAGTAGTATGCCAGTCTTGGGGCTGACATAGGGGGATCCAGGTATGGGGAAAGCTCTCCCTGTCTTTCTGGACTTACAACTTGGGGTTCGGACATGATTCGATCAGGATTATAGCAACACGACCTCTCCTAATGCCCCACCTTGTTGCAAATATGACCACAGGTAATCTTCTTTAGAGCACTTATTTTGGTCCTTGTCATGTTACCTCAATCTCTTCTTATTCCAGGGACACTCCTGCCATAGGTCATGGAAACCCTTTGTATTGGCATCCCATAGCTGGGGTCCACTTTGGGTCCTTGGAGCAGAAATGTAGGTCCCTTTATACCCCCATGCCAACTGTGTCTGGGCTATCATATACTTCTCTTTGAGCCTCTTTCGTTTTGTCTCCATGTCACTACAGTATTTTGCATACTGCAAGAACAGGTTTGCTTTGCCAGCAGAGGACACCTTTTTTTCCCTCGACATTTTATATAGCACGAATTTGACACGAAATCAGGTATCAGAGCTCTTTACATGAGCACCAGTTGTGTTACATAAGTACACATTCATTTTTGTTAGGCACAGGAAGATTACGTGATTTGCCCAGAATCCCAGGATGTTGAGCGTCGTTGCCAAGACTCAAACCCGGTTCCCCACATTTGAAGTCCACTGCCCTAACCATTAGGCTACATCCTCTCCCCAATTGTCTGGTTGCTCAACTCTGGGCTTTATTCCATGCTCAACGGAGGCAGGAAACCCTCATATTATTCTCCAGTGATCCATTCATTTCGCTGTGCTCCATGTACACCTGCATCAACCTCTCAAAGTAAGCATTCACCGATTCTTTTGGTTTTTAACACCATCGCTGCTAGGGAGATTTTCCTCCGGTGCTGAACTCCCCTGAAATCCCATTGTTCATGACGAGCTCAGCTCGTCATAAGCACACGACCAGTGTACTGCATGACGAGCTGAGCTCGTCATGAGCAACGAAGGGGGTTAAGAGGTTCAGAAAATCTTAGGCCAATTAATCTCTTTTTGGGTAACCTTTGTCTTCAGCTGTTTTGTAACTTTGTCATAATTTGTTTTGACTACGAGTGATGGGGCATTAGTCCCCACCACCCAAAGAGGTTCTTGTGTTTGCCAATCAACTGCCCTGTTACATTCTGCCACCGCCACCACCAAACAAGGCATCCTAATCTTACCACAGGACCTTGGAGATGGTCACAGTCTGTTCCATCTTTGGGAGCCACTTATGTTATGTTATGCTAGGGGATGTTTTGTATAGTGCTCAGCTACTCCGATGAGTGTCCCGGCGTTTCTGACCTAAAACAGACACAGGACGGACAGAAGGGGAGGAGGTATTACTGAACAAACAGCCAAGATTTTAAATCCTTCGTGAAGGCTAACAAGTTGGTGCGTCTTCTCAAAGACACAGGCACGGTGTTCCATAATTGAGGCGCCAGGCATCTAAACGACCGACCTCCAATCCGTGCTCTCCTGATAACAGGGACTGAGGCCAAAGCCAATGATGCTGACCTCAGGGATCTAGAAGGCTGATAAAAGGCCAACCGCATGATTTTCTTTGAGTTTGGGAAGGGAGTTAGTATAATGGATGAGGTCTGATAACAACCACAGGATGTGCACATATGCTCCTCTTTGTACTTCTTCCTCCCGTCCCTTTGCTCCTCGTGGAGACCATAGTGCTGTTACTCCAGACCTCAGTACAAAGTCCTGAGGTATGCTTGGGAAAAGTTGACTTGGCAAGACACTGGTAAGTGCCTTGCCTGGGTAAGCAATTGCGGTGCTCAACAAAGGCAGGGTACCTGCTGCCAAAATTGTGTGGATCCGGACATGAAATGAGACTGCAGTTTCTGTATAGCTTGGAGGTGAACGGATTTCTATAGGTGATTCTGCAACTGTCAAAAATCCCAAAAAAGAGACTAGGGAATGAGTCTTCTCTGACTACCATTCAAATATCTTAAACTTACAAAAAGAGAGAAGGACTAATAAAGGCCAGGGATGTTAACCCAATTTGAATTACAAAGTTCCTACCACCTCCACTACTTGGGAATAGTTAATTAGTGAGAACCAGAGGAACAAGGTAAATCAAAAGATTTTATGAATCTGCCCTCACCCACTATGCAGTGGCATGCTTCATCATAGGCCCGCAGCAAACATCCAGGCGCAGACCAACGCACTGGACGGAGCGCAGTTGTTTTAGGTATAATATTTGTTTTATTAATTTTTATATACATTTTTTGTAGTATTTAAAACATCACAATGACAGAAGGCGCCCAATTTATCAGTTCTCAGAAAGGAAAGTTTTTGCTATGTTACATGGGGTATGTCTATAAGCATGAAAAGCAAAGTGGACATAAAGTAAATTGGAAATGTAACAAGTACCATTCGAATAAGTGTTACGGGAGGGCAACGAGCAAAGAAACAGCTGGAGTTTTTTCCCAGTTTTTTTTATGTCCTCATACACCATTAAATCTTAACAGAGCCAGCTTAATCTCGTCTGCTGGAAACCAGCGCGAGAGCTCTCTTTTAATGGTTTGCACTTTACACAGAACCTCTCGTGATTTGTCTGTTCTTTACTTCTATCTGTGGGCTCCAGAACTGACCCGAGGGGATGAAGTAATTCCATGTAGAGGCATAATCATTGGTAAAACATTCCCCTGATCGAAAAAAATAATAAAATCATCCATCCATCCATTGTATGCATGGAGTCCAAAAGGCCCTCTTCTTATTGCTTTCTTTACGTGTGGCTATATCCAGTTTCATTACATATTTTAGAGAGTTAAACCAATCTAGATAGATCGGAGGAGTACATTTAATCCAACATTTACAAATTTCTCTACGCGCTAATAGGATGAGATTAAAGCACAATTTATTGGTATCTAATGACAGCAGATTACAGTTCAGGAAGATGCCCAAAAATATTAAACTGCTCACCTGAATATCGAAACCAAATATGTCTTCCATACCTTTTATTGCCAGACCCCAAAATTGCTGTAAACTAGGGCAGCTTACAAACATATGCACATCATCAGCTTTATCCTTCCGGCATTTTGGACAGCATGGAATTGTGCCTTTTGCAAACTTTGATAATTTAAGAGGAGACCAATATACTCTGTGAAGAGAAAAAAGATGGTTTCTCCTTAAATTGGCTGAAACTTCTGTTTTGTATACAAGGGAGGATAACCACCCCCCAAATGTTATTGAAATAGAGGTTAGGAATGCCCTAGACACCATTAAAGAAGCTAGCACTAGCTCACAGAAACCTACCACTCAAATACTTAAAGAATTGCTGCCTAGAGTACCCCAACTTGCTACTGGCCAAATGCCCTCTATTTCTTAATTAAAACGAACTATAGCTCGAACAAAAAAGCCACAACCACCACCACACCTACCCAAAAACATTTGAAGAGGTAGAAATTCAGTCAAAACTATCTATAACTCATAACGGAGGACCCTTTGTTCTTCATGACAACAAATCTAAAGAGAAAAGAATAATTATGTTTGCAACTGCAAATAATTTATTCAAATTATAAGAATCAGAAACTTGGATGATGGATGGGACTTTATCAATTATATACTAGCCATGCCCTGTATCAAAACACTAACATCCCTTTTATCTACCCCTTACTACCTAATAAACACAATTCCACATATATGGAAATACTAAGTAAAGTTAAACAAGAAAAAAATAATTATTTTCCACAGAAAATAATTATTGATTTTGAACAAGCAATGATAAATGCAATTCTAAAATCCTACCCACACACATCAATTCAGGGTTGCTACTACTTGTTGCTACTACTTGTGGAGAAGTGTGGCTCAATGATTAGAGAGGCAGACCCTGATGCAGAGGTCTAGCCTGGGTTCAATTCCCCGCCTAGGCGGGTCTTGGGCTCAAAATTCCACGGACCTGATAATTCTCGCCTCAGTGCCTATTCCAATCATGGAGTCCCACTCTGCAACTCTGGGCAATAGCTTGCTTAATCTCCACAACGGCCCCGGCGAAGCTAAGGATGCCTGGCCTTCCCCTTGGTGGTGCCCAGGAGTGGACGCCTCACAGGGAAAGCCAGGATGGGTTCCACAGCGGAGAAGTGTGGCTCAGGGGTTAGAGGCGGCAGACCCAGAAGCTGAGATCGGTCCTGGACCAGGGTTCAATTCCCTGCCTCGGCGGGTCTTGGGCTCAAAAATTCCACGGACTTGATAATTCTCGTTCCGGTGCCTACTCAACTCACGGGTTCACACTCTGCGACTCTGGGCAATAGCTTGCTTAATCTCCACTACGGCCCCTCGCGGCGGGATGCCTGGCTTTTACCTTGTGGATACCCTGCTGGGGTTATTTCACAGGGGAATACCAGGACGGGTTCCCAAGGCAAGCGCCTTGATGCCTTTGGGTGATATGTGCGCTATATAAATCGCAATACATTTACATTTACAGCGGTATTCGTACAAGCGCCTTGAGACCCTTGCGGGTGAGTAGTGCGCTATACAAGTAGCAATTTACATATCAATTTACATTTACTATAATTTCAATCAGGGTATGTGGAGACACCTTCAGAAATCAACACTAGGGACCCTATTATGATGCCGGATGTAAAACCCGTCCGTCCGCTATGGTGTCACAAAAAAATCCACCCACATATCCTGCGGTATATCCGTCGGTCAAATTACAATGCAATGTACACCAAATCCGACCGCTGCGGCCGGATCCCACAAAATATCATCCACCATGGATGGATAAGCTGCAAATCTCACCACGGGGGCGGGAAAAGCCATCCAACAGCCTGGAAAGGCCGTTCCTGCCACGGTATGACCGCACAGCCAATTACGATGAGGATGCGGGCATTGCGGACCAATCACTGCATCCGACCGCCGCGCACGCACATAGGCCTAGCGAATGCAACCAAATCCACAATAATGCCCGGCGTGTGCCTGCACCCCTGCCGCCCTCAATCACAACACACACGACACAATGATACACCACAACTAGACCCTGGCAAGGAAAGACATGCTCTGCATGGAAGAGACATCTGGAGGACAACAAACATGTGGACATACCACAGTACAAAACCAACCCATCCTGAGACCAACATGCTTTGCACACTACAAGCCAAGACGGAGAGACAGGACACCATTGACTCACACAGCACAACATCACACCCACCTATCTCTACACAATAACACTCACACACACCCCACATATCTCCTCTACCACCTTGCACCCTGCACCCCTCATCCATTTGCACCATGCCCCCCAAGAAAATGCCCAAATCCACAGCCTCAGATTGAAAAGTGATGGTAGGCGAGACAATCAGGGTAGACTCACATTTCCTGGTGAATCAGGTCAAACACACCCCACTTGCGCGCAACAATAAGATGTGGGCAAGGATCCACAGCAAAGTCAATGCTGTATGGACCACCCTACGCACCGTTCGTGACATCAGGAGGTGATGTCTCGACCTCAGGGCCGGCCCAAGCATCGGCCCCAGAGGAACCCCACAGGTAGGTGGCCAGCCCATGCACCCGACCTCCCTCCCAAACAGCATGACTCTCTGTCACACCCCATAGCTGTGTGGCAGCCAACACTGTTGAGAGTGCCTTCTAACATGTAGCTTGCCCTTCCACTGGTGAGGGGCTGTTGAGACCTGACAGCAAGACCAAAACTCCCACAGGACCCTCTGTCTCCCCTCACAAACAGCATGGAGCCAAATGCCCCACCATCCTGCACTTGTCAGCCAACTCTGAAACCCACCATGAGTCCAGGCCTTGCACATACAGCTAATACCATCAAGAGGCCACAAGAGTCACAATGTGAATGATGAAGTCACATGTCGCAGCAGAGCAGAACACAAGAACGCAACCACAATAAGCCAATGTGCAAGTCCCATTGCCTCTAAAAAGAAAGACTCGGCGCAACACAAAACATGCGTGGAAACTCTGTTAGCCCTCACAAACCACTGGAGGCAAGCACAAAAACCACAACGCTAATCATGAAGTCGCAGCATAGTAGTCAGATACACATAGAAAATAACCAAAAGTCCAAGTAGAAATCGAATTGGAAGACCAACAAGTTTGCACCATAGCACACGCCCTTGGAAATAAAATATTGGTACATATGAAAAAGAGCAGCTGAGCACTGTCCCTCAGAGTGCCCTCGCGCCATGTCTGACCGTCCTGTGGGCCTGGCCGAGCATGGTCAGTTGCAAGTGTACCCTGCCCGCATGCAGATTCTCTTCGGATGTGTCCCATTGGCTCTGCTGTGCACCAGTTACAGGTTAACGTTCCGGTATGTATATTTCACCTGCGTGCAACTAGTCTTCACATGCAGAAGATGTCTGTTTGAGTGGGTCATGGATGTCTGCCTTTCAAACACAAACCTTGCTGACCTGGATCATGAGCTGTGGGTGACTCCTTTGTTGGTTCACGTGCAAGACTGTTTCGGTGAGACACGTTTATGGGATGCCTTACAATGTGTCATACAGGCCGATAGCTGCACCTGTGCATTTGCTCACTGCCTCCTGTAATGCCTACATCGAACCTCTCCCAGGTTGCGATGGGATGCTACTTGCAACAACATGGTGCGAGGAGCACATCTGTTCCTTCAAACTGCTGGATCGGATGGCGGTCCTCTTCGTTGAAGATTAATTGGATCATCTTTTGGAACTGATTGCCTTCGAAGCTGCCTGTGGCTTCTTGGATTCGTAACTACTGAACAGCAACAGGAACTGTTAGTGACTAATTCAATAATTGTTTCCCTTCCTTCACGCATACTGACACGAATGGTAATCCAGTTATCTGACTTCCGCACTGTCTGCCTTGGCTTGGACTGTGCTGACCTAAGCGGTCTGTTCCGTTTGGTACCACAGACCTGAGCAGGGGGAGGCTGTCATCTGACCGTCGTGGACATTGACTTGGCCTGGTATACAGTTCAGGTACCGGGAAACGTTCTGCCGCACCTGCACGTTGTTTGCTGTCCATTCCCAGCACCAACGTACATGCAGCAAGTCTGCCTTTTTTCACCTCCAGCCCTGCCTAAGTAAAGGGACCATCCGGCCTCCTATTGTTTGTACATGCTGACTAGGATCCGCCTTAAACCTTACATTTGAATGTAGATGCCTTACATTTGAATGTAGGGAACATGTGCACACAGCTTGTCATCTCTACACAGGTACTTGAGGGAGGCATGCTTTTGCCTTTATTCTGTCCCTGAATATCGATGCAGACACTGTAAGACTGTCAGATGGGTTAATCTGTCCCAGTCTTTGCACAAATCGTGTTAGTCGCACTATTTTCCTCCTTTCACAGCGCTATGCCGGGGGCGCTGTGAGGTCAATTGCATTTTGTCTTACTTGGTCAGTCCCCCCACTTCATTGTTTAGGACTTGGGTCCTGCAAGTACCTTAGCACATGTCTGTCACATGAGAGATGCCCGCAGAGCTTGTTCACTGCGCGGTCCAGGAGTACTGTCTGAACATTCTGTCCGTGGTAGGAGAGGCCTATCCCTTGTCATTCTTGTGGGTTCTGGGACTAGCACCCCAAATCAACAAGGTCTCACAGCTGCTAGAGGACACAGATCTCCTTTGATTGACATGGGAATGCGGGCCAGATGCCCCATATTTGGAGGGTCGCCCATCCAGTGATGAGTTTGACACAGCCAATGTGGTGTAATCTCACCATGTATAGTCTGGTTAATGGGTTCTGCTGACAAGGCAAAATAAACAAACAAGATGATGGACGGAATGTTGCACAATGGCAAAACATTCACCCCCAGTCACAGATCTGGTTTTAATCCATCATTATTTTGCTCACCAAGCCACTGGAGTCAAGCTATCCTGGCTGAAGACGGCTGATAGCCAGAAACCGGTCCTAGGATGCTTGATTTCGGTCCAGGGAAGACATGGCTTGGCAGTTCGGGCTGGACTGTTCGCATGAGGCACAGGGTCAAGACTGATTTGCATTTGGCCATGTCTGAACTGGGGTGGCTTTGTGAGCAAAATAACGATGGATTAAACCCAGATCTGTGACTGGGGGTGAATGTTTTGCCATTGTGCAACATTCCGGCCATCATCTTGTGTGTTCTGCTGACAAAGGTCATAGACCAGGGAGAACCCATACGACTCCTTCCTGCAAGGGGTGGGGGGATATGCTCATGGTTTGATATCCAGAGGGATTATTGATCCCACAACTTGCTTCATGTTATCT
Organism: Lissotriton vulgaris; assembly: GCF_964263255.1. NCBI lineage: Eukaryota > Metazoa > Chordata > Amphibia > Caudata > Salamandridae > Lissotriton > Lissotriton vulgaris. The sequence goes on from NC_141687.1 coordinate 1,332,083,070, forward strand.
GGATATGTCACTGTGGTTACTGGTTAAGTACTCATGCATTTTCAACCTGTTGTTGCACATATTTAGCATGCTTTGACACTGTAGTACAAACTTCACATTTGGAAACGCATCTTCTGTTCAAATTGTCTGCTTGTGTACATGCGCTTGGATGCCCCAGAGTGAGTACGGGAGCAAGTGAGGCAGTATGGCAATGGTGTCCTGTGCGTAGTGGTGCTTCGGGGTGCTCAGTCCCTGCATGCATGTGTTTTCAAATCTGGCGCATATTCTGGTACGTGTGAGACAACAGCAAGGCACACAGACTCAAACATGGTTGCTCATTGTTGCATCACACTTAAAGGAAGTAGTTGATGATGAGCTGTAGACGCTGGTCATGGCCTTCTTCCTCACCACTGTCATCGTCACTGGGCATGTGTGGGTTGGGTGCGGGGGTGATTTTACTGGTCCGCCAGATGTAGCAGTCATGTGCGTCCCCAGATACTCTGCACACACGTGTGAGATGATCTTCTCCTCCTGTAATACCACTGGTATGGTGATGGAGTGGTATTGTTTGCGTTTAATATGGACGGGTTCACTTGCCTGTGGTGATACAAGGCCAATGTGTGTGCCATCAATGACTGACATCAACATTTGGGATGCCTCCCAGGCAGGGCCGGTTCCAGGATTCTTTATTTGTGTGGTCCAACTATGCATTCGGGTGGGCCACTGCATGCCTGGGTTGTCACCTATGTCTCTCGCCAGGCTTGCCTCAGGGACCCCCTTTGTCTCCCCTCTATTTTACAGGGGCCAGGGAGACGCATTCTTTCCTTCCAAATTCTCTTGCTAGATGTTGTCACTCTTAGGAAGGGTGTTTTTTTTCCTTGAAAGGTCCTCCTGATGGAAGGGGAAGGTTTCCTGAGGTGAGAGAATCAGGCAATTGACACTTCTTAAGCTCTCACTCATGCACTCCTCCTCGATTCCCCCTCTGCCACCCTCGTCCATCGCCCCTCATCTTCCCATGGCTGCTCGCTCATGTGCATTTCATTTGTTGTATGGTACTACTGATATATGTGTGGGGTGTGACAGTGCTTTACATCACGCACACGTTGTACAGAGACAATCAGTCATGCAAGTATGTAAGTAAATCAGTCAACAGGGAATGTCACGTGAAACAATGAGGATTGCAAGGTGTGATAATTTCATGTCATCCATACTGGGAGTAGGATTTTTGAGGGCGTTTGGTCTGGAGAAGCACTGACTCAGGACGTGTGTGGGGACATTTACAGGCACTGGCAGCTATGCACACTGCACGCCACACCAGTACATGTGTTGGGTGTGCTAAGGATTAAACATATGTCTGATTTGCAGACAATGCACACCTCTGATTGTCTGCAAAAAACACAGCTGATGGATAGAATGCAGAACAATGTCCTACATTCACCCCAGTACAAAGATCTGGGCCTAAATCCATAATTTTTTTGCACTCCACACCACCCCAGGTTAGACAATGGCTATATGCAAATCAGCCATGACCCTGTGCCTTATGGGAACAGTCCAGCCCGAACTACCAAGCCATGTCTTTCTTAGACCGGAATCAAGCATCCAAGGACCGGTTTCTGGCTATCAGCCCTCTTCAGCCCGGATAGCCTGACTCCAGTGATGTGGAGAGCCTGGGACTCACGTCTGAGCATACCCAGCCCACTCGGGGTAAAAACTGAAAAAAACACAGTTGATGTACAGAATGCAGAACAATGTCCTACATTCACCCCAGTACAAAGATCTGGGCCTAAATCCACCTCTGACTCTCTGCCTATGACACTGGACCTTCACAATTCGACCCCTGGACAGGAGACGCCAGTCAGATGTCAAGGGATATTCAAGCGTGGTCCAAAAGTTAGATCTTTCATTACACAACATTGCTACAGTGCAGGAGACCTGCGTCTTTTTTGACTCCTTCCATCATTTTAGTTCATCTGGCCATGAGGCATGGCTATGTATGTAATTTCAGTCTCCTTTCCTTGGATATTCCATGTGTGTGAAGACGTGGCACATGGGTCACACTATCTCATCCCTTCACAGTGTAGTGAGCAGTTGGTCACTGTTCTAGTTGTTCCGATGTACCACCCACCCCACAGCCGCCCAGCATAGGCGTCAATGGACCTGTGACCCTGCCCACAAACGGGTCCGGATGCACGTGCCCTAGGACAGTTCTGCTATGCATTTACTGTGTCTGTGTGGTTACTCGATCTGCATGGGGGCCTCGCACCCCCACAATATTACACATGGGGTGCACCAATCACTTTAGGGAAATGAGTTGTGATGTGTGATGTGAATCAGGGTGGCAATGCAAATGCAGAATGTGTTTGCATGTGCAGTAGCTGGCATTCGCAGCAATGACACGCATTGGCCCCACTTGGAAGTTGCAGTGTTGTGGTCGTAGCTTCCGGGTTGCCAGGATGTGGCACACACAATGCGGATGGGCCATCTGCCAATGAAAGCCTTTGGTGGCGTACATATTTTAAAGTTTTGGTGTGTGCGAGCGGCAACTGCGAGGCTAGTCATTGGCTCCAATTGCTTTCGTGGGCACCGAGGGTCACTCATGGGGATTGAGAGGGTCTCGCACTTTGCATTTAGCAGGTTGCCACATTCATCGCGGTGCCGCCACGCTTGCTGGGAGTTGTAGTTGTTCAGGGCTTGCATGCGTGGAGAAGTTTGGTATGTACCTCTGCTGCTGAGCGCAGCAGCGTCTCGTCTGCTGGAGGTACAGTGGCAAGGCCTGTTGCACAGGATCCATTTCGGGTCCAGGGGTTTAGATGGGTACTGTATTGGCTCTTCCTCTCCGATGTTGTATTTCCGCCATCCGCAACATGGTGGTTGTTACGCGGCGGTGGGAAGGGCTGTCTGCAACATCGTGATTTGCTTGGCGGACGGAAAAAATGTGCGGAGCCTGACAGACGGCGGCGGACAGAAAATGGCCTCTGTGGTCCATTGTGATTTGTTGGTCACAATGACCGCACCTGGGGCGGAAAACATGACGGTTTTCCACCTCAACCACCCGCACAGATGGCCTTCCGTTCGACATCGTAATCGGCCCCCAAGTGTTGATATGCGAGAAACAGTTTATTCGCACATCAAGTAAAAAAAATGATAGCACTGGCCTACGTCCTAGTTACTGATGTGGCTGAACATTGTAACTTATTAATAGAAATTACTTACTACCAGCAACACAAACAAAAATTAAGTCCCTCCTAGACTATTTAGAAGATACCTGGGTGGGAAGACTCCATAGATCAGGGCATAGAAGACAACCAAAATACCTTATTCCATGGTGGAATGTATACCTTAACACACTAAACCAAGAGGCAAAACAAACAATGCTGTTGAAGGTTGGCATAATGCTTTCCAAGCAACAACAGGACGAGGTCCACCTACTCTACACAAACTCCTACTCTCCCTCAAAAAGAACAGAGCTATACCAACAGCTAAGAATGGAGCAATCTGTAACACTATTCAGGCCTAAACTATCCAAACAGTCCAAAGCAATGTTTGAATACTTACAATAAAAGCCAGACTATATCCACCAACAAGAGACCTAGAATTCTTAGAAATAATTTCCAAAAGCCTACTATGAATTATAAATGTTGTTTAAAATATGGAATACTTTACTGTAAAAATAATTCAAATGCATACATATGATTTTTATATTTTATATTACAAAAATAATTAATTTGTCTAATATTTGTTTATTAAAAGAAATATATATATATATATATATAGACATAATACGTAACCCCTTCGCTGCGCGTGTCAGCTAATGTTCATCGCGAGCGCTACCTCGGTAGTGCTGCGCACGTCCGTTGGCTGACGCGGCCCCGCCCACTCTTTCAAACCGCCGCACAGCGGGGGAATTCGCGACACGGTGAAGCGGTTAAATATATGAAAATATAAACAACAATAACACTAACTCTCTGAGCATTTCCATCCCACAATAAATAATTAAAATAACTTACCGTTTCCACAGCTGTAGGAAGAAAATTCCAACTCCAGGCATCTCATAATCCCAATTGAACGTAAAATACCCCCCAAAAAATGGAAAAATCAAACTGTTCAAAAAGCAATCCTCTCTTCGTAAGTCCAAAAACAATGAACCATTTAACCTCATAAGTGCTGCGCCCAGTCCAACGGCCGACGGCACCACTACCTTGGGAGTGCTGCCGTCGGCCGTTGGACGTTCCAACTGCACCTGCGCAATGGAACGTTCAGCACTGGAGCTGGACGTTCCATAGCTGCTAAGGTGATAAAACCCGAAAATGTGTTTAAAAAAAAGAAACGCTCAACGGAAACCCGAAAAATTAATAAAGTGTTAAATAATTATTAGTTACTTAAACTAATATACACTTCCTTAATAAAAAAAAGCAATCTCCTCAAAACTGCCACTTCTCACGACCAAAACCTGTAAAAAAAGACAAACATTCACACCCACGCAAATATACACATAACAAACATTATAATAGTATTAGAAACATTATACATACCATATTCACACATATCCTAATGTTTTTTATATTTTCTAAACTAGGCCTCAAAATACAACGCTACGTTAATCGCTAAAAGCGAACTTACACATAAAAAACACCACAACTCTAAAAACCTAACACTACGCACACTAACTACAACTTAACTACCTTCAAATCAAATTAAAAGTATAGTTAAAATAAAGAAAATAAATCTTACATTTCTCGATGCGATACAGCTACCAACCACAAGCTTCTCCCCTCCAAAATAACCCAAGACAAACTCGAGCGGTTACAAAATACAAGCAGCAAACAAATATGGCAGCTTTATATATAAAAAACGTGTATTTTGTTTAAAAACCTTTTATTACATTGTAAATAAATTACTAAAATGTTTAATTAAAAAACTAGACTTTATAACTTATATGTTTACATTTATTTGACTTTTTTCTCTGTCAAATAAATAATATTGTTTTTTCTCTATATGTCTTGATTTATATTATATGCACTTAATAAAATAAAAATAATTTGATCATGAAAAAATCATTTACAATAAATAAACATCAATAATAAAATAAAATGTCTATTTTTTGGTGTACCATTTTATTAATGTTGTACTTAATGTAAAACAAATATTTTAATTAAATATACTGTATTAAATATTATGTTTTATGTAACTATATATAGTTATTTATTATTATTTATAACTATGTTATAATTCAAACCCATTACTACTACTAACTATATTACATTTATAAGTTAACAAATAATACATATATATATAAATTACCATTCCTACTACAATTAATATTAATTCAGAGTAGGTGCTGTCCACTAAATTAATTACATTTCTATTCCCACTCCAGTTACCATTAAGTCAGGGTAGGTGCTGGAACCTGAACGTAATTAATTTACTATTCACACTCCAATGAATATTAAGTCAAAGTAGGTGCTGGACACTAAACTTAATTAATTTACAATTCCCACTCCAGTTACCATTAAGTCAGGGTAGGTGCTGGACACTAAACTTAATTAATTTACATTTCCCACTCCACTTAGCATTAAGTCTGGATAGGTGCTGGACACTAAACTTACTTAATTTACTATTCCCACTCCAGTTACCATTAAGTCAGGGTAGGTGCTGGACACTAAACTTAATTAAATTACTATTCCCACTCCAGTTAGCATTAAGTCATGGTAAGTGCTGGACACTAAACCTAATTAATTTACTATTCCCACTCCAGTTAATATTAAGTCAGGGTAGGTGCTGGACACTAAACTTCATTAATTTACTATTCCCAATCCAGTTAGCATTAGGGGGCTCATTAGGATGGCGGACAGACTGGAGTCCGCCGCCATCCTGTTGTAAACCGGGACCGTCCACCATGCCTGCGGTGGTTCAGCAACACAAATTAGGATGCGACCGCCACCATGGCGGTCGCATTCTTCATTTTAAAATTGCTGATAGCAGCACCCACCGCGATGTTAAAATCACATGTTTTGCATTTCACTGCACTACATGGCAGGCACAACATGGTGCAGTGAAATGTAGGGGATGCACCCCACCTCCCACCGATGCATGGGGGCCCGCAACGGGCCCCCGGAACCAATCCCCACATGCCTTTCCATGGCGGCAACATTTTTTAAAACACTCCCCACCCTTATCCCCTAAAACCCAACCTCCTGCTTCTAAAAATAATGTTATAATTTAAATTTGAATATTTGACATTTATTAATTTCTCAATTTTTAAAAAAAAACATCCCCACCCTTATCCCCTATAAACCCAAGATCCTGTCTAAAACAGTCATTTTTAAATTTAAAAAACAAAATTCAAATTTATTACATTTTAATATCAATTACTTTAAAACACTCCCCAGCCTTATCCACTATAAACCCAACATCCCGCTCCTAAAAAATATTATAAAATTTTTTAATAACATTAACTAACTATTATTATACATAAAACAAACATAAAATATTTTACAATAAAACACTATAATGATATTTTGACATAATAATATTTTTACAGTTGACATACCAAACTTCGATATTTTATACAACACTTCAAATCGATATTTTTAACATCAATGTACATTACATCGATATTTAATACTATTGATATACTAAACTCGATATTAATGTATGTTGATATTAACATTTCAATATTATGTCTACTTATCGGTTTGAAAGTGAATTTTTAAAGTTTTTTTAAACTGTATCTCCTAACTCTTATGTCTTTGTAACCTTCATTTTGTATGTGATGTTCTATGTTTTTTAATGCTATTTCCAAACTATAAAGTCCTCTAAACCTTGTTTTTTTGTGACTTGCTTCAGTTTTACATTTGTTCAATGCTATTAGCCATCTGGTTCCTTTATGTTGTGAGGAATTGAGCTAGAGTCATGGAGCCCAGGACAGTGGGATCCATGTGGATTCCCTTGGCCTAGTCATTCTCAAGATGGAGAGTCAGGATTGTTTTCCTAAAGAACGGAAGTGTATTGCTCACATATCTGCAGCTGGATGGTGGAGACACAGAGCTCTTTTAGACATTCTTTGAGGACTTTTGAATGACCAGGAGCTGCTGATTTAGCTTTCCTGAACACTGCGAATTGATGGATGGTGGGGGTGAGTGGTGAGGCTGCAAGCTATATTGTGAAAGGTGGGGAAACTTTTAGGTGAGGTCAGCCCTTTTGTCTTTCCCTGATTACTCATTCAGCTTGACTGCGGAATTAGGGAGGGAGCCTGCTTACCCCGTAAGAGGAGAGACTGCTTAGGAGGGAGTGAGGTTCACAGTGTCCCTGGTGGCTGGGTGGTGCCCAGAAAAAGCACACATTTAGAGAGCGATCCTGGAGGACCCTAGAGCAACTCTATGATGACAAGATTGTGGAAGACCCAATCGGGCTCTTTATTGTACATTGTGGAAATACCTGTGCCGGGCTGCATCTTCTGAATGGCCCATTTGGGGTCCCATCTACTAAAGTGGTGAAGGCCTTGTCAGAGGCTGCCTCTGCTATGCAATCTCTACCAGTGTGGGGTACAACTTACGATTGTAAGCACCCCTGTAGGACTGTATTGACCTTTTGTCATAGCTGGGACCATGCCACCTCAGGACTGCTAATCTTCAGGTAAATCTGAAGAAAAGATTGAGCAGGCATGATACCAAATGCAGCCATACGCCCGGCACCAAATAAGCTCCCCTGCTTCTGGCCTCTCCCAAGTGTGTTTACAAGTCTTTGGAGTGCTGAGCAACCGTGAACAGTTCCTGAGAGGACTTACTCATCCCCTAAAGGGGTATGATTGCAAAGACTTGGGACTGTGTGCACTTATGTATTTGGGGGTGATTGAAACTGCACCTTATTCATTCTACTCCTGAAGTGCTTCTAAAGAGAGGAGGGAGCCCGGGACCAGAGAAATAACCCCTGGAAAGGTGGGGAGCAGAAATAGAGCTGAGTGGTTCTAGCACCTGCCAACTAAAGCGAATGTATGATGTTACTTAGCTTGCCATTACTTAGCATGCTTTTTTTTACAAAGTTTTTACTTAGCAAGTGCCTTTATTTAGCAGCATTTTATAACGAATGCCATTGCTTCGCAAAATCATTGAAAACCGTTGAAGTGGCATTACTTAGTAGTACATTACTTCGCAGATTTTGACTACGCATACAGATATTTTTTTTTTAAGAAATTGCTTTAGGATATGAATTACATTTCTGATCATACAGTAACCCTCAAACACTACTCTACCCTACACTACTCTAACATCACTACACTACCCTAAACCTTAAAACTCTACCCCTACACAACCATCCCCCTTCCCCCAGTCCTTGCACTTCACTCTAGCACTACTCTTTACGACCCCCCTGACACTACCCTAAACCCTAAAACACTACCCTACACTACACAACCACAACACCACTACCCTAAACCCTAAATCACTACCCCTTACACTTCACATACACTACAACCCTACCCTAAAACACTACCCCCTACACCAGAGGTCTTCAAACTCTTTGATGCCGAGACCCCCTTGTAAAACCTTTTTAGGCTAAAGGACCCCCTTCCAACAAAAGTTTCTAGAAACTGGTACTCCTCATCATCAACAACTATCGACAAACATAAATGCGACTGTTAGACCTCATCACATTCATCCATTATTCATCCACCCACACTTTCACACATCCATCCTTCCATCCATCCTTCATCCATCCATCCACCCTTTCATCCTTCCATTCATACATCCATCCTTCATCCAGCCACCCTTTAATCCTTACATCCATTGTTTACCCATCCTCCCTTCCATCCATCCATCCATCATTCATCCATCCACCTTTTCACACATCATTCCATCATTCATCCATGCAACCTTTTATCCATCCATACATCCTCCCTTTCATCCTTCCATACATCCATCCTTCATCCATACACCCTTTAATCCTTACATCCATTGTTTTCCCATCCTCCCTTCCATCCATCCATCCATCATTCATCCAACCACCTTTTCACACATCATTCCATCATTCATCCATGCAACCTTTTATCCATCCATACATCCATCCACCCTTTCATCCTTCCATCCATCCATACATCCATCCTTCATCCATCCACCCTTTCATCCATACATCCATCCTTCATCCACCCACCCTTTCATCCATCCATCCATCCACCCACCTTTTCACACATCCATCCATACATCATGATCCATGCAACCCTTTATCCATCCATACATCCATCCTTCATCCATCTACCATTTCATCCTTCCTTCCATCCATACATACATCCTTCATCTATGAACACTTTCATCCATCCATTCACCCATCATTCATCCACACCCTTTTCACACATCCATCCATCATTCATCCATGCAACCTTTTATCCATCCATACATCCATCCTTCATCCTTCCTTCCATCCATACATACATCCTTCATCTATCCACCCTTTCATCCATCTTTTCACCCATCATCCATCCACCCACTTTTTCCACACATCCATCCACCCTTTCATCCATCCATCCTCTCATCATTCACCCACCCACCTTTTCACATATCCATCCATCCTTCATCCAACCACCCTTTCATCCTTACACCCATACATTCATCCTTCATCCATCCATCCTTTCATCCATCCATTCACCCATCATTCATCCACCCACGTTTTCACACATCCATCCATCATGATCCATGCAACCTTTTTATCCATCCATCCATCCACCCTTTCATCCATCCATCCACTCATCATTCATACACCCACCTTTTCACATATCCATCCATCCATCCTTCACCCACCCTTTCATCCATACATCCATCCTTCATCCACCTACTCTTTCATCCATCCATCCATTCACCATTCATCCACCCCCTTTTCACACATCCATCCATCATTCATCCATGCAACCTTTTATCCATCCATACATCCATCCTTCATCCACCTACCATTTCATCCATCCTTCCTTCCATCCATACATCCATCCTTCATCCTTCATCTATCCACCCTTTCATCCATCCATTCACCCATCATTCATCCACCCACTTTTTCGACACATCCATCCATCCATGCAACCTTTTATCCATCCATACATCCATCCTTCACCCACCTACTGTTTCATACTTCCATCCATCCATCCATCCATCATCCATCCTTCATCCATCCACCCTTTCATCCATCCTCTCATCATTCATCCACCCACCTTTTCAAATATCCATCCTTCATCCAACCACCCTTTCATCCTTACATCCATACATTCATCCTTCATCCATCCATCCTTTCATCCATCCATTTACCCATCATTCATCCATCCATCCATCATGATCCATGCAACCTTTTATCCATCCATACATCTATCCTTCATCCATCCACCCTTTCATTCATTCATCCACCCAACTTTTCTGTGCCACTCATGGGGGGGAGGGGCAGAGGGGGGGAGTCAGTATCTCTCTGCGTCTTCTTCCTCTCTCATGGGAGGGCATCTCTGTGCCTTCCCGCTGGGGGCGGACAGACTGTAACAACATCTCACCTGAAGTGACAGACTAAGGCACATTTCTCCTGCACAGGTGCCAGGTAGGAGGGTTCGTGCTTTGTGCTTTACAGGCAGGACCCACAGCTCCAGGCGCGCAATGCCCATTGAACTCAAAGGGCTACAGCCTCCTCCCCCAGCCACACTCCCCTGCCCCCCATCCCTTCCCCTCCTCGTGTATGTGAGCCGGGCTTAAACACCTTCAGGGACACACACAAAGCCCCACCCCAGTACTTCACACGTCTTTAAAAGACCTTTTACTTGGTAATGAGGCTTTGTTGTTTTTCACCCCTCGGTGTGAATTAGGCCTCCGCCGTGAGTACCCTCAATCAGCCCACGCCATCTAAGGCAAACTGACAATCTGCGACCCCTTTCCCAGGACTCCACGACCCCCCTGGGGGTCGCGCCCCACAGATTGAAGACCTCTGCCCTACACTATACATACACTACAACACTACCCTAAACCCTAAAACACTACCCTACACTACACATACACTACAACACCACCCTAAACCCTAAAACACTACCCTACACTACACATACACTACAACACTACCCTAAACCCTGAAACACTACCCCCTACACTACACATACACTACAACACTACCCTAACCCCTAAAACACTACCCCCTACACTACACATACACTACAACACTACCCTAAACCCTAAAACACTACCCCCTACACTACATATACACTACAATACCACCCTAAACCCCAAAGCACTACCCTACACCACACATACACTACAACCCTACCCTAAACCCTAAAACAATACCCCCTACACTACACATACACTACAACACTACCCTAACCCCTAAAACACTACCCCCTACACTACACATACACTACAACACTACCTTAAACCCTAAAACACTACCCCCTACACTACACATACACTACAACACCACCCTTAACCCTAAAACACTACCCCTACACTACATATACACTACAACACTACCCTAAACCCTAAAACACTACCCCCTACATTACAAATACACTACAACACCACCCTAAACCCTAAAACACTACCCCATACACTACACTACAACACTGCCCTGAACCCTAAAACACTACCCTACACTACACATACACTACAAGACCACCCTAAACCCTAAAAAACGACCCTACACTACAAAAACACAACACTACCCTGAACCCTAACACTACTCCCAGCACGACCCCTACTCTACAAAAACACACTACATCCCCCTTACCTCACTCTCCTCGTGGTTCCTCTCTCCTCCTGGAACCTTCCTCATGTCGTCTCTGTCATGCGGTGCACGTCCTTGTGAGGAAACAACCTCAGTTTTCTTACAACGACATGATCGGTTTCTTAGAAAGCATACCATTACTTTGCATACGTAGTAACCATGCTTGTGATGTAACAACTTGCATATTAATGGTACGTGTTTTAACATCGCAAGCGTAGTAACGCTTGCGAAGTAATGGTATGCGCAGTTTCATCTGCGCAGTAAAGGCTGTTTACCAACTAAAGCACCCAGAGACACTTACTTGTTGATGATTCCACCTGGAGAACAACCACGACCGCAACACCAGCACCCTGCTCGACAACCTCGCTAACCTTGGACTCAAGCAGCTGGTGTCCACTCCCACCCACCTCGCCGGACACACACTCGACGCCGTCTTCTCATCCAGCACAGACATCGCCTTCAGCCACGCCACAGGACTCCACTGGACGGACCACAGCTGCGTCCACTTCACCTTCAAAAGAACGACGATCCACCACCACCAGCAACAGGTTGCTCGAAGAAGCTGGAACAAGATTACAGCCGACCAACTCGCCGCCTCCCTGAGCCAGCACCCACCTGCCAGCTCAGCGAACCCCAGCCAGGCCGCCGACAACCTCACGAAGTGGATCAGCAACTGCGCGGACGAACTCGCCCCTCTGAGGACCCCGCCCAGCAGACCCGGCAGCAAGAAAGCACCATGGTTCACCAACGAACTCAAGAGCTCCAAGAAGAACTGCTGAGCCCTCGAGAAAGTCTGGAGAAGGGAACCTACACCGAACAACATGACCACCCTCAAGCTCGCCACCCGGAAGCACCACCAAATGATCCGCACCGCCAAGAAAACTGCATTCAAGGACCGGCTGGACAACAACACACACAACTGCAAGGAACTCTTTAACATCGTGAAAGAGCTCTCCAACCCCAGCGCAGGAAACAACGACATCACCCCATCGCAAGACCTCTGCAACTCCCTCGCCTCCTACTTCCACAACAAGATCGCGGACATACACAACAGCTTCAGCAGTCAACTGACGCACGCCACGACCGCAGCAACGCCACCCACCACCACCCTCCGCGCCTGGACCCCGATCAGCACCGAAGACACGGTCCGCATGATGAACTCAGTCCACTCCGGATCTCCGACCGACCCCTGCCCTCACCACGTCTTCAACAAAGCCGACGCTATCATCGCACCCCACCTACGGGACATTATCAACACCTCCTTCGACTCCGCCACCTTCCCTGAGAGCTGGAAGCACGCCGAACTCAACGCTCTACTCAAGAAACCCACAGCGGACCCCACCGAACTCAAGAACTACCGCCCCATCTCGCTCCTCCCGTTTCCAGCAAAAGTCATCGAGAAGACCGTCAACAAACAGCTGGCCGCCTTCCTCGAGACGAATGGATCCCTCGACCCCTCACAGTCTGGCTTCCGAGCCAACCACAGCACCGAGACCGCCCTCATCGCTGCCACCGACGACATCCGAGCCCTGATGGACAACGGAGAAACAGCGGCCCTCATCCTCCTAGACCTCTCCGCGGCATTCGGCACGGTCTGCCACCGCACCCTAGTGCATCGCCTCAGCAACGTCGGAATCCAGGAGAAGGCACTGGACTGGATCATCTCCTTCCTCGACGGAAGAACGCAGAGAATCCGCCTACCACCGTACAAGTCAGAGGCCACCGAAGTCATCTGCGGCGTCCCCCAAGGATCATCTCTGAGCCCCACCCTCTTCAACGTCTACATGAGCCCCCTCGCGGCCATCGCACGCCAACACAACCTCAACATAATCTCCTACGCCGACGACACCCAGCTGATCCTGTCCCTGACCAACGACCCCGCCGCCGCCAGAGCCAACCTGCACGAAGGGATGAAAGATGTAGCCGAGTGGATGACGACCAGCCGCCTGAAACTGAACTCAGACAAGACGGAGGTCCTCATCCTGGGCTCCTCGCCCTCCGCATGGGACGACTCCTGGTGGCCCCCCGCCCTGGGCACCGCACCCAAACCGACAGACCACGCACGCAACCTGGGCTTCATCCTGGACTCCTCGCTCTCCATGACCAGACAAGTCAACGCCGTCTACTCGTCGTGCTTCAACATCCTGCGCATGCTACGGAAGATCTTCTGGTGGATCCCCACCGAGACCAGGAAGACCGTCACCCAGGCCCTCGTCACCAGCCGACTGGACTACGGCAACGCCCTCTATGCCGGTACCACCGCCAAGCTCCAAAAGAGACTCCAGCGGATCCAGAACGCCTCAGCCAGACTCATCCTCGACATCCCACGCAACAGCCACATCTCCGGACATCTGAGAGACCTGCACTGGCTCCCCGTCAACAAAAGAATCACCTTCTGTCTCCTCACCCACGCACACAAAGCCTTACACGACCAAGGCCCGAGCTACCTCAACAACCGAATCAACTTCTACACTCCGAAACGCCACCTCCGATCAGCCAGCCACGCCCTCGCCGCCGTCCCCCGCATCCGAAGAGCGACAACAGGAGGAAGGTCCTTCTCCTACCTCGCCGCCAAGACCTGGAACTCCCTCCCGACCGACCTGCGCCTGACCCAAGACCACCTCTCCTTCAGGAAGAAGCTGAAGACCTGGCTATTCGAGCAGTAACGGCCCCCCCCCCCCCCAAGCGCCTTGAGACCCTACGGGTAAGTAGTGCGCTCTATAAATGTCTTTGATTGATTGATTGATGATTATTGTATCATGCAGTATTGAGTGCAACTGTGATTAAAGTACTAAAATGTTTGTGAAGATAGGCACTTTGGTGGACATTCACATTATTAAATGTGTTCATTGTTGAGCTTGAGCTCCACAACATTACATCCCTGAGAAGATAAACCTTGTGACCCTGAGAGTCCAGTGAGGAAAGGGTTGAACTTGGTCCAGTTTGCAGAACTATGGTTGGCTAGGCCTCTAATCATAAAAGACAAACTACCTCAACACCCCACAGTAAAAGCCCAGTATCCCCTGCCCGCCCATCTCCTCAATTATGTTATTTGAGATGTCATGAGCGATGTAATATGTGCGGTCATAAGCAGTAGTATAGACCTGCCAAGTACCACGCCTCAGGCGTTAGACTAACGCATTTCAAGGTGGTGCTCCGCAACACCACACTGAAATGCAAAGTCACGCATAATAGTCATATCACCTTCTGGGTTTTGAAGTCCTAGGGCTGCTAATCATGCACCAATAATGCCGATTGAAACTAAAGCTAGAGTCGGCAGCATGGCCTGCGCGCTGGTCCTGGCAGGCTTGGGTACTGGCTGAGCTACTCAGCAGCTCTAACTGCTACAATGTAACAATAGGATTTGCACGTGATGACTGAAGGAAGGAGAGAGAACATCTGCACAAGTGGGTGACAAATGCAAAAACAACAGTTGATGGACAGAATGCAGAACAATGTCATACATTCACCCCAGTACAGAGATCTGGGCCTAAATCCATTGTTTTTTTGCACTACACACCACCCCAGTTCAGACATGGCCATATGCAAATCAGCCTTGACCCTGTGCCTCATGGGAACAGTCCAGCCCGAACTGCCAAGCCATGTCTTTTCCGGACCGGAATCAAGCATCCTAGGACCGGTTTCTGGCTATCAGCCGTCTTCAGCCAGGATAGCTTGACTCCAGTGGTGTGGAGAACATGGGACTCACATCTTTTGACTGGGTGTGAGTGTTTGATTGATTCAGATGCTCCGTCCATCACCACCCACTTTTGTACCGCTTTTGGCCGCCATAAGTGTGGCAGGGTATGCTCAGATGTGAATCCCTTGCTCACTTTGCCACTGGATTCAAGCAAGCCGGGCTGAAGACGGCTGGAATGCCAGAAACTGGTCCTCGGAAGCTTGTTTCCGGTCCAGGGAAGACATGACTTGGTAGTTCGGGCTGGACTGTTCCCATGAGGCACAGGGTCAGACTGATTTGCATATAGCCATGTCTGAACTGGGGTGGCAGAGTGGGCTAAAGAACGGTGATGGATTAAACCCAGATCTTTTGACTGGGTGTGAGTGTTTGATTGATTCAGATGCTCCGTCCATCACCACCCCCTTTTGTACTGCACAAGTGGGTGGCTGCAGGTCATAAATTTAAGTTGTGGGAGGCTGCAGCCAGTGGAATGCCCACACTGCTCTATCGCGGTAACATTTGCCTAAAAGAATGAGAACATTACCCGCGACCGGACCGGACCCCAACCCTAAGGACCACGACAGCCACTGAGTCCAGAGCACACCACTGTGCTGCTGAGCCTGAGTGCGTTAATTGTGCCCAGGCGGCTAGCGTTTTTAAAGCAAGAAATACAGTCAGTGGCTGGAGTGAGGTATCTCTCACTATGCTTCTATTAACAATTTGCTTTATAACTTTTAATAGCGGTGTAGCACATGGTGATTTTCAGCTGCCTCTGGCATTGGCTCCTGCCTCAAGCCCCGCAGGATCTCCGGCGAGTGAGCAACTGGCTGCCTCCCACCGTTTACACATCGCTGGTACTCTGCCACAGGGTTGCAGAGGCAGGCGGCTCTGCTAACTTCTTGCAGCCGCTTCGGGATATGCCACCCTCAGTACACCACGTCTGGTGTGGATCAGCCCACTGTACAGACTTAACGTGGCCTGCTTCCCCTCTTGCCTTCTGGTGTTCTGGTCGGGGGCTCATAGCCTGACTCCTGTTTCTTGTTATGCTCTGAGGCCCCCGTTAATACCCCTGCAGTTACCGACTGAAGCCATTCTGCATCCCGATGTGTACCTGAGACTCAGCCTTCCTCTTTATACCTACTGCCATCTCCAGTCTATGAGAAGGGTGATGTCTTCCTGGCAGTGCCCCCAACTGGAGCAAATATAGAGGGGTGGCTGTTGAGAAATTTGGGTGCCATTAATAAAACCGTGCCCTGACTGGCTGTGATCTATGAGGGCCAATTGACCTGTGCGATGCCAGCAGGGCCAGAGCGTCAAGCACTGAGCAGCATTGAGGCAAATGCAATGTAGCAGAGCAGAGCAGTCCACCACTGCTAGAAACCACTTCAACTAAGCTGCAGCATGTCCCATCAATTAGAAAGTACCCAGTACAGAAGGGGCATACAATGGTTAGAGAGTATTGTCTCTTTGGAGAGGTATAATTTGGTAGCTACTGATGAAAAGGACGAGTTTGGATTTAATTATCAGCCTTGTGGTAAAGTGTATAGAGTTAAACATGGTCTGGCATTATAATATGTCGATAGTAGTGTAAGCAGGTGCAGTGGAGCAGGTGTCAAATTTAGGATGTGTACAGATTGTGCAAGTGAATGGTAGCGTTTTTGAGGAGAGTCGATTAGTGACATTCCATTCCAGGTATTTTGTTGCAGTTTCAAGATCTCTTTAAAGCTTCTTGTTGGTCGTGTCATTTCTGATATTTCTTTCCTTACACTTTATTGCTTTATTTTGCTCGCGAAAAAGTGTCACCCATAGTCGTTGACTGTCAGTCGATTCATATGATGCAAATTTATGTCATTATTCATTTGCCCATTGTTGAAAACTTATAAGTTTTGAATTCTAATGGATTAGATCAGTAGTATGCTCGGGTTATACACGCCAGCGTAGGTGCCCCTTTAAATATGCTTAAACACATGACTCCAGACACTTCCGGCTTAAGCGTCACACGCTGCCGGTTCATTGCCGTAGAGATACACGCCGCAGAGGAAAGACGCGCGTATTTTGAACAGATCCCGGGTAAGAACTGCAATCTTTTCGGTAACAATATTACTTGCGCGTAAAGCCAGTATTTAAACGTGTTACACTAAACACGTCTTTAAAATGACTCGCAACCCGTCTGGGGCATTGAACGTTTCAAACTTGATTGAATGCAGTTTTAACGCGCTAACATAGAACAAGCTGCCGCTGGGTTTAAGTTTAAAGACAGGGGAGGGAACTTTGTGATGAAGGGCCAGGGTCACACGAGAACAAATGCACAATGATAATTAAACCTTGTGAGCCATAATCCTAATGTTTATGTAAAATATGCATAGTTGACACTAAACCGGGCAGTTTAATCCCCTAGAGCAACAATTCATTCATGATTCAATAGATTGTTAAGATTTTTGAATATTGTGATAACATTCATTATTAAGTTTGGATCAGTGATAGATATTTTTTCATTTGATAGATTTCCCTGATGAAGCCCGCAGGGCGAAATGCATTGGAAATGTCAAGGATTGGGAATGTTATGGATTATTGAATTGTACTTCATGATTGGATAATGAAGGGAACATTTCATAAAAAGGAAGAAGAAATTTGAAAGTATGAATAAAAACATTTGAGAAGAGTAACAACACAAAAAGTGTTTTATTATCTTTGAATTTATTGATAACCAAAAACTTTATTGACAAACTTTTGCTGAATATTTCAGCCTACAACCAGTGCCCTAGGAGCCACTCTCGCACGCGTTGCGCCAGTGCTATCTATGTTGTTTCAATTATACTCCTGAGCGGGGAGTAATCCCAGGAGCACGGTACCCAACTTAAACTTTGATTTAACCAGCAGTGCACAGTTTACAACCATTTTTGTTATATCAGTCCTGCTCCTTAACTGTAGCACGCAACAAAAAAGATGCAGTACGAAGAAATCACAAAACTAACTGAAACAAGAGCAGACACATTTGCATATTCAGTCGAGGAAACTACTAAAATGTATGCTCTTATCCAAGAGGAAACAAGTGAATACACTACAACAAAACCCAAAGAACAACAAGTCAAAACACTATTATATCTATCACGGAAAATTATCAATCAAAGGTTGCATGCCAGCACAATGTTAAGATACCACAAAGCGTCAAGAATCCCACGGGGACTGAGAATTCTATTAAAACCATCCTTGTGTAAAAACTCTAAAAAATTCACGGATAAATGGTACGCCATTTTAAATAAGTGTTCGTTGGACCTTATTTTACTGATAATTGAGGAACTTTCCCAAATATTGGAGGAACTTGAAAAAGAAATTGATCATGTAAAAGAGGAATTAAGTAAAGGCATAACAACAGAGGAACTTAATACGATCTTGGAGGATATCAAGTCACAATTAGCAAAACACACTGAGGAAGTTAATGAAAGAAAATTGCGGAAATATCGCCGCGATACTATTGACTACAAGTTAGACGAAGTCTACAATTGGGCGGAAATCTATGCGAGAAAGCGCCAAAATCGTCCCTATACCCAACAGACAGACACATCATCTACTGGCACGGATACTACATCAGAAAGCACCAGTAGAGAACCTATATCAAAGAAACCTACCACAAATATTCCTAAAGCCACCCAGCCTTTTTTAGAGGTAGGCCCCAATGCAGGGGACGACCCAGGAGGTCAAGGAGAAAAAACAACGGTGGAAAAGGAACAAGAACCGCCACAAACACGTCAAATAACCACGAAGAAGGACAAGAAGAAGAATCAGAAATAGAGAATCTGGTTATCAATATTTCGAAAATGCACCTCACTACAGTTCAGATAAAAACCTTACAAAAAGGGACCTCATTTGTGCCTTCCACACGTACCAATCAATTGGAAGTAAATATCAGCTTCTATAAACTGATGAGAAAATTGAGACTTCGACATTTTTTTTCTAACGTAGTCACAGAATTACAAGAACAAAGTGAAGATCCCCTCAAGGGCCTTTCTAAAACCAGCACTTACATGCCTCCAATCAGCCATAAGACCTTGGATCTATACGAGCAAATGGTTAAACAAGATTTGAACAAGATCAATTACCGCAAACAAACCAAAAACCGGAACCTTACACAAAAAGAATATGCTACATTGAAAGCCATAGCCAATAACCCTAACATCGTATGTCAAAGGGCAGACAAGGGTGGTGCCCTGGTAATCATGGATAAAGAATATTATGATTCCCAAATTGCAGCACACCTTCAGGATAAACATACCTACATGGAATTGAATACCAATCCCACCAGAGAGATACAAACGGTCTTAGAAAACATCATTAGAGAAGGAGTGTCAAGAGGCAGCATTGATGAGAAAGTCAAGAAATACCTCACTACTGAATATCCGAAAACACCAAGATTGTATCTTACACCAAAAATCCATAAAGATCCAGTTAGACCTCCTTGTCGACCTATTGTTTCAACATGTGGAAGCATCCATGAACCGGTGGGAAAATGGATTGACAAATACTTGCAGCCATTCGTTATTACAATGGAATCCTTTGTGAAAGATACCACCGATTTCCTCTTGAAATTGGAATCAATTTATTTGATACCAGAAGAAGAGATTACTTTGTGTACGATTGACGTTCAAGCGTTGTACACTTCCATACCACACCTGATGGGAATAGAAGCAGTAGAAGAAGCATTGCTTTCTATGGAATATGAGGAACCTACTAAAATCTTCATACTGGAATTGTTGAACTTTGTGTTGATGCACAGTTATTTTGAATGTGATACACACTGGTATCTCCAGAAATCTGGGACATCCATGGGCAATCCGGCTGCTCCAGCCTATGCGAATATCTTTATGCACCAGTATGAGCAAAAACACATCCTACAAAAAGATCAATGGAAACAAGGACTACGGATGTATGTGAGATATATCGATGATATATTCATATTATGGAAAGGTGAAAAAGATAATCTCATTGAAAACATCAGTCAGTTAAACACCATAGATCCACGCATTCAATTTACATCGGAAATTCATTCAAGTCAAAATAACTACTTGGACGTAACCATCATCAAAAGGAATAACCATTTAGAAACTACACTTCACACCAAAAAAACAGATCGCAACAATCTCCTGATATACCAGAGTTTTCATCCAAGCCCCCTCAAACATCATTTACCGTACTCCCAGTTACTACGAGTCAAAAGAATTGTCTCTAACCCACAGGAGTCATTGACGTAAACTCAAAACATGCTACAACGTTTCAAAAAACGAGGATACCCAGAAAATGTACTGAAGGCTTCCATGGAAAGAACTCAAACTAAAACAAGAGAAATGCTGTTGAACGCAAAACCAAACAAAAAAGAGGCAAAAATTACCTGCGTAAGTAAATTTTCCACAGTGAGCCATTTAGTGAAAAAAGTCATTAAAAAACATTGGCCAATGTTACAAACTGAACCGGATTTTCAAAACATATTCATGGAGGAACCCATCTTTGCATATACCCGAGCAAAGAATTTGGGAGAGATAATCAAACACCCGCATGCCATTGAGGACAACAAGACCTATAAAGGAACAATCCCGTGTAGGAATTGCAGTAATTGCCACAATATCATGGAAGGCAATACTATCATGCATCCAATGAAGGGCAATAAAATTAAATTGAAGGTAACAGGAACATACGATACCAAAAACATTGTTTACCTTATTAAATGCCCGTGCGGGAAGGTATATGTGGGTCAAACAGAGCGGAAATTAAAGACAAGACTCACAGAACACAAAAGCAATATCAGAACGAAGGTAATGAAATCGGCAGTAGCCACCCATTTTTTGGAAAAACGGCATCAAATAAATCAAATCAAAGCCTGTATCCTAGAAATTGTGGATAAAAAGGAAGACAAAGACAATAAAAAGACCCTTCTCATGCGAGAAAACCATTGGATTTTTTATTTACAAAGTTTGACCCCACACGGAATTAATGAAAGGGTTGAATATAGCTGTTACCTGTGAAAGAAAGACTGGTAAAAGAAAGACTTGTGCTGTATCATGCATCCACTTGTTTAAACAACATTTATTTTAACCTTGTTGATTATTTGTCGATTCATATGATGCAAATTTATGTCATTATTCATTTGCCCATTGTTGAAAACTTATACGTTTTGAATTCTAATGGATTAGATCAGTAGTATGCTCGGGTTATACACGCCAGCGTAGGTGCCCCTTTAAATATGCTTAAACACATGACTCCAGACACTTCCGGCTTAAGCGTCACACGCTGCCGGTTCATTGCCGTAGAGATACACGCCGCAGAGGAAAGACGCGCGTATTTTGAACAGATCCCGGGTAAGAACTGCAATCTTTTCGGTAACAATATTACTTGCGCGTAAAGCCAGTATTTAAACGTGTTACACTAAACACGTCTTTAAAATGACTTGCAACCCGTCTGGGGCATTGAACGTTTCAAACTTGATTGAATGCAGTTTTAACGCGCTAACATAGAACAAGCTGCCGCTGTTATTAAGTTTAAAGACAGGGGAGGGAACTTTGTGATGAAGGGCCAGGGTCACACGAGAACAAATGCACAATGATAATTAAACCTTGTGAGCCATAATCCTAATGTTTATGTAAAATATGCATAGTTGACACTAAACCGGGCAGTTTAATCCCCTAGAGCAACAATTCATTCATGATTCAATAGATTGTTAAGATTTTTGAATATTGTGATAACATTCATTATTAAGTTTGGATCAGTGATAGATATTTTTTCATTTGATAGATTTCCCTGATGAAGCCCGCAGGGCGAAATGCATTGGAAATGTCAAGGATTGGGAATGTTATGGATTATTGAATTGTACTTCATGATTGGATAATGAAGGGAACATTTCATAAAAAGGAAGAAGAAATTTGAAAGTATGAATAAAAACATTTGAGAAGAGTAACAACACAAAAAGTGTTTTATTATCTTTGAATTTATTGATAACCAAAAACTTTATTGACAAACTTTTGCTGAATATTTCAGCCTACAACCAGTGCCCTAGGAGCCACTCTCGCACGCGTTGCGCCAGTGCTATCTATGTTGTTTCAATTATACTCCTGAGCGGGGAGTAATCCCAGGAGCACGGTACCCAACTTAAACTTTGATTTAACCAGCAGTGCACAGTTTACAACCATTTTTGTTGTCACACATAAGCAATCTGAAACCTTGCCAGCTATGGTGGCAGAAGTGCAAGTTATAATTAGGTTACTAGAACTGGTAAATTGTAGGGTTTTTTTTAATTTTGTTTTTTAAACATTAGTTTTCCTGTCATTTTAACACCGAACTATAATGTCAGTTTAACCTTTTGTTGTTTTTTAGGGAATTTCAGGGGTACTTTAAAAGAAGGCTAAGAACTTATTACCATACCTAACTAGGACATCACTTTAAACTTTGATTTTTCCACCTGAATTCATGGGGCTTTTTGATCATATTCAGCTGAGCAGTATGCCCACAGCCCCCTGTGGGCGTATATTTCACCTTGCTCATTACAGGGTTGGCCTCAGGACCTAACTTCTGGCCAGGCCTTGTGCTAAATCCTCTGTGGATGCCAATCCCCCACAGATCACCACCGCACATTGTACGTAATCCTTATTCATTCATTCATCTGTAGCATTCCTTGCTCCCACACCCACAGATGGCCAACCCCCTCCTGCACACCGCCTTCTGCTGTGTACAGTGGTGGCATGGGCACAGTTACCCAACCCCTCACTGCGCACAGCCTTTGGCCTTAGCTATTGCATAGGGCGTTGTCTCTGGGCAGGCCGTGCGACTCACCCTCGCCAAATCCACTGCTGCACACAGCTTGCGGCCCCCAGGGTCACTGGTCCAACCTCACTGTGTACTGCATTTGGCCGGCAAGGCCCTGCACCCAACACTTGCTGTATACCCAGTGAAGCTAGCCTGGACCTTAGGTACAATGCAGGTAAAGCTTGTTCAGAGGTGGGTTGGAAGGGAGTGTTGTGCTGGGTCCCATGTATGCATTGTGGTACCGGAGGCACACTATTTTTCTTTTTACCAGAGGTGTCCCTTTGGCCCCCCCTTCCCTCTTAGGGCATAGGGTCCCTAAACTCTTATGTTTTTTGTTTTTACATACATTTGGAACACTGGGACAGAGTAATAATGTCCTGTAATAGCGGCCACAACATCTTTCTCCAGTTTGCATTGAGCCAATCAGGTTGCTTGGCATTGCAGGACTGGCACCGAAAAGGTATTTGGGAGAAAAAGGTCTCTCGGCCAACAAGAGGCCCTTTGGGACTCCAGCAAGGTTAATGGTCCAGAAATCAATATTTCTTAAACCTAGATAGGGATTTGCAAAGCCAGATTTTAAGATATTACACAAATTCTCAAGAATGATTTAGAAACCTGTGAGTTACTCCTTGTCTAATATATTGATGATGTCGGCAAAAACAAAGGAGGCTTGTAAATTGGACACCATTGCATTGTTAAAATCATTTGGCTGATGATGGACCCAAGATTTCACTGTTAGCTTGAAGTTTCCTATTTAGAACATCTGGTTCAGGAAAGAGTGAGAACGCTGTCAAAAGAGAGCCTCTCTGTAATTCTAAGAATGAGCCCACCCCATTGTAAGAGTGTCCTTGGGAATGGTGGGTTATTATTGTCAGTGGCTTCCAATTTTTCCATAACTGCTAAGCCATTGCAGAGACTGACATATAGTGACATTAATGATTCAGTGTCCTGGGTTGGGGAATGCATGAAAGCATTCAGAGAGCTGAGACACGCATTGTGTACAGCTACCGATCTAGGAACGCTGGCTTATGAGAGTTATTTTTCTTTAGTGACAAAAAAAGAAGGGTGCTCTCTTTCTGTTCTTACTAAGCTGGACATCAGTGGGAAAAGACTCGTTGTATATTTTTCTGGAACCCTTGATCCAGTTTCTGTTGCTTTTCCTGGAGGTTTGCAATCGATTGCAGCTACTGCTGTAGCTGTCACCCAAAGTGATTCAGTAGTCTTAGGTCACATGCTAATTGTGTTTGTGCCGCCTTCAGACACTTTGACCCGAAACAGGATCGAACATCTAACTTATGCAGTATTAACCAAGTATGAGCTTATAATTCTTGCAGCCCAAATGTCTCAACCAGAAGATGTGGAACATTAAATCATGCAACGTGTTTCCTCCTACCAAAAGCAGAGAATGATAGTGACGATAATGATGAATAAAATGGTTGGCTGAAAGTTACTGAATTGTGCACAAAATCAAGACCAGGCTTACAAGATGTGCTATTGAATCAAACTGATTTGTTTCTATTCACTGATGGCTCTTGTTTAAGAGAAATTGAAACAAATTTGCATGCAGCATATGTTGTTTGCATATTGATGTACAGTGTTGAAGCATCATGTTTGTGCACTGTGTTTTCTGTATATTGCCAAGCTGATTACTCTTATTTAAGTATGGGTGAAATTTGCGAATTCGCGGTATGCGAATTCTTGCGAAAGCGAATTTGCGGTCCGCAAAATCTGCGAATTTGTGGATTTTTTTTATTTTTGCTTGTTCGCAGGGTTTTTTTTCAGCGTGCCTACCGCAAAGTTACCCATGCGGTCGTACATGGGCACAGCCATTTTGTTTTCAGTGTTCGCGTTGCGTATTTCCGTTTTCGGGTGCTAGTTGCATGCTCGAGTTGTGCATTTCCTACGTGCGGGGCGCAATTGCGTGTTTGCATCCATTTTCGCGTGCTCGCGGGGGAAATATCACGCAAACTTACCCACGTGGTCGCAATGGGCGCGGCCATCTTGTTTTCCATTCATTGCTATGGTTCTGGACATGCTTTTTCAATCCTCCTTTAATCTATGTAATCCTTTGTTTGTTTGAACTTTTTTAAAATCTTTTTTTACTCATTATCTATCTCTTTTTTTTTGTACATCTATATTTTGTGTTTTTTTCTACTTTTGGTTACTTTAAAACTACTTTTTTAAACTCTCTTTTCTTTTACTTTCTTTCCCTATTCTTTCCTATTTTATTTTCCTTTAACTGTCCAGGACCATGGCAAAGGGAGCTGGCAAAAACCTTAAGGGGAAGGGTCCCGAACCCCGTAGCCGGCTCCCTTGTGGGTGCGTAAGGGGGGAGGCAGTAACTGCCCGGGAGATCTTCAGCTCGATGGAGGTGGCCGCACTGGTTTTCTTTGTCCAGCGCCACCTCCCCAAGACCGTCGCGGCAGGCAGCAGGCCCGGTACCGGGTACGGGCTCCGGGAGCGTTGCCAGCTATGGGGGAAGGGGTGCCGGGCCACGTATCGGGAGTCTGGGGTCCGGCGCACCTACAACTAGGCGACGCACCGGTGGTCCGACATCCTGGACCGGGAACACGACCTGCTCGACCTGCTTGGAGTGGAGATCCCTGGGCTTGGTGAGTACTAGTAGCTATTTAATCACTACTTTGTTTTGTCCTGCTCTGTGTTATGATATTGCAAATATTTGTTTTTTCCGAAGAGCAAGAATGCTGCCCATTACATTGCAGGTAAATTATGTTTCAAAAGCTTCTGTGAGTGCAGGTGCTCGCCTTCTCACTGGCGGTGCTACTATGCTTACTTGTTTTCAATTTTGTGCTCATTTGGCCTGGGTGATTATGTATGAGTGTACTTTACAGAACTGCGTAATGCTAGACACTAGGGACTCAAGTCCAGTCCTTCCTTTGTACTCCTGCCACTAAGAAGAGATAGTGGTGGTGGATTGATAGTTTGAGTATATTATGACTGGTTATTTAGTAGGAAACTTTTTAGTGGTCTGCAATCATGACGGACTGTGTCTGTCACTTCGCGTGCTGCGGAGTGCTGCCTGCCAGTCCTAGTAGAACCTTTTTGTAGTTGGTTTAGTGAGTTACATAACTTTCCAAGTAGACGGTCCGCGAATCCAGCAATACTAATATCCTAGTAGACCACATCAGATAGGTCAATAAATTTAGTGCAATTATAGTCTATTTCCCCAAAATAATTGTATTGTTTTTTTTAAATGTTTGATTTGGTTGACAACAATCATCCATGTTTGTGTCTTTCTTTCATGTTGTACATCAGCTCGCCCCAGGGGCAAGAGGACAGAGGAGGAAGTAGCGGCGCTGGCGGAGCAGGAACAGGAAGGACAGGATAGGTCCACCGAGGGCTCCTCTGCTGACCCCAGTAAGTTTTCCTGTTAATATTATTAATTAATTCATTCATTTCAATCTTTATTTCGATCTATTTAGATCATAAAAGAAATACAAGCAATTTAAAAAGGAGTTAAAATAGCATCAAGTAAAAACAGAGTTTGAAAAGCAATACAATTGGCCTGTTAAAATCAATTACAGTACATTACATTTGAGAGTCATCGATACATTTCATTTATCGTAGGTCTATATCTGACTTAATGCAGTGGTTACGGGTATGCCGCAACGCTGTTAAAAATGTTGCCACTGCAAACACAATCGGGGGTGATAGTTCCATTTTTAATATTCTGTAAGCTGGGAGGTAGTGCCTAAAACCTAGGTTTTTGAGGATGGGGACAAGCCAGTGCTTCCTAGTTCTTTGGTAAGCATTACAGAAAAATATGATATGCAGGTCATTTCCCTGATGGTGTGAACATACCGGGCACTGTGCTGAAGGCGGGGACTGAGCCCAACGATTAGTAAATGCCCTAAGAGGGAGGGGGCCATATCGCCACTCCATGAAAAGTTTTCTAGTCAGAACGGGACTGATGCCATCAAGGACAAGCTCTAGATGGTATGAGTCTTTAGATTTAATAAACAAATTTGCTAAAGACCCCTCCCGTGTACTCCCCGTTGAGGCAAGTAACTTTTGCTCGTAAAAATCCCTCGAAAGAAGTTTGCGTTGGATCCTAGAGTATGCGTTTCCCGGATCTAGCCATAGTTTTGGTCTTCCTAAGGTCTTGCATGTTTGTTTAATATATCTCAGCCATGGGATGTGTGTTGCATTGGGTAGGCATAGGATCTCTTCGAACTCAGTCCTGTAGTTCATTAGTTCTGGTGTGCTCCAGATTCTGCGCCAAAAGGTTATTGGTTTTAGTCCCAGCTCTTCTGTAATAGGTCTGAGACCCAGGTCTAATCTCAGCGGGAGAAGGGGGGTGCTTGGTGGTAGGGCTGCCAGCTGCCTGATGAAGTTGTTCTCAGTGATCAGCAAATTCTGGGCAAGTGTGTGGCCCCACAATTCTCCACCATAAGTAACTGCCCCTCTTGCCTGAATTTTAAAGATTTGGAGGAGGGGATCAAAAGGCTTGTAGGTCGACCTACTTGCCATCCTACAGATGCCACCCGTTAACTGGACCAGTTTCATATTGGCCTTGGTCCGATGCGAGTCCCAGGTCATATTCTGGTTAATGGTTACCCCCAGGTATTCGAAAGTGAGGACCCTCTCTAATTTAAGCTGGCCTATGGTAGGATTGGGGCGAGTTGAGGAGGGAGGGTTGAGAATCATATATTTAGTTTTCAGGGCGTTGATCTCAAGCCCACGCTCCACACAAAAAGTCGAAAACCCATCCAGAACCCGTTGTATACCCATAGGGGACTTGGACAGCAACAGGGTGTCGTCCGCAAACATAATGGCGGGCACCCTGCTGCCACTGAGATTGGGAGCGTCGATGTCACCCAGCCTATTCAGGTGGTCGATTACCCCGTTGACAAAAAGGCAGAACAGGGTCGGTGCAAGCACACAACCCTGTCTCACTCCTCTGCCAATGGGTAATCTTCCCGAGAGTGCCCCGCTTCTACCACACCTGACCCGAGTGAAGTTCCCCTGATGTAGTCTTATCAGAATTGACAGAATGTCAGCCGGGATCCCCAGCTCCGCCAAAACGGTCCATAATCTTCCTCTTGGCACTAAATCGAAGGCTGCTCGCAAGTCCACAAATACCGTGTACAAGCTGCCGCCCTCGATTGCCGCAGTCTTCCAGAACAGGAGATTCAGGCGGAAGATCTGGTCCGTAGTTGGGACCCCCCTTCTGAACCCAGCCTGGTAGGGACTAAAGATGGCGGATTCCTCTATCCAATTTTGGAGGCGATCAAGTATCAGCCTACCAAATATTTTCTGGGGTACATCGATGAGGCTGATGGGCCTGTAGTTGGCTGGGAGCAGAGGAGATCCCATCTTATATATGGGAACAATCTCTGCACCCAGCCACGTACAGGGGACCGCCATACCCCTCAGAACAGCGTTGAATATCGTCATCAAGTAGGGCGCCCATACATCAGGCTCCTGTTTGAATAAGTCGCCTGGTAGACCATCCAAACCAGGTGCCTTGCCTGATGTCAACCCTGCGATGGCTGCTCGTACCTCCATCTCTGTGAAGGGGTCCCCTTCTAGTAATACGCCTGTGGTCGTTGGGGATTTATTAGGGGCCCCATCGTCAACCCTATAAAGGGACTGGAAGTGATCTTGCCAGGCCTTGGCTGAAATATTAGGTTCAATAGCCGAGGCTAACTCCTCAGACCCCGTGTTGACAATACGCCAGAATTTGCGAGAATCCCTACAAGCTAGTAAAGTAGTAAGGTTTTCCCATTTCTCCTGTTCCCATTCGCTCTTGGCATGGGCAATCAGGCGCTTGTAGACCCTTCTCTTGGCCTGTATCACAGATCTGTCTCTGCCTTCCTTGATTGAAATCAACAGGTCTGATTTGGCCTTACGGCATGCAACGTTATACCAAGTGGGGCGGATATAACGACCACCACCACTCTTTCCTGTCGAGAAGAGAACTTCAGCCACAGATTTGATGAGGTCCTCGTGCACCGACCACAGCTGTTTATATGTGACCTGAGTGCTGGGATGCTCCATTATTGCACAAACCATTTCAAGTGTGGGGATGACCCGGGCATAGAGCCCTGAAACCTTCCCTGAATTTGAGGCTAGCTTCTCCCACTTCACTCTCTGTCTATTGTTCGACAGCGTTAGCCCATTGGCTGGGGCATCTGCCACCGCCCCTCTATCGTCTAGGCCAGGAAGGGCATATTCCAGTTCAAGTGCGTTGTGGTCGCTGTCCTCCCTAGGTGTCACCCGGAAGTCAATAATGTATGACCACAAGGAAAGTGGGACCAGAATGTAATCCAGTCTTGACTCCCTGCCCACTCTGTTGTATGTGCATTTAGGGGGGATGTCAGAATTTATACGTCCATTGTAGGCCCGCACACCATGTTTCAAGGTTCTGGCAGTAATTTGGACAGCCAAAGGAGTCCAAGCTCTGGGTGAGGGGGCTGCCGTGGGGGGTACAGACCACACTGCGTCCTCCTCCTGGGAAAGTCCATCCAGTAAACCTGAGAGGGGCTCATAGTGGCAATTCAAATCCCCTCCTACCAGGAAGGGAGTGCCCTGGGGGATGTCGCTGAGAGCGACCGAGAGTTCCTCGATGGTGCGTGACTCCTGTGTAATGCTTACCGGCCTAGAATAGACATTTACCACCACAAGTCTACTCGAATTCGGCCACTCCAACAAAACACCAAGAATGTCCTCAGTAGCTAAAGTAAGTGCGGTGGCCATACAACCCAGATCAGCGGCCACCCAGGTTGCAAGACCTCCAGAGGGACGCCCCCTGCCCCCCCACTTTGCAGGAATGGAAAATGCTGCAAAACCTGTACGAGAGAGATCTTTTCTCGCCCAGGTTTCTTGAAACAAGCATATATCTTTACCCTCGATGAATGAACTCCAATCCGGGCAGTTCAGTTTATTCCCCAGGCCAGCCACGTTCCAGGATAGTATCTTTAGGAGGGGGGGTCTGAGATTCGGGATCAGAGGTGGAGGCGTGCCCGTGTTGAGTGAAATCATCAATGGCATGACAGTATAAGATCTTTCCCCTTGTTTAGCTATGGGTTCACTCGGACTGGGTGGGGACCCGGCAGTGGTTATGTGAGCCTCCATGGTGATATTTTGCTCCTCGCAGTGGACCGTCCCCCGCGAATTGACAGTGCATTGCGTGGGGGAGTAGCTTTTCTTTCTTTAGAGCCCCTGTGTTGTCCACCGGCCTCCCCCCTCTTGATCCAGCTCTGTCAGTCCATCATGTCCAGGGTGCTGTACCTATTAAAGGTTGGAAAGTAAATGGGCTGCTGAGGTCTGGGACGAAGGGACACTCCACTTTCTCTGTCACCCCAGCTTCCCTCCCTCCTATGAATTGTTTCCCATCCCTCCCCCTCTTGCGCGTGGGTCAGTGGTGGGTAGAAAAAGGATAAAGGTAAGGGCTGGATGGATGTCCCCTGATCAGGATATGACCATCTACATATATGTGAAACGGTCATGGGATCCCTAAAATTAATTAGGACACAATCTCAGTTGATTGATTTCCTTGTGTTGCCTAACCATGGGACTCTCCTCACCATAAGAACCTCACTCGATATTCCATGGGGTAGGGGCCTGTTTATGGAGAGCCAATTAACCACCTTGTTTTTCAGAGCACTAACAGGTTCTTTAGAGAATGATTTTAGCTCTGGAACACCAGCTAGGATAACTGTGTATGGGCTCGCCTCCGGCGGCAAGTTCACTGGCCTGTGTTTTTTGGTAATGCCATGTGGTCCCTGTGTGGCTACAGCTGTCTTCTCAGGGAGACTGGAAGTTGCAACACAATCAGTCGACTGAGGCGTTGAAGTGTGAGGTGTGGGCTGTTGGATTTGTAATGACTTGGGGGCTATACCACCTTCCTTTGCTGGTGGCGCTGGTGTAGCCTTCTTATTCCTGGGCTCCACCCCACCTCTAGCAGCGTTGTTATCTTTTTTTAAAGTGTCTGCTAGTTGCACCGTTGCTTTTTCTATGGTCACTAATCTGGCTTCGATCTTTGATAGGCGTGCTTCTAGAGGGTTTAGCAATGTCCTCAGAAGGGCGCCGATGTTAGAGAGAGTAATTTCTTCGTCACCTGTGGATACACTGGGACGAGAAGATATCTGATCTAATGTCTGTGGAGATGGATTCACAGAAGGTAATGCCGTGGTTTTATTTGGAGGTGTGTGTCCCTTTTTACTTAATCCTTGTTTATTACCCTCCGCCGTGGGGTTGTGTTTTGCAACCTTGGCCTTGCGCCCCCCAGGATTTTGTGCCCCTCTTTTCCTTTTTGGGATGGCTCCTTCCTTTTCCCCCTGTGTTGGGCAGCTAGCTCTATCAATGGTATCAACCGTGTTAACCAAAGTGACAGCAACAGTGGGTAGGGGGGGGCTGGAGTAGGGGTAATAGGCTTAACTCTTCGGGGGCGCTAGTATCAATGGCATTATTGTAAAAGGTGGAATTGTTTAAGTCAGACATGACTAGCGTACCACTAGCCCCATTATCCCCATTATCTGACACTATACAATCCAATCTCTTTTCTGGGGTCTTTGCATGCGCTATGGGACCCATAGAGGATCTCTTTACCCATTCTATTTCTTGAGATATACGCCTTTCAAGAATCGTGATTTCATCTATTAGAAGAGACCCCGCTTTAGCAAAATAAGTGTCCAGAGTACCTTTTGCCGGCCCGGCGGCTAGTGTGCTCTTGCTCCTTGTCTCTCTAGTGGCCATAGTTCGAGGGTTTGAAGAGAAGAAAAGGGAATTTGGAATAGATTCAAGAAGCAAGGGGGGTGGTCCGGTCCCGGTCTCTGCCGTTCTCGAACGGCCTCAAACGGCCTGCCCTTTGGCCGGGCTTAGCCCGGCGCCCGCCCGCGCACGTCCCGCGATCGCGGTGGAGGGCGTGATTATATAGGTGGAGCAGGGGGCTGGAAGAGACACCAGGTGCGCTGTGTTGGTGAAGCGCGGTGAACCCTGGGTCTCGCAGTCCCGGCCCCTGCAGCACACGTCGATGATCCCAAAGTTGGCAGTTCCTCCCGGTGTCAGGCTCCTTCACAGTCCGTGAAGGCAAGGGAAATTAAGCCCAGAGTCCTCTGACCAGCAAAAACGGCTGCGAGCGGCTCCCGCGGAGCCTGGGCCGCGATTTGTAAATAGCTGTGAGGGAGCAGGGGGGGGGAAGAGACACCAGGTGCGCTGTGTTGGTGAAGCGCAGTGAACCCTGGGTCTCGCAGTCCCGGCCCCTGCAGCACACGCCGATGATCCCAAAGTCGGCAGTTCCTCCCGGTGTCAGGCTCCTTCGTAGTCCGTGAAGGCAAGGGAAATGAAACCCAGAGTACTCTGACCAGCGAAAACGGCTGCGAGCGGCTCCCGCGGAGCGGGGGCCGCGAGCCGTAAATAGCTGTGAGGGAGCAGGGGGCGGGAAGAGACACCAGGTGCGCTGTGTTGGTGAAGCGCAGTGAACCCTGGGTCTCGCAGTCCCGGCCCCTGCAGCACACGTCGATGATCCCAAAGTCGGCAGTTCCTCCCGGTGTCAGGCTCCTTCATAGTCCGTGAAGGCAAGGGAAATGAAGCCCAGAGTCCTCTGACCAGCGAAAACGGCTGCGAGCTGCACCATTATTAATTATACTTCCCTATCTTTTACAGCACCTATTTATTCCAAACGTTCCTCATAATTCTATTTTTTCCTAAATCGTCTTTGATCTCCTAGTAGACTGTTTCTAAATTCTTATCCTGCCTCTACTGTGACTCTCTGTGCTACTACTAGATTATTATTAGTCTGTCTGTGTAGCTAAGCTTGCACAGTTGGCAAAAGGTGTTAAACAAAACTCCTATTCAGCAATAGCTCTAGGCACTGAGTGCAGTCCTCTGGGTTGTCCAAAATGTCTATTGAAGTCTTCTAATTGTTTATGCTTTGACAATTCCCAACAATAAAATGTCAATGACCACTAAGAATAAAATACTAGTTTACTTTTTGATTCAATAGGAGGACATACTACTACTTTTGCAGGGACTATTCTGCACATACAGAACTATGGAGAAGAAATAGGGCATTTTTGATAATAGGCGCAGTTAGACTTTCCACATACCTCAGTCATAACAGAAGTTGAACCCCCAATCTCCTTACTGACTAGCTAGTGTGTCAGAGTCATTATTTAGCTCCCGAATGCAGCGATGATCCCCAATGATTATACAACCCAGAACATAAGACTACAGAGTCAGAGTCCCGACCTCTCAGAGTCACAGACTCATGCTTGCAAATTGCAAACCCTTTCGCTCACTCACTCATGACCAAAAACCACAGAGTCTATGTAAGGTTTAAAGCTCTATTAAAAGTAAAACATCTAGCTCTGTGTGTACTCTGTATAAAATTGTGCATTAAAAACATTTATTAAAATTAACTTCATAGAAGATAAACAGTGACGTCATGAAAACTCAACAGTGGCTGGTTTACACAGTAATTGTGGGAGACCCCTCACCTGGTTGGAACTTAAGGTCTTGGTGCTGATGATTACGACTCCGACTAACATTCATATGATCTTGCTGTTGTTCGTAGAAGGGAAGCTTCTGTCTGTTATGAGAAAAATGGTGCGTGTTAAAATGCAAGCATTCATCAGTTGTGCCAAAAACTGTAGCATCACATGTTATGGCTAAGCATAATTAAAAAACACCCTTCCCGGAAGAAAGGGACATTTTTACTTTAGACTAGAGAGTCACAATTTATTAAATGTGTTTATGTAGTACTAGTAACATATTTTTTCATTCCTAGACAAAATAGGGAGTGGTGTATATGGCATCTAAAAATATTAAATGTATTTTCTAGGCGTAACACCATCGGCACAGCCCACCACCAATGCCGGGGCCAGCGCGGAGGCGGTCACTCCAGGGGCGGATGCGGTGCCAGCAGGAACTGCTGTGGGGGATGCCACGGTAGTGGCGGGCAGTGGTAAGCTATTATATTCCTTACTTATTGAGATTGCAGAGTAGGCTCGCTGCAGGGGTGTATATATTGTACAGTACAAGTACAATTTACTGTTAAGAAGACTTATAGATTTAGAACTAAGATTTTGTCAACCAGATAGAAGACAGTCACCCTTGACTTCGCATTAGCAATAGCATTAGCGGCGGGAGTTGACGAGAAACCAATGGCCTCCTCTAAATTTGACTTCAACTCAGCTGTAAAAATGTTATCGAGAAGCCAAGTTAGTTCAGAGATGAACTTGATGGATGGGATGAACAAAAAGGGAAAGAAGGGTGTAAGGAAGGACGAGCGAGTTAAAATTAATGACTGGCAAAGAATGATACGTGTTTTTGAATGCTGCCCGAGGTGGCTGGGAATCTGATGCATGTCCAGTTGAAGGCTGAAGCAAGGATGGGTGGAAGGAGAAGGAAAAGAGGACTGCCTAAGTGGGTGAAACAGAAACTGTATGTGTGCGCAATATATCCTTTGGTTCAAATTCAAATGCAAGTCAATCACGGATGCATGGCTGGCGGTTTAGAAAAAAAAATAAAAAGGTTGTTTTTCGGTGAGAAAAAGTAAGGTTTGTCCAGTTGAGACATTAAGAAGAATGATTGACATTTACTTTGAATTGATGGATGCCTGGATGGTATCTTCCTCATAGATAGCATAGGTGTATGTAGACAGAGTAGACGGTCACTGGATGAAGAGTGTTACTTTGAAGAGCATGTAACACCGCACGTCCGTGCCAGAGTAGCAAAGCAGAGGAAAGAAGTTGTAATTTTTCAGAATACTACAATGACTACTAACAGTAGTTTGCAAGCACAGCATATATCCGGCGATTACGGGGACCACTCACTACCTCTGTTAATCATTTTTTTACAACTCTGTCATTCATGTGTGGCTGTTCGGTGTTCACTCAATCAAAAAAAAGCACCTAAAGCCATCCCATATGTAAGCAATATCCTGTGAAGGGATAGATGATCATAATATTTATCTTCTTCATTTTCCTTTTGTAGTAGTCAGGGGGAGGGCAGGGTGAAAGTTAAATTAATTGAGCAGTAGCCCTTGTAACAGAGTATGGCCAGTGCCACCCATGATAGAAAAGTAAGAGCTTCACCACCTGCATGTACTGGACTGGTAACTGTAACGCAAGTCTGCGTCATCATGGCTTCCGTCTGTTTTTCTTGGGTGCAAGCTGACTGCGCTGGCATTATGCCTACTTCCACAAGTTTACGTACTAATTTCGCTAAACAAGAGAGAAGAAGACTGGTGTACTGTCTGTAGCTAGCGCTACTGTGACACAACTTTCTGTTGAATTATTTTGTGTTAATCTTAAAGAGTATTGGACTTGGTTACAGTATTTTTCTTTTTCTTCATCTAGATACTCCTTCTTCTAAACTATCTCAGAAGGAGTTGGCTATCTGGGCCAGGCGCCGGAAGCTGGAGGCAATTGTCACCAAATATCGGAGGCTGGTGGCCCAGGAGGAGGAGGAATCGCAGTCGAAATCGACAACAGCTGCATCCTTCTCCGCTGCCCCTGGGTCATACGGTCAGCGCAATCCTCCAGCGGTACGGCGCCGGGGTCTGGCAGCCACCCGCCGCCGCCGAGCAGCAACAACAACAGCTGCCCCCCTGCCTGCAAGGCAAGGATGCACCGTTTGTCCCTGAGAGTGGCCTACCTTGAGCAGCAGGTGGACCAACTGTCGAGGCAGAAAGCCCTGCTCAAGGCCCTTTGTCGAGAGCTCTGCGACCACCTGGCCACAGGACACCACCGGCGAATGTAGATCATGGAGAGAGACTGTCCCTTGCCCCTTTTTTAAAGACTTTTGGGGAGGTGGGATTTGGGCGTTCAGGTTTTTGGACTTTTGATTTCATGGACATTGGTTGGGGTTAGGGAGGGGGGTGGGTTGGGTCTTGCGGGATAGTTTATTTTTGTTAGGGACAAAATATTTATTTTCTACTTAAACATAGCATACGTGTTTTATGTTTTGTGGGGGAGGCAGGGTGGGGTTAACTCAACTGTACGTTTGTTTTCCTGAAACTTAACTGGCTGCTTGATTCTAATTATCTAAGTAATCGCCCAAATTTATACAAAAGTGCCACTGACAGAGTTAGTGAATTCAATTGTCCTACTACTTTACTAGTACTACCGTCAGTCTCTCCTCTCGTCCTACTCCATTATTCTTCCTCCCACAAAATGCTTATCTTACCTGTCATTAGTGTTTGAGAATAGGGCTAGGCACAGGGCTGGCTGCATGGCAAATGGTGAATAAGGTTGACAATGGAATCCTGGACGGATGAAATTGCATTGTTGTGGTGGTAGTAGTAGTGGTACACACTGGCAGTAGAAGCATATGAAAAAAAAGGAAATGAGACATTGAGTGGCCTGAGAGGAGCGTTAGAACAGTACGATAGTACAGTACACAAGAACAGTGCCATAAATTAAATTGTAGCCTGAGCAATGCTAAAGTATTCAATCAAAAGTTTAGTTAACTAGTAGTTGCGTGAATTATGGCTACTACAAGAACTAGTACTGAAGGACACAGCAGTGTAAGCTTTCATCACATGTAGGAGGAGGTTATTGTTGATGAATGCACTTGATGGCGGACTTGAAATTACTCATGGGTGTGTGTCAAGCAGAATAGGAATATATCCTCGGATTCCTTCACCTGCCTTTAAATTGATTTTCTGTTGCTTTGACCTTATCCTCCCCAGCAAGCATGTGGAATTATTGCTGTCATTTACTCACACACCTCAATGAAAACCACACAGCCCGGGGGAAGAGGGTTAGGGTTTGAAAAATGGATGGGAATGGAGGTTTTGGGAAAGTTTTTTGGAGAGAGAAAAAGAAAACACAGCATGGAGAAACAACAAATGAAGAAAAACAAATCTACGATATGACCATATCCATAAATCTTTTAAGGGACTTAAAGGAAGTGCATGCATGAAGTTGTTTGCTAAGTGGACGGTTAGGTTAATGAAAAGTAGTACTACTTATACTACAACTTACTAACTAGTACTAAACAATTAGACAGTACAGGGCTGCAAGAATTACGCAATTTCACTTGCATATCTGTCCTCAGAGAGAATAAACACTTAGTAGTACATTACACTAGTTTTACAAATAGCAAAGAAACTTATCAAATAGCTGTAGGGATGAATTTGAAACAGAGAGCAAACGCACCGAGTCGCACACTCATAGAAGTTCACAAGCAACAAAAACATTATTTAAAAGATAAGGACAAGTGAAGTGGATACTGTAACTGTATGTTGTAGTTGTCCTGGTCAAATTGGGAAGTTGCATGCATCCAGCTATTCCTCTTATTCGCGGCGCTCCTTCATTCCATGGTGCACTCCGTCGATCAATCTTGGTGACCACACTGTCCACTGCCTGCCTGGCGGATGCGGAATTGCGGATTGCTATGTAAGTAATGTGTTTCCCATCGCACAGGGTAAGTGCTGTCCTGTAATTGTCAATGGAAAAACAGAAAGGGAAGGGATATTAAGAAACCCTGGAGAAAAATATACGGTACAGTGTGTAGTTCAAAAGTAACACTTTCACTTTCAGAGGCGACAGTATTACATACATGCATCATTTCTAAAGGGCCTACTCTGAGTCTCTGTTTCCAGGATATGAATTAGCACTCAGCAGGCCAGGGCCATGCAGACTGTCAAGGCAGGCACCACTGAGTGAACCAACTTCCATGTTAATCCATCCCTTAATTAGCGCCGAGACGCCCACGGGTATTCGCGCGCTCTACAAATGTCAATAAATAAATAAATAAATAAATAAATGTAGCATACCTCTTGACACAGACTAGACAGACATGTAGTTCTGCTGTGGTTGTTGTTGACTTGTTTACCTGTTTGCCACTCACGAAATGGCCATAGTTCTTTCGTAAACCGACGATGATGATCCATCCATCCCAGTGAATGACTGTAAAGATATTATGGAACTTTGATCATCAAGACTCATCATCATCATCAGGGTATTGGAAAACTCAATGTTGTTCATGCAGTCACAGTCTACCCACAGTGAGTCCAAGGACATTTTCCATATTAAAAAATACAACATAGTGGCCCCTGGAGTAGAAGTACAATTTGCATTAAACAAGGTAAGAACAGAGTACACTTGAGTTACATTTAGTGTGTAAAAGATTAAATAATAACAGAGCACATAGGATTCATTTCATGCACAACAAACAAACAGCAATTGCTTTCATCAGAGCCAGACAGCCAGTGTTGTCCAGTGCATGCCATCTCACCATTCACATTACCTGTACCACTTTTTGTCAGCATCTGAAGGGCCACAGGGCAGCCTCTCGTGTGTCAATTTCAGAAGTAACAGTCAGCATAGTCAGTAATTCCAGTCCCACTTCTTTTGAGGGGATTCGTCTACGAAGAGACAGTTTCTTGATTCTGCGTAATCCGGCCATCTGCCTTGAGGGAAATGGATAGGGGGAGTCTGGAGGAGGATAGAGGATAGAGGAGCATGACTGAGTTGTGAACTTGTGAACTTCAGGAATGCAGACAGCGGCACCTTCAATATGGAAATAAGATGAAGACTTAAAGTTTTGTTGTGCTAAAAGTTGCAAATCAAAGAAAGACACACAGAAATAAAAGTCAATAAGGACGGAAGGAAAAAAAGTAAGTATTTCAAGCCTAGTTGTCAGGGAAGTAGAGCTTGTCCTCAAACTCTGTGAATTGAACATGGAGTAGGTCAGTTAACAGAGAAGAACTTCTGTCACCTAAGTCGGTGTCCTCTTCTTCCTGCGTGGATTCACATATTTTGTAATCTGGTGGTATGAAGTGCTGATTCATCTTGATCATTGTTAACCTCTCCACATTTTTGGGCGAGAGGCGGGTCCTTTTTGAAGTGACACTGGCACCAGCAGCACTGAAAACACGTTCAGAAGACACGCTTGCGAGTGGGCAAGCCAAATAATTTATAGCCAGCCTGGTGATCAGTGGCCATTGAGGCCTTTTGCCATACCAATACACCAATGGGTTATGATCAATGAAGACCTCTGTTGGGTCATCCAGATAGGCCTGCACCATCCGCTCAAGGTCCTTCAGGGGTGCTCCAGTTTGCGTACCATCTGTTGCCTTTGCATCAGCACTGGAACGAGCAAACCCTTGATGAGTTATCCAATCCGCTTCCGACAATATTATGGCTGGGCCTGTTGCAGGTGATGATCCAGTTGCTGGTGTCTTTAACGGCTCTGAGGGAAAGTGACTGCCTTCGGCCACAGAAGTGGACCTTGATGCCGGATGGCCTGCTGCTTCAGTAGTGGTTCCTTCAATTTCCTGCTGCTCTTTTTCGAACCGAGTGGCTGACAGAGCTAGCCAATGTTTGTACTTTGAAACATCTTCTTCAGAAAAAGGAATTAATGCATTGCTGGCCAGTGCCTTTTTGTACCGTGGATCCAGAATAGAGGCCCACATGTATTGTTGTTGTGAATGTATGCCTTTAAGCCTTACATTGTCAACTAGGCGGATTATTGAGCGCTCCGCCAACAGATATGCGCCTTGTTTTTCAGCATCAACTCGGAACGCCTTCAGTTGGTGCTCTAGCATGCGCAACAATGGGATAGCTTTTCCCAAAGTACAGTCCTCCCTGCTGACTTTAAGGGTGAAGACCTCAAAAGGATGAAGCATGTCAGTCAGGCTTTTAACTTGGTCCCATTCCTCCAACTCTAGCCTCATGTCTTTTATAGCAGCAGCCCGTGCGTTAAAGACATACTTATTGATTACCAAGTACTGCTCAAACAGACGCTCAAGCATGTAGAAGGTTGAGTTCCAACGTGTTGCCACCTCCTGGATGAGTCCTCTGACTGGCACTCTATGGTTACGTTGAATGATCCTCAGCTGCTTCCGGGCCTTAAAAGAATGGCTGAAATGTGTGCAGATTCTTCGGCAGGTGGTAAGTAAGTTGCTGACTGTGTTTTCTTTTTTCAAGAAATCTTGAACAATAATGTTAATGCTGTGCGCCAAACACGGCACTCTGAAATAGCCACCATCATTCATGGCC
This sequence comes from Lissotriton vulgaris, assembly GCF_964263255.1. NCBI lineage: Eukaryota > Metazoa > Chordata > Amphibia > Caudata > Salamandridae > Lissotriton > Lissotriton vulgaris. The sequence continues at coordinate 1,332,123,228 of NC_141687.1, forward strand.
TTAACTATATTACTGCCATTATCCGTGGAAACATAACCAATCATGCACCTTCTTGGCAGCAGCTATTTAAAGACCTTACTGCCAATCAAGATCTAGATCATCAGAAGGAAGGGGGCTTGAAGAAGAACTTGTACTAGCCCTCCTTTTCCTTGCTGGGGATCTTGAAGACAATGGATTATCAATGCTCATAGTGGCTTGGTCGGTTGATAACTCCGCATGAATCTCGATTTCCTCATGTGCCGCTACTTCTGGAGGAGCAAGCATTGTGGGCAGTTGTGCCTCTCCATGCGCCTCTCCATGCACCTCCCCATGCGCCTCTACGTGCGCCTCTACTTGCGCCTCTACTTGCGCCGCTACTTGCTCCTCTACTTGCGCCTCTACTTGAGCCTCTACTTGCGCCTCTACTTGCACCTCTCCTTGTGCCTCTCCTTGCATCTCTCCTTACACCTCTCCTTGAGCCTCTCCTTGTTGCACCTGTGGTTGTAGTTGCGGTTGTGGTTGAACACTCGTCAGATGAGTTACACCCTGCGTTGATTGGATGCTACTTTGCGATGAGTCAACGCCAACATCACTGGTCGATGGTGAAAGAGCAATTAAAGTGGCTGCCTCTGCAGCACTCATGGGCTTGGGCCTAACTTGGCGTGGTGGCACTGAGACCAATGAAGAGGAGGTGGTGCTCCCAGCTTGGTCCCCGGCGGACACCTCTGCTGCAGGCGTAGTTTTTTTTTCCCCAAAAAAGTGTCTGTCGGCACACCAGTCTCCTTGGTAAGTGGCGCCACTTGCTTCTTCTGCTCCTTCTTACTGGCAGTGGCACTGGCAACTTTCTTGGTAGAGGAGCTACAGCCACCTTTCTTTGGGCCCATCTTCTTCAAATGTCAGAACAGTAGGACGCAGTTGCACAATTTGCAGAGTTGTCTGTGGCCACACGAGACGTTGTGCACACACCGCAGCAGAACTTCTTCCTGGCACTACAACAAGTGATGATAATGAGGATGATTCCTAGTTCTTCTCAGTCTTTGTGCACCTAAAAGCAAAGGAAGCCAGAGGAACATCAGTTAAATAAATACTGCATATGTCGTGCTTCAATTAATATTTGCAAATAGGCATTTATTATTATTAACACAGCACACCCAAAAACAGAAAGACCCAAAATAAAAATTGCAATTCTAATCCAAAATGGATGTTTAAATTAATAGAAGAGACACCACACAGAGAGAGTTGTTTCATGCACCACTGAGTACCCCTGGGCATTATGGGTGAAAGCAAGGCAGACTGGGTGCAGGCCTATGGCACAAAGCACACTGCCTGGCTTCAAAATGGCCCCTAGACCCGCACCCACATGGCCAGGCCCTGGACCAGGCCTCCAAATGGCCCCCACCTACATGGCCAGGCCCTGGACCAGGCCCCAACAACACCCCAAAAATCGAAACACACACAAAAATCACCCCAATCCAATGCCATCCATGCCCTAAATTATGTTTAAATTCAAGAGACTCCACAGAAAGACATGGCCCATGCACCACTGAGTACCCCTGGGCATAATGGATGAAAGCAAGGCAGACTGGGTGCAGGCCTATGGCACAAAGCACACTGCCTGGCTTCAAATTGGCCCCTAGACCCCCACCCACATGGCCAGGCCCTGGACAAGGCCCCAACAACACCCAAAAAATCGAAATACACACAAAAAGCACCCAAATCCAATGCCATCCATGCCCTAAATGATGTTTAAAATTCAAGAGACCCCACAGAAAGACATGGCCCATGGACCACTGAGTACCCCTGGGCATAATGGATGAAAGCAAGGCAGACTGGGTGCAGGCCTATGGCACAAAGCACACTACCTGGCTTCAAAATGGCCCCTAGACCCCCACCCACATGGCCAGGCCCTGGACCAGGCCTTAAAATGGCCCTCACCCACATGGCCAGGCCCTGGACCAGGCCCCAACATCCAAAAAATCGAAAAACACACAAAAATCACCCCAATACAATGCCATCCATGCCCTAAATGATGTTTACAATTCAAGAGACCCCACAGAAAGACATGGCCCATGCACCACTGAGTACCCCCTGGGCATAATGGATGAAAGCAAGGCAGACTGGGTGCAGGCCTATGGCACAAAGTGTAGTGTAGTTCCTATTTTCCCAATAGGCTCTGCGCATTGGAATAATATAAACAGTAGTGTAGACGTAGGACTTAGGTCATCTAGGTCTCTACTGACTATGTTAAACTTAATTTAGGTTTGCGCTAGCTAGCTCAGAGGTCACTGGAAACTTTCTTGAATGAATAGAGAGGGACAAGCTCCCCTGGCTCAGACAAGAAGGGATTCAGTTTCCGACAACCGCATAAACATGACAACTTTGTTCCCTCAGAATAAGAGTATATCTCTAGAGTCGTGTGAAAACAATAGACAGCTATTTCACTCTGTCAGCAGTGCATACTTAGTTTCACCAGAGTGCAGAGAAATAGAGACGGGCGTTTTCAATAAAAAGGTGTTATTTATTGAGCAGTCTTCTTTCCCATGCAAGAGAAATGAATTGCCACAATTGCAATACTTAAAGTAAAGTAAAGTGCGTACAGTAAAAGTAGTATTATGAAATAATACTGTAAAAGCATTGATATGGTTTCTTAGCCATATGATACTTTAAAATGGATAAAATATATACATACATAAATACATTGACTAACGTACTCAACTGGTGCTTCTAACTAAGCCTACCCCGGTGTACCTGACCTAAGCCTAATACGTGGGAAGGGATAAGTAAGTAGCAGTTTAAGTTAAGTTGGTTAAGATTATTTTGCCAAGAATCTGCATCAAGAATATTCTTAAGGGTTTAGTCAGCTCAGTACCTTGGTAATAGAATGTGGGAGGTCTGGTATCTCTTTCCTCAGGACTCGATATCCCAGCAACCTGCAAGGGTAGGCTGGAAACACCGGAGCTGGATTTTCTCGGCTGGAGAAAAAGACAGCGTCTCTCTCAGTGCGTCAAACAGGAGGGGCGGCTTCCGTGGGCTCTCGCATCAGCTGGGCTCTCGGGCAAGTAGATGGCAGCTCTGCTCCAAACCACCGTGTCTTTGCTTAAGGCAACTGTTGGTATTTTATACCTGGAAGGTGCCGGGTTTGACGTAAGGTTGGACATAAGACGTCACTAAGAACTAACAGTTCTTTCTGGACTTCAGGAGTTCTTGTTCAAATCAAAACAAAAGCAGGGGGGATTTCCCGGGCTGCTGGAGGCTTGGTTTGTTTAAAGAACGCGTTGTGATTTCTAGGAGTCGATGGGAGTAGCCGTGCTGTGCTTTGGATTACATGGGCTATTACTGAATATGGATCTGATTCTTATGCCTTTATCAGGATATTATTGATTATAACCTCACAAGGGCATAAATCGGGAATATAGAATTAGGGTCCTAGATATAAACATGACAAAAGGACACTGCCTGGCTTCAAAATGGCCCCTAGACCTCCACCCATATGGCCAGGCCCTGGACCAGGCCTCAAAATGGCCCCCACCCACATGGCCCGGCCCTGGACCAGGCCCCAACAACACCCAAAAAATCTAAATACACACATAAATCACCCAAATCCAATGCCATCTATGCCCTAAATGATGTTTAAAATTCAAGAGACCCCACAGAAAGACATTGCCCATGCACCACTGAGTACCCCTGGGCATAATGGAAGAAAGCAAGGTAGACTGGGTGCAGGCCTATGGCACAAAGCACACTGCCTGGCTTCAAAATGGCCCCTAGACCCCCACCCACATGGCCAGGCCCTGGACCAGGCCCCTATAACACCCAAAAAATCGAAATACACACAAAAACACCCCAATCCAATGCCATCCATGCCCTAAATGATGTTTAAAATCCAAGAGACCCCACAGAAAGACATGGCCCATGCACCACTGAGTACCCCTGGGCATAATGGATGAAAGCAAGGCAGATTGGGTGCAGGCCTATGGCACAAAGCACACTGCCTGGCTTCAAAATGGCCCCTAGACCCCCACCCACATGGCCAGGCCCTGGACCAGGTCCAAAATGGCCCCCACCCACATGGCCAAGCCCTGGAGCAGGCCCCAACAACTCCCAAAGAATCGAAACACACACAAAAATCACCCCAATCCAATGCCATCCATGCCCTAAATGATGTTTAAATTCAAGAGACCCCAAAAAAAGACATGGCCCATGCACCACTGAGTACCCCTGGGAATAATGGATGAAAGCAAGGCAGACTGGGTGCAGGCCTATGGCACAAAGCACACTGCCTGGCTTCAAAATGGCCCCTAGACCCCCACCCACATGGCAAGGCCCTGGACCAGTCCTCAAAATGGCCCCACCTACATGGCCAGGCCCTGGACCAGGCCCCAACAACACCCAAAAAATCGAAATACACACAAAAATCACCTCAATCCAATGCCATCCATGCCCTAAATGATGTTTAAAGTCAAGAGACCCCACAGAAAGACCTGGCCCATGCACCACTGACTACCCCTGGGCCTACTGGCTAGTGTGGCTTTAACACGCACCCCAAAATTAAAAAAGAACTTCCACTTATAACAGTGAGCTACTCAATAACATGCCATAAATGATATTTAAGTTCAACAAATTCACAGAAACAGTTGTATCATGCACCCATGACTAACCGTGGGCCTACTGAATACTGTGGCTACCCACAATATATTTTTTTCAAAGTTGTGAAAAAGTTTATAAATTGTAGTTGCAGCAACTGCAATGCCCCAAACAAACAACACCAACTTACTTGTAAAATCTCAAATCCAAAAGTGATCCCCCAAAAGAGTCCTCAAATACAAATATCCAGCAGCAGCCACAAAGAGTAATCCTTCCAGCTCCAGTTCCAAATGAAAAGTGACCAGGACATTGTCAAAGCACTCGGAGGAGCCTGCTGGATAGGAAAAGTAAGTTGGAGACTGTGGGGCACTTCCTCCCTCCCACCCCCCCAAAAATGGACTCCTTGCACAAAAAAATGCAGCCAAATGTCAATCTGAGGAGTTATTCTGATCCAAATCATCATTTTCAGGAGGTTTATGCTGCCAGCGATAGATTTCTTGTGCAGAATTGCAATTTGTGCAATTTTGGGAAAGCGAGCTGTTCAAATATCCCGCCGGATGTCAGCTGCGCGTCGCCTCTACGTCTTCGCAATTGTTTTCTTGCCCGGTGCGTGATCGCGGGCCCTTATGACGTATTCGCGTTCAGCAACTCTCGCAGTGCAAGATGGCGGGACACTATGACATAATCACGGTTGAAAAGTCTAGCGCGATCACGCAGCAGGATCGAAAATGGTGCAGCGCACGCAAACCGGGAGGAAAACAACTTGGCAAACTCAGAATCACGGTAAGTCAATGCCGCGCGCGCAAGATTGTATTTTTGAAGCGCGACCAAGCAAAAAAAATCCACCGAATTGCGAATTCTTTGACAATTTCGTGTGATTCGCGGACCGAGAAATTGTCAAAAATTCGCAAATTCCACGAGCGGGACGGATTTTCAGCCCATGCTTACTCTTATTAGAGTCTGTTCTATTGCTCGCACACAGAGTTTTATAATTTACACTGACAGTCATTTTTTTTTGGAATTGTGAACCATTTTGTCGTGTTGTAGTCACAGTGTGGATTCATGAATGCTGTTGGAAAACTAATTCAAAATGGGCCATCATTTGTGGATGTTTAATATTCTTTGATATTGCAATCTAAAATTGCATTTGCGAAATGTGCAGCGCATGGACATGGGAATGATGATGTCATTAAAGGAAATAACTGCAGATGAAGTTGCACATTGCTAATCAGCACTGGGCACTGCATTACCAATGTGAGTTGATAATCATCTGGTACCTGTTTTTACACTTTTGCCAATGCAAACATTGTATGAGTTAAGGGAAGTACAGGATTCAATATCACACGGGGTAAAGTAAGAGGCGGAAAATGTAGGATGGAAAAAAGTTCAGGATTTTTGTTTGGAGGTCCAAAAAAGGCCTGGACCGCGCCCAGCCCCTGAACCCCTGGCCCCCGCCATAGCCGAAACGAACCCGCCTGAGATACAACCCTGCCGCCCTCCACGCACTCAACAACGGCCGACTGCCCGCCTGCTACCGAGCCACCCCAAAACAAACCCATGGACCTTTCACCTGCCAAGCCTGCAAATTCAACTGCCTCCGAACCAGCACCCCACCCTCCGGACCAGGCAACAACAACCACCACCTCAAGTGCATCCTCCTCAACACTCGCTCCGTCCACAAACATGCCGTCGAACTCTGGGACCTCCTCGACACAACAGCGCCGGACGTCGCCTTCCTTACGGAAACCTGGATGAACGCCTCCTCAGCCCCCGACATCGCCATAGCCATCCCGGACGGCTACAAGATCACTCGGAAGGACCGCGTCAACCAAACCGGAGGAGGAATCACCATCATCTAAAGGAACACCATCAGCATCATGACCAACTCCGAAGAGACCCTCACCGCTGCCGAACACCTACACTTCCAGATCCACACCGACCCCAAGACCACCCTCAGAGGAACCCTCATCTACAGACCCCCGGGCCCACGCACACAATTCAGTGAAGCCATCGTCGACTTCATCAGCCCGCACGCCCTCGCCTCACCAGACTACATCCTCCTAGGGGACCTGAACTTTCACCTGGAGAACTACAATGACAGCAAGACCACCACCCTGCTCGACAACCTCACCAACCTTGGACTCAAGCAACTGGTGAACACCTCCTCCCACTACGCCGGCCACACGCTCGACCCCATCTTCTCCGCCAGCAGCCACATCACCTTCAGCCACTCCTCCGGACTACACTGGACTGACCACAGCTGCATCCATTTTACCTTCAAGAAGACGACATCCCACCACCACCGCAACAGATCCCCCGCAGATGCTGGAGCAAAGTTACCACCGACCAGCTAACCACTGCACTGAGCCAGAACCCTCCAACCGACACTACCGACACCAACGCCGCAGCCCACAACCTCACACAGTGGATCACCAACTGCACCGACGCCCTTGCACCACTGAAGATACATCCAGGCAAGCACGGCAACAGGAGAGCCACATGGTTCACCAACAACCTCAAAGACTCGAAGAAATCATGCGACACCCTCAAGAAAGCTTGGCGCCATGAACAGACGGCAGAGAACCTGACAGCCCTAAAAAATGCCACACGCAAACACCACCAGCTGATCCGCGCCACCAAAAGAACATCGTTCAAAGAGCCGATGGACAACAACACACACAACAGCAAGGAAATCTTCAGCATCATAAAAGAGCTCTCCAATCCCAGCAACCATCGCAAGACCTCTGCAACTCCCTCGCCACGTTCTTCCACCGCAAGATCGCCGATATACACGACAGCTTCAGCACCGAGGCCCCGTCTCCAGCCACCATACCAACGCCCCCTACCACCACCCTCAACACTTGGACTCCCATCAGCACTGAAGACACCACCCACGTGATGAACACCATCCACTCCGGCTCACCCTCCGACCCATGCCCTCACCACATCTTTAACAAAGCTGATACCATCATCGTACCCCAACTCTGGAACATCATAAACAACTCCTTCACATCCACCACCTTCCCAGAGAGCTGGAAGCACGCAGAAATCAGCGCCCTACTGAAGAAACCCACAGCGGACCCCAAAGACCTCAAGAACTTCCGCCCCATCTCTCTTCTCCCCTTCCCTGCAAAAGTCATCGAGAAGACCATCAATAAACAGCTGACTGCATTCCTCGAAGTGAACGGATCCCTCGACCCATCCCAGTCCGGGTTCCGAGCCAACCACATCACCGAGACAGCCCTCATCGCGGCCACCGACGACAACAGGACCCTGCTCGACAACGGGGAAACTGCTGCTCTCATCCTCCTAGACCTCTCAGCCGCATTCGATACCGTCTGCCATCGCACCCTAATAACCCGCCTCCCCAACACTGGGATTCAAGGAAAGGCCCTGGACTGGATCACCTCATTCTTCTCCGACAGAACCTAGCGAGTCCGCCTCCCCCCTTCCGCTCCACGACCACCGAGATCATCTGCGGCGTACCCCAAAGCTCCTCGCTCAGCCCTACCCTCTTCAATATCTACATGAGCCCCCTCGTCGCCATCGCACGCAAACACAACCTCAACATCATCTCCTATGCCGATGACACCCAGCTGATACTCTCCCTCAACAAAGACCCCACCACCACCAGAATCAGCTTCCAGGAAGGTATGAGAGATGTCGCGGAATGAATGAAGCTCAGCTGCCTGAAACTGAACTCAGACCAGACAGAAGTCCTCATCCTAGGACCATCCCCATCCGCCTCGGACGACTCCTGGTGGCCCACAGAGCTGGGCACCACACCGACACCCACGGACCATGCACGCAACCTGGGATTCATCCTAGACTCCTCCCTCACGATAACCAAGCAAGTCAACGCCATCTCATCCACATGCTTCAACACCGTGCGCATTTTCGGAAAGATCTTCCAGTGGATCCCCACCGGAACCAGAAAGGCGGTCACCCAGGCCCTCGTCACCAGCCGACTGGACTACGGGAACACCCTCTACGGTGGAACCACGGCCAAACTGCAGAAAAGACTCTAGCGCATACAGAACGCATCCGCACGACTCATCCTCGACATCCCTCGCCACAGCCACATCTCAGCCCACCTGAAAGACCTGCACTGGCTCCCCGTCAACAAGAGGATCACGTTCAGGCTCCTCACCATGCACACAAACCTCTCCACAACATGGGCCCCGAATACCTCAACAACCGCCTCACATTCCACACGCCAATCCGCCAGCAACTCTCCGCCAGGCTCGCCCTCGCCACCGTCCCATGGATTCGCAGACCCACCACCGGAGGAAGATCATTCTCCTACCTGGCTGCCAAGACGTGGAACTCCCTCCCCGCCCACCTACGATTGACCCAGGACGTACCCCCCCTCCCTTCAGCGCCTTGAGACCCACACGGGTGAGTAGTGCGCTCTATAAAAAAAAAAATTACTTATTGACTGTAAAGTAAAAAAGGGACTGAGAAATTCTTGGATCCTGAAAAAGGTTTTCTTGAATTACAGTGGACTATTCACTGCTGAAAAATGTGTGGATTGATTTACGAAGAACTAGTTTTTTATTTTATTTTCAAAGACATTGCAAAGTCTAGAGACAAAACGTCCACACGAAGAGAGAAGATTTTTATGATTTCCAAAGTTGTTTTAATATCAGCTATTGGACTGCTAATGTATGCATTTTCTTTTTTGTGTTGAAATTGTTTATTAAGAAAAGTTTATATAAATCACAAATGCAGATACAAATGCAGAGGAAAAAATGAAACATATCATAAATGAGGAAACAATTCATAAAATATAACAAAGGAGGCATACAACAACAAATCCTCTAGAATTCATAGGGCAAAAATAGGGGTAAAAGAAAGAAAAGAGAAGAAAAAGAAGAAAAGAAAGGAAAAAGAGAAAGAAAGAAAAAGAAAAGGATAAGAAAAGGATCCCCAGAGTAGCAAACTAATTGGGAAGAGATATGGAAGCAAGAAGAAGGAGAAGAAGCGCAGAAGAGAGGAGTAAAAGAGAGTGAGCATGTTACGAAGAAGGTGGAATTAAGAAGGAAGAGTAGCCGGAAAAGAAGAAGTAGAGACAGAGTCATTATCCACTGTGGTTTCCAGGAATGGGGACCAGACTTTGAGAAAGATGGAAGCTTGATCCTGCAAATTATAGATTATACGTTCATAAGAAGCTGTTTGTATCATTGCCACCAACCATTCCTCCTGAGAAGGAGGTAATGAAGACTTCCAATGACACAATATACAATTTTTTGCCGTGGCTAGAGCAGTATGAAGAAGACGGGTCTGTGGGTTAGTAAACTTTGAAAGGCCACGAAAATCATGTAAAATTATATTTGCAGAGGTAAAGGGTAAAGGTAATGACATAGAATGAGCCAAAGTCTTTCGTACAAAAATCCAAAATGACCTAGTACGAAGGCACTCACAGATAATGTGCGTTATATCACAACCGGAAGCCGAACATCTCCAACACAAAGAATGCAAAAGTAACTTAGCATGATGTAATTTGACCGAGGACCAGTGCCATTCATGAAGAATTTTAAAAGTACAAAATTTAAGGCGAGCTTCTCGAACACCCTTATGTAAGCCTTCTAAAATGAGATCCCACTGAGTATCTGAGCATGTCACAGATAAACGTGATTGCCATTTCAATTGAAGAGCTTTTGAAAGGGGTTGCGAAAATAGAGGATGTAGGAAAGTCTTATAAAGACCAGAGGTGACACCCTTAAAAGTTCCCCATAAATTCAGATAAGATAAAATAGGAGAAGCGAACAACATCTCAGGTGGGGAGCTTAGATGCTTTGTGATAGCTTGTTGAAGATGAGAATATTTACAGGATTGCGTGGGCAGTAGATGGAATTCCTCACTGAATTGGGAAAAGGATTTAAAATTATCACCATGAAACAGTTGTTCCAGGGAGTGAATACCAGCCTCCTGCCACAGGGGCCAGGACACAGTGCGACCTCGAACCTGAATAGCTGAGTTAGACCATATAGGAGCATTAAAATGAAGCCGCGAGTTAGATTTAAGGAGACAATGACTTCTTTGCCAAGACTTATACATAGCAGATAATACAGCATTTTTGGGGTCAAGAGAGCTGGAATCCTTTCCATATGAAAGGGACAAACCAGGGCCAGAAGCCAATAAGTGGCGTTCAAGTGGAACCCATTGAGGGATGTCTTTAGACTTAGGTAAAAAGAAAGAAAGATGGGAAAGATGAAGGGCAAGGGAGTAATGCTCGATAGAGGGAAGACCCAAACCTCCCTGCAATTGGTGGGATTTTAATTTGGCTAAGGTGAGACGCGGTTTAGCTGTACCCCATATAAAAAGTTTAATTTTGGAATCAATGGACCGAAGAGTAGCCAGAGGAATAGTCAAAGGGAGCATACCCAGAACATAAAGAAAACATGGTAAGGTGACCATCTTATTCGCCTGAACCGGTCCCCAAAGGGATAAACCCAAGGTCTTCCATTTATCGAAGTCTCTTTGCATTTGCACAATTAAAGAAGTTAAATTGTCCGTGACAACGTTATCCAATCCCCTATTGAGGAGTATCCCTAAATATTTAAGCCGAGAAGGTTGCCAATGAAATGGAAAACCAGAGATTGCATCCTTTGTAGTACCAATGGACATAGGTAAGGCTTCGCTCTTATCCCAGTTTATCTTATTGCCAGAGAAAGAAGAAAAATCATCAATGACACGGAGGAGAGCAGGGAGAGATCGGGGAAGATCAGTAAGTGTGAGAAGAATATCATCCGCATATAAATACATTTTTGAATGACCAATTGGAAGAGGAACGCCCGTCACAGCAGCCGATTGACGAATTGCAGCAGCCAAAGGTTCCATAGCCAAAAGGAAAAGAAGAGGGGAGAGTGGACAACCTTGACGGGTACCTCGCCGAATAGGAAATGGAGTAGAGAGAAAACCTCCACAGTTAACTTGAGCAGATGGGCTATCATAGAGTAGTCGCACTTTAGCTATGAACTGATCGCCTAATCCAAATCTTTGCATTATGGTAAAAAGGTATCCCCACTCGATGCGGTCAAATGCTTTTTCAGCATCCAAAGAAAGAAGTAGGGCATCATCGGCAAGATGCTTAGGGGACCATAGGGCATGGGAGAGAGTACGTAAGTGATTTCGGGAGGAACGACCGGGAACAAAACCTACTTGGGAGTTATGGATTAAAGAAGGTAAAACCTTGCAAAGTCATGATGCGAGAATGCTGGCAAGAATCTTAACATCAGAATTTAAGAGAGATATAGGTTGATAACTACCGCACAATAGAGGTAATTTTCTTTTAACCATAAATTACCCAGGTTCTGAGGGACACAGGGTCAACCCCAGTTTTTTCATGGAATCGCCATAGCGGTCTCTCTTTGACGCAACTGCACAGCCAATAACCGACCAGCTTTCTCCCCTTGTTCATAGTGACGGCCTTTCATTTTTTGTAAGGCATATTCCGCCTTAGAAGTAAAAAGAGTATTGAGGGACATACGCGCCTGTTCCAATAACTTTCGGTTTTGGAGAGTTGGTTTCGAAATATATAATTGAGAGAGTCGGCGAATATCCTTTTGTAGATCAATTTCCTTGGCAGCTTACTTTTTTTTATAAAGAGCAGCGTCCCACATAAGTTGACCTCTAATGGTTGTCTTAGCAGCTGCCCAGACCATTCGTTTAGAGGAAACTGAATCTTCATTATTGAGAAGATAATCACGTAAGTGGGATTGCAAAAGAAGTTTACCCTTTGGCGTTTTATATTTGTTGATATTCAAACGCCACGATTTGCGCCCCGGGCTCATAAGACCCAAATCTAGAGACAAAAGAACAGGAGAATGATCAGATATAGCTGCTTCTAAAATTTTGGAATCAATAACCAATCTGACTGAATGTTGCAAAAGAAGAAAGTAGTCAAGGCGCGAAAACGTACCATGAGTAGAAGAAAAAATCGTGTATTTTTTATCCTGTGGGTGACTTAGTCTCCAGTGGTCAACAAGACCAGTGTCAGCAAGAATGTCACCGAAAATGGCTCTGTCAGAAGCGTTGAGATTGTCAATGCAACCTGCTCTGTCAAGAACAGGATCCAGTGCCAAATTCCAATCACCCCCAATGAGAAATTGAGAAGCATTTATTTCCGTAAAAGGACGATTAAGTCAAAGAAAAAATTGCTTTTTGGAACCGAGAGGAGCGTATACAGAACCAAGACAAATGAAGGAATTGCCAAGCTTCAATTTGACAAAAACATACCGACCTTCCGGATCAGACCATGACTTTAAAATTGTGAAAGGAAGTGACTTTCGAAAAAGTATGGCTACTCCGCATTTACGAATAGGGTTAGTGGGATCAGGTTCAGAGACTGAACTATGGACGACTTTAACCAACCCAGTCCCTGCCGAGCTTGCTAGACTCAAAGTCGTCCAAATTAGTCTCCTGCAATAGAGCAACGTCCACATGCTTAGAATGTAAATAGGAAAGAACTTTCTTACGTTTTATGTAATGGGTGAGGCCATGAACATTCCAAGAAATCACAGACAACGGATGGATAGAAGGCATGATAATAGGATTGAGTGAACAAGAAGTGAGGAAAAGCAGAGACAAAAAAGAAGAGAAATGCTACTCTGGGAAACCGAAAACAAACTAGTATATAGAGGGTAGAAAAAAGGGTTAGGGAAAAGGAGAAGGAAATCAGGACAAAGAAAGGGAAAAAGAAAAGTGAGTATGAAAAGTAGAAGAGTAAAACAACCTGGACTGTTAACTACCGGTCTGGGTGCACCTACAACAGCGCCAAGGGAGGCCAGACCCCCTTCGAGCAAAGAAGAATGGGGATCTGGGGGAGTAATTGATAATACGAAATATTATGAAATGCATTGAGAACATAGTTGCAACAATACAATTTTGGAAAACATACAATACTTTCATGGAACATAGTCAGTATAGTAGAAAAATCATTAAAATCATGAGAAGAGAACCATATAATAAGAGAAGAATATGAGGAGAAAGAAATGAAAGCCAGGAAAATGAAAATATGAAATAGAGGAGACGGGTAAAGGGGAGTGAAAGAAATATGAAAATTAAGTGAGAGGAAAAAGAAGATCCGGTACCATCATAAGGAGGGGGGGAGGTCAGGAAATAAAAAGTATAGATGAGAATGCATATGAAAAGAAGCCTAAGAAAACAGCAAAATGTATTAGAAAAAATATGTGAAACCGTCCAAACCGGGGTGAGGGAAATAGATAATGTCACGTTTAACAACAAGTACAGCTTCACAGGAAAAGGAATGCATTGGAAAAAGGACCACCAGGGGAAAAATAGCAACTTTTAAGGAGAACCTGCAATCAGATATAAACGCCTAATGCAAAAACATAAAAGAACAAGAAGGCATAAGCCACATTATGAATCAGAGGACAACAGTGATCATACTACAAAAGGGAAACACGACTTTAGAATAAAACCTGGACGAGAATAATAGAACAAGAAGACGAGAAAATAAAGCTACTGAAAAGAAAAAAATACGGAAAGGGAACAAACCAACAATCTCATAGAGAAGGGGAGAAAGAGATAATAGGTAAAAGATAAAAGAAGAGGAGGGAAAACCATAAAGGCATACAACAGAAGAGAAACAAAGGAAAAGGATCAAAGACGATTTAAACTAAGAGAACAAGGAAACAAAGAGACATCATATAAAACCGAAGTAAAAATAAAAAATGAAATATTTTACCAAGAGACGTGACAACAATATCAACACCATAACTAGGGGAATGGACAGAGGGAAAGAAAGACCTCCTGAGGGATAAGGAATAGCCATATAGCATATAATAAGTGAAGTCTGAAAATGATTGAATAACTAGAAAACTGAAAAACACATATTAGTAGCAAATATAGAAGAATAGCAGGGCATAGAACACTATATAGAACACTAAGGAAAATAAACCTTATTATACCATACAGTAAAATCTCAGTGAACTAAGCAAGCAACAAAAGCATTGTGAACAGTAAACACTGCTATAATCTTATATAAGGGTTCAGTCAGCATCAGATGGCGTCTTAAGAGGCGATCTAGACTTGTCTCTTTGCTGTGTATTAGTGTGAGAAGAGACAGAGCGTAGAGCCGAATCTTTGTCTTCCTGAGAACGAGGCAGACGAGTGAGATCTCTGCCACGTTGTCTAGTGTCAGGAGAGGTATATAAATGAGACGTTGGCAGATTCGTAGATGAGGACTTGGATTGAGAGGATCGGGCAGTGGAAGGAGACTGAGTGTCCATATCATCGGACCCAACATCATCCAGAAACAGCTGTAGAAGTGCAGGATCATAGAAGTCTTTGGGCACTCCATTCCTAGTAATACGAAAACGTGCAGGTTCAAATAATCCATATTTGATGTCCATTTGACGTAACTGGGGTCGCATGGAGAGAAACGCCTTCCTCCGTTCATTCGTTTCTTTAGAGAAGTCTGCAGTTATTTGGATGGTATGACCCTGAAACAGAAAGGAGCCATGTGTACGAGCCAGTAATAGAATCTGTCTAGTTTGCTCATGTCGAAGGAAACAAGCAATGATTGGTCTAGGTCTTGCAGAAGGTCCAGGACGTGGAGGTCCCAATCTATGAGCACGTATGAGCTCAAGAAGAGGAGTAAAAGAGATTGCAGTCAAAGTGGGAAGGGCATCACAAAGAAAGGACTTCATATCTTGTTTCTCAATATTTTCTGGAAAGCCAAAAAAAGGGATATTGTCTCTACGACTGCGATCTTCCAAATCGACGATGTTACTATGTAGGAAGAGTAAATCTTGATCGGAACCCTGAAAAGAATCCAGTCGACCCTCTATGTCCAGTATTTTAGAGTCAATGACATCAATCCTGGTGTGAAAAGTAGTACGTTCTGCCCTGATAGACTTAGTTTCTGCAGTCAATGAAGTCATAGCAATAGCCAGACCCTCCAATCGCCGGTTGACCCCAGAAAGTTCTTGCAAAATGCGTTGCATAGTGTCAGACAGGGACTTGTCGCTCTGAAGTAATACGGTTTGCGACAAAGGGGGTGACGTAGAGCCATTACCTTTAACTGCCAAAGGAGAGGGTTGTTTTACCACTTCATTGAAAAGTGGTTGTTTAGGCCCGCGACCACCATTCCTATTGTTAGACATGTCTATGTATCGTTTCAATGGCGGTCTACAATAGCGAATAGAGGAAATATTGGAATATGAGGCAATGGTGAAGCCAGGGGAGAATCAAACAACAAGTAGGTAATAAATTGTATGCAGCAAGAAAATGACCAATATAAATAGCATACAACTAGTGCCTGAAATCGGAAAAGGTATTACAGCATTGCAACAAAATAGTAGATAGTATATCACATAACCAGGGAAGTGCTGGAAGAAGCAATCTTGCGTGCCAAGACTACCTCAAAAGCAAAGCATGTAAATACAGTAAATATGTACAGCAGTATAGTAGCAATGTAATGGCGAGAAAATGGTCATACACATCAAGAAGCGCGCACTGATTTTGAAGGTAAAGCGCATCTCAAAGAAGGAGGCAACATGTGAGAAAAGAAAAATATCATACATCCAGGTCTGCCTCAAAGGAAAGTATGAGCTTGTAGGATTGATATAGGAGACAATGCCTATGAATAAAAGTCAAAAGCTTCTTTGAGACATAACTGGTAGAAAGTCCAAGTAAGATAACCAACTGAAATATTAAAGATGACAATAATACTTATAGTCCTGCCTGCAAAATTCCAACAACATGAAGCAATATTAGTCCGTATGTTTGCAATATCAACACACTGAGGCACATAAAGCTGAGTTGGAAGAGGCAGAACAGAAAATCCTGTAGTAAATAGTGTAGAGGACCGCTAGATGGTGAAGTACGTCATGTGAAAGAAAGTCTCAAGGGGTCCGTTTGTTATACTTCAAAGAAATCCCCTAAAAACACTGTTAAAAGAAGGCGCCGTGTATTAGGTATATACACAATGTTAGGCGCTTCATGTTCTCCGTAGGCTGAGGAGCGCGGCCTCGTCGTCTGAGGGGGCGCGGCCTAGAGTGTGAGGAAGCCCGGCTCTAGAGTTGCAGGGGGCGCGGCTTACCCTGAGGAGAGGGGCGGCGTCATCCGCGCTCAGTTCACGGGTCGCGCTGCAGGGCTGACAGGGTCTGTGACAACATGCCGGGAAATGAGGAGAACGACCTCGCAGGGCCACAGAAAACCACCGCCGAGCTCAGCAGGATCTCCGTTGGCGAAGGAGCACGAAAGGCAGGATCCCGACCACCAGGTGAGAGCAGAAAGCTCATCAGGGGTCCGTCCCTCGGCGGAGCTGTTCGATCAGGCGGCCATCTTCCTCCCTGGCTAGACCACGCCCCTCATGTATGCATTTTCTCATGTCTATCTCTCAAGCACTGCCAATGAGACCAGTACTAAGCATGATGAATTAGATATTAGAAGTTTTTAGAAGAATGATTCTTTAAAAATCACTCAAATGGTAGGTACTGTTATAGAAAGGTCATAAATGTTTCTGATTGTTATAATTGAACACATCTCCCTTCTTTTGTTTTCTGAAGGTGTGACTTGCACGCAATTACATTTGTCTTCTGCTCTGACATGTTCAGTATATTACTCAATAGTAATGCATCACAGTCTCTTAGAAGAGGGTAATACTGTAATGTTCAAATAGTTACCTTCTATTGCAAATCTCGAAAAAATTAAGTTTATGCCATTTCTTAAAGTTTCACAGTATCATGAAGAATGTTTATTTTCCTAAGATGAATGTGTGCAAACTAACTGAAGTGGAGCATAGTTTTATTAGATAATGTAATAAATAAAAACATAATGTTAAAATTGCAGGTTCTGATGGGCTGAGATTGAATTCTAATATTGTGTAAATGGGGGTTAAATGTAGTTGGTATCACACAATGTAGTATTGTTATTTGTGTTTGTTGTTCATCTATTCTTTTAATGTAGTGGTTCATTTTTGGACGTGTTTGAAAATGAAATGCAAAAGCAAGAAGTAGATGAGAATTACCAAAAAACAAATTGAACTGGGTCAGAGAAAAGCTGAAAAATAAATGTAGGTGTCCGGTGAGTTTCAGTGTTTATTGAAACGTTTTACTGCAGTGCTACCTTATCACATCAATGCTACTTGATATGTACAGTTTAGTATTACTCCTTACAGGATGAAAAACTTTTAGAAGGAATGCAGTGATGAATTGTTGATGGACTGTTTGTCTTCGGACTGCGCTACACTCCTACAGGCCACATTTGTTGTAGTCATTTCATGCAATACCTTTTACGGGAATCACAGCTCAGCCTTCCCCTTCCTGATCTCCTCATGAACACCCTGATGTATTAAAGGGACCTTTCCATATTGTCGCTGGACACTGGTAGAGCAAGGATACTCCAAACACAAGCTGCAAGCTCAGGCCACTGTTGCCACTTTCCACACCAAGAGGTTGTGACCTGGAGCTGGTTATTCTCAGGTACTGACCCCCCCAACATATGCACAGAACTGACTATGTATGGAATCACAGTCATCAAAGCGATAAAAATTCAACGGATATATTTCAAAATCTTATCCCCTTCGGTGCGTCGAATGGCCAGGAGCCGTCCGACACACCGGTGCTCATGTGCGTCGGAGAGCTCCCGGCAGACCGATCACATGGCACCAAAAATCCCTCTGGTACAGGCACCAGAGGGATTTCCTTTCCACAGCAACAGTCTCAGGAGCTGTATGTTTCCCAGCTCCCGAAGCTCTATGTTTGGTTTCTGTGAAATGACGATCAGCACGCACGTCGCGCTGACGTAATTTAATAGAAACCGAAACTGAAATGAGCTGAGAGGCTCATTTCAGTTTCACTTTCTAAGTGCTCAATGGGCTATCTCACCCCCATGGGCACATAGAAAGTCAGGAGAGATATGGTTGGGAAGAGGAGAATCTCCTCTTTCTAATGGTATCACTAGTGGATCCCTGCTTGGGGATCGTCCCAGGAGGGTGATCACCAAGCAGGGATCCACCCACTAGGCACCAGGGAGGGGGGAGTAGCCCCTTGGGCAAGGGACTTTGCTACCCCCAATTCCTTCTGGCATAATCAGTCTTTCCGCCCTCTCTTGGGGGAAAGATGGGGGCAGTGGCCCGCAATCTGCCCCCTATGGGGGGACAGAAAGCACCCTAGACGCAAGGGATTTTTTTACATTTGATTCAGGGGTGGGGGCTTCCCAAGATGGCCATGCCAATGCCCCCACCCCCGTAGCAAAATTCCAGTCTTTCTGCCCCCCTGAGGAGCAGGCAGGGGTAGTAGCCCCTACCTGCCCCCCCACAGAGAGCCCACTAGCAGCCAGGGATTCTTTTTTACATTTGATTTAGGGGTGGGGCTGCTCAAGATGGGCTTTCCAATTGCCACACCCCCACACTTTCTACCCCCCGTGGGTGTGGGGGCGGTATCCCCCAATCTGCCCCCCCAGGTGGGGCAGAAAGCCCACAAGATGCCAAGGATATTTTAACATTTGGATTTAGGGATGGGGGCTGCCCGAGATGGGAATGCCTATGCCCTCACCCCTGCAAACACCCACAGTCTTTCACCCTCCCCATGAGGCAGATGGTGGCAATAGCCCCCTGATCAGCCCCCGGGTGCAGAAAGCCCACTAGATGCCAGGGATTCTTTTTTTATTTTATTTAGGGAGGGGGGTGGGGGGCTGCCCGAGATGCTTTTTAGTTGCACACTCCCCGCTCACAGGGCCAGTTGAGCAGACATCTGCCAAGGCTGGTTGCTGTTACCAGTCTGGCCCTGCTTGGCTGGCAGTGTGTGGGAATGGTGCTTGGCTGGCAGAGTGCGTTGGTGGCGCTTTGCAGATGGTGTGCATGCATATTGGTTGGTCTGAGGTTTGCAGCAAATTCTTGGAAGGAAAATGTTGGGGGATCTATGCGAGCCGCTCCTCCATCCCACAGGTGTCTAATTGTCAGAAATGCCTGGGTTTTTTAGGTTCACCTAGATGTCTGCATACCAGGGACCAAAAACAGAGGTGCGCACCTATCTATCATTAAACAACCAGGTTTTTCAAGGGGGTCACCTGCGTTTTTGGTCCCGTGCTCAGCAGCCATCCAAGGAAACCTACCAAACCCAGACATTGCTGAAAACTATACACCAAGGGGATCCAGGGAGGAGTGGCTTGCATGGATCTCCCAACATTTCCCTACCCAGAATCCCCTGCAAATCTTAGATTTAGCAAAAAAAAGAGATTTTCCTCACTTTTCTGCGTGGAAATATTGTGGGATCACCGGGCCGCCACGCATTTCCTACCACCCAGTGTTCCCCCAGGTTGTTGCATGGCGTTTTAGGATCCGAGCGAATTTCCCCGATTCATGCCCTTGTATAGGTACGATTCACATTGCCCTAATATAGGCATAGAAATCATTCCCTTATTTAGACAGAGCCCATGCAGTCCAAATACAGGCATGGCTACTTCCACCCGTACCAAAACGTCACAACAATTTCTTGGAAAATCGGCTTAAGCAGTCAGGGACCTCCCCTTGCTTGAATATTGATTTGTCCAAGAACTCATGTACTTTACAAAGAACTACTATTCCCTTGGGGTTCTTTACTGACGTTATTATGCCCCACTTTACGTCAAACTAGACACCTTCAAGGTATAAATATGCCTTTAATTGCTCTAGCAAGACACAGTGGTTCGGAGCAGTTCAACTATCTACTTGCCCGACGCAGCTTGCTGTAGCAAGTGCCGAAGGAAGCCAACCCTCCAGCTGACGCACTGATCGAGAAGCTGTCCTTTCTCTCACTGAAAATCCAGCTCCAGTGTTTCCAAGCTCCCCTTGCGGGGTGTTGGGAAATCGAGTCCCAAGACAAGAGATACCAGACCTCCTTCATTCTAAACTAAGGTATGGAGCTGATTAGAACCTAAGAGAAATCTTGGATAGATTCTTGGCAAAGAAAACCAAACCTATGCTACACAATACTTACTTCCTCCATTGTACTAGACTTAGGTTAGGTACATTGGGGTAGGCGTATTTTAGAAGCACCAGTTGAGTATTTTAGTCAATGTATTCATGTATGTATTTTTATATGGCTTAGAAACCATAAAATGCTTTTACAGTATTATTTTATAATATTGTTCTCGCTGTACGCACTATACTTTGCAGCCTGCATTACGATTGTAGCAGTTCACTTTACTTGCATGAGAAAGAAGACTGTTCAATAAAACCTTTTATTGAAAACGCCTGTCTCTCTATTTCTCTGCACCTCTGTTGAAACGAAGCATGCAAGATTGACTGAGTGAAGTACTTATCTATTGTTTCCACGACTCTAGAGATATATTTCTTATTCTTGGGAAACAAAGTTGTCATGTTTATGTGGTTGTCAGAAACGAATCCCTTCTTGTGAATTCGAGAACGCGTGACCTCTGAGCTAGCTGGCGCTCACTTTTAAGTTTAATACATTCAATAGAGACCTAGTCGACCTCCGTCCTATGTCTAATCTATAGGATATACTATTCTAATGTGCAGAGCCTATTGGGAATATAGGAACTACAGTACATAGCATCCACCGTTTGGTAAGGCACTTATTTAATGCTAGATACTAGAGTAACTCAGTCGTGCTTTTCACAGAGACCCCTTTTTTCCCGTACTCCAATAGACGTCTGGAGTGGGTGAAAGTATAAAATATCCCCCATAACGGAGTAGGACAAAAATCCTATGTATTCGTTTTTGGTTTGTTCAACGTTGAAGGATACAGTGTTCCAAAATATTGTGCACCTTATCTTTGTTTTCTTGAAACTTGCTCTGCAAACTTTCATAAAACAATGTCGCTTAACGGCGACAACAACGCAGCAGCTGCAGCCCAACCAGGCTTAGACGTTACAGGTTTCCAAGAGACTGATGCGGATGCTATAATCATCCCAGAAAATTTAAGGAAAACCATCACTATAAAACTTATAATAAATGGCCTATCATCAAGAGGTGGTAGGGTGATTTTTGTCACAGAGGCACATGAATATCGGCAGACAGAGGTATTCTATTCATGGACTATCTTCCCTGAAGAAAATCCAGTAACACATGTGTTTCACTTCTACAAAGAAGAGGAACCTCCAACGGAATACACTCCTTTCGATGATGTTGAAATTCCACTAACATACCAAGAGCATGCACTCTGGTTTAAAGGCGCCCTACAACATCAAAATCACATTACCAGGCTCGGTCCACTAGGTAGACCAGGAGCAACATGGCCGGTATTAGCCAGCTATACACCACATCCTGCCATTGAAGAAATGTCAGGTGCGGAACTATTAGTTCAACTAAAACAACTAATCAAAATACATAGACAACTGGTTCAATATGTCATGCGGACTCTAACAGTCCAACCTCCTATAAGGATTCCACAAAACCCCCCTTACCAGGGGAACACAAATAAAATTACACCACAGACTATACAATCAGTCATTGGTAAATTGTCCGCAAAATGGGAACAAATTCCATTATGGATAGCTAAAAAAATTACTCCAATTGAGGCAGTATTTCCCGATACTACCCCTCATGAGAAACACAGGATTATAACAATCTGTTTACCAATGGGGATCGCACCACACCTGGAGGACTGTGACACTTGGGGTACAGTCTTTGCTGCAATCTACACAAAAATACATGGTGCTCTGTCTATGGCAGTAATACCAGACGTCCTGAAACAGATTCAAAATGAATACGGGGCAGAGCCTGCTTTAAATCTAGGTATGAAACTACTGAAAGATTTCAAACAGGTCTCAACAATAATATTAGCTAATAATAAAGGTGAGGCAGCATCTGTGGCGATCCACCAAAAGTTAAGAGAATTTGATGTAACTGAGCAACCATATGAACTGGCCAGAATAATTGAAAAAACCTATGAAGAACTAGGTAGAGACAGTTTGGGTGGGAAACCAGTTAAACACCAACTAACTGAAAGTCCTGAAAAGGTCGTTATTAAAAGCACTCTCACTGTTCCTAAAAGGAAGTGGGAGAACACTAAATAAACTTCTAAAGAGAAGCGTTCTCAATCCCGAGGTAGGTCTCCTCAAAAGGAACAGGGATAATTTGAAAAAAGCTGATAGATATCAAGATACTGATACACGTTTCTCTCGTACCTTTCAGACTTCCTCACAGAAATCGGAAAGAAGAGGACGGTCAGAACTAAAAGAAGAACCCGTGAAGTCCAAAAACGATCAACAAAGTTCTGAAAAATAAGAAAACCCAATTCACCAAAAAGAAGATAGCAGGCCCAAAAATCAGACATGCCGAGGATCTTGAGGACACAACTTAAGAACGGGGAGTCGGCTCAGACAATGCTGGACAGCGCAGTAGAAGTAATCGTAGCTCGCAAGATCTTGAAGGATCATCTGGAGACAGTGGACTTGAATGAGTACATCCAACTGGAAACTGCTGATACCAGGGTTAGTGTACCCCATAAGTTATATGAAGTAACACTCCGGATGGAGGGGGATATAACTAGAAAAATAAGAGCACTCTTTTGGGAGAAGCTCGCTAAGGGTTATAACATTCTTCTAGCTGAAAAGGACTGGCCACCTGAATTTGTCAGGGAGCGCTCACATGGCAAAGACATCATTATGCCAGCCTTCTCCATTCATATTCCAATTCATTTAAAATACACCTATGCCAGAAAATGGCTTGTAGCCCAGGCTCTAGCATTATATAAAAATCATGATGATTCCCTTCACCATAAAATTCAGTTAAAAATTCAACCAACTGCACAAAGGCAGTACCCAGTTAAGCAAGAAGCTAAAAAACAAGTCAGGGAGATATTAGATCAACTTGAATACCAAGGGGTGATTGAAACATGCACCTCGTCAATGAACAATCCTTTATTTCCTGTCTCCAAACCAGACAATACATATCGTCTAGTTTTGGACTACAGACATTTAAACTCTTGTTGCAAAACCTTTGCAGTACAAAATGCACACAGTGCAGCACTAATGAATAACATTGTGCGCAAGAAATATAAAACCACTTTAGATATTTCTAACGTTTTTTTCTATCAAAACATTGCACCAGAAAGTAGGTACTTGACCTTTCTCAATCATGGGGACACAGCGTCAATTCTGTGGTCTCCCCAGGGATTCAAGAATAGTCCAGGTTTATTGTCAGCCAGAGTAACAGAGTTACTACAAATGTATGATGATGAGGCATTATCTTATGTCGATGACATCTATCTAACAGACAATGACTTGGACAGGCACTTGAACAGAGTGAACACCATAATACTTGGCTTCGCCTCTGAAGGGTATAAATTAAATTTTAAGAAATCGAGAATTGCCCACCTCAACGTCCTTTTTCTGGGATATGAGTTATCAAGGGAAGGCAAAAGCCTGCCAGCCAACTTTTTAGAAAAGTGTGCGCTGCTCCAACCTCCAAAAACGCTGAAAAACTAACAGTCAATTCTAGTTTTCCTAAATTTCGGAAGAACATAGATTTTAAATTACGCAGAAAGGGTGAAACCTCTCTACAAATTAATCAAACCTGATTTCAAAACAGTTAATTGGACTCAAAAACACACAGAAATTTTGCTTTGAGTGCAAACAGACATGTTAGCAACAACACATTTACAGACTCGCGTAAACGTACGCAACCTTGTAATCCGAATCATTCCAGGAAGATGCGGATTCACGTACTTAACCTTTAATGAAGGAGAAAAAGTACCAATAGCTTATAAATCACACTTGTACACACAAGCTGAAATGAAATTCACCTCTACAGAAAGAATTCTGACAGCGATTCGAACTGTAGTAGCAAAAGAGAGAGCCCTCGCACAGGGAAAACGCATAATGGTCGTTACTCCTGTACCTGCCTTAGAGGCAGTGACAAAAGCGAGCATTCCAAATGCAAAGGCTTTACATCCAAGATGGATACAATGGGTTAACTCTCTTGCTGCAACAGACGTTGAATACGTTTTGACCCTTACTTGAAAACTCAAGAATTTCTACAATACGAACAAGAAAGTCCTGTGCCCACTGAGATTCTGCCTCTAGAACAGTACAAATGTATAATTTATACAGACGGATCAGCACAGCTCGCAATTGGGGTTAAACAAGCATATAGTGCTGCATGTGCGATCGTTAAAGGTTGCTGGTGCAATGGTAAATTCCGACCTAAGGTCACAAAAACACAATCTCTTGGAGATTGTACAGCTCAGCGAGCTGAACTACAAGCATTCAAGATAGCGCTTGAAAATACTGATCGCGAATTCTCCACACTCATAGTTTGCGATTTCTATTACTGCGTTCAATCTTACAATGAATACTTGCAGAACTGGATTCAAAACGGTTTCAAAGATGCAAAAGGTGGCACAATGAAGCATAAGTTGCTTTGGTCATCAATGTGATGGCGTTCACGTTGCAGGGAATTCATTGGCTGATGAAGCCACGAAGGCAGCTGTGCAAATGGCTTCCATAGCTGCAATCACTCGTTCGAATACGAAAATAGACGGCGAAATAATGCTAGCTGTCAATGCGACAAGCAAAGGCAGTGGTGCAGCGTTACCTCAAAATTATCCACTCGAATATTCCTACATAATTGATGCCAACTCCGTTCCTTTTGCTCGAATCCCTGGAGTGGGGAATAGAGTAATCCCAAACAGGAGACGTAGAGTAGCTTTGACACGCAAAGGACATTTGGGAGAGGGTCTGATACATCAAGGGATCTCTAAATCTATATTAGAATTAAAAGAGACGTACTGGTCGCCAGCGATGAATGGTCACATTCACACATTTGTAATTAACTGCCATGACTGCAACAGAGATCGCAGCAGAGAACGCCGCCAGATACCTGACTACAGTGTAGTCAGCCCAGTACCGACACCATTGTTAGACAGCATTAGACTATCTACACGCAGAGGTCACTATGGACGAATGCGGTCCCACAACTATTAGGATAGATTCATTTGGATGTGGCCTCAGCGCTCGGCTGACGCCCGAACTGTTATAAAAGATTTGCAAGTCTTTATCAGCACATACGCAGTCTGCATGCTACATTCTGACCAGGGTCCTGCATTTAGCTCAAAGGTTTACGAGGAGGCCATGGCCAATCTGGGCATTGCATTGCGGTATTGTAGTCCATTCCATCCTGAGGGAAATTCGGTTGTGGAGAGAAAGAAACGGGAAATAAAGCAATCTATAACAGCTAGGGTATTAGGCTCGGGTGACGGGTGGCTCAAACATCTAATAAGTGTCCAACGTAGTCCTAACAATCTGCCAAGAAGTTCTCTGGGTGGAATCACCCCATATGAAATCATTTTTGGAACTAGAATGATTGTCCAGGACATTGATCGTCACACTTCAGTGGTAGTACAAAATCCTTTTGATATCAAAGACCGTTTGGCTGTTTTGCATGACTTGACTGAAACAAGGAAAAGTCAAAGCAACACATTGCAGAAGCCAACGACCACTGAAGGGGAACCACCCATCCTAGCAAGACCTGCCTGGATTCCAAAGATTGGGGATCTAGTCAGAGAAAAAATCTCGGGCAAGAAGGAATTTGGGCCTTCATACAGACAACCAGTACCTGTGCTAGCAATCCACGGATCAAGAACAGTGTTACTGCCACCCTTTGCTGGAAGAAAGAAGAACAGGTTCGTATCTATCTACCTGGTAAAACCACATCATGTGGCCAATCATAAGTAGTAGGCCAAGCGGACTCCAAAGATGTAGCAGATGACCAAATTTGGCTACTATCCAAGAAGTTCAAACTGAGAGGCTCACCACCTTTGAAGACTCTGCAGTGTGAAAAGAAGAACTAAGCAACAAAGCCATGGAACTTGTACCTCTTGAGACCCAAATAACAGTTCATCAAGAAACTCCTGTCCACAATGATATAGCATCTGACTATACTAATATGACAAGTGATCAAGTAGCTACAGCGATTTCAAATAATCCTGATGCAATACCTACAATTGACAGAACTGCCTCTGGCTATTTCATTAACTTTGATACGTTTTCTGAGGATCCCAGTGAACTTGAAACAACGCCAGCAAAAAAAACTTTCAAAGAACAAGCAACAGAACTTTTTCATCAACTGGAAAAGACTATTCTCGTTTCACCGTGAATTGAACTGTGGATTGTGTTAGGTGTACTTTTTCTTCTACTTTGGTTGACTCTTGTATTAACTTTGCGAATGCTGATAAATGGAAGCTATGGTAAAAAAGACAAAGCAAGTAAGAACATCAACTTACTCCTCAAGCCACACAAATCATCTCAACGTGAACAAAGAGACTTGTCATCAGTGAATATCACAGCCGTTCCTATACCTGGTGGTATAGCTTGGGAAAGAACTGATTATGACATCTCTGGTCCGGCAGAGCTGTTGAAGATTCGACACCAATCCAAGGTTTCCTTGAGTGACTTTGTTTCATTGAGTACTTTTTCTGATGAGTGGGACTTTGTGACTGTTAATAATATGATGTCAGACTTAGAAATGTCTGCACAATTTACAAATCATTAATACTTAGAAGGTTCATCAGATTATGAACAAATGTACTGTTATAATTACTATGGTCATCATTTTTTGCATACATCTGCAAATCCTAGAAATGTTTATACGTATAATCAATAAGAACATTGTCCAACACCACCAAAGGGTAGCTCAAAAACCTTTTATGACAAATTTCCGTACTTTTCAGGTTTAAATGTCTCAAATCCAGAAGCATTTTACTTTAAAAATGTTAATAAGACAGGAATGAAAAGTATGTTGACTAATACTAAGCAAATTTATTCTGCTGCCTTTTTTGCTCAGCTGTCTACATTAGGTTTTGACTTTTGGAGAGACAACATTGAGACAAAAACTGTCTGGGGCACAAAAGAATGGCAGGTGCAGGGATTAGAAGCTTTATTTAGAGCCTGCATCATCCCTGAACAAATAATGTTTTTGAATGACACTGTGCAGCAGACATCTTGTCTTGGCCTAGCTAAGATAAAAGATTTAAACAAACTGTCCATACCTACACCTACACCCGATAGTAAGAACACTACAGAGGGGGTCGGCGACGTAAAAACTATTTTACTTAACAACAGAACAGATTCTGATTGGAAAAAATTGTTAATCTGGCCCACAGACACAAACAGCTGTCAAGATAGATTCCTGAATAAAACACAAGGGTTTACATTCACTAGGCCAGATCCAAGATATGTCCAGAGACAATATCCAGGGATAGTAACAACATACAGTGTAGGAAAACTGTGCCTTGAGTGGCTACAAAAGTCAACACTAACAGAGGTAAAACAACACTTATCTTTACTTAAAGATGGCGTTGATTTAAGGGACTTCTTACAAGGACCTTTGAAACAGCATCATAAACATTGTATATACGCTGGTATATTTTCCATTTATAATGAAGCTTAGAAAGCAACACAAGCAGAGACTGCAGAACAAATACGAGAAATTGATTGTATTCATTTAGAGAAATCTCTCTCTGTAGTTGACAATGGGTTAACAACTCTGTCATCCAGAATTTATTCTTTGCACAGCATAGTATCCTCTGCCATAGACATAATGGAACAGGACTTGGTCATGTTACAGCATGGACAGTCACAAATGCTTTCTATAATGCTTTTAGAGTGGACGTTACAAAATCTTCGTTCTGGCTATGTGCCATGGCATCTAATCAACACCACGTCATTGTTTTCTGAATTTGGCAAATCACTTTGGCACAAAGAGGAGCAGACTATACGGTGCTGAGCATTGAGAAACTGGAAGGATTACCATTAACTGTTTCAGAAGAGCTAGCAATAGAATGGATAATACACAGAACAATCACTCTGCCTGTCACAATTTTCCATTTTCAGTATTGTTTGAAACATATACCAGCAAGCATATTTGAAAGGTTGGGTAAAGAATACATCAAGATGACCTGGGATTTACCATATACACACAGATGTTGGAGTGGGGGTAAAGAAGTGTTTCTTAGTGGTACAAACTGCAAAAATGCAATAAGCGGTGCACTTTTATGTCAGGGTATTAACTTACACGGGGCCTGCGATGGTTCTTCTACCAACTTATCCTGCCACCTGCAAGGTTCTCCAGCTGCAGTGATAGATCCAATTTTTAGGCAGCTTTCTAATGGAAGCTATATTACGTTGAATGATCACAGCTGCTGTGGCATGTTGCCAGGAATAGCCTATCTTGTAACTGTGTCAGCCAGGGTCACTTGCTGTATGCAAGTTTTGTTTCCTAAAACCAAGACAGATGGGGAGTCGCCTTTTGGCCTTCACTGAACATCTCTTCTATATGAATTGATACTTTAAGCAGAATGAAAGCCATTCTTTTACAAAAAACTGTGCCACTGACCTCTTCCAAAGAAACGTATGAACTGCAAGTTGCAAAGACTTCTGCAGAGATACATGCCCTTTTAACGACAAGCTGCCCTATACATTTCTCAGAAATGTTAGGTCGTATCTTAAACATGTCTGATACCAGTGGTATTGTACATGTATTTAACCCCTTCGATGCTCATGATGAGCTCAGCTCCTCATGAGGCACGGTTGAGCTGTGCTGATGACGTGCTGAGCTCGTCATGAACAATGGGAAAACATAATAGTCAGCATAGGAGGAGAATTGCTGCAGCAGCGATGGTGTTAAGACTGTTTTTTCGGGATTGTTAGCACCCTTTGAAGCAGTCCTCTGCAGTTTTCCAAAGTTCGTGCACTCTGTGTTCGGCGGCCTGCCTCCCATTTTGGGACTAGTAGAAGGAATACTAATTTTGTTCCTTCTGCTCCGATATGGCAAGTCAAGTCAACATTGACACCCATATTACCTTAGAGAACACTCTCCTGGCAATGAAGTGTCATGAGCGCATGATACAGATTCTGGGCTTGGCTCGTTTAAGAAATCTAAATACCACGTGGTTTCTATCATTCCGACCAATCTGACAAGATTGCATCTTACCTGTTTTATGATGCCTTCTATGTGGAGAAGAATGCGTGCTAGACATCTGTCTGGCACTCCCATCAGTCCTCCCAACGGATGTGGATACTTTGCTTGGACCAGTAACGGCTCATGCACTGTGTTGTCCCCAGCGGCTACCAATCCTGATGTTAATGGTAATGTTTAATGAACTTGTAACGCGCACGGCTGCCCCAGCCAAGGGGCGTCCCGGCCCTTGCTGTAAGAGGTGTACCAGTAGTGAGTGTTAGTTCTGTCACAGTGAAGTAGTTGTACATTAACAGAAGAGATGGGTTTTTATCGCTTTCCTGAAGGGTAGTAGCTCCTCAATTCTTCGAATATGGATAGGGAGTCCATTCCAGAGTCTTGCGGCGAGGTGTCTAAATGACCGACCGCCCATTCTTGCTAGTTTGAAGCGGGGCACTACTGCCAAGTTCTGTCCTTCTGAACGCAGCGCACGTCGGGGGACTTACGATGTGAGAAGAGGACATAGCATGGGGGGGAGGCAGTTTTAAGGATTTTAAATGCAAGACAGAGGGTTTTATAGTGGATCCTTTTTTCTACGGGAAGCCAATGGAGTTTCATGAGGACAGTGGACACTGACTTATAGCGTGCGAGACCGGTTAGCGCTCTCGCTGCGGCGTTCTGGACTCGCTGGAGCCTAGCTTTCTCCGCTACATTTGCCCCTAACAAGAGAGAGCTGGCGTAGTCCAGTCTTGACAAGATTGCTGACTGCACCACAATTTGGCGGGTTTGGTGGTCAAAAAATGTTAGAATCGGTCTAAGATTGCGTAAGATACCAAAACAGGTAGCTGCCACCTTTTTGGTATGATGGGTAAAAGACAGATCGGTGTCCACTCAGACTCCCAGATTTCTTACATGGCCTTTACATTCGGGAGGTTGGCCAAGTGTCTCTGGCCACCAGTTGTTTCCCCAGGTCGTTGTTTCTTTTCCCACCAGTAACACTTCCGTTTTACCGGCGTTAAGCTGGAGACA
This sequence comes from Lissotriton vulgaris, assembly GCF_964263255.1. NCBI lineage: Eukaryota > Metazoa > Chordata > Amphibia > Caudata > Salamandridae > Lissotriton > Lissotriton vulgaris. The sequence continues at coordinate 1,332,153,691 of NC_141687.1, forward strand.
GTTCGTTGTCATCCAGCTGGTGATGTCGATAAGCGTCTGCTTGAAATTTTGTGCACTAAGACCGCTTTCATTGTCCAGTGTCACCACCAGCTGGGTATCGTCGGCGTATGTCACTAGTGAGAGACAATGTTTCCTGGCTATTTCTGCCAGGGGTTGGACATAGACATTGAACAGGGTAGGGCTCAGAGCTGACCCTTGGGGCACACCCTGTTCAATGGGGTGTTCTTTAGATAAAAAAGGAGGGGTAGAAACTCTAAAGGATCTGCCCGAAAGGAAAGCTTTGAACCATTTGAGGGCAAGCCCTGTTATTCCTATCCCCTCCAGCCTAGACAGCAAAATCTCATGTGACACCGTATTAAAGGCAGCACTGAGATCTAAAAGAATCAGTGCTGCCGTCCCCCCAGAGTCTAATATGGTACGGAGATGTTCTGTCACACTAAGAAGAGCTGTCTCAGTGCTGTGGCCAGCGCGGAAGCCATGGTGAGACTTATCCAGAATGGTATTGGAAATCAAATGATTGGTCAGGATGGAATTGACGTGGGCTTCTGCGACTTTTGCTGGCCAGGGGAGGAGAGATATAGGTCTAAAGTTTTCGGGTAGGGCAGGATCTAGCGTGGTTTTTTTAATGATGGGAGTCACCCAGGCTTGCTTCCATCTCCTGGGTACAATGGCTGTCGAGAAGGATAGATGTATCATGTCTCTAAGAGGGCCTAAGACCGTCCAGTCAGAATTTCTGATGATGACATTCGTTGAGATCTCACAGACGCAGACTGCAGACAGTGAAATACGTCGAGCGACAGGCACACAGGTATCATCTACTTCGAACATTGCTAATGCGGCTGACGCTGACAGGGATGCTTCTCATCTTTGTGGAATCGATCTGCTTAACGAGGTAGTCCAACTTTCACCTACAGTAGTAGCCGAATTCTTTACCAGCTTAGAAGATTTGATGTTTTCTCCAAACAATGACACTGGCTTTTGAAGTTAGTACACAGTGTTCTGTGGGACTTTTCACTTTTCAAAAACGTGAACTTTTTTGGGGGCACAAAGTAATCTGCCTAAATATAGAACTATTCCTAGAGAACAATAATTATTTGAATACTTCCGAGAGACAATATTTGACCTTGTCCACAACCAAACAATTTAAATACTATGTTATGGAATTTTTTTTTTTACTTTCTTCTGTATTTAAGAACCATTTCATAAATGTATTTTAGTGAATGATTCGGATAGCATATCCAATGTCATACTATATTCTTTGAATAAAACATTGCTTTTAAAATGCGTACAGCACAAATGCTCTTTTCGTGTACAACCAACACCAATGCATTTTTTTGTATTCTGGGTGGGGTTTTAACACATCATGCTTTAGATATGTTTTATGTGCTTAGAACTTAGTAATGTCGTACATAATAAAGTGGAGTGGGTGTTGTATGGCGTTTTAGGATCTGAGCAAATTTTCCCGATTTATGCCCTTATATAAGTACAACTCACATTGCCTAATATAGGCATAGAAATCATTCCCTTATTTAGACATAGCCCATGCAGTCCAAATAAAGGCATGGCTACTTCCACCTGTACCAAAACGTCACAACGATTTCTTGGAAAATCAGCTTAAGCAGTCAAGGACCTCCCCTTGCTTGAATATTGATTTGGCCAAGAACTCATGTACTTTGCAAAGAACTACTATTAACTTGGGGTTCTTTACTGACGTTATTATGCCCGACTTTACGTCAAACTAGACACCTTCAAGGTATAAATATGCCTTCACTTGCTCTAGCAAGACACAGTGGTTTGGAACAGTTCGACTATCTAATTGCCCGACGCAGTTCGCTGCAGCAAGTGCCGAAGGAAGCCGACCCTCCAGCTGATGCACTGATCGAGAAGCTGTCCTTTCTCTCGCTGAGAATCCAGCTCCCGTGTTTCCAAGCTCCCCTTGCGGGGTGTTGGGAATTGGAGTCCCAAGACAAGAGATACCAGACCTCCTTCATTCTAACCTAAGGTATGGAGCTGATTAGAGCCTAAGAGAAATCTTGGATAGATTCTTGGCAAAGAAAACCAAACCTATGCTACACAATACTTACTCCCTCCCGCGTACTAGACTTAGGTTAGGTACATTCTGGTAGGCGTATTTTTGAAGCACCAGTTGAGAATTTTAGTCAATGTATTTATGTATGTATTTTTATATGGCTTAGAAACCATAAAATGCTTTTACAGTATTATTTTATAATATTGTTCTCGCTATACGCACTATACTTTGCAGCCTGCATTACGATTGTAGCAGTTCACTTTACTTGCATGAGAAAGAAGACTGTTCAATAAAACCTTTTATTTAAAACGCCTGTCTCTCTATTTCTCTGCACCTTTGTTGAAACTAAGCATGCACGATTGACTGAGTGAAATACTTATCTATTGTTTTGACGACTCTAGAGATATATTTCTTATTCCTGGGAAACAAAGTTGTCATGTTTATGCGGTTGTCAGAAACTAATACCTTCTTGTGAATTCGAGAAAGTTTCTAGTGACCTCTGAGCTAGCTGGCACTCACTATTAAGTTTAATACATTCGATAGAGACATAGTCGACCTCAGTCCTACGTCTAATCTATAGGATATATTATTCCAATGCGCAGAGCCTATTGGGAATATAGGAACTACACTACAAGGTCTCCCAATAAAAATGGTACCATACTTGTGTGGGTGGTGCACGCGGCAGGCAAGGGCCCAAACCGTATTGTGAACACATCAAAATTACCCATCACAAAACTACCTGGTTTTGCAAGGGGAGGCACTTTGGTTTTTGGCCCCGGGTCTCAGTGGCCATCTAGGGAAACATACCAAACCCACATATTTCTAGAAACTAAACACCCTGGGGAGTCCAGGCAGGTATGACTTGCGGGGTGCAAAATCCACAGCTAGACAAGTTGCAAAAATAAGGTCAGTTTTCAGTGGAAAAACTGTGATGTGTCCACATTGCAGTGTGGGGTGTTTCCTGTTGCGTGCACTAGGCCTACCCACACAAGGAGGTACCATTTGTATCAGGAGGCTTTGGGAAACACGGGTGGGTGGAAGTTTGTGGATCCATGCAGAATCTAGAACTTTCATCACAGAAATGTGAGAAAAATTGTTTTGTTTTGTAAATTTGATGTTTGCAGGGGATTCTGGGCAACAGAACCTGATGAGAGCCACACAAGTCACCCCATCCTGCATTATCCTGGATGTCTAGTTTTCAAAATTGTATAGGTTTGCTAGGTTGACCTAGGTGCCGCCAGAGCTAGGGTTCAAAATCTACAGCTAGGCACTTTCAAAAAAAGGGTCAGTTTCACTGTAAAAATGTGGTGTGTCCACGTTGAGTTGCGGCCGGTTTCCTGTCATGGGCACTAGGCCTACCCACACAAGTGAGGTACTATTCTCATCGGGAGATTTTGGGGAATGCGGGGTGGGTGGAAGTGTGTGGATCCATGCAGATTCCAGAACTTTTCATCATAGAAAGGTGAGGAAACTGTCCTTTTTTTGGGGTGAAAGTTTGAGGTTTGCAAGGGATTCTGGGTAACAGAACCTGAAGAGAACCAAACAAGTCACCCCATCCTAGATGTCCCTTGATGACTATTTTTCGAAAATGTATAGGTTTGCTAGGTTTCCCTAAATGCTGGCAGAGCTATGGTTCAAAATCCACAGCTAGACCCTTTGCAAAAAAGGGTCAGTTTTCACTGTAAAAATGTGGTGTATCCACATTGCGTTTTTGCCCATTTCCTGTGGCTGGCTCTAGGTCTACCCACACAAGTGAGGTATAATTTTTATCTGGAGACTTTAGGAAATGCGGGGTGGGTGAAATTTTGAGGATTCACACAGATTACAGAACTTTCCATCACAGAAATTTGAGGAAAATGTGATTTTTAAATAAAGTTTGAGATTTGCAAAGGATTCTGGGTAACAGAACCTGGTGAGAGCCCCATCCTGGATTCCCCTTGATGTCTGTTTTTCAAAAATGTACAAGTTTACTAGGTTTCCCTAGGTGCTGGCAGAATTAGGGTTCAAAATCCAAAGCTAGGCACCTTGCAAAAAAAGGGTCAGTTTTCACTATTAAATGTGGTGTATCGAGTTGCGTTTTGGCCTGTTTCCTGTCATTGGCAATAGGCCTACCCACACAATAGAGGTACATTTTATCTAGAGACTTTGGGTAATGCAGGGTAGGTGGAAGTGTGTGGATCCACACAGATTCTAGAACTTTCCATTACAGAAATGTGAGGAAAATGTGTTTTCTTTACACAGTTTGAGGTTTGCTATGGATTCTGTGTAACAGAACCTGGTGAGAGCCACAGAAGGCACCCCATCCTGGATTCCCCTAGGTGTCTAGTTTTAAAAAATGGATAGGTTTGCTAGGTTTTCTAGGTTTCCTAGTTGCCGGCAGAGCTAGGGTTCAAAATCCAAAGCTAGGCACTTTGAAAAAAAAGGTTCAGTTTTCACTGTAAAAATGTGGTGTATCGACATTGCGTTTTGGCCATGTTGTGGGTACTAGGGCTACCGAGACAAGTGAGTTACCATTTTTATTGGGACATTTTGGGGTATGTGGTGTGTGTGGAAATTTGTGGATCCCTATCCTGGATTACCCTGTGTGTCTAGTTTAAAAAAATTTACAGGTTTGCTGGTTTCCCCAGGGGCCGGCTGAGCTAGGGTCCAAAATCCAAAGCTAGGCACATTGCGAAAAAGGGTCTGTTTTCACTGGAAAAATGTGAAATGTCCATGTTGCGTTTCATGCCATTTCCTGTTGCAAGCACTAGGCATATCCCCACAAGAGAGGTACCATTTGTATCGGGAGACTTAGGGGAACACAGAATTGTAGGGCAACTGTTATTACCTGTTGCCTTTCTATGTATTTCTGACTTCAAAATGTACGACAGTGTGTAAAAAAGAAGTCACTTTGAAAAATGTCCTATAATTCACATGCTACTATGGGTACCCACAATTTCAGAGATGTGCAAATAACTACTGCTTCTAAACTCTATATTTTGTTACCATTTCGGAAATACATAAGTGTCCTTTATACCTATTTTTCATTCTGTATATTTTACCAAATGAATTGCTCTATACCCAGTACACAATGAAAAACCATTGCAAGACGCAGCTCAGTTATTTGCTCTCGGTTCCTCAGGTTCTTAGTCCTATAAGTCCTATATATCACCACAACCAAAAGTGTCAATCGGATGTAATGGTATATTGCTTTCAAAAAATTGTCATACTTGTAAGAAGTTACAGGTGAAAACTTTAACCCTAATGGCTGTTTTTTTCAACTCATTTTCAATATCTCTTATCTTCAACTGTTAGTTCCTATAAAAAACACGTACACAAATGACCCCTTGCTGAATTCATAAATGTATCTACTTCTCAGAAGTGTATAGCTTTCCAGGATACATTATTGGTTTCACACCCATTTCTACAACTAATTGGAAGGAGGTTGAAAGCATAAATAGGCTATGTACCAGTAAAATGACAAAACTGTGTAAAAAATGTTTTTTTTTTTTTTTACAAAAGTCTCTCTGTTCCTGAAAGCTGGGAAGATCGTGATCTCAGCACCACAAAACCTTTGTTGATACTATTTTCAGGGAAAAAAATAGACGCCTTCTTCTGCAGCCCAATTTCCCAATTTCTTCAACAACAAAAAAATAATTTATCTTTATTTTTGGCTAATATCTGGGTCCCCTCCAGGGGAATCCACAAACCTGGGGTACTTTTAAAATCACCATGATGCTGGAAGAAAAGGACACAAATTTGGCATAGATACCATATATAGACAAAAGGTTACAGGGGCCTAAGTGCAAACTACCCCAAATTGCCAAAAAAAAGGCTTAGCACAGGGGGTGATAAAGACCTAGCAGTGAGAGGGTTAACCATGTACTCCTTTGCGAAATGAGTCAAGAAGTTGTGCTGAGTACCATAAAAATGTCTTAATGGCAGTCTGTGGTTAAACATAACCATGTGATTAGCTAGCTCGCTATGACCACCTTCCTCGGACCGATTGTTATCTCCTGTAAGCAATACTGCCTCAAATTTGCAGCGTTTAGGTTGCAAGTTATACTTTAATGCTCAGTGGACAACACTTAGCAGTTCATATATATTATTTTTAAATTGTATAGTGAGTTGCTACTCACAATTTTATGATTATGCTATTATGACCATCTTTGTCTTCATGATTGATTTAAATGGCACTTAAATATTTGTACAGATTGTTCTAACTGGTTATATTTACAGCTTGTGGTAACATGTAATCCAGTGTTTGCACTTTATAATTTACGTTGTTTTTTTATGATGGTTTTAAAATACATTTTCACAAATCATTTATGGTTTCAAAAGCTGAATAAATAATATTTGACGATGAAGAAGTCTTAATGACATTTGCAAGGGGATATTGTGACACATTATAGCTTTTCATTCTTCATACATTGTTGCATGTAATTAATGGAACTTATCTTCTACAGTTCTTTGCTTACCAAGTGGCAAACACTCAAACAGTGAGCATGCTGCTGTACCAAAGTCATTGAAAGTATGCTCCAGACGTGTTACTTCTCCAATTAATTTTTACTCTTGGCAGATTTGTTTTCTGATTCTTTAAATTTGGTAATATGTCAACCACTCTAGTCATGTCCTCAAGTTAAAAGCAAAAGGTGCAATGGACTTCACACGTTTTTTTTAACTTCATTATCAATATATGTTCTAAGGTCTTCACATTTCATGCCTGTCGCATCAGCACTCAGGGGAAAGTCTGTGAGCAGTCTCCACATGGAGAGTATCACATTCACTGCCTCAAGAACAAAACCAGCTGCTGAAGAACACTGTTGGGATCACTTTTACTCTCATGCTAAGAAAGTTGAAAAAGGAGAATTATTTTATTTTGAGCTCATGCACTCCTTAAGAGTACGCTACACTGTACAAAAAAGTAAATTGTTTCCTTCATTAGTTCTGAGGATTTTGAAAAAGCTTTTAACATAGAGTCTTGTAAATGGATTTGCCCCCTAACTGAAAAGGCCTTGTAATCAGTCTTCCTCCTTGATAGATCATCACATGATTCTCTCATGTAACTAGCAGAATCACAACAGATGCACACATTAATCCAGTTTGATTGAACTAGTCAGGCACATTCTAGAGCAATACTGTTTCTTGCAGCTTTCCAAAATATCCGAATCGTCCATTATAGTACGGTGCCTCCATCTTTTCAAGTAAATGTGATAAGTGCTGCAAAGCTGGATCTCTGTACATCTCTGGGGTTTATCCGTAGTGATAGAAAACTTTACTTCACCATGGAGTGATACTGTAATATTTTCTATGTCTCTCTGACATAGATCAAGCTGGTATTTCTCTTGCATTTGCGTGGATCTTGGCAGTGTATTGGTTGCAAGTGAACTCATTAACAACATATTTTCCCTGTCACGTTTCCTTTTAAAATGTTGTTTTATTGAAGGGCCATACCGGTCTGGGAGGTGGCAACACCTAGGTGTGCAGTTGATGTCTTACCCTTGACAAAAGTGGGACTATAGGATGACCTCATGCCCCAGACACACATGACCCTTGAGAGACTTAGAATAAGGGTGTCCCCCAAGGACAGAAGACCAACACAGGTGAGAGCCTTAGGCCTCACATGTGTGCATTTTATGCATGCGAAGCTAGGCAGTGATACTTTAAATAGCCCTGACGAAGGCCTCAGACCCAGAAGGGCTCTTAGTGTGGGCCAAAACATGTTGGCACTTACTTCCAAGGGTTAATTGACCAACTAGGGTCAATAAAAACCCAGAATAAGCATTTTTATCCATACCCTGGGTACCCTATACATACAGGAATTCTTTAGGTATACCTGTAGGTATTTTCAACTTTCACTCTCCTTCTGGATCCCTGTCTATACAGCCAGATTTTATCTAGGAACTCCCATTCTTTTGGTTGAGTTCACTCTGGTGGTACCACCCTACCAGGGTGTTAATAGGTGCCGATGACAAAGCATGTCATGATAAAGTGAGTAATGCATCTACTCCAATATCTTTGGGTAACCAGAGGTAGTAGGAAGTGGAATCTTCGTAGAACAGGATCAATATTTCCCCTTTTTCAAATGAGAGCAGTTGCTCTTATGAGTAAATAGAACCTCTGATACTCTGACACAGTATTTCCTCAAATCTAGGCTTTTTAAAATCTTCAAATGGGTTTTGAATGCTAGACGTTCTGGAATTTGACTTGCTGTCGTTCCAGTTACTATGGGGCAGATCATTCTGCAAAAAAGTGCAGATTATCAATTGTTCTCATCACTTCCTCCACTGCAACATCTTTATGCTCTCTTGAATAATATTCTGCACTCGTGGATATATGTTGGAAACAGTCTGAGCTTTACTTAATTGAACAATGTCAATGTTGAACTGCAAATATGAAGGCAAAATTGAATATGCTGCAAGCGGAAAAGAAAGAGTACCACTGCAAACATTAATAAGGACTGCAACATTAAATGGTCCTACCTCTAACCGTGAAATGTTTCTTGGATAGATAGAGATACATGCGTGTAGACACTATTTATTTTTTGGAATGGTGAGGACACGTGGGTCACTCACAGTCAATGCTGTATAGCACGTATTAAAGTTTTAGCAAAATTGGTTCTGCCCATTTAATCTACCCGTATTTTTAACTTTTTGATGACCTTGTTTTTACCTTTAATGTGGGTGAATCTCACTACTCAAGTCTCTTCCAGGCTAATTATGTTACGATTTGACTGCATGTATTTATCTCCAGTGTACATCTTTTAGGATAAGCGCTACAATGCAGCTAGGGTATAGGGCTCATGGCTGGTTATACTAGAACACGTGTGCGCACATGTGTGGTCTGCGTGTTTGTTAATACCGGGTGTGTTCACCCTAGGAACTGTGCACAGGTAGCCTGGTGCAGAGTGGACGCTACAAGGTTAAATGTTGACGTGGGGTAGATGTTATAATATTAGTGGCACTCATAGGTAAGGTAAGTAGGGTTTACAGTTTTAGCTGTAGTGTCACTGAATTATACACATTTTGGGATAACTTCCTTAATTTGCAGTTTTGTTTCCCTTAGGCCTACAAATTCCAATGAGGTATCACACTGGGGTGAAATGTCTACACCAGGTTTGAAAATGCAGGTCCCAGGAGCCAACATGAACAGCTCATGGGTTGTCCAAAATTGTCATATTTCTCTGCCTCAGCCTAAGGTCAGATTCCAGGCCGTTTGTGGCCCTGCTTAGCCAAGTAGATTATACTGCTCCCCTCCAAAGGAAACAAAGGCCTCCCTACACAAAAAGAACAATTTGCAGTGCTTCACTCAACTCCTAAGAAGGAAGGGGTGGGGAGGAAAATCTACAACTAGTAATTAGCTGTCGCGCTGTAGGAAGATTGGGACAGCCCACGCCCACTGAACAATGGAGGAAGCTCAGGGGCAACACCGGAAGTGCTCTTATTTGAAGTTTTGGTGGGAAAGGCCCTGGCAGTGATGTCATCTAGGGGTGGCGCTGAGGCCCCTAGAGGAGATGTGCACAAACACCACTTGGCAGCACCATATTGTGTGCTGTGCAGGAGGGTTGGGATTGGGTGGAGGGGTGATGTGGCGCTTTAGGATTGTCCTGGAGTAGCAGGCATCAAGAATTTTCTACCCCCACTTAAAAACTCTTGCACAAGGGAGAGGCAGAGAGTTGGACACAGGATTGGGATGGTGGCTGCAACATGGACAGCTGGAAGGATAAGCCTCAATGCCCCAAAGGAATATGGACTCTATCTGCAGCTGACTCAGAGACAAGTGGGTCTCTCCAGGACCTGTGAAGTGTTTTCCCTTATACCTACTAAGGACCAGTTAGGGGGAGATCTGGACCACTGTGTCCCAGCAGAATGAGAGGAGCTTCAGAAACTAAGCAAAGGAGAAAAGCTAGCACTGGGAGCCATTGGAACAAGCTCCCTGCAAAGGGTCTTGAAAATGCACCAGGTGGCCAGGGCTCAACACCAGCCGCACAATGAGCCCAAAACCAAGGGAAAATGTCCAACTGAGCCAGAGGTATGCCTTCTTGAAATTCTCCCTGTTTATGCATGCCCAAAACGAGGAAATGGGCATGTGAGGCTCTGACACTATTTCCTTTGATACCCCTAGAGTGGGCCATGGCCCAGGGGTCTGCACAAGCTTTACTAATTATGAATGCTCCCAGGGGGGGTGTGCATGGGGTCCCTCCAGAGTGCCCTGTGAGTCGGACCCTGGGACCACATGCCCCAGGCTGGCGTTATCTAGAATTGACCCAGCTTCACATCCCTAGGCCCAAAGGTAAAAGATGGGTTCTGAAACCCCATAACCGGGATCTGAGGACTGGTGTGCTTAAGAAGGGGGTCAGGGACTCCGGGACCTCATACCTGGGCTCACAAAGCACAATGCTGGCACATATAGGAGGGATGGGAGAATACAGCAGACTGTTCCCACTCAACCAAACAACAGATGGTCAGGCGGGGAGTCAGATGCCCAGCGCAGGGTCTTGCTCCCTATGCTACCATAATGAAATACATATTGTGGTGTCCCCTGCACCTCTTCAGAAAAAGAACAAAAACAAAAACAAAAGAAAAAGATTCTGAATGAGGAAGCAGCTGTGGCAACCTTTTTAAAGGAGAGTTGTGGGGGGCTGCAGAAGTCGCAGCAGCCCCACCCAAAGATGATGAAAAGTGATCCTAAGTATCCAGGGTCAAAGAATCCATGACCACCCCAACACCCAGTGTTCTAGTCAAAGTTTTAAGTACTCCTAAGTCATAAACTTTTGTTTTACAGCCTGGAAGTGTGGGGAGATAGTACTAGTAATTGTTCATATGGCTACTTGTTATGTGGACTAAAGTGATTTAAGAAGAACACAGACATGTAAAGTTGATTAACAAATTCTTTATTTAAAAAAGTAAGACTGACAGTGATTCATGATAAATATTGCAATGGTTCATTGATAATAATGATTATATGTAAACATGGTTACTGATTTTAGTGATAGAGAGATGGTTTAACATGGATTCTTGGTCTTTTATTGTAATAACACTGACAAAGCATATATGGTAATGCACTCTCTTTAATGGGGGCTGGTGGGGGCTCTGATTGTTAGGGATTATGACCCATTAGGGGTTAAATATGATTTCAAACTCTCACCAAAGGTATTTCCACCAACCTTATGTATATATTTGTAAATTACTTCATAATTTTGAGTAGTGTGTGGGCAATAAATATACTTGTCTTTTTCAAGAGATAAAACACAGATTAGTCAATCATTTATTGAGTGTTATTGTTGCGTGCCAGAAAATACCTATTACTAACCCACACCACCACCCCTGAGTAGGTATTTGACTTCTCTGCTTTGCTACCCTGAGGGAATCAAGAGCTACAATGGGATGCTTTGTTCCCAGTGACGAGATACTTGGGGACCTATTACTCTTGCAGGTCTCAACATTCTGCACAACTGATAACCCAGTTTCCTTACAAAAGTCTGCACAAAATATACCTCTAATAAAATCATTGTGCATAGGTCATCAGCTGATGCATCTCTCCTCTTCCGGCCCTTTGCTGGCACAATATCTGCCACTGCTGCAAGTGGAAAAGAATGAGTGAGTACCACTGCAACCAGTAATATGCACTGCTGCATCATACAGTTCCAAAAACAATTGGTGGACAGAATGCAGCACAATGTCATATATTCACCCCAGTACAGAGATCTGGGCCTAAATCCATTGTTTTTTAGCTCACCGTGCCATTCCAATATGGACCCAGCCATATGCAAATCAGTCTTGACCCTTCGCCCAATGGGAACAGTCCAGCCCAACTACCAGGTCAGGTCCTCCCTAGACTGGAAGCAAGCATCCTAGGACCGGCTTTGGGCTTTCAGCCCTCATCAGCCAGGATTTGTTTGTATAGCACTTTTCCCCCTAAGTGGGATGGGTATACCCAGACATGTGCCCCTTGCTTACTGTGCCACTGGCTTCAAGCCAGCCTGGCTGATGAAGGGTAATACCCAGAAACCGGTCCCAGGATGCTTGTTTCAGGACCAGGGAGGACCTGGCTTGGCATTTCTGTCTGGACTGTTCCCATGAGGCACAGGGTAAAGACTGATTTGCATATAGTGGGTCTAAACTGGGGTGGTATGGTGAGCAAAAGAACGATGTATTTAACCCAGATATCTTGACAGGGGGTGAATGTATGCTTTATTCAGCATTCCGTGCATCATTTGTTTGCGTAGCACTTTTCACCCTAAGTGGGATGGGTATGCCCAGACGTGGGCCCCTTGCTCACTGTGCCACTGGATTCAAGCTAACCTGGCTGGGGAAGGGTAATATCCAGAAACCGGTCCCAGCATGCTTGTTTCTGGTACAGGGAGGACATGGCTTGACATTTCTGTCTCAACTGTTCCCATGAGGCACGTGGTCAAGACTGATTTGCATATGGCTGGGTCTAAACTGGGGTGGTATGGTAAACAAAAGAACATGGATTTAACCCAGATCTCTTGACTGGGGGTGAATGTATGATTTATTCAGCAAACAACAACACAACGATCAATTGGGGGCCCTAGGGAATATTTAAAGACCAAGCTTTGGGACGTTTCCTGACAATACTTCACAACACAAAAGTACCAAAGGGTCTAAATATAATGACGTACACTCGCGGTGCGAACTGACACTAGACACATTGCTTCTAAATGTCTACAAAGTAATAGTTATCCTAAAAACCTCAGTAGATGGTCAAGGATACCCATCAGTCACCACTCGGAACCGCCCTTCATCATTTGGGATTCCTTACAGACCCATACACATTGAATCCCTATTCCCAGAGAGAGGAAGACCAAGATGGAAAAAGGTCCCTCCTACTGAGATAGGAGACAAGTATGGTCTGACCCCTCTATTGCAAGGGTAATTTTGTGGATGCGGGGTGACCAAAGGTGCAGTGCAACAAAGAAAAAGAATATCTGAAAATAGAAAAATGTGTTAAAATTGGATGAGGGAGTACTGAACAACATTATTCTGGTGATACTCGCTCTACCAATATTAAAAATAGTCAAGACAGTTTACCAAAATAACTGTCTAGAAGTAGTACAAGGTCGACATGTTTCAGCAAATAGGGACGTGTTTGTCCTTGCTTTCATCAGGACCCAAAACAACTATAGCTACTGCAGAAAAAAAGTATATGTGAGGTATATGTACAGTGAAAATTAGGAAAAAAGGTTTCAAGACAAGCACAGAGATCACCTGAATATTCTAGGTGCCACGTCTAGTCTTTTCTCGCAAGTCATGTATTTCACTGAAAATATAAAAGACAGGTATTCAGTGCCAGTGCCTGTAAGTCACACATGAATGTACATACAATACTAGGTTACTACTCATGAACCTTAGTATAACGTAACCAACAGGTTAACGTTGCCACTCATTAAAGTAGTGTGCTTTTACCACCCTCCTGGATATACACTTATATTCCACATGAAGGAAAAATTCATCTTACCGAACTTGTAAGAAGTGACGACCTCCCCCCACCTGGCAGCGGCTCAGGGGTCGAGTGAAGCACCGCTCTGTAGGGAGGCAAGTAAACATTAAAAATTAGAACACGCCATTAACTGTCACAGACCCACACTCACACAGTGCTAGACTACCAGCCACCACATAGAACTCCTTCAGATGGAACACTCTCCATTGTAAAAACTTAATTGGTAGATGAGCGAAGAGACAGAAGAGACTTCACCCGTCCCTAAACGCCGTATGTCTGAGCACAATCCAAAATTAGGCGGCTTTGAAAGTGCTTCTATCAGTTTGCAACAGACCCGGTGTTTTTTAACTATTTTAACAGGTCCCGTGTTTGGTTGCTGATTACTGCTAAAGATAATAATGCAGCCCAAGGATGCCACTAAAAGCGGGACGATCGTGCCAAAATATGAAAAAAATGAAAAAAATGGTGTAAGAGCTCACCTGTCCGTCGGTACTTCTATGCCGGCTTGAATGAATGAATGAATGATTACACATTTCTATAGCGCATGGTTACCCTGAGGCATCCCAGCGCTTACGTGGTCCAGTCATCTCCATTAACTTTAGCAGAATAGGAAGGTTTTCAGCATTTTTCTAAACCTGAGATGGTTCTCCTCCAAGCGGATAGCGTCTGGAAGATTGTTCCAAAGCTTTGCAGCCTGTAGAGAGAAAACGTCTGCCCCCGGTGCGCGATCTCCTGATCCTGGGGATTGCCAGTAGATTCTTATTACTGGATCTCAGGGTTCTGCATGTTTGATAAGGACTAAACAAAGGTGCAAGAATGTCTGGTCCGGAGTTATGCAGGGCTTTGTGAGCAATAGTCATTGCTTTGAATTCGATTCGTTGTTGTATAGGCAACCAGTGTAGTTGCTTCAATGCTGGTTTGGCAGAGGTTCTGCGTGGGATGTTTAGTAGCATTCGGGCAGCACAATTTTGGATGGTCTGAAGGATCTTGATTGTCCCTTTAGGAGCCCCTAGATAGACTGCGTTGGCTTCTGGGCCGACTGGAGAGGTACCGGGACTCGGGGCATCTGCGTTATAAAAGGTTTCTCGCTATTGGTGAAACAGGCCATGTGACCTCCGCACCTTGATTGCGATTGGATGGTCTCTCTGCAAGGTTGTAACTACACCGTTTATTGGATGTTGCTCTGCTAGGTTGACCAATCACCGGTCGCCCACAGTAAACAAGAGGTATCTGTACTAAAGTTCTTCACGAGTCAATTCCCATATGCGGTTGAATTTGAATACATGCTGAAAGATGACACGTGTTAAAGGGAAGCCTCAAACCACAAAATAAATAGTCGATCTGGGGAACTGTTCACGGAAATAGACTCAAGCACAGAGGTTGTCTAGAAAAACCAAAGATGAATGGGCTATCGCAATCTAGATGTATTATAAAAACCTCATATATTGAAAAAACATTACTATGCCCTAGAAAAAGCCAGAAATCTGGAAAGCATTACTCCGGTCCACTTCATCATGGCCTGTGCTACATTAGCAATGAAACACAATTTCTTCAGATTCGAGGATACTGTATACCTGCAGGTATCCGGTACCAGCATGGGGAGCGTTTATGCCCCCAGTCTAGCGAATCTTTATGTTCATTCGTTTGAGCAGGAACACATTTTGACTGGCACAAACCCTTTCATGGAAAACATCAAGACTTGGAAAAGATACATCGATGATGTTTTAGTAGTGTGGCGAGGATCCAGCGAGAGATGTCTTGAGTTCCTTGAGTGGTTGAACAGCAGAAATTCCTCCCTCCGCTTTACAATCGAAATAGGGGGTGACAGTTTGGCTTTCCTTGACCTGAAGATCATAGCTACCCCTGATGGTTTACAATCTGAATTATACAGGAAACCCATGTCAAGAAACTCACTTCTTATGTTTGACAGTCACCATCCGAAGTCCCTTAGGGAGAACCTACCCTTTGGGCAGTTTCTTCGGGTGCAAAGGAATTGCTCGAGTGCTGCATCCTTCAAAACACACTCCACCACACTACAGAATCAATTGATCTCGCGAAAATATCCACCGAGACTAGTGCGGCGTTCACTCAAGCGTGCCAGCAATAACAACAGCCTGGCACTTTTGGAACCACCGACACCGAAACCACGAATGGAAAGGCTCACTTTCGTTCATACTTTTGGAACCCTTTCAAACAAGATACAGAAAGTGGTTAGAAGGCACTGGCCAATGCTTACTCTGGGCATACATCTATCCAGACCCCGCTTTTTTCTTTCAAGAGAGGTCCCAATCTGAGGGATAGAATGGTCCACACAAGACCACGGGATGAGAGACCTAGGGCTCTGGGTTCTCTCTGGGATCTTCCCCCGGTCACGGGTCACCACCCATGTGGCTCCTGCCAGTCATGTCCACAAACACAAAAAACTGTGGAAATAGATATAGGCACATCAAGACCCTGGATACAGACCAGATTTACTAACTGCAATAGCGAAAGACTGATTTACCTCATCACATGCCCCTGTGGGTTGAAATATGTGGGGATGACAACCCGCAAAATAAGGATCAGGATATCAGAACATAAAAGTACGATCAGGTGTAGGAGGCAGGCCACCAAGCTGACGAGTCACTTTTTGAGGCACGCCACCCCTCCACTGCTTTTCAGTGGACAGTCCTCAAACAACCGTTCATTCCTGAACATACAGTGGATGTAACTAGATTCCTCCTACTAAAAGAACAAAATTGGGTCCTGAGACTTAATACACACCGTGTGGGTTTGAATGATGAGATACCGTGGTCCTCCCTGTGAATACACTTATGACAACATTTTTTCCTCTATATCCTGGTAGACACTCAGATATAGTGTGCCCCGCATTTACTGAGTAGATTCTCAAATACATGTATATGTAGTCTACTGTTTCCATCTAGTGTATGTAGAGAGTAGCCAGGGATGGAGATATATATATATTTTTTTTGGTCTTAATCTGGGCTCAATTGTGTCATGTTCGAGGGCATAGTAATGGCTTTTCAATATATGATGTTTTTATAATACATCTAGATTGCGATAGCCCATTCATCTTCGGTTTTTCTAGACAACCTCTGTGCTTGAGTCCATTTCCGTGAAAAGTTCCCCAGATCGACTATTTATTTTGTGGTTTGAGGCGTCCCTTTAACACGTGTCATCTTTCAGCATGTATTCAAATTCAACCACATACGGGAATTGACTCGTGAAGAACGTTAGTACAGATACCTCTTGTTTACTGTGGGGGATCGGTGATTGGTCAACCTAGCTGAGCAACATCCAATAAACTGCGTAGTTACAACCATACAGAGAGACCATCCAATCGCAATCAAGGTGCGGAGGTCACATGGCCTGTTTCAGCAATAGCGGGAAACCTTTTATAACGCAGATGCCCCGAGTCCAGGTACCTCCCCAGTCGGCCCAGAAGCCGGCATAGAAGTACCGACGGACAGGTGAGCTCTTACGCCCTTTTTTTCATTTTTTTCATATTTTGACACGATCGTCCCGCTTTTAGTGGCATCCTTGGGCTGCATTATTATCTTTAGCAGTAATCAGCAACCAAACGCGGGACCTGTTAAAATAGTTAAAAAACACCGGGTCTGTTGCAAACTGATTGAAGCACTTTCAAAGTCGCCTAATTTTGGATTGTGCTCAGACATACGGCGTTTAGGGACGGGTGAAGTCTCTTCTGTCTCTTCGCGCATCTACCTATAAAGTTTTTACAATGGAGAGTGTTCCATCTGAAGGAGTTTTATGTGGTGGCTGATATTCTAGCACTGTGTGAGTGTGGGTCTGTGACAATGAATGGCGTGTTCTCATTTTTAATGTTTACTTGCCTCACTACAGAGCGGTGCTTCGCTCTACCCCTGAGCCGCTGCCAGGTGGGGTGAGGTCTTCACTTCTTACAAGTTCGGTAAGATGAATTTTTCCTTCATGTGGAATATAAGTGTATATTCAGGAGGATGGTAACAGCACATTACTTTAATGAGTGGCAACGTTAACCTGTTGGTTATGTTATACTAAGGTTCATGAGCAGTAACCTAGTATTGTATGTACATTCATGAGTGACTTGCAGGCACTGGCACTGAATACCTGTCTTTTATATTTTCAGTGAAAAACATGACTTGCGAGAAAAGACTAGACGTGGCACCTAGAATATTCAGGTGATCTCTGTGCTTGTCTTGAAACCTTTTTTCCTAATTTTCACTGTACAAGTACCTCACATACACTTTTTTTCTGCAGTAGCTATAGTTGTTTTGGGTCCTGATGAAAGCAAGGACGAACACGTCCCTATTTGCTGAAACATGTCGACCTTGTACCACTTCTAGACAGTTATTTTGGTAAACTGTCTTGACTATTTTTAATATTGGTAGAGCGAGTATCACCAGAATAAAGTTGTTCAGTACTCCCTCATCCAATTTTAACACACTTTTCTATTTTCAGATATTCTTTTTCTTTGTTGCACTGCACCTTTGGTCACCCCGCATCCACAAAATTACCCTTGCAATAGAGTGGTCAGACCATACTTGTCTCCTATCTCAGTAGGAGGGACCTTTTTCCATCTTGGTCTTCCTCTCTCTGGGAATAGGGATTCAATGTGTATGGGTCTGTAAGGAATCCAAATTGATGAAAGGCGGTTCCGAGTGGTGACTGATGGGTATCCTTGACCATCTACTGAGGTTTTTAGGATAACTATTACTTTGTAGACATTTAGGAGCGATGTGTCTAGTGTCAGTTCGCACCGCAAGTGTACGTCATTATATTTAGACCCTTTGGTACTTTTGTGTTGTGAAATGATTTATTCAGCATTCGGTCCATCATTTGTTTGTGTAGCACTTTTCACCCTAAGTGTGATGGGTAGGCCCAGACATGGGTGCCTTGCTCACTTTGCCACTGTGAAGTACCGAAAAATAAATTACAACCCACCTAGAGCCATAATCCCAAATAGCCCAATACCAATTACCAATAATCAGTCAGTTGGCAGTGTAGAATGTCCAATCGTTTATCATGACAAACAAACTCTGCCAGAGGAGCTCCTTGCGACCTAACCCCACGAGGTCTGCCAAGAAGACTGCTGGCACATTTTCAACTCATCAGATATATACTGTTACATTTCGAAACCGTCACCTAAGAAGGAAAAATACAAGTTGGTACAGGTTGGTGCAGGGGAAAGACCATATATGGGAGACAAAGCGCTCTTGGTTTAGCTCATCTCATTATAGCAAGATCGTGAGGGTAACTCCCTTCTGCTAACTCCGAGAGAGTCAGCGCAGCCCCCCTCGGAATGTGCTTATTCAGCCTACCCCCACCTACAACCTTGACAGGCCTAACGTGCAGAAGCAGCAGGTTGCTACAGGGGTACTATTTCTCAGGAGACAGCTTGAGCTAAATGCAATGTCAGGTTTTCACTAACCTCTCAAGTGAACCAGGCCACAAAATGGCGCCGGTCAAGCCAAACAGAACAGAGTATAATTGGGTGCGGAAATATGTAACACAGTGTATACTAAACCCTATGTTATTACATATGGTGTGCATATGGGTGTTTGTGTCTCTAAATTAGCCTGCTAGGTACATCACGCTAATTACTAAAAGTAACTACATGTTCTACTAGGCCTAAATCGAATTCTGGTTCCTCAAATGGATTCAAGCTAGACTGGCTAATGAAGGGTAATACCCAGAAAGCGGTCCCAGGGTGCTTGTTTCCGATCCAAGGAGGACCTGGCTTGGCAGTTCTGTCTGTACTGTTCCCATGAGACACAGGGTCAAGACTGATTTGCATATGGCTGGGTCTACACTGGGGTGGTATTTTGAGCAAAGGAACAATGGATTTAACCCAGATCTCTTGACTGGGGGTGAATAAATGATTTATTCAGCATTCCATCCATCATTTGTTTGCGTAACACTTTTCACCCTAAGTGGGATGGCTATGCCCAGACGTGGGTCCCTTGCTCACTATGCCACTGGATTCAAGCTAGCCTGGCTGATAAAAGGTAATACGCAGAAACTGGTCCCAGGATGTTTGTTTCCGGTCCAGGGAGGACCTGGCTTGGCAGTTCTGTCTGGACTATTCACATGAGGCACAGGGTCAAGACTGATTTGCACATGGCTGGGTTTAAACTGGGGTGGTATGGTGAGCTAAAGAACAATGGATTTAACCCTGTGATGAATGTATGATTTATTCAGCATTCCGTCCATCATTTGTTTGCGTAGCATGCATCATACAGTACTGCCTCTACCTAGGAAATAGTTTAGAATATGTAGAGTTGAAAGCATGAACGCTCAATTTAATTTTTCCAATGATGTTCGCTCTGCTTACTTATTTAAGGATTTATGTTTTATTTGTTTTTTTATTTATTGGTGTTTTGTTAGGTTGCTATAGCAGTAGGATTTGAAGTGTTTGAATGTTCTTTTTTATATGTGAATGTGAACTTATTATTATTCTTCGCACAACTTTCTGAAATCATCAATTGCATCTTTCACACCTCATCTCTCCTGCACTCTTCACTCTTTCCTCCTACATATATTTCCTTTAATCCTGTTCATTTGCATCACAATCCCCCACAAACATTCCCCTCTAAGCACTTCATTTCCTTATACTTTTGTCCTGTCAATATCACAACTTCCTCCTTCACGTAGTTTTGCAAATAATGAAAATTACAAATGACACACATGTCCCATTGCGCTTGTAGCTCTGCAGAAGAACCAAAGACTGGATTAGCAAGTGTTCTGAACACTTTCATAACTAAACCTAGCCTCAGTGCTTCCCATCCCCTAAATACTGGCCCACCCCTTCAAATACTGGCCTGCCAGGACACCAACCCTGGCAGGCTTGATATTCCCGCCACCAGGCCCTCTATAATGTTCTTGGCCACACCAAGTGCCCCCAGGCATTCAGACCGACAGAGGGGTGGAAAATATGGCTGTGAAGCTTACCTGTAATCCTGTCTCCAATACAGGATCCTCAGCAGCAACAGAAGAAGTCCTGCATCGAAAGGCTTGAGGATACTCTTGACCTAGCCCCTATTTTCATGCCAGCGGTGCCACCTATTGTATTAAACTATAGCAGGTCAGGTAGGACTGGTGGGCATGGTCACTGCTGTCCTCTAGTGGCACTTGCCAGTGCTTCTCGGCTTCAACTTTCAAGGGCAGAATGTCATCCGGGGGGTGTTTACCTGTGAAAATCAGTTGAAACCAAAGACCGGACAGTCTAAGAATATGAAAATTGAAAAGTTTAATTCTGGAAGAGTCTAAAGGGCCTGGTATGATGACAATGATGTTGTGAGGTTGTAATGATGCGATCATTTCCAATTATCAGAGGGAGTGTTGGAAAAAGCTAATTAACAATATAGAAATATATATCTGAAATCATTTTGTATCTGCCAACACAGTGGGCCTTCAAAGCATGCACAAAAAACAAATGTGCAAACTTTTCTTTCTGTGTACAATAGAAAAAATATTATGGATTTGTTTTAATCTGCGTGGATTTCTAGTCTGTTGTATCTTCCCTTAACTAACGAGATGTAACAGTACAAGAACATAGTCTGCAGCGTGAATTGGCAGAAATTAAAATGTCCTCATTTTGTTATGCCTATGCAATGCTAAATATTGCACAATGAAAAAAATGAATGCAATATATGTCAAAGTGGTTATTTAAACTCGGGTGGAAAGATTACATGAATGCAATAAATGCTCGCTGGAAAATACAGAATATTTGTGTTTTAGAGCTACAAATGTCCGCATGGGAAGCAAGAGAAAATGTTTGTATTTTTGTCTATCTATTTTAGTGTTACAAATTAGATCTGTATACATGAATTGTTCGTATTACTTAAAACCCTATAAGCAGATTAAAATGATTGGCCAACAACTCACTTACCATATTTTACAGAAACAACTGACTTGGGTATTTTTGAACATGTGCTCACTTTATCTTAGCTCATTTTGTAGCAGTATACTTTAGCAGATAACATTTGAGTTCATTTTAGAACACTTACTTCATCGGTACAGTTTTTGATGAAGTGCACTCTGTGGATCAATCTAATCATTTGGCTATTCGGTTATACTAATTCTTGGTACTGTTTTCGCTGGTCACATTACTACTGTACTGTTCATTATATTTACAGAATAAAGCCTAATACTTCGAACAGACCAAATGTAGATATCTCACAAAAATTACATTAACCAAATATGCTTATCACAATTCTTGTAAATGTGACTTTGCACAATGACTCGAGGATGTTAGAGCATTCACTGACACTAAGGGGCTGTGTTTAGCTATTAATCCTTAGGGAACGCATCTTTCACCAGTCTATAGTCTAATCTTGGCATTCACAAGCATCAGCTTTGACTACCATCAGGCTTTGGAAGGCAGTGCTCTAAGGTACAATGCCCAAAGAAGGCTTTATTTGCGTTTTGGAGTGTGCGATGGCAAAATGACACAAAGCTGCTCATTTGCCAGGCTCTTTCTGTCAATAGAGGGCATAGGCCACAACTCCAATCCCTGCTTCAAGTGAGGCTTATTATTATCAATGAAAGAGGCACAAGAAAGTATTTCTGTTATCAGAGGCAGAGCTCTAAGTGGCACTGCATATTATGAAGATCAGCGGTATGAGGGAGTCTGAAATTAACAATTATAGCAATACGTGATACAACATCAGCACCAAAATATACTCTAACTGTGCAATTTGCTCACCGTAAATCAAAACACACTGCATTGCCACATATTTGCAGCATATAAGACTATGTGCTTCATAAGGTATCAATGTCCCCATGTTTGTATTACATATTCTCTCGCTCATAAACAGCCTCTTTAATTCTAGGCAGCTGATGCCCCGGGCAAGCACCCCACCCTGAAAACTGTTTCAGCCCTATTGTTGTTAGACGCAATATAGCCTCATGAGGGAAACATCCTTTACAGTGAGGTTTTTACCACTTTGTGACTTTACAACGCATTTTTTAGCACGCATGCTTTTACAACGTGTATGTATTTACAACCCCTTAAGTGCTGCTGACGGCCAATGGTCGTCAGCAGCGCTACCTCCCCAGTGCTGCGCACGACCATTGAACGTCCATTCAGCACTAGTTCTAATGGACAGCGCAGCACTGGGGAGGAATGTGTAATAGCAGCTATTACAACACATGACTTTACCACGCATTTAAGGTAAATTGGGGGGGCTCTGGGGATCTCCCCTCACAAGTACATTGCTTTTATATATATGTAAACAATGCGCAGTAATGGCATATAATATTAAAAAAAATGCGGGGTAAAAAACGTGTGGTTAAGAGATGCAATGTATTTTCCTGCGTTGTTCCATCGTGCAACCCTCATAATATCCTGCTAGATAACGTGACATTTTAGCCATTTGCCTTCTAAAAAGAATGACAAATACTCTTCGAAGATTGTTTGCCATATTTGCAAAGCCACACACAGGAAAACATCTATTGTATCATTGAATTGCCAGATGTCCTGAAACAAATGTGGGAGGAGCATGGGTTGTCCCTTCCATGCACCTAAAAGTGCAATTAATCAGGAGATAGTTTCTGAAATTCATTAGACAGGAACTGTAAGATTTGCTTTTAGTACAAAGATAAGGTGGAGATCACTACAATGAAATCACAGGCCTGCATGTCCATAAGAAGAGACTCCTTGGCAACCCGACCGCAAAAGAAAATAAAAAAAAATCAAAAGCAGAAGGCTCTCCTGACAAGCATTGGCATTTCCAATAGGTCTCGCTTTTGGGACCTTATAAGTATTTAGTTATGCAGCACAATATCCTTGATGCAACATCATCAACTGTTGCATGACTAAACACTTATAAGGTCCCAAAGGTGAGACCTATTGGCTATGCAAATGCTTGTTCTTCTTCTGAAGTAGCACTACCTTCTTTCCGCCCCTCCAGTTCCTACCCACCTCACAGCAGGTAGAGTTAGAGTGGTGAAGGCAGGCTTGGACAGAAATCATGGACTCGGCCACCGACCCCTTGACTTCAGGATGGTGGCCGATGGTGCCATAGGGGCCCCCTTAAAATAACTAAAGAAAACATTTCTCTGGTGTGATGCGACGTCTACTAAAGACTACCACTCACCCTCGGAATGCGCCTGTCATGTAGCAGGAGGGAAAGACCGATAATGAGATCTGTGAATAAAAACTTCACTGCAATCAAAAGTTTGAGGGACTGAATTTGCCTTTAGCAATGTATTTTTGAAATGCCCATACCTTTAAATCCATTGCTTAATTCAAATACATTGCAATGGGGAGTCTATAACCTGCCTCAGTGTCAAGCTTTTAAACTTGCTGATGGCAGGAAGCACTAGAATGGGCGCGTCGTGCAAAAGAAAAACTGTGAACACCACGTTTGTTTAATTGGCTGCGTCCATGCCTGGTCAGTACTCTGGTTAGCATTAACGTAACAAGTGCCAATTGAATGTATTCAGTGAAAACACGACTTAAAGACCTGAAAGCACGTATACCCAATTATTTCCGAAAGAACATATTTTTAGGGAGTGTAACGACCCAGCCCCCCACCCCCTCCCAGGTATACCCCTGCCAGGTAACTTTAGTGGCTGTAAAGGCCAGCATTCTGCAGCCCCACAGACAGGCACGTAAGACAAATATGTGTCCCTGTATTTAATAATTATTTTTAAATTAAACACCGGGTGCGTGGACGGAGCCCAGCCTTTGAGCTGTCCTGGTGCATCAGAAGTGTACTAAAAGCAGACTGGCAGAGGAAAACTAAAAACCCAGGGCCCTAAACAGCCGTTGCATGCTGCGTGCTAATAAGGCTGTGCAAAATTACATTGGGGCGTCCTGGTTGCTAAGTAACACTGCAAGAGTACGTGAAGCAGGAAAAGATGATAAATGAGGCTGGAAGAACTTGCCTGACCTGCATGTATGTGGCAAAGCAGGCAACCAATGACACAAGAAAGCACGGAAGGTAGCCAATAGGTGGAAGGCAGGACATGCAGAGACGTAACCGGACACAATAAAGTTAAAAATGGGAAAGAACAACTTCACGTGACCGCACGACAAAGTCCAGAACAACGTCGACGGAGGAAGCAATCTAAGGGTAAAAACACGGGCACAGGCACCAGGCAGGAGCTGCAGAAGTCGAGGATACTGGTAAATCCATGCAGACTTAAACAATACGGTGAAAAAGTCACGACTAGTGTTTGTTTTTAAGTCCGAAAGCAATTTGCTTTTGAGTGCAAAAGTAATAGAGGTTGAGGATTTAGGAAAAAAAAACATAGTCTGACGTGAGCAAAACAAGTCGCCCGGCCACAAGACGCGCTCTGTGGTGAGTCAGGGGTTGTTAACTGAGAGGGGGAGCAGGAGGTGAGCCTGCGAGTAGTGCACGCGTCAAAAGTGAAAGTGATTGCGAGCGATGTGAGCGCACCATGATGAGAGAGGAAAGCCAAATGGTGCATCTGCTCATCATTGTGCGCGTAACCACATGCTCTATGCCCCCCCAAAAGCTGTAGTCGGACTTTTGAAAGCCCACTTACTAAATGTCTCACCAGAGCAGCATATCCGCTGGCTCAGGTGAGACCTAAAAGGAAAGGGTAGGAGCAAAGACAACCTCTAAAATATTCAGGAAAAATAGATCATACAGCCCCACTAGGGAGGAGAGTCCTGTAAGGGTTATATATTGAAGGATAGAAAACACAAAAACCACCAGGAAAGTTAGAGTAATGAGCGCTATTCACATCATTATAAAGATGTAGGGCACGGCAGACACTCAGATAGGTACCATAAAGATAGGAGGAGTGAGTGACCCAGGAGACTCCTACAGGGTTGAGCTTTCTTGCTGAGAGAAAACATCATGCAAGGGACAATTATAACAGTGGGACCCGGAAACTCACAAGAAGGAATAGAGAGGTTTGTCGGCACAGAAAACCTACTTTTAAAAGAAAAAAATAAGCGAAAGGACAATTAAGAAGAAAACTGCGTTTGAAAAGAGGGTTCTCCTCTTGGGCATTACTTGGGTGATGGCATTGTTAGACAGTGCTGCAACAATTAATATAATCTCCCAGCGTCTGCAGTGGATTTCCTGCTGCGGGTTCAGACAGTGCCCGCGCAGGTGAGGAAAAGGAAGTTGCTTCGAGCGGCGGCGGCCGTTTTGATCTGCGAGCGCAAATGCCGAGTGCTGGGCGCAAAGCTGTGAGTCCCCGCTGGCACTGACGGTGAGAACCCCCTTAAAGGCTGAGAAGAGATAAGGGGAAGGAAATAGAAAAAACAACCTGCACAGCCTGTTGCTATCGGAGAGCAGGATAGACCTTCATTTCTTTCTCTCTTCTCCACATGGTGTCTCCTCCGTGTCTCCTCGATGTGTGTATTTCAACTCCACACAGGCGTAATTGACTATCTGTTGCTGCCCACGGCCGGGCTCTGCTCCGTTGTTGTTTTCGGCCGGGCTTGGCTCCGCCATACTTGGTCTCTTGCTGTGGGTGCTCCTGGCCGGGCTTGGCTCTGCCGGGGGACGCTTGCAACTACATCCCCCAGCAGCCCCTTTGCGCCAAGGACGCCGCCGCCACACTCGCAGTCCGGAAGCGCCGGGAGGCGCATAAAGGAGAGCACGCCCCTTCGTCTCGCGGGACGCGCGCGGGCGCGCCCGGGAGAAGCCCGGGACAAGGGCGGGGCCGTCTGTGGCCGTCCGGGGCAGGAGGAGGCAGGGCAGGGCCACATCCCTTGGCAGTTCGGACTTTGGACTCAATCTTCTTGTAGTGAGTGCCTAACATCATGTATATTCAATTTTTATATTGACTCTGTCTACCGAGTAAATGGCAAAATTGCACTCTGCTAAAACTCCAGCCCTAGTCGGGACATTGGACAATTACATGGTTAAGATGGTCACAAAGATAAACTCTGATCGTCGTCTGTCGCTCAGCCGGATCAGCCCACCGGCCTCACCTACAGTTGACCTCCCTGTCTTAGATAACATTGAGAATGGGAATGAGAATGAGGGAGCTCTATCTGTTCCTCCCCTTGTAGTGTCAGATTTTGAAACCGCTTCTACTTCAGCGGATATTCTTGTTAGCAATGATGTATTGTCATCTTCTCCCACTGCTGTTCCATCCTTGACCCGCCGCCCAGTTAGGGCTTGTAGAAGACTGATTAACAAGCGTGGGGGGCAACGTAAATTCAAGAAAATTGCAACCTCTCAGCCTGTTCGGGCGGAGATAACGAATGACAATAGTATTGAGGGGGGTAACAAAGCTGTTAATAGCGACCATCTTCAGCTATTTGCAGACATGTTGACCACTAAATTGGAGTTAATGATTAAACCCCTAATGGCAAAAGTAGATATGGTGACAAAAGAGGTAGCCAGATTAAGTACACTCCTATCCCCCCCAGCTCAAGTATCCACTAAAAATAGCATAAATGTACATCAGAGTGCTACTTCTGATGGCGCAGTAGTAAATGGGCAGGGGGTTGATTACAAATTAGATCAAGTATCAAAGGAGGTTTCTAGACTTGGGTGCCTCTTGTCCACACACTTGTCACGGACTAAACCACCTCAGATTATTGGACCAGACATAGCTGCTACGGCAGCGGCCTCTGGCTCAAATAGCAGAAAGGGGGTTAAAGGTGCATCCACGGGGCTACCTGTTATCTCTGCAAGTTCTGCCCAACCTCTGTCTAAGCCTGATACCATAGCTCCTACCCTACAGAGGAAAACAATTGTTAATAAATCAGGCGATAATAACCTGGGGGGGTTAATAGGGAGGAGAAAACCTGTAGTCAATTTACCCCCTGAGTGTGCACCATACATAGTGGTCCTAACGAATGTCCCGACAGTTGACCCAAACTCTTTTGAAGCCCGGGAAGAGCTGACCAGTTCTCTAGGCAATAAAGTTATTGCTTGGCTATACAAATACTGTGGGTTTCCCATCGCTTTCTGTAACGACATAGTGTCAGTGCGCAGGGTTGACTGGATTGGCACCTCAAGAAAATCATGCAGAGGCGACTGTGTTATTGTAAATTTAAGACAACCGCAGCACGTCGCAACTGTATTGTTAAGGGCGGCCTCCTTACCTGTCACCGAGGACAATATAAGTGTGCGCTCGTTGGGGTATTTTTATAACCATCTGAGTATGACTCCTACTCCTACTCCTACTCCTAATTCTCATGTTGGTCATCAGACTCCTACCTACCCCTCAAACAGGCAGGCCTTTTTTCCTGGGATGTCCCAAGATCATCAACCGCTTGTGAATATGGACTCATATTGTTATAATCTGTGTAGGCCTAACCCACAATCACTTCCAATTTTGCCCTTGTTTAACCGGTTCGGCCCTCTATCATCTTTAAGTGAAAATGATTGACTGTCCACCAACGAGGGTTCCTCAAATGAACATTGTCGAATAATGACCTGGAACATTGCCGGTATTAGGGCCAAAGTAGGGATCGATGAATGGATTAAACTACTGAAGACCTTCGACATTCTTGCATTCCAGGAAACCTGGGACTTAACGAACAGTTTCTCTTTGGATAGTTACACACATTTTTCCGTACCTGCTACTAGAGGTGGGGCAGGCAGACCAAGGGGGGGTCTGTTAATTTTGTTTAAATCGTCTTTAAAAGGGGTGTTAACACAACACAATTCCGGTTCCCAAAACTGTTTGATTGTTGAACTTAATCCTCCCTCTTTTTCAAACATTTTGTTTATTAATTTTTATAATTCTAGTCCAAATGATGACACTAGGCAGAATTTGGATATCATTGAATCTTTCTTGTCAGTCTATAGAACCAAGGTAAAAGAGTTCGAAGTTATTTTATTAGGTGATTTTAATATTCATCCCTGCACTCAGTCATGCACAGGTCCCTCAGAAGAGGGGCCTCCGTACTCATTATTAACACACTTTGAGCATTCTATTAGGGGGTAGACCCTTGAATCCTACTTGAATGCTTGGAATCTGTATGAATCTAGTTGTGGGGAATTTGATAGCAGAACTCCTACCTTTAAAGGTAATGGCAACGGTACTGTAATTGACTATATATTTATGTATTGTCAGATTTTAGAGAGGGTGGTTCACTATGGTACTATGGTCTCAGTATTTAGCGACCATAACCCTGTAGTAGTGGGGGTGTTGTCTACTGTCTTTTTGAATCAGTGTGGGTCAGGTGGGAATAGAAGTCAAGATGTGGTGTTAAAGGACCAGGGTCGCAGATTGAAGTGGTCTTCTGTCGTCCCCGAGGATGTTCTTCATGCCGTCCTTGATAGTACTGAAAACGATTTGTTAACATGTTTGGATACAAGGGCATCAAATCTCCAAGTAATGTCTGCCTTTGGTAATATCTGTAAAACCATTGACATCAGTCTGACAAATAAGAAAAAAAAATCTAAGCATAGGGAGAAAAAATGGTTTGATCATGCATGTTCCAAAGCACACACTGTTCTGCTTAAGGCCCTTAAAGCTGTTCCTAAAGACCGTCCACTAATAACTACATTAAGATCTTTATATAAAAAAGCCTTAGAAAATAGGAAGAAGGAGATCAGGGAATCTGCTTGGTCAGAACTGTCTGACCCTGAGATTGTCAAAAATAGTGCTGACTTTTGGAGGATAGTCAATCAGCCCTTCTTTTCAGATAAGGATCAAGCTTCCCTTGAACTAAATATCCCGGATGGTGTTTGGATTGATCATTTTGAGGCAATATATTCGAGCAATTTAGTGGATGATTTGTCAGATGGTCTCTCCTTTTCTCTGGAGGTGCATGGTGTTGTTTTTGAGGCCTCTGAAGTGGAAAAGGCCATCAATCAGACCTTAAAACATAAGGCCCCTGGGCCGGATGGAGTCCCTGCGGACTTCTTTAAAACGGACCCAAAGCTTTGGTCGAGGGTGTTGTGCGGTGTTTTTAATGCCATAACTAGATATAGTATTCCAGCATCTTGGAAGGAGTCTGTAATTATCCCCGTCTTTAAGAAGGGAAGTAGGGTAGACCCAGCATGTTATCGCCCGATATCTCTTATTGATTCATCAGTAAAAATTATGGGCAGGGTCATCCTACTTAGACTCCAGGCATGGCTTGATGATAGAGGGGTCTTATCCAACCTGCAGTACGGTTTTAGAACTAAACCGGGTACTATGGAGCAGTGCCTTAATCTGCAGATGTTAGTGGATGAATACACCAGGGCAAAAGATGGGTCGTTATATCTAGGGTTCATGGACCTATCTTCGGCCTTTGACCTCGTGAACCGCACTAAATTGTGGCACATCCTTGCCGAGTTGGGTCTTGATCGGGCACTTATAAATCTTTTAGCCGATCTCCACTCAGACCTCCAGGCATCTGTCAGGGTTGATTCAGGGGGACGACGTACTAGTCGTTTTAAGTCCAAAAGAGGGGTGAGACAGGGGTGCATTTTGGCACCCCTGCTCTTCACAGTTTATATCAATGCCCTTGAATCCGAGTTAAAGACAGCAACACCGGACATACCGCGTATAGGGGAGACCTGTGCTCCTGTCCTCCTGTACGCGGATGACGCAGTGCTTTTGTCCCGCACAGTGCTGGGACTTCAGCGGTTACTAGATGCCTTTGACTCTTTTATGACTTTATTAGACCTTAAAATAAATGCCAAAAAGTCACAAATTATGATAGTGGGTAAAGGCTCACGCTGCAAGAAAGTTAAAACTTTCTATTGTAGTAAAGCAGAAATGCAAAGAGTATCGACATTCCCGTATTTAGGAGTCACGTTTGAAGATAAGGGGAGTTGGGGCCCCCAAATAAGAAACAGAAATAGCGCCCTAGTAAGAACATCTTCTGCCATTTTGAGTTTCAGCAGAAGGCTGGGGGCTAGGCCAGTCCCAGCCCTTATGACCATCTATAACGCTAAGTGCGTGTCTGTTGCAACCTATGGTTGTTCATTATGGGGATATGGATCGATAGACTGTCTTCAGGTTTCTGAAAACAAATTTTTTAGATCAGTCTTGTCTGTACCTCAATGTACACCATCTTATTCGGTTCATTCTGAACTGGGGGCCGATTTTATAACAGACAAAATTCGAGTGGCCCCTTTAATTATGTGGCTTAAAATTTGGCTTAATAATGAACTATCTTTAAATCAGGCCATTTTGAAAGACTGTCTTTTACTTGACAATGCCCACAAAATCAAGTGGTTAACCTAAGTTAAAAATGGTTTTAGCGCTCTGGGACGATCTAACCTCTTCTCTTCACCGGAGACTATATTGCGGACTGATATTGTTAGAACTAAAAGTGATATGCTCATGAGGCTGTCCCTGTTAAGAGAGGAAAAGGAGCTGATAAAACCTTTGATTAGAGCACACCTTTTGGTCTCAACCCCTCCAGGCCCTGAATTTTATCTCACTCTGGTTAACCGTCCCTTTCATAGGTTTTTATTAACTCGTTTCCGCCTAAATATGATTCACCTGATATTAGGTCAATACACAACTTGGTGTAAACCTGATGAATTTCCACCTTGTTCTTGTCATAGTTTTTCTATCCAAGATACTATACATTTCACCATGTTCTGTGGGCACTTTACAGTGGAAAGGAGGAAGTATCTTGTGCCAATCTTAAAAAAGGCAGGGTTTCTGCAAGTCAGACCAGCATTTCTCTATTTGCAGCTGTTAAATCATCCCAGCACTGTCTTTCACGTAGCCAATTATTTGGTGTGTGCGGTACGCATCAAGAAAAAACTTATGGAGAATGAGAGATTGGCCATATTGTTGTGAAGCTTTGCACCTTGCACTGTAGTAGTTAAATAATACCATATATCAGGAACTAGGTTGATGGCGGTATGACGATTTTTAAATATTTTATGATATAGCTTTTATGAATTTAGTGATGTTTTTAAAAAAAAATTTGCTCTCTTGTTTTGTCTTTTAGTAAACTATGATATGGTTTTTCAAATCCAAAGATGTATATTTTTAACATTGTATAATGTGTTTTTTTTCCTTTATGTACCGTGCCCTTTTTTTATATTAATTTATCGAAATAAAGATTTTTGACTGACTGACTGAATTAATATAATCCACAGGATTCTCTAGGCCTTTTCAAAATGACTCCCACTAAAAATACACAGGTTGAAAATCTAGGGACTATATTATACAAAGTACCCTGGGGTACAGTTGGCATGTGTGGCCATTTTGTGACACTCCCAGGGACACTTTAGTATCACAGAAGGGGCCGCTTCTGTAATATGATCACAAGTACTCTTAAGGTCATTGTAATTGCACAATCTCAAGGAGGCATTTTCTTGTTAACCAGTGGGTGTGGCCCATACAAAAGAAGAATAATTTGCCTTTGTCCCCGCAGTATCATAGAGACGTGAATGCAAGTGCACAGAGGCTGTCACCAGACGCATTGACTCTGCACCACATAGTGGTTCTGCACATTCAATGTGCCCTATATAGGACCCCTTGGGAGGAGTATAGTGGTACCAAGGACACCCTGACATCCGTCTGTAAGTGACTGTAATCATTTACTTTACCCACCTGTAAGGGCATCCCTGCCCATTTTTAAAAGGAATGTACAAGTGTCTCAGACACTGTTTGTGCAAATTGCATGCCTCCTTAACACCATCCCTGCTGATGGAATTCTCCTCCTGTGCTGGGCCCCTAGGTAAGTGGGTGTGGTCGTGACAGAACCATTCCGTCATCAGCACAGCCCAACCGTGACTGATGACGGAATGGTTTCGTCACAAGCATCGAAGGGGTTAACATTCATGAGGCAAGCGCAATTTGCGACCCCATTGGGAATGGCTAGCACTCCCAGGGAAAGTAGCCTGCTGGGTTCAGCAAACCACCATGTCTGTCACTGCTTTTTAAATAAAGCAGTTTTTTAAAAAACGCAGCCCGTTTTCTATAAAGGTAAACAAGATGCATTTAAAAAAGAAAAATGAAATTCCATTTCATTTTTTAAGGGCAGGCAGTGGTCCCTGGGTCCACTGCCTGCTATTAAAAAATATTTTTGCACACACTCACAAATGAGAAGGGGTTCCACTGGTATCCCTACCCATTGGCCAGTGGTTTATCACCTACTTGAAGTAAGTGGTAAACTGCAAGAGTTTGGTCGCAAAACAGTAGCACATTACATTTAGATTCACTATTAGGAAGGGATGCCCCTCCCTAATAGCGAGAGTTGCAAACACTATTTTGCAAGTCAGTGACTCGCAAAATAACGTTTGTACATGCCAGAACCCTTTTTTGCAGTCGCAAATGGGCCGATCTCCCGTTTGCGACCGTAAAAACATTCATACATCTGGCCCATAATGTTGCTGTCATAGTTGTTCCGTTGTGAGCATCTTGCACTCATCATTCAATTAAAACGGTGTCCACTATGATCTAAGTGTAACCCTGACAACAGGTGCATCAGGGGTGATTGCTAGCAGTCTTTCTCTGCTAATAGCAATCAGTATTGAAAAACTAATTCATCTAATGTTTGTTATCATCCACATTCATTTAGAAAACACAAAGGAGTCCTGTTTGCAAAAAGTCGCCAGACTTCCATTTAAATGGGGATGCTGATAAGCTGTGAAGTTACTGCTCCCAAACCCTGTAAGTTGCTGTCAGCAGCCAGGACCTTGGCAGAGAGGTCAAGGGGGTTACCCCATCAAAACTATGGAGCACCAGTTTATGGTGTCTCATGCAACAAGCAGCAACTCAAAGGGAGCCAAAAATAGAAAAATAAAAGGAAACCTCCAAGAAAAAGGAAAAATTATGGATATGGAATAACTACAAGCATGGATGAAAATGTTCATCATTAGAGGGTGAGATAACCATGGTGAATGCGAAAGTGGCAACAATTATAGCATGATTGCTCTTCACCCATTTGACAACAAAGGAAGAAAACACAAGTGTTCCACAGCAAGAGGCCTGCCAAAATACAGTATGTGGCTGTTGACTGACCCCCAAAGTGTTCATATGGCCCTTCCTTCTCACATGTTATGTGATTCATCATGTTAAACACCTTCTAGGTGGAACACTGATACAATTTCAGGTATGTGGTGGGATCTTGAGGACTTCTTCTACTTTCTTTTTTGATTTACATTAAAGAATGCTTTTGAAAAGTTTGTTGTTCCAACCAGCCCACCCTCCTCCATCTCCCAACAGGGCGCCTTAATAGATTGAGAGATTAGACAGTGTAATGTCTTGTTGCAGGGATTCTGTGTATACACAGAACTGTGCACAGAGACCCAGGACCTCAGTGAATTGTGGTGGACCAAAAAACTCACCTCAGTACCTAGAACCCCTAACCGACTAGCATCAGTGTCACATTCGCTCTTCGTCCTATACCAAAGAAACCAATGATTAGACAACCTAGAAACATGCGACTTAGGTTACTCTCAGGAATGGTGGGAATCAAGAACACTCTTTCATTTGTTATTCTCATACCAGTCCACAACATGGGTAAAAAGAGACACAATAAAGTTTTAAATGTTTATTTTAACGACGTGCTCTAAGATGCAGTATTTTTGCTAACATAAACAGGCATATGGTTAAAAATATTATGATCAGCATTGTTACAATTCCATAAAACATAAAACACAAAAATCATATTATATTGACAGTGGAAAGGTCCTATAGTGCCTTGTATACCACCCTTCCTAGCTAGTAACTATGGGGCATATTATCCAGCACTGCGTTAAAATTATCGCCATTTTAGCGACAGAAAACTACAGTTAAATCGGCGATAATGGGCTTGATAATATGCCATAGAGAATTCCAATAGAAGCCCATGTTGACACCAGAACATGGGCTTCTATGGGAATTCTCAAGGGCATATTATCAAGCCCATTATCGCCGCTTTAGCGGCAGTTTTCTGCCTCTAAAACTGCGATAATTTTAACGCCGTTTCTTGATAATATGCCCCAATGTTTTATAAAATATAGAAGGTCTCTCATGCTTGAATGGGAACCCTATACCTCCAAGATCAGCAGAGGTGAATCACATCGGGATCTGTAAAAGCTCTCTCTCTCTGGAAACGGATTTTCTTCAAGTGCCTAAAAATCATGCAAGCAGTGCAGTATTAAAGGCGCCAGAATTTCAGTTAGCTATAGCTGTGTGCATGTTGTGTCTAAGCACGAGCCGATCAGCTCGAATAAGAGCTAACATTGTTATGATACCCTTGGAGGCTTCAGCACTCACTGTGCAGACTAAGGTTGCGATGTAAGTCTAGGGATGTTGAAAACAAGCCATTCTCATGTGAAGATATTCACGCAGTCAAACTTACAACAGCTACATGCAGTGTAATGTGCAAAAGCGTCAAAAAGGCAAAATGGCGTTTAAACTTCTAATAAGCCTATGCTAACATAGCAATGTGCGCAAGCAGGGCCCTGCCTTCACTACACCCTTCCTTGATCGGAAAACGCACAAGAAGGGGGCAATTTTGGAACTCAGAGTTCAAGTTCGAGTGAGACAGAACCAAGTTAAAAAATTTGCCAAACTGAATAATTAGGCGTAAAATTCCAAATTAATACCCACAAAATTCTCAAAACCCAGCAGGGGTTGTATAGCATCCAACACATGTAAGTGAAGAAAGAAAAAAATGAATAAAAATCATGAGTCCAATATGTGTCTATGAAGCAGAAAAAATGTCACTTCAATCCAACAGCGTATAGGCAGAGTAC
Organism: Lissotriton vulgaris; assembly: GCF_964263255.1. Classification (NCBI taxonomy): domain Eukaryota; kingdom Metazoa; phylum Chordata; class Amphibia; order Caudata; family Salamandridae; genus Lissotriton; species Lissotriton vulgaris. The sequence continues at coordinate 1,332,188,758 of NC_141687.1, forward strand.
GTTGCGACCGCATCCAATAGGAAGTTGTTGTCATCATCAGAGAACATTTCAGCCATTCAATTCAGTAATGGAAAAGAGCACACATGTTCTTCGACAGCCAGAGCCTCTAGCACCATCAGAGGACAACTCGGGTATTCTTCGACATAACTGCTTGCCAGAAAGTCATGGGCTGCAGTCCATATGTTCCAATTACCTAGGACTCCATGTGCCGCTGCGCAGGCCATTATTCCGATACCAGAACAGTCTAACTCATGAGCAACTAAGGGACACATTAGTAGATCATAATCTGTGTTAGGAGACACCGTATTGCAGAGACAGAAATCCAGAGCCCATTCAAAACTGCAATCCAGGCAATGGAAGACAGGCTGCACGGAAAGATAATCCATACGTCACATTCAAAGTAGCCAGAAGTTGCGTTCCAAAGTACTCAAGCATCCGGTTGCGAAGTTGGAGCAGCCAGGGCAGGTTGTCGTGTGGCACAGATTGTACAGCCATTGTTGAGCAAACAAATTAACAGCAGTACACCGGCAGCTAAGGCGAGAATTAACGGTAAACTGCCAAAGAGGTTGGAAAAAATAGAATGAAAAAATGCCGGTATCACACCAAATATAGTTTGGAATGAGGTCACAAGGCCAGAACTTACTATCTTATAAAAGTGCGCCAAGCCCGGGGTCGACGAGGCATTGAATATAATGTGAATCAAAGCACCGAAATGCAGGGGGAGATCAGTATTCAAAAGGACATGTACCTCAGTGCTAGTGTTTACCACATGAAGGACAAATGTTTCGTGCGAAAAAGTAAGAGCGACTTCTTTTTGAGACAATAGAGCGCTTATTCGACTCATCTTGCTGAACTCTGCTTTCAAGGTCGGAATGGAAGGCCAGATAGATACATCGAGCTTCCCATGCAGAGGAGGGAATAGCACATTTTTGCAACAGACTACATGTTGGGAAACAGTCAAAATATACGGAATCCCTGCCAGCATATCACAGCAATCTTCATTATTTAAAAGCAAATAACTACCGTTTGCTGGCAGCGTGAAAGTCGGAGTTACAGCCGGGACAGAATTTCCTTTTAAAATGCATGCCAAATTCGGTGAATCAGAATTACAAGAGCCGTGCAATTGGATGTTCCTGCAAACTAATGAGTGATCAGGTGTTGAAGTACAATCTTCACCCTTCAAATACACTTCCTTACCCTCCCTTAGGCATCTATAGGTGAATGGCAGAGACCAAACTTCATAGAGAAAGGCACTTCCCAAAGGTCCATATCTGCCTAAGGTTCATATTCATACATGAATCTAATTTGAACAAAGGAAAAGGCAACGTTATCAACCCATGAATGAGCCATACAGCTGAATTATATTTGGCCGCAGAAAGTGGTAAAGGTTCCAAATTTTCAATATGCAACAGTGAATACGTAGCATCTTTCATAGACATAAATTGTTGTTTTACAGTCAAATTGAATGGTAAAAATAACCAAGAGGTATTCATGTAGTCCCATGGAACTTTACCAGCCTTTAACGTTTGGAACGTCCAAGCAAATTGCATGATTGAACTTAATTGATTTTGTCCATGGTACAAAACAGACACTTCATCCTGTACGATATCAACCACAGATGAAACAATAATATCCAATGTGTAAATTCAGGAAGAAAGAGTGTTAATACTGTTAACAACTGCAAGCACTTTTTCCAAATTAGCCTGATCGATAGCACATAATCTAGATGCAGCTTCTATTTGAGATAGCTTCCAAACTTCATTGTAAACATCATATAACCCATAAATCCATCTTTTCGACCTGCCACCTGCAGGGCCTTTAACAAAATCATTTAGATCGACATCTTCAGTCAATTTGGACAAATTGAGTTTAACTGATGCTAAGGCGGAATGTTTGAGGCAACTTTGACATAATTTGCCTATTGAATAGGTAGTAACAGTGTGGTCACTTTCAAAACGAGGATCCACCCTAACCTGTGTGTAGCCGGTGCCAGACCCAGAAAATGATGTTGTCACAAATCTGAACTTTTTGCCATAACAACCACCCTTTGGAATCAAAATGGAAATGTTAAAGGAGGAATTTGGTATTAGAGATTGTAACTCAGTAAGGGACCTATCGGTGTGATTGTACCATGTAGGGTATTTTCCCAAATCAGGAATTGAAGGAGCATTTAACTTTTTAGACATAGACAATCCAAAGCAGGTGGTTTGTGAAATAGTCGGATTCAAAAACAACATATGGTTCGGGATGAGACATGCACGATGCAAAGCCTCAGTGCCTTGTACCTGCCAGCCTTTAGAACAACAAACAGATTTAAGATCAATAGTATCTTTCCACAGTTCATAGCCCACTATTGCCAATTGGTCGATAAAGGACTTCAAATACAATAATTTAGTGTAGGTAAGTCTAACTTTGGAAGATGACTTAGCAGTCATCTTAAAATAAAATGCCTCAGGATTGGACTGATTAAAATCAGTAAAATAAGTCAACTTCAAAAGAGTTTTGAAGCTGTCTTCAACTGGAGCAGGACAATGTTCCAATTGTGTGTAATTAACCACATTTCTAAACATGTTAGCTTTATGCAGAAAATGATTGCCATAATGTTGGTAGCAACATAAGTCAGCATAATTGGCTGAATCTACATACAAATCTTCAGCATCAAAGGCAGCATACTATTTCAAATCAGAAAACATAGCCTCTATGACTTGGACATCCCAATCATCAGAGCATATGTTTTGTTTCACCACATCCCCCATTGAAACACGTAGTACATTGGGAACATTTATAAACTCTGTGGGGCCGCGAATCTAAAATTTAACAGCATCCCGAACAATCCCATCCAAGACAGGCCACACAGTGATATTCACAATAGTCTGGTACCTTTTCATTCTATGCAGCGAGGAGTGGGGTGCCGAAGTTCCCATCAATCAGTCTAATTGTGGATCTTTCTTTAACATAATGACCGTTCACAAAGCGGAAAAAATACAACACAAATCCAATTGACATGAATAAAAAAATAGAAAAAAGCATCAGCCAAATGTAAGTCCAAGGGTGTATCAAAAAATGTTTCTTAAACCAAACAGCAAAAATCGAAACTTTAGATGGGGACTTTGATGTATTAGAGTCAGTGCCAAATGAAAAGCGGTAACTGGTTAACTGAACTTGTTTTCAAATCAGGCATTGACAAATCTGTGGGGTAAGTATACTCAGTATCATCAAGGGGATCACCAGCCAGTGGATTCAATAAAGGATTTGTAACTGTAGGCATCTCGATGGCAACGTCAGGCCTGGTGGTAGGTGCCGGAGCCAAACCAGAATTTCTCAGCATCGCTGGACAAGAGACCGCAGGTGTCATACTAAGAAGAATCGGCCACTCGCTGTAATTTGACATTGTCAATGGAGATGTACCTGTTTTCCTTGCGACCAGGAAGTGGAGGTAAAATGACTGTTCTTGTGCCCTGCACGCCAAGTACAGGACCTGGTGCTCGATATGAGGGGCCAAACTCCTTCTTGTTCTCTACCTTCTCACGGACCAGGTCACCAACTCGGGGTAGCGGAATCTGAAGAGCAGCATCAGATGTGAATGGCAGGTGTTCCTTTGCAAGACTGTATTTGGTCTTTTGTAGGTTCTGCAAAAACAGCAGACTTCGCCATGTCTAGACCCTCAAGGTCCGGAACAAACATTTTGATGCCAAAGAGCATTTCGTATGGGGTCCCCCCACCCAGTGACCTTGTAGGGAGATTATTAAGTGCACGTTGAACGCTATAGAGATGGGCTAGCCAGTTCCGGCCTGTAACTAAAACCTTAGCTGTCAAGGATTGCTTTAAGTCACGGTTCATCCGCTCCACAACACTATTGCCCTCAGGCCTGTATGGAGAAAAAAATTTGACTTGGACCCCCAATGAAGCTATGGCATCCTTGTACGCCTTAAAGGCGAACGCTGGACCCTGGTCCGAGTGAAGGGTACTACATTCAAAAATTCCCACAAAGACACGCAAATCCCTTATGACAGTGCGGGCATCAGCACTCCTTTGTGGCCACACCCAAACATAACGTGTGCCCGAATCTACTGCAACTAAGATGTTCTTATACGCAGTATCTGAGGAGAAAGGACCGCAGTGATCTAAATAAACACACCCAAGTGGGTTATTAGATATGTACAACTGTGTCTGGGGCGGGCGTGCAGCAGTGGAAGGTTTAATCTGCTGGCATATGTCACAATGAAGGACATAATCACTCGTCTGTTTTTACAACCCATGGCACCAGTAACGATGTTGAAGGAGAGATACAGTAGCTGACAAGCCAGCATTTGTCGAGGCCATGCCCTCGTGAGCCGCTGTTATCAAAGCTTGCCTGTGGTCCGCGTTGGGAATCAACCTGTCACCAACGTCGTTAATTCTCACAAAGGAAACTTTATCAGGACTTAAATGATAAGAGTATTTAGAAGGGAAACCTCTAGGGTAATTACCTTCCTTCTCTCTTGCAGCAACGGCTGCCAGGATGTCATCATCAATCTTACTTTTGGAACGTGTAACTGCTGCTAATACATATGACGCAATTGCTGTCTTGGCTGCTTCATCAGCAAGACTGTTACCAACAGTGTGTACCCCCACGCGCTGGTAAACAAGAGTATGAATTACAGAGACAAGTGGGAGCTGTTCTTTAAGCTCAGCCACTCGAACCCATAGCATTTTGTGAATTTTGGAATCACGATAGTCATTCTGAGTCCAAAAGAATACGTTTTCGTTGTAAGACTGTTCACAGTAATAAGAGTCGCTTACAATAAGAGTAGTCACAGTAGGGTCAGCGTACTCCAGTGCAAGCACCAGATCACAGAGCTCTACCAACTGGGCGGTACAGTCCCCTAATGTCTGTGTATGTACGACATCGGACTTGAACTCTCCATTCACCATAGTACCAACCGCTATTGCGCAGGCCGCTGAATACATGTGCTTTAACCCCGTCGCGGGTTGCGCTGATCCATCCTTGTAAATGATACAATGGAAATCCTCTAGCGGGCGCATGGTCAGAGGAGCCGGATGAACGAATTCATACTGCAAGTACTCCTGAGTATGCAAAGAAGAATCAAAAATGAAGGTGACATCCGGAGATGTCAAGGATGTTGCCTGTTGTATCCACTGAGGAGGCAAATCTTTCGAATTAGGTACACTGGCTTTCGTCACTGCTTCCAAGGCAGGATACGGTGTAACAACCAACATGCTTTTCCCCTCTGACAGTGCCCGTTCTTTCAGAATCGCCATCTGCATTGCAGTCAAAACTTTTTCACAGAGAAAAATCGTGTTTCAACCGTAGTGTTCAAGTGTGACTTGTAAGCTATAGGGACTGTGTCACCCTCATTAAAAGTCAGGTACGTGAAACTGACCGCCCCAGGAACAATTCTCATTACCAGGTTGGTGTGGTTATCATGAGTCAGTAAGAATCTAGATTCAAGAAGATCAGACTGAAAAGATTCCAAAATTGTAGAATGTTCAGGCAGCCAGCAAGATTTGGTGAAAGTAGGTTGTACCAACGCATAAAGCGGCTTGATACGCTGAGAATAATCGTGGATGTAAGTACGCCTGAAATTCAAAAAACCCAGTAAAGATTGTAGATTTTTCAGAGCGTGCAATTGTGCGCATTTCTCCAGGAAGTGAGGTGCCAAACATCGACCTTCATTGTTGAGCTCATAGCCCAAGAACAACACTGTAAACTCTGCAATGTGTGATTTTGCAAAGTTAAATTTGTAACCGAAGACCGCAAACATACAGATGATGCGGTCAATGTGACACAGATGCGGCCATAATTCGTCGTCTGTGAGATAAATGTCATCAACATATGAACATGCATCAGGGTCGAGCCTCGTTAAAAGAGAGACTATGCATGCGGCAAAGATGCCTGGACTGTTCTTGTAGCCCATAGCTAATCTTCAGAACTGTTTTTGTTTGCCGCCACGGGTGAAAGCTGTCCATTGACTACAAATAGAGGACAGGTTATGGCTAAAAAAGCCATTGGATATGTCAAGTGTGGTCTTAAACCGTTTACGCACAAGACTATCCACAAGGGCAGAACTGTGAGTATTCTGTACCGCGCAGGTCCGACAATGGGAGTTTAAGTGCCGGTAATCCAATACCAAACAGTTCGAGCCAGCAGGCTCAGTCACAGTAAAAAGAGGATTATTCATCGGAGACACACATGTTTCAATCACACCTTGATATTCCAATTGTTCAAGGATTTCTGCCACAGGAGCTTTTGCTTCACATCGCATGGGATATTGGGGTTGAGGCTGTGGCATTTACTGCAATGGAATCTCATGTCTGGGGGATAATTTGTCCCAACCACATTGAGTATGGTACAATGCCGCGCAAGCACCTTAGCCCACTCCTCTGAAAAATTCAGGGCCTGTTCTTTTAGCACTGTGTGTGCAAAATTAGGGAGGATTACCTTCTCCCCTCTTGGAGCAGCCAGAACGAAGGGTGGGGGCCAATCTGCCTCCGCTAAGAAACTGTCATTGGTGGTTGTCAGATTCTCCCAAAATACCCCTTTTATAGTACGTTGTATGTCACCTTCAATTAAAAGAACTATTTCATAGAATCTTTCAGTGGGAGCCACTCTAGTGTCAGCGTCTCAACAGCAACAAACATGTCAGTTGCTGTCACCTTCAGAAATGGACGCAATGCTTCCCGCTCTACTGTAATTTCCGCTGCGCTGTCTAACAGCGTCAGCGTCCATGTCAGGTTCCGAAGCTGTGTTCTCACTATCAGTGTCATACCTCGCTGTCAAAGCAGCAACTTTCTTCTTCTGAAACTGGGGTGGAAAGTCGTCTTGCTTGCCTTTACCTTCAGTCTTGCCGGGCTGCTCATGGCTTTGTTGGGCACCCAAACCTTTGCCGCTGTCTCCTCCACCGGTTTATGAGACCGATGTATCCTGCAAAGAGCGAGGAGAATGTTGATAAGGAACCTGAAAACGATCAGGTGACTTAATATTAGCGCGGTCGCGCAAATCATATGTGCGCTCCGTAGACACAGGTATTGGCGAAGCAGGACGTGACCCCTGTTTCTGTTGGTTTTCCCCTGTTTCTTCTTATTCCAATTCTGTTTTGGAAAATTGGGGTGTTCATCTTTATCTTTATCTTAGTTTGCTCCTGTGCTGTAGTCTTAGCAAAAGGCTTAACACCTACACTATTGTGGCCAATGGTCTTATAAGCCTGCGCAATAATTTTCGCTAACTGTCTGGGTTTATCGGCATCTGGAACATCGCGTAGAGCATTAGACACCTGGAAGTTCACTGCATTACCCTTAACATTAGCAAGGACAAGATCGGAAACAAACTCAAACACTCCAACAAGTCTCATTCCCAATTTAACAGCCGCCTGCGCACCGTGTTCATTCTGTACACGCTTAATGACGGAGGGCAGGACAGCCATAGACGGAGTGCCGAAGCACTTATTATAGACTGTCGCAAAAATCTTACCCCAGGTTTCACAATCAGGTGCTTCTCGTATTAAGTCTTTCTGCAAACTTATTGTTAGAATCCTGTGTTTCTCAACAGGAGTCGTATTAGGAAATACTGCTTCCAGCTGGTCAAATTTCTCAGCAAGCCAAAAAGGCATATCATCCTTATCTTGGGGCAGCTTGCCCATAACCGAATTAACCATGACAGGATTCATTATCATCCCGGCCGGTCCAGCTGGTTGCACTGCAGCACGAGGTGGCCCCATCTGGACGTTGCAGGTTACGTATTGCACTAAAGCCTGATGCACTCCAACGAGGGAGGTATAGAGCACACGTAACTCATCTATAGTGACTGTGAGGTAACGTGGATGCAGTGTGTAACCGGCCAAAACCGGCCACGTGGCCCCGGGAATAGACAAAGGGCCCAACCGAACCACAGTTACCGATTCGGGAAGGGCGCCATCAAACCAAACTCGATGCTGTCATGCTGTAATAGGAATCTCTAGTGTGCTATATGGGGTATAGTTTAAAGGCACGGCTGCGGGAGTATAAATATGAAACGTACCAGAAACTGCATTTACCGCAGGAAAGGTAACCGATGAGTAGAAGAGCTCAAATGGGTATGCCGCTGCAGCACTCACCACAAAAACGACCGCCTGGCCATCAACGGTGGCCCCAAATGTCAGCAAATGATTGCGGACGGCAACCCTACTATGTTGTGTGTTCTCAACATCAGCCATAAGGACACAGTAGAGAAGAAGTACAAAGAAAATGTAGCGTAGCACCAATGTGTAGTAACTCAAAGTAGGAACCTTTTTAATTTATCAAGCTTGAAAAAACCTATGTAACTATAGGTACGTTATTCCGTCACCACTGTCAACCGGAAACAATAGTGAGGGTGTCGTGGAGCGTGGACTAATATAAGCACTACTCGAGAGTCTCAAAATAGGACCACATCGTTAGGTGCGCCATGTTGCAGGGATTCTGCTCATACACAGAACTGTGCACAGAGACTCAGGACCTCAGTGAATTGTAGTGGACCAAAAAACTCACCTCAGTACCTAGAACCCCTAACCGACTAGCATCAGTGTCACATTAGCTCTTTGTCCTATACCAAAGAAACCAATGATTAGACAACCCAGAAAATGCAACTAAGGTTACTCTCAGGAATGGTGGGAATCAAGAACACTCTTTCATTTGTTATTCTCATACCAGTCCACAACATGGGCAAAAAGAGACACAATATAGTTTAAAATGTTTATTTTAACTACGTGCTCTAAGATGCAGTATTTTTGCTAACATAAGCAGGCATATGATTAAAAATAATATGATCAGCATTGTTACAATTTCATAAAACACAAAAGGAGAAATCATATTATAATGATAGTGGAAACAGGTCCTATAGTGCCTTGTATGCCACCCTCCCTAGCTAGTAACTATGTTTTATAAAATATAGAAGGTCTCTTAGGCTTGAATGGGGAACTCCGTACCTCCAAGATCAGCAGAGGTGAATCACATCAGGATCTGCAAAAGCTCTCTCTCTCTCTCTGGAAACAGATTTTCTCCAAGTGCCTAAAAATCATGCATGCAGTGCATTATTTAAGGCACCAGAATTTCAGTTAGCTGCAGCTGCGTGTATGTTGTGTCTAAGCGAGAGATGATCAGCCCGAATAACAGCTAACATTGTTATGATAACCTTGGAGGCTTCAGCACTCACTGTGTAGACCATAGCTTTCCAAACTTTTCAAGTTGGTGACACACTTTTTGGAGATGCATCATTTTGGGACACAGTAAGGCTGTCTACACTGCCTTACTGTGTCCCAAAATGATGCATTGTGTGGTTGTATGGTTTGTGGCCGAGGGCCGCACCGGTTGGGGCTGGGTCAGTGGGGAAGGGGCAGGGCTAGAACTTAAAAAACTGTGACCATGAGGTTGAACACAGGCCCCTGCAGCGGATGCCTTCGTCCACTGATCCACCAGACCCGGCATACACACATCTCTCTCTCTCTCTCTCTCTCTCTCTCTCTTCCTCCCTCTCTCTCTCTCTTTATCTCTCCATTCCCCTCTCTGTCTCCCCTCTCTCTCTCTCTCTATCTCTCTCTCTTCCTCTCTCTCTCTCTCTCACCCTCCCTCTCTCTCTCTCCCTCCCTCTCTCTGTCTCTCTTTCTGCCTCCCTCACTCTCTCTCCTGTCCTCTCTGTCTCCCTCCCTCCCTCTCCTTCCCTGCCTCTCCCTCTCTCTTTCCCTCCCTCTCTCTCCCTCCCTCTCTGTCTCCCTCTCTCTGTCTCCTTCTCTCTCTTTATCTCCCCCTGCCTCTCTGTGTCTCCCTCCCTCTCTGTCTCCCTCTCTCTCTTTATCTCCCCCTTCCTCTCTGTGTCTCCCTCCCTCCCTCTCTCTCTCTCTCTCCGTCCCTCTCTCTCTCTCTCTCCCTCCCTCTCTCTCTCCCTCCCTCTCTCTCTCCCTACCTCTCCCTCCCTCTCCCTCCCTCCCCCTCTCCCTCCCTCCCTCTCCCTCCGTCTCTCTCCCTCCCTCTCCCTCCCTATCTCTCTCCCTCCCTCTCCCTATCTCTCTCCCTCCCTCTTCCTGTCTCTCTCCGTCCGTCTCCCATTCTCTCTCCCACTCCCTCCCTCTCCCTATCTCTCTCCTTCCTTCTCCCTATCACTCTCCCTCCCTCGGTCCGCTCATCAATGCAGTGAAAAGTGAAAGTCAACTGCAACCGTGCTGAGTGAAAAGAATTAAAAAACGCAGTTAAAAAACAGATTGAGAACCTGATGACTGCGACGTAATTGGTGACAGAGTACAGAAAATACAGTGCCTATGTGCCGTGTCTTCCTAAATTCAAAGCCGACAGTGAGGCAGGTACTATGGTCAAAGATGTCTGGGCTCACGGTGCTCTAAAGCGTCAATCAGCCTTAAACAGCATGTGGTACCATCTCGATAAGAAACCAGTAAAGTCAAAAGTTAACCAAATGTCGGAGGGCGTTCATTGGCCTGCAGCAGCATGTGTGATTTTAAGGTGGCGAGGCCCTGTTATCTCAGTGCAGGGGGCAAAGGTTGTGTTATTCTAACAAATAAAAAGTGTATAACGTAGCTGTATACACGCGTTCATAGGACTGCCACAGAAAAGAAACAGAAGGCTGCGTAGGGGCCATGGATGCAACTAACGCCATTTATATGAGCTCACAAATTAAAAGAAGCTCACGTTGCTATGTAAAACCGTTGTTAAACCTGCCACAATAAAGAAACATAAAGCTCCGTGGGGGCCATGGCTCCAGCTAGTGCAATTAATTATTTAAAGCTGACTCAAGTTGCTCTATACTCGTGTTGGTAAAACTGCCACAACAGAGAAGAACCATAAAGCTGCCTGGGGGCCATGATTCCAGCCAGCGCACCTGATTAATCTTACAATTTCAAAGTGGCTTAAGTTGCTCTTAATTAGCAGCAGTTATGTGCAAAGAGCTGGTGTCATCCCGTGACACACCCACCACTTGCAGGCGACACAGTACTGTGTCAAGGCACACAGTTTGGAAAGCTCTGGTGTAGACTAAGGTCACGATGTAAGTCTAGGGATTTTGAAAACAAGCCATTCTCATGTGAAGTTAGAACAACAACAACAACAACAGCTACATGCAGTGTTGTGTGCAAAATCTACAAAAAGGCAAAATGGCGTTTAAACTTCTAATAAGCCTATGCTAACATAGCATTGAGAGCAAGCAGGGCCCTGCCTTCACTACAGCCTTGTCTACATCTAACCATTCACCAGACGCCCTGTCAGAGTTAACGTACACATTGAGGACCATAGGCTACAACAAAACACATATCCCAACAGGGCGATTATCATTTATCGAAATATATAAGCATTATTATTGACTACTAGATTAGAGTCTGACCCAACATTGATTTCACAAAGGTATAAAGTCACCCTTTGTTGTACCCTTCAAAGATTTGCAGGAAGGATTCCCATATTAAAAATTTCTCTTCCTGCTCCATTCCCAGCCCAGACAGATCTCCACGAACACAAAAGGCAACACATTATCCCACAAAAGACAACCAGCCACGATCAGTTCTATCCCTTATAATGCTTAGTACTCAGTGTACGCTGCTTCTAAATACTGTTAATACGACAAACCTCATCCCATTTGATGAGGCACAAAACTACTCCGATTAGCCTTTTCCATGCTCATGACGGAGCCGCTCCGTCATGAGCCTCGGTTGAGCTGTGCTCATGATGGAGCGGTTCTGTCATGGCCCGCTCGGCGCGCCTGCGCGGCGCGAATTCCGCGCCTGCGCTGGACGTTCCATTGAGCGGGCAGAACCGCTCCGTCATGAGCACAGCTCAACCACGGCTCGTGACGGAGCGGCTCCGTCACGAGCATGCGAGCCCCGCTCTGCCCCCTCCCCCCTAGCGCTGCGGCGGAATTGCCGCAGCAGCAAAGGGGTTAAACAATATACCACCAGTCAATCAGAACTGCGTTGTTTCATTGTTGGACTGTTGTTTTAAATTGTTCACTAAGACATACTAAGACACACTGCACTGCATTATAAAAGACTGAAATTAAAATCCAGGGAGCCCTACTCACAAATATATTTTCTGCCATAAGCATAAGTTTACAGCCACTGTAAGTTTATACACAAAAATAAAGCTTTTATGCCAATAATTCACATGAATATTTCTGGCAGGCGTAAAAGGATTTACTACTGCTGATGTCTCTGCTACGAGTGTGAATTATTGCCCAGTGGTAAATTACATGCATGGGGATGGAAGTGGAATTTACAAGGCTTGATTTGTCTTTTAGGTTAGTGAATGCCCATAAACATTTTCTTAATGGGCATTCCCAAACTCCATTTTGCCCCTTCCTAACTGGAAATGGTCAGAAAGTCACATCAGGATGGGAATGAAAACAGATAGCCCTCACATTCGGTGGGGATGTAGTGGAAAAGGTTTTCTGCCCAGGAAAAACAATTTAACAGCCGAGAAAATATCCCAAATATTTAAAAAACGTGCATTTTTACAAAGGGGTTCTTTCTCTTTGTTCTGAAATTCACACTATATAGTTTTCTGCACAGGGTGGATAGGAGCTCATTGTTAATATCAGATGAGCATCCTAGTAATATGCACGGAAACCTTTACCTAGTGCAGCCTTCCAGTCATATGACTGGAAGTCCTTGTTAATTAAAGAAAATAAATGTAAAAGTATGTTCAGACAGTGATGTGAATCTCTGCTTTAAATGTTCACGTTTTTGTGAATTGAGCCCATAATGATCTCTTTAACAACATGTAAAATGTTGCACTGTATTGTTGTTGGAGTAGGTTCATGCATGCATTTGTTTTGTATAATGTATATATTAGGTGAGTGAAACAGTTTTATGCGTGTTATTGGTTTTAATTAGACTCTTCTTTGGTACCGAAAATGTTCTCATTGCTTCAAACATGCTTATCTTGCTTTAATGCTTCACAATTACCAGGCATTTCTGGATACTCACTGCAGTTCATAAAACATGAGTACACAGCTCAACACCCTTTAGATTAATGTCTTTCCGTGAAAGTCATCGAAAGTACAGAGAGTGCTGGAGGTTCCGTGGAAGGACGCGTAGGCGGTTCGGCTCCAGGCTTCAAGGTGGAGCAGGAACAACTGTGTGTGAGCATATGGGTCACTCACGTGACAGGCTGCAGTGTCACTTGTGCCTTCAAACATTTATAATTATCTGAAAGAAACATAGGTGAACTGTGTTTTAGTGAGGGTTGGATATCTCTTATGAGGTAAATTTATGTTCTGGGCACCACTGTAGTTTTTTTACATTTACTTTCTCAAAATGTATTCTGTAGTCCTGTACTATGCATGTTGAAATTAGTTAATATGTTTTTTTTCAAATGTATTTGTGTTTTTCTTATACTTACGTTGTACAAGTCCATCATGTTCATTCAAAATGCGTTTCATCAATCTCATTCCGTATTTTCAATGCCTTGGCTCATCTTAAGCAGTCCGTGTAATTCATACTGTGAACACAAAGAAGCAAACACCATGTGGTCAATATTATTTACAAAGGGGAAATAAAGTCACACAGCATTAATGTGGGTCGATAATCAGAATTAGAGCTATCAACAACACGTTTTTACCCTGCGGGGAAATATCATATTTGCACTCCTCAAACGTCTCAGAAATCTCCCTCTATGAACCTAGCCAACCTTTATCCAAGTTTATTAATAATGTGGCACCTAGTCTGTATTACTGGTAATAAAACATCACAAATCAATTCATTTTAGGTAAGGAGAGGAACAGAGGGGCATATTGACAATATGTTGGCATAAGGCAGTGCCACAAGCCTTCTAGCTGCTCTGCCCTGCGCCAAAAGAAAAGGGCAGAAGTTAACTTAAAAGACAAATCAAGCCTTGTAATTTCCACTTCCATCCCCATGCATGAGATTTACCACTGGGTAATAATTCACACTCGTAGCAGAGACATCAGCAGTAGTAAATCCTTTTACGCCTGCCAGAAATATTCATGTGAATTATTGGCATAAAAGCGTTATTTTTGGGTATAAACTTACATTGGCTGTAAACTTATGCTTATTGCAGAAAATATATTTGTGAGTAGGGCTCCCTGAATTTTTATTTCAGTTTTTTATAAAGCAGTGAAGTATGTCTTAGTATGTCTTAGTGAACAATGTAAAACAACAGTTGAACAATGAAAAGACGCAGTTCTGATCGAATGGTGGTATATTGTTTAATCAGAGTAGTTTTGTGCCTCAGCAAATGGGATGAGGTTGGTCGCTATTAGCATTATTTAGAAGCAGCGTAGATTGAGTATTAAGCATTATAAGGGATAGAACTGATCATGGCTGGTTGTCTTTTGTGGGATAATGTGTTGCCTTTTGTGTTCGTGGAGATCTGGCTGGGCTGGGAATGGAGCAGGAAGAGAAATTTTTAATATGGGAATCCTTCCTGCAAATCTTTCAAGGGTACAACAAAGGGTGACTTTCTACCTTTATAAAATCATTGTTGGGTCAGACTCTAATCTAGTAGCCAATAATAATGCTTATATATTTTGATAAATGATAATCGCCCTGTTGGGATATGTGTTTTGTTGTAGCCTATGGTCCTCAATGTGTACGTTCATTCTGACAGGGCGTCTGGTGAATGGTTAGATGTTGACAAGACTGTAGTGAAGGACGGGCCCTGTCCTTTCTGCCAGCGCTGGCGTACAAACTGCAGTCAAGCGCCAAAGCAGGCACCCTTGTACCATGGTGCAAGGGTGTCTGCGTTGTTGGAATGATTATTTTTGTGCAAGATGGGACACCTTTCTGCTCAAAAACAATCAAAGAAGGCGTTTTCCTCGTTCTATATGTGACGAGGAGAAATATAAACATTTCTCCTCGTTACACCGGCTTTGGGAAGGCGTTAGTTCTGATGCTGCCCCAGAATTATGCTATGTTGTAAATCTGGGGCAGTGTCAAAAACTATGGGTGTTGTGTGGGAACACCCAGGGCAACACCCATGGAATGCCCCTTCCAAGCAGAGGTGAACGTTGCCTTACTCTATATTTACTAGGCAATGAAAAGCCACTCAGGGTCGCTTTGGGTGGCCTTGTAAAAATCGGTCGACACACTGCGCATCTTGAGCATCACAAAATTGATGCTCTGTTGGTGTAAAACTGCTGCAAGGGCATTGTAAATATGCCTCTTATTAGTCTGAAGTGGCGCTCTAGCTGCCCTTTTCAATAGTGTGTATCAGTCTCCAGTAAACTAAACTTTTACTATTCCTATTGGTTGTTGCTTTTCATATGGAGAAAATGTAATGAAACTTGCTATGTGATCCTTAAGAACTCAGTAGATGAATTATATATGCAAAATTCAATCCTGTACCTGAAGAATGATGTCTTGTGTTTCTGCAGTGAATTGAGGTCATGTACTTACATGAGGGCAGTGACGATAGTTCAAGTGATTACCGGAGAATCCCATAATTACTTATCTGGTACGCTAATTACTTCAAGTTCTCTTCATCCTCATCACAATCCTTCCATTGTGAGGTTTGTCTCATGGCACATACAGCATGTATCTGCCTTAGCCCTATCCTGAAATTACATTTTTTTAATTTATTTTTTAATTTCAAAATATTTGTATTAAGAATTTTCTCACATACATTTAGACATCGCTTTCAGTTCACGGGGTGACACCCCCAGCTGTTCGCACCTGCTTGAGGTGCTCGATATGGTTACATGATCGGAAAACAAATATTTATACCGAGTCCCTAACTTAGGCTCTACCTATTCCCTGGTAGTCTTAAAAGATGACCCCACAAACAATACTTCCTGAAAGACAAACCATCTCGGTGGCCCTGTGGTCAAACCCAACTGGACTGGAAGGGAGGGTAACTAGGACTATGTTGAGAAACAATAGGACTTGGACTAGTAAAGGTAACTGGTAAGTAATAAGGGCATTACCTCCTCGTCCACCTTCCGTGTCCCAGTCCATACATGGTGAGGATGAATCAAAGTAGAGAAAGCTGACAACAGGGATGCAAGAAAAAAACTGAAAAGCCCTGAAATAAAAATGATTGATGAAATCTTTGGATGTGAATCTTTCTTCCCAAGCCAATAGACTGCGACACCCAGAGGCCAGGATTCAACAACTTGCCATAGGGACCAGCCTTCGATTCTTCCCTGATCCTGGTATTACAAACAGGGAACCTAGAATACCCAGGAGACAATTATGGCAAAGTCCGTCAGTAAAAAATCTTGGAAAATGCCAGCGCAAACAAACCCAGAAGGGAAGACAAGGAGCTACCCCATTGAGGCTCATAAAACAGAGCGCATGAAGTGGAAAGCCAACACAAACCTGCTGAAGAGAAAGGACAGAAGGAAGGGCACTGGAAACTATATGCTTATGCTCTTCAGGGAAATGCTTCAGACAACTCACTTCAGAAAACGCTCTTGCTCACAGGCATGCAGACTTTCTAAATTTAGCAGCTGTGTCAAGCCACTTTTACCTGCTTTTAATTTTTACAGTAACCTGCTCTCTGTTCCACCGTGGTCTATACCATTTGACTGGAGAGAGCTTGTGTATTTCACACTTCCTAGTTGATGCAATTGTGGGGTTAGCAGTCTAGGAGCAAAGCCGCGTTTCACCATTTAAGCTGATGCCAGCTCCTATGCTTTGTCTCCAACTCACAGGCAAGCGGACATTCAAAATTTAGCTACTCTGTAGGGGCACTTTTAATTGCTTTTAATATGCGATGTTACCTGCTATCTGTTCCACCACGGTCTATGCCATTTGCGTGGAGAGAGATTGTGTATGTCACACTTCCTGGTTGGTGTAATTGTGGGGTCAGCAGTCTAGTAGTTGAGTCCCGGTTCACCATTTAAGCCACTATGGTGTTGAGGCTTCGGTTCTAGCTCACAGGCAAGTGGACTTTCTAAATTTAGCTACTCTATCAAGAAACGTACTTGTTTTTATTTTATGCCTTTACCTGCTCTCTGCTCCACCTACAGTCTATACCGTTTGTGCGGAGAGAGTTTGTGTATGCCACACTTCCAGGTTGATGCAATTGTGGGGTCAGCAGACTTGTAGCTGAGTCCCAATTCACCATTTAAACTGGTGGCGGCTATGACACGCTGAGGGGATGCGCGAGGTGGGCGTGCAGATGGCACGCAAAAAGTGCTCCAAAGGCAAGCCTGTCTGAACCCATACGTGCCGAACTTGGCTAGGAGCCAGTACCCCTGCTCCATCTATGACAGACAGAAGGTACTTGTGACAACCACCAGAAAAGATAACCCGGACTCCAGGTAGTGATTGAAAGATAGTCTTTATTGGCAAGACTAGATTAACGCGACCTCAGCCACAGCCTCACTTCTTCGAGCCTGTCACACAGTCCCCGGCGCTCGCCTTGGAACGCTGGTCGCGGTGACATTCTAAGTGATGTCACCGTGAGCAGCTCCATTACATGCGAGGCACCGGGGGGAGTTCTGATATGGAAGATACCACACATCCCCCTTCCCTGCGGAAATACAACATGAACAGAACGAAACTTGTAGAATGCACCAAGTGAGACAGAGGCACCCAACGGGGGGCGAATGACCATCATAGTTCCTGGGCCTGGCAAGAGGCTAGACCAAGACAGGAGGGTAACAACAGTTACATCATTACATACTGATCAAAATGCCTGGGGGGTCTGGTCGCCCTCCTGCTAGACCTGATGCTCGTGTGGGGGACCACGGTTTGCCTCTTAGTGGTGGAACTGAGGTCCAGCCTGGGATCTCCCTCCCGTCCCCTAGAATTCTCAGGGTCTCTCACTGTCGGGTGGTATTTTACAACCCTCCCAAGGTTCCATATTTTCCCTTCTTGTGTCTTGACTGCATTTTTGAATAGTTTTGTGATCTTGGTGGGGTTAGTGTACTCTGACCAACTTGCCTTCCCAGTTGGAGCTCTGATCTTAATGCTGTCTCCCACTTTGAACTCTACCACACGCGTGCCCTTGTGCCGGTCATATCCTTCTTTCCTTCTTTCCATGGCTTCCTCTTGCTTCTTCAAGCTTTCAACTTCTTTAGTTCGATCTGACCACCCCTTGTGCCATTCCATCCATCCTGGGGTCAGCTTTGTGTTAGGTACCCTGGCGCGGAGCAATTCAAACGGGGTGACTCCCGTCGTCTGATGTGGTGTGAACCTGTAGGCTTCTAGCCGTCTCCACGCCTCTTCCTTCCAACTTATTCCGCTGGCCCTGGCCAATTGGATGCTTTCTTTGAGGGTTTTGTTAAAACGTTCGACCATGCCATTTGTTTCTGGGTGATAGAGGGCGCAACATTTGTGTCTGATGCCTCTTCCTTCCAGAAAGTCTTCCATTTCCTTCGAACATAGCTGTACACCGTTATCCGTCAGAATGTTGCTAGGTAGCCCTTCCCGGATGAACACCTCTTCTAGGAAGCTGATGACAGTTTTTGTCGTGACTTCGCTGACAAACTTTATCTCTGGCCATCTGGAGTATAGATCCACAAGTACCAAAATGTAGGGTGTCCGCTGTTCCCCCGACATGGGGCCCACGATGTCCAGTGCCAACTCCTCCCACGGTCCAGAAGGTGGCGGCCTGCTCACCAGGGGGGGCGTCTGTTGCCTCAGGACCTTGTCGCTGTCACTGCACGGGATGCACTCTCTAATTTTCCTTTCAGTGACCAGATCCATGTTCGGCCACCAATAGCTCTCCCTGAGTCTCTGCTTGGTTTTGGTGATGCCCAAATGCCCTTCGTGGGCTAGCTCGACCAAGTTGTCCCTCACAGTTGCAAGAGGTACAAGTCTCGTACCCCTGAATAGACATCCGTCTACTATGGATAACTCGTCTTTAATGGCCAGGAATGGACGCAGGTTTTCATCTTGTTTGTCACTGTGCTTCCAACCGCCTTTTACTCTTTTGTAAATCTCCTCCAGGATTTTGTCTTCTTCTAACGCCTTTCTCCATGTTTCTTCTCCCAACGCCCTCTGGATGGCGCAGACATCCTCCACCTGAAGGTCTTCCTCTTCATCATCCGCCTTCTCATGCTTCTCTCTCGCTCCTTCATCCCCGACGAGCCTGGATAGACAGTCAGCTGCGAGGTTCTGTGTCCCAGGGACATATTCGACACCAAAGGTGTACTCTTGAAGACCGACTACCCATCTCCTTATCCTGCTGGAGATGGCATCCAAGCCCTTCTTACTGAATACTTCCACCAACGGCTTGTGGTCAGTTCGGAGGGTGCACTGAGTTCCCCAGAGGAAGTCTCTGAATTTTCCTACTGCCCAAGACACTGCCAAGGCCTCTTTCTCGATCACCGAGTAGTTGTTCTCGGACTTTTGTAGTGACCTTGAGGCAAAGGCTATGGTCTCTTCTCCTTCTTCTCCAACCTGGGTGAGAACGGCTCCCAAACCTTTCACGCTTGCATCGGTGGTGACTATTGTCGCTCGGTTGGGTACGTACGACTTCAAGCTGGGGGTCTCAGCGAGTGCTTTCTTTACGTCCTCGAACTCCCTCTGGCACTCCTGACTCCACAGAAATTCATTCTCCTTCTTCAGCAGTAACCTGATGGCATATGTCCTTCCCGCCAGGTTCCTTATGAACTTTCCGTAGAACTCTAACATTCCCATAAACGACTTGATCTCGTCCTTGCCTTTGGGGGGTGTCAGGTTCACGATGGTGTTTTGTAATTCAGCTTTCGGACATATGCCCTCTGTTGTCACCTTGTGCCCCAGGAAGTCCAGTTCAGCACAACCAAACACACACTTGTCTCTTTTCACTGTGAGGCCCTGCGACTGGAACCTCCCCAGCACGCATCTCAGCCTACCATCGTGCTCCTCATGGTTCTTAGCAAATATGAGCACGTCATCCTGGTAGCACATGACACCTGGGATCCCCTTCAACATGTTGCCCATGATTCTCTGAAACACGGCGGCCGCCGAGACTAGCCCGAAAGGCATTCTTCTGAATTTGTAGGCGCCCATGGGTGTCACGAATGCTGTGAGCTCCTGAGACTCCTCGTGCAGTTTTATTTGGAAGTATGCTGAGGTAAGGTCAAGAGTGGAGAATACCTTGGCGCCTTCTAGCATGCTCATCATCTGGGTGATGTTGGGTAAGGGATAACGGTCGACCACGACCTCCTTGTTCAAAGCCCTCAAGTCAATGCAGAGCCGGACCGACCCATCCTTCTTCTTAGCCGCCACTATGGGGGTCAACCATTCTGTTGCTTCCACCGGTTCGATGACTCCGGCCTTGCACAGTTTCTCTAGTTCGGACCTCACCTCTTCCTGGATGGCAATGGGGAGCTTCCTAACTTTAGCCACGACAGGCCTGGCATTCTCCTTTAATCTTATTTTATGGCAGTAGTTTTTCAAGCACCCTAATTCTTCCCTGAACACTTCTTTGAACTCTGACACCACGTCTGCTTTGAGATCAACAATCTCTTGTATTAGGATCTGAGGGTTACAGTTGGGATTCAAATAGATCCCTAGTTCTTTTTGTGCCTGCCAACCCAGAATGTTGTCTCCTACCGTGGATACATACACCTTGGTGACCGTAGTCCTGTTCCTGTATTCTACTTTCCCTAGGAAGTACCCCTTCATGGAGATGGGGCGACCGGCATACCCCCCTGGCCTTAGATCCATTCTTTTCAAAATTATCGTTCCTTTTGACACACATGAGAACTCTTTGGCATTGATAATTGTAATTCTTGAACAAGAGTCAAATAATGCTTCCAACTCGACCCCCCCAACTTTTATAGTGTCTTTGGGACTACTAACTTGTCCTCCCTCGACCTGCACCACTATCTCTGCACATACGGGGTTGTTAGGACTGGGGACTTGTGACTCTTGTACTTGCACAACAATCTCGTCACACACTACATTCGTCCTTCCTCTATTCTGACTGCTGGCTCCCTCCCCGCTCTTGCAGTACTGCTTGAAATGTCCTTTCTTCCCACATTTGTTACACGTGAATCTGAGAGCAGGGCATTCTCTGTCATTGGCTAGGTGCCCTTGCTTGCCACACCTATAGCAAGAACCTTTGAACGTTCCCCCTTTCCTTCCTTCCTTGTATTCTTTACCTGCCATCTTCTGACCTTTGACTACCGACACTGCCTCACACTCGTTCACTACTTCACTGACATTGGCCTTTTCATCAAGCTTCTTATCCCCTGCGTCTTGTTTTATTTCTTTGACGCACTGGAGCATATGTTCCACCTGCTTGGCTATAATGAGTACCTCCCGCAGGGGTGGGTCGTCCTTGAGCCATAGCTCTTCTCGCACCCTTTCCATTCTACATGCCAAGACAAATTGGTCCCTGATTCTTTCCTCACTTGCCCCACCAAATTTGCAAGTGGCGGCTAACTTCCTAAGGTCCGATACAAAATCCTCTATAGATTCTCCCTCTTTTTGTGCTCTCTTCCCAAAATGATACCTCTCCATAATCGTGCTAGTCTTGGGAAGGTAGTGTAAGTCTAATTTCTTAAGGCTCACCTCAAACTCGTTCAGACCCCTTGCCTCCTGTGCTCCTAAATCTGGGAGATGATCAAGGACCTCTTCACCTTCAGCGCCTAGATAATAGGCCAATAATGCGACCTTCCTTTCTAAACCCAGGTTTGGCCCACAAACAGTGGCGTAGTTTAAAAACACTTTTTTCCATTTCTTCCACTGGATACTGGGATCCCCTGGGGTGGTCAAGAAAAAAGGTGGGGGGGTCACGCTCTGCATGCTAGGTGCTAAATATTACTGAACAAATGAACACTCCCACTAGACACAATTTGCACTGAAAAGGAAAAAGGTAAGTTAGCAAAAGTCATAAAGGGTACATATTCCTCTGCTGCAAGTCTCCCTAGTGACTATAAACAGGAACAGGCAGGGAGAAAAAATATATATATATGCCAGCGCAGTCTTTAGATTACAGAGGATAAAGCGCGGAAGACTCGAGTGAAGGATGGTGCAGGCAGGTGCTGCTACGTTCTCCTAATGCCCTACACAACCTCCTTCATAAGTGAAAACCAACTATAGCCACGCTTGTGCGCATATGGCAGAACACACAAATCAGTACTGAGTTCACATGCAGGCGATGTTTGATGACGAATAAAGTCAATGCGCTTGTATTCTACAATGTGTGCTTCCCAGACGCTGTTCTTCCTCGAGTTGTGATACTCTTTCCACGCTGCGTTGTAGTCTTATCACTAAGGCTTAAAGTACATTTTCAAAAGTCTCTACAAAAAGTTCTGTTATGCGGCGCCTGAGTGATCACACTGCCTCCCACGTCGTGCTCATTAGATGTCTCCCGAGGTGTTCCTCTCATTCATTCTGGCCACTGCGAAGCACCTCGTCTTCCCCGCAGCACTCTGGTTCATTCATACTTTACAGCCGCCTGACGTGCCACACTCCGACCTCCAATGCAGTCGGAATCCGTCCCTTTACATTCCTCAGCTTCTTTCACACACTGCCTTGTGCGCGCCTCCAGAAGGTAGGCGTGAAAGCTGTCACGCACTTCGCCAGAAGGGGAAAGAGTCTATGAGGAGGGTGGTGGCGAGAGGTTTAACACGCTGCTGTAAGTAAGCTTCTATTCGCTGCCCTTATGCGCGATGAGGAGACACACGTTATTCATTTTAAAGGTCTTTATGTGGCAGCAAACAATTGCAAGCGGAGCTCGCGCCTACGTTCCACTTTTCACAATTGCGCGCATGGGGGGTCACCTTACTTCTCGTCAGCAGTTCCCGTCACGCAGTCCCCTGACACAGCTCACAACTGCGTGTCACCCGATAAACCTCAGGACTGCCACTCTTCTTTTCCGCTTGGAAATCGGAGCTGTCAGCAGGCGCCCGCTTCCTTTTTTCCCTGTCAGCTGTGACTCCAACTCGTTCCTCGGGCGTGTTGAGGTCGCGATGAGAAGTTTCCCTCGTCGCCAGTTCGCATAAGATATACAATTTACATATGGAATCGATCCCTATTGGTTCTTGTTTCAGAGGTTGTTTTCCATCTCAGCTATAAGTTCCAGTGGCCTGTTTAAATTGTCATTTCCAGTGTTTCCATGTTGATTTTAAAGACAGTTGTGCCTCAAGTTTATCAGCTGAGAACTACAATCACATATCGGTGAATATTTCTTGTGACTCACCAAGTTCTTCCTTCTCTCTTCACCTGCACTGACCTCTAAGCATTTTAATCTTTTTCTTGCTTGTGTCCTACGCGGATGACACACACACAATCTTAGGTGTTACGGAAATGCTTCGTAAGAATTTGGATGCAGGTGATACGGTGGCCTTGGTGTTATTGGACTTGAGTGTGGCCTTTGATACGGTCTCCCATGCCGTACTCATACAAGCCCTTCAATCCATAGGAGTAACGGGCTCTGCTCTAAATTGGTTGACTTCATTTCTTATGAACTGTACCTTTCAGGTTTTTTTGCCACTGCCAATTCTAAGATCTATTCCTCACCTCATGGGGTCCCACAGGGATCTATTCTTAGTCCCCTGTTATTTAACATTTATGTCAGACCCCTAGCAGCTATTGTTGAGGAATCTGGGTTGTCGATCTTTTCTTATGCCGACGACACCAAGATTATTTTCTCTCTTTCTGCTGGGAAGAACGCAGAGCCTTCGGCCCTTAGGATAGGGCTAAATAAAATGGTGTCTTGGATGCACGCCAATCTTTTAAAATTGAATGGTGAAAAAAAGGAGGTTCTGGTTCTTGGCAAAGACAGAGGCCTCTGGGGCCCTCAACTCTGGCCAACAGAAATGGGTCCTCTCCCGCAGCCCTCCTCGCAGGTCCGCAACCTTGGTTTTATCATTGCTGAATCTCTATCTATGCGTCAACAGGTTACCAGGGTTGCGGCCAGCTGCTTTACCATCCTGAGATGGTTGAGGAAGATTGTATGGATGCTGCCTGTCCCTACCCAGAGAACCGTAGTCCAGGCCCTTGTTAATTCTACGCTGAACTACGGTAACATCCTTTACCTGGGAGTTAATAAGGATGTTATATTAAATTGCAGCACATGCAAAATTTGTCCGCTAGACTACCATGCCAGGCTTCCAGAACCTCCTCGGCCTCTAGCTTGTTGAAAAAGCTACATTGGCTCTCAGTCGAAAAATGGTCTAGGTTTAAGGCTCTAACCTATATCTTCCGTATTAAGCACAACAGAGCTCCCAGCTGCCTGAAACAATTACCTTACCCCTATGTACCTTCTCGCACCCTTTGGTCTGCTACACAAGCTAAATTCCAGGTCCCTAACGTTAGACTTTCCCGTATGGGCGGCCGGTCTTTTTCATATTTGGGTCCTGTACTGTGGAATGCTCTTCCTCTTTCTCTTCGCACTCAACCCAATCTTTTACTTTTTCGAAAGTCACTTAAAACCTGGCTCTTTAGCCAGTAGACCACTCTTTTTTACTCTGCTGCTCCTCTGATAGCGCCGGGGAACCCTTTTTGGGTAGCTGTTTGCGCTTATATAATTAAAAAAAAAATTAAAAAAAATAATAAATATTTATTTCCATAGCTTCCAGGGAATATGTGCTGTCGGCTAGATTCCATAGCTGCCTCGATCGCATCATACAATGGATGCACCACAATTACCTCAAACTAAACACGCAGAAGACTGAAGTTATGGAGTACGATACTGGCTCACCCATCTGGAACTCTGCATGGTGGCCGGCAACAGCAGGAGCCTGCCCTACACCAGCAGTTAAAGTAAGAAACGTGGACGTTGTTTGTGACAAACAGCTCAGCTTCCCAGGTCCGATTAACCAGGTCACTTCACCCTGCTATTTCACACTAAAGATACTGCGTAAGATCCTACAGTTTCTTCCAATGGAATTGAGGAAAACCGTTGTGGTAGCACATGTGTAGTTCTGGATCAACTACTGTAATGCCCTCAGGAACCTTCACTGGCTTCCAATCAAAGAGCACATATAATTCAAGGCACTGTGTCTGATTCATAAAACCTTGTATGGAGGCAGTCCAACAGAATATCATAAATTATTCCATTGGTCCACCCCCAGGCGCTCACTAAGATCGTCCAATCAGGCACTGGTAAATGTCCCTCAAATTATGAAAACCAAATGGGGAGGTAGATGCCTCTCTTATTTAGCTCCCAAACTCTGAAAACAAGCTGCCTCCACACATCAGATCTCAGCCAGCCTGGTGAAAAATTCCGGAGATGACCCAAAACCTGGTTCTTTCTCACTTAGTAGCGATCTGATTTCCGGGCTCCAAGTTTTTTACCTTTGCTTCTCATCAGCGCCAAGACGCCTGTGCATTCGAGCGCTTTATAACCTTTTACTTATTTACTTCTATGCAGTGTAAACTGTTTCCAAAACATGCTATTGATGTCTGGGATTTTCTGTCCTCAGTAGCACCTGAGATTGGTTTCTTAACTGAAACCTGGTTGAACTCTACTAATTTCCCTGCTATTGCATTAGATCTCCCAGATAAAAAACTCATGTTTAAACTGGACAGGCAGGGCAGGACAGGTGGTGGCATCGCAATCCATTTAAAAGACACAGAGAAAGTCTCACTTATAGAGGCCTTGCTAGTAGACTGGGCAGAGATATGTGTTTTCAAGGTTGAACACTCCCCTAAAGATTGTTGGAGAGGAGCTCTTGTATATCACCCCCCTGGACCTAAAAGAGATATCAGCCAAAACCTCACTGGATTTATCGCTATGCATGTTCTAGCTTCTCAACAATTTCTCTTATTGGGTGATATAACTTTCAAATGGAAGCTCCCTCAAATATGGAGGCAGCTCAACTCTTTTCTGACCTAACTACGCTGAGCCTAAACTAGAAATTCGGAGGACCTAAGCACACTGTGGCCCACACCCTCGATTTAATAATTGCAAACTCTTCTTCTCTATCTTGTGAGGCCCCTCTACCCCTACTATGGACCAATCACTCCTAGGTTTGCTTCTAGATTTAATGACAATTGTGCCTGAACACACAAAGAAGGCCACGAAGAACTTAACGAGACACTGGTGCAAAGTTGCTTTGGACTCCTTCCCTTAAGAAGTTGACTTTAAGGTTACGACTGCAGATGCGGACATAGATAAAGCATTATCAGATTCCCACTCAGCTTTAAACTCGGTGTTTGACAAATTAATTCCTCTTAAAACTTGTTCTATAGTTAAGCATGGCACTCACACACTGTGTTGAAACCAGAATTGTGAACTGAGAAGGCCTTGTGTAAAAAACTTGAGAGATGGTAGAACCTGTCTAATAATTCTACAGATAAAGAGGCTTATACAGCATCCTTAACAATGTATTGTCATAAGATTAAAAAAGTTCAGAAGTCTCATATGTCTCTTCAAATCAGTCAGGTGGGTAACTCTTTGAAACAGTTATTCAAAGTCCTAAATACTTTCATAAAACCTCATGCTTGTTTATCTGATGACCAGCTGTCACAAGATCTATGGAATTCCCTTGCTAATCACTTTGAAGAGAACATAAATCTGATTTACAAAACTTTCCTACTCAGGCCTGATTCTATTCAGAAAGCATTGGAACCTGCCAAAATCAGGGACACCTTTCAACATTGCTCCTGCCGGGATCTTTGCGGCACTGTCCGTTCTGCTCGCCCCAGCTATTTGTTCTTTACTTAATCTATCTCTCACCACTTGGAAAATCACCTTAGATTGGAAATTAAATTAACACAGGTAATACCCATTCAAAAGAAGGCCAATTTACCATTAATGGACCTCACCAACTATTGACCAATTTCTCTGCTTCCCTTACTGAGCAAGCTGTTAGAAGAGCAAATAAGCAATCGACTCATAGACTACCTAGAATCAAATAAGGTCTTGGACCCATCACAATCTGGGTTGAGACCTATGCACAGTGCTAAAACAACTCTTATAGCGGTCACTGATCATATAAGATGTTCTCTATATGTTAAAACTCCAGCTCTGCGTGTGCTGTTGCACTTGTCTGCAGCATTTGATACAGTGTCTCACCCTAGGTTGCTTTAGAGGCTGCCGGTGATCAGAATCCATGGCATGGCTCTACAGTGGTTCACTGATTTTTGTATTTAACAGAACCCAGATTATCAATCTGGGTCCATATAAATCGTACACCATAGAGCTAGACAAGGGGCTGTCCCAGCGCTCATGTCTTAACCCCACACTAATTAACATCTATAGGGCCCCCTTGACAAAACCATCAGAGCATTTGGGTTCAAATCTCTTTTGTAGGCTGATGACAGACAGTTTATCCTTCGATAAAGATCTGAATAATGCAAAAGCACGTTTTTCAGCGGGGATGCAAACTATTGCAGCTGAAATGACAGAAAACTGTCTCCAACTGAATACCAGAAAAACTGAGATTATGCTGTTTGACAGGGCCAAACAGCTTTGAATCCCTGACTGGTCACCCTCAGAATTAGACTCAGCATTAATTCCTAAATTGTCTGTCACAAACGTGGGCGTTTGCCTGGATCAGCCGCTTACCATGAAAGAACAGGTTTTGGTTACCACGGGTGCCTGTTTTTATGTGATGCGACTGCTGCAAATAGTTTTTCCTCTACTCTCAATTTCCAAGAGAAAAACTCTGGTCAAAGCAGTGGTTATTACCTGACAAGACCACTGTAATACCCTACTGTCTTTTACTAATGAGACACTACTAACTAAACTTCAAGTTGTTCAAAATTGTGCAGCTCATCTCATTCATATCTTCCACCCGGGACAGCCCCTGCTCCCCTTTTGTGCTCACTTCACTGGCTTCTTGCCCGCAAAATAATCATTTTTAAAATGTGCTGTTTGACACACAAATCTTTGAACTGCAAAAGTCATAGCTATCTTTCCGTGCAGTTTATACCTTACCAGCCAGGAGGACTCCTAAGATCAACTGATAAAGCTCTGCTTACAGTCCCTCGGATCAGAAAATCTTGCTCAGGAGGTAGATCTTTCTCTTATCTTGCCCCCTTGTACTGGAATGAGTTTCTCCCACACATGCACGAATATACTGATCACCTTAAATTCAGAAAACGTCTGAAAACCGAGCTGTTTTTGGTCTAATAGTTTTGTTTATTTGCCTGTGATCCGAGCTGCGCTGAGATACCTCTTCCCGGGTGATTTGTGCACGTTATAAGTTAAACTAACATAACATAGCATAAGTCATCAGCAAGTTTAAATTCGCCATCTGCTTCCTCTGCAATAGCCCAGTACCACATAGAGACCTCCCTTCTCCCTCCAGGCTTTGCCACGAGTTGCTCTTCTAGATTGCTCTCCCTCCCTAATAGCACATTACACTTAGCCTGTGACTGGACCCAGCTATTCAATTGAATATATTTAAACTTGGAGAGACCGGGCCCCACCGCCTTGCGAAGGTATTCCCAAGAAAGCAAGGCATCCCCTTCCAACAAGTCTCCCCACGTCAAAAACCCAGAATCTCTCAGAGGCGTACTCAGACTATCCCGGCATGCAGGAGTACCCGGGGAATCCCAGAGTGGTGCCCTTTTTGAAAAACAGTGAACCATGACCAAATCTAAAAACAGGTCACTACAAGGATCCAGGCATGTCAGCCCTAAGCTCAATGAGTTGTGAAAATGGCTAAACTCTCACATGAGAACTGATAACCAGACTCTCTCTGTTTTTTATAATGATAAAAAGGATGGGTTTATGTTCCAATGGATTTTCTTCAACTTCTCACGGGTGCTGTTCTACTACTGATGTGAGGAGAGGTTTAGGCACGCTTCATAACTGACCTGGAGGACCACTCACTTCTCAATCTGTGATCACAGAGGAGCTCTTTCCAGAACACCATGATGATGCGCAGTGTAGCCCGGGCACCTGATTGACATAGTTAACTATGCACCAGAACTCCTGAGCACCAGCAACCCACCATCCACTGTCTCCCAACAGTCTAAGATGAAAACCATGTGCCACAGCATCTATCAAGAAGAAGAAAAGTTTGTTGGAACAACTTTTTGAGTTAGGGGCTGGTCATAAACATCATTTAAAAAATGTACAGAGATCAAGAAAAATCAAACAGCTTCTTAAAGAACAAGCATACCAACCGGGAGAAGCACATTTAGCGTCAGAGGTGTATTTTGTACCAGATTTTTAGTTTATGTGGTGTGATGTATTAACATAATTCCTCGAAAGCTCCAACAAAACGGTCTCTTGGTGCTACTAAATCACTAGAAAAAATACAGCAAACTCTGTTGTGACTAAGAAAGAGTCAGCCTTAATCGATTTCAAATAATGGTCTTTTTCCCAGACAATCCTAGAGCTCACTAGTGTTTTAACATGAACGAACACTGTGCCATTATCCTCCACCTCCAAGTGAACAGGATCTTTCCAGACTTCTACCTGCGATTGGGCAGTGTAGATACTTCGATGTGAATTCGACAGTCAGCTGTGTAAGTCCCAAACCCTGCTCACCAGCTTGGCATATTTATAAATTCATTTATTGCGTCTCAGATGGCTTTTTACAATTTCTATCTGTATCTCTCGCATCATTTCAATGTTCGTCATTCGAAGAATGCACGGAAGATGTTGCAAAAAAGTAAGTGGGAGGATCACCTGGGATTGCCATGGGGATTGTGGAAAAATAAATGGCAATTATGTGGTTGTAAGTGTAAGAGTTCAGTGCTCACAATTCGTCTCTCACAGCATATACAACATCCACAAGAAATGGACATGAATAGACAGATTTCCCAGTGACAACAAAAATTCACTTAATCCTTCAGTCAATTGAACAGTGCCCCAATGTATGAATCGTCTGTAGTTGCAAACACATATATTTTCATTTGAAACATTATGGGCCCAGTTTGTTTAATTTCAGAAGTTGTCTCATTCTGAAACAATGCCACAGCAGAAATCCTGGGTCAAAAAACTGTAGCGGACACCAACAATGTTTGGTTATTTAAAAAATAAAATTAAAAAAAAGCAGACAAAAACTGCAATACGGAGTATTGTCCACCCATCCAAAAAGTAGTGCTACTCTGCATAGGATATATACACCTAAATACTGTATGATTTTTTTCTCCTCTGAATATTGCCCGAAGTCTAACCATACAAATATTGTGTCAGAGACAGGCTTCAATCAAGCCGAGTTTTGTTGCCTAGTCCACGTCATACCCCCTGCCTAGAGTTTTCAAACTGCTCTATGTGAATGGGCACAATGCTTCTTGTCCATTCCTTCTTCAAATCATTTGCAAGCAGTGTGGCAATATGATTTTGCAAACTTTAGTGCAGTTTTATTTGGGATTGTGAATGCATTTTACGAGTGTTTTTTTTGTTAAACGTATGATGTATGCAAACTTTACCTACAATCTCCGAGCATATTGTGTGGAATTCCAAATAATTTGCAACATGTATAATGAAATAATGAAAGATTTTTATCATTGGTTTTGCAATAGTGTTAATTGTAAATAAGATATAATAAAAAAAAGAAATAATTTCAGCATAGTACGTATTACAGAGAGTAAATGCAACTTGCCTCTATCATGCTTAAGTATTAAGGGGCATATTTACAAGCCCCTATCGCCACTGGAATGCTACCTGTATGATGTTCCTGTGGCAATATGTGCTTCGCCTTATTTACAATGCAGAGTTAAGCTACTTATCGTGGCACCCTTCCACGCTGCACTTAGTATGAAAGGGGAGGGCAATGAGCTTTCCGGTGTACGTCCCACCGCAGCACCAATTGATTTTGATGCTGCCCCCTATTTACAAAAGCAGCTTAAATGGGAGGTAGCACCAACATTAGGACCAGGAAAAACCTGGTCTTAAACAGGCGAAATGTGGTGAAAGGCTTTATTTCTCCTCATTTTTGCTGTTTCCATGTGTGCTGCATTGTGCAGCACACATTGAAACAGCAAAAGGCCATTGATTGTTTATGTGCAGGAAAGTGTTCCTTCCTGCACATAAACAATCTTTTTTTAAAAAAATGACATTTTGTAACGTCTATGTGTGCTGCCTAAAACCTTCTGTGTGCTGCATTAGGCAGCACAAGTAGAAGTAACAAAACTTAATTTAAAGATTGTTTATGTGCAGGATGGGACACCTTCCTGCACATAAGCACTATTTCGCTCAACGTACACCCTTGCACCATGGTGTAAGGGTGCCTGCATTGGCGCTAGGCTGCTAAATTTAGTGCCAGCGCATGGGGAAATACAGGGCTGCACAATACTGTTGTAAATATGGTGCAGCCCTGCGTTTCAGAAGTGGCAGAGGGTGGCGTTAAGCCAAGGAGGCTGATGCCACGCTCCGCCACTTCATTGTAAATATGTCAGTAAGAGTCAATTTTGTGCACCTTGGGCCCGATTCAGAAAGGTAAAATAAGACAAAAGTCTAACTTTATGAATTTCGGTATTCACAAAGGGCGTGAATACCGAAAGTCGTAAAGTTCAACTTTTGGTATTCACAAAGGGCGCTTACGAGTAGTAAATTCCCTTTGTGAATAGCAAAAGGCGTAAAGTTAGGCTTTCGTCTCAGTTTACTTTTGTGAATCGGGTCCCTTGCTGAGAATTGTTAACTTCATGTAAAGTTCACTTTGCAAAGCAGAGGTATATACTATTACTATATGTATCAGAAAGTCCTAAACGTGCTATAGGAGCCTTCTACTTTCACACACTTCTGCACCCGCTGACAGTAGCAATAAATCAGAGTTACACAATTCCCTCACTTAACATCAAAGAACCAAAACTAAAACACAAATCTCCATGATGGAATAATTAGCAGCAGTTTGTCAGAAGACTTGCCAGATACTTAATAGTCTGCCTTTGAAAACACAGCAAATCATGCCGGAAGAAAAACATGTGATAGATTCTATATATGCACATCCCCCATATTAACTTTGAAGATTGTGAGGGACTGTTGCAGCACCTCCACACCCCTATTTCCAGCGACCCCGGAAGAGGACAGACCAGGAATCACCCTACAATAAAAACTTGGAGAAGGGGAAAAAGAAGAAAAATAACTGACTATACAATTTAAGGTCAAGGCCCCAAAATTGCGGTGGAAGACCAGCTGTATTATAAAACATGCATGGGCTGTAAAAACCAACAACAACAAAAATCTCAAGGTATGTACTGTAATATTTCCCGAAGGAACAAGGCAGACTATTGGATTCCAGCCCATAAGAAATACTTCATACCCATCACTGTAGAGGGTGTTTCTTATTATGAAGGTCCTTGACTTCACTTTTTGGGATAACATTCAGGACCCTTTTATCAGTTCATCAACAAGACAGATGCTAATGGTTGTAAGTGAACTTGAACTGTTATCCTCCAGTCTGATAGTCTGAGATTTCAAATAATAGGCCATGAGTGCTGCCCCCACCCCCCTTTAAAAAAACACAAAATGAGCAGGAAGCTTAATCGGAGATGTGGACACTGACAAATAATCCTTACCTGAACGCACCAGCAGCACGGTGAATAAAACACATTGACACTGATCAATGGCAAGCATAAATTAAGTCTGAACAGTAAGACTGGGCTAAGAGATGTCCACGATTCACTAACCATGAAATACAGGATCACCTCAAACATGTAAAAAAAGCAAAACTTAAAGAGTAATCAAAACTGAGCAAGAGAAAGAGATGACCCTAAAGCATGCCCAATTATAACAGGTACAACATGCTCTATCAGAGAGTAAGCCAAGAAACTCTTGTATATGTTCTGGGGCTCATTTTCGACCTTGAAACCAGTAAGAGGCCATACTGGGGCTACAAATCATGCGGCATTAGTCTAGGAGGCAAGCACTGAACACACTGAGACCAGCCTAAGAAAACCTGGAGTCCAACCAGGTCTTCCAATAGACACCTGACCAGGGTCAAAGGGAAAATACTCAATTCAAAGTCCTAGAGAGAACTACCCAGAAAGTTGCAGGTGATTCTCCTCCTGAAATGTGAACAGCATGAAACGAACATAGAGGCATTACCTGAACTACGGGCTTGTCACACATAATAGGCTGTAAGTGAAACAGTCTGCTCAATGAGTATATATAAATATATATGTACACCTTCATAGTCCCCCCAAACACATATGTTTTTTTCTCCATATATGCAAAAGTAGAAGATGACAACAACGACATGAAAATATTGAAATCCATGCACATACAGCACTGTGCTTTGCCTTGCAACTCCGACTTGCTTCCAGAAACAGGAGAGAAAGCTTGCTGAGTGTTAAACCTATTGGCAGCACAAGGTCTTGATCCAGTGATTGCCTGTTCGTATGACAGAAGCTTTACCCGTGGGCTAAGTGGTCCACTCAATTTTCACAATATATCATTAAATAAGCATGCAATATAGAGATAAAGAGATGCCAAATTATAAATGTTGCAGTGACCAGCACAGTTTGATAAGGCAATCTGGAAAATCTGATGCTTACATATGACTGCAAAAACCATGTTTCAAGAAGTAAATTTGATATAGTGCTTCGAGCCCTCAAGCTCTTGAAGATTCATGCATCTGTCAAAGAAAAATCATGCGAGCTTCTCTGAATAAATGGCTCAACTCAAGTATTTTTTCAGGTTTTTTGTGGCAATGAGAGTTTACTGGTTTTAATCTGTCAGTCAAAATACTTTATTTCGATCACACAGATCAACAAAGTAAAAAGAAATAGACAGTTTACAGAGTACGAAGTAGATAAAAAGGACAGTCAAGCTGTTGTCATGGACTGGATAAAATTATTAAAACAATTTGTGGACTTAACACATATACAATTCACAAAAAATTCCACTGTATTTGTCTTGGTTATAGCAGGGCAGGAAGTAATTTACACATCCAATAGGCACTCTGAGCGCCTTATCCAGGCTGCCATAGGAGATTTGGCCACCCCGAAAACATAGTGCCTAACTGTGGTGCTACTTAAAATTCTAAAAGCAACCTGGTGTTTCTTGCAGCCTGATTCATGAAGTGAAATTGCGCCCGCAATCGCTGCGAAAACGCAAATGCGGGCGCAATTTCCGTAATCGGCATTCAACAACTAAATTGCGAATTCGCTAACACATATTTGCGTATTCGCTAATATAATCGCAGAATCCCTGCCGCTGAGCATTAGCGATTCGGAAATAGCGACACACCACGGATTCTGCGATAATAATAGCGAATTCGCAAAAGAAAATCGCAATCGGCATTCAAGAAAACTCGCAATTAGCGAAAAACCCAAAAATCGCTATTTGCACGGCGCTAAATAAGGACAACTCAAAGCAGGTGGTAACCATGAAAGGCATTGAAAAATGTTTTCAAAAAACCGTTGTCCAATCACCAACAGGGCCAGGCCTGACCAATCACACATAAGGACATTCAGCAGCAGCATTAGGCGTTCCACAATGCCTGGGATGTACATGGTGGTGAGGCGGCGAAGGCTACAGCGAGCAGCACGGAGGAGACGCATGAGGCAGGCAAGGATTTACCGGCTGCGGGTCACCTTGCTGGGCCAAACCAGAGAACAGATCTATGCTAAATACAGGCTGAATGGGGAAATGATCACCTGGCTGATACAAGAACTCGACCCCATCATGCAGCACCCAACAAGGCGAAACAATTCTGTGCCCACACATGTGCAGGTATTGTGCAGCCTGCACCTCCTGGCCTCCGGCAGTTTCCAGGGCATAGTAGCCGCTGCTGGGGGGATATCCCAGCCCACCATGTCACGCTGCCTCCACACTTTTGTTGACGCCATGCTCAGCCAGCTCCACCGGCACATCACATTTCCCACGAGCCAACAGGAATTGGACCTCACTAAACTACAATTTTATAATGTTGCCCATTTTCCCCATGTCCTCGGCTGCATAGACTGTACCCACGTCGCCATCTGCCCACCAGCTGGCACGGAGTATATGTACCGCAACAGAAAGTGCTACCACTCCCTCAACATACAGATGGTCTGCAATGCCAAGAGCATCATCACTGACATTGTGGCCCAGTACCCAGGGAGTACCCATGACTCCTTCATCTTCAGGCACAGCGGACTCCACACACGACTGATCAGGGGAGAGTTTGGGGAAGGACACCTACTTGGTAAGTACACTTTGTCGACATTGTCACATTGCTATGAAGTAACTGCGCTGCACAGGCAATCAACATCTGCTCCTCTCATTCAGGTGACAGTGGC
Source organism: Lissotriton vulgaris (assembly GCF_964263255.1). NCBI lineage: Eukaryota > Metazoa > Chordata > Amphibia > Caudata > Salamandridae > Lissotriton > Lissotriton vulgaris. The sequence goes on from NC_141687.1 coordinate 1,332,223,743, forward strand.
TACGCCCTACGGGAATACCTCCTGACCCCTTACCTCAACCCTGCCACACCTCAGCAACGGCGCTACAATGTTGCGCACATCCGGACAAGGAACTGTATTGAAAGGACATTTGGCCTGCTCAAGAGCAGGTTCCGTATACTGCACAAGACAGGTGGGGCCATGTATTACAGTCCTGCAGCGTGCTGCCGCATTGTGGCTGTCTGTGCAATGCTTCATAACATTGCAACCAAGCGCCGGATACCAGTTGACATCTCAGGCAGTGAATCTGAGGGGGACGACCGGCCACCAGCAAATGCGCACCATGCACGCGGGGAGAACCCAGCTGAAGGCCACAGACGTCGCAACCACATCACAGCTAACAATTTCTAGCCCACCCCCTTCCCCCACCCCACATATCACAATTGCATGCTAAATGTAATGATAACACAAGGCGAATGTATGCTTCAAAATAAATGTATTTGTTTGATTCACAACAGAAAAGGGTCATGGTAAGAACTATTTACAAAAAAATACAGTATTCCAGCATACTGCATGTACATGTGCATGGCAGGCTTATCTTCAGCCTGCGCCTGTGTCCCTGACACAATGTTATTGGTGCTTCCTGCGCACATTTCCCAGCCGCCTTTGAGGCTCCTCATCCTCATCCTGGCCAGATGGACCAGGCGTAGCCCTGGTGCTGCGCCTAGGTGGGGGGGCCTGCGTGGCAGAGTTGCTGCTCACGCTGGAGGCAGCCTCACTCCCATCATCTCCCCCAACGACAGCCGGTAGCACAGGTTGGAGCAGTGGGACCACGGCGGTGGTCAAGTGCTCCAGCACTCGGGTGATCTCCTCGCAGCACTGGACCAGCTGGTGCTGCTGGGTCATTGAGCGTCGCGACAGCTGGGTGGTGGCATTTGCTGCCACGTAATTGGAGCGACTATAGGTCGCCATCTGGCTCAGCAGCTGGTGGTGGCGCCTGCGTGCAACACTGCGCTGCTTCCCCAGCACAGCAGTATTGGCCTCCATTGCCGCCGTCATGCGCTCAATGGCTGCCGTCATGCGGTCCACCCGCTGGCCGACTCCCTCCACATTGCGGCCGATCTTCTGCAGCTGGAGCTGGATGGCTCCTTGCTGCTGCGACTGCCTCTGGTGCAGACGGAGCATTCGCCGCTCCACGCTCATGCAGGCATGGAGATGCCCTTTGCCCCTCCTGCTGTTCTGCCGCTGTGTAGCGGATGTGGCTGCGCCAGATCGTGGAGGACGAGCTGCAGGTGTTGTAGCAGCTGGCGTCGCAGGTGCGGCAGGCACTGGAGGCACATTGGTGGGGGGCCTGGCCTTGGCAGGCGGTGGTCCTGCAGATTTTGCTGCAGTTATGGTGGTGGGCCTGGCCTTGGCAGGCGGTGGTCCTGCAGATTTAGCAGCAGTTAAGGTGGGGGGCCTGGCTGCTGCTGTTGGCGCTGCGGCAGGGGCTGGTGGCTGGGAAGCGGGTAGGGATTCCTCCTCCTGGGCCTCCTCGTTGATCACCAGCCTCTCACTATCACTGCTATCATCTGCACCTGTGAGGGTAAGTGGATACTCATTAGGTGCATGTGACTGTCAGACGTGCAGATGTTACATGCATGCTGGGTGACATTCCCTGGATGGCTGTGGATTTGTGCGCTTAGGAACCTTTCAGGCCGCATTGTGGTACTACTACATTGTGGACATACTGCGTCTCCCACAATGCCTCAGGGCATTTCCTGATGCACAACATAGGCATGATTATGGGCCAATGAGTGAGCCTATTCGGGCAGGGACGGGCATAGGGGACAGGGTCGCAGTCGCATGCCACTTACCTTGGGTGTTGTGGGTTGGGCGGGAGGAGTCCAGGGTGGTCACACCAACACACGCCTCCCTCTCCAGGGTCTCCTCTACCTGGTTCTCCAGGGGGGTGTTGGGTGGGACAGTCGGTCCACCACCTCCAGTGCCTGATGACTCACCGAGACGCGCCGCCACCTTCTCCTTGGCACGCCCTCGGAGGTCGTACCAGCGCTTCTTGATCTCTTCCACCGACCTGTCCGCAACCCCAACTGAGTTCATGCTGGAGGCAATCCCCACCCAGATCCTCCGCTTCTCCTGTTCGGGGACCCTCCTTGAGTTGGCACCAAACAGCTGGTCATGTTGGGCCACCACCCCTTCTATGAGATTCTCCAGCTCAGACTCGGAGAATTTCAGTTTGCGCTTTCGGCTAGCGCTGTTGCTGGGGCCGGGCAGTGGTTCTTCAGACATGGCGGGCGCTATTTCTGCCGGGTCGGGAATCGCTATCGGCGGTGTAGCGGCAGCTCTCCGTCGTGTGGAGTCGGATGATTGCGTCACTGTGGTGTTTGGGGGTGGGATTTGGCTGCTTCCTGGTTGTGATGTCATCACGGTGCTCGGAATGCGTCTTCCCGTATTTCCGGATCCCGCGATAATGCGACTCGCAATCCCGATCGCACGGGATTGCGAGTCGCAATCCCGTGCGATCGGGATTGCGTGTCGCAATCCCGATCGCTGGTGGCCGGAAATTGCGATTTTTCTGCGTTTTTTGTAGGTCGCTAACGGCTTTTGCGCCCGCGTGCGAGTCGCTATTTTTTCCCCGAAAAATACATGAATGCCGTTTTGCGTTTTCTCAATAGCGATTCGCTATGAATCGCTATTAGGGACACGCAAAACGGCATGTGCATGAATCAGGCTGTTGGTCACAAGAATCTTACATAGTGGGACAATCGATTATGCTTACGACTTACTGTACTGGAGACAAATCAATAGGGGTTCCAATGTTTCGCCCCCCCCCCCCCACATGCCGGGCATTAGTCATCATCACCCTCATTCCCTATGGACCGGTTACAAATAAAAGATTTGACCGGAAGGATACATTATCTAAACTGCAGATATAGTTTGCGTGAAAAAGAGGGTTCGATTTCATCAATTGATGTCTCAAAGCTCATAAATGGTTTTAAATCAATACAAGATAAAGTGAGACTACCTGTGCTACTCATCACTATGTCAATAGCTGCTGCTTCCCAATACAATTTTTTGATCTTTTCTCAAGATAATTGACACCATGTTTCGGGGATAAGCCAATAATCATGTAGGCTCAACCTCTGACACCTTCACAATAGGGTTCAAGATCGGATGAGGTCCATAAACGATACCAGAACAGTAACATTGGACATTCAATTCTGTGTGATATCTTCCTCTGGGGAAGTTCTAAATACAGGAGGACAAGAGGTGTACTCATTTGGAGTGAAAGAATAGACCTCATAAACCTATGCTCAGCCGTAGCAAGGCTAGTATGGTTTGATGATCCCCATACTTCAGCACCATACAATGCAGACCCAATAACTTTAACATAATAAATCTCCAAATCAGGAGCTACTTGCCTGGAACAAGTTCTGCTGTGAAACTGAAACAGATTTACAGACTGTTGGGTAAGATTCGACTGGGCTTTTTCAGTCTGCGGGGCCCAGCTCAGCTTTGGTGTAAATGGAATGCCTAAGTAATCAAAGGAGTACACATGATCGATAGGCATGTTTTCCACCAAGATAGGTCTTGGTGGAAAACATGCTTTCAGTTATTTATTTATTTATTTATAAAGTTTTACTAGTAACTATTGCTTCAAGAGATAAGGGATTTTATTCCACCCATTTCCACACTATTTTTTTGGTAGTTAGATGCAGAAAGGCAGACCAAGTCACGGAGTATTCTAAAGGAATCAGACAGAGTTAGAGTTAATGCATGGGGGTCCCTGTCTGATGTATCGACCAATACCATATCAATTATATGTGACCATAACTTCCCATGTACAAGAAAGTAATGAATACGACTCTCATAACAAGGTCTATTAAAGGTGATTTTAGGTAAACAATCAGATGGTGTCCTGCCGTTTGCAGCTCTTAAACCTACATTAAGTGTCAGGGCTAAAACATGACCGGTTTTAGAAGACCAGTGTACTGGAGGTAAATCAAACTGGGGACCCCACCGACCATCACAACTGCCGTCAATTCCAGTTGGTTATCAATCTGGGGTTCAAATGTTGTATTTAAGTCTCCTGTCATTAAAAGGAAGCACCTCACAATTAGTTCTGTGATTGCCATCTCAAGGATATTTAAAACAACCAACTGTGCCAGACCGGAACTCCCTCTATTATAAACGTTAAAAATGGTTAAAGTCATACCAGAGGGCATAATAAGAACTAGCGCCATCAAATCTAATGCGACAATATGAATGTTGTTAATTTGGCATTGACAGGAGGTTTTAACCCAAATCCCAGGTCCACCTGAGGGTCAACCCCTTCCACACCGGGTTGTGTTTACATTTACAAATGTTATCTATGGATAGGTGACAAAGCCTAGGTCTCTTGAATGAGGCAAACATCATCGGAATCAATAAAGTTACTCCATTCCAAATCTGCAAGCAATTTTGAGATTCCAGCAACATTCCATGACAAATATTAAAACAGAGGAGCATTTGACTGGATGGGCGAACACTCACCTACCACTGGCTCTACAGCCGAAAAAGCGGAAGCTGGAGCAGCCTGCTCATGATGGATACCGAACATAGTTCAGCCCCAGAGCGTATTGCATTTGCACTAATTGGCTTACTCCAGACTGCAGGGGACTGACTCAGTCACAAGTTGATAGTGAATAGTGGCTTTATCAAAGCATAAAGGAACAAAAGAGGTGACGACATCAAGACCAGCTGGGGATAAAGCCAGTCAAGGGATAGATGCATTTGTCTTATAGGTGCCGTCCCCCCTAGCCAGGAGCGGAGCTCTTGCAGTGGTGCTAGCACCTATTTCCTGGTTCTGGTATTTGATCACAATTCGGTTTTTTTCCTGGGGTATAGTTCTAGCCTCCATGGCTATCAGGCCATCCACTATATGCCTATGGACGAAGGATCAGTGATGTCATTAGTGATGTCACTTACCATGTAATGAGTGATGTAATATGTGAGGTCATATTCAGTGCATTGCGGGGGCGTCAGTAACTGTTAGCTGAATTTCACTGGTTTTTTGTGAGTGACATTTGAGCCTAAATCTAATGTCAATGTAACCGTTGACTTTTTCAGCAACTTTTGACTTTTTTTTTTTTAATTTTAAGGGCACCTGCATCACAATTGAAAATTGAAAATACCTAATTGCAAATTCCTTAGAATCTCAATTAGGTAATAAAAATTTACAATGCATGAAACTCAAAGAGTTTCAGATTGTGATTCCTAGGGGGCGCAAATCGCTCTACCTCATTAATATTAATGAGGTAGATTGCAATTTGCGACCATCTAGGAATTGCAAAAATCACGGGGATGGTGGCCTGCTGAGGTCAGCAGACCACCATGTCTGTTGTTGCTTTTAAATAAAGCAATCTTTTTTTGAAACGCAGCCTGTATCCCTTAAAGGAAAACGAGATTCTTTACTAAAAGTAAAATTAAAAGTTTTCTTTTCATTTTTTAAAACCAGGCAGTGGTCCGTGGGACCACTGCCTGCTCTTAAAAATGCTTTTACAACCATTCACAAAAGGGAAGGGGTTACCACCTACTTGAAGTAGGTGGTATTATGCAAATGTTTTGCGACTGCATTCACAGTCACAAAACATTCATGCACACCATTAGGATTTGATATTTGGAAAGGACGCCCTAAACACCCCCTTCCAAATACTGAATCACAAACCCCTTTTGTGATTTGGTAACAGGTTGCCAAATCACAAATTGAGGTTTGCTGCATCTGAAAAGCATTTTCTGCATTCGCAAATGGACTGATTGTGCGAATCGGCCTGTTTGTGAATGTAAAAATGATTGATGTATGTGCCTCTTAGTTCTTAACTGTGACCACTAGCCTTTGACAGTGAGTATATGAGTAAGTGCATGAGTAACTCAGTCGGACTCTGAGTGGGTGTGAGGGTGTCTGAGTGGGTATGTCAGTGGCTGTGTGAGTGTCTGGGAAGGTCTGTGAGTGTGTGCATGAGTCTCTGAGTGGGTCTGTGAGTGGGTGCATGAGTGTCTAAGTGCCTCTGTGAGTAGGTGCATGAGTATCTGTGTGAGTTCTGTGAGTGGATACATCAGTGTCTGAGTTGCTGTCTCAGTCTGTGATGGGTCTGTGAGTGGACGCTTGAGTTCTCTCAGTGGGTCTCTGAGTGGGTGCATGAGTGTCTGAGTGGATCTACATGTGACTGTGTCAGAATATCAATGGGTCTTTGAGTCACTACATGAGTGTTTGTATCGGTCTCTGCGTGAATGCATGAGAATATTAGTGGGGCTCTGAGTGAGGGCATGAGTGTTTGAGTAGATCTGTGAGTGGATGAATCAGTCTCTCAGTGGGTCTGTGACTGGGTATGTGAATCTCTGAGTGGGTCTGTGAGTGGATGCATGAGTGTCTGACTGGGTCTGTGAGTGGGTACATGAGTCTCGGAGTGGGTCTGCGAGTAGATGCATGAGTCTCTCAGTGGCTGTATGATGTCTGAATGGGTCTGTGAGTGACTGAGCCAGAATATCAATTGGTCTGTGAGTGACTATGTGAAAGTCTGTATGGGTCGCTGAGTGAGTGCATGAGAATATGAGTGGGGCTATGAGTGAGTGCATGTGTGTCTGGGTAGGTCTGTGAGTGGATGCATCACTCTCAGTAGATCTGTGAGTGAGTGTGTGCATCTCTAAGTGGGTCTGTGAGTGGGTGTATGAGTGTCTCAGTGGCTTTTTGAGTGGGTGTACCAGTCTCTGATTGGATCTGTGAGTATTACAGTCGTACCGCCCTTATTAAAACTAAATCCATTTTCTATTCCAAACGCCCCTCTAAATGGAAAAGCATCTTCTTAAAACACCTCCCAATCACTAAAACCTCCATAATACCCCATGGCCACAAACTTTCCACTACTTCCTCACCAACCTTTTACGGGGAAATCAACATCTCCATTTTTAAAACGGGGAACATCCTCATTCAAGCGGCCGTTCCACATCTCAATACCTTCGAACTCCATTTCTGGTCCTTGGCCTTCCATATTGCCAACACTGCAAATAACCTCCCAGACTCTCAACTTCCTCTCTCCCCACAGGCCCCACACCCCCAACCCACCTCCCCCTTGCCAGACCTTTCTTCTTCCTCTAACACACTGCATACGTTGTCTCCAACCCCCTCTTTCCCCACTTGGACCCCCCCGCTCCCCATGATCCGCACCACACTCCCCCACTCACAATCCCCTTCGCAAGCAATCCACCCACCAGTATCCCCCCATTTCGCTCAGTCCCCCCACCCAGCCCTCTAGCCCACTAGACTCACATCCTCTCCACACAGTCTACCCGTCCATTCCTCCCACAACCCCTCATCCCCCCTCCTCTCCCAACTCATCCTCACAACCACCTGACCGCACTACTCCCCACCTAGATTCCCCTCACCTTCCGCCGCCACCCCCTCCCCACTCCTTCCCTCCCAACCTACACTCACACCCTCCGAATCATACCTCTCCCCACACAGATCCCCCCTCCCTACATCCTCCTCCCCCTCCCCAATCCTCCTCTCCCAACTCATCCTTACACCTTCCCAATCACACTTATCCGCACCCCCCTTCTCCCGACTCATCCACTCCTCCTCAGAACATCTCCACTCCCATTATCCCCCCCATCACCCCTACACTGCACCGCAACTGCTCCACCCCTTTATCTCTTAACTCCTTATCCCCGGAGTTCACTTCTCCACCCTACCCCGCCATGCCTCTCCTCCTCCCCTACAACTACAGCCCTCCCTGCTCTCCTGCCGGTCTCCGCTCATCTCCTCCTCAAAACAGGCCTCCTGCGTGTACCTGCTCACTGCCCCCCAGAAAAGACCACCATCTACTGCCAATTCTGAATCCCCTTTGTCCTCCTCCCCCACACCTTCCTTCCCCCCACACTCCTCTCTCACACTCCCTTCGCAACATCAAACATTACCTTGCCACTCTAACGAGAAATCTCGCTTAAATCAGGAACGATTTCTAAAACCTCAAATCCAACGACCTCACGGCCCGAAGAAACGCTGCTAGCACGGATCTTTTAAACCCTCTCACCTCCAAACCATGGAAAACAACTCCCCTGCTGTGCCGAGCGCGGAGACCACTCCGCACCTCTTGCACCCTCTCCCCTCGGGAGGTCTTTGACCTTCTTAACTCCTATCCTGCCTGCGCATATACCGTGTATACGCCTCCCCCCTTTGCAAACATCCCCATTATACTGGGGACGAGTCGTACTCCCCACTCACCGGCCTCACCCAGGCCCCCTCCTCATCTCACCACCATCCACACCCTCCCCTCTCCCAAACCTACTGCCAAACCCCTCGCCTGCTTGCTAGTTAACTGTTGCTCCGCGGCCCGACATGCCACAGAAATCTCTGAAACCATCCTTAGTGAATTCATTGACATCGCGTTTCTTTCTGAAACCTGGTTTAATATCCACTCTGCAAGCACTCTTGACCTCCTCGTACTCCATCCTTAGGAAAGATAGACCCATCAGGATAGGCGGGGGGTACCTATCATCTTCAAAGACGAACTACAGCTCTCCCTTATCAATAACGCCGAAGTCTCCTTCTTTGAATACCTTGTAGCTGAACTCAAAATACAGGGCTCCAACCCCATCCGCCTTCACAATATATATAATCCTCTCGGAAATCCCCACCCATTCATTGACGAGCTATCTAACCTGCTTACCCAATCCTCAATTTCCACTTCTAAAAACATCTTCCTGGGAGATCTTAACCTCCACTTGAATGATACCAAAGATCCCTCAATCTCCCTCCTCTCTAACCATCTCGAAATTAATGAACTCAATCAAATCTGTCAAGCACCAACACATGCCAAAGGAGCCATTCTTGACACTATCTTTACCATCAAGGATCTAGCCCTCCTATCTAACATCATTCCCATTGACTGGTCCGACCATCACCTCATCCTGTTCTACATAACTACCAATACCTTTCCCCAGCCCACCAAAACTATTAAACCCATGAAACTGACCAGAAATCTTAGCCACATTCCTCCCGGCGTACTTGAATCCAACCTCCATGCCCAACTTCTCGCCATCCCCCCCTCCCTCAAGGCTAACGAGCTAACTGAACACTATAACAAAGTTGTCATTGATACCCTTGACATACTAGCCCCGCTCAAACTCAAAAACCAAAGAAATATCCCCTCGAAATCTTGGTTTAACACAGAGCTAAATAAGGAAAGACGCACACTCAGACAGACGGAGAGATCTTGGTGACAGCACCCCTTCCCTTCCAACCTTGCCCGCCTCAGACTTGCTAGGTCGTCATACAAAAAACACATCTGGAGACAAAAACTTCCTTCTTCAGGACTCAACTAGACCGAGCTAAGAACAGACCTAGAGAACTTTTCAACATCGTACGCAATCAAACTGCTTCTGTTCCCCCTGTCCCACCAGCCTCGATGACTAGATGTGAGGAAATAGCTCTCTTTTTCTCTGACAAAATTAAAAAGATTGAGCAATCCTTCCTCCCTACTGTGATCCCTACCACCACTCCTGACATCTCTCTTATTACCACCCCCCTCCATCTTAACTCACCTTACTCCCGCTACTACCCATCGTAACTCTGATCTACCTCTCCCTTCCCTGCCCCACACTCTCCCGGACCCTAAGCTACCTAACACTCTCCTTAAAAATAATGCAGAATGGCTTAATTTCCAGCCTGTCACTGAAAGAGAAGTCTTCAACATCATTACCGAACTGAAGCCTTCCTCCCACACCAAAGACCCACTCCCCTCCAAACTTGTCCAAAACCTCAAACATATCATCACCCCTCCCTGGACTGCTATTATCAACACCTCCCTTGCCACCGGCTGTGTCCCCTCTTCCCTGCAACTTGGACAAATTTCCCCCATTATCAAAAATCCACTGGCGGACCCAAATGATCTCAACAATCTCCGTCCCATCTCCAACCTTCCCCTTCTCTCTAAAGCCCTTGAAAAATGCGTCCTTCTCCAACTAGACAGACACATTGAACACTTTAACTTACTTGACCCCTTCCAATCTGGCTTTAGGAGAGGATGTAGTACGGAAACATTGTAGACGACATCCACCACTCACTCGACAATAACGAATCTAGCCTTCTGATCCTCCTTGATCTCTCCACAGCGTTTGATACTCTTAATCACTCTGCTCTACTTAATATTCTTAGAGATAGATTTGGCCTAAATGGTATGACACACAAATGGTTTGTCTCTTACCTTCAACACCGCACTCAACAAATCAAAGTCCAGAACTGCCTATCTAACCCTACCCCCATCTCCTTAGGAGTTCCGCAAGGATCTATCCTCTCTCCCTCTCTCTTTAACCTCTTCATGGAACCCCTTACACTCATTCTCAAACAAGCCAGGATCAACTACCATCTCTATGCCGACGACACCCAACTCTACTATAAGATTAAAACTCATGCCGACATCATTAACCTCAACAACACCCTCATCAAGATTCAAGCCTGGTTCCACATGAACCACCTCAAACTTAACCCCAATAAAACCGAAATTATTCTTTTTTCCCCAAAAAACAATCAGCTCCCCATTCAGAACTGGATCACAGACCTTAATGCCCTCAACTGCTCCTTATCCCTGTCCGACTCTGTCAAATCACTAGGGATCTCTCTTGACAACCTCCTCACCCTCAAGGTCCACATCAACAATTCTGCCAAAGGGGCCCTCTTCACTCTCCGCCACCTGAAGAAAATCAAGCCCTTCATCCCAAGAGATGACTTCAAACTAGCTGTCCAATCCCTTGTACTATCTCGAATTGACTACGGCAATGCCATTCTTACTGGAATTCCAAATATCCACCTAGCACCTCTAAAATCTGTTCTCTAACTTGCAGCGAGGCTTATCACAGGCTGCAAATGATTCGACCACATTTCCCCTGCCCTCAAAACCCTTAAATGGCTCCCCATTGAAGGTAGGTCCACTTACAAAACGGCCTGCATTACACACAAAACTCTCCATCAGAACACACCATCCTACCTCACTAACAAACTTAGTAAAGCCGGCTGCTCCCGATCCCTGAGAAGCACTAACTCCTTCCTTCTTATCCCCCCTTATGAAAAAGAAATCCACTCAGTGTCGATCCTTTTCCGGCAATGCTCCCTGCATATGGAATGCCCTGCCTACTAAACTTCGATGCAATCCTTCCTATTCTAGCTTCAAAAAAGAACTCAAACTACATCTCCTCAATAAATACTGGGGACCCTAATCCCTATCTGCTCCCCTACACCGGCCACCTCTGTCCGACCGTAGATTCGTCCGCCCCCCCACGACTTGCCCTACCCGCCCTTCCTCTCATCACCTCGCACCTCCCTGTCTACCACCCTCACATTCCCTTACACCCCCCCGTCCGTCGTCAACCCTCAGCCCTCCTAAGCATGGGTGGAAAATCCGTTACGTTCGCGGATTTTGCGGATTTTCGGTAAATTCGCAATCCGCGAACGCTCGCGAATTTACCGAAAATCCACAAATTCGCACGCAGCGGATTTTTTTTTCCTTGGTGATACAATTTTGCGGGGCGCGGCGTTTACTTACCGTCATTCAGCGTTTGCCGAGTTATTTTTTTTGATATTTTGCGAGTGCTGCGCCATTTTGGATCTTGCTGCGGGATCCCGCGGGAATTTGGCGAGCGCGATTACGTAATTGCGGCTTGCCAACTAGCACAGCGAGAGTGTGTCAACGCGAGTACGCCGTGATCACGTATCGCGGTACTTCGCAATTGCGAGCTTGGAGATGCGGCGAGCAGCAACAATCTCGCACTCGCAAAAATACAAAATTTGCAATTCTGCACAAGAAATCCACCAGCAAGCAGCATAAACCTTCTAGAAATGATGATTTTTATCTGAATAACTCCTCAGGTTGACATTTGCCTGCACTTTTTTTGCGAGGAGTCCATTTTGGGGAGGGGGGGGGGGGGAGGAAGGAAGTGCCCCACAGTCTTCAACTTCCTGTTCCTGTCCAGCAGGCTCCTCCCAGTGCTTTGTCCATCTCCTGGTCACTTTTCATTTGGATCTGGAGCTGGAAGGATTACTTTTTGTGGATGCTGCTGGATATTTGGATTTGAGGCCTTTTTGACTTTCTTTGGATCACTTTTGGATTAGAAATTTCACAAGTAAGTTTGTTTGGGGCATTACAGTTGCTGCAACTACAATTTTGGAATTTTCGATTTTTGGGCTGTTTTGTGGCCTTTTGCCCAGGGGTACTCAGTGGTGGGTGCACTGAGTCTTTCTGTGGGGTGTTTTGAATTTAAACATCATGGAGGGGCTGGATGGCTTGGGATTGTGCTGATTTTTCGGTGATTTTCGTTTTTTTGGCCTGTTGTGGCCTTTTCACCAGGGGTAGTGAGTGGTGCATGGGCCTAGTCTTTCTGTGGGTTGTCTTGAATTTAAACACCACGGAGGGGCTGGATGGCTTGGGATTGTGCTGATTTTTCTGTGATTTTCGTTTTTTCTGGCCTGTTGTGGCCTTTTCACCAGGGGTAGTGAGTGGTGCATGGGCCTAGTCTTTCTGTGGGTTTTCTTGAATGTAAACATCATGGAGGGGCTGGATGGCTTGGGATTGTGCTGATTTTTCTGTGATTTTCGTTTTTTTGGGCTGTTGTGGACAGGCCATGTGGTTGGGGGCCATTTTGAGTGCTGCTACAGGCCCTGGCCATGTGCTGGGAGGGAGGGGGCCATTTTGAATGCAGGCAGTGTTCTCAGGCCTGCACCCATTTTGCCTAGCTTTCATCCATTATGCACAGGGGTAGTGAGTGGTGCATGGGACTAGTCTTTCTGTGGGTTGTCTTGAATTTAAACATCATGGAGGGGCTGGATGGCTTGGGATTGTGCTGATTTTTTTGTGATTTTCGTTTCTTTGGCCTGTTGTGGCCTTTTCACCAGGGGTAGTGAGTGGTGCATGGGCCTGGTCTTTCTGTGGGTTGTCTTGAATTTAAACATCATGGAGGGGCTGGATGGCTTGGGATTGTGCTGATTTTTCTGTGATTTTCATTTTTTTGGCCTGTTGTGGACAGGCCATGTGGTTGGGGGGCATTTTGAGTGCTGCTACAGGCCCTGGCCATGTGCTGGGAGGGAGGGGGCCATTCTGAATGCAGGCAGTGTTCTCAGGCCTGCACCCATTTTGCCTAGCTTTCATCCATTATTCCCAGGGGTAGTGAGTGGTGCATGGGCCTAGTCTTTCTGTGGGGTGTCTTGAATTTAAACATCATGGAGGGGCTGGATGGCTTGGGATTGTGCTGATTTTTCTGTGATTTTCGTTTTTTTGGCCTGTTGTGGCCTTTTCACCAGGGGTAGTGAGTGGTGCATGGGCCTAGTCTTTCTGTGGGTTGTCTTGAATTTAAACATCATGGCGGGGCTGGATGGCTTGGGATTGTGCTGATTTTTCTGTGATTTTCGTTTTTTTGGCCTGTTGTGGACAGGCCATGTGGTTGGGGGCCATTTTGAGTGCTGCTACAGGCCCTGGCCATGTGCTGGGAGGGAGGGGGCCACTTTGAATGCAGGCAGTGTTCTCAGGCCTGCACCCATTTTGCCTAGCTTTCATCCATTATGCCCAGGGGTAGTGAGTGGTGCATGGGACTAGTCTTTCTGTGGGTTGTCTTGAATTTAAACATCGTGGAGGGGCTGGATGGCTTGGGATTGTGCTGATTTTTCTGTGATTTTCGTTTCTTTGGCCTGTTGTGGACAGGCCATGTGGTTGGGGCCATTTTGAGTGCTGCTACAGGCCCTGGCCATGTGCTGGGAGGGAGGGGGCCATTTTGAATGCAGGCAGTGTTCTCAGGCCTGCCCCCATTTTGCCTAGCTTTCATCCATTATGCCCAGGGGTAGTGAGTGGTGCATGGGCCTAGTCTTTCTGTGGGTTGTCTTGAATTTAAACATCATGGAGGGGCTGGATGGCTTGGGATTGTGCTGATTTTTCTGTGATTTTCGTTTTTTTGGCCTGTTGTGGCCTTTTCACCAGGGGTAGTGAGTGGTGCATGGGCCTAGTCTTTCTGTGGGTTGTCTTGAATTTAAACATCATGGAGGGGCTGGATGGCTTGGGATTGTGCAGATTTTTCTGTGATTTTCGTTTTTTTGGCCTGTTGTGGACAGGCCATGTGGTTGGGGGCCATTTTGAGTGCTGCTACAGGCCCTGGCCATGTGCTGGGAGGGAGGGGGCCATTTTGAATGCAGGCAGTGTTCTCAGGCCTGCACCCATTTTGCCTAGCTTTCATCCATTATGCCCAGGGGTAGTGAGTGATGCATGGGCCTAGTCTTTCTGTGGGTTGTCTTGAATTTAAACATCATGGAGGGGCTGGATGGCTTGGGATTGTGCTGATTTTTCTGTGATTTTCGTTTTTTTGGCCTGTTGTGGCCTTTTCACCAGGGGTAGTGAGTGGTGCATGGGCCTAGTCTTTCTGTGGGTTGTCTTGAATTTAAACATCATGGAGGGGCTGGATGGCTTGGGATTGTGCAGATTTTTCTGTGATTTTCGTTTTTTTGGCCTGTTGTGGACAGGCCATGTGGTTGGGGGCCATTTTGAGTGCTGCTACAGGCCCTGGCCATGTGCTGGGAGGGAGGGGGCCATTTTGAATGCAGGCAGTGTTCTCAGGCCTGCACCCATTTTGCCTAGCTTTCATCCATTATGCCCAGGGGTAGTGAGTGGTGCATGGGCCTAGTCTTTCTGTGGGGTGTCTTGAATTTAAACACCATGGAGGGGCTGGATGGCTTGGGATTGTGCTGATTTTTCTGTGATTTTCGTTTTTTTGGCCTGTTGTGGCCTTTTCACCAGGGGTAGTGAATGGTGCATGGGCCTAGTCTTTCTGTGGGTTGTCTTGAATTTAAACATCATGGAGGGGCTGGATGGCTTGGGATTGTGCTGATTTTTCTGTGATTTTCGTTTTTTTGGCCTGTTGTGGACAGGCCATGTGGTTGGGGGCCATTTTGAGTGCTGCTACAGGCCCTAGTCATGTGCTGGGAGGGAGGGGGCCATTTTGAATGCAGGCAGTGTTCTCAGGCCTGCACCCATTTTGCCTAGCTTTCATCCATTATGCCCAGGGGTAGTGAGTGGTGCAAGGGCCTAGTCTTTCTGTGGGTTGTCTTGAATTTAAACATCTTGGAGGGGCTGGATGGCTTAGGATTGTGCTGATTTTTCTGTGATTTTCGTTTTTTGGCCTGTTGTGGCCTTTTCACCAGGGGTAGTGAGTGGTGCATGGGCCTAGTCTTTCTGTGGGTTGTCTTGAATTTAAACATCATGGAGGGGCTGGATGGCTTGGGATTGTGATGATTGTTCTGTGATTTTCGTTTTTTTGGCCTGTTGTTGTGGCCTTTTCACCAGGGGTAGTGACTAGTGAGTGTTGCATGGGCCTAGTCTTTCTGTGGGGTGTCTTGAATTTAAACATCATGGAGGGCATGGGATTGTGCTGATTTTTCTGTTTTTTTTTAATTTTTTTGGGGTGTATAACTGAACTGATGTTCCTCTGTCTTCCATTGCTTTTAGGTGCACAAGACTCAAGAGAACCACCAGTGCCAGGAAGAAGTCCTGCAGCGGTGTGTGTTTGCAGCATAACGCCACGCGACGTCACGTCTGGCCACAGACAACTCTGCAACTCGTGCAACTGCGGCCTGCTGTTCTGACCTGCTCTGAAGAAGATGGCCCCAAAAAAATTTCTCCGTAGCTCCTCTAGCAAGAAAGTTGCCAGTAAGGAGCAGAAGAAGCAAGTTACCAAGGAGGCTGGTGTGCCGGCCGCCGCGTTTTTTGGGAGTAAAAAAAAAAGTACGCCTGCAGCAGCAGCGGGATCTGCTGGGGACCAAGCTGGGAGCAGCACCCCCGCTCCATTGGGCTCAGTGCCTCCACCACGCCAACTTAAGTCAAGCCCTTGAGTGCTGCAGAGGCAGTCAGTGTACTTCTTCAATCACCATCGACCAGTGATGTTGGCTCATCGCAAGAAAGTAGCAGCAATGTCCCTGAATCAACACAGGTTGTTGTAACTCATCTGACAAGTGTTGAACAACCACAGCCGCAACAACAACCACATGTGCAAGTACAAGCCCAAGTACATGTGGAAGGAGAGGCAGCGCAAGGAGATGCGCAAGCAGAGGTGCATGGAGGGTCACAAGTGCCCACAATAGTTGTTCCTCCCGAAGTAGGGGCACATCAGGAAATCGACAATCAAACCGAGGTATCATTTGAGGAAGCCACTCCTCCTGATGATCATTCATTGTCTTCCACATCCCTAGCAAGGAAAAGATCAAGGGGGGTGTCTACATCTTCTTCAAGCCCACCTCCTTCTGATGATCTGGATGACGATTGGGAACCATCACGGCCGTCTGAGAGTGAGGCACACCATGATCTGACAAAGGTACCTAAGCGTAAAAGGAAGGTCGTCGAAAAACTCATAGCTATGGAGTGTGATGAGGCTCAACAAGAAGTGACGGATACTGCTGCTGATGAAGCCTCTCACGACGACGAGCCAGTCATCATAAAGGTCACTGCAGCCCCAGCGGGCATGCAGCAAAGAGACATTTTGACCCTAGCCCGAGAAGCTGCTGAGCGTGATGATGATGTCGACGAGGAGGCAATGGAAACACAACAATCATTGGAGTTAACTAGTACACCAACACCTACCGCTTCCATATTTCTTCCTCGCAAGAAGGGGCCTCCATCCACCTCGACCTCAATTAGTGGTGGTGAAAGTGCAAAACGTACTGAAGTTCGGCAATCCACATCCTCCACTTCATCTGACATTAGCAGCAGGACCACCACCACCAGTATCGCCGCCTCCTCCGGCCCCCAAAGACATTTCAAGTCTGCAGTTTGGGACTTCTTTAGTGTTTGCCCAAAAAAGGAAAACATAGCCATTTGTAGCATTTGTAAGCTTCGAGTTAGTCGTGGTAAGTTTGGTACCAACTATGGTACCGGAGGCCAGAGAGGTCATCTTAAGAGACAGCACGCTGTCCAATGGTTTGCACACCTACAGGCGATCAAGGAAGCCCGAATTGCACGTAATGAAAACGTTGATGTTTCATCTGATGATGACGAGGAGGAAGAAGACAGGTCAAACACTTCACTTACACCCAGTACCCCTGTCAGCAGCACACCCCATGTGAGCCACACTAAGAGTGTGGGAGAGAGTGATACACCAATGCGAAAAAGTTCATCAGAGAGCGTAACTGGGTCGAAGATATCATCATCATCATCCCGTAAATCCTTGGTCCAGGGCAACATTAAAAAGATGTTGTTTACAGAAGCGCAATATGAACGCAACCACCCACTGACGCGTCTGTATAACACTAAGCTGGCTAAAATGCTAGCTCTGGACCTTCTCCCTTTTTCTTTTGTAGAAGGGGTTGGTTTTCTAGAATTAGTGGCAGCGCTCTGCCCTAAATGGAAGGTTCCTAGCCGGTTCTGTTTTGCCCGAGTTGCGGTTCCAGCACTACATGAAGATGTTCTGGAGGTGATTGGGGCAGCTTTGCAGAAGAGTGTTGTTCACACTATACATTTGACAACAGACATGTGGACCAGTGGCGCAGGCGCTGATTACATGTGCATCACTGCACACTGGGTCTCTTTTTCAGGGGTTAAAGCAAAGCTAAACGCAGGTGTTGACCCGGACCAAGTTTTTAAAGCTGCTCGGAAACATGCAACACTAGCCATGTTTGGTTTGGAGAAACGTCACACAGCAGAAAACATTTTGGATGTGTTTAACACAAAGGTCCTTGACTGGCTGTCCCCAAAAAAACGCCAGATTGGTTATGTTTCCACCGATAATGGCGCCAATGTAGTTAAGGCCATGGAGCTGGGTGAATATTTCAGAGTGCCGTGTTTGGCGCACTGTATAAACCTGGTTGTCAAAAAATTCTTGAGTGATAAAGACAGTGCAGCGTACAGGGTAGTGGACCCCTGCCGAAAAATGTGCAACCATTTCAGCCATTCTTTTAAGGCCCGGAAGCATCTGAGGAGCCTGCTATATGAACGTCGAATGCCAGTGAAAGCACTCATCCAGGAGGTGGCAACACGTTGGAACTCAACCTTCTACATGCTTGAGCGTCTGTATGAGCAGTATACGGTACTCGATCACTATTTCTTAACACAGGGTACAGCTCAGAAGGAGGACCTGAGGATGGGTGCGGCGCAATGGGACATAGTTAAAAGCCTGACACGCATGCTTCGTCCTTTTGAGTTCTTCACGCGTGCAGTCAGCAAGGAGGACTGTAATTTGGGAAAAGCTATCCCATTGTTGTACATGCTGGAGCACCAACTAAAGGAGGTGTGTTCTGTGTTTCAAAAAGATGAAAAAACCAAGACCCTTTTGTTCTGGCGGAGAAATTATTAGAGCACCTACAAGGTGATGAACGTCTTAAAATGATCCACTCAAACCAGCATTACATTTGTGCTACTATTCTGGATCCACGCTACAAAAAGGCGCTGGCAGGCTAAGCATTCTTTCCTTTTGCTGATGAAGATGTTACAAAGTACAAACAGTGGCTAGCCTCCTCAGCCAAGAGGTTTGAAAGAGAACGGCAGAAAATTGAAGGAAAAGGCAGTACATCAGCATCAGCAGGCCATCCCCAGTCACAACAATCCACTTCTGCACCTGTGGCTGCGGCACAAGTGACCTCTCAGCCATTAAAGACACCGGCAACCGGATCATCTGCACCACCAGACACAACAGTAACATTGGAGGCTGAAGAGGATTGGCTAGCTCGGCTTGGGTTTGGTTCTCAAAAGGTCACAGCAACAGCTAAGCAAAGTGGAGGAACCTTGGAGGAGCACCTTGAGTCGATGGTGAAGGACTATCTGAATGACTCAACAGAGGTCTATGTTAATGCTGACCCATTGGCGTATTGGCATGGGAAAAAAGAATTGTGGCCACAGCTCTCCAACCTGGCTTTAAACTACTTGTCTTGCCCACTCGCAAGCGTGTCTTCTGAACGTGTTTTCAGTGCTGCTGGTGGCATTGTAACTTCCAAACGGAGCCGCCTCTCGCCCAAAAATGTGGAGAGGTTAACAATGATCAAGATGAATCAGCACCTCATACCACCAGATTACAGAGTACGAGAAAGCACGCCGGGTGGACAGCAACATAGATGAGGGAATTTCTTCTCTGTCAGGTGACACTGAGCTCACCCGGCCTGAATTCGCAGAGTATGATGACGAAGCCTTATTCTTATTCGTGGACCGTGACACCGAGCCCTGAAAATGAGACAATGAATCAATAACTTTCTTTTTCGTCCTTATTCACTTTTATTCCTGTGTGTCTATCTTTCTTTGTTGTGCACAGTTAATATAATTCAAACTTTAATCACCTAATCACAAAAACAAGCCCATCAGCAGAACTGTCTTCACTTGTTTGCTTATTGATTTGAAGGTGCCGCAGTCTGCATTCCTCAGGTTCACAAGTTCAGAAGAACATGCTCCTCTATCCTCCTCCTCCAGACTCCTATTTCCATCAAAGCAGAGGGCTGGTTTACGCCGAATGAAGAAAGACTCAGCACTTGTGGGGGTGTTCTACTTCTTTGCGGGTGAGTTGACTGCTCTGGGGCCATTGCTGGGAAGCTCTAATACCGGATAAAAGTGGTTTGGACCAAATCCGAGGCGGAAATTTTTTGGTGTTTTTGCTGACTTGCTTGCCTTTGAGGTGCTCTTTGGGGGGGGTTCCGGCTGTTTGTGGGTGAGTTTCGGGGTCTGGGAGCACTGCTGGGACACTCTAATCTTGATTGCATTTGCTTTTCAGGAAATCCGTGGTGGTAAACCGGAGTTATGGCCTAGCTACACACGCGTTTGGACCGAAGGCCGAGAAATATTGTAAGTATGAGATTTTGCTTTTGGGCTGTTTGGGGGTGTTGTGCTTTTTGGCGGGTGGGTTGGCGGGTCTTGGGGCATTCCTGGGAAGGTCTAATACCGGATATAAGTGGTTGGGACAAAATCCACGCTGATTTTTTGTTGTTGCTATTTCTGACATTTTGCTCAATGTAGCGTTTTTGGGGGCCTGTTTGGGGGGCTTCCTGGTGTTTGTGGGTGGGTTTTGGGGTCTGGGAGCACTGCTGGGACACTCTAATCTTGATTGCATTTGCTTTTCAGGAAATCCGTGGTGGTAAACTGGAGTTATGGCCTAGCTAGACATCGCGTTTGGACCGAAGGCCGAGAAATATTGTAAGTATGAGATTTTGCTTTTGGGCTGTTTGGGGGTGTTGTGCTTTTTGGCGGGTGGGTTGGCGGGTCTTGGGGCATTCCTGGGAAGGTCTAATACCGGATAGAAGTGGTTGGGACAAAATCCACGCTGATTTCTTTTTTGCTATTTCTGACATTTTGCTCAATGTAGCGTTTTCGGGGGCCTGTTTGGGGGGCTTCCTGGTGTTTGTGGGTGGGTTTTGGGGTCTGGAAGCACTGCTGGGACACTCTAAACTTGATTGCATTTGCTTTTCAGGAAAACCGTGGTGGTAAACCGGAGTTATGGCATAGCTACACAGCGCGTTTGGACCGAAGGCCGAGAAATATTGTAAGTATGAGATTTTGCTTTTGGGCTGTTTGGGGGTGTTGTGCTTTTTGGCGGGTGGGTTGGCGGGTCTTGGGGCATTCCTGGGAAGGTCTAATACCGGATAGAAGTGGTTGGGACAAAATCCACGCTGATTTTTTTTGTTGCTATTTCTGACATTTTGCTCAATGTAGCGTTTTCGGGGGCCTGTTTGGGGGGCTTCCTGGTGTTTGTGGGTGGGTTTCGGGGTCTGGGAGCACTGCTGGCTATGGATACTTTACTTTGCAAGAGGTTTGAAGCAAATCCATTGTGGCAGAGGGGAGTTAGGGCCTAGCTGCAGAGCGCACGCAGAGTGATTTGGGAGATTGGCAAAAAAATGACTAAGTCCCCATTTTTGTACTTTTGCTCTTTGGCTGTTTGGGGGTCTTCTACTCGTTTTCTCCTGGGTTGACGGCTCTGGGGCCATTGCTGGGAAGCTCTAATACCGGATAAAAGTGGTTTGGACCAAATCCGAGGCGGAAGTTTTTGGTGTGTTTGCTGACTTGCTTACCTTTGAGGTGCTCTTTGGGGGGGTTCCGGCTGTTTGTGGGTGAGTTTCGGGGTCTGGGAGCACTGCTGGGACACTCTAATCTTGATTGCATTTGCTTTTCAGGAAATCCGTGGTGGTAAACCGGAGTTATGGCCTAGCTACACAGCGCGTTTGGACCGAAGGCCGAGAAATATTGTAAGTATCAGATTTTGTTTTTGGGCTGTTTGGGGGTGTTGTGCTTTTTGGCGGGTGGGTTGGCGGGTCTTGGGGCATTCCTGGGAAGGTCTAATACCGGATAGAAGTGGTTGGGACAAAATCCATAAGGAAAAGCCTTTTGGCACTTTTTGTAACTTAGGGTTCGTTAGGGTTAGCCCTAGCAGCAGGATTGCATGTGTTTTGGGGTGTTCTAGATTTTTGCAACTGAGTTCTGGGTCTTAGAGCACTCGTGAGAATGTGTACTTTTGGTTGCAAGTCATTTGAAGAAAATCCATGGTAGGAAAATGGGGATTTGGCATAGTTAAAGAAAGCCTCTGCCACTATTCTTAACTTAGGGCTCGTTAGGGTTAGCAGTATTTCTATTGCATGTGTTTGGGTGGGGGGGTTTTCAAGTCTTGGAGCGATGCTGGCTATGGATACTTTTGCTTGCTTGCAAGTGGTTTGAATACAATCCACGGTGGGTAAGTGGGTATTTGGGCCTACTTTTACTTTCGAAGTACGTTTTGTCAACAGTTTTCTGCTAGGCCTCGTTTTTTTTAGATCTGATTGGGGGTCTTCTACATTTTTGCAACTGGCTTTAGTAAGGGTCTGGGTGGAAGCACTGCTGGGAAGGTCTAATTTTGCTCTAAAACACAGTTTACAGTACACCTAGCTTGAGGGGAAAGATCCGCTAAATTAATTCGCCCATACTTATTTATCCTTGAAAAGGTGACTCAGACAGAGTACTCACTTTCAAAAATGTTGTACTGTCTATTAGGAAAATCAAAGTGTGACTTTTTACACTACACAGCGTACATACCTTATATTTATTTATCAGTGCTGTTTTTCGTTCAATAATTACAGGCCGGGTTTCAGTCTACAATGGGGAAAAAAGGATGGAGTCAGGCTTCACATTAGCGAGCCGCAATTCAGCATCCGCCAGGCAGGCAGTGTACAGGGTGTCTTCTGGTCACCAACATTGATGGACAAAGCGTCAGCTGGAATGGAGGAGTGCCGCTAATAAGAGGAATTGTTTGCTGCATGCAACTTACTTACCAAATTCAACAGGACAACTACAACAATACAGATACAGTATCCATTATTGTATTCAATGAGTGTGTGTGACTGCATTTCTTGGATCTCTCTCTGCTTCTAAATTGATCCCTACAGCCATTCTATATGTTTTACTTCGGCTATTTTTTTAACCTAATTTAATGTAGCCCTGTACTGTCGCATTCTGGCATTCACGGTTGTCGAAAGTACTACTTACTTTTCTGTAACAATGCATTCAGTAGTGCATGCACTTCCTTTATGTCACGTAAAAGATTTATGGTTAGCTTTGTAACTAAAAATTTCTTTATGTTCAATTATTGTTTGTCCATGCTGTGCTTTTTTTTTTTCTCTCAACAAAACCTACCCAAAAAGAAACCCCCATTCCTATCCATTTTACAAACCCTAACCCTCTTCCCCCGGGT
The DNA here is from genome assembly GCF_964263255.1 of Lissotriton vulgaris. Lineage (NCBI taxonomy): Eukaryota > Metazoa > Chordata > Amphibia > Caudata > Salamandridae > Lissotriton > Lissotriton vulgaris. The sequence goes on from NC_141687.1 coordinate 1,332,246,393, forward strand.
TGTGTGGTTTTGCTTGATGTGTGACTAACTGACATCAATTATTCCACACACTTGCTTGGGAGGATAAGGTCATAGCAACAGGCTGGTGAAGGAATCCGAGGATATATTCTAGACTTACTCAGCTTCAGTACTATTTCTTGTAGTATTAGCCAATGTCAAAGAAATCCTACGCAAGTACAAGTTATACTATAAATACTTTACCATTTGTTAGGCTACATTGTGGCACTGTTGTAGTCTAGTGTACTGTCACCTGCTATATTCTCTATCGTACCGTTGTAATGCTACAGTAAGGACAAACCAGGTTTCATTTTCTTTTTTTCCATAGCCATGCAACTGCCACTGTGTCACACCACTAGTACCACCACAAGGAGGAGGACATTTCAGCCGCCCCGGATTGCAACCTTAATCGCCATTTCCCGTGGAGCCAGCCCTGGGCCTAGCCCTACTTTCAAACAGAAATTACAGGTAAGATAAGCGTTTGGTTGGAGGTAGTATAATGGAGTATTAGGAGAGACGAGAGATTGACGGTAGTACTACTAAAGTCCTAGGACTATTCAGGAAAACAAACTTACTGTTAAACCCCCACCCACCAGACTCAAAAGCAGTAAAAAACAGGTATGGTCAGATAAAGTTTCAAAAAGTATATCTTTATAGCCCTAACAAAATAATCTCCCGCAAGACCCTCCCTAACCCCAATGATTGTCCTTCAAAAGTCCCCAAAAACCCAACTCCCAATTCCCACCCCCCAAAAGTCTCTAAAAAAGGGGCAAGGGACACTATGGCAGGGTGCTGTTGACTTTAGCAGCCAGGGCATCATGCTCCTTGCGGTGGGTGGCATGTTCGAAGCGGAGGACCTCCACCAAGTTCTTATAGTTCAGGACCTCCTGCTCCAGGTAGGACAGTCTGAGGGATAAGCGGCGCCGGCGTGCCTTGCAAATCCTGTGGGGGGCAGCTGCTGTCTTTGCTGCTCGGCGGTGGCGTTTGGCTTTGGTAGCCCGGCTCCGTACCGCTGGAGCACTGCGCTGGCTGGCAGCCCGCACGGAGGAGGATGCAGCTGTCCCAGTGAACGTTGTTGTATTACCAGACTGCGTTTCCTCCTCCTCCAGGGCCACCAGCCGCCGATATTCAGCGACAGTGGCATCCAGCCTCCGTTGCCGGGCCATTCGAGCCAGCTCCTTCCTCCTTGATGGTCTCTTGGATTTGGAAGGAGCAACTACATGAAGAAAGAAAGACATAGTCTGTAACCAATGCTCCTTAAGATTAACACAAAATGATTGAGCAGAAAGTTGTCACAGTACAAGTAGCAAATTGAAAGCACAGTACATAACTATTGAGGACAGTATCTATATAACCTCCGACTTCTTCATCCTTGCTCTAACATTAGTGGGAGTTTAAGGAACAAATTCTACGAGCACTATGGACTTCCATTACAGTCGACTATGACAGTACACCAGTCTTATTCTTCTTCTTCTCTCTTGTTTAGGAAAATTGGTACGTTATCTTATGCAAGCCGGCATAATGCCAGCGCAGTGAACTTGCACCCGAGAAAAACAGACGCACACCTAAGCATGGGCGAATTTTGCGAATCTCGCGTTCGCGAATTTTGCGGATTTGCGAACTCGCAATCCGCAAAATCCGCGAATTCTCGCGAATTTGCAGATTTTTTTTTTTTGTGTTCGCGCGGGTTTCTGCCAGTTCGCGAGGGTTTTGTACAATTTCGCAAACGCGAACTTACCTGTCGGGTCGCAAGTTTTGCGAACTTGTTGTTTCTACGTGTCCAGCCTGTTTGGGACACTCTTCTTCATCACTGCCACTCTCTGTCACCACTGCCACTCTCTGACTACTCATGCCACCCTCTGGCCCACCCATGCCACCCTCTGTTTCATCACAGCACCCTCTGGTTGTCCAGTCAGTGTACATTATTGTGGCAAAGCAAAGCACACCTTCCCTGCCTCAAGTGACCTGAATTAATTTGGGGCTGATTAATGTGTCACAGAATATTTTTTTAGCTGGCACCTGCTTCCTTAGTGCTTCCTGATGAGTGATCTTTTGCACTTGCTAAGTGCTTTCATTGTTGCAAAATTAGTTACAACACCTGCCCTGCCCCAACTGACAATAATGAATTAGGGGCTGATTAATGGATTTGAACTTCCAGCCTGGCTCCTGCTTGTCTCCCTTAGCTGTAATTCAGGACCTTTGTGGCATATGTGTAACTATTCTGAGGTTCAGAGCAGGGTCACATAATATTTGCAACTGGCAACTGAACTCTGGAGGGGCCCCTCAGGAAGCACTACAGGAAATGGCTACTAATGATGAGCCTGAACTTTTGAACCTGGTAAGTAGTTTCAGTTTTGCTAAGATCGTATTTCTGCAATTTAGCGCTTATTCGCGGGGCGCGAAGTTGTACTGGGAAGCCGCGAACTCACGCGAACAGTGCGAGCAAGCCATAAAATCCGCTGCTCGCGGATTTGCGGATTTTGCGGGAGATTCGCGAATCTCGCGGATTGCGAATTTACCGAAAATCCGCAAAATCCGCGAGCGAAACGGATTTTCCGCCCATGCTTACGCACACCATGGTGAGTGAGACAGACTTGTGTTACTGTACCGGTCCAGTACATGCAGGTGGTGAAGCTCTTACTTTTCTATTACGGGTGGCACTGAGAATACTCTGTTAAAAGGGCTACTGCTTAATTAATTTAGCTTTCACCCTACAGTGCAAATGAGTATTAGAAAAGGAAAATGAAGAAGCTAAATAATCTGATTATCTATCACTTCACATGGGATGTATTTGATGACATATGGGATGACTTTAGGTGCTTTGCTTATTATTGAGTGAACAGTGATACACCCACACATGAATGACGTACTACTACTAAACTAAAGTTATTAAGAGAGGTAGGGAGTGTCCACCGTAATACCCGGATATATGCTGTGCTTGCAGTTGCAATACAAACTACTGCTACTATTCCTGGTAGTATTTGGACAAAATTACAACTTCTTTTCCTTGCCTTTCGTACACTGGAACGGACGTGCGGGTGCGGTGTTACATGCTCTTCAAAGTAACACTTAGTTCATCCAGTGACCGTCTACTCTCTCTAGATACACATATGCTATCTAAGAGTCAGATAGTACCATGAATGATCCAGGCATCCATCCATTCAAAGTATATGCACACATACAGTTTCTGTTTCACCCACCCAGGCTGTTCTCCTTCCACCCATCCTTGCTTCATCATTCACCCAGCCATGCACCATACCATATTCTTTCCTTCCCAGCCACCTCGGGGACCAAGCAAACACATATCATTCTTCTTTGCCAGTCATCATTACATTTCTCGTCCTACCACACTTACTTACACCCTTCTTTCGCTTTTCGTTCATCCCATCCATCAAGTTCATCTCAGATCTGATTGGGATTCTTCTCGCCAAAAACTTCACAGCTAAGTCGAAGTACATTTAGAGGAGGCTACTACCTGGTTTATTTATAATACACCCGTGCAGAAACCACACTCTGCAGTCTTCAATCTCAATGAGTAAGGAATATATAGCTTACCTCTGCCCGCCACCTCCGTGTCATCCCCCACAGAATGGTCTGGCACTTCCACCGCCTCCTCCCCAGAGTTGTCCTCCTCGTCCAATGCCACCACCACCTCCGCGCTGGCCCCGCCTCCAGATGTTCCACCTACAAAGTACATTTAATAATGTTAGAATACACCACTCACTGCTATATAATATTTGGTCTAGGAGGAAGAAAGAAATGTGAAAAAACAGTATATAATTTAATAATTTGTGACTGTCTACTCTAAAGTAAAAATGTCCCTTTTTCCAGGGAAGGCTGTTGTCTTGCCGCACTTTTTGGCACAACTGATGAATGCTTGCTTTTTATTTTTAACACGCACCACTTTTTCTCCTAACAGATAGAAGCTTGACTTCTAAGAACACGAGCAGGATCAAGTTCAAACCAGGTGAGAGCTCGGCTCGACCACAAGAAATGTGTCCAATTAATCGTCAGCACTAAGCACTTTTCCATTTTCAGTTAAACTTTTACTTTTATGACAAACTTGATTTTAATAAATGTGTTTACTTTTATTAAAGCTTTTAAACTTAAATAGACTCTGTGGTTTTTGGTCTTCCAGACTAGAGTGGATGAGCTAAAGGTTTTGTAATTTTTTCAAGCATTAGTCCGTGCCTCTGACATCATTGGGGAATAATCATAATCATCTGTGACTTTGGGAGCTAAATGACTCTGCCACACTATCTAGTCAGTAAGGAGATTGGGGGTTCAACTACAAAGTCTGTTATCACTGAGGTATGTGGAAAGTCTAACAGCACCTATTATAATTGATAAGCTAAGCAATGCATTATTTAGTGTCCATAGTTCTGTTTGTGCAGATTTGTCCCTGCAACACTAGTAGAATGGATTGTCCTCCTATCCAAACCAAAAGTAAAGTAGTATCTTATTCTTTCTTGGTGGTCATTCACCTTTTTATTGTTGGCAATTGTCAAAGCATAAACATTTAGAAGACTTGAAAAGACATTATGGACAATCCCAGAGGACTGCACTCTGTGCATAGAGCTATTGCTGACTAGAATGGGAGTCCAATGGAATTGCCAAATGTGCAATCTTAGTTAGCTACACAGACAGACTAATAAGAATAATCTAGTAATACCACACGGAGTCATAGTCGAGGCAGGATAAGAATTTAGATCCAGTCTACAAGAATATCAAAGACGATTTAGAAAAAATCGAATGAGGAACGCTGGGAAAAAATAAGTACTCTATATTAAAATTAAAACTTACTGGGGCCAGCAAAGGAGCCCTCGCCTGCCCGATCCTGGCCTGCATCCTCAACAGCACCCTCCTCCTCCTCCTCCTCCTGCGTCCTCCTCTTGCCCCTGGGGGAAGCTGATGTACAACATGAAAGAAAGAAAAACAGAAAACATGGATGATATTTGTCAACCAAATCAAACATTTCAAAACAACTAACAAAATATTTTGGCGAAATAGCAAATAGACAACTATTCAACAGGATATATTATTGACCAATCTCATGTGGTCTACTACGTTATTAGTATTGCTTGATTTGCGGACCGTCGAATTGTAAACTTCTTATGTAACTCACTACACAAAGTACTAAAAAGGTTTTCCTAGGATTGGCAGGCAGCAGTCTGCAGCACGCGAAGTGACAGCCAAAGTCCACCGTGATTGCAGATCAGCGACAACACTAAAGTTTCCTACTACATTAACCAGTCATTAAAATACTCAAACTATCAATCCACCACCACTATTTCTTCTTATCGCCATGTGTACAAAGGAAGGACTGGACTTGAGTCTGTAGGGGCTGATTTAGAAGCCCCTTGCGGCTCTTTTGCTCCATTGTTGCGTGACTTTTGTGACGCAGCGGCAGCACAAAAGAAGCGCAATGGTGCGGCGTATATTAACAACGTGACGCATATGGGAGATGCATCACGTTGTAAAGCCCTGCGCCATCAGGGGACGTTCCGGCGCAAGGGAGGGCGTTCCTGCGCAGGAACGCATCCTAAAAGTGGCTGAGGGAAATCTACAAGATTTCAATCACTCACTTTAACGACAATGATGCGTGACTCAAACCCTGCACCTGCTTGAAGCAGACGTATGGCTTGACGCAGCTTTGGGGAGATAGGGCACCCCAGAGCATTGATGGAGCTGTGCCATCGTTGCGACGCAACTCCAGCAATGCGCCGCCCTTACGGCACAGATGCGTAACGCTTTGGTGAAGTTTTGGGCCCATGGTGCGCCGCATTGTAAATACGGCGCACCATGGGTGATAGTGGCGTGGCGCACAATTACTGGCGCATCCCTGCTACTTTGCAGGGATGCGCCGGTAATTAAACATCTGAACCTTAGTGTGTAGCATTACGCAGTTCTTTAAACTACACTCATACATAATTTCACTGGCCAATGAAATGAACACAAAATCGGAAACAAATAAGCATAGTAGCACCACTACTGAGAAGGAGAGCAGTGCACCTGAAATGCACAGAAGATTTTGAAATATAATATACCTACAATGTAATGAGACTCGGGTCCTTTACTACATCGAGTTCTGTACGAGCGCTTCAGGAGGGCTCCTTTTCATGTATTCCACTTAAGGGTGTGAAACAGATCCCCCCTTCTTTCGAGAGTAATAATACGGGAGCGTTTGAAGGAGATTTCCCTTACTACAGTGCCTCCTGTACTGGCGGTTCAGGAGGGCTTGAATGGTGTAAATCAGATCCCCCCTTCATTGAGAATAACTACACAGAGGTTCTGAAGGAGACTGCCCTGTGTTTTTCATTTTGACGCAAGTGATAGTGACTTTTTTGATTCATTTGTCCCTTCATCCCTGTGAAGGAAATAGGTTTGCGACCCTGAGAGCAAGTCAATTGATTTTTCCTGGTGCCTGCTAGTCCAAAACCACCTGAGGTTACATCGGAAACACGTCAAGAACCCTGCCTCCTGAGAGTTTTGATTAGCACACACAAGCACCTGTGAGGAACTAATTACAAGTCCTATAACAACTAAGGAACAACAACTTGTCTTTCCCGTGCGATAGGAGGTTGCCCACCCACTACCGTTCTGTCCTGAAGAAGACCCTTTTTGTAAGGACCACTATCCTACGCAACATTTTGGGTCGAAACGTAGACTGTACATACTTCACCAACTCCTACCCCCAAGCTAGACCAAAGCAGCTGAAGGACAGTTAGGTGGTCTACATCACTGGATTTCTGGACTCTACATGAGCATGACACTGTGGCCCTTGGTCCAAGGCACCAAATGAATATTATAGTTTGGAGTTATGATTAATACTTGTCACGAATGACTCTGACTATTCCCCTCAATCCCACTTTACCTTTGACACTTTCCTTCACTTCACCCCCCTTCCCCGTTGTGTATGTGGGCACATATACAATAAGTTTGTTGATGAAATATAACCAATGAAAGGTAATAATGCAATTTTGAAATAAATCTTTTTGCATCGAATAATTTGTCTGTTTTGAAACAAGTACACTAAATTGCGACTATTGGTTCTTTGTCTAGGGACCCCTTTCCCTTATACCTCATAACTACCCAGGTCCCCCGACTTTACTGGGTTCAACCCTTTCTGTGCAACATACAATGTAATGAACAGCAGTATTGCTCTTGGTAAAAAAAAAATTGCAATATAATAACACAGCAGGAGAAAACAGAGTAGTAAAGAAATAGCTACTACTACTACTCACCAAGCCCGGGGATCTCGAGGCCAAGCAGGTCGAGCAGATCTCGTTCACGGGTCAGGACATCCGTCCAGCGGTGGGTGGCCTGGTTGTAGGTGCGCCGGACCCGAGAGTGGTGGTACATGGCCCGGCACACCTTATCCCACCGCTTCCGGCGATCCCGCATCCCGTACCCGCCTCCGATCTTGCCGCCTGCCATTATGGTCCTGGGGAGGTGGCGCTGTACATAGAACAGTAGTGTGCCCACCTCCTCCGGGCTGAAAATCTCCCGCGGTGCGACTGTCTCCCCCCTCAAACGCCCGCACGGGAGCCGGGCACGGGGTGCGGGACCCTTCCCCTTCTCAGGATGCTTCCCGGCTCCCTTCACCATGGTCTGGGCGGAAAGGAATAAAGAAAATAGAATAGGGAAGAGAAGAAAAGAAAAGAGTTCAAAAAAGTAGTTTAAAATTAACAAAAAGTAGCAGTAAACACAAAAATATAGGGCTAGAAAAATAGAGGGGTAGATATTAAGCAAAATAGATAAAAAAAAACTTCAAACAAGCAAAGGATGGCACAGATTTAGAGAGGATACAAGAAGAATGCCCAGAACCATAGCAATGAATCAGAAACAAGATGGCCGCGCCCGTTCACAACCGCGCAGGTAAGTTCGCGCGAGATGTTCCTCGCGAACACACTCGCAAAATTGTACTTGCGAGCCGCACACTTTGCGAGAAGGAAACGGAAATACGTCATGCAAACAAGATGGCCGCGCCCTTGAACGACCGCGAGGGTAACTTCGCGCCTTGCGCTACAAGCGGCTCTCGAAAACGCACAAAACCTTGCGAACTAACACGCCGCAAAAAAAGAAATTGCATATTCGCACGAATTCGCGGCTTCCGAATCCGATCTTGCGCGTGTTCGCGCCCCTGAATCCCGCGAAATTGCAGAAAAACGAGTTTTGCAAAACTGAAAGCAATCGGCAGGTGCAAGAGTTCAAACTCATCATTAGTAACAATTCGCTGTAGTGCTTTCTGACTGGGGCCCCTCCAGAGTTCAGTTGCTAGTCGCAACAATTGTATGACCCTGCTCTGACCCTCACAGCAGGCTCATAGAATAGCTAGAAGTAGGCCACAAAGGTCCTGGAAAAAAAAAATTGCACTGCAACAGAAAGCAAATTACTGATAGGGAAGCAGGTGCCAGACCTGGAATTCTAAAACAGTGACACATTAATAAACTAACCCCAAATTCATGTCAGTTGAAGCAGGGCAGGTGTGCTTGCTTTCCCCCCCATCATCTACAGTGATGATGAACCAGAGGGTGGCATTGATGTAACAGAGGGTGGCATGGGTGAAAGAGAGGGTGGCAGTGGTGAAACAGAGGGTGCTGGGAGGCTGTGATGATGAACCAGACGTAGAAACAACATAGTCGCGACCGTTGCGAGCCGACAAGTAAGTTCGCAATTGCGAACTAGTACCAAATCCTCGCGAACTGGCAGAAACCCTTGCGAACACAAAAAAAATCCTCAAATTCGCGAGAATTCGTGGATTTTGCGGATTGCGAGTTCGCAAATTCGCAAAATTCGCAAACGCCAGCTTCGCAAAATTCGCCCATGCTTACTCATCACCCCTCTCCAACCCCCTCCAATTTTTGCCCTAGCCTCCCTTTCCTTATTAACCTTACTGCCCTATTTTCCCAGCGCTCTTCTTAATTTTTGTGCCTATGTAATTATAATTACCACTTTCTCCACAGTATGGTGTTTTTTGTCTTCCCTGATTTATCTTCCTGAAGTCCCCCATATGTCGACTTGTATGTTGTGCATATACTATACTGCTATGTTTTTGGGTCCCTGTGTTTTTACCTTCTGGTTCACAATATGTAAAGCGCTCTGATGCTCCCGGGTACAGCCAGCGCTATATAAAACCTCTAAATAAATAAATAAATAAATAGGAGTCTCTGAGTGAGTCTGTAAGTGGGTACATGCATTCCCTAGTGGTCTATGGGTGGGTGTGTGAACCTCCGAGTGAGTCAAGGAGAAGAAGCAAGAAAACTGAAGGAGGAGACTGCCCCTGTGCTGTGCTGTTGGGGTTGGCCTGCAATGGTTACTTTATTGACAAAGAAAGGAGAAAAGGAACTTTGTGTGTAATTTTGAAATCTTGAATTAGAATCTCCAAGGGCTTGAATTGTGCTTGCCTCCTACCTGAAGTCTCAGAGATACAAGACTTCACCACAAGCTCCCTAAATTCCCTTGCTGGGAATTCTACCTGCAGAGAGGTGCCTACTGTTGTTTGGGCCCTCTGAGAAGACTTGGTGTCGCTGGGAGCAGGAAGCGCTAAGCAACGAGGAGAAGCATGTTGCCCCGGCAGCAGTCACCTTCGCATCGCCGAAGAAGCGTGCCGCGGCGGCAGCTGTTCGCCGTCGCATCATCAACGAAGCATGTCGCACCCCCCTTTTCTGAATCGTTTTTGGCCACTATAGGTGTGGCAGGGTATACTCAGACATGAGTCCCTTTCTCAATGCACCATCAGGATTCAAGCAAGCCGGGCCGAAGACGGCTGAAATGCCAGAAACCGGTCCCCGGTAGCTTGTCTCCTTTCTGGTGAAGAATTGGCTTGGTAGTTTAGTCCGCCCTGTTCCCATGATGCACTGGGCCAGGGACAGACTGATTTGCATATAGCCAGGTTCTGAGCTGGGATGGTGCAGTGAGATAAATAATGGTGATGGATCAAGCCCTGATCTTTGGACTGGGTAAGAGTGGTCTGCTTAATTCAGACACTCTGTTCATCACCACCCCCTTTTCTGAATCGTTTTTGGCCACTATAGGTGTGGCAGGGTATACTCAGACATGAGTCCCTTTCTCACTGCACCATCAGGATTCAAGCAAGCCGGGCCGAAGACGGCTGAAATGCCAGAAACCGGTCCCCGGTAGCTTGTCTCCTTTCTGGTGAAGAATTGGCTTGGTAGTTTAGTCTGCCCTGTTCCCATGATGCACTGGGCCAGGGACAGACTGATTTGCATATAGCCAGGTTCTGAGCTGGGATGGTGCAGTGAGATAAATAATGGTGATGGATCAAGCCCTGATCTTTGGACTGGGTAAGAGTGGTCTGCTTAATTCAGACACTCTGCTCATCACCACCCCCTTTTCTGAATCGTTTTTGGCCACTATAGGTGTGGCAGGGTATACTCAGACATGAGTCCCTTTCTCACTGCACCATCAGGATTCAAGCAAGCCGGGCCGAAGACGGCTGAAATGCCAGAAACCGGTCCCCGGTAGCTTGTCTCCTTTCTGGTGAAGAATTGGCTTGGTAGTTTAGTCTGCCCTGTTCCCATGATGCACTGGGCCAGGGACAGACTGATTTGCATATAGCCAGGTTCTGAGCTGGGATGGTGCAGTGAGATAAATAATGGTGATGGATCAAGCCCTGATCTTTGGACTGGGTAAGAGTGGTCTGCTTAATTCAGACACTCTGTTCATCACCACCCCCTTTTCTGAATCGTTTTTGGCCACTATAGGTGTGGCAGGGTATACTCACACATGAGTCCCTTTCTCACTGCACCATCAGGATTCAAGCAAGCCGGGCCGAAGACGGCTGAAATGCCAGAAACCGGTCCCCGGTAGCTTGTCTCCTTTCTGGTGAAGAATTGGCTTGGTAGTTTAGTCTGCCCTGTTCCCATGATGCACTGGGCCAGGGACAGACTGATTTGCATATAGTCAGGTTCTGAGCTGGGATGGTGCAATGAGATAAATAATGGTGATGGATCAAGCCCTGATCTTTGGACTGGGTAAGAGTGGTCTGCTTAATTCAGACACTCTGTTCATCACCACCCCCTTTTCTGAATCGCATCCCCAGAGAAGCGTGTCGCCACCGCAGAAGGCACCGTCGTATCACCGGAGAAGTGTATTGCAGGGCCTGTCGAGGCTCAGAAGTTACCGAGTTCGCCATCGGGTGTGCACGCACCCAACATTGTCACATCACATCAAGACGCTATTTTGTCGCATTGCACCGGATCATCACATCGCATCGAGGCGCCATCTTGTCACATCGTCACCGGGCTGCAGTAAGAAACAATGTTTCAACTCCCCACACGGTAAGGAAGCGAGCCTCAACTACCCTGCGCAGCAGTAAGGAACTGATGCATCCACGCCCCTGAGTGTAAGGAACGGTGCATCAACTTCCCTGTGACCCTTTTGTTTGTTTGCATGATGCATCTAAGGTACTCTGAGAGTAAAGTGTCGCATTTACCATCTACATTGAACTAAGCAATTTTCTAACAGTTTGAAGTCTATTTTTGATTACAGTATTGTGGATTTTTGTCATTTGGTCTTGTGTTAAGTCTTGTAAAGATGACTTATTTTTTTAAACTGGTGTGGTGTCCATTTGTAGTGTTTTCACTGTATTACTGTATGTGTTCACACATGCTTTACACACTGCCTCTGAGATAAGCTTGTCTGCTCATGCCAGCTACCAAGGGGGTTAGCAGGGGTTATTTTAGAAGTGTAGCCCCTTACCCTGACTAGAAGCAAGGGACTCTATTTGGACAAAGATACCTACCTCTGCCAACTAGAGACCCCCAGTTCTAACATTGGTGGTCAACGGTGAGGATTTGGACGTGCATTTGTGACTCATATACAGTGATTGGTGTACACTACTAATGAGTGCAGACCATTACGTGACCACATAATTTTTGGTAGAATTTTCCTTGGAACTTCTTTTTGAGAACTGCCAACTGTTTTTCACCATGAGCAAAGCAGCATCCATTGCATCTGTTGACATTGATTTTTAAGAAGATAAGATTGAGACTTACACTGTGTCTTACCTTAAAGCTGCTTGCAAGAAATGTAAAGTCTCTATGAAAGGCCTCACCAAGAAAGAGGAATACCAAAAGGCGCTGAAGGCCTGGGTAGAATCTAGGACTGCCACTGAGCATCATGAAGAGCCTAGGGAGGAGGTAGAAAATGCAGATGGGCAGCTAGAGGGGCCAGTGGGCCTGGATGGGAGGAAGGTGCCTTTCCGGAGTAGGCAGCAATGTTTCTTCAAAAAACACCTGTCCACAAGAGAGTTGGAGGACAGGGAGAGAGATAGAATGCATAAGATGGAGCAGGCTAAGCCTAAAATAGGTGGTCAGATGGAGTTGGAGAATAAGAAGTTGGCCTTGGAGGAAATAAAATGCATTTGGAGCATGAGAGGATGTTGAGGTAATTGGAATTGAAAGCCAAGAGTTTCAAAATGTCTCCCTCTGGTGGCAGCGCAACATCTGTGTCTGTAGAAGCAAGAGTGTTCATTCCCAAGGATGTCATTAAGGTGTTTCATAAGAATGAAGATATTGGGCAATGGTTCAAAGCCTATGAGATAGCTATGACCTCCGGCAGGTTCTCTAAGAAGGATTGGGGAGCGGGGTTGTGGGGGCGGTTCCTCAGTGATAGGCAGGATACCTCATTGGAATTGCCTTCTGAGGATCAGAATTCATATGTGCAAATAAAGGAAGCCTTAATGACCAGGTATGGGTTGACCCCTGAGCTTTATAGACAAAGGTTTAGAAATTGTAAGAAACTGGAGTCTAGTACTTTGGTAGAATATGTGACTTTTTTTTGCAGAGCATTGAATGGTTGGGTGAAGGGTAGCAAAGTGAATGATTATCAGGGGCTTTATGACTTGTTTGCACGGGAGCACATGTCTAGTAATTGTTTTCCAGAGCTACGCCAGCACCTTATTGATAGCAAGCTGACTAACCCTAGGAAGCTTGCTGAGGAGGCGGACCGCTGGGTGAGCACCCAGGTCCACAAGGGTCATGTGGGAGACTTCGCCAAAGGCGGGCAGGGTCCCCAGCAGAAGAGTGGGAGGGATAAGGGTAAACAGAGGGAGTTCCAGAAAGGGCCCCAAAGGAACCAAGGGAAGGGTTCCAATCCTCCCCCTGAGAAGAAGCCAGGACCCCGACAAGTAAACCTGTTCATAGGGGACCCATAAGATGTTTTACATGTGGAGAGGTGGACCACCGATTCTATGACCCCCAGTGCCCACAGAAAGGCAAAACAGCACCCCCTGGTGCACCATCCTGCCAGATGGCCAGTGTAGCCCTGGGGGAGGAGATGTGTGACCAAGGTGGGTGGGGTCCGACAGAGATGTCCCTAGTCTCTTTAGGAGACTATGAGGTGGTCCCCAAGACCCAGCTGCCTGATAACACTAAACAGTACAGGCAGTGGGTGACCATGAATGGCCATAGAGTGGAGGCTCTTAGAGACAGCGGAGCCAGTGTGACAGCTGGCAGTTGTCGGCTGGTGTCTGAAGAGCAAGGTGGTCCCCAATGCATTTTACCCGGTTGTTGTCGCTGACAACACAGAGAGCCACTGAAAGGTGGCTCAGGTTCCCTTTGAGTGGGTGGGGAGTCTCTGGTACTATTCAAGTAGCTGTGAGGCCAGCCATGCCCATTGACTGTTTGTTGGGTAACGATTTGGAGAGCTCCCCTTGGGCTAAGGTGGGGGAAGTGATCATTTGAAGATATTGGATCTGCCTGAGTGGGCGTGTGTGACCACCCGGTCCATGGCAGCCAGTAAGGGTGTTCAAGAGGAGCTGGAGCCTGAAAGAGTGGCACAGGTGCCTTGCATAAAGATAAGAGGCTAGGGGCATGGGAAACCAGCCCCCACCGTTCCCATGATCCAGGAGGAGGTAGACCTTGAGGGGGATGCCCTGGAACATACAGTGGAACAGGTAGCTGAACTGGGGGACCTAACTGAGCTAACCCATTGGCAGCATGAAGGAGGACCCTCCAGGGAAGAGTTCTGTGAGGAGCAGAACAAGTGCCCTTCTTGTGTGGGTATGTGGCAACAGGCTGCAAACCAGGCAGCAGGTTATCAGTCTGGATCACATTGGATCTACTGGAAGAATGGTCTCCTGTATGAGCGAGCCTAAGATTGCTGAGCCTGGGTCAGCCCGTGTGCTGATAGTACCCCAGCACTTCAGAGCCTTCCTACTGGGTTTGGCTCATGATGTGCCTTTAGCTGGACATTTGGGGCAGGACAAGACCTTTGAAAGGCTTGTCATCCTCTTTTATTGGCCCCAAATGCGCAAGAGTTCAGATACTCTTTGCAGAACCTGTCAGACTTGCCAGGCAAGTGGAAAGATTGGGAAGAAGCACAGGGCTCCTCTCCAGCCATTCCCTGTGGTCAGCAACCCCTTTGAGAGGGTGGGCATTGACATTGTGGGGCCTCTGGATCCCAAGACAGCCATGGGTAACAGGTTTATCCTGGTCTTGGTGGAAAATGCCACCTAGTACCCGGAAGCCATCCCTATCCGGTCGGTGACGTTCCCCGTGGTTGGTCGTGCGTTGATGGGGATTTTCTCCTGTGTGGGGTTCCCCAGAGAGGTGGTGTCAGACTGTGTACAAACTTGCTTTCCAAGTATATGAAGTCCCTGTGGCAGGAGTGTAGGGTAACCTATAAGTTCACCACCCCTTACCACCCCCAAGGTAATGGGCTGGTTGAGAGATTCAACCGGACCCTCAAAGGCATGATTATGGGTCTTGAGGAACCTATGAGGCATAAGTGGGCCATCCTCTTGCCATGCCTTCTCTTTGCTTACAGAAAGGTGCCACATAAGTCCTTAGGGTTCAGCACCTTTGAACTGCTGTATGGACACCCTGTAAGAGGACCTCTGAGTTTGGTAAAGGAAGGCTGGGAGAAATATCCCAGGAAACCTTCCCAGGATGTATATAGTTACATGCTGGCCTTCAGAAACCAAAACCGGAGTTTCAGGCAACTTGCTCAGGCGAATCTAGAAGCCAGCCAGGAAGAGATGTAGCGGTGGTGCAATCAGAATGCCACTCTGATTGAGCTTCAGCCTGGTCAGAAAGTTTGGGTCATGGCCTCCGTGGAGCCCTGTGTGCTCCAGGATCAGTGGACCGGACCATTTGAGGTGATGGAGCACAAAAGTGATGTCACCTACTTGGTGTACTTGCGGTCTCCAAGGAACCCTTTGCGGGTCCTACATGTCAACCGCCTGAAGTCCCACTTGAGAGGTCCGAAGTGGGCATGCTTCTAGCGACAGATGATGGAATGGAGGAGGAGACTGAGCCTTTTCCTGACCTCCTGTCAGCAACAGAGCAAGATGGGTCAGTGGATGGTGTAAAACTCTCTTCCACCCTTACCCCTGAGGAGCAGAATGACTGTCACCAGTCGTTGGGACCGTTTTCTGATCTGTTCTTCCTGTTTCCAAGTGTCACTGATTGGTGTGTCCATGATGTAGACACTGGGGACAGTCCTCCTGTTAAGCACAAAACGTACAAAGTGACTGACAGGGTGAGAGCTTGCATCTCCAAGAGGCTTGCATTAGGGATGATTGAGTCCTCTAACAGTCCTTGGGAAAGCCCAGCAGTCTTGGTCCCAAAGGCTGTCGCACCGGATGCCACTCCAGAACTTCGGTTCTGTGTGGACTACCGAGGGCTCAATTAAGTCACCAGGACTGATATGCACCCCATCCCCAGAGCTGATGAGCTCATTGATCGGTTAGGGTCTTCCCGGTATTGGTAAATCACCTTAACTGATGGGGCAAAAGAGAGGTCAGCATTCTCCACACCAGATGGGCACTACCAATTCTGGGTTATGCCCCTTGGGATGAAGAATGCCCCTGCTACCTTTCAGAGGCTGGTCAACCAGGTGTTGGCTTGACTGGAAGATTTCAGTGCCGCCTACCTGGATGACATTGCAGTGTTCAGCACCAGTTGGGAAGAACATCTGCGCGACCTCTGGGAAGTGTTGATGGCGCTGCAGAGACCAGGCCTCATGATCAAGGTGAGTAAGTGCCAGATCAGGCAGGGTTCTGTGGTGTACTTGAGACACCAGGTTGGGAGCGGCCAGGTGGCGCCCCTGCAGCCCAAGATTGAGACCATCCTGGCTTGGGAACTCCCAAGACCCAGACAGAGATGAGAGCCTTTTTAGGACTCACTGGGTACTACAGGAGGTTTGTCAAGGGGTATGGCAGCATTTTTGCACCCTTCACAGTGCTGACTTCCAGAAAGCAGCCCAAGAAATTGAACGGGACCGACACCTATCAGAAAGCTTTTGATGCCGTGAAAACTGCCATGTGCACGGCGCCTGTGCTTCTGACGCCCAACTTCTCTAAAGAGTTTCTTATACAGACAGACTCTTCAGAGCATGGTGTGGGGGCTTTTTTTTCACAGATAAATGAGGAGGGCCTAGACTAATCAGTAGCCTTCATCAGTAGGAGGTTACTTCCACAGGAACAGAGGTGGAGTGCAATTGAGTGTGAGGCATTTGCTGTGGTCTAGGCACTGAAGAGGTTGAGACCATACTTGTTTGGGACTCACTTCTGGGTTCAGACAGACCACAGGCCCCTCAGATGGTTGATGCAGATGAGGGGTGAGAATCCAAAGCTGTTGAGCTGGTCCATTTCCCTACAGGGGATGGATTCAAGGTGGAACACCGCCCTGGTACAGAGCACGCCAATGCTGATGGTCTATCCAGATTTTTCCGCCTTAGTAAAGAGAACTCCCAAGGGGTCGGTAGTTCTCCCCACATTCAAGCTGGAGGGGACAAGTGTTAGATCTGGAACCATTGGCGTGGGTCTCCCTTCCATTTTTTTGCTGTTGTCTCATGTGTTTTTGCTATGTATTTGCTGGTCTGGATGCTTTGGGCACTTTGCCACCGCTATTAAGTACCAAAGTGCAAGTGCTCTCTATTGTAAATTGTTGTAATTGAGTTAGTGACTCAATGATTGGCTTATTTGATTTACTTGTCCGACCCTAGTACAGTGCACCATGTGTGTCCAGCGCCTATAAATCAAATGCTGCTGATGGGCTTGGAACACTGGTTGTGCCACTCACAGAAGCAGCTTGTAAAATGTGATTCAAGCCTGCCATTGCAGAGCCTGTTTGCAGCCTGGGGCTGCCATATCGACTTGGCTAGTGCACACACTTGCCAGTCCCTAAATCTTCCCTTTTCTACATATTAGTCACCCCTAAGGTATGCCCAAGGTACCCCCATTGGCAGGGTTCATTTTATGTAAAAGGTAGGACATGCCCTGATGGGTGTGGCATGTCCTGATAGTGAATTATAGCCAATTTAGTTTTTCACTGTTGCAAGGCTACCTGTTCCCATAGGCCAGAATGGGCAGTTTTATTATAACATCTTATAATCATAATTGACCCATGGAACATGGTGGAAAAACAAATTTAGTATGCCTGAACTCAGAATGTTAAAATACATCTTTTAATGAAGGTGTTTTTTATATTCTGTGTTTGAAAATACCACTTTTAGAAAGTAGGTATTTTCTTGCCTAACCATCCAGCCTGCCTCTTCTAGGTTTGTGTATTCCATGTCTGGTTTGTGAGTGACAGGGGCTGGGGTGGCTCCAGGAGACAGGGTGAGTCAGCACTAGGCTGAATAGACCTTTCTGGATTGGGAGTGGTGGGAGGAGTATCACCTGGGCCTGAATAGGGCTGTGCCTGCCTTCCACAATGCTGGCTCCACCTCCTGGGGTGCTTATGATGACCCTGCCCCACACTGACAAAGGAAGAAGTTGTGCACTTGCAGAATGCACCCAGAACTGGTTTGGAATAGGTACAGCCACTCTCTGCCTTCAGAGACAAAGGATTTGTGTGTATAAAAAGGGAGACCCGGACCCCAGAACTTTAGATCACTTCTGGGAATAAAGATGACCCTTTGCCAAGGAGAAGAACCAAGGAAGTTGAAGGAGGAGAATGCCGCTGTGCTGTTGGGGTTGGCCTGCAGTGGTTTCTTTATTGACAAGGAAAGGAGAAAAAGAGCTTTGTATGTACTTTTGCAATCTTGAAGAAGAATATCCAAGGGCTTGAATTGTGCTTGCCTCCTGCCTGAAGTCTCAGGGATACAAGACTTCACCACCAGCTCCCTCCCCTGAATTGCCTTGCTGGGAATTCTACCTGCAGAAAGGTGCCTACCGTTGTTTTGGCCTTCTGAGAAGCCTGCATGTTTATGGGAGCTGGAAGCGTGATGCAACAAGGAGAAGCGTGTCGCTGCCGCAGCAGTCGCCGAAGCATCCCCAGAGAAGCGTATCGCCGTCGCAGAGGTTGCCGTCGCATCACCAGAAAAGCATCTCGCAGGGCCTGTCGTGGCTCAGAAGTTAGCATGTTCGCCGCACGGCCGTCGGGCGTGCACACATCGCATCCAATGTTGTTGCATCGCATCAAGACGCCATTTTGACGCATCGCACCGGATCGTCACATTGCATTTATTTATTTATTTATTTATTTAAGCTTTTATCGCGCGCAGCTACCCACAGTGGGTTTCCCGGCGCCAGGGATAGACTGTAGAAGAAAGGACGGTGCAGCACCTGACTTGAGGCCACAACCAACTATTGGCTACGCTTAGTGAAAAGTAGAGTCTTCAGAGCCTTACGGAAGCGAAGTAGGTTGGTCTCTAGCTTTAGTGCCAGAGGGAGGGAGTTCCAATATTTAGGGCCCAAAATGGAAAAGGAGCGGCCTCCCATTTTTGCCAGCTTACATCTTGGCACTGTGAAATTGCCAGTGTCCGATGACCTTAGTGAGCGCAAGGGTCTGTAAGGTTTTACCAACCCTTGAATGTAAGCTGGAGCGCTGCCCTGCTTGGCCTTGAACATATAACAGAGTGCCTTGAATTTGACACGTTCGGGGACGCTCAGCCAATGAAGGTCACGCAAGGCGGCAGCGGCTGAAGTGCGTCTAGGGACGTTCTTTAACAGGCGCGCAGCCGCATTTTGTACAACCTGAAGCACATGTATGGTAGCTTTATCTGCGCCCAGGTAGAGAATATTGCCATAGTCCAGGCGTGATGTTACAAGTGCCTGGACTACGGTTCTGCGAGAGGAGAGGGGGAGCATCCACAAAATCTTGTGAAGCCACCGCAGCGTTGAGAAGCAAATGGCTGCGACCTTAGTAGCCTGTTGCTTCATAGTAAGCCTGTTGTCAATAATGACGCCCAGGTTACGAACTGCAGTGGATGGTGTAGGCGCCTTTCCCAGTTCAATGGGCCAATGACGGGGGCCCCAGAGATGTTTGTTCCGACCCAGAATGACCACCTCGGTCTTCTCCCCATTCAGCTTGAGACAATTTCTCCGCAACCAGTCGGCCACAAGAATGAGGCCAGACTTGAGTGCGGAGGTATTGTTCTCGTCTCTCCCTGATAGGGAGAAGACTATCTGGGTGTCATCTGCATAGGAGAACAAGGTTAGCCCAGCCTGTTCAACTATGGTCGCCAAGGGTTTAACATAAATATTAAATAATAAAGGGCTAAGGATTGAACCTTGGGGAACGCCGCGGGTAGATGGACAGATGGTGGAAGCTGCTTTAGGGGAAAACACTTGAAAGGTTCGGTCACTAAGGAACGACACCACCCAGGCCAGGGCCTGGCCTGCCACACCTAGAGATTTCAGAGAGTCAATAAGGATGGAATGCGACACGGTGTCGAAGGCTGCGCTCAAATCCAGCAGGATGAGCGCCATGGTGTTTCCCTGATCGACACTGTGCCTAAGACTCTCTGTTACCCCCAGGAGGGCAGTCTCAGTTGAGTGCCGAGGCCGAAAGCCCGACTGCGAAGGATGGAGAAAGGCAGTGTTTTCGACCAGTTTGGAAAGCTGAGAATTAATATGTCTCTCCAATATCTTCGAAAAGATAGGCAACAGTGATATAGGGCGGAAATTGGCAGAGTTGGAAGAATCTGCACCCAATTTTTTCAATAAAGGTACAACCATGGCGTGTTTCCAAGGTTGGGGGACATGGGCCTCACTCAGAGAAGCGTTTAATAGTTTGATAATGATGGGGTGTGTGAGGGGATCTAATTGTTTTAATATTTTGGCCGGGAGAGCGTCCCGTGGGGAGCCCGATCGCACACTATTTAAGCAGGAGACAAAGGAGGTGGCATCTAAAGGCTGCCAAGTAGTAATTACTGCATCAATGGCGGTATTCACCGGTTCCTGGACCATGTCAGGGGCAATGGAAGCAGTCCCTGGAAGTGTGGTAAAATGGTCATAGATAAGATCAACTTTATTTATAAAGTAATCTGCCAAGGATTGACACTGGGCGGCATCAAGTGCCGGGGGGGGGGGAGGAGTAGAATTTGCACCGGTCAATTTTTTAACAACGGAGAATAGCACCTTTGGGCAATTTTGTGCATCAGTCACAGTTTTTTTAGTATAATCTGCTTTAGCAGTTTTACAGCTATTGTGGTACTTTTTCAAGGCTTCTTTATAGATGACTTTACGTGAGGGGGAATAACCTTGTCTCCATTTACACTCCAAGGTCTTACATTGTGAGCGGAGACATTTAAGTTGTTCAGAGTACCACGGAGCCGGGGGATGATGTAAAGAAGCGGACTTCGATGTCATCGGTAACGCCGAATTGACAGCATTAGTTAGCCAGAGTTCAGTGGCGCAATTGAGTGCAGCAACTGGTAGTTCAGTGCACGGAAGTGTTTTGATCAACAGCTTATTGAGTTCTGGCATGTTGTTCTTCCCCCAATTCCGAGCTGGCCTAGCAGTTTCCACCTCAGGTCTTATTGCTGTTTCAGCCATATCTAAAGAGAAAGGGACGGCTAAATGATCGGACCAGGCAATTTGTAGGGCTTCTTGAGAGCAGTCTAAAGAAAGATTGGACAGAATCGGGTCTAATAGATGACCGGCACAATGTGTGGGACCTGTGTTTTGAAGTTGAAGATTAAAAGCTTCCAGGATGGAGAGAAACTGATTTCTATAAGGACACTCGTGGTCTTCTAGATGTATATTTAGGTCCCCTAAGATCGTAAAATTCGACGCTTTGAGCAGTAGTGGAGCTAAAAAATCCGGTAATGATGTTATCCATGAACTCGCTGTCCCAGGGGGACGGTATACCAATAATCCTGACAACGTGAATTGGGGGGTAATGGTCAGTTTAAATAAGGCTGATTCACAATCTTTTTGAGTGGCATCTACCAATTTACAAGTGTATACATTCCTGTAGACAATTGCAATTCCGCCACCCCTGCCAGAGACCCTATCCTGACGAAGAATGGCATAATTGGAAGGAATAGCATCTGCAATGTCCGGACCTGAGCAATCCCGGAGCCACGTCTCAGTCAGGAATATCGCATCAGGTTGATTTTCAACAAGAAAGTCATGGATGTTATATCTGTGTTGTGGCAAGGATCTGCAGTTGATGCTCCAAAATCTTAAAGGGGGGCGAGTGGAAGCTGTCCTGGAGCATGCCTGCCTCTTTCGTCTACCTTGGTGTTGAGGGGATCTGCATTTAGTAGGTGTTCTTAATGAGAAGCTGCACCGAGTACAGCTGAACTTGTGAGGCGGGAAAGGGTAGATAGAGCAGTTATTATTAAGAGGCGACATCTTGTTGCATTGTCACTGGGCCGCAGTAGGAAACGACGCATCAACTCCCCACACAGGAAGGAAGCGAGCCTCAACTCCCCTGCGCAGCAGTAAGGAACGGCGCATCAACTTTCCTGCGACCCTTTTGTTTGTTTGTGTGACGCATCTAAGGTACTTTGAGAGTAAAGTGTGACATTTACCATCTACATTGAACTAAGCTATTTTCTACCAGTTTAAAGTCTATTTTTGATTACAGTGTTGTAGATTTTTGTTGTTTGGTCTTGTGTTAAGTCTAGTAAAGATTACTTATTTTTCTAAACTGGTGTGGTGTCCATTTGTAGTGTTTTCACTGTATTACTGTATTTGTTCACTAATGCTTTACACACTGCCTCTGAGATAAGCCTGTCTGCTTGTGCCAAGCTACCAAGGGGGTGAGCAGGGGTTATTTTAGAAGTGTAGCCTCTTATCCTGAGTAGAAGCAAGGGTCCCTATTTTGACAAAGGTACCTACCTCTGCCAACTAGAGACCCCCAGTTCTAACAACCAGGAATTCTTTTTGTTGGTGATGTGGTAACTGGGTAGAGCATATATTTGTTTTTGTTTTCACTCCTTGGTTTCTTCACGCTCATTCCCTTGTATTTTGCAACTCATGGAGAAGCAATGCAACAGTGTTGCACTATCAGAGAGCTCTTTTGCAGGGTATATCGCATAAACTGAATATGGCAGCACCACCTTGGGAGCCTGCTATGGTTTTAGCTTAGATTTTCATGAGTAGTTCATGAGGAGTTGGGGAAGAAAGGTCACCAGTGGGAGATAAAGTAGCGCTGGGCCAAGCAGGGAATCAGAAAATGAAGGACAATGAATGCAGAGGGTCTCTGAGAAGGTTGAAAGAAGAGTGCTTAAGTGCAAACAAGCAAAGAACTGAGGGGAGCTAGTGAAAAGCGTGGAGATGGTGGAATAGAGTATATCTTGGAGCCCTGAAAGTATTCAACTGGAGTCAAGTAGGAGACTGTCAGCGTTCTGAGCTCTGCCTGGGCTTGGGGGACAAGGGGAGAGTAGTGAGGGAGGTGGCTAGTGAGAGAGGAGGCAATAGTTTCAGTTGCACACAGGAAGGAAGAATTGCAAAGGCTCTGTCCTTCCATTTAAAACAGCATGATGAGTGTCTATCAGGCTGAGCAAAGGTCAACCTGACAAACACTCATCATGTCATTGTCAGTAATAAAGGCATTATATTTGCTGCTGCGCACAGGACTGGCATCCTGAGCCATGTTTGCCATGCTGAAGATTTCATAGCAGTGAGATCAGGGACATCATCAGCCCAGCAAAGCGTTGCAAGGATCCTCCTCATGATGACGAGTGGGAGCGTCGCTGATAGAGTGCGCCCTGGGCAATTTAGGTTTAACCACCGAAGTGAGGAGTAAACCCAAATCTTTGACTGGGGGTGAGTGTCTGAAAAGTTTCACACTCCGTCATTTTTGTGATGTTGCTATGTTGTGCCCTAAGTAACTAAGGGAATCACCAGATGTTAGTCCCTTGCTCGCTGAGCCATTGGATACAAGTAAGGCTGGCTGATGAGGGGTGGTACAGGTCCAGGGTGAATCTGGCTTGGTAGTTCGAGCTGGACTGTTCCCATGGGAAGCAGGGACAAGACTGATTTTCATATGGCTTGGTCCAAACTGGGGTAACATGGCGAGCAAAATAACGATGGATTAAACCCAGATCTGTGTCTAGGGTTGAGTGTCTGAAATGTTTCAACACTCCATCCATTAATTTATTTTTTGATTTTGCTATGTGTGCCATAAGTGGCTAATGGTACGGCCAGATGTGGGTGCCTTGCATGCTGTTTTACTGGATTCAAGCTAGCTTGGTTGATGACTGGTGGTGAGTGTCTGAAAAGTTTCAACACTCCGCCTATCAATTTCTTTTTCGATGTTGCTATGTGTGCCCTAAGTGGATAAGGGTATGACAAGATGTTTGCCCCTTTCTCGTTGCTCCACTGGATTCAAGTTAGCCTGGCCGATGAGAGAGGCTATCCGGAAACCAGTCCCAGGATACTTGAATCCGGTCCAGGGAGGACCTGGCTTTGCAGTTCGAGCTGGACTGTTCACAAGGGGAGCGGGGTCAAGACTGATTTGCATATGGCTGGGTCCAAACTGGAGTGACATGGCGAGCAAAATAATGATGGATTAAACCCAGATCAGTGACTAAGGGTGGGTGTCTGAAAAGTTTCAACACTCCACCCATCAATTTATTTTTTGATGTTGCTATGTGTGCCTTAAGTGGCTAAGGGTAGGCCCAGATGTGGGTGCCTTGCTTGCTGTGACACTGGATTCAAGCTAGCTTGAATGATGAGGGGTGATACTCCGAAACAGGCCCAAGGATGCTTGTTTCCGTTGCAGGGAGGACCTGGCTTGGCAGTTCATCTGGACTGTTCCCATGGGGAGCAGGTTCAAAACTGATTTGCATATGGCTGGATCCAAACTAGGGTGACATGACAAGCAAACTAATGATGGATTAAACCCAGATCTGTGACTGGGTGTGAGTGTCTTGAAAGTTTCAACACTCCGTCCATAATTTTATTTTGTGATGTTGTTCAGCTCTGAAATGCCCAGGGCGACTGTCTATCAGTGACGCCTGACACCATCCTTTGCCTAATTTGTCACAGGCGTGATATCAACAAGTGTCACTGACTCCACCCCACTCTGTGATGAATTAATGAAAGTCCCCCTCCTATTGGCTGACCCTTAACAAGGTTAACCAATGGGAAGAGGTGGCGGAAAATTCTGTTTACTCTTCCCCTTCCGAACCCTCCAGCTCCTTCCTGGGCAGTCACACCTCTTCCGCCACCCACTGTTCCTGCCTTCTACCACAGCGACTTTTAGATGCTTTATTGAATGCTGGGATGCATACTTGTATGTGTGAATGTATTTGAATTTGCACATACGTGCTGTGAGTGGGTGTGTTCAAGTGTGTCCATGTACGTACTTGTGAATGGGTGGATGTGAACACATGCATGCACGTGGGCTTGTCAATTATGAGTGGATGTGAGTATACGAGTGTGGTTGTGCTTGTGAATTGACCTCTAACTTCCCCAGCTTATACAGAAACCATTGCTTACTTGTGGAACTTCATTACCCCGAACTAGGTCTTCCTTATCCCAGTTAACACGATATGAGGTGGCACTGCACACCACATGTCTGTACCAAACAAAAAGTCCTATTACTATGTGGATGACCCACATAGACTTAAGGCTCCTCTCATCCATCTGTTCTGTAAGTAAAAGAAAGGAGGTGCAGAAGAAATACTCAACTGGGAGGGAAGAGCTCTGACTAAGACGAGGGTGACCTAATTCAAGATAATTAAGTTTACTGCTAAGTAACGGTTTATTTCCCCCTCATCCCAGTAAAACAACATGAGGATTTCACAAGCTTCAGACAAATGACTGCATGAACTTTCACTGTGACTATCCTTTAATACAATAACAAAAATTATCTCATTGCTGCTTTGACAATATTCAGACCAAAATGATCAGATTTTCAGTTAACATATCCAATCTGTACTGTTCACAAATGTGAGATGGGATGTCCAGCTAGCTGCTCTGTATATCTCCTGAATTGACACCTCACAAACCTCACTGGGTAAGTAACCACCAGGGAAACAAACTCATCAATCCTTTTAGAAATTGTAATCACTAATAAAAAACATTTTCACTATTAACCAGACCATTTGAGCCAATTCTAAAGGCTCAAAGATGCACATTGTATTCCCCTCAAAACAGCTGGTGAATCCCAAGATGGAACCTTAATTAAGGGAACAGGTTTCTATGAATGAAAACTCTTCAACAGTCTGTAGACCAAAAGACATAAAGTAGATAATTCACCGCAACATCTCTTTATGCTTAAATAGCTGCCCAATTATCTGAGAGTGTTCCAGGAGTACAGATAGATCTATGAGAAAACCATCTCTCTGGCAATCCAAAACCTGGTAAGGATCAACTGAGACAGAATCAAGGGAATTATTGAACACCAACGAGCAAAAGGATTCAAATGCTTATATGTGAAGCTCAGGTAGAATCCTTTCTAGATTGGTGAAACTCTTCCTGCACCTAAGAAGAAGAACCCAAGTTGATCAGACTCCACTTATTCAAGTTAAGGGCAGTTAGACTGAGGATGAGCATCTGACTTGGAGACATCTCCAGAAACTGTAAGAGAGGCGGGACTATTGAAAACTTAAAAAAACTGACTGTTGGATAGAGTCATCAGGAGCAAAAGCCATGGGTGTCTGGGCCAAAAAGGTACCACCATAATCCTCAACCCTCTCTCCCTTGAATCTTCTAAATCACCCTCTGGAGTAGCAGAATAGACTGGAAGGCATATAGAAGTCCCTGGAACCAAGGAATCAACAGGGCATTCACCGCCCAGGCCTGTGGACAACTGATCTCTGCGCAATACGCTGGGAGCACTGAGTTCAAAGGAGACACAAACATGCCTATCCAAGGGCACCCACAGAGATGGCAAATCTGGTTGAATAGTGGAGTCGCTAAATGGAACAGAAGTAGAACTGAAGAAGGCAGATTGCGACTTAGACTGTCCGCATGAAAAATCAGAGCCCCCCATCCCGAATATAAACCGCTGTCAAGGAAAATAAATAGGTCTCCAAATCTCTGTTGCGAGCCAATTCAAAATGAGGACACAAATTCAAAATGTGGACACTTCATTCCCCCTTGTCGATTCAGGTTGGATTGTCTGTTCGGACTAAGAGACATTTCCCCTCAAATTGAGATTGAAACAATTGTACTGCTTTCAAGACCACAACCAGTTCTTTCCAGTTGGGGACGAGATCTGTCCTCCTCAGACCATTGCCCCTTTCACTCTCAGTCCAATTGGGTTGACCTCCATCCCCATAAATCTATATATGTTGTCAACATACATCAAAGAGTCTTCTGAAATTGGATTCCTCTTTCCAAATTCGGAATGTGAAACTACCAATTAAGAACCTGGATTATCTCCTGAGTTACTGGGACATCTGCCTCATAAACTCTTGATGCAGGATCCCAATGACTCAAGAGGTGATTCACTCAAGGTTTCAGGTGATACTGAGACCATGGTACCACCACTGTTGTTGAGGCTATGAGACCCTGGTCTCGCAACCAAGATCTTGGTGATGCAGAGATTTGGGATAGTAATGTCCGAAGACAACTCAGCAGCAACACAATCCTTACTAGACAGAGAAACACAGATTTTCTCAGTGTACTGAATATTGCCCTTATGAATTACATTTTGGAAATGATGGCAGGGTAAAGTGGCACACACAAGCCAACTCTCAAGTAGTAACAGTGGAAAAAAGACGGTACAGTAGACTCAATTAGATATAAAGGATTTGGGTGTTTCAGGTCAAAGAAAAGCCACCAGATTTCCTCCAAAAGGGAAAATGTCCATACACAAACTTGATTCCTGAGCACTTCACCACAAAGATCTTTCATAACAAATCTTCCCTGTAGTTTATTCACAAGAAAGCATGATCATATCCTTGATGCAAAAAATGTATTCAGAAATTCAGCCAATCTAGCCAACACGTGTTTCATCACTGGATACATTTTATCCAACCAACCTCCTCAGGCCTGTCATCAGTAATACTGCAGAACACTATTTTCATAATTAAATCCAAAAGCACTCAACTAATGGTCAAAGTAGTTGAAGAGTCCAATCGTTATAAAATTGATTGAACTATAAGATACTTCTTGTCCAAACAGCTATAAATGTCAATGGTGTGCTTTTCTAAATATGCCACAACTGAACACAAGAGTGCCTCACGTCCTGACCAGCAAGAGGTTGGCTGGTGGGGTGAATCGGTACTTGGAAGTATGCATCCACCAAATCCAGCATCACCAAATAATCTCCCATCTGCACCACTGGGAATATTGTCCGCAAGGAGGCTGGACTGGAATAGCTGTTTTCTTTCAATAGGAGCTTTTCAATGCCTGATAGCATAGCACCCCTTTTCACATTGTAAATTGAATTGACAGTAGAATTGATTAGAACACTGGAAGAAGAAGGGGCTCCCGAAAAGGAATTTTGTAACCTTTTTGAATGACTGAGAGCACCTAAAGATCCATTAGGTAGGAAATATTTCAACATGGCTCCCACTTCCATGTAGTCATTTGGGACTAGATCTATTTCAGACTGTCCATAAGGCTGACAACTATTAGCAAACGCGTCCCCTTACCATACGCCCAGTCACGAAAGGGAAAATTATACTTCCCTTCTGACCATTGCTGAGAGTGATTTTGCACAAAATACTGTTTTCCTTGATAGAGCTTAAAATGACTTTAATATCTTATTTTCCTCTATGGATTTTGCCAACATGATGACTTCTTCTCTAAAACGTTTAGAGCCAGGAAACAGAGGTTTTTCGCACCAAGGATCTGTGGCAGGATTCTATTTTGCATGGTTTCATTCAGAGTGCACCACTCCCTGCAATAGCTGGTCCTGCTGCTGATGCAGAGGCCCACTCATTTTCTAATGTCACATCCAAAAGGAACTGACACAATACTTACATCTGAGCCAGAATTGTAGTAGGATCTACTTGTTTCTGGAGACAATCAAACAGGTTCAGAAAAATAGAATGCAGCATCTGCATATGATCTAGCTTGGATCCAAAATTGTAAACAACGTATGAACGTTTCATTGAAGACTCAACCTTCTTATCAATAGGACACAGCAATGTAGATTCCTCAGAGGACAACTAGGAAGAAGAAGTCAAAGAAGATAGAATAGAATTGATCTTCCGAATTTGAGAGAAGTTTTCCTAAAAAGCCTTCAATAAATATCTCTTATTCAAGAAACATGAGATGTTCTGCTTGATCACATCATTCTATTCCTTCAGGATTATTTCTTTTAGGCTGTAATGGAAAGTCACATCTTTTACGAAGCCTTCATCTTGAGTCTTTTTCTTGAACCCCAGCACGTCCCTGAAAAGACAGAGCATTTCACTCAAAACTTTGCCCTGTACATATTTCCCCATAGGAAAGACATCCAAATCATCATCATTATCTAGTCTTTGCCTCTTTAACTAGGGATCATTCACTGAATCATCTACTGCCTGCTTGTAATCATTATTTATAAACCCACTTTAAAGATCTAGAAGGTATCATCTTCCTCCACTGTCTCGATATTGTGGAACTTCTCAGGTCTCTTCCCTGAGCCAGCAGTCTTCATTGCTCAAAAGAAGGGCAGGACTGTGAGCCAAGCTACAGTTACTATTTATACTGGTTGCCCAGTAACCAAGTCTCATCACACACTAGACTAGGTTGCTGAAAACTATCAGCCTGCGGCCTACTCCACCTGTAGCATGCACTGGTGCACCCTGCAAGGATCAGGAATCCCCCACGCAGTCCTGAAGCAGCTTGCTGTTGCATGTTGTCTGTGTCTCCCCAGGTAATCACATGGATGGAGAGAGTATCAGCAGTGGTGCCACAGGAAAAAAACACAAAACGGGAGGGAGGAGGAGCCTTAAGTCAATAGGACTTTTGGCATGGTACAGACCTGTCATGGGCCTGGCCGCTTCATATTATGTTGACTGGGATGAGGGGGACCAATGAGATGGAATTGTCACTCCATTTTGCAGCAGGGCATAGCTCAAAAACTTCTTTCTCTCGCTATCAGGAAGATAGGTGCTCCACTCTTACCTCACATATGTCAGACTAATCAGTTGGTGTTTTCTGCACTGAAAACATACCAATGATTAAGGTTGCAAAATGGAAAAGCAGCATGTGATGTGTTATGATTTTGTTCTGCACCCTTAAGAATAGTGATGAATGGGGCAGGCCGCCCATTTTCAATGAAAGTGCCCTGTCATCAGTGAGTACAATAACTCAATAACTGGATGAGTTAAAGAAAGGGCTGACACAATTCCAGTTTGAAAACGTCCAGCTGTTTAGGTAGTGGTATGTATGCCATTTAAGTTGACCTTTGCTGATAATGGCATAAGTGAGCATCTGTATGAAATAGAAGTAACATGATACACAATGTCACTGGGAGAGTACTTTACTAAGTATTGCTTTTGGTGGTTCGATATGACATTGCTTAGGAGCATTGTGCTTTTTAGTCAAAACCTACCAACCGAAAACAACATCTTGGTGACATTCAGAAAGCTTCCATGGGAATGCATTCCACCCATTGCTTATAATTGGATTTGTGCTTGAGTTTGTTTCTTCCGTTGCCCAAACCCTATTTACTGTATTCTTCCACCAGTACTGGATTTCTGTAAACAGGCCTTCAAATCTTCTGGTTATATCACCATTGTTGGAACATGGATTATTAGTAGGGGTAAGTATGCACCTTGCACTAGCAATAAGCCCGCCAACACAATATAAGGTCTAGACAAGGTTTCAATAAATTATTCCCTTGCTTAACCATTGGTAGCTGGCAAAGAACAGGCAGGCTTAACTTAGGTGACAAGTTTGTGAAACATTTAAAAACACCAATACATTAAAGAAGTAGGACACAACATACAATAAAAATCCACAATCAATTTATAAACATAGGAAATATTTTTCATGATTAAAATGACAACAAAATCCAATATAGTGAACCAGAAATATGGATTTTTACAGAATACTACTTTCAGAAGCTTAAAAACATATAGCGGCACTTTGGGACATCTGGTCGTGCTTTACCAGGACAAAATTAAAGTTTGAGGCTGACCGCGATGGAGCCCTGGTTGGATACACTAAGTGGGAGACCTCGGTTAAAATTTTACCTTCACAGTTAGAAACTTTGCTGGAGGATTTGAACTCAACATTGAGCAGTCCTCTCTAGCTAGCCCGATTTACAGCTGCTTTGTCAGCTTACTTCAGCGGGAGCCCCGGTCAACTCCTGATAGTCTTCTGCTCCGGAGCTTTCAGTGGTACAAACCTGAATTCCAGGCAAGGTTGCAGTGCAGGTAGTTAACGTGACTATTGACGTTGGGTCAGTCACCATATGGAGATTTTTCTAAAAGTTGCCCCAAACTTCTCCAAACTTCTTGAACTTGTTCCTGAAGTTCCTCTTGAAGGTTTAAATTGTCCGCAAAACAAATCCAAGGTTCCAGAGTCTCTGAGTTGCTCCTCAAAATTTGGGACTACAGTTTCCACAATGCACCTGGCCAAATCCCTAAAGGTTCACTGGGCTGGGGACTTCTTGAGGGAGATGGTGCAGGTGAGCTTTGTTAACCTGTTACTTTCATTGTGTCGACTCCTTAATCCTTTTTGAAGCGAGGTAAAGTCCTCAGGGTTGTAGTTCCAAGTGTGCAGCAGGAGCAGTACTTCAGAGTGCAATCCTTTTGGGGTGCAGAACCGGGTTCCAGCAGGGCAGTCCTTCGTCTCGTTATAGTTTCAGGCAGCAAATCTGAGTTGCTATGCTGCTCTCACATATTCAATGTTCTGGGGTGACAAGCAGGGGGGAGCCCCTGAGCGGTAGGGTACAGGGGGCCAACCAAAAACATGACAGCTTCCTCCAAAGTGTGGTATTTTCTTGTCCCACAAAGCACTGCACTTTTAAAATTCAAGATGGAGATGTTCTCTCCTTGAAGGTAGGTGCAGGCTAAACCAACCCACTGGTATGGCGCATTTCCCTTAACACTGCCTTTCCAAACCATCTGCAAATTCCATTCCTGGGGTTGCCATCTGGTTGTGGGGTACATGAAGAGGGAGGCAGGCGTGGCTGAATTCCTTGCTTTCCTGTTCCCTTTGAAGCCCAGTTTGACTTACCAAGCCCCTGTCCTGTCCCGTTCTCTGGAGCTGCAGAGCTCCCCCATCAGAAAACCACTGTCTCTGTGCAGGCCACTCATCAAAGCAGTTTGGTTAATTCTGTTAAGGTGGTCAATCAGGAGAGGCTGCTAGAAGTCTGGAGTTTGGCTCACAGAAAATAACATTTTGTAACATATTTTCTATATTAGTTATGATAAATACAACAGTGGCAAGTTTTGGATTTATCATTGCCAACCTTTTAACCCCTTCCATACATCGGACAGGCCTGGGGCCGTCCGACGTCATGGTGGGTGTGTGCATCGGATGGCCGGGGGCCATCCGATCTGCGCACGCGTCAAAGAGAGTCCTTGAATTATTATTTTAGCTCACTCCTGTCAATAGATACACTGTATTAGAGTAATCCCATGTGAGCCTATGGAGCTAAAAGGCTGCAATGGGGGAGGGGAAGGGGAATCAAAATTGCTAGTTTTTCTCTCACCAGGGCATCTAAAACCTCTTTTAAAATATCCCTTCTATTTGTACATAGCACCGTACCCCGGGGGCCCCTAGGGTAGACCACAGGGGTGAGGCATATTAAAAATAAGGCAGTTTAATACTTTGTAAGTACCTTTAAATCCAAAGTCGCATTTGCATGTTATTTAAATCTAAAAGCAGTTTGCAAAGCAGGGCTGGCTTTGAGAATTACAGCAGGCAACACAGCAGTGCACACTTAAGTGCCTCAACACTGCTGGGTCTCTAAACCTACATGCCTTACCATGCACTAGGAACTTACAGGTAGTTTGTCAGTGCCAATTGTAATTTCACCTAATTATCATATACCTTTTTAATCAGAGCACTAGCCCCGGGCCTGGTTAACAAAGCCCAGGGCACAGTCAGTTACCACCAGTATCAGTCACAAAATGGGGGTGAACAGGGCAAAAAGGGTGACTTTCTCATAACCATCTACTCTATGCCACTGCACTCTGCTCTACATCCCTGCGCTCTACCATGCACTGCTCCACTCTACCCTGCACCCCTCGATTCTATGCAACTTCACTCTACTCAAAAAACAATCAACTCTATGCCACTGCACTCTAAGCCACTCTTCTCCTTTCTGTACCCCTCCGCTCTACACCATTGCATTCTATGCCATTGCAATCTACTTTGCACCATTCTACTCCATGCCTCTGCACTCTACACTACTCTACATCACTGCATCCTATGCCAATACACACCACAATACTTTACTCAAAACCAATGCACTCTACACTACTGCACTCTCTTCCAAACTGCTCTGCACCACTGTACTTTATGCCACTTTACTCTAGGTCCCTCTACTCCACTTTATGACACTCCATTCTATGACACTCCACTCCACGATACTCCACTCAACAATACTCTACTCCACTGTTTGCCACTCTATGACACTACTCCACTCTACGACACTCTATGCAACTCCCTCTATGCCACTGCTTGCTACTGTACTCCACTCTATTCTACAACACAGTACTCCACTCTGCTCCACTTCACTGCTCCACTCTACACTACTTCACTCTATGCCACTCTACGCCACTTGACTCTACAGCACTCTACTCCACTCTATGCCATGCCACTCTATGACAATCTGCTCTGCTCTATGCCACTCCACTCTACAACACTCTACTTCACTCCATGCAACACCCTCTATGACACTCCACTCTGTTCTACATCACTTCACAACACTCTATGCCAATCCACTCTACGACACTCTACTCCACTCTGACACTTTACTCTACAATTCTCAACTCTACTCCCTTCCACTCTACAATATTCTACTCACTCGATGACACTCCGCAATACTGTAAGTAATTTACAGGAAAAGGGGAGGTTTGGGTTATTACATACAGCACCTATTTAATTTGTGGATCATAGTATAGACAAATCTTTTGGAATGCAAGA
Source organism: Lissotriton vulgaris (assembly GCF_964263255.1). NCBI lineage: Eukaryota > Metazoa > Chordata > Amphibia > Caudata > Salamandridae > Lissotriton > Lissotriton vulgaris. The sequence continues at coordinate 1,332,279,589 of NC_141687.1, forward strand.
GTCAAAAAAAGGACAAACCTCTTTCCTTTTAACGTAGGAGAAAGTTCCTACACACTATATATATGCTATTGACTCAGAACAACCGTACTTATTTATCCACAGGTGTTAAACATGAAATTCCTTGCTATTTGATTAAGGATTTTTTTTGTTTAAATACTCCTCAATACTCTCCACCACTCCACTCTGTGCTACTCCATGACACTCGACTTCACTCCACTCCGCGCCACCTAACTCTACTCTATACACCTCTACGTCACTGCACCCCACTCTACGCCACTCCACATCACTCTACACCACTCCACGACTCTCTATGCCACTCCATAACACTCCACTCTACTCAGAATTGATGACACTCCACTACACTCCACACCACTGTTCTTTACCCTACTAACTTTTAGCCATGGCTAAAACATATTGGCAAAACCAATAGCTCTTGCATAGGCGAGACCTATTGGCTTTGCCAATGCCTGTTTTTGTTTAAACCACTTGTTTGGCAGCCTGGGAGAGTAGTGTCCGAGGGAAGTGACCCTGGGCTTTTTAAAGTATTGTTAAAGGGCTTTTGTGAGGCAGGCAGGATGGGAGTGGGGTGGGACTTGAGGCAACAGAAGATAATGCTCAAACAAGGTTGATGGCTAATAATAGACACCCATTCCAAGGACCTCAGTAGTGGTACCTGTGTCTGCATCACCACCTGTACACTATGTGCTCTGAGTGCCAAATCTCCTTGGATTCCAAAATTGGAAGAAGGGGTTACTGACAGAGCTGAAGAGACAGCGTCTCCCAACCCTACAAGGTACCCAAAAACATGAATCCAGTACCTGCACGTGAGGCTACATAGCACAGCCTTTACAGGATAGCACAGTAGGTTGAAGCACATAATGCAGAGATCTAACCTGTAGCTGTTAAAAGTATCTTACACAACAAGAACAAATGTGCAAAGTTCATACTATATTCTGAAATAGCAGTTGAACATGTCAGGAGTTTAGAATATGTGGCAGCAAATATTTTGTGTGAAATGTAGGTCTCTTTCTTCAACAGTTTTATATCCTCAGTTTGCATGCCATTTTAATAGTCTCCTCCCATTTCATTCCTAAATCGCTGGATGAAAAAATGTACCTTACTTAAACTTTTGATTGTTCTCTCTCCTTTACTGCGTTCAAGGGACCATCTCCTTACCTTTCATCTTCTGCTTCCCTCCTCTCCTTAAGAACAGCAAATAGCTAATTTCATGGACCACAATGGGTCCTGGTTTTAAACCATATATCAGCAACCTTATTATACTTTAACAGGCCCAGCCTATATATTCATCCTTCAGCCATTTCCTTGAACTCACAGAGCCCTCAGTAATGAGCACACTTAACTTCTACCAAGTTAATCTATCAAAAAGAAACTGGTGTGAAAATCCTGCCATGGTTTCCTTGAGAGCACAAGACTATTCCCAATAATCAAAAGCCACTGGATTAACCACTAACCTTTGAGCTCCAGAGAAGCATGTCACTCACTGTAAAGCACTTCAATGCTTTGTCAATGGAAGTCAGAGCCATATAAATGCAATTACAATACAATAGAGCGCACACGTGTAACTACTGGACGCTGGTGCAGACCACCAGGGGAGTATGACTAGGATTTACACTAGTGCACAAATGCAGCAAATGTTACTTTGTACTGTTTTGCTGCTCAAGTGAGTTATTCTCCAGTCCATAATACATAAATCTTCTTTCCACCCCTGACCTAAAATTTAATTGCAAACTTAATATATATATATATATATATATATATATATATATATATATATATATATATATATATATATATATATATATATATATATATATATATTCACTGAAAAAACCATAGGTTATAGACCATATATAGTTAGGAATTAACATTTACAAAACCTTGAAAATTCACTGAAAAAACCATTGGTTATAGACCATATATAGTTAGGAATTAGCATTTACAAAACCTTAATTTACTCGCACAAAACCATAGAAATTCGCATATATAGTTATTTGCAATAACTATATATCGCGCACCCGCAATCCACTGCTGAAGATGTCACATATTACATCATTCATGACATGGTCAGTGACATCACTGATGACATCACTGATGACATCTCAAATGACATCACTGATGACATCACTGATGACATCTCAAATGACATCACTGATGACATCACTGATGACACCATCCAGTGACTGTATGTTTCTGTAAAGTAAAAATATATCTTACATATTGAAGAATGAGTGAATGTATAAGTGTCTGGATGAAGGATTTAGTAGGTGCATGACTGACTGTATGAGAGAGTGATTAAATGTGTCTCATTGAGTGCATGGGTTAGTGACTAAACTGTCTTAATTTGTGCATCATTATATCTGTTGTTCTGTAAACTGCTGCATGTGTTGATCAGTAGCTATATGAGTAACTATATGGGTTATTGATTGGTTGCCCAAGTATTTGTATGGGAGAGTGAGTGTGTGTGTGTGGGTGTCTGGGAGGTGTGTGACTCTGTGCATAGATGTGTGAGCAGTTGATTCACTAGATGTATGGGTTCAAAACTGCATGTGGAAACAGCTGTATGGGTGGTTGACTGTGTGCATGAGTGTATTGGTGAGTGAATGGATATCTCAGTGCTACATGTCAAAGTAAGTACATATGTAAAACACAGTACATGTGAGAGTTCACATATATAAATTACTGTGTATAAGAGCTAGTGAATGTGTGAGTGGCTGCATGGATCATTGAAAACTTGTATCAGTGATTGTATAAGAGAGTAAATATGTGTTAGAATATGTTTGAATAAGTAAGGTGTGTATAACTGTATAGTTGAGCAAATGGAGGTGTGATTGATTCTTTGCATGACTGACTAGGTGTGTGAGTAACTCCCTGGATGAGTGACAGTATGTGAGTGTCTGTTTACACTGAGTGTATCTAAGGTTATATTAGAGTCTGAAGAGGTTCATCGTATTATCACATGAATGATGTCATCAGTGATGTGATCAGTAATGTCAAATGAGATGTCATCAGTGATGTTATCAGTGATATCATTTGAGATGTCATCAGTGATGTCATCAGTGATGTCATTTGAGATGTCATCAGTGATGTCATCAGTGATGTCATTTGAGATGTCATCAGTGATGTCATCATTGATGTCATTTGAGATGTCATCAGTGATGTCATCAGTGATGTCACTGACCATGTCATGAATGATGTAATATGTGACATCTTCAGCAGTGGATTGCGGGTGCGCGATATATAGTTATTGCAAATAACTATATATGCGAATTTCTATGGTTTTGTGCGAGTAAATTAAGGTTTTGTAAATGCCAATTCCTAACTATATATGGTCTATAACCAATGGTTTTTTCAGTGAATTTTCAAGGTTTTGTAAATGCTAATTCCTAACTATATATGGTCTATAACCTATGGTTTTTTCAGTGAATTTCAATGGTTTTTTAATAGCAAATATCAAAAGCTGTCAAATGTGAAGTACGTGGTAGGTAAAAACATTTTCGTGTTTATGCACGCTGATGTGCTTTGAACGCTGCCCCCCCCCCTCTTTTCTCTTATGAGTACTCTCTCTTTGCAGATAGTGAAGGGTAGTTAACGCAGGCCTTTGTCCCCGTTGTAATCCGTCGTGCCTGCTTCTCTCTCTATTTGATTGATTGATATCCAAGCATTTACTGTTTTAGAATTGGTTCTCTTTGGTTCATTCTCTATTTACAAACAAGCACAGAGTCGCAATACTCTGTTTAGTCTTTGCAGAAAGTGAAAAATCGTTTAAAAAAACAAAAGGAATCGAGCAAAATCAGTAGGCCACTAATGGGATCTCTTTGTGACCTCGCTAAAATAGAAACATTAAGAACAACCCCTCATGAGAAATACGAAACTAGTGAGATGAACTAAGCTCCACACCATGATGGCTGCAAGACAGCTCGGCTCCGCCACCCACCCCACCCAAAATAACGACAAACCCTATGCAAATATTATAAATATATACAACACACCAGCAAAGTAACAGGGTAAAACATTTTATTAAATAACTATTTACATAACTATTTTATACTTTTTGTTGCCCGATCCGGCTAGCTCAATCAATCGAGCATGAGACTCATGCACTCTGATCTCCTTGGCCTCAGTCAAGCATTAATAGTAAGATTTTCATACATGAGTATACTTTTTGCCTTTTGGTGACTCTTCCATTCTGAACATTTTTCCACAATCCGTTTGACCTGAAACGATTACACAAATAAAACATTTGTGAGTTTTAAATTTCAGGAGAAGTATAATTCATCAATAGCTTTCTCTGTAGATCTTTTTCCATTAACAATCCCAGTTCCATCACCCGCCCAGGATATCACTACTGTTAGTTGTCATTGTTGCTTCTGTTTTAATAAAAAATGTTTTAAGGTGTTTACTGTTTTTTTTGCGATGTATATATTTATAAGTTATTAAAGTGTTATAATCCTACTAATTTTTTATCGATTATTGCTCTTTGAGATATTCCCTGTCTACAAACAGAGAAGAATAGGAATATTCTGTCTCCCTTTGCAGATAGTGAAGGATAGGTAATGCAGACTTTTGTCCCCCGTTGTAATCCGTCATGCCTGTTTTTCTCCCCACTGATTGATTGATTGGCTGGACATTTATTGTTCAAGGAATAGTTCTTTCGAGGTATTCTCTGTTTGCAAATAACGTGGAATAGAAATATTCTGTCTAGTCTTTGCAAGTAGTGAAGGGTGGGTAATGCGGACCTTTGTCCCCCGTTGTAATCTATCATGCCCATCTACTCCCCACTGATTGAGAAACTAGTTCCACCCGGACCATTTATTAGAGGTACATCATCTGGCTCAACCGGAGGGTACCCCTAATAAAGAAGACATATGTAAAATACTAAGTAATCACTGTATCCTGTTAAACAGAAACTTTAGCATGAAACACACTTGAAAAGGAAGGGAAAGAAATCGAACAAAATCAGTAGGCCACTGATGAGGTTTTGACTTCGCTAGAAATAAGAAACATGGAAGTGGTGAAAGAAGCCAAGCTTGACGTTACGGCAGCCACGAGGTAGCTAGGCTCCGCCACCCCCCCACTGCTCCAAGCATGTCTGTCCCACCACCCGCCACGCCCAACAACGGTAACATGAAATAGATACAAATCAGCAGATACCTACCCCCATTCCGAAAACTCCCGAAGTGCAACAGGTTCGCGGCTACGCCCATCCGGAAGACAAGGCCTTCGGCACATGTAGGGCGAGTCCTGCTGGCAGCCGTCGGCCGGGGACGTCGTCGCCTAAGGTGGGCCAGGAGAGGAGCCGAGGCCGACGGGACCTTCTTCTTTCCTCAATAATGGCTGCGACAACACTGGGGGGGGGATGTCTTGCACATGCCACCGACCCCCCCCCCCGGGCCAGGAGAGGAGCCGAGGCCGACGGGATCCCTCTTCTTTCTTTAATAATGGCTGCGACAACACTGGGGGGGGGGATGTCTTGCACTTGCCACCGACCCCCCCTCCTATCTCCTGGTCTGGCCTCCCCGTTCGGTCCTGAAGCGGCGCCCTGCAGGCCACGGGGGGGGGATGTCTTGCCTCTGCCTCCGACCCCCCCCCCCTCTTATCGCCTGGTCCGGACATCACGGATATCAACGCCAGGTGTCGGCGTGGGGTGCGCTGGGAGGGAGAGGCGGCGCGAACGAGCCTCTCCCACCCCCCCAGGTGGGGGCCCCTCAGCTGCACCCCCAACGCTCCACTCACCCAACAAAAGGGTTCCTCCACTCTTGCGATGTAGCGGCGCTGCACTCACCCGACAAAAGGTCTCGTCCACTATTGCGAGGCAATGATGCTCCGCTCACCCAGCGGGTGTCTCGTTTACTTTTGCGGTACAACGACGCTTTTGAGTTCAGCTAGAAAATGAGTCCTGCGTCCAGAAACATTCTCCTCAACTTTGAAGATTCTATGAGAGCCACGGGGGCCCCGACCCCCGATGGAGAATGACTGCCATGATCACCCACGGAACGACCACGACGTAGCCGAGGGACGTCGGCGCGCTCATGCCGGCGCCGGCCTCAGTCTTGAAATGATCAAAATCCTGCAAGACTACCAACTTGATCAATTCCGGTGGGACACCAGTATGACCCGGTAGGAGAGATTGTTGCCTCCCACCCCACTTTGACTGATGGTTCATGTCGCCAGTCCCCTCTGCTACCCTTCAACGAAAACTTTTGGACTGCCGAAAGAGGTCCCGGTCCAACCACGAGTTGGTGGAGACATTTTGACTATACTTGGACCTTCCTGACCTCACCCAAAATGGCGCTGGTACAAATGAAACTCTCAACTCCTTGTTGTGCCCCGATTGCTCAGCCTTGATATCATGAGATATGTATGCAGTTTTTAGCACATGAATGGATATGGGATAAGACTGACTATATGTTCGGACAATGAATTGATCCGGGATGGGTATTGATTATACGTTCGAACAATTAATTGACATGGGACAGGTACTGATTACACGTTCGAACAATGAATTGATATTAAGTTCTAATGCATCATTGATTACTGTATTTATTATTGAAGGTTCGAATTGTCGACACTTTTGGTACTTGCTCACAATGAATTATTGATATGATTTTGTTGCACTTGTCGCACTTTTTACTATGAAATCAACGACCACTGACTCTGTTATGTTTTCCACAAATAAATACCCCCCTCCCCATTTACAGTTCCAGCCTGCTCCGTGGCCGGCCCACGAGCAAACGTAGTTGTAACGCGTAGATTGGTAAGTTTCGAATAAATGACCACTGTTTCCGATTTTTTTTTTAAAAAGCAGGTGAAATGAAGCAGCTCAATTAGTTAAGGGTTAAAAAGTATAGTACGCAGAAACATTGAAAATATGAATGGTCCAGGTTTGTTGTATGTGTTTTTCATTTTTGTACAGCATAAAGCAATCGATAAAGATCCTGGTATTTAGCCTCTACTTTATATGCTACCTGTATCAGGGAAGTTGTTTTAAATGCCCCTAAGCCACCCCAAAGGAATGTCACCTGGCCCCCCTAGTACGAACGAAAACGACCCCGTACCACTGTAGGTTATCTCTCTTCCTCAAAAATGACAAAAATTACTTTCTAGGACGTTTTGGACATTGATGATTTTCATATGATCTATTTATTAAAGTAATACTCATCTCTCCGCATGAAATTAATTTTTCACATGCTACACAAGTCAATCTCATCTGCCCAAAGTTCTTTTGCAGATTTGGGACCGTTTCCCTTGCCTCTGACTCACTTATTGCTAAGTCATTGGTGGATGTTTTTGCCGGTCGGGGGTTATCCACCAAATCTCGAAGTTGTGCTTTATAATAATTAAGAGGGTGCCACCTCTCCCTGTGCCGATGCATGGTATGATTACCATAGCTATATTTTTTTTCGGTCCCTCTCGAGAGTTTTTTTTTTGCAGATGAGGCAGGTAACGAACCTGGCATTAACTTTCTTTTCATGAGAAGGAAAAGAAAAAAATTGCCAGATAAAATTCAGTTTCACATGGGACGTTCTTGGCATTTCTTTCAGAAACTTTTACATCACTGTGTCATTTCTTTGTCTATCCTGGTTAAAGCAATGTCATGTTTAATATAAGCACTTCCACATAGGATTGGGTGCATTGTTATAAGGCATGCTTTAAAAGTGATTTAATGAAATGAGCGACATTTCACTGAGTGAGTTCAGCAACACTGATATATGAAAACATTGGTGGTAAATGATATTAAATGTTACATGGTGTTCTTTGCAGGAGTTTAAGTCCTTTGTTGCAGTGGCAATTCTGCCGCAGGATTAGGGGGCCGGGGGGCTGAGTGGTACTTGTATGATATGTAGAGTGAAATGACAGGCTCTCCTCATGAGAAATAAAACTCTGTTCTTGTGTTCCTGCTTCCAGCGCCCGTCTCTTTATTTGGTAACCGTTCAAGATGGGAACTAAGTGGCGTCTTGTGCCAGCAGCCTGGGCATCGGTTGTAATCTGGGCTGAATTTTCCTCAGCACGGGGTGTGATTCTCAGGGAAGAGCAGCGCATATGAGAGGAGGTTTATGGCCCATACATGAGAGAGAGAGCGTAACTCCTTTGAACAGGGGTGATTCTTTACAGTTGGGGCCATAAACTACATCCGCAGGGCTAGGTGATAGCCTGGGACCGGCCTGGACAATCAGACACAGAGGAAGAGGAGTGTCAGAGGGTGCGGTAGTGAATAGGGTGAAAGGGAGGTGTCGGGCGGGCACAGGGTGTGATACTCAGGGAAGAGCAGCGCAGATGGGGGGAGGTTTATGGCCCATGCATGAGAGAGAGAGCAGGGGTGACCAGTGCATGGGGGAGATGCTTGCGAGGGTGGGGAGCCATGCTGAGGATCGGCGGCGTGCAGAGAGTGGGTCTGGTCAAGGCATCTAAAATGGCTGCCGTGCACGACAAAAGTGTGGCATTGGAAAAAAAGCAAGATGGCGCAGACAATGTTTATCAATACAGATTAATTTATAACAATTATTTTTAACAATATATTTACTCGCAGTGCCAAAATGGCGGTCAACACTTCCTGATTTCCTTCGAATCAAACGTTAACAGAAGTCAAGCGGCAAAAAAAAAAAAAAAAACGCTCACGCGCAACCGCTGGAAGACAAGTATCAACATATATGAGCCTCCTCAACCACCCTCAGAAAACATAGGGGGTCAGGATACGTCTCCCATACCCCCTTATACCCAATACTCACATTGCTTTTCCTCCATCTAGTAATTTAATTAAATCGAAACACAAAATGGCGAATTCACGTTTCGCTACCAGTTTGCGACCCGGTTCGCGAACCGAGAAGCGCTTCTACCGCGAAAAATCAAATTTTTTTTATTTGCCCCACGGGACCCTTTAATAACCCCAACATCATTCCTAAGGGGTCAAGAGGAGTCTACCTTGCCCCCTTTCATTAAATTCCCCCTTCGTTTTTCTCCTCCTCTTGTCTCTCGATCCTACCGAGAGACAAGATGGCGGCCGCACCTGACTGTTTAGAATGTTGACAGACACCGGAGAGCCAATCAGCTTCGCTTCGCAAAGCTCCGTTATGCGAAAAGTACGCGATCTGGAGCGCTATCCGGGACGCTGTCACAGATATATCTGTTTTTTTAAACGTTAATTTCTCAAAATCCACTGGAGCACATATATTGAGACCCAGCAAAGGCACATCGGGCTAACAGTCCCTACAATTTTGCCAAGTTTCGTGTAAATCCATTCAGCCGTTCGAGCTAAAAGTGAGGCCAAACGCCCTATGGAAAAATGAATGGGAAAAACGCGTTTGGGACCCCCCTTTTTTCTCGGCCCCCCCTTGACGAAACCCCCCCAAATTTTCAGGGGCTGCTCAGAAACAAAATGTGCCTTTTTCCTAAAAATTTCAGCCGATTCCGTCCACAAACGCCAAAGTTATTAGACATAGAATTTTCAAAAGTTCCATAGAGAAAAAATCCTAACTATATATACCTACTGGCGACCGCCAGTAGGTAATATATATATATATATATATATATATATATATATATATATATATATATATATATATATATATATATATATATATATATATATATATATATATATATATATATATATATATATATATATATATATATATATTTTTTTTTTTTCACTGAAAAAACCATAGGTTTCACACCAGTTATAGTTAGGAATTAGTGTTTAAAAAACCTATGAAAGGGAAATAAAGTAATGTAGAAGGACAAAAAATGTGAAAAAGAAATAGAAGAAAAGCAAATTACTAAGTGTAAGGCAGATAAATTCAGTGACAAAGAGGAAGAGAAGATGAGAGAAATGAAGTGAAGGTAAGTAAGATACAAAAAGAATGTGACAGAGTACGAAAAAAGAGATGAGTGAGTAAAGAGAAATTAGTAAAAGAGCAAAGGAGGAAAAGACGGAAAAGGCAAATAAAGCAGAGAGACTGAAAGCTGAAAAGTGGTGCAAGGGACAGAGGGGATGCAGACAGTTGAAATGGGAATGAGGGGTTGTGAAAAAAGTGGAGTAAAAGAACGGGGATGAAACAGAGTGAGAGAAAGGCAGTGTGAGTGAGTAAAGAGAGCTGAAAAAGGGTGGAAAAAGGAAAGTGCGTGTGAGACAATGGGAATACAATATATATTACACAAAACAAACTATAGAATAACTTCTACAACATGTTACATAGTTTATTTTTGCTGTTCTCAGAATATATTGAATTTCACTAAAAACAGTGAGTTCAAACTATTCATCATATGACAGCGGGGAAAAAAAACACAATCTAAAAGATTGTGTTTAAAAAAACCATATAAACTTACAAATCACATATTTACACTAATCTTTGATTCACTTACTTTTCCTTGAGGCCAAATAGTAGATCGTGAAGGTCCTTTTCATTGGAAAATACTCTGCTGTTCTCTAAAACTTCCATTTCATCGACTTTCTACAAAAAAACTCTAAGAACATCTGAAATATGTCTCAATTTTTTCTTTTTCTCGTTGTGTTAAGTTATGACTCTTTCCTAATTCCAACACTATTCCTTACGGCCAAATAGTGTCAGATTTATCAGTCTATTTTCAAACTCAGAAATTACCGTTTATCCGATGTTTTGAAAGAAAAGCTCATATCACATTTTCACAATGTATAACTATTCATATTCCCATCTCTGGATCACTCATGTTCAACATTTCCTATAATACTGATATCACTTACTATGAGATCCACTTACAGTACCTATATGAGAACTGGATTTTTTATATTATGTTCATTACTTTTACTCACAATATAATTTTAAATAGCAGACTAACTTTTATTAACTGCTCCTGTCTTTATAGGCCAATTACCTTTAGTTAAATTTCGGTTCTAAAAACAGTAGGTATGAATTTTTTAAGTCAAAAGGCAAACGTTGTTTGAAAGTCAAATGAGTATCATTACAGAAAGACCAACCTTTTCGACGTTTTAAATAAACTGTATAATGCCCTGATGTTGTTGAAGGACCGTCATGATAAATAATAGCTACAGTTACAAAGGTTCTTCCTGAAATTGATAACTGAGAAGCCACGAAATTTTTAATAGAAGTTGTCAATTTAGTTCCATCAGATCTACATCGTTGAAACATTAAAATGACATACTGTCCATAAGTTTGTATAAATAATCTGGACAGCATTGGACACTTACATTGGGAACAAACCATATTATGATCAGCTGCTTTAAGTAGATTATTAAAAGACACTGATTTGCAGTCTGGTAAAGTCAAATATATAAATCTTTCAGTGTCTATTCTAGTACTACTTGATAAACTACAATTGTCGCAGTCATGCTGCCATTGATAAGAAAGTCTAAAAAGATTTTCTACATCTACACCTTTATCTTCCAATACACCAAACATATACATTAAAAATTCCTGACAATCCTGCTGAATATTTTGTGAAATTTTTTTTTGACCTGAACATATATCTAAAAGATTTCGAATTTCGGAAACACTTTCTATTTTTGCTCTATCACTGCTACATTTCTGAAACACAGAATTCAATAAACCGCAGAATCTTTGATCCCGATTTTCAACAATCTGTTCTTGTAAAGTTTTAAGAAAAAAAACAACATTAACCACTACATTAGCATTGCAGTTGACACCAGAACTGTTTTCAAATTGAAATCCAACAACATCTTGAACAGAATCCTTTTTCTTTCTGCTTACAATTACAGTTTCATCTACTTTTTGTCTTTTTGCTACTACCTCACTGCAATTATTCTCATTTCTTCTTTTTCGGCCTACCACACGTTTTTCAAACAGAGGATATTGAGGCAAATGTGGAGCATACTCTCTTCTTAACCTATTGTATTCTTTAACACAATCTAGATCTGCACAAATCTTTGTCTCATCACACTCAATCAAGTGCAATCCTGATAAAGTTCAGACTCGTGATAATGCCACATATGCCATACCCTCTTTAAACACAGAACTTCCAATGTTTACCAAAGCACTATCTACACTTAAACCTTGAGATTTATGAATTGTCACCACATATGCCAAACAAACAGAAAACTGTTTTCGGCGAACATATAAGTCTTTTACAAGCAAAAATCTAGCAGAACAACGACTAATTTGTTGTACTTGCTCAATGCCATCAAATTTTATTTTTTAAGTTCAAGTAGAATTTTATTAGGGTAAACAAAATTGTCATTACAAAGAGCGACATGAAATACAACAGCAGCAATAAGGATAATAAACTAGGGTACCACAATAAATATCATAAAATTAAAGAATGCAGGGGGAGAAAGAGAAAAAGGAAAATAAAAAGTAAATGAGGCTGGAAGTGTGAAGTGTACACTCGAAGAGGCTTTGTAACACGGGAAACAATGCAAATATATGCGGTAAATTAAATATTAAAGAAAAAGAAGGAACAAAAGGTAATTCATGGGGGTTTCGAAACCTCTTGCTGAAATGGGGGTAGGTGAGAGGAGCGTTTAGCACAAACATCCAAATAAAGGGTAACAGGAAGCCACAACGCATGTCGTTTCGGGGCCAGGGTAATGGGATAAACAAATGCAGTGTCTAGTCTGTGATTATAACATACATTGAACCACCAGGCTTTAAAAGTAATACCCTCAGAGTTCTTCCAGTTAACAGTAATCTGTTGAAACGCAACAGCTAATAACAAATCAATAATATGAACATTTGTTTCAACTTCGGTCCAGGAAGGGGAAAGTGAGCCAAGGAAAATGTCAGTGATAGAGAAGGGGATAGAAGTTTGGAAGATAGAATTGATTTGATCCCATACTTTAGTCCAAAATGCTTGCGTGAGAGGACAAACGAAAAGCATATGAAAAAGCGTAGCATTGGGGGCGGAACAAGACCAACAGAGGTCCGGAGTTGTAGGGAATCTTTTGTGAAGGAGAGATGGCGTGTAAAGGAGTCGATTGTAAAGGAAGAAAAGTGTCTGTGTGAGAGAGGCAGCTCTGGAGGACTTGCGAAGCTTAATCCAAATTTTATCCCATAAAGAGGTGGACCAAGATACGGCGAGTTCAGATTCCCACTGCTCCTCCACCGTAGTTTTAGGCCGAGGTGATGGAGGATTGTGGAAGGAGTGATAAATGGAAGACGCTGAAGAGTTGGAGCGCAATTGGGAGTGTAGAGAGGAAATCGGAGAAGTAGAAATCTATGCAAACCCCAGAGCAGCGGTCTGTGCCAATGGTCTGATTTCCTAATTTTTCAGCCTTGGCAGAGGCGTTAGACAAGGATGCCCTCTTTCCCCCTTTCTCTTTAATCTTGCTCTAGAACCTTTTTTATCTAAATTATGTCAAAACCCGAACATTCATGGATTCCCTCTATCCCACTCGCAAATCAAATTAGCTGCCTATGCAGACGACATTTTACTCTTCATTTCGAACCCATCGGTATCCATCCCAGCTTTCCTCGCTGAAGTCAACGTGTATTCCCATCTTTCCGGTTATAAATTGAACAACGATAAGTGCGAAATTTTACCCCTCACCAAGTTCACCTTTAAGCCTGATTTTGCGGCATCTAATTTCAAATGGAGTCCGTCCCATATAAAATACCTCGGTTTGCATATTACTCCTTCTATCTCGGATACTATCTCATTATGCCTTACTAAATGTACTCAGAAGTTATCTGACCTCACCTCCAGGTGGCATCCCCTATATCTTTCCTGGTGGGGCCGCCTTGATACCATTAAGATGATGCTCTCCCCAATTGTCCTTTATACCATTTCTAATATTGCTGTTTCCATCCCTGCCAAATTTGTTGCTAAAATCAATACCACCTTATCCTCCTTTTTATGGTCTGGAAAGAAACCGCGCATGTCTCTATCAAGACTACGTCTCCCCAAATCGGAAGGGGGGGTTAATTTTCCAAATTTTCCCGCTGATCATAAAGCCTTCCTCCTGAAACAGGCCGCTATCTGGCTTAAAGATCCTACTGAACCTCTTCCCCTTTGGGCTGAACTTGAACACCTTTCTCTTTCTCCCTTCTCCTTTGCCGAGTATCTCTCCTTCTCCCGTAAACCCCAATTCTTGTCCACTCCAATTCACAAATACACTGCGAAACTACTTTTAGCCTCTGCTCCACCTCCTCCCTCCTCAACCACTGAACTTCTCACCACCACGATTTGATATAATAATAGCATTCTTATCAAACTAAAACCTTTCTACTGGAAAACTTGGAGACAACGTGGTTTAATCTGGGTTTCCCAACTTTTTACTGGATCTGTCTTCACACCTTTTTCTGTTCTAAGTCGGATCTTCTCTCTCCCCTCCTCCTTTGTCCACAAGTACATCTTACTCAAGACTGCAGTTATGTTCGTCTATGACTCCCTTTCTCATTCTTCTTCACCTGCGATTTCTACTTCTCCGATTTCCTCTCTACACTCCCAATTGCGCTCCAACTCATCAAATTTTATTTTTAAAAATTCAATTCCATCTCTATTTCTATGATTCACAAAATCAACAACATGACCCATTGCTCCATTTACCAGACCTCTTTCAACATTTAAATTCCTTCTCAAAATGATACGACAATTTAAACACACATTCAGAGTCTTTTCAAAACGAGCTGTTTTAGATATACTTTTCTCTAATGAATCCAATTTTGCACCCATATGCTCTATTTTATCTATTGCTTCCAGTTTCACAATCTCTTCATTTTCTAACTTTAACATTTTGTTGTTGAAGATGGAACATTCTTGCAGAGTTGGCATCAAACATATCCCAGATTTCTTCTCAGTAATTTTCTTAAAAATATTCTCTGGAAGAATGCTTTCATTTGGATACAAATTTGAAATTAATCGAGCATGTAAAGCTTCTTTCCCAAGCTCACTTACTTTTCCGATTCTTACATCTTGTAGAATATTTTTATAATCTTCATCCTTTGCCTGTCGCATATTTTGAAGCAGTTCTGCATATTTAAAATTTAACCATATATTAACGTTTCCAATGCTTCCAAGGGACTTCCTGGTATCTTCATGCATGAGCATTTTAAACACTGGTTGTCCTTTTACTGGAGTCAACTGCAGTAGATCTCCAAAAACAATAATGTGTTTTCCTCCAAATAACACATCATACTCTGTTCTAAGAATTTCTTGCATTCTCAAATGCACAAAAGCAAGCATTATATTTGAGACCATGCTTACTTCATCAATGATAAGAAGTTTCATTTTCTTCAGGACTCTGGAAATTTCAGAACACGCATCTCCAGATAGCTTGTTGTAATACAATTTATTATCATGCTCAACTGGCAGCATCAGTAAACGATGTAGAGTAATCCCTTTAATGTTATGTGCTGCCAGTCCAGTTGGAGCGGTTACAACACAAGACAGCGGTGATTCAGTCCTTTTCTGCAAATAAGTTGCAATGGCTTTAATCAGAAAACTTTTTCCTGTTCCCGCTTCTCCACTTACGTACAGTCGGACAGGCTTAAATGATATACATGAGCACTCTTTTTTCTCATGTCTGAATCCATGTTCAATCTGTTCTGTGACTTCGTCATATATCTTTTTCTGCTCAACGTTTAGTAGCTTTACCAAATCTTTTAAGTTAACTACATCCTCTTGAGCTTGTTCCATAGCTCTTTCCACCTCATCCATGGCAGTTGCAGCTTCATTTTGGATAATTGGTCCTCCTAATGGATCCTGACTCAATGAAGTAGAACTCTGACTGTCTTGAGAACTGTCTCTAGCAATCTCTTCAGCAATTGTGGCTTCTTGCTCTATTTCTTCGTTCAACATTTGCAGATAATTTGAAAAAACAGGACATTCTATGGTATCCTTGGTTGCATTAAAAGAGTCTTCATAACAGAGAAAATCTCCAAGTAGTTCCTCTTCTGTACGCCATGGCTTAAAGAGTTGCAAAAGAGCTAAATAGTAAAATTCTCTTTTGTCTGGAGATTCGCAACTCAATTTCCGATGATTAATCAAATGGCCTTTTCTCTGCTTCACTAGACATCCTTCATACCCAATGACAGCATATTTTCCATTATTGATATCTTCTGTGATGTTCCTCTTATAACTGTAGTTTTGCAGAACTTCATACAAACAAGTGTTCTCAAGGTGAGTACTTCTATTTGGATAGTATGTTTCCAACATGTTTGTCTTCAAAATATCTGTACTGTTTGGTTCTTTCTCCGCCAAATATTCAATTTCTTGTACAGATTTCAAAACTCGGTTTCGTGTTGCAGCAAGACCTAGACTCACCCAAATGATTGTTCTTGATTTGGCATAGAGACTTGCTGATGATAACCGATCAGAACATTCATATGCTCCAATTTCTCGATGCGACAACATCTTCAGACTGAAACTGTATAATTTTTTACTTATACTCTTTTCATGTGAAATGTCTTCCCACATTTCCTTCAGTTCAGTCTTTTCTTTTTTGTGATGTAAGACGTCACATATCAAGCCACAGCAATAGAGTTGTCAGCAACAAACTGAATATCCATGTTGGCATTCCACATGGATAAAATCACTGGGTTGTAGTCGTTGATGTACTTGGACTCTTCGTTTCTTTTTAAATTGTATGTATTTTTTGGTGATTTCCTTGTCACAGTATGTCACAGAGAAGACATCAAATTATTTACTCTTCCTTTAGAAATCACTGGTCGTGGAAACGCGAAACGACATTTCGTGTAGAATTTGTCCTTGTTTTTAAATTTACGACGACAGTACTTTCCACAACGATGGGATTGAAAACGTAAAACTTGTTGCCTTAAACTGTTTTCTTCAGTAGTTTTCGGAACAGCACATGTTGAATATTCTTCAATAAAACTCATCACTGTGTCATCCGAATCAGTTCCAAATTTGGGTGCATCTTTAATCCATAACAACATATGTATGTGAGGAGCACCTCTCGCTTGATACTCCTTCCTCCAAAAGAAATCCAAAACCTCTCCAAGGAGAGGATTTTTTTTGTTGGTAATAAAAGACATCAAAGCTTCAAATCTATGATTAAAATATCTGCAAACATTCACTGGATCCAAAGAACACAGTTCTCCAGGTGTTTTCAATTCTATATTTTGTATGTTTCCATTTGCCTCTCGTAGAAATTGAAGTAAGTCGTCCCATGCATACTCAGCACAGCTAAGAGTGAGGAACCATGTAGGAGTTCCTAAGTTTCTTAGCATACATTTCAATTCCCCATGACGACGGGACCAATACTCGTTTGTTCCACGCTGACATGCCATGAGATTGATTAGCTGAGATTCCAAAATACTGTCTTGCAGATTGACTTTCTCCATAAAGTCCCTCGCCGAAACATTTTGCAGATGAGCTCCACTTTTCAGTATATGATTAACTGCATAAGAAAGCCCAGACAAATCACTTTCATACAGTAGATGAAACAAATACGGAATGCATTGACGAAACCTTGGATCTACAGCATATAATCTTAAAGGGCCAGATGCATCAAGCATCCATTTTGCGATTCCTTATTAGCGAAAAATAAGGAATCGCTAATAAGGAATAGCAAAATGGAATGCATCAAGCATTCACTATAAAAATAGCGATTCCTTAGAATTCCTTAATTGCGACTCGCAAATTGCGAGTCGCAATTAATGAATACCTCCCCATTAATTCCTATGGGCCTAGAGGCCCATAGGAATGAATGGGAAGACAATCTCAATTTGCGAATCGCAATTAGCGATTCGCTAATTGAGATTGCGAGTTCAAGGGTGCAGGGGTGTCCAAAGGACACCCTGTTACACCCCTGAATGTGATCTGTACACATATGTTGCGCACACACATGCCCTTAGGGCATGTGTGTGCGCAACATGAAACTTTGAAAAATGCACAAAAGTGCATTTTTCAAAGTTTTTGCAAATTACCATGAAGTTGTACTTCGTGGTAATTTGCGTGCCCTATTAGCGAATTCCATATTTTTGATACTTTCATGCATTGCATTTAAGGAATCTCAATTTGAGATTCCTTAAATGCAAACAATCGCAATTTAGCGAATTCTCTATTTGCGATTTTTGCATTTGGGATGATGCATCCCAAATGCAAAAATTGCACTCGCAAAGGGCCAGATTCTGAGAATCTGGCCCTTTTGCGAGCGCATTTCGCTTGATGCATCTGGCCCAAAGTCCGGTATTCAGCTGCAGGAATTTGAACTGGTCAATCGTCATATCGTCCACCTCGACCTGTTGGAAATAACTGTGGAAAACAACGAGCTTCCAAACTTTCTTCCCATACACTAATAGGACTTCCTTTTGCTGCTTTCATTTGAAACAAGTCAATTGAATTCCCCATTACTTCTTTGGAATGCAAAGGATGAACAGTATAATGTTCATATATTTCTTCACTTCTAGACACATCAACTTTTTCAATTTGGCCAACTGAACAATCACTGTCTTCTTCTGTAGCTGTTTCCTCTGCTCCAACACTTACATCTTTGTAGTACTCATTGTTTTTCACCAAATACAACGTTGCCTTTTTGACTTTCCTAACATCCACTAAATCTTACCAGATTGTCTTACTCTTTGTCGGAACCCCATTAACTAGAATAACCAGAGGATCCTCTTCTACTCTTTCTACACCAATTGTATCAATATTTTTCTTGACATCTAGAGTCAAATAAACAACTCTTCCCTTTAATCCTCTTTGTAAATCTGTAGGAGGCAATTCCCCTATCTTAGGCTCCATGAGAACAATAGCCTGAAAAGGATGGACACATTGAATCAAAATAGATTCATAAGTATTTAAATCCATCAATTCAGAAGGAATATCTATCAACTGAAGATTATTATGAACAGCTCTAGCAGGCATTCTATTTTCATTTAATTTTTTCAAACAATAATGACAAATACACTGATCAAAACTCAAATCAAAAGAATTCTCCCCAACAAATAACTTACAAAATCCTTCCATTCACTATTATTTTCCAATTCACATTTTGCATATAAATCAACTAACCTAGTCTGAATCTTATAATGAGTCCATCGACAACACACACAAGTTAAATTAGGCCTTTCACTTGATTTCACCTTAAACTTGGTAATTTCCTCATCATACTTTTCTATACTTGAAATCTGTACATTGTCTTCCACATTACCATCTATTACTATATCCATTTCTACATTGTCCTCTTTGTTCCCAAAATAACAAAACTCAATTTCTTCACAAATAGTCTTCACATCTACTTCAGATCCATGCAAAAGAGCACTGTTTAACTGTTTAAGCTTAAGTGCCGGACTTTTTGCATAATACAACCTTCTCACTAATTTCCTCACCTTATTATGATGCACTGCTAACATCCTAAAATGATGAAAAACACTGACATACTTTTCTAGAAAGACAAGCCAGTGAAGGCCCATGCAAACCTGTGTTTTCTCTCACTCTGCAAGGATCTAACTCTTGCAAGATCTTAATTTTCTGTTTTGCACTTTTCTTACTATATGTATGTTAGACATTTCGAAGCAAATCGATTGAATCCTGTCCCACACTACAAATACTACTGCACTTCCATGTGTACACTGGACCCTTAGTACGTCTCCCTAAAGCTTCATCAGCTAACACCTCTTCTGCATCTCTAGACACAAGTTTCTCTTTTTCCATCGGACAACCATCTTTCACCTCATATGCTCGACCACTGGTGTCAACTGCATGCACCAAATCATTTTCCTGAAAGTAACTCTCCTCATTAAAAAAATGGCTCAGAACTTGAACTATGCATCCATTCTCCAGAAAATACTTCACAAAAATTAGTCCGATTAATTATTCTTTTCCATCTACTGTTCGATTTGAAAACATCAATTGCCTTGTTCAGTATCCTAATTCTATTGATTACTAAAATAAATAATTTTTTCTTAACTTCAAAAGCCTGATCAACAATCTTCTCTACACTTTTCTTTTTCTTGTAAAAAGCAGCTCTCTGTTTACCTTTCTTTTCATTTTTTAGCAAATTTAAAACTACCCTATTGCGAAACATTCGTCTACGAATGTCCCTAAATTGATTTTGCCTTCTATTGCTATCCATACTCTTCCTCCTGCTCCAGTAGAAACATTTTTTGAGGGCCTCTCCTTCCTTTTCAAATTTGCTCTCTCCTTCTGGATCTTCACATTCCCGTTAACATTTTTTTTTCTTCTACATATGTTGCGAAAAAAAGACTTAGTTGTCTTACCAGGAGCTTTTTTTGTGTTTTTTGAAGTACTTGTTGGAGAGGATTCCTTTAATTCCGTTGCTGATTTTGTTCTTTTCCGTATGGTGTTTTTTCTTCTCCTTTGCCTTGACGGCATTTTTGCTTACTTTTGAAATGTTGATTTCAATCTGTGGTAAAGAAAAAAATAACACATTATAGACCACTATTAGCAAACAACAAAGCAATGACAATAAGCAAACAATATAAACACTAATTTGCAACATATCTAAGTTTATACCACAGCAACTATATAACTAGGAGTAAGACAAAGAAAAACAGCTAGAGGGAGTAACACAAAAACACAGAGAGACTCAGACAAAGAAACAGGTAGAGGGAGTAAAACATACAAAAGGACTAAGACCGGGAGAGTGTATAATATGTTGAAAGACAGAAAAAGGATGTAATAGGGAGAGGGAGTAAGTCAAAAAAAGAGAGTACGTCGGAAAAAGGATGTAACAGGGTGTAAAACAGAGAGAGGGTGTAACAGGAAGTAACACAGAGAGAGGGTGTTAGAAGGGAAAATGTTGTAAAAGAGACTAAAACAGAGAGAGTCTGTAAAGGAAGAGACAGAGAGTAAGTTTGAGAGAGGGTGTAAGAAGCAGTAAATCAGAGACAGGATGTTACAAGAAGTAGGTCAGACAGAGGGTGTAACAGGAAGAGAAAAAAAAAGTCGGGAGAGAGACGGTATAAAACAGACAAAAGGTGTAATAGGGAGTAACTCAAGGCTAGAATATTACAAAGAAACAGGTAGATTATATAGTATCTGCATGATTAAAAAAATATATTAGCACATTTCACAATCATGTCATCTATGTTTCCTCAGATTAGTCATGTTTTTTGATAATGCTTGGTTAAAACATTTTGCTCCATAGAGAAATTGTCTTTTGTGAAATAGTGAAGTTTCAGTAGTGAAATTGAATGCTTGTACATAGGACCTGTGCTGTGTTTCTAAAATGTAATTTTAAAAACGATTTTGGGGTAATTGAATGGCTTTTATATTTTTGATAAGGAATTAATAGTGTCTTCCTCATTAAATAAATATATTTGAACCTTTTACAATGATGTCACCTGTATTACAAAGCGAAGTTGCAGGGTGCACTCCAATTATTTAAATCTTGACCTACTAATCCATTATAAAGAAAGACTGCGTGCAATCTGGTAAAGTGCCTTGCCCCAATGGCACTTAAATACATGACAGCAAAATGAGGCATATTTCCACCTCAAACCATATGCACTGCATATATAGCGCCCACTCGGCTCCAAGTTCCAAAATTTATCCATCAGTTATACCAACTAATCCAATTAATCCATACTTTAACTCAAATTATTTCTCCATATGTTCATTCAATGTTCCACTTGCGGGGTTTATATGGCAGGTTCCCAAGTTTCTGATGTTTAAACTGTGCCCATCCAGGCCTCTAGTTTACACATGACAAGTGCCACGGTTCTTTCAAAGCAGTGTTTTATTAAAAATCCCAATGCATTTCGGGCGGGATACGCCCTTCGTCAGGGGCCACTAGAAAATTACAAAAACATAGCACATTTTTATGGCTGAATCTGACGTACATCATGTGCATTATATCACTCGTTTAACTTGTTTATGCATTACATTTACTAAATGTCACTATTCACATTATGCAGACTGTTGGAATACATGATTACATCACAGAAGTCTCACTCTGAATAAAGCCTGCACATGTTCTTGTATGGCGGTTTGTATACATATTTAAATGCAAAAGACGGGTATTCGATCTCTCGCGCTGAACACATAGCTGTAAATCATTTTAATTAAACATTTGCCCCGGACCCACACTGTTACATTCCTAGCCCCTCTCTCAGTGCTGGGTGATTACCAAGCGTGGTATCCTAGCGTGTCTCCTCTCCCCCATATTTCACAGTTTGCTTACTGAGGTATTACAACATTTCTTAATAGGTGTGCTTACTGCACTTTCCGTACTTTACTTATGCCTTAATGTTTAACAAGTAACTCCCATGTACTTTAGGAGCACTCTATCAACAGCCTAATACCTTTTGTGAACCATCCCCCGCTTAACCTACTTTGCCGTACCTGCTTCGGAGATTTTAAAATGCTCGGTTCCCACCTCACGGAGTCTGTCTAACTGTTCTTACGTCGTGCTTTTTTTATTCGTGTTCCTGTGCCTAGCTATTGCCTGATTGGTGCTATAATATACATCAACCCGCCCCGTTACAGCTGCGCCTAACGAGCTACGTGAACAAACTGTCGGAACCATAATGCATCACGGAGGTGCATGTCACCATTATAAGCGGCCGCTGCTATGTTTTGTTGACATTAACAGTTTCTCAGATGAAAAATGTTTATGTAAACATGTTAGTTTCCCTTCGAGTAGACACCACTTATATATGAACCAGAATGTTTTCTCCGTCGAAATGGAACATTTGTCTTCGTTATTTTTCTTATCCTCTGTACTGTACTCCTCACGGGTGCATCCCCTTGGTAGGGCAATGAATGTGGTTAACAAAGCGAAGTTGCAGGGTGCACTCCAATTATTTAAATCTTGACCTACTAATCCATTATAAAGAAAGACTGCGTGCAATCTGGTAAAGTGCCTTGCCCCAATGGCACTTAAATACATGACAGCAAAATGAGGCATATTTCCACCTCAAACCATATGCACTGCATATATAGCGCCCACTCGGCTCCAAGTTCCAAAATGTATCCATCAGTTATACCAACTAATCCAATTAATCCATACTTTAACTCAAATTATTTCTCCATATGTTCATTCAATGTTCCACTTGCAGGGTTTATATGGCAGGTTCCCAAGTTTCTGATGTTTAAACTGTGCCCATCCAGGCCTCTAGTTTACACACGACAAGTGCCACGGTTCTTTCAAAGCAGTGTTTTATTAAAAATCCCAATGCATTTCGGGCGGGATACGCCCTTCGTCAGGGGCCACTAGAAAATGACAAAAACATAGCACATTTTTATGGCTGAATCTGACGTACATCATGTGCATTATATCACTCGTTTAACTTGTTTATGCATTACATTTACTAAATGTCACTATTCACATTATGCAGACTGTTGGAATACATGATTACATCACAGAAGTCTCACTCTGAATAAAGCCTGCACATGTTCTTGTATGGCGGTTTGTATACATATTTAAATGCAAAAGACGGGTATTCGATCTCTCGCGCTGAACACATAGCTGTAAATCATTTTAATTAAACATTTGCCCCGGACCCACACTGTTACATTCCTAGCCCCTCTCTCAGTGCTGGGTGATTACCAAGCGTGGTATCCTAGCGTGTCTCCTCTCCCCCATATTTCACAGTTTGCTTACTGAGATATTACAACATTTCTTAATAGGTGTGCTTACTGCACTTTCCGTACTTTACTTATGCCTTAATGTTTAACAAGTAACCCCCATGTACTTTAGGAGCACTCTATCAACAGCCTAATACCTTTTGTGAACCATCCCCCGCTTAACCTACTTTGCCGTACCTGCTTCGGAGATTTTAAAATGCTCGGTTCCCACCTCACGGAGTCTGTCTAACTGTTCTTACGTCGTGCTTTTTTTATTCGTGTTCCTGTGCCTAGCTATTGCCTGATTGGTGCTATAATATACATCAACCCGCCCCGTTACAGCTGCGCCTAACGAGCTACGTGAACAAACTGTCGGAACCATAATGCATCACGGAGGTGCATGTCACCATTATAAGCGGCCGCTGCTATGTTTTGTTGACATTAACAGTTTCTCAGATGAAAAATGTTTATGTAAACATGTTAGTTTCCCTTCGAGTAGACACCACTTATATATGAACCAGAATGTTTTCTCCGTCGAAATGGAACATTTGTCTTCGTTATTTTTCTTATCCTCTGTACTGTACTCCTCACGGGTGCATCCCCTTGGTAGGGCAATGAATGTGGTTAACAAAGCGAAGTTGCAGGGTGCACTCCAGATTGCACGCAGTCTTTCTTTATAATGGATTAGTAGGTCAAGATTTAAATAATTGGAGTGCACCCTGCAACTTCGCTTTGTTAACCACATCTGAGAAACTGTTAATGTCAACAAAACATAGCAGCGGCCGCTTATAATGGTGACATGCACCTCCGTGATGCATTATGGTTCCGACAGTTTGTTCACGTAGCTCGTTAGGCGCAGCTGTAACGGGGCGGGTTGATGTATATTATAGCACCAATCAGGCAATAGCTAGGCACAGGAACACGAATAAAAAAAGCACGACGTAAGAACAGTTAGACAGACTCCGTGAGGTGGGAACCGAGCATTTTAAAATCTCCGAAGCAGGTACGGCAAAGTAGGTTAAGCGGGGGATGGTTCACAAAAGGTATTAGGCTGTTGATAGAGTGCTCCCAAAGTACATGGGGGTTACTTGTTAAACATTAAGGCATAAGTAAAGTACGGAAAGTGCAGTAAGCACACCTATTAAGAAATGTTGTAATACCTCAGTAAGCAAACTGTGAAATATGGGGGAGAGGAGACACGCTAGGATACCACGCTTGGTAATCACCCAGCACTGAGAGAGGGGCTAGGAATGTAACAGTGTGGGTCCGGGGCAAATGTTTAATTAAAATGATTTACAGCTATGTGTTCAGCGCGAGAGATCGAATACCCGTATTTTGCATTTAAATATGTATACAAACCGCCATACAAGAACATGTGCAGGCTTTATTCAGAGTGAGACTTCTGTGATGTAATCATGTATTCCAACAGTCTGCATAATGTGAATAGTGACATTTAGTAAATGTAATGCATAAACAAGTTAAACGAGTGATATAATGCACATGATGTACGTCAGATTCAGCCATAAAAATGTGCTATGTTTTTGTCATTTTCTAGTGGCCCCTGACGAAGGGCGTATCCCGCCCGAAATGCATTGGGATTTTTAATAAAACACTGCTTTGAAAGAACCGTGGCACTTGTCGTGTGTAAACTAGAGGCCTGGATGGGCACAGTTTAAACATCAGAAACTTGGGAACCTGCCATATAAACCCCGCAAGTGGAACATTGAATGAACATATGGAGAAATAATTTGAGTTAAAGTATGGATTAATTGGATTAGTTGGTATAACTGATGGATACATTTTGGAACTTGGAGCCGAGTGGGCGCTATATATGCAGTGCATATGGTTTGAGGTGGAAATATGCCTCATTTTGCTGTCATGTATTTAAGTGCCATTGGGGCAAGGCACTTTACCAGATTGCACGCAGTCTTTCTTTATAATGGATTAGTAGGTCAAGATTTAAATAATTGGAGTGCACCCTGCAACTTCGCTTTGTTAACCACATTCATTGCCCTACCAAGGGGATGCACCCGTGAGGAGTACAGTACAGAGGATAAGAAAAATAACGAAGACAAATGTTCCATTTCGACGGAGAAAACATTCTGGTTCATATATAAGTGGTGTCTACTCGAAGGGAAACTAACATGTTTACATAAACATTTTTCATCTGAGAAACTGTTAATGTCAACAAAACATAGCAGCGGCCGCTTATAATGGTGACATGCACCTCCGTGATGCATTATGGTTCCGACAGTTTGTTCACGTAGCTCGTTAGGCGCAGCTGTAACGGGGCGGGTTGATGTATATTATAGCACCAATCAGGCAATAGCTAGGCACAGGAACACGAATAAAAAAAGCACGACGTAAGAACAGTTAGACAGACTCCGTGAGGTGGGAACCGAGCATTTTAAAATCTCCGAAGCAGGTACGGCAAAGTAGGTTAAGCGGGGGATGGTTCACAAAAGGTATTAGGCTGTTGATAGAGTGCTCCTAAAGTACATGGGAGTTACTTGTTAAACATTAAGGCATAAGTAAAGTACGGAAAGTGCAGTAAGCACACCTATTAAGAAATGTTGTAATACCTCAGTAAGCAAACTGTGAAATATGGGGGAGAGGAGACACGCTAGGATACCACGCTTGGTAATCACCCAGCACTGAGAGAGGGGCTAGGAATGTAACAGTGTGGGTCCGGGGCAAATGTTTAATTAAAATGATTTACAGCTATGTGTTCAGCGCGAGAGATCGAATACCCGTCTTTTGCATTTAAATATGTATACAAACCGCCATACAAGAACATGTGCAGGCTTTATTCAGAGTGAGACTTCTGTGATGTAATCATGTATTCCAACAGTCTGCATAATGTGAATAGTGACATTTAGTAAATGTAATGCATAAACAAGTTAAACGAGTGATATAATGCACACGATGTACGTCAGATTCAGCCATAAAAATGTGCTATGTTTTTGTAATTTTCTAGTGGCCCCTGACGAAGGGCGTATCCCGCCCGAAATGCATTGGGATTTTTAATAAAACACTGCTTTGAAAGAACCGTGGCACTTGTCGTGTGTAAACTAGAGGCCTGGATGGGCACAGTTTAAACATCAGAAACTTGGGAACCTGCCATATAAACCCCGCAAGTGGAACATTGAATGAACATATGGAGAAATAATTTGAGTTAAAGTATGGATTAATTGAATTAGTTGGTATAACTGATGGATACATTTTGGAACTTGGAGCCGAGTGGGCGCTATATATGCAGTGCATATGGTTTGAGGTGGAAATATGCCTCATTTTGCTGTCACCTGTATTACCTCAGATTAGGAAGCAGATTGGGCTTCTTTCTTGTTGGTTTGTGTCATGTTTTTTGATAATGCTTGGTAAAAAGATTTTGCTGCATAGAGGAATTGTATTATGTACTAGTGACCTGGAATGCTTGTACATAGGACCTGTGCTGTGTTTCTAAAATGTTATTTAAAAACGATTTTGGGGTAAATGCATGGCTTTTATATTTTTGAGAAAGAATTAATAGTGTTTGCCTCATTAAATAAATATATTAACACATTTCACAATCATGTCACCTGTGTTTCCTCAGATTACTAAACAGATTAAGCAGATGAGGTGAGGCCTATCCAGGGGTGCAAAAGAGTTCAGCACTGTGTCCAATAGTGCAATGGACTTGACTTACCTTCTCTGACCCTTGGGCAAGCCTCACCTCCTCTGTGCCCCCTTGACAGACCTCAATGTATTGGGTATAATTAAAAGTGATAGGGTGCACATGAAGTGAGGCCTGAACAGGAGTGCAGATGAGGTGATGCCTGTCCAGGAGAACAGAGGAGGTGAGGCCTGTGTCGAAGAGTGCAATGGACAAGACTTCAAAAAGCCTCTCTCCCACTGCATACTAAAACACAGACTTCACCTCCTTTGCACCCCTGAACAGACTTCTCTCCCACTACACTCTTGAACACAGGCCTCACCTCCTCTGCACCCCTGTGCAAGCCTCACCTCATCTACAACCCTAAACAGCCTTCACCTCATCTGCACCCCTGGACAGGCCTCACCTCATCTATACTCCTGGACAGGCCTCACTTCATCTACACTATTTATTCCTTCTCAAAAATGTAAAAACTATTCAATTACCCCAAAATCGTTTTTCGCATCACATTTAAGAAACACAGCACAGGTCCTATGTACAAGCATACAATTTCACTACTAAAACCTCACTATTTCACAAAACACAATTCCTCTATCTTGCATATGTTGATATCAGGTATTTCCAAACAACATGCCACAAACCAACCAGAAAGAAGCTCAATCTGCACCCTAATCTGAGGTAATGCAGGTGACATCATTCTAAAAGGTTCAAATATATTTATTTAATGAGGCAAACACCAATAATTCCTTCTCAAAAATATAAAAGGCATTCATTTACCCCAAAATCGTTTTTTAAATAACATTTTAGAAACACAGCACAGGTCCTATGTACAAGCATTCCATGTCACTACTGAAACTTCACTATTTCACAAAATACAATTCCTCTATGCATTAAAATGTTTTAACCAAGCATTATCAAAAAACATGACACAAAACAACATTAAAAAAACAATCTGCTTCCAAATCTTCTCCATAGAGCATACAAGTCTCTATCTAAATTAAATGAATCATTTCTTACCTTTACAAATGCTTTGGGAGATAGAGAACAATGTCAGACACACACACCAATTTTTCTTTAGCAGAGCAAAAGGTATGCACTCCACACACTGCAACCATGACTGGCACAGAAAACCTCTAATTCTACACAGATATGCCTCATTTCAACCAATCAAAACTCTTCCCTCACTATTTTCAAACGAACACCCTTCCCCCCTCAGCCATTTCAATCTGTTACCATAGCAACTCCCTCCTTACTTAACTCTCAAGTTCAAAAGTTTATTCTACAATGTTGCAAATGAACTAAGCAAGGATGTTTGACCTCTCAATACACCAGCTTATCCGATGAAATGTTTCTTTAAATGACTTTTTCTTAACCATTCAAATTGCTTCTTTCACAAAACACAACCATGCACCCTAACTTTTAGTTTTCAACTATCTGAATCCACCAATCATTGCTTGTAATTCAAGAGCAGTGAAACTCCACAATTATTTTTTTGTAAACTCCTACTGTTCCAACTGCCATTTCATTCCCACACTTCATCTGACTGCACCAGAACCTTCTCTCACCATGTATTCTGTGTGGATTATTGGACATAGCTACATCCACTGGGCTCAAAGGTATGCAGCTAGCAGAAATTTTCACAACCTTGATTTAACAAATGTGGAAATCAAGTGGATTGGCCAGAGAGGATTGAGATGTCACCAATTGATACCATTGGTGAAAACCTTTCTGCATCTGCCAAACCCTGACCTCTTAATAGTGCACTGTGGAGGAAATGACTTGGGCACTTTGACTGGGGTAGGTCTGGAAATGCTTTTAAAGGACACCTTTGATCAATTGATGACACTTTTTCCACAAACTGCCTTGGTATATTCCAATATATGTCAAAGACAGAAATGGAACTGGTCCAACCAATTTTGTCCACAATTTGAGAAAGCACGGATACATGTGAATAAATCTGTTTCTGCTTACATGAGAGACTATGGAATGGGTTCAATATACAACAATAACTTGCGTTTCAACATGCAAGACATCTACAGAGGAGATGGTGAGCACTTCTCAGATGAGGGGAATAGAAAATTCCTCCTGAATTTAAGACTGTGCATTGGAACCTACTTGTAGGTACCTAAATCAGCCACAGAACCCAAAAGCTCTTTTCAGAGCTACCCTACCTCTGATCACTCAAAATGATTATCTTTCTCTAACTTTTTTCACTATTTTTCACCAGAGTACGCTCCCCGGTACGCTCCCCGGTGCGCGTACCGGGCGCTCCCCCCGCGAAATTTAAAATGTTTTTTTTTTGTCATATATGCCCCTCCTAAACTCCCCTCAGAAAACCTAGAGGGTCAGGGGGTGTCTACTGTGCCCCTTTTTACCCATTCCCAATGTTGTTTATCCTCCATCTTGTGTCTCAATTCGACCGAAACACAAAATGGCGGTCTCCCGTAGCGCTCCCGGTACGCGTACCGGGGCGCGCACCGGTAAGCGCTCCCAAAAAAAATGTGGGAAACGAAATTACATAAAAACCACTGGACAGACTTTCACCAAATATAGAATAGACCCTACTACATACCAGTCCCTACCATTATCCCACATTTGATGGTATTCCATTGAGCCATTTGGGCTGTAGCCCTGTCTAACTGTCCTGAGGTAAATTACATGACAAAAACACATATGGAGTGTTACAATTTACAACCAATTCAAATGTTACTTTCATTTTCTACTTTTTTTTTCCTGACATTTTATTGGTTATGTACAAAAATATAAATGAAAAATGAGAGGGAAACACGGCCATTTTGACTACAACTACCTGAGATACATCTTTAAAGGATTTTCTCATTTATATTCATCACCTTTCTATAAGGTAAGTTATACATTTGTAAGGGGCACTTTAAGTTCATTTGTAAAAACGTTTTCTGACAGTTATTTACTGTCCCTCTGTTATAATTACAGATTGAGATAGGATTCTCTGTTATAGTTATAGATTGAATTAGGCTTCTCTGGTATAATTATGAATTTTCTTAGGCTTCTTCACATACACTTTTTTATATTTCTACTTCCTACCTCATACCATACACTGCCCAAAGATAACTTCACTGTTAAAAACTCACAAGTACCTCTCTGAACTTAAACCCAACAGTGCCCTATCTCTACTGATATATTTATTTTTTATGCAATTTACAGCAAGAAAATGGAAGGAGAACAAAACAAATGTAATATTTCATTCGAAATTGATCTGGAGAACAATCCTAAGGAAGAAATTGATGAATTAGACTTTTGGGATCAGTCTCTGGACCAAGACTTACTTAATTGTGTGGAAGAAATTGAATCATCGAATCCAAATGAGGACATACCTGACGATATAATGTTGGGAATTCTTTTAGATTTTGAAAAATCACAGCAATACATTTTTATATAAAAATTTTAAATTGTTCGAGACATTATTCTTTTTTATATGTAAATTATGAAATAGTACTAAAATAAATATAATATAAAGTGAGACTTATAGTATACTGTGCAACTTTTTTATGTTACATAGTAATTTTGCTCATAGTTACTTCCTTTCTCCCACTATATTATCTCCAATGTGTATTTAACATCTCTTTATCATCTCCTGCCTCCATGTTGTTTCTGCTTTCCTGACAGACTATACTATAGATTCCATATACCACAATAACTTCTGTAACAACATGCAAATTATCTACAGAGGAGACAGTCTACATTGAATGTAAGACTCTGCATTGGTACCTACATGCTGGTACTTAAATTAAAAAAAAAAACAACAAAAAGAATTTTTTTTAAAACAGCTACTTTTTTTAAAAACTGTCATTCTTTTTCCCCATGGTACGTTCCCCGGTACGCTCCCCGGTGCGCGTACCGGGCGCTCCCCCCGCGAAAATCGGAAAAAAAATAAAAAAATTTGGGCCCCGCGGGGCCCTTTTATGACCCCCACATCAAACCTAGGGCGTCAGGGGGGTCTACTCTGCCCCCTTATGGTCATTTCCCCCTTTGTTTTTGCCACCTCTTGTGTCTCGATTTTACCGAGACACAAGATGGCGGACGCTCCGGACTGTTTCGAATGTTTACAGACACCCGAGAGCCAATCAGCTTTTCACGCGCGAGTCGCGAAGCGCGCCCGGTGCGCTCCCCGGTGCGTGTACCGGGGCGCGGCTATAGATATATATATTTTTTTGACCCTAAATTACTCAAAAACCACTGGAGCACATATCTTGAGACATAGCAAAGGCACATTGGGCTACCAGTCCCTACAATTTTGCCAAGTTTGGTGGAAATCCATTCAGCCGTTCGGGCTAAAAGTGAGTTCGACCGCCCTATGGAAATTAACATGGGGAAAACACGTTTTGGGACCCCCCTTTTATCTCGGCCCCCGCTTGACGAATCCCCCCCAAACTTTCAGGGAAGGACCGGAGCGCCGCGAGGCAAATTTGAGGACATTTTCAGGCAGATTCCTCAACTGGCGCCAAAGTTATTCCCAATAGAATGTTGAGATTTTGCATTGAAAAAAATCCTAACTATAACTACCTACTGGCGACCGCCAGTAGGTAATATATGTATATATATATATATATATATATATATATATATATATATATATATATATATATACACATATATATATATAGCAAACGCTTTGCTTATAAATAATTGTACTTGTGTTAAACAAAGCAAGGGCTTAGACCATGAACTCAAGCCATGCAAATTGATTTTGCCCGATGTAAGTTTGTTTTTGTCCTTTTTTATCATGTTGCAAATATTTCTATGGACTGGAGCAAACCAGTTTTTTTCAACCTTCTGTTACACAAGTGAATAGAATGAGTATGTGCTCCATTTTCGTACCAGTGCAATGTTAGCGTCAGGATGGTTCATTTCTATCACAGTTGTTCAACACTAACGCAAAATCAGTGACGCTCAGGGGTATATGTACAAGCTATATATGGCCACGGGAACGTCACTTTTTAGGACGTTCCTATGGCGATAGGGGCTTTGCCTGATTTACAAGGCAGCGTTAAGCCACTTAACGTGGCTTAGCGCTGCCTTGTAAAGAAGGCCCCCTTTCACGCTATGCTTAGCGTCAAAGGGGAGGGCAATGGGTGTTGCTTTGGACGTTCCTCGACAACACCCATTTATTCTGATGCTGCCTCCTATTTTCAAGGGAGGCATAAATAGGAGGCAGACCAGGGAAACCCTGGTCTTACCCTGGGGCAACAAGGAGAAATGCTAAATTTCTCCTCGTTTTTCATGTTTTCATGTTTGCTGCGTTGTGCATCACACATGAAAACAGCAAAAAGGTCAATGATTGTTTATGTACAGAAAGGTCCACCTTCCTGCACATAAACAATTGTTTTTTTTTAAATGCCGTTTTGCAACTATTGTGTGTGCTGCATTAAGCCGCACACATAGAAGTTACAAAGCGGCATTTAAAGATTGTTTGGGCCTCATTTATGAGAAGTGACGCATCGCCGCGTGAATGCAGCGATGCGTCAGTTCTCAGTGCGCCCTCCTTGCGACATGAATGATATATATTTACTGTATAACGCATCATGTCGTAAGGAGTTACAGATACATCAGTATTTCTGACGTATCAGTATGGTGCAAAAGTGACGCATTGCTGGAGTGTGTCACAAAAGTGTCGCAACTCCAGTAATGTGTCCTTTCACATGGGGCAAGCCCCATGTGAAAGGGCTGGCGTCAGTCTTACGCCTGCTGTGAGGCAGGCGTAAGATTTTGACGCATTTTGTCCTAGAAGTGGAGCAGTGAAATCTGGTAGATTTCACTGTGTCATTTCTATGACCCTTTCATGCGTGGGAACACCCCCCCCCCCTGCATACATTATACCTGGCGCATGGTATAATGTAGTGCAGGGGTTTACAAAGTGACACATCTACCTAGATGCGTCACTTTGTAAATATGGCGCAACAAGGCGCATTTTTTACACTGCTGGTGCATCACAAAAAGTGACGCACTAGTGGTGCAAAAGTGACACAAAGGCTCATAAATAAGCCCCTCTATGTGCAGGAAGGGGGACCTTCCTCTACGTAAACAATCTTCCGCTGAACGCAGAAACCCTTGCACAATGGTGCAAGGGTGCCTGCTTTGGCGCTAGGCTGCTAAACTTAGTGCCAGCGCAGGGGGAAACTCAGGGCTACACCATATTCCTGTAAATATGGTTCAGCCCTGCGTTTCAGAAGTGGCGGAGCGTGTTGTTAAGCTAAGGAGGCTAACGACACGCTACGCCACTTCTTTGTACATATGCCCCTCAGTTTGCTGATTTACTTGGTAAGTAATTTGGATCCGGACTTCCAAAACACAGTACCGGAAAATACAAGCTCATCATGAGACCTAATAATGTGCCCCCCTTATTATTGAAGACTTTGTGCTGAAACCAACATTTCACATTTGGTCATACTTTCTTGTCACGAAATTCACTGACGTGAGTATCCACACAGCTCAGGAACAGAAGTTTCTCAATGCTGCTTGGGAAGGTAATGTGCTTTAAAGGGCGGGCATTCCAGTTGCAACCAGTTGCGTCTTGGAATGGTTTCAACTGGCGTGTATTACTTTCTATTGGTGCCAGCTGGTATGCAGCCAGTCATACTTTCCCAGGTTTGTTCTGACGAGCCTCTATAGTTGAGTTTATTAGCTGTCCTTTAATCCCTAAATCAGAAACTGGATCTAGCAGTAACCAGGTGAACAGAAAATATGAAATGTACCTTTGTTAAGAATCGCTACTTATGTTCAATGAAAAGCGTCCCAAGCTAATAATTGTATTAGTGTTGAAACTGACCACATCAGGCAAGAGGACATTAATGGCACCCATATGCAACATTACCACAAGAGATCACCTGAATGCATCATGCAGGACTGGCAACAGAAATGTGGAAAAGGCCTAATCAATTTTCAAGGCCTGTACATGGATAATTCATAAAGGCCATATCTGCAATGCCCCTAGCACCAAGGTAGTAATACTAGAAATATGTCTTCCCAGTACTGCACGATTTATCCAGCAAATATCTACTTTAAATCTATTTTGAAAATTCAACCATTTTTCTCCAAGCATCTGCTATGTGTTCTGGCAATACACACATTTTCGTCTTGAAGACATGCATTTCAATTGTGATATATGTATATTAATTGCACCAAGCAAACACAAGGAGATGATGGACGGAGCTCTGAAACTTTTCAAACACTCACCCCCAGTCATAGATCTGGGTTGAATCCATCATCATTCTTTAGCTCACTTCAACGCACCAGTGCAGATCCAGCCATATGCAAATCAGTCTTGACCCTGAACCAAGCAAAAGCTTTTTATTCAGCAGGCTGGGCTACACACAGGAGAGCTACTTACAGGGAGCTGGAGAGCTACCAGTAACTCATCACCTACTGGTTGGAGAAGTCTGGGCTTGAGGCAACTTTAGTTGTATTCCAAAGCTACTACAACCAATACAGAGAGAGAGAGGGGTAAAAGTCCAGTGCCCCTCAGATATTGGTTGTTGTAAGTGTCATACACATATTTATTAGCCGATAGTGATAAGAAAGTGGTCATTAATTGGTGCATTGATTTTTGCCATTGCACTGACACATGGCCATATAATTGTTGCCACTGTTTGATGCACATGCATTTGAAGATGCAGCCTCCTTTCCTTTAATTATGTTGATGGTCTTGTCCAAATATAAAGTGGGAGACACCACAACAGGCAAGATCGTCTCAGAGTCCCCAACACAACCTGCAATCTCTGTTGACTTCGCTTACCCACAGCGCCTTAGCTCACTACACTGAGCATTGCTAGTCTGAAGAGGCTGGCGAAGTTCACCAGCTACTGGATATCCCGGTTCAACAGTTGTCATGGACCTCACAATAAACATTAGCCGCATGTCATTCGCGGTTTCCTGAACACATACTTCAGCTGAACCGACATCCTCCTACGAATGTCACAGTTTGGAGACTAAGTAAATGCAGCCTATGTCTTTTTATGTGGAAGTAAATGGAAAGGAAACACTTGATCATCAGGGAATCTGGATTCTGAAGACATCTTACAATGGGAACGTTTTTTTCAATGAAAAACAGCCTAATCTGTCAACGGCAACCTGGATCGGTTTGTCAGTTTATGAAATGAGAAAACAAGCATTTGCAATGCAATAGGTCTCGCATTTACAAGTGTTTGAGCAATTGTCATTGTAAATGATAATGCCTTTTATTTATGTGTTTACAAAACATGCAAGCAGTGTTTACGCACCACTTGCAGGTTTTGTAAACATATAAATAAAAGGCTTTTTCATTTACAATGCCAATAGCTTCAACATTCGCAAATAAATGACCTATTGCATTACAAATGCTTGTTCTCGATGTGGACACTTGGTGATAAACGACAGCGAATATTGATGTAAAAAGATGTACACGTACATAATCAGGCGTGTACACAGTTGGTGTGTGTGTGTGTGTGTGTATAGATACATGTACATGTGGTTAGGTAATTATTATCTTGTTTTTATGTGTAGATAGATGTATGCACACGCGATTCAGAGATTGCGACTCCATGCTAAAGGTCACGTGACAGCCCTATGCTCAACACGTTCGATTATGCAAGATGTGATTTCAGTGTTTAAAAGTACTAAAAGTAATAATTGTGGCAACGGCCACTGTATAACGGTTACCATTAGGACACGTCGCACCACTTTATGCACGTTAAAAAGTCCTCTTTTTTATCTTATCTCATGGTCATCTGTATTTTTAAATAAGATTTCGAATGCTAGTGTGTTGCTTTATTTTAAGTCGTATGGGGTTGTAAACCCAATCAGGCTCGTCGTTGAAAATCAATAAGCAAAACAATATTTTTAGGAAGCAGAAAGAAGGCGGCTGTATTAAATAAAACACAACACTTTTTTTACGAGCTCCGCAACTGTTTCTCCTGAGACAGGTGAGATGTGGCGGACTGGGGTAACCTTGGATGGGGGGAGAGGAAAGGTGGTCTCCCCCAATCAGGGAGTGCCTGGTCTGCTTCTGCCGGTCTGAGCCCCTGTGCAGCTCTGTGCCCGCTCACTGTCCCGCAGGTTGCTCACGGGTCTTAGACCCTGCTCGCTGCGCCCCTCCTCACAAGGCAGGTGTCTTTGGCCAGCTCCTGGGGGTGAGATGAGTCTCTTGGGGTTAATTCCCCTTCTCCTGGCAGTCATCCCCCTCCAATGCCTCTCCCAGTCAGAGACCCTTGCTGCTCATCGCAGATTAATGTTGATGTTAATGCCATGGGGTATTTATATAAAGCGCTCAGCTACTCCATGGGGTGTCCCGGCGCTAACAGGTTCCCCTTGACAGAAAACAGTGTGCAACCTCATCCTACAAAGACCCCATTACTGATGGAACTGCCAGGTCTTAAGTTGGTGCCTGAAACTAAGAAGCTCTTGTTCTTGTATGAGAGAAAGAGGCAGACCATTTCATAGTTTTCCAGCTAAAACCTGAAATGAACGCCCCCCTTCATAGCCCGAATGAATTTGGGTACCAACATCAAATGTTGGGTCGATGACCTCAAAGTCCTGGCTGGGGTATAGTGTATAATTTTATTTCTGATGTACTGAGCCCCGCTGTTATGGAGTGCCTTAAAGGCCAACACAAGGGACTTAAAATTAACTCTATTTTTCACTGAGAGCCAGTGCAGAGATTTTAAATAAGAGGTCATGTGAGTCCTGGGCCAGACCAGGGAAATAGCTCTAGCGGACGCATTTTGAAACTACATGTAGGCAGCCCAATAGATAATTTGGGATGCCCAGGAAAAACACATTTGCATAATCCAGCCTTGACGTGATCAAGGCTTGGACCACTGTTTTCCTCCGGGATATGTGGCGCAGCAGTAGGAAGTTTCTCATAATTTTTAAGAGCCTAAAACACATGCTGGCCACTGATTGGACCTGCGACTTCATAGAAAGATCCGAGTCAAGCAAGACTCCAAGATTTTTCACGGTGGTGACTGGACTAGAAGGAGGAGACTGATCTTGGGGCCACCAATTACGCCATTTGTCCCCCGGAGTGTGTCTGAAGAAGATTATTTCAGTTTTGGCGGAGTTGCATGACAATTGGTTTTGTCGGAACCAAGCAAACACTTTAGTCAAGCATAAGTTAAGTACAGGTTCAGCTTCAAAGGGCCACACCTGAGCCTGTCCAATGGGGACGTGCCCTTCTGAGACCACTATGGAGGTTAGAGACCTGTTTGGCAGGGCTAAGGAGGCATATGCGAGGGCATTCATGTGCAGGAGTTCTCAGGGGTCTGTATTCCTTTGTTGGTCCTCTCATGGGCATTTTTTTTTAAATATCAGCCTTCTTCAATGACGTAAATTTCACATTTGAGTGTCAGGCCATTATGTTAACTTGATAGTTTATGTCTGGGGCATTAATGTCAGCTGACTGGCTCTCCCTTGTACTATTGTTAAATTACTCTCCCACGTCAGAGTCTCGTGCAGTGCCATTTTCCAGCAAGACCCTGATTTTGGGCCATTAATTGAATGGGCAGTCTCATTCGGAGCCTTTCCTGTGTCCACAAGTTAGCCCCTCTCGCGGGGCAGAGGTGGCCCATCGGTATCGTGAACCAGGCATGGGCTTGGCGCCCAGTTATACAGAGAGACAGTTTCAAGGCCAAAAAAGGCCCTTGTGGGCTGGGGTCGCTGATTTAATTTTTTGCCCTGGGCTTTACATGGACCCGGTCTTGTCCGGCATGGTAGCAACTAACGGACATTGTAACGCTTCCCTATCCTTAACCTTATCGAAAATTACACTGATACATTTCTGAAAAATGAATGCAAGGAAACAAAGTAACCCATGTCAGCGATGACGTTTCTGAATATATTTCACATGTTTAACACTATTAGGAAGGCACGGTTAGGTAATCCATTTCCAGCATGTTGTCTCTGTAATTTGAAGAAAACAAAACTAATTCCCCGGGAGCTTCCAATATGATCTGGAGCTGACGGGGGGAGGGAGGGAAAGTGAAAGCATGCCATGCTCATGTTGTGTTGAAACACCAGCCCTACGCAGGAACAGGATATGTGCATGTACGGAGTGCACATCTCCTGTCCGTGAGCTGCCGGGCTGTCTCACTACAGGTGAAGCCTGTGACCAAGCGCCTCTCAAACACAGATCTGTAACATGCGCTACAATCACTGAGGCAACATACTCCGATCTCTGCCACAGGCGCTTTGAGCTGCTGAGCTGTCTCACTACTGGTGGAGCCTGTGAACAAGCGCCTCTTACACACAGATCTGTAGCAGGCGCTACACCCAGCGAGGCAGACTTCCAGGCCCAGGATAGACTGAGCTGCAGCTGCAGAGAGGGAGTGAATCCGCTTCTCTAGGACTAATGTTTCCGGATTTGAAACCTTGGATGAGAATGAGTTCAGTGCATAAAAAAGGGGAAAGAAATTAAGATTACAGATCAGGCGCTGCACCAGAGAGAGCCCACGTCACTTCTGTGCTTTAAATCTTAGCAACGAACAGATGTCCGAGGGCCGCTCCCCGAAGACACTGAAGTCAGGGAGGGAGGGAGGCCGGGAGAGTGCTAGCATCCGAAAGTGTTATTTTGAACACATCGCCTGCAACAGCCCGGGTTAGGAGAGCCAGTGTGAGGAGAGGGAGGGGGGTGGAGAGAGCAGGGCAGGCT
Organism: Lissotriton vulgaris; assembly: GCF_964263255.1. Classification (NCBI taxonomy): domain Eukaryota; kingdom Metazoa; phylum Chordata; class Amphibia; order Caudata; family Salamandridae; genus Lissotriton; species Lissotriton vulgaris. The sequence continues at coordinate 1,332,318,363 of NC_141687.1, forward strand.
AAGCAACTCCAGAGCCAGTGTGAGGAGAGAGAGGGGGTGGAGAGAGCAGGGCAGGCCGAGCAACTTCATTGTCTTGCGTGAGCCGGGTGTGTGACCGCGCTAAGGCTAGGCTAATTAGAAACAGATGGCCCCTATAAAGATGAGAAATTGCTTCACGACAGCAGTGAAGCAGACCATCCATTCCGGATGGGCGGACGAAAGGGAGAAAGGGCAGTGGCCACAAAACATCATTTTCAATGGGAAGCCAGCGTTTAGCATAAATGCTGACGCGACCCAGTGAAAATCATGGGCGGGGCTTCAAGTCCCCTTCTGAAATCTGTTCTCTTACAATATGACTCGCCTAGTGAGCAGCGCATGCTCGCTGCAACACTAGTGGAGACCTAAAACAGGTGGGTAACCAATGACTACGACCAGTAAAATAAGGTTTCGGTTCATTTTCGAAGTTGCATCGACTGAAGATGTAGACATGGATTAAGGACAAGAGTATTTAATGTAGAAGCACCTTCTCTGAACAACCTCTGATAAAATAGTCCGATGTACAGCTTTTTCCCTCAAGTACAGCACACACTGTAGCAGTTTTGATTAAACATTGTGTTATTAGTAAAATTTGGGGCCTCATTGGGACACTTTTGCACTGCAGGAATGCCACTTTTTTTATGTCCCGGCGCCGCAGCCTATTTTTCAAGGCCATGAAAAGCCACTTTACGTGGCTTTTCATGGCCTTGTAAAAATGTGCCCCTTTCACGCAGAAAACTGCGTGAAAGGGCCGTTCCATGGGTGTTGCTGTGGGTGTTCCCGCGCAACACCTATGGAATCTGAAGCATTAACAGATTTACGGCAACAATTGTAAACCTGGGAATTCATCAAAATCGTTAGGGAGCTGCAACGGGGAAATGTATTTCATTTCTCCGTATTTTTCCCTTTTTCTATGTGAGCTGCATTCTGCAGCACACATAGAAAGAGGAAATCACCTGAATTGATTGAGTTTGTGCAGGAAGGTTTCCCTCCCTGCACAAAATCATCCACCCCACAACCCAGAAACCCTTGCACCATGGTGCAAGGATGCCTGCGTAGGCGCATGGCATCCAATTGTGCGCTGGCACAGGGGAAAAGGACAGGAATGTGCGGTGTCTCATAGATACTGTACATTTCTGCACTTTTGTTGTGACATAGGGCAGCACTGCATGATCCCTTGTGGCGCTGCCCTGTGCCAAAATCTCATAAATGAGGCCTTCAGTTTTTAAGAAAGTGCATAGTGGTGATAGCCTTATGAAATGTTAACCATGCAAACCTATTCTTTTTCAGGTTCTAATAGACTTGCAAAGAGGTTAGTTCACTAGTTTGGGCTGACTGATTTACTGTTGTAAGAAGGATATACGATCACCATGGAGAATGATTTTTCTTGTTGTAGTCTTCTGAGAAGGCTGAAATTGATGTATTTTTGGCGGGTTTGGCTACACATCGTTTCCTGTTTCCCAAAGGTAATACAATCTATCCAGAAAGAAAGAGAAAAAAGGGTCATCCCACCTCAGCCACTGGATGTTGAGAGTGTTATTCACATATTGATCAGCCCACATTCAGCAGCCATTGGTTCATTGTAAGTCACTCATGACATATGGAGTTTAGCCGTTACACTGGTGCAGCAGATGAGTCAGAGACGCTTGGGGTCTTGTATTGTTTCCTCTTTTACGTTTTGAACTAGTTGTCAACATATGTGAGCACCTACAGTATGATGCGATGGACAACAGCAGTTGCGTCATCACACCTTTTTTTGAGGGCCTATACTGCACATTGTGGGCAAGAAGCATTTTGCTTTTTGCCAATGCCGGGCAGCATCGTAAAACAGCATTTGCAAAGCCAATAGGTCCAGAAGGCAAGTGCTTGTTTTTTTGTGGGTTGACTATGCTCCTACTTGGAAATAGTACTCTGGTGTGATTTGCTGTCAGAATGCACTCTGCCCCTATCTGCATGAGGAGTAGGGCATCTGCTACAGCTAGGTATACCTCCCAGAGTCCACAAGCTCTGTTGCTTCACAGCCTTTGCATATTGATGGTTCTCCCCTGCTCTTGCAAACTCAAACCTCAAGTCAGAGTTGCAACCACTAACACTATACTAGGACTCCATTTCAAGCCTGCAACACTTCCAGGACCAGCTGACAGTGCCCCTCTCTTGGATTTGTGCCACTGACCATTGTGCCGGGGTATACAAACAGCCGTGACCCGTGCAGGTAAGAGCAATGGGGTGGTGGGGCGTGGTGTGTGTGGGGGTGTGGGGGGTGATTTCGACGGAAGATGACAAGGGAAAATTCATTATTTATTTAATATTCCCATGTCTTTGTGGGGACGGTCTAGGGGTTCTCGGGGCGGGCACCACGGGCGGAAATGGAAATGAGGCCATGTTAGAGAGCCGCGACTATTGAGCCCGTCGGACGATCTCCCCAGGGCTCTGTGTAATAAAGAAGACTTGCAACCGTCCGAGGCTCTGTAGTGCTTATTGGTGGTGTAACCCGGTCCTTACAAATTGCGACGAGGCACAGGAAACGCATAACAGCGTGCACATCGGCGCGCTGAACACCCGCCTACCCACACCATAAGAAGCGCGGCAGAGGGACTACAGCGTGCCCCGAAGAGGACGCGCCCCCCCCCCCCCCACACGGATAGTGCAAGGCAAGGGGCAGGACCTGCTCACCAGAGAGTCTACTGCCCCGGCTAAAGCTGGCAAGTGCCAGGTGCTACCTTGGGCACCCAGCCATTGCGAGCACAAACTAGAGGAGGGCCCACAGAGTAAAAGAGAGGAACCGGCCATAGCAGGCTGGGAGGAGGCCAAAACGGAGGAGAAGTAACACCCAGGCCCACCTCACCCATAGAGGGGAGAAGAGATTGAGGAGGAAGCAGGACATGGGAGTAAGTGGAATACTCTGGAGCTCCTCGCCTCAGGCCGAACCAATTTGGGGGAAAAGTATAAGCCAAGGCCCAGCACACTAACTTCTAAACGCAGCCCTGGACTCCCCAAGTACATCCAGCAGTGAGGAAGGAAGTCCAGTTCTCACGCAAGAAGGCAGACAGGAAGAGAGACAAGCACCAGGAAACCCGCCAAGCACCGTCACGCAGCAGAACCCAGCCCAACGAAATGCGGGAAGAATGAGTGCGCAGTCATCCTCCCTCACCAACCTGGTCCCGTTCCTACCCAAGAGAGGCGACCCAACAAGGCCATGGGAAGACTGGAGGAGGTATTTTCTGAATTACCTATCGGCCCTAGAAGAAGAGAGTGAAGGGGCATACCTGAGCTCCCGGAGGAAGAAGAAACTCCTGCACAATCTAGGCCCGGAGGGGATCAGAGTATATGACAACCTAGTGAAGAAGACCAGGCCGCCTACGGACGCGATCGAGGATTTGGACTCGCACTACTGACCAGTGGTATGTGTAGCCATAGACAGATGTAATTTCTTCCAGAGGAAACAAGACGGAGGAGAATCGATCGACGAGTATGTTGCAGCGTTACAGAAACTAGCAGTGACCTGCAAATTTGGAACGCTGCATGACTAACTGATCAGGGACCAGATCATAATGCACACATCCAACACGGCCATCCAAGAAAAGTTGTGGGTAAATGGTGATGCTCCGCTCAAAGAAGTACTGGCGCTGGTGAAGAAGGCGGAACTGTCGCAGAGGTGCGCGGAAGCAGCGAAGAAGGAGACGATCAGCAGAACGACAGTATGCAAAGTTACGGAAGTGAACAGACCAGCCAAGACTCAACAGGCAGGACCATCCAACACACGGCCCCAGAAAAAGTACCCTCAAAGAGCAGGAGGAGGACAAAGGTCTAAGTGGAACAACAAGGAAAACTGTTAACGATGTGGAAGCCCAACGCACGCTGGCAATGACAAAGTCTGCTCAGCCTTCAGGGCAAAATGCTCGTACTGCGACATCATGGGTCACTATGAAAAGGTGTGCCGACGCCGACCCAGGAAGGCAGAAGTGAAGTACGTAGCTCAAGATGGCGAGGAAGAAGAAGTAATACAAGGGGAAGAAGAAGAGGAGGAGGAAGTCTTGTGCATAGACGACCAAGTCATGGGGATTAACTGCACAGGGTCCAAGAAGCCAGTACTGAGAATGAGGATTGGAGGAGTAGAGAGAGATCGACATAGTGGCGGACTCTGGTTCCCCTTACACGATAATTCAATGAACAGTGTGGGAAAGAAACTTTCAAAACGAGACGAAAGCAAGCCTAATTTCCGCGGGCATACGCCCTGTCACATACACTGGCGAACCCATACCCCTGGAGGGTATTGTCCTCTCACGTTCGAATTCAAAGGCCGCAAGGCGGATGGCAAGCTGTATGTAGCCGAGAAAGGACCTTCGGTCCTGGGATGGATGGATCAAGGTGCCCTGGGGATGCAGCTCAATCCAGGAGGAATCGACAAAGTGTTATTGACTGACACAGAACAAGAATATAAGGCGGACGTATGGAGGAGAGAATACCCGGAGGTCTTCAAGGGAACCATAGGTCGGATGACCAAATTCACACGCAAAATATGCTTAAAGGATGGAGCACGTCCGGTGAGCCATAAGGTCCGCAACATTCCTTTCAGGAGCAGGGAAGCGGTACAAGAAGATCTAAGACGCCTGGAAAGGAGCGGAATTATAGAGGCCATCAAGAACGCCGAATGGCTTGCGCCTCTCGTCGTGGCATAGAAACCCAATGGGAAGGTGCGTCTATGTGTGGACCTCAGGGAACTGAACAAGAACATATGGGTGGACAAGTTCCCTCTACCCAAGATCAACGAGATGCTATAGAAAATGAAGGGAATAAAGTGGTTCTCCAAGGTGGATCTCTCTTCCGCATATCATCAAATTGCATTACATCCTTCCTGCAGTCACTTAACATCCTTCATAACTCCATTCGGGTGTTATAAGTTCCTGAGGATGCCGTTCGGGCTAGCATCGGCAGCCGCAGTATTTCAAAAACTAATGCACAGGCTGTTCCAAAAGGAAGATGGAGTACAATACTTCCAGGACGATATCCTCATAATGGGGAAGTCAAAAAGCGACCACGACACAAAGCTACACACGGTGTTGTCCATACTGGAGAAAAATGGGCTCACTGCAGAATGGGCGAAATGCAAGTTTGGCGTGAGATCAGTGACATGATATCCGTGAGGTGTGCCTGTCTACCAGCACAGTTTTTAAAAAAATTGAAAAATCGTGCTTTTAACCTATTTTGCTGCTACTTGTACACTTACTCATTTGCATTGTGTCTGCTCGTGAAGCCCCAGTCCACCGCAGCCATTCTGGCTGATTGTTGTGGAGGGCGCCCCGAACGCTCAGAGGGAAGTACTCACTTCCGGCTCGTTGGCTAGCCGCCATCTTGGTCGGCGATCTAGCTGTCCAGACCTTCCCTGCTCACCTGGGTATTCAATCGGGGTCGAGTTAGGGGTCAGGTTGATATCCATGAGGTGCACCTGTCTACCAGCGCAGTTTTAAAAAAATTGACAAATCGTGCTTTTAACCTATTTTGCTGCTACTTGTGCACTTACTTATTTGCATTGTGTCTGCTCGAGACACCCCGGTCCACCGCAGCCATTCTGGCTGATTGTTGTGGAGGGCGCCCCGAACGTTCAGAGGGAAGTACTCACTTTCGGCTCGTTGGCTAGCCGCCATCTTGGTCGGCGGTCTAGCTGTCCGGAGACGGGTCCTAGGAGTATTTATGGTGGCAATATTGCAGGAGCGCAGCGGACGCGTGCAGCGGACGCGCGCAGCGGGTGCGCCGGTGGCGCGCCAAAGACGCGCCAAAGGCAAGCCCGTCTAGGCCCGTCCGCACCGGTATGGGCCCAGGGGCCACGCATCATGGCAAAACTTTCACCTACTCTTCGATGGAGCTTCGTTCATTAAAACATACTTGTCTCCCATGTCTGGACCCAGCAACACTTAACTGTTTAGGGGCTAACGATATTCTCCTCCCCCGGGCGGGCTCTGTTCCTCCACCCACACCTGAACCCCGTTATTTCTCCTCTAAAAAAGTCTTAACGATCAAGGACTCTACCCTCCGCTGTCTCTATCTGAACACGCGGTCCTTGGTAAAACACCAATTGGACATTTTTCTGCTCCTCAATACTGACAAGCCTGATATTTTACTTATTACTGAAACGTGGCTCACCCACGACTCCATGCCGGATGTTCTTGCAGCCCTACCTTCTGACTATCATATCCTGTCAGTTAACCGGCCTCCTGGGAAGCTGGGGGGTGGTGTTGCAGCCAATATCCATAAGGATCACAAATTTACTATTCAGTCCCCCTTGGTCCTGTTGGATATAAAGAATTTAGTGGTTAAAATTGACACAGATATGGGGACCATGGTGCTGGTACTTATCTACCGTCCCCCTCACGCAATGCCCACCTTCCGGGTCTCTTTACGTGATCAATTGGCAGTCTTAGTTGTCAACTATGCCAAGGTCCTACTGGTCGGGGACCTGAACTATTGGTTCGATGATATTGCGGGAGGGCCTCAGGCCATTGAACTTTCTGAGCTTCTCTCTCATCTGAATTTCACTCAACATGTTCGGACTCCCACCCATGAAAAAGGACACATTTTGTACCAAATCTGGTCCTATAATGTATCCTTGTCGACACCTGTGGCGACTCCATGTATCTGGTCAGATCATTATCTAATCCAGTTCTCACTTACCTTCCATGGCCATTTAAAAGCCCCTATCCCAGTGGGAGGAGCAACCAGGAAATGGAGATCATTGAACAACCAGGACTTTCTCAGTTCCCTGGCCAAATCAATACCTGCTCCTAGCCACAATGTCAACCTTATGGAAATGAATCTCTCTAACTGGCTTCTGGCAGCATGCGACGAACATGTACCTCTCACTAAATTCTCCCGCGCCCGTCGCTTCGACGCCCACAGATGGTTCTCGTCTGACCTAAGGAAACAAAAACTGGAATTGCGACAATATGAGAGGAAATGGAGACACGGCTACTCCGTGGAAGATAGGGAGTCATATATGACTGCTCGCAGGAATTATAAGAAAGCTATTTTGATCACCAAGGCAGCATTTTTTCCGAGAGAATCTTTAATGCTCCAAATAAATCAAAGGAAATTTTTAAGGTGGTGAACGACCTATGTAATGACGATAGAACTTCCTCTGTGCAAGTACCGACTCAAAAGCTTTGTAACTCTCTAAATGATTTCTTTAGGGATAAATAGCCACCATTAAAGAGAGCATACCAAACAGTCTCAGTATGGTCCTCACAGAACATATGCCTAGCAACCCCTCTGTACTGGATGCCATCCCTCCTATTGACCACTCAATGCTAGTGGAACTGATGACCCAGGTTAAATCAGGCTCACCCAATGACTGTTGCCCCCCTCACGTCCTAGAGGATGTTTTTTCGGTCCTACCTCTCAGTGTACTCCCCCTCCTTAACGAGTCACTTGCACAGGGTAAGGTCCCTGGTGCTTTCAAAAATGCGGCATTGGTTCCACTTATCAAAAAACCAGGGGTCGACCCTGCTAATCTTTCTAACTGTCGGCCCATCTCTCTCCTTCCTTTTGGAGCAAAAATTCTGGAAGCTCACGTGGCTAGATGTCTCTCCAATTTTATTGAATCATCAGACTACTTGGAACCAAACCAAGCCGGCTTTCATCCGCCGCACTCAACTGATTCTGTGATTCTTGCGGTCCTGGACACTATGAGGTCCAACGCTGATAGGGGTATCCATCAGGCCTTAGTGCTCCTGGACTTGTCGGCGGCGTTCGACATGGTCGATCACACCATCTTATTGCACCGTGTCGAACAGGCCGGCCTGAGGGGCTCCGCTCTCAGCTGGGTGAATTCCTCTCTGACTGACCGTACCCAGGCTGTCAGGCTTGGGAACTTTACTGCGCCCAAGTTGGTTACTACCTGCAGTGTCCCGCAAGGCTCCTCACTGTCCCCGCTTCTGTTTAACTTATATCTTAAACGCCTTTTACATTCTTTAAAAAACAGAAAGGTCACAACCTTTAACTACGCCGACGATCTGCAATTAATATTTACTTTGGACTCCCCGGACTCTGTCACTGAATTTCAGGCCACCATGTTGCATATCCAGCTGTTGATGGATCAGAACCATCTTAAACTTAACCCAGGGAAGACTCAGCTGGTGCTCCCTGGCAAAAGTGAGGCCAGTTGGGGCCCGCACTTTTGGCCGTCTAAACTGGGGTTACCTCCCTCATCCTCCTCTTTGGTGAAAAGCCTTGGAATTACTATTAACTCAGATCTCTCACTCAAAGGACAGGTGGGAGCTGTGATTTCTTCCAGCTTCCATCAACTGCGCAAAATTAAAAAAATTGCCCATCTGCTGACCCACTCTGCTCTCATACAGGTGGTGCTTGCTTTGGTCCTATCCGGTCTGGACTTTTCTAACTCCATCTACCTAGGGTTACCTGTATTCTTATTAAAGCGCTTGCAAATTGTCCAGAATCAAGCGGCCAGACTCATCCATAAACCTCCTAACTGGCGATCGGCAAGACCGCTGTTGGCCGACCTTCATTGGCTACCTATTGCTCAACGGGTGGCATTCAAGGTCGGCTGTCTGGCCTTTAAGGCCCTTCATGGAAAGAGTCCTAGGTTTATCAACAGCTTGATTGTGAAACATGAGCCCTCCCGTAATCTCCGCTCGGCTCATCTTTCGCTGCTTACCCTACCCTCCTTTAAACGGAAGCGACAGGGATGGTGTCGATTTGCCTACCTAGCCCCTAAGGTTTGGAATGCACTCCCTTTGACAATCAGGAGCTGTGAAAATCTTATGGTGTTCAGGAGAGCCTTGAAGACCTGGCTCTTTAATCAAGCATCCGTATAGGTTATTTGCCGTTAATTTTCCTCACTTCAGCGCCATGAAACCCTTGGGTGCCTGTGCGCTCTCTAAATTATGATTAACATACCTGGGTCACAAAGTCAGCGAGAAGGGAATACAACCGAAGAGAGCTAATGTGGCAGCCTTCAAGGATGTACCGACACCTACAAGGAAGGAGGACATTTGCTCTTATTTAGGGATGGCAGAATTCTACAGTAAATTCATACCGCATTTTGCGTCCAAGACCCATCACCTGAGGCAACTACTGAAAGAGAAAAACATGTTTAAATTGTCCGGCGAGGAACAAGAGGAGTTCGACGCCCTGAAACAAGAGATCTGCCATGCGGTACCCCTCAAGGGATTCGATCAAGCTGCCTTGTCCATACTAACCACAGATGCAAGTGACAAGGGATTGGGTGATGTATTGATGCAGAGGTCACGAGATGGTGAAGTCTCCACGGTCAGCTTTGCCTCAAGGTCGCTAGTGCTCAACGAAGAAAAGTTCAGCGTGATTGAAAAGGAGATGCTGGCAGTGGTATGGGCCATGGAGCGCTTCAGGCAGTTCTTATGGGGTTCCAGTTTCCTACTTCGCACGGATCATAAACCATTAGTAAAGGACCTCACCTCCAGCGGACATGCCCATGGGACGCCGCGCATAGCAAAGATGACCTTGAGATTACTAGACTATGTATATGAAGTAGAATACATTCCAGGAAATAAGAACAGAGTGGCTGATTTCTTAAGCAGAGCAGCGGCCAAGAACGGGCGGAAGACCAAGAACCCTCCGGATGGGAAGGCTACATAGTGGCGTTAACACAAGACCATGAAATGGTAATCAGCGAAAAGGAATGGGAAGAGGCGTACACCCAAGATGAGGCCTTGGAAGCAGTGAAAGGCTATGTGACTCATGGATGGCCGGACAAGAAACACCTCTTCAGTAGGCTGAAGAAGTTCAGGGAAGTTCGAGAGGAATTGTCGATCGGAGACAACCCAGCGTTCTTACTGAGAGGAGACAAAGTAGTCCCTCCACAGAACTTGGTGAACACCCCCTAACTATCCTCCACGAGGGACACCTCAGCATTATGAAAACCAAAGCCAGGGCAAAGCAAGCTTACTGGTGGCCTGCCATGGACAGCCAAGTAGAAAGACACGTCCGATCATGCGAACCATGCGGCAGGGCGGATAAAACACAGATCCTGCTGAGGCCACCCCTGGGGAAGTTCACTGTTCCCTCCAGCCCATGGGAAATGCTATCGGTGGACATCTTAGGCCCCATCCTTAATACAAATGGAGTGCCGAAATATGTCATAGTATTGGTGGACCGGTATTCCAAATGGCCGGAAGTGGAGGTGCGAGAGACAGTGGACACAGAGGCAGTGCTTTCCTTCTTGACCTCCACATTTGTGAGGGAAGGGATCCCCAAGGTGATCACCTGTGAAAATAGATCACAATTTGTATCCCCGAAATGGGATGCTTTTATGGTCCGCAACTGAATAGAAGTCAAACATACCCCAATATGCCACCCAGTGGGGAACAGATTAGCAGAAAGATTCAACAGAGTAATAATGGGGTCGATGCAGGCTGCGATCAGCGCCAGACAAGATTGGGAGAAGGAACTCCTGAAGATGTTGTGGGGGTACCGCATCACTTCAGCCAGCACGGGGTATAGCCCCTTCCGTATACTGCGAGGGTGAGACTCTTTCACGAAGGACAATCTGGCATGGAAACATCTAATAGTCCAGAGCAAGTGGTCCCCAGCTCTGGTGCGTAGGAACATAGAAAGAGCACAAGCCTTGTACACAGAACACTACAACAAACGGCGGAACGTCAATGACGTGGCCCTAGAAAAGGGCGAGTGGGTGAGAGTGAAGCAGGCGGTGATGAAAAAGAAGGGTGACAGCAAGTTCACACCACCGTTACAAGTGATAGAGCCATACACCAGATTGGCTCTACTCAGTGATGGCAAGGTATGGTCGCAAGACAGGATGGCGAAGTGCAGCAAAATCCTAAAGTGGGAGATTCCAGATGAGACAAGTCAGCTAAGTGGGGAGAACGGCGAAGAGCTGAGACTCGAAGCAACAGCGGAACTGGACAGGTCAGGGGATCAACCGCGTTGGGAAGGCGAAGAAGATCATAACTACCGGGAGGAAGATGAAGAAGTCGAAGAACCAACCCACCAACGCCAAGGAGTCAAGGATGTGACTCAGTAGAGAACCAAGAATGGCTACTTGTAAAGTGGGCGGAAGCCCTTTCAGGATCCAAGGCGAGAACACCGGCCAGGAGCCAGTGAGAACAAGGTCAGGCAGAGTGGTCAAGGCCCCCAAGAAATTTGAGGACTTCAGCATGGAAATCAAGAAAGACTGTTCCTTTTTCCCAACCCTAAGACTCTCGCTCTTGGACTGAGAATTATCATGTTCAGGATGTGCATTTTGTGAGGATGTTAAAGGGGGAAGATATGGGGTGACGGTCTAGTGGTTCTCTGGGCGGGCGCCGCGGACGGAAACGGATGTTGAGAGTGTTATTCACATATTGATCAGCCCACATTCAGCAGCCATTGGTTCATTGTAAGTCACTCATGACATATGGAGTTTAGCCATTACACTGGTGCAGCAGATGAGTCAGAGCAGCTTGGGGTCTTTTATTGTTTCCTCTTTTACGTTTTGAACTAGTTGTCAACATATGTGAGCACCTACTGTATGAACCGATGGGCAACAGCAGTTGTGTGATCATGCCTTTTTTTGAGGGCATATACTGCACATTGTGGGCAAGAAGCATTTTGCTTTTTTCCAATGCCGGGCAGCATCGTAAAACAGCAATAGGTCCAGAAGGCAAGTGCTTGTTTTTTTGTGGGTTGACTATGCTCTGACTTGGAAATAGTACTCTGGTGAGATTTGCTGTCAAAATGCACTCTGCCCCTATCTGCATGAGGAGTAGGGCATCTGCTACAGCTAGGTGTACCTCCCAGAGTCCACAAGCTCTGTTGCTTCACAACCTTTGCATATTGATGAATCTCCCCTGCTCTTGCAAACTCAAACCTCAAGTCGGAGTTGCAACCACTAACACTATTCTAGGACTCCATTTCAAGCCTTCACCACTTCCAGGACCAGCTGACAGTGCCCCTCTCTTGGATTTGTGCCACTATCTGGGGTATACAAACAGCCGTGACCCGTGCAGGTAAGAGCGATGAGGTGGTGGGGCGAGGTGTGTGTGGGGGGTGATTTCGACGGAAGATGACAAGGGAAAATTAATTATTTATTTAATATTCCCATGTCTTTGTGGTGACGGTCTAGGGGTTCTCGGGGCGGGCGCCATGGGCGGAAATGGAAATGCGGCCATGTTAGAGAGCCGCGAGTTTCGAGCCCGTCGGACGATCTCCCCAGGGCTCTCTGTAATAAAGAAGACTTGCAACCGTCCGAGGCTCTGTAGTGCTTATTGGTGGTGTAACCCGGTCTTTACAGTCTTCGTCCAACGAATTCCCCCCACCCGGCCCAACCACCCCACCAGTCTTACCTGGACAAGGCGCTGACCAACATACATGTATGCTGGCTGCCTTATGTCTGCTCTCTCTCCTCTTGTGACTTTCGCACTGCTGATCTCCATGCCATGCCTGTTCTATAGGTGGATGAAGGGTGCAGAGGTGCAGCATGGACAGCCTGATCCTAGTTTGAGGGAGGCTGTGCATGTTTTGCCAGTGCCGGGAAGGGGGTTAACGTTTGCTGGCCATGCTTTCTCTTTTGGTGCCTATGCTGATACGTGGTTCCTTGGCGTGGCAAAATGTTCCCCTATTCCTTGTGTGCTTTTGCACCCACTTCCAACCTGGCACCAAACGGAGCTTTTAACTACAGGCAAAATTCTCCATCTCCTTACGGATGGCCTAGGAGTGGGTTATATTTCGAGTTGTTAACTGAAGAGGGAATTGTTCGCCATTAACCCTCTTCTCTTAACATGTGAGGATGTGACACTTTACAGCTTTTTTTAGCTTGAACAGGAAACGAATGCATTATCACAAATACAGCAAGAACATTCGATTAACTCAATGGAGACAACTGTGCCACAAGTTTGTTCCAGACGTTTTTCACTTTGAGTCATTTCAATGCTCTAATGGCCCTTTGTACGTAAAAACATTCATGTGTCTTCAATCAATTACGAAGAAACATTATTTAGAGTGTCATAGACACACACACAAAAAGTGCAAACAGGTTTAAAAAAGAGACACGCAAAGTCAGTTAAAATGACATTAAATTCTGATAGAAAACTGCATATTTATAACAATGCACCAACAGCAAAACATACAAATTCAGCAGTGAGCATATGTAAAAAGCAATTGACAGCACAGCTCTTTTTAAAGCTATACTTTCTCAATTATGGTTCTAAAACGTACTGAAAAGGGTTTATAAAAGGTACTATAAAAAAGGTAAAGCGCAACAAAATCTGGTTGAAAACCCCTTCACAAAGACAAGTGCAAATATCCTCTGAACTGAATTGACCTAAAGAATACACAGAAGGCTTTTTATGGTGCGGCACCAGACCAAAATCTAAACAATAAAGCTCATTCCCAGTTTCAATATACCAGTGTCTTGAAGTTCCAAAGTTTATTGACAGATCGAAAATATAATTTCATCATCAAAACATAAAAGCAAGCATCAAAAAACATAATAAAAAGTCAATAGAATTTGGTCAGGATAGGTACACAAACCCCAACAATTTCACCAAATGCAGTAAAAAACAGTAATTAAAATATTGAAAAATTCCCCAAAATCTACGAGTGGTTCCAGAACACTTACAATCTCAAGAAGGCCTGAACCAATCAAGGTCCGCCCAGAGAGAGGGACAAAAACATCAAACACACATACCCGATTGGATATCCATCATGACCCAAGTGAGAGAACATTATTGAGGGAGGGTACTTCCAGTATGGAGACATCTAACGTCTTGGGTTGCACCCTGACTAATCGTTTTGCTCGACTATCGAATCTCTCTGAAATCGATTGACTGAATAAGTCGGGCACACTGCTGATTGACCCCGCGATACGGCATTCCGCATGCAAGATGATAAGCTGGAATATTGCTGGCTTAAAGGCCAAAACGGGGGATCAGATATGGAGGGAATACATTTCAGGTTTTGACATCATATCCCTACAAGAAACCTGGGACCCTGATAATTCCTTCTCAATGGATGGTTTCTGCCATTTTTTCGCTCCTGCGAGGAAAAGTAATGCAGGCAGAGCCAAGGGAGGATTACTGCTATTTTTCTCATTGGACCTCAAAGGCTCTTTTAAACCGTTGGACACGGGTAGCCAGAACTGCTTAGCCGTAGAACTTACTGTGTCTGACGCATTTAAGTTACTATTTATAAATTTTTATAATGCTGCTGAAACAGATAATAACTTTGACCTGTTAGATCAATTTATTAACAGCTATAGTCGGAAGTCATATTCTTTTGAGATTTTGTTTATGGGGGACCTAAACATCCACCCTTGCATGTACCAGTGTGGGAGCAAGGATTATGAGGGTCCACAGTTCTCTGTGCCATCCCACTTTGAACACACTAAAGAGGGGGAGAATCTGGAATTTTTCCTAGCTAACTGGAACCTCTACGTATCAAGTTGTGGGCTGGGAGAAATTAGGAACCCCGCGTTTAAGGGGAAGGACAGGGGTACAACCATTGATTATGTTTTTGTTACATCTTATCTATACGTTTTGTTTTAAAATACAATGTGGAGGTTTCAACCTTCAGTGACCACAACCCTGTGCTAATGGAGCTGGCGACAGGGGAATCCCTGTCTTTTAGGGACTCACAACACAGGGTACAAAGCGATATTGGGCCATATGTAGGTAAATGGCATTTACCGAATCGTAAATACCGAATTTTACTGATTCGGTATTTACAATTCGGTAAATGCCATGTAGGTAATAATTCTTTAAATATTACCGAATCGGTAATATTCGGTAATTACCGAATCGGTATTTACCGATTCGGTAATTGCCATTGATTCCTATGGGCCTTGAGGCCTTGTCACTTTGACACCCTGTTGCACCCCTGATTCTGGCTTGTGTGCAATGTGACACACATACATGCCCATAGGGCATGTATGTGTGCCACATGGCACAGATGTACATGCACAGATGTGCATGTACACAGAAATTCGTTATTTACCATGCCATTGTATTTCATGGTAAATAACGAATTTCTAAGGGCCTGTGGCACTGTTTCCAGTGCCACCTACATCCCAAATTACCGATTCTGTACATTTACCGATTCGGTAATTTACCGATTTGGTAAAATTAATGATTCAGTAAATATACAGAATCAGTAATTTTCAGGCCCCCTACATCTGGAATTACAAATACCGGTCGGTAACGGCCGAAAATCGGCCGTTACCGACCGGTATTTTGCCACCTACATATGGACCTACGTCCTTAAAGATCAAGGGAGAAGATTAAAATGGACGAAAGTGGTACCCGATACCTTTATAGCGGACCTGTTGGAATCGACCAGGGCAGAGATAACAACATGTTCAGATAATGAGGCAAATGGTTCTGATATTGCTAATGCCTATAATGTTATCTGCTTGTATGTAAAAGACAATCTAACTGCCAAGGGAAAACCAAAAATTGGGCATGGTGAAAGGTGGTTTGATAAAAAATGTTCAAATGCACATGCTGCACTTCTTAAAGCACTTAAAGCTACCCCTAGGGACAAGGGATTAGTAACCAAATGCAGACTGGCATATAAGTCGGCGACGAATGATAGAAAGCGGGAATTAAGGGATGAAGCTTGGCATAAATTGTTGTCACCTGAAGTTTTGAGAGATAGCTGCAAATTTTGGGCTACAGTCAACCAACCTCTCTTTGCAAACTCAGATAATGCTTCCATGGACTGTAATATCACAGATGAGGCCTGGATTGCACATTTTGAGGAGATTTATAGCCTGCCCCCCAACTGTCAAAATATTGAGGCCCAATTCCCTGAAAACACCTTCTCACCGTTGAAATTTGAAACCGCCGAGGTTGCGAAAGCTATCGAGGAAATGTCAAAAAATAAGGCGCCAGGACCGGACGGGGTCCCTGCCGATTTATTCAAAGCTGTTTGTGGTCAAAAATTTTAGTAAACCTTTTTAATTCTATTAGTAAAGATAGTATCCCCCCATCATGGCTAACGTCAACTATCATTCCGGTCTATAAAAAAGGATCTAGGCAGGATCCCTCTTGCTATAGACCAATTTCATTGATTGATTCTTCTGTAAAGGTTCTGGGAAGGGTGGTCCTGCACAGACTAAGTGAATGGTTGAAGGAGAAAGGGGTCCTGTCTAACATGCAATACGGTTTTAGGTCAAATAGAGGCACCATTGACCAATGTTTAAATTTGCATTTATTGGTCAGCAAGTATACTGTGGCCAAGGAGGGTAACCTATATATGGGTTTTATGGACCTATCCTCAGCGTTCGACCTAGTCAATAGGTCGAAGCTTTGGATGGGACTCCTTGAGCTAGGTCTTGACCCTCCCTTGGTACACTTTCTTGCGAACCTCCATACAAATCTTTCTGCAAAAATAAGAGTGAACAAGGATGGGCGATGCACTAGGCCATTTAGATCTGAAAGAGGGGTAAGACAGGGGTGCATTTTGGCGCCCCTGTTGTTTACCCTTTACATTAATGCCCTTGAGGCTGAGCTGGGGGAGGTCTCTCAGGACATCCCGCGAGTAGGGGAACAGGTAATACCTGTTCTCCTATACGCGGACGACGCCGTACTCATGGCCCGCACCGGGGTGAGTCTCCAAAAACTGCTGAACGCCTTTGGCACTTTCATGAGTAACCTTGATCTTAAAGTTAATGCCAAAAAATCCCAGGTCTTAATAGCAGGGAAGGGCAAAAATAAGGGGAAAATATAAAGTTTTTATTGTAACAATGAAGTGGTTTGTAGGGTCCCCTCTTTTCCCTATTTAGGGGTAGTGTTCGATGAAAAGGGTACCTGGGGTCCACAAAACACAAGCCATAGCGTGGCTTTTAGCAGAAGTGTTTCGGGCCTCATGGGTTTTGCCAAAAAATATGGAGGTAGACCAGTTGAAGCTATCATTAAGGTCTACAAAGCAAAATGTTTGGCGGTGGCCTCTTATGGATGCCAAATATGGGGCCATACCACATCCAAAAAAATCCAACTGGTGGAAAACAAATTCCTGAGAGGTCTCCTCTCAGTTCCCCAGTCTAACCCCACTTTTACAACACACACTGAAGTGGGGATTGGCTATATCTCAGACCAAATCCAAATAGCACCCCTTTTGTATTGGTTAAAAATCTGGCTCAACGAAGAAATTACTCTAAACCACTCTATTATTAAAGACTGCTTGCATTTAGAGAGGGCGGATAAAATTGTATGGTTGAATTATATTAAAAAGGGTCTTCAAAAGATAGGTTGCTCAGCCATGTTTTACTCCCCCGAAATAATAACCAAAAAAGATATTCTTCTAACAAAAAAGGCCCTAATGTACCTTTTTGCATTAGATCGGGAGGAGACGGAGCTGAGAAAACCCCTGGTAAGAGCAAATTATGGGCTGGTTAGTTGCCCAGGCCCTGAACCATACCTATCTGTGGTGAATAATCGGCACCACAGATTCCTCCTGACAAGATTCCGCCTAAATCTGATTCACTACTCTTTGGGAGTCTTCCGCACTTGGTGTACACCGGATAAGGCGGATCCCTGTTCCTGTGATTGCTTTTCATCGCAAGATACGCTTAATTTTGTTATGTTTTGCACTCACTACGAACCATGCAGACGGAAATATCTGTTACCACTCCTGAAGAAGGCGGGCTTTATTCAGGTTAGGCCCGCTCTAATATATTTAATGCAACTGGGTAGCCCTTATATTATGTTTTGTATGGCTAGTTTTCTGACGGCAGCCATTCGTATAAGGAAAAATATTAACAGTTTACCGCTGATCCAAAGCTGTTTTGAGTAATACCTCTCTGTAAAAACATGTATTATACTTGCGTAGTAAGGTTGCGTAATTAACAGTTTTTAAAAGGCACACATTTTTAATGCTATAAACTCTTTTAATATGTATTGTATTTTTAATAATGATAATGAATGTATTGCATTGAATCTTTTTAATCAAATTGAAATGTCTTATTTAAATATGATTGTACCATGTCTTTTATGATATTAATTTTATCGAATAAAGAATTTTTGACTGACTGACTGACTTACAATCTTTAAGATTTAACTAAAAAATTGTATCTAACAATCCATGTCACATGAAGAAATTTGGACTCCCCCACCACAATCACAGTCGAGGAATCACTTCTGCAGATCTTAAGGGCGTGTATTCGATTTGCCAGGCCCAAAAGGGCGGCATAAGGGTACAATCCATCAAGCTCTAGGTTTAGAATATTTTAGACAAAAGAACAACAAGTGTTACTGAGTTTAATCCAGGCGCATACATGAATGGCACCAAGTGCGTCCAGCCTTTACAAGGTTCCAAGATGAAGGGCAAACAGCAGTTGGAAGGGTCCCATACCTGAATGGTAAAAACAAGGCACGAACATCCGCAGGTCAAATATAATAAAAAGATTCCTCTGCCTTACACACAGGTTTGTGGAATGAAAAACATCATATAATGCTACATGAGTCGCTAGACAATTAATTCTGGGCAGCAACACTCTCCCAAAGTCTTGATTTGACCACTGCACTCGCAGTGGCCGGGAGAGAAGATAGGTCTTCTCAAAAGTTGGCTAACTCATTTTATGTGTTTTTAACATAGGCCAGCTCCTTAATAATCTTAGAGGATTGTAATTTAATAATATCGATTAGACCCGCGTACACTGTTAGGGCTCTCTGCCGCTGTATGACTGTAAAATCACATAATAACTTAGAGGTGTTGATTACAGTTGCCTCTTTTCTGTTGCGGTGCAAAGCTTATCTTCTTCACAGTACACCGAGGGCCTGATTCACAAAAGCCCTCCACACTTGTGGTGGAGGCCCCACAGTCGTGTGGGAGTCTCCGCACTGGAGGCGGAATTTCCGCACTGAGAATTCTCATTGCAAATAGCGACAGACGGCCCAACTTTAGGAAACTTGATTTAGCATATCATATAACAGCCACGGGATTGACCGCCCTTTGTCACAGGTTAGGCAAACCTCAATAATTAAATGATTAAGGGTCAGTTATAGAGTTAGCAATACAGAAATCCATAACATTGTTGGTTCCGATTTGATATAATCCTCAAAGTAATAGATGCCAAGTTCCTGGTAACAGTTAATGCGAAGTGCAGGTGTGGTACAGGAAGAATTCACCCAATAAATTATTCTTTCAGTTTCTAGAGTTGAGGAGCTACCATAGCCACAGACCCCTGCCCTGTATGTTGCATATGTAGTTTATAAATCGTAGCTTGTAAATTTCTGGCATGGGGACAATGGTACAATGGGACTTACAAAAAGTTATTTTCGCATTTTTAATTGGAATTATAACTTTTGTAAATAAAATGCATGTATTATTCTTGAACTAATATTTCTAAGTAGTGCTGCAGACCGCAAGTGTGATATTTCTAAGGAAATCAAATATGTTATTATTATTCAGTATATGGCCCTCCATTTAGTGACCCCCATAGATGATACATTGAGTCTGCTTTGCTGGGATTCGAACTCATAACTTCCAAAACACCACATTTTGTCAGCAGTCAGCACCCAGTTCAATGAGCCATCGTGATACCAATATAGGTTTGCATTTCCCCCCCAAAATAATTCTTTTTTGTGCATTCAGCTAACAAGCACATATTCACATATGTTGAATTTAGATATAAGTACCTGATACTCATATATTTACAGTCAAATATCCTCTTTAGTAAAGAATGTATCTCATCTTTGACTATAAAATATGGTAATTCCCTTGTAAGTGAGGAATATGGTAAGACTGTGCTACGTCTTCCTTTGACTTCACCTCCTGTGACATCACTCCATTTCATGACTTAGATCATTGGTTATGCCAATAAGCCCCCCACTATTTTTTTTAGGATTTGTATCCAGAGTGGGTCCTGCTTTATATGTGTGAGGGAGACTTACATTGCTGATGTTGACTCACTACCTATTGTGTTTGTTGGAAGCAAGTTGAACCAATGATACCAATGCAGTATCTGTCTTGTGTGTCAGAGGGGAGCTTACACTAATAATGTTTATGTGTTTCTGTTTTATGTGTGAAGAAAGCTTGCATTGCTTCATGATCATTTACCACAGAGAAAGATGACTAGGTATTGATAGTATAAGCAATATCCACCAGTGTGGAAAAGGGAGCCAAATAGTACCTGCCAGTCACTGTGATGTTGCTCTTTGCCCCCTCTAGTGCCTTCCATAATAATGACTGATTGTGCAATCACCATCACTCTGCTCAGAATGTACCTGTCCATCTAGTCCTACCCACTTTATTCAGCCCTTCACTTTCGAATTTACCACTAGTGCCTCTGCAAGATGTTTGCATTCCACACATTGCAGGGTACTGCTGTTTACTTACTGTGTGAATATGTCTCCCTGTTATATCTTAATGTATGCTGCCGGAATGCTTACTTATCCCACCACGTTTGATTCCATGAACTGAACTCTTGTCGGTAAGAAAGGATCTAAGAAGCTTAATGGCAGTAGCCCTGACACCCAAATCAAACAGACGGTTGATGAGGAGGTCATGATTAATGGTATGGAACGCTGCCGAAAGATCTAACAAAATGAAGGCAGCATTCCCTCCCTTGTCTAAGGTAGGTCTAAGGTAGTTCTTACATACTCTGAGCCTGAAATCATGGCTGATTCCATGCTATGTTGGCTCCTAAAGCCAAACTGAGAGGAATCCAGACGCTTATGTTCCTGGATGAATAGGGAAAGCTGGGTGTTCATAGCCTTCTCTACCATCTTGGCCGGAAAAGGAAGCTGGGAGATTGGCCTGTAATTGCCGGGATTAACAGTATCCAGATTTGGCTTTTTTTATGAGAGGGAATATTGATGCTTTTTTCAATCTTTTGGGACAGTAACCTGGAAGGAAGATCTGATTAAAAATCAGTAATACGTGTCCGGAACAATGGCAGAGGCTTGCTGTAGCACTCTGGGTGGGCAAGAATCAAAGGGCTATCCTGATTTGATTTGATTAAACAAATCTATTACTTGACCAGTTGTAAGGGGGGAGAAAGCAGAAAAAATTGTGTTCATGAAGTAAGGTGGTTCTGATAGTTAACCATCCGAATTAGCAACTTAACTAGTGCAGGTTCTGGATTGGGAGCCATTAAGTATCACTGACTGTAAATTGTTATTAATGCAAACCTCCTCAGAGCTATGATTTGCAGCGAAGACATTAAATGGCCTCTATTTTGTCTTTAAAGAATATGGCAAGTTTATTGCAGAAGGAGGCATCCGAATTAAGGTTTTTAGCCAGTGAGGGATTGCTCAGTTTAATCATTGTGGAGAACAACTCTTTGGGAGTATTAATTGCCTAGTTAACTTAATTGATAAAAAAAAGTTTGATTTGGCCTTAATCAAAATTTCTTTGAATAGAAGCAACTCTGTGTTGTAGGCGACTTTGTCCTCTGTGTAATAGTTAGACCTCCAATTCCTCTCTAACCTTCTGCATGATTGCTTGGCCAGCCGAAGCTCTTCATCGAACCAAGGTTCAGATGGTGTAGAACGGTTTGTGTTCCCGCATTTGGGGGAGCTAGAACATCAAAGGAGGCACTGATCCATTGATGGTAATCACCTGTAGCTGAATCTAGATCAGAGGAGACCAGTATATTAGATTGACTTAAGCCATTAGTAAACTGGCCTTCAGATATTTTATACCAGGGTCAGTAGCTAGCGGTAGGCGGGATCAAAGGCTCTTCGGGGCTGTGGCTCTCTAGTCTAAGATGGAACATCACTGCCTTATGGTCTGACCATGTAAGTGGTAAAGGGGAGGTGACCTGAATAAAAGGGCAGTCAGAGAAAATGCCATCAAGGGTATGACCTTCAGAATGCGTGGGGTCTTGAACCAATTGAAACTGACCCACAAGGGATAATGAGGCAATAAGGTCACAGGTATCGGGGTCCGCTTTTTTCTCCAGATGAAAATTAAAATCACCAAGGATGGTGAAATCAGAGGAGTTGACTTTAATATCCCATGGGGTATTATCCATGTTTAAAAAAGGATTTCTGGGGCCAGTAGGTCTATAGATAATGGCACCGTTAAGTGAATAGTGGCTTGAAAGACTAATTTTAAAAGCCAAGGCTTCACAACCAGGATGAGATAAGGGGTCGAACCTAACCTTAAATTTGTCCTTAAAGAAAATTGCTAAACCTCCGCCGCTGTTCCCTGTGCGATCTAGCCAAATTAGAGAATAGCCAGGGAAGGTGGTCGTAACTAAATCAGGGGTCGAGGCTGCGTCTGCCCAGGTTTCAGTAACAAAGGCAATATCAATATTAACATTGTCTAGAAATTCAGCCATTTTCACTGCATTTTTTATTAGTCAACGAGCATTCACCAGTGTACACTTTATTGTTTCTGCTATGCCCATGCAAGTTCTGGCCAGGTAGGGACTAAGAGAGTTTATCTGCTGGCAGTATAGTGTAAGAGAACAAACTGGGCAAGTTTGGTTTGATAGTGCACCCAAGGGAGACATTGTAGGGCCCATATAGAATCGGGCCACTGAATTAAGTCTGCATAGCTCTTTGCTGGTGTACCTGAAGTCATCGTAGGGCTGTGAGGTGAGACCCGCAGGGAGGCTGGTGCAGAGCGTGTTTGGAGTGCGGGAGGGCGCAGACGGGCTTGTCTTTAGTCCGCCTTCAGCGCGCCATTGGCGTGCCCGCTGCACGCGTCTGCTGCCCATCTGCGAGGCAGCTCCCATTAAGGAGGAGGAAAGGCCAGGCGGTCGCAAGACTAGACCGCCAACCCTCCTGGATGGATCCTATGTGCGTCAACGGCATTCCCTAGCATCACCAAGTGAGCAAGGCAGCACCCTGATGGTCGGGTAGTCGCAAGACTAGACTTCCGACCCTCCTGGATGGCACCTATGTGCATTAAAGGCATGCCCTAGCGTCACCAAGTGAGCACCCTGATGGTCAGGAAGTAGAACCAGGAAGCCCGGCCCCCGTAAACAGGTAAGGGTAATTAAGTAAACATAGATTAGCAGTATAGCTCTTTTACATAAACACCAACACAATGACACTCTAAAAGCAATACAATCACAATAGCAGAACCGGGAAGCAGCACTCCCGCACCATACAACAAGTAGCAGTGAAGGAGACTAAAAGACAATAAAAGTAGAGTAATTAAAAGATGCGCACACAAGGCTGACAATATCGATACTGGCCCCCAGGGATTCCGCTCGACATGTTTTTAAGCATGAGAGGAGTGTTTAGATGTGTTTAAAATGCCCTCTAAAATACCGCATTGTGAGTCCAATATATTTTCTAACATATTGTTAAAGTTTATTACTTTATCAGAATGGTAGAACATTTGGACATTTAAAGGGAACATTTACTGAATGGTTACATATTTTACTTGTTACCCGCACCACACCCCCTCTCTACTAAAAATACATTTGAGCTAAGACGAATAAGGAGCATTTCAAGAAAGATCTGGTCCCTTTTCTTTTCTACAAGGGTCATCCCAGGGAGCGTAGGCCTTATATCTGACTATAGGGCAGTCTGGCTGTTGCCAGCATGACTAGGGGTTTTGAAATGTTCTGAGCACTCAGTATTCTGGGGTAGTGTTGTTTGTAAATCTTGACAAACAGCCATTTAATTGTCAGTCAGCCAGTCAATAAAACTTTATTTGGTTTGTTACCACAATAAAAGTATACACTTTACATTTTGTGAACCTTTTTAAAAGCACATAAACATGATAAAATCATAGAAAATGCAACACATAATCTTCACACGAAAGGTAGCGCAGCTCCTTTAGGTACTAATCAAGTATCCTCCTAAAATTATTAAAATCACAGTAATTCATGCATATATATCCTATCCTTCCAATAAAATACGTACATTACTATTAACCTTTAAAAACACAATCTCATTTTATACTAGAGGAACTGCTTGCACTTGTTACTCTGTACACTGGAGAGACACCCTAACTTTATTTATAAATTTCCCCAAGGCACAGGCTGTATCTAAGTTTGTCGGTATACAGACAAAATATCGAATCAAAAATATAGAATAGCACTAATATCGAAGTGAAAATATAGAATGGACAAAATATTGAATGGACAGAATATAGTCAACAAATATATCGAATTTAAGGTAAGTAATGTAATATCGATTTTCATAAATATAGAAAGTCAAAATATCAAAGTATATAATATAGGTATTAAATATATCGAATGTTTAATAATATCAAATTTTTAAAGTGTTTTGTATGTTAGTATATGTGTGAAAAGTGTATATTTATTTTATAATTTATTTTAAGTAATGAATTTTATGTTATTTAATTTTTGCATAATTTAATTCTGTAGCGGGTTGTGGATTTATAGGGGAATGGTGTGGGAAGTAATTTAATTATAGTTAATTAAATATGTAAATGTATTTATTGGTATTTATTTTGAATTAATTGGTAATTCATTTTTAATTGCTAATTAATTAATTGTTAAATGGTAATTAATTTGTATTAATAGGTAATGTATTTTAATAATTAATTTATTTGTATTTTTAATTGATTCATTATTATATTATATTAAATTGGTAATTACTTTTAATTAATTTGTTATTGGTATTAATATTTAATTTATTTTTATTAATATATGAAGTATTTACTTTCCCTATTGTTGCACTCACTGGAGTGGGAATAGTAATTTTTACCCCTACGCTACCCAACGCTTTCCCTACTGTTGCACTGACTGGAGTGGGAATAGTCATTTTTACCCCTACGCTAGCCAACGCTTTCCCTACTGTTGCACTCTCTGGAGTGGGAATAGTAATGTTTACCCATACGCTATCCAACACGTTCCCTACTGTTGCACCCACTGGAGTGGGAATAGTAATTTTTACCCCTATGCTATCCAACGCTTTCCCTACTGTTGCACTCTCTTAAGTGGGAATAGTAATTTTTACCCCTACGCTATCCAAGGCTTTCCCTACTGTTGCACTCTCTGGAGTGGGAATAGTAATTTTTACCCTCCCGTTATCCAACGCTTTCCCTACTGTTGCACTCCCTGGAGTGGGAATAGTTATTTTTTACCCTTAAGCTATCCAACGTTTTACCTACTGTTGCACTCTCTGGAGTGGGAATAGTAATTTTTACCCCTACACTATTCACCGCTTTCCCTAATGTTGCACTCTCTGGAGTGGGAATAGTAATTTTTACCCCTACGCTACCCAACGCTTTCCCTACTGTTGTACTCTCTGGGGTGGGAATAGTAATTTTTAACCTCCCGTTATCCAACGCTTTCCCTACTGTTGCACTCTCTGGAGTGGGAATAGTAATTATTTTTCCCCTACGCTATCCAACGCTTTCCCTACTGTTGCACTCACTGGAGTGGGAATAGTAATTTTTACCCCTACGCTATCCAACGCTTTCCCTACTGTTGCACTCTCTGGAGTGGGAATAGTAATTTGTACCCCTACGCTATCCAACGCTTTCCCTACTGTTGCACTCTCTGGAGTGGGAATAGTAATTGTTACCCCTACGCTATCCAACGCTTTTCCTACTGTTGCACTCTCTGAGTGGGAATAGTAATTTTTACCATCCTGTTATCCAACGCTTTCCCTACTGTTGCACTCTCTGGAGTGGGAATAGTAATGTTTACCCCTACGCTATCCAACACTTTCCCTACTGTTGCACTCACTAGAGTGGGAATAGTAATTTTTACCCCTAAGCTATCCAACGTTTACCCCACTGTTGCAGTTGCTGGAGTGGTAATAGTAAATTTTACCCTCCCGCTATCCTACAGTAAAAATATTGTATATTAATAATTAATATTATGTTAATATATATTACATTGTATGTTTATTTTTTTAACCTACATTAATTATTTAATACTTTTAAAGTTATTTAAGTATTTTTGAGTATGTTTTAGTTAATTATAGTTATTATTTATTTAATTTTAAATTACTTTTAAAACATTTAAAAAAATTCGAAATTTTGACTAACTATATTTTTTTCTTCGATATTTTTGTTTCGATATTTTCGTACTTACCTGTTTGTAGATAGGACTTCAATATTTTTGCTTTCTATATTTTTACTTCGATATTTTTAGTATTCTTTATTTTTGTATTCTATATTTTGTCAGTGATCCAAGTTTGTTATTTCCACTAACAGGTTAGCAGCTTGCATCCTATTCATAATCCTATATTTTTTTTAATATCAGGCATAAAATCTCCTTTCCTATATCTAAAACCATTGTACAGTCTAATAAAATATGTACAATATCACAGGGGGTACCTAACATACAAGTACAGTTACCATCACCATTTAAATGGGTGTATATTTATTTTATAATTTATTTTAAGTAATGAATTTTATGTTATTTAATTTTTGCATAATTAAATTCTGTAGCGGGTTGTGGATTTATAGGGGATGGTGTGGGAAGTAATTTAATTATAGTTAATTAAATATGTAAATGTATTTATTGGTATTTATTTTGAATTAATTGGTAATTCATTTTTAATTGCTAATTAATTATTTGTTAAATGGTAATCAATTTGTATTAATAGGTAATGTATTTTAATAATTAATTTATTTGTATTTTTAATTGATTCATTATTATATTATATTAAATTGGTAATTACTTTTAATTAATTTGTTATTGGTATTAATATTTAATTTATTTTTATTAATATATGAAGTATTTACTTTCCCTACTGTTGCACTCACTGGAGTGGGAATAGTAATTTTTACCCCACGCTACCCAACGCTTTCCCTACTGTTGCACTGACTGGAGTGGGAATAGTCATTTTTACCCCTACGCTAGCCAACGCTTTCCCTACTGTTGCACTCTCTGGAGTGGGAATAGTAATGTTTACCCCTACGCTATCCAACACGTTCCCTACTGTTGCACCCTCTGGAGTGGGAATAGTAATTTTTACCCCTACTTTATCCAACGCTTTCCCTACTGTTGCACTCTCTGGAGTGGGAATAGTAATTTTTACCCCTACGCTATCCAAGGCTTTCCCTACTGTTGCACTCTCTGGAGTGGGAATAGTAATTTTTACCCTCCCGTTATCCAACGCTTTCCCTACTGTTGCACTCTCTGGAGTGGGAATAGAAATTTTTTTCCCCTACGCTATCCAACGCTTTCCCTACTGTTGCACTCACTGGAGTGGGAATAGTAATTTTTACCCCTACGCTATCCAACGCTTTCCCTACTGTTGCACTCTCTGGAGTGGGAATAGTAATTTGTACCCCTACGCTATCCAACGCTTTCCCTACTGTTGCACTCTCTGGAGTGGGAATAGTAATTGTTACCCCTACGCTATCCAACGCTTTCCCTACTGTTGCACTCTCTGAGTGGGAATAGTAATTTTTACCATCCTGTTATCCAACGCTTTCCCTACTGTTGCACTCTCTGGAGTGGGAATAGTAATGTTTACCCCTACGCTATCCAACACTTTCCCTACTGTTGCACTCACTGGAGTGGGAATAGTAATTTTTACCCCTACGCTATCCAACGTTTACCCCACTGTTGCAGTTGCTGGAGTGGTAATAGTAAATTTTACCCTCCAGCTATCCTACAGTAAAAATATTGTATATTAATAATTAATATTATGTTAATATATATTACATTGTATGTTTATTTTTTTAACTTACATTAATTATTTAATACTTTTAAAGTTATTTAAGTATTTTTGAGTATGTTTTAGTTAATTATAGTTATTATTTATTTAATTTTAAATCACTTTTAAGACATTTAAAAAAAATCGAAATTTTGACTAACTATATTTTTTTCTTCGATATTTTTGTTTCCATATTTTCGTACTTACCTGTTTGTAGATAGGACTTCAATATTTTTGCTTTCTATATTTTTACTTCGATATTTTTAGTATTCTTTATTTTTGTATTCTATATTTTGTCAGTGATCCAAGTTTGTCATTTCCACTAACAGGTTAGCAGCTTGCATCCTATTCATAATCCTATATTTTTTTAATATCAGGCATAAAATCTCCTTTCCTATATCTAAAACCATTGTACAGTCTAATAAAATATGTACAATATCACAGGGGGTACCTAACATACAAGTACAGTTACCATCACCATTTAATATGCCATTTTTAACCCCATTGTTCGCGTAGCAGGGGTTTATCCTCATTTGTACTTTTAGTACCTCATGTTCTAGACCGTAATTCAGTAACCTGTCTAAATAGGGATACTGTTGTTCTTCTAATTCCCAAGCCTGGGTCATATGGGACACCGATGTTTTCCGCAAGAGATAGTCTCGGTTGTATATAGGGGACATATCAGATCCCAGTGTCCTTAGTTCAAGTATCCTCCTAAAATTATTACAATCACAGTAATTCATGCATATATATCCTATCCTTCCAATAAAATACGTACATTACTATTAACCTTTAAAAACACAATCTCATTTTATACTAGAGGAACTGCTTGCACTTGTTACTCTGTACACTAGAGAGACACCCTAACTTTGCTTATAAATTTCCCCAAGGCACAGGCTGTATCTAAGTTTGTCGGTATACAGACAAAATATCGAATCAAAAATATAGAATAGCACTAATATCGAAGTGAAAATATAGAATGGACAAAATATCGAATGGACAGAATATAGTCAACAAATACATCGAATTTAAGGTAAGTAATTTAATATCGATTTTCATAAATATAGAAAGTCAAAATATCAAAGTATATAATATAGGTATTAAATATATCGAATTTTTAATAATATCAAATTTTTTAAAGTGTTTTGTATGTTAGTATATGTGTGAAAAGTGTATATTTATTTTATAATTTATTTTAAGTAATGAATTTTATGTTATTTAATTTTTGCATAATTTAATTCTGTAGCGGGTTGTGGATTTATAGGGGAATAGTGTGGGTAGTAATTTAATTATAATTAATTAATTATGTAAATGTATTTATTGGTATTTATTTTGAATTATTCGTAATTCATTTTTAATTGCTAATTAATTAATTGTTAAATGGTAATTAATTTGTATTAATAGGTAATGTATTTTAATAATTAATTTATTTGTATTTTTAATTGATTCATTATTATATTATATTAAATTGGTAATTACTTTTAATTAATTTGTTATTGGTATTAATATTTAATTTATTTTTATTAATATATGAAGTATTTACTTTCCCTACTGTTGCACTCACTGGAGTGGGAATAGTAATTTTTACCCCTACGCTACCCAACGCTTTCCCTACTGTTGCACTGACTGGAGTGGGAATAGTCATTTTTACCCCTACGCTAGCCAACGCTTTCCCTACTGTTGCACTCTCTGGAGTGGTAATAGTAATGTTTACCCCTACGCTATCCAACACGTTCCCTACTGTTGTACCCTCCGGAGTGGGAATAGTAATTTTTACCCCTACGCTATTCAACGCTTTCCCTACTGTTGCACTCTCTGGAGTGGGAATAGTAATTTTTACCCCTACGCTATCCAAGGCTTTCCCTACTGTTGCACTCTCTGGAGTGGGAATAGTAATTTTTACCCTCCCGTTATCCAACGCTTTCCCTACTGTTGCACTCCCTGGAGTGGGAATAGTTATTTTTACCCTTAAGCTATCCAATGTTTTCCCTACTGTTGCACTCTCTGGAGTGGGAATAGTAATTTTTACCCCTACACTATCCACCGCTTTCCCTAATGTTGCACTCTCTGGAGTGGGAATAGTAATTTTTACCCCTACGCTACCCAACGCTTTCCCTACTGTTGTACTCTCTGGGGTGGGAATAGTAATTTTTACCCTCCCGTTATCCAACGCTTTCCCTACTGTTGCACTCTCTGGAGTGGGAATAGTAATTTTTTTCCCCGACGCTATCCAACGCTTTCCCTACTGTTGCACTCACTGGAGTGGGAATAGTAATTTTTACCCCTACGCTATCCAACGCTTTCCCTACTGTTGCACTCTCTGGAGTGGGAATAGTAATTTGTACCCCTACGCTATCCAACGCTTTCCCTACTGTTGCACTCTCTGGAGTGGGAATAGTAAGTGTTACCCCTACGCTATCCAACGCTTTCCCTACTGTTGCACTCTCTGAGTGGGAATAGTAATTTTTACCATCCTGTTATCCAACGCTTTCCCTACTGTTGCACTCTCTGGAGTGGGAATAGTAATGTTTACCCCTACGCTATCCAACAATTTCCCTACTGTTGCACTCACTGGAGTGGGAATAGTAATTTTTACCCCTACGCTATCCAACGTTTACCCCACTGTTGCAGTTGCTGGAGTGGTAATAGTAAATTTTACCCTCCCGCTATCCTACAGTAAAAATATTGTATATTAATAATTAATATTATGGTAATATATATTACATTGTATGTTTATTTTTTTAACTTACATTAATTATTTAATACTTTTAAAGTTATTTAAGTATTTTTTAGTATGTTTTAGTTAATTATAGTTATTATTTATTTAATTTTAAATTACTTTTAAGACATTTAAAAAAATTCGAAATTATGACTAACTATATTTTTTTCTTCGATATTTTTGTTTCGATATTTTTGTACTTACCTGTTTGTAGATAGGACTTCAATATTTTTGCTTTCTATATTTTTACTTCGATATTTTTAGTATTCTATATTTTTGTATTCTATATTTTGTCAGTGATCCAAGTTTGTCATTTCCACTAACAGGTTAGCAGCTTGCATCCTATTCATAATCCTATATTTTTTTAATATCAGGCATAAAATCTCCTTTCCTATATCTAAAACCATTGTACAGTCTAATAAAATATGTACAATATCACAGGGGGTACCTAACATACAAGTTCAGTTACCATCACCATTTAATATGCCATTTTTAACCCCATTGTTCGCGTAGCAGGGGTTTATCCTCATTTGTACTCTTAGTACCTCATGTTTTAGACCGTAATTCGGTAACCTGTCTAAATAGGGATACTGTTGTTCTTCTAATTCCCAAGCCTGGGTCATATGGGACACCGATGTTTTCCGCAAGAGATACTCTCGGTCATATATACGGGACATATCAGATCCCAGTGTCCTTAGTTCCTTTTTGCCTATTATTGCATGTCCTAGCTGCATGCATAATTTTAATCCCACTACTCCATACACTTCTCTTAATGAGGCTCTTGTTTCTTTCACCCAGGACAGCTCACTAGTGGCAATTTCACCTCTACACTACTGGGAAATTTTTTGGGGCTCCCCTAACCCTAGGCGCTGCCAAAAATGTATTAGGGCCATACTGGCAGTTACTGTCCAGGAGGTAACTCCCAGCTCTAATCAAGCTGCTTGTACCATTGATGATTTTGGCAACGAGAACAAGCTTTTAAGGATATTTCCTTCCTCTTTATCCCAACATTTTTTTCCACTTAGCAAAAGTACCTCTGCCCCGTATAGAAATTGTGCGGCACCATAGCTAGGTATCCCTTTATAACCAGCCCATCTGACATTTCACCATAAACACTATTGAATCTTTTTAGACCCTTCACAGAGGCCGTTGCCCTCATTTTTAAAGCTTCCAGATTGGTAAAACATTTCAAGTTACTCGTAAACCATATTCTCAGGTATCTATATTCTATTACCCTCTCGAGTAATTCTGTGCCAAGACACCAAGGGAACCTGGTCTTGCTTCCCCTGAAACATAATATTTTGGTCTTCTCTATGTTCACTACTAATTTTTTATTTAAGCAGTACTCATTAAACATGTTTAATTTTCTCCGAAGACCTATCTCTGTCTGGTCCACAATCACCAGGTCATCTGCATATAGCAGGCAGGATATATGATTACTCACTAGGTGAAATGCAGCTCGGAAGTCCATAAAGCAGCAGAATAAATTAACCCTCTGCTCTATCGACTTCCGCGCGATCGCCCAGAGAGCAAAACAGTGGTCAACCGTTGAATGTCCTTCTTTAAATCCACCCTGTTCTGGGGGTACTATAAAGTTATCTTCTGCCCAATCTTTCAGCAGACCTAGGATTACTTTGGAGAATACTTTTTCCCTAATATCCAGGAGATTTATTAGGCGATAATTTTTAGGGGAATTTACATTGCCATTTTTATGTATTGGTCTAATAAAAGCCCCTTTCCAACTATCTGGCATAATTCCTGTGTTTAGTATCCTCAAAAGCATATTTGAGAAGAAATCTGCCAACCAGTCTGGATTAGTTTTTATAATGACCGCAGGTAGATTATCTGGGCCGGCAGCACGTGTTAAATTTAGTCCAGCTATTATGCTCTTAATATGGCCTGGGGAGAACTGTGCTATTACTTCTTCCCTGACTCCTTGCCAGCTGGTAGATGATATTTCCCCCCTCCTTGGCCGTTTGCCATAGATTTCTTCAAGGTAGGTTACCCACTTATCGTCTGGAACAGAGCACTGCAGGGTCCCTACCGCTTTCCCCGTTCATTCCTGTATCAGTTTACAGTAGCTTTTGACATTTTTTCCCTCTATTGCCTCAAGTAAGTTCATCCAGCATTTTTCTTTAAAGGATTTTTTTTTCTCTAATAGTTGCCTTGCATTTTATCCTTAACTTATTAAGCTCTAATGATGCAGCATCATTGTAGCTATGCCTAAGGCATCTTTCATATAGCCTAATAGTGGCCTTTACTTTCCAACAGTCCTCGTCGAACCATGGTTTGTTGATTAGATGTAATTTAGCTTTACTTAGTAACCCGTGGTTTCCCTGTTTGATTTTTATCCTGAGGCATTCTACCAGTTGCCTTATTACATCCTCATACCAGGATATCTCCTCCCCTGGTGGTAAATTTTCTAGACCGACTACTAACTGGAATGCACTCAGTTTCTTTATATATTCTTCACTAATCCGGGTTGTAAGTCGCTTTTGGTATTTAACATCTACTTGTAACACTTTCTGTCTCTGCGGGTCATTGTTTACCTGCAGTTCCATCAATAGTGGGAAGTGGTCACTACCCTCTACCCTGAGTATTTCAAAATGTTTTATTAAATGGAAGCACCATGCCTGGGTAAAAACATAGTCTATAGAGCACATTTGCTGCCCTATTTTAAAGGTGCCCTTTGCAGGCCGATCCGTTTCTTTTCTACAATTAGAACAGACCAATCCCATAGCCCCCAGCAGCTGACCAAGCTCCGCGTCTTGGTTTGAGATGTCGCTGCTGGTGAACATTGCAAACTCTGTATTATACGCTCTTAGCAAGACACTATGCCAGGCATCAGTTTTTTTGGGATTTAATCTATGATTGAAATCACCCAATATTAGGAGCACATCTCTTGGGTATGTCTCGTATAGATCCTCTAAGTCCTTTTTTAAATGTTCAAGCTCCGCTTTATACTCATTTTTTCCCCTTTCTGTATGTACACATTTATAATGCATAGGCCTCCACCACCTACGTTGTTATTTAGAGTCTGCACTCTGCTACCTAATGCCCAAATACACTTTATTTCAAGGAGATGTAAATCTCTTGCTATCCTTGTGGAAACCAGCGTCATCTGACCACCCGATGTCCTACCTACTTGGTTCTTTCTTGCAGGTTTTACATGGTGAGTAAACCTTCAGTGACAGGGGTTTCGTCGCACAGCCAAGTCTCCTGTAAGCAAACAATATCGGTCTTCCCA
The DNA here is from genome assembly GCF_964263255.1 of Lissotriton vulgaris. Taxonomy (NCBI): domain Eukaryota; kingdom Metazoa; phylum Chordata; class Amphibia; order Caudata; family Salamandridae; genus Lissotriton; species Lissotriton vulgaris. Next base: position 1,332,351,877 of record NC_141687.1, read on the forward strand.
AGGATATTTTTAAAGCCTTTTTGGGACCGTATTCTTTTGTAACCATTAACATTCCAGGAGAAGATGAAAAGGCTGTGCGATGACCCAGATTCTTAATCAATGTTACTCAAGTCCCCCTCTTCCTCACAGTCCATATAAGTCAATTCTCTGTACCTATTTCCAACCAGGACATCTTCCTCCCCACCACCCCTAAATTTTTAGGGGTTATAGAGATTTCAAGGGCTTCCTTATTACCCCGTCCCGAGGTGATCATTTTTATTTGCCGTTCTCCCAACTCCACATGGTTTCTAAGGAATTGTTTCCCTTTGATTATCCATTGTCACATCCTCTCTCTTTAGTATTCTAATTCCTTCCCTTAGCATCTCAGCTTCTACTTTTTCCATTGCAACTTTTATTAGTGCTGAGTAGAGAAGGACCTCTGTTATTTATTCCCCATTGGTATTAACCAAAAACCCCACTTCTTTTAAATCATCTGTACTAACATATTTTAAGCTGGGTCATTTTACAAATGACGAGAGAAACTAAGAGCGATTTAGAGGCTTTAATTTCTTAATCTTTCCCCCCCCCCTTTCCCTGTCCAATAGGTTCTATAAATAGTCAGGTATCCACTGTCCTGTTTGGCTGTTGAACTTTTAGACTTTCATCTGGCCTTTCCTCCTTTCTTTTCATATTAACTTGTACTTTGTCCCTATTCCGGCCGCCGTTCCCAGGGGTTAGCTCACTGGGCCCTGCACCCATGGACGTCTCCATCCCCCATTCAGGTGCTACCTCCTCCTCCCCCCCTTGGGCACTTCCTCAAGGGAACCTTCGCACTCTTTACCAGGCTTTTTCCTGATTCCCACCTAATTTGTTCCTCAGGCCAAATGGTGCTTGCTCCTATGTCTGCAAAGGTTCGTTTTTTTTTTTGGCATCACTACCTTATCCCTAGGCCTTAGATCGGGGTTTACCTCCTTCCCATTCTCCTGTTGTTTTACTACCTGACTCATACATGGGACCTTTTTCCCCTTTCTCCTCTTTGGGATACACTTCCTTTCACCATATCTCTTTATAATCATGGGGCAACGGGAGATATATAATGTTGGTTAATCCTCTTTAGGTCTACTACCCTTACCACTTCTTCCACCTCGTCTGCTTTAATCTCTACAGGTCTTACTAGAGAAGGCATTAGGCTTTTAATCTGAGTCAGCTCCCCAATGATGTTCTTAAACTGATTACTTTGTGTTTTTAAGAGTTCATTATTTAAAACTGAAACCTCTAGGATGCCCTGCAAGGTTTTCTGGAGCATCAACATAACCTCAAGCATAGATAAACCCGAGGAACCCGTCACCTCCAGACTATGCAGGGGGAGACCTGATACATCCGTATGGCCAGTATTAGAATTTGCCAGTCTTTCTTTCGCTTTGGCACTAGATTCCCTTTGGGCAGAGTCTTCCTCCCGCAAGGATTTACTCTGAAAATCACTTCCTTCCTCCTCCCTCTCTACTTCTCTGTCCTGAATAATTAATGACTGGAATAACTGAGTGGAGGAAGACAAACGTGGTTCTATCGGGATCTCAGTGATATCAAAGTTTGTCTGGTTCAAGGATTCCACGTTTATTGCCAGGTCCTCTGTGATTTGCAGAGATTCCACCACATTCATCTCCCTTTCTGGAGTCTCCTTCCCTTCAAAATGTTTGCCCAAAAAATCTTTAATAGATTTTGAGACTGCCGATCCGCCTTTTGCGCCTGCGGTCAACAGCACATTCTGTTTGATTGTGCCTGAAGGCGGGGTTGTCCCCATGACTGGTGTTTTACTTCCTGTGGGTGTCGCTGTAACACTTATTACATTATTCGGGTCTTTAGGTAATTCCATTAAGTCTTCGTTCCTGGGCTTTTATTTTCTGATTTTTTGGGATTCTTCGGGGCTTTACGTAGTTTATTTTTTACTAGGGCCATTGTTTTATATTCCCCTTAACTCCTTGTTTCCTGAAGTACAAAGTTTATAGGATGGTTTTCTTCTTCACTTACTTTACTTTTCCACCGTTCTTGGGTGCACTACCGCCATTGTGTCAAATGCACTTAATCTGGCTCCCCTTATTCCTATATTTGAGAAAAGAGGGTAATTTAACTTTTTCACTTAATGCTGAGTTCTTTTACTGGGTGTCGCTGGGTAATGGGTAAATAGTGTTGAGCAAAGCAAGGCACGGGAGGCAGGGTGCAAGGCACGATTGGGAGAAGCACTGCGCTGCTTCCCTCCTTAACACTGACTGATCACTGCAAAACCTGGGCTGGATTTTCACAGCAGAAGCAAGGCCTTGCAGCAGAGGCAATTCTGTTTTATGGAATTGGGAGCCTGAATTACACGAGGCTAGCTGAACCGGCCCCCAGCACACAGCAGCTCTCAGCTCCCGGCTCACTCAGGTCTCTCTCAATCACTCCAAGTCATGATCCGCGGCTCGTGCGGTGTTGCCTTCGGTTGCTCTTCCCACTTAGGCAGTCAGGCAAGCGCTCGGATGCCGGACGCTGACGACCGCACCCTTACCCTCTCCGTCTTCTGACTTCTGCCGCTGCTGCTGCCGGACGGTCCAACAGGGACCTGGAGTCCCAGAGTACAGGTATCCTGCTGTCCCACGGCTATCCCGTGGCTTGCGGCTGTTCTGTGCCCCCCGGTCCATCTCTCACAGACGTCTCTTCCACAGAACACTCGCAGCTTGCTGGCAGTCACGCAGGGGCTTCTCGCAGCTACCGCACGGCTCGGCTCGGCTTCACGGCATGTCACATGATCAAACTAGTTTGAAAACTCAGTCCCAAGAGCTACAAGAGCCATTTAATTGTTTTGTAGGATTGAAACAAGTCTTTAAATGGGTCCGATCTCTTTTAACACCATTTTATTTATCATAGACAAGCTGCACTGTATAGCCTGAAAATAGTGTCTTTTATTAGGTCAATCAAAGCATAGTCTTTCTTGCAAGATATACATAATTTAACTTGACTTCGGTGAAATATATCCATTATCATTCTATTGTCTCCTCTCTTCCATTCGTCAAACTGTCCCATCAGTAGAGCTGGGATAAATTCTGGGCCTTGGTTGATTGTCGTAAAATTGGAAATAAAAACATTAATATTAGGATCGATGGATAACGTACCCCACATTTTAAAGAGGGGTACAAGCATTTCTAGTGCGTAAACATTTTTCACTTTATTTTCTTTAACAGCCAAAAAAGATCCCAAATAGGGCTCTTAGCCAGAGCACATTCTACGTGTGTTCAATGTTCTTTTATTTCCTCACTGACCATCCAAAACCCAGCACTGATTGTGTCACAATATAATATTCATAATTAACAAGGTTTGGAAGCCCCGTCCTCCTACATGTCTCCCCTCTGGAATTAGGATCTTAGCTAGCCTGGGTCTTATTGCATCCAAAACAAATTAACCTCACATTTCTCTTTTTATCTCAAAGTGCCTGGCTGTAGGTAGATTGGCAGTTTTTGTAAAGTGTACAACAATCTTGTGCGTATATACTACCCATGCTACCCTTCCAGGAGAAGAAAAGATTTGCTAACTTCCGTATGCCTTTTTCAAGCTTATAGAATAGTTTTGAATAATTATTCCTGACAGGCCATTTATATTGCATACGCTGAGCAAATATCTCAGATATTAGTTCTGCTTTTTTACCCACTGGAAGAGTAACAACCAGGGCAGCAATCACTTATCATAGTTGTTTAGGATATTCTGCCTAAACATCAACTCAGAAATATCACCTGACAACAATATTGTGCTCTAAATATCATGACTCCAAAAGTATTGCAGGCTAAGATATGGAACATAAGTACATTATTTATAATGTTGTACTATAACATAGAACTTTAAAATAATTGTTTAACTTTAATATAGCTTTTCTATTGTTGGTTGTATTGTATTATGCTTTCTTTTATTGCACATGCTATTATAAAATATATTTGTTTAAATATGTTCTTTTGTGTGCTTTGTTTTTAAGTTGTGAGGTTTGTTTGGTGATTGGTTGGGTAGTGTTTTTTAATGTTAATTCATTATATGAATTAACATTTGAATACATTAAATACAATTATTTTTGTAACAGTTTAATCATTTTTTAAATTATGTATTAAATATTAATTTTTGGGTGTGGAATTTATTGGGGGAATTGGGCGAGTATCGGTAGTAATTGGCTGCAGCATTAATTATTCTCATTTTTAAATTGGAATTTGCAGATGATGTGTGCACTGCAATGTCAGTATTTTGATTAATAAGTTTGCTATCGCTATTTTTGTACTTCATATTATATGCCTGTAAAGTCAATATTCTGGCTGTCAATATTTTGCCAATAATATTTCTGTACCACAATATTTATGTAGATGATATTTCATCGTACAATTATTATTTAGGAATATACTTACATTTTTAGATTTACAAAGCTTACTTTAAAGCCAGATAGCTTACAAACAGTATCAAGAATCATTATCCCTTCACTGGATCTTCTAATGTCAATATTCTATTGTTTGCAAATAAGAGGGTCTGCTCCAAATAATAGTACATTCCAGTTTTGATTTGTTTGATCTTAAGGTATAAAGGTTAAGCCATCAATACCCATATAAGAGGAAAGAAGAGTCATTCCTGACAAGTGCCTCTCCCCAGACGAAAGGGGTCGAATTCTATCCCATTCATCACTCCTCTATCTGCAAATTGGAAGATCTTGCACATATTGCAACATTTTGGCTTGTACTTTAATTTTAATGAGTATCTATTTCATCACCAAATTTAAGGATTATTGGCAGGATTTGTTTTTTTTTTAGGTTTTTCAACCAGAAAAAGAACCCAAAGAACCCTTGTTTGGTATTAAAGGTTTGCCATTCTCTAGAAGATTCTAATTGGTCTGAGTGGCTACACTAATATATAATTGGGTACAGTCTATTGATGAGTATTGTAGCATAGATTTTAAGGTTTACATTCAAAAGAACTATATGGTGATGGTAAGTGCATTTGGGGTGGGAGTTTTCACTTTTTGTGAATAAGCACAATGTCTGCCTCCTCACCGAACTCAATTACTTCAGTGGACACCAGCAACAAATTGTTTTCTATTTCATTATAAAATGCACCCAATAGAACATTTGGACCCTGTGACTTGTTAACCTGGAGCCCTTTAGTCACAAATTCTACTCCTGCTGTTTTAATATTTCCTCTACGTTTACCTTTTTCCTCCAAATATGATCCTTTTCTCTCTGGGTCAGAATTTCCCTCCAGGTAAAGAAGTCCCCTAAAGAATCTGACAAATTCTTCTCTCTTTCTGACTTTGTTAAGATACTGACTACACTAATTATATAATTAATCATTGCATAAAGCCTCCCAGACGATGGTCTGGCTATCAGGATATTGATAGATACATTTGTTTTTTTGTAGAAACTTTGTTTGCATTTCAACCGGGCTATTTCAGCTTTCTCAGAAAGTAGTACATTTAGCACACAGTCTAAAAGTTTTGCTTCCCTCAAAAAGGTGAACAGACTCTATTCATTATGTATCAATGTTGCTCTTCTGTGCTTATTTTCGAATATAGTGTACATGAATTTCAAGTTTCACAGCTAGTCAGCCCTCAGTGCTGTGCATATGCCTTGTTACACTGCTATGAATGCATGACAAAGCGCATTAGGCAATATCTTCCTGTTATTCAGGATGGCTTTCTGTTAAATAGTCTCCTATTTGTCACCTCAAGTATTTGACTTTCAATAAAAATCCCTGCTCAGCCTTATATCTGTATGTGAAAATCATATCTGAATCCGAAGTCAAGACTGCGTAGTCTGATACCGAAAGAGCTCTATCTCTGTCTTCTCTATCATACAGATCAATGAGTTTCTACAAAGAAATAGATCTATTCTGGTGTAGATTCAGTGGATAGGGGTGAAAAAAGTAAGGTCCCTCTGTGACTGGTGAACATTTTTTCATACATTTCTAAGTCCCATGCCACAAAGCAACTTTATTAAGGGCATGATTTACATTTTGGCGGACGGGTTACTCCATCACAATGGTGATAGATATCCCGTCTGCCGAAACATAAATCCCATAGAATATTATGGAATCAGGCCCTATGTTCTTTGGCATATTGACTGTATCTATCATGTGGTTGACAATTAACGTTTGGGTTTCCTACAGTATTAAAATCACATACCCAAATCACATTCTTTCCAGCTTATCTTGCACTGTCTGAAACCAAAAAAATCAGACATCTTTCTTGGCCAATATTAGGGGTGCACAAGGAGACAGGAATCATTTGTGTGCCCTCAAACATTCCCTTGACCATAACAAACATCTCCTTCTCTTTAACTTCTCTATCGCCACCGAACCAGTATGTCTTTGTTGAATACAATCAAAATGCCTAACTTCACCGTGTGCTTGGTGTGTTCGGTTAGGACAGGAAGACTGTATATGCAACAATCAATAGATATTGTGGAAAAAATGTTGGTTTCAGCCAATTTGAAAGCCCAACATTTTAAGTCACTATTTAGCTTATATCACACACTTGTGAGGATGTTGAAATGGGGGATCGAATGATGGGAAGTGTTTTAGGTGTGCTAAGGAGAGGACTGATATCATGCATATCTTTTATGTTTGTACCTTTTTAACGCAATGGAGGGAGCATATTGAGAGGTTTTTGTCTAAAATGACAGGGGTAGATATTCATATAACAATAGATGTCATGTTAACAGGGGTTTGCGATAGTCTCAAGCGGGTCCAACCGGGCTATCCATTCTGATATTTAATATTTATGGCTGTAGCTATGGCTGGGCTATGTGTTGCATCAGTTTGGCTGCAGCAGGAAGCCCCTTCGTTTGAGATGTCGAGGGCTACATTTTATAATATTTTTAATTTAGAGTTCAGCAATTATTCTCTCAAATCAATTAAAAGACAAAAATTGGGCACACAGATATGGGGTCCTAGAGCATATGAAATGATATCACTGTCTAGTTAGTTTTACCATACCTTGATTGTCATATGCCTATGTTTTGTGTAATTGATAGCCATTATTTTGTATATTTTGTATTCTTTGTAAGGTATATGGCTGATTTTGGTCTCTAATGTTTTGTGTTAAAGTATTTATGTAACTGATCTTGATCGACATTTGCTATGGATTGGAAATCTTGAAGAAAAATAAGGCCTAACTTATTAGACTTTGTTGAGGCTTGAAATTCACATGGATCGGCGTTATGGTAAAAAATGGACATCCTTATGGAATACATGTGTTTCTATTCTGCATGTGACACCAAAAGGAATCCCCATCCATTATGTGTATTTACTGTGGAATTTAACCCCTTTCAATTCCATGTTAAAAATTCGAACTATTGTAGATTACCCACTTGTGTACATACACAACTCCCTAAACCCAATATCATGATTATTTCTAGGCTATATTGACTAGCTTGACCTGTCATTCTTAGAATTTTCTGCTCAGCCTTTCATTAGCAAAACATCCTAATGGCATTGCTTCAACATTTCTCCTTCGATGGGGTATTGAACCACACTAGATGTGTTGATTATAGGTCAATCCTTTGGCTTGCTCATTCTCCCCAATCCCTCATGCAATCTGTATATTGACTTGAGCAGCATTTGATTGTAAGAAGCATTGACTGATGCCCAGTTCTACACACATAAAATCCCATTGCGGTGTGTTATAAATGTTCTGCCTCCTTTTTCCTCCTCAAACTTTCTCCCATTGTCCTCCTCCCTTGTTCTTAGGAGTCTTTTAGCTTTCAATTATTTATGAGTACCATACTCTGAAATGCTCAAAATATGTCTCCCCTCCTGTATAGTGAGAATGGTGCACTTTGTGCACCCAGGTTGAAAGAACAGTAGAAAGGGAACCATACAGCAGTACCTGATTTGGTGTTTGAGGAGTTTTCAGATGACGTCCTGTATAGGACACCATTGGTTAGGGTACTCTGTGGTAAAGACTGAAATAATTGAACTTCACCTCCTCAGAAATAGGTGGGCTTCTGTTTCCTACCTTCCTTTTTATAACTTTCTTTTATGTCTGAATATGCACGCTTAACCTCAATGTCTCTGAGACGTGAGCCTTTAACCTTGCTGTGTCTGCACACTGTGTGTGCGCTGACTATTCCAATTATGGACAAGGCTTCTTTCTGCAGTATGTCTCCGAACAGGGCACCTCACTCTTTTCAATGTCCAAATATTAAGGACTCAGCACTTAGTTCTTTTGGATCAATGTTCATGGTATGGGTTCTTCAGTTCAGTACTATTAGGAAAGCAGCACCAACATTAGTGTGAGAAAGGGTACTCGATTCAACCTAGGCTTGGCACTAAAGCACAAATCAGCATACTTGCATGAGTTCACCATTTTAGCTTCCCCAACTGTCATGGACCACTGTGACTCATCCTTAACACCTCACGGTAGATGCACCAAAAATAATGTTGCGCCATGACACCAGGACTGCCCTCACACTTGCTCTTCATCTGGGTCGCTAACTGGGAGCACCACTCACCACTGGTGGCAATGCATTCTTGCTGAATGCAGTCTTAAGCCCCTAAATGTCTTTCCTGGGGTCTCTGTTTTCCAAGATTGATCTTAGAGAGGGAAATATTAGGTGGCGCAGAGAAATAATAGGTGGCACCCTTTCCAAGATTCACTCATACTGTGTGAATTAAAGGCCACAAGAATGGAGATTGATTGTGAGCTCACCACTGAAAGATATTTATGACTCCAGTGATGACCACATCCCCATGTCCCCATATAACAAACCCTAACCAGTGCAGAATGCTTGAGCCCAAGGTATTTTAACTGACCTCAAGGGACTAAGAAATAAAAGCATAGAACCTGACTCATCAAAATTCCAGTGATTGTAAGTCACATAATGTAAGTCAAATACTAGATCCGTTACCTGTCTATGGCATCACAGGATCAATCTGTTGTTCTAACTCTAGCCCCTCAAAGACCCCCCATTTGCTACAGAAGGGCTTAGAGAAGGAAGAAGAAGCTACAATAGTAAATATGGCTGTTGAAGCCCTGCTTCGTGTTCTGTTGCTGGCTTAAGTTGAGGGGTAGCAAAGACTGACACATATCCACTAAGTCAGAGAGGGAGGAAGTTAAAATACTTCAGGGGTAGGGGAGGGTGCTAAAAATAAAACACAACACGACAGGATTCTAACTTGCTTTTAACGCAAAATATTAAGCTGCACTTTAAAATATTTAAAAATAAATTTGTCCTTTCAATTGACCCGAGCTCTCACTAGAAAAGGGTCAGTTGGAGAATAATGCTAAAATGCATAAACAAAGGACAGTCTATAGGTTGCCTCTCAATACAGGTCTACGGAACCTAACCCCTTGTCAGGAACATGTTACTTTCAGCAAGCGCATATGCAACGAGCAGGTGGCAGGATCACCTCCCCATAGCTATTTTCAATACTGAACTCATTATTGTCCTAAAATCCCACTTCCACTTGCCAAGACTGAAAATGAGGTCATGTTTTGCAAACGTGTGCCAATGCGCAACCTTGAATAGCATACCTTCTGGGCCTACTAGAGGCATGCAGTGAAACTTAGAAGGCATATTTGAGGATAGTGGATATTTCAAACCAATAAGAACAACGCCACCCATGTTTACTTATAAACTATATTCCTGCACTCTTTGTCATACATATATAAAACAATAATATATATAGGAATGTATGATTATTTTGACAAAAGGGGAAACCCAAGAAGAAAACTGCCCCACTCAAATTAGGCCGCTAAGAGATTATCAAACAATCTACTTTGGAAATTCCTACTTTGATTCAATGCGAAGTATTCAAAGTGCAACTACACTAGAAGAAACCGGAAGAGTAATCTAAGGCTGGAGAAATACAAATAAATATTGGGTCTTGTGCTGGAAGGTCAGACTATTACACTTTGTATCCTTTCAAAAATAGAGCCATTAAAAAGCAAGAGTGTCCAAAACAATGAAACAGTTAAGCCCATCTGCTCGCAAATGACTAGGATTTAAAGACAAAGCTATATTGTTTTATGGGCTATTCTGGTACCACTGATGCTTGTAAAGGATTTTGCCTGTTTTCTTTGGACGAGCTTTACGAGTAAGCTCGCACATGTTTCTAAAAAGTGCATGCAATAGTGAAGAATGCATTGGGAGGTGTACACCAAGAAGCAGACCTCTTCCATGAAAACCCCAAAACGCTGCTTACTGGACATTTGGGTCACAAAGTATGAATGATTTGCAAATCTGTAAAATAACCACAGCGCAATTTATAAGTATGTATCTATGTCCTGTTTGCATAGCACAAACGCAGCCAAAAGACAGCCTTGTTTTTTGTTTCTTTTTAACCTCTTCGATGCATCGGACGGTCTCCAGCCATCCGACGTCACAGTGGGCGTGTGCGTGGGCCGTCCGAACTGCGCACGCAGCGGAATTTGCGACGCGTCGAAGAGGTTAACACTTTGTTATCTCTGGGCTGATAATGTCTAGTCTATGAGTGTGCCAAAAGCCCCCAGATATGGTAAGCTTGTCAGTAAGATTGGTGAAGCAGCTTCTCAGGATGGCCTGCAGCTGGTTTTCAAGATGCTGCATGCCGGCAAGGCAAACCAGTGGAGTTCCACCTAAGTGATATGATTATATTTCTTTAGACCATGAATGAGCAGTTTTGCACCTTAAGTGGACCTGGGCGGAGTAGATGTATTGAAGTACTGCATTTCCATCATCCAGATGGAAGAGTATGAGGTCTTCAACTGTAGATCTGAAGCCGCTTTCTGGGAGGACAGTTTCATTTTCTTTAGTAATGAAAGCTGGTGCTAGGGTGTTTTCTTGGTAGCGTGCTCCTAGACTGTGAGGTTGCTGTCTAGAGTGAATCAAAGTCACCAGCCAATAAATAAAAGTTGGGGTTGGCAGCTGAGAAGGATCATATAATTGAGCCAGGTTTGCAGAATTTGTTGCTGTGTTTCTTGGTAATTAACAGGAATTCTGTCTTAGTGAGGGTTGAGTTTCAGTTAGGTGCTGAAAACCCAGTTCTGCATGAGTTGCGGGCAGTGTTTGAGGTGTTGGGTGTCTGCAGTGGAGGAGATTTTCAAATAGAGTTGCGTATCATCCGCATATTGGCAAATTTTGATTCTACTATCAGTTTGTAGAGCCCTAACAGGTTGCATGTAGAGATTAAAAATGACAGGCACTGGATGGTCCTTGAGGTACCCCACAGGTGATAGGGACATTCAGGGACCTAGAGATGTTCCTGTGAATGAACTGGTACCTGTTGTGAAGGTAGAATGAGAATCAGTGAAGGACACTGCCGGTAAATCCAATTTTTCACTGAAGAATAGGTTGATGGGATTTCATTTGTCTATGAGGTGTGTGATAGGAGGATCGGGCTTCAAGCAGTGCTTGTTTGACATTAAGAGGGCTGTTCTAGAGGCATCTTCATTGATGGTACTGGTTTAGGATTTTCCTTTGGCTGATGTGAAAAGTTGCCTGCATGTTACATGTTAAGTGTGAGGTCATCAGGAGTCCTGTTTTTCTTCCAAATTATTTCTTGCCTGAGGGTGTAATGTAGTTCCGTGAGTTTGTGGATCTGGTTCGGTGGTTCCGAACCCGTTCAATAAAGGTCGTCAGAAATAGACGATTTTGGTGTCAGCAGACCGCAAATGGCGAGTGTAGCGTGTATGAGTGTTTTCGCATGAATCGATCTATGAGAACACTATGTATTTGGGGATTTTGTTTGAACCTTCAGGTTCCATTTTGTGTACGGCAGCCATTTTGAGTGGTTGCCCTCACATAGGCCGATGACTGCAGCCGAACGAGTCCTTGAGACACGTATGCCTTAGCTGACTTCTGAATGACCTGGCAGAACTGACTTCTTGCCCGAGGCTGACCTCGCTGAGCCAGTTCCTTGTTAAGCAGCTGGTCAGATAAAGATCAAAGGGTAGGACATGCCCGAGTTTATAGTACACTGCTCCCACCTTTCTATCTTGCTTCCAATCTGTTTCTGTTCCTTCCTTTACGACATAATCACTGATTTGGGTTGAGGGTTTTTATGATGGGTTTGTCCGGCCTGACTGAACAGGATAATGGAATGTGCTTGGTCATTTCTGGTGGGCCGGACAACAGAAAGTGGGATTGTCGTCATACGCTACTTTTAAATTGTCACACTGTCATTGGTCAGTTTGTATGAACCCAATGCTAATTTTGAATGTTGCCTGAGGCTTGATTTTTGGCATAAAAGACCATGCTCCGCTCATTGAATTTGTGCAGTCTCTAGCGAACCACCCGTGTTGTGCTTCGTAGATCTCTGTTCCTGGTTGCAGCCAATACATTTTGGTCTTTGATGTCATCAAGAAGTATCCTGTGTCTCTGTTTGCCAAGGCAGGGGAACTCGAAGGCATCAGGCGTTTTCCCTGACGCCGCTGGGTTCTAGAACCCGGTCCTTCAGTTGGCGCCCAACGTAGGGCGACTTCAGCGGTACCGGTCCAAGCCCGAAGATCGTGAGGAGCTTCGTGTGAAAATTCTGGAGGAAGGCCAACCACTTCATCGACCCCTGTATGTCGGCGTGGTCCAAAAGTCTTTGCTGCGAGGTTTCCCGCTTTCCGACGGCTACGAAGGACTGCTGCCCTGACTGTCGCCCTGTCTTGGAGCCTTAGAGGTTTGTAGAGCGAGACGATTGACGGGTCTTCTGGTGACGCCATCGACATTTCAGTTAAGTATGAGTGGAGCGTCTTCTAGTCCTTAGTTTGTTTTTGGTATCCCTTTAGTGGATCGCTTTGATTTGGTGCCTGCAGGCCCCAAAGCCAAGGGACTCGTGTATTTGCGAGACTATCGTTTTGAGATTTCCCTTGTTGTTTGAAGCTAGACTAGTGAGCAAGATGCCTGGTCTTAGCAGACTTGGAAGGATATTTGGTTGTGGGTGTTCTAAGGATTCCCGGTTAGAGGATTTGTGTCCGGTTCCTCCAATTGGAACTCCTACATATGAATAAAACGTAAAGCGTGGTGTAGGTCCTATTAGTTATAATGAGATCTGGGTAAAGTATACGAGAAAAGACGGTGTCCTACAGTGGCCCCGTTATGGTAGTTTTGAAGCTGAGATTTTAGACAATCTCGAAGTGAAGTTGTTTAAGAAGAAAGCCCGGCCGGCAATGTTTGACTCTTTCCGCATATGGCGCAAAGAAGCCAAACAGAAAGAAATTAAATTAGCGAAGAAGAATAAACGAGAACGAGGAATGTCAATGGTACAAGCTACGGTTGCGTTTAGGGATAATGAGGAAGAGCAAGAGAGCGAACAGATGCTTTGGGTGAAGAAGTTAGCAGTAGATAGATGCTACCCAGTTTTGCCGCCTAAAGAGCAGGAAGAAAAGAAAGATCTTGCGAAAGATCCTTTGATGTCGCATCTATTGAGTTCGCCACCCCCTTATGCACAGAGTGCTACGGCACCACCCCTACCAGTTGTGGCTGTGCAAAATCCGATTGTTGTGCCGCCCGTACTTCCTCCACAGCCAGCTTCTCTTCCGTAGGCTACTGTTCCTTTGGCGCAACCTCCTCAGGGGCCGCCAACTTTGCCTTCCCCTTTGTCTGCTACTCCTACGCCTGTTTCTAATACTCCTTCTGTTCCAACTCTGGATTCCTCTACTATTGTTCCGTCTTCCCTTATTCTTCCATCTTCTCCTTCTACTAGGCAGCGAATGACTGCTGCTTTTTCTGGTTTTCTGACTCCTTTGTTGGGACAATTGGGTATGTCTCCAGTGCATGAGAATAGACAATCACGTAGTCAATTGCCTGACACAGATGAGCGTGTAGTTTTGGATCACATGGCACGTAGATGGGTTACGTACACTTCCCAGTATGATCTTGAAGGTATTATGGATGTTTTCCGACAATGGAAAGCACCAAAGCAACGATACGCTTTTGAAATGATGTGTGTGTTCCTCCATGAACAGTGGATGGACGAAGTGGGTAAAGCGCCTGAAGTATTATATCGAGTGCGTTCCGAGTTTGCGAAAGGAATGATTGTGAGTCTTCTCGACATTGAGAGAGCGGTGTCGACGTTGTTGTCGTTTCGTAATAATGCTCCTTCTGAGCGATTGTTTGAGCCTGATTCGTCAGTTAGGAGAAAAGTGCGTCAGTATCCGATGCGTGAGGTTCCTCCGGTGTGGAAAGAAGCAGTTCAGGCTAATGCTGCACAGGGTATTGTAGCTGCGCTTGCGCATTTTCAACGAGTATGGGTACATGTTCCTTGGAAGCGTGTTGAAGTTTTAGTGATTAAGCAGACTTTACCTGATCCGCGCAAAAATCCGGCGGGATTTTATAAAGAGCTCACTCAAACTGTGGGTTCGTGCATCATGAATTTAATAGACATAGACATGTTGTTTGGCAATGTTGTTCCACAGCCTATCTGGAATGTGATTCGGCATACAGATCATGATAATGAATTGGGTGATATATGGGTCAATATTGTTGCTGCTAACGATAGACAAGTTGGAGGTGCTAAGCCTGAAGATTTAATTGCTCAACTCCCTGGTAGGATTATTAATTTCATGAAGACTTTGATGCCAGAAGTACGTGTTAATTGGGACAAGTTGTCTGCATGTAAGCAGAAGAAAGACGAGACCGTGTCTGATTTCTTCACGCGGTTTGAAGAAACCTTTGTAGATCATAGTGGTCAGGATATGGCTACCGAGGGTGGCAAGAGATTTTTTTTTTGACAAGTTCGTGCATAATTTGCTTCCCGAGTTGTGCACTAAGTTGAAGGATTCCAAAAGTGCTTGGGCAGTTTCCACGTCAGCACAGATTTTAGCTACGGCCCAGTACTATGAAAATAGGCGCAAAGATGAGTTAGAGAAAGCGGATAAGAAGACTAAGGAATTGAAGACTAAAGTTCTTCTACAACAAGCTTATCCACCCCGTACGAATAATCAGCACGATTATCAGCAACCTCAGCAATATTCGAGAAACTCGCAAAGGAACGAGTCTTCTCAACAGCGTTTCCTGTATGGGCCTAATCAGTGTGCGTATTGCAAAGAAGAGGGTCATTTCAAGAATAGTTGTCCGGTTTTGTTACAGCGCACGAATGGTGCTTCTAGTGTACGAGGTCGAGGTGCTCAACAAGTACCTAGAGGTAGAGGTCGCGGACAGAACGTACGTCCTTTGCCTCCACAGAACTCGATGAATAGTTTTGATCAGCAGCAAGGTTCGTCTGGTAGGACAGCGCAGTACTATATGGATGATTACTATGTTGAAGGTGACAAAGTAAATGGTAATGATTGTTAGGACAGCCATGGACAAAGAGAGGGAGTTGTTTCAGTTCCAGTAGATCAGACTGGACCCTATGTTGAAGTGATTGCATCAGGTGTGTCAGAACCTTTTCTGCTAGATACTGGTGCTACAAAGAGTTCTATTATGCACTCTAAACTCCCTGGCGCACCTTTGTCTGGCTTTGATAATGTGTGTGTAGGTTTTTATAGTGCCCCCGTTACGAATCCGATTTCTGCTCCATTGTCTCTTTCTGTTGGACCGTGTAAGATCGAAGCACCCCTTCTTTTGACTACAGGTTGTAATGAGAATCTGTTGGGATTGGATTTATTGAAGAGATTGTATGCGACACTGTATTGTTCTCCGTCAGGAGTACATCTTACTTTGGGTGAGAGATTGATCTCTCTGATGTATATATCGAAAGATAGTCTTCCATCTGAATTGTCTTCTTTACCAGATTCATTGTGGGCTACTGGTCCGAATGATGTAGGCCTACTGGAAATTCCCCCATATGTTGTGACACTGAAGGCGAATTCTAAGTTAAAGGCGCATTCCACAGTATCGTATCTCAAGTGATGGTGAGAGAGCACTTTTAGCGATCATTTATGATCTGATTGGAAAGGGCGTGATTGAGGAAACAAGAGGTAATGTGTGCAATAGTCCTCTTTTGCCTGTTCTGAAGAGAACTGATTCCTCACAGCCTCCTGTATATAGGTTTGTCATTGATCTTCGCGAAGTGAACAAGATTGTTGTTCCACAATTTCCTGCCGTGCCTGATATCACCGCCTTGTTGACTCTGATTCCGGCTACTGCCACATGGTTTTCGGTGATCGACTTGAAGAATGCTTTCTTCTGTATCCCGATTGCCATGGAGAGTAGGGACATCTTTGGATTCTCTTTAGGAGGACGAAGTTTCCGTTTTAAGCGCGCTCCTCAAGGCTATTGCAAGAGTCCATCGATCTATAGTCAAACTTTAAAGACACAACTTGATCTGTTGGTTTTACCTGATGGTGCAGCCCTTATTCAGTATGTTGACGATTTGCTAGTCGCCGCTGACAATGAAGAGATTTGTAGGGAAGCCCCTTTGTCATTGCTACGCCATTTGTCTGATTTTCATCACAAAGTTTCTCTCTCCAAATTGCAATATTGTCGACAAGAAGTAACCTACTTAGGTCACCTCTTATCGAAGGAGGGAAGGAAATTGACCCCAGAAAGAATTCAAGCTATTGCGAAAATGAGTGTGCCTACGACACAGAGAGAAGTACGTGCGTTTTTGGGTATTACGTCGTACTGTAGACAGTGGATTCCTAATTTCTCTTTGTTAGCGAAGCCTTTGATAGCTCTTACTGTTAAGGATACTCCAAATCCTATTCCTTGGACTGACGAATGTCAAAAGAGCTTTTCTGAATTACGCAAAGCGTTGTGTTCGGCTCCTGTGTTGGGTACTCCCGACTACAGTAAGCCTTTCACATTGTATGTTCACAAGAGAGAGGGATGTGCATTGTCAGTCTTGACTCAGCAGTTTGGCGATAAGCAACGCCCATGTGCGTACTTTTCGTCGACTTTAGATCCGGTAGCTAGAGCGTTGCCGAGTTGCTTGAGAGCCACAGCGGCAGCGGCTGTTTCAATTCGACAGTCTGCTGGTTTAGTTATGGACAACACATTAGTAGTCATGGTTCCACATGCAGTGGATACCTTGTTGAACCGTACGAAGACACAGCATTTAACTAGTGCTCGGTTGTCGAGTTACGAGTTGACATTGTTAGCGAGTCATGTGCACATTGAACGATGCAACACGTTGAATTCAGCCACGTTGTTGCCAATTTCAGTTGAGACAGATGATAGTAAAGAACAGCATGAACTGAAGAAGAAACGAAAGGGAGAGTAGACCTTAGAGACGCTCCTCTTCCAGAGTGTGATGGTACTTTGTGGGTTGATGGTTCGTGCTTTAAGTTGCTGAATGGTGATACGACTGCGGCATATGCTGTTACGACTTTGCACACGATTGTTGAAGCTGCACGTATTCCACATAATTCAGCACAAGCAGCAGAACTGATTGCATTAACGAGAGCATGTGTGTTGGCGAAAGGTAAACGAGTGAATGTGTATACTGATAGCCAATATGCCTTTGGCGTGGCTCATAGCTTTGGACGTTTGTGGCGTGAACGTGGGTTCTTGACTTCGCATGGGACGAAGATCCAGCATGGACAGTTGGTGAATGTCTTACTTTGCCATTACAAGTAGCGATCGTGAAATGTAGTGCCCATAAGAAAGTTACGGATGATGTTGGTCGCGGAAATGCGTTTGCGGATGAAGTTGCGAAAGAAACTGCGAGAAATGTGATGAGCCGAATGTATGTTGCGGTTCCGGCGAGATGGGTTCCAGAGAAGAGTATGTGTGAAGATACGATTGAGAGTGTGAAATCCATTCAAGCTGAAGCTACGGAGAAAGAGTTGAATGAATGGAGAGAAAGTAAGGGTAAATTGGATTCGAATGGTTGCTGGATTGATGTGTCTGAGCATCAGAGATGGTTGTTGCCTAATGCGTATGTGCTTCCGGTTGTTACAATGGCTCATGGCATGGCACATATTAGTGTGAAAGGGATTTGCAAGTTGTTGGCTCCAGTTTGGTAGAATGCGGGAATTCCAAAATGTACAGAGAACTTGGTTAAGAACTGTATGGTGTGTTTGATGTACAATCCTGGTAAGGGAACTCCAACACCAGCTGGTCATTTTGCTCCTCCTACGTATCCGTTCGAGGCTTTGCAGCTAGATTTTATCCACATGGAAAGATGCAACAACTTGAAATATGTTTTAGTGGTTGTTTGCTCTTTTTCTAGATGGGTAGAAGCTTATCCCCTTAAGGACAATACTGCCTTGTCCACAGCGAAAGTCTTGATAAAAGAGTTTTTCCCGAGATTTGGAATGCCGAGAATTATCTGGAGTGACAATGGGAGTGAATTTGTGGGTCAAGTCATGAAGAGAGTGTGTGAGGGACTAGGGATCCAGCAGAAGTTTCATGATGCGAATGGTGAAAAATATTCTATCAAGACTAACATTAATTGCACTACACGGTTTGTAATATACATTATTGAATGTGTTTGCAAGAAATTTTATGTGGGCAGCACCATCCGCCCCCTTAAAGAAAGAATAGCCGAACACATCAGGGCCATCCACAAACAAGATCCTAGATACCCAGTTGCTCTGCATGCGGCCGCATGCTTCGAACAAACTGTAGATAAACGCATTGTCTTCTTTGGGATTGACACCGTGCCACAAGGTATACGTGGCGGAATCAGGGAACTTAAGCTTAGACGGTTGGAGGCTATGTGGATACTCCGCCTCCGAACAGTAGACCATGGTCTTAATTTTCATCAAGAAATGCAATATTTCCTTGGTAACTAATCCCTAACCTTTAATTCGTTATTTTCCACGGATTCAAGAACTGCATATACACCGAACAGAGTTTCTGAAATCTGGTAAATCCTTGTCATCCTCTGTAACTGTGATAATTATTATTATTATTTTTATGTTGTCGTCCATTTTGTGAAAAATCAACTGTCTTGTACAACTACAATTTCACCACTTCTTTGTTGCAATCAGTTACCCTCAATGGTTCATACATGATGTGATGTTGTTTTATTATGAATTGAGTGTCCTGGGGGACATTCTGCATATCAGAACTGTTTTGTGACGATACATTGTTTATAGATAGTGGGGTTTAACATTCACTCCCACTATGTCTATATTTAGACTGCATTCTGTTTTACACTAATGACTTACTGTTTGGTGCATTACTCACCATAAGGATACTCGACTACGGATAGTATAGAACATGAGTTGCCAATTATACGAATCACCACATTTATTATGTTGAACAACCATATTTATGATTGCTGCGCAATGTACTAATGAATATGAATACCTCTGTGCAGAATTACTGATTTACTTGATGCACACAATCGACATCACGGCACCACGTAGATCCTTTGCATGATCGCACCCAGCACAAGCATGATCAAGTCTCTATCTCCAATTTTAAATATGCACAGCTTTAATTTTCTTCCCATACACGGACGTTTTTTGTTTTTTGTTTTTCTTATCCCAACAATGATTATACCACAATGGCTTTATATCGTGATGCTTCTCAACTAGATGAAGCATACTCACTTCCGGCATAGTCGCCGTTCTAGTTTTCCTTACAGGGACGACACCGACAATACTTAAGCACTTCCGGGTTGACACTTCTCGTCTACACTCAGAACTACGTCAGGAACACTCGTCCTGCTTGTCGTCTCTCTCATCACGGGTAAGATTAGCTAAATAAGACCGCTGTGCCATACATCACCCGAGCAGGTCTTCATTTTATTTCAAGTCGTACCCTTCTAGCGTGTAACCATATCTCGAGACATTGTGAATAAGATATATGCCTAGAATCCCGCCCTTCTAAGTTACCGCATATGTTTTTCTGTGACGTGCAACCGTTGCTCTGGATTCGTTTTTCCACTTACGATCATCAGCGTTCTACGTGGGGGGGAGCAGGACTTATAGTAACGAGCAAACTAATGCTCTTGTTCCTGTCTCTCTTATCTCTCCCTCTATTTCTGGGTCTACGAACGTCTGACCAGGAACGACTTTGTCTGAACCTCATACATCCTACTTTTAACGCAGTGGATTCCTCTTCGTCCCAATCACTTCGCCACTGAACCCGATTGGGCTCTCCAAACCACGCACTTTTAAGGTGAGTTCTCTGAATTTTTCTGGATAGTAAATGTGGTGTTTTTGAGCACTACCCGACTTGCTAACGCATGGAACCAACACTTTAGTTTGAACCCCCTTAATATTTTCCTCCTTACAGTTCGTCCTTCTTATTTGAACAGTGACGTTGGACTGAACCACTCGTCCAGACAATCACTTCTAGCACACCTGGTCTAGAGCGGGCCGGGTTGGAATTATCACTGGCACAGCGGTGAGCTCCATTTTAAATGCTTTTAAATTCCACTCATATGGAAGGTTTCTCGTGCACTTTAACTAGTGATACCTTGCAAGAATGTCCCCTTTGTCGATTGTCTCCACACCTTTTTACCATGATGATTTACTTTCCCTTCTTTTCCCTCTGTTTTGGTAATATTTTAACCCTGTGGCCATATACTCATCGACTACAGGTAGGAAGCGCACGTTCAGATTCATATAGGCTTATACTCTATTGTAGGGAGGCCTATACACCCTACCCACTTGCTCCTTGCATAATATTTCGACTCCCTCACTCAATGTACGAGGATTCTCGCACACGTGCTCCTCCACTTTTTTCCTTTGCCGCACTTCAGACAACCGTCAACCTACCTTCAACCACAATCCCACACACAGCCGGACTTCTTTTGTTTATAATTTTCACTTCGATTGCACCTTCAGAGACAGTCGCACCATCGGCGAACCACTTAGTCGACGTGTTCACATACTAGCGCTCACTATCACGGCAGAGTCAGTCGCACCGTCAACGCACCACTTATTTGACGTGTACACACACAAGCGTTCACTATCACGGTAACCTTCGTGAGTAGCGGGTTAGGTGTTGTGTGTTTCCACGCTTTTTGCTGCACACTGTCATCACTATCACTTCCACCCTGCACCTGCACTTGCATCAGCTATATACAATGTCATTGTCCTTGACATACTACAATGTACTCCATCCTGTATTTTGTATCCTCCCCAGCCCTGAGGAGTCACCAAACTTGTGTAACCCTTTGGCGACGAAACACGTGACGGCTGGTCAACCATACATTAAAGAGGAACCATATCACCAATCGTCCTCTTTTTTCTACGAATGTGGATTCCTGAACATTTAAATGTCCATTGAGACATCATTTCTGTACTTTTCAATTGGGTGTGCAACAGATCTTTTTTCAACAGCTGCATGAAAGCCTACCACAAGCTTCAGGAGATCCAGGCCACGCTATTGAACCTGGTTCGTGGGTCTTCATCAAAAATTTTCAGCGGAACAAGAACAATCAGCCCCGTTGGACAGGACCCTTTCAAGTACTCCTGTCTACACGTTCTGCAGTTCGGGTACAAGGCAAGAAAAACTGGATCCACGGTGTACACTGTAAGCGAGCACCTTTGCCCTTACCGTACAATAAGTGGGTCCAGGAAGGACTTCCAGACTCTGAAACAGAAACTGTTCCACGATTTTTGCCATTCAGCGATGCTCGATTGATTGGTACGAACTCTGAGAGAGAAAGTGACGATCTTTTGCAAGAAGCTGTGCCTCCTTCGAATCGATTGAACACTACTGAGCCTGAACTCCTGTTCAAAGATCAAGAATTGCCTGGAAGAAGCCGCTATAATTTGCGATCGAGAGTCATGGACAAATAAAGCACAAATAAAGTTGTTATGATTTTTCTGTTTGCAGGTTAACTCTCCACCGAGGATCTACTCATTTTTGTTTTTCGAACCGCCATCCGGGTTCAGCTGTAGGGTCGCGGTTGCTGAAAGTCTTTGGAGTGCAAGCCTGAGACACTAGGTCGAAGGTTCTGGTTGGCCTAAGGGAGTTGCCCTGGGTTGACAGAGGCATTCCTTAGCATAGAACACCCTACCATCGCGAGCAGCATATTTAGTTAAGGATGGATTTCTTCGAGTTGGAGAGAACTGCAAGGACAATGATTTTTAGAAAGAAGATTTGTAAATTGATCTCAAAGAAAAGTTTTATAATACCGTTTGTATTTTTGCTATTGAGTTTAATGGTGTTCATAATTGGTTATGTGACATTCTCTTTTAAAGTGACGTTTGTTCCCACTGTGCAACCTACACCTCCACCTACTATTCTTCTCATTCTTTTCACCCTTTGCCTGAACATGAGGTAGTTAGACGACTGGAATTTGCCAATAATTCCTTTATTCAACTTTTGCACCGACACCAGTTAGTGATGAACACAACAAACTGTTGGATCTGTGGTCTAATGCCCCATACGACTGATAAGGGTATTCCGTATTTAGTTTTGCCTTTTAGTTTGAATGGTTCGATTTGGGCTTACAGAACGATGTTTATTTATGCCCATAGTGTTTATCCCCTACGTTCACCGAAGGACAACCCGAAGAATAGTGCTGTTGCAAGAGGCATAGTCGACATGGTTAAAGGGACTAATGCTGTTGAAACTATTCCGATAGATGAGAAGCAACCCTATAGTGGTTGGGATATTACTGGATATGGAGTTAGTCTGAGCATTAACCAGCGAGCGAAAAGTTCTCCACCGATTTGGATAGTGCCCCATCAGGGTCGCTATTGTCTGCAGGGTAATGGCAGGAATCCGAGAGCTCAGTTAAGAAAGAGCGTTTGTACTGATACTTACGTATTTACGTCTCAGTCTTCCCCAGCATTTTTAGCTGCTAAGGGTACTTACTTTGTTTGCTATGACAAAGCGTATTCATGGTTGCCCCCTGATTTTTCGGGCACATGTTTTGTTTCTTTCCTGTTGCCTCCCACTTTTACAGCTGCGGCAGATTACCATAAGACGAGAGTTGCTAGAGATGTCTTTAGTCAAAAAGACACTGCAGGGCAAGAGTTGGGAGATTTCTTCAAGGGTTTTCTGCCGTTCTGGGGACCGATGGCTAATAGCAGGAATATTCGCCAGTTGACGAGAGTGGTTGAGTCCACCATAGTCGAAACTGCTGGTGCCCTTAGTAACTTGACTGCTGAGCTCCAGTCGGATAGGCTTATGACACTCCAAAATAGAGTCGCCCTTGATGTCATACTAGCAGATCGAGGTGGAGTTTGTAAACTGATTCAATCAAGCTGCTGCGTTTTCATTCCAGACAACGCTCCTTCAGTCTTCCAGGCCATTTCCAAGCTACATAAGATCTCCGACTCTGTCCATTTGGACAAAGGAGATTGGTCGTTGATGGGATGGTTATGGGGATTGATATCCACTTGGGGTTGGAAGATTTTGATGGTCATTGGGATGGTCTTAGCTATCCTTTTCCTGTTCTGTCTCTGTGTACAGTGTGCTCCTGCTATTTGTGGCCTCTGTGCTACTGCGTGTGCAAAGAGACCTGTCCAGAGAGAGGTACTAAGTAATAGGATGATGCTACAGCAACACATCGATGATCTGATGAATATAGATCCGGATTCAAATTGACATGGGTTTGGGTCTGTTGCCTATGTAAGGGCAAAAGGAGGGTCTGTAGTTCCGTGAGTTTGTGGGTCTGGTTCGGTGGTTCCGAACCGGTTCAATAAAGGTCATCGGAAATAGACGATTTTGGTGTCAGCAGACCGCAAATGGCGAGTGTAGCGTGTATGAGTGTTTTCGCATGAATCGATCTATGAGAACACTATGTATTTGGGGATTTCGTTTGAACCTTCGGGTTCCATTTTGTGTACGGCAGCCATTTTGAGTGGTTGCCCTCACATAGGACGATGACTGCGGCCGAACAAGTCCTTGAGACACGTATGCCTTAGCTGACTTCTGAATGACCTGGCCGAACTGACTCCTTGCCCGAGGCTGACCTCGCTGAGTCAGTTCCTTGTTAAGCAGCTGGTCAGATAAAGATCAAAGGGTAGGACATGCCCGAGTTTATAGTACACTGCTCCCACCTTTCTATCTTGCTTCCAATCTGTTTCTCTTCCTTCCTTTACGACATAATCACTGATTAGGGTTGAGGGTTTTTATGGTGGGTTTGTCCGGCCTGACTGAACAGGATAATGGAATGTGCTTGGTCATTTCTGGTGGGCCGGACAACAGAAAGTGGGATTGTCGTCATACGCTACTTTTAAATTGTCACACTGTCATTGGTCAGTTTGTATGGACCCAATGCTAATTTTGAATGTTGCCTGAGGCTTGATTTTTGGCATAAAAGACCATGCTCCGCTCATTGAATTTGTGCAGTCTCTAGCGAACCACCCGTGTTGTGCTTCGTAGATCTCTGTTCCTGGTCGCAGCCAATAAATTTTGGTCTTTGATGTCATCAAGAAGTATCCTGTGTCTCTGTTTGCCAAGGCAGGGGAACTCGAAGGCATCAGGCGTTTTCCCTGACGCCGCTGAGTTCTAGAATCCGGTCCTCCAGTAGCGTTAGTTGATGGTGACATTTTTGGGCAGCAGAGTGCTAAAGGTTTCGGCTTGCACTTGCATGTTTTGGTCAGAGTATGAGAGTTCAAATGGTTTTCTCTGAAAGTGTTGAAGCTGTTCAGAGGGGTGGTAATGTCATATGTATATTTGGTAGGGCAAGAGATGAATTCAAGCTTTAGGCTGTCAGTAGGGAAGTAAGGAACTATAAATAAAGAGTTCACGATTTGTCCTTGGTGAACCCAATATGCAAAAAATCCTAAAAATTCAATATGAAATAACAATTATTAAACAATGAATATTTAACTCCATGGCCTGGGACAATTTGCAGGAGTATTGTTTCTGTGCAGCAGCAAATCCTGTTTGTGCCCAGAAAGCAAGTGTGTGGCTCTCCTTCAGGACTTCTTTCATGACAATACAAAACTTTGGATCTCACAGCCCATCGTATCCTTAAAGCTGCTCAAAGACACATAGCCCTGAAAGGAGTTTCTGTATTTCACATAAGGCTAGTTCAGCCTTCAATGCTAATCGTACACAGATGCTTCTCAGATATTTCTGAGAATATCAGGATACAAAAGCCAAATTACCACTCTAGACATCTATTCTAGTTTTGAATAGAGGATGGTAGGCCTACAGTGGATGCTCTGTCAATATACCCTTTATAATTGTAATTTTGAGCTTTCCTCAGTTTTCTGACCAAACGTGTTTAACTGTTCTTGTTTGCCAGACTACATTCTTAGAGGAACTTTGTACATATGACCCTCAAAGCCGACCTAGAGATGAATGGCCGCTCATGCTATAAAAGGCTAGAAACATAAAGCACACTCCTAGAACCCATGTGGGTCAACTCACAAAAATGCAGGAGTTGCTAGAAGTTTGTAGAAGATACAAAGGCGGAGAGGTAGTCCCCTATTCCACACTTTTCAGGACTGGCAGACGGAACCTTTTGGGTGTTGGCATAACTTAGGGACAAGTGACTGCAATGGTCTGACCACACCCTGTCTCCCCTTTTTAGCTATCCAGTAAGTATAGAAACTGATGCTAGGGGTGCCCCCCTCCCCACACCAATTGTTCTTTTTCCTGATCCCTATTGAGGTTTTGGCACCTCCATGAAGACCAAAGTGTATATGCCTGTAGAGATCCTCAGAGATGCGATTAATAAAGAATATGATGAGTGCACACTTATGATAGATACTTGACTTAGGGGCATGCCTAGATTTCAAAGGTTGTCATTTGTGTACATTTTTTTAATATGTCAATCAGTAGTTTGAAGGAGCGGGTTCCACTGGTGATGGTTTTGTCTGAGGAAGTTTGTCTAAATTACACAAGGTGATGTGGTTTGTGCCAAGCGTGTGTCTTTCGAGCAGTAGGTTGCACTGGTGATGGTTCCCTATAAGGAACTCATCTTCATTCTTATGGTGTGGGAGCATACGATAAGTGGTGTACCCATTTTGTAGGACTTGAAACAAGAGTGACTATAAAGTAGATAAAGCAATGTGTGGCTCAGTAGGGTGCTTGCTGGTCTGTAAAATTATTGTGGGTCTTAATGATGATGATGTGGCATTCCTGAAGAAGGCATTTCACAGCGAAATGCGCAAATACTTGTCACTGTACTTCTGAAAAACAAAAAACAAAGATCGGTTGTTGAGAAATTATACGAAGATTGTTTCAACATCAAAATAAATTATGCGAAATATTAAAATCTATAAAACTTAGTAGGAGACAAATGTGGATGTATAAAAATGGTATTATGACTTGGATGTTGGTGTGGAAGAGTTGCGAATAACAGTATAAAAGTGAACTATAGTTTTAGCTTATGGATTTTTGTATCTTTGTGACTTGCAACAGTGATATTGAGCACATTGCACCAGTTCATTTTGAAGGAATGACATTATGTTGAATTTTTACTGATTTATAATAAAAAGACATATGCGAATGATGTGCTATATTTTCTAGGCCATACATTCTTATGCACAGATAATATGTATGTATGAACTGAAGTTGAAATCTTGAGGTTTACCAGGGTTTTTCCTTGCTATTTGTAGTCTTTTTCTCTGCCCTAGGAACCGTATCAAAGCAGGTTTCTTTTGTTGATGGGAGTTGCTAGAAGTGACCTCATACACTCTTAGGCCGCTGTTACATCACATTGTTGACTGCCTTCCCCAAAGTTAGCATCCCAACAGTCTCATCTTTGCTAATGATGTACTAGCATAAGGGAAAGGACTGGACACAGCGGAAAGTAAAGGTGGTTCTAAAATGCATATTTACTCTGTCTTCCTGCTTCTGCCTTCATGACCCCTAAAACCTATTACTGACTTTGCTGACTCCTTTAAAAGCATCAGAATGATTTTTAGGTCTTACATACAGATGGCTTTTAGCTGTTTGACTGTTGTCAAAGGACCTCCTGTGAACTATAACAAAGCTTACAGTGGACTTACAGACAGCTCATGTGCTTAGCAGGGATTGCCTTTCTTGTCACTCTCTTATGCTTGCTTCTCATTTTAACAGCTTTCCTTTCTCTTCTCGTCCTGTTCACCCCCCGAAGCACAGCGTTGTTATCATCCTTTTGATTGCTTAAGTTTAAACCATTCAATGCTCACATTCAGGGAACGACTTTTTCTTCTTTTTTCAAGTATTCTATAGGAGTATGTGTGCTGCTTCCCCCCCTCAGGGGTCAGTAAGCTGCCAATTCTAGCTCGGCCGCTCCATTTTCAAAATGCGCTTTAGCGCAAGTAAAACAATTGAATTTACTGCTTCAAGTGGCACCTGCCATCTTGGAACAGTAAACAAAAAAAAACAAGAAAAATGGCCCCACATCTTTTGATACGTATAATTGCATACACAACAACATAAATTATGTTCTTACTATAGCAGCTGCATCCGTGCGTGAAAGCAAATATGTTGCTTTAAGTTGAGCGTTATGGGGAAAGCGGTCCCAGTATGTACATTATTTAAAAAACAAACAAACAATAGTTTATACTTAATCTAAAGTGAAAACAATTATACAGTTGATATTATTTAATCACATCATCATCATCAAAGCATATATATGACAAAGAATCTTCACTGAATATATACAATGTGCCCGGAAGGAGGGAGGAAGTGGGGTAGGTAAGTGGTTTTTGTGAGGATTGGGGTTAAATGGAAAGTTTTAGAGAGCTAGTGTGGTCACACAATACGCATAGTTGATATCGCAAAAGCATATTTACTAAGCCACATAGGAGAACAATTGTGATTAAAATAACATCTCTGTTTAATCAACTGTATAATTGTTTTCACTTTAGATTAAGTATAAAGTATTGTGTGTTTGTTTTTTAAATAATGTACATACTGGGACCGCTTTCCCTGTAACATTGAATACCTTTGTCAGAAGCCCCATATGCATTGCAGGATCCCCCGTCTGGGCATGGAGGTATGCTACCAGCATGCCTGTCCTCCCTCTCAAGGGGAGGGTCGGCACCTTGCCTGGAGTTAGAAACTGGGGAGCCTGACTGCTTGCTACATGTGACAGTCTGTGGTGGTCAAGGCTGCCCATGTGAACTGCCATGGGTAACCATTTCAGGACCGGGGCTAGAAGGCCATCTTACCCCCATGCGATTAGGTTCTCTCTATCACCCTTAACTGGAGCAGAGACGGGAAAGTAATGGCCATGGCTGTCAATTAGCTAGACTGATTTCAGTGCACCCCAAGCATGTCGTACCATGGGGCAGTGAGGCCCAAGTCTGCATCAAGTGTCTGTGGTGATATGGTTACCCATCTAACCCATCTTGAAATGCAGATCAGAGATGCTAGCTAAGTGAGATGAGTCAGGGTGCCTCAATGAAGTTGAGAGCCGGTGCAAATTGGCAGAAATCAAATCCTGCCATGGCCTTGCGGTAGATGCTGTCTTATCCACTCCAGTCTCATCCATTCTGTTGGGTAAGATCTACAATTTTAATATCGATGCCTGAGCTGGGTGATCCCAGAGAAAACTGTGGTGGAGAACGATAGCTGTCTTGACATGCAAATTAGTCATCTAACCTGGGTGTATTGGCAGAAGGATAATCCAACCTTCTAGCAGCTGGTTCCCACTGAAGCTTCCCTCATTATGGCACTCAACTCCTCCAAATATAGTAAAAGAAATGATTAGAGGTCTTCTAACCAAAACAATCTCAACCTATTCTCAAACTTTAATTAGGTAACAAGACACGCTTGCTGGCATGGAGCAAGGCATTGAATGTGAGTGCCTAATGACCACTTTTGGTCAGTAAAACTGTGGGTCCATAACCAATCACTTTTGTTCAGCTTAACTGACACTGCAGGAAGAACCAAATGCTAAATTAAAGTTTCTGATGCAAATGCTCAACCAGATCCTAGTAAAGGTGTTGGGTACTATAAATAGCAGGATGATGGACATTGAAGTTAGAATCTGTGAAGGATTGTGAAGCAGTTCTGCTGCTAAATCAAATCACCCAGAAAATTGGATGGCGTTGTAGCTTTAGGCACATACCCTGCTGTCACCTGTGTTGAGAGCTGTGGGGATTTAGCCACGATGAGCAAGAGGGCAGCTTCCATGTACATGGAAGCCCGGGGGAGGGCCCAGGTTGAGCAGCCACAGGTGTGAATCTTAGTGTTTGTAGCAAATATTTGCATGAGAACTTTGAAGGTTGAACTAGAGAAGGTTTCCTTGTGAACAAGTAGTTAAAAATGGGTTAGTGGGTCCTAAGAGATGAACGAAATATGGTCTGAAGGTACAGGAAATGGCCTCCATTGCCATTGGTCAATTGATAGGGAATCAGGTTCAGAACCCTGATCCTTGAGTGGTGAGATGGGCACCCTTATTGAGTCCATGAGGTAACACAAACAATCCTGGAGAAGACAGCTGAAGCCCAGAAGAACGTTTTGTTTTCTTTTGTGAAAGAAAGGGCACTTTGGAATAGGATTGTGGTGGGAGTGGTGTCTGAACCCTAGAAAACATTGTGGTATCTGCAGTATTCAATGAGCTCTCACAGCTCCTTGAATTTTGCTCCCAGTAAGCAGTTGAAGATACCCCCTGCCATCCAGCTCACCACAAATCCTAGGAGACACACTAGCAACTCAGTCTCCTTTTGCAGGTACTTGTTCCGCACTTGGCCACCACTCTTAGAAGGACAAATAGGTATTAACCATTGTGACTAATCTTTAGCTCACTTTGTTTGCAGACGCTTATCCACTCCGTTCTTCCAAATCAGTTGAATTGATTATTTGGAACACTCAGGTAGGGAGACTCTCTTGCTGGTGGTCGCTTAATGGTGGTCTTCATAACACATTGAATTTTGTTGATTGTAAGGGAACTTGTTCTTTCTTCTTTCAGATTCTCTGTTTGGTCCTGATGAGAATCGGACAAAGGGTCCGGTTCGAAACGCGTCGACCTTGTTTGTTGAGTTATGTCTAAGAATATTTGTACGCATCTATGTTTCTGAGTAGCAATGTTTATTAAGTATCTAAACTAAAAGAAAAATTCATTCTTCTTTTCACTTTGAAAAAATTCTTGGATTGAAGCTACGACATATTCCCTTGTTGCTGTTTTTATTCATGTTTGTTTTTGTTTTGTAAGCTTGAAGGTGTGATAGTTTGATATGAAGACGAGTAGAGTCAGGTGATGCAAGATTTTGTGTGAATGCGTCAGTATTTATGTTCATTCATGTTGTACACGTCTGTCTCCCGCACAATTTGTAGGTGTTTTTCACATATTTTAAATACATTTTGTACTGTGTTAGCGTTTTTTCGTAATCTTCTAAAAAAGAAATAAATATTGATGGATTAAATCCAATTCATGGTTAATAATTCATTGTTTGTTAACCTGGTGAACGAAGTTTGGTCTGGAGTAAAACTCAGTATTGGCATCTTTGTTGTTGATCATACTCCTATATAGAGCATTTCACCAAAGTGAATGGCTTCTGGCATGTAGGCACAATGTAGATAAGGGAAGTGAAGGTGGCAATTCATATTCATAACGTTGAGATAAGGATTGGCTTTTAGGGCTCGATCAGTGAGTCTAATGTCTGTGGCCCTGCAGGGTGATAGCAACTCTGGAAGTGAGGTGGCCCTTCCTGTGCATCACCCAAGCTGCAAATGTCACCTCCTCTCTTCGCTACCTGTGGTGTGGAGCTTGCATTCTCCCACGGCCAGAAGACCCCAGTAATACAACTGTTTAAAGCAAAGCATTGTGATGAGCCACTGCTGGTATTAATGCAATATTATTACTGACCAGTTGTCTGAATGCCAAAATGAAGTATTTTAATCAAGCATGGTTAAAACGTGGTACTAAATATAACTTTCTTGTCCTCTTCTCAGCCACAGTGGCCTTTACTTCCTACTTAAAATAATCTCTATATGACTAACCTTATTTGAAAGAAGCCTGTTGAGATAGGCCAAATAGGGTTTCTATCTTGGTTGTGACTGCGATAGCCAGAAACTGTGAATCTAATGAACATGATTCCAGGTTGAGTGCATCCTAGATATTAGAACATTGGAAAGTTGGGAGCTCCATTGAAAACAATGGAGTGCTCTGGGCTTTTAATGGCTGGTATAAGCCTGGAGCTCCAACATTCCAATGTTTCTTTGTTCACATCTCTGGCTGTGAACAAAGGCTTCAGGGAGCCTGAGGGGATTCCAATCCCCTCACTCTTCCAAAAGGCTTTGTTTTTTTTGTTAGAACATTCTGTCCTCTAGTGGCAGAATGTTCTAATAGCCTTATAGCCCTTCGTAGATGGGCTATACCGCTATTAAAGTCCCTCTCCCTTGTTAAAGGCCCTCGCCGTCGGCTCGGGCCTTTAACGCTGGAGAGGGCCTTTAATAGCCGGTATAGCCCTCTACGGCGGGCTATAAGGCTATATTAACAACCTAGTAAAGATGGTGAAAAGCGGGTGCTGACTTTCACATATCATGAACCTCCTTAATGATTTTGTGAACTTCACATCCAGCTCCAACAGAACATCTGACAACAAAAAAACGAATCACACATTATTACTGTATCATCCTCTGCACCAGTTGAAAATGAGGAAATCATTGTCTCAGTGAAAGTTTCAAATGTATAGCTTTAGCAATTAAAGACATGACAGATGCATCCAAAACTGAAACACTTCCAAATGTGTATGTTGTTGCTGAAAACCCTAGAGTTTGAATGCTCACTTTACTGAAAAAAGTCACTTACTGGAAATATCCCGAATGAGAGATACAACTGCTATTTTTTTTGATGCATAAAGGGAACTTTAATAGAACCTAAAAGCATGAATGCATAAATGAACCTAGAACCATAAATGCATACTGCTCAAACATTGAGAGGGAAGCTGAATTCCACTGCATTTGGATGTCACTATGCCAAATTTAAAGGTGGAAAAAATAAAGGAGAACTACAATTCCTATGCAGCTTCTGCAACTTGAGATTTGCAACACAATTTGGTGTCCCACAACATGCAGTACATGTACACCAAAAAGTACAAAATAATGGTAGAACCTTGCAATCAGGAAACCATCAAAACTATTGTCACGAGAAGAAATGTTGCTGCTAATAGAACTTGAACGGTAGCATGAGAATAAAACAAATGTCCGTGTACTAATTGTCCCACATTTTGATAAAAAAAAATCAGCTAACATATTCCAGAAATAAGAAGAGATGTGAGAGAAAAGAGCAAACAAAACTGAGAAACATGAAAGTGATTTGAATGATGAAACTGAAATATCAGATGAAACAATAAAAGAAAGGTGCACAGACCTTATAATCCAAAGAAAGTGTCTAAAATCACAAACTCTGGTGATTGGATGATAGAAAAAAGAAGTCCTAAAATGCTCAAAAAATCCAAGACATCATAAAGTTGATATGGACTTTATGGAAGAAATTGGGATGTAGTTCATAGAAAATACCTGCGACATTCATGGTGAAAGAGGTAATGAGCCAATGAACACAATTCAAAATAAAAATGTAAATGCTTAATTGAAATATTTTCCCCAGTTCCTTGAATCTCAGGGAATTGGGATTATGAACATTTGTGCATAGATATCATTTTTAGAAATAGCACAGGCATAAACAAAGCAGTTGATCCTGAATATGTTGGCAATATTATCAAATCAATGTACATAATAGAGATAATGGCTTGCTACTCAGAATTCCACCAACCTGGTTGGAAAAAGAACGTGCCCAGAAACAAACTGAACAAAATAAGCAATTCACCTCAGTTCGCTTTTGCTGTTTCTATGTGTGCTGCATTGTGCAGCAAAACTGAGAAAGATCAAAACACCAAGCAGGATTGTTTATGTGCAGGAAGGTATTCATTTTAAAAATTATGAGTTGCAACTTCTATGTGTGCTGCACAAAGCAGCACACATAGAAGTTACAAATCGACATTTAAGGTTCTTTATGTGCAGAAAGGGACACCTTCCTGCACATAAAAAGCATTCCCTCCAACTCAGGCACCATTGCACCAGCCTTCATTGGTGCTAAGCAGCTGAAATTAGCAGCAGCGCAGGGGGAAACGCAGGGCTTCACCATATTGTTGTAAATACGGTGCAGCCCTGCGTTTCAGAAGTGGTGTAGCGCAGCGTTAAGCCAAGAAGGCTAATGCCGCAACCCATCACTTCTTTGTAAATATGTCCCTGAATTCTTAAAAAACTGAAGTTCTTACTTTTTGGAAGGAAACTGATTTATGGGGTCAAGTATGGTGGCCCCAGTTTCTTGGTTCCCTTCATATGCCAGTCGCTAAAGTAAGGAACTTAGCATCACTTGTGATGCAAAGTTATCCTTCCAGGCTCAAATAAAGAGCCTGGTGGTGAGAGGGCAGTGGCAGGGCCCATTACTGCTGTGTGTGGCGCCAGCACGATGAATAATTTTTAAAACTCTGCACTGCTATTGGTAACTTTTATTTTTGCACTTGCAATCTTTTATCGGAGCTTTGTGGGCTGATGACGAGACAGCGATTTAGGCATCTCGTCCTGTCTACATAGAGCGCGGCTCCCGATTCTTCCCCGCACTTCCCAGACCTACCTTGAGTGGACGCACCCGGGGGGGCTGATCTCGTCTCCCTTCCTTCACGCCCCGGTCCGACGAGGTGGCTAGCACCGTTGTGCGGAGGGCGTGGAGGTGAGAGACAGCCACTTCCGGTGCGCGAGGGGGCCGGGTAGCAGTCCAGTGTTTGGGAGGCAGACAGGCTGTGGGCTACTTAAGGCCCTGGAGTTCCGCCCGCGTTGTGGTGAGAGGGCAGTGGCAGGGCCCATTACTGCTGTGTGTGGCGCCAACGCGATGAATAATTTTTAAAACTCTGCACTGCTATTGGTAATTTTTATTGTTGCACTTGCAATCTTTTATTGGAGCTTTGTGGGCTGATGATGAGACAGCGATTTAGGCATCTCGTCCTGTCTACATAGAGCGCGGCTCCCGATTCTTCCCCGCACTTCCCAGACCTACCTTGAGTGGACCACACGGGGGGCTGATCTCGTCTCCCTTCCTTCACGCCCCGGTCCGACGAGGTGGCTACCACCGTGGGACGGAGGGCGTGGAGGTGAGAGACAGCCACTTCCGTGCGCGAGGGGGCCGGGTAGCGGTCCACTGTTTGGGAGGCAGACAGGCTGTGGGCTACTTAAGGCAAATTCCACCCCGGCAGCGCAGCGCACGAGCGCAGCGGGCGCGACAAAGGCGTGCCGAAGTTGCGCCTAAGTTAAGCCCGTCTGCGCCTGTCCGCGGCCGGGAGCGGGCTAGGGCGAGAACCCCTGGTCCAGGAGGCAGAATTTATTGGCCCAGAGATCGCCTTCTCAGCCTCCGCACAGATATTCCCAACCTATGCCTACATAGCATAGATGTGGGAGGAAATGTAGGGTGTGGATGCTGCCAGTTTCGATTTACAACAGGTACTGAGGGCACCTGTGAACGCACCAATCTATCTTGTGGATTGCTGAACGTGAGGTCATTGCGTAAGCACAGGCTTGATGTCTATGATCTGCTCACGGATAAGCAATTTGACTTGTTGTTCCTCACAGAAACGTGGCTAGACACACATTCTGACTCAGACATCATTGAGGCTATGCCTGAGAATTATCAGATGGTAAAGCTAGACAGACCTGTTGGGAAAGGAGGGGGAATTGCTATTATTTTTAAACAGCACCTTGGATGTCAAATGGAGCCAGTATTGGTCCAGGACAGCGAGGCAGGCACTTTCACGATAGAAATCGATGGGGGCACCACGGTTAAGGGTTACCTTATTTACAGACCACCCGGGCCCTATACCAAGTTCACGGAGAGCCTGGTGGAAAGTATCACTGAGGCCGCTTTGCGTAGGAACAAGTTCATGGTGTTGGGGGACCTCAATATTCATTTGAACTGCCCGGCAGACAAAGGGGTTGAGGAGTTTTGCAAAGATATCCAGGCCTTGCAGCTAGAATTGAAAGTCCTAACCCCCACCCATCAACAGGGCCATTAACTGAACCCTATATTTGCGAACTGGGGGGAAGTTGAGGTATTCCCGGTAGTACCGATTCCCTGGACGGACCATTTCCTTGTTCTGTTTGCGATATATCTCTCAGACACTAAAGGGCCTAACCAGGCACCCATGAACCATCAGAGCAGGAAATGGGCCAAATTCTCCAGGGAAAGATTTAATGGGGCACTGTTAGCAGGAGGTCAGCCAGGTGGGGAGGATGTTGAAACGGCTAACAGCAACTTTAATAAACGCATTACAGAGGCACTAGATTGCACTGCCCCGCTCTGTCAGACCACGGCTGGTAGCCGCACTAAGAGAACGGCACCGTGGTTTGATGAAGAACTGCGGCTTACTAAAGCAGAATGCAAACGGGCGGAAAGGCAGTGGAGGGCAGCCTTTGACAGTCAGGCCAGGGAGACATATCTGGCAAAAAGGCGAATATACCATAGGATGATCAAGAAGGCGAAAACGGCTTTCTACTCAGAGCGGATTATGAAGGCAGAGAACTCTGCTAAGGAGCTTTTCTGCATCTATAAGTCCCTCGCGACCATAAAATCATCGACAGGACCGGAGATTTGCTCAGTGGAAGCATGCATCCGTATAGCGGATTACTTCGCGGATAAGGTTGCAAAGATCTATACATCTTTCCCGGGTCAACCCGCCACGGGGTCAGAGACCGCCGAAGCACCGGGGGGAGCAGAAGAACAAGGTGCCTTAACCCACTTCCTCACCCCCTCTCCTGAAGAGCTAATCGGGATTTGTAGATCGGTGAAGTCGGGCTTTCCTCATGACCCTATGTCACCCAGATGGCTTGGGGACAGTCTCGGGGTTCTTGAACCCTATATAAGGCATATCTTGGATCTTTCCTTTAGGACCAGCTTGCTGCCTAGTAGCTGGAAACAAGCAGTCGTGCTCCCCCTCCGGAAAAAACCCAACATCAGTTTTGAGACACTAGAAAATCTTAGACCAATATCTTTGTTGCCTTATATGTCCAAAGTGGCTGAGAAGGTTGTGAATGGCCAGCTGATGAAATATGTGGAGGAGGCGAACTTACTCCATGACACTCAGTTCGGTTTCAGGCCCCGCCACTCAACGGAGTCGGCCTTACTTATGGCAACTGAGACCTTGAGGCAGGGTGCAGACGAGGGACGAACTATGGCCTTGATCCTGTTGGACCTCAGCGCTGCCTTCGACACTGTAGCACATTCCACCTTGCTACAGTGTCTGAATAAAGGGGGAATATCAGGTGCAGCGCTGAGATGGATCCAGTCCTTCTTAGCAGATCGTGGATTTCAAGTCAGGCAAGGGGACTGTTATTCCAGAGTGGTCACTTTGGGCCAGGGCGTGCCCCAGGGCTCGTCCCTGAGCCCAACTCTATTTAATCTATATGTTGCCCCTGTTGCTACTATCGTTGAGAGCTATGGCCTACGAATAGTGTCCTACGCCGACGACACGCAGCTGGTCATCTCCCTATCGTGTGCGCCCTGTCTTGCTGCGGACAATTTCAGAACATGCATGCAAGATCTTGCTGGTTGGATGTCCACCAATTGTCTGAAACTGAACGGCGGCAAGATAGAGGTGCTCATAGTGGGGGGAGGCCGGTCGGCGTGGTCGTCGGAGTGGTGGCCATCCTGCCTAGGGACGGCACCAACGCCCTGCCAGGAAGCCAGGAACCTGGGAGTATGGTTCGATGCAGGTCTCACCTTTGGATCCCAAGTTAATCGTGTGGTCGGTGTTTGCTTCGGTGTCTTGAAAACTCGGAGGAAAGTACTGGAGCTTCTCCCAACTGAAGCACGCAAGACACTGCATGCATTGGTGACCGCGAGATTGGATTATGGGAATCTGCTGTATCTGGGGGCACCTGAGAAGAGCATTGGTCGCCTTCAGGTACTGCAGAATGCTGCGGCATGCCTGATCTTGAGGCTACCTAAGAGAGCATCCTCAAAAATGGCGCTTCAGACTCTCCACTGGCTCCCGGTAAGGAGCAGAGTGGAGTACAAGGCACTATGTACCTGCCATCGCATTTTGAATGGCAGGGCGCCACAACCGCTGCAGAGCTTGATAGCGAGGTATCAACCGTCCCGTGCCTTAAGATCTGCGGGCTCGGGATTGGTGAAAATTCCCAAGGTAAAAAAAGCGCGCATGGGGGGAAGATCGTTTAGGTACCTGGCAGCGTTTAAATGGAACAAATTACCACTTGAACTGCGTCTTGAGCCTTCGGAGACCAGGTTCCGGTCTAAACTCAAAACCTACCTATTTGTCCAGTAGCTGGTCCGTCTCCCCTACTTTTTGGATCCTGTTGCAGCCATCTCACTATAGCGCGGGGACACGCCGGGGCGCGTAACCAGGCGCTTTATAAGCTTCCCTATTATTATTATTATTATTATTATTATTATTAAATAAACTATCCTCAACTTGTTTTTTGTCATTAAAACATTCCCCTGATCTGCAGAAAACAGTGGTCATCTCTCTGGTTTAATCAAGGCTCAATACTGCAATCAATTATATATTGGCATCAAACAGAAATCCTTAAAAATGCTACAGATGTTACAACAACTTCCTGCCACCTGCTCAAAAAAATCCCGAGGTTCAAGTCTGCAGCAGGCGCTATGGTAGAGCTTCAGTTGACCCGGGGAGGAAGAAGATCGCCTTTAAAACGTAATGTCTGGCACATAAAGCACTACATTGCTTAGGCCCAGAGTATCTCAGTAGTTTCAGGTGGTACTCTCCAATGACATCGCTTTGATCTGCCACACCAAGGTCAGTGACTGTACCTAGGATCAAGAAAGTGGCTTGGGGCGACCGTAGTTTTGTTAATTCTACATGCATTCTTTTGAACAGCCTGTCCCATCATCTAAATAATCAGGCACATTTTGGCTGTTTGTGAAGCATTTAAAAACTGGCATTTTTCTCATTCCTTACAATAAGGTAGCTTTTACTATTCATTTTCAATGGCTCTGTGACTGGACACTTAATTATGCTTGTGCCTAGACGCTCTAGGGCAATCGCGCATTAGAAGTTCCAAAATCAAATCAAATCACATCAAGACGATCATTATAGGCACGACATTCATGAAGCTACCAACAAATATCTTAACTAAAGAAATCACATGCTTTGTAACCTTGAATAAAAGACTTAATGAATATGGGGGCAAGTTTTGAGCACCTGACACTTCCGCAAAATGTTATAAATGGGGTCCAAAGTAATAGAGAGACTCTTGCAGTGATATTTACAGGCACACCAAAGGTTTTTGGTGTCAGCCATCATCATATCATGTTGAGCCTCATAAAACAAATAATTCTGCCGCATATTCGAGATCTAACGAAAGACCCACAGACTTATCCATGTACCTCAAGAAGCAAAACAATGAATCAACACCAGAATTAATAATGAAGTCTGGTGTTGATCGAGGTGACTCACTATCCCCATATTTGGTTCATATTGCCATGGACCCTTTACTATGTGATCTTCAAAACACAGTAATGGCTTTAGGTTTAGTTCAGATGAACTTACAGAACAAATCACTGCTCTAGCTTTTGCTGATGCCATTGCAGTGCTCAGTAATACATGGGAAGGTTTGAGTACTAATTTGAAGATCATTGAAAAATTCAGCAAAGCAACCAACTTAAAACTAAATTTCAAAATGACATATGTGTCCTTCATAAGCTGCCATAAAAAACAATTACAACCAATGGTTATTTGAAAAGCAAATCCTAGAAAATATACAAACTGGTGACAATGAAAGGTACTTAAGATTGAACTTTGATCCTCACATGGGTCACAAAAAATAACAAAATTAATGAGTTACTGACACAATGGGCTAAGAATTAGACAGCCTACCACTCAAACCCATACAAAAGGCTGAAATACTCTATCAATACTTGGTTCCAAGTTGTCATGCAAACTATAAAAGGTAGGTGCAAAGACAGAAAATTGTCACAGAATTGGCCAAGCAATGAAAATAGGTTAATAGCTATTTATACCTACCTGCCAATACACGCAATGACCTATTGCACTCAATAGGATCAAATGGCTGCTTGTAAACACTAAAGATACGTAAAACAATATGCATCAACAAGGCGAAGAACTTATATATCCAAAAGAGGCTTCTGACTTGTATATTGTTCACTTTATTACATGTAGGAGAGGTAATAAAAGATAAAAGTTAACACATTATCAAAAAACACAGCTTAAACAGACAGCAGGTTCCTGGAAAACGCTTTGCAATTATGAGCGTCATTTGGCTGGATAACGGATGAGTTTGAAAAATTTAAACATTTGCCTGTGAATGGAGATAGCATAAATTACTTAGTAAATAACCCAAGGTCAAACTTTTGGATTTCAAAATGCAGGAAATTAAAGGACATTCAACACATAGCTGTGCCTATGTGGAGATTGAATGTAATAAATATGAGAAATGATTTTCCGTTACCTGTAGATACTGCAAAGATGTTTATGAAATGATTGCATACGTATCAAAAGCATGCCCCAAAACAAAGGAGCTTCTCATTGATAGAGCAAAAAGAGGTGGCTGGTTAACATATAGAGTACCTCATTTAAAGAACAGTCAAGGTGAACTAGGAAAACCAGATGTAGTATCCACCAAAAATGGTACTGAAGTAGTGATCGGTGTACCAATCCGAAACAAACACTCACAGAACTTCCTTGAATATGCATTGGGAAACAAAGTTAATTGCTACAGTAAGTTAACAAGGGCAATTAAAACTGTCACAAGCTGTTCCATTTTTAAATTTCATGGAACTCATGTCATGATATCTACTTAACTGACCTAGGAATGAAAATGTTGTTCCCTTTCAAGAATAATTTATGCCTTAGTACAATGATGGACACTTTGATATTTTACCAAGTATAGTATTCATGAACAATTAGCTGATTAGCATATAAAAAGTGTGTACCAAATTATATGTTTAGAAAAGTTAACAACATTTTAAGTTTATCAATTAAAGTGCTAGGCTTAATGTTGGGATTTGTTGAAATGCAGTAAGTGTAGCATTGAAACATTGGGCTTTTTTATGAGAGGGTTTGCGTCACGTTTGCACCACTCAATGTGGTATATGCATGATGCAAACTTCTAAGTCAGATTTTTGAAGCAATGCCAAGCCACTTTGCATGGCTATGAATGGCTTAAATTTGGAAAATTGAGATGCAGTGCAAATTTCTGTGTTGCATTATTCTGCCTTGGGCGTGTGTTCTATGGGCGAGGCATGGGTGCTCCCACATAACTCCCATGGATTTTGATGCATCCACAGATTTACAAGAACTTGTAAAATTGGTGATGCACCAAAAACGTACACCTTCCCTGGGGAGGTGTAACAAGAGGAATATGCCTCCCAGGATTGTTTTTGTGTAGGAGGGTGTTTTTTCCTGCACAAAAACAAACCTGTATGTAACACAGACAACCTAACACCATGGTGCAAAATTGCCTGCATTGCCGTTTGGCTTCCAAAACTGCGCCAGCACAAGGGAAGGGACAGGGCTGCGCTGAGTGACTTCTTCATAAATTAGGCCGAAAGTGTGTAAAATCAGGTAAATGTTAATATTAATATGAGATTGGTTAGAAATATATAGAGTCTGGCATTGAAAAAGTGTGAGTTGAGGTTTCAGTATTATTTCTAGTATTTGTTCATTGAATCATAGGGGCTGATTAGGATGGTGGCGGACTTTAGCCTGTCCGCCATCCTCGCGGTGCTGGGACCGGCCACAAGACATGCAGCGGTCTTGCACTGTTAATTGGGATGCGACCGCCACCCTGGCAGTCGCATTCCGCATTTTTGACATTGCAGCGGGTGCTGCTTACAGCAATACCCGCCTCAATTCCAAAGTGCTTTGTTGTGCATTGCCATGCACACCGTGGCAGGCACCATGCGGTGCCTGCTACCTTGTGCATGGCAATGTAGGGGGGTACCATAGGTACCCCCCAAGCGCAGTCCCCCACCCTCCCCAGGGGCCCGCAATGGGCCCCCAAAGCAGTTTCCTGCCAGCCTTCGCCGCCATGGAAATGCCTGCGAAACCCAATATCCAAATATGGATGGCGGTGCCAACTAGGCACCGCCACCATATTGAGGCCCAAGTACGCCCGGCCAGCAATCGGAATGATTGCCGACCGGCGGGTTGAGATTGCAGGTGAGATGGCAGGTGGATCGCTATGCTAATGACCCCCATAGTGTCTGAAAATTAAATTAGACAAGATAGCTATTTAAACACTTATTGCATGATAGAAAAGGCATTTTAATGTTCCTTTAAGCTTCTACGATTTCACGTATTAGAGCATTAGTCCATGCTTAGAATTTGTTTAAAACAATATTAGTACAAGTATTGTATGCTAATCAAATCTTACTCTTTACAGGACAATCAAAATTAGAAAATTCAGAAGTTCAGTAAGAACAAAGGCAATATTTCTTAGACTTTGTATCAATCATCTGACTGTGGCATGGTATTGGAGGCAGAGATTATCATCAATAACTACAAAGTACATTTATATAATATGATATTTTGTGGCCCAAAAACCCATCATGAGTCCACTCATGATAGGTTGGCCATGATCTTTGAGGTTTGGGAGGCCAGCTGATGCAGAAGGAACATTTATGAACCCATCTAAGTATTCGTCAAGAATCCAATTTTCCCACTGCATGCCTTTTAAGCCGATTGTTAAAGGAGATTTTCAGAGAAATAATTTGGATGGCTTGGTATTGGTTTAGGCTCTGTGTTTAATCATCATGGTCATCGTTTATTGTAGGTATACTACTCACAATAAATTATATTATACAATTCTCAATTTGAAAACTGTTTAAAATTTCAAAATTTGATAAAATAAAAATCTAGAGAGACTAGGACCTGATATTTTAAGCTGGGTGGCTGTTTGAAAATCCTGCCATTTTTAATTCTCCTTTGCATGTAGCATTTTTCAAAAAATCTGAGGATTTTGAATGATTACTTATCTCTAAATCAGACCCAATATCAAACTATGGGGCTCATTACGATGGTGGGCGGTGGTGGGCAGACATCAGCCCGCCCTGCCATCGTTGTGGTGCTGGGACCATCTGCCGGTAAGGCAGCGGTCCTGCTGAGTGAATTAGGATGTGCCCGTCACTATGGCGGGCGCATCTAGGGTCCTGATCATTGCGGACAGTGCTGCTGGCTGTAGCACCGTTCGCAATGCCAAAATGCCATGTAGTGCATTACCCTGCACAACCTGGCAGGCACCACGCGGTGCCTGCCACCTTGTGCATGGAAATGTAGGGAGTCACAGTGCACATACACCCTCCCCCCACACAGAGGGGGCCTGCAACAAGCCCCCAAACCCAGCCTCCGCCAACCTTTCCATGGCGGTTCCACAGCCATGGAAAGGCTGGCTGACTCCAGCATTGTAAGCTGGCGGGTGGTGCCTGCTAGGCACTTATTTTATTATTTATTTTATTTTAGGTTTTTATAGAGCGCGTAGTCACCCTCGAGTATCCCAGCGCTGAAACCTCGGACTCCTTAGGGGGGGCACAGGGAAGCTGCAAATGCATCAGGGGAAAAGAAGGGTTTTGAGAGACTTCCTAAATCGTAGGAGGTTAGGTTCAGCTCTGAGGCTTGGGGGGAGGGCGTTCCATTTCTTGGCCGTAGTTACCGAGAATCGGCGGCCGCCGATGCGGGCTTTCTTCACCCTCGGGACAACGATAAGGTTTCCCTGTTCAGACCGGAGCGCTCTTGTCGGTCTGTATGGAATGATCCACGTATTCAGAATGGGGGGACCCGCGTTGTGCAAAACCTTGTGGGCCAGGCAAAGGGCCTTGAAGGCACTACCACCATTTTACTCATGCTGACTACTCTGCCAGGCAATCATGACGATTGCCTGTGGCGGAAGGGTGGAGGGCGGTCTTTGTGACCGCCCTGGTCACAAAGCGAATCCCCCGCCATCCTAATGTGGCAGGGGGAATGCGAGTCAGATGGCGGAGGCTCTTCGTCATCATAATGACCCCCTATGTTTCTATCAGGGAAATTAAATCAAGTGAGCTTGTGGGTGCCGTGGCTTTGCCTGTTCAATTAGTTTCACAGTTTGTTATGAATTCCCTCACTTCTTGCCTTGTATTGTTTCTTGTGTTTAAGTGAAATTAAAAATAACTTCATGCATTTTGAGCTCAGAATATATTCAATGGAACCTCTATGGCAGCACATGCAGAGATGAAGTCTGAAGTTTGAGACTAGGTGGATAGGAGGGAACTCCCACCATGACATGCCCCATTGAGCAAAATACATCATAACTACTTAATAAGAGGCTATCATTTGTGGTTTACCTATTGCTTATCTTATCAAGTTTTTAAATCAATCAATGATGTCTGATGACTTGGTGGTGTGCGGTGACTTGTAAAGC
Organism: Lissotriton vulgaris; assembly: GCF_964263255.1. Taxonomy (NCBI): domain Eukaryota; kingdom Metazoa; phylum Chordata; class Amphibia; order Caudata; family Salamandridae; genus Lissotriton; species Lissotriton vulgaris. The sequence goes on from NC_141687.1 coordinate 1,332,394,959, forward strand.
AGTCTTTGTCAGAGTTAGGATGTTGAACTTGTGTATTTTGTGAGGGTAGATTTAAATGGTAGATGTATTGTATTGTAATTGCATTTATAGAGCGCTTACTACCCCTGACGAGGTGTCAATGGGCTTTTTTAGCGAGTAGCTCTCTACTCCGGAACACATAATGGATTAGTGTAGAATTAGTATTGTAAAATATGAAAGTTATTTGAGTGGTGTATGTAGTAGCAAGTTCGATTTTAGCTGTAAGGTTGTTTTGTTTCTCTGTTGCTAGTAGGGAGATGTGCTGCAACTTGTGATTGTCTGATGAGCACTCTTGTTCTTTTCGTCTCCTTATGCTGTGTCCTCTACTCACCTTAATGTGATAAGGTTCTATAACCTGATTCTTTATGGTTTAGATCTATTTATTGTTTTCAAAAACCAACAATCTGTGATACACAGGCAATCAGCCCTCAAAATATGATACATATATTCTGATGATTCTTTAGACTGTCTTGCGGAAACTACCTGACTAAGCTACTAACATCAAGTTTCTGGTGGGGCACTAATTGATGAACCTGGAATACCTATTCTAGTGCTTACAGTCAAGGCCGGACCGGCCGAACTGGGCATCAGGGGTTTTCCTGGGAGGCTGGAATGGAGGAGGGCCGCCTTTGTTATTAAGGGCTGGTTTTGTAGCAGTGCAGCAATTTTAAAAGAACTGCAGAGTTCCTTGTACAGTCAATAGTTTTCGGACAACAAAAAAAGTGCCAAGATAACTCTGGTGAATAATGTACCTGCTTATCGGAGTTTTGTCTGGGGGCAGCTTTCTACTGCAAGCCTGTTTGTGCCTGTATGTGCCTGGATCGCAACCTGCACCAGAGACCCTGTCTCTCAGACCCCCCCACCTCTCGGACCCTTCTCGCCCTCAACCTGGGACAACACGCCACCTGTCACCTAGCATCACCAAAGAAGACTCTTGGACCATTCACCTGCCGGAACTGCAACTGCACCTTCAGCCACGCCATCACACCAGCCCCCCTCACCGGCCAGCTGACCAACAGCGAATCGGTCTGCCTCACCTGCATCCTCCTCAATGTTTGTCCCTTCACAAACACACCACGGAAATCTGGGACCTCCTCAACGCCACTGTTCCTGATATCGCCTTCTTCACGGAAACCTTGACCAATCCCTGCTCTGGACCGGACATCGCCATCGCCTTCCCAACAACTACAAGATCACCCACAAGGACCGCCCTTACTGCACGAAAGAGGCATCACCATTGTGCACAGAAGAACCCTTCGACTAACCACACACTCTAACGACCCCACAACAAACATGGAACACCTCCACGTACAGATCCGGATTAACCTCAACACTACCCTCCGTGGCACCCTTGTCTACGGGAAACATCAATTACAACGCAGTCATTACATCGCACTTCTTTTTTACAATGCAACTGTAGAACGCAACTGCCTGTACATCGAATGCCATTACAATGCATGCCATTACAACGCATGTCAATACAACACATGCCATTACAACGCATCCCATAATAACGCATGCCATTACAACACATTATAAGGTAAGTAATGGAGATTTTGGGGCTTCGGGGTGGGTATGGGTTTTGGGGTAGATGGGAATAGTAATTTTTACCCCTACACTATCCAACACTTACCCTACTTCAGCCAAGACAGAATCAACACCAGCGCAAACAACACCATTATCAAGGAGTTCTCCAGGCCCAACAGTGAGATCGCAGTCTTCCCCCCCTCCAAAGACCTCTGCAACAAACTGCACCTTCTTCCACCACAAGATTAGGAAGATCTACGACAGCTTCGACCCTAGATGGGGCCGCCACACCGCCACCATCGCAGACAACCAAGACACTCCTCAATAAACCATACTCTGCTGGATCCCACTCACTACAGAGGACAGGCTCAAGACCATGTAGAGCATCCACTCAGATGGTGCAGAGTAAGAATTTTGATGTAAAAATATTCAATTGCACAAATATCGAGGTAAAAATATCGTGGGTCAGAAATATCGTCAAACAAGATATCGTGGTCAAGAATATCGATTTTAGGTAAGTAATATTGATGTAAAAGATATCGAAGTGTTTAATATCGTTTGTAAAAATATAGGGGTCTTTTATGTTGGCGGGCGGATCGCCACCGCCTGATCGGCGGTGGTGACCTGGCCGCCTTAGCTCCCCGCCTGACCGCCATTTACCCCCGCCGGTCGGCAACCCACACGATTGCCGGCCGGGTGGAAAAGGCCCACACTATGGTGGCGGTGCCTTGCAGGCACCAGCATCCACATTATGATGCCTGCAGTGGGTATGCCTTTCCATGGTGGAGACTCCACTATGGAAAGGCATACGGTAAATCACTTTGGAGGCCTGTTGCGGGCCCCCGGGGGGCTACGCTGCACTTGGGGGTACCTATGGTACCCCCCTTCATTGCCACGTACAAGGTGGCAGGCACCGTGCGGTGCCTGTCACGTTGTGCATGGCAATGCACAACATGCCACAATATCATTGCAGCGGGTGCTGCTTACAGCACCACCCGCCGCAATGATAAGGATGCTGGATGCGACCGCCAGGGTGGCGGTCTCATCCTAATTGGCCCGCAGGACCGCCGCACCGTTTTCCGTTACGGGGGCGCCATTGTACTGGGGCCCATAGTTGTTAAAAATATCTATTTTTTAATAATGTTATGTAGTTTAGTATATATTTTATATGTGTGTGATGTTTGTTTTTTTGTTTAAAAACTGTTCGTATTTTTATCATATGTGTTAAAGTTTTAGTAGCTATAAAAAAATAAATGATTGAATTTTGTGTTTTAGTTCCGTAGCGAGTTGTGTTTATAGGAGAATAGGGAGGAAAGTAATCTAATTATATAAAATGTATTAATTATTTATAGTAGTTATTCACTTTTTAAAAATTGAAATTAGCATCTTTAGTTCAATAGCTTGTTGTGGGTTTATAGGGTAATAGAGTGGGAAGTAATTTAAACATATAAAATGTATTGAATAATTTTAATTATTCATATTTGTTTATTAGTGATGTTGTAGTGTAGTGGAGAGGTGTGGTGCAGCGGCCAGGGCTGCTGACTTTGGAGCACAGGGTTCACGGTTCGATCCCCGGCTCCGTTGACAGCTCAGCTCAGCACCATGTGGCTCTGGGCAATAGCACACTTAGGAGCCGATTTGGATCGCGGACGGAAACGGGTTCCGTCCGCCAAGGATGCGGCCAAGATACTCCCGACCGCTCAGCGGATAAACCGCTGGTGCGATTAGGATAATAATGTCACGAAACTCCGACCGCGGCGGACGGACCACATCAAACACCGTCCACGGCGGACGGAGTACACCAGAGACCGCCGCAAGTGGACGGAACCAAAGAAACACAGTCCGCCGCGGACGAACATGACCGCGGGAACAGGCACAGCCACCGCAATACCTGCGGAGGCTCCGTGCCCGCGATTAGGATAACGCCGCCAATCCTACGGAACTCACCTCCATCCACGACCGCAGCTGAAACAATGCAACGATAAACGGAGCATGCCAGCGGAAGGACAACACGAACACCATCCTACCGTCAAACCAATTACAAAATGGCTGACAGAAGTAAATACAAAATACACTAAACAGGACACCCACCCACCTGAAACACCCACACCAACCACAAGCCACAATGACACCCCCCCAAGCACCTAAAAATCCACACAAGTCAATACACCCACCTAGCACCTGACTGGCAACAACCATTGGGACACAACCACGACACAGAGAATAAAATGATTCCCACCCACTACCACAATCCTTTGCATCACAGCATAGCTGCAAGCAAGAGGCTGAATACCACGAACAGCAGACACAACATTTACACATACAACCTGCACACAAACACACCCAGCACACAAACACACACCACACACCTGCACATCCCAACCCACTCCACCCACACCTTGAACATCACACACCATGGCACCAAAGAAAAATCCAAAATTCACTGACACAGAGTTGAAGGTCATGGTGGATGAAATCATCCGTGTCGAACCCCACCTTTTCGGCACACTAGTCCAGCAGACCACCGTGGCAAGCAAAAACCACATGTGGGACAGGATAGTCAACCGAGTGAATGCGTCAGGGACCGCGCCACGAACAAAGCACGACATCCAGAGGCAATGGCACGACCTCAAGACAAGGGTCAAAGGCATCCGGGCAAAAAACCACCTGCGGGCACACCACACTGGCGTCGGCACACCCCCGGAGCCCATACCGTATGCAGAATGGGAGGAAAAGGTGTTGGGCATACTGCACCCAGAGAGCCTGGAAGGATCGAAGAGGGAGAAGAGGCTGGTAAGCACAAACCAAGCACCACTATCACACGGACATGGTCTGCCTTACACAACTGAGAAGACACATCACCCAGGCCCCAATCCATGCATGTGGGCCACATACTCACCAAAATGTGAAGGCCTGTGCCCAAATGCACCCACCATGACCAAACACAAATGTCGCCTCATACCTTCCCAGCCATGCATGTTGTCAAATCACCCATCACTATAACTCCCAACAGGCCCCCATGTCCACAGGGAGGGTGGTGGTGGGTGGGGTGTGTGAGAGACCAGCACTACGACTCCCAACAGGCCCCCATGTCCACAGGGAGGGTGGTGGGGTGTGTTGAGAGGTGGGTGGGGTGAATGAGAGGTCACTACTACGACTCCCAACAGGCCCCCATGTCCACAGGGAGGGTGGTGGAGGGTGGGGTGTGTGAGAGACCAGCACTACGACTCCCAACAGGCCCCCCATGTCTATAGGGAGGGTGGTGGTGGGTGGGGTGAGTGAGAGACCAGCACTACGACTCCCAACAGGCCCCCCATGTCCATAGGGAGAGTGGTGGTGGGTGGGGCGAGTGAGAGACCAGCACTACGACTCCCAACAGGCCCCCATGTCCACAGGGAGGGTGGTGGTGGGTGGGGTGTGTGAGAGACCAGCACTACGACTCCCAACAGGCCCCCATGTCAACAGGGAGGGTGGTGGGGTGTGTTGAGAGGTGGGTGGGGTGAGTGAGAGGCCACTACTATGACTCCCAACAGGCCCCCATGTCCACAGGGAGGGTGGGTGGGTGGGTGTGTGAGAGACCAGCACTATGACTCCCAACAGGCCCCCCATGTCCACAGGGAGGGTGGTGGGGTGAGTGAGAGGTCAGTGATATGTAATGTTGGCAAAAAAACATGTCATGTCCACAGCATTGATCATTAAAATCTTGTCCCTCAGGTGATCGCAACTTGACTGGCGAAACCAGCAACCGCCTGCAACAGTCGCCCCTCTCAGAGCACGGACTCTCTGGGGATGATCCCATTGCCAGCTCCGGGGCAGAGGACGAAGCGGGCCCAAGCAGACTCCCAGGGCCATCAGGCTCACATGACATCCCTGCCTCCACAACCTTGGCCTGTGTCACTCCAGCAACACCTGCCATAGTGAGCTGTGCAGCCACCACCACCACCACCTCCACCACCACCACTACCACCACTCCTGCCTGTGCCACCCTGCCTGACCCATCGCACGACGCAGGACCATCTACATCCCAGCCAAGCAGGGAGAGTGGACGGGAAAGGACAGAGCTGAGGGCACATCTCACAACCAGGAGTGCTTCTCACCGGCGAGGTGGGGAAGGACACCCACCCCATCCTGGTACAGAAACACTGGAAGCCCTAGCCAGAGTCCAGGCCTCCTATGAGCGGGGGCAGGCACAGGCTGATCGTGCCCACCAGGACTCAGTAGAGAACAGTAATCTGTTGCGGTCCATTGATAGCCGCATAGGGCAAATAGTGGACCTCATAGGCCAGCAAACAGCACTGTGGAGGGACTGGTTATCCCGCACCACACCACCCCCCTCACCCAAGTGCCCAGCCGCCACAGTCACCAACACCACCGCCACCGCCACCTAAGCCCATGGACACGGATGTGGCCCGTGACCAACCTGCCCCCCCGCTGACTCCGCTCCGGCTTCAAGACGGAGGCGTCGTCCGAGGCTGGAACTAGGTGAGAGCAGTGGGGATGCACCATCTACCCTCTCCAAGAGGGGGCGCCAATGACTTTAACCTTGCCTGAGCCTGCCATTCACCCGCCAACTATCCTGTCCCACAACGCAAAGTATTGGCACACTTCTATTGGACTAGCTGGACATCACCCAATGTGGTGTCCCCACGGTCTTTACATCTACCATGAACTTCAACTCACACTCCCCCACCCAACACTTACTTGTAAATATCCACCAACATCAATTCACAACCTGTAAATACATTTCACGTAAACACTCAATGATGTGTTGTCTCCATGTTTTAATCACATGATTGTCTTAGAATCAGACGTTACCAGGTGCAGGGATCTATGTCGGTGAGAATCATGCCTCTGTGGGAGTGACCTAGGGAAAATGAGAGACAACAAACACACGTCAGAAAACTGATTCACACCCATCACAACACACTGTACTGCAACATCCCACAAACCACACTCATCACCAATTCTGTGGATCAGAGGACACACATCATGAAGCTTTGCATGTACACAAAAAATACCACACACACATGCAAACATAACATACCAGAACAGCCAGCATAGAAACACTACATCCACACTCCACCAGCAAACATACATCACGCATTGTCAACCTGCACAAGAGATAGTTACTCACATTCAAGGAAAATAGTGATCAATGAGCTGACGCCTCTGGTCCACACCTTCTTCCTCACCACTATCCTCATCAATCGACATGGGTGGGATGGGAGGCCGAGGAACTTGTTGGTCTTCAGGGTCCAAGATCAGTTCAATGTCATTGCGCAAGGCCAGGTTGTGGAGCATGCACCAGGCAATCACGATCCTGCATACTTTGCCTGGTGAGTAAGGCAGGGCCCCTCCGGTTTTATCCAGGCAGCGAAACCTAGACTTTAGCAGTCCAAAAGTATGTTCCACCACTCTACGTGTCCTTCCATGTGCATCATTGTATCGCATTTCACCAGCTGTAGTTGGATTACGTATGGGACTCAGCAGCCACGGCCGGTTTGGGTACGCAGAGTCGCCTATGTGGGGGGTTGACAGACACAAATATCACAACCAGGATTGGTGGGTACCCCATGCACACAGAAAACACAACTGTTCCCACAGCATACTCACCAACAAGCCACGCATGTTCTGGACGCAGATTAGCCATCAGTTGGGGGAAAATGCTTCTCCGCAGAATGTGGGAGTCATGTGCGGAGCCTGGAAATCTGGCACACACTTGGGATATGATGTTGTCGGCCAGGCACACCACCTGCACATTGATCGAATGAAAGTGCTTCCGATTGCAATATACAGGCTCACGTGCCCGGGGTGGAATGAGACCGATATGGGTGTCATCAATGGAACCCACTACGTGTGGTATCTGGGCCAGTGCATAGAAGTCTGCTTTGACTGCTGCCAACTCTGCCGCCCGTGGAAAATGGATGTAATCATCCTTGTAAATCATCATGGCTTTAAGAACATCCTGCAGTACCATGCTGAACATGGATTGTGACATCCCCCCGGCATGTCCAACTGTGTACTGGAAGGTGCCAGTTGCAAAGAAGTGAAGTGCCCCCATCACCTTTGCTGTGGGTGTAATGGAACCAGGATATGTTCTTCGTGGCTGCAGATGAGGAGACAATTGGTCTACAAGCTCCAGCAATCTACGTCGATCAAGCTGGAATTTTCTGATCACCTCCTCGTCAACCATGTCCTCCAGCACAGTGTATGGGCGATGCACATTTGGAGACCTCCTGTGTGGGAGTAGATGTAGTAGATGTCAATCTACCAACAATGCATAGCTGTGCAACTCTATCACTTGTAGGCCAACACAACTAAAATGAGAAATGTTTTCGACAATTATCATATGTGTGACATGTCTGAAATTACATTCAATACAGATTAGCATAAAAACAATCTGCAGCCACTAACAACATGATGTGTGCAAACATGTGCAATGTTACTTACACACATGTCAAAAGAACTGCCAACAAGACATGCCTATGGACCCAAATGTGGACAAGCGTCATCACAGATACACATGCACACCCAATACGATAATGCAACACACACTCCATGTCTTCATGCACCAATGACGACACCTACAATGTTGAGCATCCTCACATGACATGCATGGTCACACAAGAGGCAACACACATACGTATACACAGAATGCATGTGTACCCCCACCATTGTTACTTGCACACACAAACCACACACTGACAACAGATTCTGAATGTGGGCAGACAGCCTTGATGTACTGTGTTGATGTGTATAAGTTGAAACGTGTGTAAGGAAAAAAAATTCGTCAACACGTCGACATGCCCATGTGTAGCAAATTGGGTGCACATCAATGGCCATAGTAAACCACTGGCAAGTCCAACAGTATGAACACACATGTAAAAAAAAGTGGATGCGAAATACACACGTGGCCACGGGCCATTGACTGCACATCCTAATTCTTGCAGCAGTGGGTACATGTCCTAACACACATGTACAACTATCAGCATGACATGTGTGTGGAGACATGTAGTGTGTGTACATTTGCCATGTGTGGACGGCTTCCACCTACACAGTAGATGAACGTTGTCCATAATATAGTGCTTGACATATGCTGTTTGGCCAAGTACCATCACGGTCACACCCCTCATTACGCATGTGTGGACTTCCGCGACGTTGCAGCATTTGAAAATATACAATCAGTGGCGTCGCCATAGCGGTGCACGGCTACCGCTATTTTTGATTGCGCATACGCCCCCGCGTTACCTCTTCCCATTGGCTACATGTGCACGGACCGTCAAGGTCACACATCGGCAACCGCATGCGCGCGCTTCCGGGACGGTGCATCTTTTTAAAATATACAATCAGTGGCGCCGCCATGGCGGTGCACGCATTCCGCGGGGGAGGTGCAGGCCAACACATACTTGTGATTATGAAATTCGAAATGGCAGTTCATGAACCCCTTACAGTCACATCGCATCATCCACCGTAGAACGGCCGTGCCAGGCCGGTCACCCACCGGCGTGCCAGGCCGGTCACCCACCGCCGTGGCAGGCCACTCACCCACCGCCGGTCCAGCCCGGTCACCCACCGGCGTGCCAGGCCGGTCACCCACCGGCGTGCCAGGCCGGTCACCCACCGGCGTGCCAGGCCGGTTACCCACCGCCGTGGCAGGCCGGTTACCCACTGCCGTGGCAGGCTGGTCACCCACCGGCGTGCCAGGCCGGTCACGCACCAGCCTGCCAGGCCGGTCACCCACCGCCGTGGCAGGCCAGTCACCCACTGGCGTACCAGGCAGGTCACCCACTGCCGTGGCAGGCCACTCATCCACCGCCAGACCAGCCCGGTCACCCACCGGCGTGCCAGGCCGGTCACCCACCACCGGGTGTTGACCGGCCTGGCACGCTGGTGGGTGACCGGACTGGCACGCCAGTGGGTGACCGGCCTGGCACGCCGGTGAGTGACCGGGCTGGCACGCCGGTGGGTGACCGGCCTGGCATGCCGGTGGGTGACTGGCCTGGCACGCCGGTGGGTGACTGGCCTGGCACGCCAGTGGGTGACCTTCCTGGCACGCCGGTGGGTGACTGGCCTGCCACGGCGGTGGGTGACCGGCCTGGTACGCCGGTGGGTGACCGGCCTGGCACGCCGGTGGGTGATCGGCCTGCCAGGCCGGTGGGTGACTGGCCTGGCACACCGGTGGGTGACCGGCCTGCCACGGCAGTGGGTGACCGGCCTGGCACGCCGGTGGGTGACTGACCTGCCACGGCGGTTGGTGACTGGCCTGGCACGCCGGTGGGTGACCGGCCTGGCACGGCCGTTCTACGGTGGAGGATGCAATGTGACTGTAAGGGGGGTCATGAACTGCCATTTTGAATTTCATAATCACAAGTATGTGTTGGCCTGCACCTCCCCCGCGGAATGCGTGTACCGCCATGGCGGCGCCACTGATTGTATATTTTCAAAAGATGCACCGTCGCGGAAGCGCGCGCATGCGTTTGCCGATGTGTGACCATGACGGTCCGTGCACATGTAGCCAATGGGAAGAGGTAACGCGGGGCGCGTATAAGCAATCGAAAATAGCGGAAGCCGTGCACCGCCACACCAGGGCCAGTCATTGGCTCTTTTTGAAAGAGGCATCCAGGGGAAACCAATTGCTGCCGACGTGTGCCACTGACATGGGCTCAGGGCCCTATATATGTGTGATTTTCACAAGCACACATTCACTGCTTTGAGCCACTGCTACCTGTGACCATCACCTCCACCTGCTGTTGCTGAGCTGACCCACGACTGCTGCCTTTGACCATCACCTCGACCTGCTGCTGCTGAGCTGACCCACGACTGCTGCCTTTGACCATCACCTCGACCTGCTGCTGCTGAGCTGACCCACGACTGCTGCCTTTGACCATCACCTCGACCTGCTGCTGCTGAGCTGACCCACGACTGCTGTCTTTGACCATCACCTCGACCTGCTGCTGCTGAGCTGACCAACAACTGCTGCTGTAGTGCCACAGTCCAGGACCTTGCCATGCAGAGAGTGCGAGAGATCCGGTCTCGTCCCTTCACCGCAGCCGAACTAGATGTTCTTGTGGGCGGTGTGCTCAGCCACTACGAACAGCTCTACGGTGCACCCGGACAGGTGGTAAGTGCGGTGGTGTACATGTTGTTGGCCATGAGGTGGTCAGTGGCTCCTGTCTTCTGCAAGCCTGGCGGTGTGCTGTGGGACCTTCACATGTGTTGTGCAGAGCATGGCTGCATGTAGATACGTGTTTCTATGAAGTTTGTGCATGTCATACTGTCCACTTACGTTACCCTCTTGTCTCCCATTATGGTAGGTAAAGCTGCACCTTCGCAAGGCCGTGTGGAGGACCATAGCACATGATGTACGGGCAGTGGGGGTGTGCAATAGACGACACACACACTGCCACAAGCGCTGGGACGACATATCCAGGCTTAGAAAGAATGTTGCGGAGATGACACTGGGGATGATTCCAAGATCTTCACGTCTGGCCCGACGCACCATGACCCCTATTATGCACTGTATCATTGCTGCGACGCATCCTGACCTGTCCGCCCGGCTGAGTGGGGATCAACAGCAAACTAGCGGTAAGCAGACTGTATGTGTATGTCACTTGGGAGTGCAATGCATGTATTGGTGCTCAGACACAGTAGTGACTTCCGTGGTGCGTATGTTTTGCAGAAATACCATGTTGGTGCCATTAGCGGAGTGTGCGTTGGCATCCATGTCCGCCAGGTTGACAGGCCACTTGCTTAGTAGTTGAGGGTTCAAGGACATGCCGTAGAGGTCTGTGGTCCCATGGCATGACATGTGTGCAGATCTACAGGCACTTGCCCTGTTCGTATGATGTACATGTTTCACGGCCACCACCGGTTCTTTGATGGGAGGATGACTGGTAGGGGTGGGACGTGTGCAGGATGGGTGCTACATGTTCTTTGTCTGTAATGAAATTAGAGATTTGTTGTCCTTCAGTACGTGAGTGTGGCACTTACTTACACCTCTTTTCTCTCTATTTCAGCTTTGGCAGAGGGCACTGACCTACAGACGACGGAGATGAGTGGTGGCAATGCATTCGGATCAGAGATCACACACACGCAGACTAACACAGAAGAGGGCAGCCCCGGAGAGGGGGACAGGACCGTCCCTGAGGACTCGCATGTCGAAACACCATCGTCCTCATCTTCCGACAGTGTTGGTGAGTCAGCACTGTTGTCACAGACAGGGAGTGGGCAATCAACACCTTCGGTCGGGACACAGCACACAGGTCCCACACTGCCGCCAACTGCACCAAGTACTGCTCGTGCACGCAGAAGCATGGGAAGCAGAGTGGCCTTCGGTGCAGGCACTGCTGCCCCTGCCCCGGTGACCCAAAGTGCACTTTGTGCTGAGGCTGTTGATCTGCTGCGACAGCTGTGTGTGGGGCAGACCAACATGATCAATGCATTCCAAGACCACGATAGGAAATTGGGGCAGGTCGTGGCATTCATGGAGGGGATGCATGGCGATGTTGCTGGTCTACACAGAACAGTTCAGTCATTGGCAAACACTGTGTCTTCTGCCATTGTACAGTCGCATAGACAGGGTGCTACTTCTGTTCCCCCATCTTGATGTCTCAGGGGGGAGTGAATTTTCTGACCAGGACTCTTTTACAGGTTATTGCACTAGAAGCAGCCACAGGCAGCATGGCAGGGCACGGAGGGCACAGACACCATCCCCTAGGACAGGAAAATCTGTTACCAAAGAAGACGTGAGCTACACTGGAGTTCACACACAGGATCCCTAAGGGGTGTTGGGGGAAATGGCTTCACATGCTACACAGGCATCCCACACAAAAGGTACTCCCAAGGCAAGGGAAACTCCCAAGTCCAGGGACATTCCCTTGGACAAGGACACTACAAAGGCAAAGCCACCTCAAAAGAGCAGGGACATTCCCAAGGACAAGGACACTACTAAGGAAGGGGCAACTCCCAAGAGCAGGGACAAGGACACTACAAAGGCAAAGCCACCTCAAAAGAGCAGGGACACTCCCAAGGACAAGGACGATACTAAGTAAGGGGTGACTCCCAAGAGCAGGGAAAAGGACACTACAAACGCAAAGCCACCTCAAAAGAGCAGGGACACTCCCAAGGGCAAGGACACTACTAAGGAAGGGGTGACTCGCAAGAGCAGGGACACTCCCAGGGACAGGCACACTACAGAGGAAGGGGCATCTCCCAAGAGCAGGGACACTCCCAGGGACAAGGTCGCTTCTAGAGACAGGTACACTACAAAGGACAAGTCTGCAGCCAGGGACAGGGCACCGTCCAGGGAACAGGGAAAGTCCAGAGACAAGACTCCTCCTACGGCCAAGGCACATCCAAGGGACAAGGCTTCTCCCATTGACACGAGCTCCATCAAGGACAGGCATACATCACCCCTGGCTGCACTGAGGCTGATGTTGTCGAAGGAACGGAAAACAGATGTCTCCACAGTAGAGTTCCCCCATACCTCCACTCCCATCCACGCCCGTCAGAAGCAGAGGAAGGAGTACCCTGTTGTTGCATCCCTCATTACACATGATGCAGAGGCCAGAAGGCAGGCACACAGCAAACGACAAGCAGGGTCCAGCACGTCCCCAGAGAGCAGACCCCCAGCAGCAGATGCTCCACCTTTGGTGGGTGATATTTCATTTGAGTCCGCACCACTTGCAAGTCCTGTCATGTCCAGGGTGCCCTCACATATCCCTAAGAAACGTAGACACACACCATTGACACCTGACCACCCCGATGTCGCTCCAGTACAGCTATCCCCAGCTCCCAGAGCCACCCTGCCTCCTGGCCCATACAGCCCTGTGGCTCATCATTTTGGTGTTCCCAGTGGCGCATCAGAGGTTCACTCTCAGTTGTCAGATAGTGGCACTGTGTCTGTTGTTTGCTGTCATGCATCATGTAGTGGCACTTTCTCAGTTGTGCCCTCTCCTGTTTCTGGTGCTGGCAGTGTGTCTGGGTCTATGGCTCATGTGTCAGTCACTAGAGCTGGTGCTCTGTCTCACACTCCTATTTCTGGTGCTGGCAGTGTGTCTGGAACGATGACTCATGTGTCAGTCACTAGAGCTGTGGCTGTGTCTCACACTCCTGTTTCGGGTGCTGGCAGTGTGTCTGGGTCGATGGCTAATGTATCAGTCACTAGAGCAGTGGCTGTGTGTCACACTCCTGTTTCGGGTGCTGGCAGTGTGTCTGGATCGAGGGCTCATGTGTCAGTCACTACATCTGTGGCTGTGTGTCACACTCCTGTTTCTGGTGCTGGCAGTGTGTCTGGGTCTATGGCTCATGTGTCAGTCACTAGAGCTGTGGCTGTGTCTCACACTCCTGGTTCTGGTGCTGGCAGTGTGCCTGGGTCTATGGCTCATGTGTCAGTCACTAGAGCTGTGGCTGTGTCCCACACTCCTATTTCTGGTGCTGGCAGTGTGTCTGGGTCGATGGCTCATGTGCCAGTCACTAGAGCTGTGGCTGTGTCTCACACTCCAGTTTCTGGTGCTAGCAGTGTGTCAGAGGCAAGTAGTTGAGGCAGTCCACCAGCTTCCGTGATGTGAGGTGTATTTCCCTTCACTCACATGTCATTTGACTCGGTGTGTCTATTGTCCATTGTAACCAGCCTTGCATTGTTGTTGTCCTTGGGACGGGTACCTTGAACCACGTACTTGTGCTGCCTCTGATGTGCCTGTTCTGTGCAATGGACTGTTGATGCACTTAGCCCCTCTCATGTGCTGCCTCTGATGTACCTGCTATGTTGGCCACAATGCCCTGTTGCTGTTCTGATACTGCATTCTGCCCTCTCATGTGCTGCCTCTGATGTACCTGTTCTGTGCAATGGACTGTTGATGCACCTGGCCCCTCTCATGCGCTGCCTCTGATGTACCTGTTCTGTGCAATGGACTGTTGATGCACTTAGCCCCTCTCATGTGCTGCCTCTGATGTACCTGTTCTGTGCAATGGACTGGTGATGCACTTAGCCCCTCTCATGTGCTGCCTCTGATGTACCTCTTCTGTGCAATGGACTGTTGATGCACCTGGCCCCTCTCATGTGCTGCCTCTGATGTACCTGTTCTGTGCAATGGACTGTTGATGCACTTAGCCCCTCTCATGTGCTGCCTCTGATGTACCTGCTATGTTGACCACAATGCCCTGTTGCTGTCCTGATACTGCATTCTGCCCTCTCATGTGCTGCCTCTGATGTACCTGTTCTGTGCAATGGACTGTTGATGCACTTAGGCCCTCTCATGTGCTGCCTCTGATGTACCTGCTATGTTGGCCACAATGCCCTGTTGCTGTTCTGATACTGCATTCTGCCCTCTCATGTGCTGCCTCTGATGTACCTGTTCTGTGCAATGGACTGTTGATGCACTTAGCCCCTCTCATGTGCTGCCTCTGATGTACCTGCTATGTTGGCCACAATGCCCTGTTGCTGTTCTGATACTGCATTCTGCCCTCTCATGTGCTGCCTCCGATGTACCTGCTCTGTTGTACCCAGTGCCCATGCTCTTGCATGCTCAGAGATTGTACCCCGGTTATGTTTAATAAAGCAAGTCAATCATGTGTAGTGGTTTGTCGTTGTCATTCCTGCTTGTGTACTTCAATTGTGGATATCTTTTTGCGATCTAATGTGGTTTCTCAAACATGACACTGCCCCTCCCAACGTCACAGCCCTGGCAGGTACTCCCCTTCCGACAACAAATGGTGTATTGCGTACCTGCGTCGTCGTCGATGATGGTCCATGACTTGCAGGTGGTGGAGCGCGAAGAGTATCGGAAATGCGTGTAGCGCTGGGTCCATGACGGCGAGTAGCTTGTGGTGGGTATCTCTGCAATGTGTGGTTTCTTCGCTGTGGGGAATCTGCTGTGTTCAGGCAGGTTGTTTTTCCGCAGCGGTTTTATGTGTGTTTGCCGCCATCGTGATTTGGGGGACGGTCGGTGACGTCAGTCCGTACGGCGGTGTCTCTGGATTGGTTACATCCGCCGCAGGGTCGGGTGTAGTTCTGCGGCGGTGCGTGCTCTTCCGTCGGGCACGGACTTTTGGCCGTGTTTACAATCCTAATATGGCGGACGGAGTGTCCGCGGCAGGCGGACACGGAAAAGGCATTTTCCGCCTACTCCAGGACGGCGGTCGCACTTCCGTCCGCCATCCTAATGAGCCCCTTAATTTCTACGACGGTCCACAGCGCCTTGAGAACGGTGAGGGTGAGTAGTTCGCACTTTACAAATACGGATTTATATTTTAAATGTGTAAATGTATTTATTAATAATTCTTTAATAATTAGTTGTGAATTAATTTAAATTCATTAATTAGTAATTAATTATGTTAATTGTGCAATGAATTTGAGGTGTGTGTTGTGGTGTTTATAGGTGTAAATGGTGAGAAGGGTATGAAGTAATTTGTTTTTTATGGACAAATTATTAATTATTTGTTCATTAATTTACATTAAATAATTAGTTATTAATTATGGTAAGTGTGTAATTAATTTTCGGTGTGTGTTGTGGATATTATAGTGTTAGAGAATGTGTACTCAATGATGTTTATTATCTTTTTTTATTAATAATATATTTTCAATTCATTATTAATGATGTTAATTATGGAAATAATTTTAAACAAAAACGCTGATGTCTTGTTTTATTGGTGTGGTGTTTTAGGGTAGGAAGTAAAAGAAATACATTTATGCTTTAAATAATTTGTTTGTGAATATTTGCTTCTTTTTTATAAATATTCTTTATAAATGTATTTAATATGTTTTTTAATATAATTTGCACCTTTTTGTTATATGTAATTAACATTATAATATTTGTTCTTTTTATATGTTCAATATATTTAATTGTATATTTTTAAAATATTGTTTACTTATTTTTAAGATTATTCTTTTTTTTATTGTTTAAATGTTAATAGTCATTTACCCCTCCGCTATCCAATACTTTCTCTACTGTTGCACTCACTGGAGTATGAATAGAATTTTTACCTTTCCACTATCCAACACTTTCTCTACTGTTGCACTCACTGGAGTGGGAATAGTAATTTTTACCCTTTCGCTATCCAGCACTTTCCCTACTGTTGCACTCACTGGAGTGCGAATAGTAATTTTTACCCCTTTGCTATCAAGGACTTTCCCTACTGTTGCAATCACTGGAAAGGGAATAGTAATTTTTACCCCTCTGCTGTCCAATACTTTCCATACTGTTGCCCTCACTGGCGTGAGAATAGTAAATGTTTCCCCTCCGCTATACAAAACTTTCTCTACTGTTGCACTTTTTGGAGTAGGAATAGTAATTTTTACCCCTCCGGTATCCAACACTTTTCCTACTTTTGTAATCATTGCAGTTGAAATAGTAAATTTAATTATTTCGCTATCCAACATTTTCCCTACTGTTGTATTTATTGTATTGCGAAATGTACATTTTAATTTTGTTTTAATAGTGTAATGTTTTAATTAAGTGTAGAATTTTTTTATTTTAAAATATTGATATGTGTATATATTTTATTTTTATATAAATTAAATGTTGAAAAATTAAATAAACATAATAGTTAATATATTATTTTAACGTAAATATATATGTACAAATTATTATGTTTGCCTGTTTATATATTTTAAAATTATGTTTAGTTTTTATATTTAGTTAAAATGCATATTAAATTCAATCCATTATTATTATTATTATTATTAAATTACATTTCTAAGGCGCACCGCTACCCGGAGGTTTCCCGCATCCATTGGACACACGTAAGAAGGTCAAGCTGAACTTTTGGTTAAATAACCGTTTTAAGCTCTTTACAGAATTTATAGTAAATAGTTTAATCAATTTAGTTAAAGATAATATTAATATTTTATATATTTAATACATATTCTTTTATATTATTTATATTTTTAAATCAATAATTTTTGCATCTACATTTTTTATTTTTATATTTTTGATTCAGTATTTTGGTGCTTACCTCTTTAAGTGCAGGGAGTCGATATTTTTACTATCTATACATTTTTTTCGATATTTTTACCATTGATGTTTTTACCATCGATATCCTATCAGTGAACCCATTCAAATGCCCCGACGGACCCATGCGTATACCGCATCTTTCACAGAGATGCCGCTGGCATTGCCCCCAGCTCCGCCGCACCATCAACTGCTCCATCAAAACCGCCACCTTCCCCGATGTAGGAAGTTGGATACCTGACTATGGTTACCCCAGATTTTTTGCCTTGTGTTTAGCTGGTTTTCGACTTAGTTGGCCTGGTTCCCTGCTAATCAGGGCCCGGGCTATCTGCTCTCTCTTTAAAATGGATTCCATGTACCATAGGTGCATAACTAAATTGGCTTGGGTCACCTTATCAGCCCCTGTAGAGTGCACTATAGGTGCCCAGGGCATAGGTGCATCCAAGGCCCACCAGGGGCTGCAGCATATCTTTTGCCACCCCTGGCTGGCTATCCAAAATGTAAACAACTGGCTGATCACACAGCTGGGGCAAGGTGGTGTAATCACCCCTTGCTTAGATATAGTATACCTATATCTAAACCTATATCTGGACACATATGTACCTATAAGTCACTCCTATGGCAGGCCTTAACAATCCTGGAGGCAGAGTGCTTGGTTTTATGTGAGATGGTGCTCTACCATGAGCTGAGCCTGTCTGCAGCTGTCGGGACCAACTCCCTTAGCTGTTCCGGGATATTGCCATACCATGTACTCTTAGGTGCATTATAATCCTCGCGGTTACTTGCTAACTTTGGTTTGGCTTTATCAAAACATGTCGTGTAAGGTGTCATACGCTTTGGAATACTACCCCCTCACCAGTCCTGGCGACGGGGGTAGCATTCCACCCTTCTAGAGGGAGAAAGACATGTTACTTCGCTAAAACGCAGGTAATCCTAGCTAGAGCCTCAGCATCACAAAATGGATGCTGCTGCCACAGACACAAGTCTGACCTCCTACTGCTGACCGAAACTTGGCAGGGGAGGCCTGGACAATAGGTTTCCTGTCACAGGGAGGTGCTACACCTCCCCAGACAGGAGATAGTGGATTGGGGCAGGGGGGGGCTGAATGAAACTAGACACTGCCTGGGGCATACAAGGTGTCCCATGCATAATCCAGTCAAATCGGTTCTGGGGATCTACAGCCCCAGTCCCAGCGCAACCCTGGACAAAGGGAAAGGGGTGTAACCACCCCCTTCCTGGGTCCCACCCATAGGAGGGACCTAGCAGGTAATCCAGCCCCCCAGTTTGGAATAAAGGTGGGAGCAGTGCTAGTGCACGCAGCATATCCTGACTGAAACTTATGAAATGAAACTCTGGACCCTTCGACATTCTACTCGACATAGAAGACTGAAGAATCTCCCTTGTGGTCAAGGAGTGACCACCCTGTGCAAACAGGCACCATCCAGTGCCTCAACGTTTGCTTTGTTGCAGTTCCTGCCAGAACTCGAGCAACAGAGATCAACAAGACCCAGCTTTCCCGCCTTCTAACAGCCTGATCCACAGTCCCAGCGAATCTGAGACCCGTGGAGGTGACCTGAAGGGTGGGGCCAGCCATCTTGGAAAAACCACAAAGTGCTGACTGTGCAGCTCCCGAGGATTCCTTGATGCTGTGCATTTGAGTTTGAGAAGCTCCAGACCCGAGCAGCTTTTGCACCGAAGCTCACCCCTCTACACTCTCCTAGTGCTGTGTGGGGCTCTCTGCATTTTTCTGCTTGACGCGTTGGTCCGGTCGCTTGCCCATTGTAAGAAGCGACCTTTGAATCCTGCGTGGGTTGCGCTTGCCAAGGTTTGTTTGCTTCAATCCGGAAGCCGACACCACCGACAGCGAGAGACTTTGTGGGACAGCTCGTGATCCACTCCTGGACATCCTCGGTGCCCCAGAGTCCACGTGGCAGCGGAGACAAGCTTCACGACAACCACCTGATTGCGCCCGACATTGCCTGGTTCCTTCCTGGTTCCACCCTGGTCACTGCTGAGTGACCCAGACTCTGTACCCTCTGCTTTCAGGTACTCTTCATCTTCGATCCACCCTTGGATCGCACCGGACACTTCTCTTCTGGCTGCCTGCAGCATCATCTACAGGCTCCATAGATCTACACGACGAAAGCCGACACGACTTTGCACCTCTGCACCCGCTTCCTGTGGGTGAGGTAACACTTGAACACCGGTGCTCCTGTATTGGTATACACCTCTAGTGTCTAAGTCTAAAGTTTTGTACTTCTAGTCCAGTCGAAAGACTCTTAAATCAGTAACTCGATAACTTTTACGCACCATTGACTTTGCATTGGTGCATGTGTGTGCTTTCAGCGCTGCACCCGATTCCCGCGGGCTTTTCCTGACTTCAGCATTGCTAGTCCCGATTAGTCCCAGCGATTCCCCAGGCCCTAGGCCTGACCACTGTTCGTAAAGTGATACTTATACCACTTTTTTAATATATGGTTTGCGCGGCCCCCCGGCCTCATCCATAATTGTGCAACTTTCATATGTTTAACTGTGCTTTTGTTTAAACGCTTGTGCCTCTGCACTCATAAAGAGTACAGAGGATTATTCTAGTAATACATACATATATTTTTATAATATATAACTTGTGTGGTGTCCTTTCATTTGATATTACAGGATTGTGATTGGTAAAACAGCTGGCTTCACATGCCCTCTTGAGTTAAGCCTGTAAGGCTGCTTAGTCCATACTACCCTTAGGATAGCTTGTCTATAAGGTTGACTTGCAACTATCACCATAAGGGATTGTTTGGACTGATACAAGGTGCCCCCAGAATTGGAGACATCATATATCAGGCCAACTTCTCACATTGGTGCGCAGCGGTGCGGATTTGAGCTTGCTGTTGTTTTACCATTGCCATCTTTTTATCAAATTGAAAGATCACACCAAGTACCTTCGGTACATATAAACAAAGCTTACATATTTAAGTTCTATTGAACGTAGTAGTTGTAGATCAAAGGGCTTAGCACACCCTGCCTACAACTCACTAGCAAGGTACAGTAGGAAAACACTCAGTGTAGGTAAGTGCACCACTTACACCTCACTAGCAGTCATGTCTGGCACAGGTGAAGCTTCCAGCTCTCTGCCTGTGTTGGTTGACCGTACCAAGGCACCTTCCAGCTATGACAAATGCAGCCATAAGGACTTGAGTGCCTTGTGCACTGCAAGAGAGCTGAAAAAGGGTCACAACCCTACCATTCCCATCCTGATAGGCATCCTGGAGAAGGATGATCTTGAGAAAGCTAGAGTAGCTCCCTTAGGGTCAGGAGATGGAGTGAACCCCCCAGATACTGAGAACAGCACCCCAGTAGATGAGGTGGACCCAGAATCAGAAGATAATGAGTCAGATCAGGATCAAGGGAACAACCAGGTACCAGTTGGGAGGCTTAGCCAGGCCAACTTGGACCTACATGGAAATGGAGAGGTACAGCACCTCCCCAGAGTACATAGCAGAATTTTTCCAGGCAACTGAAGGGATAGATCTCCTTCCAGGGACTCTCACCTTTCTAGTGCCTCAAGGGAATCTCAGAGGGGAATGACTTCCCCCCAGAGAAAAGAGCATTGGGCCAGAATGAGGGCTGTCCAACTCCCGATAGAGAGGGAAGAGGTAGCTTTGGCCCAAGCTAAACTTGCTTTAGCAAGGGAACAAAAATTGTGTGGATTAGATTCCCCTGGTGGCAGCAACATTATCCCTAGAGATAAAGACAGGTCCTGTGAACATAGAAACCTGAGCAAAATTGTGCCCCCTACAGAGATGGGGATGACATCCACAAGTGGATAAGTGCTCTTGAGAGAGCCTGCATGGTACAGCAGGTTCCTCAAGACCAGTGGGCTGCAATTTTATGGCTCTCCTTTTCTGAGAAAGGGAGAGATAAGCTCCTCACTGTCAGACATGAGGATGCTAAAAACTACACTGTCCTGGAGAGTGCTCTAATAGATGGGTTTGGCTTAACCACTGAACAGTACAGGTTAATGTTCAGAGACACCCAGAAGACACAGACTCAGGACTGGACTGATTTTGTAGATTATGCTACTAAGGCTCTGGAAGGTTGGCTACATGGCAGCAAAGTACATGACTATACAGGATTGTATAATTTGATTATGAGGGAGCAGATCCTAAGTAATTGTCAGAATCAGCTTTTACATCAGCACCTGGTGGACTCAGATCTGACCTCTCCACAAGAATTGGGTAAGAGAGCAGACAAATGGGTCAGAACCAGGATTAGGCCTAAAAATCAGGGTAATGACCAGAAGAAGGAGTCTACCAAACCTCAAGAAAAGGGTGGGGATAAATCGAAAGAGAAGACTTCCCCAGGGCCCCAAAACTCCAAGGATGTAAACAGACTGGCCACTGGAAATCAGACAGCTGTTGTCCAAAGAATGGCAATAAAGAAAATATACCTCCAAGTAAAGCTCCAACACCACCTGTTACTGTTAGCAGTAATCCCCCAGGTAGTGGGAGCACCCCCAAGAATTTGGTTGGGTTTACTTTTGGAACACAGGTGGACTCTGGCCTAACCAGGTCCCCTAACTTAGCTACTCTTGTCTGTGATAATGGCATGGGGTTTGCCAACTTCACTGATTGCCAAACACTTTGAGCAAGTATAGACAGGAGCCCCTCATCAATGGTTTGAAAGTTGAGGCCTACAGAGACACAGGGGCTAGCATCACTATGGTGAACGAGAATTTAGTCCCCTCTAGGCAACTTTTACCTGGTGCCACATACCAAGTGACAAACATTGATGGAGTTCAGAAAAATCATCCCATAGCAGTGGTAAATCTCAGTTAGGGAGGAGTCACTGGCCCAAAGAGAGTGGCAGTGTCCCCAAACTTGCCTGTAGAGTGTCTACTTGGGAATGATTTGGAAATCTCAGCCTGGGCTGAGGTTGAACAAGTAATCCATTCTAGAATGGTAAAACTCCATGGAAAGGTTAGTGGGGCTGTGATGGCTACAGCCCCAATCCAAGATGTCCTTCCTGAAAAGGTTGGTAGGGCTGAACAAATCTCAGCCCCATCTTTAGCTAACTCCCTTCCTAGACAGATTAGCAGGGCTGTGATGGTAACAGTCCATACCCAAACTGAGTCTCTTCCTGAAAAGGTTGGTGGGGCTGTGATGGCCACAGCCCAAACTCAAACTGATTCATGTGTTGCGAAGCCTGAAAGAATGGATCACTCCACACAAACAGAGAGCATTGAGGAGGAAGAGAAATCTCCCTCCCACCAGACTTTAGGAAAGGATCAGCCTCCTCAGGGAACTGATCTTACCCCTGATGAAGGAATTGCCACAGAGGTGGTTAGGCCTAGCCTGACATAGCCCCTGATGTCAGTGGACCCTTCCCAGGTGGGACCCAGTCTGGAGCAGGTAACCTGCCCCTCTCTACCTAGCCTCAGTCAGCCCAGGGCTACAGAGGTCAAGGAAGTCAGTGAGCCCCAGAGGGTCCACTGTCAAATAAAGCACCCCCATAGCAGATTAGGAACACCAAAGCTAGCAGCCCTAGCAAGGTGAAAACTTAAAAAATTCATGAGGTATCCCCCTTACCACTAGTTAAGGACCTCCCCCAAATTGACACTGTTGGGCACAGCCAAACCTGGGACCCCAAGGCCCCAAACCTGACCTGTCCCTCCAGTAAGCCAACTAAAGGGACCCAGCCTCCAGCTTTAGGTAGCCAGAGGTTGCCCCTGAGAGCACAGTGCAACTCAGTCAATGAAAGAAAGACACACATGGTGGAAGATCATTGGAGGAAGCTGAGCCCTACATTAGTGGAGCCTCACTTCAGTACTCCATATCAACACCAGCCTTTTACTTTGCAAAAACACACCACAGGTAGTGATTCCCTATGGTGGAGACCCTCCAATACCCCTATGGTGAGGGATTGCTTAGTGGACCATGAGACAGGGGGTTACCATGCTAGTGCAGGTACTTCCTTATATGGCCACTCAGGCAATATAGGCTTACCTGGTCAAGGATAGCCTTATCTCTGTTGTTTGGGGGGGTGTGTAGGAAGGTGGATACCTGACTATGGTTACCCCAGATTTTTTGCCTTGTGTTTAGCTGGTTTTCGACTTAGTTGGCCTGGTTCCCTGCTAATCAGGGCCCCAGGCTATCTGCTCTCTCTTTAAAATGGATTCCATGTACCCTAGGTGCATAACTAAATTGGCTTGGGTCACCTTATCAGCCCCTGTACAGTGCACTATAGGTGCCCAGGGCATAGGTGCATCCAAGGCCCACCAGGGGCTGCAGCATATCTTTTGCCACCCCTGGCTGGCTATCCAAATTGACACAACTGGCTGATCACTCAGCTGGGGCAAGGTGGTGTAATCACCCCTTGCTAAGATATAGTATACCTATATCTAAACCTATATCTGGACACATATGTACCTATAAGTCACTCCTATGGCAGGCCTTAACAATCCTGGAGGCAGAGTGTTTGGTTTTATGTGATATGGTGCTCTAGCATGAGCTGAGCCTGTCTGTAGCTGTCGGGACCAACTCCCTTAGCTGTTCCGGGATAGTGCCATACCCTATACTCTTACGTGCATTATAATCCTCGCGGTTACTTGTTAATTTTGGTTTGGCTTTATCAAAACATGTCGTGTAAGGTGTCATACGCTTTGGAATACTACCCCCTCCCCAGTCCTGGTGACGGGGGTAGCATTCCATCCTTCTAGAGGGAGAAAGACATGTTACTTCACTAAAACACGATTAATCCTAGCCAGAGCCTCAGCATCACAAAATGGATGCTGCTGCCACAGACACAAGTCTGACCTCCTACTGCTGACGGAAACTTGGCAGGGGAGGCCTAGACAATAGGTTTCCTGTCGCAGGGAGGTGCTACACCTCCCCAGACAGGAGATAGTGGATTGGGGCAGGGTGGGCTGAATGAAACTAGACACTGCCTGGGGCACACAAGGTGTCCCATGCATAATCCAGTCAAACCGGTTCTGGGGCTCTCCAGCCCCTGTCCCAGCATGACCCTGGACAAAGGGAAAGGGGTGTAACCACCCCCTTCCTGGGTCCCACCCATAGGAGGGACCTAGCAGGTAATCCAGCCCCCCAGTTTGGAATAAAGGTGGGAGCAGTGCTAGTGCACGCAGATTATCCTGACTGAAACTTATGAAATGAAACTCTGGACCCTTCAACATCCTACTCGACGTAGAAGACTGAAGAATCTCCCTTGTGGTGAAGGAATGACCACCCTGTGCAAACAGGCACCATACAGCACCTCAACGTTTGCTTTGTTGCAGTTCCCGCCAGAACTCGAGCAACAGAGATCAACAAGACCCAGCTTTCCCGCCTTCCAACAGCCCAATCCACAGTCCCAGTAAATCTGAGACTCGTGGATGTGACCTGAAGCGTGGGGCCGGCCATCTTGGAAAAACCACGAAGTGCTGACTGTGCAGCTCCCAAGCCTTCCTCAATGCTGTGCATTGGGGTTTGAGAAGCCCCAGCCCAGAGCAGCTTTTGCACTGAAGCTCACTCCTCTACACCCTCCTAGTGCTGCATGGGGCCCTTCTGCATTTTTCTGCTTGATGCGTTGGTCCGGTCGCTTGCCCGTTGGCTAGTGGCCCCAGTACCGACGAACCTTTGAATTTGCTCTGCCAGTCTGGTTGCTCTGGACTGGCCCTCGCTCCCCTGAAAAGGAGCACCTGCTCTGACCTTCCTGGTCCGAGTAAGAAGCGACCTTTGAATCCTACGTGGGTTGCGCCTGCAAGGTTTGTTTGCTTCAATCCGGAAGCCGACACCGCCGACAGCGAGAACCTTTGTGGGACAGCTCGTGATCCACTCCTGGACATCCTCGGTGCCCCAGAGTCCACGTGGCAGCGGAGACAAGCTTCACGACAACCACCTGATTGTGCCCAACATTGCCTGGCTCCTTCCTGGTTCCACCCTGGTCACTGCTGAGTGACCCAGACTCTGTACCCTCTGCTTTCAGGTACTCTTCATCTTCGATCCACCCTTGGATCGCACCGGACACTTCTCTTCTGGCCGCCTGCAGCATCATCTACAGGCTCCATAGATCTACACGTCGAAAGCTGACACGACTTTGCACCACTGCACCCGCTTCCTGTGGGTGAGGTAATACTTGAACGCCGGTGCTCCTGTATTGGTATACACCTCTAGTGTTTAAGTCTAAAGTTTTGTACTTCTAGTCCAGTCGGAAGACTCTTAAATCAGTAGCTCGATAACTTTTACGCACCATTGACTTTGCATTGGTGCATGTGTGTGCTTTCAGCGCTGCACCCGATTCCCACGGGCTTTTCCCAACTGCAGCATTGCTAGTCCCGATTAGTCCCAGCGATTCCCCAGGCCCTAGGCCTGACCACTGTTTGTAAAGTGATACTTATACCACTTTTTTAATATATGGTTTGCGTGGCCCCCAGGCCTCATCCATAATTGTGCAACTTTCATATGTTTAACTGTGCTTTTGTTTAAACGCTTGTGCCTCTGCACTCATAAAGAGAGTACAGAGGATTATTCTAGTAATAAATACATATATTTTTATAATATATAGCTTGTGTGGTGTCCTTTCATTTGATATTACAGATTGTGATTGGTAAAACAGCTGGCTTCACATGCCCTCTTGAGTTAAGCCTTTAAGGCTGCTTAGTCCATGCTACCCTTAGGATAGCTTGTCTATAAGGTTGACTTACAACCATCACCATAAGGGATTGTTTGGACGGATACAAGGTGCCCCCAGAATTGGAGACATCATATATCAGGCCAACTTCTCACACCCGATGACAGGAAAAAAGGCTGAGATCAACCCCCTGCTGAAGAAGCCATCCTCAGACCCCGCAGACCTCAAGAACTTCAGACCAATCTCCCTACTCCCTTTCCCAGACAAGGTCATTGAGAAGGCCATGAAAGCCCAAATCTCCGAGTTCATCAAAGCAAACCACGCCCTGGACACCTCCTAATCTGCTTCCGAAGCAACCACAGAACAGAGACTGCAATCCTCGCCGCCACAGATTACATTTGTTCCCTTCTCGGTCAGAGCGAGACAGCAGCCCTCATCCTACTAGACCTCTCGGCTGCCTTTGACACCGTCTCCCACCGCACCCTAATTACCAGATTGCACAACTCTAGCACCTGTGACAGGGCTCTAGACTGGATCCACTTATTCCTCACCGGCCGGACCCAGTGAGTCAGACTACCACCGTTCTTCTCAGATCCCACGGAGATCAGCTGTGGAGTCCACCAGGGCTCCTCCCTGAGCTTCACCCTCTTCAGCGTCTACATGGCCCACCTTGCAGCCATCCTCAGAAGCCACGGACTCCTCATCGTCTCCTATGCTGACGATACCCAACTGATCCTCTCCCTCACCGATGAACCCTCAACCGCCAGAACCAGCTTCCTCAGTGGCATGAAGGCCATTGCGACATGGATGAAAGAAAGCTGCCTCAAGCTCAACTCGGACAAGACCGAAGTTCTCATCCAGGAACCCACAGCATCAGCCTAGACCGACTCCTGGTGGCCAGATGCTCTGGGTGGCACCCCACCCCGACAGACCACGCATGCAACCTTGGCAACATACTGGACTATTCGCTCACGATGGACTGCTAAATCAACGCAGCATCCTCAGCCTGCTTCCACATGCTCCAACTGCTCTGAAAGACTTTCAGATGGATCCCCGCAGATTCCAGAAGGACGGTCACTCACGCACTCATCAGTAGCAGACTCAACTACGGCAATTGGCACTATGCCTGCATCACCCAGACACAACTCAATAAACTAGAGTATGTCCAAAATGCAGCCATCAGACTGGGCCACGGCATCCCCTGCGGCAGCCACATCATGCACCACTTTTGACAACTCCACTGGCTCCCAGTCAACAAGAGAGTCACTTTCAAGCTCCTCATGCATGCCCACAAAGCCCTACACAATATAGGATCAGCCTACCTGAACCACCAACTCACATTCCACGTACCCACCAGACAACTCTGATCGTCCCAACTCACCCTCACCTCCACCCTCAAGATCCACAAGACCAGAAACAGAGGAAGATCGTTCTCATACCTTTCCGCCAAGACATGAAACTCCCTGCCCCTGCACCTCAGGCAATCAGCGTCACTGACCCGATTCGGGAAGGACCTCGAGACCTGGCTCTTTGAATGATCCTCCACCCAGTGCGACCAGCAGCCCTCCACCCAGCCCCAGCACCTTGAGACCCTCACTGGTGAGTGGCCACACTTTAGAAGCCCCTGATTGATTGACTGATTGATTGATTGATTGATTAATTGAGCTGAACTGGCTGTGACTGCAGCAACTGTTGTCTGAATGAGTTACGTATATCAACAGAACTTATGATTTGGTTTTGAACCTGTACTTCAACTGTACTATATTCATTCTCTTTTTAAGGTGTAACGGATATTTAATCTCTGCTGAGATTTTAGTGACATCCAAATTGTTCCATGCAAGAGCATTCAATTTAATTGTCTAGAGTAAGAGCAAGAATTTTCGCATGATACAATATTCTTACTAGATTCTGCATATTGGATGGTGAATAGACAAGATTCGAAGGTGATTGAAAGTGCTGTCACAAACTGCTGTAGACAAACAAGTTAAGGAGTATCCTTTTCACTTCCTGAATTTTACAGGGATGGTGCGGTTGCAGAATTCCAAGCTTCGATTTAAACAATTGCCTTACAGTATTAGTTCAAAAACAGTCTCAACTTATTAATTGTGTGTTCTCTGATTCTACAAACATTACTGGCCTGCCTTTCAAACATAGGTGCTCGAAGGCATCTTTCTAATACCTAATAGTTGTCCCTTTGGAAGAGGTGTACCTATTTTCACTTTATGGGCATGTGCCACTTTATGTATTTTTTTATACATTTTGATCGTAAACAGAAAACAATGCAGTAGAAAGTGCGCCAGGCAAGATGGTGTAAGAAAATACAGTCTGGTACTTTCAATTCAATGGCATACATGTCCTATTCTGGGAATCGGACATGTGGATCTACTGTGATTCAGTTCCAAGACAACACACAATGATCCACATGAGCAAGTCAGTCTACTGAAGAGGCGCCCAAAGAACTGTAACAGGGTGACAGTCCATCCACCCATGATACAAATGACTAATGACACAGTACAGCAAGCTGCCACCAAACAAGGGTATGAATAGTCAATAATTATGTGTTTGCTTCGTACCCCATGAAATATGTGTAAAATGCCCCCCAAATGTCTATTATCTGAGCCTTGGCATATGTGGGAGGTGAACAGGTTTCAATTATTCCATTAGAGAAGGTGACGTCTCTGTTTCAATCCCCAAGCATGTGGAAAGACCCCTTCATCCAGAACCATGCGGCTTGCTGTTTCGACAGAATTTACAATATCCCTGAACCTCTTCAACCGTGTTCCAGCACCTCCGTGGCAAACCCAATGCGGCCATCAGACGCAAGAACTCAATATGGGCAATAGTGATTTTGCCAATTGTGTCTGTTGTCTCACGCCAGAAATCTTGGAACCCTAGTCTGTGCCATGACAGATGTAATCAGCATTGGGTATTTACATCGCAGGGTTAAACCTATGCATGAGTCAGGAGTGCAATACATTCTAGTCAAGTATTTAAAGCAGAGTCATTTGTATTTGTAGTTCAGAGTTTTGTTTGTGAGCAACAATAATTCCAACAGGCACTGCCCGATGCCTTCCCCGGGTCTGCTTCCTATGTTAGTCATGCTGGTGGTATAACCCCTATACGTGCCCTTATGGTCTACATAGTGTATAGACATTACCCCCAGGTCCCTTATGTCCTCGTCCCATTCAGAACAAAGTGGAGATGACCATCTCATGACAGAAAAAAACAAGAGGAATGCTGGGACACTAATACTGCACCTCCCCCCGGGAGTACATAAGCAGTACTTACCCAGCAGCCCTCCTATTCTTTTTTTCTGTCTGTCGACAGATTGGATGGTGTGCTGGTGCTGCTCCTGCTGGGCTTGAGTGGCGGTGCTTCTCTTCTTCCCCCGCCCGGATGCCTGGCTGTGAGGGCACGGGGTTCCCTGGACTGCCTCCTGGTCTGCCGGGCTTGCTTGGAGCCAGTCTCTATTTGAAGCCGGTGTTGGAATTATGGAGTTCCCGGCTTTGCTGTGTGCTGCATGCACCTACCGGCCCTTTGTGGCTGGTGCTAGAGTTCCCGGTTGCTTCCGGGTCGCGGGCTCGGCTTCCCGAGCCTGGCCGGGGAGCCGTGCCTCGCTGGATGTGCTCCTGATGGATTCTGGATCGACGGTAGTGTGGGGGCCTGGTTCCTGGGGTTGGCCCCCACTCCGGGTGAGTCCCGATTTCGGGATCTATTTTTCTTCTACCATGCTGTCGTCCTGTGCATGCCTACGCTGGGGTTTGTGTCTGTCTAGAAGGCAGGATGTTTCACTCGTGCTTCACTTACACGAGGGCTGCTGATCTCTGGGGGTGTTCAGGTCCACTGGCAGCTCCTGGATGTTTTCTGTGTAACTTTTCTCTCGTGCCTTCTGTGTCCTGTCACCGGCCCGGCTCTGTGCCTCTGCAGCCCCTCCCTGCTCCCGGGCTGCCTCTGTGCCTGGAACAGCGCTGCCCTTCTGCGGCTGATGCTGCGGGTTCCGGCAGCTCCCCTGCCTTGGCTGGGAGTCCTCTGACCTGTCCTGGGGCTCAGGCTTGCCCTCTGTTTATGGCTCGCCTGGGTGTTGGGTTACATCAGCTCTGTGATGTGCTGGCCCCTTGCTGGGGCTGGTGTTTGGGGCCCGGGCTTCAGGCTCCGATACTGTGGTTGTTTTCTGGGGTCCTCTGTTTTGTGTTTGCAGGTGGCTTGGTGGATTCTTGCATCCACTGTGGGGGCCTGTGTTTGCCTGTTTGCCTCGTGGTCCCGGGTTCGGGTCCCTGCCTGTCCGCTCAGTTTCTTATCCTTCTCAGTTTGATGATGGGATTGCCATTGAGTTGGGTAACATTACTCTTCTGTTATTCAGCTCCGATTTGCCCTTCATGGTGTACGTTTTCTTTACGTCCTGTGCTGCTTCATTTCCTGTGGACTCTCCACACTCCGGGCAGGCCCCTGGCTCCTTCCTGGGCATGGTTGCAGTGTTGGTGGAGGCTGTAGTGATGGTTCTGCTGGACACTCACACGTGGCTGGTGCCCGCGCAGTCCTTTCTTCTGGGGTCCCTGTGTGACTCGTCCTTTTGGCCTTGGCCTTTCTGCGCTCGGCCCGTTGGGTTTCGAAGGGGCTGGCGTCCCTGGGATGCCTTTTTTTTGGGCGGCTACTGGGAGGTTTTGTGGCTGGTGGTCTCGGGTGCCGGGGTGCCGCGTTCCTTTCCCTGTACCTCGCTTGTTTGTAGGTGTACTGCGTTCTCTTTGGCTGCTCGAGCATGGCTGTGGCTTCGCCTGCGCCCTTCTCTGGGTCTGTGTTGTTTTTTTCCCTGTGCCAGTGGGGGCCTTGTTGTGCTGTTGGCCCCCGCTCTGGCTGTTTTGCCCCCTTTCTTCTTCTGGGTGTCTCGTGGGCTGGTCCTGGAAGTGGAGGCTGGCTGTCCTTCTGGCTGTGCCGTGTTCTGGCGTCATGGTCTCCTGGGGGTGCCGTGGATTGTGCCGGGGCCTCCTACTTGGGGTGCATGCGTTCGGCGCTGTGCTTTGTCCCCTCTTCTTTTTTGGGTGGTCATGCTGCTGCCACCGGTGCCTTCGCTGCTTGCTTCCTGTGTGTGCTCAGTGGCGGGTGCTTCTGTGTGCTTGTGGTGCTCAGACGCGCTGGTGTTCTCTGCTGCCCTCCCGCCCGCGGTGCGTGGGTGTCTGGTGGGGGCTGGTCGGTCAGGCGCTGGGTTCCTGTGCTCCTCTTTTGGTTTGAGGGGTCACTTTTCTGTTCCTGGCCTGCTGCCTTGCCGCCTGCCCGCCCCGGTTCTTGTCTATTCTCCTGGGGTGGGCGGGTCGCGGGGCTTCTCGCTTTGGTTCCCTTCTTCGGGTTGTGCCCCTGCTCTTGGCCGCTCAGGTTTGGGGGTTTTCCCCTCCGGGGTTGGCGTGGGTTCCTGTCGCCTCTGTGGGTGCTGGTTCCTTTTTCGCTGGCTCTGCCTTTTTTGATTGCTCCTGGGGTTTTCTCTGTGTTGTTGGGTTATCCCTGCCTGCTTGCTTGTGCCTTGCCCTCTGCTACTCTTCTGTTGGGGTCACTTCTCGCTTCTTCAGAGACTGCCTTCTCCGTGGGTGGCTTTGTCTCCGCTGCGGGCTGGCTGTTGTGGCCTTGTTCCTGTTGTGTGCCCTGGTTCTTCGCCTCCGCTTCTTTGCTCCTGTGGGGTTGGTCGGCGTTTGAGCTGCGCCTGGTTCCTGTCCTTGGATGCTTGCCTGTGTCGTGCCGGGGGCTCTCTGGGGTGCTTTTGTCCCCTCTACCTGCGCAGGGGTGGCTTGTGCTGCCTTGGGTTCAGCTGTTCTGTTCCACCCTGCCTGCGCCTGTTCTCATCTGTTCCCTGCGGTTTTGCTGGGTCGGGCCTGGTTGGTGCCTGGTTGGGTGCCCGTCTGGGTCTTCCTGGTGCTGTGGGCTCCCCTTTGCTCCGGCCTGGGGTTTCTTGTGTTGTCTCGGGGTCTTCTGTGTGCCTGGCCTGGTTGCTTCTGCTCTGGCTCTCCCTGTGCTTGCCTTTGGCTTGCTTCTGGCATTTCCTGGCCGCCCCTCCTGTTTCTGCCATGGTGCCTTCCTGGTTTGTTCCTGGCTGAGGCCCCCTGTCTGCTGCCGTGTCCTGTCGTGCCACCTGTTCTCCGGTGTGGTGTGCTGTCCCCGTGCTCCGCTGTCTGCTTGGTGGTTGTGCCTGGTCGGGCTGGGTTGGTGCCTGCCTGGCCTCCTGGGGCTGCTGGGTGCTGTTGTCTTCTTGGTCCTTCTGCTCTCGGGGTTGTTTGCTCCCTGGGTTGTTCTGCTCTCGTCTGGTTCCCTTGGTGGGTGCCTGGCTGGTGTTTTGGCTGGTGGGTGTCACTCCTGCGTGTGGGGCTCCTTTTTAGGCTCTGCTTCCTTGCTGGTCTCCCTTCGGGCCCTAGCGGGGTGTTCTGCTTTGGGGCCGCTTCCGGGTGGTTCCTTCTGGGCCTTCTCCTGCTGGTGGTTCTCTTCCCAGTCTTGTTTTCCCGGTGTTGTGGGCCTGTGCCGGCTTCTTGCTGGTTGTGTGTGTCCTCGGGCTGTGCCACCTGGGTTTTCGGGCTGTGATGTCTTTTTCGGCCTGCTCTGGGGGTTTGTTGCCGGACGTTTCCGGGTTCTTCCTGTTTCTGTGGTCCTGGCTTGCTTCTTCCTCCCTTGCTTCCCCGGGCTTTGTTCCCAGTATGGGTCTGTTTGGGTGCCCCACCCCCCTCCCTCTCTGGTTGGGATGTGGTTCTGTGGTGCTCTTGCCTCTGCGGGTCCCTCCCTCCTGTGGTTTTCCTTCTGCTTGGTCCTCTGCTCTCCTACTGGGCTTTGCTTGGGTTTGCTGTTCCCCCTGCATGGTCTGGTTGCTTGGCTTTGGTCCGGGCTTCCTGATTGTGTTGACGTTCTGTTACTTGGCTCCTCTCCAGTGTTGCTGGCTTTGGGCCTTGTGGTTGTGGTCTGGGTGCTCTGCTCCCTGGGCCTTTCTTTTTCCGCCGCTCCTGTTCTTGCTGCTTGTCTGGCCGGGGTGTGGGGTTCCTGGGCGGTCCTGTGCCGTGTGGGTGCCTTCTTTTGTGCTGCCCTCTATGTGCGTTGGGCGGCTGCTGGGGTTTCCCAGTTGCTCTGTGCTCCCCTCCTGCCTTGTGTTCCCCCCGTCCCCCTTTGGGGTTGGGGTTTTTCTGGGGTTGTGGTTGTTGTCTCTGTATCCGCCCTGGTTTGTTGGGTTGGTTCCGGTCTTCTTGGCCTTTCCTTGCTTGGTGGGCTTTCGGCTGGTTTCTGGGGTTCTGTGTTCTTCCCCCTCCCGGTCTTTCGGGGCGGGTTCTGGCTCCTGTCCGGCTCCTGTTTTTTCCTGGGCCTCCTCGTTCTAGTTTGACGACTGCTGTGGTCTCTTGGCCTTGTGGGTCTCCCGGGTCCTGTGTGCCTTCTTGCTGCTTCTGGGCTTGGCGACCTTCTCCGTTTGGTTGTTGGCCGGGTCCTTTGTATCCTGGTCCTGGTCCCGGTCCCAGTGGCCGGATTTCTCGGGTTGGCGGTCTCCTTTCTTTGGGGCCATGGCCTTTTTGTCTTTGTCTCCGGTGCTTTCCCTGCTGCCCTGTGCTGGGTTGCTGGCAGGTTGTTTCCTGCGGTCTTCCTTTCCTCCTTCTCGGTGCGCCCTTGGGTTGCTGCTTTGTTGTGGTTCCTGGGTGTGCTTGTGCGTGTGGAAGGCCGGGTTTCTGCTTTGGTATTTCTCCACTTTGTTCTGAATGGGATGAGGACATAAGGGACCATGCTCTATTACTTACCGGTAATCTTCATTACTCCGGGTCCCGTTGTCCTCGTCCAATTCATACGCCCCTCCCTCCCTCCCCGACGGCGGGCCTTCCTGTCTGGGCTTGTTAGTACAGGAGGGCTGCTGGGTAAGAGCTGCTTATTTACTCCCGGGGGGAGGGGCAGTATTAGTGTCCCAGCATTCCTCTGCAGAAAGGCTGTTGAATCACAAACTTTAAATTGAATTGAGATTCGGGGAGCATTTCAGCTACTCTTCCTTTAAGCAATCTGCTTACTGATTTTGAAGGCAAGCATATTATACGAGAGACGCTGTACGCACCAGTTCTAGAACTTTTCCTAGCAGTAAGTATATAAATATATGTAACATCTAAATGCAGGCGTACTTTTTTTAAACGGCTTTCAGGAGGTTAACAGTCCCTACTTGGTCTATTTCTAAAACAAATATGTTTGCCATGTCTTACATGTACATCTCTCTGAAGGTTTTTGACAAAGCCTGAACCTTGTTGGGATGCACAATTTCTCCTAAGAAATTATGCAGCAGTCTTAAAAATCTGAAAACGTTGTGAAATTCGAACAAAACTCATGTACATTGGATCATTCTTGGCATGTATGTTGTTTGAAGACACCAGTTGGCTCCCTGCTACGCATCATTTACTTTTTGGTCCATGACAACACATTTAAAGAAAATGTGTTTTAGGCAGGCACTGACAACAGTTGAGTTACTGAAAAATCTTTAACCAACAGTTCTCACACGTATCTCTGCTTTGGGTGCTGGAACTTTTATTCTGTCTTTAACAGCACAAGCGGTACAGATTGGTGGCATTAGCAGTCGTCTATGAGCCCTCACAACTGCTGATTATCTCTGTTGCTTTCTGAAATTCAAAAAAAGAAAGTACATCTATTTCTAAGAATTATGCATTATTTAACATAAATAACAAACATTACTTGCTGCAGAGCAATCTATTCAAAGACTGCTCGCCCTTCCGAGAGTTGATCACACTCATCAACTCTTAGGGCCGAATTACGAGTTTAGAGGTCCATGTGACCGCCAAACCCGTGGTGGAGTTTCCTTGACCGCCAGAATGGTCCACTCGCCGTAATACGACTATGGCGGTGGGACCATCACAGAACCACTGCCCCAACCGGGATCATTGATCCTGTGGTGGTGGCGCAGTGGTCAGAGGCCATAATATGTTGGTGGTGCATTATGAGTTCCCTCACTGCCCTCCTATTCATGGCGGTGAGCCTGGGTGGCAGTAAGGAAACTAAGAGGGCCCTACAGTGCTCCCTGGTGCCTCTGTACATGGGGGTACGTGCATGGGGGGGCACATGGTGTGTCCCCCCATCTGTATGCACCTCCATGTTCCTGCACAGAACGAAATGCACAACATTGCGCTCTTCAGTCCGTGCAGGAACGTGATTTGGCGTTCTCACTGTGGTGCCATACTAAGGCTCACCGCCTGAAACCACCAAAGCACCGCCTGCCAGACCAGGAGAAAAACCCTAATCTGGCAGGCGGATGGCTTTGCCAGTGTGGCTCTTAGTCTTCATTGTTCAATAGTTCCTTTAACATAATAGCTGCAGGAATGAGCTTATAGAAACATCCCCAATTGTCAATCACAGGTGAGTTAGGAACCTCTATAAAGACTTCCATAGCTTCCATTTCAGCTATATCATTTTCAGTTTGCATTTAGTTTTAGATGACATCACGCTTTCAATTACGCTTAATGAGGTGCATCAACTGCGACTGACCGTGAAGACTTTTATTTGATAACATCTGGAAATGTTTGTTTTCAAAACCAGACACATGGTATCTAAGATCATTATAAATTGGCTGCTGAGAGTCCCGTTCCATCAGTGGTGGCTAAAGTGTCAGCCTGCAGTTAATAGTTATCTATAATATTCACACCGCTAAAAAGGGGTATGTATTTGGCACAGTAGCATTATCTATTTTCCTTGATATAAACATCGTTATCATGCCATAAGTACCCAGCGTTGACTGCACCTATATCAAGAGGCTATTATATATCTACCATTGGCTCCAAACAGGGGTGTAAACACGTCACCTTCTGTGATGTCACTTTGAAGTTTTAAACAGAATGTGTGGTCTGATCCTTAGCTATTTGCATATTGTGCCTTGCAGTGTCACTTCCTGCAAACTGCCCGGTAGGAGGCATTGAAGACTGAGCAATATTTGGCCACTTAATATCAGTATGGTGGGGTCTCTTGCTGCTTGTAACTCCCTCCTCAGGTTTTTCGTTTTGTGGGGGGGGGGGGGTTGTCTTTTTGGAGGACATTCCAGGGTTGGCTTTCTGAGACCATGAGATATATCAGGTTAGTAGATTATGCCCATTGTGGGTCAGGGTTGAAGGGAAGCCATTACTTCTGGGTCACAGGACATTGGTATGTTTACTTATAAGTCAGAGGGTGACATCACTTTCAGTTATCCATAAGTGACAAAATGTCTGGATCAGATAGCATGCGTGATGTTACTTCTGGGAGTAGGACTTTCTAGGTATG
Source organism: Lissotriton vulgaris (assembly GCF_964263255.1). Lineage (NCBI taxonomy): Eukaryota > Metazoa > Chordata > Amphibia > Caudata > Salamandridae > Lissotriton > Lissotriton vulgaris. The sequence continues at coordinate 1,332,431,324 of NC_141687.1, forward strand.
AAATAAGGGCAAGTCACCGATCCCATAACGCCCACTTTTGAGTGTGATAGCATGTATCCCTTTGCACTACTCATGCCCCCCCCCCCCCCCCCCCCCCCTTGTATTGCTGTCTATGACCCTCATACTAGCAGGGCTGCTAATTCCTGCTTGGGCACAAGAGAAGTTCATATTTGAACCTGGCCAGAACTAGTGCAAAAATACCATGCTTTTTCAGGTAATGCCTGGAAGAATATGTTTGGGAAAATGCTGCAACATTCCAAACGTAGTAGTTTGTAACAGGAAAGACATAGTGTTACACCTGAACCCTATCCTGAGGTGTGGATCTTCAAGTGGGGAGGTAATACCACACCAACAAAATATCATTCTATCACACTCTTTGGTACTGATATTTACCTTGTTCGATATTCCAAAACTAAGTAATGGCAAAATTGTATATACAACTTATTATTTATTTGTCTGATGAAATAATGTTTCTTACAATTCACCACTGCTTCGGACAATTTCATTACAGAAACAATTGTTTGGGGCTATAACATGAGAAGAAATAAGAGAGCAAAGTCTTTAGAAACTAAGAGGGCGATTTGTGTCCTAATGGCTGCGCCTTTCTCTGTCAGGGCGGCAAAGTAAATTACCCTGAGCTGGCAGTTATTCGTAAAGCATTGTCAGGAACCGCCGTCATGTTGGTTCCTGCTAATGCATTTCTCTGTTCGGTACAGGGCTGTGTCAACATGCTGCTTCAAAATGGGTGTGCGGACCACTGTGTTTTTGGAGAATGAACTGTGCTGTTGTTGCAACGGAGTTTCTTTGCCAACATATGAATTAGGCCTGAAGTCCCTTGACACTCAATAAGATATTGTAATACCTGCTTTTTAATAGCTACAAAACAAAACAAACTTCATTGTAGTTCCGACAACTGTTACCTCAACCACAAAATAGTAAGACATCAGATCCTTTCCATAATTCATGCCCAGGAAGATCAGGGAGCTGACCTACTCTAAACCTTGTTATTAGGGATTGTATTGCTTTGTACTGTAATTGCATTTCTATGGTGCTTAGTCCACCTGATGAGACATTTAGGCACTTGATGGGTAACATGCTATCCCGCAACCCAAATTTAGTGGTTAATCCAATGGGCAGCAAAATTGTGGAATAAACTGCCAGTGGCTCTGAGACTGCAACCTAATCTATTACTTTTCAGGAAAACTCGGTTGTTCACACCCGAGTCGATCTAGCTTAGTCTCTGCCCTTGCGTACACACACCAGCGCCAAGACGCCCGGCATTCGAGTGCTTAGTAAGCCCCATATCATCATCATCATAATCATGTAAATTTGTTGGTTATTTAGTTAGTCTTGTGGTCTGAGAAAAAAAGAAGCATTACCTCCAGTTTCTAGTGATGGATTAAGTTAAAAGGTGTTAGGTGCAATTAATATAGAGTACGTACAGATGGAAAAGCAAGGGATAAGTAAAGAGTATGGATGGGGTTAGAATTAGTGGGATTGCAAGGTATCATGCACATTAATTGATAACCTGCATAAAGTAAGGATCCAATAGAGTAGAGAATGTATTGCGTCAAAAAATGATTGCTGAACTTTAATCATAACATTGGAAAAGAGAAATAAAAATAAAGGGAGAATATTCGTTTTCACGAGTGCAACCCTACCTATGTTCGTCATTGGAAAATTCGGCCACTTATCAAGTAATTGGCATCTTTGTTAATGTGAATTCATAATTAAATGTAAACAGATCATGGAAAATGTGGGGTAACAAATATATCAATGTATCTTACTGGAATAGGCGTGGAAAGATGCGTCTGCATCTTAGTCGATAGAATTATTGATGTACAATTGAATAAAAGAGCTTCAGATTTTGCATGATTAATTTTATATCCGCCTATTTCTGTAAACTTGCTAATTTTAGAGAAAGCATTCGAAACGTTACTCTTCTCTGCTGTCAAATATAGAACCATATCATCTGCAAACAGTTTTGGCTTGGCTGCACCACTTTAGGTGGAAGGATATCAGAGTATTGGCATGTGGCACACACCAAACGTTCTATAAATAGTGAGAAGAGAATTGGTGACAGGGGACACGCCTGCCTCGTTCCCCCTACTTATGATAATATGTCTGGCTGACTCAGCATTAATTATTATGTGTTCAGTCTCATTCCTATACAGGTTTCGCAATAGCTGTACAAACCCGCTTGGAAAATATTTTTATTTCAGGATAGTGAATAGTACCTCTCACTGGACTAAATCAAAAGGTTTGTCTGCGTCTAGCAATGCGAAGGTCTCTTTAATTTTGTATGAAGAATAATTGATTTGCTGGACTGGATAGCTAGTATTAGTCAAGATTAATATTCCAGGTAGAAACCCATTTTGATCATTATGGATTACAGTTTGAGCTAGTGGTTCAAGACGGTTTGCCAAAATGTTAGTGAAAAGTTTATAGTTGTTGTTTAATAAAGTGATTGGGCGATAAAAATTCGGATCAACTTCTAACTTATCTTTTTTAAGCTGACTACAACAGATTCCGTAAATGAATTTGGAATTTCACTGCCTGATAAGATTTTATTAAACAGACTGACTTCGAAAAAGTCTTATACATTTCTGCAGGTATTCCATCTTTGCCACAGGCCTTAGTGCTTGGAGAAGAACTAATTGTATTTTCGACTTCCGCTAGAGGGAATGAGGCTAATATAGAGCCCTGCAAGTCCTTTGCCAAGACTGGCAAAAAGATACTATCCAACCAGCTACTTATTGCCTGTGGCGTAGAGATATGCAGGTCTGAATATAGTTTCACAAAGTGTTTCCTGAAGTCCTTGGCGATTAGCCCAGGCTGAATGACTATTTTATGTAGGTCTAAATCAAAAATCCGTTCTATGGACTTGCTATTGTTTCTTCTCCTCTGTATTAACTAAGCTAAATATCTGTCCACATGCTCACTCTCTTTGTATCTTTTTTGTAAGTATGTTTTATAGTTTAAAATTTCTGCTACGGTGAAATGGTCTTTTAAATTCTGTCTCTCTTGCATAAGACCTTGATTAGTAGCCGGCATGCTAGCAAAAACATGGGCCGACAACACCTGGCCCAATGCTGATTGTCATCTGACTTAGTTTTCCCCTTCGCTAACCGAGATTGTTGTGCCTGGAAAGCATTTACCTCTCCTCTGAAGAAGGTCTTCATTGCTCCCCACCACCCAGTGGCCCCCACACTGCAAGTTATGAGGCTGTCTATATTTCACTTTAAAAAAACTCCAAGGCTTCTTTCATTCTGTCCACCCAACTTTCTTTTGTAAGCAATGATTTACTGAATGTCCATCTGGGTCTTTTAATCTGCCAGTCAAAAATGAATATTTCTGTCATTATTGCTGAATGGTCTGAAAATCCACTGGCGAGAATGTTGGCGTTCCCGCGGCAAAACGAGTGATAGATTGAGAAAAATATCAATTTGTGAGACTGAATTACATCTCTTTGAGAAGCATGTACGTTGCTTATCTTGTGGGTCGTCACTACGCCAGGGTTCTATTACGCCCAATAGTGCTATAACTGCCTAAAAAACTTAATAATTTAGGGTTTATTAAAACATTAGGAAGAAGGTTGAAGTTACCGCCTATTATATGCGATCCCGAAGCCTCTTTTGCTATCTCCTAAATTGCTTCTAGGGCGGATGTTGAGTCCTCAGTAGGTCATGGTACCTTACGAAATTAATTATCAGATTTTCCACCACTATTTTAACTCCTTTTAATGTTGCATTAAAACCACGCTACCTCCATTACCTCACTAATCACTTCTTTAGCAACCAATATTGCTTCTTGCTTAGTTGCTGCGCCCAAAGAGGCATAAAAAGCATGTTCGATATACCCAGGATCCCCTAGATGTGGCTATGTGTTCTTAAGGTGAGTTTCTTGAATAAGATATTATTTGCACCAAGTGCACTCACCCGGGCTAGTATTGCTTGAAATGTACTCCTATTATTTACTCCATTGGCATTGCATGAAATGGCTTTGAAAGATCTAGGAGACATGTAGCCTATTAAGACCAATAGTTATCCTGCAGCAAGTAATCTGGTAGTGATTTCTGTGGGCATGCTACACCCATTCTTGTCTCACCTCCCTCCCCCTCCCCCTTACCTCCCCAAAGCCTTTCTGCCCCTTTCACTTCTCTCCCTTTTTGAGCTAATCCTCCAGGGACCCTACCTGTCCCGTGGCCTCATAGAAGGATTTCCCTATCTCTCCTATGGTGCTCACACCCTTCTCCAATCGCACCCTCTTCCCCTAGCTTAGTGCCTTGGAAATGCACTCAAACCTGCATCAACGGATGCATGTGGCGTGTGCCACTACCTTGGGGCCGATTCCGATCCGGAAAAAGCGCTTCGAATTTTCGTACGAAGCGCTTTCCCCCATACAATTGTACCAGAACACGTCTCCGTACGAATCTGCAAGTACGATCCCAATCCAAAGCATCACTCCGTACGACTCATAAAAAACTCCATACAAATCGAAAGTCCATACGAATGGCTTCACGCTACGTCAGAGCGTAAATACACCGCGTCATTCGTACCAGGAAGTACGATCCATGTTGAAGACACTCCGTACGGGTCTTTTGCTACGAGAGTCAAAAACTGCCGTAAATACAGAGTCCGGCCCGACCCGCACCCCGGTACGCGACAAACAAGACCTGAACCCCATCATCCGTGTCATACCAGTCCTGTACGCCCACCACCTCGTACATAGAAACCGACGACGGCGCAGATGGTGAGTACAACAAAGTCAAACATACCTGTACGTGGTGGCACATGCGCACATCCCCATTAAACGCCAGTAATGTCGGGGTACGTAGCGACACACGCAACCGCATAACACCGGTGTAATAGTCAGACATGCCGCACCTACATCATCGATTTCGGGGTGCGGTACGCTGCCGCATATCACCAGTGTAATAGTCAGACGTGCCGCACCTACGTCATCGATTTCGGGGTGCGGTATGCTACCGCATATCACCAGTGTAATAGTCAGACGTGCCGCACCAACATCATCGATCTCGGGGTACGGTACGCTACCGCAAATCACCAGTGTAATAGTCAGATGTGCTGCACCAACGTCATCGATCTTGGGGTGCGGTACGCTACCGCATATCACCAGTGTAATAGTCAGATGTGCCGCACCTACGTCATTTGATCTCGGGGTGCGGTACGCTACCGCATATCACCAGTGTAATAGTCAGACGTGCCGCACCTACGTCATCGATCTCGGGGTGCGGTACACTACCGCATATCACCAGTGTAATAGTCAGACGTGCCGCACCTACGTCATCGATCTCAGGGTGCGGTACGCTACCGCATATCACCAGTGTAATAGTCAGACGTGCCGCACCTACGTCATCGATTTCGGGGTGCGGTACGCTGCCGCATATCACCAGTGTAATAGTCAGACGTGCCGCACCAACATCATCGATCTCGGGGTACGGTACGCTACCGCAGAGCACCAGTGTAATAGTCAGACGTGCCGCACCTACGTCATCGATTTCGGGGTGCGGTACGCTACCGCATATCACCAGTGTAATAGTCAGACGTGCCGTACCAACGTCATCGACCTCGGGGTACGGTACGCTACCGCATATCACCAGTGTAATAGTCAGACGTGCCGTACCAACATCATCGATCTTGGGGTACGGTACGCTACCGCATATCACCAGTGTAATAGTCAGACGTGTGGAACATAAGTCTGCAGTGTCAGTGCAAGTGTAAGTGATGTGTAGAAAACATACCCAGCAGTGCCCAGAAATAGAGTGTGTGTGGCTAAGACCCCCACCAGTGCCCAGCAGTGCCCAGCAAAACAGTGTGTGTGGCTAAGACCCCCAACAGTGCCCAGCAGTGCCCAGCATAACAGTGTGTGTGGCTAAGACCCCCACCAGTGCCCAGCAGTGCCCAGCATAACAGTGTGTGTGGCTAAGACCCCCACCAGTGCCCAGCAGTGTCCAGCAGTGTCCAGCATATCATTGTGTGAGGCTAAGACCCCCACCAGTGCCCAGCAGTGCCCAGCAGCATAGGGTGTGTGTGGCCAAGACCCCCACCAATGCCCAGCATCAGAGTGTGTGTGTGGCTAAGACCCCCACCAGTGCCCAGCAGTGCCCAGCATAACAGTGTGTGTGGCTAAGACCCCCAGCAGTGCCCAGCAGTGCCCATCATAACAGTGTGTGTGGCTAAGACCGCCACCAGTGCCCGGCAGTGCCCAGCAGCATAGGGTGTGTGTGGCCAAGACCCCCACCAGTGCCCAGCATCAGAGTGTGTGTGTGGCTAAGACCCCCACCAGCGCCCAGCAGTGCCCAGCATAACAGTGTGTTTGGCTAAGACCCCCACCAGTGCCCAGCAGTGCCCAGCAGCATAGGGTGTGTGTGGCCAAGACCCCCACCAGTGCCCAGCATCAGAGTGTGTGTGTGGCTAAGACCCCCAGCAGTGCTCAGCAGTGCCCAGCATAACAGTGTGTGTGTGGCTAAGACCCCCACCAGTGCCCACCATCAGAGTGTGTGTGTGGCTAAGACCCCCAGCAGTGCCCAGCATTAGAGTGTGCGTGTGGCTAAGACCCACAGCAGTGCCCAGCATTAGAGTGTGTGTGTGTGTCTAAGACCCACACCAGTGCCCAGCATCAGAGTGTGTGTGTGGCTAAGACCCCCAGCAGTGCCCAGCATTAGAGTGCGTGTGTGGCTAAGACCCCCAGCAGTAAAAGCAGAAGCATACCATTGTTAACCTCAGTACCAGCAGGAAATAGACACATGTTACTATACCCAAATTAGAACATCACACCAGCTCCCAGGCACACAGCAGTCAACGCCATCATCAGACAATCTAAAGTACAGGAACAAAAATAAATAGCTTTATTCAGCTGGATCCAAAATTAAAATGCAAATGAGAGTCCTTGCTCACAGAAGGCCAATGGCCTGTCCAAACAAGTGACAACATCCTTCATGGATGTTGACACACCCAAACTTGCCTGCACATGGAGTTCAATCCGCAGTGGAAACAGTGGGGGCATCATCTGTGGAATCCTTCGGCACAGCAGAGACAGGAGAGGGAAGGACAGGTGTAGTGGGTGCAGGTGGTGTGGATTCATCCACACTGGCTGGTGCATCGCAGAATGTTGAAAGATAAACTTGGCTGCACACTTCAGCCAGTTCTGAAAAACTACCACCTGAACCCGGGGACACATTTGGGGTGGAGGTAGAGGGTTGTGAGTCTGTTGTCGCGGGTCTGTGGATGCGTGTGTGATGTCTGTCCCCTCTCCCTGTGGGTGTGCCTACATCCCCTTGAGATTTGGTGCATGGTGATTTGCGCTTTGCCTGGTGTGTGGGTGTGCTGGGTGTGTCTGTTTGGGTGTCTGACCTGTGGCGTCTGCGTGTACGTTGGGAAGGTGTGGGAGAGGCTGAGGTGGATGGGTCAGAAGGATGGGGGGGCCAGATGCTGCTGGGTGGACAGAGCTGCCGTCATTGTTGACTCAATGGCAGCCACACTCCGACGTAGATCAGACATGCCAGATGACATGCCCTCCATGAACGACAACTGTGTAATGAGTTGTGTATGTCCATGGAGGAAAGTCAACATGGATGTCTGACCTACTACAACTAGCCGGAGTAGGTCCACAGACTCAGCACTCAGGGCAGCAGGGGACACAGGGGCAGGTGCTGCGGTGCTGGGACCAAAGGAGACACTGGGGCTAGCACGGACCCTAGGGACCCTAACAACTGGGAGGGTGGAGATGGTATTGGAGGAGGAGAGGCCAGCCAAAGATGAAGAAGAGGCCTTTTCAGCATATTCCCCCTCCTCCTGAGAGTCTGATTCCAAGCTGTCCGCATGGTAGGAGGTGTCGGTCACATGGGGTCCAGCCCGCAGACTCTCCTCACCCTCCGTACCACTGGCTCCCTTCGACTCCTCAAAGCAGGTGGCACTGTCACTGCGTCCCTCTGTGTGGTCCGTGTCTGTGTCTCCTCCAGATTGTGGTGATGATGCTGTTGACAAGGAGAATAAGAAAAACATATCAGTCACCTGTACACATCTGACAAATCAGCTACTAAAAAATTGCCAACTTGTTCGGGCTGCCTTACCTACCCCACCCCCAAATAATACAATTGAGTCCAATTGGGGTCTGCCACCAATGAGAGGCCATGCTAAGTGTGGGCAATGTATTGTTTGTGATTTGACACTTGAGGGGCGCACTTTTAGTCACAATAGTATCACAATCCACATGAGAGATTTCACCAATTGCAATAGCTGCAATGTAATTTATGCGGTTCTATGCCCTTGCCCCCGCATGTATGTGGGGCAAACGACACAAAAAATAAAGACAAGGATAAGCCAACATCGGAGCCGCATAAGGTGTGGGACCCCTAATGCTCCGTTGGTAGAACATTTTGCCAACATGAAGCACACAGCAGATGACCTGCAATGGACCGTCCTGAAGTCCGTCAAATTACCTCAGAGAGGTGGGAATTGGCAACAACTGCTTAACCGGGAAGAGTTGAAATCCATTATACAATTTAACACTATCCATACGGGTCTCAACCGTAGTGAGGACTGGACTACATTACTCTGATTGAACTAACTGTCTGCGGAACATTATACCTGACCCAGAGAAAAAGCGATGTCTTTGTGTAAAAAACTCTGATGACAACCAAATGCTGAAAGACGGACTCCTCAAATGATTGCATGTTTGATGATGAGATGAACAAGATGCCAGAACTGGACATGCGGGGCAAAACTGTTTTAATGTTAATTTTATTATTAGTCACTTGTTCACTGTCACAAAGTCACTACCACTCTCACTCCCCCCACATCCCAATGGCTGGCCCACTTAGATAGCCACTCTAAGATGGCTGCTAGCGCTGCCACACTTTCCTCGTGATCCTTAACTGATCACCTCTCCAAGATGGCGCCCACAGCGGCAACCACGTGATCAATGAGGAATCTATAAGCTACTCCACCACATTAAGCTCAACAGGGAACCGGCATTGACCGGGTATCCACAGCAGAGGCGAGTCTTTATCCGGACTGAGTAAGTATCCTAGGACAGATAGCCTTTCCTATTATGCCCCGTTTGCGAGCCGCGCACTGATCGGCTCTCATTTAATTATTTATTTCAGCGCCTGAGCACCACGCTGAGGGTGCACTGCGTGTATGGCCATCTGATGCCTGCATTAAATACCTCGTACTCCGCCCTCACGTAGAGTGGAAAAGGTATGTCCATTTCCGCCTTATTACCACTACTCGGAGCCTCCAGGCCCCGGTTCTATTAAACTCCGAACCACATCGGTAACCATCTGTTTACAAGGGCTCCAACTTATTTCTGTTTTCAGTACGGCTAACCGGCGAAAACAAAAACGGGACACGTTTTTCCCGAATGGAAAAACCAACATTGTAACTGGACCCCATTAAAGACCTCCGTGCTATTTCAACCCCTGGGTAGGTTTTTAACATTTACCCCTCCCTGTCCTCTGCTAAGTCAAAAAGTGGAACCACAACTGAAGGTTTCCACTTTTTTATTTTATTATTTTTTGCGTCCCCAGCTTGGCGTGTTGATCGTAACTTCCGCCAAACAAACCAAGGAGTGCAGGAAACCTCCCACGTGAGGCTTCTTACCTCGAACAATAGAGGTACGGACCATAATTTTCCTCCTATAATTACATAGCGGTTCACTCGTAGCCTCTCTCCCACTCGTAGCCTCCCAAGTATGAGTACCATTCACAAGCACGTTTTAATCCAATGGTTTTTTCCCGACCACTGCACAGTTAGAATGCCAACCCACTGGTATTTCGTCTGCTGAACCGGAACAATCACTGTCACAACACAGCCTGACCAAATAGCCCATCACGCATGTCACTGCGATTCCGATTATTGATAAAACAATATTGCTATGTTTTCTTACCTGACACGCCACCCTGCACTTATTCACACACTGCGAATTCGATTGTGGTACAAAGCTGGCAGACATGTTTAAGCTACTCCTATGGGTACTCCAAAAAACTCTTTATCTTTTTTCTCCTAACAGGCTTTGTTACATTCAGGCATGCTTTGTTTATTTCTAAAGTCCTGATGATGATCCCATGCATTAAATGAGCAATAGGGATCGAAACGTCGACAGTCAAAAGTGGGGTTACACTTACAATATTGTCAAATGAAATTGTGTATGCTCCACTTCAGGTGACACTGTCAGTGATCTTTAATTTGTCTACAGTGCCCTGCTCTTGCTCTCTTCCTTTGCCTGAAAAACACCCCTTTCACTCTATTCCTATTCTTCCTTCTTCTTCTTGGTACGGCACAGGCTTGTGTCATGCTATTTCGTTTTGCATTGTATATTAGACATTGTGTCTTGAAAATAAATTCCTTTCCCGGCTGGGTCAGGAAACCTTAACCGTATAGTATTCCATTGTGTTCCTATACTGTATTGTATTTATGTTGAATAAGCTAAGCACCTTTGTTTCCTATAACGTAAAAAACATTTCAAAACATGGCATGCATCATGAGTCCCAATCCACTGAACTATGCACAATGCTAAGCCTAGTCTTGGGCAATCTGAAGAGAAACTACGTTCAATGTATAGTAGGACAGAAGTAACAGGCAAGGCAACAACTTGTATGAGAGAGACACATTGATGACCGACTGCCTGACAACCGGATAGCTGATGATCATTCACTGTTCATTTTCCCACCCTGACACACAAAACCAGACCTGGTCATGGTTGAATTGCTGTGACCCTGTGCCACATGCTAAAAGTCCTTCATGAACTGCCATGTGATGCCATCCTGGGACCTGGAGCCAAGTGTACCGTCACCTCACACTGGCATTACAGCTGTCTACACCCAAAGTCACATTGTCTGGTTGACCATCTGTAAGATTTCCTAACAACATGCAACATATTTTGAGTATATGCACACGCACACTGCACAGTGTGAGTATGCACAAGCCAAAATTATTATACATGTACAGTGTGCTCCTGTAGCTAACACATGACAATTAGAAAGTACACCATGGACAAAGGCCACTGAGGCTGACTCGTGCAGAAAATACATGTTGAGACTCCAGATCAGTGCGAAAATATGAAGAAGGGCAGAAACAGTACACATGTGGTGCTACATGTAAGGTAACAACAGGTGTCACAGACTTCCCTCCAACATGATGATGTGCTAAGAAATATGCATACTAACACATTGCACCTCAGGAGTATCTGTGAAAGAAAATGTTTTTTCAAAGCGCTGGACAAATGTTGAGTAGGGCAAGGCATATAAACAAGCATCAGCTGAAACTTGGCCATTCACATGCCAAGGCATTAAGTGCCTGTCTGACAACACCACACAAACTGTGGGAGAGTTAGCATGCCTGGGAGCACTGCAGTTAGCATGTGACACACATGACAACAAACAGACATGTACCTACCCCCTTCTTGCTTCTGTCTCCCCTGAAACTGCCTATGGAGGTCTGGGAACACCACTTCCAGGACCCGGAGCATGTGGGGGGTGAGGTGGCGGGTGCCGCCATGCCGGCGTGGAGATTCCAGCTTCAGCTGTATTCTGGCGATGCGGCGGGTCCAGCACCGGATGTCCTGCCACCTCTTCTTGATGTTTCTGAGCCTCCTGCGAGGCCCCCCCTCTCTCCTGACAGCCCTGGCGATGTCCAGCCAGATGTCACCCTTCTCATAGGCAGATACCTGTCACGAATGTAAAGATAAAGAACATCAGTGCACATGGTCCATGTCCCAAAGACACACATATGCACCAAATACTTGAGGACAACAGGGCATAGGATGATGAACACACTTGCATCATTGTCCAGGAGGATGTGGCCTGTGAGCAAACAGAAATGCACTACATGCCATTGAAAGGTTACAGATGACATAAGGGGTGCAAACCACTCATTCAGCATGGCACTCACTGAGCAATATATGCCACATCAGGGTGCACTGCAGCACGTGACATGCTGTCACACATCCCACTACAACAAAGAACCCTCTTCAAACAATACTGTGCACACCGGCACTCACTCCCAACAACATTGCATCTCTCAAATATGCATACACAATGGCTGCAGTGTCATACATACAACAGGTGCACACTCCAAGGTAATGCACACATCACTCACCTGATCCTCTGGTCTCCCATACAGCTTGCTGTAGTTAGGCAGGAGGGCATCCAGAAGGGCCTTGTTCTCACCATCACTGAATGCAGGTGCCCTCTCCATGCTCAGCTAATCAGGGTCCAGATGATACAGAGACAGCAGCTGTGTTTACCACTTCAATTTTGTGCAGGCAAGTGCCCTCCCTCAGCCACATGCTGCCTTATATTTGTGCTGCTGAGGGTCTGTGAGTTCAAGGAGTAGTGTGTGATAGGCAACAATAGTTTGCATCCTATGTTCCATCCAATCCGATGACACATAAGGCCATGACACACATATGCATGGTTTGAAAAGTGAGCCAGAGCTGAACAACAACTTTTGCAACATTGTATACTTTTGCCCAACTGAATTTTCCAGAACACCTGTAGGACACTCTCAAATCTCTGTAACCATGACAACCTGGCTGCATTCTAATCCTACCACTGTTCCTCTAGATGTTCTGTATGTATTTTTTTGAATCAACACAGAAGTACGGTGCGATTGCCGTCGCAAATGCAACTCATTCAATGGTGAAACGAACCGTACACACGCGCGTTCCCTTGGGGTATGCTCGGCTCGCGTATGTCTACAATGCATTGGGGAAACGAGGCGTACACACGCACGTATCATTGGGGTACGCTCTGCTCGCGTATGTCTACAATGCAATGGGGAAACGAGGCATACACACGCACGTACCATTGGGGTACGCTCTGCTCGCGTATGTGTACAATGCAATGGGGAAACGAGGCGTACACAGGCACGTACCATTGGGGTATGCTCTGCTTGCGTATGTCTACAATGCAATGGGGAAACGAGGCGTACACACGCACGTACCATTGGGGTACGCTCTGCTCGCGTATGTGTACAATGCAATGGGGAAACGAGGCGTACACAGGCACGTACCATTGGGGTATGCTCTGCTTGCGTATGTCTACAATGCAATGGGGAAACGAGGCGTACACACGCACGTACCATTGGGGTACGCTCTGCTCGCGTATGTGTACAATGCAATGGGGAAACGAGGCGTACACACGCACGTACCATTGGGGTACGCTCTGCTCGCATATTTCTACAATGCAATGGGGAAACGAGGCGCACACACGCACGTACCATTGGGGTACGCTCGGCTCGCATATGTCTACAATGCATTGGGGAAACGAGGCGCACACACGCACGTACCATTGGGGTACGCTCTGCTCACGTATGTCTACAATGCAATGGGGAAACGAGGCGTACACACGCACGTACCATTGGGGTACGCTCTGCTCGCGTATGTGTACAATGCAATGGGGAAACGGGGTGTACACACGCTCCTACCATTGGGGTACGCTCGGCTCGCGTATGTCTACAATGCATTGGGGAAACGAGGCGCACACACGCACGTACCATTGGGGTACGCTCTGCTCGCATATTTCTACAATGCAATGGGGAAACGAGGCGCACACACGCACGTACCATTGGGGTATGCTCGGCTCGCATATGTCTACAATGCATTGGGGAAACGAGGCGCACACACGCACGTAACATTGGGGTACAGTGCGTCAGACATGCTCAAGTGAATGGTTGTGTAGGCTGCGTCCATGACCTCATTCATGTCACCTTTGGGAGAGTGACCCCAGTAAATTACATGGCAGTTATGTGGTGTACACTCATGTTGACTATGTGGATGTATAAATCAGCATGGAATCCTTCCATCAGCAGGCCCTAGGTGTGGCAGACAGTGATGAAGCACAGGAAATGTCATCTTGTGGCTCAGTTGATGTGTGAAGAGCTGTTGAGACATGTCAATTTTCATGGTGCACATGTGTTTCACATACATTCCACACTTATCACCTGAGTAACGTCTTCAACATATTGTGATGCACATCAACACTGGAATGGCACACCATTCAGTACATGGAACTGTCACATGATGACAGTAACATGCCCACTATCACAGATGTGAAATAGACGCACAGCATGACCCTGTGTGACCACGTCATGTGTGTGCCATGTGCGACATTGTGCATGCTGTTTGCATATGAAAGAAACAGGTCATTATTATATTCCTCCCCTCACAATATCCCCAAGCGTCAGACTGGATCTGCAAATTTGTGCTTAGCAGTACCCTTGTGCGTCGGTAGGCGACGTATGTGGCTCCGCGTGTGTCGTCGGCGTCGTATGCACCGATATGACGTTCTCTGAGTACTCAGACGCCGCCTACGCGTGCTGACGTCATGTCTAATTTTTTCACGCCAGCAGCACAGTTCCGGTATAAGTATCACCCTAGTTATTTAAATTCAAAACTTTGTACAATCACTTTTGCTGATTTTACTTGAGTCTTCGACTCTGGACGGTGCCAATAGGGATGTCCGGTGTCAAGCCTGTGAGGATTGCGACCGACTGATGTCGGTGACTGACCCTTACCATTGGTGTCTCCACTGTCTCGCAATCAACCATGACAACAAGAGCTGCTCCGACTGCCAGGCCCTGACTTTGGAAGCTAGGCGTGAGTGGTCCCGCAAGCAGCTCCGACTCCAGCAGTTGGCCTGCACTGCAAGAGCTCATGGTCTGGATGGAGGTCGAGGGACCGGGCGTGGGGTTTGTACCATCAGAGCTCCGGGAGTCGACATCACTCCTCCGGGGCAAAGTCGTCAGCAAACCACAAGAAGTCGAAGAGATGTCATCGCTCTTCCAAATCCCCACGATGCACGTGCAATGCGGCAGGGGATTTGTGTGACACCGCCCACGCGGCTCCGTCAGAGTCGCGGGCATCGTAGCCTGCCCCACAACCTCCGGTCCCTGGGCAGCATGCAATGCAGGATGAGTTTGAGCGCTTCCTCATGGCCATGATGTTCCTCACTCCTCCGACGGGCAATGCCGCCGCTTTGGGCCCAGCAAACACGTCTGGGGGCCCTAGCAGGCCTGGTGCTTCTGCCCGACGCCGTCTGGTGCTTTGGCTCAGACGGCGCCGGCGCATTCGGCCCTGCGCCGCTGGGCCACACTGGATCAAAATCTTGATCCTGGTCCTCACTGGTTGACCTCACGCCCTCACCGTCTACAGTCCGCCAGGTTTCACCCTCGGCACCGTCCTCGGCTGGTGCCGTCCCCAATACCACACTCTATACGGCTCTGGCGTGGGAACGGCGCAGCTGAACGCCGCTTTTGATGCCTCATGGGGAGTATAAATTTGACGAGCCGGGCACATCTTTTGACAACCCTGATAATCATGGAATGGGTGATAAGGAGTATTGGGATTGGTCTGAAGACCCACTGACACGTGAGTGTCAGTCCCAAGACAAATGGACAGGTGGACTGGTGGATGCGAGTGGTCTGCACACCTCGTCAGACACTGGTATCCAACCGTGGCTTCGGAGGAGTGGGCAACCTACAGTGTGGTGTTTACGAAGGGTGGCCAAAGCCTTGCCCCTTCATCTCCCTGTCGCGGCCGTGAGGACGAACCTCCTAACTGAGGTCCTTAATGTCCAGTCACGCTCGGCTGAGCCTCTGCAGCCGTTTCATGAGGCATTGAATGACGCTATTTTGGGCACTAGGTCCAGGCCCGTGTCAGATATGATCAAGCACTCTTACCTGAGCTGAACACCAACCTTACCTGTAAGGTGCTTGATCGGTTTTGCAGAGACGCTATGGACCAATCCCCCAAAACCCTACCTTTTCAGCCAGTGATTCTTATTAACACACTAGGATGATGGGTAGCAGTCAGGGAGAGAGGCCGGATCTGACGCTACTTGTTGTCTAGTAGTCGACCTGAAAATATATACAAGAACATATATTTTAGCAAGAATCCTAAGCACTTTAATCTCCTATTCTACTCCTCTAACTCTTCCTTGACTTTTGAGGAAGCAGTCTCCTACCTGCGAACTACTCGATAAGTCTTCGCGTCCAGGATGTCGTCGTCGTGGTGTGCGCAAGGGTTGAGGTTTTCAGTAGAAGGTGGTTGACTTGTCCGCCCCCAGATTAGGTTTTGAAAATGCTATGGAGAGAAACAACACTTATTTGCACTTTCCTTAAACCTTTTCTTTTATCTGTAAAATGCCTTAGAATAAATTCTACTCACTTCCTTTCCCTGCTTGGTAGGTTTAAACACGACTTTTTCCGTAAAGATTAATAGTTTAGTTCACTATTAAAACCATTGAGATTCCGGCTGAAACTTCAGAAAATTCTGTGAGGATAAATATTATCTATACATTTGTTTTAACATGTACCACCTAGGTTTTCAAACATTATAAACATTAATGTTCGAGTTAGTCTTTGACTTGCTTCACAAAAGAATACCTTGAAAATAACCATATACATTCAAGTTCTAATTAGTCTTTGACTTGTGGTTCACAAAAGAATATGCTGGAAAACACCATTAAATATTATTTGCCAATGTCCAAAACAAAGTCTCTTGAATCCTAAAACAAAGTCTCTTGAATCCTAGCGTTGGGCGCCTTGACGAGAAAAATGTACTTAGCTTTTTATTCTGAGGTATCCGATAATTCCTGGAGGTTGGCTGACTCTGACTCGGGCCTTCGACGATGTACGCGAGCTCTCGAACGCAGGTGTTGCTTCCACGATGCTCCGAAGACCAAGCGTCTTCTGGAACCCTGGGTGTGGCTTTTATAGTCTAGCCACACCCTGGGACGTCGGGGAATGGCAGCGTGCCACGCCCAAACCTGCCGAGCACTCCGAGAACGGAGCACCGAATCATTTTGCATCGCGCACCAAAAAGATGCGTGTCATTTTTAAAGCGCGTCTTTTTTTCCTTTTCTTTGCTGCAATACAAGCGCGTCTTTTTCCCTGGGATTTGACAACATGGAATACCACATGAAAAACGTATAAGAGCTTGAAACATGCATAAAAACGTGAACAGTGAACCTTTACCAATGACATATTGATAACCATAATGACATAGTTCACAGTAACCGGTTTTCCTTACATACTAACCCCCTTTCTTCCTTTTAGGTACAGGAGTGCAGGTTGCACGGGATAGGGGTGGGTTTTCTCGAAGGGTGTTCTAGGCTCGTCATGGGCTTGGAAAGACAGTGTCATGACAGTACCCTCCCCGTAGAATCCCCCCTAATACCATTGGGATTGGCTTTGGTTTGTCTGGGAAACGATTATGGAAAGTCTTTAAGACTTTGGGAGAGTTTTTTAAGTTTTCTAGGGGCTCCCAAGAGCGATCCTCTGGACCATAGCCCTTCCAGTCCACCAAGTAAAACAATTTACCTTTCCTTCTCTTGGAATCTAAGACTGCCTTTACCTCATATTCTAACTCACCCTCTACATCGATTGCAGGTGGCTGAATAAGCTTCCGAGTGTCAGGATCATAAGGTTTCAGTAGTGAGACGTGAAACACTGGGTGGATACGATAAGAATCAGGTAGTTTCAATTTCATGCTGACAGGATTAACAATCTTTTCTATTGGAAAAGGTCCTATGAATCGAGGACGAAATGTTTTATGATTTTTTAATCTTAGATTTTTTGTGGCCAGCCACACTTCGTCACCCACTGAATATTCAGGCTGTTTTGACCGATGTTTATCAGCAAATTTCTTTTGTACTTCTTTTGCATGCACTAGCTGCTGCTGAGCTTCTTGTTGAATCGAGACCAGATTATTTACAAAATCAGTGACTGCTGGCATATCATCAGAAACCTTTTTATCTATACCTAGCATATCCTTAGGATGAAAACCATGGACACAGAAAAAGGGTGACATACCAGTTGAAGAATTGTTTGAATTATTATAAGCGAATTCAGCGGCCCAAATAATATCTGACCATTCCTGATCATGGGTGGTTAGTAAACAGCGTAGAAACTGTTCCACTGTCTGATTTGTGCGTTCAGTTAGTCCATCAGTTTGCGGATGATAACTGGATGACATGCGCATTTCCATCTTTAGTGATTTCCCTAGACCTTGCCAAAAATGTGACACAAACTGTGAACCCCTATCTGATAATACCACAGATGGGATTCCGTGTAACCTAACAATCTGTGTGACAAAAATGTGTGCTAACTCCAAGGCAGATGGAAGCTTTTTTAAAGGGATGAAATGAGCATATCTAGAAAAGTGGTCCACTATTGTAAGAATGGTGGTAAACCCTGAAGTGGTGCGAGGCAATTCTACAATGAAATCTAAAGATACCGTATGCCAAGGCTGAGGAGGAACTGGCAAAGGCATAAGAAGACCAGATGGAGATTTATGAACCGCCTTATTCCTGCTACAGACAGTGCATGTTTGTACATATTTCTGAATGTCCTTTAACATGCTCTGCCACCAAAAGTGTCTTTTTATGAGTTGATACATCTTGGTAACCCCTGGATGAATTGACAGCATAGAATCATGGTAATTTTGCATTACTTTTTCTTGTAAATTTGCATTGGGAACAAAAACTTGGTCATTCATAAACAACAAATTATCTTTCCATTGCAACAAAGGAAAACGCTTATTCCATTCAGCAGTTGTATGATCTTGTAAGGCTTTCTCAATATCAGGTAAAACGTCTGAGTTAACAAGACCAATCTGAAACCTATCCTCTGAAATTATAGGGTGTAACTTTTCCTCTTGTAGATTCAGGTCATCACTTAAACCGATTCTAGATAAAGCATCAGCTTTGTTGTTTTCTTTTCCTGGTCGATAGGTTATGATGAAATCATAATCATTAAAAAACAAAGTCCAACGCAGTTGGCGAGGAGTCAAAGCTTTAGCGGATCTGAGGGTTTGTAGATTCCTGTGATCTGTATATATGGTTATTGGATGTCGAGCCCCTAGCAAGTAGTGTCGCCATTCTTTGAACACAGCTTTTATAGCCAATAACTCTCGATCTGCAATTGCGTAATTCTGTTCAGGAGGGGTTAACTTTCTGGAATAGTATGCAATGGGGTGTAGTTGTCCAGTTTTAATACTTCTCTGAGATAAAATCCCTCCTATGGCAAATTGTGAAGCATCAGCTTCTACTATGAACGGCTGGGAGGGGTCAGGGTGCTTTAACACTGGGGCTGTCACAAATAGATCTTTAAGATCTTGAAAAGCCTGTTCACTTTCTGAAGTCCAATCAAATTTTGTGTTCTTGCGTAACAATTTTGTGATAGGCGTAACTTTTTGAGAAAAATCCTTAATAAATCGCCTATAGAAATTCGCAAAACCCAGAAAACTCTGTATCTGCTTTACTGAAGAGGGACTGGGCCATTCAATTATTGCCTTGACTTTCTTTGGGTCCATTTCAATTCCAGCTGGACTAAGGATATACCCCAGGAAGTCCACTGTGGTCACGTGGAACAAACTTTTTTCAAGTTTGACAAACAAAGAATTTTGTAAAAGCTGTTGAAGAATGGCTCGTACTTGCTTTACATGCTCAGTTTTGTTTTTTGAATAAATTAGGATATCATCAATGTAGACAATACAGCAAATATCCAAAAAATCTCTCAGCACCTCATTTATAAAAAACTGGAACGCCGCTGGTGCATTGCAAAGTCCGAAGGGCATCACCTGGTATTCATATAAACCAAATTTAGTTCTGAAGGCTGTTTTCCATTCATCGCCCTCTCGAACTCGCACCAAATGATATGCGCCTCGCAGATCCAGTTTCGTATAAATGGTGGCATCTTTGATCTGATCAAGTAAGGTCGGAATCAAAGGTAAGGGATATCGATTCTTTACCGTCACATTGTTGATGGCTCGATAGTCGATGCAGGTGCGCAATTCTCCTCCCTTTTTTGGGATAAAGAAGAGAGGAGAAGAGACCGGAGACTTAGAATGTCGGATGAACCCATTGGCCAAGTACTCATCCAAATAATTACGTAGATGTTCATTTTCTTTCTCTGTTAAAGCGTAAATACGACTACAGGGCAAGGATGCCCCTGGGACCAGATCTATTTGACAGTCAAAGTCTCTATGAGGAGGCAATGTCTCTGCCTTTTTCTTGTCAAATACATCCAACAAGTCTTGATATTCTTCAGGTACCCCAGCAACCACTAGAACACTCTTGGATCTTTTTGGAAAGTCATATCCTTGGATTAACAATTCCGAACCTGGGAATTGTTTGAAACACTTAGCATGACAGTAATCGGACTTGAATAAAATACTCCTGTTAGTCCAATCTATATAAGGATTATGTAAAACTAGCCATGGAATCCCCAGAATCAAACCGAATTGAGGTGCATCAATTATGTCAAAAGTTATTTCCTCTGTGTGTTTTTCTGCACAAGTCATGTTTAAAATTTCAGTATGGTATTGTATGAGTCCTGACGTGAGTTCCTTTCCGTCCACAGCCCTAACTACTTCTGGTGAATCCTTAACTATTTGTTCTAGACCTAACTTCTGAAATAATTTAGTGTCAATGAAATTTCCAGTTGCTCCGGAATCAATTAAGGCATCTATGGACCAGGACCGTTCCTTATTCAGTTGAGACTGAAGAAGAATACGCATACTCAGGTGACAATGAGAGGCAGTTGGAGTTAAGGAGGCCAAAGTGATAGACGGACTCGGTAGATTGACCTCTGTATCTACCGAGAGAGCTAGTTTTCCGACTGTTGTATTGTTGCAACTTCAGGCATTTTGGTCTTAGGCCTTACAGGACGTGTGGGACAATCTTTTATAAAATGCCCGGTTTTCCCACAGTACATACATTGGTTCAGTTTTCGGCGCTTCTCTCTCTCATCCTTAGTGAGGGGTCCTCTAACTGTGCCTATTTGCATTGGCTCAACTGGATCAAGTTTAGAAGGGGAAGACTCTGCTCTTACATTCCCTTTTTCTTTAAAGATCATCATTCTAAAGTCTGTTTTCCCCCTCTCGCCTTTCCTTTCAGAAATTCTGTGATTTAATTTAACAACCAGATCTATGAATTCCTCGCAATCTGTAGGTGGATCTAAAATTTGTGTTATCATATCCTTTAAATCATCACGTAACCCACGATAAAACAATGAAACTCTTTTCTCCTCAGGCCACTCTGCTTCAATAACCAGCCTGTTAAAGATTGAAATATAATGTAGAAGATCTGAAGACCCCTGCTTTAAATTCAGCAGTTCATGATCTGCAGATTGCACAAATACATGTTTTGCAAACAATTTCTTCATTGCTCTTTTAAATCTTCTAAAATCAGTTAACATGGGATCATTCCTTTCTACATAAGGTACGGACCATAATGCAGCATCTCCGCCCAAATAGGACAAGATGAATGCCACCTTAGAAGAGTCATCGGGAAATGCTGTAGGTTTCGCCACAAAATGTAACTGACACTGATTTAAGAAAATGGTGAACTTGTTACAATCCCCATAGAACCTCTCAGGTGGTGCTAATGGTATAGAAACTGGAGTAACCACCTGAATTTGAGGATTACCTGACGTATTAGAATTAGCTTCCCCACTATACAGAGTATGCATGGTTGGCTGAAAGATTGGTGGTTTCATATAAGATTTTTTATCTGAAGTAAAGGTCCAGGTCTGAGGACTTGGTGTAATTTTATTCTGAATAGCCGTTAAATCCTTCCTTAATTCTACATTTTCTGCCCTGATTTCTAATAGTACTGTAGCTAAATCCTGCAACGTGATTTGAGGAGATTCATCCATAGCGTCTGGGCAAAACTTTGCCGTGGGCTTGGTCTTCTGTCAGATATGATCAAGCACTCTTACCTGAGCTGAACACCAACCTTACCTGTAAGGTGCTTGATCGGTTTTGCAGAGACGCTATGGACCAATCCCCCAAAACCCTACCTTTTCAGCCAGTGATTCTTATTAACACACTAGGATGATGGGTAGCAGTCAGGGAGAGAGGCCGGATCTGACGCTACTTGTTGTCTAGTAGTCGACCTGAAAATATATACAAGAACATATATTTTAGCAAGAATCCTAAGCACTTTAATCTCCTATTCTACTCCTCTAACTCTTCCTTGACTTTTGAGGAAGCAGTCTCCTACCTGCGAACTACTCGATAAGTCTTCGCGTCCAGGATGTCGTCGTCGTGGTGTGCGCAAGGGTTGAGGTTTTCAGTAGAAGGTGGTTGACTTGTCCGCCCCCAGATTAGGTTTTGAAAATGCTATGGAGAGAAACAACACTTATTTGCACTTTCCTTAAACCTTTTCTTTTATCTGTAAAATGCCTTAGAATAAATTCTACTCACTTCCTTTCCCTGCTTGGTAGGTTTAAACACGACTTTTTCCGTAAAGATTAATAGTTTAGTTCACTATTAAAACCATTGAGATTCCGGCTGAAACTTCAGAAAATTCTGTGAGGATAAATATTATCTATACATTTGTTTTAACATGTACCACCTAGGTTTTCAAACATTATAAACATTAATGTTCGAGTTAGTCTTTGACTTGCTTCACAAAAGAATACCTTGAAAATAACCATATACATTCAAGTTCTAATTAGTCTTTGACTTGTGGTTCACAAAAGAATATGCTGGAAAACACCATTAAATATTATTTGCCAATGTCCAAAACAAAGTCTCTTGAATCCTAAAACAAAGTCTCTTGAATCCTAGCGTTGGGCGCCTTGACGAGAAAAATGTACTTAGCTTTTTATTCTGAGGTATCCGATAATTCCTGGAGGTTGGCTGACTCTGACTCGGGCCTTCGACGATGTACGCGAGCTCTCGAACGCAGGTGTTGCTTCCACGATGCTCCGAAGACCAAGCGTCTTCTGGAACCCTGGGTGTGGCTTTTATAGTCTAGCCACACCCTGGGACGTCGGGGAATGGCAGCGTGCCACGCCCAAACCTGCCGAGCACTCCGAGAACGGAGCACCGAATCATTTTGCATCGCGCACCAAAAAGATGCGTGTCATTTTTAAAGCGCGTCTTTTTTTCCTTTTCTTTGCTGCAATACAAGCGCGTCTTTTTCCCTGGGATTTGACAACATGGAATACCACATGAAAAACGTATAAGAGCTTGAAACATGCATAAAAACGTGAACAGTGAACCTTTACCAATGACATATTGATAACCATAATGACATAGTTCACAGTAACCGGTTTTCCTTACATACTAACCCCCTTTCTTCCTTTTAGGTACAGGAGTGCAGGTTGCACGGGATAGGGGTGGGTTTTCTCGAAGGGTGTTCTAGGCTCGTCATGGGCTTGGAAAGACAGTGTCATGACAGCCCGCTGCAGGTTTGGCTGTAAATAGGCACGTGGGCAAACGCCAACACCCGTCCCCGGACGACCCATGTGTCCTGTCCTCCCAACCCACCCCAGAGAGCCTGGGCATCCAGGCCTCCAAATCACAGACCGCATTCCTGTAGGCTCTTCCGGACAGGGTATCCAAGAGGTATGAGCAGTATGGCAAGATGGTATCATCCTCCCTGAGTCTGGAACTGCCGTCTTCCAACATCACATGCCTCTTTGTCTGCTACACCCACTCTTTGCAGGACACGGTTGCGGAACTGCTGCCCGTTGTAGGTAAGGGCAAAACTTTCCCAAGCCCTTGTGGAAGGCCAAGCTGCGGCATGGTATTTGATCCGGTGTGGGCTGGATCACATCGACTCACTGGGCAGAGCGATGGCAACCACAGAGGCAATTTGTTGCAAAGCTTGGTTGAAGTCCGCCCAATTTGGACCCGATGTCCAGAGTACTCTTGTCCATGCCGTTTGATGTTTCTTGCCTTTTTGGCAACAAGGCAGACCATGCGCTGGAGCATATTAAGGACTCCAGGGCTATGGGCAGGTCCATGGGTCTGTTGCCCCTGCACCAGCAAAATGTTACCTTTTGCTCATTTCGTGGCCAAGTAAGTGGCACACACGCATGTGCTGGCAGCCATGCAACACTGACTAACATCCAACGCGGTGGCCGCGGTGGTAACCGCTGTGGCGGCGGTCGGGGACAACGGGGAGGTCAATCCACACCTTCCCCTGCAACATCTGCCTACATACCCTCCTACTCTGTACTTCCAGGGCCATGTGACACCAGTGGGGGGCATGGTTTGCCAGCACCTCCACCACTGGCACACTGTCACATTTGACAGGTGGGTGCTGAAAATTATCCCAAGCTGTTATTCACTCACCCTTGATGCAAACACTGAAGCCATGCCACCGCAATACAAACCCGTATCGGGGGATCATTTGCAAATGCAGCATGCAGAAGGTAAAGCCCTATTGGCCAAGGGGGCCATCATGGTCGTTCCTGGGACCCAAATTGGGTGTGGTTGCTACTCCACCTACTCACTGCTACCCAAGAATGCCAATGGGGGCCTACCCCCTATCTTGGACACATGGAAAGTCAATGGCTTCTTCCAGAAGGAGAAGCTCAAAATGCTGACAGTGGCTCAGGTCCTACCTGCCCTGGAACAAGGAGACCGGATGGTAGCGTTGGACTTGCAGGATGTTTATTTCCGCATCCCCGTCCTGCCGGCCCACCGGCCCTACCTGAGGTTCACGTTAGGCCACAAGCACTTACAGTTTCCCAGCTCCACTTTGGCCTTACCAGCGTACCACGGATGTACATGTAGGTACTGGTATACCGAGTTCCTCATTATGTCAGTTGATCACCTGGTTCGTCTGCCTCTTCTGGAGGACCTTATGTCGCAGCAGCAGAGGACGGTCCGCCACCCGTAACTGTACAGTCTCCACCTCGATGCTTGGAGATTGAGCGGCGACAGTAGAGGCCATTTGCCTTTCATCCTCAAGTCTGTAATATCATCCATGCTGCCAGGCGTCCCTCCACAAAGTCGGTATACGCATGCAGGTGGACCAGATTTGTGGCATGGTGCACACCAAAGGCTGTGGACCCTCTTTCTGCACCTCTTTATGTATTTGATATCTTCCTTCTTCCTCATGTCCAGCAGGGCTCTGCTCTGGGCACTATCTAGGGCTACGTTCCTGCCCTTTGACCCTTACTGAGGCTGCCTGATCAACCTTCTTTGTACTAGTCCCCTATTGTGACTCGTTTTCTGAAAGGCATCAGACACACGTTTCATCATGTTCCGTATGTGATGACTCAGTGGGACTTCAACCTGGTTCTTACATATCTGATGTGTGCTCCCTTTGAGCAACTTCACAATTTTCCTCTCCGCCTTCTTACTCAGAAGACTGCTTTTCTCTTTGCCATCACCTCTGCCAGGAGAGTGAGTGAGCTCCAGGCTCTTTCTACATAACCTCCTAACCTTTCAGTCCATCCGGACAAGTTTGCGTTGCCGATAACACCCTATTTCCGGCACTAGTTTGACACGGACTTCCACATCGGGCACTCTTTCACCTTGTCCACCTTATTTCCGCCAACACATCCCCCAAAGGAGATAGAGCAGCTACACCGTCTGGACCCAAAATGTGTGCTCTCATACTATCTATATCACACACACCACTTCCTGGTGGATGAACAACTTTTAGTCTGTCACGTGGGTGCTGAAAAGTGAAGGCCGGTACACAAGCAGACCATCTCTCTGTGGGTTGTCTGGTGTATGAAGGCTTGGTACCACTTGCCAAAAGACGTAGCCTCCTGTTGGGCTGAGGGCCCATTCCAATCGGGCCACTGTGGCTACTACTGCCCTGGGTCGGGGAGTCCCCCGGCAGGACATTTGTCAGGCAGCTACGTGGGCCTCGATGCAAACGTTTGGAAAACACTACTGCCTGGACAGCCAAATCCGGAGGGATGTCTTCTTTGGCCGTTCCGTCCTCCTGGATTTTCTTCTGTGATTATTGGTTTCGACAACCACCACAGGCATTGGTCTTGCTGGGGTATGTATTCCTAGGTAGGAATCTGATACTGACTACTGTTTCTTACAGATATTTCATTACAAAAGGTAAGTAACTTTTTCATACTGTTAAGTATATCTGCTGTAGGAGCATAGATGATGTGTCCTTGCTGTGATGAGAGGGTTTCACATGTACGCACACAATGCCACTTGTGCCAATGATCCGCTCATATGTGTGATGGCATCATAGACAATTTGTCACAAATCAAACATTTCTGCTGTCTGATGATGTCCATGTTTTACTTTTGGAAATGTAACACCTCAATGAGAATATGTCTGATCAGTGCAAATGATGGCACATGTGATGTGGGTGTGTGCATTGCTGTCAACTGTCTGGATGTGCAGACAACCTCCTAATGCAATTCACGTGACGTGTGTCACTGACGTGATACATTGTCCTGCTCACTCAGACCTTTCCATCAGATCATTTGTATGCATGTCATATCCATTCAACAAACCACAGGTCTTGTACTTTTCATGGAGGAGTGGCTGCCAGCTGGCACATGTTTCCTGTGTGTGTAGCCCACGCCACACTAAAAATTGTATTTATGTGTTGAGCAGTGTTGCCTGTGCCGTGTACATTGTAATTTTCTTTGTCTGACAGTTGTACACAATTTTTCTCCTGAATATGCTTTGCAGGGCACCCCCTCTGCCAAGGCCGTTGCCAGACTTGGATGCCATGAGGAAACGTGATTGCATAAGGCATTACCACTTCCCGGGACAGTTGATTCAGGACCTGATGGACAGACTGGAACCACATCAGCAACCACGACACAGGTATCCAACTGCGCTGACACCCAAGGTAAAGGTGATGGCGGCACTACATTTCTTTGCCACAGGTACGTTCCAATTTACCATAGCTGATGTGGGAGGGATGTCACAAACAATGTTTAGCCGGGTATTAAGTGATGTAGTGGATACAATGTTGCTGCACATTGATGAATTCATCACATTCCCTACTCCAGAACAGTTGACACATGTCAAGGGGGAATTATATGCCCTGGGACGCATGCCATATGTAATTGGTGCAATTGATAGTACACATTTTACTCTGGTGCCACCACAGGCTCAGGAGCAAGCATACCGCAACAGGAAACATTTCCACTCAATACATGCCCTGGTGGTGTGTCTTGCCAACATGCTTATCTCACATGTTTGTGCTCG
The DNA here is from genome assembly GCF_964263255.1 of Lissotriton vulgaris. NCBI lineage: Eukaryota > Metazoa > Chordata > Amphibia > Caudata > Salamandridae > Lissotriton > Lissotriton vulgaris. The sequence goes on from NC_141687.1 coordinate 1,332,458,288, forward strand.
TTTTCCAGGATCGTGCCACGATGCATTCATCATGAGGCGTAGCAGGGTACGACAGATGATGCTGCAGCTGCACAACCATCGGGCATGTCTAGTTGGTGGGTATACTCTGTTAGCCATGTATGTCAGTATGTCATTACTTCATGAACTGCATCATATTACACACTCATTTCCATGATGTTAATTTGCAGGAGACGCAGGATATCCAAACATGCCGTGGCTGATGACTCCCCTACGCAATCCCAGGACAGCTGCAGACCAGCTGTACAACAATGCTCATGGGAAGATCAGGCGGGTGATCGAGCGAACATTTGGACTCCTGAAGAGCAGGTTCAGGTGCCTGGACAAGACAGGCGGAGCACTCCAATACAGCCCACTCAAGGTGTGTAACATCTTCATGGTGTGCTGCATGCTACACAACATGGCAGTGGAGAAGGCTGTGCCACTCATCCTAGATCCTGATGAGCTGGAACATCCACCCGTTGAGGATGAAGGCCTTGGCCAGGATGCGAGTGACGAGGAGGTTGAAGATGATATCCGGAGTCATCTCATCCGCAACTTCTTTTCATGATGGTGAGTCATAGGTGAATTTTGTCCAAACCTCAACTATAGAGTTGCATGGGTAGCATGCTGTGTATTCAGCTGACTGTATGCAATGTCACTTTGATGTTTGTTGTGCAGTGTCACACAGGTGCAGATGTAATGCAACACACATACGTGCTAGGTGTGTACTTGGAATGTACAAGTGTACTACAACATCAGGCTATTCAACATGACTATGTCAGAATGACATTCAACATGACTTGACCCCTCTCATCCCCAGCTCGCCCTGCCTGTTGTCCGCTGGTGCCATCTTGGCCAGCCTGCTATTGCTCATTATGATTGCAACGTCAGCCGAATCAACGGAGCATGCATGGACATGTGGAAAAGTCGATTTGGGTAAGGACTCATATGAGGCTGTTTACCGTTGGTATGTTTTCAATTGTGTGGTACATGTTCTTGCGCATGTTGTTTGACCATGCATACATGTAACAACATCATGTTTCCTATTACATGTAGGCCCACTCCCATGACAGGATAGTCACCCCACCTGACAGTCATCTATAGTTGTTTTAGACTCTGATGGAAGCATCAATGTGGGTTGACATTGACACTGAAACATTGCATATACCATGGTTTGACATTATGTGGGATGTCACAACCACAGACTCTGTGGGGGATTGCAGCCTCACTGTGTGCATTACAATGTATCTAGGTCATCACCTCTACCTTGTGGGCCAGTCCAGTTTGGTTCATAGCAACCATGTTGTGTAGGTGTGGCCCAGTATATGTTCCACATGTTAAGACAACTGTCCTGTGATTCTGTTCGCATGGATGCATTGCCCCTAGTTGCAGTATGTCATATCGCTGTTGTGTCGTTACCTCAGTGCAGGTTGAGAATACTGCTACGCCAGCCTTCACAGTGAGTAGAAGTTCTGTTTACATTGACATGATGCCATGTATGTTGGGCTGATGACATCACAATGGTATGCTGATGCACATGTTAAATATTCTGTGGCACCTGTGGAGTGCGGTCATTCACATGATTCTCTTGTCCCGTGCAGCATTTCTGTGCGACGGTCGTGTTCTTTATGTGGCTTGGCTCCTCATTGTTTGCTGTTGACTATTATTCCACCTGCTTGTCATGTTTAGCATGGTGAGGCACAGTTGCTACAGCAAAATACTGGCTACAGAGTGCCTTTATTGCAATTAGGTAATTATCTTCCTCATCATATGTGATGCTGACAGCTGTTGTGGGTGATGTTAAGTTTGCCTTCATGGCCCTTACGGGTACACATGAACATATACAGATATTACTCTTTGCGTAAGTAGCACTTCCATATGTTTACATGTGTTTGTAGGGGACACATCATCATACACTGGGAATTAGTTTTTGTCTACATAGATCTCATTGCATCGTAGTGACCTTTACACAAGACTCAAATTGGTGACAGACTGTCCTAGGTTTCATGTGTCCGTGTTACAGCATCTGCTCTTATGTGATAGCATGATCAGTGATCTCTAATTGGCTACAGTCATTACACTTCACAGGTGTGACTGGTACAGTGAATATCATGAGGTATTTGTAGTGTCTGTGGCATGAGATAGTACTCCTAATGCTTGTTTGCCTCTGTTTCAGGTCTCCCTCGCTGCAGTTCCCATCCTCTCCTTCCCTCGCCTGATCACCCTTTTGTGTCTGTCATTTGTACTCAGACCAAGGGGCTATTTGGAGGTGGAACCATTTGAGCATCACACCACTCTGATGGAGTAAGGTACGGGCAGTCCCTGGCAGTCTAGTGGCGAATGTTTCAGCTGCATTACAGGTGACATCATTCAATGACTTATTTTATCTACTGGTCAATGGCACTGAGCATGTATGTTTGATTATGCTCCATGGCCTCCCAAGGTACATCATCATGTTGTACATGACTTGTCATTCCAAAAGAATATTGTGCCTCCTTGATGTCAACGCACATGTCCTTCTAATGTGCATGTATGATATATGGCTTATTGTAGGATCATTGATGATAGGTGTTTACGTGTACTGTGACAACATGGATGGTGTTGGTTGAGGCTTAAGTACTGTATTGTGTGTGAGGTAGATGGCTGTGTAGCTGCTGTTTTGCTTTGGACACAGTACATGTAGACTACACTTGCTGATGCTGTGTGTCCTGTGCCCCACTTGTCCCTAAGGGGCCTGATCCTGTGACTGTGATCTTTGTTGATTACTGTGTCATTTAATTTGCAGTGGCCCTGAGTGAAGCAGACACTCCTGCATTCACATACACATGTAAGTTTGTGGCTTGACAATGCCCTTGTGGTATGTGCTTGTTTTGCAAGTTGTCGCACCCCTTCTGCTGTAATGTCTTCACTCATTCCTGCTGCTGCATACGCAGCCACAATGCCGCGCACACTACCCAGATCCAGGAACACACACACCTACAGATTACCCCTCCTTCCAGCCATTAGTAGAGCATGCTCCAGCCACCCTACACACAGAGAACACCAGACAATCATCCACCTGGTATCTCAATACCTCAATACCTCTAACTCACCCATAACAGCTTCTCTGCCTGTGTGTGCAACACATACTGGCAAGACAATGCAGAGACACATGACAGTGTGTCTACGTACAACCAGGTCATGTGCCTTGTACAGCACACACACACCTTCCTTACGCACAATTTTGGACAGTGTTACCTTGTCAGCACCACAGCAGCACACCTCGCCTTCCTTACAGTAACGTGGCAGTACACTACCTTGGCACACCTATTCAACATTTCCATCACAGCCAGTGAAGTAGCCACCGGGTACACACACCACAACCACGTCTCTTGGGTGCGGTGTGATGTGGCCGTTAGGGTGAAGATAATTGTCACACGTGGCTAGGTGTTCTGTAGGCGCTGCACACATCACATCAGTTGTGTACTTGTAGCTCCATAGGGGGAGGCCACGTAATCTGGTGAGCTTGTGTAGAGTGCTACAGCCCATTGCCCACAGTCGGTCATGCCGCCCTTTGCCTGTGCACCATTCATCACATCCACAGTGCAGCAGCATGCTGATTATAGTTCACATACATGAGGACACAGTTGTAGGTACTCCCAACGCGGCCACCTAGCTTTATCACCCTGATCTATACACCTCCAAGTGACTCTCCTGTGCCTGTCAGTAATTGCAGTTTTGTGATCCAAACCCCCCTTTAGCATTTACTAACCATCACAGGTGTGCATTTGCATCCATGTATCTAGTTGTTAGAATATTGTTACCTATGTGTGTCCTCATTCAGACTCAGATCCAAGTGTGTGGATGGCTGCAGTTTGTTACGTACTCTTGCATTTCATACATTTGCACACACATATTTTTTATACTGTGGGTACAGGATGACTACACAAATGCGTGTGATGTAATTTATATTTATTAGGTGATCTTGTGCAGGAAACGTGAGTAGGTGCTGTACAGAAAGGGGGGGAATCCAAAGTTCACTGCTGGAGATGAGATGCCTTACAGTTTCAGTCAACAGAGTCCAGCCCACAGTGCTTGGCATCATTGGGCAGAATGTGACCAGCAAGTCCATGTGGGAGAGTCTGATGGGTAATGCTGTTGCACCCAAGGGCAATATGCCAGGTCAGGTGTCCTGGGAGATGTGCATGACCCACTGCCTCTCAACGTCTTAGCCGTGGACGACCCTTCTTCCTTGGGGGACCCTCATGTGCAGGCATGGACGATGTAAGGGACGCTACATCAGACAGTTCCTCCTCCTCCTCCTCCCTCCCTGTGGCTGGTGTTGCACTTTGCCTTGATGTTTGTGGCCTGGTGACACAGGGAGGGTGCTACATATTGCCAGCAATCTGACGTAGTGATTGTCTCATGTCCCGATGCACCGTCAAGAGCTCAGCCAGTGTTGCCTCCACCCGTCCATAATGTTGTTGTTGCCTGGCATGTTGCTCAGCCTGCTGTTGTTTGAGCTCAGTGAGGGCCTCCACTACCTGGCTAACCTCCCTGGTGACCCGCCGGTATGCCTCCAGGATGGTACTCAGTTCAGTCACACCGGGCCCTGCAGCTGACTGGCCAGAATCTCGCCTCCGCCTTGCGCCACTCCCACCACCCTGACCCACACGAGCATGGCCTGCGCTTGTGGGCACATCCGATCGACGGGACCCCTTGAGTGCTGGCAGGGTGGATGTTGTCTGCCACCTCAAGGGTGCCCGTCAAAGAATGTCCCTCAATTTCAGACTGACTCTCTGGTGGATCATGGGCAGGGCTTTGACCTGTCTGCTGGGATGTGGTGGGAATGGGTCCGGTGGTTGGCACAGATGTAGCTGGTACAGTTGCTGCAGGGGTTTGGGATCCAGAGGGGCCAGGTTGGTTGGGGTCATCCACAGTGCATTGAGTGGTATCGCTGTCGGTGGGGTCAGGGTCCTGCTGAGCCTGGGACTGGGATCCTTCTCCCCCCTGGCTGGGGGTGGTTTCCACACGTTGCCCTGTGTGTGTGAGAGACAGACACAGTTAATGCACTATCAAGAAACATATTTATTTTTTATCCATTATCAGCATCACAGTTCTACAAGCTTGACATTGTTGTCATTGTTCAGTTGTGTATGTAGTAGTAGCAAAATGACATGTACTCATGGATTTTTTCCTTCTTCCATTCTCTTGACAATGAGTGACCCAGCCATTGCTGTGTCTTGTCTTGCCAGCACAACACATATACAGCAATGCTCTGTTTCACGCAACATTCAGGAAACAGTGTCAATCCTTATGCCTGCATCAAGCATGCACAGAGTTTAGATGCAGCATGTTCATGTAAGAGACAGAGTGGAATTTTTAAGGATAAATTCCTGTACATTGGATAGTTGTTGCTGTTCCGTGATGGGCAAGCCATGTCAACCGCCCCGGACCTGTACACCCACTTCTAGATCATGGCTTTAGGACGTGGCACTTGTCCTAGACGCATGACCTTGGCAATACCCATGTCCATGTTGGTACTTAAGTGCATCCACAACGTTCATATGATGGGGCAAGTGCATTGTGTGAGAGGCACAATGGACTTGGGCATCTGCACTGTGCATGTTATAGTTGTATGTGTATTCATATGTGAGAGTGTTTAGTTGTGGTACATGACCATTGTGACAGTGTAGCACTCCATTGCCTGTTCCCAGGGGATAAGTTTCTGTAAGGGGTGTGTGTGATAGGCCATGCTAGTAGTTGGAATGTGATTTGCAAGCTTCCATCCTTTGTGGTTTGGCTGTGCCCTCATGAGACATGCTGCCTTGATCGTGGTTGTGGGTTCCTGCACAGGATGACTGACCTTGTCCTGGTGTTTGTGCTTGCAATGTTCACAGGAGGGCCTTGTTCTGCCTACACCAGGGCCCATTGTCTACTACAGAGCTTTACAAACTGTGTGTCCTGAGACAGTACTGTGTTACCTGCAAATGCTGGGTGTGTCGCAGGCAGTTTGCACATTACTGCTGGTAATTAAGTAACATCCCTAGACACTCTGGTCTATGGTCTTTAATTGACCTTTGAAGTGCTCGGGTGTGGCTGTGTGTGTGCTCAGGGTGCTGGGGTGAGTTTACCGTGGGAGGAAAACTGAAGGTGGAATACAGAGGGAGGAGGGTGACAGGGTGTGGAAGCCAGACCTAGGTAGGGAGACAGACAGAGGGAGAGTGAGGGGGACGGAGATAGAGGGGTACGGAGACAGAGGGACAGAGACAGAGGTTGACAGACACAGGGAGTCTGTCAGATGGAGGGAGACAGACATAGGGAGGAGGGCAACAGAGGGATGGAGACAGGTGGTTTGGCCTCACTCGCTTGCTACACTGCCTTACTGTGTCACCAAATGATGCATCTCCAAAATGTGTGTCAACAACATGAAAAGATTTTATAGCTGTGGTCAACTATCTTGTCTGTACTTTCACACTCCCTATGTATTCAGCATGGTGCTTGTGTGTGTACCTGGGACATATGGGATGAGAGCTGCCTCCTACCCTACACCTTCCACCCTTTCAGCCTCCCCCTTGCAACTACCCCCATATAGTTTGGCACTGCTGGGACTCATGGCTACCCACCCCCATGCTGCTGGGCACTGTTGTAAGTTCCACCATATTACATGTGTTTGTTGTGTACTCACCAGGCTCAATGACTCCTTCTAGTCCGTGTACTCCCACCGGTGGCAGCAGGGTCATGACTTTCTCCTCCCAGGGGTGGTATACTGACGGTCTGCGGGGACCACCACCGCCAGTGTGGTGTGCAGCGGCATAGTCCTGGTCCATCTTCTTCTTGACGACCCTCCGCAGATAATACCACCTGGGCATTCCTGCCTAGTACGCTTGATGGGTGCAACAGCATTGACCTTGTCAACGATCCTCTCACACATGCAAGTTTTTTCAGCTATGCTGGTCTGTCTGACCAATGCGCCAAACAGCTGTGGATCGACTCGGATGACTTCATCTGTAAGGATCTCATTTTCCGGGTTAGTGAACTTTAGATTCTTTGGTGTGGTCATGGTGTGGGGTGTATGTGATTGAGAGGGTGATGGTGTGTATGTAGGAGGGTGTGTGGGCCTGATTGTGAAGGGGATGGTGTGGGTGTAGATGTGATAGGTTGTATGTATGCAGGGTTATGGGTGCAGTTGGTGATGTGCTGGCAGGCTCTTCTTTTTGCAAATAGGTATGTTGCAAAGGATGTTGGGTTGTATGTGTGTACCCTTTTATTGGTCCATTTGTGGGTGTGGCTTAGATTGAATTGGTGGCGTGAGTGTTATATGGGGTGTGTGTGACTTTTGCCCTCTGTTTGGCTGTTTGGATATGGCCAGAAGTTTGTTTCTCAATGGTGTGCACAGAGGAGACATGTGTAGTGGTGTTGTGCGACTCGTTTGAATAGTCCTTGTGCTGGTTTAGGGGTTCGCGTTTTGTGTGCGTGTGGTATTTGTGCGTGCGGGTGACTTGTACGGGCCGTTGGGGGTGTGGGGGGTTCGCGGTCGCTTGATCGGGGTGTGTGCGTGTCGGACTTGTGCGTGCGGGTGACTTGTACGGGCCGTTGGGGGTGTGGGGGGTTCGTGTTCACTTGAGGGGGGGTGTGCGTGTGGTATTTGTGCCTGCCAGTGACTTGTACGGGCCGTTGGGGTTGTGGGGGGTTCACGGTCGCTTGATCGGGGTGTGTGCGTGTCGGACTTGTGCATGCAGGTGACTTGTACGGGCTGTTGGGAGTGTGGGGAGTTCACTGTCACTTGATCTGGTGTGTACATGCCGGACTTGTGCGTGCAGGTGACTTGTATGGGCCGTTGGGGGTGTGGGGGGTTCGCGGTCGCTTGATCGGGGTGTGTGCGTGTCGGACTTGTGCGTGTGGGTGACTTCTACGGGCCGTTGGGGTTGTGGGGGGTTGGCGGTCACTTGATCGGGGTGTGTGCGTGTCGGACTTGTGCATGCGGGTGACTTGTCTGGACCGTTGGTGTGTGGGGGGTTCGCCGTCACTTGATTGGGGTGTGTGCGTGTTGGACTTGTGCGTGCGGGTGGCTTGTATGGGCCGTTGGGGGTGTGGGGGGTTCACGCTCGCTTGAGGGGGGTGTGCGTGTGGTATTTGTGCGTGCGGGTGACTTGTACGGGCCGTTGGGGTTGTGGAGGAGTTCCCGGTCGATTGATCGGGGTGTGTGCGTGTGGTATTTGTGCGTGCGGGTGACTTGTATGGGCCGTTGGGGTTGTGGGGGGTTCGCGGTCGATTGATCGGGGTGTGTACGTGTCAGACTTGTGCATGCGGGTGACTTGTATGGGCCGTTGGGGGTGTGGGGGGTTCGCGGTCGCTTTATCGGGGTGTGTGCGTGTTGGACTTGTGCGTGCGGGTGACTTGTTAGGGCCGTTGGGGGTGTGGGGGGTTCGTGTTCACTTGAGGGGGTGTGCGTGTGGTATTTGTGCGTGCGGGTGAATTGTACAGGCCGTTGGGGTTGTGGGGGGGTTCTCGGTCGCTTGATCGGGTTGTGTGCATGTCAGAATTGTGCGTGCGTGTGACTTGTATGGGCCGTTGGGGGTGTGGGGGGTTCGCGTTCGCTTGAGGGGGGTATGCTGGTCTGTCTGACCAATGCGCCAAACAGCTGTGGCTCGACTCGGATGACTTTATCTGTAAGGATCTCATTTTCCGGGTTAGTGAACTTTAGATTCTTTGGTGTGGTCATGGTGTGGGGTGTATGTGATTAAGAGGGTGATGGTGTGTATGTAGGAGGGTGTGTGGGTCTGATTGTGAAGGGGGTGGTGTGGGTGTAGATGTGATAGGTTGTATGTATGCAGGGTTATGGGTGCAGTTGGTGATGTGCTGGCAGGCTCTTCTTTTTGCAAATAGGTATGTTGCAAAGGATGTTGGGTTGTATGTGTGTACCCTTTTATTGGTCCATTTGTGGGTGTGGCTTAGATTGAATTGGTGGCGTGTGTGTTATATGGGGTGTGTGTGACTTTTGCCCTCTGTTTGGCTGTTTGGATATGGCCAGAAGTTTGTTTGTCAATGGTGTGTACACAGGAGACATGTGTAGTGGTGTTGTGTGACTCGTTTGAATAGTCCTTGTGCTGGTTTAGGGGTTCGTGTTTTGTGTGCGTGTGGTATTTGTGGGTGCGGGTGACTTGTACGGGCCGTTGGGGGTGTGGGGGGTTCGCGGTCGCTTGATCGGGGTGTGTGCGTGTCGGACTTGTGCATGTGGGTGACTTGTACGGGCCGTTGGGGGTGTGGGGGGTTCGTGTTCGCTTGAGGGGGGGTGTGTGTGTGGTATTTGTGCGTGCCGGTGACTTGTACGGGCCGTTGGGGTTGTGGGGGGTTCACGGTCGCTTAATCGGGGTGTGTGCGTGTCAGACTTGTGCGTGCAGGTGACTTGAACGGGCCGTTGGGAGTGTGGGGAGTTCACGGTCACTTGATCCGGTGTGTGCATGTCGGACTTGTGCGTGCGGGTGACTTGTATGGGCCGTTGGGGGTGTGGGGGGTTCGCGGTCGCTTGATCGGGGTGTGTGCGTGTCAGACTTGTGCGTTCAGGTGACTTGTACGGGCCGTTGGGGTTGTGGGGGTGTGGCAGTCGCTTGATCGGGGTGTGTGTGTGTCGGACTTGTGCATGCGGGTGACTTGTACTGGCCGTTGGGGGTGTGGGGGGTTCGCCGTCACTTGATTGGGGTGTGTGCGTGTTGGACTTGTGCGTGCGGGTGGCTTGTATGGGCCGTTGGGGGTGTGGGGGGTTCGCGTTCGCTTGAGGGGGTGTGCGTGTGGTATTTGTGCGTGCGGGTGACTTGTACGGAACGTTGGGGTTGTGGGGGGGTTCGCGGTCGATTGATCGGGGTGTGTGCGTGTCAGACTTGTGCATGCGGGTGACTTGTATGGGCCGTTGGGGGTGTGGGGGGGTTCGCGGTCGCTTTATCGGGGTGTGTGTGTGTTGGACTTGTGCGTGCGGGTGACTTGTATGGGCCGTTGGGGGTGTGGGGGGTTCTCGGTTGCTTGATCGGGGTGTGTGTGTGTCAGAATTGTGCGTGCGGGTGACTTGTACGGGCCGTTGGGGGTGTGGGGGGTTTGCGTTCGCTTGAGGGGGGTGTGCGTGTGGTAATTGTGCGTGTGGGTGACTTGTACGGGCCGTTGGGGTTGTGGGGGGGTTCGCGGTTGCTCTGATCGGGGTGTGTGCGTGTCGGACTTGTGCGTGCGGGTGTCTTGTATGGGCCGTTGGGAGTGTGGGGGGTTTGCGGTCACTTGATCGGGGTGTGTGCATGTGGTATTTGTGCGTGCGGGTGACTTGTACGGGCCGTTGGGGTTGTGGGGGGGTTCGTGGTCACTTGATCGGGGTGTGTGCGTGTCGGACTTGTGCGCGCGGGTGACTTGTTCTGAGGTTCCATGACAATTGTACGTGGTGTTTTCGACTCGCACGAATATGGTCGAGTCTGGTATCTACGAACCGCAAATGACGAGTTTAGTAAGTATGCGCAGTTTCGCTGTGCTAACTTAAACCGTTCGTTTGTTACGTGGGTTTTTCATCTGTACCCACGGGTTCCATCTTAGATACGGCACCCATTTTGTTTCTTGCCCTCAAGTAGCCAGCAAACGGACGTTGTCCGTTTCGCGGCCCTGGGATTCCCAAGACATCCGCGGAAGACACATGTTCTTTGAAAGTGTCTTTATGACGAGGGGGGTGATACTGTAAGGCAGATGGCCCCGCTCGAGGCTCATCTTGCCGTGCCGGTCTATTGTCTCAGCCGTGCATCTCATTAGGCACGTCCCTTTGATGCCTGTAGCTCGTGTTTCCTGATACCTCCCCTTTTACACCCTTTTCGATCTCCCCACTGTTTCCATCTTCCTCTGCACCTGTCCTTGTTCCTTCTTCGATCTGTTTTACTGCCGATTGGAATGTACTAATGGTGGGAAGATGGGTTTTTACAGTTGGGAACCGCCAAATGTTTCCGCACTTATCCCCCGGACCTTGGATGTATCAAAGTGACCAAAGTGACCCCTCTCGGGGATAATTATGGGAACCGAGTTGTAAACCTTTGTGTACCATGCAAACCTATGGGAGAAATTTGTATAAAGGGAGCGATCCTCAGTAACAATTTGAAGCAGTCTCCTCGAACTTACACTCGTTGTACTTCCTGTGACTTCTGTGTTCCCTGCAGTAAATAAACCTCAAATCTTTGACGCCGAAGGAAGTGTCCCGTGTCTCTGTCATTCGTACGCCGGAGCAGGTTACCCACGAAGGTTTCAGGTGTTGTCCCCTGGCACCGCTGGGTCTTAAATAACCCAGTCCTTCAGTTGGCGCCCAACGTGGGGCTGCATCAGTGGTACCGGTCCAAGCCCGACGATCGTGAGGAACTTCGTGTGAAATCTCCGAGGGAAGGTGCACTCCGCTTCATCGATCCTGTTGTCGAAACAAGTGGCCCGAAGACTTTTCCCGCGAAGATTCCCGCCTCCTGACGGCTGCGACGGACAGCTGCCCTGACTGTAGACCTGTTTTGGCACCTGGCGTAGACCTTGGTATAGCGAGACGATTGACGGGCCTTCCTGGTGACGCCATCGATCTTTGAGTTAAGTATTTGTGGGTCGCTCCCAGAGTTCTTGGTTGTGGTTGCTTAGTTGTTGCATGGTTCCATTGCATTTGTGGTTCTTGGTACTTTGTTGTGATATTTGACGACTGCAGCCGCCAAAGACCGAGGGTTGTTGTTCTTTGCAGGGACTTGGTAAATCCCGTAACCCTTGACGTTTGTGAAACTCGGCTAGTGTGCAAGATGCCTGGTCGCAGTACTTTGTTTAGTTGTTTTAGACGTTGTGGTACGGATTCCCGACTGGAGGACTTGTGTCCGATACCTCCGGTTGGAACTCCCACTTATGAGCTCTATAGCAAACACGGGCTAGGCCCGATTACTTTTAATGAATACTGGATTCGTTATACCAAAAAAGATGGTGCCCTTAGTTGGCCACCTCATGGTAGTTTTGAGACCACGATCTTAGATAATCTTGAGACTAAATTGTTTGAGAAAAAGTCAAGGCCGGCCATGTTTGATGCCTTTCGGTTGTGGCGTAAAGAAGCCCGACAGAAAGAGATCAGACAGACTAAACGTAATCAGAGAGATGGTGTTGCTACCATTGTAAAGAAAGCAGAGCAGTTTCAGCGTGATAAGGAGGATAAGGAAAAGGAAGTGTTTGATAGGCTACAACGTATGTCCATAGATAAGTGCTATCCTGCTTTGCCTACGGAGTCGGATAAGAAGGAAGAACCAGTTGAGGATCCTTTAATGTCTTATCTTATGAAGTCACCACCTCCGTACGTGCAGGGTACCGCAGCTCCTGCGGTTCCCCCTGTACCTGTTCCTCAACCTGTTCCTCAACCTGCACCCGTTCTTCCGACTGTTCCCGTTCCTTTGCCTACTGCTATTCCACATACTCCTGCTCCCGCTACTGCTCCTGCTCTACTTATTCCTGTTGCTTCTTCTGTTTCTACCCCTTCTCTTGTTAGTCCTTTGTGCTATACTTCTCCATCTACTCGAAGTCGTACACCTCCTGTTGCGGCTAGCTTCTTTAATTCTCTTGGACCTGTTCTTGGGTCCGCTGGTTCGGACGGTCCTCAAAGACGTAGTCAGCTTCCCGGTAACAGGGAACGTGCTGCGCTATATAACATGGCGATGGGTTGGATGACGCACCCTCTTAGAAATCCTCCACGTGCTGTACTTAATACGTTCTGTCAGTTCAATGTACCGACACAAAGATACATGTTCGAAGAAATGTGCAAGGCGATCAGATATCGGCTGATGCACCTGACGATGTGTTGACCGCTTTGTCTGATCTACAGCTTCAGTTCTCGAACGGACTGATAGTGGATACTAACGTTCGACGTGCTGTTGAGCGGTTGTTATCTTTCCGTCCCACTCCTATACCTCAAGCCTTGTTCGTTGAGGATGTAGGAAGTTAGTTAGATGCGTCTGGTCAGTTTCCCATGCGTGAAGTTCCACCAGTGTGGATGCCAGGCGACGCTGGTGCTGCTCCACCGATCTTGCCGCATTTCCAGAGAGTATGGATACATCTCCCATGGAAACGCTCTGAAGTTTTACAGGTGAAGCAATCTTTGCCTGACCCTCGCAAAAATCCTGCAGGGTATTATAAAGAATTGTCGCAGCTTGTAGACGCTACGATAATGAATCTTGCCGATATCGACATGCTGTTCGGCAATGTCGTGCCTCAGCCGGTATGGGCTAAGATTCGGCACGAAGATCACGCAAACGAATTAGGTGGCGATTGGGCTGCTCTTACTGCGGCCGATACACGACAAGTTGGCGGGGCTAAGCCTGAACAGCTCATTACTGCTCTCCCTCAAAGAATAATTACCTTAATGAAAACACTTATGCCAGCTATGAGGGTGAACTGGGACAAATTGTCGGCCTGCAGACAGAAGAAAGACGAGAGTGTCTCCGATTTCTTTACGAGATTTGAGGAGGCATTCATCGACCATAGTGGTCAGGATATGAGCACTGAGGGTGGTCAGCGGTTGTTCGTGGACAAATTTGTCTCTAACTTATTGCCCGACTTGAGCAATAAATTAAAAAACTCTGAGAGTGCGTTGGCCGTTTCTACCTCGGCTCAAATATTGGCTACGGCACAGTATTATGAGAACAGAGAGAAAGAGGAGAACGACCGCGCTGATAAAAAGACGAAAGAACTTAAAACAAAAGTGTTGTTGCAGCAGGCGTATCCTCCGCGTTCGAATCAGAATGCTCCTCAGCAAAATAGATCGCAGTCGCAATCAAATAGGTCACAACCTCGAAATGACTCCTCTTCCCAAAGATCTTCGTTAGGGTACAATCAGTGTGCCTATTGTAGACAGGAGGGTCATTTAAAATTCAATTGTCCTGTTCTTAACGATCGTAATAGTGGTAACTCATCTAGAGGAGGTCGTGGTGGTTCTCAGCAGACATCACGTGGTAGGGGTCGTGGTGTTCAAAATGATCGTTCAGATAACTCATCAAATTCCAATAACTGTTTTGATCAACGTGGATCATCGCAAGGACGATCTGCGCAGTACAATGTAGATGATTATTACGTCGATCAGGGAACTGACAACAGTAATTACTAGGATAGCCATAGACAAGGAGAGGGAGTGGTATCAGTTCCGGTTGATCAGAGAGGGCCTTACGTCGCAGTTGCTACATCGGGCGTCGTTGAGCCTTTTCTGTTGGACACTGGTGCAGCGAAAAGTTCCATAATGCATTTGAAACTCCCTGGCGCACCTTTGTCTGGCTTAACCAATGTTTCCGTTGGATTTTCTGGCGCCCCCGTTAGCAATCCAGTTTCACGCCCTTTGCCCCTTACAATTGGGCCTCGTGAGCTCCAAGCTCCGTTGATTTTAACTACTGGTTGTGGTGAAAATCTTTTGGGCCTGGACTTGCTAAAACGTTTGTATGCAACTTTGTATTGTTCTCCTGCGGGTGTAAAGCTTACGATAGGAGAGAGGGTTGTCTCTCCTATGTACTTGTCTCTCGATAAGCTTCCACCGGAATTGAGTTCTCTTCCTGCATCTTTGTGGGCAACAGGTCCCAATGATGTGGGCCTGCTTGACATCTCCCCTTATGTTGTTCAGCTGAAATCTAATGTACGGTTGCCACGTATTCCCCAGTATCGAATATCTCTTGATGGTGAACGAGCATTGTTAGCGATCATTTATGATTTGATCGAGAAAGATGTTATTGAAGAAACGCGGGGAAACGTGTGCAACAGCCCTGTATTACCCATTCTAAAACGTACAGATCCTTCGAAACCGCCTGTTTATCGTTTTGTTATTGATTTACGGGAGGTGAATAAAATTGTGATTCCTCAGTTTCCTGTTGTGCCTGACATCACGGCGCTACTGACTCTGATTCCAGCTTCTGCATCATGGTTTTCGGTGATCGATTTGAAGAATGCTTTCTTTAGCATTCCGATTGCCGAAGAAAGCAGAGACCTTTTCGGTTTCTCTCTTGGTGGTCGCAGCTTCCGGTTTAAACGCGCTCCTCAGGGCTACTGTGAGAGTCCATCGATTTACAGTCAAGCCTTGAAGGGTCAACTGGATGCGTTTTCGTTGCCGGCTGGTGCGGCCTTAATCCAGTATGTCGATGACTTATTGGTGGCTGCAGATACTCAGGACATTTGCAAAATTGCTACGGTGTCGTTGCTGCAACATCTCTGTGACTTACATCACAAGGTGTCACCTTCTAAACTCCAATATTGTTGTCAAGAAGTTACCTATCTAGGTCACTTATTGTCAAAGGAGGGAAGACGGTTGACCCCAGAAAGAATTGCAGCAATTGCGCGAATGACTGTGCCAACAACCCAAAGGGATGTACGCGCCTTTCTAGGTATCACGTCGTATTGCAGGCAATGGATTCCAAATTTTTCATTGCTAGCGAAACCATTGGTGGCTCTTACGTGCAAGGATGTTTCAACTCCTTTACCATGGACGGAAGAATGTCAGAAGAGTTTTTCTGAATTGCGTGACTCATTGTGTTCGGCTCCTGTGTTAGGTACCCCTGACTACAGTAAGCCGTTTACATTATATGTTCACGAGAGGGAAGGTTGTGCTTTGAGTGTCTTAACGCAACCTTTTGGTGGTAAGCAACGTCCATGTGCATATTTTTCCTCGACCTTGGACCCGGTAGCTAGAGCATTGCCGAGTTGCTTGAGAGCAACAGCGGCAGCTGCGGTGTCCATCCGACAATCAGCAGGATTGGTCATGGATAATATGCTTACGGTGATGGTTCCGCATGCGGTCGACACTCTTTTGAATCGTACGAAAACTCAGCACTTGACGAGTGCGAGGTTGTCTGGGTATGAGTTGACGCTGTTGGCAAGTCATATTCAGATAAAACGTTGCAATGTTCTGAACCCGGCGACTCTGTTACCAATTAGTACAGAGTCAGATGAAATAGCAGCCCATGACTGCTATCTGAGGACTGAAGAGGAAACAAAAGGTCGAGTGGACCTTAAAAACACTCCTTTGGAAGATCCAGATGGAACTTTGTATGTGGATGGTTCATGTTTTAAATTGCCGAATGGTGATGTGACTACTGCGTATGCTGTTGTGACTTTGAATACTGTCGTGGAAACTGCGAGATTGAATCAGAACTCTGCTCAGGCTGCAGAGCTGATCGCTCTAACTAGAGCGTGTGTGTTAACGAAAGGGAAACGTGTGAATGTGTTTACCGACAGCCAATATGCATTTGGCGTCGCGCATAGCTTTGGACGGTTGTGGAGAGAGAGAGGTTTTATGACGTCGCATGGTACGAAGATTCAGCATGGGCAACTTGTGAATGATCTTTTGGATGCACTTACGTTGCCTAAACAGGTAGCGATTGTTAAATGTAATGCACATCGTAAAGTGACGGATGATGTTGGTCGTGGTAATGCATTTGCGGATGAGATTGCTAAGGAGACTACCCGGAACCTTAGCACTAGAATGTATGTGACGAGTTCGGTTAGGTGGCCTACAGAGACTAGTATGTGTGAGGACACTATTGAGAGTGTGAAAGCGATTCAAGATGAGGCCACCGAGACTGAAAAGACGAAGTGGAAAGAAAGTACGGGAAAGTTGGATGCGAATGGTTGTTGGGTTGATTTGTCAGAACATAAGAGATGGATGTTGCCAGACGCGTATGTGCTAGCTGTTGTGACAATGGCGCATGGGTTAACACATATTAGTGTGAAAGGTATTTGTAAGTTGCTGTCCCATGTGTGGAAGAATGATGGTATCACGAAATGTGCTGAACGGTTGGTTAAGAATTGTATGGTATGTATGTTGTACAATCCTGGTAAGGGAACCCCAACTCTTCCTGGCCACTTTGCTCCCCCTTCATGTCCTTTTGAGGTGATCCAATTAGACTTCATCCATATGGAGAGATGCAACAACCTGAAATATGTTTTAGTTGTGGTTTGCGCATTCTCCCGATGGATTGAAGCCTACCCTCTTAAAGACAATACTGCCCTGTCGACTGCGAAAATCCTACTGAAGGAATACTTTCCTCGGTATGGAATGCCTCGGATTGTATGGTCTGATAACGGAAGTGAGTTCGTGGGGAGTGTGATGAAGAGTGTGTGTAAGGGCCTTAGAATTAATCAAAAATTCCATAGCGCCAATCATCCCCAGTCAGCTGGTTTGGTTGAAGGGTATAACGGCACCCTTAAACTGAAGCTAGCGAAGATTCAGGCTACGACTGGTCTTTCGTGGCCTGACGCTCTACCCTTAGCTTTATTGTCAACTAGGGCAACCGTACACTCCCGAGTAGGGCTTAGTCCCTATGAAATAGTGTTCGGTCGTCCTGCGAATGTCTGGGGGGTCCCTAGACCGGGTGTGTTCTCCAGTCTTGAATATCCAATGTTGATTGACTATCTTCATGATCTGACTGCTAAACTGAGGTTAATTCACCAACAGGTTTACGAAGCATTGCCGACGCAGACGGAGGGTCCAGGCCACCAGCTCCAGCCCGGAGACTGGGTGGTAACCAGAAATTTTGCTCGTAAGAAGAATTTGGAACCCCGGTTCACTGGACCCTACCAGGTCCTCCTTGCCACGAGAACTGCCGTCCGTTTAGAGGGCCGGAAAAATTGGGTGCATGCCACCCATACGAAGAAAGTTCCTATTCCTTTACCGGCAGACTCGTGGGTGAGGAGGGGCATTGCTTCAACTGAATCCGAAGGATTGCCGGCGTTTGTACCTTTTAGCGACGCACAACCTGTCGGAGAATCCTCAGTGCAGCGGAAAGACACTGTTGAACATTTGTCATCAAAAGACTCGAGACCAGAACATTCGACTGATCAACAGGACTCTGTTCCCTCATCGGATCCTTTGTTTGATGAACATACATGTCCTGGGAAAACAGAGATACTTTTTGCGTTCTAGCACTAAGGACAAATAAAAAGATTTTGTTCTGTCCCTTGATAATTGCATTATCCCGTTTTCCACGATCAGTCTGAGCACCCGTATCATTGTAATTATTCTTGTATATATTGAGTTTCGTTCCACATGTATTTTTGCTTCCACAGCTGAGAGACATTTTGCATATACATTGTGAATAAAGGCCGTAGGGCCGCGCGTGTACTTCCTTCTGGTTAGTAGGTCTTGACGCTAGGTTAAAGACCGTCGGTTCCTGGGAACTCCTAGGGATTGACTACTGCTACACAGAACGAAGTGCGTCAAGAAACGTTGCGGACGGTCATAGGGGATGGCGTTTTCAAAGCTGATGGACTTGGAAGAAGCTCAGGCGCAAAGGCTCAAGCTACAACAACTTATCCGTACCAAATGTTTTCTGTTTCAAATGTTCGTATTGCTTTTGACTGTTTCTGCACTATTGGCGGGTGGGGTGTATTACATGATGTCGTACTTCTTACCTTCTGTCATACCTACTCCTACTTCTGACCCTAAACTTACCTCCACTGCATCCCCTCATTCTTTCCATATCCTACCTGAACACGAGCAGGCTAGACGTGCAGAATTCCGAAATAATTCCTTTATTCAGCTCCTTCATCAGCACCAGTTAGTGGTTAATACTACTAATTGTTGGGTGTGTGGACTGATGCCACATACCACGGATAAGGGAATTCCATATTTGGTCTTACCGTATAGTTCCCAGGGTTCAGCTCGAGCATTCCAGACAATGTTTCGAAGCACACTAGATTCTTACCCCAGTCGAGAGCCACGTTCTCCCTACTTTGGCCCTGGCTCGTATCATAAGCCTTTGTCCATAGCGATAGAAGATTTAGATAGAGATAGCTATAAGCCGTCGCTCATCCCAGAGGAAGAGGTACAAGCCTATAGGGTCCTGAGTAAGGTTGAGTATAGTGCGCTCACGAGTGAGAAACAGCTTAAAAGCTCGCCTCCGATATGGGTCGTGCCCCACATTGGTAATTTTTGTCTAATGGGTCGTGGCCGAAGATCGAAAGCCCGACTTGGAGAGAGTGCTTGCACCGAGAATTACATTCTGCCGATGGTCTCGTCCCCTGTGTTTCTGGCTGCCAAGGGTACATACTTTGTCTGCCATGATCGTGCGTATGCATGGTTGCCCTCCGACTTTGTGGGCTCATGTTTTATCGCAAATCTGTTGCCTCCGACGTTCACTGTAGACGCAGACTATCACAAAACTAGAGTTGTGAGAGGCGTAATTAGCGAAGAGGACACTGCCGGTCAAGAGGCAGGAGACTTTTTCAAGGGTTTCCTCCCGTTTTGGGGGCCTATGGTTAATAGTAGGAACTTGAGACAGTTGACTCGAGTGGTAGAATCGACAGCTAATATTACTGCCAGTGCCCTTGGTAATATCACCACAGAACTTCAGGCGGATAGACTTATGATGTTACAAAACCGAATGGTTTTAGACGTGATCCTAGCAGATCGAGGTGGGGTATGTAAGGTGATCCATTCGAGCTGCTGTATTTTCATTCCAGATAACGCTCCGACCGTCTATCAAGCCATCTCAAAGATGCATAAGATCTCTGAATCCATACACGTGGACGTAGGGGATTGGACGCTACTTGGGTGGTTTTGGGGCCTAATGTCGACTTGGGGTTGGAAGATTCTGATGATTATCGGAGTTGTTGTAGCGTTCCTGTTCACGTGTTGCCTTTGTGTACAGTGTGGTCCTGACTTATGTGGCCTCTGTGCTACAACGTGTATAAGACAGCCAACTGTTACCAAGGGGACTCGTTTGGACAGAGCTATGTTACAGCAACACCTAGATGGTCTGATGAATATTGAGTATGATTCCGACTAGTGCTTGCCTACATGAGGGCAAAAGGAGCGTCTGAGGTTCCGTGACAATTGTACGTGGTGTTTTCGACTCGCACGAATATGGTCGAGTCTGGTATCTACGAACCGCAAATGACGAGTTTAGTAAGTATGCGCAGTTTCGCTGTGCTAACTTAAACCGTTCGTTTGTTACGTGGGTTTTTCATCTGTACCCACGGGTTCCATCTTAGATACGGCACCCATTTTGTTTCTTGCCCTCAAGTAGCCAGCGAACGGACGTTGTCCGTTTCGCGACCCTGGGATTCCCAAGACATCCGCGGAAGACACATGTTCTTTGAAAGTGTCTTTATGACGAGGGGGATGATACTGTAAGGCAGATGGCCCCGCTCGAGGCTCATCTTGCCGTGCCGGTCTATTGTCTCAGCCGTGCATCTCATTAGGCACGTCCCTTTGATGCCTGTAGCTCGTGTTTCCTGATACCTCCCCTTTTACACCCTTTTCGATCTCCCCACTGTTTCCATCTTCCTCTGCACCTGTCCTTGTTCCTTCTTTGATCTGTTTTACTGCAGATTGGAATGTACTAATGGTGGGAAGATGGGTTTTTACAGTTGGGAACCGCCAAATGTTTCCGCACTTATCCCCCGGACCTTGGATGTATCAAAGTGACCAAAGTGACCCCTCTCGGGGATAATTATGGGAACCGAGTTGTAAACCTTTGTGTACCATGCAAACCTATGGGAGAAATTTGTATAAAAGGAGCGATCCTCAGTAACAATTTGAAGCAGTCTCCTCGAACTTACACTCGTTGTACTTCCTGTGACTTCTGTGTTCCCTGCAGTAAATAAACCTCGAATCTTTGACGCCGAAGGAAGTGTCCCGTGTCTCTGTCATTCGTACGCCGGAGCAGGTTACCCACGAAGGTTTCAGGTGTTGTCCCCTGGCACCGCTGGGTCTTAAATAACCCAGTCCTTCAGTACGGGCCGTTGGGGGTGTGGGGGGTTTGCGTTTGTTTGAGGGGGGTGTGCGTGTGGTATTTGTGCGTGCGGGTGACTTGTACGGGCCGTTGGGGTTGTGGTGGGGTTCGCGGTCGCTTGATCGGGGTGTGTGCATGTCGGACTTGTGCGTGCGGGTGACTTGTACGGGCCGTTGGGGGGTATGGGGGGTTCGCGGTCGCTTGATTGGGGTATGTGCATGTCGGACTTGTGCGTGTGGGTGGCTTGTACAGGCCGTTGGGGGTGTGGAGGGTTTGGTTTTCACTTGAGGGGGGTGTGCGTGTGGTATTTGTGCGTGCGGGGGACTTGTACGGGCCGTTAGGGTTGTGGGGGGTTCGCAGTCGCTTGATTGGGGTGTGTGCATGTCGGACTTGTGCATGCGGGTGACTTGTACAGGCCGTTGGGGGTGTGGGGGGTTCGCGTTCGCTTGAGGGGGGTGTGCGTGTGGTATTTGTGCATGCGGGTGACTTGTATGGGCCGTTGGGGGTGTGGGGGGTTTGTGGTCACTTGATCGGGGTGTGTGCGTGTCGGCCTTGTGCGTGCGGGTGACTTGTATCGGCCGTGGGGGTTGTGGGGGGTTCACGTTCGCGTGAGGGGGGGTGTGCATGTTGTACTTGTGCGTGCGGGTGACTTGTACTGGCCAGTGGGGTTGTGTGGGGGTTCGCGGTCGCTTGATCGGGGTGTGTGCGTTTTGGACTTGTGCGTGCGGGTGACTTGTACGGGCCGTTGGGAGTGTGGGGGGTTCGCGTTTGCTTGAGGGGGGGTGTGCGTGTGGTATTTGTGCGTGCGGGTGACTTGTACGGGCCGTTGGGGTTGTGGGGGGGTTCGCGGTCGCTTGATCGGGGTGTGTGCGTATCGGACATGTGCGTGCGGGTGACTTGTATGGGGCGTTGGGGGTGTGGGGGGTTCATGGTCGCTTGATCGGGGTATGTGCATGTCGGACTTGTGCGTGCGGGTGACTTGTACGGGCCGTTGGGGGTGTGGGGGGTTCGGTTTTCGCTTGAGGGGGGGTGTGTATGTGGTATTTGTGCGTGCGGGGGACTTGTACGGGCCGTTGGGGTTGTGGGGGGTTCGCAGTCGCTTGATCGGGGTGTCTGCGTGTCAGACTTGTGCGTGCGGGTGACTTGTACTGGCCGTTGGGGGTGTAGGGGTTCACGTTCGCCTGAAGGGGGGTGTGCGTGTGGTATTTGTGCGTGCGGGTGACTTGTACGGGCCATTGGGGTTCTGGGGGGGTTCGCGGTCGCTTGATTGGGGTGTGTGCATGTCGGACTTGTGCGTGTGGGTGACTTGTATGGGCTGTTGGGGGTGTGGGGGGTTCGCGGTCGCTTGATCGGGGTGTGTGCGTGTCGGTATTGTGCGTGCGGGTGACTTGTACGGGCCGTTGGGGGCGTGGGGGGTTCACGTTCGTTTGAGGGGGGGTGTGTGTGTGGTATTTGTGCGTGCGGGTGACTTGTACGGGCCGCTTGGGTTGTGGGGGGTTCACGGTCGCTTGATCGGGGTGTGTGCGTGGCGGACTTGTGCGTGCGGGTGACTTGTATGGGCCGTTGAGGGTGTGGGGGGTTCGCGTTCGCTTGAGGGGGGGTGTGCGTGTGGTATTTGTGCGTGCGGGTGACTTGTACGGGCCATTGGGGTTCTGGGGGGGTTCGCGGTCGCTTGATTGGGGTGTGTGCATGTCGGACTTGTGCGTGTGGGTGACTTGTATGGGCTGTTGGGGGTGTGGGGGGTTCGCGGTCGCTTGATCGGGGTGTGTGCGTGTCGGTATTGTGCGTGCGGGTGACTTGTACGGGCCGTTGGGGGCGTGGGGGGTTCACGTTCGCTTGAGGGGGGGTGTGTGTGTGGTATTTGTGCGTGCGGGTGACTTGTACGGGCCGCTTGGGTTGTGGGGGGTTCACGGTCGCTTGATCGGGGTGTGTGCGTGGCGGACTTGTGCGTGCGGGTGACTTGTATGGGCCGTTGAGGGTGTGGGGGGTTCGCGTTCGCTTGAGGGGGGTGTGCGTGTGGTATTTGTGCATGTGGGTGACTTGTATGGGCCGTTGGGGTTGTGGGGGGTTCGCGGATGCTTGATCGGGGTGTGTGCGTGTCAGACTTTTGCGTGCAGGTGACTTGTACGGGCCATTGGGGGTGTAGGGGGTTCGAGGTCGCTTGATCGGGGTGTGTGCGTTTTGGACTTGTGCGTGCGGGTGACTTGTACGGGCCGTTGGGGGTGTGGGGGGTTCGCGTTCGCTTGAGGGGGGGTGTGCGTGTGGTATTTGTGCGTACAGGTGACTTGTACGGACTGTTGGGGGGGTCGCATACGCTTCATCGAGGGGTACACGGTTTGTATGTGTAGATGCCGCTTGCTGTAAGGAGATGATTTCCTTACGAATCATTCTTCAAGCGCGACTACTTTGGCCTGCACGAATCGCGTACAGGCTTTCCGAACCGGATCATACTAGTGTGGTTGTACGGCTTGTTTACAAATCGTACGGAAGGATTCCCGAAGCTAATTCGCACGGGTCTTCGACTTTGATTCGTACGGATCGATGATTTTCGTACGGTAATCGATGGAAATGAATCGTACTACGCAGGTCGGACGGTACTTTCCCATTTGTACGGATTCGGCTATGAATACGAATCGTACGACGGATTTTTTTTCCGGATCGGAATCGGCCCTTGTGTTTCCAAAGAAACAGAAAGAAAGGAAATATAACTAGGAACAGGAAGTGCATGACATCAAATGGCTTAGTTTAATCGTACTCAAATACCCTCTTTATCCCCACACCCGTACAAAAATTATTACAACATTGCACACAAAGAACATTAGCCTGCTTAACAAGGATAGTCTCCAAAGAAAAAAAGAAAGAAAATATAACTATGGAAAGGAAATAGAACACATTACATATCTTCTACCTTTTATCTCCTAAGAAGAAAAAAGAAAAGGAAATATAACTAGGCACAGGCAGTGCATGACATCAAACTGCTTGCTCTAATCACATCCAAATACCATATTCACCCCCACCCCCCTGTATGAAATGTAATGATAAATTGCCAAAAATCATTGGCCTTCTCAACTGAAAAAAAAATCCACAACTGTCTCTTGAAAAATACTTCCAGCTTTGATTGCTTGACAATCCCCACTTTGGCGCCATGTCTCTTCAAAATATCAATCATTGACATTCATTTTCTACAAAAGTGTGCTGCCAATAAAGTCATATCAGAAGAAATGTTAAATGAAAAATTGTCCGATGTTTGAAGTATTTTGGCAAACATGCATCAAGCTAATTTGCGTTCGCAAATGTTGCGAATCGCAAAAAAAGGCCTCTTTTGATCGCAAAATAGCTTTTTCCTATGCATGAAGCAAATTCACAGAAAACATACTTTTCGCAAAATTAGTGAATTCAAAAATTCCAAATCTGTAATAGCGATGCTGTATTATGGAATCGCAAATAAGAAATTGCAAACTCCTATGCAACAAGAATTTGCACATACAGACTAAGTTAAGAATCACAAATTGCATCTGCTAAATAAGAACAAATCATATCAGGTGGTAAAAAGTTCACATACAACAAATCAGATGTTAATCATCAGCAAAGTACTTAAACAGTCCCAGAATGCATCAGGGTGTCTCACAATGGTAGCGCTCTAAGTCATGGCGAGGAGGATGAGGCTAAGAGCAGCAGCACAGAGAAGAAGGAGGATACAGTAGAGAATCTTCAGAGTGCGCATCACTTTGCTAGGCCAGACGGAAGAAGAGATCTATGATAAATATAGGCTGAATGCTGCCGCAATCTTAGATCTCATTGCTGAGTTAGACCCAATACTCCAGCGTCAGACTCGCAGGACACATGCCATCCCCATACATGTGCAGGTCCTATGCTCTCTGGATTTCATAGGTTTAGGGACCTTCCAGGGAGTAATTGCAGCAGCTGGAGGTAACTCTCAAGATGCCCTATAGTGCTTTTTCAACGCTTTCCTAAATGCCATGTTACAGAAGATACACCACCACATTAGGTTCCCCACAACACCACAGGAATTGCCGCAAACTAAATTAGATTTTTAACAGGTCGCACAATTTCCACATGTCATTGGTTGCATTGACAGGATGCATGTACCCTTATGTCCCTCCTCAGTAAATGAGCATATCTACCAGAACAGGAAATCATACCATTTACTGAACATTCAAGTAATTTTCAATTCAAAAACAATAATCACAGACATAGTGGCAAGTTACCCTGGCAGTGCACATGACTCCTACATCTTCCGGCATAGTGGCATACACAGATGTCTGCTAGCGGGTGAATTTGGAGAAGGATATTTGCAGGATAAACAGATATAATACTGTCTTGCACACCGGTCCGCCATGGTGACACATAGCAGTAACTAATGTATATCTATTTTTCACATCCTGTAGGTGACAGTACATATGCTGTGAGGTCTTTCATCCTTACTCCCTATCTGAATCCTACGACACCAAGGGAGCAGTGATAACATCATGCACATATTGCGACACGCAATGTGATTGATAGGGCATTTGGTGTAGTCAAATCCAGGTTTCGCATCCGCCACAAAACCGGTGGGGCTTTACAGTATAGTCCGGAGACATGCTGTAAAATTGTTGCTACATGTGCTATGTTGCAAAAAGTTGGCACTAATAGGGGCATTCCCCTGGAAGACTCTGATAGCGAGCCAGAACTAGACATCCAGCCAAGACAACCACACCAAGCAGTGTGCGGTCCAAATGCAGCAGAGGGGAGACGGAGACGGGCAGAAATCACGCAACATTACTTCTAAGGTGAGTAATCACGACAAAACACAGTATTTGCGTAAAGGTTTATTTTGTTAGGTGGGTAGTTATGTTGATTCACACAGGCATTTAAAAACAGAAAACACAAAGTAGTCGACGCAGCGTTTCAGCATATGGATTTACACCTTCATCAGGACAGTTTTCTATTTAATAATCAGGACACTCTCCACTTTTTGTTTTTCTGTGGGTTTTATAATATGGAGAGGATAAAATATCTAATACCCCTCCTGAAAACTATGGGCTTTATACAAGTGAGACCAGCCTTGCTTTTTCTTCAACGGTTACCGGATGCACATGTCACTTTCTGTGTTGCAAGTTTTCTAACAGCTGCATATAGAGGAAGAAACAAAAGAATCCCTAGAACTGTAACATTTTAAACTAAAAGCAATCCAGTATATGAATTTTAACTACTTTCTATATATTATGGTGTTTAATCAAGTGATCCTTTTTATGGAGATTGTGTAAAATACATGTATTGTGGGCATTTTAAAAATGTTTTTAATGTATGTATTATTCTTGCCTTTTATGATTTTAACAAAAATCGAATAAAGTGTATTAAAAAAAAAACATAATTTATTCAAAACAATACATTATTCTGTACAGAAGTACCATTAGACAAGATTAAAAGATGTGTCAATTCACACAGGCATTTAAAAACAGAAAACACAAAGTAGTTGACGCAGCGTTTCAGCATATGGATTTACACCTTCATCAGGACAGTTTTCTATTTAATAAAGGAAACATACAATTAGCATATTGTATCATCACAGTATCATGTACAGATGACATTTGGACTACATCCTAAAAACAACATTTATCGATTTTATTACACTAAAGGTACTTTGAGGCACTGATCAAAGTGAGCTAATCGATTAAGGTCTTGGTCATGTGGAGCAACGTGCTTAGATCATAACAAAATCTAGAAATTCTTTATCTGTGGTTGTTGTGTGGAACAACATGTTTAAGTAAGAACAAAATCTCAAAATTCTTTGTCTACAGAGTTATCATTATATCAAATATAGAAAAGCTCATTGCATACCTCGCATTTATTGATTATTTCTTGTTCCAAACTCCACCCTAGTTTGAAGCTTTATTTTCAGTTTCCGTAATCTTGAGTTCATCAGATAAAAGGAGGCAATATCCTCTTAGTTACAAAAACCCTGAGGGGTAAAGTGAGAAACCCATTTACTACACTGGGTTTATTTTGTTGAGTATCTAACCCAAACCAAGCTGAACCATTTACCTTAAGGTTATCTTGTTATCTTGATATATATGAATGTACAAGAGAGCCACTGAGTTCTGTGCTTGTTCTCAAAGAGTACTGCTAGAAGTAGATATGCATTCATATTGATTAGTGTTAAATTCTTATCTACGGTGTTTTAATTATACCCAAGGGTTACACCAATCAACTTACCCAGTTTTTTTGTATAAAAATACAAGTCCAATGTTGATCTTGCAACTAGAAGGCATAAATACAGCGCGCTTCTCAATCAGAGTGCTTCTTTTGTGGCTTTTCAATTCACCATCTAGAAGGGGCAAGCATGTCAGTTATTTCTTTATTTTCATCTTTCTTGTTTATTCCATCTATGTATGTACTGTATCCTACTAGAACTCTACCTAATCATATTTCTCTAGTGCTCTTATTCTCTTGTTTTACCGTGCCTCTATTAAGGATATAAATAAATCTATTTTTATATTTAATCAATCCTTAAGTATAAAACGGGTGCCTCCATCACACAGGATTAGTATGTACCGCTTTTATTTAGCCATTTGTTTGAAAAAACTTTCAGGTGTCTATAAAGTTATTTTAATAGCTTATCCTTTGCTGTGCATATTTTGTGGGCATCCTTCACTATGTAGTATATAGGCTACTTGAAAGTCATCTTGTACACGGTTCTCAACTTTTGGTCATTACTATAACCCGTGTCCCTTATTGACAGTCCGTTATTAGCAGTCACGTACTTTCTACAATGCATTATTTACAGGCATTAAATTCCGTCTCCTTACTAGGTCGGTTACCTCGCTGTTTATATGGAGTTTTGTTGTGGTTAGTAATACAAAAATTCCTAGCGTACATTTATCTAGGGTGCCATATCTAATTCTATTTATGCTGCGCCATGATTTAGGCTGGCAACAGCAGAGCCTTACTAGTTTTTAAAGTGCTAAGCGCGTGATAAGGCATATATTAGCCCCACTGTCTCTTACCTGCTAAAAAGGGTCCGGCTTCCCTGCTCAGCTTGTAATTCTGCCGCGTTAGTAGGTCAAATGGAACGTGACCTTACGTTGTCTTTTACGTGTTTTCACGGGCTCAACGTATCGCGAGAAGACACTACGAACTACATCCGTAGTTCCTTTACTTACAAAGTCTCCAGTTCACGTTTTTTCTGCCCCCTCTTCTTTTTGTTTGGGGCTTATCAATGAACTTTATTAGTCCATGATTACATTTTCTACAATAGCGGCAAGATTTACATATTTTACATATTACCCGTATTCCCCCGTAAATGTCAATATCACAAAATTTATTTGCAGAGACTTGATTTGTTTTATTTTAGTTGGCTAATACACTTTAATACGGTGCCCAGAAAATAATCTTTATGCATAAAGAAACACTCGTATTAACATTATGTTAGCCTCATAATGTTAGCCTCATAAGGATTTCATCTCTCTCTATTGCGGGAACATCATGTTTTTAAGGCAAATTAATAAGTAACATTGATTAGATCAAGTACAGGACGCTGACCTTATTGTCAACTAGAGGTGATATACAAACTAAGGATACATTGGTTCAAATTACAGATTCTCATGTACCCATTGGATAACTTGGGGCTTCCCCCTCTCACAGGACGCGTTCCCAGTCCTCCCTAGTGTTGAGGCCTTTTCTTATAGTGTTAAAAAGGGACATGTAAAATTGTTTATGTTTCTTCCTCTTTTTGTCTATATCACCGCCTCTAGTATTAATATGGATGGTTTCTAAACCACACCAGATCAAGTCATTAGTTTTATGTTTTTTGCTGCTGCCCAATGTTCTGTCAATGGTGCTCCTTTTTTATACGTTCTGATCGCAGACTTATGTTCATTTATTCGTAATTGGATTTCCCTAGAGGTTTCTCCGACATAAGCCAAATTGCAAGGACACTTTGTAAAATATATCATATTTTTAGTACGGCAGCTTATGAAAGACTTAACATAATGTGAAGCATCGTTGTGATTAATGCAAGGGCCTTTCAAAATGTTGGCGCAATTGGAGCAGTTACTACAGGGGAAAGTGCCTGTTGGTAAAGGGGCACAGTCAATGGTTAATTGGGTTTTTTCTTTTTCTTCCCTGTATGTGTGCACAAGATTCTTTCTGATTGTCAGATTTCGCCTAAAGAAACACATAGGTTTAGGAATTTTTTCTTTATTTTTATTTGTGATTAGGTGGCAGTTTCTATTTATAATGTTCTTAACTTTATTACTCTCTGCGCTATAGTTCATTACAAAATTCAAGGGTTGATTCTTCGCATTTACTTGCTTCTGTTCCTTATTTAGAAGACTTTCCCTATTATAGTATTTGGCTCTTTTATATGCATGTTTAACCATGCGTTTTGGATATCCTCTATTTAAAAACTTAACATTAGCATGTTTTTCAAAATTTTAATCTGTGTACAGTTTCTTTTGAGCCTTAAGAACTGTCCAAAAGGAATGTTATCCTTCTGGCAGGGAGGATGGCAACTTGTTTAATGGAGCATGGTATTCCTATCTGTTTTTTTCGTGAAAAGTTCCATTTGTAATATTCCATTGACATTTTTAATAATTATATCTAGAAATTCACATCGTTCTCTATCATAATGAGATATGAACTTAAGATTGACATCCCATAGATTTAACCATTGTATGAATTCATATAATGATTATAAGGTGCCGGTCCAAATAAAAAAAAAGTCATCAATATATCTTGACCATTCGGATATATTTTCATAAAAAGGAGCCATTTGGTTAAAAATATGGGTTTCCTCAAATTATGCTACATATAAACATGCCAGACTGGGAGCACAAGTGGCTCCCATGCTGGTGCCCTTTATCTGTCTATAATAATTTTATTAAAAATGAAAATATTATTTTTCAATACTGTAGTAACGCAATCAACAATAAAAGTATCATGTGGGCTGGGATCAAGCCAGTCACTATTCAATAAAGATTCTATCATGCTAATCGTACTGTCTTGGGGTATATTTGTATAACGCGCTTCGATATCGAGCGTCACTAAAAATTGGGTCTCGGAGTTAAAAGCTGAAAATTCTATTTTTGGGATAATTGCTGAAGTATCTTTGATATAAGCTTTTTGTTTGGTAACTATTGGTTGCAAAAAGACGTCAGCATATTTGCTGAGGGGCTCAGGTAGAGAACCAATGCTGGAGACAATAGGTCGCATCGGAGGGTCTTGTAAGTTTTTATGCACTTTCGGAAGACCGTAGAGTGCTGGAATGGTTGGACTTGTATTGCAAAGAAAATTGAACTCCTCTTCACAAATAATTTCTCCTTCCTTGGCATTGTCTAGCAATCTTTTAATCATCTTAGTTAGTTCTACCCCCTTTGTCCTTTTTATTTTTTGATAATGCTCTTTATTATCCAGAAGTTGGGCCATTTTTTCATTGTACTGGTCGGTGTTCATTACCACTATACTTCTGCCCTTATCTGCCGGTTTAATAGGGAGTGCATGACAGTCTTCCAGATTTTTAAGGGCCATTTTTTCCTCTACCTTTAAGTTGTAATTAACCTAGTTTTTTTGGTTAAGGAGGTCATTAATACTCTTGTCCACACTTCTTTTAAATGCCTCTATATCTTTATTAACAAGACCTAGTTGTGGTGTCCAAGTTGACCTAAGTTTCAGCCCTGATTTATTTTGATTAGGGATCCTCACTTTATTCTCGAAAATAGAATTTTATCTCATTTTGCGAAAAAAACTTTGTAGGCCTCGTTCTAGGCTAAACCTATCTACTGGGGATGCAATTGCAAAACCTAAACCTTTTTCTAACACTTTTAATTCTATCTCTGATAGTTCTCTATCTGACAGGTTGATCACTGGGGCCTTCTCTATTGTTCCCAATTTTTCAGATTTCTGGTATGAGGTAGTTGGAAGAATTGGGGATGGGGAGCATAATTGCCTCTTCCCCTGTTTCTCCCTCTCTGTTGTCCAAAATTTTGGTGACGCTGTTCCAAAAAAGAAAGAGTATCTCTATTTGGACCAGAGGTTGCCTCTTTCTCTTTGTTGTAACGATTTTCCATCTGCATATCATTATCAGAATCAGAGCTAGTATAAGAAGTGTCAAAAAAATTGACTTTCTATTTTGGAACATTCTTTACTGGTTGGTGTTGCCAAGGTCTATAGTATTGGAAGCTTTCTCTAGGTCTTTCATAATAATCTTTCTGTAAATAGGGATATACATGTTCAGGGTTGTATTTAGCAATATCCTTCCTGAGTTTGCTCGTGTATTTGTTAATTAGATAATCTCTATAGCCTAAGATATCTGTTTGGATATCCTCTAATTTCTTTTTTGCCTCATCCAGAGCTGTACTATCACTTAGTTTTTGTTCCAGTTCATCAATTTCTTTTCGCTCTATGACTAAAATTTCTGAAGCTGTTTCAATAATTAAAAGCATCCAATCATGGTTGCAGCGGTTGGCCACAAATGTCCAATTTTCGATACATTTTTGATTATTTATAAAAATACCGGGTTCGTTGGTAACTTGTAGCCCCTTGGGTATAATTCCCTTTTTGCAGTAATCTATAAGAAAATCTGAGTGTAACTCATTTCTTATAATTTTTTTCTTAAGATTCCATAGATTGCGCCACTGTTCCTCATCGGTATTATCAACACGTACTGTCGCAATATTTTTGGCAGTATTGTTTATTATTTTATTGAATTGATCTTCAGTACAACTATAAGTTTTTAGGACTTCCATCATTGCTTTAAGATGATCTTATTAGAGGTTTGTACACACACCTCCCCGGTCAACTAACCGTATATATCAAATCCAAGAAAAAGGGAGGTCTCCTCAGAAATCCGATAGGGGACAAGTAGAAACAATGTAAATAAACAGAGGGGTCCCCACAGTTTTACCAACTCTATGTGGTTTTTAAGCACAAGAGCAAATTCTTTTAGCATCCACTGACCTCACAAACAATCAACAGTGCCACAAATGATATTACAAAGTCAAAATCAATGATTAAAAACAAAGTATTGATCAATGGAGAATGATCTTTAAAAATACATAATTTATTCAAAGCAATACATTATTCTGTACAGAAGTACCATTAGACAAGATTAAAATATGTGTCAATTCACACAGGCATTTAAAAACAGAAAACACAAAGTAGTCGACGCAGCGTTTCGGCATATGGATTTACACCTTCATCAGGACAGTTTTCTATTTAATAAAGGAAACATACAATTAGCATATTGTATCATCACAGTATCATATACAGATGACATTTGGACTACATCCTAAAAACAACATTTATCAATTTTATTACACTAAAGGCACTTTGAGGCACTGATCAAACTGAGCTCATCGATTAAGGTCTTGGTCATGTGGAGCAACGTGCTTAGATCATAACAAAATCTAGAAATTCTTTATCTGTGGTTGTCGTGTGGTACTACATGTTTAAGTAATAACAAAATCTCAACATTCTTTGTCTACAGAGTTATCATTATACCACATACAGAAAAGCTCATTACATACCTCGCATTTATTGATTATTTTTTATTCCAAACTCGATCCTAGTTTGAAGCTTTATTTTCAGTTTCCGTAATCTTGAGTTCATCAGATAAAAGGAGGCAATATCCTCTTAGTTACAAAAACCCTGAGGGGTAAAGTAAGAAACCCATTTACTACACTGGGTTTATTTTGTTGAGTATCTAACCCAAACCAAGCTGAACCATTTACCTTAAGGTTATCTTGTTATCTTGATATATATGAATGTACAAGGGAGCCACTGAGTTCTGTGTTTGTTCTCAAAGAGTACTGCAAGAAGTAGATATGCATTCATATTGATTAGTGTTAAATTCTTATCTACGGTGTTTTAATTATACCCAAGGGTTACACCAATCAACTTACCCAGTTTTTAAAAAATAAAAATACAGGTCCAATGTTGATCTTGCAACTAGAAGGCGTAATTATAGCGCGCTTCTCAATCAGAGTGCTTTTTTGTGGCTTTTCAATTCACCATCTAGAAGGGGCAAGCATATCAGTTCTTTCTTTCTTTTCATCTTTCTTGTTTATTCCATCTATGTATGTACTGTATCCTACTAGAACTCTACCTAATCATATTTCTCTAGTGCACTTATTCTCCTGTTTTACCGTGCCTCTATTAAGGATATAAATAAATCTATTTTTTATATTTAATCAATCCTTAAGTATAAGACGGGTGCCTCCATCACACAGGATTAGTATGTACCGCTTTCATTTAGCCATTTTTTTTAAAACACTTCCCGATGTTTATAAAGTTATTTTAATAGCTTATCCTTTGCTGTGCATATTTTTTGGGCATCCCTCACTATGTAGTATATAGGCTACTTGAAAGTCATCTTGTTGACGGTTCTCAACTTTTGGTCATTACTGTAACCCCTGTCCGTTATTGACAGTCCGTTATTAGCTGTCATGTACTTTCTACAATACATTATTTACAGGCATTAAATTCGGTCTCCTTACTAGGTCGGTTGCCTCGCTGTTTATATGGAGTTTTGTTGTGGTCAGTAATACAAAAATTCCTAGCGTACATTCATCTAGGGTGCCATATCTAATTCTATTTATGCTGCGCCATGATTTAGGCTGGCAACAGCAGAGCCTTACTAGTTTTTAAAGTGCTAAGCGCGTGATAAGGCATATATTAGCCCCACTATCTCTTACCTGCTAAAAAGGGTCCAGCTTCCCTGCTCTGCTTGTAATTCTGCCGCGTTAGTAGGTCAAACGGAACGTGACCTTACGTTGTCTATTACGTGTTTTCACGTGCTCATCGTATCGCGAGAAGACACTACGAACTACATCCGTAGTTCGTTTACCTACAAAGTCTCCAGTTCACGTTTTTTCTGCCCCCTCTTCTTTTTGTTTGGGGCTTATCAATGAACTTTATTAGTCCATGATTACATTTTCGACATTAAGGGCAAGATTTACATATTTTACATATTACCCATATCCCCCCGTAAATATCAATATCACAAAATGTATTTGCAGAGACTTGATTTATTTTATTTTAGTTGGCTAATACACTTTAATACGGTGCCCAGAAAATAATCTTTATGCATAAATAAACACTCGTATTAACATTATGTTAGCCTCATAATGTTAGCCTCATAAGAATTTCATCTCTCTCTATTGCGGGAACATCATGTTTTTATGGCAAATTAATAAGTAACATTGATTAGATCAAGTACAGGACGCTGACCTTATTGTCAACTAGAGGTGATATACAAACCAAGGATACATTGGTTCAAATTACAGATTCTCATGTACCCATTGGATACCTTGGGACATCCCCTCTCACAGGACACATTCCCAGTCCTCCATAGTGTTGAGGCCTTTTCTTACAGTGTTAAAACGGGACATGTAAAATTGTTCACGTTTCTTCCTCTTTTTGTCTATATCACTGCCTCTAGTATTAATATGGATGGTTTCTAAACCACATCAGATCAAGTCATTAGTTTTATGTTTTGCATGACTGGGCTAACTTCCTGGCTAGTCTTAACTAATATATAATCAAGGAGTGACAACCCTTATCAGTCATAGCACCGATTGATTAGAAGTTTAAGTTTCATTATATTTGGGGTGCTCCTCATGCACTTTCTTATTATCTTACAATTAACAGTCAAACCAGTGGGGAAGCACCCAGCGAACAAAATGCAGTTCGATCAAATAACAGGAATAACGGATAATAGAGCATCAACACTGGCATATACATCTGATCAAGCGGATGCAATATACTCATTAATTCAAGAAGTACGTACTAAGGACGCCCATGGAGGCTCAATCAGCCAACAATTCAAACAATTGGAATACCTAACTCGTCGTCAATTGAATCAAACAATGCACGCATCAACTCTTGTGCAATACCATAAAGCAAAAAGGATACCTAGAGGCTTAAGATTAGCCATCAAACCAATGCTGTTCCATTTCAACTTAAACGCAAAATTTATGGAAAAATGGTATAGTATTTTAAATAAATGTTCGTTGGACCTCATTCTTTTAATAGTAGAGGAACTGTCAAAAACTATTCGGGAGTTGGAAGAAGAGATCAATGTTTTGAAAAATGAATTGGAAACCAGATTGGAAACCAGCACATGGCAAATAAATCTGGAAGGATTAAATCAGAAACTGGATAAATATAGTAAGGAACTTCAGGAGGGTAAATTGCGCAAGCGCGATACAATAGATTACAAACTGAATGAAGTATATACGTGGGCGGATATTTATACACGTAGGAGATTTGACCCAAAAAAGACCACAACAACTCATTCCTCTGAAGAAATTTTGGTTACAGATAAAGAGATCACAATAAACAGGGGACCAGTGCATTTAACCACACAAACAACAACAGTTAACACAGTTTCAACTGGAGCAGAAACAGCGAGTAGTAGTGTGGCTTTTTTATCCCAGGTCCAGAACAAAGGGTTACAACCAACGCAACAATCAGGGGCAACAAGCGAACCCGTCCGACAAGGAGAGGAAACGGCAGGCAAAGCGCTTCGAAGCGGGAGGACAGTGGTCTAATAATAAATATTTCATCAACAAACCTAACAGATCATCAACTTAAAGTTTTTAACAAAGGATTAACATTCGTACCAACCACAAAGGCCAATGAAATAGAGACAGAGGCAGCACTCTACAGGTTCATGAGAACCTTACGATTACGCCATGTCTTTACCAATGTAATGGAGCCAATCCACAGCCCACACAAGAAAGAGGAGGGTAATTTAAACCTAAAAGCACCTATCAACCACCAGTGTCACACAAAATGCTGGATACGTTTGAAATTATGGTAAAAAAGGATATAGAGACATAGGATTTTAAGAAATGTAAACAACAGAATTTGACTAAAACTGAAAGACACACTCTACAAAATCTAGCAAACAACCAGGAATTGACAATCCATCCTGCGGATAAAGGAGGGGCAATAGTTGTTATGGACACTCACTACTACATGAATAAAGTTGATGAGCATGTTATGGATGTCAACACATATCTCCCTCTTGAAATAGAACCTACTCAACAAATACAACTAATACTAAATGGACTATTACAAGAAGCTATTAATCAAGGATGGATAGATGATAACACCCGAGCATACCTTACCACAACATATCCTAGATGTCCAAAGCTGTATATGATTCCCAAGATTCATAAAAATCCAAGCGATCCTACATTTAGACCTATTGTATCGGGGTGAGGGTCAGTATTTGACCCCCTCGTACGATATCTGGATTACTTTTCACAGCAATTTGTGCAAGGATGGATCTCATACACCAGGGACACTACTGATTTTTTAAATAAACTCTCTAACCTGACTCAAGATTTCCAGGAGAATTGGATTTTGTGCACCATTGACGTGGTAGCACTGTAAACCTCTATTCCCCACACGGCTGGCATAGAATCTGTTAAATGGGCACCACTGCAAATGGATGACCTACAGACAGACAAGATTTTGATATTACAACTGTTAAAATTCTGTCTACAAAACAGTTATTTTGAGTGGAACCACCAGCATTATGCTCAACTAACGGGGACCTCCATGGGTTTTTCGGGGGCACCCGCGTATACAAATATTTTTATGGCCCAATTTGAAGCAGACAACTTGATAAACACAGACCGATGGACCAAAATCAGGATGTATTGTCAATTCATCGACGATATATTTCTAATCTGGCAAGCATCTACAGAAGAGTTAGAGCAAATGATCAACAATTTAAATGCAGTGAATCCAAGAATACAATTCACACACAAAATTGACAATCAAACAATGGATTTCTTGGATGTAGGGATCATTAAAATCCAGACGGGTTTTCAAACTGAATTGTACTCCAAACCAACAGATCGGAATAATGCTTTGGCCTACACTAGTTTCCACCCAAGAAGTTTAATTAGAAATCTACCATACACACAGTTGATACGTATAAAACGGATTTGTTCAGAATCACAAACTGTTTGACCAAGATGGAGGAGCATTTGCTTAAAAACAAGGACAGAGGATACCCAACGGAGGTGTTAAATCAAAGCAGGGTCAGAGTTTTGAGCGTCAACAGGCAGGAGCTACTACAAACTAAAGTCAGGACAACCAGCAATGAGATGGTGTTTGTGTCTAAATACACAACACAGTCCAAAGCAATCAAAAGGAAAATTAACCAGAGATGGGAGTTATTATCCAGCGAACCTGATTTTAAAGGCCTTTTCCAGGAGGAACCACTGCATGCATACACAAGAGGCAGGAATTTAAAAGAATTATTGAAACGGCCCAACATTGGCAATGAGGAGTCCACGTACAAGGGTACAGTCCGATGTCAAAATTGTGTACATTGTAATAATGTTATCACTGGCAACACGTTCAATCATCCTACAACCAGAAAACTGGTGAATTAACGACACACAAGTGACTGTAATACAAAGAATGTGATCTACGGCATCAAATGTCCATGCGGCATGATGTACGTGGGAAAAACGGAATGTAAATTGTAAATTAGAGTCACAGAGCACAAAAGTAAAATCAGGAACCAATCGCTGTCATCACCATTGGCAGTACATTGGAAGGATTTAAAACACTCAATCTCACAGTTACGCTTTCTCATAATAGAGAAGGTAGTACCATGGCAGGGTGTTGATATTAGACAGAAACTTCTTCAACGAGAACTATACTGGATACAAAAATTTGAAAACAATGATGCCCACAGGGCTCAATGACAGATATGATTAATCATGTTATTTATAAATAGATTCAATAGAGGTATCATAGCTAGCAGATTGTGATTTATAGAATGTTCTGGCAATTAAATGACTTGTAACATCAATGTAATATATAAGTGTTTTGCATATATGTCCCTTTTAGAATTACAAAATGAAACACAGCATAACTGGGTATTGTAATAACATAACATTACATTTTCATACACACTATTGACATTCTCATAAATGGGTCATTAGATCTCATCAAAGAACATTTTCATATTGCCATCTGAACACTTTAACAGCACACTCATTGGATCTCAGTTTAACAACAATTGTTGGATTTATCGCATCTGAGACACCAGGAACTATTAGCATATGTTGTTTACATTTGACTGATAGTGCACTATTCATGACACCCCGTTTATATTTAGTTAGAATATTTGACCCGCGTCTAGATTTGGCATATTAACATACGTTTTTGCGATCGTTTTCCCGACATCGTCTTTATGATATTTATTCTTTCATGAACGAAGCAGATTTTTTATACGAGTAATGCGACTTATGAGTAGTATACTCACTGTTACAAGATGGCGATCGCAGAGCCTCTATCTATCTAACAGGCTGGAGAATAGTCTGTTATCCATGTTTACAACGTAGGGACGTATATTCACAACCACCGCAGTGGCGGCATAAGGTTGATTCCTTGAGCAGTTGGCGATCCGATTACGATGCAAAGACAGCAAGAGCAGGTATGGGGAATACTGCTAGATTACTAACGATTGTAACCGCAGTTGCAGCACAGGATTATCATTAGTCTTATATGCGGTCTCATATTTTCGGAGCCAATTGTCAGTCATTTGACGATTTTAAACGCATTTGCAGCGTTGTTTTATAAATCTTACATGCGTTTTTCGAACTCTCTTGTAGATTCAGGAATCCAATGCACAACAGGTACGAATTTGCATCCTACGACCAGGTAGGATAATATCTTATCAACATGACACAGTATCTAAAATAGCTTCATATGGTCTTTCATTGATCTCTAGGTTGAGAAGTTCTCACCATCTGGCACAGGTATGACACTAAATATTTTGTGAGAGATAATGTTAGTTTGTAAAAAGCTAGTAAGACGTTCCGCATTAAGGCACATTCATAGGAGATTTCCTCTGTGTGTTTTTGATTACAGCACACAACGTTGACACATTTAGAGTACGCACTGGTTAGACATTTGCATATTAACACCATTGCTAACCCTATTATGCACGGAAATTACAGACAGGACTGATTTAGATGTTTCTTTATTGCAGATGACATTCACAATTCACCAACCTCATTAAGGTATGATCATGCATATTACGCTTAGAAAACCTAAAAGCATCCATGGGCATACACCACAATCATGATGTTCTTATAGAGGCCCCTGAGGAAGGTACCACTTGAGTACCGAAATGCATCAGGCACGCGATTAAGATGTGTTATGTGTTAATATTGTTGTAATTTTTGAAAAAGAATC
Organism: Lissotriton vulgaris; assembly: GCF_964263255.1. Lineage (NCBI taxonomy): Eukaryota > Metazoa > Chordata > Amphibia > Caudata > Salamandridae > Lissotriton > Lissotriton vulgaris. Next base: position 1,332,497,230 of record NC_141687.1, read on the forward strand.
ATGATAATTGATTTCATGTAAATATTGTGTTCCCAAAACTAAATGTGATTGATTAATAACATGTGACTTAAAACATGAATTTTGATGAAACTAAGGGAAATTAAATGAATGAAAAGTGATTGATATATGTTTTGATTCAGTTTGAAAAAAATAGAAGGTGTGTGATAACACTACGTGAACAGTGATTGACTGGACTAACTTCCTGGCTAGTCTTAACTATTATATAATCAAGGAGTGACAACCCTTATCAGTCATAGCACCGATTGATTAGAAGTTTAAGTTTCATTATATTTGGAGTGCTCCTCAAGCACTTTCTTATTATCTTGGCTTCCAAACCACACCAGATCAAGTCATTAGTTTTATGTTTTGGTGCTGCCCAATGTTCTGTCAATGGTGCTCCTTTTTTATTCGTTCTGATCGCAGACTTATGTTCATTTATTTGTAATCGGATTTCCCTAGAGGTTTCTCCGACATAAGCCAAATTGCAAGGACACTTTATAAAATATATCATATTTTTAGTACGGCAGTTTATGAAAGACTTAACATAATGTGAAGCATCGTTGTGATTAATGCAAGGGCCTTTCAAAATGTTGTTGCAATTGGAGCAGTTACTACAGGGGGAAGTGCTCGTTGGCAAAGGGGCACAGTCAATGGTTAATTAGGTTTTTTCTTTTTCTTCCCTGTATGTGTGCACAAGATTGTTTCTGATTGTCCGATTTCGCCTAAAGGGAAACATAGGTTTAGGATTTTTTTTACATTTTTATACGTGATTAGGTGCCAATTTCTCTTTATAATGTTCTTAACTTTATTACTTACTGCGCTATAGTTCATAACAAAAATCAAGGGTTGATTCTTCGCATTTACTTGCTTCTGTTCCTTATTTAGAAGACTTTCCCTATTATAGTATTTGGCTCTTTTATATGCATGTTTAACCATGCGTTTTGGATATCCTCTATTTAAAAACTTTTCAGTCAAAACATTAGCATGTTTTTTAAAATCTTTAATCTGTGTACAGTTTCTTTTGAGCCTTAAGAACTGTCCAAAAGGAATGTTATCCTTCTGGCAGGGAGGATGGTAACTTGTATAATGGAGCATGGTATTCCTATCTGTTTTTTTCATGAAAAGTTCCACTTGTAATATTCCATTGACATTTTTAATAATTATATCTAGAAATTCACATCGTTCTCTATCATAATGAGATGTGAACTTCAGATTGACATCCCCTAGATTTAACCATTGTATGAATTCATTAAATGTTTCTACGGTGCCGGTCCAAATAAAAAAAACGTCATCAATATATCTTGACCATTCGGATATATTTTCATAAAAAGGAGCCATTTGGTAAAAAATATGGGTTTCCTCAAATTGTGCTACATATATACATGCCAGACTGGGAGCATAGATGGCTCCAATGCTGTTGCCCGTTATCTGTCTATAATAATCTTTATTAAAAATGAAAATATTGGGAGGAGGAGCCAAGACGGCGGCCAAAATGGCCGCATAGACGCCCGGCTCCGCAGCTCGCCCTCACCTCCGGAACTATCCTGGCGATGATCCTGCACCCCAGCCGCAGCCCAGTGCAGCGGAATCTCGGCGGAGCTTGACCGCGTTATTTTGATCTTTTTGCGGCCTCTGACGGCCGAATAAGACCGCCTGCAAGTTTCTGGCCTTTCCTCCAGCACGAGCCGGGACCTCACGTAGCGAAGCAGCCGTCCCGCACAGCGTCAACACCGGCCTCCATTGGCCATTGATACCCGGCGACCCGAGTGGTGAAACCGAAACCGCTCTTCTATGATCCTGTGACTGTCGCCGCAACGCAGCACTGACTAACGCGGAGGGCACATTCTGCTGGCCCCAGCAACCTCGCGCATATGATCGGACAGCAGATTGGCTTGCCTGACCGGACTCTGAATACACCGTGGTGAGAGGTGTGCAGCGCTGCACATCCGAAGGAACCTGCGTGCGCCTCATTCTATTTCTCCACACACCGCGATTTACTGATGTAGCCGTGACACCGGTAAGAACGACTTTCTTTGGTGTATGTGGCTTGAAGTCCTTGGGCGTTGGCGATACAACATGGCGCCCACGCTAATGGATGTTTGTCTGGCCCTCCGAGACTGGCGCATCGAGTGGCAAGAGCTGCGGGCGGCTGCACATGTTTCTCACCCTACTATCTCTCCTGCTGCGAAAGACTTGGATACGGTACCGTGCACTGTGGACTGTGCGCCCGTATGCTCCCCGGTTGTCATAGCTGAGGTCTCCCAGGCGTGCAGGAAGCGTGTTGGAGGGTCCGGGGAGCACAACGACAAGATCAGTGACTCTGTTTATCCCTTTTCCTTCCTATTGCCAGCCTGCCTGCCTGAATGCCAACACCCTGCCTTTTTGTGGAATGTGATTCTACCTCGGGGGGACCCTCCTGGACTATTCCTTTGGTTCTTGGCTCGATCTGAGATTGCCCCTCCGGGTACTACGTGTTTGCTGATACCACCTGTGTGCAACTGTGACTCATTTTTGACTCTTTTCCGTACTGGCCAGGGCTGACTTTTACTCACTCATGTCGCTTATTCGTGAATTGGATGCTGGAGTGGATTATGGATTGCACTGGTGACCGCGGGTGGCTGGGGTGATTGTATATTGATGCCAGCGTACTATTACAGTGGGCCCTTTCTTCTGGGGTGGGGAGTGCACAAGGGGCTGGTGCTATGGCCCTCCTCCGTTTCTCCCTCTTTTGGGGTCTCTTGGGGCGACAGGCATGCCTAATGGGGGGGGGGGGTGGGCCGTGGCCTTCCGCTGGTATGCAGGGTGGGGGATGGGATGTGTTGTTTGTACCTCTGTGTCTCCATGGCCTTCTATCTTCTTCTTCTTTTCTTGTTCTTTCTTCTTTCTTATATATCTTGGGTCAGACGGGTGGTCAGGGTTTAGTTCCTTCCGGGACGATTTTTGCGCTTTGCGTTTATGTCTTTATCGTATGGTTTATTGATTCTATGGCTGAGATCTCGATTTTACTGCATATTCGCTGAATGATTGCATATTTCGCTTTTCCTTCCCTCCTATACTTCTGTTTGAGGGCGCATATCCTGTCTACGAATTGTTCCACGTAATACATGCTTTTTATAGGTCGTCAGATCCGTTCATTGATGCTATAGAATGAGCCCTTGTCCATCCTTGTATACCATAGACTTGTTAGATCGCAACTCCTTAGGTGATATATTGATTGGGCGGGCGCTAACTGGGGCGACATGTACTTCCGCGCTTGTGTATCCTGTTTGTAATGACTTACGCCAGTATTTTAATAACGTTGCTTCACTTGTGGATACCCTGCTATGTGGCTCGCCTTCTCAGCTACCCGGTCTGACTTTAGGACGATTCGCCAAAATTATAAAATGAAACCCTCTTTATCCTTTTCCTGTAGTTCCTTGCCAGTACATCGTAGTGTTGTTACTTCTGTCATTGATTGCAACGCAAGGTAACCTGGAATGTTTTACAGTGTCATAGCGGCCGGCCCGCAGTGGTTGTAGGCAGACGCTGTGTACTATATTTACGATAAATAAAGGTTTTAAAAAAAAAAAAAAATATGAAAATATTATTTTTCAATACTGTAGTAACGCAATCAACAATAAAAATGTCATGAGGGCTGGGATCAAGCCCGTCATTATTCAATAAAGATTCTATCATGCTAATCGTATTGTCTTGGGGTATATTTGTATAAAGCGCTTCGATATTGAGCGTCACTAAAAATTGGGTCTTGGAGTTAAAAGCTAACATTCTATTTTTTGGATAATTGCTGAAGTGTCTTTGATGTAAGCTTTTTGTTTGGTCACTATTGGTTGCAAAAAGACGTCAGCATATTTTCTGAGGGGTTCAGTTAGAGAACCAATGCTGGAGACAATAGGCCGCATCGGAGGGTCTTGTAAGTTTTTATGCACTTTCGGAAGACCGTAGAGTGCTGGAATGGTTGGACTTGTATTGAAAAGAAAATTGAACTCCTCTTCACAAATAATTTCTTCTTCCTTGGCATTGTCTAGCATTATTTTAATCATCTTAGTTAGTTCTACCCACTCTGTCCTTTTTATTTTTTGATAATGCTCTTTATTATCCAGAAGTTGGGCCATTTTTTCATTGTACTGGTCGGTGTTCATTACCACTATACTTCCGCCCTTATCTGCCGGTTTAATAGTGAGTGCATGACAGTCTTCCAGATTTTTAAGGGCCATTTTTTCCTCTACCTTTAAGTTGTAATTAACCCAGTTTTTCTGGTTAAGGAGGTCATTAATACTCTTGTCAACACTTCTTTCAAGCGCCTCTATATCTTTATTAACAAGACCTAGTTGTGGTCTCCTAGTTGACCTAAGTTTCAGCCCTGATTTATTTTGATTAGGGATCCTCACTTTATCCTCGTAAAAAGAATGTAATCTTATTTTGCGAAAAAAACTTTGTAGGTCTCGTTCTAGGCAAAACCTATCTACTGGGGATGCAATTGCAAAACCTAAACGCTTTTCTAACACTTTTAATTCTATCTCTGATAGTTCTCTATCTGACAGGGTGATAACTGGGGCCTTCTCTATTGTTCCCAATTTTTCTGACTTCTGGTATGAGGTCGTTGGAAGAATTGGGGATGGGGAGCATAATTGCCTCTTCCCCTGTTTCTCCCTCTCTGTTGTCCAAAATTTTGGTGACGCTGCTCCAAAAAAGAAAGAGTATCTCTATTTGGACCAGAAGTTGCCTCTTTCTCTTTGTTGTTACGATTTTCCATCTGTATATCATTATCAGAATCAGAGCTAGTATAAGAAGTGTCAAAAAATCAGACTTTCTATTTTGGAAAATTCTTTACTGGTTGGCGTTGCCAAGGTCTACGGTATTGGAAGCTTTCTCTAGGTCTTTCATACTAATCTCTCCGTAAGTAGGGATATACATGTTCAGGGTTGTATTTAGCAATATCCTTTCTGAGTTTGCTAATTTTTTTGTTAATTAGATAATCTCTATAGCCTAAGATATCTGTTTGGATATCCTCTAATTTCTTTTTTGCCTCATCCAGAGCTGTACTATCACTGAGTTTTTGTTCCAGTTCATCAATTTCTTTTCGCTCTATGATTAACATTTCTAAGCTGTTTCAATAATTAAAAGCATCCAATCACGGCTGCAGCGGTTGGCCACAAATGTCCAATTTTCTATAAATTTTTGATTATTTATAAAAATACCGGGTGTAACCTTTGGGTGTAATTAAAACACCGTAGATAAGATTTTAACACTAATCAATATGAATGCATATTAACTTCTTGCAGTACTCTTTGAGAACAAACACAGAACTCGGTGGCTCCCTTGTACATTCATATATATCAAGATAACAAGATAACCTTAAGGTAAATGGTTCAGCTTGGTTTGGGTTAGATACTCAACAAATGAAACCCAGTATAGTAAATGGGTTTCTTACTTTACCCTTCAGGGTTTTTGCATCTAAGAGGATATTGCCTCCTTTTATCTGATGAACTCAAGATTACGGAAACTGAAAATAAAGCATCAAACTAGGGTGGAGTTTGGAATAAGAAATAATCAATAAATGTGAGGTATGCAATGAGCTTTTCTATATGTGATATAATGATAACTCTGTAGACAAAGAATTTTGAGATTTTGTTATTACTTAAACATGTTGTTCCACACGACAACCTCAGATAAAGAATTTCTAGATTTTATTATGATCTAAGCACGTTGCTCCACATGACCAGGACCTTAATCGGTTTGCTCAGTTTGATCAGTGCCTCAAAGTGCCTTTAGTGTAATAAAATTGATTAATGTTGTTTTTAGGATGTAGTCCAAATGTCATCTGTATATGATACTGTGATGATACAATATGCTAATTGTATGTTTCCTTTATTAAATAGAAAACTGTCCTGATGAAGGTGTAAATCCATATGCCGAAACGCTGCGTCGACTACTTTGTGTTTTCTGTTTTTAAATGCCTGTGTGAATTGACACATCTTTTAATCTTGTCTAATGGTACTTCTGTACAGAATAATGTATTGTTTTGAATAAATTATGTATTTTTAAATATCATTCTCCATTGATCAATACTTTGTTTTTAATCATTGATTTTGACTTTGTAATATCATATGTGGCATTGTTGATTGATTGTGAGGTCAGTGGATGCTAAAAGAATTTGCTCTTGTGCTTAAATACCACATGGAGTTGGTAAAACTGTAGGGACCCCTCTGTTTCTTTACATGGTGTGTTTTTCTCACAGTTTCTGTTCAAATACAGTTCCTCCAGGGTGTGCTCCACCAGTCTTCCTCCTACTCCTCCTCACCCTGTGTACAGGTGTGTGGAATCAGTGAAAGACTTCCTGGTTTTCATGTCATCGCAATGCAGCAATATGGGTAATTCGCAATTTCCGATTCTGTAATAGCAAATAAATTTGCAATTACAGATTCAGTAAACAGGGAATCGGTAATGATATTTGCGATTTTTACTGAATCGCAAATATTTACCCATTTCATTTCTGCATTCGGTTTTCCGATTCCATAACAGCAATTCCTTATTTTTCGTTACTAAGGAATCGCAAACACATTTTTGATGGAGGTGGGCCTTTGTCTCTTATGGCCAAGACACGTTCCTTAATAAAAAAGTCTGTGAAAGTTAACCGGAAAGGTGCAGGGATACTTTGCATTGGGGGACTTGAATGCGGGAACTCAATGGGCTTGTATGAGTAGTAGTAGTACCTCTCTTTTATGTCCTGCAAATGTTTGTCCTGTGTACTGTGCAGTATTACATACAGTATTGAGTGCGCTGTCTCTCTACTGGCATCTATTACTATGTCACTCACTAAATCCTGCACTCCCAGGTGGCCCCCATATTTTCCAATCTCATTTCCCCTTACCGAATCTCCCGCCCCTTGGTCTCAGCTGATCTTAACTTGACCATTGTCAATCGAGTTCAGAGAGCAAGAGCAGGAGGCTGCTTTTTCCTGCCAAGGCCCCTGTTCTCTGGACCTCGCTACCTCTTTTCATCAGGAACATTCAGAACCACTTGCATTTCAGGGAAACTCCAAAGACATGGTTTTTTCCCACCTAGTATTCCCTCGTTCTTCTTGCCTCTGACAGGCGTGTAGATGCAGTTCAATTGTTCTCGAGGTTCAGTGCTCGTAAGGCTTGTTGTTGGAGCAGCTATGTACTTTACAAACATTATAACATAACAGAATGTATTCCTTTGCCTCTCACACCGCGAGGGTGTCGCAGGCTTGGTCACAAATGCAGGGCTATCTCTGTTTGTTCTTCACCCTCTGTTCTCTGCTATTCAGAGAACAACTCGGGGGCTTTTCCTGAGTGCAGATTCCATCCCTTTGACTCCCGATATCAATGCTGCCTGCCACCCCGGCTCGTCCGACAGGGGTGGCGTAAGTTAATCAGTGGCGTGAGCCTGATGTGAAAAGGAGAAACGTGGGCAGAAGAATAAGATCTCATAATGTGGCATGGTGACAAAAATTAAAGAGGCCGCTACGTACATTCCCCGATCACTGGTAGTGCCTCACAAGATACGGCTCACTCAAATTGAGCGTATGCCGTCTTGGTTCATCCTCTTCAGCAACCTGGATGCGGCTCTAGCCACAGAGAATAATGGGAGTTCTCGTGACCACCCCCCTATCCAATCTAGTCCCAACTCTTAAAGTAATATAAAATGAAAAGAGTTAGAGATGCATTTAGTACACTTCACAGAAAACTTTGACTCTCTAGCTGTATGAACAGGGGCTTAAAGTAGATCCGGATGCAAGCTCCATGAAGTGCAGTGGGCACTGACGTTGCTTTATACACTTTGATCATTGGCTTAATTGGTTTTGCAGCAAAAGCATGTACAAATATTCTAACTACCCCATGTGCTTGGGCAATCCGTGCCTGCCTTGCCTATAACAACCCGGTCTATGCCAGTTGTTTTATCATGCCTATCTCCCAAACATCGGGATGCTTTTACTTTCGCCATTTTTTGTGCACCCACCCAATGGCTATCATTTTAAATCCCCCTCCCTCACCCACTCCTGCAACACATGTCACATTAGTTACTTTTATGTTGGTAGGCTGGTCCAACTAATACATGTAGTTTCTGTAGCCCTCACGGGTATAGGGGAGCGACACTGAGTCGTCTGCTTATAACAATACTGAGATTAAGTGACTACCAACCTTGGGAGAATCAAAGGCAAATTGTAGGAGCTGCTTGCCAAATCTTCGCTTTATGAATTAAGAAAGGAAGTAGGCTAAAACACATCCTTGCTGTACAACGTTGGGTGATGCTAATAATTCCATTCACCATGCACACACAAAGACACACACACACACACACACACACAAACACACACATGCACACGCACACACACACACACGACTTCAAACAAGGCTGTTACAACAAGAGAGTGATGTCTTTTTAGGTTGAGCCTGAGCCAGCGCGTAAGCGCTGCCCTGGTGATCTGTTGTAGTAGAGTACAGAAGAGAAGCCCAGCCCAATAGCTTAAACTCGCGTAAATGTGAGACCAGTTGCATTGCAAATTCTTGTTTTCTGAGATTATTTAACATGATCTAACTCTAGATAGAAATGTTTTTTCTAATTTTAGTTTCTGCACAATTTTATTTTTTACACCAGAATAATCTTGTGACAAATGTCCTGATTTTACGGAAGCACTGATGTTTTTAGACAAGAGGTGCTCAAAGTAGCTGAAATTATATACTTGGTAACTGTGCCGAGGTCAACATGTGCGATATGTCAGTCCTGGGTCAATCCTGTGTGAAAAGTAGGGGTGGGTGGAATTTGCGTGATCGCGTTACGCAAATCTCTGCGAAACGGTAAAAAATCTCCGCGAACACAGAGAAATTCCACGAACACGCGGAATTGCTTGTTCGCTGTGCTTTTTTTACTGTTCGCAATCGCTGTTTGCGTGCTCGGGGGGAAATATCTCGCGAACACGCATTTGAGAACGCGAACAAGCAAAAAATTTGGTGAAGTCGCGGAACGCAGAATTTTGGGCAATTCCGCGTTCTCCAGGGAACGCGAAATTACCCAAATTCCGCAAATTCCGCAAACAGAACGGAATTTGATGCCCAGGCCTAGTGAAAAGGTCAGAAGACATTCTGGCAACTGTATGATAGGTTTCATTAGTTTTCCTTATCTGTTAATGCTATTAGAGGCAATTTGTTGTCTTACTGAGAGGCATTTATTCAGGAGTAAGAGTACTAATTGTTGACATTTTACATTAGATTTTCAGTCTTATTGATAATTTTTGAACGAGCCCTCTTGGGGGCATATTTTAAGGAGTTATTACTGAGTTAACATCACTTTATCGCAGCCAACGTCACAATACATTTATCCCCCCATTCACAAGCTGGTGCTAACAGCCCATAGCAGCAGTTTAACAGCGATAACAGCCGCAAAAACATCGCCACAGAGGTCCCGGCAACTATCGCTAATGAGATGCAGAGTAGGCATTGCCGTGCAAAAAGCCGCAACAACACCACTCCGCAACATTCACAACGACAAGCCAGATCGGCGATAAGATCACAAAACATGTGATAAGTTGCGTTAGCAGCAGGAAACTAACACCTGCTCTGACCTGGTGTAAAGTCGGACCACAGCCTGTACCACAAAATGGAGTGTAATATTCTGTACTTTGTAGTATGCTGTAATTTAGTGCATTCCCTGATGTTAGTGGAACATTACACTCCCATAGTTCCATATGTCATGGTAACAAGTATTACCTAGAATGTTAGTATTCAAAGGATAGCTGTTGAAGCTTACATGCATAGCTGGGTGTGTAGGCTGAGTTGTATATGGACCTTCTCAATAAACTCAAGGATTTACCTACATTTTCCCTGGACTAATCTTCATAATGGCGATGTGGTAAAAGAACCTTGGTCCTCCACAACTCTTTATCACCTCAACTCCACCAGCCTCCAAGATTTTTGCTTTCATTCTGGAATCGTATGAATCTACTTTTACATTTCATCTATTTATTCAACAGTGACAACTGGAGCGAGAAAAGAGTGGAAATTGTTCTCTATTATGCTCTGTCTGGAAACTAAATTTATTAAGAACTTTGCTGACAAGACCTTTAACATGAGATAAAGAAGAGAGTCAATTTTGAGTGGAACTGGGAATGCATGAAAGAGTTCAAACTCATAAATAAACAACTATCTGAAGCCTCCTTACTTAACAGTTTTGATCCCAACCGTGAAGTAACCATCATGACAGATGCTAGTGGCACAGGTTTGGGGCCTGTCATGTTTCAGCGCATTCCATGAAGAGGTAGTTACGATATTGTTTTTATCCAGATGTCTAAGAGGAGAAGAGTGTCACTATTCTGTAATCGAAAAAGAAGCATTGGGAGTATTTTGGGCAGTGTGGAAGCTCCGGAAATTTCTGTGGGGTAACAACTTTGTAATAAGAACTGATCACTAACCCCATAAAGAAATATTAGAAAAAAAAGGGATAGACAATGTATCTTCCAGAATACGCAAATGGGTAATTTCTCTCCAAGAATTTAACTTTCGTGTGGAATATGTCCCTGGTGCAAGAAATAACATAGCTGACTGCTGCTCTCATTTGACTGTCGTAGAAAGTGATAAGGATGAGTTCTCTGAAGAAACGTCTAATTAATTTGATGAATATGCGGTTTGTTATGTTGATGACAGTATAATAAAAAAAGAGATCTGGATCGATGAACTCTCTAAGGATGTTGTCTTACAATCGGTCATAGCTTGCATCAAAAATGGCTGGAGCAAGGATGACCGGTAGGGTTTCATCGAGTTAAGGATGAACTATCATTCCAAAATGATATACTGCTCAGAGAAACCAGGTTGATCCCTCCAATCATCTTAAAGGATCGATTAATCAATTTTACACATGATGGCCACCCAGAGATATCTAAAACTAAAGAAATAATAAGACAAATGTACTGGTGGCCTGGTATGTATATGTGCATTGAAAGGTCTGTGAGGGAATGCATTGAGTGCCCCAAATGTGACAAGATACTCAAACCGGGGTCCAACCCAGGGTCTTAAGAAAATCACCTAAAATAGCTTGGGAAGAAGTTGCGATAGACATTCTAGGTCCTATCAAACACAGTAGAACTGGCAAGTATGTTATTGTACTCTTATATTTCTATTCCAGATGACCAGAGATAAAAATTAAGGTGACTCTGTGGAATCTAGGGACGTAATAAAGTTTTTAGAAAACATTTTTGAAAGAGAAAGTTTTCCCAAAATATTGTTCTCTGACAAAGGAGTTTAATTTACTTCTAAAGAAATGAATGAGTACTTATCCAATAGAGGCATAATTCACAAAAGGTCAGCACTTTATTACCCAGAGACTAATGGCGTTGTTGAAAGATTCAATAATGTGCTCAAAGAGACCATCCAACGCGCCTTATCTTACCAAAAGTGTTGGCAAACTACTGAATAAAGTCATAAGTTACAGGCTTTCACCACATTCCACAACAGGTAAAACCCCTTTTGAACTTTTTTGCAAAAGAAAGCCTCAGACCATGCTATGCCCTACTTCTATTCTCAACAAAATCCCAAGGATTGAAGGAAATTGAAAATGATCAAGGGAAGTTTGAAAAAGAAATGAAAAGAATGATTGACAATCAGAAATATTATGATGTCAGGAAAGCAGTAAAAAAATGTTCATAGGAGTAGGTGTTTTAGTTAAAATGTTAAATCCTCGCAAAGGGACTTTTGTTAATGGTTCAACGTTTTTGTTACCCATGAGGGTCATCAAGGTTTTCAAAAATGCCGTCAAGACTGAAGACCACAGGGTGTGGAATATGAACAGAGTAAACAAATGCTCTAATACTTTCTCCTCTGAGGAACGTGACAGAAATGACAGCAAAGATTTCTCGTACAAAAAAGCAATCTTACATCCAATCAATTAAGACAACCTAGCATTAGACTGCGTTCCAAACCTAAGTATCTGCCAAACTATTTGTGATAATACTCTTACTGTTTGCTGTACATTTTATACCCCATGTTCTTGTAATGGATTTAACTTTCTTTCCTTCAGATGTTCATTTTTTCTTGGTTCTCATGTTCTTAGGGGGAAGGTGTGTAGTATTCTGTACTTTGTAGTATGCTGTAATTTAGTGCATTCCCTGATGTTAGTGGAACATTACACTCTCATAGTTCCATATGTCATGGCAACAAGTATTACCTAGAATGTCAGTATTCAAAGGATAGCTGTTTTAGCTTAAATGCATAGCTGGGTGTGTAGGCTGAGGTGTATTTGGACCTTCTCAATAAACTCTTATGGATTTAACTACATTTTCTCTGGACTAATCTTTACCGGTAGGCCAGTCCAGAGCCACACATGAAGAACAAAAGATGCCATGGAGCTACTGAACATGCGCTCCGGAGACCCAAGAGGGCTCAACACCCACCGCCACCACCCCCAGAACCACTCCTCACCCCCCGACCGCCACCGCCCCTTCGGACCAACATCGAGGCAGCGCAGACAAAAACAGCGACCCTCCGAAAACACACCAACCTCACAGACTCAACACCAAAGAATGTCATTGCCCACTACAGGCTGACGGTACCAACACAGCAGACAACCAACATCCCACCTCAGACCAAGCTGTTGGCTGTGATGCACCTGTTGGCCACTGGTACCCTCCAACCAACATCTGCACGAGAGAGAGGAGTCACACAGCCAGCCCAATCCAAGTCCCTCACAGCAGTCATGGATGACACCATCAGCTTGGTACCCCACTATCTATACTTCCCACACATGGTGCAATAACAGCCGGAGACCAAGCAAGGCATCTACGCCACAGCTGCCTTTCGGCACGTGTCAGGGGGCAATTGACTGCACACATGTCCTACTTGTGCCCCCTGGAAACACTGCACACAATAAGCTCAACAGAAAGCGCACGTATCCCACCAATGTCCAGGCAATATTGGACCACTGAGGAATCCCCGCCAACGTCGCCACCAACACCCCAGGCAGTGTGCATGATTCCTACACCTTCCGACAGTCCATCATCAACCTACGCTACCAGGATGGCACCCACGGAAATGCACTGCTCGTTGGCCAACACCAAATGAACACACCACACACCTCAACTCCACAATCATGCAACTCACAACTCTGGGGATGCACACGTCACAAGCTCACATACAACATGCACACCCACCAGACACTACAGCACAACTTACTGTGGGAACCTGGGCCAGCCATGTACATTAGCCATCAACGGCATGTCACCTCAGCCACACAATAGCAGGATGTGGGAAGAGGTGGGGACAAGACATGTGTGAAGGAGGTAAGTGACCGTTGAATATGAATTTACACAATGCCAAGTGTGGTGTGGTTGTGCTGGACAGACTGCAGTATGAAGACCACACACATATCCATGTCGACAGACCCCATTGGTGTATGGAGTGCATTGGACAGTGGACGCAACCTTGTCACCCCAGCCAGTGGGGGAGATCAAGGAAAAGTAGCTTGTTACGTTTCACCCGTAAGCATGAGCGGAGTGGGATGGCCCGGCGTACGCCAGGCCAGCGTAGGAGTGTGAATAAAAGGCACGTAACTCTAGGCTTGGTCCTTTTCCGGAATGCTCAACGTCTCTGCCAGGGCGGTGCCTCTCAACCCGCCGCGACGCTATTGCCGTCAGGTGAGTTGTTGTGACCCTTTGCGCCAACTGCACCCTGGGACACTTGTCCGCGAACCAGTCCTGTTTGCCCCTGCACACCCAGGCCTCAATGCCCACCTGCTGACACCGGCTTGTGTTGAAGAGAGCCCATCACATGCCGGTGCAATCTCCAAACCCGAGGGCTGCCGCCTTGGCAGCCTCCTCCGACCATGATGGCCTCCGCCAGCAAGACCTGCAGTATCCCTTTCATTTAGACGTACTCTACCGGCAGACACAGTGAACAAGTAGGTCACACATTTGGAACTGAGTCTTGATTACACCATGGCAGAGTACATTCATAATGGATGAGTTCATGTCACTATCCTTCCTTCGATGTGGTGACACCAAGTCTATGCAGAGCATCACAACTACACGTGCATGTGGGCCCATGCAGACTACTGCCCTCGGCCTACGCTGCGCACGAGTAGGTCACACATTTGGAACTGAGCCTTGAAATCCTGATGGGTGAGTTCATAAGTACATGGGACGTTTGATGTCACTATACTCCCTTCGATGTGGTGCCACCAGTCCTTAGTAGTACATCACAACCACAATATTCTGCGGGCCCACACGGACTACTGCTCTCGGCCTAGGCTGGGCTCGAGTAGGTCACAAAGTTGGAACTGAACATCGATTATGCAAAGGCAGAGTACATATCATTGCACGCAAGGAGAGGGGTAAGAGGATGACGCGTTGCATCTTAGCGGAAAAAAAGTATCATCATTACGGAGGTGATCGAACACTACCAACAACTGTCCTGGTGTCACTAAATCTGTGCATCGTGAGCCAATGACACGTGGCTGTGGCCACTGCTGACCGCTGCCTCCGGCCTACACTGCGGTCCATTAGGTCACAGAGTCTTGCTTTAGCAATGGCGGAGTTCAGATCAGTGTACCGGCATCATCGCAGACTACATCCCCTCTCAGCCACAGTGCCACTAAGTCTGTTCCTAACATTCATGGACACTCACTGGTCATACATTGGTGGCGTCTGAGTCTATGGACTAGGGGGTCGTTTTCATCCTCATCCTCATGTTGCTGATACTGAATTGTTTCTGGCAATGAGGTTGTTGCTTTCCACTCCACCATTTGCTGGTCCCGGATAACATCAGACCTTCCGCATTAGGGCTCACAAATTAAATCGAGTCCTGAGTGGCCGAGACGTGGCATCACCGCAGGAGGCACATACCACCACTGCTAGGACCAACTCCAACCGCCAACTGCCAGTGTCCAAACGGTCATACTGGCAGACTGACAGAGTTGCTCGCACCTGTCGTGGATGCCATCTTCTGCCTGGTCCCCTGCTCAGCACTCCAGGTGCCACTGACTCAGTGCCCTGCAAACCATGGACCTTTACTGATTGAGTTTTGTGCTGTGGAGAGGTTGCGCAGCAATGTCACCTCAAGCAGTGTGGGAGACCTGGGACATTGATGAGGATGATGATGCAGGTTTATCACACACCCTACTGCTCTTTATCAGGAATATCCTGAAGGGACACAATTCTGGACCTTTTCTTCACATGAGCGCGCTCAGCTCTAGTGCCCCAACCCTCAGTGCACGCAAACTCACAGACACTTCTGTTTGCTTGTTGGGTGACCTCTGGACTTGCTCCGGCCCCTCCATGTTCCTTGGTACAAAAGAGAGGGGTCCCAGTGGGAAATGCTTGTGATAGAAACAAAATATACATGTAAACATTTATAACCAATTATGCGAGAAAGAAAACCTTAGAATAAACACACTGTTTTTATTCACACTGTGTTTCATTATATACACATTGCTTTTTCAAATCTGGTGAAGGTGGTGCCCCGAGGGAGTGAGAAAGTGCATACAGGGCAAAATATGTACAGTATTGTCACAAGTATAAATAAGGCGAATATTCATTAACATCACAATGATGATTCCTTCGTGGCATCAAAAGAGCCAATAGTTATGTGAACCAGCAATGGTCAAAACATATTTAGACATAAACCATGCTACATGCACTGTAATCAATGTTCTCTACTTGGAAGGTGCAGGCTGGTTGGGGGAAGGACAGTTGTCGACGTTTCGAACCCAAATGATGTGGTAGGTATCAATGCAACCTTAAAGCGGGGTCTTCATCAGGATGGTGAAGGGATAGTGAAACCTAAAACATTCAAAACGACGATAGTGAATATTTATAAAAAGGGCATATTTATCAAAGACAAAGTTTGGGGACAGACCAAGGTAATTACCAATTCCAACGGTAATTACATTGGTCTGTCCCCGAACTTTGGGCCAGATTTGGATGGCGGACGGACCAGCGTCCGTCCGCCACCCCTGAGGTGGAGAGACCGTCCGCAGGGGCTGCTGCATCCCCTCCCTCAGAATTAGGATGTGACCGCCACCCTGGCGGTCACATCCCCTATATTTAACATTGCGGCGGATGCTGCTTCAAGCAGCACCTGCCGCAAGGTTAAATGTGCATGTTTTCCTTTGCATGCACGAAGTGGCAGGCACCGCTTGGTGCCTGCCGCTTCGTGCATGCAAAGGCAGGGTGGTACCATATAGGTACCCCCCCATGTGCACCCCCCACCCCCCAACACCCCTGGGGGCCTGCAACGGGCCCCCATACTCAAACTCCACATGCTTTTCTACGGCGGTAAACCCGTCGTGGAAAAGTATGTCTCTGCCGGCATCCTAATATGGCTGGCGGTGTCTGATAGACACCGCCACCATATTAGAGCTTTTCCGCCTCGGTCGGAAGGCGACCGCGGCGGAAAAGCGGCAACCGGAAAAATGACCCCCCCAGCCATCCTAATCTGGCGGGGGGGTCTTTTCCGTGTCCGCCGGGGTGAATCCGCATCCTCCGGGCCGGCGGTGGCTTCTGCCGGCCCGGAGGATGAGGATTCACCGCGATCATAATCGGGCCCTTTGTCTTTGATAAATATGCCCTTTTTATAAATATTCACTATCGCCGTTTTGATTGTTTTAGGTTTCCCATGCCCTTCACTATCCCTTCACCATCACCGTCCTGATAAATACCCCGCTTTAAGGTTGCATTGATACCTACCACATCATTTGGGGTCGAAACGTCGACAACTGTCCTTCCCCAAACCAGCCTGCACCTTCCAAGTAGAGAACATTGATTGCAGCGCATGTAGCATGGTTTATGTCTAAATATGTTTTGAACATTGCTGGTTCACATAACTATTGGCTCTTTTGATGTCACGAAGTAATCATCATTGTGATGTTAATGAATATTCGCCTTATTTATACTTGTGACAATACTGTACATATTTCGCCGTATTTGCACTTTCTCACTCCCTTGGGGCAGCACCTTCACCAGATTTGAAAAAGCAATGTGTATATAATGAAACACAGTGTGATTAAAAACAGTGTGTTTATTCTAAGCCTTCTGCATAATTGGTTATAAATGTTTACAAGTATATTTTGTTTCTTTCACAAGCATTTCTCACTGGGACCCCTCTCTTTTGTACCATTTAGCACCCAGGTCCCAGTGACTGTTATGGGTATACCCTTCTACTGTAACAACCTCCATGTTTCTCAGCAGTTGACTCTGTTATGCAGGTGTTTTCAGTTCCGCTGCACTGGTGCCCACTGTTCAAGTTGTTGCCAGCACCAAGCATTCCGTGCGGGATGGCTTACATTCACCCTACACACATCCAGCACAGGCGTCACTGTACATGGGGCCAGGCCAAAAAAGGGACCGGGCGCACGTGCCCGTAGCTATTTCAACATAATATCTGCGTGTGTCCCTGTGGTCTTGTTATATGCTTGAGGGCCCTGGGCCCTACAACATTACATTGTGCTTTGCGCAGCGGGCGCAGACATGTCACCGCAGGCAGCCGGTTGGAGCTTGGACATGTAGCTTTGTCATCACCCACTCAATTTGCAAGGGGAGTGGCCTGGGCCATCGCAGCAGAGCCAACATGGGTGTGTGACTGCTATTTGTGTGCCCCGGGGGTGGTTCTGTACTGTGAATGTGCATCTGCATATGTCTCTGTGGCAGTGTGGGTCTCCTTTGTGGGGTGTAGGTGGTCCCTGAAGGATGATAGACACCAACGTATGTGATCTAGTTCACCTTCCATGTGTTCGGACCCCCCCACACCTGTTCGGCCACCTCCTTTTGGCGTGCTGACACCAAGCATTCGGGTACCATGTGTGGGTGGGTGAAGTGTCGTGAACCAGCTGTGCTTGTGGGTGCTTCCTGCTGTGTGGTCTGTTCGAGGGTCTGTGTTCTCCTCTAAGTAGCTTGGCTGCCCGGGTCCTGGTGGTGGGTTGCATGGGATGTCCATGGGCAGTTGTAGGGCGTCGGTGTGGTGGTCCTCTCCGGCATCACAGATGTGTTGTCTTCTGCTCTCTGCTTGAGGTGTTGTGTGCCCCTCTGCAATGTGCAGGGGGGATGCATGTTGACATTGTGTTTCTCATGTATGTTGGTGCATTGTTCTTGTTTACATGCAGACTGTAAGACTATGTACATTGTGACTTTTTGGGAGGTGCTGAATATTGCTGCGGGACAGTGTACATTTGGACTACATGGCGGATGTGAGGTTGTACGCGTACATTTCCATTTCACAGTTTCCGGCTCTGTCAGGTGTATTAGGCCTGTTACTGCACGTGTGCGGAGCCAGTTGGGTCCTCTGTTCTGCAGTGTCGGTTTTGCGCATTGTAGCATGTTGTTGTCAATGTGGGTGTGCTGTTCTTGCTATATGTGTGTGCTGCAGTGTGCCACGGGAATCAGTGACATGATCCAAGGTAATTGTCTGTGTGCAGTGTGCTACACATCGTTGTGCATGTGTGCCATTGTGCCCATCTCCCCCCCGTCCCCCCAGTCCTTGGTCGTTACTCACCCTGTTGATGTTGTGACAGGTCCTCTCGAGCTGCTGTGTCCATACTCCCTACTCCTTGCACAGTCTCCACATTGATCACTGTGGCCTCTATTTCCTCCAGCCCTTCTTGTGGCACAGTACGCTCACCTTCTGTCACCGTTGCAGGCTTCCTGTTGGCAACAGGTTTGTGCCTGGTTTAGGTTGTCACATCATGCCAGCGCCTCTTGGCCTCCTAGATTGGCCTCCTCGTTACTCCAACTGCATTCCAGGTGGTCTACTTGTGGGTCCGTTGATGGTAGTGTTCTGTCATCTCCATGACGCTGTTCTGGTTTTGCTGCAGGACTGCACCCCGTCTTTCTCTCCCTCTTCTCCTTGGCTGTCCCCGTCCCCATTGTTCCTTGCTGGTGGTCTGTGGGGGTTGTGGGGTTCGTGTTGGCCTCTGCGCTCCGTCAGAGTGCATCCATGTTGCTACGCGCTTTGGATTGTTTCTGGTGTGTTGTTTCTGTAGTTTTTATGGTGCATTTAGCCGCCAGACGCGTGGGATTTGCAGGCCTGTCACTGGTTTTCGCTGCTTTCTGTACCGCGTATGGACTCCTCGCAAGATTTTTTGCGTTCATGTTTCACTTTTTTGCGGCGTGCTGTGGATTTTAACACGGACATTTGACGCGCTATCGGGAGACTATCGCATTGTACTGCCTTGTTGAGAATGTTTGTTTAACACGACGTAATTTTCCCGCGATAGACTGTGATGTTGGAAGTTGCGTTAAGTTACTTTTGCGATGGTTATCACACGTTCTTGAGAATATGCCCGCAGGTTTGTTACTTGCCTCCTAAACAAATTTCTTGTGGTAATAATTCATAAACAAAGAAAAATGTTGTTGCATAAAGAAATTTGAATATTGAGCATTTGTTTTGGTTCCAATTTCGATATAAATCTAGGAGAGTTTTTTCATATTTCTGTTTAGTCAACTTTTCAGTTCAGTGCATTTCCTGAAACCTGCTTGTGACTTGATATGTTTTGCAAATTCACAACTAATGGAGTTTCCATGCCCCCATCTACCAGGTGGAGCAGCTTGCACAGCCTCTGTTTAAAATCAAGAATGCTGAGAATGAAAGAACAGGCCTCGGGCCAACAGCGTGGGACAGCAATGCTGTTCCTACTAGACTGCTTTTCATGCTCAGCTGGTCTCTGATTTCTCAGCATCTATTTTTAGCCCAGTAGTTCCTTTATCTTTCTGCTTTTATTATACCACCCCTCATCTTGTTTAAAATTCGTTGGACTGCCGTCTTGACAGAGGACACAAATGGTTTTCAAATTCTCGAGGTCCAATGACAGATGAGTCACAATTTGAGATCAAGACTTAAGTTTGGCCTTTGCTCCAGACTTCTGTACATCATCATTTCTACTTTGCATAAAAATGAACATTCAGACTAAGGGGCTTATATTACAAGCCTCTTGCGCCACTTTTCTGTCATTTGTAACATGGGAAAAGATGACGTATGGGTTGCACACAGGGCTTGTAAATAAGCCCCTAAGGGGCAGATTTACAAGCCCTTTGCGCCACATTTGCGCCATTTTCAACATAGGAAAAATTATGCAAAAGTGGCACAAGGGGTTAGTAAATCTGCCCCTAAATATCTTAAAAGGGAAGTGTCTCAGGCCCAATGGAAAGTACTGCGTCCATCTCTTTTCAGAGACGTAAACATATATGTCAGGGTTTTTGAGAACTGTAGGGCTAGACAAGTAGCCTTGTTGTAATACACAATCTATAAAAGATAGTTTCTGAAAACTTAAACATTGTGGATTTTGATACTCTTATTCAAATTGTTCTCTTTCATAGCTTTTTGCAATCGTGAGTTCACATACTTGTAGTTGCATCATGGAAATCCTATAAGATTAACTGTGTCTTTGATAACACAAGTCGATTAATTATTATCCAAATGTTTCATTTCTGAATTTTCTAAGATGCTAATATAATAAGATGGAAACCACCTTTACAAGCTGCTTTTGATGGAGGTTTGGAGTAGGAAAATTCATTTTCCATGAAAAGTCTAAATGACTCTAGAAATGTAAACAAAATGCTTAAGCAGCAGATACCATTGATATTGCCTTCAATAGGAATGTGTGTCCGTCTCTTTGAAAATATCAAGCCGCCCTCTTTTCCTACCTGTAAGCTGTGAGGGGCAACAGCTGCTTTGTTCCCAACAATATCAAGTGCTAGGTCAACCCAAGGGCCAGTTGCCATATCTTGAATGACTGTGGGTTGTGGCCTGCATATTAAAATCTTACATTTCTCAAACTCAATACAATCATTTACAACTTTCTCAATCAAAATGTCCAACCCTGGCCACAAATAATTTTCCCTTGCTCTCTCCTTGGTCTTTGATATACCAGGATTACTTTTGTGAGCCCATCGAATCTTACGCTCTCTGGTGAAACTAATCGACCTCCTCTCATCACCAAACCATCTTCCAAACAAAGTTTGTCCCTTACTTGCAGGAAACCTTTTAGCTCATCATGCACCTTATATCTTCCAGACCATCTATCCTTTAGCCTACCTGCCATTTCCTTCAACTGTAAATCTCTTTCCAGTGCATCCTTTAATTCCTCTTCCTGCACAATACCATCCGCAACTAAACAGACTTTGACTGTTGCATCCCCAAAACTATCTTCCATATCACTCCCAACGTCCTTACCTTCCTCATCTACACACAATCTTGACCAACAGTCAGAAACAATGTTCCTCACTTCAGGCATATGCAAGACTGTAAAATGTTATTCTTGCAAAGCTATAACCCATCTTCTTATTCTGCCAGATTTGTCATCAATACCCTTTTTGCAAAAAACTTCAAACAGAGGTTTATGATCCATTTGAATTTCAAAAACACTACCTCACAATAACTTAAGTCTTCTAGTAGCCCAATAAACCTCCAAAGTCTCATTTTCAATGACAGAATTATTGGGTTCAGCTCCACGCAAAGATCTGGACAAAAAATAGAATAGTATTTACCTTTCCTTCAACAACCTGTTCAAGTACCACACCTAGACACTTTACATTAGCATCAGTTCTCAGAACATTCTTTGCTCCTGGTCGAAAACTACTCAGACTAAGACTTGCTGTACCCAACAGTCCTTTCTTTACTTGCACAAATTCTTCCTCACACTCCTCTAACCACTCAAATTCCATACATTTTGTTAATAACTTCCTCATGCGATTACAGCCTTCAGAAAAATTAGGAATGAACTTGCTGTAAAATTCAGCAAAGCCTAAGAATTTCACCAACTCATGTTTGGAACTAGGACTTGGCGTGTATGTTATGTTATTGCCTAAACTTTCTTTTGTATGAATACATTATGCAGAAATCAAGTGTCCCAAATACTCAATTTCCCATACCCCAAACTTGATTTTTAATGTTTCAGGATGAGTCCACTTTTTACTCAGTCTTTTAAACACCTCACCCACACTGGAATCATGCTCATCTGAGCTTATCCCATACACCAACATATCAACCTGATAAATCTTTGACCAAGTTAATCAAACGTTTCAATTCCCCTCTGTGAAACAGCAGAGGCAGAAGTTAATCCAAATGGCATGTGCACATATTTTTATGTGCAAAAAGACGTCATAAAGGAAGTTAATTCCTGAGACTTGGGATACAATGGTATCTGATGAAATGCTGAGGTTAGGTCCAATGACATGAACAATTTTGCATCCTCCAAACAACACATCATCTCAGTAATGCTTGGCAACAGGTAATGATCTGCCACTACCGCCTTGTTCAATTCACTCAGGTCCACACAAAGCCAAACCTTTCCATTTGCCTTTCGTGCTATAACCACTGTGAAACCCATCCTGCTAGCTTGATCTCCTGAATTACACCCCTTTAAAAAAATTTGATCAATTGCTTTTTCACAGCCTCCTTAATCATCAGAGGCACACTTCTCACTTTGCCAACATTAGGACTCACACCATTCTTAAGTTTAATGTAGTTCACATATTTCCTCAGATGTCCCAGCTCTTTCCTTAACACATCAGGAAACATCTTATAGTTGATCCTTTCCAAGACAGTGCACACTTTTAATTCTCAAACATCTTGCTTGACAACCCACCCATCCTTCAATCTTACCAAAGGAGTTTCATTTGGATCAAGATATGGAATTACCTTTCATGAACACATAAATCTTTGCTGGAAAAACCCTCTCATGGAACTCAACAGTACCCCAAAAATATCCATTGGGTTTATGGGTTTCCCATCACACCCCATAGGTATGATATGAGGTTTAACAATTTTACCGAAAACTTTAGATTATCCTGAAAGAACTTCCTAGGAATCAGCGTAATTTTCGCACCTGGGTCGAATAGCATTCTTACAGGAGGGGAATTTATTTTTACTACCTTCAGTGGCCCATCACCTTTTTGACTCTCTATTTGTAAAACAACTTCTTCAGACCCATCACCAGAATCATACAACACTTTACTCACATTCTTTGTTTTCCTATTCTCAGATCTACAGTAGGGTGTAAAAGCCCCTTTCTTCCACAGGTTTTGCATGAGTCCTTCCATCCTGGACAATCTTTGAAATTTGCTATGTGGCCCACCTTGCCTCTTGGTTACCCACAACCTGTTTCTTAATGGCACCCCCTAGTAACTTTTGATTTTACAACATGCACAGAGTCATTTCTTTTTTCACCATGCTTTTCGTTCTGGATAACCTCCACACATGCCTATGAATGTTCACAAGATTTCGCTGTGGCCATTATTCATTAATTGTGAGGTTATCCTTCAACCATAAAGCCTCCTTGCATCATCCAAAACACACCCTAACATAAACTGATCACATACCGCTCGATTCATCAAAGAAAATAGCGCTCGCAAATGGCCAGATTCTGAGAATATGGCCCTTTGCGAGAGCGATTTTTGCATTTGGGATTCAGCATCCCAAATGTAAAAATCGCTAATTGCGATCTCGCAATTTTGCGAGGAATTACATTTAAGGAATCTCTATTTGAGATTCCTTAAATGCAATTCAACATCCAATTTCATTTTGCGAATTCGCAATTTCTTGCCGCAATTTACCGCGAGGTCAGACCTCGTGGTAAATTGCGAAAACTCAGAAAAATGCATTTAAATGCATTTTTCTGAGTTGCATGTTACACACACACATGTCCTTTGGACATGTGTGTGTGCAACACCTGTGTAAAGTTTCATTTGAGGGGTGCTACAGGGTGTCCTTTGGACACCCCTGGCACCCTTCAAATCGCTATCTTATTTGCGATTAGCAAATTGCTAATCGCAAATAAGGAATACTCCCCATTCATTCCTATGGGCCTTTTGGCCCATAGGAATGAATGGCGAGCTATTCCTTATTTGCGATTAGCAATTTGCTAATCGCAAATAAGAAATATGTAGGAATCGCATTTCTTCATGCAATTTCTACATGAATCCCGTTTTGCGAGTCCTTAATAGCGATTTGCTATGAATCGCTATTAGGGCCTCGCAAAACGGGAGTATGATGAATCAGGCAGATAGTCTCTCATCCACTGTAGCTCCAAAATTACTAGTGGAAGCTAGTTTTCTCAGGGCTGAAATATATGCTTCCACTGACTCCCCAACATACTGTATCCTTCTTCTGCAGTGATAGTGTTCTAAAATAGTGCTTAATTTTGGAAAATAATGCAAATTCAGCCTTTTCATACAAATGATGTACTCATTAAGGCCATTTGCTTCTTCTGCAGACAAATCAGGCAAGTGTTCGAACACACATAGTATAATGGCATAATATGTGAAAACCTTCTTTCACCTTTGCCAGGACAACACAGGTTCCCAAGGGGAGGAAAGGAAAAATCAAAGGAGCAGTAACATTCTGCATATTAGCACGCAAATGAAATATACCACAGATAAATAAACATATAGCACCTCACAATCCAACTTCAAAGAAAATAATACAATGAATTATGCTCAATGTACACACACATGCTACAAAGGGAATGATAAACTTTATGCTCATTGCATAAAATGTGCGTATTATAGATGCAGTCTGCAGTACATCTTATGCATGTGAGTCACCAACACAGCCAGTAAATGAAATATGTGCATATCACAGATGCAGACACACGCTTTAAATAAGAGTGTTTTCTTCTTTTTGTTAATGTTTGCTCATCACGGATGGAGACATGCATTTTAATATGAGTGTATTCTTATTTCTTTTTTTTTAAGTGTGCATAATACAGATGTAGAGACACATCTTAAAAGTTAAGCATATCACAGTTATAAGCCCAAAGCAGGTTAAATGGCTGAAACAGACAACCCACTCCCTGTTGTGATAGACACTGCTCCAATGCATTCAATGTAGCCAGGTACTCTCAAGATGGCTGTCGTCATGACCGTAAAGACATGAGCAAAAAACAGGGGCGTAGCTAGAGCTTGTGGCGCCCGGGGCTATCCTTCAGATTGCGGCCCCCCCCTGGGAGGGTGCTCGGGGAAAAAGGACGGCAAGCACCTGAAAGAGGTCGGAGAGACACGTAGTATCGCAGCTAAGTGTTACCTCGATCATGCAAGTGACATGCACATACATGACACGGTCCAGGTCTAGACAGCCCCCGTCCCCAAAATAGTGCCGCCTGGGGCGGACCGCCCCCCCACCTAGCTACGCTCACACTCACTCTTCTCTCCATCCATCCCTATCTCCATCCAGCTATTCATCTCACAGGTTAATACGTCAACACGATATGGAAAGCATCCTTTTTCTTCCTCAAGACCCTACTGAATATAAACCTTACATAAATTTCCAGGATAAAGATCTCCACATATTACCCAGCATAGTGACAGAAATAGAAGAATCCAGTGGACTGTATGTAAATAAGGGAACGAAAGGAATGATTGAGGGAAGAAATACGAGGGGAGGGGAATCGAAAGGGATGAGAATAGAGATAGAGAACAGCCAGGAGGCACAGACTAGAGAATGGAAGGAATGAATGACAGGACCAGAGGAAAGAGTAAAAGGATGAGAGACGGTAGTGAGGAAAAATTTAAATATAAAAGTATATATGTATGCATATTATGCCAGTATAGACGATGTTATATTGCACTTTCCATAGGCAATTTAATGTCAATGTTTTCATGAGTCACGGAGCTACTTTATTGCATCAGCTGTTTGACTTGGTTCATTCAATACCCTGGCCCTGTGGTTTGTAGCATTATAGTTGAAATGAGAGTGAGTCCCTTCTTTGACTATCCCTCGATTTTTTTTTTACTTTCTGCAGCCCACTGTGCTCCAGCCTGCTTTGTGTCCAATTACTATCACCAGGGGACACACCTTTACTTTCAACTTGTGGGGCTGGGCTGCTTCAGGACACCAGTGACGATTGTGGGAGGCTATATTCATCAGCGCATGAACACAGTTTTTTTGTAATATCTCCTTATTAGGGTTGTTTTCATATAACTAAATCGTTGATGCATGAAGCCAGTGTTGGCAAGGTTTAAAGGAAGAACTTGCCTCCCCTTCAGCCCCCACATCGCCGACCCCCAAGACACAACTAGGTAATCACACGATCAACAACATTTTCATATAGAAGGAATCTACTGCCTCCAAAAATTGACAGACCACTGTTCGTCCTCACTTATGTACCATTTTCAATGAGGCATTTTTCAGTCAGTCACAAAATCTTTGTTGTTCGAGATCCTCACTCGTTTTCTGTTTACAATATTCGCCCCCTTCACCCCAACCAACACTGCCCCATCTAAACCTATCATCTATGATTGTCCGCACCACCAATCGAGTTGACGGGGTCAGAGAGAACGTTGAGTATTTCTTCCCATAGAGCGAAGTCCTCTGCAGCTTTGTCATCCGTACACACTTCTTTCGATGTGCTTTTCTTCTGCCAAGGCCCATTCCCTCATGTCCCACAGCCAAGCAGAGAAAGTGGGGGATCAAGGTGACATCCACTGTACTGTTTTGCTGCGTTTACCACATAGGTGACACAAAGAAGCACATTTATGCTGGGTTTTGTTCTTTTTGGGTTTCAGTATAAGACCCAACATGCAATGCCTCTTCGTAGTCTCAAGTTAAAGGAGGATGCCTGTCTCAGATTTCTCACTACCTCTTCCCAGTATTACACAATAGCCCACATATTCAGGGAACGTGTTTAGATATTGCATTGTTTTTAGTGCATCTTATACAAGCAGTGCATTTATCTGGATATATTTTGTGAAGTCTCTCTGGGGTGAGGTACCTGCTATACAATACATATAAATACGTCAACTTAAACCTTGCCTTACTTGCGATTATCTGAACCTATATGCACACAGCCTCCCACTCCTGATCAGACAGTGGTTCAGGTAAGTCCTAATCCCATCTCTGCCTGACTTTCTAAAGGGTTTTTGGTCTATCGTCCTTAAGTGTCTTATACAATTGAGAGGTCAAGTATATTCGGTCCCCAACAGGTCCTGAACGGTGTGACTTTGCTGTGGGGTGCCCAGGAAGAACACCCATATTTCCCTGGCTGTATTAGCTAGCTTTGCAAAGTCCAGAAACTGTCTCTTCCCACGTTAAAAGTGTGACATGCTTCTCCAAACGTGATTAACCTTTCAGCAGTGTAAGTCCCCCAGTGTGATCCATCCATTTCCCCATCGTGCCATAGACATGCTTTAATTTATTTTCTGGAAGAGCTATGTCCACCGACTTGAAAGGGCTCTGGAGAAGGCAGCTCTCGCCAGCACCCTCGTAACTACAGTCTCCTAAGCCCTTGACATTTGTCATATCATCTGTAGGATCCCGTTAGACTGATTGATTCCCCTCATCAAGCGCACCGGTAATGAAGACCCCTCCACCACCTTTCTGAGGATTCGTTTTTCTGCTTCGCTAAACCACATGCCAGCATACTGGAGTTGTGCTGTGATGTAATAAAGTTCCAAACGCTTCTCTTCCTACTCCTCTGCCACTCCCTCACCAATGATGTCAGTAATCTGACATGCAAGGTATGCCAATTTCCAGATGTGACCGCCTCCCCCCCCCCCCCTCCCTGCACCTGGCCTATTCGGGGCTTCCTCTCACCCATTCATCTCGAGTGAAGGCTGTCTGAAAAGTGGGCCTTGTGTTTTAGGGCCTGTTCAAACCAGGGGTTCTTAGCATGGCATGTGCTTTATAAAAAACCTTTATTACAGTTCAGTTTCCATGGCTTCTTTTTGTGCTGCAGGGGTTTAGGTCTTTTTGTCCAGGGGACACATTTTACACTAATACATGTTGTCCTTCATCACAAACAATATGGCCTGAGTGTTGTGCTGCAATATGTTTAATTAGCATATTCACACTGTATTTGCTTTCTCTGTACATGCGTTCATTGGGGTAAAATTGTAGTTCATATATATGTAAACTTTTATTTGCTTTACATTTAAATTACAGTTACAGTGGAAGACCATCATCTAGAAAACCATATCTCTTGTGAGGCCTAAGATGTTTTCCTCATGGCTGAGGAAGTAGCTACTCACTTGCTTTGCATGACAGGTAGAAAGTATTCTATTTAGAGAGGTCTGTGTGGGAAGAGATTTGGTGTCTTGTGTCTCTCTGAGGGGGTGCTCCAAAGTACTTGCTGCAAATTGTTGCTGTGCTACCTCACGGTACGAGGGGGATGGTTGCATTGATTATACCCACCATAGTTACCATATCAAGTTTACATGTGCTGGCATCCTGGCATATTGATGTGAGGACCGGAACAGCACCCATCAAGCAACACCGGTGTTGTTTGGAAGTACTAAGAGCATGTTAGATTTATCCACGGAAGCAAGCTTTCCTGTCTGTGGCACTAGAAGTTTGTGTTACACAAAGTTTACTACTGCAGGGAAAATGGGTTTGGCAAGCCTATTTTGAGTCTGTGATTGAAGGTGAAGGGCTGAAAGCAAAGACCGCAAGTAATCTTTTCATATCATGTCCATCCCAAGGAGACTATGGACACAGATTCTCTGCCCATGCCCCTGTGATGAATTGTCAACCCAAACTAACATCCACACTATTCTTTTCTGTAAATATATTATGTCTCTGAGGAAAGCCCTTTTGTTACCCCTGTTAAAGAGATGGGGTATTAGGTCTTGTAAAATCGCCTTCGAGCGTCTGCAAGAACTTGAAGACCGGGAGGTGATCTCTAAAATGGAACAGTTTTTAAAATTACTGATCAAATTTAGGAAATCCCTAGAAGGATATGGGTGTTAACAACCGTAGTTTTTAATGCTGCTTTTAAATGCTGTTTTTAATTGATTTCTTAAACAGTGTGTTTTTACCAATTCCTAAGTAATTGATGAATTTTAAATTGAAATTCTATGTTTTTCTCTTTTTATTATCTTGTTTTTAAAAATATTGTATAATAATGTACGCTTATATGATATTTCTTTGCTGAATATCGAATAAAGCTTATTTTGAACCTTTGAACCTTTGAGTCTGTGATTGGAGGTGAAGGGCTGAAAGCAAAGACCGCAAGTAATCTTTTCATATCATGTCTATCCCAAGGAGACTATGGCAATCAAAATAGGGCTGCTAGCCTTCCCAAGCTCTCCAGGCAAGCTGGTCGGGTTAGATGTCTATGGTTCCTGTAAATTGTTTAAGAAAGGTGAACATAGGGCATTACTGGCCATTTTGGACTCGCAGCCCAGGGCACACCCTGGAGTCCTTTTCGACCCGTTCTGCAGGTATTTATTAAAATGTCATGAGAGGCCCAGGGTGGGAGGCTGGAGTCAATCTCCCTACTGGTCCTCCTACCTTGGGCTGGTCCAACTTCGTCAGGCTGCCTTTTGGTAATTCGAGCTTGTTCACTGAGGCACATTGAGTGCATTTGCCCAGAATGCAGCCTAGAGTCCACCGCCGCCATCTATCAATCTCACTGCACCAATATGTGGGAAAGGGAGGGCAGGGGGGTTAATGAGGTACACAACCTAGTCACACTCTTAATCACATGGGTTCAAAACTGGGTTTCAATTTAACCATGAATGGTGGTAAAAGCTGGTTACATGATGGGACTACTCGAACAGCCCGAGAGGTATAGTGTATATTTTGATCACTGTACAGTAAGCCACTAATAAGGCAAAGGAAGTTCAACACTCCTTTCTCGAGAGACTGCATTGACAGTTCAAAATGGCCAGTAATGCCCTATGTTCACCTTTCTTAAACAATTTACAGGAACCATAGACATCTAACCCGACCAGCTTGCCTGGAGAGCCTAGGAAGGCTAGCAGACATGTTTTGATTGCCATAGTCTCCTTGGGATAGACATGATATGAAAAGATTACTTGCGGTCTTTGCTTTCAGCCCTTCACCTCCAATCACAGACTCAAAATAGGCTTGCCAAACCCATTTCCCCTGCAGTAGTAAACTTTGTGTAACACAACCTTCTAGTGCCACAGACAGGAATGCTTGCTTCCGTGGATAAATCTAACATGCTCTTAGTACCTCCAAACAACACATGTGTTGCTTGATGGGTGCTGTTCCGGTCCTCACATCAATATGCCAGGATGCCAGCACATGTAAACTTGATATGGTAACTATGGTGGGTATAAGCAATGCAACCATCCCACATAATGTCTCCCCCTCGTACCGTGAGGTAGCACAGCAACAATTTGCAGCAAGTACTTTGGAGCACCCCCTCAGAGAGACACAAGACACCAAATCTCTTCCCACACAGACCTCTCTAAATAGAATACTTTCTACCAATCGTGCAAAGCAAGTGAGCAGCTACTTCCTCAGCCATGTGGAAAACATCTTAGGCCTCACAAGGGATATGGTTTTCTAGATGATGGTCTTCCACTGTAACTGTAATTTAAATGTAGAGCAAATAAAAGTTTACATATATATGAACTACAATTTTACCCCAATGAAAACATGTACAGAGAAAGCAAATACAGTGTGAATATGCTAATTAAACATATTGAAGCACAACACTCAGGCCATATTGTTTGTGATGAAGGACAACATGCTTTAGTGTAAAATGTGTCCACTGGACAAAAAGACCTAAACCCCTGCAGCATAAAAAGAAGCCATGGAAACTGAACTGTAATAACAGTTTTTTATAAAGCACATGCCATGCTAAGAACCCCTGGTTTGAACAGGCCCTAAAACACAAGGCCCTCTTTTGAGACAGCCTTCACTCGAGATGAATGGGTGAGAGGAAGCCCCGAATTGGCCAGGAGCAGGGAAGGGGGGGAGGCGGTCACATCTGGAAATTGACATACCTGTAATGTCAGATTACTGCCCTCATTGGCGAGGGAGTGACAGAGGAGTAGGAAGAGTAGTGTTTGGAACTTTATTATATCACAGCACAACTCCAGTATGCTGGGATGTGGTGTAGCGAAGCAGAAAAACGAATCCTCAGAAAGGTGGTGGAGGGGTCATCCTTATCGGTGAGCTTGATGATGGGAATCAATCAGTCTAACAAGATCCTACAGATGATATGACAAATGTCGAAGGCTTAGGAGACTGTAGTTAAGAGGGTGCTGGTGAGAACTGCCTCCTCCAAAGCCCGTTCAAGGCGGTGGACATAGCTCTTCCAGAAAATAAATTAAAGCATGTCTATGGTACGATGGGGAAATGGATGGATCACACTGGGGGACTTACACTGCCGAAAGGTTAATCACTTTTGGAGAAGCATGTCACACTTTTAACGTGGGAAGAGACAGTTTCTGGACTTTGCAAAGCTAGCTAATACAGCCAGGGAAATATGGGTGTTCTTCCTGGGCACCCCACAGCAAAGTCACACCGTTCAGGACCTGTTGGGGACCGAATATACTTGACCTCTCAATTGTATAAGACACTTAAGGACGATAGACCAAAAACCCTTTAGAAAGTCAGGCAGAGATGGGATTAGGACTTACCTGAACCACTGTCTGATCAGGAGTGGGAGGCTGTGTGCATATAGGTTCAGATAATCGCAAGTAATGCAAGGTTTAAGTTGACGTATTTATATGTATTGTATAGCAGGTACCTCACCCCAGAGCGACTTCACTAAATATATCCAGATAAATGCACTGCTTGTATAAGATGCACTAAAAACAATGCAATATCTAAACACGTTCCCTGAATATGTGGGCTATTGTGTAATACTGGAAAGAGGTAGTGAGAAATCTGAGACAGGCATCCTCCTGTAACTTGAGACTACGAAGAGGCATTGCATGTTGGGTCTTATACTGAAACCCAAAAAGAACAAAACCCAGCATAAATGTGCTTCTTTGTGTCACCTATGTGGTAAACGCAGCAAAACAGTACAGTGGATGTCACCGTGATCCCCCACTTTCTCTGCTTGGCTGTGGGACATGAGGGAATGGGCCTTGGCAGAAGAAAAGCACATCGAAAGAAGTGTGTACGGATGACAAAGCTGCAGAGGACTTCGCTCTATGGGAAGAAATACTCAACGTTCTCTCTGACCCCGTCAACTCGATTGGTGGTGCGGACAATCATAGATGATAGGTTTAGATGGAGCAGTGTTGGTTGGGGTGGAGGGGGCGAATATTGTAAACAGAAAACGAGTGAGGATCTCGAACAACAAAGATTTTGTGACTGACTGAAAAATGCCTCATTGAAAATGGTACATAAGTGAGGACGAACAGTGGTCTGTCAATTTTTGGAGGCAGTAGATTCCTTCTATATGAAAATGTTGTTGATCGTGTGATTACCTAGTTGTGTCTTAGGGGCCGGCGATGTGGGGGCTGAAGGGGAGACAAGTTCTTGCTCTAAACCTTGCCAACACTGGGCTTCATGCATCAAGGATTTAGTTCTATGAAAACAACCCTAATAAAGAGATATTACAAAAAAACTGTGTTCATGCGCTGATGAATAGAGCCTCCCACAATCGTCACTGGTGTCCTGAAGCAGCCCAGCCCCACAAGTTGAAAGTAAAGGTGTGTCCCCTGGTGATAGTAATTGGACACAAAGCAGGCTGGAGCACAGTGGGCTGCAGGAAGTCAAAAAAATCGAGGGATGGTAAAATAAGGGACTCACTCTCATTTTAACTATAATGCTACAAACCACAGGGCCAGGGTATTGAATGAACCAAGGCAAACAGCTGATACAATAAAGTAGCTCCGTGACTCATGAAAACATTGACATTAAATTGCCAATGGAAAGTGCAATATAACATTGTCTATACTGGCATAATATGCATACATATATACTTTTATATTTAAATTTTTCCTCACTTCCGTCTCTCATCCTTTTACTCTTTCCTCTGGTCCTGTCATTCATTCCTTCCATCCTCTTGTCTGTGCCTCCTGGCCGTTCTCTATCTTTATTCTCATCCCTTTCGATTCCCCTCCCCTCGTATTTCTTCTCTCAATCATTCCTTTCGCTCACTTATTTACTGCTTCTTTCCTTCTCACCTCTGTAGCCCTACCAATTGTTTCCTCTTCACCTATATAGCCCCTTCTGTGTTTTTCAAATGTTCTTCCTGTTTCTCTTGCTGTCTCATCTCCCTCCGTGTGTATTCAGTTCCTTACTTTTTTCTTTGCATCCATAACTTAGCTCTATGTTACCATCCTCTACTCCGGTAATTCCCTCACCCTTTCAGTCCTTTCGTCATCCTTCAATTCTCCTTTTCTATCATTCTTTACTGTCTACCTTCCAGATCTAATTCATTTAATGTAAAGCACCCTTTTGGCTACTGTCAAAGCAAACAGCAAGAGTAATTCAGTCATCAATTATCTAAGGAAGTAATTGTTTTATTAATGATCCCCAGGTAAGAGAGCAGAATATTGATATCCTAAACCTCATAATTAGATTATGCTGGTATGCTTAGAAAAACCGACTTGATGAGTAATTTATATTCATGACAATATTTAATATTAGCAAACTGAGAGAAATGAGCACCAAAGCACAAATTACGACAACACGTTACCTTTTAAAAAATAGCAACATATTAAACGCTTTCAGTTTCTTGGAGACGCAATTTTTCATCTCTGTTCCTAGATCTTTTAAGTATTCTAAAAAGTTGTAAATGAATCTAGGAAACATGTCTCATGGTATTAGCTGCTTGGAGTGAGAAGGGTGTTCAGTCATTTCCCCTCTTGTGGAAAGGGGAGGTGTCTAGATACTGACCCTAGGTTTTGGTCAGGGACATTCACGTCTCATGTAAGCTCAGTAGGTGATTTTGTGGACTATGCCAAGTCCTTAGAAGGAAATCCTCTGAAAAACTGGGGGCCACTGGAGGTGTGACAAACAACGTTATAAAGGTCTGAGGCTGGAAGATGTAGAAGAAGCCTTACTGCTGCCTTTTGTTCACGCTGGGTTTTGCACTTGAATAACAGAGCAAGGTCTACATACAGTCCACTGGATTCTTCTATTTCTGTCACTATGCTGGGTAATATGTGGAGATCTTAATCCTGGAAATTTATGTAAGGTTTATATTCAGTAGGGTCTTGAGGAAGAAAAAGGATGCTTTCCATATCGTGTTGACGTATTAACATGTGAGATAAATAGCTGGATGGAGATAAGGATGGATGGAGAGAAGAGTGAGTGTGAGCATAGCTAGGTGGGGGCGGTCCGCCCCAGGCAGCACTATTTTGGGAACGGGGGCTGTGTAGACCTGGACTGTGTCATGTATGTGCTTGTCACTTGCATGATCGCGGTAACTATTAGCGGCGATACTACGTGTCTCTCGGACCTCTTTCAGGTGCTCGCCGTCCTTTTTCCCCGAGCACCCTCCCAGGGGGGCCGGCAATCTGAAGGATAGCCCCAGGCGCCACAAGCTCTAGCTACGCCCCTACAACTTGGGTCAAAGCTTTAAACTCACCCAGCATACAGTACCCACCAGTACTGTAACACTGATGCGAGCCAGATCGGTCGAGGTACTGCTTCACTTGTACTTGTCTCCCGATCAGTTTCCTGTGACAAATACCACAAAAGCCTTTTGCTACATACTACCACTTTAGTAGACTGATGTGGTCTCTCCGTTGAATTCGTTTCCGCTCATCACCAATATGAAAATGCCAATAACCACCAGCAGTAGTAAATGGAAAGATCCTTTATTGAGATATACACTCAAGAGACCCCATCCACCAGAGGTCTGTCCACTCTAGCTCCAGCTAACAGCTTTCTCATTTGAGCATACACATTCTGAGTGGGAAAAGTCATTGCTTACAATTCTAATTCCATTACAGTGCTAGTTCCAAACAGAAGTGCACATGCCACACCTTCTTTTCAAAGGATTATGATCTTGTCTTAAACTTAGGACTGGTCAACAATGGCAATAACCTGATACAAACACAGAGACATAAGTGAGGGAAGAGACTCCATAGACCAGAACCCTAAAAGCATTACAGTGAAGAAATCCTTCTTTCTCGCAGAAGTGGAATGTTAAATACACAAACATTGGCAAAGCCGCAAACTGAATATAATGTGCTAAGGCATGCAGCGTAAGCACTTTAAAGGAGGTTGGCTGTATTGAATAATACCTTGTCTTTGATCTTGGACATCCTGTTTTTGTATTTATACGAAATAAAGAGGTCTTCAGTTGTCCCTCATACAATTCAACACAACCAATCAAGTAGAGGTGGATGAATACATCAAAACAGAAAATAGCATTAGGTGAGAGATAAATACTTTAATGGGCTGACACAAGTTGTGAATTGTAACGTCAAGAAAGAGCCAATTGAAGCACAACACATTAGGGAACTGTAATGTGCTTTATTATGACACATGAACAGGAGCTCAGGCTGCTCCAACCTTCTAGTCCTCATCTGTCCCTATCTGCCCTACTCCTCCCCTTCTGGTTCTCTGTCCCTACTCTTTAACCTGTTTCCACATTATTTGTGTTTAATTCTGTCTCACCATCTTCTATAGTGTGTTCTTGTTTGAAACGATCCTCATTTACAAGGCATTGCCACTGCCTTAGAACGAGGTTCTTACATCATCTTATGGAATTCCTGTGCCCAGTGCTAACCGTGCCATCCTTTGGTTCAAAACCTGTTCTAATGTCAACATTTGGCATGATTGCCACCATAAATGTATATGAAAAGATGATGATGTTCATTCCTATGTAATGTCAGTGCTCAACAATACTGGTAGTGGCGGCTCCTCCGCTAAGACAGAGGAGCATCGTCCCACTGCTTTTAAGCAGTGTGACTATAGGAAAAATAAAATGATAATAACGGAATGTTATTACCATTTTATTTGTTCCAGCTGCTTTGCGAGTGGGTGGGTGGGTGGCGCTGCTCTGCTCTTGGAGCAGGGTAGGGGATGAGTGGTGAACACACTGAAGAGCGGATGACACCAAACAGTCATGCGCACCTTCCATATTTTTCATCCAGGCTGCATTACAGCATTGGTGGAGAACATGCCCAGGCCCCCTGTCCCTGTCTGAGCACCGTACCATGGCGCTCAATCCAATCACAATGCTGCATTGCAGCTTTGCGATTGGTCCGGGGAGCCTGGATGCTTACTAATCACAACGCTGCATTGCAGCATTGTGATTGGTCAGGGGAGCCTGGGTATGCTTCCTGGTTCCTGTTCCGACGCTGAGGAGAGATGGAGCAGAGACACGGGATACTGCGACAAGGTAAGTGGTTTTTATTTTTTAACATTCCCCTCGCCCGTTTCATGCAGGCTGCAGCTGAAGGCTGGCAATTTTGTGTTGTGTGATTTTTAGTACTAAATCCACTTTTGCCACTCAATTTAAAGTATAAAACAATCAAACCAGCACATAATCTAGACTGGTAGCCACTTCGGAGTACCAAGACCTTTTCGAAATACACTGTTTGCAGATTCTTACTTCTGGTTGCTCTTGTCAGTGATTTCTGATCTCCTCATTAGGTACGGCTGGAGAAAGTGTAAACCTACCTATATAACGTATAGGTAGGTGCTTATGTAAAAGTCAAAAGTAAATATGTATCTGGTATTTTGGATATTATGATGCTTCTAGGTGCTAAACTGGAGCGCCCTTCTCCGTCTTGGAAGACCCGAGTTTGGCAGCAGTGAGTTGCAATTCGCTTATTACTCAAGGGAAGGTTTCAGCTTGGAATCTCTGGTGTAGCCTGTTGCAAAATGAGTTAAATTGTAATTTTAGGCGTTTCTACACAGTGCAGCATTTGCCAATTACTTTGACACTTTGTGCTGTTATCGTGTTGGTTGAAGTTTCCTTTGAAGTCACTGGCCTTCGCTTAGAGTCAGACTGATAGATTAATAATGTATTGTTTTTTGTGGGGCTAACCATTGGCAGCATGTTAGTGTGCTGGTCTGTGTGTGCCCTGGGTAGTTTAAATGGAGGATGATCCGATTGGATGCATGTGCTTTACCTACTGTCATTACATCTTGAGGTAGCATAAATAGGCAAAATGGATTGGTGTCTTTGAGAAGGGAAGGAAGGAAGGAAGGAAGGAAGGAAGGAAGGAAGGAAGGAAGGAAGGAAGGAAGGAAGGAAGGAAGGAAGGAAGGAAGGAAGGAAGGAAGGAAGGAAGGAAGGAAGGAAGGAAGGAAGGAAGGAAGGAAGGAAGGAACACTTGGTCTAGAAACTTTGCACAGCATGAAACAAGGAAACAAAGCTGAGACCCCAAATCAAATTTCACTAATCAAATACTTCACAGTGAGTAAGTATTTATTTAACATCTAAAATTAATAAGCAAGCTACTGTTGGGGTGAAAGATTAGGATAGCTAAAAGTACCTTTACACTTTCATCTTGCTAAGCCTAGTGAGGGACCCCAGAGTTTGGCCACCCACCCTAGGTGTTAACACCTTGTTCCCTGATAGTTGTGAGATAGCTATATCTTGGTGGCGGGGTAGATGTTGTGGTCGGTGGTGTTCTCATGAGTGCTGAGCTTTACTTATGAAGTAAGCCAAGACAGAACGCAGGATGGAAGGTGGTCATTCCCTGCACGTTGTGGTGATGAAGATGAACAGGACTTCAGCCCGACACACATGCGACTCTCAATGGTTTGTAGCAGAGATTGTTATTTCAAAAGTGCCAATGTAGTAATAGAAAAGGTTGTTTTGAAAGTGCTGGAGCTGTAAAGCCAGGCTTTGCACTTCCAGATGCTAGGATAGTCTCTGAGATAAATAATAATATAGTCTACCAAAGGAGCTCAGAAGCTAAGTCTATTGATGATGTTGTATAGCATTTTAGGACCCTAGTGTAATTTTCCCGATTCATGAACTTATATAGGTATAAATCACCATGTCCTTATATAGGCATAGAAATCATAACCATATTTAGACATAGCTCATGCAATCCAAATACGGCATGGCTACTTCCACTAGTTCCGAAAATCCACAACAATTTCTTGGAAAACTCGGCTTCAGCAGTTAGGGACTTCCCCTTGCTTGAAAATTGATTTGTCCAAGAACTCATGGAGTTTTAAAAGAACTGAGACACTTTGATGATGTTATTATGTCCACCTTTACGTCAAACTCGGCACCTTCAAGGTATAAATATGTCCACAGTTGCCCAAGCAAACACACGGTGGTTTGGAACAGTTCCACTATCTACTTGCACGACGCATCGCGCTACAGCAAGTGCCGAAGGAAGCCGACCCTCCAGCAGACGCACTGAGAGAGACGCTGTCTTTTCTCCTGCCGAGAAATCCAGCTCCAGTGTTTCCAAGCTCCCCTTGCGGTGTGTTGGGAAATCGAGTCCTGAGACAGAGAGATACCAGACCTTCTTCATTCTAAACCAAGGTACGGAGCTGATTAGACCCTAAGAGAAATCTTGGATAGATACTTGGCAAAAGAATACTAAACTTATGCTACATCACACTTACTTCTTCCCTCGTACTAGACTTAGGTTAGCTACATCGGGGTAGGCGTATTTTAGAAGCACAAGTTGAGTACTTGTAGTCTTTATTTATTTATGTATGTATTTTATGGCTTAGAAACTATACCATGCTTTTACAGCATTATTTTATAATACTCTTCTTGCTGTACGCATTATACTTTACAACCAGTATTACGATTGTATCAGGTAATTTCTTCTGCATGAGAAAGAAGACTGTTCAATAAATACTTTTATTGAAAATGCCCGTCTCTCTATTTCTCTGCACCTCTGGTGAAATGAAGCATGAATGAATGACTGAGTAAAATATCTATCTGTTGTTTCCACGACTCTGAAGATACTTTTTATCTTGGGGAAAGAAAGTTGTCATGTTTATGTGGTTGTCTGAAACTAATCCCTTCTTATTTATTCGAGAAAGTTTCTAGTGACCTCTGAGCTTGCTGGCACTCACAATTAAGTCTAATATATTCGATAGAGACCTAGTAGATATAAGTCCTACGTCACATCTATAGGATATATTATTCCAATGCGCAGAACCTATTGGGAATATAGGAACTACACTACATGGCACCCAACGTTTGGTAAGGCACTAATTTAAAGCTAGATACTAGAGTAACTCAGTTGTGCTTTTCACAGAGACCCCTTTTTCCCGTAAAATAGTCCAATAGATGTCTGGAGTGGGTTAAAGGATAAAATATCCGCCATAACTGAGTAGGACAAAAAATCCTATATATTCGTTTTTAGTTACATTCAACTTTGAAGGATACAGTGTTCCAAAATACTGTGCACCTTATCTTTGCAAAACTTTCAACAAAATGGCTGACGAGGATAATCCCGGGGCCAGTGGGACTGCAGCGTCTACAAACCGACCGGGTTCAGACGTTACAGGTTTCCAACAAAATGACCTGGATGCTATAATCATCCCGGAAAACCTAAGGAAGACAATATCCATAAAGCTTATTGAAAATGGCCTATCACCAAGAGGTGGTATAGTTATATTTGTCATAGAGGCACATGAATATCGGCAGACAGAGGTATTCTATTCATGGATTATCTTCCCTGAAGCAAATCCAACAACACATGTGTTCCACTTCTACAAGATAGAGAAACCTCCAGTGGAATACGTTCCATTTCGAGGACATTGAAATTCCACTAACTTACCAAGAGCATCAGTTCTAGTTTAAAGGCGCCCTACAACATCAAAATCACATTACCAGGCTCGGTCCACTAGGTAGACCAGGAGCAACATGGCCGGTACTAGCCAGCTATACACCACATCCTGACATTGAAAGAATGTCAGATGTAGAACTGTTAGCTCAGTTAAAAAATTAATCAAAATACATAGACAATTGGTACAATATGTCATGCGGACTCTAACAGTCCAACCTGCTATAAGAATTCCACAGCAATCCCTTCTTCAAGGGAACACAAACAAAATTACACCACAGACTATACAATCAGTCATTGGTAAATTACCCACAAAAAGGGAACAAATTCCATTCTGGTTAGCTCAAAAAATTACTAAAATCAAGGCCGTATTTCCCAATAGTACACCTCATGAGAAACACAGGCTTCTAACAATCTGTTTACCAATGGGGATCGCACCACACCTGCAGGACTGTTACACTTGGGGTACAGTCTTTGCTGCAATCTACACAAAAACTCATGGTGGACCGTCTATAGCGGTGATACCAGACTTCCTGAAACAGATTCAAAATAAATACGGGACAGAGCCTGCTTTAAATCTTGGTATGAACTTACTAAAGGATTTCAAACAGGTGTCAGCTATAATATTAGCTAATATTAAAGGTGAAGCAGCATCTGTGGCAATCCGCCCCAAACTAAAAGAACTTGATGTAACCGAGCAACCATATGAACTGGCCAGAATAATAGAAAAATCATATGAAGAACTAGGTAGAGATAGTTTGGGAGGGAAACCAGTAAAGCCCGAACTGACAGAAAATCCTGAAAAAGTTTTTATGAAAAACACACTCACTACTCCTAAAAAGAAGTGGGAAAATACTAGACAGACACTTCCTAAATAGAAGCGTTCCCAATCCAGAGGTAGGTCTCCTCAAAAGGAGCACTCTGAAAAGAGATATAATCTCAGAATTAAGGATAATTTGAGAAAACCTGATAGATATCAAGATACTGATACACGTTCCTCTCGTACCTTTCAGACTTCCTCGCAGAATTCTGAAAGAAGAGGACAATCAGAACACAAGGAAGAACGTGTGAAGTCCAAAGACGATTAACAAGTTCCAAAAAGTAAGAAAACTCAATTCACCAAGAAGAAGGTAGCAAGTCTAAAAATCAGACATGCAGAGGATCTTGAGGACACAACTCAAGAACGGGGAGTGGGCCCAGACAATGCTGGACAGCGCAGCAGAAGTTACCATTGCTCGCAAGATCCTAAAGGATCATCTGGAGACAGTGGACCTGAATGAATACATTCAAGTTGAAACTGCCGATACCATGGTTAGCTTACCCCATAAGTTATATGAAGTAACACTCCAGATAGAGGGGGACATAACTAGAAAAATAAAAGCACTCTTTTGGGAAAAACTATCTAAGGGTTATGACATCCTTCTGGCGGAAAAAGACTGGCCACCTGAATTTGTCAGGGAGTGCCCACATGGCAAAGAGATCATTATGCCAGCCTTCTCCAATCATATTCCTATTCATAAAAATACACTTATGCCAGTAAATGGGCTGTAGCCCAGGCTCCAGCATTATACAAAACTCATGTGGGATGGGATAAGGACTCTCCTCACCATAGGATCCAGTTAAAAAATCAACCTACTGCTCAGAGGCAGTATCCAGTGAAGCAAGAAGCTAAAAAACAGGTCAGGGAGATCCTAGATCAACTTGAATACCAGGGGGTGATTGAAACATGCACCTCGTCCATGAGCAATCCTTTGTTTCCTGTCTCCAAACCAGACAATACATATCGTCTAGTTTTGGACTACAGACATTTAAATTCTTGTTGCAAAACTTTTGCAGTACAAAATGCACACAGTACAGCACTGATGAACAACATCGTGCACAAAAAATATAAACTACATTAAATATTTCAAATGATTTCTTCTGTCAAAATATCGCACCTGAAAGCAGGTACTTGACCGCTTTCTCAATCATGGGGACACAGGGTCACTTCTGTCGTCACCCCCAGGGATTCAAGAATAGTCCAGGGTTATTTTCAGCCAGAGTAACAGAGTTACTACAAACGTATGATGATGAGGCATTATCTTATGTCGATGACATCGATCTTACAGACGATGATTTGGACAGGCACTTGAACAGGGTGAACACCATAATACTTGGCTTCGCCTCTGAAGGGTATGAATTCAATTTAAAAAAATCAAAGTTTGCCCACCTCAACATCCTATTCTTAGGATACGAACTTTCAAGTGAAGGAAAAAGCCTGGCTGCAAGCTTTTTAGAAAAATGTGCGCTGCTCCAACCTCGAACAACACTGGAAAACTTACAGTCAGTTCTAGGATTCCTGCATTTCGGAAGAACTTACATTCTAAACTACGCAGACAGGGTTAAACCTCTCTACGAATTATTCCAACCTGATTTCAAACCTACTAATTGGGCTCAAAAACACTCCGAAATTTTGCGTTCAGTGCAAACAGACATGTTAGCAACAACACATTTACAGACACACGTAAACGTACGCAACCTTGTAACCTGAATCATCCCAGGGAGATGCGGATTCACATACCTAACCTTTAATGAAGGTGAAAAGGTACCAATAGCTTATAAATCACACTTGTACACACAAGCTGAAATGAAATTCACTTCAACAGAAACAAATCTGACAGCGGTTCAAACTACAGTAGCAAAAGAGAGAGCCCTCGCGCAGGGAAAACGCATAAAGGTCGTTACTCCTGTACCTGCCTTAGAGGCAGTGACAAAAGCGAGCATTCCGAATGCAAAAGCTTTACATTCGAGATGGATACAATGGGTTAACTCTCTTGCTGCAACAGACGTTGAATACGTTTTTGACCCCTACTAGAAAACTCAAGAGTTAATACAATACGAACAAGAATGTCCTCTGCCCACTGATATTCTGCCTCTAGAACATTAGGGATGTATATTTATACAGACGGATCAGCACAACCCTCAATTGGGGGAAAACAAGCTTATAGTGCTGCGTGCTCGATTGTTAAAGGTCGTTGGAGCGATGGAAAATTCAGACCTATGGTCACAAAAACTCAATCCCTAGGAGACTGTACAGCTCAGTGAGCTGAACTACAAGCTTTCAAGATGGCGCTTGAAAATACTGATCGCGAATTCCCCACACTCAAAGTGTGCGATTCGTATTACTGCGTCCAGTCTTATAAGGAATACTTGCAGACCTGGGTTCAAATCGGTTTCAAAGACGGAAAAGGTGGCACAATCAAGCATAAATTGCTTTGGAAAGAAGTAGTTCTATTACAGAAAGAACTACAAAAGACTCTTGTGATCCATACACTGAGTCAAGTCAATAAGCTTTATTCGATTATAATAAAACAACCATAAAAGCACATATAAAACAATGTTAAAAAGCCTATATATTTCATTTAATTAAAAGTAATCGATCATGACTATAAAATCAATTTAAAACAGCTGAGTCATCAGCGTGATGGCGTTCACGTTGCAGGGAATTGATTGGCTGATGAGGCCGCGAAGGCAGCTGTACAAACGGCTTCCGTAGCTGCAATCACTCGTTCAAAAACAAAAATAGACGGCAAAACAATGCTAGCTGTCAATGCCACGAGCAAAGGCAGCGGTGCAGCGTTACCTCTAAACTATCCACTTGAATATTCATACATAATTGATTCCAACTCCGTCCCCTTTGCTCGAATCCCTGGAGTGGGAGATAGGGTAATTCCAAACAGGAATCGGAGAGGTGCTTTGATTCAATAAGCACATATGAGAGAAGGTCTGATACATCAGGGGATCTCAAAATCTCTACTAGAGTTAAAAGAGATGTACTGGTGGCCAGGGATGAATGCCCACATTTACGAATTTGGAATTAATTGCGATGTGTGTTACAGAGATCACAGCTTAGATTCCTGACTACAGTGTAGCCAGCCCAAAACAGACACCATTGTTAGATAGCATTAGACTATCCATGCTCAGACGTCCCTATAGACAAAAGCGGTCCCACAACTATTAGGACAAGATTCATTTGGATGTGGCCTCAGCGCTTGGCTGACGCCCGAACTGTTATAAAAGAGTTGCGAGGCTTTATCTGCACATAAGCAATTGGCACGCTACATTCCGACCAGGGTCCTGCGTTTAGCTCTAGAGCTTACAAGGAGGCCATGGCCAGCTTGGGTGTT
The DNA here is from genome assembly GCF_964263255.1 of Lissotriton vulgaris. Classification (NCBI taxonomy): domain Eukaryota; kingdom Metazoa; phylum Chordata; class Amphibia; order Caudata; family Salamandridae; genus Lissotriton; species Lissotriton vulgaris. The sequence continues at coordinate 1,332,540,769 of NC_141687.1, forward strand.
GTATTGCGGTACTCTAGTCCATTCCATCCTGAGGGAAATCCGGTTGTGGAAAGAAATAAACGTGACATAGAACAATCTATAATAGCTAGGGTATTAGGCTCGGGTGACGGGTGGGTCAAACATCTAATAAGTGTACAACGTAGTCTTAACAATCTGCCAAGAAATTCTCTGGGTGATATCACTCAATATGAAATCCTTTTTGGTACTAGAATGATGGTCAATCGTCATACTTCAGTTGTAGAACAAAAACCATTTGATATCAAGGACCATTTGGCTGTTTTGCAGGACTTAAATGAAATAAGAAGAAGTTTCAGCAACACCATAAAGAAGCCAACGAATACTGAAGAAAAACCACCTGTCCCAGCAAGACCTGTCTGGAATCCGAAGATTAGGGATCTAGTCAGAGAAAATTAACCAGCTGTTAAATGGCCAGAACCGACATTTCAACTCGGATATTATGGAGGACCCCTGGAGAGCCTATATCGATCAAACGTATAATGTAATCTCCACCCCCGGTCCCATAACCCATAGGATGCAACCTGAGTGCCAGGATACCCGTAGGGTGGCAGTTTGCGCTATATAAGAACGCCTACATTACAATACAATACATCCAAGCAGGAACAGCTGCGGATCCACTCAAGCCACGCTCACAGGTAATTGTCAGCCAGTTCTCGCAAGATCAGGTCCACAAGACCATAAAGAACCTAAGACCCGAGGGAGCCCCAGGACCCAACGGTCTGCCAAATGCCTTATTTCGGCAGGATCCATCTTTTTGGAGTAGTATTCTCACCCCGCTCTTTACACATGCTCTTGCAACTGGCTCCATTCCAGACTCATGGCAAGGAAGCATCATAAACCCCATATACAAATCAGGCCTTCGTTCCGACCCCTCCAACTACAGAATGATAGCACTAATTGATGTTGAGGTTAAGCTATACGCATCAAATTTGTTGCTAGACCTAGAGGATTGGGTAGATCGAACAAACTTGATGCCAAGCACACAAACGGGATTTCGGGCATGAATGAGCACACTTATAAACATCTCTGCCGTAACTCTCCTAGCTAATGAAGCTTATGCAAACTCCTGCACCTTGTATGCATGCTTCATCAACCTCAAAGCAGCATTCAAAAACGTTCCGAGTGCAAAGTTATGGGCCAAAATGCAAAGTTGGGGGGCACCCACCAAATTATTGGAGGCTATAATCAACTTGTACTCTCACACTTGGGTCCAAATTAAGAAAGGTGACGGGCACACAATAACCAAAAAGATTCAAACATCCAATGGACTAAAACAGGGGTGCGTTCTGGCTCCCTGCCTATTTAACATCTATACTGCAGACCTCGAGAAGCACCTCCAACTCACACAAACTGACCCCCCAAAACTGGGCAAAACTTTGATACCTAGTCTCCAATACACGGATGACATAGTTCTTCTAGCCCAAACACCGATAGGCCTGCAGCGATCAATATCTCAACTAGGAGCCTACATTACTTCCGCCCAACTTTCAATCAATCATCAAAAAACAAAGGTGCTATGCTTTTCAAAACATCATAAAACCAAGAAAAAAGATACATTTACCTGGAAGCTAGATGCAAAATCAATATCCCAGGTGGACTTGTATAAATACCTGGGGTATTATCTTGATCATAATCTCAATTTTAAGTCACAACTAGATCAAGGTAAAACGAAAGCGAAACAACTCTTCTTTGCTTTTAAAACTGTTCAGAAGAAGCTAACAGGTTGCTCAACAGGCATCTCCTTAAACTAATCGCTGCTAAATTCCTCCCCTCGATATCCTACGGGTCGGAAATTCTGAAAACAAAAGATGACACTGTCCTAAACCTAGCACAATCCAGTCTTTTCAAGAAACTGTTTTCAATTCCACAACACATCTCTCAGGACCAAATTCGACTGGAATATTGACTCAAAAATCAGATACCTGCTAGACAAGGGGCAATGGCCAAATACTACTGGCGGATGAGGGAAGTTGAACACAACACTCTGGCCCACTTCTGTTGGGAAGAGATTGAAAAACAAGCCAGGCTACAGAATTCAATTTTTACCATCCTAAAAGAATCCCTCCTGGCCTTACAGCTCAAGGAGGCATGGCACACATTCCCCACATACTCCGGATTCAAAACTGCAGCAAATAACGCAATTAAACAGGTGTTGTTACTAATGGACAAAACTACCTTCGCCAGGAAAAGTCACGCATGGGGAGTGATACAATCGTATCAGTCGTTGAAGGCCCAAGCATACTTATCCGAACACTTTCCACAGCACAAAAAGCACTACCTGACGCTGCTGCGGCTGGCCTCTTTCCCTACGAAAGACTTAACTCCGAAATAGAAATGTAGCTGGCCGACCAAAGAATGCCGACTCTGCCGACAAGGAGAAGAATCACTTCTACACCTTCTATGTATTTGCCCCTCACTACTAGAAATCAGAAAAACACTGCTCCGGGAGTTACTGAGGAAGGCACAAACAAGGTCATGTAGAGGGGCAGTCATACAATGTCTTGGAGGCTTGTCAATTCAAGTATCTTGTAGAGCTATAACTTTCTGGAAAACGACGGCAAAAGAACTGGACAAAAAAAATACAAACGAACTAACTGGAGCAGTCCAGAACTGAACGGGCTGCCTAATCTTCAAATAGCACTGCAATCTCTTATTTTTTATTGTTCATACATTTTTAGAAATAATATTTTATTATACAATCAGATCATTTTTAAATCTAACTATCGACAACTTTTCAAGTACTTGATTGTGTCACACATTTATTTTTTGCATTGTCAAAAATTCCCAACCTAATTAACAATGTAATATGGTGGTTTGCATACCCTTTTATGATTTTTAATAAAATCAAAATAAATTATTATTATGACTGACTGGCTGACTAGTCAGAGAAAAGATTGTGGATAAGAAGGAATTTGGGCCTTCTCACAGAAAACCAGTACCTGTACTAGCAGTCCACGGATCAAGAAAAGTGTTACTGCTGCCCCTTGCAGGAAGAAAGGAGAACCGGTTCGTATCAATTGACCTGGTAAAACCACACCATGTGGCCAATAATAAATAGTAGGCCCAGTGGACTCCAAAGGTGTAGCAGGCAACCAAATCTTGCTACTATCCAAGATGTTCAAACTGAAAGACTCATCACCTTTGAAGAATCTGCAGTGAGAAAAGAAGGACTATGCAATAAAGCGATGGAACTTGTACCTCTTGACACCCAAATAACAGTTCGTCAAGAAACTTCTGTCTACAATGATGTAGCATCTGACTATACTAATATGTCAAGGGAACAAGCAGCTCCAGCGATTTCAAAAAATCCTGAAGCAATACCAACAATTGACAGAACTGCCACTGGCTATTTCATCAACTTTGATACGTTTTCTGAGGATCCCAGTGAACCTGAAACGACGCCAGCAAATAAAACTTTCAAGGAACAAGTAACAGAACTTTTTCACCAGCTTGCAAGTACATATCGTGTTTCACCATGGGTTGAATTTTGGATTGTGTTAGGCATACTTTTTCTCCTACTTGGGCTCATTCTTGTTTTAAGTTTGGGAAAACTGATAGATGGAAAATATAGTAAAATGGACACAGCAAGTAAGAACATCAACTTGCTCCTGAAGCCACACAAATCATCTCATTGTGACCAGAGAGACCTGTCATCAGTGAACATCACAGCCGTTCCCCTACCAGGTGGTATAGCATGGGACAGAGCTGACTATGAATCGGTTGAATAGAACCGTCGCACTCCTTGGGTGTTCTAATGGTAAGTTTGTTTAAACAAGGTATTTGGGTGCCATTTGGTGAACCTCCTGAGTGAGAGGTAGGTAAACTCGTGAGAAAGCGTTGATCAATCAGTGAGCAACGTCCCCAAGTGCACTCCTGTGTTAATGTTTACGAGAAACACTTCATAAACAATTTTTTTCAATTTTTCAATAAAGTTTTTATTGTTTTGAATTCATTTGTCTTTGTCGTTTTTTTCTGTTATTTCTTCAATTTTTATGTACATACTCTGATGTTGCATTCACATCAAAAAAGATTATCTTTTCAATACATCAAATTTGGGCCAAATTACATTGATGTATTGAAAAGATAATCTTTTTTGATGTGAATGCAACATCAGAGAATGTACATAAAAAATTTAAGAAATAACAGAAAAAAACGACAAAGACGAATTAATTCAAAACAATAAAAACTTTATTGAAAAATTGAAAAAATGTGTTTATGAAGTGTTTCTCGTAAACATTAACACAGGAGTGCATTTGGGGACGTTGCTCACTGATTGATCGACGCTTTCTCACCACAGAACTGACTATGACATTTATGGTCCGGTCGAGCTGTTGAAGATACCACACCAATTTAAGGTTTCCTTGAGTGATTTTGTTTCACCCAGTAAATTTTCTGATGATTGGGACTTTGAGACTGTTAATACCATGATGACAGATTTAGAAATGTCAGCAAAATTTACGAAACATGAATACTTAGAAGGTTCATCAGATTATGAACAAATGTATTGTTTTAATCATTATGGTCACCATTATTTGCACAAATCTGCAAACCCTAGAAATGTTTTAACTTATAATCAATGGGATCATTGTCCAACACCACCAAAGGGTAGCTCTAGAACATTCTATGAAAAATGTCCATACTTCTCAGGCTTTAATGTCACAAATCCAGAAACATTTTACTTTAAAAATGTTAATAAGACAGACATGAAAAGTATGTTGACTAATACTAAGCAAATTTATTCTGCGGCCTTTTATGCTCGATTGTCCACATTAGGTTTTGACTTTTGGAAAGACAACATTGAGACAAAAACTGTCTGGGGCACAAAAGACTGGCAGGTGCAAGGTGTAGAAGCCATATTTAGAGCCTGCATCATCCCAGAACAAATAATTTTTTTAATTAAACTGTTCAACAGACATCTTGTCTTGGCCCGGCTAAGATAAAAGACTTAAACAAACCGTCCATACCTAAGCCCACACCTGATAGTAATGAAACTACAGAAGAGGAGGTAGACGTAAATTATATTTTACAATGAAACAGAACTAATCCTGAATGGAAAAAATGGTTAATCTGGACAACTGACACGAATAACTGTCAAGATAGATTCCTGAACAAGACACAAGGGTTTACAGTAACTAGGCCAGATCCAAGATATATCCAGAGACAACATCCAGGGATAATAATAACTTATAGTGTAGGAAAACTGTGCCTTGAGTGGCTACAAAAATCCGCACTCCCAGATATAAAACAACACTTAACTTTACTTAAAGATGGCATTGATTTGAGAGAATTCTTACTAGGACCTCGCAAACAACGTCATAAACGTTTCATATACGCTGGTATTTACGCTGCATATAATGAAGCATGGAACGTCACGCAAATGGAAACTGCAGAATGAATATGAGAAATTTATTGTATTAATTTAGAGAAAGCTCTCTCTGTAGTTGATATTGGGTTAACAACTCTGTCATCCAGAATTTATTCTTTGGACAGCATTGTATCCTCTTCCTTAGACATAATGAAACAAGACTTGCTGATGTTACAACATAGACAGTCTCAAATGCGTTCTATAATGCAGTTAGGCTAGACGTTCCAAAACCTTGATTCAGGCTACGTGCCTTGGCGAATAATCAACACCACGTCATTGTTTACTCGATTTAACCTCACAGATAAACAAATCTCTTTGGCACAGAGGGGAGCAGACTATACAGTGCTGAGCATAGAAAAACTGGAAAGATTACCATTAACCGTTTCTGAGAAACCAGCCGTGGAATGGATTACATGGCCCCATCATGATACCAGTGATGATTTTCCACTTTCAGTATTGCTTAAAACACATACCAGCAGGCCTGTATGAAAGGTTGGGTAAAGAATACATAAAGTCGACCTGGGATTTACCATACACACCCACATGTTGGAGTGGGGAAAATGAGGTATTTCTTAGTGGTAAAAATGGCAAAACCACATTGAGCGGTACACCTCTGTGTCAGGGTATTAATTTACATGGAACCTGTGATGGTTCGTCAACCAACTTATCATGCCACCTGCAGGGTTCCTCAGCAGCAGTGATAGACCCAATTTTTAGGCAGCTTTCCAATGGGAGCTACATAATGTTGAATGATCACAGCTGTTGTGGAATGATGCCAGGAATAGCCTATCTAGTTAGTGTGTCAGCCAGGGTCACTTGCTGTATGCAAGTATTGTTTCTAAAAACTAAGACAGACGGGGAGTCGCCACTATGGCCTTCACTGAACATCTCTTCTATATACAAATTGATACTTTAAGCAGAATGAAAGCCATTCTTTTACAAAAAACTGCGCCACTGACCTCGTCCAGAGAAACGTATGATCTGCAAGTTGGAAGGTCCTCTGCGGAGATCCATGCCTTATTATCAACAAACTGCCCCATACATGTCGTAGAAATGTTAGGTCGTATCTTAAATATGTCTGATACCAGTGGTTTCGTACATGTATTTAAGACGATTTTTTCGGGACTGTTAATTCCCTTTGAAGCAGACCTGGGCATTTTTCCAAACTTTGTGCACTCTGTGTTCGGCGGTCTGCCTCTCATCTTGGGACTTCTAGCAGTGATACTATTTTTGTTCCTTCTGCTCCGATATGGCAAGTCCAGTCACCAGCGATACCCAGATTACCATGGAGAACACTCTTCTGGCAATGCCGTATCGTGAGCGCATAACCCAGATTCTCTGCTTGGCTCGTTTGAGAGATCTGAATACCACGTGGTTCCTATCGTTCAGACCAATCTGGCAAGATTGCATCTTACCTGTTCTACGATGCCTGCTTTGTGGAGAGGAATGCGTGTTGGATATTTGTCTGACACTCCCTTCAGCACTGCCCACGGATGTTGACGCTTTGCTTGTTTCAGTAATGGCTCATGCATTGTTTTGTCCCCAACGGCTACCAATCCTGATGACAGCATTCATTGAGGTCTCACCGGCAATTCCAGCTGAGGGTGAGATACGCGGACCAACAGGCCGACAGGTACCATCTACTGCGAACATTGCTAATGCGACTGACCCTGACGGCAATGCTTCTCATCTGTGTACAATTGATCTACTTAATGAAGTGGTTCAACTCTCACCTATTGTGGTAGATGAATACTTTGCCAGCTTAGAAGATTTAATGTTTTCTCCTGACACCGAGAATTACTTTTGAAATTAGCACACAGCGTTCTATGAACTTTGAATTCGACCTTCGTTTTTCAAAACAAAAAACAAACAAAAAACAAGGTAATCTGCTTAAAGTAGAACTATTCTTAGAGAACAAGAATTATTTGAATACTTCCTAGAAACAATACTGAACTTATCAACAAACCAAATCAGTTTATATATTCTTCTATGGGATGGTCTCGACCATTTTCTTTTGTATTTAGAGCCATTTCATAAATGTAATTTTTATGATTCATTCAGTTAGCATGGCCAATATCATACTTTATGACTAAAATGAAATCAATGCTCTCAAATGCATACAGAACAAATGCTCATTTTCGTGTGCAATCATTTCAAATGCATTTTTATGTATTGTTGGGTGGGATTGTAAACACATGCTTTAGATATGTTTTAGTGCTTAATTTTAGTAATGTCGAACATAAAGTGGAGTGGGTGTTGTATAGCATTTTAGGACCCTAGTGTAATTTTACCGATTCATGCCCTTATATAGGTATAAATCACCATGTCCTTCTATAGGCATAGAAATCATAACCATATTTAGACATGGCTCATGCAGTCCAAATACGGCATGGCTACTTCCACTAGTTCTGAAAATCCACAACGATTTTTTGGAAAACTCGGCTTCAGCAGTTAGGGACTTCCCCTTGCTTGAATATTGATTTGTTCAAGAACTCATGGAGTTTTCAAAGAACTGAGACTCTTTGATGATGCTATTATGTCCACCTTTACGTCAAACTCGGCACCTTCAAGGTATAAATATGCCCACACTTGCCCAAGCAAACACACGGGGGTTTGGAGCAGTTCGACTATCTACTTGCCCAACGCATCTCGCCACAGCAAGTGCCGAAGGAAGCCGACCTGTGGTACTGCAGATTTGGACCCCGCCGTTTTACAGATATCGAGGTCCAACACTCGCGTCATAAAATATCGTCGTACCATGACGAATTTGGTATCTACGAACCTGTAATGATCAGGACATTATCCCTGTGTATTTGCGTCACGATTGAGTGATGCTAACACCCCTAAATCTTGGTTTCCGTCCCGAACCCTCGAACTCCATTTTGTAAACGGCGTCCATCTTAGGGCTTGCCCTCATATAAGTCAATTGATTAAAGCCGATCTAAAGGACACGTCCTCTGTAGCTGACTTCCCCATGACCTGGCCCAAGCTGCCTCCACTGCCTCCAGCCAAGCCTGCTCGGGCAGCTCCTCGCCCAGTGGCCGAGCAAGATATCATCAAGGCACAACATGTCATAAACCATTCACCACATACAGACTATGTTTTCCATACACACACACACCAGCCCATGATCCTTGTTTATGACCCGTTTACGATGGGAGGGTGCTCGACCTTATTGGCATTTCATCGATATCTGATGGGAGTTCTGGATCTGGCGGAGTAATCCATCACTAACTGGACATCTGAAATATGTGCTGACCAGCATGACTTTGCTCTTTGTATTATTGTGAAAATATTTGTATTGCCATATTGTAAACTTAAGAATTCTTGCCTACAGCTATTATTTATGTATATAAGGAGAAGGCTGGTTCTGTAAAAACGAACAGTCTCCTGAGAACTTACGGCCCGTGTTGTCGTACTTCTAGGACGCATGTTACTTGGTTGCAGCCAATAAAACTCAATCATTGACTTCACCTAGAAGACTCTGTGTTTCTGTAAGTCCAGAACAGGGAGAACCTAGAGGTCTTCGGGTGTGATCCCCTGGCACCACCGGGTCTCTAAAAACCCGGCACCTCAGTTGGCGCCCAACTCGAGGCGATATCAAGCGGTGACGGTCCAAGCCAGATGTTCGTGAGGAGCTTCGTGTGAAAATTCCGGAGGACGGCCAGCCACTTCAGCGACCCCTGCATGTCGACGTGGTTCCGAAGGTCTTTGCTGCGAGGTTCCCCACGTCCCGACGGCTACGAAGGACTGCTGCCCTGACTATCGCCCTGTTTTGGACCCAGTGATCCTTGGTAGAGCGAAACGATAGACGAGTCTTCTAGTGACATCACCGATCTTCAATATTCAGTTAAGTATAAGTGGAGCGTCTCCCAGTTCTTAGTCTAGTCCTTAGTTTGGTTCTTAGCCTTGGTATCCTAGAGATACGATTTGTATTGGTTCTTGGTTCTTAGTTTGGTATCCCAGCGATAGGGTTTTTGTATTGGTACTTGCAAGCACCAAAACCGAGGGGTTCGTGTATTCACGACAATATCGTAATTAAATAATCCCTTGAAGTTTGAAGCTAGACTAGTGAGCAAAGATGCCTGGTCTCAGCAGACTTGGAAACTTGTTTTGTCTTGGTTGTAGTAAAGACTCCCGATTAGAGGATTCGTGTCCGGTTCCTCCGATTGGGACTCCAACATATGAGTTATATATAAAGCATGGAGTAGGTCCTATCATGTATAATGAAATTTGGATAAAATACACCCGCAAGGATGGTGTTTTAAAATGGCCCCAATATGGTAGTTTTGACTCAGAAATATTAGACAACCTCGAGGTCAAATTGTTCAAGAAGAAAGCCCGGCCGGCGATGTTTGACTCTTTTCGCTTATGGCGCAAAGAAGCCAAACAGAAAGAAATAAAATTAGCAAAGAAAAATAAAAGAGGTATGTCGATGGTACAAGCTGCCATCGCATACAGGGATAATGAGGAAGAACAAGAAAGTGAACAAATGCTCAGAAGCAAGAAACTAGCAATAGATAAATGCTACCCGGTGTTACCACATGGGGGACAAGACTCAAAGGGAACAACTGAGAAAGATCCATTAATGTCTCATTTATTGAACTCACCACCCCCATACACATCGAGTGTTGTTGGACCCCCGAGACGTATTGTTATACCACGCCCTAGCGCACGAAAAGCAGCTCTTGCACAAGCACCAGCTCCTCTTCAGCTGGTTCCTACTTCTCCGGCGCAGCCTTCTCAAGGGCCGCCGCCTTTGCTACATACTCCTTCTACTTCCATGACTTTGCCTACTGCTCCAACTATTCACTATGATACTACGTCTGCTGTTGCCTCGACTTCCTCTTTACATCATCCTGTCTTTTCTGGCGCATCTGCTTCGTCGCAAGCTTCTCCTTCTGTCAGACAGAGAGTGACAAGTACTGTCACTGGTCTGTTCTCGCCCTTCTTTGGGTCGCCTAAAACGACCCCTAAACCAGAACGTAGACAGTTGCGTAGTCAACTACCCGATTACGAGGAAAGAGGAGTACTAAATGAGTTAGCACGCAAATGGGTTACTGACACTGCTAAATATGATGTTCAGTCTGTTATGGAAGTTTTCAGTCAATGGGATGCGCCCACTCAAAGATACGTCTTTGAGGAGATGTGTGTATATCTTCGTAACGATTTGGAGACAAACGATCCCACACGCAAGATGAATGAGTTATTTCGTATGCGTGCTAGGTTTTATAAGGGAATGATTGTAGGTTCCGATGTCGAAAAAGCCATAGAGGTATTGTTATCTTACAGGAGTAAGGGAAACGTTTCGAGATCTTTGTATGAAGATGATGTGTCAGATAGGAAAAAGGCACGACAGTACCCCATGAGAGAGGTTCCCCCAGTATGGAGGGAAGGCGATGCGAACGCGCAACCGCCTGTTCCACCGCATTTCCAGCGTGTATGGGTACATGTCCCCTGGAAAAGATCCGAAGTGTTAGCACTCAAACAGACACTACCTGATCCCAGTAAAAACCCAGCAGGATATTACAAGGAGTTGTCACAGACTGCCAGCTCATGTATAATGAATTTAGCAGATATAGACATGTTGTTTGGGAATGTTGTCCCGCATCCTTTATGGAGTAAAATCCGTCATGCGGATCATGATCAAGAACTAGGTGACTCATGGGCTAATATTGCTGCTACTGATGCCAGACAAATTGGTGGCTCTAAACCCGAGCCTTTAATAGCAGACCTTCCCGGTAGAATTATCGCGTACATGAAAACGTTGATGCCTGAATTACGCGTAAATTGGGACAAGCTATCCGCATGCAAACAGAAGAAAGATGAGAATGTGTCCGACTTTTTCACGAGGTTCGAGGAGACTTTCACCGATAATAGTGGTCAGGACATGGCCACCGAGGGTGGCCAAAGATTGTTCGTAGACAAATTTGTACATAATCTGCTTCCTGAACTATGCAATAAATTGAAAGATTCAGAGAGTGCTTGGGCTGTCTCCACGTCAGCACAGATTTTAGCCACAGCCCAGTACTACGAAAATAGACGCAAAGACAAGCTAGATAAGTCTGAGAAAAAGACTAAAGAACTAAAGACTAAAGTTCTTCTCCAGCAAGCGTATCCGCCTCGCACCCCTAGTCAGCCCAATTATCAGCAACCGCAGCAGTATTCGAGAAACGCGCAAGGGAACGAGTTTTCCCACCAGCGTTCTCCATATGGCCCGAATCAATGTGCATATTGCAAAGAAGAGGGTCATTTCAAAAGGAATTGCCAAGCTCTTGCACAACGTTTAAACGGCGCCTCCGGCGCAAGAGGTAGAGGTGTTCAACAGGCTCCTAGAGGTAGGGGCCGTGGAAACTTCCCCCAGAACACCAATTCCTTCCCGCCTCAGAATTCTATGAATAGCTTTGACCAACAGAATAATGCGTCCTCCAGGTCAGCTCAGTACTATGCAGATGACTATTACGCAGAGAACGAGAATGAGGGTAATAGTTGCTAGGACAGCCATGGACAAAGAGAGGGAGTTGTTTCAGTTCCAGTAGATCAGAATGGACCTTACGTCGAGGTGATCACATCCGGAGTATCGGAGCCATTTCTGCTGGATACTGGTGCTACAAAAAGTTCGATTATGCACTCAAAACTTCCTGGCGCACCTTTGTCCGGCGAAATGAATGTCTCAGTAGGTTTTTCTGGCGCCCCCGTTAGGAACCCGATCTCCAGTCCCATGCCCCTTTCTGTTGGCCCATGCGAATTAGAAGCACCCCTCATTCTTACCACAGGTTGTGGCGAAAATTTGTTAGGTTTGGATTTACTGAAGAGATTGTATGCGACTTTATACTGTTCTCCTTCGGGAGTACAACTCACCCTTGGTAAGAAAGTGATTTCCCCGATGTATTTGTCAAAAGAAAGCGTTCCGACTGAATTGTCATCTCTTCCAGATGTACTTTGGGCGAATGGTCCTAATGATGTAGGTCGTTTGGAGATAGCACCGTATGTCATAACATTGAAAAGTAATGTCAGGTTGCCACGCATTCCCCAATATAGAATGTCAAAAGAATGTGAAAAGGCTTTGCTAGAAATAGTCCACGATCTAATTGCGAAAGATGTCATTGAAGAAACTACAGGCAACATTTGTAACAGTCCTGTTTTGCCTGTCTTAAAGCGTACCGATCCTTCACAGCCCCCTGTGTACCGATTTGTGATCGATCTAAGGGAAGTGATTAAGATCGTTGTACCGCAGTTTCCAGTCGTCCCCGATATCACTGCGTTATTGACAATGGTTCCAGCCTCAGCCAATTGGTTTTCAGTGATCGACCTGAAGAATGCCTTCTTCAGCATCCCGATCGCCGAAGAGAGCCGAGACATTTTCGGCTTCAATTTAGGAGGTCGAAGTTTCCGCTTCAGACGCGGTCCCCAGGGCTACTGCGAGAGTCCATCAATATTTAGTCAAGCTCTGAAAACGCAACTTGATACGATTACTCTACCTAATGGCGCGACTCTGATTCAGTACGTAGACGATTTACTGATCGCTACAGATACTGAAGAGATTTGCGAGCAAGCCACGTTGTCCTTGTTGCGTCATTTATGTGACATGAAGCACAAAGTCTCGCTTTCCAAATTACAATTTTGCCGACAAGAAGTAACCTACTTAAGTCACATCTTCTCGAAGGAGGGAAGGAGACTGACCCCAGAAAGAATACAGGCAATTGCAGAATTGAGTATCCCAAGGACACAAAGAGAAGTGCGTGCTTTCTTGGGCATTACATCGTATTGTAGACAATGGATACCGAACTTCTCACTATTGGCCAAACCCTTGCTGGCATTAATGCGTAAGGACACACCCAATCCTTTGCCTTGGTCTGAAGATTGTCAGGCGAGTTTCCATGAATTACGTGAGGCATTATGTTCGGCTCCTGTATTGGGCAACCCCGACTACAGCAAGCCGTTTACACTACACGTCCATGAGAAGGAAGGGTGCGCATTATCGGTCTTGACACAGCACTTTGGGGGCAAACAACGCCCATGTGCATACTTCTCCGCGACTCTAGATCCCGTAGCTAAGGCATTACCAAGTTGCTTGAGGGCCACTGCCGCAGCGGCTGTCTGTATTCGACAGTCGGCTGGGTTAGTCATGAATAATACTCTGACTGTAATGGTCCCGCATGCAGTAGATATCCTACTGAACAGGACAAAAACACAGCACCTAACTAGTGATCGACTATCCAGCTACGAATTGACCCTGTTAGCAAGCCACATTCACATAAAAAGGTGTGAAACACTTAACCCTGCTACATTATTACCCATTCCAGCAGAAACAGATGAGGTCGACAAACATGATTGCTGCTTTAGGACAGAGGAAGAGACCAAAGGGAGAGTAGATTTGAAAGACACTCCCCTTCCCGAATGTAATGATAACTTATGAGTTGATGGTTCATGTTTCAAGTTGCCGAATGGTGATACGACTGCAGCATATGCCGTGACAACATTACACACGATTGTAGAGGCAGCTCGCATCCCCCAGAATTCTGCACAAGCAGCGGAGTTAGTCGCACTCACAAGAGCATGTGTGTTGGCGAAAGGAAAATGAGTAAATGTGTACACTGATAGTCAGTACGCCTTCGGCGTCGCCCACAGTTTTGGAAGATTGTGGCGTGAACGTGGGTTCCTGACGTCGCATGGTGCAAAGATACAACATGGCCAGCTAGTACACGACCTTCTCCAGTCACTGACCTTGCCCCTACAGGTTGCAATTGTGAAATGTAGCGCGCATAGAAAGATCCGAGATGATGTTGGTCGAGGGAATGCATTTGCCGATGAGGTCGCGAAAGAGACTGCAAGGAACACAATGAGTCGGATGTATGTAGTAGGCCCGGCTAGATGGACCCCTGATGTGGGTATGTGCGAAGACACCATTGAAAGTGTAAAGACTATACAAGCTGATGCTACCGAGAGAGAAGTGAATGAATGGAGAGAAAGCAAGGGTAGGTTAGACGCGAATGGTTGTTGGGTCGAACTGTCAGAACATCAGCGATGGTTGTTACCCGACGCTTATGTGCTCGCAGTGGTAATGATGGCCCATGGAATGGCACACGTTAGTGTAAAAGGAATATGTAAGCTGTTGGCCCCAGTATGGCAGAATAGTGGCATCCCAAAATGTGCAGAGAATCTGGTCAGAAACTGTATGGTGTGTTTGAAACACAATCCCGGTAGGGGAACACCAACCCCAGTTGGTCATTTCGCCCCTCCAACATATCCGTTCGAGGTCTTGCAACTCGATTTCATTCACATGGAGAGGTGTAACAACCTGAAATATGTCCTTGTCGTTGTTTGCGCTTTCTCCAGGTGGGTAGAAGCATACCCCCCTAAGAACAACACTGCCTTGTCAACTGCTAAAGTCCTTGTCAAGGAATTCTTCCCTAGATTTGGCATGCCTAGGATTGTCTGGAGTGATAACGGAAGTGAATTTGTGGGACGAGTGATGAGGAGAGTGTGTGAGTGTCTAGGCATCCACCAGAAGTTCCACGCTGCAAATCACCCCCAATCAGCAGGATTAGTAGAGTGCTACAACGGCACGTTAAAATTAAAACTGAAATTAGCCAAGATCCAAGCCAGCACAGGTCTTAAATGGCCTGACGCCCTGCCTTTAGCACTCCTGTCTACCAGAATGATTGTCCATTCTAGATTAGGACTTAGCCCCCATGAAATAGTGTTTGGCCGCCCAGCTAACATTTGGGGCGTGCCAAGGCCCAAAAAGCTCAATGAGATAGAGCATCCTGTACTGCTTGACTATTTACACGAATTGACAACTAAATTGCGTGTTTTACACCAACAGGTTCACGGTTCCTCTCCGCCAGCCTCTGATGATCCAGGTCATTCCACTGAACCCGGCACCTGGATTTTGGTGCGGAATTTTCAGCGCACAAACAACGAACAGCCCAGGTGGACCGGACCGTACCTCGCCCTTCTTTCCACAAGATCAGCCGTTCGGGTGGAAGGAAAGAAGAACTGGATCCACGGGACCCACTGTAAATGGGTCCCTCTGCCTCTTCCATATGACCGGTGGGTCCAAGACGGAATCGCTGACTCTGAGACCGAAGCTGTACCACGCTTTGTCCCCTTCAGCGATGCACGATTAAAAGGAACTGGTACTGACAAGGAGAGTGATTGTATTCTGCAAGGATCTGTGCCCCCGTCGATGCAGTTGGACATTACGGAACCAGAAACACTGTTTGAAGATCACACCGTGCCTGGAAAAGAACGAAATAATCTAAGGTCAAGACCAAAGAACTGACATACTCGAACTAGTGCGATCTTCGCTTTTCCCATGAACTATTTTTGATTCCACAGCTCTCTCGCCCAGGGAACTAGCTCATTTTTGATTTTCGAACCGCCATCCGGTTCTGCTGCTAAGGCCGTGGTTGAAGTCTGAGGAGTGCAGCCGGGGACGCCTAGGTCAACGGTTCTGGTCAGTCTGAGGGAGTCACCCCGGACTGGACAGAGCGCACATCTTGGCAGAAGCAACCACCCACCGTGGGCAGCAACCAGAGGATGGAGTTTCCAGGGGTTGAGAGACCTGCTAGACACATGACCTTTGAAAAGAAAATATGTACTATAATGGCAAGAAGACGAACTCTAGTGTTGAGCATCTTAATTTTGTGTAGTATAATAATGTTTTTGACTGGTTTTGCTCTGTTCATCTTTCGAGTTCCATTCATACACAACACACAACCCGCACCTTCTCCCACTGACACTACTCCTTTCACCCCCTACCTGAACACGAGTCTGCCAGAAGACTGGAATTCACAAATAACTCCTTTGTCCAGCTCCTACACCAGCACCAGTCTATTATGAACACATCGAACTGTTGGATATGCGGACTCATGCCACACACTGCCGATAAGGGCATCCCTTATTTTGTTCTGCCATTTAGTTATTTCGGTTCCCTGTGGGCTTTCCAGACTATGTTCCTGTATTCCCTTGAACCCTACATTCGAGGGGAGAACTCAAACAATAAGGCACTAGTGGCAGGGATCCAAAATATGAGTAGAGATATTGACACGGTTAGAGCAACTCCCAAGGATGAGTTTACCCCATACAGCAGGTGGAACCTCACCAAGTATGGGATTTCCTTAAGTGAAATCTGGAAATCAACGAAATCCTCCCCAGTCTGGATAGTACCCCACCGAGGTCACTTATGTCTGCAAGGTATTGGCAGGGATCCCAAAGCACAGTTGGGGAAGAGCATATGTACGGAGACGTATGTGTTCGCCTCCCGAACTTCCCCTCCATTCTTGGCGGCTAAAGGCACTTATTTCGTCTGCCATGACAAAGCCTACACATGGTTGCCCCCTGACTTCTCGGGCACATGTTTTATTTCGTTTCTGCTGCCACCCACCTACACGGCCGGGGCAGATTACCATCGGACAAGGATAGTTAGGGGTGTCGTGAGTCAAGACGACACCGCGGGTCAGGAGTTTGGAGACTTCGCAAAGGGTTTTCTGCCATTTTGGGGGCCCATGGTGAACAGCAGGAACATTAGACAACTGACAAAATAGTTGAATCCGCCGTGACTGAAACGGCCGGTGCCCTTAGCAACTTAACAGCTGAGCTTCAGTTGGATCGACTTATGACCCTTCAGAACAGGGTTGCCCTAGATGTCATACTTGCAGACCGTGGTGGTGTATGTAGAGTGATCCAATCTAGTTGCTGCATTTTCATCCCCGATAATGCTCCGACAGTGTACCAGGCCATCTCCAAATTACACAAAATATCTGATTCCCTTCACACAGAAAAAGGGGATTGGTCTCTGCTAGGGTGGTTCTGGGAATTGATCTCTGCCTGGGGAGGGAAAACCCTGATCTTCATTGGGATGATCTTAGCCGTTCTGTTTACGTTCTGCCTGTTTGTGCAGTGCGCTCCTGCAATATGTGGCCTCTGCGCCACTTCATGTGTAAGGAAGCCTGTGTCAAGGGACGAATTGAGCAACAGAATGATGCTACAGCAGCATCTCCGTGAATTCATCAATACAGACTTGGACTCAGATTAGTGTGAGTTATTGCCTAATATGAGGGCAAAAGGAGGGTCTGTGGTACTGCAGATTTGGACCCCGCTGTTTTACAGATATCGAGGTCCAACACTCGCGTCATAAAATATCGTCGTAGCATGACGAATTTGGTATCTACGGACCGGTAATGATCAGGACATTATCCCTGTGTATTTGCGTCACGATTGAGTGATGCTAACACCCCTAAATCTTGGTTTCCGTCCCGAACCCTCGAACTCCATTTTGTAAACGGCGTCCATCTTAGGGCTTGCCCTCATATAAGTCAATTGATTAAAGCCGATCTAAAGGACACGTCCTCTGTAGCTGACTTCCCCATGACCTGGCCGAAGCTGCCTCCACTGCCTCCAGCCAAGCCTGCTCGGGCAGCTCCTCGCCCAGTGGCCGAGCAAGATATCATCAAGGCACAACATGTCATAAACCATTCACCACATACAGACTATGTTTTCCATACACACACACACCTGCCCATGATCCTTGTTTATGACCCGTTTACGATGGGAGGGTGCTCGACCTTATTGGCATTTCATCGATATCTGATGGGAGTTCTGGATCTGGCGGAGTAATCCATCACTAACTGAACATCTGAAATATGTGCTGACCAGCATGACTTCGCTCTTTGTATTATTGTGAAAATATTTGTATTGCCATATCGTAAACTTAAGAATTCTTGTCTACAGCTATTATTTATGTATATAAGGAGAAGGCTGGTTCTGTAAAAACTAACAGTCTCCTGAGAACTTACGGCCCGTGTTGTCGTACTTCTAGGACGCATGTTACTTGGTTGCAGCCAATAAAACTCGATCATTGACTTCACCTAGAAGACTCTGTGTTTCTGTAAGTCCAGAACAGGGAGAACCTAGAGGTCTTCGGGTGTGATCCCCTGGCACCACCGGGTCTCTAAAAACCCGGCACCTCAGACCCTCCCGCAGACGCACTGAGAGAGACGCTGTCTTTTCTCCTGCCGAGAAATCCAAGCTCTCCTTGCGGTGTTTTGGGAAATCAGTCCTGAGACATATAGATACCAGACCTCCTTCATTCTAAACCAAGGTACGGAGCTGATTAGACCCTAAGGGAAATCTTGGATAGATTCTTGGCAAAAGAATACTAAACTTATGCTACATCACGCTTACTTCTTCCCTCGTACTAAACTTAGGTTAGGTACATCGGGGTAGGCGTATGTTAGAAGCACCAGTTGAATACTTTTAGTCTTTATTTATTTATGTATGTATTTTATGGCTTAGAAACCATACCATGCTTTTACAGTATTATTTTATAATACTCTTCTTGCTGTACACATTATACTTTACAGCCAGTATTACAATTGTAGCAGCTCATTTCTTCTGCATGAGAAAGAAGACTGTTCAATAAATACTTTTATTGAAAACGCCCGTCTCTATATTTCTCTTGCCCTCTAGTGAAACGAAGCATGCACGAATGACTGAGTAAAATATCTATCTATTGTTTCCACGACTCTAAAGATACGTTTTATCTTGGGGAAACAAAGTTGTCATGTTTATTCGGTTGTCAGAAACTAATCCCTTATTGTTTATTCGAGAAAGCTTATAGTGACCTCTAAGCTAGCTGGCACTCACAATTAAGTCTAATATATTCGATAGAGACCTAGGAGATATAAGTCCTACGTCACATCAATAGGATATATTATTCCAATGCCCAGAGCCTATTGGG
Source organism: Lissotriton vulgaris (assembly GCF_964263255.1). NCBI lineage: Eukaryota > Metazoa > Chordata > Amphibia > Caudata > Salamandridae > Lissotriton > Lissotriton vulgaris. Next base: position 1,332,559,899 of record NC_141687.1, read on the forward strand.
AATATACGGCCAGATTCATCATTGAGTAGTTTTGCGAGTCTGAAATAGCGATTGATAAGGAATCGCTATTCCAGACTCGCAAAATGGGATTCATGTAGGATTCGCAATATTTTTTGCGAGTCCTACAGATTCCTTATTTGCGATTAGCTAATTGCTAATTGCAAATAAGGAATAACTCCCAATTCATTCATAGGAATGCATGGGGAGTCATTCCTTATTTGCGATTAGCAATTAGCTAATCGCAAATGAGATTGCGATTTCAAGGGTGCAGGGGTGTCCAAAGGACACCCTTTAACACCCCTGAAATGTCGAATTACACAGATGTTACACACACACATGTCCAAAGGACATGTGTGTGTGTGTAACATGCAACTTAGAAAAATGCTTTTAAAAGCATTTTTCTAAGTTTTCGCTATTTACCACGAGGTTTGACCTCGCGGTAAATAGCGGCCCAAAATTGCGAATTCGCAATTTTTAAGTGGTTCAAGAATAGCATTTAAGGAATCTCTAATAGAGATTCCTTAAATGCTATTCCTCGCAAATTTGCGAGTTATGAAATAGCGAAATTTGCATTTGGGATGATGAATCCCAAATGCAAAAATTGCACTCGCAAAGGGCCAGATTCCCAGAATCTGTCCCTTTGCGAGCGCAATTATGCTTGATGAATCAGGCTGATAGGAACTACACTACAATGAGTGGTTAGACAGCAGGACTGCAGAAATCGCTATGGGAATGGATGTCATCATCAGCAAAAAGTACTATTTTTCTCAAAGCTCTGGAAACATACATTTTTAGAAATGAACGCAGGATGTAGCTGAGAGAGTCTATGCCAACCATGGACTAAACTGATTTTGTTCTTAGCAAAAATGAACTCTTTTTGAAGGAGAGATGGTCCAGCCTACCAGTGTGAAATTGTACTATATTGCATCTTCTTTCTGAAGCTTTTGGTAATAGTTTTAGTTGGTTGCTCCCTATCTAAAAGCGGTCCGAGAATAGAATTAAACCCCACACCATGGGCGCTCAGGGTCTCACTTGAATCATGGACGTCAATTTGGGACAGCCGGGCAAAGCAATTGCTACCCTTTCTTGCCTTTTGGTACCTTAGACATTGCCCTTGCAATCCCTGGTCTCAGGGTTTAGGAAGGTGGGAGCTGGAGCAGAAGGTTAATGTGGCTTCAATAGTCCTGTTTCTTCGCTGTCTTTTCCAAATGCGTTCTTTTACCACCTCAGATGTCAAGTAAGACTCTGTTAAGGGGCTAACCCTGAAGCAAATGGAGATGTAGTCAAGGTCAAGCACGTTGTGGTGTCCCACCCAAAAGGGTTTATGAGAAATTACGTCCCTCTATGGCCCCAACTTGCTCTTCTGCAGGCTCGTCCTGGTACCTCACTGTGAAGCAAGGGTCTGTTCCTGTTCGGCAGCCCTGTCCTGGGATAATGTGCTAGCTCCCTCTACAAGTGGAAGTTAATTGTATATATAATTTTTTTTGCTTTATATATTGCACTATAGATTAAGGTGCTTCCACTTCAGCACGCTACCTTCGCTCTACATTATTTCGTAAAACAACCGTCTAAAGGTTACCTATTTGTACGTTTTGCTTCTTCATTTAATATACACACCTCTTGCTATATGAAAGAAAAGCTCTCCTTTTATTGAATGTACCGTTGAAAAAAACGTCTTGATTATTTGAAAAACGTGTTGGAACATTGACAATATGATAGTCAATTAACAAAACGTAACTTGTCTCTAATACAAAATATCTCGCTTTCCAGGCTACAGCGCACACTGTAATTACTATTCAAAGTATGCGTGTAACTGAGTGAGATGGCGTCTTTAGTGAGTGATGGCAAAGTAAATGGCAGCTAGACAAAGTACACTGATAGCCTGCGGTGAGAAGTCAGTGTGCCGCAACCGCGACCTGCCCTTACGTTTGCCCTGCTTTTTTGACTTTCAGGATGGATGTAGGGTGCCTCCTGACTTAACGATGTAGGGTGAGACCTGAATAGGAGTACCTGCTGCTCCGCTTTTAGCTGTTCAGGAACAGGTTTGTCTTGAAAGGTGGTAGTCTGTCCGGTTATTCAGGCCGCCCGTATGCTACAGCATGCACCTCCTCACACGTCTGTCTCTAGGCGGGCACCCTCCAGGCACATCCTTCATCTGTTTGGGACGTTGAGCCGAGCTGCGGCCACTAGGGATTTGTTGATAGGTTCCCTTGCAAAAAGGCCTCCAAAAAATGAAAATAAACAAGAGCAAAACACCACAAAAAGCGGCATGGCCACCGCATAGATGCGTGGACCAAGAACAGATTGGAACTTCTGGATGATGTGGCCTGGGGAACCAGGTTTGAATGTCGTCCCGACATCTGTGAGTGAGAAACCCACTTCCGTCTTTATTCCCAGACCCCCGTGTCCCTACAATTGGCAGCGGGGGTGACAGTGACAGGACTAACGTCACATCCGGGTTGAGGCATGGAAGGGAGGGTAACTTACACCATGTGTTTGGGGGACGCATCCTCTTTTGTGTCCACTATTTTGTATTTTACGACCTTACTCTGTAAATCTGACAGCCATCTCCTTGTTCTTGTATTTTATGACCGTCCTTCACTGAACGATTTACCAAGCTTTACTGCCCCAGCCCCACTCTCTAAGAACTGTGCAAATAATCTCAACAAGCCACAGAGCCGAGTTTGCACGTCAAAGGCTTTATCTTCAAGATCTTAAATCTTAAGTCTGCAGGCACTGTTACACAATCACGAAACCACACACATAGACGTTGATGAAGTTTTCATTACGCTGGTAAAGTTCAAAATGTTGTACTTCCTCTAATCGCAAAGTTTACATTTCTTATCTACTTAAGCCTTAGACAAAGTTTTTCACTTTTTTTTAGCTAAAAAAAACCTACAGAATTTTGTTTCACGAGTTCATTCTACAGCGAAACAAATGAAAAACCTCTACCCATATTTTATTCATTTAGCTAAAAAATGGGGACTCCTTTTTTTTTTTTTTTTTAAAGATAGGTGCCCAGAGTACTCCTCAATGACACGACAGACATTGGACCAAAGGTTAAAGTACATCAGACCATCAGATCTGTCGTATCGTCGAGCCCCCAATCACGACAGGAGACCAACGATTGCTCTCAGGTATGACTGTATTGATTCTTCACAGCATCACTCGTCCTACGTCCTGCCCCTTGCCCTGTTCCTCTATGTGTGTCCGAGCCTGCCACCTTGACTGGAACTGGAGTCCGGTTTCGGCCCCCTCACACACATGATCCAATGTGCACTTTCACATGTACGCTGATGACACCCAACTTTATCTCAAATTACAGTCCCCCAAAGACATCTTGCTCTTGAACTCAACGATCAGATGCACCCAATCCTGGCTTGCCGATAATCATCTCAAACTCAATGCCCTGAAAACAGAGTTCCTTCTGATCTCACCTCCAGCGAAGATCTCCACCACTCAAATTTGGCTCAAACACCTAACCGCACTCAATGTCCAACCCACCATCGTGGACTCAGCAAAATCTTTAGGCATAACACTTGACACCAATCTCAACATGCAGCAACATATCAGCAAGGCAACAAAGGGAGCGAACTTCCAGATCAATACTCTGAGGAAACTCAAACCCTTCCTCCCAGCCAAAGACTTCCAAACCGCAGTACAAGCACTAGTCATCCCCCGAATTGAATACGGCAGCATCGCCCTCTGCGGACTCCCCCTAACTACAACGGCACCCCTAAGAGCCTCTCTAAACGCTGCAGCGAGACTCATCACTGGATCAAAAAAACATTCACATATTACCCCTGACCTGAAATCCCTGAATTGGCTGCCTTTTGAAGCAAGAATACATCTGAAAATCGCTTGCATGACACATAAGGCGGTACACCTAAACTCACCCGGCTACCTCGCTCAGAAACTGACAATCTCTGGCGGAGCTAGAAACACTAGAGGCACAAACAATCTTCTGCTGAAACCTCGAAGGTTCAGGAAGGAAAAAACATATAAGCGCTCCTTCTCAGGAATGGCGCCTAGGATCTGGAACTCACTCCCTCCCGAAACCAGGCTTATCTCTTCCACTACACTCTTTAAAAATGAAGTAAAAGCTATCTTCATGGCTAAATATACTTGAACTATTATCTCAAACTCTGTTAATACTCTGCACCGATCTGTACTACATGTTTGACCCCTTTGCTTATTTGTATTAGTTGTCTTATTGCACACATGATTGGCTTTGCAGCCACCTATTTGTACTGTTTGATCTATTGATATATTTGTCTGACTATGCTCCATCATGTACCCCTCTCTGTAAAGCGCTCTGATATCTGAAAAGATCTTGTCCGCGCTATATAAAACTTTCAAAATAAATAAATAAATGCCTTTGAGTCCGAGTGCCCACTGTCCAGGGCACGACATCTCCCCCTTGTTGCAAACCAAACATATATATTTTTTTCACTGAGAGAGAGAGAGAGAGAGAGAGAGAGAGAGAGATTCTGTAGGTGAACCTCTTCACATCACATCTCTTCGATCCGTCTCTTTGGCTTCTTGCATTCCCTTCTCTGCCGTGTCTCTCCTTTGTTCATTTGTGCACCTTCGTCCTGTCTGGTGGCCTTCAGCACTGGGGTCTGCTTGTCTTCTTCTTTGACCTTCAATTCCTTGAAGTGTGAGCTGTTTCTTGTGATGTGGTAACGCCCTGCTGATGCTGTTACCATGGGCCCTTTCACTTCAATCACCGTCAGCGGATCCTTCGAGAACGGGCTGTCTGACTTCCTCAACTGTCTTTGCTGCGCTACCACTGTGTCCCCTTCTTTTAGTTGCGCCGGAATGGCATGCCTCCTTGCATCAGCGTACGTTTTCATTTTCGCCTTTGCTTCTTCGTCCTTGGCGGCAATGCTGCCTTGCTCTTTCTTTGCTGTCTCTTCCATCTGCGGTATCCTCGTCCTCCTCAAATGGCCTAACACTAGCTCAGCGGGGCACCGTCCTGTGGAGCTGTGAGGAGTGTTTCTGTAGTCCCTTAGTATATGGCACAGGGCCTGCCCTATCGATATCTTTGTCAGCTTGGCTTGTTGTACAGCCTTCTTTATCGTTCCCATGAACCTTTCTGCCATGCCATTTGCCTGTGGCCACAGCAGTGTTATTTTCCGGTGGCAGATCCCTAAGTAGTCCATGAATCGATTAAACCAGGACTAGAGAATTTGCACTGGCTACCTGTGGCTCAGAGAGCCGCATTCAAAGCCGGGTGCATCATCTTCAAGGCGTTGCAAGGTAAGGGCCCCCTGTTCATCAGGCAACTGATTGGGAGATACATCCCCTCACGTAGCTTGAGATCAGCCCATAAAGATTTACTTGAGGTTCCACGGTTCAAGAAAAAGCGACAGGGTGGCAGCTGTTTTCACTTTTTAGCAGCCACCTTGTGGAATTCTTTACCTTTGGCCCTTAGACAGAGCAAGGATCTCCTTGCTTTTAGAAAGGCATTCCAGACCCACCTTTTCACACAGGCCTATTTGAAATAGTGACTCTTGTTGGTATACCCTTTGTTATGTTTTTTTATCTCTCTTCAGCGCCAAGAAGCTCCTGGGCGTATGTGCGCTTTACAAATTTTAAATAACATAACATAACATAGCATAACATGAATTTTCTGAACTCCTCTCCTGAGAAGGGCGGACCATTGTCAGTCTTTAGAGTTTGTGGGGAGCCCCATGTTGCGAAAACATCATCCATAACTGGCAGCGTTGTGTTTGCTGATGTTGATGCCACTTGCTGTACGATGGAAAATCTGGAAAATGTGTCTATAATCACTAGCAGGTAGTTTCCTGTCTCTAAGGGGCCCATAGAAGTCGGCTGCCAATTCGGTCCACACTGCCTTCGGGACCTCTGACATCTGTAGTGGTTCCGGCTTGGTCGGCTGTCCTGTCACTTGACAGACATGGCAGTGTGCGACTGCGGCTTCTACCATGTTGTCTAATCCCGGGAACCACACCTTTTCCTGTAGCATTTTCTTTGTTACTACCATGCCTCTGTGTGTCCGTCTGTCTTCTCAGTGCTCTGGGCATTACTATTCTTGTTCCTCTCATCATTATTCCATTTTTGGTCTCTGAGAGCTCTTCATGGTTCTTTTTGAATGCCAACATTTCTTCTTTGATTACTCCTTTTTCCATGATGCTGTTGTTGTTGACATGCCTCCATCTCTGTTGTCTTGTCACCGTCTTGATCGCTTGTATTGTTGGATCCCCTTTCGTTTCTTGTTCCAATTCTTCCATCTTTATCAATGCCGGAGTGTTATGTTTTAGTACAAAGTTCAGGTATTCTTCCGCCATTGATGTTGCCTCAAGTGCGTGCAGCAGAGTGTGTCTTAACATGTAGTCCGCCGGGTTGTGCTCTTTGCCTGGTTTGTGTATGATCTTGAAGCTGTAGTCCATTAGTCTTATTCCCCACCTCTCTATTCGGGGCGGTATTTTTGCATTGGGGTTTCCATAGATTGTTACCAGTGCCTGGTGATCTGTTATTATTGTGAATGCTTTCCCATATATGACCATGTGGTGCTCACATGCCCATACTACTGCCAGACTCTCTTTCTCCGGCTGAGAGTATGCCCTCTCAGTGTCAGACAGGCTCTTGCTTCCGTAGGCTACTACGCACCTTGGTGACTCTTTGCCTGGTCTTTGTTGTGCTAGTATCGCTCCCAACCCCACTGGGCTGGCGTCCACCGTCAATTCTGTGCACAGCAACGGATCAAAGTATGCAAGGTGGTCTACTGCTGTCACTGCTTGTCTGATCGCTTCAAATGCTTTGCTGCATTCTTCTGTCCACTTGAAGGTCTGGCCTTGTTTAGTTAGTTCCCTCAGTGGGGTGCTCACTGTGGCAAAGTCTTTTATGTATCTTGCTTAGTAGCTAGCAAGTCTGAGGAATGACCTTACTTCTGCAACGTCACTTGGATGTTTTGCTTTTTCTAGCGTGTCCACTTTGCTGCGATCTGGTAGCATCCCTTTTTTAGAGAAAATGTGTCCAAAGAACACCAATTCGTCTCGCCCCAGTTCGCACTTGTCCTCATTTAGCGTCAGCCATGCTTGTTCTAGCTGGGAGCATACGTTCCGCAGTGTTTTTGTCATGTTCATCATCTGACTTGCCGAACACCAGAATGTCGTCATTGTAGTTCAGACAGTTTTTTACCAGCCTTATTATCTGCCATATTGTCTCTTGGAATATTTCAGCAGCCGATGATATTCCAAAACTCAAACGCTTATATTGGAAAAGACCCAGGTGTGTGGAAAATGTCGTGATGTATCTGGACTGAGTGTCAAGTTCTAGCTGATGATATCCTCTGCACAGGTCTAGTTTGGAGAATCGTCGTGTGCCTGTCAGGCAGCTGATTATGTCGTCGAGGTGAGGTCCAGGGTGTCTTTCACGTTCCATTGCTGTGCTCGGTATTCTCATGTCGACGCAGATGTGAATTTTGGATGTGTTCTTCTTGGGCACTGCCACTATTGGTGACACCCATGGCGTCGGTCCCTCGGCTGGCTCTATGATGTCCTGAATTAGCAAAGCTTCAATTTCTCTCTCTACTTAGGGTTGTAGGTGTATTGGTACTTGCCGGTGATGTTGAGCTACTGGTTTTACTGCTTCATTGATGTGCAGTGTTATTTGTCGTCCTTTTAGCTTCCCTAGTCCCTGGAGGAGTCTGGGATATTCTCTCAGGATGCTTTTCTTCACTGACATGTGGTATGTCATTTCGAGGAGGCCCATTACCTGCGCTGTAACATTGCTCAATAGGCACGGTGCTGGAATGTCACCCTTCAATACATGTATTTCTACTTTTATTGTTTGGCCTTTGTATGTCAAATTCTCTGTGAACTTTCGAATGTTCATCACTGGTTTTCTTGACTCCCACGTGAATACGTTAACTTTTGATGGCAGCAACACTGGTTTTACTTCCATCTTCTCATATTCCGATACACACATGATGTTACATGTTGCTCCACTGTCTAGCACAAACCGTGTTTTGTGTGGTCCCACATCTATGGTCACGGTCTCTGTTTTGTTTACTTCATTTTTGTTCACCAGGTGGATGCTTTCTGGACTCGTGTCTTCTTCGGAGGGCATGGCAATAGTGTCGGACATGAGGTACAGGCATTCTACCTTTTCTTCTTCCTCGTCTTCTCCTGAATCAGCCGATGAGCTTCTGTTTGTTGTTTCCACGTGTCTGACATGCCTGCTCGTCGTCATCCTCGGTCTTCCCGGTCTTCCTCTTTCACTTCTGAACTGCAGTCCCAGGCATGCGCTGGCAAAGGGGTTGCTCCTATTGCATTTCCTACAGGTCTGGCCCATTGCTGGGCACGCGCCTTTGTGTGGGAATTCAAGTCCGCATCTGTAGCAGGTCCATTCGGGTTGCTTCTTTGTCGCCTGTTCATTGTGCCCTTTCTTCCAATTGTTTGTGCGGTTGTTCTCCGCCATGAGGTTTGCCTGCTCTATTGGCCGTTCCTTGCCCCGCTCCATTTGCTTCGCTTGCACCGTTGCCCTTGTCTCGGCCCTTGCCAATGACAAGATTTCTCGCACGGAAGTCCGTGTCACGACATCCTTCAATGATGCTCAGGCGAATCACTTGTTCCTTGTCGAACTTGTCGAGCTAACAGTGTGTCACTAGCTTGCGCAATCGGTTCGCAAAATCATCCAGCGATTCATCCGTGTGTTGAAATGCTATTGTGAAAGTATATCTCTCAAAGTCAACATTTCTCTGTGGATCGAATTTGCTTGAGAGGCATTTTATTAGCCCTTTGTATGTCAACGTCTCTTCTGCTGGTAGTGTTACCAGATTTAGAAACAGATCCAGTTGTTTGGCCTCTGTGACATCCGTGGCATGCATGTACTGCTCGAATTTTCTAATCCATCGCCTCCATCTGATCCCTACTTGCGGTTCTGATAGATTGAATGGGAGAGGTCTGCGGTATTGGGCGCTCTGCTTCTCGCTCCTTTGTTCAGTCATCTTTTTTTTTTTTTGCTTGCAGCTCTTCTTTGATGCTTCTTCAGATGTTGCTTGCTTGTTGCCCTTCTTCTCTCTATTGTTTGCTTTCTTTCACATTAGTTTGTTTTCTGTTTCCTTTCTGCTCTTTTGCTTCCTTCTGCTTTCCTTTGCAGTGGCTTGTGCTTATTTTCCTTTTTTCTGTGCTCTTATTGGCACTTGTGCTTTTCTACGCTCCTTTCCTTCTTTTGTTTGCTTCTATTTTTGTTATTTGCTACTATTGTTCTCAACTCTTATTTCCTTTCTGCTCTTTGCTTCCTCCTGCTTTCCTTTGCAGTTGCTTGTGCTTTTTTTCTTTTTTCCTGTGCTCTTATCGGCACTTTCCTTCAATTTTTCGATCTTTCCTGTCTTTAAGATGGCCGCCGGTCTCTCCAGCTCCCCTATGGTTTATTTTCCTGACTTTAAGATGGCTGCCGAAATCTTGCGTGATTTCGGGGCCAATCCGGAGGTTGCCTGATCTCAAAATGGCCGCCCGATCTTTTGCAGCGCTGATTGGCCATTTCGCCTGACTTTAAGATGGCTGCTTCCGCTCGCGCGATATTTCCTGGTTACTCGAGCTCACTGAGCGATGTCGGGTATTTTCTTACCAGCGTTGCTGCCAGGCTTCACGCTTTGGTGCTCCTGTTGCCGCCGGGGTGGGCTCCCGCACCGTGACTTCTCCTCCTCATGCGAACCATGGTGGGCTCCTGGCTTCGCTTTTCGGCTGTGTTAAGCACCAGACAAACATGTGCTCTTTCTTCCTTCGTCGCCAGTTGTCGTATCGTCTAGCCCCCAATCACGACAGGAGACAGGAGACCAACGATTGCTCTCAGGTATGACTTTATTGATTCTTCACAGCATCACTTGTCCTACTTCCTGCCCCTTGCCCTGTTCCTCTATGTTTGTCCGAGCCTGCCCCCTTGACCGGAACTGGTGTCCGGTTTCGGCCCCTCCCACACTCATGCCTCAGGGTCCTAGTGCCCACTGTCCAGGGCACGACAAGCTCTATTTCGGGTTGAGTCTTTTTGACCCTTGGGAAGTAATTAGCAGTGAAACATTGTTGGTCTTCAGCAGGAAAACAAACAATTTACCCCATGTACTCGCAGAAAAGTTCCAGTTTGGCTGGGACTTATATTTTATGTCTTTAAAAAAGAAACTTCCACTGAGAGTTTGTTTTTGAAAAATAAAAAAGTTTGCTGTGTGAGTCCACTGAACCTAGCACACGCACAGTAAAGCTTTAGTGCTTTCAGAACCAGCCACCATGGTGGGGAACAGGGTACAGCCCACTCATTAGGTGGAGCCTAGAGTCAGCACGCAAGCGCTGCTCTAGGGAAGATCTGGGGTAGTTCAGTACGGGAGAGAAGCCCCGCCCACTACCCCGCCCATATATTTTCATTGACTTGTGTCTTTGTCCTTCTTTAAGGCTGGCTTCTGATTCCTTCAGAGGCTTTTAGTCCCTCATTAGTGACCTCAATATCGTCATTTGATTCCTCCCATGGCTACTGGCCCCTGTACTTCGGTTCTCACACCCTAAGCACTGTGGGGCATATTATCGCCGCTTTATCGGCAGGACACTGCCGATAAAGTGGCGATAATGGGCTTGATAATATGCTCTATGGAATTCCAATCGAAGCTCATTTTAAATGTGAAATACATCTAACATGAGCTTCAATCGGAATTCCATAGAGCATATTATCAAGCCCATTATCGCCACTTTATCAGCAGTTTCCTGCCGATAAAGCGGCGATAATTTTATCGCCCAGGCTTGATAATATGCCCCTATATTCTTTATAGGGCTTGTCCTACTTGAGGCACAACAATGTCCTTTGTCTACTTTCAGCGCGCTGTGCGTGCTTTCACTTTTGGGATAATCTTGTTTAACTAGAAGCACAGTGTTTTGTCTGCTTTCAGGGCGCTGTGCGCGCTTTCGGGACAATCTCGACCGCTTGTTGTTACATGCAAGGATCGTTATCCCCGTGTAGCATGAGCAGATGTAATCACATGCCCTGTTTGGCGGGATTACCGTGAGGAGGGGAAAAGTGGCAAGATAAAAGGATGCTCCTTTTGTAATTTATCAGGTATCTACATTTCCTACTAAAAACGAAACCTTACTGGAGGCCTGGGAGGGCGATGTGGGTCAGATGGAAGAGGAAGACTGGAGAGAGGCTCTGGCATCTCCCCGTGGGGCAGCCATCGCAATGAGCCTACTGCTCATTCAATTTATGTACCTCCATAGAGTTTATTATACTAGGGTTAGGCTCTGGAGGGCGGGCTTGGTGGCCTCGCCGGTGTGTCTCCGATGCAATCATCAGGATGGGACGCTGCTGCACTGCGCAGCACTGGCAAGGCTCTCTAGGGGGGTGCTGGCCTTTCTCTCTGAATTTCTGGGGTTGGAGCTTCCCAATTCACCAAAGCTAGTCCTCCTGCATGTTATGGTATCGGGGGCAATATCTACAAGTGCCATCTTATGCTGCTGAACTTAGGGACATAGCTAGGGCCTCAAAGGCAGTGGTCGCTCCCTCGATTTCCGTATGGAAAAACGTTCTAGACTTTTGTATGGGCCTGGAGATACCGGTGTTTGAGGCCAGGGGATGTCCCCGGAAGCATTACAAGATCTGGAGGTCCTGAGCTGATTATCGAGGCCTGGAACTTGAGTTCGGAGTTTAGACCCAGGGCAACCTCTATATTTCCTGCTGTTCGTTCTTCTTTTTTTGGTTTTATTTTGACTTGTGATTCATTTATGGCCCTTGGGCAGGACAATTGTTCATGGCTGTTGATGCCTTATATTGTACAATGGCAGTTTGTATAAGAGATATGTTGCTCTGGAATAGATGGCAGTGTGTGGGGGTGGAGAGGGGGTTGTTGTTCCAAGGGTTTGATTTTATTTGAATTGCCTTTCATTTTCTCTTCATCTTTATGAAAAATGGTCAAATTCAATTTTTGTATCTTGCATGCGGCAGGTGTCTCTGGGGCTCAGAGATCTGCGTCATATGTGATATTATGGCAAATAAAATCTGTTTTTAAAAAAACACATTTATGTCCCTCGTTGGATATATTTCTGGATAATTTTTTCCTGTTTTATTTTGTTCATGTGGATTGGATTTGTGACAGATTTTTTCCTACTAGTGAAATGCCATTATCTTCTGGAATTTTCTGCTACAGAACTGGTTGAAGGGGTGTTGGTCCCCATTCTTCATCACATAAAATGAAAAGAGACTTCTCCTATGTCAACATTTCAGCCATTCCAGTGACTGATGGAATTGTTTGGGATGAAGTTCCTTTCAACATATTCGGTCTGACGGAGATCCTGCAGATACCATATGTGTTCAAAGTTTCTATGGGTGATTCAATAGTACCGGGGTTTCAATCAGAGCATTGTGATGTTGATACTGTAAAATCTTTGCTTTCTAAATTAGAGTATTATACTGTTTATGAATTGGAAAATCTATAGCTTAGCTCTGCCAATTACACTGAGATGTTCTACTAATATCATTATGGGCACCATTTCCTACATAGAACTGGTAGACAGCACCCCCCATTTTAACTATCCTTAATGGGAGCATTGTCCAACTCCCCCTCCAGAATGTTCCAAAAGGCAAAAAGATAAATATACTTATTTCATGGGATGTGACATTTCAAACCCCATGTCATATTATTTTAAATTAACTCCAACTCCAAAGAAATATATGCTTTTACAAAGACCCCTATATATACTACTACATTTGTAAATCAGTTGGTCCTTAAAGGTTATGATTACTGGAAGGGCACCATTGATTTGAAATTGATTTGGTGTATTAAGTCCTAGCAGGTTCTGTGCACGGAAACCTTGGTTGAGCCCATTTAATTCCCACACAAATTATTTTTCTGAATGAAGCAATCCTGCAGACTACTTGTCTGGGATTAGCTAAAATGAAAGAAATTAATACTCAGACCATTCCCTCCATTGCCCGCTTTGATAGTTAGCAGACTTTTACAAATTACACGGAAGAACAATGAAATAGTATGGTACAGAACGGTAAATGTATTTCTTTGTTTTCGAGTTCTGGCGGATGGTTATTGTGGTCAGTAGACATAAATGGTTGTCATTCTAGTTTCTCAGTTCCACGCCTGGGTTTAAATGAAGTGAACCTGATCCCTGATACTCTCAGTCAGCACCTTCTGTTATTGTTATCATCTATTCGGTGGAAAGGTTTTGTAAACAATGGTTGAAACTTCCGACACAGTTTGCAGTAAAACAACATCTTTCTCTACTGCCTGAGAACATGAAGTTATCTGATTTTCCTTTGGGCCACAAATCCCCCCATCATAAAAGATTTGTACATGCCACTTATAATGAAATTTGGAAACTATCCCAAATGAAAGCTGCTGGACGTTTGAAACAAATTGACCTTGACAATTTGGAAGAAGTGCTTGCTGTTGTTGATAATAGTATTAATACGTTGTCATTGCGTATTCACAATTTGAATAATTTTGTGTCGTCTGTTATTGATATTGTGCAGAGTGACATGTCAATGCTGTATCATGGGAAAAGTCAACTTCGATCTATTACGCAGTTTAGCTGGATGCTCCAAACACTCAAAAATGGGCACATTCCATGGCATTACTTGAATAGCAGTGACTTGTTTCTGCCTTTTTATTTAACACATAAACAACTGTTGATGGCTATGAAAGACGTGACCTATACAATGCTGCCTTTTGAGAAATTAGAACAGCTCCCATTTACCATAACTGAAATGCCTTCAGCGGTGTTGTTAATATATGGAGTGATATTACTGCCTTTATCAACATTTCAAATTCCCAGATTGCATGAAACTTTTACCTGTAGATAGGTACGAACCCTTAGGTACTAGTTACATACATGAATTATGATCACACCCTTTATTTCTCATTGAGAATATAGCAGCAAGGAAGTCTTTATCACTAGTGAAGAATGTGACTCTACTGTTGGACACTAACTTGTTTGTAAACACATTAAAATTCACACTGCATGCAAACCTTCAGCTCCTAATTTGGATTGTTATTTAGAAGGAAGACTGGTTCACGCAATTCTCCCTTTCTTTATGATAATCTCTAAAGGAAATTATCTTATGCTTAGTGATCAAGACTGTTGTGGAATTCGGGCTGGAGTCCCATATATATTGCCCGTTCCTTGTTGCAACTACGTCTTTTTTTCTCCTCTGCATAGGAAAGTAGATAGCTCATTGAGGCCATCAATCAAACTTTGAAGGCAGATTTTAACAAATTAAGCACATTCAAAGCATTATTGTTTCAGCAAGAAGTAGCTCTTACATCTACTTGTGAGCCAATCGAATTGCAGGGGGCTAGAACTTCTAGTGAAATACAGTCATTGTTAAACACTAACATTACCCTGCATTTTGGAGAATTAGTTCATCAAACCTTTAATGCCTTCAGTACATACAGCCTGGCCCACTTTTTAAATATGGGGTAGGCTCTGGCCTTGTTAGTTCTCTTAAGACCATATTTGGAGTAATACCAACTTTTATCCACTACATTTTCTCAAGTGTATTCGCAGGATTCCCGTTGTTGTTATTCTACATTTGCAGCATTCTTGTCCTGTTCCTTCTTCCCTGCATGGAATGCTCATTTTGTGGAAGCTCTGGCACTGGCATTGCTCCAATACTATTACAAAAAGAGGGGGACAAAGGGCATTTTTTAGAGGTCCATCCTACTAGCCCCATCAAAGTTATGTGCAAAGAGAGGTACGCAGTTCCTCTATATGCAGGTATTGACCCAGGCACCCACGGTGGAGGAAAAATCCTTCTTTCGGAACTAGAGCCCTCACACACCCAGCAAGTTAGGTGTCATGCTTCAGCATATGGGCCTGCTCCTCATCGGGTCGGCGCTGCAATACCCGACCGGCACCCATAAAGGGGCCCTTTGTCAGAGATATTTTGTTCCTGCCTTATGGTTGCTGTGGGTGTGAGGGACCTAGTGTGCGTGTAGATGTTCCGAAATAGTGGAACTAAAACAAGAAGGGAATCCTAATAGAAATATTATTCTGGGTGGATCCCTAC
This sequence comes from Lissotriton vulgaris, assembly GCF_964263255.1. Lineage (NCBI taxonomy): Eukaryota > Metazoa > Chordata > Amphibia > Caudata > Salamandridae > Lissotriton > Lissotriton vulgaris. The sequence goes on from NC_141687.1 coordinate 1,332,574,926, forward strand.
TTGATTAAAAATAATGAGGCGAGGCGACTATCAAGCTAACAAGGGTCAAGAGGCGCTCTAGTCCTTGATGGTCGACATTTTTCACGCTGTCGCAGCCTTGAATCCTTAGGATCGTTTGTTGCCCTTTACGGTCCACCTCTCCACAGTCTGATTTTAACATACAGACTCCATGGAGTGATCAAGCGGGGGAAATGAAAGGATGGGGACAGCGGGGAGAAAGACCTGCAATGTAATAATAATCAGGCAACTCACAATACAATACAAGCTTGGATCTAGATAAAGTATGCAGAAAATATAGCACCTTTTCTATAAACCTGTAAAGGTAAATAACATCTCTTCTTTTCCCAGTCAGCATATGGTAAGGATATGTCGCTGTACACATCTAAAGAAATAAAACAATACTTAATGATGCACTAGCTGTGTTTCTATATGTATTTCCATAGACCTGTTATGTAATCTTACCCAAAGACATGTATTGCTACGACTGGTACAGGGGTGCGAGCTGGCAGGCTTATTATCTGGATCCCCTGTATGAAGACAATATAAAGAAGGTCCCAGGTATATGCAAATAAGCAAACCAAGCAGGCAATACAAGGAGCCTTGAAAAACAAGTATAATCCCACTCCAATAATCATTTTAGTTTTCTTCAGCAGAAATACTGAACTCCATGTTTCTGATGAATCTCAGAAAACAGTAGTTGTGATGATTCTCACAGTACTCTGAAATATATATATATACAAGAAATCCCAGAATAACACCAAGCACTGTTTCCCCGTGCCGTGAGCTCCCTGGGGAAAAAATAACCAAATGAAAAGCACAGGAACCAACTTCCTTATTTTTAGTGGTAAATCCCAACACCACTAATCAGTGATTGTCATAGTTAGCCTACTGTAACATAAAGTATTTCTACGTAGCCTGAGCTATGCATTACCATAAAGTATAGTGATCCTCAATATGTTTCTGGACACGACTGTTTTTTACTGAATATTGTTTCAGGGATTAAAATTGGCTTACAGGACAGAACTGGATTGCTACACATAATATTTACCAAAAGGACTCAATTTGAGAGATGGATCGCGACGCATAATATTTAACAAAAGGATATAACTTGAGCAATAAAATTGGATATAGGACTGGGTACGTACAGATTGGGTGCGGTTGAGGATCAATGGGGGCAATGGTCAGATAGACTCAGTCAGGTTATATGACCTCATGTCTTTTATATTTCATTTTTCAATTGCAGTATTATTGTCAGGGTATAGAAGCATTAAGATCACAACAGACGCAACTACAGTATTTACAGCAAGGATTAAAAGTTGAATATACTCGAGGAGGTGAGCTTTTCATATGTAAATATAAGAAATACTAATTGACCAACTGTCACCTGCCAGTATAGATTTGGGATATTTGATAACAGAACTGTCCAATGGGGTCACTAGGATCCAAGTTTCAAGTTTGTAGGATTTCTTTACTTTGTATAATAGAAATATTTTCCATTCAGATAAATGTTGGAGTATCCTAATTAGGACTTAATTGGTATGAATCAGATATAGAATTGTCAGGTTTCTCCTTTCCTTTGGAATGTTAATTCACTAAAGATACGGGTTGATGTACTGATGTATATTTCATTTTTAGAATGTTCAATAGGTAGACTGGGTATGTGATTGGTGCTTTGTTAAAAGAAAGTAGACTGGTTGTATTTATTTCTGGTTATTCTGTTCTTTTTATAATTTTTATGATATATTGTTTTCCTTATTTTCAGCCCTGATGATGTCCCAAATGGGGACGAAACGCGTTAGCTGTTAATTGTGTTGTATCTATAATATTCTTGGTTGGAAGCTGACTGACATCATTCAGAATAAAGAAAATGAATTGAACAACTGCAGCTTGGAGGACTTTTCTTTGGAGTTAACATCTCTGAATATAAATTGTGAAATTGTATACACAATATATTTTTCTTTGTCTTATATTTAACGCTCCTTTTGTATTTTGTTTATTGTAACATAAAGGCTTACATCAAGGTTTACGAAAGGCAACCGCCTCTCTAGGAAAATGAATTGATAAAGAAAAAGCCCCTAAACCCCCTGTTTGCTTTCCTCAGCAAACGGGGCTCTCTACCTCTTTTCCCGCAAGAACACTGCCAGTGGTTCACCAACGGGAAAGCGGGAACACAAACTTCCAACTTAGACAAATTATGCCGCATCCGCTGAGCGGAAAACAAGAACACTGCTGGGCATTCACAGTGCAAGTGCACCCTTATCAGAACCTCGGGGAACGTGTAGTCTCAGCGGGAGTAGTAACCGGCATCCGTTGATCTTTCTGCAACGCCTAGGAAAACTCACGGAGGCGCGATGACGTCATCGACGTGATCTTCACCTGGAATCCTGGGGATTGTGGTTTATTCCTGTACAAAGGCAATGTCAGTGTTTTCTCGGCTGAAACCTGACAGTACATCCCTCCCCCGAAGAACACTGACAGAGACAAGGCTTGTTAGGGAAACGTGTATGGAACATGCGAACGTACTTAGGAGCATGAACGCTTGTAGCTGGCTCCCACGAATTTTCCTCGTTACCGTAGCCTTTCCAAGCCACCAGATACCACAACCTAGTGCGGTAGATCTTTGAATCTAGAATACCCCTTACCTCATGCTCAACCTCCCCATCCACCACCACTGGAGTAGGTGTTTTATTTACCCTGGAACATTAGGGCTTTAAGAGGGAAACATGAAAGGCAGGATGAATGCGCAATGAAGATGGCAGAGCTAACTTCACCACCACTGGATTGATCAACTTGACTATTTTGTAAGGGCCTATATATCTAGGATTGAATATGCAGTATCTCTTGAATCTTATGTTTTTTGTGGATAACCACACATAATCTCCTTGTTTGTAAGTGGGCCCTTTGTATCTATGCTTGTCTGCATAAGTCTTGAATCGTACCTTTGACTTCTGTAACTCCTTGCAAGCTTGCTGAAAAGTATTATTTTGGATATGTGTAATCCGTTCCTGTACCTCTGGCACAGATCCCTGGCCCACAGGATGCTGGAAGGGAATGAAGCAAGGGTGATGTCAGACCTATCAGAATACCAACAAGATTAAGACATTCTGCCTGTGTGCTGAGAACTAAGAATAACTGGACATATCAAAAGAATTCACCTTGGATCCGCCGCTGGAGCTTCCTAACTCGCGAGCGGAATTCCAAGATGGCCGCCGACTCGGAAGATGAGTCGGCGGTCTAGTTGTTGCCTTCTTGTGTTTTTCAGACAGCTGATGAAGGGCGAGCGCTAACAGAAGTGCGCACTTCGCCAGAGCAACTTGAGGAGACAGTCGAGTTTTACTCAGTTCCCTTATTGCCCATAGCGTTGTGTTTTTTTCTCCCTTTGGAGTCCGCTATTAAGTCAGACCCGATTCTTGCCCCTTTCCCAATTTTTCCAAATAAAATGAATTTCGAGCAGCAAGAAACGAGTGAGGAGAAAGGGTAGACCACAGTGACAACGAGTGCAGGTCTTCAGTTTCCTGTCAGAATTTTGATGGTCTTCAAAGTCAGTTGGAGCCAGCGTTTTCCTGTTTCCTGAAGAAGAATAGGAAAATACAGATAAGTGAAAACAGCCTAGATTGCTATAGAACCAGTATTGAAATTGGTGTACTTGAAGAGTATAACTAATTGTAATATTCACAGAGACAATTAAGGTTAAGAATAATACTCACCCAAGAGGCAGGATACTCTCCAGCATATACCTGCAAGAAAAGAAGAAGTACTCAGGAGATATTAAAGAGAAAAAGGGTTTTGATTAAATAAAACTAGCATCAGTCCTCTATAGAAGATATAGATCCTAGAGGCAAGCATAAGAAAAAGACAGAAGAGTAGCACAATCTCTGGAATGTTAGGTAAGAAATAGAAGAAATAGATTACAGACAAGGTAGTGAAGGAAAGGAAATATGTTAATGATTTTTCTTTTAATGCATTAGGATTCCTTAAGATCTGTCAGCCTACAGACGAGACCTAGGAAGCCAAAAAAGAACATTCTGGAGCAGTCTCGTCTATTGTTTGTTGTTTTATCTATTCCCCCTTCCCCCTCTGAGATCCTAGAGGGTTAAGTTTAATATAACGGGCTCTCTGTATCTTGGAGGTGGAGTTGGGAAAAAGGCAGCTACCTGTTCCTATGCAAGTCGTGGTAAGAGTTTACTTATAGTCCTTGACAGGTGATACCCATAAGAGCAGTAAAAAGGAGAGTATTTTGTAGAGCTGTGTTGTGCGCTGTAATAAGCAACCTCTGCTAACCACAAACTGTCTACCCTCGCCTCAGTAGTGATACCCACAAAACATCTAAGGTACTGTTTCAGTGTCTGATTGACCCTTTCGGTCTGGCCATCGGTCTGGGGATGGAAGCTGGTAGACAAGTTTGGGGTCATTTGTAGCTCCGAACACCACTTCTTCTAAAAATTTGCTGTAAATTGGGTTCCCCTATTTGACACCACCACCTGAGGACGTCCATGTAGTCTCACAATGTTTATTAACAAGGTTTGTGCCAATTCGCCAGCCGTAGGTATCTTTTTGCAAGCAATGAAATGAGCGAGTTTAGTCAAGTAATCAACTACAACGAGAATCACAGTATGGCCCTTATCAAAAGGCATTCCTACCTCAAAATCAAGTGAAATTTGCTCCCAAGATTAGGCCGTAGTAGGGAGAGGCTATAAAAGTTCTGCTGGCCTATTATGTGTGTTCTACATCTGGCAACATACAGAACATTCACCAACCCATGTCTTTATGTCCATCCTGATTGTAGGCCACCAAAACTGACGGAGTACCCGTTCCGTGGTCTTCTCGACGCCATTGTGCCCCGCACTGGGTAAAGTGTGGCACCAATAGAACGCTTGTTTCCTTAAGGAATATCCAGGCAACATCAACTGATTCCCACGCATTGGCAGACCATCCTTCACCAACCAGTTTGGGTTCTTTTCCAACCATTTCTTCCATTTGTCAAGGGTCAAAGGATGTTTGACACTCCGAAGAAACTTCTCTGTGACCGTGGCACATATCACATTCCTGGGATTAATAATGGCATTCAAAGGAGGAACTTCAGCGGTATCCGGAGTGATTTGACGACTTAATCAGCTGTCGAGGTGTTAAATGTCTGGCCGCTGTCATAAATTGTAAGTTGCGGTGATCGGAGAAAACAGTAACAATGTGTTTGGATCCCATTAAATACTGTCTCCACTCTTGGAACGCATTCTTGATGGCCAGCAGCTCCTTCTCTGTGATGGTATAATTGCGCTCCGCAGAATTGAGTTTTCTAGACATAAACGCCACAGGGTGTAACTGGCCAGTGTCAAGGTGGCGTTGAGAAAGAATAGCTCCCACCGCATATTCAGATGCGTCCGCTTCCACTACGTAGGGCTGATCAGGATCTGCATGTCGCAACACCGGGGCCGATATAAACGCCTTTTTAAACGCCTCAAAACCTTCTTGAGCCTCCTTCGTCCAACGGAATCCCACTTTCTTCTGTAAAAGACGTGTAAGGGGAGTTGCCAGCTTAGAGAAACTATTGATGAATCAGCAGTAAAAATTTGCGAATCCCAGGAAACATTGGATATCACGTCCTGTTTTGGGAATAGGCCATTCCTTCACTGCCTGTATTTTGTGATAAGGCATTTCCTGGCCCCAAGGAGTCACATGACACCCAGGAATTCCACTGTGGTGATGCGGAATTCACATTTACTGATCTTACAGTATAACTGATGATTTCTCAATGTTTGAAGAATGGCGCGTACATGAGTGCCATGGATTTCAGTGGTGGACTAGTAGATCAAAATATCGTCATTATAAACCACCACAAAGTGGTCTAAAAACTCTCTTAGTACATCATTTAAGAAATACTGGAAGGTGGACGGCGTGTTACATAAGCCAAAAGGCATCAGTAGGTATTCATGTGCAGAGACGAGATACAGGTAAGCGCTTGTGGTCTTGACATTGGAGCCTGCGGGCGTGTAGTGACAAAGCATGCCCCCGCCTTGTACTACCGGCGGCCTCGTGCCTTTGTGGGTAATGTCGGGGTTCGGGGGCTGTGCGGGCGTTTGTGACACATAGGATTAGTGACAGCCTCCCATTACTTTCAGGAGATTTTTTGTGTGGGACTCATGCCTGCGCTGGTCCTGCACCCTTTGATGGGGTTCAGGAAGATAACCGGGGACAAGATTTTTGACTTCCCCGACATACTGCCATACTACCTGCCTTACCCAGTATTATTATTATTATTAAAAAATTTTATAGAGCGCGTAGTCACCCGGAGGTATCCCAGCGCTAAAAATCCCTACACCAGTGGGGGGGGGGGGGGAAGAGGGGTACAGCAATTTTAGACAGAAGTAATTTTAAACAGAGCAAAAAAGAAGTGGTTAAAAGTTGATTTAAGGAAACAAGTGGGTTTTGAGTCGTTTCCTGAATCGTAAATAGTTTGATTCTTTCCTCAGGTCTAGAGGAAGGGCGTTCCATAGGCGCGCTGTGTGGATCGAGAAACGTCTTCCACCCGTGCGGGCTTTTTTGAATCTGGGCACGGTGATGAGGGACTCCCTGTCCGATCGGAGAGATCTGGGGGCTTTGTAGGGTTGTATGAATTTCCTCAGAATGGGGGGGCCCTGATTCTGCACTAGCCTATGAGCCAGGCTTAAGGCTTTGAATGTTATTCGTTCTCTCACTGGAAGCCAGTGGAGGAGCTTCAGAGCAGGTTTGGCTGAAGCTCTGGCAGGAGTATGTGTGAGGATCCGGGCAGCAGCATTTTGAATTTTCTGCAGTTTATTTAGGGTTGCTTCGGGTGCGCCCAGGTATATAGCATTGCTATAGTCAAGCCTGGACAGAATAAGGCCTTGGATGAGAAGTCTTTGCGATGTGGGTGGAAGGAGGGGCAGGATCTTTCTCATCGCTTTGAGTAGGCCGAAGCAGGTGCCTGTTACTTTTTTGGCCTGCGTAGTAAAAGAGAGATCTGTTTCAATCCATACTCCCAGGCTTTTTACTTCCTGTTTGGGAGCAGGGGGGGGGGGCAGACAGGGTGGCCAGGTGTTCAAAGGGAAGGTGCATCCTTTCTGACCCAGAAGGAGAATGTCAGTTTTAGAGCCATTCAGCTTTAAGGCTGAGTTATTCATCCACCCTTGGATCTGTGTCAGGCAGTTGAATAGATCCACTGGCTGTTGACTAGGGTGGGAGAGGGAGACAACTAGCTGTGTGTCATCCGCATAGCTGACAATGCTCACTCCGAACGGGATGACGAGCTCCTCCAATGGGGACATATAGATGTTAAACATGAATGCAAGGAGTATGCAACTCTATTCTATGTTTGGGTAATACAGTGAATTGAGACATAACTCTCCCCTTTTTTATGTGTCTTCCCTTTACTAATGCCAGACATCCTAATATATATGTCCTTACGTTATGCTGTAACAGATAGGGCGTAATCTTGAAATTTAATAGGTGAGTTTAGAGACCATATACTTCACCTCAGCACTAAGGATGATCTCACGATGATACTTGACTATAATTCTGCTTTGCGAATTTGTATGTTACTACTTTTGTAATTTTTAGATTTTATAATTTTTTTGACTGCATGCATTAAGCAGCATTACCAAGTGGTAATTGGTTACTATGCGGTTGGCACCTTCTAGGGCAATTAACGTTTGAAACATAACCAAATGTCATTTTGATAAACTTTTCATGCAGGTTCGCCCCTTTAGTGGTATGTAATATCCTCCACTTCAACCTTGCACATTAATTTATGGGGCATGTTACACACCCCATACACTGTAGATAGTCACTTTTCACGATCCTGAAGAAAGGCCACCAGATCCATACGACTAATTGGCGTGAAAAATGTCGACCATTAAGGAGTAGAGCACCTCTTGACCCTTGTTATCTTGTTAGTCGCCTCTCCTTATTATTTTTATTCAAGTAGGGATCCACCTAGAATAAAATTGCCCTTAGGATTCCCTTCTTGTTTTAGCTCCACTATTTCTGAACACCTACACACACTTGGTCCCTCACACCCACAGCACCCATACGGCAGGAACAAAAGATCTCCGACAAAGAGCCCCTATGTAGGTGCTCGTCGGGTATTGCAGCGCCGACCCGACGAGGAACAGGCCCATATGATGAAGCATGACACCTAGCTTGCTAGGTGTGTGAGGGCTCTAGTTTTGAAATGAGGATTTCTCCTCCACCCTGGGTGCCTGGATCAATACCTGCATATAGAGGAACTGCGTACCTCTCTTTGCAAATCGCTCCACCACTACCGCGAGCATATGAATCACATCTTTGGAATGCTTCTGCTGCAAGGGCTGGATCTTGATTGGTCTCTGACATTCCGACATGCCTGGTTTACCTGGTGTGCAACCCTTGTTTCACCGCATATGCTGTCCTTTTGAATGGACACTGGATATACACCTGGCTTCACAAACACCCGCTGCCTTGGACTGCTAATGAGTCCCTTAGCAACCCATTTTCAGAACTGTCCTTTGGGCTTGCAACTTCTTCACAATGCGAGGTTTGAGCCTTTGGCCTACGAGGAACCTGTGCATCATTGCATGGATCATAAGATACCTGGTCTGTTAGCATGGAAGCAGGTTGCCCAGTAACTATCTCAGCATCGGCTGAGGCTGGAGAGTTTTTAGGTCTCGGCTAGTAACGCGCTGAAAGCGCGTTCTCGCCAGAGAACTATTGTCGGCGTCTCAGCAGTCTGAGAACACCGAAGTGAGACAAGACCTGGCCGCGTGCTGCGTTTTCCCATAGGATAACGTTGTCCGCGCGGCCAGGTCTTGTTGTTTTTGGAGCTCACGACTTGGCCTGTAGACCAATCATTATGTCCAGAGTCAGATTCCTTTATTGTCTTTGACCCATGAAATGATGAGTAGCATTATGGTTTCCTCCGAATCACCTTGGTTTGATTACTGTTCTAAATTGACCTTTCTTTCTAATTTTAGATTATAGTCATTCATATTTCTGGAACATGTTTTGAGATTACTTACTCTCACTACATTTATCATATTTGGGGGCATATGTACAATCCCCTATCACCACCACAGCGCCACCCATAGTGACGTTGTGGTGGCCATAGGGGCTGGACCGTTTGTACATGGCAGCGTCAAGCTACTTAACGGTGCTTACCGTGGCCTAGTGCATAAGGCCCCCTATCACGCTATGGTTAGCGTGAAAGGGGTGGGCAGTGGGTGTTGTGGTGGGCGTTCCACGGCAACACCGATTCATTTTGACGCTGCCACTACGTATAAGGGTGGCGTACATAGGAGGCAGTACCAAAATTAAGACCAGGTAAAAAATGGTCTTAAGATGGTGAAACAAGAAGAAATGTCTTATTTCTACTTCTTTTAGGTCTCGCCTGAGGCAGCACGCATGAATTTCTCTGGAGAGACTTTTAGTAAGGGGGCTTCAAAAAGCAGACCACACGCTTTTGCTGGTGTGGCCTAAAGTGTGTGGTTACGCGCACGGTTACGCGCACAGGCGCCATCTGGCTTTTCTCTCTCGTCATTGCTCATTAAGTGCATTGCTCGCGGGCACTCTTACAGCGCGCACACCTCGCACACCACTTGCCAGACGTGCCTCCTTGTTTTTAATACTTCCTGGACATTTTAAACCCTCACACAACAAAGTTAATCCTTGTTTTAAATACTTCCTGGACATTTTAAACACGAACACAAAGCTACCCAACAACATACTACTGCGCTACCCAAAGTTCTTCGCACACTAAACAGACAGTTGATATACCGCTTCTTTTTCTGGTTTGTTGTTTCCCAGAACAAATAAAACATTGCAAATTAGGACATTCACTCTGTAGGTTGCACACTATGTTAATTTTCACAAAATAAATTATAATCCCACAGGGCAAGGTCACATTAGCTGTGAGCTTTGAAATATCAGCATTAGTTATTCACTTGCGCACATTTGGAGGCAGTTCTTTACCACTGTAACTAGCAAAGACACTGTGTCACAGCAGCATCACTTAGCACCACAACAGCATAACTCAGCACCACTACAGCATCACTCAGCGCCACCACAGCATCACTCAGCGCCACCACAGCATCACTCAGCACCACCACAGCATCACTAGGCACCACCACAGCATCACTCAGGGCCACCACAGCACCACCACAGCATCACTCAGCACCACCACAGCATCAATCAGCACCACCACAGCATCACACAGGGACACCATAGCATCACTCAGGGCCACAACAATATCACTCAGTGCCACCACAGCATCACTCAGCTACATCACAGCATCACTTAGTGCCACCTCACCATCACTCAGCGCCACAACAGCATCACTCAGTGCCACAACAGCATTACTCAGCACCACCACAGCATCACTCAGCACCTCCACAGCATCAATCAGCACCACCACAGCATCACTCAGAGCCACCACAGCATCACTCAGCGCCACAACAATATCATTCAGCACCACCACAGCATCACTCAGCACCATCACAGCATCACTCAGCACCACCACAGCATCACTTAGCACCACCACAGCATCATTCAGCACCACCACAGCATCACTAGGCACCACCCCAGCATCACTCTGGGCCACCACAGCTTCACCAGCACCACCACAGCATCACTCAGCACCACCACAGCATCACTCAGGGCCACTACAGCATCACTCAGGGCCACAACAATATCACTCAGTGCCACCACAGCATCACTCAGCACCACCACAGCATCACTCAGCACCACCACAGCATCAATCAGCACCACCACAGCATCACTCAGGGCCACCACAGCATCACTCAGTACCACAGTATCACTCAGCGCCACCACAGCAACACTCAGCACCATCACAGCATCACTCAGCACCACCACAGCATCACTCAGCGCCACCACAGCATCACTCAGCACCACCACAGCATCACTCAGGGCCACTACAGCATCACTCAGCGTCACCACAGCATCACTCAGCGCCACCACAGCATCACTCAGCACCACCACAACATCACTCAGCACCATAACAGCATCACTCAGTGCCACCACAGCATCACTCTGGACCACCACAGCATCACTCAGGGCCACCACAGCATCGCTCAGCACCACAACAGCATCAGTCAGCGCCACCACAGCATCACTCAGCACCACCACAGCATCACTCAGGGCCACAACAGCATCACTCAGCACCACCACAGCATCACTCAGCACCACCACAGCATCACTCAGGGCCACCTCAGCATCACTCAGCACCATCACAGCATCACTCAGGGCCACCACAGCATCACTCAGAACCACCACAGCATCACTCAGCACCACCACAGCATCACTCAGTGCCACCGCAGCATCACTCAGCACTACCACAGCATCACTTAGTGCCACCTCAGCATTACTCAGCACCACAACAGCATCACTCAGCGCCACAACAGCATCACCCAGCACCACCACAGCACCACTCAGCACCACCACAGCATCAATCAGCACCACCACAGCATCACTCAGGGCCACAACAGCATCACTCAGCACCCCAACAATATCGCTTAGTGCCACCATAGCATCACTCAGCACCACCAGAGCATCACTCAGCACCACCACAGCATCACTTGGTGCCACCTCAGCATTACTCAGCACCACAACAGCATCACTCAGCGCCACAACAGCATCACTCAGCACCACCACAGCATCACTCAGCACCACCACAGCATCAATCATCACCACCACAGCATCAGTCCGGGCCACCACAGCATCACTCAGCACCACCACAGCATCACTCAGCGCCACCACAGCATCACTCAGCGCCACCACAGCATCACTCAGGGCCACCACAGAATCACTCAGCACCACCACAGCATCACTCAGCACCACCACAGCATCACTCAGGGCCACCACAGCATCACTCAGCACCATCACAGCATCACTCAGCGCCACCACAGCATCACTCAGCACCACCACAGCATCACTCAGCACCACCACAGTATCACTCACTGCCTGCAGACCCGCCCCCCCCGCCAGCCGATTGGCTAAGACGCTCCCGCCCCCAGCTGACCCTCCCTCACGGCTCCCTTCTTAAGGGGACCCTCTACACCCGCTCAGGAGCTACCACAGCGCCCTTACCGGCCTGGTTGCCTCACGATCCCTGCTCCTGTGCCCTCCTGCTGCCTGTGATGCCCGATCTCCAGCGACGCCTGCTCCCGGCGCCCCAGCCGCCGCAGGGCCGCCAGAGAAGCCCGCACCCGGTTTTCCCGCCGCCGCTGCCTGCCTGCAGACCCGCCCCCCCCGCCAGCCAATTGGCTAAGACGCTCCCGCCCCCAGCTTACCCTCCCTCACGGCTCCCTTCTTATGACGCCCCCTGAGCGACCGCGCAGCGGACGCGCGCAGCGGGAGCACTGATTGAGCGCCGAAGGTAAGCCCGTCTGCGCCCGTCCGCGCCTGGACCGCGCCCAATGAAAGGACCCCTGGCCCCCGCAGACACCAGCCCACCCGCCGGACCTACGACACCGCCACCCTCAACGCACTCAACACCGGCCGAATCCCGGGATGCTACCGAGCCACCCCGAGACGAACCCACGGACCCTTCAGCTGCCACTCCTGCAAGTTCACCTGCATCCGGACCTGTCCCGCACCAACACCCGCCAAGCCGAACACCAGCAGCAACCACCTGAAGTGCATCCTCCTCAACACCCGCTCCGTCCACAGACACGCCATAGAACTCTGGAACCTCCTCGACACCACCGCCCCTGACGTCGCCTTCCTCACGGAAACCTGGATGAACGACTCCTCAGCGCCCGACATCGCCATCGCCATCCCGGAGGGCTACAAGATCACCCGAAGGGACCGCATCAACAACACAGGAGGAGGCATCGCCATCATCAACAGGGACACCATCTGCATCACGACCAACACCGACGACACCCTGACAACCGCCGAACACCTGCACTTCCAGATCCACACGGACCCCAAAACCACCCTCAGAGGCACCCTGATCTACTGACCCCCGGGACCACGCACTCAATTCAGCGAGGACATCGCCAACTCCATCAGCCCGCATGCCCTCCCCTCCGCTGACTACATCCTCCTGGGAGACATCAACTTCCACCTGGAGAACAACAATGACCGCAACACCATCACCCTAGTCGACAACCTCGCCAACCTCGGTCTCAAGCAGCTGGTGTCCACCCCCACCCACCTCGCCGGACACACACTCGACGCCGTCTTCTCACCCAGCAAAGACATCACCTTCAGCCACGCCACCGGACTTCACTGGACGGACCACAGCTGCGTCCACTTCACCTTCAAAAGAACGACGATCCACCACCACCAGCAACAGGTTGCTCGAAGAAGCTGGAACAAGATCACAGCCGACCAGCTCGCCGCTTCCCTGAGCCAGCACCCTCCCGCCAGCTCAGCGAACCCCAGCCAGGCCGCCGACAACCTCACAAAGTGGATCAGCAACTGCGCGGACGAACTCGCCCCACTGAGGACCCCGCCCAGCAGACCCGGCAGCAAGAAGGCCCCATGGTTCACCGACGAACTCAAGAGCTCCAAGAAGAACTGCCGAGCCCTCGAGAAAGCCTGGAGAAGGGAACCAACAGCGGACCACATGACCACCCTCAAGCTTGCCACCCGGAAGCACCACCAACTGATCCGCGCCACCAAGAAAACTGCATTCAAGGACCAGCTGGACAACAACACACACAACTGCAAGGAACTCTTCAACATCGTGAAAGAGCTCTCCAACCCCAACGCCGGAAACAATGACATCACCCCATCGCAAGACCTCTGCAACTCCCTCGCCTCCTACTTCCACAACAAGATTGCGGACATACACAACAGCTTCAGCACTCAACCGACGCACGCCACGACCGAACCACCACCCCCCACCACCACCCTCCGCGCCTGGACTCCGACCAGCACCGAAGACACCGTCTGCATGATGAACTCCATCCCCTCCGGATCTCCAACCGACCCCTGCCCTCACCACGTCTTCACCAAAGCCGACGCTGTCATCACACCCTACCTGCGGGACATCATCAACACATCCTTCGACACCGCCACCTTCCCGGAGAGCTGGAAACACGCCGAACTCAGCGCCCTACTCAAGAAACCTACAGCGGACCCCACCGAACTCAAGAATTACCGCCCCATCTCGTTCCTCCCGTTTCCAGCCAAAGTCATCGAGAAGACCGTCAACAAACAGCTGGCCGCCTTCCTCGAGACGAATGGATCCCTCGACCCCTCACAGTCTGGCTTCCGAGCCAACCACAGGACCGAGACCGCCCTCATCGCTGCCACCGATAACATCCGAGCCCTGATGGACAACGGAGAAACAGCGGCCTCATCCTCCTAGACCTCTCTGCGGCATTCGACACTGTCTGCCACCGCACCCTAGTGCAGCGCCTCAGCAACGTCGGAATCCAGGAGAAGGCACTGGAATGGATCATCTCCTTCCTCGACGGAAGAACACTGTACAAGTCAGAGGCCACCAAAGTCATCTGCGGCGTCCCACAAGGATCCTCGCTGAGCCCCACCCTCTTCAACGTCTACATGAGCCCCCTCGCGGCTATCGCACGCCAACACAACCTCAACATCATCTCCTACGCTGACGACACCCAGCTGATCCTCTCCCTGACCAACGACCCCGCCGCCGCCAGAGCCAACCTTCACGAAGGGATGAAAGACGTAGCCGAGTGGATGACGACCAGCCGCCTGAAACTGAACTCAGACAAGACGGAAGTCCTCATCCTGGGCTCCTCGCCCTCCACCTGGGACGACTCCTGGTGGCCCCCCGCCCTGGGGACCGCACCCAAACCGACAGACCACGCACGCAACCTGGGCTTCATCCTGGACTCCTCCCTCTCCATGACCAGACAAGTCAACGCCGTCTCCGCGTCCTGTTTTAACATCCTGCGCATGCTACGGAAGATCTTCCGGTGGATCCCCACCGAGACCAGGAAGACGGTCACCCAGGCCCTCGTCACCAGCCATCTGGACTACGGCAGCGCCCTCTACGCCGGAACCACCGCCAAGCTCCAGAAGAGACTCCAGCGGATCCAGAACGCCTCAGCCAGACTCATCCTCGACATCCCCCGACGCAGCCACATCTCCGGACATCTGAGAGACCTGCACTGGCTCCCCGTCAACAAGAGAATCACCTTCCGTCTCCTCACCCACGCACACAAAGCCCTACACGACCAAGGCCCGAGCTACCTCAACAACCGCCTCAACTTCTACGCTCCCAAACGCCACCTCCGATCGACCAACCACGCCCTCGCCACCGTCCCCCGCATCCGAAGAGCGACAACAGGAGGAAGGTCCTTCTCCTACCTGGCCGCCAAGACCTGGAACTCCCTCCCTCCCGACCTGCGCCTGATCCAAGACCACCTCTCCTTCAGGAAGAAG
Source organism: Lissotriton vulgaris (assembly GCF_964263255.1). Taxonomy (NCBI): domain Eukaryota; kingdom Metazoa; phylum Chordata; class Amphibia; order Caudata; family Salamandridae; genus Lissotriton; species Lissotriton vulgaris. The sequence continues at coordinate 1,332,590,301 of NC_141687.1, forward strand.
CTCAAGACCTGGCTGTTCGAGCAGTAGCAGCACCCCCCCCCCCCCCAAGCGCCTTGAGACCCTCCGGGTAAGTAGTGCGCTCTACAAATGTCTTTGATTGATTGATTGATTGACTCAGTGCCACCACAGCATCACTCAGCACCACCACAGCATCACTTAGTGCCACCTCAGCTTTACTCAGCACCACAACAGCATCACTCAGCGCCACAACAGCTTCACTCAGCACCACCACAGCATCACTCAGCACCACCACAGCATCAATCAGCACCACCACAGCTTCACTCAGGGCCACCACAGCATCACTCAGCACCACAACAATATCACTCAGCGCCACCACAGCATCACTCAGCGCCATCACAGCATCACTCAGCACCACCACAGCAACACTCAGCACCATCACAGCATCACTCAGCACCACCACAGCATCACTCAGCACCACCACAGCATCACACAGGGCCACTACAGCATCACTCAGCATCACCACAGCATCACTCAGCGCCACAACAGCATCACTCAGCACCACCACAACATCACTCAGCACCACGACAGCATCACTCAGTGCAACTACAGCATCACTCTGGACCACCACAGCATCACTCAGGGCCACCACAGCATCACTCAGCACCACCACAGCATCACTCAGCGCCACCACAGCATCACTCAGCGCCACCACAGCATCACTCAGCGCCATCACAGCATCACTCAGCGCCACCACAGCATCACTCAGCACCACCACAGCATTACTCAGTGCCACAACAATATCACTCAGCACCACCACAGCACCACTCAGCACCTTATCAGTATCACTCAGCATCGCCTTTGCACTAGTACACTGTTAGACCTGGCACCATTGGCGTGGATCTCCCTTCCATTTTTGCTGTTGCCTCATGTATTTTTGCTGGTGTTAGATGCTTTGGGCACTGTGCCACTGCTATTCAGTGCCACAGTGCAAGTGCTCCCTATTGTAAATTGATGTATTAATCAGTGGTTCCATGTTTGGCTATTTGGTTTACTTGTCAGACATCTAGTCTATTGCACTGAGTGTGCCCAGGGCGTGTAAATCCAAATGCTGCTGGTGGGCCTGCAGCACTGGGTGTTCCACCCACAGAAGCAGCCTTGTAAAATGTGTCTAAGGTCTGCCATTGCAGAGCCTGCGTGCAGTCTGGTACTGTCATGCTGACTGGGCAAGTGCATCCACTTGCCAGTCCCTAAACCTTCTCTTTTCTTCATATCAGTCACCCCTATGGTAGGCCCAAGGGCAGGGTGCATTGTAAGTATAAGGTAGGACAAGCCCTGGTGTGTGTGGCATGTCCTAATAGTGAATTACAGCCATTTTCCCTTTTCACTATTGCAAGGCTACCTGTTCTCCATAGGTCAGAATGGCCTGTTAGAGTTATTACATTCTATAATCCTAACTGTCTCAGAGAACATGATAGAAATTTGAGTTTAGTATGCCTAAACTCAGAATAATAAAATACATCTTTTAGTAAAGTTTATTTTAATATTCTGTGTTTGCAAATACCCCTTTTAGAAAGTAGGTATTTGCTTGTCTAACCATTCAAACCTGCCTCTGCTAGGTTGTGTATTCCTATGTCTGGTTTTGTGAGTGACAGAGCTGGGGAATTCCAGAAGACAGGCTGAGTAACCCAGTGGTGAATAGAGAGATCTGCATCTAGATGGAAGGGATGAGTTGCACCTGAACATTGAATAGGGCTGTGCCTGCCTTCCACAATGCTGGCTCCACCCCTTGGGGAGCGGCTGATGTCTCTGCCCTACACCCTGAAAGAAGAGAAGGAGTCCTGTAAACAAAGTGCTCCAGGACTGTACTTGTCTTCCACAATGCTGGCTCCACCTCCTGTGGGGCGTCTGATGTGCCTGCCCTGCATTGTGAAAGGAAAGGAGAAGTCTGGTAAACAGAGTGCTTCAGAACTGGTTTGGACTGGGCAAAGACCCCTCTCCCCCCAGAGAACAAAGGATTTTGGGGTATAAATATTCGGACCCTGATCCCATGAAATTAGATCAATTTAGACTACAAGAAGAAACCTTTACTGAGAAGAGGAACCTGAAGAAACTGAGGAGAGACTATTCCTAAGCCGAAGTGCTGCTTGGGGATTGGCCTGCAGTGGTTGCATTACAGCCAAAGGAAGGAGAAAGGAACTTTGTATACTTTGCTTTCAACTTGTGAAGGATCTCCAAGGGCTTGGAAAAGAATTTGCCTCCTGCTGAAGTCTCGGGGACAACAGACTTCACCCCCCACCTCCCCAGAGTTCTCTTGGAAGTGCCTGCTGCTGTTTTGGGTCGTCTGAGGAACTGCGTGTCGCAGGGAGCTGGAAGCACGACTCAACGAGAACAACCGTGTCGCCGTCGCTGTGCCTGCCGTCGCAACTCCGATGGAGGGTGTCGCCGCTGGAACTGTCGGACTGCACCGCATCAGAGAAAAGCGTGCCGCAACGAAGAGGAAGCGTGTCGCCATTGCTGCTACTGCCATCGCAACTCCAAAGAAGGGTGTCGCCGCTATAGTTGTCGCCGCTATAGTTGTCACACTGCACTGCTTCAGGAGAAGAATCTCGCAATGAGGTCGGAGCGTGTTGCTGTCGCTGTCCCTGACTTCGCAACCCCGAAGGAGGGTGTCACCACTGGAACTGTCGCATTGCACCGCAACGACCAAGAGCACCTCGCACCCCGAGAAGTGCGCCGCCGTCGGAGCTGCTGCCGTCTCATCTTGAATGTTGCCGCTGTAGTTGTCATATTGAGCGGAAGCTTCAGTGAGAAGAGCGTTGCCGCTGGAGCTGTTGCCGTCGCATCATAAGAGTGTCGCTGCTGCAGTCCACGCATCGAACCGAGGACTTCTCACATCCCTGAGAAGCGTGCCGCATCTGGAAGATCTTCACGTATTTATTTCTTTGTATCTGAACTTTGCCACATTTCCCATCGCTGCAACATTGTCTGTCGTGGAAGCGCAACACATCTAAGAACTGAACTGAACTAAGCTTAAATCTACCATTTTAAAGTGATCATAGTGTGTATTGTTGTCTTTTATGGTCTTGTGGTAACTCTATCTAAAGTCTACTTTTTTTATATAAAACCTGTGTGGTGTCCATTTGTAGTGTTGTCACTGGTGTACTGTATGTGGTCACAACTGCTTAACTTACAACGCCTCTGAAATAAGCCTTGTTTGCTCGCGCCACGCAACCTAGAGGGTGAGCAGGGGTTATTTTAGGAGTGTAATCCCCCTTATCCTGACTAGAGGAGAGGGTCCCTATTTGTCACAAGTACCTACCTGTGCCAACTAGAGACCCCCAATTCTACCATACACCACCACATCATCACTCAGCAAGACCTGAGTATCATTCAACATCACCTCAGCATCGACTCCGCAACAGTCACCACCACCACCACCACTACCACTTCAGCATCACTCAGCACCACCTTAGCCTGCTCTCGGAATCTGGCATCTGTTGATTCTCCCCTAGCGTCTAGCCGCTGCTAGTGTTATAATAGAGGTACTAGTTCCCAACCTTCACCCTTTGATTGTTTATGCCCTCTCAAAAAAAATCTTCAACAAACAACCATTGGAATAGGCAGAAACAAGTTGCCAGCATTGCAAGAACAAATGAAAACTGAGGACATTTTTTATTGTAAATACTTTTTTAATATGGTTGTTCAGTTGTACATAAAGCCTTCTTGGTCATATATAAGGTAACAAAAATGCTTCTGACACTTTTTTTATTATTTTTTTCAGCATGCTGCACAGCAGCCACACTTCTCTACAGCACAGCTTGAAGACATTGGCAAGTCAATAGCTCTGACTAAACACTTATAAGGCCCCAAAGGCAAAACCTATTGGTTGCTGCTTATTCCATGTGGGCTGAAAAAGCAAAATGCCTTTGTTTGTTTATATACAGGCAGGTGTCCCTTCCTCTACATAGACAAACTTTTTTTAAAATGCCATTTTGTCACTTTCATGTGTGCTGCATGAAGCAGCACGCATGAAAGTGACAGAATGGTATTTCTAGGATTGTTTATGTGCAGGAAGGGGCACCTTCCTACACATAAACAATCCTTCCCTGCTTACAGACACCCTTGCACTCTGCGTTTCAGAAGTGGGAAGAGAGGCGTTAAGCCAAGAAGGCTCACGCCTCTCTCCTCCACTTCCTTGTACATATTGTATTGTATTGTATTTATTACTTGTAACGCGCAACTGTCACCCTACTGGTATCCTGGCGCCCAAACAGGAAGTAATCAGATGGTAATCAGATGGTAACAATACACTAGCTGTCATGACATATAGACCCGCCGCCAGAGCTATTAAATAGAGTCAGGGGGATTATACTTTGGCGAACAGCCAGGTTTTCAGGCTCTTTCTGAAACCCAGTAGGGTGTCAATTTGTCTGATGTTCTGGGGAAGCTCGTTCCACAACCTATAGGCAGAGATGCAGAAAGCTCTGCCTCCCATCCTCGATCTCCTGATCCTGGTAGTAGCTGCCAGACTCTGGCTAGCAGAGCGCAGGGACCTGGAAGGACTATACCAGGAGAGCCTTTCCTGTAGAGGGATAGGTCCCGTGTTGTGCAGGGCTCTGTACACAATACATAGGGACTTGAAGGCAACTCTACTCCCGATTGGCAGCCAATGTAGATCTCTTAGCGCCAGCGTAGTGGAGGAACTGCGAGGTCTTTTAAGTGCCAGCTTGGCCGCTCTAGACTGGACCGTCTGGAGCCCCTGTAGGATATATAAGGGGGCCCCTAAATATAGAGAGTTACAATAGTCCAGTCTGGCCAGAATCACACTCCTAATTACATATCCCCATTGGTGTCTTTCTAAATGCTATAATCCTGACCAAAGGGAGGGTGTTGGGTGCTTCCTGCATGGCCCATTGTAGTTTGTCCATTGTTAACCTAACTGTGTGAACTGTAGAACTAATTTTCCTTTTACACTCGTTACTAGATAAACATGCTTACCTTTGTGCTACACTTTACATCATACTGAACCTGCATATGTTTTTGCGTTCTGTTCTTTTCCCCAAACTTAGTCTGGACACCACAGACAAGGTCAAACAACAGGGTCTTCTTTTTTCCTTCTGGCCAGGCACTAGCACCTAGACACGAGAATGCAGCTGTTGTTTATGCGCATACATGTCGTATCATATGGATGAGCTCAGGAACCGAAAACACACACATGGAAAAGGAGTTCTGGGACAAGGGCACTGTGTGTGCTGAGATGTGGAACATCAATCTGTGAATGTTGATGTATGGGGTCTGCCGATGATCCCAGAGATCTTTGATATTTAATCATTTACCTTAATTTGATATATATAATCATTTAGCTTCATTAGGAAGGGAGGGGGGTTTAGGTTACGCTGTCTTATCAAATGACAGGGTTTTCATGATGTATGGATTATTAACCATGCTAACAGTATTTTTAGTATGCATTTGTTTTCTTTTTTTAATGTGCCATATAAACTGCATTTCAGAGCAGAATAGTTTAAATAAATATTCTAAACTTCATTCATGTCTCCGGGTTGCATTCAGACACCTGGATCCAAATAAAACTGGGGTCCGGCAATTGCTTATCCAAAGAAATCCCAACCTCTAGAGGGTTGAAACAGGGGTGCATTCTCACGCCAACCCTGTTCAACCTCTTTATGTCTGACCTCTCTAAAGATTTGGACAATTCCAACCATCACGCCCCAAAGCTAGGGGGCCTTACATTGTCGAATTTATTATACGTAGACGACCTGATACTAATCAGCCTCACCCCAGTAGGCCTGCAACATCTCATCAACACAACTAGCACATTTTCTGAAAGAAACGGCCTGACCATAAATATGGAAAAAACAAAGGTGATGGGCTTTAATCAAAAAACAAAAAAGCCCACATTTCAATAGTCTCTGCACGACTACAAAATTGAAACAGTTAACGAATATAAATACTTGGGGATAACCTTTGATTCCAACGGCTCTTTCCAGCGACATGCAGCAACAATAAAAAATAGAGGGACTTCACTAACCATCGCCTTAAAAAATATCAAGAAAAAAATAGCGGGCCCAAACTTAATCCCCTTGCTGGACATATTTCGTGCAAAACTGTTACCATCAATAACATACGGCAGCGAATGTATGAGAGGGAGAGATGAAGACATTTTAGATAACGTGGTCAGCAAAACACTTCGAATACTTTTCTCACTCCCGCCGTACACCTCCCCAGCACAGTTAAGGCTGGAGTTTGGTTTACAGAAGCAGCAAATTGCGCGCAAGGGGGCGTATGCAAAATGCTGGTACAAAGTAAAGAACGATGTAACAGACTCCCTGAACGCCAACCTTTGGAAAGAGCTGGAGTCAAACAAGGGAGCCCCCGCAATGGTGTATCTCCAAGCAGCCATAAAAACCCTTGTATTAAAAGACCTCTGGGACTCGGGCTGTTCACAAAAATGCTTCAAACGCCTGGTCAACAAGTCAGTGAAAATTCTCTCTATGAAAGAAGACAAAGCTGCTTTAACTAGGAGATCACACAGGTGGTTCGTAATCCAAGGCTACACTAGCGCCTCACCTCAGCCATACCTCAGTACCAGCTTCTCAAGGAAGGTGAAGGAAGAGTTCCTGCGGCTGAGGATGGGGGTAATCCCATCAAAAGTACATCTTCCTCAATGGAAACGCCTGGAATTTAATCTCAAATGCAGGCTTTGTGACAATCCAAAGGAGGATGTTTTACACTTGTTATGCAGCTGTAAAGCCCTAGACTGTACCCGAAGGGGCCAACTAACTCAGCTCTGGAATCAACACGGCGTGCGAACTCGCAGACAAGCCCTGTTGATCAGCTTCAAGGGAGAAGATATCCAATTAGCCTGTAGACTAGTGTGTTTCATGAAATCAGTCAACACGCTTCAAAGCTTAGAGGCCAGCGATTGAACTTGGCTCAAAAAGATCTGTTTTGGCACTTTAAGAAACCCCTTTTTTTTTTTTAACTGCCAAAGATCCATGGCCCAGAACTCAGAGGCCAGAGATTGAACCTGAACTTAAAAACCATCCGTTTTTGCATTTTAAGATATCTCTTTTTTAGCAAACAAAGACTCAAATGTTGAAGGCCCTTTTTTCTCTTCTTTTTATACAAATTCAACGTATTGTATCAGCTTATTTAGATATTTTATCCCTATTCTTAACTTTCTCTTATTGTTTTTAACTGGTTTTTTTTGTAACATTTTTGATTGTGTATCTCTTCTAGTTTCTTTTACAAAGAGTAATTGCAAAGATTTTCATTAATCATGCAATAAAAATAAATATATATATATGTCTCCGGGTTATATTACTGTGGGCAAGTATGAGTGAGAGAGCAAAAGTATGTGTCCTGTCACCGCGATCCCTGAGAGGGTCAAGAGTGTTGTGTTCTTGGGTGCCAATTCACTTGTTTCTCTGATAAGGTTAGGAGTGCAATTGAGACACTATATATGGATTATTATTCATGCTAACAGTATTTTCACCTGTCACCGCGATCCCTGAGCGGGTCGAGAGTGTTGTGTTTTTGGGTGCCAATTCATATGTTTCTCTGGTAAGGTTAGGAGGGCAAGTGAGGCAATATATATGGATTATTAACCATACTACCAGCATTTTCACCTGTCACCACGATCCCTGAGAGGGTCGAGAGTGTTCTTGGGTGGCAATTCACTTGTTTCTCTGGTAAGGTTAGGAGGGGAAGTGACACACTATAGCTAGTCAGACGTGGGCCCATAGATACTGAGGTGGTAGGGTGACTCAGTTCCTATATAATGATGTTCTATGGTTACAAGCAAAGTTTTGTTCTAAGAGAAGAACCCCTGGAACACCAATTCAAAAGTAAACATGATGGAACACAATTGTATCTCCTCTTTGATGCAAGCAACACACATTGGACCGTCTTGAAAATTAAATGATCTGGGGCAGTCGTATGAGGTCATGCTTTTCCCAGTTGCATCCCCTCCTCTTTGAATGACATACCTAGTGATCAGTTTGTACAACTCAAACAGATGTGGCGACATATAATAGGTTGAGTTCCAGCTTGTTGGCACCTCCTGTCTAAGGGCTTTAACTGGTACTCTATTAGCACTCTGAATTATCCAAAACTGCTTCCAGGCTTTAAACAAATGGCTGAAATGAGTGCCAGTAATGGTCACTAAGTTGTTGACTAAGTTTTCTTTTCTGAGTAGACCCTGTAAAATGATTTCGATGTAATTCACCAAACGCAGGACCCTGCAAAAGCCACCATCTGCCAATGCCTTAACTGCATTACTTCCATTGTCTGTGGCAACAAATCAAATTCTGAGACCTCTGGGCCATTGCCCTTCCAGCACCTTGCTGTATAAGTCTTCCAAGATGTTTGCAGATGTATGGGATTTCTCCATGGCGAACATGGCTACTGTTGCACACCACCGAATGCCCTTTAAATTTCTTCAGCGCCAAGACCTATAGACAGCTGTTGCCTAACCACCACAAAAGATATCCAGTTTGCAGTGATACACATATAATCAATGGCTTGACAACTGGTCCACATGTCTGTCGCTAGGTGGATAGCGTGAACAGCACTCTGCTGCAAGGCTTGTCCAACTAATTTCAGCTCATTGTGATGGAGCACTGGAAAAGCAACTATGGCACAATAGGTCCGAATGAAAAAAAGGGAGGAGCTCCAGCTCTAATATTTTAGCCAGCTTCCCATTGTACAAGTGTGCCATTGGGTGGTTGCTTTTGTATGGCCCCTTCTGCCTAAACATGCCCATAATAGTAGCCTGGATTTGTTTTCTTTTCTGGTGCCACTGATGCAGGTGACTTTCGGAAAACCAGCAGATGGTAGACTCAATTTGCATCTTGTTGGGACAGTCAGTGTATGCTGCTGTGGTGTCTCCGTCTGACTCTTGAGCCATTGTGAGATAACTGAGGTGGGTGATACTGGTGCACTGCTGGGGACAGGGCTGCTTTGCGTAAAGATGTTACCCTCTTCTTTCTTATCACCTCTTCTTTATTATTAACTTTGCCTTCCACCGTAATCTAAGCTGATTCCACTCTCTCAACACCTTCACCACCACCACCTCCAGAAATATTTTAAGTTGTGCTTCCCAGCGGATTGTCTAATGTTTTTTCAGATGGGTCATTTGGCCTCCAGTACCATAGTGTAAACCAGACTTTTCTCGATGAACAAACTCAGCATATTGCAATGCAGTCCTCCTGCTTGCAAATTGTAAAGAAGTCCCGAACTGGGGAGCTGAACTTTTTTCAGAGGGGCACTGGTGCCGCTGCCAATGTCTGAAAACTGAAGCATTGGGTACTTCTACTGAGGTAGTGGTGGATACAGGTCTCAGCTGGCGCCTTACAAAAATGGGGGCTGGCATTGGCCTTGGTGGTAGTATCAGTGCCACATCCCCTAGAGCAGGTTAAATAGGAGTGGTAATGTCAGTTTCCTCAGGGCCAGCTTCCATGACAATAACTGTTCCCTTCATCCTCATCTCCTTCCATATTTGAAAGGCTTTCAGGAACTTTCCTTTTCCCTTTCCTCTCCTGGCATGTCTTGAGCTCAGCAGGGGTCGAATCCATGTCTAGATCATCAGAAGGGGACATGGAGAAGATGGTGGAGTACCCATCCTTTTTCTTGCTGTAGATCTGGAAGCCAATGGTTCTTACTCAGCAGGAAGCAGTTCTGTTCCTACTTCAGGAAGATCTACCATCGCTGGCTGCATCTGTTGTCCAATTTGCTCAGTTTCCTGCATCAGTTGGGTACTACTTTGGGAAAGAGACAAATCAAATTCAATGTCACTGCTCCTTTGCATCACCATGATTGCAGTGGCTGCCTCACAGAAAGAGATGGGCTTGGGCTTAGGGTGGAGTGATGCTGTTGATGCGTGTTAGACTTGGCATCTTTTGGAGTGTTTCCCCAGTCTTTTTTCTTTCTGACCCCCAGTTTTGACTCTGTTTTTGCAGGTTTAGTGTCTCTGCGCACTATCTCACTGCTGTTCAGTGTTAAAGTGTCAGGCCCTAATCTTGCCTTTTCCTACATATAAGTCACCCTAAGGTAGGCCCAAGGTATCCCTGTGGGCAGGGCGCTATGTATGCTATAGGTAGGACTGGTGTGTGTGGCATGTCCTGGTAGCGAATTACAGTGCATTTTGTTTTTCACTAAGAAAAGGCTATTTGTCCCGTAGGATAGCATGGGGGTTTTACTTATAACATTTTATAAGCATTAATTCCCATTGGGACAAGATTGGGAAATGGAGTTTAGTATGCCTGGACTCAGAATGTAAAATGCATCTTTTAGTAAGGATGATTTTTATGTTCTGTGTTTGAAAGTACCACTTTTAGAGGGGATATATTTTCTTGCTTAGTCATCCTGTGTGCCTCTGCTAGGTTTGTGGATTGACTGTCTGCTTTGAGTGGCAGGGTCTGGGGATGTGCATTCTCTTCAGACAGGGGTCGAGGTGTGTCCTGCCTTCCCTGGATGAGTCAAGGCTGAGCTGAATGGATCTGGGCTGCATTTAGAGTAGTGGGAGGAGATTTCCTTGTACCTGAATGGGTTTGGTCTGCCTTGGAAAATGCTGTCTCCACCTCCTGCTGAGAATCGGAACGGACAGAACTGGTTTGGACTAAGCACAGACCTTCTCTGCCTGAGAGAACAAATGAATTTTGAGCATACATATTTGGGCCCAGAACTTTAGAACTCACTGGAATCAAGGAACCTGCCATGAAGAAGAACTGGAAGAGCTGCCAGGAGGAGTACTGCCTCTTTGCTGTGTTATTGCTTTGTTGGGTTGGTCTGCAGTTGCTGCTTTTGCGTGCCGCAGTGAAAGGACTGGACAGAACTTTGATTACTTGTGCTGTGTATCTCATAGGGCTTGAAATAGAGCTTGCCTCCTGTTCTGAAGTCTCATGGACTTAAAAGACTTCACCAACCTCTGGATACTGCTTCTGGAACCGTTGGTTCAGTTGCCACAGAGAAGGGAAATGCAACCGACTCCGTAATTGACTCTATTTCTTGAACACACCAATGATGGTGCTGCATCTCACACGCAAGCCTGGTCTCACTGACAACAATGACTGATGTTGCCACCATCGAGCCGATGCTTGCAACGTGACCGGTGAGCACCGCACTCCGCACCACTTCGCTTCACTTCGCCGCCCTGGTCTCACCGACGCAGTTGCTGCCTGCTGACTTCCACACCTGGGACCGCATTGTGGCTACGGGCACCGCTCGTAAATTTCACGATGCACCACCTCATCCCAGACAGCAGTCTGGGCCGAACTACGCCAGCTTTGCGCAACCGGATTTGTCACCTGCACAGTGATCTGTTAGTATAGCATCGAGCACCGCCTTCACTCCTCAGCGCAGCCCTGGTCTCACCAATGCTGCCGGCCACACGCTTGACCCGGTCTTCTCCTCCAGCAAACACATTGCCTTCAGCCACGCCACCGGACTACACTGGACAGACCACAGCTGCGTCCACTTCAACTTCAGGAGAACCACGCCCACCATCACCTCCAACAGGCTCCCCGCAAAAACTGGAGCAAGATCACCACCGACTAGCTCACCACCACCCTCGGCCAGAACACGCCCACCAATACAACGGACCCCGACGAAGCAGCCCGCAACCTCACACAGTGGCTTACCGACTGCGCAGACAAACTCGCACCTCTGAAGCATCCTCCCAGCAGACCCGGCAGCCGGAAAGCCTCGTGGTTTACCAACAACCTCAAGAACTCCAAGAAAACCTGCTGCACCCTCGAGAAAGCCTGGTGCCGCGAACAGACAACAGAAAACATGACAGTCCTCAAGAACACCACCCGCAAACAGCACCAGCTGATCCGCACCACCAAGAAGACAACATTCAAAGAACGACTGGACAACAACACCCACAACAGCAAGGAACTCTTCAGCATCGTCAAAGAGCTCTCCAACCCCAGCGCCTGCAACAACGACATCCCACCCTCGCAAGACCTCTGCGACTCTCTCGCCTCGTTCTTCCAACGCAAGATAACCGACATACACAACAGCTTTGGCACTCCAACCGCAATGACCACGAACCCTACCACCGAACCGACACCCACCACCACCACCCTCTACACCTGGACCCCTGTCAGCACCGAAGACACCACAGGCCTAATGAACACCATCCACTCCGATTCACCCACCGACCCCTGCCCTCACCACGTCTACAACAAAGCTGCCTCCATCATCGCATCCCAACTCCGACTAGTCATCAAAAGCTCCTTCGAATCTGCCACCTTCCTGGAGAGCTGGAAACACGTCGCAGAATGGATGAAGACCAGCCGCCTGAAACTGAACTCAGACAAAACGGAAGTCCTCATTCTAGGACCAGCTCCCTCTGCCTGGGACAACTCCTGGTGGCCCCCTACCCTGGGCACCGCACCCAAACCAACAGACCACGCATGCAACCTGGGCTTCATCCTGGACTCCTCCCTCACAATGACCAAGCAAGTTAACGCCGTCTCGTCTTCATTCTTTAATACCCTACGCATGCTTCGAAAGATCTTCCGTTGGATCCCCACTGAAACCTGGAAAACCGTCACACAGGCCCTCGTCACCAGCCGTTTGGACTACGGAAACACCCTCTATGCGGGAACCACAACCTAGATCCAGAAGAGACTGCAGTGCATCCAGAATGCTTCAGCACGACTCATCCTGAACATCCCTCGCCGCAGCCACATCTCTACCCACCTGAGAGACCTGCACTGGCTCCCAGTCAACAAGAGGATCACGTTCCGACTCCTCACCCACGCACGCAAGGCTCTCCACGACACAGGCCCGAAATACCTCAACAGCCGCCTCACCTTCTACACACCCACCCGCCAGCTCCGTTCCGCCAGCCTCGCCCTCGCATCCGTCCCTCGAGTTCAGAAGTCCACCATCGGAGGAAGATCCTACTCCTACCTGGCGGCCAAGACATGGAACTCCCTCCCCACTCACCTACGGAAGACCCTGGACCATCTCTCCTTCAGGAAACAACTCAAGACCTGGCTGTTCGAGCAGTAGCGTTCCCCCCCCCTCAGCGCCTTGAGACCCTCTGCCTGCACTCCACCTTGAGGGCACGACACGCTGAACCACTCTACTTCACATCACAGCCGCGACGGTTGCCACATCTAGCTCGTACCAACGTGTCAACTGCAACACAAATGGTACTGCTTATGAGTCTGCCGACACCCCTGACCGATGCAGTCAGATGGAAATGTTGGATTCTGTTGTTTTCAGTATTGCGGTAGCCCCGGATAAAGCTACTGACTCGGAAGAACTTTGTTTTTGGAGAAATTCCTGCAATTTTAAAGGATATCTTACAAAGTATATGTTTTTAAGTACTGTATGCTGGATTCTTATCGATTTCAGTCTTGGTCTGGATATATAAAAATATTGGATATTTTTCTAAACTGGTGTGGTGTCCTTTTGTAGAGTTTTCACTGTATTACTGTTTGTTATATGCAAATGCTTTACACACTGCTTCTGAGATAAGTCTGACTGATCGTGTCAAGCTACCAAGGGGGCGAGCAGGGGTTATTTCAGGAGTTTAACTCCCTTATCTTGACTATAAGGAAGGGTCCGTACAAAGGTGCAAACCGTGGAGAACTAGAAACCCATATGGGGGGGTATGGGCAAGAAGATTGCTGAGTAGGACGTGCTGTGCTGAACTCCATGCTACCGCGGCAAACTCTGGAACTATCCTGTGGTACTGATCGGGCACCGATCTCACCTTGTACTCCTTTCTACTCTGTGCACCCACTGAGCTGGATTGAAGCCATGGAGAAGTATGCCGGCAGGCTTGGGAGCGGGCTGCCATCTTGATTGGAGCTGAGATCGCTGCTGAGCGCGGCGGAGGCCCGGAGGGAGTGGCCTCCCCGTCCAGACCTCAGATCTACAAAGGGAACAGGCCAGTAGTGGGGGCCATGGACGCCCCGACCTGGGAGCTGGGATCATCCCTGAGGTCGGACGTGTGGAGATTGGCCCATAGACAGAGGTGAGGACTGCACGCGAGGGCGCTGGAGCTTCACAGTGGCAAAGTCTTGCGACGGACTGCGGGCGGCCACACCATAGCCACACCTGCACTGGGGGACTGCCGGACGCTGGGGCACACTAGACAGAGGGCATCCTATGGAGCGCAGTATAGAAAAAAAGACTTTGCAGAGGCTGGGGGGTGCCCTGGGCCTCTAGTGACAGTGCAATGAAGCCACACCTAGCAGCGTAGTAGTAGGAGCCCGCCAAAACACTCGGAGCGCTCTCGGCATATATTTGCTATTTAGTAATCTTGGGGGTGTCATGAGGCTGGTGCACACGTCGGCTGAATCTCTGAGGGCCCGGTTACTGTTTGTTGGAATATACTGGCTGTGGGATTGGGGCACCTGCGCCTGGTCTTGTTGCCTGTGAGAAGCCCCATGGGAATCGCAGAGACGAGGAGTGGCCTGGGCGCCCGTGGCTTCTAGTGGCCTGGGGAGCCAGGCCCCTGTGCTGAACATGGTGGGTCCCTTTTGACTGGAATTGTTCGAGATCCTGAGTGACAGGTGCCACATTGCTGTGAGGGGATGAAGTCGGAGGAGTGGAATCTGGGGTGAGCCCTTACTGGTCGGAGCGGAGGAGGCGAGACATTGGTGCCCACCATGGGGAAGAATAAGGGGGCTAAGGCGCAGATGAACAAAACCCTGCCTCAGGGGCCTCACCAGAGGGACATGCGAAATGAGGACAATTATGCGATGGCACCGGGGTAGGACGCACGAGATCCCTCTCTGAGAGATATCCTGGTGGCGGTACAGACGCAAGAGATGAGATGGTGACCAGAATTGATGCAGTGGCAATTGATGAGAACCTCCTATGGTGTGACCTGCGCAAAGTCTCAGACAGGGTCACCTCAGCGGAGCAGAAAGTAGATGCACTTCAATCTGAGTTAAAGGCCCTATGGACCATGGTCATGGAACTCCAGAGGAGGCGGTCAGGCTGGACGAATTCGCTGAGGATCAAGAGGGGTGCTCCTGAAGGAACACCCTGAGGTTTGAGGGGTTTCCAGGGTGGGTGGAGGGGCCCTCGGATGAGTTATTTTGGAGGACTGGATAACGAAGATCCTGGCTCCTGGCAAACCATCCAAATTCTTCAATATTGAAAGGGCCCACAGGGCATTGGCCCCTCCGCCGAGCCCAGGGGCGCTGCCACAGGCCATTCTAGCCAGTTTCTTTAACTAAGGAGACCTGCTCCTACAGTCTACTCGCACCAAGTCAAATCCACACTTTGAGGGACACCATATTGCTATCTTCCCCGACTATACCCAGAGGGTACAGGACGAAAGACGCACATTTCTGGCAGTGAATAATGCATGAGAGAAGCAGGGATGAAGTACAGCCTTCTTCATCTGGCCAAGCTTCGGGTGGAGCATAAGGACAAGGCTCTGTTCTTCGGATCGGCGGAGAAGGCCTCTGACTGGATGGATAGTACGGGAGAGCAGGAGTTCCGGAAGAAGACGCAGACGCAGTCGGGCCATCGCACAGGCTCTCTGGTCCGGACCAGGCGGCTATGCTGAATGTCTGAAGGAATGAGATAACGGGACACAGGGGACTCTGGGAAGGTCAGGTATGTGATGATGGAACTTTGCAGGTGGTGGAATGTTCGCCGGACTTTGAGCTGGCCTCATTGGAGGTCATTCCGGACACAAATGTTGATTGAATATGTGGAGACAAATGAGGAAGCTGGTCTGGGACGCTGATAAGTGTCTGTATTTTACCGCTCTGATACCAAATGTTATATGGTACACGTTTCATGTTTATGCATGAGAATCAATTGTATGTGCATGCCGTGGGGTTGGGACACACCCCTCACCAGCAACTGGGTGCTCTTACGTGAAATGGAGGCCTAGACCTCATGCCCGGTTCGGGTGCTTGGAGCTGATGATTGGCGAGAGTCAGAGTATGACCCACAGGATATACTTTGTGTTCTAGGTGGGGGGGCGTTGTAAGGAGTCTTAATGTTTTCTTGGAAAAGCCTAAGGAGGTGGTATAGGACAGGGCTAGTGCTGCTCACTCGCTATGTTGGTGGAGGGAAGGATCTTGTCGTACTGCCCAGTGGATGGGGGGACCAGGGTGTTCTCTATATTTTACTTGTTGTTCATGTTTGTTGGGGAAGAGGGGGCGCGCCGAGATGTACCACAGAATGCTTAGTTAGAAGATGTACTGGCGAGATGGGAATGGAATCGGGCCGCCAGATGTACGGGGAATATACGGGGAATGGCCTTGCTAGAAAAACGTACAAGGGTACATTCCTTCTTATGAAGATATAGAATAGCCATAGCAGCTTTGCAGGAGACACATGCTTGAGGGGCGGCGCTGCCATTCATCAGGTGAAGGTGGCGCGGACAGCTCTACGCCACCTCATTCTTGGGATTTGCAGGGGGCACTGATCTGGGAGGCTCCCGGGACCCCTTTCCAACACCTACATCACACGCTAGATCCTGAGGGACGTTATGTAGTATTATATGGTAGGTTGGACGGCCAGGAAGTATGCCTGATCAATGTGTATGCCCCCAACTTGGATGCCCCTGCCTTTTTCTGTGAAGTGTTGAAGGTAGCGACTCCATACCTGGGTGAAGATATTATACTTTGATGGGACGATGGACTGTGAGCCCCCCCACATGACTATAAAGCCTGGCATGACCGGGGCCCTGCTGGATGTGATGAAGGAGATGGGCCTGCTTGATACATGGAGGATCAGGTGACCGGAATCTAGGGTGTTCTCCTGTCATAACCCTGCGTCCAATACATACAGTAGGTTGTATCAGACTTTCATATTGCAGACTTTTCTGCCCAGGGTGGAGGAGAAAACGTATTTTCCCGAGACACATATTGGATCACTCCTGGTTACTTTCGATGCTGAGTATGGCCAGACACAGAGCGGTAATCCCTATGAGGTGGCTTTAATTGGAGGGACTCACGGAACCGCCCTGCGTCGGGAAGCTGGAGGATCTACTTACGTCTTATTTTAGGACTAACTGGGGTTTAGCGTTGTCGAGGGGTCTGGAGTGGGAAGTAATGAAGGTGATTTTTCGGGGGGTTTGCCTCAATATGACCCATGGCGCTCAGAAACAACTCAAATGAGATATTCAGGTCACTGAGCAATGGTTGGCTGAACTGGAAGAGGTACTACTATTGGAGCCTGGCTGCTGGAAGAGTGGCGGGAAACACTGGAGGAACTTCTGGAGGCGCGGCGCCTTGAAAAGCTCTAATACACCACATACCAGCAGCGCCTGCATGCGGAAGGAGACTGCTACTGGGGACTGCTAGCAAGGCTGATCTGTAATGAGATGCAACCCTCGCCCATAGTGCAGAGGAGGACTGTGAATGGGCATACGAAATACAGCCAGCATGGTAGTTTTGATACTTTGGCAGACCATTTGGCCGGAGTATATGCGGGGCGTCACACCCCAGCTCAGGAGGAGTTGGGGGAATACCTCACTACTCTAAAGCTCCCCTGTCTGGAGAATGAGACCAAACAAATACTGGATGAGCCACTTTCGAAGGAGGACATACTGGGAGGGATTAAATCCTTGAAATAAGCCAAGAGTCCGGGTAGCGACTGCCTCCCGGCTGAATTTTATAGGAAATTTGCACATATCCTGGCTGATCACCTCCTTGAGGTATATAATGAAGCTAAATATCGACATGAAGGTCCTTAGGGGGATCATGGCAGCGCACCTGCAGCCGTACATGCAGCGCCTCATTCCCTCTGACAAGGCGGGCTTCATCCCTAAACATAGCACGGCCCTGAATCTAAGACCTCTGTCTCACGTTTGGCACACGCCTGTGCTCCAGAAGGAAGAATGCACCTCTAGCACTTTTAGACATCGAGCAAGAGTTCGACTCTGTAGGGTGGGCATATCTCTGGGAGGTCTTGCGAGCCATGGGAGTGGGAGGTCGGTTTCAGCAATGGGTGCAGCTGTTGTACTTGTCGCCGTGTTCCAGGATCAGAGTGGGATAGCTGGTGTCCTGGGCCTTCTGACTGCACAGGAGCACCAGGCAGGGGTGCCCGATATCGCCGCTACTTTTCACGGTAGATCTTTGAGCGAGGATGGCGCCATTTGGGATCACACTTGGTGAAACTAATCACGTGGTGTCCATGTATGTGGACGACACCCTGGTGTACATCTGAGACACAAGCGCAGCAATGCCAGTGCTGCTGGACACTCTGGAGGGGTTTGGTCACATTTTGGGCTTTTGATTTACCCAGGGGAAGTCTGAGCTTGTTCCGTTGGGACGGCTGGCTCTCTGCCCGGACAAGGAACTCCAATAGGTGGGATTTCCATGGGTACAGACTGCACCCTGATATTTGGGGATCCGACTAGCGGACTCTGCTGATCAATATCTGGCACATAACATTGGCAGGGTAGTGGAGAGTCTGAGAGGCTCGGTGCATTTCTGGCAGGAGTTGCCACTGTCACTAATGGGGAGGATCGCACTGATCAAAATGGTGGTCCTGCCTTGGTGTTTGTATGCAATGCAGCACCTCTTCTATCGGATCCCCTGATCCTTTTTATTGAACTGGATAGGCTTATCATTGACCGGCTATGGTGACCCAAACACAAACGTGTTAGCCTGGATACTCTGCAACAAACGTGGAAGGCTGGGGGGTTAGAGGTCCCATGCCTGGAATATTACTACCTTGCCTCGCAGCTCCAACACGCAATACATTGGCTAGACCGGGACAACAACTGGGAAAAGATCCTGCTGCTGGGGACCTTTGGAGAAAGGAAGCTGCCTGAGTAGCTCATGATGAGGGTGGGGGTGTCCATACTAATTGTGGGCAGAGAACTCTGCTCCGCCCGCGGAGTGTGCAGAGTTTTGCCTAATCCGCGTTCCATGGAGAACCCGGAGTAGGCAAAGCTCCCCACACTCCGCAGTGGAACGGAGTGGGCCACCACCTACCTCCCACTTGCCCTATTAACAATAAGTAAAAACGATTTAAGTAAAGAAAAACACCTTACCTTAGCTGCAGTGTCCCCAGGCTGCCCTCTTCTTCATCACGTTCTTGGTCAAAACTGTGCATGCGCGGTCGCCCACGCATGCGCAGAGGACCGCGCATGCGCAGTTTTGACCAAGAGCACGATGGAGAGGAAGAGGGCAGCAAGGGGATTCCGCAGCTAAGTTAAGGTGTTTTTCTTTACTTTTAAATACATTTTTTTTTAAAGTTTTTACTTATTGCTAATAGGGCGGGTGGGAGGCCGGTGGCGTACCGGAGCTACGCGGAGTTTCACAGAGTTTGTTTTCAACTCTGTGGTGCTCCGCGTAGCCCCACTTCAACCACTATGCCAAGGGTTAGTCCATACATTGTGCATCATGTGGCGGAGATGTGGGAAATGGTGGACCGGAAAGTACTGAAGAGGGCCCCATACGTGCCAGACATGCTCCTATGGGTTGTCCAGCCGTTCCAATGGATTGCCGAATCAATGTCACTGCGGAGATGGCGGGAGGGGGGATGCCTAATCATGGGTGACCTATATGATAACGCAGGGTATATCACACACGAACAGGCATGGGAGATGTTTGAGCAGGGTCCCGGATAATTCCTACAGTATGAAAAGATTGCACAGGTGGTGAGGGACTTATAGCCCACGTTTCCGCATGATCCCCCGGCTTCCCAGGTATTACAGACTTTGCTAATGATGAGTAAAGGCAGCAGGCTGATTTCACATTTATACCGGAAGATCCGGGATGATGGAGTGACTGATGTGCTACCAATCCAAGTGAAGTGGGAGACCCTGACGGGGAACTGTCTCACTGATAAGGACTGTACCAAGATCCATGAAGGGGTTAAACAAGTGTGTGCAAGCACGAGGTTTAGAGTAATAAAAATTTAATTATGTCCATGAAACGTATCTGACCCCGAAAATTCTCCACAAGATCTACCCAGACCGATCTGGGCAATGTCCTCAGAGCTGAGAGTCGGAGGTTGCGTTCATACACATGGCTTGGACATGCCCTGTGCTTCAGGGGTATGGAACTAAAGTTCTGGCGGTGTTGAGGGGAGTGACAGGATGGAAGGAAGCGGGAGAGGTCCAGGTGGTGTTGCTGGGATTGCTGCCTCACCCTAAAAACAATAATCTTAGTAGAAAGCTTTCCCTCTTGGGGCTTGTACTTGCAAAGTGGCGGATAGCCATCTTGTGGCTGGGTCGCCGCCTTCCCAGTATGTCACAGTGGGTGCGGGATGTGCAGGAATGGGTGACTGCCAATGTGATTCTGATGCAGCAGACCAAACGTGATGAGAAGCTAAATGATGATGTACAGGCCTGGAGGGTAATGGTAACAAGCCGGGTATGGTGGCTTAGTGGACTAATGCATCCACTGCATGAGCCTGTGTTCGATCTCATGGTCACGGGTTCAAATCCCGGCGAGTCCACTGAGCCTTTCATCCATCTGAGGTCAATAAAATGAGTACCATTGAGTTGGGTAACAATAAACATCTGTTATTCAGCGCCTTGAGACCCTTGGGTGATGAGTGCGCTTTACAAATACATGTGTTATGTTAATGGTGGCGGAGCTGGTAAACGGGGGAGCATACAGAGCAGACAGTGACGCAGAGGGGGGGAACATACATACAGGAGGGGAGGCCGACAGTACCGAGGAGATGAGGGAGGCATGGTAGCATAGTTCACCTGGGCATGGATCAGAAGGAGTGGAGGAACTTGGTGCACTGAGTTACAGCATAATCAATCGTACACCAGACATGGCAGGGGTGGCGGGGGGAGTTGTGTTGGGTGGGGGCAATGGGGACAGGAGGGGTTGGGTGGTTGACCCGTAGCCCGGGGGGTTGGGGCATGGGCCATAGTAAGGATCCGCTGTATTGCCCATGTATGAGGCAGCATGCATAAGATAAAGGTGGGGAGAAGTTTGTTTAAAGAATGAACATACTGTTCATGTACTTGAGCCTGTTGTATATGGAGTTTGGACAATCAGAAATATATGCCCATGATTTGGTGCATGTCGATATCAGTGATGTTTGTTTGTAAAAAAACAATAAAGATATCCAAAAAAAACTGGAAATCCACATTTCTAACAATGTGGGAGTGCTGCTTCCAGATTGCTCTCCAGCGGCTGGTGTGGCAGGCACAAGTTGCTGGAAAAGGTTGTGGTCAACACACCAGTGGTGAAAAGCTGCTTCTTCTTACTGGTGACTTTTTTGGCAGCACCTTTCTTTTGTTGCCACCTTGAAGTTGGCAGTGGCACTTAGCTACACAAACAGAAGAGATTGGAGGAAGCATGTCACGTGCTGTTCAGTCACATCACTTTGTACAGGCCTTCTGTCTGGCAGTACTGTGTGACGTCACCTTTAGTGTAATGTGGCATTGCTGCAGTTTAAATTAGTACAGACAAAGACAACATAATTATGTTTTGTTGTGTAAGTTATTGTTCTAAATAATTAACAACAATAGTGTATCCATGTCAGTGTTAAACCATACCACCATAACATAATATGTCATTTCCCATCAGGATATCACCATACGGATGTAACTGTTAGCTTTATGTTTATCTAAGAGAGATAACTATGGCTGTCAGGGAGATCCAGGAAGAAATAGAATAATCCTTAAAAAATGATTGTTGGTGTGTGTGCACCTATTGCAAGCAGGGGGCCCAGGTGAAAATTTAATTATACTTAAAAATGTATGCTTTTTGGTGGCTGTGCACCTACGGCAGTCAGGGATGGATGGATGGATGGTAGAAAAATGAGGCGCAGTACTTTTTTTAAATGTAAAACAAAATTGAAATAAAAAAATTATATAATTGCTGGTGTACTAGGGGCTGTGAGAAACCCATTGGGAGGCAAGGAGGTGCAGATAAAAAATGCAAAACAATGCATATAAAAAAAAACTGTTCATATTCATAATGATCATCAAGCATAATATTCAACTAATATCAGGGAAAAGTAAAATAACGAACAAAAACTAAAAAGAATAACCCTCTCCTATCAATCTCCCTAGAAAATGACTTTGAAAACTTGAAAAAAGGGTGCCTGTATAAAATGGCTGCCAGCCACATGGTCAACTAACAACAGCAAGGAAGGTGGCATGGCCACAACGAAGAACACAAGCAGTCCTATGGCAAAATCACACTAGCTGGCTACACAAAATGGCCAACGGTCAAATGGTCAACCAACATCAGCAAGCAAGGAGGAAGGGCCACAAAAATTAACACATGCAGGTCAATAGGAAAAGCACACTGGCTGGCTATGCAACATGGCCACCGGTCACATGGTCAACCAACAACAGCAAGCAAAGAGGCAGGACCACAACAAAGAACACATGCAGGCCTATGGCAAACACAAACTGGATGGCTAAGCTACACAAAATGGCCATTGGCAACATAGTTAACCAACAACAACATGTAAGGAGGCATGGCCACAACAAAGAACATATGCAGGCCTATGGCAAAAGCACACTGGCTGGATACACAAAATGGTCACTGGCAACATGGTCAAACAACAAGCAAGGATTATTATTATTATTATTATTATTAGTGATATTTGTAGAGCGCTTGCAAATACCCGTAGGCGTCTCGGCGCTAAAATGCAATTGTTGTCTCACCATGATCAGGAAGTACGGAGATGTGGATTACTGGTTAAATAGCCACGTTTTCAGTTCTTTTCTAAACTGAAGAAGCGAAGGGCATATTTTTATGTGACTTGGAAGGGTGTTCCAGAGTCTAGGGGCCGCAATTGAGAAGCGGCGATCACCCCAGGAAGCTGTTCGGCTACGTTGCACCACTAGTTGGTTGAGTGAGGTGGATCGGAGGGTTCTCGATGGGTTGTAGGGGGTCAATTGATTTTTAAGGAAACGAGGTCCTTGATCCTGTAGTGTCTTGTAGACTGTGCATAGAGCTTTGCATTTTACCCTGTTGTGAATGGACAGCCAGTGCTAATTTTTCAAAGTATCTGAGATAGGTGCAAATTTGGGTTTTTTTGATAGTACGCGAGCAGCCGCATTCTGCACGGTCTGTAGTTTTTTAATAACTCTGCTCTGAGCATTGAGCAGCAGACCGTTGCAATAATCTAGTGATGTCAAAACTAGAGTGGTGACTAGCGTTTTGGCTGCTGAGTCTGGTAGATACGGTATGATTTTTCTTACCGTTCTAAGTTTGAAATGGGCGTTGGCTGCCACCTTATTTGCATGGGCCATGAAGTTCAGCTGGTCATCAAAAGTAACACCTAGGTTTCTGACTTTGACCGTAGGGGAGGGAGGTGTACCTAAGGCCGATGGCCACCAATCTGCAGACCAGGCTGGTGAGAGATTGCCAAAGATAACCACCTCCGTTTTATCGATGCATGGAAAACAAAGAACACATGCAGGCCTATGGACACTGGCTACACAAAATGGCCCCTGGCCACATGGCATGGAGAACAAAGAAAAATGGTGGCCTAAGGAAAACACACTCACACACACTGGCCAGACAAAGGAGGCATGGTACCGCTGAAGAAACACTACCATTAATTCAGCAATGCCAAAAACAAAAATTAGCTGAGCTATGAACAATTTACAACAACACACTTCTTCCCAAGGCATCACATATTATCCCACCTATACACTTTTTGCAGAAAGAAATGTGAAATACAAAATAAACCCACATTTTGTATTCACTCCAATGCCATCCTCACCCTACATAATGTTGCAAAACAACATATATCACAGAAACAGTTGTTTCATGTACCCATGATTAGTCCTAGGCTGCTTAATTTACTGTCCTCCAGACCCGAGGGAGAACTTTATTCAGTCATTGCTTGGATTCATGGAATCCTGTGTAGACAAATCCTAACTTTACCATTTTAGGGGATTTTAACTTCTATCTGGAATGTCTGTATGATAAAAATACTGAAAAGCAGGGTAGTCCCTCTTATTTAATTTAAGAGAAAGGAGATAGACCTTGTTATATCATGCCACCATAGCTCAAGAGATCTACACAAATAAAGCCACTAATAACAATTCTCACAAAAATACAAATACACTTAAAATAAAATATCTCACAGATTTATTACACAAGATTTGTACAATATCAAATATCAAATAACTGTGCCACAGTGGTAAAATTAAAAAAGAGTGTCAGCATCATGCACAACTGATGTACATCTCTATAGTATATACATTACACAATTTAAAAACAGCAATAGATTAAAAACCAAGTTGTCGACGCAGCGTTTCGGTTTCCTAAGTTGACACCTTCATCAGGACAGGGTTCTATGCAATAAAGAGACAACGAATTAACACAACATTTTCTTTCGTATCATAGATATTTCCTTCATACACCACCCCTTGTTCTCTGTTTTTGATGGCAAATTATCTAATATTTACACAACCATATTCTTTTATTAACAAAGGGACATTTTACTCACAAGTTAAATATAGTCTAAGGTAACATATTTCATCTAAGTGCACATTCTAAAAAAACAATCAGGTACCATGTGGCACACAGCATCGTGGCAACTAGATCTCATGAGCTAAGTTGGGGGTTGTGGTGGATATTAGATAGTGCATGGGCTAATACTCAAGCAAGAGTGAAGGGATGAAACATATTTCTACACGTGGTTTTCTATAGACTTACTAAAAAACGGACTCCTGTGGTCTTGGAGCCGTAACTTCCTCTCATTCAATCTGAGGAAAAAGGTCCTTAGTACATCACAGGACACCGTGTAACAAGCGATTCAATTTCAATGATTCTAATAGACTCTCCTTATATCTGAAAATGCATAAAACCTTTTGTTAAAAGAATTTTACTCCTCAAATGCACCTATTAAATTGATAGCATTCTGAGTTTGTATCTCATGGTTAAGACAGATTACCTTGGTAATATCAAGGAGATGACTTTAATAAGGAGGAACAAGGAGCCACCGGTATATTGGACTATTATTTTCTCAAAGTTCCTATCAAACAGAAAATTTTTTTTTTGGGACAAATGGGTATATAGATAAAGACCATGGCTTGATATTTAAATGTAAGTGTTAAACATTCACCATCGTTGTGCCATTTATTGATAAACTCACCCCTTTCGGATAAGGGACCAGCAGAAAATGTAGCACGTGACTGGATGTCGTCAGGCTATTTGCTTTTGCAGGAGGGTTTGATTCCTTATCAGGATTTAGGAGGTATTTTTCGCATTCACCACCTGAGATAAATATACAATCATGAAGCATTTTTCAATTCTTCTGCTTCACCAGTATATATCATGCAACCATGATTTCTATGGTCTGGAGTCACTATTGATGCTATGGTATACACTTATTGGTATTCACGTAAACTTTAGCCAGTATTCTAATCGATCGTAGTTGCAGTGGCCATGTTCATGCGTCAGCGCTCGCATGTGCACAATATCAATTATGTTAATAATTAAAAAAAGGAAATAAGACCCTGATCAGGCAGATCTCCGTAGTTACCCAATCACTAACCATATGGGTTTTAGCGGTCTATATTTGCGTCAGGTCAGTGCATTTTAATCTCTCTTTTCGCAGATTAAGACAGAGATCGTACTCTTGTATCGGGCTATTTAGATTGTGGCAAATTAATTTGCACATACTAAGTTCATTAGGTCGCGTTAAGCATTAAAAACCGAACTGTAAGTACGCTAATTAGCTATCGCTTCTCGCAGGCGCCTCCTTTGTGGAGAGGTAGCGAGTGACTAACTACGCTTTCTCATTTTGCTAAAAGCGGGTTATAACGCTCACCTTTCGTCCGAGATTCGGCCTCCCTGCTCCTTGTTCTCTCCGGGTTCATCGGGTCGTGGCTGGCTGTACACGGACTTCCATTGATTTAAGTCATTCGGGTTCGCGCTTAAATTCGCAACCCTCGCGAGATTATGGCTTTGTTTTTGCGTGTCACTCAGAGCGACGGGTATGTTTCCGGACTACCTGGGTAGTTCAGTAATCGAATGGGAACTTTTTATTGAGTTGATCCTAATGAGCTGCTGTAGTAATTTATTGCAGATTTTTAGAGTACCAGGTCATTTAAATGCGACTATGTTTTACGATTTATTTGATTAACAAACTGCAAAAAACGCGACAATTTATACAGACTACAGCAGTGGTCTGTTCTCAGTTACTACCTATCGACTTTTGTAGTGGTCTGTTTACAGTTTCTACATATCGACTGTTATGGCTCACCCAATTTTTATTACTACAACTTAGATTATGTGGAATTTATTATGATAATAGCTATTTATCGACATACTATTTATCAACATACTCTCATACTATATGTTCAGTAGTATTATATTATACATAAATTGGTTGTCATTTATGAAAACAGATTTGTTTTTCAAAGTTATTCCATCAAAGATCTACAATTTTCTCCTCAATTCTGGTGGCTATATTACAGCATTTTTGTGTCACATTAAATTATAGTCTATCTTGATAGGTGGTTGCTCTTCGTCACCCGTTGGTATATTATATTAAAACATGGGGTATCGACAAAGAGGCACACTGTGGGAGAAAACTAATCAAATACATTTTATCATGCAATTCTAAAGAATTCTTTCTAAGATTCACTCCTGATCCAGTAACCTAATTTATAAGATTCGCTCCCAGTCTTCTTTATTATTTAACCCGATTCTCACGGTGTTAAATCGGGACATAAAAAATTGTTCCCGTTTTTTTCTTTTTAGGTCTATGTCACCTCCTCTTAGGTTCATCCGGATACTTTCTACTCCACACCAGGCAAGGTCATTGATTGTGTGATTGGCCTCTTGCCAGTGTTCAGTCAAAGGAGCACCTCTTTTTCTGGTTCGAATCGCTGATTTGTGCTCCGTTATTCTAAGTCGTATTTCACGACTAGTCTCACCTATATATATTAAATTGCATGGGCATTTAATCATATAGATTAGGTTTTTTGACCTACAGTTAATGAATGAATTTATTTTGTGTTTTGCCTTGTTGTGTTCTATATGGTCTCCTTTTATGATGTTTTCACAATTGCAGCAATTCCCACAGGGAAAAGTGCCAGTGGGCAGAGGGGCATTGTTTATGCTTAGTTGTGTATTTTTAGGTAACTCTCTATAAGTGTGCACCAGACTTTTCTTGATGGTTGGATTGCGTCTGAATGCAAACATTGGTTTAGCTACTTTCTCTTTGTTTGGTGTATTAATCAGCTTCCAATTGCGGTTTATTATATTTTTGATTTTATTGCTGATATTACTATAATTAGTCACAAATATGAGCCGTTTTTCTTCTTGTGTATTATCTTTTTTTGTAAAAAGATTCTCCCTATTGAAATATTTAGCTCGTTTATGAGCATGTCTGATCATGCGCTTGGGGTAGCCTCTTTCCTGAAACTTTTTGGTTAGTACGGCCGCATGTTTGTCGAAGTCTCTCATATTACTGCAATTACGTTTTAATCTTAAAAATTGCCCAAAGGGTATATTATCTTTCTGGCATGGTGGATGGTGGCTGGAATAGTGGAGCATAGTATTCCTGTCCGTCTTTTTCGTGAAAAGCTCCACTAGCAGTTTTCGGTCTTCATGTTTAATAATGATGTCAAGGAATTCACATTTATGGGCATCATAGTTTGCAGTGAATTTCAAATTTGGATCACCTAGGTTTAACCATAAAATGAATTCTTTAAGAGTGTCCTGGGAACCTGTCCAAATAAAAAAAACGTCATCGATATATCTGGACCACTCAGATATATTTTCAAAAAAAGGGGCTGTTGGGTTAAAAATATGGATGTTCTCGAATGATGATACATAAAGACAGGCCAGACTGGGAGCGCAGGTGGCTCCCATACTGGTCCCCTTTGTTTGTTTGTAATATTCATTGTTGAAAATAAAAATATTATTTTTTAAAACGAGGCTGACACAATCAATAATAAACGTTTCCTGTGAGTTTAGGTCTCTATCTATTGGGCACAGAAGTTCTTTTATCATGTTTATTGTGCTGTCTTGAGGTATGTTTGTATACAGTGCCTCGATGTCGAGGGTCACTAGATACTGGGTGTCTGGGTTGAATGGTAAGGTTTCTACTTTTTGGATCATGGCCCCTGTGTCTTTGATATATGCCTGTTGTTTTGTTACGTACGGTTGTAAAAAAATATCAGCGTATTTGCTGAGTGGCTCCGTCAATGAGCCAATGCTTGCCACGATTGGCCTCATTGGAGGGTCATGAATATTCTTATGGACTTTAGGTAGTCCATACAAGGCAGGGGTGGTGGGATTACTGTTCCATAAAAATCTATACTCTTCTTCGCAGATAACCGAATCTTCTTTAGCCAGGTCAAGTGTACGTTTTATTACTTCTTTTAATTGGATCCATTCCTCCCTACTCACTTTTTGATAATGATCCTTGTTCTCTAGCATTAGAATCATTTTTTCATTGTACTGGGCAGTATTCATGATAACGATACTACCGCCTTTATCAGCCGGTTTAATGGTTAATTCGGGGCAGTTTTCTAGATGTTTAAGAGCCTCTTTCTCTTCTTTACTTAGGTTATATTGAATCCAATTTTTTTGGTCTACTAGATCCATTACACTTTTCTCTACGATCCTCTCAAAGGCCTCTATATCCTTATTAGTTTGCCCAATATGTGGGGTCCATGTTGATTTCGGTTTGAGACCTGATTTATTGGAAGATGGAATTCTCTCTTTACCGTCAAAAAATGTTAAAAGTCTAATTTTTCTAAAAAAAATTTGTAAATCTCTTTCCAAATTGAATCTATCTATTGGACTTGCTATGGCAAAGCCCAGCCCTTTTTCTAAAAGTTTCGTCTCTGTGTCAGTGAGGATAGTATCAGACAGGTTTATAATAGGGGCTTACTTTACTTGTTCCATGTTTTCTGGCTCCTGGTGTAGGGGCGTTGATATGCTTGAGGTTGAGGGGCATAGCTCCCTCTCCCTCTGCCTCTCCCTCTCTGTTGTCCGTAGGATTGGCGCTGTGCTAAAAAAGGAAGTGTGTCTTTTGTATTACTAGATGTTCCTTCTCTGTCCCTATTAGTAGTTCTAACTTCCTCCTGATTTTCAGCCTCAGAGTCCGTGCTTGAGTAAGAGGTATCAAAAAATCTTACTTTTTTGTTTTTTTGGAAATTTTGATTCTGGTTTTGCTGCCAGGGTCTACGATTGGCAAAGGACTCTCTTGGGCGGTCATAAAAATCTTTCTGGAGATAGGGATACACATGTTCCGGGTTGTATTTTTCTACATCTTTCACAAATTTATTGCTCTTTTTATTGAATAGGTAGTCCCTATAGCTATTTACGTCGTTCTGTATATCTTCTAATTTTTTCCGGGCGTCGTCTAAGGCTGTACTGTCAGAAAGTTTTTGTTCCAAATCTTTTATTTCTTGCCTCTCTATGACTAAGATGTCTGTAGCTGTTTCTATAATTAAAAGCATCCAGTCACGGCTGCACCTGTTGGCAACCAGGGTCCAGTTCTCTAAGAATTTTTGATTATTTATAAATATGCCTGGTTCGTTGTTAACCTGGAGGCCTTTTGGAATTATACCTCGTTTACAATAATCAATAAGAAAGTCTGAGTGTAACTCAGTTCTTATTGTTTTCTTTTTGGCATTCCAGAGATTTCGCCATTCGTCTTCATTGGAGTTATCTATCCTGACGGTGGAAATATTTTTAACCGTCCCGTTGATAATTTTGTTAAATTGTTCTTCGTTATAGCTAAGGGTTTTGATACCTTCCATAATAACTAAGGGGTATGATTACCCAGAGGTTACAGAACACAACCTCCCCGGTTAACAAACCGTAAGTACAATAAAAAAACGGAAAGGGAGGTCTCCTCAAGAAACCAATCCAGGGACGAGGAGCTAAGGCGCAACAGAAAAGCAGGGTAGTCCCTCTTATTTAATTTAAGAGAAAGGAGATAGACCTTGTTATATCATGCCACCATAGCTCAAGAGATCTACACAAATAAAGCCACTAATAACAATTCTCACAAAAATACAAATACACTTAAAATAAAATATCTCACAGATTTATTACACAAGATTTGTACAATATCAAATATCAAATAACTGTGCCACAGTGGTAAAATTAAAAAAGAGTGTCAGCATCATGCACAACTGATGTACATCTCTATAGTATATACATTACACAATTTAAAAACAGCAATAGATTAAAAACCAAGTTGTCGACGCAGCGTTTCGGTTTCCTAAGTTGACACCTTCATCAGGACAGGGTTCTATGCAATAAAGAGACAACGAATTAACACAACATTTTCTTTCGTATCATAGATATTTCCTTCATACACCACCCCTTGTTCTCTGTTTTTGATGGCAAATTATCTAATATTTACACAACCATATTCTTTTATTAACAAAGGGACATTTTACTCACAAGTTAAATATAGTCTAAGGTAACATATTTCATCTAAGTGCACATTCTAAAAAAACAATCAGGTACCATGTGGCACACAGCATCGTGGCAACTAGATCTCATGAGCTAAGTTGGGGGTTGTGGTGGATATTAGATAGTGCATGGGCTAATACTCAAGCAAGAGTGAAGGGATGAAACATATTTCTACACGTGGTTTTCTATAGACTTACTAAAAAACGGACTCCTGTGGTCTTGGAGCCGTAACTTCCTCTCATTCAATCTGAGGAAAAAGGTCCTTAGTACATCACAGGACACCGTGTAACAAGCGATTCAATTTCAATGATTCTAATAGACTCTCCTTATATCTGAAAATGCATAAAACCTTTTGTTAAAAGAATTTTACTCCTCAAATGCACCTATTAAATTGATAGCATTCTGAGTTTGTATCTCATGGTTAAGACAGATTACCTTGGTAATATCAAGGAGATGACTTTAATAAGGAGGAACAAGGAGCCACCGGTATATTGGACTATTATTTTCTCAAAGTTCCTATCAAACAGAAAAAAAATTTTTTGGGACAAATGGGTATATAGATAAAGACCATGGCTTGATATTTAAATGTAAGTGTTAAACATTCACCATCGTTGTGCCATTTATTGATAAACTCACCCCTTTCGGATAAGGGACCAGCAGAAAATGTAGCACGTGACTGGATGTCGTCAGGCTATTTGCTTTTGCAGGAGGGTTTGATTCCTTATCAGGATTTAGGAGGTATTTTTCGCATTCACCACCTGAGATAAATATACAATCATGAAGCATTTTTCAATTCTTCTGCTTCACCAGTATATATCATGCAACCATGATTTCTATGGTCTGGAGTCACTATTGATGCTATGGTATACACTTATTGGTATTCACGTAAACTTTAGCCAGTATTCTAATCGATCGTAGTTGCAGTGGCCATGTTCATGCGTCAGCGCTCGCATGTGCACAATATCAATTATGTTAATAATTAAAAAAAGGAAATAAGACCCTGATCAGGCAGATCTCCGTAGTTACCCAATCACTAACCATATGGGTTTTAGCGGTCTATATTTGCGTCAGGTCAGTGCATTTTAATCTCTCTTTTCGCAGATTAAGACAGAGATCGTACTCTTGTATCGGGCTATTTAGATTGTGGCAAATTAATTTGCACATACTAAGTTCATTAGGTCGCGTTAAGCATTAAAAACCGAACTGTAAGTACGCTAATTAGCTATCGCTTCTCGCAGGCGCCTCCTTTGTGGAGAGGTAGCGAGTGACTAACTACGCTTTCTCATTTTGCTAAAAGCGGGTTATAACGCTCACCTTTCGTCCGAGATTCGGCCTCCCTGCTCCTTGTTCTCTCCGGGTTCATCGGGTCGTGGCTGGCTGTACACGGACTTCCATTGATTTAAGTCATTCGGGTTCGCGCTTAAATTCGCAACCCTCGCGAGATTATGGCTTTGTTTTTGCGTGTCACTCAGAGCGACGGGTATGTTTCCGGACTACCTGGGTAGTTCAGTAATCGAATGGGAACTTTTTATTGAGTTGATCCTAATGAGCTGCTGTAGTAATTTATTGCAGATTTTTAGAGTACCAGGTCATTTAAATGCGACTATGTTTTACGATTTATTTGATTAACAAACTGCAAAAAACGCGACAATTTATACAGACTACAGCAGTGGTCTGTTCTCAGTTACTACCTATCGACTTTTGTAGTGGTCTGTTTACAGTTTCTACATATCGACTGTT
The DNA here is from genome assembly GCF_964263255.1 of Lissotriton vulgaris. Lineage (NCBI taxonomy): Eukaryota > Metazoa > Chordata > Amphibia > Caudata > Salamandridae > Lissotriton > Lissotriton vulgaris. Next base: position 1,332,622,349 of record NC_141687.1, read on the forward strand.
ATGGCTCACCCAATTTTTATTACTACAACTTAGATTATGTGGAATTTATTATGATAATAGCTATTTATCGACATACTATTTATCAACATACTCTCATACTATATGTTCAGTAGTATTATATTATACATAAATTGGTTGTCATTTATGAAAACAGATTTGTTTTTCAAAGTTATTCCATCAAAGATCTACAATTTTCTCCTCAATTCTGGTGGCTATATTACAGCATTTTTGTGTCACATTAAATTATAGTCTATCTTGATAGGTGGTTGCTCTTCGTCACCCGTTGGTATATTATATTAAAACATGGGGTATCGACAAAGAGGCACACTGTGGGAGAAAACTAATCAAATACATTTTATCATGCAATTCTAAAGAATTCTTTCTAAGATTCACTCCTGATCCAGTAACCTAATTTATAAGATTCGCTCCCAGTCTTCTTTATTATTTAACCCGATTCTCACGGTGTTAAATCGGGACATAAAAAATTGTTCCCGTTTTTTTCTTTTTAGGTCTATGTCACCTCCTCTTAGGTTCATCCGGATACTTTCTACTCCACACCAGGCAAGGTCATTGATTGTGTGATTGGCCTCTTGCCAGTGTTCAGTCAAAGGAGCACCTCTTTTTCTGGTTCGAATCGCTGATTTGTGCTCCGTTATTCTAAGTCGTATTTCACGACTAGTCTCACCTATATATATTAAATTGCATGGGCATTTAATCATATAGATTAGGTTTTTTGACCTACAGTTAATGAATGAATTTATTTTGTGTTTTGCCTTGTTGTGTTCTATATGGTCTCCTTTTATGATGTTTTCACAATTGCAGCAATTCCCACAGGGAAAAGTGCCAGTGGTATGATAAAAATACTGAACATTAAATTTGGTAATATATAGAGTTTTGACTTCCTACACCTGATCAAACTCATTCATGATGTCAGCCATATGTTGGATGGTATATTCACAAACAATCCTGACTTATAGGTCAAAAGAATTCTGCCCTTAGTCTAGACATATCATAGGGCCATGTTTCGTTCACTCAAAGGCACCAGTAGCACTTAAAGGTCGGACTTGGAAGAAAATTGACCACTCTAAACTAAACACTTGACTGAGTGAAACTTAGCCATTAATTAATGAGAATATGGAGTTAGCTACCACCCCTTATGATACTTGAGTCAGTGCTGCTGTCTACCACTTAGCACCACTAAGAATAAGGCCAAACCATCGAATCACCCCTTCCACACCTTGGTTTTCTAAAGAGTTTAGAGAAAATAAAGAAACATGAAGGCACCAAAACAGCACTGGAGGATGAACTATAAGCTAGAGGAAAAACTAAAATATAAAAATCTGATAAAAGAATGTAAACACAAATGAAGGCAACTCAAATTAAGTTTTTTTACAGACAATATTAGAACAGCCGACAACTCCTCTAAAGAGTTATTTAACACAGTTAAGTCACTATCCAGCTTTGTTTACAGAAACATGGTCAATCCCAACCAACTTTTTGTCAAAACCAAGTTGATTTCTTCTTCACTAAGATAAACATAATATTACAGGACTTCAACACAATACCAAATACTATTATTTTCTCCCCAAAGACAGTTACAGTTCAGGAACATTTAGGCGATAAACTTACTGACTGCTCCCAGATTCTGAGCTAATTTACTCCTCTTACTGAAGAGAAGGATGCCTCTCTCATTCAAACAATTAAATCAGGATCTCCGGTGAATACATGTCCTCTGCAGGTACTTTAACCAGTTTCAGAAACCATTGCTTCTCATCCTACCTTGATATTAAACAAGATGCTAGGTTCAGGCAACTTTCGGGTAGCCTGGAAGAAAACTTCTATCTTGCCTCTTGAAAATAAACCCTCACTCTACCCATTTGAGGTGAAAAAGTATAGGCCCATCTTGTGCCATCCTCTTCCTGCCAAGACTTTAGAAAAATGCCATGAATCAGGAGATTATTTATTTTTTCAAAATGACCAACTGTCTTGATCCGGCACAGCATAGGTTCAGAGTCAGACCAAAACATTGTATGGAATCTTCCCTTTTGGCAGGTATTGAGGAGATCAGAACCATCATTTACAGAGGTGACAATTTGCCCTTGATCCTGTTGGATTTGTCAGCCACATTTGACACGGTTGACCACTCTTCTCTGGTCAACCGTCTTGAAGGAATAGGTATTAAAGGGACAGCTGTCAAATTGATCAGGGCCTTTCTAATAGAGTGCAAGTAGTGGCATTGGAGAATTTTACATCTGCCCCTTTACACTAACCTGCGGGGTCCCTTAGGGATCCTCCTTAAATCCAACCCTGTTTAATGACTAAAGCACTCCCCTGACATCCCTAAACTTAGTTCACACCCTGTCCTAGTTTTAGTATACATGGTCGATACTGTCCTCCTGGCCCGCACTGCAAATGGCCGACAAGCTCTTTTAGATGGGTTTTATAGTTTGATGCAGCATTTAAACCTTAAGGTAAACAATGATGAATCCTATATCTTAATATGTGGGCCTAAGACTAACGACTCTAAGTTGTTTTTAGTGGCTATACACAAATAAAGAAAACAACAGATTTTAGCTATTTGGGCATTATATTTAGTGCCAACTTGAAGTGGGACCGCCTGTTTCTTCAAAAGTCCCAGTCTTTGGAGGTGGCCTGTGAATCCTTGTTTAGATTCTCAAAAACTTTAGGACACCACCCCCAAAAGAACTGTTAATGCTATACAGAAGTAAATCGTTGTCAGTTTGTACATACGGTGTGGGAGTCGGAGGACATACACCTGTAAAGACCCTTCAGGTAGCAGAAAAAGTTTTTAGCAAGGCTTTTAGGAATTCACAGGTCCACAGCATGTTTTATTATTCATAAAGAAATGGCCCTTCATTTCATAGAAGATAAGGTAGGCTTGGCACCCATTTTGTTGTGGGTTAAAATCTGATCCACTCCGGAGTTAAGCACCACACAGGGAATATTGAAGGATTGTCATCCATTGGATCATGTATATAAAAAACAGTCTTCATAATTTACGATTAACTTGTGTTTTTGAGATTACTAGCAAGATTGCTTCATGCTGGAAGGCTCTGGTAAAGGACACATACCATGCCCATGGAGACAAGATGAGACTTGAGAAAGCTCTGGACATGGCAACTATCCATGTGTATATCCCTTAATCAGCTTGTGAAGGAATGGAACTTATCAATTATGGCTAAAGGCACCAGAACACAGATTTTATTTAACCCGCCTCCAAATAAAAATGATTCACTTCCTGGTGGCTTTACCTCATTACCCTGATGCCCATGCGATTCAGTGCCCATACTGTCCACTAAGCATTTTAAATTATTCTCACTTTATACTCAGATTATTTATGCCAACTTCTAGTAGGGAAATGCTTTTAAACCCATCAAGAAGGTTTACAGTTTTTATAACGCTCTGAGTCACCTTCAAGCTATTTTAGCAGAGTTGAATTTTATTTCCCAGGTGAGATGTTTAAGGAAACGGTATGCAGTGTGACTCAGTCACAACACGATGGATAGACAAACACTGATGTGTAACGAGTAATTTTATCTTTCTGATTTTATTATGTGTGACCTGTTTGGAACTTCTTTTATCCTCTGCTTTTATGGTCTTTCAACCAAATAAAGATTATTTGACTGACTTGCCTAAATCACTCCATTAATTGAATGTATTTAGTCTTGTGGGTTCTCTGTATTTTCCTATGCCAGTGGTTCCCAAAAATGTTCAACCCGCGGCTCCCTTGACCCATTGGCCTTTGCCCGCGGCTCCCCACTGTCACTTTTTTAGAGGGCGGGGTTGTAAGCCCGGCCTCGGGAGTACTTGCATTTGTCTCCCTGAAAATAATTGGGATGAAGCTGAGGAATGTATTATAATCATATATGCAGGGTGTTTTGTATTTCTAAGGTGGCGCTTCTAATAAAATATTCCAAGTTACACTTCTTTGCCTATGCCTTTTTTAGAGTACCCTCTTAAACTTCTTTATCCCACTTATAGTGCTAGATAGCACCCCTATGGATGTAGGCCTAATTGCCAAAGTGTTTCTGAGCTTGAAGAACATTTGCATGCACTTTCATTTCTACCCATGTCATACGTGCCAACACACCAGTCTCAGCAGGGTGACTCACAATTTTTTAAACCACATACAGCTTCATTTTTGCTATCTCCTCCCTAAAATTGCCTACAAATCAATGGAAGTAAAATAAATTCCTCAGATTTATTTTTAAACGTCCCTCTTTCCAGCTTCAAATGTTAGCATTATGCCATGGGGTTTCACTTCCCTGTGTTCAAGGAGACCGCCGGCCTGTCTGGAAGTGTGTGTACTGAAGGAAATGTGTACTGGAAGTACCTATGATTCAAGTACAAATGTCAACATTTAATAATACGTATTGTGTTTATTGGACAGGCAACTGCACTTTCTTGATAACATGCATTGGTGAAAAATGCATTTGGAAAAAAATGAAACTATTAACAAGTCTAACAAAATAAATCAGGCATCTCCTGCCTACTTTGGGAGTGTTGGAATGTGGGGATCCAGGGAAATATGGCGGTCATCTACCTCGAGATCAATTAAGCACTACATTTACAGCTTTAAGCATATCACTTACAAATCATCAACATCATATGTTTAAGTCTAATTAGTTTAACTGAAGCCAACAACCCCTTCAACATTAAATGCATTAAAGTGCTTGGGGAGCGGCTCCCCTTGCTAGACTTGATGGCTCCCCAGGGAGCCACGGTGCACAGTTTGGGGACCACTGTCCTATGCTGTTGATACCCAATTAGTGAAATCTGTCTTTTCAGATCCAGAATAAGTGGCTTCACAGTTCAATTCATGTATGAGTAGCATTGCTCATTGGATGCAGATGAACTGTTTGACGCTCAACTCGGATAAAACGAAACTGTTCTATTTGGTAAGAACACATCATTCTGGAAGAACTCCTGGTCCCTTCCATCCCCAGTACAGAAGGCAAAATATTTAGGGGTCATTTTTGACAACCAATTAGCCTTCATACAGCTTTCAAAGCAGGTTACATCTTCCTTCTTTCTTATGTTAAGAATTCTAAATAACATTTTGCCTTTTCTCCCATTAGAGCTAAGGAAAACATTTATCTTGGCTCTGGTCATTTCGAAAATAGACTATTGTAATGCCTTATATGTAAGCTCTCTAATACGCCTTCATTGCAAATTGCAGACACTTCAAAACATGGCTGCCAGAGTGCTGATAACTCTTCCAAAATTTTGTTCAGTCTCCAAAGCCATTAAAAAACTGCATTGATTCCCTATGAAGGCATGAATACAGTTTAAGGCCTTGTGCTCTACCTGATTAAGGCCCTACATCAGGTTGTCCTCGCTTTCTGACTCGGCGATGCGATGAGCGCAAGGTAAGGGGTTGCATTTATTTTTTTATTTTATTTTCCCTATTCTGTCATCTGGTGACTTCCACCCCACCCCACCCTGCCCCCATCCTGCCCTACCGCTCTTACCAGAACTAGCCGTGCCTGCACAGATTGCACCAGGATCTTCCTGGTCAAATGTGCACTGGGAAAACAAATTTGAATGGGTGAGCACCTGATTCGGTTACTGACTGAATTATAGTTTCCCTTGTTTCCCTTAATAGGGGCCTACACCTTTGAAAAGAGTGGTTCAGAGGGAGTTAACAACGTTCATGATACTCCCATCCTCAAAATATCTATGGTAGACCCCGCTAATCACCTCAATGGAGGCCCATTTGGGACTGTTCACTTTCCTTCCAGTAGCACACCTAACAAAACTGTTTTAAATATTTTATATTAATTAGTTGTACTGTCCCTTACCTGCCTCCACTCATGCTGACATTCTCCGGGGAAGTGGGGAGCAGTGGTGGGTGTGATCAGTGGCAGGCAGGCTAATTGGCCTCTCCCGAGACTGGTGCAGAGTCGGCATCCTATTTTGGGGGAAATCTAGGTCAGCGGACTAGTTCCCTGTACCTATAAATTGAAACTCTGACACGACCGAGCAGCGGGTGCACCACTGACGCGTCAAAGGCAAGCCTGTCTGCGCCCGTCCATAAATGCCCACGCTTAACACCAGCACCCCTGCCCGTTGCAATCCAGAAGGCTCGGATATCCTGGGATGCACTAGGTCCCAAACTCATGAAATTGAAGCCAGTTGGTAAGATCTCTAGATGTCTGTGTCTCACGTTTGACTCGAGGCCATGGTCCTCCTTGGTTACCTGCCCTAATTGTAATTTCTCTCTGCCTAGGCTCACTTACCAGCCCATTAAACCTATCAAGGTTGAAGTTCTTAAAGGAAAGGTAGAGGACAATATTACTGTGTTTTTATGTCCCCTACTGAACGCCAGATAATTTTTGAAGCACAGTGTTGAATGTGCCTCGCTTAAAGAAGTAGAGGACATTCAAATTGCCTTCATTTCTGAAGCATGGACAGATGATAGCTCAGTTCCCGACATTGTGAAAGCTACTACACCAGGGTTATCTCTGTCACCATCTCAATAGACCATTAAAAGGGGGGGGGCTTAGCCATAATATATCACAATTCGATTAAGGCTACCTTTCATACAGCCTCCAATTTGGCCTGTGAGGCGCTCGCCTTTAGCTTAGGACTATCACATCATCACACGTTCAAGGGCACTGTCCCATCCTCCATTGGGAATCTGCTGGAAGAGGGACTGTCTTCAGACTCCTTTACAATCTTGGGTGATTTCAATTACCATCTGGAATTATTGGAGGACACTGACACAATGGCCCTCACAGACTTGATGAAGAGTGCTGACCTGACTCAACAGGTGACGAGCCCCACACACTTGGCAGGACACACTTTAGATGGAATCTTCTCAAATCACCCTAACTTGTGGTTTACGGGCACACTGGCTTTGACCTAGACAAGCCATGTGGGAGTTAAATTTGAGATTCTCCTAGCTACCCATAATAGGGCAGAGAAAGGCCATAAGATCCAGATTCAAAGCAGAGCCTGGAACAGAATTAGGATTTTTGACTTACAGGCTGTACTCATGGCCTCTGTCGGTCAGTTACCATCTAATCCAGAAGAGGTGGTTACTCATTATATATCTTGGGTAGATTTAGCCTGTAATACTGTAGCTCCAGCTAAAACGATACGCCCTAGAAGAAAGCAACCCACAGCCCCCTGGCATTCAGAAGATTTGCGGAGACAAAAACTTTCCTGTAAGCTTCTTGAGCGAAGCTGGAGGAAGAGTTATATGGAAGAGGAGAAACAGAAGTATAGACAAAGTCTGGCTATTTACAAACAACTCCTATTTGAAGTAAAGAAAAACTTCTTTACAAAATGAATCAATTCTGCAAATAATTTTACTAAAGAAATTTTAAAAACTATCTCAAGTCTGGCTTCCCCCACCATGACAAAAGTTGAGTCAGAAACCTTGAGCCAATATCGCCAAGTTCTTTTTGAACAAAGTAGAAGCCATCTTTTTTAACTTCAGAGACCCTAATCCGGAGGAAGGGTTTGGAGGGAAGGCAGCCAATTTCTGATACCCCACCTATCTTTAATAAATTTGAGCCAATGTCCACAACAGACATTGAGAAGCTGCTCCTCTCAGCTCGTTCAGGCTCCCCATATGACCCCTGCCCAGTTTCAATAATTAAACAGGCACAAGTGCCTGTGGCCTTAGTACTCACCCCATTGTTTATTACAATGTTTGGGGCCAGACGTTTCCCTATTCCTTGGAAATTGGCCTCAATATTGCCTTTATTGAAAAAGACTAACCTGGACCCAAAGGAGCCAAATAACTTCTGGCCCATATCTTGCCTCTCATTACCTGCAAAACTGGTTGAGAAAACCATGAACTCACAGCTCAGCACCTTTCTAGTTGGGACCAATACTCCGGACCCAACTCAGTTTGGGTTGAAAGAAGGGCATAGGACAGAATCCACACTGATAAAGTCCACGGAGGAGATAAGGGAGGCTGTGGACAGGGGAGGCAAAGCAGCTCTGATTATGCTGAACCTGTCCGCAGCCTTTGATACGGTCCATCATGATATTTTGATGGACCAATTGTCTGCGTGTGGCATTCAGGGCAAAGCCTATGATCTCCTTAGATATTTTTTGTCGGACAGATCTCAAACGGTGGCACTGGGTAATTTTAATTCCAAACCTTTCTCACTGCCATGTGGAGTACCCCAGGGGTCCTACCTTAGCTCTACTCTTTTTAATGTTTATGTCTCCTTGTTGGCTTCCCTGATCAGATCATTTGGCTTAAATCTGACTTCATACGCTGACAACACACAAATTGTGGTGGCTTTACAGCCTTTTCAGACAACAGGAATTAAGGACAGGTTCCATGATTGCATGGCAGCAATCGGAAGCTGGATGTCACAAAATTGTCTAAAATCGAATAATGGCAAGACCAAAGTCATTCTATTTGGCAATGACCCTAACTTCTGGATCCCAAGGTGGTGGCCAGAAGACATGGGGACACTTCCCGCTCCTGTTAGGTACGTGAAGAACCTAGGAGTCATTATCGACGAAAAAATCAACTTCGGGACCCAAATTAATGCAGTGGCATTTTCCGTCTATATTTTAATTAGAACGATTAAGAAAATACTGCCCTTTCTGCCTACAACTTGTCAGCCGACCCTAGTCACTGCTCTCATTTTCTCAAGACTCGACTACTGCAACAGCCTATATTTAAATATAAAGGAACTGAAGTACCATAAAAATAACATAAAGAGCTATACCTACCAATAGCCCCAATCCCATTACCAAATAATCAGTCAGTTGGCAGTGAAGAAAGTTCAATCATTTATTAAGCAACAAATACTCTATAGAGGAGCCTCTCCAACCCTCACCCATCAGGTGCGCGGAGAAGACTGTTGGCTCGCATTCAAACATAAGGTTATATACTTTTTAGTTCAACACATATAATCACTGTAAAAGGAAAAACACCAGTTGGCCTTTGAGCTCCTGGAAATTCTCCAGGAATTAAACTCATCAAAAACCAAAATCTCCTTTTTCAACCAAGTGGTATTTTCATACGTTGTATACATTTTCATACATGCATTCGGATCTAAGGTTCCCTCTCTATTATTCCCTTCGGGGTCGAATCCTTGATGAACCTCGATATATGCTAAAATCATTTAATAATTTTTTCCCGAAAATCTTTGAGTGTCCACAGTATATAGCATATACATCATTGAAAGTAATTTAAACCAGGCCTCACAACTCCCCAGATGAGACAAGGGTAGGGATATGAATAAATCGTGCTTGTGCATAACAGATGGTAAAAGACCACAAACCCAACAATTTGTAGTATTGGTGGCACTGTGTGTTTGATGAAGCATTTCAACAAATAATTTTTTTTTGCAAAATCAAGGGGCCATGCTGTATTCACTGACCATGGGAAGTGAGAAAACCTCTTTCGGCCCAAAGCCGGCCAAAACTATGAGCCACGCCAAAAGAATACTGGCTGTCTGTGTAAATATTTACTCTCAATCCTTCACTTAACTCACAGGCCCAAAGCAATGCCACTAACTCAGCTGCCTGTGCTGATTGATAGGGTACTCGAGAAGCCTCAACTACAGTGTGAAGAGTAGTTATCGCATATGCAGCAGTTGTCCTGCCATCTGGTAAGTTGAAACAAGAGCCATCGACATACAACTCCCCTTGAGGGTCAGATAGAGGATTGCCTGTCAGGTCTACCCGTCCCTTCGTCTCTTCCTCCGTCCAAAATATACAATCATGAACATCATTGTTCCTTTCGTTCGAAGGGAGGGGTAGTAACGTGGCAGGGTTCAGAGTGGCACTTAATTTAATCGTAATGTGGGGAGCAAACAAAGTCAATTCGTAACCTGTAAGACGCGCACTCGTAAGGTGCTGGGTCTTCGTTTTGTTCAATAATGTATCCACAGCGTGCGGTACCATCACTGTGAGATCAGTGTTCAGAACGAGCCCTTCCGACTGTTGAATAGCCACTGTGACTGCAGCAGTAGCCCTTAAACAGCTAGGGAGAGCTCTGGCGACGTTATCCAACACCGCCAAGAAATAGGCACAAGGTCTCTGCTTACCACCAAATCCTTGTGTTAACACAGAAAACGAGCAACCATCCACCTCGTGTACATAAAGCACAAAAGTTTTTGGTAGTCAGGGGTACCAAGAATGGGTGCAGAGCAAAGCGCAGATTTCAAAGAGTCAAAAGCATTTTGGCAAGCATCACTCCAGGGTAAAGGTTCATGCACATCTTCAGTGGTTAAATACAGGAGAGGTTTAGTGAGAAAGGAAAAATTAGAGATCCGTTGGCGACAGTAAGAAGTTATGCCGAGAAATGCACGAACATCATGCTGAGTATGAGGTACAGACATAATAAAAATGGTAGTCACATGCTCAGGGGTTAGTCTCCTCCCCTCTTTCAACAGTAGATGACCTAGGTAGGTTACCTCCTGTCAACAATATTGGAATTTAGAAAGAGATACTTTATTGCCATTAGCCACCAAATGAGACAATAATTGTACAGTGGCTTACTTACAACCCTCCTCAGTATCAGAGGCCACTAACAGATCATCAACATATTGCAAAAGCCCATTACCAGGGGGCAGGACCAAATCATCCAACAATGTCTTCAAAGCTTGACTATAAATACTAGGTCTCTCCGTGTACCCCTGGGGAGCGCGACAAAACTGGAAGCTGCGACCAGATGATGAGAAGCCGAAAATATGGCGGCTATCAGGATGTATCGGAATGCTAAAGAAAGCATTCTTTAAATCGATCACAGATAAATATTTAGCAGTGGGAGGAATCAAATTGAGAATAGTAGTGATATCAGAAACCACAGGGTATTGGGGCACCACTATTTTATTAATTTCACGCAAATCAATCACAAAATGATAAGAATCAACATAGTCAGGATCACTTCCAACAGGAGCCTTTTTTAGGATCGGTAAAATGGGGCTGTTGCATATATTAGCAGCTGTCTCTTCCACCACACCCTTTTTGATTAAATCTTGTATGATGGAGAGCAAAGCTTTCTCGTCCGCCGGAGAAATTTTGTACCGACGTATACGTGTAAGCTGAGCATTTTGGCTTCAAAGTAATAGAAACGGGTGGAATCCTTAATAATCCTACATCTGTGTCTCCAGTGGCCCACAGCGTCGCTGGGATAGCAGCAAACTCAGGAGGGAGGGGTTCATTTTTGGTGAAACACTGTAAAGTATGCTTGCCAAGGGGATTGATAGTCAAATAAACACCATCAGGTGAACAAATAATTTTTGCATGTAATTTCTTCAACAAATCCAAGCCCAATACATTTTCACCACAATGGGAAGTCAAGTGAAACGGGGAGTCTACCGTAACTGGACCAATTGTAAACGGAATAGGTTTGGAAATGGGGCTCACCACCGGAATTCCTGAGAATCCCACCGAAAATTTTTTTTGCCCGGACAGAGCAGCTCCTGGGACCAGAGAACAAGAAATAGAACTATTCATCGCACCCGTATCAACTAAAAACTTTTCAGATGTCCCCAATGTGCCTGTACTGAAGGACCTTGCTGATCAACGGGTACTGACACCTGGCCCCCACTCTGTCCTTGGCTGTCCTATGTATAGGCATACCCTTCGGCTGCATCCATCGCACAGTCCTCTTTATAATACTGCCTACCTCTCGGATTATCGAAGTAATTCTTTTCTGATCCGACATGCGTTGCCTCCTCTCGTCGCATATCACTGCGATCCACACCACCTCAACCTCTTCCTCCTCCTCTCATAGCCCCATTCTGAGCCAGCAACATTGAACACTGAAATTGCCAATGCCCTTCCTCCTTACAATAAGAACACTGATTTATCCCCAAAACAACAGCAGGCCCTCCTCCTCGTCCGGTTCCCGCCCCCCTCAGGACGAACCCTCTACCACCTCTCTCCCTGCCTCGTGCTCGCACAACTTGTTGTAACAACACCCGTGTCTTAAGATCTTTCATTTTCTTTTCCATCTCATCCTTACTGTCATTTTCTCTATGTTCATAATATTGGGCCATACTCAATATTACCGAAGGTGTAGACGTGGTCCAGGTACTTTCAGCGTCTTGTAGCCGTGCAGAAACTTCTGGTAACAAATTGGTCACAAAACAATTAACAAATAATCGTATACCGCCTTCCAATGATAAATCCTGTCCACTTAAATCAATAAATACGCCTTCAAATCTAGTGAAGAAATCCGAAACGCTTTCGTCTTTCTTCTGTTTGCATGCTGTCAATTTATCCCAATCCACCTTACGAGGCGGAATTAAGGAATGCATGTAAGTAATATTACGTCCAGGTAACGCCAATAGTTCGGGTTTTGGTTTATCACCAGGCTTACGTTCCTTATCCCAATCTTTTATCTTTTCCCATGTTCCGCCTAACTCCTGAACATGTTCCTGATCACACACCTGACGCCATACATCAACAGGGACTAACAACGCAAAAAATAGCTCTATGTCAGCTAGGGTCATAACGGCTGAGGAAGCCGCTTCTGTGAGTTCTTTATAAAAAGCTGTGGGACAGGTAGTTGTGATTTTAGCGAGAGGACCCATTGTTCTTGCACTCGTGCCTCTACGCGAGGTCTAGTCACCTCATCCTGATCATTTTTTAATTCCGGTATTTCAGGGTGAAAGATAGGATGGACATTTCGCATAGGGTGCTGAGAGTCCCATGAGGAACATTTTAGATGAATCTGCTCTTGATAACTTAATAAAACCTCAACATTTTTGTACACTTCCTCTGGTTTAAGTTTAGACTTATGGGCCCTGTCCCGAATATTATACATCACTTGGGGGGCCATCCCTCCTGCAAAATACTGTTCCCATAAAGTAAGACAAGACATGTGGCCATATGTTTCAGGGCATGTTGCTGCATAACAGGCTCAAAGTCTCGAAGCGTGCTCCATATATCAGTTATAGTATAAATAGGCTGTTGCATCCACTGGGATGACTGATTTTCAATCTTCTGTTTCTCGTTTAATCCTACAGTCGAACGAGTAAACAACTTTCATGTGTTGAAATCCCCCGGAGCACGAGCTGGAGTTGAAACAGCCAAGGATGGGGTCGTGCTCGCGGAATGGGAAGCCCACGCAAGGGTAGGGGGAGAGAAAACAGCTGTGGACATAACCGAAGATGGCAATGTAACAGACCATAAGGTAGCCGTCTCAGACACAGAGGGAGATAAAACAGAGGATGTTCCCGGGGAGACACGGGAAGAGGAAACAACAGGGGCAGAGGCCTGTACTGGAGCTGGGGGAACAACGGGATATATACGTTGTGGAGCATAAGGTGGAGGGGGACGAGTATCCAATAAATACTCCATCTCATCCTCCGCTTCAGTCCTAGCCACATAGGTCTTATCCACTTGCAATCTAAATTGCCTATCTGCACAATCAATTCCCTGTTCGGTTTGAGCTTTATCATAAGCAATGGCTTTCTGCGTAATCGTCTGACCTCCCTTCATTCTGCAAACTTTCTCCTCCCGTATACGTCTACACTTTGCCTCCTTCTGCCATAAGTTTAGGGAATCAAACATTGACTGTCGACTACGTTTAGAAAACAATCGATCCTGCAGTAAATATATATTTTTCTAATCAAAAGACCCGGTTAAAAGCCATTACAACTCTACATTATCCTTAGTATATTTATGCCATAGTGTACTAAACAAGAGAGGTGTAATACCATGCTTTACATACATATCATAACTCGGGCTGCCCTCAGGCGGGGCAGGGTGACTTTCAGCCAAGCCCGTATCATTAGGACTGCTAACAACATCCAAAACAACTCAATTTGCTAACACACAGCATAGTGATTGTTGTCACGTATTTCTCATTCAATCATATGAAAAAAACATACTTCCAAACATGGCCATGTTCAAACATTCACAACATATTCAACCTCACTCCTATTTAAACATACACAGAACAATATTATATGTACATACAAAGATATTCAAAATGACATGTCTCTTTTCTGTCTTTCCAAACAAAGAACAGAGCCCGTCGACTCCTGTTCATGGAGAATCAATCACTTCAGATTCCAGACCAACAGATACCAAAATCAAGCAGTCCAAAGACTACCAACAGACCATCGGACAGGTATAACCACAGACTGTCCTACAGACCATCCTGCAGTCTTCCTGGTTCACCCTTGGGCTTATTCTGACTATGCCCGCTTCCTTAGCATCGCTTCAGATATGTCCCCAAGGTTACCCAGGTACAACGACAGGCCTTTCCGAGACCAGTCTGGCCGGGTGCGCACCACATGAGCCACACCAGGGTGTCAGATCAGCATCTCTATTGTTCACAAAACAAGTCTGTGGAGCATCTACCCGTGCAGCCACAATGCTGCCCCGTCAGACCCCCATAATTCTCTGTGGTACACCGACCACCAAATCCTAAACAGTTAACTGCTTTAAAAACACTGCTCAACAGCGCATTCCAAAAGACATCAAAAACAATCCCCTCACCTGGTGCACGCAGGTACAATTGCGTATTCTCCACTGCCAACTCCTGAATACCAACACGGTCAGCTCCTGGGTTACACCCGTAGGACTCTGGCCAAGGGTCACTAGCAGCTGGGGCACCCTGATCGCGAGAGCGGAGAAAGTAAAAAATTTATCGGACCATCCACGTGCTCAACCAGAGCTCCCCTTCTTTGTCCTTTCTACCCGGTTACGGGGAGGACGACCCTATCACAGAGTCCTACCAGAGTCGCCAACAGAAGTACCATAAAAATAACATAAAGAGCTATACCTACCAATAGCCCCAATCCCATTACCAAATAATCAGTCAGTTGGCAGTGAAGAAAGTTCAACCATTTATTAAGCAACAAATACTCTATAGAGGAGCCTTTCCAACCCTCACCCATCAGGTGCGCGGAGAAGACTGTTGGCTCGCATTCAAACATAGGGTTATATACTTTTCAGTTTAACACATATAATCACTGTAAAAGGAAAAACATCAGTTGGCCCTCGAGCTCCAGGAAAGGACCATAAATGGCACACATGATTAGTTCAAAGCTTAACTATTTATTACTGGGAGGGTCAGGAGGGGTGACTTCCTTTCATCTTGGTGCCCTGGAATGTAGGCACAGCGCCTCCTGGAATGTGCTTATAGCACCCAACAACCAGATGCGACCTTGAGTCTCAGGCCAGTCGAGTAGACAGCCTATGTCCAGCTGCTCCAAGTAATTCAGATGAACTGGGGCTTGACAACTGCCGGAGACTAACACGTGATCTCAGCTCGTGTTCGAGCATCGGTGGGGAAAATGGCGTCTGTATGGTTCTCGGCCTATCTGTTAGAAATAGATACGCAAAGAGCGAATACACGTTTCCCCCCTACAAGCGCATATAAAATATATATATATAGTTTTAGCAAAATAAAAGTACGTATAGATGCATCATGCTAATATAATATAGGTCCGATGCTCCTTATGTATGGGAAACCTATTTTTTATCCCTCAGGAATGCTTCGCAAACAAGTTACAAACGCTACAAAATGCAACTGCAAGGCTGATTACGGGTTCTTCCAAATACGCCTCTATCTCTAAAGAATTGAGAAAACTACACTGGCTGCCAGTCAAGAATCAAGTGTTTTTTAAAACTATGAGTACTGTGTTCAAAGCACTCCACGGGATAGGCCCACACTTCCTAAAACAGAAATTGCAGTGGTATATACCCAGCAGAACCCTGAGCACTGGAGGATCTAAGCTGGTGACTGTGCCACTCGTCAAAAAACCACATAGGGAGGGAGAAGCTTTATGGTATGCGCAGCTAAAGCTTGAATGAGCTTCCCCCTAGTTTGAGAAATGCCCCGGACCTATTCACCTTTCGGAGAGGACTGAAAACCTGGCTGTTCTCTCGCTAATCCTGGTCTCTTGATTTTTTCTCAGAGAATTAGTGGTTCAGCGCCAGGACACCTTCGGGTAATTGTCACGCTTTATAAATAGTGATAACATAACATAACCTCAAGTGCACCCTGACCACCTGTCAATCTGACTCTTTATGTGGAGGAGTCCATTTCATGTCGATACTAGGGGATCCCCTGCGGTGCCTAGAATCAAGTGGCACCTGTTTTTCAACTCCAAAACTAAATCTCATTGTAGTGTTGCACTTTAAAAAATGTTGAATGGCAAGAGCATTGTGCTATTCTGCTGGTGGGTGCTGCTGCACTCTCTTTAGTGTCTGTCTTCTCTTCTCCATGTCACTTACTTAAGCTCCCTCTTTCCTTTACTCTCATTAACATCCTTTTCTTTCTCTCTTCAAGGGCTGTGTTCAGAAGGGGTGAAAATTGTCCTCTTTAGCTTATTTACTTAACTTGAGGTGTTATTACCCACTGCACATTACCTAAGCCACTCAAGAACGCTGAACGATGAAAGAAAATAAGCATTGGTAAACTCGATAGGTCTAGCATGTCTGCCTGCTTTTGGCTTTGACAGTGATCATGTTGTTTGTGAATGCTTTTTGCCAAACTGTACAAGGGGACTACTTTTAGTGTGTAACTGCATATTACGCAAGAACAGAATGGCGTCACTCACAATGCAGTTAGCCTGTGGCTGAAGTGGGCTGAACCATTGCCCCATGCTGAATGCTGAAGTGGGCAACACAAAAATGTGAATGACACAACAGCAAACCAATAGATGAAGCTAGCTGACTGATGGTCCTTATTTGTAAGTATATTATATATAATTTTAATAAAATCAAAAGAGAGTTAGAGTGTATCTTAGCATGAACCTACATTTGTCTTTCTTCGGTTCCTCCCCTGTACATATAGGACTTAGTTGAAATTGAAATTTAGGAGGATACTTACAAGGAAATGGTGTAGCGCGGCGCTGCATGCAATTTATCAGCACTGCGCTGCGTAATTTAAAAATCACAGGGATGTGACATATTTACAAGAATACGGCACACCCCTGTGTTTTCCCCTGTGCTGGTGCAAAAAAAGCTGCCCAGTGCCAACGCAGACACCTTTGCGTCAGAGTGCAAGGGAGCGTGCTTTACAGGGATGATTGTTTACGTACAGGAAGGGACACCTTCCTGTACACCAACAAACAATGAAGATGATTTTCTAATTTTATGTGTGCTGCGGACAGCACATTTAGAAAGAATTAAATGAGGATATTTAAAAGTATTTCTCCTTGTTGCGCCAATCTAACGCCTGCTATTTAGTGATGTTCGTTTATGGCGCTGCCTCAGATTTATGGAACCTTGTACATCTTGGGCAGCGTCAAAAAGCAATGGGTGGTGTGGTGGAATGCCTACATTAACACCCATTGCATGACCCTTTCATGCAGATACCTGCATGAAATGGGACAGCTTAACGATGCTCTGTAAATATGGAGCAGGGCATTGCGTCACTGGAATGTAGGAAAAAATTAAGCTCCAGTGTTGCAATCCCCTTGTAAATATGCCCCTAAGTGCCCAGTACTGTCTGTGCCTGTCTAAGGGGGTTTGCTGGCCTAGACAAAGTACATTTTCTTAACCACTTCCACCACTTTATACTGACCCCAACTCTATTTTGGAGTGTTGCCAACCCGTCACTTCTATGTTTAGAGGAGTAATATTGTGAGATTGCGAGTCAACAAAAAAAGGTACAGGAAAACCATAAGGCTATGTTCTCAGCATTGCAAATAATGTTTCTCTCTATTTCCTTCACAATTACTCATAACTACACATAATTAATACACGATTAGATGCCTACACTTAGTGTTTTGTTGGTTACATTAGTTGTTCAGCTGAGGTAATTACATTTTCATTCAAGTGACTATAGGTAATTTAGTGCATAATGTGAGCCCCCGTCTCTATGTGAATGGTGATTTGCAGGCCAAATAGCAAGCACATGTTGGTGTTTCACAGGGCCGGGAAGGTGTGGAAGAGAACGCGTTGTGACCATTCATGAGAGGGAGAAAAGCAGGAATCAATCGCTGAGTGAAGTGGCACCCGCCAAAGGTGTCTGCTCACTCACAGGTTTAACAAGCCACCATATATAAAATGGTGTCCTTCTAGGGAGCAGCCTAGTTTACCTAGATGTTTGAGTTTTCCAGAGTTAACGTGGGCAACATGTACAGATTGTAGCAGATAGTGAAAGGGGCATAGTGAGGGAGAGAAAGACAGAGCTGGAGAGACAAAGAGATGAGACAATAGAAAGAAAGAATTAAAGATTGTCTATCAAGGCTTAGCAATAAATCACAGTGCAAGAACAATATGTTCTGCCTAGTTCTAAGTACTACAAGTGGAATATTTTTAAATCTCTGCCTATAGTAAAATTCCCATTTGTAAGAGAAAGAAAGAAAGAACGGAATGGAGAGTGAGAGCCTGAGCTTCAAATAAGCAGTTCCCACCTACTTGGTGACACTTAGGAGCACATTAGGATAACGGGCGGATTGCCACCACCCGTATTGCGGTGGTGATCCACCCGCCAAAAACCTCTGCCCGCTACCAATTTCCCCCAGCCACATTACCATGGCGGAATTGGGGACCCCAATCCGCTTGATTGCGGGCCCCCAGGGACTCTGGAGGGTGGAGGGTGGAAATAGGGGGTACCTATGGTACCCCCCTGCAGTTCCATGCACAACATGGCAGGCACTGCGCGGTGACTGCCATGTTGTGCATGGAAGTGCACAACATGCCTTCCTGGCATTGTGGCAGGCGGTACTGAGTGCACTGCCTGCCACAATGTTCAGAATGCAGGATGCGCCCGCCACTGTGGCGGGCGCATCCTAATGGCACCAACGGGACCCCCGCCCTTTTGACGGGCGGTCCCTTTTTACGACGGGATGGCGGGCGGACATCCTAATGTGCCCCTTAGTTTGATCATGGGTATCTCACCCGGTTAGCAGTAGCGGCTCACATAGGTAAGCGCAGTGGAGCAGTGAGGTGGGGTGGTGGGTAGTGGAATTTGACATCTTACGGGATAGTGAAAAGTAAATAAATAAAACCACTTACCATGTGCTCGTCGCATCAGCGATTCAGCGATGTGGCAAGCACAAGGTAAGTGATTTTATTTATTTACTTTTCACTATCCCGTCGTATGTAGAATTTCACTACCCCTCACCTCCTCCCGACCCCGCCCTTCCTCCCCGCCACACCACGTTTACCTGTGCTAGCAGCCACTGCCGGGTGAACTTTTTGCTTTCATAGAATTAAATACAATTACAGGGAAATTATGCATAATTACTTGAATTACATAAATAGCAAATGCGTGAATTACTGCTATATTTTAACATGAAATCCATTCTTGTTTCCATTTTGGATACAAGGATGCGCTTCTTGCTAAAAATAGTGCAAAAAACACAAGTATTGTGAATGACATATTATTGAGGTCTGGTCATTCTAGTTGTTCTCCTTTTACTGTGCTATAACTTTGCCACAAACGCAGTGTCATTGTAAGACATTGCGCAATGGCATTGTTTTGGGAATTTTACATAACAAGACTGACACTAAATTATCTTGAATTACACCAGTGTAATTGGAATTTCACGCAGGCTTGTTTTGTGGCTTTTGGTGTGCCCAGGATCTTAGAAAAATATATCTTGTTATTGGATGGCTTCAAGAGATCTACAATGTATATTGGCTATGGCTAGAATGTATGTAAAGTGCCTAAGCTTAATACATCTGTGTAAACACACTCCTGCTGCCAAGACTCTAATGAACAAAATTCAGAAAATGGCAATCTATTCTCCCTATGTTCTCTCTGACCATCCTCTATGCAGGAAACCACTTCGGTGCTAGGGCTGTTGGCTGTGGAACCTCTTCTGTGATCTGTCTGACAAGAAGCCACGTTCTACATTTGAGAGGCAAAGAAAATGGGCTCAGAATAGCCTATAGGGCAAGTAGGCAATGCCCGATGGGCTGGTCTGCAAAGTCCCTGTGTGGGCTGCTTTTTGGATGTTTGTGGGCTTGTTATTGTCTTGTGGACCGGTTTTCATTGTTGACATCCCTAATATGACCACAAACATAGCCTGCAAGCACAAATACATTTGTTCCCATATGCTTTACAAAATACCTCTAAAACATGGCTTTACAATTAACAAAACAACACCAATTTGCAAATATGGGCCACTCTTTTCGCAATCAAATTTGCTGATGGGTGCTTTTATTCTGGTGCCCTGGCTGATTTTCTCTCTCAGTCCGTCACTGAAATGCAACGATCACCTTTTCTAATTCTCGAGTAATATAGTTGCTGGCCAATATTCAGGGACTAATTGGTTTATTACTGTACTAAATAAATAATCTAATCACCTGATCTATGTTATAATCAGTCATACATAAGGCCTGTCCAAACAAAAGAGTAGGTCCCCTGTGTAAGGGTTGTGATTGTCAGATCTGTGTTACCTTAAAGATTCCTCCTGTATCTGAAGCTTGAAACTGTCACTTAAGTGCCACCTGAGGTGCAGTTTGCTATCTATACTAAGCAATTGTAAAGTCGGTGTAGCCACAGGGGCAACTCTGCAGTGTAAAGTAAAAGTCTGATCTCTATGTGACACTCACAAACTAATTTCATCCTTTAGCTGTTCATAATACTAATCATAGATGTAGCTGCTTTGGACTACTGCAAACACCTTTACATAATAACCACCAACCAAAAATACAGTGGAATCCCTCATTTCTACAGAACCATGCAAAATTCTCTTGAATCTTAGTAATTCACATCATACCCAGAATAGACTTAGGGGCTGACTAGGCTGGCGGGCTGACTTTAGACCACCCGCCATCTCCGCGGTGCTGGTACTGACTGCCAGAAGTGCATCGGTCCCGCACAGCTAATTAGGATGTGACCGCCACCCTGGTGGTTGCATTCTGCATATTTGACATTGAGGCGGGTGCTGCTGTAAGCAGCACCCGCCGCAATGCCAAAGTGCCTTGTTGTGCGTTGCCATAAGTACCCCCCAAATGCAGCCCCTATTCCCCCCCCGGGCCCGCAATGGGCCCCCAAAGCAATTCCCCGCCAGCGTTTCCATTACGCAAAGCCACCATGGAAAGGTCTGTGAAACCTAACATCCTAATATGGATGGCGGTGCCTGCTAGGCACTACCCCCATATTGAGGTCCAGGTCCACCCGGCCGGCAATCGGAACGATTGCCGACTGGTGGAAAAGCGCCGGACGCAAAATACCCCGTTATTATAATATGGTGGGGGTAAATCGGGTTGGGATGGCGGGCGGCTCGCCACAGCCGGGCAGACGGTGGCGATCCGCCCACCATCCAAATGACCCCCTTAGTATCAACGAAAACAGAATTATAGACCTTGTGCTGTCCCTAGCACATTGCCTATATACAGTCCATCTATCTCACAAAATGTGTTTCTTACATGAGGCTCTTTGGCAAGTAAAGGCATCCAATTCCAGAGTAATTAATCTTCCCAAAATTGTAAATTGATACTTGTAAATTGATACTTGTATAGCGCACTACTCACCCTCAAGGGTCTCAAGGCGCTTGTACGAATACCGCTGTGGAACCCATCCTGGCTTTCCCTGTGAGGCGTCCACTCCTGGGCACCCCCAAGGTGGAGGCCAGGCATCCTTAGCGTTGTGGGGGCCGTTGTGGAGATTAAGCAAGCTATTGCCCAGAGTTGCAGAGTGGGACTCCATGATTGGAATAGGCATCGAGGCGAGAATGATCAGGTCTGTGGAATTTTTTGAGCCCAAGACCCGCCGAGGCGGGGAATTGAACCCTGGTCCCGGGCTAGTCCTCTGCATCAGGGTCTGCCGCTCTAATCATTCCCAAGTACTATACCTCCATGTTTTGAATGTATTACAACTTGTTCTCTGTCTGTCACTGTAGCAACCTTCTAGAAACAAATATCTGGCACCACTCTTCACAAATTCATGGAAGCCTCTGCCCAATGATGTGCTAACTTTTGAAGTCAATTTTAATGTGTTTTGGATGCAATATCTTGTTTCAATTTGATTAAGATGATATATGTAGAGATCTTACAGGCAATGTGATTGAGAATGCATGAGTGTTAATAATGAGTTATAAAATATCATTAAATAAAATGACAGTGGTCATAAATCCCACACGTGGAAATTTGGCCAAGCAAGAGTATTCTAGAGAGAAGAAAAAAAAGCTTAAATGACAGGACATAATAAGGGCCTGACTCATAAAATTAAATAATGATGAATATATATACTCAGGAGCATATTTACATCTACACCATGGTGAAATTCTCCACTTTTTTTGCTATTCCTCATTTCCATGTGGAAGCTTATACTTAGATGTAGTTACAAGTCTTCAGCCTCTCAAATAAGGGGATGGTTCCTCCTGCGCTAGAAGTTACAAGTTTAAAGTACCCATTGGTGACTTTTCAGCTTTTCACCTGTTAGTGGAGATCTCCACCATAGAGGTCTCCCTATGGAAAGTATAAGGGTAATTATTAAAGTTTAATATTTTTCAATAATATAGAGATATTTTAATGCATGATATAAATAGAAACTCATTTGAAATAAATCTTATGATTAAATATTATAACCCAACAATAAAAAAATGAAGGCCCTCATTATGATGTCTGTCAGACCGCAACCGACTACCTGTCAGTTGCGGTCCAACCGATATCTAGTGCTGCGGTCCGACCACCGCCTTAAGCTAGGCGACAGTCGGAGGCAGCATGAGGAGGGACCGACCAACGATTCTGACAGGCATCAGTTGGAAAGTAATCCCCTACAATGGGGCGGTGCCTGCTCAGGCACCACCATAGGGATTACAATGTCCCTCTCAGGCATCCTTTCAACGGCGATCCATCCGCCATGGAAAGGCTGTCTGTAACTGACTTTGGGGGCCCCTAGAAGGGTTCCTGTCCCTCTGCGGGCTCAGCTATGAGCCCTGGGTGCCTGCCAAACATCCATACCCTGCATGCCAGGCACCAAATGGTGCCTGGCACATGGTGCATGGATGTTTGCAAACATCCATTTTTCCAATGTGCTTTGTGCTGGGGCACTTTTCCAGCTGCTGCACAAACCTCAATGGAATATTTTTTGTTTCCGGCCGCCTCATGGGCAGTCGCCTCCTAATTTGTCCGATGGAACCACCAACTATTAGTCGGTCGGTTTCTGTTCTAGAAAGATGTCGGTTTGACGCTTGTCCGACTGGCATCGTAATCAGGGCCTAAATGTTACAGTGCATTACCTCACCAAATTAAATGTGTATTAAATAACAATTATTAAAACTATTTAATATATTAATTTAATTTATAAATGTCAAACATCAAAAACAATACTCCCCACACTAATATTATTTTTGTTACTTAATATTTAGTAACCTTGGTTATAGGTTAACCCCTACGCTGCTAGGCCTTTTCCCCCCTGTGCTAAGCCTTTTTTGGCTATTTGGGTAGTTCGCGCTTAGGCCCCTGTAACTTTTTGACCACACAAGGAATTCACGCCAAACTTGTGTCCTTTTTTCCAACATCATGGGGATTCTAAAGGTATCCAGGGTTTGTGGATTCCCTTGGAGGGGACTCAGAAATTAGCCAAAATACAGCAAAAAAAATTTTGGGGGGGGAAATGCGAAAAAAGGGCAACAGATGAAAGCGTCTGTTTTTTTCCCTACGAATGGTATCAAAAAAGGGGTTGTGGTGCTGAAATCACCATCTTCCCAGATTTCAGGGACAAGCAGACTTTTTTTAGAAAAGCAACATTTTTTACACAGTTTTGGCATTTTTCTGGGGCATTGCTTATTTTTGCTATTTCTTGTGCTTTCAACCTCCTTCCAATTAATGGTAGAAATAGGTTTGAAAGTACTAATGTATCCAGAGAAGCTATACATTTTGGAAAAGTAGATAACATTCTGAATTCAGCAAGGGGTCATTTGTGTAGATCCTTTAAGGTTTCTTTATGGAAACTAACAGTTAAGTATAAGAAAAAAATGTAATTAGTTGAAAAAAAAAGCCTTTTGTATCAACATTTTCACATGTAACTTCTTCTAATTATGACACCTCTTTGAAAGCAATACACCATTACATCTGCTGGGCCTTCTTGGTTGTGGGGATATATAGGACGTGTAGGTTCACCAGGAACCCGACGAACCCAGAGCTAAAAACTGAGCAGCAACTTGCAATGTTTTTTTATTATGTACTGGGTATATAGCAATTATTCTGGGAAAATGTGTACATGGAAAAATCGGTATGAAAGACACCTATGTATTTCTGAAATGGGAACAAAATATAGAGTTTAGAAACAATAGATATTTGCACATTTCCGAAATTGAAAAAAAATACTCATACTAGCATGAGAATTATAGATCATTTTTCAAAAATTACTTCTTTTTTATACATTGTCCTTCATTTGGAAGGCAAAAATGTATCAAAAGTCAATAGGTAATAACAGTTGCTTTACAAATCTGAATTATCCTAAGTCTCCTGATAAAAATGGTACCTCACTTGTGTGGGTAGGCTTAGTGCCCACGACAGGAAATGGCTCACAACGCAATGTGAACACACCACATTTTCACAATGAAAAATTACCCTTTTTTTGCAAAGTGACTAGCTGTAGTTTTGGAACCCTAGCTCTGCCGGCCCCTAGGAAAACTTAACATACCTATACATTTTTAAAATCTAGACACCCAGGGGAATCCAGGATGGGGTGACTTGACTGGCTCACATCAGGTTCTGTTACCCAGAATCCCTTGCAAACCTAAACAATTTTGAAAGAAAACACATTTTCCTCACATTTCTGTGGTGGAAAGTTCTGGAATCTGCATGGATCCACAAATTTCCACATACCCCGCGTTTCCCAAAGACTTCCAAGAAAAACGGTGCCTCACTTGTGTGGGTAGGCCTAGTGCCCGTGACAGGAAACGGCGGAAAAAGCAACGTGGACACACCACAATTTCACAGAGAAAAAAGACCCTTTTTGGCAAAGTGCCTGGCAGTAGTTTTTTAACCCTAGCTCTGCCGGCAGCTAGGAAAACCAAGCAAACCTATACATTTTTTCAACACTAGACTGGCATCGTAATCAGGGCCTAAATGTTACAGTGCATTACCTCACCAAATTAAATGTTTATTAAATAACAAATATTAAAACTATTTAATATATTAATTTAATTTATAAATGTCAAATATCAAAAACAATACTCCCCACACTAATATTATTTTTGTTATTTAATATTTAGTAACCTTGGTTATAGGTTAACCCCTTCGCTGCTAGGCCTTTTCCTCCCCTGTGCTAAGCTTTTTTGGCTATTTGGGGTAGTTCGCGCTTAGGCCCCTGTAACTTTTTGACCACACAAGGAATCCACGCCAAACTTGTGTCCTTTTTTCCAACATCATGGGGATTCTAAAGGTATCCAGGGTTTGTGGATTCCCTTGCAGGGGACTCAGAAATTAGCCAAAATGCAGCAAAAAAATTTTTTGGGGGGGGGAATGCGAAAAAAGGGCAACAGATGAAAGCGTCTGTTTTTTTCCCTACGAATGGTATCAAAAAAGGGGTTGTGGTGCTGAAATCACCATCTTCCCAGATTTCAGGGACGAGCAGACTTTTGTTAGAAAAGCAACATTTTGTACACAGTTTTGGCATTTTTCTGGGGCATTGCTTATTTTTGCTATTTCTTGTGCTTTCAACCTCCTTCCAGTTAATGGTAGAAATAGGTTTGAAAGTACTAATGTATCCAGAGAAGCTATACATTTTGGAAAAGTAGATAACATTCTGAATTCAGCAAGGGGTCATTTGTGTAAATCCTTTAAGGTTTCCTTATGGAAACTAACAGTTAACTATAAGAAAAAAATTTAATTAGTTGAAAAAAACAGCCTTTTGTATCAACATTTTCACATGTAACTTCTTATAATTATGACACCTCTTTGAAAGCAATACACCATTACATCTGCTGGGCCTACTTGGTTGTGGGGATATATAGGACTTGTAGGTTCACCAGGAACCCGACGAACCCAGAGCTAAAAACTGAGCAGCAACTTGCAATGTTTTTTTATTATGTAGTGGGTATATAGCAATTATTCTGGGAAAATGTGCACATGGAAAAATCGGTATGAAAGACACCTATGTATTTCTGAAATGGGAACAAAATATAGAGTTTAGAAACAATAGATATTTGCACATTTCCGAAATTGAAAAAAAATACTCATACTAGCATGAGAATTATAGATCATTTTTCAAAAATTACTTCTTTTTTATACATTGTCCTTCATTTGGAAGGCAGAAATGTATCAAAAGTCAATAGGTAATAACAGTTGCTTTACAAATCTGAATTACCCTAAGTCTCCTGATAAAAATGGCACCTCACTTGTGTGGGTAGGCTTAGTGCCCACGACAGGAAATGGCTCACAACGCAATGTGAACACACCACATTTTCACAATGAAAAATTACCCTTTTTTTGCAAAGTGCCTAGCTGTAGTTTTGGAACCCTAGTTCTGCCGGCTCCTAGGGAAACTTAACATACCTATACAGTTTTAAAATCTAGACACCCAGGGGAATCCAGGATGGGGTGACTTGACTGGCTCACATCAGGTTCTGTTACCGAGAATCCCTTGCAAACCTAAACAATTTTCAAAGAAAACACATTTTCCTCACATTTCTGTGGTGGAAAGTTCTGGAATCTGCATGGATCCACAAATTTCCACCCACCCCGCGTTTCCCAAAGACTTCCAAGAAAAACGGTACCTCACTTGTGTGGGTAGGCCTAGTGCCCGTGACAGGAAACGGCGGAAAAAGCAACGTGGACACACCACAATTTCACAGTGAAAAAAGACCCTTTTTGGCAAAGTGCCTGGCAGTAGTTTTTTAACCCTAGCTCTGCCGGCAGCTAGGAAAACCAAGCAAACCTATACATTTTTTCAACACTAGACACCCTGGGAAACCCAGGATGGGGTGACTTGACTGCCTCTCACCATGTTCTGTTAGCCAGAATCCCTTGCAAACCTAAAAATGTGTCCAAAAAGCAAATTTTCCTCACATTTCTGTGGTGGAAAGTTCTAGAATCTGCCTGGGTCCACGAAATCCACTCATTTCGCGTTCCCCAAAGTCTTCCGAGAAATATGGTCCCTCACTTGCGTGGGTAGGCCGAGTGCCTGCAACAGGCAATAGCGGTACAAAAGGGGGTGGTGATGGACGGAGCATCTGAATCAATCAAACACTCACGCCCAGTCAAAAGATCTGGGTTTAATCCATCACCGTTCTTTAGCCCACTCTGCCACCCCAGTTCAGACATGGCTATATGCAAATCAGTCTGACCTTGTGTCTCATGGGAACAGTCCAGCCCGAACTGCCAAGCCTTGTCTTCCCTGGACCGGAAACAGCTTCCGAGGACCGGTTTCTGGCATTCCAGCCGTCTTCAGCTCGGCTTGCATGAATCCAGTGGCAAAGTGAGCAAGGGACTCACGTCTGAGCATAACCTGGCACACTTATGGCGGCCAATAGCGGTACAAAAGGGAGTTGTGATGGACAGAGCATCTGAATCAATCAAACACTCACACCCAGTCAAAAGATCTGGGTTTAATCCATCACCGTTCTTTAGCCCACTCTGCCACCCCAGTTCAGACATGGCTATATGCAAATCAATCAGACCCTGTGCCTCATTCGAACAGTCCAGCCCGAACTGCCAAGCCCTTTTGGGCAGCCTCCATCCTAAAACAAATTGTGCAAAATGAAATCCCTGGCATTTAGTGGGGTTTCTGCCCCCCTGGGGGGCAGATTGGGGGCTACTGCCCCATCTGCCCCCCGGGGAGCTTAAAGGCTGTAATGGTGGCAGGGGCATTGGCATGTCCGTTTCGGTCAGCCCCCACTCTAAATAAAAGTCCCTGGCGTCAAGTGGGCTTTCTGCCCCCCTCAAAGGGGCAGATTAGGGGCCAATGGCCCATCTTCCCCCCAGGCTATAATGGTGGCGGTTGGGTTAAAAAAATGAATTCCTGTTGTTTAGTGGGCTTTCTGCCCCCCCGGGGAGCTGATTGGGGGCTACTGTAATGATTGTGGGGGGAGAGGGGGAATGGGCATGCCCGTTTTGGGCAGCCCCCACCCTTATTTTTTTATTGCTATAAATATCCCTGGTGTCTAGTGGGCTTTTTGCCCCCCCCCCCCTGGGGAGCAGATTGAGGGCTACTGTCCCATCTGCTCTCCAGGGGGAGGAAAAAAGATTGCCCTCTTGTGGCAATCCCCCAACAGTGATCCACTGGGGAGGGGTACCATTGGAAAGGAGAGATTCTCCCTTTTCCAAAGATACCTCTCCAGTCTTTCTATGTGCTCAGGGGGCTGAGATAGCCCCTGAGCACATAGAAAGGGAAACTGTAATGAGCCTTTTAGTTCATTTCAGTTTCGGTCTCACTGAAATGACGTCAGCGCGACGTGCGCGCCGATCGTCATTTCAGGGAAACCAGGGGAGGGGGCCTCGGGAGCTGGGGAAGCTCTTCCCCAGCTCCCGAGGCTCTTTTGGTGTAAAGGCAATCCCTCTAGTGCCCGCACCAGAGAGATTTCCAGGGCGATGTGTTATGACGACCTGGAGCCGTCATTTGCACACGCCCACCGTGTATCATGACGGCTCCAGTCTGTCTTGAGCACAGAAAGGGTTAAGTACTTAAATAATGTAAACACTTCTTAAAATGCGAAAGAAAACTGTAAAATATTAATTTATTTTGTATTAAAGTTTTTCATTAATTAAAATAAAAATCACTAATATTTTATCGAACTTCAAAATGATACATATGTATAATTTTACATAACAATTATTTAATTCATTTAGATTTAGTTTGTATAGGGTGTTATTTTAATTTGTTGCCTACATTGATTTTTTTGTGTGTTGCAGCACAAGTGGTTGGTCTGACATGGTACTTGAGCTACTCCAAGCCTGGGATAATAAATTTCATTCTGTTTTAACATTCTTTAGGATGTAGTAACTTTAAAGTGCATCTTGTGAATTGAACTATTTATCTTTTTTGGGTATGTGTTTCATATTAGCGTGTCCCCCCAACCCACTTATTTAATGTTCTGAAACCTCTCAGACTTAGGGCTCGATTCCAATGTCGTTGGGAAGTGCTCTGAATCGGATTAGGGTTTGCCGAATCTGATCCGGAACCCTTGTTCCCAACCGAATCGTTCACACTTATTCTCAACGACCACAATTACAATGCCTGGAAGCCGTTAGGGGTGACTGAATCAGTTCTGAAAGGTATTTGGACAGGTCTTGTCTTTCGGAGCCAAATCGGACAGCTCTATGGACTCGGTTTCCGAGTGAGCGAGTACAATGAGCGATTCAGACAGCCGTTCCGATTCGGTTTCTCCGGAACAAATCGGCTGCTTGAATCTGTCTTTGGGGGGGCCATAGCAGGCCCCCGTCACCCGGAGCCTTCCGAATGGGGCCCGTGGGGGTACTCATGGGACCCCTCTTTCAATCCATGCACAGTGTGGCAGGTTTCATGGGGTGCCCACCACAGGGTGCAAGGTTTTACCCAGCCATCCCTTTCTCAATGGGAGCCTGTGTTCTCGTTCAGAACACAGGCTCCCATTGAAATCAATGGGAGTCCGGACGAATAGTATCCAGAAGCATCCAGAAACATCCAAATGGCTTGGTCGGACCACCCTGATCCGAGTCATCCGTAAAGCGTTCCGGAACCGATTTGGTAGGAATGCTTTCCGAACAACATCAGAATTGACCCCTTAGTAGTAATTATTCCCCAGCCTCCTGGTTCCTCCCACATCTACTATTAATTTGTATCCCTATGTGTGCAGAGTTCTCAACCACTGTGGTGAAACTCTCCATACAGAAAAGATAAGAGAGGTGGAGGCACCCAGCTGTGGGTTTGTGAATTGCATTTTTCAGTACTCAAGAAGTACTACTGTAGTACTACTTTACGTATTACAAAAGGCAGTTTATTAATTATTATCTGAATCTTAAATTGCCTTTGAGCAATTATTGCAAATAGTTCCATTTATTCTGGGGCAGAGTAAATTAATCAAAATAAACACAAATTACGTTAAGCAATTTTGAACATATGTTTTCAAGTTTATCCTCATTTATTTCTAAGTTTGAAAGGATGAAAGACTACGGGATAGATTTACAAAAAATATTTGCACGTTAACTTTACTCACTTGTTGATCTACTCCTACACCTAGATATAAAACTCCACATTTTTGCTATTCACTATTTCCAAGTGGAGATTTACACCTAGAAGTAGATTTAAGAGTCTCCACCGTGCAATAAGGAATGGGCATGTATTTGACTAAATTTACGAGTGCAAAGGTACTATTAGTAACTTTCCACCTGTATGTAAGGATCTCTGCCACCGGATCTGCAATCTCCATATAGCAAAATATAGGGAAACGTAATACAGTATATTATTGTTATTATTTTTAATAAAATGTATTTCATTTCAACAAAAAATGTAAAATATTTTAAACAAATACTGTTAATCTAGGGCTACTTAATGAAAGATACAACATTCTACCTGCAAACATTATACCAATCATGCTCCCTTCCTAGTATGAATGTTTAGCTTAAAAAGCATTTGCAAAAAGAAATGCACAGGGCATTGTCCTTTCACACTAAATGGTGGAGCTTAGGGCAAACAAGCATTTAATGCAACCTTCTTATACAGAAAATCAAGTACATTTATACATAGAGAAGAGAGGCCTTTCAATATGCTTTTGATGAAACTATTTTCTTGAATTCCTTGTAATCAGTATTTTTGTGTTAGTCATCGGAAGAACTGAATTACTGACACCCATCAACCTTCGGAAAGATCCACCGAGTTGTACAGACTTCCTCATGAACTCATTTGTAATTCACAGGTCCTGGTGAGTAAAGGCATTAGTTCCTAACACCATTAAGCAGCCCAGGGATATCCAAAGTAGTTTCAGGAGGGCAGGGTCCATGTCAAATATTCAGGATAACCAAATAAGATACTTTTTCCCACCACGTATCCAAACAGAGATGATTACAAAGTTGGCTATCCTTAAACTAAGCAATAGACATGGCCCTCTTGGACCTAAGCTGGACACTTCTGCAGTAGCTCTCAGCTTGGGCTCATATTCTTACACCTTCTCTCAATGCATTAACTGCCCTGCACAACTTACTTGTTTACACTCGTTCATGCACAAGCTTTCCACCAACTGGGAAAATATACGTGGTGTCTGCTTGCAGGTAATACATCATATATTCATATTTTAAACAATCTATAGTTACTTACTTTGATTGGTGGTGGTTGGAAGCAATAGCAATTCTATTTTTCAATGCTCTGTTGGTTCAGTGAACTGGGCCTCTAGAACGATAACAGAAAACACCTTGGCTCTATGTGATAAACGTTAGTGCCCTACATCTATTTGCAAGAGTCACAAAAATATTTATTAATGACAGATGTATGGACCAAGGAGTTTCTCAGCATCAGGATACTGTTTAGGTTACCTGTGTTTTAAATAAAATGACTAACTGATGTGGACAAATTCGGCCTGATTTACAAACTGCATTTTGAAGTACAAAGGTAGTACTCCAGTAAAACTACTTTCTTACTCCAAATGCAATTCACAAGCCTTGGGGTATCAATATCCACCTCTTCTATCTTTGCTGGGCAGAGATCTCCGCCACAGTGACTGAGATCTCTGCAAACATAGGTGTGTAAATATGTAGGGGTAGTAGTGAGAAAATGGGGAATAATTACTCCAAAATGGATGGAGCCAATGGAAAATTAAGGAAAAGTTAAGGGATGTGCATTGTAAGACAAAACACACAAGCACAAAAAGTAAAATCGTTAAAGTTCACAAAAAACACTTGTATTTTTTCTACATCCCCAATAGTGTCAAAACATCCTTCAACCCGGCCTTGTAGTAAGCGAGGTGCTAATAATGAGAAACTAATGGTACTGAAACACACTCTCATAGAGAACAGTAGAGATAGGGATTTGAAATAGCAACCCAGAGTGAAATAATGTTACATTAATTGAATCATTTCTAAATTTAAAATATATGTATAAATTAACAGATAAACAATAAATTATACTTATTGATTTTTGTAATTTAATGATACACTGAATTAAAACAATCCTTTTAAAGCTATTTTTACAAATATAAAATGTATTTAGATTACTGAAAGACTTAGGGGCCGATTTCAATCCGGGTCGGAAGGGCCCCGAATGCGTTCCGACCGGAAAAACTACGAGCCATATGCATGTTTTCCGCCCGACTCGTACAGCTGTATGAGCAAGCAAGTACGATGCGAGCTACGTGAAATTCACCGACCAAGTCCTTTCCGGGTCCAAACCGCTCCGTGCGTCTCGGCCGTAAGCTAACCGTGGCGTGCAATGGATGCGATATACGACCGAGCCAGTACGATGCACACATCAGACAGCTGGTGCGAGCCAAAGTGTCCGGCTTGCAAAACGTCCGGGAAGTTGCCTTTGGGGGTCCGCGTTGTCCGCTGTGTCCTACGACTCGGACAAAGGGGGAGACCCAGGGGTCTCCCCAACACAGGCACGTACAGTGTGGATGGCACCGACGCGTACTCACTTTAGGGGGCGCCTTTGTGCGAGACGTACCCATTCAGTCAATAGGAACCCATGTACGCGTCGTACGACCGGCTCCCATTGACTTCTATGGGAGTTCAACCGAACCGAGTCCGGCAGCATACGGCCGCATCGTACTCGCTCGGTCGAACTGCAGGACTCCGGCTTAGTCGGAAAATATTCCGGATCCGGCTCTTTAGAGAGCTTTCCGACCCAGATCGGAATCGGCCCCATAATAATGAAAATGTCGGTGAGGGTTTTATTTTCAAATGATTGCTTAAAAATAAATATTTATAAATTAAATATATTTAAATTATTTATAATATAACAAAAATTATTGAATTTCAATATTCAATATTGAGTATTGCACATGATTATATATTTTTACTTTGCTTTAACATATTTTAAAAAATAATTGTTATAACAGAAACTTCATTTGCTTTTCCTATAATATCCTATAGGGAATTCTCCACCTAATGGTGGAGATCTCCACCAATAATTGAAAATGTACCTATAGTAACTTTAAACTCATGGGGCCCGCATTCTTGTTTTACCTAAAGTAGTGCCACAGTGGTACTGCTACTCACATTCTACAAAATACAGTTCACAAACCAACATTTGGAGCCCTTTTCCTCTGCTTCTCCAACCTTTTCTGTACAGAGATATCTGCAAGGGAGGCGGAGATCTTTATACTTGTAGGTAAATGAATTATTAGTAACTATGGGAGAAAAAATGGCGAGTGGAGGGTCAAATGGGGAATAATTTCTACAAAATGGGAGAATTTTCCGGAAATTCAACGTAGGGAGTACAGAGGAACAGGCTAATACAAATCATACACAGAAAAAAATACAACTTAAATTCACAAAATACATTTGTAAACATAGGTCAGCCATCAATTTGTCATTATAGACTCAAACGTACTTCAGCCCGATCTTGGATTAAGCCATGCACAACACATTGGGGTCATTCCAATGTCAGTCGGACGAGTATTCAACTGACATCGTTGCCGAAACTGGGACCGCCAACAAGCAGTCGGCGGACCTGCTGCCTGTATGACAATGCGACCACCTTCACAGTGGTCGCAAAGTGTATATTTTCTATTGCAGCTTGTGCTGCGGGCTGCAGCATAAGCCGCAATAGAAATTCTACACTTTTAAAAGATCTTTGCACTGCCCCATGAGGAGCCTGCCACCATAGGTGCCCCCCACACCCCATAGCAGAGGGCCAGAGGGGAAGGGGACCCTGCTAGGGCCCCAAAAGTCACTTTCAACCTGCTTTCAGGCGAACCACCATGAAAGGGCAGGCAAAAAGAGACATTGTAATCCTGACTGCGGTGCTTGAGTAAATGTATTCGAATACATTATTGAATTTAAATTAGGGTTACAGATCGTTATTCAGTTTGTGATCTTCCTTCCCATTAAGCCCCTCACTGTGTACCTTCCTTGGCTTCTGGATTCTCTGCTTGGGATGACTAAGTTCTGTGGGACTCTTACAAGAGGTTCAGCTTTGTGAATCCTTCTGGCTGCTTCAGATGGACTGAAGTAGGCCTATCGCCCCATGTTATGTTTCTAAAAGCCTATCTAACAGAGCTTGAGGAGCATTGATAAAATTGGAATCACATTTTGCTTTTGACACTAAGACCGCTGGCAGCTCTCTCTCTCCCCTCATTCTGTCTCTATGTCGCTCCTCCTGATCTGCTGAAAACCGTGACCTCAAGAAATGGCTCTACTTTAGTTTTCTCTTCTTTTCTTTCCACATAATTGTGACCAAGACATGCAGCTCTTCCAAATCAATGCTCATCCAACCTGACAGGCAGCAGCCTCTGCAGTTCTGGTTTTAAGATGCACGCATATTCACTGAGGGACCTCTGACCTGACAGACTGGAAGTTTTGTTATACCTGTATAGAGAACTTGTCTGCTCATTCTGAAAAAGTGTCCAGGGTGCACAGACAGAATATCGAGTTTAAAATGTCAGCATACACAAATATCGAGTTTTAAATATCGTGATACAGAAATATAGACAGGAAGAATATCATGGTCAAGAATATCGACTTGCAGGTAAGAAATGTTGTTTTGGAAACATCGAAGTTGTTAATATTGTTTGCAAAAATATAGTTGTTTAAAATATCAATGTTTTAATTAGTGTTATGTATTTTAGAATGTATTTTAAAAGTATGTGACCTATTTTTTTACGTAAGACTTTGTTTTTTTTTAATATATGTTTTACATTTTTTGTAGATATTTTTTTATCTTAATTACATTTTGTGTTTTTAAGTTCTGTAGCGGGTTGTGGGTTTATATGGGAATAGGGTGGGAAGGAATTTAATTCTAATAAATTAATGATTCTTTTTTTATGTATTAGTATTTATTTAATTTACATTTTATAGTGTTAATTGTGGGCATTAATTTTTTATCAATTATTTATTCATTAGTTGTTAATTATTTTAAATCAATTAATTTCCAATTATGTTAATTGTGTCATTTTTTAAGGAGCAGGTTGTGGGTTTATAGGGGAATAGGGTGGGAAGTAATTTAATTATAATAAATTAATTATAGTTTTTTCATGTATTAGTACTTACTTAATTTAGATTTTATAGTGTTAATTGTAGGAATTAATTTATTATTAATTATTAATAATTTGCCAAAT
This sequence comes from Lissotriton vulgaris, assembly GCF_964263255.1. Lineage (NCBI taxonomy): Eukaryota > Metazoa > Chordata > Amphibia > Caudata > Salamandridae > Lissotriton > Lissotriton vulgaris. The sequence goes on from NC_141687.1 coordinate 1,332,657,415, forward strand.
ATGTTAATTGTGTCACAGGGTGGGAAGTTATTTAATTATAATACATGTATTAATATTTTTAATTTATTAATATTTATTTGATTTATATTTTATAGTGTTAATTGTGAGAGTTTTTTATATTCATTAATAGGTTGTTAATTATTATTATTAATTTGTAATTAATTATGTTAATTGTGCCTTTCCTTTAGGTGTGAGTGGTGGGGTGTATTGAGGAATAGGGTGGGAAGTAATTTATTTATTATTAATTAATAATTGTTTGTTAGTTAATGCTAATTAATTAGTTAAATCTCAAATATGGCAATTGTGTAATTAATTTTTGATGTAAGTTGTGGGGTTTATAGTGGTAAAGGGTGAGAAGTAAATTCTTTTACATTGATTAATAAGTTGTTGTTAATTGATATTAATGTATTAATGTAAAATTAGTCATCGAAATTCTGTAATGTTTATTGGGGAGATGGTGGAAAGTAATTTATGTTTAAATAATTAATAATTAGTTGGTTATTAATATTAATTTATCAATTGATAAATATGTATGGTAAGTGTTTATTGTTATTTTGTGTGTGTGTTTTGTTTTGATAGGGGTAATGTTTGGGGAGTAATTACATTTCTATTTCTTTTACATTTTTTTAAAATTAATAATATTTGTGTAATTGATAATTATGTTATTTATGGAGGTACATTTTAAAAAAATATATATGTGTGTTGTAAATTGTGTGGTGATATAGGGTAGGAAATTAAAAATCTGCCTTCGACCTGGTCCCAAGGGATAAACTTTGGGCAACCCTAAGAGATATGGAAGTCCCAGAATACCTGTGTCATCAGATAGAACGTCTCCATGAGGGCAATTATGCCCATATCAGATGTGGAAAGAAGGGAGAACTGTCTGCCCCTTTGCCAGTGGAAAGAGGGGTTTGACAGGGTGTGTCCTGGCTCCAACTCTTTTTTCCCTCTATATCAACGGGTTAATAGATTTCCTGAACAAAGGGGAAGAACATTGATGCCCCCAGGCTAGCGCAGCAAAAGATCCCGGCCCTGATGTTTGCGGACGATACGCTTCTCCTCGCAAAATCCCCAATGGGAATGCAGAGGACTCTTGACAGCTTCAGCGATTTCTGCAAGCATCGGGCCTGGAAATCAACCTGCAAAAAACAAAGTATATGGCCTTCAATGAAGGCAGATCTTCCCGCCCCAATCTCTGCCTGAATGGCAGACCCCTCGAGAGAGAGTGATCATTATCTGGGTCTGACTCTTACTGAGAAAATGGACTGGGGCGCCCAAATAAAAAAAGCAGGGCTGAAATTTACCCAAACAACGGGGCATATTTTAAAACTACACAGGAACTGTTCCAAAAAAACACTTAGTCCAGTGCTAGAAATTTACAAGGTTCAGGCTAGACCTGCTGCCCTCTATGGATCAGAACTTTGGGGCCATTGTACAGTGTATCCGCTAACCAGAATAGAGAATACCTTTACTAGACAGCTTTTGAGGCTCCCCAATAGTACCCCATTAACACCTCTCCGTCTAGATCTTAGAGTTAGGCCGATATCGGAAGAGGTGGCCCTCAGGCCTCTCCTCTATTGGCGTTGCCTCTGGAACACCCCAGAGCTAGCTGCCTACAGAGAAGAATTAACTGATGTCACAGGCATGCGAGGCTTGGGGAGGATAACCTGGTTGACCAACATTAGGAATACCTGTAGGGGCCGACTTATGGAACAATGCGGAGGTCACATCTCTATCATTACCAATAAAAGACCATGATGGAGAGCTACAGAGCGGACAAGCTCAATGAGCTTGAACAAAGAGCTACCGCCGGCCATCTAACCATGGAATTCTTGGCTATAAAAAATAGGTATAAACTTGAACTGGTACTGGATGATATCCAGCCCTTACTCTCTAAAAAACTGTATGTCCAGTTCAGGCATGGAGTCCTCCCGCTATGCACCTTTACTCGAAACTGGGAGGGGACCTCAAATAGGGGTTGCCTGGCCTGCAACAATACGGGTGAATCGGACTTGCATGTGTTATTTTTTTGCAAGGGGTACAGAAAGGCCAGAGCACGTTGGTTACTCCAACTATGCAGAAATCTGGGGACACGCCGCTGTTCTGAACCCTATAGGATACTCAAAACAAATATGCAAATGCCCATTGTTTAATCCATCTCACATTTCCTATTCAATATGCGGTGCACCTGAAGGGCGATCCTTAAGGTTCTATCCCAGAAAAATGATAGTCCAGGAACACCATGGGGTCGATTCCGATTCGGGACCCGCTCTGAATAGGCGTTCGGAGCGTTTTTCCCATACGAATCGTACCCTGCAACGTCCCCCGTACGAATGACGAAGTACGATTCGTACCAGGGGCAGGACTCCGTACGAATCGTACAAAGACCGTACGACTCGAATCTCTGCACGAATCTCCCTCGGAACCCGCTGTACGCGATATCTGTACGGTTCACGGCTGCTTTTTCCGACCCGGCAAGTACGATCCGTGTCGGGTACGCACCGTATGACCCTTTTTCCACGGGAGCTGAAAACAGCTGTAAAAGCAGAGTTCACCCCGTAATAGGTACGGAACGGTGCCCCCGGGTGCGGTGCGTACACCCTATGATCGCAGGGGTACGGTGCGTACCCCTGCGATCACGGGGTGTACGTACCATAGCCCGCGATCTTGGGGTGTACGCACTGTACCCCATGTTCGCTGGGTGTACGGTGCGTATACCCTGCGATCCTGGGGTACGGTGCGTACACCCCAAGATCACAGGGGTATGCACCATACCCCTACGATCATGGGGTGTACGCACCGTATGGTGTGTAAGTGATTGTGTGCTTTTCCGTACGAATCGCCCTTACCTGACGTGGACCGTACGAATCGCGTCCTCATACCCCGGTCCGGATCGTACTCGTCGGGTCATACGGCATGTGTACGAGTCGTACGGTTCACTGTTTCAACCTTGTAATACGTATGGATCACATCGATTCGGATGGATTGACGGAATACGGATCGTACTACGCAACTCGGACGGACGGGTACGAATCGTACGGCGATGGCTCCGGATGAAAATTGTACGGACGTTTTTTTTCCAGGATCGGAATCGGCCCCCATGAGTGAGTTAAATAATGCATTGGTATGGTTGTACCTAGGGATAATGGTGGGGTTTCACTATTGACTGTATTGTATCATTTGCCTTTTTAAGCTTTATTTTTTTTAAATTGTACATATCCGATGAAATTATGTACTTTTAGTTTTTGTTTTTTATTGACGCTTTTATGGCATTTGATTGCCGAAATAAAGTTTTATCAAATGAACAAATATTACATTTATGTAATAAATAATGTTTTTGTTTATAAAAAATTCTATAAAAAATTAGTTTTTGGCTTTTAAAATATTTTTGCATTTTTTAAAATATTCTTTCTAGGTATTTGTTTGATCTTTTCACCATTCTAATCTGGTTCTCTCTTTTGTAATATGCAAAACTTTTATATATGTTTAATTTTTTTGTTTTTTAAAATCTTTTGTGTTGTTGTTAATTTGTTTGTTTTTAATTTTGAACTGACTCCAGTGGAAATATTAATTTTTACCCCTCCGCTATCCAACACTTTCCCTACTGTTGCACTCACTGGAGTGGGAATAGTATTTTTTACCCCTCCGCTATCCAACATGTCCAAATGACATTGGACATTTGAGAGAAATGTCATTGCTGAGGGTCTGCGAGAGGGTTTTTTTTATATATGCATACGTAATAATCATTGCAAAATTTATCAGATAGTTGATTTTAACAATGTCAACAAAGAACATATGGGTTGCAAACTGTTTATGACTGCCCACTGGGGCGAGACTGGTGTGCTGCATTTTGACAAATGGCCCACAGCTGTAACTTTAAAAATGTATCTAAAAATGTATTCGAAAAAGTTACCTTCTGATTTTGAAATTATTATTATTGAATTTTGATCCTCTCTGCGTAGGACATTGAATATTCAGTGATATGTATGAATTAATTTGTACATTGGTGAAACTGCAGCATAATTTTGAAACTGTAATATCAGCGATGCGTTTAGTGAAATATTGATGAAAACAGTATACACAATCATGTTAAGAGGGCCGAAACCTTTTTCACCATGTCAAGCTGGCCGACACTTTTTTACTGTTTTACTGAAATCACATGGTGGTGTTTGAGTATTTTTTCACTTTTCAAATATGCATTTAAATATGGAGTAATGGTTTGTAAACTTTATTGCCATGACCAAAGCGTAAAGCCGAAATGCGTCGGAGTGTCATTAAATTGACTGTTTGAAGCATATACGAGTGTCTGAGCATTCTCTTTTGGATGGAAGCGAGAAAAGCGGGATTAGTGGGCTACCCGGTAACCTTGCTCAGACCGCCCAGATAGACAGACTTGGAAAAAACCGGGACTGGTGTTTGTATATATTTACATTTAAAGGTGAAATAAGCTACAGGATGAAATATGCACTCTTTAAATATTAAGTACATAAGAAGAAGAGGACAACAAATATGGCTATAAGATTGTTTTCCATGAAATGATCGCATGTTTTTATTCTTTTATGTATATAACAATTTTTGTGATAATCTTTGCATTTACTTTCTGTGCTTTATGTACTTCACATGTAAAAACTCAAAGGAAATGGCGTAAGTATTTTGCATTTTCGAGAGTACTTTACCTTCTATGCTTTATGTACTTTACATGTAAAAACTCAAAGGAAATGGCGAAAGCATTTTGCATTTTCGATAGTACTTTACCTTCTATGCAAAACAATAACAAGAACACAACAAAAATGGCGGCGAATTTAGCCCATATTTTGAGAAAGAGGTTACCTGTCTAGTGTTTTTAAGACATAGATAAGGGTACTTGCATGTGGACACTTTAAAACCGATCTAGACGCCTAAGGACTCTATGGTCCAGTTGAAGGCTAGTTGAAGCCGAAACGTGTAGGCCGTCCTGTAATTTGCACTTTTTGCACATGGTGTTGTAAAATAAAATAATGTAAACTTACCTGCTGCAGTGCCGTGACTTTGTTGCTGGGAGAAGAGGAGGCGGAAGGAATCGAAGGTATATATATATATCTATATATACATATATATATATATATATATATATATATATATATATATATATATATATATATATATATATAGAGAGAGAGAGAGATATTACATTTTATATATGTATGTTTACATATTTTTTTAATTACATTTTTTTGTGAAAATATATATTAAACCTAAATAATTTTTTCAAGTTAATTTTATTATTATCCAATATATTTAACATACATTTTTATTTAAATAAAGACATAGATATTTTGTACATCTATATTTCTGTTTCAATATTTTTGTACTTACAATTTTAAATATAGGATGTTGATATTTTTGACATCAATATTTTTGTATGGGGATATTTTGGTAATCAATATTCTATCAGTGAACCGCGCCTCGCTTATTTTTACCTGTTCTCTCCCATCTTCTGGTCTCTCCTCTCCTCTTGCGCCCTCTAATCTCGCTCTCGCTTTTCCCTTCATTCTGTCTCTATCTCGCTCCTACTCACCTGCTGAAAACTGTGACTTCAAGAAACAGCACTTACCCTCTTATTCCTCTCCTTTCCTTCAGTCGTTCCCATGTGAAATGGATCTAAAAAATAAAAAAAACACATTGCAGTAAATGTCGTCTTTTCCTGACATTTATCCCTTTCAAAGTGTAGCCTCAGGACACAAGACAAAGTGCTGCAAAGTAGCCAGACCGGTTTTATTCACACTCAAACACATTAGTGCCGCTTTACCGAGTTTTCCAATGAAGTGCTACTTTAAAGCTGTACAAGCTCTGAACATGAACATTGTATTTTCGCTTCTGTAATCCCTAATGCGGCAGAAGCAAGCAGCCAGCTATTACGGCTGTACAGGGTGATTTAGTGACATGTGTGTGCTTACAGCCAGTAAGATGGCACCATTTTTTTCCTGTCTGATGGAGACATTCACTTGTGGCCAAACAGATAAATATAGAGGTCATCGCGCTCCTCAGCTGATGATCCGATTATTTTGCGAAATCGCGAAATGCTGGAGGGTCTGTCTTCTTCTTCTTTGCACATGTTTTTCTTCCATCAGATCCATATTCCACTCACTATCCCATCTGTTTCCCTTCCCCCACACTCCATGTTCCTCCCGCTCAGCTATGTTGCTTGTCCCGCCCAAATGCAGGCTTCCCCCACCTACCAAGTGGTTATTTTGCAAAAAAAAATAAGTGCTGGGGCTCTCGTCCGGAGGCAGCTTGCATCAGCCCATTTCTCCTATTAGCTCCGCCTAAAACAGAACCAACTACTAACCAAGAAAGTGTGGGAAGATGATGTGGCATAATGGCCAGAGTGCGGAACCACCTACTCAAATTAAGCACTGCACCTAGCCCTTCATGTTGCTTTTACCCTGCCGCCCTCTAAATTGCTTCTGACCCCATGTTGTTTCACCCCCCAGGTACGTCCTTCATGTAGATTTCCAACACTGCACCTCAAAAGCTGAAAATAAAGCACTTTCATGTTACTTTTATTTATTTATTGTTTACCAATCCGACTCAGATCACAAAATTTTAAAAAAGAAGTGCCCGTGTAATTTTGTAGGTGCATACATGCGAGTACAAAATGAACCAGAGAGATGTGTGTTAGCCAGGGGTGCAACTAGACCAAAAACTTCGGGGGGGCTAAGACTCCCTGCCAGGGCTGGCCCTAGCACTGGTCGTGCACGATGCAACAGTATTTTTTGGTGCCCTTCCCCCATTTCCTCCGTCTCGATGAATTCCCTCACTACCACTCACCAGCAATGCACCTCATGTCTCTATAGCTACTTTCTGACAAGCATTTCATTTCTTTTTATAGGGCTACTAGTAGTTTACTCACACTCAGTTCTGTGATCTGCACGGCACACGTTCTTTGTAGCAGGCACATTAACCTTCTGCGCTGTGTGGGTGACAGGAGTTCCCATGTGAGTGCACGGTGAGCGATGTAACAGTGTGAGAGTATGGTGAGAGGAGTGACTGCGGGGTGAGTGAGGTGACCATACGGATTTGGTGTAGATGTAAAGTGCAGTGTGGGACGAATTAATGTATGGTTTGTGATGGGCTTGTTTGAGTGAGTTTGCAGAGTGGGCAGTGAGAGGGACAGGTGAGTGAAGTGTCCCATGAGTGCAGGGTGAATAGTGTGGTCATGTGACTGCAGGTTGAGGTACAGGGTGAACAGCGCAATTGCATTGTAAATGCAGAGAGATCACTGTGAGTGCAGAGTGAGGGGTGTGCTCATGTGACTGCAGGGTAAGTGGAGGGAGAATGGTGTGAGTTCATGACGAGTGGCATAAGTGCTGTGTGGTCATTGTGAGTGCAGGGTGAATGGCGTGAGTGCATTGTGATCAGTGTGAGTGCATTGTGATTGTTGTGAGTGCAGGGTAAGTTTGAACCTGAAGGGCGAGAATGAGGAGTGAGTTGTCTGAATGCAGGTTGCATTCCCAGACACTTGAAGTGACTTAGTATGTTATTGAGGGCTGGCATAGGGTTTCAGATATCATTTAACCTATTGCTATTATAGCATTATTCAGGGAGAGGGCTGGACTGGCCGTCGCGGACACCAGGCATTCTCTCAGTGGACCAGAAGGGTGGGGGCCGGTTTTGGACTAGTGGGTGCCGTTTTTAGTACAGTGGGCTGGTTTTACAGAAGTGCTGCAATAGTGGCCCCCTGTACCAAAAGCAGCTGCAGTGTTTTCCACCCCCCCCATTCCCCACCTCCCTCCTCTGCATCCTAACTGACTAAACTACCACCTAAAGCCTATTTTCAGCACTTATCTGCGCATACTTGGAATAGCAAATATAAGTAGGAAGCATTTTTTATTGTGTTCTAGGGCTTTGTGAGTGATCCATGACTGCAATTAAAGGAAACAAACACAGAAAAGTCACATTACAAATGAATACATATGATTTTATTTATAACCGTATTTAGTGTCAAGACGAGGCCTTTGCAGGCTCTTTAAACAACAAATGGTTGGTATTTTTCTTTTGCTAACCTTACTTTATATTTCTTTTCATGAAATGCATTCTCACACTTCAGTAGTAAAAGTAAAATCAAAATGTAAGGAATAGGCAGAGTGGGGGCCAAGGGGGTACTGGAACCAGGAAAAAAAGCAATGGCCTGATCATGATGGCAGAAGGCCCGCCACTGACAGCCTGTTGGTGGCAGGCCCTCCACCATTGCAAAGCGAATTTCCCCCCACCAAATTATGATGGCACAGGGAAGCATTGGGAAAGCGTGGCAATCGGAAAGACCGCCGCCACAGTTCCGACAGGCGTTCCTTTTCCGACCGCCTGTCAGAGCAGCAACATTGCCCAGCACTGCAGCTGGGCCTGCCAGGCACTGCTGTTGGGATTATGATATCCCTTTCTGCTTGTTTCACCGCGGTCAAACTGCCACGAAAAGGCAGGCAGAAATGGATTTGGGGTCACCCTTCACCCCTGGGCCCGGCGCAAGGGCACTGGGGGGCACCCTACTAATCCATGAACCTTGTGGCAGGCACCGCATGGTGCCTGCCACGTAGAGCAGGGATATGCAAGTGCCTTTTTTTTTGCATTGCGGCGGGGGCTACTAACCACATCTTTGCTACAATGCAAAGTATAGGTGATGCAACTGCTGTGGTGGTGGTCGCATCGTTATTCAGATTGTGGGAGGCCACCTCATAGGGGCCGGTCCCAAATCCGAAACGATGGCGGACCGACTGAAGTCCGTCTGCCATCGTAATGAGCCCCTAAGCCTCGGTTACCAGTTTACAATGGTATGCAAATATGCAAATGCTCTTTAAAGATCTGTGGACAACTCAGGCATGCTGAAGATAAGACTCCAGACACTGCCCAGCCGAGCCCAAGCAGCTCGAACTGCAGCAGCCCGGGCTGAAACACATGACGGGCAGAGGGGGTGGCTGAAGCCCTTTCAGCCCTATGGGCGTTGAGCACCTGTTGTTAGGGCCTTTTATATTTACCCATTTGCCATGCTTCACAGCATTAAGGATAATGCACAGTATCATTAAAAGCCATTGACAAATCCAATGGGACTCAAAGGTGGGAACTATTGGCTTTGCCAGTGCTTGTTATAAAATTATTAACTTCAACTCTAAAGTGAGTGCCAGATGCAATCACTTCGAGGTAAACTGCCAATCTGCACTTTGGACTTGTAAAAAATCGTTAGGAATGTGACACGTCATGCACTGAGAGAGAGGGATTGTAAAAATGTATATAAAAACCGTTATATAACATTTATAGAGACAGTAGCACACTCATTTTACCGCCAGAGAGAACAAGGTGTCAAGAACTTTTTTATGGCCTTTATCTGAGATTGCTTCTGTGGGCTTTGGATGGCTCACACACTGATAAGCAGTGTTATGTTGCAGTTTCTCTTGTGTAGCGTGGCATGCTGCCATAGGTTGCTTCAATGGGTTAGCACAGCTGAAGCTTCGTTTTTATTCAGCTTCATGATTGTTCTTCAGTTCACACAATTCTTCGCTTGACAAAGACTCACTACAAACTATGACAGGCAGTGTAATTGTAACAGAAAAAAAACACACAGGGAAGAAAGGGGGCCCACTGTAGCTGAAGATTTCAGTTCATATTTATTACATATCACACAAAGACATTATTCAATGTTTTTAATTGCATTACTTAGTAACTATCTGAATTATATTCACAGCACACCTATGTCTATATATTGGTCACAATCACAAACATATACATTTAACAGCAGAAAATTGATTCAGGTTTACACAGGCAGTATCCTAGAGATGTTTATGGCATGCCTTTTTTTTTTACAGAAGATAAGTACTCATAGGTATACTTCATATACTTCCTTGTTAAGGGCTATAGTCATTCAAGGTACTGGAAGCATGGCAGTCCATAGATCTTTTCAATTATATGAAAAAAAGAAATTCCAAAAACAAAATAAATTGGGTTCACACTTCTTAATGTAGTGTTACTTGCTGACATGTTTTGGCTTCTGTGGTGTGGGAAATGACTTGTGGTTGTGGTCTTCCTTAGGAAGGTACCCAGCCTTCACTTCACAAAAAAAGAAAACGTTGGGGATGATTGAACATCTTTTGGTATCAGTGGGGGTGGGGGGAAGGAAGGTGGTATGTGGCCAGTGGAGAATCCCTAGAGTGTACAATGGCTAAAGTATGGTATGGTTGATTCTCCTTCTGATCTAGAGAAAATTGACGGATTTTCCAGTCCAATCTTAACGTACTGGTCTAGTGTAAGGCCTGGTTTAGAGGATGATGGATATGGCATGGCCACCAAAGCACAGCAGATGTGCCGTTCACTCACCTCTTCATTGTTTTGCCTAATTTACTGTGCAGTGGAGGTGGATCAGCATCAGACCAGCTGCCCAATGTAGGGCGTCCAGCTCAGCACTTTTTGCTACGTACAAGATCACTTTGTAAACCATTGTAGTGATGGACAAAATGCTCTTTGACTGTGCTGAATATGCCTTAAAAACACTCTCAGAAAGTCAGGGAGATAGTTAATGTGAGTATTGGAAATATAGCCCTAAATTCAGGAGACATTTCTAGGACCTATAGTTGTGCCAACAATGTCATGACTCGAGACTGCCACAGTGGATTTGCTGACATTTTTATTCCAAAGCATCTTCCCATGTGCTGACAGCCCATCCCATCCCGGACACATACTCTAGATGGAATGCACTGCCCTTCAAGTGTTTCTTCCACCATACCAACTGACGGGCAACCCAACATTCCAGGGCCCTAAGTGGTTAAATGGAGGATTTCACTTCTAACATAGAGGACAGATCCCACATAATTAAAGCTTCACAACATGTTTGCAATATTTGCCCCCCAGAATAACCACTGAAGGGAACAACCATGGTAAAAATGTCACCATACATATGGTGGGCAGCAGAATTTTCATCAGGATATGTAACCATTGGGCATGTATCCCAAAAGTGTTGTTTCATTTTCAATACCCGCATAACAGGTCTCCATGGCTTGCCTGGTTGGGGCAGTGTGTAGTCTGAGACAACCATGAGAAACAACCATTATGGTACAATTGTTGCCAAACAGGGCGGCTGATTAGTTTTCATGGACTGGGTGGCTGCTGTGCCACCGAGTGTGCTGCCATTCACACTAATCCATGCCAGACTCAGTTGCAAAACCAGAGGATACTCAGCCAGCCAGACACATGTCATCTGGTGGTTTCATAAAAGGGTGATAGAAGATCAACAATTGTGGATACCTACAAACAGCCCAGATTTGCTAATATTTAGTGCTGGCACTTTTGCAGTGCAGACCTGCACAATCAATAGCGTAGATCAATTTTTGCAGGCATCATGTTTTTTTGCATCGAAAGTTGGCATAGAACCAGCACAAAACAATGCTGTGCAGTTGTTGCAGAGTGAAAGTATTATGTGGTATAGCAGGTTTGCCTTACCATGTAATGCTATGACAATACACAATGGTGGACCCCGGGTTCTCTCTCAGTGCACTTTCTTTCAGTCCTGGTAGAGTGGCAAAGAACAGACAGGCTACTTAGAGGAGCATGTGTTAAGCATTTCCCATCACCAACATGGAAGATAAGTAATTGACACAACTTGAGAGAAATCCGACACCAATTAAAAAAATAGCTCTGAGTTTTATATATTTTTAAATACCAAAGGAAAAAAAAACATACAGTATAACCAGAGTTATCAATTTTATAGCATTAAATAAATCAGTACTTTGCAATGTGCAAACATTACCATTGTAGTCAATGGGAAAACACTTATATGCAATCGGTTACTTAGAGGGTAAATTTAATGGAACCCACTCAGAGTTAAGGCCTTGAGAGTCTCTAGACCAGGTCAAATAGCTAGCATGATTTTACCTGGCTCAGGAGAGCGGGGTGCAGCGGTGCATCTTAGCTGTCAAACAGAGCTGTCAATCATGAGAGAGAGGGTGAAACCAAATACAAGATTTTTACAATGGAGCCAATGGTCATTATCTTCTTTTTAAATGTCGAGTAAAGCAGGTTGTTGTTGAACTGACCACCAACAAGCTTTGGTACATGCAAGCACTCAGGTTGAGGAAATCTTCATCCAGAGGACCAGGGGAACAATGTGGAAAGTTGAGCCTCACTGATGATCAGAGTTACAATCACCGTAAGTCACAGTCTTTGTTTCTGACCTTTGGGAGTGCACACACTCCCCAGCAGGAAGTCAGATGTTTGTCTTGGCAAACCTCAGGAAAAAAACGCCAAGGCATGAGAACACTGGATTAACTTGGTGGACACTGTCTAATGTGCCACCTAGGTACATGCTGGGTAAACCTCAACACCACCATTGTGTTGGGGGTTGAAAAGGATGGTGTTTGACACCAAACATGAGAGAAATCATCCAGGCTATCACGGAGCTGGACATATAGGTAATACCCATATGCCGGCCCATGATATCCGTTGGAACACTGGTCACTTGTGGTAGAATTATGTTTAGAATGCTACCACAGAGCAATATATTCAGGCACATATATTTCCAAACATATACTATAATGCACCCTGCCTCCTGGGTTATAGGAGGCCTACCATAGGGGTGACTGACATATATTAAATGCAGTGAGGTGACCCTGTCACACATGGCGTGTGCAGGGTCGAACTTGAGCAGTCAAGCTACTTGTGCATTGATGACATGGTAGAGCTGCAGACTTCAGTTTTACTTGGGCCTCTCAGGATGGCACAATGAGTGCTGCAGCCCTGGTAACCCTTTTACATCCATGCCCTGGGTACAGGCTTATACCATATCCTAGGGCCTTACAGAGGAGTAAAAGTGCTTGCCAATTGGGTGTACCAATTCATATTTACAGTTTAAGGGAAAGGGCACTTGTACTGGGCTTGCTTAGCAGACCTAGTACACTTTCAGATCAATTATCACAGCATCTAGCAGCAAAAAGTGGGGGATGTGTGCAAAAGAGTACGGTTTACTACAATGGTGTAGAGCAAAGACCCTGATAGTGCATGAAAAGTGGGAATTACTGATACTGCATGAAAAGTGGTTACTGATATAGCATAACAAGTGTTTGAACAGGGTGGGAACAGTGCAATAACAAGTAGGATTTAATGCAAAATCAACCGACCCTGATCTGGTTAACGTCATGCAAATGCCTGCAAAAACCTAAGGGGATGAGTCTGGGTGCTGATGCAAAGCCATAATCATTTATTTGCCCTTAATAAAATGTAAACTGCCACATGCTTAAGCACTACTTATATGTATGTACATGCAATTTTACACTTGGGTTTAGTGAAAGTAGTGATTTACATGTTTCCATTTCAGTTATATTTGGGATATGTGCATTTTAACATTGACACGAGTAGGACTAGTAGCCTACTCCATATTGTAATAAACTTTGTATTTATGCTTGCTGTGCATAACTCTTTTACTGTTTCAGGCACCAGAGTCAGTGTATTCTTGTTAAAACAGTGTAGTCTTTGTTAGCTTACAGTTTGAAGGTCGTAGTGTAGAACTGAACTGGTTTGGATTATCATTATCATCACCTACATAGGTGAATACTCCTCGTGAGATATCATGAAGAACATGATGATGGAAGAAGCTGGCATTGTGTTTTCTGTGGGAAGGAAGCCAATACCAAATACAGCTGGAACACCAAGGGCCCGATTCCCAAAGAGCTTCCGCAGTCGTGGCAGAGCCTCCGCCATCGTGGTGAAATCTTCACAATAAGAAAGTGCAGTGGAGAGATTCAACCATAAGTGCAGAACCTCTGCCACAACTGGCCATGTCCACCTTTGCATGCGGATGATCTCTTGCTCTCTTGAAACCCAATGATCCTTATATTCCTGCTCATAGCCTTGCTTTATAGAGCAAGTACACTTCTCCTTTACTTGATTAAATACGAGCCTTATCTCCCTGTGCGATCAAAATCTGGTAGCTGAGGATGATTCTCACTTAGAAATAGATAGAATTTGCTCCAAAAACTTCTGAATCTACTCCAGCTCAATCTGCATCACAGAGTTTCCAGTGGTCCATTTTGGAGAATAGGCAGTGTTCCAGCATTCCTGAAGCAGTTGCAGTGTTTAAATTTGGCCGACCATGCGGAGGCTTAGCAATATTCATTTTGATTGATTTGAGAATTGAACATGAGCAGTTGGTCACGAACAATTCTAACTTCCAAGCAGTAAAATTAAAATGTGTAACAAGAGAGGAAAAAAACTCGAAAATGTTAATATTAGTTCATATATACATTCCACCTAAGCACTCGTCAAGGAAGGATATAAGTGCAGCTCTAACAGGATTTTTATTGGAACAAATAATAGATGAGCCGACTGTTGATTTTATTGTTACAGGTGATTTTAATATAAACCTGTTAATACATTTAATACGGGATGATTTTATACAGTCCCAAAACCACCAATGGGTAATTACTGAACAAATATTGGACCCCCGAAAAAATACTAAGCATAATCCAATTGGAAAAAACTACTGATGGACGTGGAAGCACTGGGGCTAAGAATATTAAATGGCATGTTTGCAACTGATATACCCCCAGCTTGGTCATTTCAAACACAAAAGTCTAAATCAAGAATAGACTATACAATGGTATCTATAAACATTTTTAATAAAATTGTCTCCTATCGACTAAGGAATGTGTAAGATAGCGATCATAGTCAACAAATATTACAAATAAAACTGACATGTTCAAAGCATCAAAATTAATTAACAAACAAGGTCAGACCTGTACCACCAATTATAGGAAGCTCATATGGAAGACAAATAATAAGGTGATATGAAAGAAAAGGCACAGGAATTAATTAAAGAATGTTTCAAAGAACATATTACGTAGTCTGCAATTAAGCAGTGGGAACATTTCACGCAGAAAATAGTTCAACCGTTTGATGCCACTTCTTGTGATCAGAAAAAACAAACGATCAAAACGAAAAAAAGGGATACTAACATTAACCTCCCACATGCTATCAAAAAAGTTAGGCAGACCCGTAATAGGCTGAGGAAGCAGCTAACCACGCACCCAAATAATGAGGAAATACAAATGCAACTTAAAAGTACCAATAATAATTTGAGGAAATTGCTTTGGAATGAAAAAAATAATATCCAGCAAGAATTATGGACAAAAATCTTTCATGCTTGTAACCAAGCAAATTCAAGGGAGTTTTGGAAAATTATTAATGTTTTATGCAGACCCAATAAATTTGTGGTAGCATCCACCTTAACTGAAGTTGAATGGTTTGTATTCCTTAAAAAGACCCACGACCCAAGACCCTGTATCTGAACTAAATATTCAGAAATACAAGCAGACAATCATGATTAAAAAAAACCTAGAATCTGATGTGGGAATTGTCATTACAGAAAGTCAAGTGACGAATTTAATAAAGAAACAAAAAGATGGAGCACCAGGACCAAATGGCATCCCGTTTGCTCTCTATAAAGAAGATCCAGACTTATAGGCTACATATTTGACCAAGGTTTTTAATGAAGGTGTACAATCTGGGCAAATACCGATATCTTGGAGAGGATCATTAATATCTCCTATCTATAAAAAAGGAAACTGGCAATTACCAGAGAACTATCGCCTGATTACCCTCCAAGATACTGACGCAAAATTGTTTGCGGGGTTATTATTATCAAGTTTAACAGATTGGGTTAAGGAGAAGCGAGTATTACCCCCAAATCAAACTGGGTTTATCAAAGGTCTAGGAACTTCCACAAATATATAAATTCTATCGGTTTTAATGGATAAGGCACTTTTAGCTATGCAGCCCCTCTACTTTTGTTTTGTCGATTTTAAATCGGTATTCGACTGCGTGAACAAGTACCTACTCTGGAAAAAACTTAAGGATCAAGGAATTCCAGACTCACTACTAAAATTGATACAATTATTGTACTCTGACAACTGGGTCTGGGTGAGAATTGGTGATGGCCGAACATTAACCAATAAAATGCCCACGACGGGAGGATTAAAGCAAGGTTGTGTCCTTGCCCCACTGCTTTTTAATCTATTTATAGCAGATCTCACTATTGCACTGAATGAAGTCAATTCACAGCCACCGAGGCTAGATGGAAAACAAATATCTAATCTCTTGTACTCAGATGATGTCTTACTTTTAAGTAAAACTAAAGTGGGCCTGCAAAGATTATTCGATCACATATCAATGTATGCAAAAGAAAATGAAATGGTAATAAACAAAAATTGCAAGCCTGGGCCTATCTAAATGAAGCAAAGGAAGAATTTGGTGTAATACCAATTTGGGAGAATACAATTACCCAGGAAAGTTTCAAAAGAACAATTAACAAACTGACTAATCAACTGTCGCTGATAAAAGACAAAGAGCTATTTGTAAAAAGAAGACACGCATGGCCAATTATAAATGGATTTTTAAAAAAACAAGCCCAAGAATATCTTGAAACATCATGGTCGTAGAAAAGTAAACAAATCTTTATCAGAGCACGTTTTGGATTATGGCCGGGTTTATGTCATTTACCGTCATGGAAGAGCAGTGAGGACAATACTATATGTAGGTTATGTAAATGTGGGCAAGAGAATATTATACATCTACTATGTCTATGTCCTAAAATAGAAGCTGAAAGGAAAATCACCCTTAAGAGACTATTCAATGCTCGTGGAGTAAGGACATGTAGACAAGCATTGATGGCATGCCTAAACCCTAAAGACGTATTTATGAACTCTGCATTTGTAAAAATGTTATGTGTTATTGGTAAAAAACTTGAAGATAACATTTTTGTATTTTATTAACTGTGCAATATTAGAAAAACCAGTATATAGTGTTTTAATTTTTTTATAGTTGGTGATATTGTAAGCATTTTTGTAAGATTTTAATTAATCAAACAAATAAACTTGACTTGACTTGGTAGCTGAGGATGGTTCTCACTTAGGAATAGATAGAATTTGCTCCAAAAACTTCTGAATCTACTCCAGCTCAATCTGCATCACAGAGTTTCCAGTGGTCCATTTTGGAGAAAAGGCGGTGTTCCAGCATTCCTGAAGCAGTTGCAGTGTTTAAAGAGTGCGAGTATAGTAAGATTATGTTCCTTCAGTTGTGTGTTGTTGAGCATTGTGGTGATTGCAGTCCTTATCCATGTCACTTGTGCTTAAGAAGACTATCATGCTTGTTGCAAGAGTTGAAGTTTGGTTATCAGACTCGTCGTAGTCTAAGTTCCCGGGATAGAATTGTTTACACTAGCTGATTTCTGTGGAGAGAGAGTAGCTGTAGGGTACTGTGGGTTGCATCATAGGGTGCTGAGCTGTTTCTATCTGTTTCTAGCTGCTTGGTTTGTGTGCTGCTTTGGGATTGGTCACTACGTCAGAAAGTGCCACACTGTGAGTGGATTGTTTTGTGGTGTCGCACTGAGATTGGGTATTAGTGTTATTGTGCTTTGGTTTGTGATTTACTGAGAACCAACTGTTATTTTGTCTATTGTCTATTGAATTTGTACTGCACTTTTTTCAGAGAAGGCATTACATTTTTCTAGAGAGTAAGGGTTTTATTTAGTGATGATGTGAAAATTCATCCCTGTCCTTGAAGTGGAGGAGGCCCCTCCTGAGGGCATGCCTGCTCATTATATGGCAACAAATAAAATTTGCTGCCACACCTGTAGTTACTGCAACCACCATTGTATATCTGGTATAGATGCCTTTTGCAGAGATGGGTAAGAAAAAGAAAATGTCAAGGAGGAAGAAATATCTATATCTACTCAATCCTAGGGAATTTCATATTACCCTATTAACAGTATACAGTCCTGCCTTTAATTCATATACCTTATTCAAGACAACAAATCACGTACCACAAACACATTTTTGGGAAAATAATCCTCATTATTCTTTGTTTCTCTTTTAAAACATATAAACATATATACAATCAACATATACATCAGAAATCAGCAAGAAAACAAAATTCATTAGTTCTTTCTACCCACTCGATTGAAAATTAATCAGTGTTTGCAGGCTGAATAAAGGCAATTCACTATGAGGTCGTCTTCTATGCACACGAGGTTACCACCCCTCTAAAAACCTAATTTCAAATGTGCTTTCAATCATAGGAATTTTTTAGTCAATTCCAGTTAGACTCCTCTTGTCATAAACTGTCGACGCGGACGTGTTTCGGCCTTCATTTACATCTTGGCCTCCTCAGGACAAGAGTAAGGGAACATATTTGCAACAGACAAAAATGACTGACTGTATGTCTCTGGACTGCTCAATTGAACCTGTTATAAGGAAAATGGCCAGCAAGGGGATTTGTTGTTTTCTTATTTCTCAGCACTGTTAGGACCTGTTTTGAATAGTCAAAGTACCTAAACCTGAGTTTAATCAGTGGCTGTTCTGTGTTATTGAATTTTAGGAAAAGTCCCACAAAGTCAGAACAAAAAGTGTTACCACACTAACACCATATATACAATAAATGATCAATAAAATACGAAAAAACAGGATTTTGTGTTGTCTGAAAGTTATTATTTGTTTTCAAGACAGAATTTATATACAAAAAAATGAGCATTCATGTAGAATAGGGTACATACATGGATATTATTTAGATATTCAAGGTATTAGTTATTTCCCCTTTGGCATATCCAAATATTACGTCCAGACTGCTTAGGCACAGTAGTTAATTGATTTCAACTTATAATCAGAAGAAAATCAAAAGATGACATAAAACAAAACGTGCAGAGTTGGACTAGAATAGTCGACGTTTCGGTCTTTTTTGAAGTTTTCATAAGACCATCATCAGGACAAAACTAGTTGTATATACAATTGATGACCCTTTTTGCTTTGTTAAAAAGCACGTCAATTTAAATTCAAGATGGCAGCAGCACTTTCAATAGTGGCGTAGATGTGGGGCAAAGAAGTAAATCTTGTGTACCCAAATTTCACTCGTGTTGAATATAGGAGTGCAGTCTACAATTTCTGACGGAATTGTCCAAATTCGATCAATTTCAAATCACTTGTATAATTTTTAAATTTTGCACCATATATGGTGTTAGTGTGGTAACACTTTTTGTTCTGACTTTGTGGGACTTTTCCTAAAATTCAATAACACAGAACAACCACTGATTAAACTCAGGTTTAGGTACTTTGACTATTCAAAACAGGTCCTAACAGTGCTGAGAAATAAGAAAACAACAAAACCCCTTGCTGGCCATTTTCCTTATAACAAGTTTTGCCCGAGCCCGCAAGGGTATATTGGGTTGCTCACCTCCATATCCAATTGAACCTGTGGCAATTTCCACTACACCAGCCACAAGTTACATTACCTTAAAATCGGGGTCACAGGCAATTCAGAGTTAATTCACCAACATGTACAGAAATAAACAAGATCTTTCACTCAACGCGTTGTTTAAATTCCTAATGCCACTCAAGGCACGTAAGATCCTTTTTAATATTGTGTAAATAATATGAATAATATTAATAATAATAATAATAATAATAATGATAATAATATTAATAATAATAATAATAACAATAACAATAATAATATCATATTAATTAATTATTTTATTTCATTTAAAGTTAATAATAATATTAATAATAATATTTAATAATGTGTAAATAATATTCAAGAGTGCCTGGCGTTCCTCACTATATCTGCTTCACCACAGATGTAAAGTCCGGTCTCTATTGAATCCGCCAGCCTCGTCGTAGTCTAAGAACCAGGGATAGAATTGTTTGCACTAGCTGATTGCTTTGAAGAGAGAGTTGCTGTAGGGTGCTGTGGGATGCATCAAAGGGTGCTGAGCTGTTATTAGCTGCTGGGTTTGTGTGCCACTCTGGGATTGGTCACTATTCGCTACGTCAGAAAGTGCCACAATGTGGATGGATTGTTTTGTGGTGTCGCGCTAAGATTGGGTGTTAGTGTTGTTGTGCTTTAGTTTGTGATTTTCTGAGAACCAACTGTTATTTTGTCTATTGAATTTGTACTGCACTTTTTTCAGAGAAGGCATTACATTTTTCTAGAAATTAAGGGTTTTATTTAGTGATGATGTGAGAATTCATCCCTGTCCTTGAAGTGGAGGAGGCCCCTCCTGATGACATGCCTGTTCATTATATGGCAACAAATAAAATTTGCTGTCCCACCTGTAGTTACTGCAACCACTGTTGTATATCTTGTATATCTGCGATAGATGCCTTTGCAGAGATGGGAGCAAGGTCTTGAAATGAAGCAGCCCCATGAGCATGCAGACAACAGGGATTGAAAGTCCTGATTCCTGCTCATCAGAGACTGACACCCTTTTAAGAAAGCTAGATGTGGAAAGGGTGAAGGTACAAATGGAGCAAATCATTACAGAAACCCTTGACTTGGGATTTATTGAACTGTTCAATAAGGAAAAACTTTTATTTCTGTGCAAGGAAACAGCGAGGTTTGTTTGCATGACACTTACGACTCTCGAGGTGATAGCTACAGAATTTGGGATTGACCTTTCTAAAAGTATGACCCTAAGTAAGACTTTTAAGTTTCATGACTGAAGATGCACTTAAGAATATGTGAACACCCGGGTTAATGCTGAAATTAAGGAAACTAGCCAGTAATATTCAACTGTGGAGTAATACCCAGATATGTAGAGACAGGTAGGCTGAGAGAGAAAGGAAAAAGAAAAAGGAGGATACAGCAGAGTCTGAAAAAGAAGTTAGTAAAAGTGATTCAGAAGCTAGAAAGTTCAGCTTGAGAGTCATGGTGGACTTTCCATTTTTACAGACCAATCTCCAAAACTGAGAGAAATCCTGATAAGTGGTAGGCACCTGTACACCTAGCTTGCCACTTGCCTGTGGCCTTCAGTTCCTGCTTGTTCCAGACTGATCCAGTGACACTGCTGCTGCCTGGATTTCCAGCTGGGAATTTCCGGCTGGGCCCTGCTGCCCCCCAAAGATACACCATTGCCGAGCTCTACACCCTTGACCCCAGATGCTGCAACAAACACTGCCACTGCACCGACCCACACTCCATGTGGGTTGCTTTTATCTGTGCCCACTGCAACTTTACCTGCGACTGCACACACACCAGCACACACCGACCAGCCCCACCCCAAACACACCACAGACACCACCTGAACAAAAACACCAACTCGCATGCACCCTTCTCATCACACGCTCACTATGCAAGCATTCTACTGAATTTTGAGACCTCATCGCCACCCTCACACCTGGCATCATCTTCCTCACTGAGACCTGGATCAAACCCACACCGGCCCTGACATTGCCGCAGTGATCCCCGACGGATATAAAAAACACTCACTAGGACTGTACCAGCAAGCTGGGAGGTGGAACAGCCATCATCCACAAAGAGACTATGCAGTGTACCACCACTGACAACACCACCACCTCCGTGGAACCTCTCAACTTCAAGCTCCACAAGGATGACAAGACAACCATCAGAGGCACCCTTGCATACCGACCCCCAGGCCTGCACTCCAGCTTCTTCAGCCTTAGACTCCAAGGACTACATCTTATTTGGTGACCTAAATTTCCACATCGATGAACCGAGCGACAAAAAGACCACCTCGACAGTATGAGCAGCCTTGGATTAACCCAGATCCTCCACGGCACTACACACACCGCAGGACACATGCTGGACCCAATTTTCACCCCTAGCAACTGCGTCAAATAGAGCATGTCACAAAGCTCACATGGACTGATCAAGCCATTGTCCACTTCAGCATCTCTAGCCCCTGCACATCAAAGAACTGCTGGATGAACACCCCAAATACCTCCAACCCTGCTACCACCACCAACCTCAAACAGTGACTGAAAAACTTCAACACCTGGATCACCAATTGCACAGACAGCATCGTCCCCATCATGAGCAGCATTCAAAGAAAATCCTCCAAAAAGGCAGCAATCAAAGCACCAAAACCGCCTTGATCGCAGTCACCGACAACATATGAACCCTGCTGGGCTGACGTGAAACAGCAACATTGATCCTTGTTAGAATTGGGGGTCTCTAGTTGGCACAGGTAGGTACTTGTGACAAATAGGGACCCTCTCCTCTAGTCAGGATAAGGGGATTACACTTCTAAAATAACCCCTGCTCACCCCCTTGGTAGCTTGCCACGAGCAGCAAGGCTTTATCTCAGAGGTGTTTTAAGTTAAGCATTTGTGACCCCACACAGTAACCCAGTGACAACACTACAAATGGACACCACACAAGGATGTATATCAAAAATCAGTATTCTTTTATATAGAGTTACCACAAGACCAATAAACGACAAAAATAATCTACAGTGCTATTAGATTTCAAGAATTCTAGTTAAAAGGCTTAGATAAAGGTTCTGTGTGAGTCGGTAGTCCTGTCTGGCTACAGCGTTGTTGAAATAACACAGAGTCTAGCAAATCCAGCAGACCGTGTCGGTACGGGCCCACTCAAATGTCGACAGACTCAGTCATAGTACCTTTTACTTGAGGCGGCCCGCACGGATGTGCGAGCCGGTTTCGGTGTTCTCCCCGGTGCAGAAAGGAAGCGTTGCAGGATGCGTTGTCCCTCGATGCGGTGCAGGCAGCGGCCCGTTGACAGAGTGGGTGGATCTAAGGCGTGCGTTGCAGGGTGAGACTGTGCTTCTTTGCAGTGCTCCCAGCTTCTGGAGCGGCGACAGAGCTGGAGTTCGGGAGCTGGTGTTGATCAGTCCCGACAGCGGTCTGAGTCGGGCGGTGCGTCACGAAGCGTGCAAGGCTGTGCCCAACTCCGGTGCGTTCACAGGACTCGAAGTCAGCAGCAGTGACCGCGTCAGTCAGACCAGTACGAGTCGGTGTAGCGAGGCGTTGCACGTCGCGGTGTCCACCAGTCGCGGTGCAGGCAACGGCTCGGTGACGGTGTCAGGACGAAGTCGGTGAGCTCAGAGCTTGCGTTGTTCGAGCTGAACGTTGCTTGCTGCGGTGCCTACAGGACACCGGGCCGGTCGTGAGAGTCAGTCACAGCTCCCTGCCTCTGTAGCCACTGAAACAGCATTTCCAGCAGCAATCCACAAAGGACGGTGAGGTCTACTGGTCCTGAGACTTCGGTCAGGGGGCAAGCTTTCTTCCAAGCCTTTGTAGATCTTTTCACAAGTTGAAAGTAAAGTACACGAAGTTTGTTCTCCTCTCTTTGGCAGTCAGGCAACCACTGCAGGCCAATCCCCCAAGCAGCACTTCAGCTTGGGAATAGTCTCTCCTCAGTTTCTTCAGGTTCCTCTCCTCAGCAAAGGTTTCTTCTTGTAGTCCAAAAGTGATCTAATTTCATGGGATCAGGGTCCCAATATTTATACCCCAAAATCCTTTGTTCTCTGCGGGAAGAAGGGCCTGTGCCCAGTCCAAACCAGTTCTGAAGCACTCTGTTTACCAGACTTCTCCTTTCCTTTCACAGTGCAGGGCAGAAACATCAGACGCCCCACCGGAGGTGGAGCCCACATTGTGGAAGGCAAGTGCAGCCTTCGAGCACTTTGTTGACAGTATTCCTTCTCTTCTTTCAGTGTGCAGGGCAGAGACATCAGACACACCACAGGGGGTGGAGCCGGCATTGTAGAGGGAAGGCTCAGCCCTATTCAGGTCCCAGGTGCAACTCCTCCCTCCCATTTAGATGCAGATCTCTCTATTCACCACTGGGCTGCCCCAGTCTGTCTCCTGGAATCCCCCAGCCCTGTCACTCACAAACCCAGACAAAGGAATACACAACCTAACAAAGGCAGGCTTGAAAGGTTAGGCATGAAAATACCTACTAAAAGTGGTATTTTCAAACACAGAATATTAAAACCAACTTTAATAAAAGATGCATTTTATTATTCTGAGTTCAGGCATACTAAACTCGAATTTCTACCATGTTCTCTGAGTCTGTTAGGATTATAAAATGTAATAATTCCAACAGCCCATCCTGGCCTATGGAGAACAGGTAGCCTTGCAATAGTGAAAAACGAAAATGGCTGTAATTCACTATTAGGACATGCCACACACATCAGGGCTTGTCCTACCTTATACTTACAATGCACCATGTCAGTCACTAATCCATACATCCATTTACAATAGGGAGAGCATATGCACTTTAGCACTGATCAGCAGTGGTAAAGTGCCCAGAGTCAGAAAATAGCCAACAACAGGTCAGAAAAAATATAGGAGGAAGGCAAAAAGTTCAGGGATGACAATGCAAAAAGGGCCCAGTCCAACTCAACCCCCTTCCAGCCAAAACGCAGGGTACACCAATCACTACCCTGATGGGCTTTCCTGCTCAGGGTGATCGAACCTGGACCTGGCCCGCAACAGCAGGGGCATATTCCAGTTCTATGCCAATCTGAACCCATTTCAATTCCTCTGTCCATACTCTCAGGGTCCACCAAGCTAATCCATGGGGAACCCTTTTCTTCACCTGTGGATACCACCTGTGCAGCATCTAACCTTAACTTGCTCACAGGTGTGTCCCAACAGACAGACAGCAAGTCACAGTGGCCACTGACAGTAGTTAGGGATGAGACCCAGGCCTTATGCCTCTCAGGGCTCTCAAACCTCTGTAGCATCCGAGAGCAGTGGGCATTAGCCCCAGGTACTTGGCACCCTTTTTCCACTCTCCCTCCTGTCAGGTCAGGTATGAAATCCTGGCACTGACCCACCAGCCCCAGGACTGTACCCGGTGGCTGGACCAGAGACTGGGGTGGGCTCTCCCATACCCGGTCCTCCTCCTTGGGGCTTGGTACCCTCCCACCTGGATCGGTACCCACTTCCAGAATTGTTAGGACACCTGTGGCAGGTGTCCTGCACAATTACCCCACCAGTTCAGGGGATCTATCCTGCTACTGGGCAACCAGGTCAGGGGGACACCCTGAACCTGGCCCTCCAACCTAGTGTCTGAACCCTCTAGTTGAACCGGGGTCAGAGACGAGGACTCCCTCCCTCTGCACCCCCTTCCAGAGCACTGCACCCTCCCAACTGGAGGGGAACCCCTAGAAGGTACCTCGGTCAGGACACTAATTACAGTTGCCCCTTCCTCCAGGTCAGACAACACTTGAACCTGGCTTCCCAACCCAGAGACCAAACCCTGCGGTTGAACACTTGCCTGGCGCACCAGGACTTCCTTGGGAGGTAACACATGACTCGTCCGTCCGCGCCCAACCGGGACCAGGGGCCACAACCCCTGTTCATTTACAGACCGCCCGGTTTACTTACTCCTCTAACCAACTCTTAGAGCTTTGCAATCGCCAACACGATGATTGCGTGCAAGTACACTTTGACACGGTTGATTATATGCCAAAGAGTTGTGATAAGTGCAGCTTTAGATTGGATTTTCAGCCCCAAAACATTCCACAAACCCTCTAGGACCCTCCGCATTATACTAAAACCCGGGATTCGAGTAGTCCGAATTCCACTAGTTCTACTTTCAGATTTTTTAACATGAATTGCCGTTCGTTTCCGAAACATAGAGCAGATATATTTGACCTTTTGACTAGCACACACCCAGACGCTATATTTTTAACTGAGACCTGGCTTCAGGGAAGCACTGGCCCTGATGTAGCGGCCGCCCTTCCTGCTGATTATTCCATTCTAAGATGTGATCGTGAAGATAGAATGGGTGGTGGGCTTGCTGTTATTTTTATAATCGGTATGCATGTTAATCTGCCAAACTAACCCTTAAGGGGTGTGAGGCCATGTTTTTTCAATTAACTTTAACTCCTCATTTTACTCTTTCAGGAGTGCTAATTTACCATCCACCTGGGCCAGCCACCCTCTGGGCAGCTTCTTTGTCAGATCTAATCGCCCCTTATTGCCTTGTGCAGCTAATTTTACGATAGTGGGGGATCTGAACCTTCATTTTGATGATCCTACTTGTTCTGTAGGGCTACTATAATCTCTGATTTAACTGCCATGGATATTTTGCTTAATAATGCTCCCACTCATGTAGCAGGCCACTTATTAGATCCATTTTTCCGACTCTTCCTAATGTATGCGCCCCCCTGCTCTCCCTGTTCTTTGGTCCGACCACTTTTTAGTTGATTTTAAGGTAACGATAGATCGAAAGAATCTTTTTACTTCAGCTGTAGGTAATACGTTTAACTCCAGGAATTGGGGGAAATTAGACATGGAGGCTTTCAACACTCTTTTAGCTAAAACTATCCCTACCATTAACCAGGTCTCTATGGCAGACCTGAAGTTGATCAATAATTGGATCTCTAAATCTGTGGATATCTGTCTCCCCCTTTCTGCCCAGAAATTAAAAAACCATCGCTCTCCTGGCCCTTGGTTTTCGGAATGCCTTAAAATTGAAAAAAGTAAATGTAAAGTGCTTGAAAGGCATTGGAGGAAGGATTATGCGTCTGAGTCTAAAATTGCTTATAAACAAGCCATTAGAAATTATCATTCCCTTTGTAATACTGCCCGGGCAGATTACGTGAGTGCTACTATTTCTAATGCCCAAAACTGCCCAAAAATTATTTTCAAATTGGTGAAGGAACTTTCTGGAGCAGGCACCCAAGCTCCCCCTCCTATTCTCACGGAATCCAAAGGTGAGGATCTTGCACTGTTTTTTCTAAATAACGTTGAGATAATTTACTCAGCGTTAAACCCCGTGCATTTGAATCATGCACAGCCAACCTCCGCCGTTTTCCTATCATCTGAGTCCAATTCCTGGCCGAAGGTTGTACAGGACAATGGTTTGAATAAATTACAGCATTGGCTCCCGCTTGATTCTATCTCTTTTAGTCAAATTCTCTGTAACTTGAAATCTGGCTCTCCTTTAGACTTGCTCCCTGTCACGGTGTTGCAGAAAATTGAGCCACCGGCCATGAAACTAATCATGGGGCTACTGAATGCCTCTTTGCAAGAAGCAGTAATTTCCCTTGAGTGGAAGCACGCCATGATTCTTCCTTTGTTGAAGAAAGCTAATGCTGATCGAACACAGCCGTCAAACTTTCGCCCCATTTCTTTGCTTCCTATTTTTTCAAACATTTTGGAAAACACGTGAACCAACAACTGAATCAGTTCATTGAGTCTCATGAGCTTCTACATCCTTCTTAGTCAGGCTTTCGTAAAGGTTTTTTGACTGAAACTTCACTTCTAGGAGTGACTGAGCTGCTGCGCAGTCAGTTGGAGGCAGGTGATACTGTGGCACTCATATTATTGGATTTGAGTGCCGCCTTTGACACTGTTTCTCATACTGTATTACTGCAAGCATTACGATGTATCGGTGTGGCTGGGCCTGCCCTTGGATGGCTGGAGGACTTCCTGGAAAACCGTACTTATCAGGTTTTTTCTTCCGCAGCAACATCTAAAATCCCCATGTCCCCTTATGGGGTTTCACAGGGCTCTATTCTTAGTCCCCTGTTATTAAAATATTTATGTGAAACCGCTGGCTTACATTGCTTCCGAATTAGGGTTGGCAATTTTTTCATATGCTGATGACACTCAAATAATCTTTTCTGTTTCTGCTAAAGGAGTGTCCAAAACCTCATCCCTTCGTGCAGGGTTCTGTAAAATTGCAGGGTGGATGCAAGCCAATTCACTAAAACTTAACGGGGACAAGACCGAGGTGCTTATACTGGGGAAGAATAAAGAACTTTGGGGCCCCCAGCACTGGCCATCTGAACTGGACCCCCTTCCTCAGCCTGTGCAACAAGCACGTAACTTAGGTTTCATGTTGGAGGATCGACTCTCGATGAAACATCAAGCCGTTATGGTGGCAGCGACCTGCTTTGGCATCCTTAAATGGCTCAGGGAGGTTTTATGGATGCTGCCAGTTTCCACCCAAAGAACTGTTTTCCAAGCTCTTGTCATCTCTCGCTTGGACTATGGCAACGTCCTTTTCCTGGGAGCCAATAAGGAGGTCATACACAAGCTGCAGGTTGAACAAAATGCTGCAGCCCGTCTACTTTGCCATATTCCGAAATCTGACTCTATTACTCCCTCTCTACGAGAACTTCACTGGCTTAAAGTTGAAAGCTGCATTAAATTTAAGGCCTTAACATGTATGTTTAAAATTAAAATCGGCAAGACCTCTGAATATTTAAATACCATTGTCCATCAATATGTTCTAGCTCGTTCTCTTCGCTCATCCACTCAATCGCGGATCATGGTGCCTGGGTATAGACTGTCCCGCATGGACGGTAGATCTTTCTCCTGCCTGGGCCCCACTTTGTGGAATTCTCTTCCCTTATTACTTAAACAAGAGACTACCTTTGCTCATTTTCGTAGGGCATTGAAGACTTGGCTTTTTAATCAATAAAGTTCCCCCATTGGTCCTTCAGGCGGCGCCGGGAAACCCTTGGGTAGCTGTGCGCTTTATAAATTTAAAATAATAATAATAACTCATGTGTTGTGTGATAGTCTGCCTGGCGCAGATCTCCCGACCCCTGTCCATCTGACAGTGCACAAAGATCCCCTAGGACAGAAGTGGTGTCACCATGGTCATTCACTGGTGACACAGCCCTTCTGGCTGGTCTCTGACCCACTGGTTCTTCCACTTGAGACTCTTTCCCCCTCTCACCCCTCATTCTGGACTTCTGTACCCTCCACTTAGGAGCGGCACTGCCAGACACCGGAACTAATGGAGGCCTGCTTACAGGCACGCTCACCAGACAATAGGGGATCCCCCTCAATGGGCGGCCCATCAGGACAGCCTAGGCTTCCCACCTGGTGTTCCCTTAAAGAAACATCCAGGCTTTGAGACTGGGTTTCGGGCACCTGGGGACCTACAGCCCCACACTCACTCCTTCTCCACTGAGACAGGATGTGAGCCCCTATACCCCTCCCACTACACTGGGACCTATCTGTGGTATACTGAACCACTTCCACCACTCTGGGTTGGAAGATACCTGAGCCACTCCCCACAGGGTCACTCCCCCATGACTCTCCAGACCCTCTGGAATCCACCAAAAGGTCTGCCTCCAATGTGAGTTCCCTGGGGTCAGAGAGCTCACTCTCCAACAGGTGTTGGCATAGCTCTGGAAAACAGGGACTTCCAATATGTTCTCCCACAATTGGATCACACAGCCCCCCACAGGGGTTAACCAAACTATCCTTCACCTCACCATCCAGTGCCTCGCACACGTACTCCACACCACTCTCCTGAGACTGGCAAGACAGTATCTGACTGTCTCTGTCACACAACCAACACTCTTCTGGGCGGTCTTCACACTTACATACCAGGACTTCAACTTTGTGGGAACCCCTCTCCATGCACCTCTCATCTAGAGTCAGTAGAGTGTCCCTCCCACCACTCGGACCATGAACCCCTACGCCAGTTACCCTATTCCCCTCAGGGACACTGCGCACTACTGGAGCTACCTCATATCCTTGAACCTCCTGGTGTATGTTAACCCCCTCCAAGACAGGTGCCACATCTCTGGCTGTGTGTACTATTCCCACACCACTAGACAACTGAATATTGCTGCCACCATCTGAGCTGGATTCCACCTCCAACTCAGCAAAGCTCACTTCCTGAGCTACCCAAATTTCTTGTTGCTGGGCTGAGACACTCATGGCCTCAAGCCTCTCGAGCTCCAAATCAAGCTTCCTCATTAACAAGTCATGCTCAAACTGCATTTTCTTTTCTTCCAGCGCTAATTTCCTAGTTTCTAGCTCCAGTTGTACACTCAACTCAAGCTTGGCCAGCTCCATTTCATGTATCCTGTTTTTTTTCCTGTGCCAACTCTTCTGGGGACAGACCTCGGACAGAAACACTGCTACCCACTGGGGAGGGTGCCCCCCTTTCCAAGACCCAGTGGTCCATCAAGCTGCTGCTCTGCATCCTCATATTCCATCACTTTTCCAGGGGCATTCCTTGCCTCAACCCAGGCCCTCAGCGCCTTTTGGTACTGCTCCTACTTGGAGAGTCCGGTCATGGAAATGTTAAACTTTTTGGAGAAGCTCTTGAGCTGGTTGTTGGTGTAGCTTTCTAGTTTCTGTTCGTCCCAATCAGAGTCAACAGATGCAATGGATGCTGCCTTATCCATTCTGACTAAACCAGGCATTACTTTGAAATAATGGAGATCCCTGGCAAAAACAAGTATCAGAAGTACGTGGTTGCGTTATGGTCTGCACTCACTAAGTAGTGTTCACCAATCATTGTATATAAGTCACAAATGCAAGTCAAGAATCCCTCCGCTGACCAACAGTGTTAGAATTCGTGGTCTCTAGTTGGCACAGGTAGGTACTGGTGATGAATTGGGACCCTCTCCTCTAGTCATAATAAGGGGATTACACTCCTAAAATAACCCCTGCTCAACCCCTTGGTAGCTTGGCACGAGCAGCGAGGCTTTACCTCAGCTGCGTTGTAAGTTAAGCATTTGTGACCACACACAGTAACCCAGTGACAACACTACAAATGGACACCACACAAGGTTGTATATCAAAAATAAGTATACTTTTATATAGAGTTACCACAATACCAATAAACGACAAAAATAATCCACAGTACTATTAGATTTCAAGAGTTCTGGTTAAAAGGCCTAGATCAAGGTTCTGTGCGAGTCGGTAGCCCTGTCTGGCTACAGTGTTGTTGAAATAACACAGAGTCTAGCAAATCCAGCAGACCGCGTTGGTACGGGCCCACTCAAATGCTGACAGACTCAGTCAAAGTACCTTTCACTTGAGGTGGCCGGCATGGATGTGCGAGCCGGTTCCGGTGTTCGTCGCGGTGCAGAAAGGAAGCGTTGCAGGATGCTTTGTCCCTCGATGCGGTGCAGGCAGCGGCCCGTTGACAGAGTTGGTGGATCCAAGGTGTGTGTTGCAGGGCGAGATGGTGCTCCGTTGGGGTGCTCCCAGCTTGCAGTGCGGCGACAGAGCCGGAGTTCGGGAGCTGGTGCCGATCAGTGTGGACAGCGGTGCGAGTCAGGTGGTGCATCACGAAGCGTGCGAGGTGGTCCCCAACTCCGGTGCGTTCACAGAACTCGAAGTCAGCAGCAGTGCCCGCTCGGTCAGACCAGTGCGAGTCGGTGTAGCAAGGTGTTGCACGTCACGGTGTCCACCAGTCGCGGTGCAGGCAACGGCTCGGTGATGGCGTCAGGACGGAGTCGGTGAGCTCAGAGCTTGCGTTGTTCGAGGCAGACGTTGCTTGATGCGGTGCCTACAGGACACCGGGCCGGTCGTGAGAGTCGGTCACAGCTCCCTGCCTTCGTAGCCACTAAAACAGCGTTTCCAACAGCAATCCACAAAGGCTGGTGAAGTCTACTGGTCCTGAGACTTCGATCAGGGGGCAAGCTCTCTTCCAAGCCCTTGGAGATCTTTTCACAAGTTGAAAGTAAAGTGCACAAAGTTCTTTCTTCTCTCTTTGGCAGTCAGGCAACCACTGCAGGCCAATCCCCCAGCAGCACTTCAGCTTGGGAATAGTCTCTCCTCAGTTTCTTCAGGTTCCTCTCCTCAGCAAAGGTTTCTTCTTGTAGTCCAAAAGTGATCTAATTTCATGGGATCCGGTCCCAATATTTATCTCGCAAAATCCTTTGTTCTCTGAGGGGAGAAGGCCCTTTGCCCAGTCCAAACCAGTTCTGAAGCACTCTTTTTACCAGACTTCTCCTTTCCTTTCACAGTGCAGAGCAGAAACATCAGATGCCCCACAGGAGGAGGAGCCCGCATTGTGGAAGGCAAGTGCAGCCCTGGAGCACTTTGTTGACATTATTCCTTCTCTTCTTTCAGTGTGCAGGGCAGAGACATCAGACGCACCACAGGGGTTGGAGACAGCATTGTAGAGGGAAGGCCCAGCCCTATTCAGGTCCTAGGTGCAACTCCTCCCTCTCATCTAGATGCAGATCTCTCTATTCACCACTGGGCTGCCCCAGCCTGTCTCCTGGAATTCCCCAGCCCTGTCACTCACTAACCCAAACAAAGGAATACACAACCTAGCAGAGGCAGGCTTAAAAGGTAAGGCAAGAAAATACCTACTTTCTAAAAGTAGTATTTTCAAACGCAGAATAGTAAAACCAACTTTACTAAAAGAAGTATTTTATTATTCTGAGTTCAGGCATACTAAACTTGAATTTCTACCATGTTCTCTGAGTCTGTTAGGATTATAAAATGTAATAATTCTAACAGCTCATCCTGGCCTATGGATAACAGGTAGCCTTGCAATAGTGAAAAATGAAAATGGCTGTAATTCACTGTTAGGACATGCCACATACATCAGGGCTTGTCCTACCTTATACTTACAATGACCCTGCCCTTTGGCCTACCGCAGGGGTGACTAATATGAAGAAGAGGGAAGGTTTAGGGACTGGCAAGTGGGTGCACTTGCCCAGTCAGCATGACAGTACCAGACTACATGCAGGCTCTGCAATGGCTGACCTTAGACACATTTTACAATGCCGCTTCTGTGGGTGGCACAACCAGTGCTGCAAGCCCACTAGCAGCATTTGGATTTACAAGCCCTGGGCACTCCTGGTGCACTGTACTAAGGTCTGACAAGTAAACCAAATCAGCCAATCATGGATTCACTAATCCATACATCAATTTACAATAGGGAGAGCATATGCACTTTAGCACTGATCAGCAGTGGTAAAGTGCCCAGAGTCAGAAAATAGCCAACAACAGGCCAGAAAAAATATAGGAGGAAAGCAAAAAGTTCAGGGATGACCCTGCAAAAAGGGCCAATTCCAACAATTCTCCTCAACCTCTCGGCAGCCTTTGACACAATATCTCAGCAAATGCTGATAGAAAGAATCCACTACAATGGCATCCACTGGGATGCGCTCAGATGGATCACCTCCTTCCTCACTGGAAGAGACCAGAGGATCCACCACCCATCTTTCCCCTTTGAACTCAAGGAGATCACCTGCTGTGTCCCCCAAGGTTCAACCCTCAGCCCTTCAAAGCGTATATGACCCTCCTAGCCAACATCCTCACATACCAGGGTCTCAACAACATTTCTACGCAGACGACACACAACTCATCCTTTCACTCAACAATGACCCAGCAAACACAAGAACCAATTCCACAGATGCATGACAAACATCGCTGACTGAATGAAAAACAACTGCCTCCAGCTGAACACAGACAAGATGGAAGTAGTGACCTTTGGCAAAACCAGCAACACATAGAACGACTTCTGGTGGCCATCAGACCTAGGACCTGCACCCACTCCCTTCGACCATGCCAAAAACCTCAGAATCATCATCAACAACAAGCTCACCATGGAATCACAGATCAAAGACATCTCCTCCGCCTGGTTCTTCACTCTGCACATGTTACATAAGATCTTCATGTGGTTAACCCTTCATATGAGACGCACTTTGACACAGGCTGTCATCTCCAGCTGACTAGACTATGTCAACCCCCTCCAAGTAGGAATTGCTGCACACCTCCGACAGAGACGTGCGACCATTCAGAATGCTGCAGCCAGACTCATCCTGGCCCTTCCCCAATGAACCCCCATCAGACCCCACCTCAGGCAAGTCCACTGTCTGTCTTTCCATATGGAAAATATGCCACTTTAAGCTGCTGACTAACGCACACAAGGCTCCACAGAACCAAGGACCTGCATACATTAACCACTGTCTGAACTTCCACCAACCATCAAGAAGACTACACACCACTTACCTTTCACTAGCCCATAATCCCCACATTTACTGAAGCAGAAGTTGAGGGATATCCTTCTCCCACATCTCAGCAAAGACCTGAAACATCCTCCCCACGCAACTCGGACCTTCACCTCACTTCCGGAATTCCGAATGGCCTTCAAGACCTGGTTATTTGAATAATCCTCCATAACCTCCAAGTGCCTGGATATCTTATCGGGTGATAAGCTGTACTTTATGAATCCTGATTGATTGATTGATTGATTGATTGATTGATTGATTGATTGATTGATTGATTGAATGTTATACTCAGGTTGACAGATGTGCGAAAATCTAGAAGGTGTTGTGGGAGGATTGAATACCTTCTTTGACATTGTGGTGCAGACCGACTTGTGAGCTGAATGTAAGGTGTCTTGTGCAGTGCCCAAATGCTGAGCTGCTGAGGGATGCTGAAACTCATGTTCCCTCTGCAGTGGTTATCGAAAAGTATAATCAGTTGATACATTTCTCCAGAAGGAGATTGGTTGCCTGAAAATCTCGAGAACTACTCAGGAATCAAAAGAGTCAGTGCCTGCCTATTATGAAAGGCTTATGCAGACAAGTGTTTCATCAGCATAGTAGCATAGAAAATCGAAATGGAGGGGATCATAGCAATATTGTGTTGTATTTTGATCTTGGTTTGTGCCCGTAGGTTACCTTCACACATCCAGCAGAATGTGACTTATTGGCTAGCAATCCTTTAAGCGAAATCATGCTTGATGCAGAGTATTGCAGTGATGATTTGGAGGCGAGACAGAAGAGAACAAAATTAGAAATTCATGTTGGCTCACACGAAGCTGGCTCATAAACAATTTCATAGAGAGGCCACAATTTGGGAGGTTCAGGGTATAGATCCGGAGCCGGAAATGGAATGCAAGAAGTTACATATCCTGGTGGTTGACAGATGATGCATGGTGGGAATGGTGTCCCACACAGTAGAGGGTAAAGAGTACCAGTTGACCAGAATTAAGGAATTGATACAGCTATGTTGAAGAAAACAATGCTTTACAATTATTGCAATGAATTGGGCTATTGGAAACGCAGGTGCACATCTAATACTACCCAAATGCTGTTTTATGGTCCAGGACCAAATACAAATTATATGCCAGTTCCAAAAGTACCAAACCAAAGACCTCCAAATTCTAGTCCTAATATGCCCCAAGCCCTGTTGATGCAGCACAACCTGAATACCCTAAGGTTTAATGCCAGCCCAGAGCTGATCAAAACTCCAGACAGTTTCCAACTATTTCTGATCTTCGATTCCTTCAGAGATCCAGGGTCAGATTAATCACAATGTTGGTGCCCGATAGGAGGGATGGTTTGCATACTTGGCACAATCTTAGAGATAGGTCAGAGTGGTCAATATGTTGAAGCAGAAGTGAAATGCCACCCTGTGCCCTTTATGATCTACACTGGTGCTCTTTGTTCTACTGCCATAGAGTGGAATTCCTAAACCTTCCCCTCTAAGGAAAACAAATCCAAGTTGTAGGCCTTGCCAATAAACAGATAATCAATCCTGTTTCAGTTAAAGTCCCTGTGAAGATTGGTCTCTTTGAAGATGTTCATCAGTTTGTAGTCTGTGATACAAGCCCTGTGAGTTTGTTATGCAGGGACTTGCTTTCTAAGGTCAACTGTACGATCTAGTACACTAAATAGCATTGAGCTTCAAACAAATGATGAAGATACAGATTTATATTGAGCAATCAGAATCCCATTGTTGAGTTATTCCCATTGTCCTGTTCTTTTAAAATATATTTGCACAGCCTTACTTCCTACGTGCCTTGCCCACCGCCGGACCCGCGGTGCTTTCAGGGACCAATTTAGGGCTCCCTGTGGTAGTGCTGGACCTTAGCTCCCCGGCGCAGAATCACAGGTGCCATCTTAGGGGAGGGTGAGGTGAGTGCACTAGTGCTGCGGCAGATTAGGGCCAGACACCATTAAATGTATGTCACTTCCCGTCCGCGCAGCGGGCCGCCGATGGCGCGCCAGAGGCAAGCCCGTCTGCGCCCGTCCGCACCCATACGAGCCCAGGGCCAGAAACTCTGCCCGATCTGGCAGGCTACCCCATTAGTTATACACGTAATGTGGTAAATATTTTACTGAATCTATTTTTTCCGTATAATTATCATTACAAGACAGCTCATAAAAATAAGAGGCAGAGTCCGTGGTATCTGAGTTTTACGGGGTTTATTAGAAAAACCTCGAGGTTGGAGATCATGTTCCGTCACCACTAGGGTTCGGGAAGGGATAGTCAACGATTTATTAACATTACACATTATATATAGTAAAATACATCATTGATTCCAATACAGTAGGCGTAACAGGTGAAAAGGAGAAGATAAGAACACATGTGCGTAACAGGAGGCGTGAAAATAGGCGTACACGAAGGCGTGCACTGTACATGTCAGAGGAACGTTACGGGAATCGTCACATATGGGTGGGTGCATAGAGATAGTTGCGGAATCAGCAGGAAAATGTGGATGCGCGCGCAGCTAGTATGACGTGACATAGATGTGCAACTGGGGAGAACTTTAACACTAGTAGCAGAGACAGAAGTCTGGGATGTCAGAACGACCTGGACCTATAACATATCTAGTATCTTATGTTTGGAGAATATATTATCTGAAGTAAAAGGTCTCTCGGACAGAGGCTAATCTATACTGAATGCTAGTGCGTGCATATGTGTCTACGTGCAGGACCATGAGCCTACTATGGCAACGGGAACTGTAAATTACTTGAATGGGGGCAGGAAGGCTTGCTCTTTGCTCTGCAGCCGGGGAGGTGTTTACCTAAATCACTAGACAGGAATGTATTTTCAAGGAGACTGAACAGATAACTTGAAGGCAAAATACGGTTTTGGCAGGCAGGCCAGGTTGAGCCAGGCACCGCTTTGCTTGGCAGGAAGTAAGGCAGAGGTCAGGGATACGCGTCCATGCTGCAGCTTTCAGAGGCAGGAGGCAGAAAGGGCTCGAAGACAGAAATCAGGGCCTAGCTCGGCAGAGCCAGGAAAAACGAAAAAGTGTACCATGTAAAGACGTTGGCATGGTATGGTTAGGAACTGAATTATCGATCCATTCATGGTGGATCTGAAAGAGGACATGTTAACGTTGGACGCAAATATATTTGCGTCGTCATATTCGGTCATGGAGGGAAATTACATGTACTTAAAGCACGTACATGGAGCCGTTGGGGTACACGATAGGGGACACATTTGACCATAAAAATTTCAATCACCTCATTCCCTCCTTGTCCCCTACGGACCCATCAGGAAGTATCTATTTTCATGAGTCCATCTATCTGTTCATATAACATCATTTGCTCATCCTTTTTCATTCGGGATTTGGAACGTGGACTTGGATGGGGAATACATGATGTGGCGCACAAGCCGCAAATCGCTGGCCCACATTGTAGACATAAGCAACAACTAAATACTATGAGGAGGGATATCCCAAGGAAGGATAGGACTTTCCATCCCCAGGCTGATATTACGCTCCAGAGCCAACTGGACCAGGTCCAGGTGCCTGGATTCTGGTGTATCTGACTAGCAATCTTGTGGAGCCGAGTTATGGCTCTATATACTGACGGTGCATTATTTGGAATGAAAACGCAACAACTGGATCCGATGACTCTATAAGCCCCACCCCTATCTGCCAGGATGACGTCAAGGACGAGACGATTTTGAAGAACGACAAATCTCATAGCAGACTGCTCCTCTGTTAAGTTACCTAGGGCAAAAGTAGTTTCGTTCACTACAGCTTCAAGGGTTCTGGTCAATCTACGTATCAGTTTACTATTCGAGACAGTGCCTAAATAGGGAAAGAATCCTTTATTGAAATCTGTGTATTGTTCCCACGTTGTTTCAGTATAATCGATAATTGGGAGATCTCTCTTGGGCCTAACATGAATGAGATGGGAATTTCTATGATAATCAGGTGGGGCTAGAAAAATAGGTGGTAATAGAAATGCAATATAACAAGTACCATCCCAGTCTGGAGGTAAACTTATATAAGCTGTATGACCACAAATGAAATAGGAATGTCGGGAAGCTTTGAATGTAGACTTGCCTTTATCACTGAATTCAATAACTGTGTTACAATCACTGTGTCCTAAATGTACTGAACCCTTTTTTCTAACACATAGGTCACCTTTCACTGGCAAAACTGTAATTGAAGGTGAGTTCGAACTAGTTTCTGACTGGACATTCAAAATCATGAGGTTAAGTGTAAAATTTCCTAATCCATATACTTCATTTTCTAGATCGGTACCTGTCATTTGGGGAAGACCCTCCTTGTCAGGGAAACATGTCTTATGCATAACTGTGTTCAGGTCTCCCCATATCCAATTACCTTGGGAAATTTGGGACTTACTATCTAATGAGGACATTAATGTAAACCATGCACCACACGAACCATTATGTGTAAACGGATAAGGGAAAAGAGGCAAGGCTCCCGTCATTTTCTGGTAGGGAGGGAGTCGGCCACATACCCAGCAATTAGTGGCATTGCTGGTCTGATGGGAATGGTGTAACATACGGATGAAGGAATTGTTACGCAGTGCAAGTCGGTAAGAAAGCTCGTGCGGAGGCAGATCACTAAAGGTGTGGTCTGCAGTGTTATTTGAAGACGAATGTACGTGTATAGGAAAATATACATGTAACATATAGCTTAGGCATATAATCGTAAAACTCAGGATAAACATGACAATTAAAGTAACGATACATCTGCTTCGCAGATTCTTGTATTATTTGTGTTTCTTGATCTCCTGTCTATCTCTCTCATTATGGGGGTCTAGCTTGTACATGTCAGGAACCCGTCTAACCGCTTCACCCAGGGGGGACATAAACAATTAAACTGTCTGACTTACTAGACCTCAATTTCGATTTATACTCCTGTGACGGAGTTTTCTCTACCAGGGGGAGTTTAGTATCAGTTTCTGGTATGCGAAAGTCTTGGGAATCAGTTTTTGGCGGAAGTCCATGGAATCGTTTCACATGACTGGAATGCACCCAGCCTTTCCTCCCTTCTATTTTTACTGCAGTCCTGGTTGTTAACAAAACAATCTTCGGCTCCTTCCAACGGGGCTCCAAAGGGCTTGACCGATCGAAATTACGGACCACGACGACATCTCCTGGAACCAGTTCATGTGGTTTCACCTCGGTGTTGTCTGGGAAGGCTGCTGCAACCTGTGAACGACATGATTGTAGTGCAGACATCAAGGAAGCAAGGTAATCTGTCAACATGTTACTATCAACATCAGTTATTTTTCGTGGCAGAGGCGTCCCCCACATATTCGGTGGCCGGCCAAAAACCACCTCATACGGGGATAGCCCTGTTCTAGAATGGGCTACCATTCGCATATAGAAAAGAGCAACTGGAAGGGCTACCATCCAGTCTACCCCTTTTTCTGCACAGATCTTGGCAAGACGTGTTTTCAGAGTCTGATTGTGTCTCTCGACTAGGCCGGCTGCTTCGGGATGTCGAACACAGTGAAACTTCCACTGATATCCTAACAAAAGGGAAACTTGCTTCATCAATTCGGACGAGAATGGCTGTCCGTTATCTGAGTACACGACACGAGGCAAACCATACCTCGGGAAAAATTCACGAACCAACTGTTTGGCAGTGGTCGGGGCAGTGTAATCTGGGACTGGATATGCTTCTGTCCATCGGGAAAGTGCACATACAACTACGAGGACATACTTGAATCCTCGACAACGCTCCATCTGGATATAATCCATCTGGAGGACTTCAAAAGGGTGATCAGGAGGATGAAATCCACCTTGCTCGACGGGAATGCCTTTGCCTGGATTGAACTGACAACAGATCATGCAAGTACGCACTTTCTGTTTTGCTGCTGCTCGTAAATGTTTATTGAACCAAAGGTTTTGAATACTGTCTAACATAGCTTTTTCTCCTAAATGTGCAGGACTATGTGCTGTGTTAATGATCACTTGAACCATAGAGTCGGGGAGAAACCAAGTGGATTTTCCCTTCGTCATCCATCCCTGTTCTGTCTGGATCCCTCCTAGTTCTGTCCATTTCTTGATTTCGTCTGGGGTAGTATGTGTCTGTATGTCGATTACATCTAGTGCGGGATCCCTAACTGTCATGCAATGTGTTGGAACTACTGTCTTTGTCATATCAGTCGTATGAGTATGAGTCTGTGCTGTATGTTTGGCTGTTCGATCTGCCAGGTCGTTACCCTGGGTAATGGTATCTGTGACTTTCGTGTGTGCCTTACACTTCATGATGGCTATGGCTGTAGGCAAATGTATTGCTTCTAACAGAGCTTGAATGAGGGGACCGTGCTGTATTTTGGCACCGTGGGAAGTTAAGAAACCTCTTTCTTGCCAAAGGACTCCGAAGTCGTGTACAACTCCGAATGCATAGCGGGAATCTGTGTATATGTTAACTTTCTTGTTCTTGGCTCGAATACAGCCTTGGGTCAGAGCGATGAGCTCTGCTGCTTGAGCAGACAGGGTGTCAATACGATGTGTTTCTATGACTTCGGTTTCAGTGGTCACTGCATATGCGGCCACTAACTCTCCTGTACTTGTTCTCATACATGAACCATCCACATAAAGTGTCAGGTCTGGATCTGGTAATGCGGTGTCTGTCAGATCTTGTCTGGGTTTCGTCATAGTGTTAATGACTTCCACACAGTCATGGGACAAAGGGTCTATGGTGCTAACTGGTAAAAGTGTAGCAGGATTCAATGTGTTGCAACGTCTGATTTCTATGTGTGGCTGGAACAATGTCAATTCATAACCTGTCAGTCGTGCTATAGTCAAGTGCTGAGTCTGTGTACGGTTTAAAAGAACTTCCACGGAATGTGGAACTTGTACTGTCAATTGGTGTCCTAATACTATGGAATCACTTTGTCTGATTGCTAGAGCTGTTGCTGCTACAGATTTCAAGCACGCAGGCAGAGCCTGGGCTACTGGGTCTAATGTACTAGAAAAATAAGCACATGGCTTGTGTGAACCAGCTTGGTCTTGGGTGAGTACTGACAACGCAGTACCTTCGCGTTCTGTGACAAAAAGTGTAAAAGGCTTGTTGTAACAAGGTGTTGCTAAAACTGGCGCTTGACATAGGGCTTTCTTCAGGTCGTCAAAAGCATGTGTGTGTTCCTGAGTCCAAGGGAGGACAGTCGATAACGCTGCCTCCTGGGTTGTCAACTGTATAAGGGGCTTGGCTAGATATGCGTACTGAGGGATCCATTGTCTACAGTAAGAGGTGAGGCCTATGAAGGCCCGTACCTCCTTTTGTGTCTTTGGTTGTGGCATATGTACAATTAACTGGATGCGATCAGGTGTAAGCTGTCTCCCCCTCTTGGACAGCAAGTGACCAAGGTACACAACTTGCTGAACACAAAGTTGCAGCTTCGAAGGAGACACTTTGTGTCCCTTGTCGGCCAGGAAAAACAGGACTGTCAGAGATGCTTGTTCACATTCTTGTTCACTTCGAGCGGTGATCAATAGATCATCGACATACTGAAGCAGGGCAGTGTTAGCAGGCATGTGGATACTGTCAAGTTGTCTTTTCAGTGCTTGGCTATAGATACTCGGACTTTCCGTGAACCCTTGAGGTGCACGTGCGAATTTAAAGCTTCGGCCATTTAAACTGAATCCGAAAAGATACTGGCTACCTGGATCAATGGGAACACTAAAGAAGGCATTCTTCAGATCAATTACAGTGAAGAACACCGCTTCGGAATCAATAGCAGTCAATAGGGATGAAATATCTGGGACTACTGGGAACTGAGGTATGATACATTTGTTAAGCTCTCTAAGATCAATCACTAAACGATATACTGGAGGTTCTTTTGGATCAGTACGTTTGAGAATCGGAATGATTGGAGAATTACAGATATTGGAGTCAGTTTCTACAACTACTCCATGAGCAATGAGCTCGTCAATGATTTTCAATAAGGCTGCTACAGCCTCGGGTGGCAATTTGTATTGTCGAATTCTAGGCAGAACAACTCCCGGCTTGAGTGTGACACGATATGGTGTGATGTGCATACAACCGACATCAGTCGGACCTTGTGCCCATAAATGCTGTGGTACATTCTGCAATCGGGAATCAAAATCTCTCAACACATAGTGACCCTTAAAGTCACGCAAAAACAATCTCACTCCTTCCGGAGAACAACAAATTACAGCTCCTAGAGCTTTCAGTGTTTTAATACCTAACAAGTTTTCGGGACATGACTTCGTTAGCAATAAATCTGTAGTACGGGACAATGGACCAACTGTAAGGGGAACTGGTTTCGATACTTCATTAACAATAGGTTTTCCTGAAAATCCAAGGGAAACATTCTGTGAGCCTGAGAGGGGTGCCCCTGGAACTTTGTCGTGACTAATGGTAGTTCTACTTGCCCCTGTGTCAATCAAAAATTTTCTGTCTTTCCCAAATACCTAACTACGTACATAAGGACCGTCTTGATCTACAGGAATCTCAATAAGAGGCAAACCCACTTCCCTCTCTAGGCTGTTTCATGAATACTGTTGGTAATCTGGATACTCTGACTGTGCATACTGGTACATCTGCTGTGTGACGTGTTGTGTCGCGGCAATGGGCTGGGGCTGTGGTACCGCAACAGTCTGTTGCTGAACACGTGGCGGAGCAAGTTGCGGATTCTGTTGAATATTCGGTTGGACATGTTCTGGCCTAGGCGGGCGTGGTCTTTCTTTCGTTTTGCCTGTAGCTATATTATGTTTCAGAACGGCACAATCACTAATAAAATGACCTGGCTGTTTGCAATAATTGCAATTTCCTTTAACGGAACCTGTAGGTTGACTAATCTGTGTGTTCTGCATATTACCCCTCTTCTGACCGTCTGCTGGAACAGACTGAGCAACTAATACTTTCATTTTAGTGTCTTTCATGCGTCTTTGTTCATGATCGTGTTCCTCTCTGATTCTATTCTGGTGGTACTGTAACATTTGTAACATTTGGGAAGGCGTATTTGCTTGCCAAGTACTTTCGACTTTCAATACTCTGTTCTTAACCTGAGGTAAGGAATTCTCAACTAACTTCGTTACGAAAAGATGTGGGAACAACTCACTACTTGTTTTTAGGCCACTGTTAATAATAAAACATTTCTCGAATCTGGAATAAAAATCACTAGTGTCTTCGTCTGGTTTCTGTTTGCAGGCTGAGATTGCATCCCAATCTTCCTTTTTAACTGTCAATAATCTAGGCAAAACCTGTACCAATAATCCGGGTAATGCTTTCGTTTTCTCCCCAAGACCTAAACCTGGGGTACGTCCTTTATCTTCATCTTCTAATTCGGTCCAATTAATCTTTTTGTCTCCCACCTCCCAATCCTTCTCTTTCAGTTTCTCGTAAATCCCTGCTGGCAACAATACTTTTAACATCTTAAGGATGTCTGAATATGTGTAATCGCCCATTAGTAACATGTCTTTTAATTCACGATGGAATCCTGCAGGGTCTTTATCGTGACAAGGTACTATTTTCTTCATTTCCAATAATTCCATTTTAGTCAAAGGGGTGTATACAAATACACGTTCAAGCGTATTATCTGGCTTACGAATTGGATGTACTTCTCGTAAAGGATTCTGTCTGTTTAGGTGATATGGCTGTCTGACTGGGGGTGGAACTGAAACATGACGTGCAGTCAGGAACGTACTATATTTGTGGCGTTGTTCTAGAATGACATCAATTAAATCGGTACCTAGGCCTCTCCATCTTCTCAGGAGTAAGTCTTGCAGTAGATTATACAGGGGACCTGGATCGGACTGATGGTTTTCATACTGGATAATGAGATGTTGAATCATGTATATACCAGCTAGTCGCTGTTCGTCTGGAGTAAGACTTAAAAACGTGCGTACTATTAGTTCATCATTATATATACTGTCATCCTCGGCCCATTGGACTGCTGACCGGGCTAGTTCCTGGTTACGTAAGGTAGTGAGTTCATGATAACCTATTCTTTCTTTCAGGATGTTGTCAGTAACTTGGAAAATATGTTCAAGAGAACATTGCTCAGGTATCGAGGAAA
Organism: Lissotriton vulgaris; assembly: GCF_964263255.1. Lineage (NCBI taxonomy): Eukaryota > Metazoa > Chordata > Amphibia > Caudata > Salamandridae > Lissotriton > Lissotriton vulgaris. The sequence goes on from NC_141687.1 coordinate 1,332,700,967, forward strand.
GGTAATGTTTCTTGCTTTCTAGACGAATGGGTCTGTCAAAAGGATTACCTGAAGGGTACTGTTTAGGGAGTTTCGCTCTACCTACATACGCTATCGTCTCTTGAGTCGCTGCTGGATTCTCTGGTTCTTCCTCCTCTGAGGAGTCTTTATCGTGTGACTCTACTGCCCTATCGGCATTCTGTCGGGTATGTATGGCTATTATTTCTTTACGGATTTTTCTAGACATGGCCTCTATACATTTCTCTTTGTCATGCTTACAATCTGCAATATTCTGACTCCATCTAGTCAATACATTCATCTCTTCTTGATCAGAACCTGGTCGGTCTCGTTCCCTTATCAAACAATTAATCAAGAAACGTAATATCAAAGCTTGTGTATCAACTTTCTGATATGCCATGGCTTCACGAACACATTCAGGGCCTACTCCTGTCTGAATGAAATGATATATCTTGTCTAATTGTTCGGACATTCCTGGTAGTGTAACCAAAAAGTCTGCAGCACGTCTTAAATGTAACGATGCTAGCATCATGGGTCCTGTTTTGCCAGGTACTGAATCGTATCTACAATCTGTAAGATATTCTTTAAGCTTTTCGGCTGGGGTCGCTTTCGGGGTACGCAGCGTAGCTAATTCTCTCAGTGTCAGGCGCTGTACTTGTGGCGGGGTGTGATAGGGACCTCCTGTGGCCCCTCCTGAAGCGGAAGCATGGGCATAACCTGACTGTAGCGGGATTGTACCTTGGGCCGCGTCAGTCGAAAAAGGATTAATAGGGGGAACAGTAGGGGAAGTGATGACAGGGGCGGGAACATGCTGACGTGGAGGGGTCATGGCTTGGGCTTGATCAGCAGGAATCTGCCGTGGCAGATTATTATTAGCAGGATGTACGTTGGTATATGCGGGAGCCACATCATCTAAATAGGAAGAAAGGAAAATATCTGCTGCGGTCTTGTGGTGACGTACTTTAGTCGGGACCAATGGTGGTGGCAAGTTATTGGATACTTCCGGGGTCGCCCTGGGCAGGCCCTCGACAAGAACTGGATACATGCCTGAAATAAGTGCATTTCTTTGACGGTCTAGTTGTTCTGACCTGACCTGTTCTCCTTCTTCTAGTAACTCTTTTTCTTTGGCTTTTTCGGACTCTTCTCTACTTCTATCTGCCTTTCTGAGTGCTTTCTCTGTTCTTCTATGTGATTCTTTACGCCACAATTCTATGGCATCTTTCTGAGATTGTCTGGCTTTCTTTTTCCATAATGCTTCTTCTACTCTCATGATGCATTCAGCATCCCATGTCCCTGAGACAGGCCATCTGAACTTCTCTTCTAAATGCTGGGTGTAATCCACCCATAAATCTAAGTACAACACAGCGTCTAGGCCGTGCTTGTGGTACATAAAATACCCTGGAGTGTCCCTAGGCGGGACAGGCACTGCTTCCTCGAGTATCCCTTTTCTAGTTCCTATCTGGCGTAACTTAGTAAATAACGGCATTGTGAATCTAACTCGAACACGATAAACACAGTAATAAAAATCAAACAGTCATTCATACCACGACATGAAGCACATTAATACATTTCGAATAGATGCTTTCTAGTACATAAAACACAATACAGGGAATCACGAAAAATAATACTTGAAGGCTTGAATCACTGAATTACTAGATGTACTGCTAAACAGTACAGACCGGTCCCATAAAGAGACACGTCATACCGTGCTCACCTGAGTGAACACGTACGGACCAGGACTGTGTACCCAGACCTGTCTTGACCGGACACAAACTAATGCACCCGTCTAGATGCGTCCCTAGCAACGGTACTCACTGGGAGCAATACTTGAACTTGAACTTGAAGGCCTCGGACTGGACTGGACTTCTACTGGTACTGCTACTACGCATGCGCCTCGTCACATCGGAACAGGTGGGCCTCTGGATACCTCGGACTCTGTTACTCTCGGCTGGGCTCTGGTCGGGATCCTCCGCACTCCTCACCGCCTCGTCTGGATGTCGACCGCAGTTTCAGTCACCTCCGTAGGCCTGAGGGAGATACAGGAAAACCTGCAGATGCGCATGGATGTCCGTCACGGACAAAGCCCGCGACGCATCTCCGGCGCGTGGGGTGGGGGAGGGGTCCCTGTTCGGGCGCCAAATTATGTGGTAAATATTTTACCGAATCTATTTTTTCCGTATAATTATCATTACAAGACAGCTCATAAAAATAAGAGGCAGAGTCCGTGGTATCTGAGTTTTACGGGGTTTATTAGAAAAACCTTGAGGTTGGAGATCATGTTCCGTCACCACTAGGGTTCGGGAAGGGATAGTCAACGATTTATTAACATTACACATTATATATAGTAAAATACATCATTGATTCCAATACAGTAGGCGTAACAGGTGAAAAGGAGAAGATAAGAACACATGTGCGTAACAGGAGGCGTGAAAATAGGCGTACACGAAGGCGTGCACTGTACATGTCAGAGGAACGTTACGGGAATCGTCACATATGGGTGGGTGCATAGAGATAGTTGCGGAATCAGCAGGAAAATGTGGATGCGCGCGCAGCTAGTATGACGTGACATAGATGTGCAACTGGGGAGAACTTTAACACTAGTAGAAGAGACCGAAGTCTGGGATGTCAGAACGACCTGGACCTATAACATATCTAGTATCTTATGTTTGGAGAATGTATTATCTGAAGTAAAAGGTCTCTCGGACAGAGGCTAATCTATACTGAATGCTAGTGTGTGCATATGTGTCTACGTGCAGGACCATGAGCCTACTATGGCAACGGGAACTGTAAATTACTTGAATGGGGGCAGGAAGGCTTGCTCTTTGCTCTGCAGCCGGGGAGGTGTTTACCTAAATCACTAGACAGGAATGTATTTTCAAGGAGACTGAACAGATAACTTGAAGGCAAAATACGGTTTTGGCAGGCAGGCCAGGTTGAGCCAGGCACCGCTTTGCTTGACAGGAAGTAAGGCAGAGGTCAGGGATACGCGTCCATGCTGCAGCTTTCAGAGGCAGGAGGCAGAAAGGGCTCGAAGACAGAAATCAGGGCCTAGCTCGGCAGAGCCAGGAAAAACGAAAAAGTGTACCATGTAAAGACGTTGGCATGGTATGGTTAGGAACTGAATTATCGATCCAATCATGGTGGATCTGAAAGAGGACATGTTAACGTTGGACGCAAATGTATTTGCGTCGTCATATTCGGTCATGGAGGGAAATTACATGTACTTAAAGCACGTACATGGAGCCGTTGGGGTACACGATAGGGGACACATTTGACCATAAAAATTTCAATCACCTCAGTAAGACCCTCTTACAATTAAGACCTACTAAACATTCAAAATGTCACGCCCTGTATAGACTAGATGAGTCCTACACACCGTGTAACCTTTGCAATTTATCACAACGGATAAAAATGTAGGAGACTCCAGCTATGACACATCTCCGCATGGCCTTATTGAACTGCAGGTCGTTACCGAAACACTCCGTAGAGATTAACCTTTTGATTCAGGACAATAACTTAGACATATTATTCCTGACGGAGACATGGCTCACCTCCAATTCAGAGGCAGACATAGTCAAGGCGCTTCCCACAGGGTTTCTAATTCAATTTCAAGATAGGCCCATTGGGAGAGGGGGTGGACTAGCCATACTGTACAGGAAACACTTCACCTGCAGGATGATGGATATGGGCATATTTAATAGTGAAAGTGCCCACTTCGCAATACAAATATCTCCTACCACTTCCATAACAGCCTGCTGGTATACCGCCCACTGGGTTGCCCAAAGCAATTTGTCAGTTCACTATTGGAAACAGTGACGGCATCGGCCTCGACTACCTCCAACTTTCTAGTGTTGGGAGACTTGAATTTACATTTCAACGACCCTCAGGACAAAATAGCGACTGACCTACTACTCGATCTCAAATTCTATCATTTGAAACTGATTGTCACGGAGGATACACATAATAAGGGCACCCTTTTGGATCCGATCTTCACCAACATCCAGATGCTCGCATCTAATCCCCCAGTTCCCTTCCCTTGGACCGACTATTTTTTGGTCCCTTTTTCCTGGCAGGTCAAGAATGATCTTCCTTGAATCCCAGTCCAATATACTTATGACAGATCCTGGCCCAAGTTATCCGTCGAAAACTGGATGGATAAATTGGATCAGACTCTTCCCCTTCATGACCCTGATCCCGTGAAGGCGGACGAAAACTTCAGGAGCTGGCTCGCTAGCTCACTGGATGCAGTCCTACCAAAGAAAAGAATTGAGAAAAAGTGCAGAGGGTCTAAATCTTCCTGGTATACCCCGGAACTTAGAGCTCAAAGGAAAAAGTGCAAAAGATTTGAGCGTATTTGGAGGAAGGACTAGGCGGACCACAGTAAGACAACCTACCGGGAGGCGATTAGAGCCTATAAAGTTTCCCTTAAGAAGGCCAAGAGTGCATTCTTTGAAGAGAGAATTAGGACATCTTCCAACTCATCGAGAGAAACGTATTAGATCATGAAGGAATTATTAAAGATCCCTGATCCCCCCTGGCTCCGGACATCTCGGGTGTGAAATGCAATCAGCTCGCGATGTTTTTTTAATCTAAAATTCAGAATATTTTAAAAACATTGCCGCAATTAGGAGATACTCCAGGCCTGAGTAATAAGCTTCATGCACATGGACCTCAGATGAATACCTTTGCTCTAGTCACAGTAGAAGATGTGGAAAAAAATCTGTTGGCCATGAAAAGCGGATTACCAAGTGATCCTGCCCCTATGTACATTCTCAAACAGGTTCATGCCACCATATCACTTCTTGCTACTGAATTAATTAATGCCTCTCTTTGTCAAGGCTGTGTTCCCCCCAGCTGGAAAGGCGCGATCGTAAAAGCACTACTAAAAAAAACCCAGATCGATCCCACAGAACTGGCCAATTTTAGACCCATATCAATGCTACCGGGACTCAGTAAGATTGCAGAGAAGATGGTGAATCAGCAACTATCCACTTTTCAGGAATCTAACAAGCTACTTCGGAGCTCGCAGACAGGCTTCCGTCCTGGTCAGGGAGCAGAAACGGCCCTGATTGCAGTTATGGCAGAGGCGAGGTGCATTCTGGACTGAAGAGGATCAGTGGCAGTGATCCTCCTGGATCTGAGTGCAGCCTTTGATACGGTTAACCACCGTATCTTAATCCAACGCCTATCTAACATCGGAGTCTCAGGTACAGCACTGGCATGGTTATCTTCCTTCCTTGAAAATCGGACTTATCAAGTCTGGGAAGGAAATGCACGATCTAGTCTAATTCCCCTCCAGTGTGGTGTTCCACAGGGCTCCTCGTTGAGCCCTACTTTGTTCAACGTGTACATGTCCCCACTGGAGGCAGTGGTCGCCCCATTCGGGATAAAAATAGTGAGCTACGCTGACGACACTCAACTTGTCGTCTCACTCACCCAACGTGACCAAAGCTCTGGAACCCATTCATTCATGCCTTGCCAAAATACATACATGGATGAGTAAGTCAGCACTCAAACTGAATGGCTCAAAAACCGAGCTAATGCTTTTGGGGCATACGCTGACATCACTGCCTGACGCCATTTGGCCGGCCTGCATGGGTGACCCCCCGTCTCCTAAAAGTGAAATCAAAAGTTTGGGAGTGTGGATCGATCAGGACCTCTCATTCAAAGTTCAAGCCAAAAAAACTGCTGGGATCTGTTTTGGTTTGCTTCGCTCAGTTCGAAAGGTTCTCCCTCTTCTTCCCCCTCCCTCAAAGAAACTTTTGATTCAGGGCCTGATCCTCTCAAGGCTGGACTTCAGCAATGCCTTATACTTGGGTGCTCCTGAAGCTACTATTAATAATTAACAACATATACAGAATTCCGCAGCCAGACTGCTAACAGGCACACAAGCAAGGTCATCAGCAAAACCAGCCCTTAGAACGCTGCACTGGTTACCTGTCCGCGAGAGGATAAAGTTTAAATCCCTCTGTATCACTCACAAATTACTACAAGGCAAGGGACCCCCCATTCTGAAGGACCTAGTGCTTCCCTACAAAGCTAATAGGCCCCTTCGCTCAGATCACGAAGGTCGAGCCAAAGTCCACAGAGTAAAAAGGGCACGATCAGGTGGACGGAGGTTCTCCATCAACGCAGCCACTCTGTGGAATTCCTTACCACTCAAGCTCCGAGTTGAACCTAATCTTCTTCGCTTTCGCAAGCTCCTAAAAACGTTTCTGTTCCCTTAGATCCTTTGACTCCACCTTCCGTCTGTAGTAGTAGTCTGAGTTCTGTAGCGCTGGGACGCCCCAGGGTAACCACGCGCTCTATAAATCCACATCCAATCCAGTCCAATCCATTTATCCATTTATGACATAGGAAGGTTTGCCACCAGGCTTAAGGAACTCTGTAAAGGAGGAAGTCTGGGATTATTCTAGTAATGACTCTGGCTTGAATAAAGTAAGTATGGGTGGAAAATTCGTTCCGCTCGCGGAATTTGCAAATTTTTGGCAATTTCGCGATCTGCGAATCTCACGAAATTGCCCAAAAATCCGCAATTCGCGAGTTGGCAGATTTTTTTTTTTGTTCGCGCTTCAAAAATACAATCTCGGGCGCGCTGCATTGACTTACCATGATTCTGCCTTTGCTGATGAGTTTTCCTCCCTTTTCGCGTGCGCTGCGAGATTTTGGTAGCTGGCCGAGCGACATCGCGATCGCAAACACGTCTTTGCGACCCAAAACAGGAAATTGCGAACGCGAACATGTCATTGTGACCCAAAACAGGAAATTGCGAATGCGAACACGTAATTGCGGCCCGAAACAGGAAAAAGGCATCGCAAGCAAGCTGGTTAAGTGGAAACAACATGTTCGCGACCGTTGCGACCGCATGCGCAAGTTCTCATTTCCAAACTGGCAAAAAAACCTCGCGAACTCGCAAAAAAAAATTTCACAAGCTCAAGGAATTTGGTGGATTTTTGCGAATCGCGATTACAAATTCACACGAATTCGCGTATCGCGAATTTGCTAATTCTGCCCATGCTTACAATAAAGGTGGTGTACAAGAATTGCCCCAATAATTGAATCCATGTTAGAGCAGGGCATTTTGAAACAAATATAAGGGATTCCCTTTAATTCTCTAATCATGGTGATTCAGAAACAAAATAAAAACAGGGTGGGTCATATAGGACCTGAAAACGATCCTTAATATTGTTGTCCAATTTTGTCCTGTTGTATCAAATCCTCCTGTAATACTGTTTCAGATCCTTTTTTGAGTTGACAGATTCACAGCCACCGACCTGTACCAAGTGTTTCTTCCATTTCACTGCAAGAAGATCGCAAGTTCCTCCTCAGCTTTGAAGTTTGGAAACAGAGTTCTGGCATGGCGCCGAGTTCCTCAAGGATATTTAGAAAGCCTCTCAATCTTCAACCATATCTTGAAAAAAATATGGAGACCCTAAAGCTGCCATGTGACTCAGTTCTCATTCAATATATCAACAACCTATTGGTGGCGTAGATACCACAAGAGGTGTGCAGGATTGATACCATTGCCCTGTTGAATCACCAAGCTGAAAATGGCCATTTGATGTCCCCAACCAAACCGCAGTACTGTCAGAAAAAGGTCCTGTATCTAGGCCATCACATTGAGAAAAGAGCAAGAAAAGTGTGTCAAGAGAGAGTCTCTTCCATGTTGCAGATTCCTCCCAAAACGCCGACAGAAGTCTGGAAGTTCTTGGGAATGGTGGACTACTGACTTTGATTGTATTTTGATTTTGTTTGAACTAAAGTCAACTGAGGTTTCTGATTGAATGAACTTTATACTGAGCTATGTGATGACTTTAAGGTCCAGGCTGGAATAAATGAATCGGATTGTCATTTTTGAAGATTGATGTTGGGATAGGGAATGACTTCCAAACTGAACTTGACACACATTGTAAATAAGCCAACAGTTTTGCACAATTTGGACAGATAAGAAGTAACTTGTGGCCTGCTTGTTTATGTTATTTTTGAGTCTTGCATTTTCTTTCCTTAATTATTTACAAGAAACCATGCCGATGCTTTCACTAATCCAGTGTACAGCAATAGTGGTCATTGTATCACTAGTCTCCATAATACTATTTATATGCTTAATAATAAGTTACCGTGCAGAGCTGGTTACCCCTACAGTTAACCCTACCCCAGGATTTTTATTAATGAATTAAAGGCAAGATGGGAACAGTTTGCAAAGGATTGTTTGGAAAAGGAATATCAGGAAATAAAAGAATAAGGAATGCATCCTAGATATATTTTTTATATGGGGAATGAATGGAAGTTATGTTTTATAAGGTTGAAATGAGAGGTTAAGAATCCACTAGAGATGGGATGGAGATAGTGTGTATAAAGAGTAGAGGTTAAAAAATATTATTTTTTGGCTAGAAGAAACCTGTAGCTCTCTGTAGTGAATAATATATGTGGAACTACTGTTTATTTTCAGTTGCCTTATAATTGGGTAAGTAGTTCTTATATGAGGTTAGTGTTTCCAAAGGTATATTGTGTAGACAAATTAGAAGATGAATAATGCCCCTCATGGGCGATCTGTTCATGGTTCATCACAAGTAGCGTGCAATATTTTTTGTTGCTTTCATTGGTGCGATTTTGAATGACGTAAAAATTAGAAAGTGTCTACTTTGGTTGACAGACTGGCAGCAGATTCTGTGGGTGCATTAAGTGACATCAAATCCGAATTGGTAGCAATGAGAGCCATAGTCCTTCAAAATAGATTAGCTTTAGAAATTTTGCTTGCAAAAGAGGATAGTTTGCAAAGTTTTACATGTTCAACAATGCTGCACTTATGTGCCAGACAAGAGCAAGGAGATCAAATTTATGTGAAGAATATTGCCAATTTATCTAAAGACTTGCAGGAGTTAGAACAGACAGGTGCTTAAGATGCACTTGGGAAAGATTTTTTGCCAATGATAGCTGGCTTAATCGACTTGGAGGTGGACTTTTAGGTGCTATATGATTGCCTAAATTAATTATTGGAGGTTGTGTCACTTGTTTGTTCAGTTCCTGGTGACAAAGGGATTCAAACTGATAAAAAGGTAACAGAATGCAGAACAGTATGGTGGCGGAAAATCAGATGAAGGTAAAGGATTTAAAATAAAGAGAGGAAACAGAGAGATACAGTATTTTGTCTATGATGAGTTGAAGGAGTTGGCGGAATCTATATGTAAACAGATTCTGAATTGTTGTGAAGTGAAATAGTGGGTGTTTTACATAATGGCTCCCATAGCCATTAGAGGGGAGACTAGATGACCCTAAGTCATAATCTCTCTCTCTTTTTCTCTCTCTTTCTCTCTCCCACTCTCTCTCCCCCATGCTCCTTATATATATTTGATTTATAAAAAAAAGTACACTTCTCCTTTACTTTGATTGGAAGCTTAATTTGGTACTTTTTGAGATTGCATGCCTGCTGGCACCTGCTGCTTAAACATGATCCCATTTTAATTGCCACTTTAGATTAGCATAGACCATTTCCTTTAAGGGAAACTGAATCTTCATGTAATCAACTTCTGCCTTTAAATAACTGCACTTTAATTTGCTTATTTGACTTGGCTGATTTACAACTATACTGTAATCTGGTGATTATTGATTTATGATTGAATTGACTAATTTGAGATTGTAACTTTACCAATTTGTTACTAAACCTTCACAGTTTGGAAGCCATTCCTCTCTGGGATAGAATATGCTTCACTGTGGTTAAAATGCCAAATTTCATGATTTCAAGCCTCAGTTCAAGAACAATATCTATCTGAGCATGTGGAGCACGACCAAGGTTTGCACCTAGTTTCCGCAGTGCCAATGCCATCCTTACGTTCCTGCACTATCAGGGGTGGGCAGCAGAGTGTCATTTTTTTCAAAAAAATATGTGTAACTGTGCAGGAGTCCCGCATATGATGCTATTCTCCCAGCAGAGCTTGTCATGTGAGGATTCCTCTCAAGGTTTTGCCTCGATTAGGGAAACCATGCAATATACTTCACGTTCACAAGGTTTACACCAGTGACCCTAGTGTAACACCAGCAGCAAGGTATTTGCATATGCACCGCTGATTACATCCTCCGCGCACACATGTTGAAAAGATAACGTTGTGCAATGTTTGACCACCCACACTGCACGTGTAATTTTTTCACGCAGCATTAAATTGTGTGAATTTAAGCAAATCTGCCTCTTGGGTTTTTCAAAATGGGTAACCTCAGACCTTCAAGTCACTTGAAGGGCGTTGCAGAACAGCTCTTGGGTCACTCATTTGCATATTTCCATGCACTTGCACGTTTAATACATTAAGTATTATTACCTCAAGGAAGGGAGATCTGAAAGGTTCCAGAACTGGCACTTAAAAAGGAATATTAAACTTTCCAGTTAATGTTTTAAGGATAAGTAATTAACTCTTTTCGAATGGACAAGCTGCTTTTAGCATTTTAGGTTAGCCGTGTAAATGACTACGTATGTGTCAACTTATTTGTAAAGAACTATCGGCTTTTTAAAACATTAGCACAAACATTAAAAATATTATTTGTGCAAGTCTTTCCTTCCCAGGTAAAACGTCATAATTGACTCGTGCGTGATCCACTAAGGATCCAGTGAAATGCATAAGATGCAGTCGCACAGGTGTCATCTGCGACCTGCTACTGCTGCAAAGTACCAGGGACTCCAGACTTGTCAATTTACACTTAAAAGTGTATAAGTGGGCCCTTTTCAGAATGTAAGAGAAATGCTCATGCCTTCACAATAAATACCACTAAGGATAACAACCACAGTGTTCTACATTTGTGGGTAGTCCCAAACAGGTTCAATGCATTTCACACACTTTTTAGTGCAACACGTTTTATTGAACTATAGTAAAGAAAAAAAGACAACAAATAGAGGGGCTTATTTACAAGCATCGTACGTCACGTTTTCCAATATTAAAAGTGACGCTCCGGCGGCGCAAGTTGCTTGTAAATAAGGCCCGAGTCAGGCACGTGAGCCATTTGCAGATATGAAATCGTGGACACTACCACCGTCTTCGTATCAAAGGCACCTGTGCAATTCTAAAATGTTTCCATTCGGCTGATGGTGTGGTAGGCTAACGAACCAGACGATATTCACCTTTGACCTTTCTCACCGGTTCGCGTGACTGGGGCCCTGCACTGACATGATGATCAGACGCCATACAATCTGTCCTAGCAATCACTAGCTGCCACTCCCGTAAACAAATAGCACTTGCCCAACCCATTGATGTAAAACACATTTACATATCTAGGTACAACGGCGAGCGCTGTCGGGCGGAGATGTAATTGAAATGTCTGCATAAAATGTCTCTGAGTGCTTTCTGTACGCTAATGACGCGGCCCGTCACTAGGTAAGCAAGCCAGACATTTCTCACTTTGATTGCTTTCCCCAATCACGCGTGAAGGCAGCCTGCCCCAGCTCCCGCCCCGTGAGCAATGGTTGTGCAACATCAGTCGCTCCTTAATCATTAACTGGGACATTTTGTCTCGGTGTCAAACAGAAATAGATCCTGGCAGTGGCAGAACAGTGCACATTGCAAGGAGTCTCCTTCATTACTTACAACTTTTTCAACTGTTTTGCAGAGCCATTTTTGACAAAGTAGAAAATTTCCTTGGCCCTCATTACAAGTTAGACCAAATAGATGAAACATTTACCGCTATTACCCGGGAGTAATAATAAATTTACCACTCAAGGTAAATACCTCCTAGTCCGACTTTTTAACTTGCAAGAGATATAACTTGCGTAATAAGCGGCAGATTTACAAGCCACTTGCGCCACTTTTGCTTCACTTTTCCCATGTTAAAAATTAATCAAATGTCACAACTTTTGCCTTTCTCACAAGCCTTTTCCCCTTATAAATTTCGACAGGTTTGACCTACAGAAATGTATCAGGGAACAACTGTGAGGTTGTGATAATTATGACACAACTCTCAATTCCGATCCCTGTGCAAACAGTTTGCACAGGCATTGGAATATAGCCCTCCACTTGTAACCAGAGTCCATGGTCCTTATTAGGAGTCGGTCAATGTTTTCAACTCCACGAGTTGGGTGTTCTTTAACTTATCCAGCAACTACTGGATTGTACAATATCTCACTCTTCTGTAAATTTTGGCAGGTTAAAACCTGCTGGAATTTAACAGTGGAAAAATGTATGTTATTTACTGTATCATGTGGATTGTGGTATGGTAAGCTGCAGCATCCTCATGTTATTCCCCTAAAACTTGTGATAGATGCTATTTATTTCATATATTAAATAGCAAACCCTGCAGAATGGATATTTATGAGGTGTAATGGATAGCACCTTGATTCTGACAAACTCGGAATCAGCGCCTATGAGTTAAAATCGCACCTCCCTTATCGACTTATTACGCATTCGGCAATGCTGGTAACATAACATTGTTTGTTAAATATATATTTTCAGATGTGGCGCAGTGCTTGTAGATCCTATTACACCCCTTTGTCCAAACGTCTCGTGGACTGCCTAGGTAATATAAAACAGTTGTGTGGTGCTAACCTGTCTAGAAGATCACTAGTGTGTCTGCATTAAGCGCTCAGCTCCGCCAGAAAAAAACAGACTGGCTGAGTTTCATGCAGGGATCCCCATTGTTCCCCAACCTTTTATAGATACACTTGTTCACATAGGCGCCCAGTTGTGGCTAGCAGTTCAAACATGGGTATCAATTCATGCTCAGTTTGCTAGGTGGCAAGTTAAGATCCTTATTTCACATCTTCCATATATAGAGGGGGACGTATGGCCCTCTCTCTGCCTACAAGGAAGTGAACCCATGTACAAACACACACAGGCAATGAGATAACCAGCTCTCATCTGCATATATATTTTATTTACACATAGCTAAGGCACTCTTTTCCACTTTCAGTCAGGCTCAAACTGTCATCTAACACTGAAGCACACATACCCTAATACACCAGTACAACTGCACCATGACTGTGGTACTTCTCCCATCCTAAAGCTCTCTAGGGGGCAATACTCACTTTCCTTATTGAGCTGATAATGAATTAAATGAATGAAAGAATGAATGAATACGCATTTCTATTGCGCATGGCTACCCTAGGGCATCCCAGCGCATTTAGGAACTAGAGAACATTACCACTACTCAAGGAAAGAGAAAGGTCTTCAACAGTTTCCTAAAAAGGAGATGGTTAGGTTCCAGGCGGATGGAATTGGGGAGCCGATTCCACAAGTTTGCAGCATGAAAGGCGAAACGTCGGCCACCCATGCGTGACCGACGGATTCTGGGAACCGTCAGAAGATTTTTGTTATTTGATCTCAGTGTCCTAGGAGCTTGATAGGGTTTCCGCATAGGCACGATCACGGGGGGCCATTACCAGTGATTGACTTATGCACAGTGCACATGGCCTTAAACCAGATCCTTTGTTGCACTGGAAGTTAGGAAAGGGCAGACCTGGCGGAAGCCCGCCTCTGGACATTCAACAGAAGTCGAGCAGCACAATTCTGAACCACTTGTAAAGCTTTGATAGTCCCCTTGGGAGCACCCAGGTAGACCGCATTGGCGTAATCAAGCCTTGACAGAATAAGGGCCTGAACCAGGAGTCGCCTAGCGTCAAAAGGAAGGAGTGGCAGAATCTTCCTCATAAGTCTGATTAGGCCATAGCAAGTAGCGGCCACTTTGCGTGATTGTACGGAAAGGCTAAGGTTGGAGTCCAGCCATACACCAAGACTCTTAATTTGTTTCTTGGGCAAAGGCAAAGGGGGTGAACCGAAACAACTAGGCCACCACGGGTGTAAGTTAGGGGGGGGCTGCATGTCCAAGTAGCATGATTTCCATTTTGGATCCATTCAATTTGAGGAAAGAAAGAACCATCCACTCAGCTACTTTGGTCAGACACGAGGTAAGATTCTTATCACTTGTGTCACTTTTGCTGAGCAACACCACCAACTGTGTGTCGTCAGCGTACGTGACCAGCTGGACCCCCCAAGGAAGCACAATGTCTGCCAGAGGCCGCATATAGATGTTGAACATTGTGGGGCTTAAAGAGGATCCCTGGGGGACACCATACTGTAGGGGGGTCTGTTGTGACAGAGCCTCCTCTTCGAAGACCAAAAAAGATCTATCAGTAAGAAAAGACTGCAGCCACTTGAGAGCAGTCCCCGTCACTCCCACATCCCGCAGTCTTTGGATCAGAATGCAGTGGTTTACCGTATTGAAGGCTGCGCTGAGATCTAATAAGATAATAGCAGCGCAGCCTCCGGTATCCACAATCTTCCTCGCCTCGTCCATCATCGCAATGTGGGCGGTCTCCGTGCCCTGCTAACTACGGAATCCCGTCTGAGTGGGATGTAGAGCGTTATTGTTCTCAACATAGGTAGCCAGTAAAGAGTTTACATGCTTTTCAGCCAGTTTGTTATGCCTGGCAATAGAGAGATTGGGCGATAACTAGCCCAATCCCCTGGATCTAAATTTGGCTTTTTAAAAGAGCCTTAATTCTTGCTTCCCTCCACAGTGGAGGAACCACTCCGTCCACAAGCGAAGAATTAATGACATCCTGAATAACTGGGGAGACAATCTCTGAAACAGAATTAAGAATCGAAGGGGGCACGACATTGGCCGGGGATCCAGATTTAAGATTTCCTAAGAGACACACAGTGTCTGATAAAGAAAGAGGAACAAAAATCTCCAACTTGGCATATGGAAGGGAGGGAGAGGGTTGTACATCAACCTCCGGTTGTGGAAATTGCGATTGAATATTAGCGACCTTAGTAGCAAAAAAGTTTGCAATCTCCTCACAGCGTTTTTGCGCATTCGCTGGGTCAGGGTGGGAGCTAGGAGGGGTAATGAGGGATTTAAACATTTTAAAAATTTCCCTCGGAGAATTAGAGGCCAACTCAATCTTTTCCTGGAAATAACTGGATTGAGACGCTTTTATTTTGTTCTTATACAACCTAAGTGCAGCTCTATAGTCCGCCTTACTGGAATCGGAGAAATCCTTCCTCCATTTCCGTTCGGACTTCTTACAGGATTGCTTGAGCCCTCTAAGCTCAAGTGTATACCAGGTTTTCTTGTTATGTCCAGCACAATGAGAAAATTCTTTCTTAGGAAGGATAGGTTCCAAAGAGGATTCCAACCAGCTAGTGAAGTCATTGTCGGCTTTGATGGGGTTGGGGCAGGGTAAGGGAATGCAATTATTAAGATTGTTTGCCCATTCGTCCACTGGATCTTTAGGCCAGGTATGACCCAATTTTTTAGATTTCATGGAAAGTTGTGGCAAATCCAGAGGGGTCCAGACAAAAGATAGTAATGAGTGGTCTGACCAGGGGACTGGAATGGTTTCCTTCAAGAAAATATTGTCCAGATTCGTAAAGAAAGGATCAAGCAAATGACCACATTTATGGGTAGGTCCAGTTACAATTTGTCTAAATTGAAAAACTTCAAGACCTGCTACAAAGTCTTGCACATAGGTGGAATCTAAATCGTCCAGGTGAAGGTTAAAATCACCAATGATTGAAAAATTAGGAGCAAGGCTAGCCAGAGTTACGGCAATACCTGGAAGATCATTACAAAAATGAGCATGGCCTCCTGGGGGGCGATATAAGAGGATTCCAGAAAAAGTACAGGTAGGAGAGAAGCCAATTGCAAAGGATAAGCTCTCACAATCCAATACAGAGCACTTGGCCAATCTACAACTATAATTAGGTTGAAGAATAACAGCAATTCCCCCTCCGCAACCGCCCTCTCGGTCCTGCCTAACCATAGTGTAGTTAGAAGGAAGGGTTTGGACTATATCAGGATCAGAAGCCAAGTTAGTCCAAGTCTCTGTAAGAAAGAGTTAAACAACAAGGGGTGGTGATGGACAGAGTTTCTGAATTAAGCAGAATACTCTCACCCAGTCAAGAGATCAGGGCTAGATCCAACACCATTTTTTAGCTCACTGCACCATCCCAGCTCAGAACCTGGCTATATGCAAATTAGTCTGTTCCTGTCCCAGTGCATGATGGGAACAGGGCAAACCAAACTACAAAGCCAATTCTTTCACTGGGAAGGAAACAAGCTTCCGGGGACCGGTTTCTGGCATTACAGCCGTCTTCGGCCCGGCTTGCTTGAATCCTGATGGTGCAATGAGCAAGGGACTCACATCTGAGTATACCCTTCCACGCTTATGGTGGACAAAATAATTAAACAACAAGGGGCGGTGATGGACAGAGTTTCTGAATTAAGCAGAATACTCTCACCCAGTCAAGAGATCAGGGCTAGATCCAACACCATTTTTTAGCTCACTGCACCATCCCAGCTCAGAACCTGGCTATATGCAAATTAGTCTGTTCCTGTCCCAGTGCATGATGGGAACAGGGCAAACCAAACTACAAAGCCAATTCTTTCACTGGGAAGGAAACAAGCTTCCGGGGACCGGTTTCTGGCATTACAGCCGTCTTCGGCCCGGCTTGCTTGAATCCTGATGGTGCAATGAGCAAGGGACTCACATCTGAGTATACCCTTCCACGCTTATGGTGGACAAAATAATTAAACAACAAGGGGTGGTGATGGACAGAGTTTCTGAATTAAGCAGAATACTCTCACCCAGTCAAGAGATCAGGGCTAGATCCAACACCATTTTTTAGCTCACTGCACCATCCCAGCTCAGAACCTGGCTATATGCAAATTAGTCTGTTCCTGTCCCAGTGCATGATGGGAACAGAGCAAACCAAACTACAAAGCCAATTCTTTCACTGGGAAGGAAACAAGCTTCCGGGGACCGGTTTCTGGCATTACAGCCGTCTTCGGCCCGGCTTGCTGGAATCCTGATGGTGCAATGAGCAAGGGACTCACATCTGAGTATACCCTTCCACGCTTATGGTGGACAAATTAATTAAACAACAAGGGGTGGTGATGGACAGAGTTTCTGAATTAAGCAGAATACTCTCACCCAGTCAAGAGATCAGGGCTAGATCCAACACCATTTTTTAGCTCACTGCACCATCCCAGCTCAGAACCTGGCTATATGCAAATTAGTCTGTTCCTGTCCCAGTGCATGATGGGAACAGGGCAAACCAAACTACAAAGCCAATTCTTTCACTGGGAAGGAAACAAGCTTCCGGGGACTGGTTTCTGGCATAGCAGCCACTATAGGTGTGGCAGGGTATACTCAGACATGAGTCCCTTTCTCACTGCACCATCAGGATTCAAGCAAGCCGGGCCAAAGACGGCTGAAATGCCAGAAACCGGTCCCCGGTAGCTTGTCTCCTTTCTGGTGAAGAATTGGCTTGGTAGTTTAATCTGCCCTGTTCCCATGATGCACTGGGCCAGGGACAGACTGATTTGCATATAGCCAGGTTCTGAGCTGGGATGGTGCAGTGAGATAAATAACGGTGATGGATCAAGCCCTGATCTTTGGACTGGGTAAGAGTGGTCTGCTTAATTCAGACACTCTGTTCACCACCACCCCCTTTCCTGAATCAATTTTGGCCACTATAGGTGTGGCAGGGTATACTCAGACATGAGTCCCTTTCTCACTGCACCACCAGGATTCAAGCAAGCCGGGCCGAAGACGGCTGAAATGCCAGAAACCGGTCCCCGGTAGCTTGTCTCCTTTCTGGTGAAGAATTGGCTTGGTAGTTTAGTCTGCCCTGTTCCCATGATGCACTGGGCCAGGGACAGACTGATTTGCATATAGCCAGGTTCTGAGCTGGGATGGTGCAGTGAGATAAATAACGGTGATGGATCAAGCCCTGATCTTTGGACTGGGTAAGAGTGGTCTGCTTAATTCAGACACTCTGTTCATCACCACCCCCTTTCCTAAATCATTTTTGGCCACTATAGGTGTGGCAGGGTATACTCAGACATGAGTCCCTTTCTCACTGCACCATCAGGATTCAAGCAAGCCGGGCCGAAGACGGCTGAAATGCCAGAAACCGGTCCCTGGTAGCTTGTCTCCTTTCTGGTGAAGAATTGGCTTGGTAGTTTAGTCTGCCCTGTTCCCATGATGCACTGGGCCAGGGACAGACTGATTTGCATGTAGCCAGGTTCTGAGCTGGGATGGTGCAGTGAGATAAATAACGGTGATGGATCAAGCCCTGATCTTTGGACTGGGTAAGAGTGGTCTGCTTAATTCAGACACTCTGTTCATCACCACCCCCTTTTCTGAATCATTTTTGGCCACTATAGGTGTGGCAGGGTATACTCAGACATGAGTCCCTTTCTCACTGCACCATCAGGATTCAAGCAAGCCGGGCCGAAGACGGCTGAAATGCCATAAACCGGTCCCCGGTAGCTTGTCTCCTTTCTGGTGAAGAATTGGCTTGGTAGTTTAGTCTGCCCTGTTCCCATGATGCACTGGGCCAGGGACAGACTGATTTGCATATAGCCAGGTTCTGAGCTGGGATGGTGCAGTGAGATAAATAACGGTGATGGATCAAGCCCTGATCTTTGGACTGGGTAAGAGTGGTCTGCTTAATTCAAACACTCTGTTCATCACCACCCCCTTTCCTGAATCATTTTTGGCCACTATAGGTGTGGCAGGGTATACTCAGACATGAGTCCCTTTCTCACTGCACCATCAGGATTCAAGCAAGCCGGGCCGAAGACGGCTGAAATGCCAGAAACCGGTCCCCGGTAGCTTGTCTCCTTTCTGGTGAAGAATTGGCTTGGTAGTTTAGTCTGCCCTGTTCCCATGATGCACTGGGCCAGGGACAGACTGATTTGCATATAGCCAGGTTCTGAGCTGGGATGGTGCAGTGAGATAAATAACGGTGATGGATCAAGCCCTGATCTTTGGACTGGGTAAGAGTGGTCTGCTTAATTCAGACACTCTGTTCATCACCACCCCCTTTTCTGAATCATTTTTGGCCACTATAGGTGTGGCAGGGTATACTCAGACATGAGTCCCTTTCTCACTGCACCATCAGGATTCAAGCAAGCCGGGCCGAAGACGGCTGAAATGCCAGAAACCGGTCCCCGGTAGCTTGTCTCCTTTCTGGTGAAGAATTGGCTTGGTAGTTTAGTCTGCCCTGTTCCCATGATGCACTGGGCCAGGGACAGACTGATTTGCATATAGCCAGGTTCTGAGCTGGGATGGTGCAGTGAGATAAATAACGGTGATGGATCAAGCCCTGATCTTTGGACTGGGTAAGAGTGGTCTGCTTAATTCAGACACTCTGTTCATCACCACCCCCTTTTCTGAATCTGTAAGAAAGAGAGCATTAGGACATCTATCTTCTAGCAGCAGATGGATTTCACTCGCATGCTTGGGCAGAGACCTACAATTGAGATGTAAAAGGGAGAAGGATTTGGCTTCCCTCGTGCCAAACATGAGGGTCGGCGAGCTTATGTGGATGGTCTGAAGCCTACCCACCCCCTGGATAATGGACCAGATGCTCAAATAATTGATTGGTGTCACCCGTGGTGGTGATCTGCGGTGGTTGGAGTCCAAAAATCAAGGTTTTAACTCATATTTCAAAGCAAAGGTGTTGAGAAACTAGGACATCCAGGGGAGTCTGGTAGCTGGTGGCTTGATCCAGCCTTGTGATGTCCCCTCCAATATTGGGTAACCAAAGATTCAGTCTTCTCTACCACATGCCCTGTATTTAAACATTAACCAACTTTCGTTGAACAAGCTCCAAGTCATCTAGAATGCGGCTGCACGATTGGTCTTGGGGGTACTCAAATATGCCTCAATCAGGGAAGGCTTGAGATCTCTTCATTGGCTGCCATTAAAGAAACAGGTTTCTTTTAAAGCATTATGTTTAACACATAAAGCCCTTTATGTTAGGGGTTTGAGCTATCTTAGGACAACCCTAAAGTGGTATGTTCCGAGGAGATCTCTGAGATCTGCAGGATGCCATTTGGTAGTGGTTCCACAATGCAAAAAAATCAAGTAGGGGGAACACGCATTTACAGGTCTTGGAACTTTGTTCCTGAACTCATTGGGAGCCATAGTTCGCTCTTGATATTCCCCAAGCAAGTTAAAATGTGGCTGTTTGTGAGCTAGATTAGGTTTTGAGGCTGTCTGTTTGTTTTTTGAGGGTTCACGGGACATTCTATCTTACCTCTTGTTTAGCGCTGATGAAATCAATATATTTATGCTATTTCGTTTGTGCAATTTTTCTCATGTTAAGTTAGCATTCGTGACATCATTTTATGTTTAGCCGCCATTTTAAATCACGTTGTAAACTGCGTATTCCGTCCTTGAGAAGCAGGACGTGGAAAAGCTCAATTTGCCCAAGGCTAGGCCATGCTCTGCTAATGAATGCACTGTTCTTATTAACTCATTTCTTTCCCATAGATAGAGGCTTTCTCCCACTAGTCTAGCAGTAGGCACAAACAGAATGACCTTGGCATAGAGATAATGTGTGCCAGGCCTTAGAGTTGAAACTCATCTTACTGTACTTCTTTGTTTTAGCTGCACCTGGTAGTAAAATTCATGATGGGTGGGACTTTCTTGGTTCAGAAATGTACATAATGTATCTCTATGTTTGCTGAAGTCAGTCCCTCTGGAGCAATCCTAGCAGGTTGGTCAAACAGGACTCCGCTTGAGTGTACTTGAATAAAATATTCTTGGTTTGTATTCTCTACTGTCTGACCGACTCTTCATTTGTATGGAAGGCTGAGAGGTGGTCATGAGTGACCTGGGTGGCTCTAATTGGGTCACTTCCTTCAGTTGGCACCCGAACAGGCACCCCATTGGGTGACCCATCCTCACCCGCGGACGAGTGAAGAGGTGGGGGCTATCGTCGGGTCCGACGGGCAGACCAGTGATTCCTGCACGAGAGTTAACGACTCGTAGTTGCCCAGTTTATCTGGCCGGTCAGTGCCTCGCCCAGTGGTCATCCCGAATGGGGTCCTGAATGGAGAAACCCTTGGATCTGTCCGTTTGGTCCAAAGAGTCGGCAGTGGAGAATAAATTTGTTTGACCTGTGTACACCAGGTGAGTTGTTCTTGTTCTTTGTGGATATGGTACCTTTTTGGTTTGTCTTTGGTACAGTCTGAGGACCGATTTTGGTTTGCATTTGGTACGTCTGTGGACCGATTTGGATACAAAGTGTTTGTGAACACTTTGCCAGGCAACATAACACATTTGGCTTACTTTTGAAAATGCTTGCATTCAGCTGGCTTTTGGTTTCCTGCTGTTGTTGTTGTTGTTCTGCTGATGCTCGATTGGAAGAAAGTGAGTCAGTGCCTCCGGAAGGCACTCTGAATTTTAATATGCATGCGAAGCATGGCCATGCCCTATTATGTCTAGTACGCTTTGGCCCAAATATACTAGAGACAATGCCGAGTTGCAGTGGCCTTTGGCGGGCACCTTTGATGAACAAAAAATTGCTTTCCTACAGGAGAAGTTGTTTGAAAGAAGTAGGCAGTCTATGTTTGATTCCCTCAGAACATAACAAAATGAGGTTAAACAGAGGTGAATGAAAGTGGAGAAAGAGGCCTGGAAAGGGAGAATGCAAACATTGACTCAGAAAGCTCTTTCATATGATAGAGAGAAGCAGGAGATAGGGATTGAACCTGAAGATAGGAGATTCCTATTGCAAATTGATAAATGTTATGTGGCCCAAGAATAAAATGATAAGTTCGTGGAACAATTGTTAGATACTCGACCCCGCCTCTGTATGCCCCACAGAGGGTATATCCTGCTCTTCCCACACAGGCCCAGCTTCCTGGTCCTTCTGTCTCTGCTGTTTCTGCTTCTGTTGCAGTTGATCAGACTGCCTTGGCCACTGCACCTCCTGTCCTTTCTCTCTCCTCGCCGTCTGTGGCAACCATGACTGTTAGCATTCCTGAAACACCTATTGCTTCGCCATCCCTTTCACCAGCTCTTACACCCACGACCCAGCCATCAGCGACATTAATGCGCACCACCTCTGTTATTACTCCCTCTGTGTTCCTCCATTCCCCAACATCACAGAGTGGTGGGATGCCAGTACGCGGCCCTAAGGATAGAGACTGGATGAAATTTAAGGAACGGGGCGAAGGTTGGTGCGATCTGATATGGGAGAGGCAGAGAACCAGGTAGGTGCTAATCAGGCAGCGCAGTGGGCCCGAAAACCCCATTTATGGTGTGGAGGAGGTGTGGAGTGTGATGAAAGATTATGAGCCGTTTGTACTGCAGCATGCCCTTAAGCACATGTTGGCTACTTTGATTGGACTTTGGGAGCAGTGTTTATGCAGCACCGCAGATTATATATGATATTAAGGATCACGTGTACATTGCTGATATGGCGCCTGTTCAAGTTTTTGGTGATGGCACGACGTTGGCTGCTTATCGGGGTAGGCTGCTGGAGAAGAGCCTGACAACAGTATCTCAGTTTCCAATGAGGGCTGTCCACCCCATATTTCACCCTGAAATACCAAAGCTGCAGGATCAGCACAATGTTGTTACTAGACCAGGGATAGCGGCCGTTTACAAGAACAGTGGGTTTATACTCCATGGAAAAGGAGTGAGGTTTTGTCCCTTAAGACTCAGTTACCTGACCCTTGGAAAAATCCTACTGCATATTATAAAGAATTTACTGAGGCAGCCTCTTCAACAGTAATGACGCTTGCGGATATCGAAATGTTCTTTGGTTTGTTGGTTCGGGTTGATATTTGAAGACAAGTACACACACAGGATCATGTTTCAGAATTGGGTGGTACCTGGGATCAAATTAAAGTATGGGACCAGGAGAGGAAGTCTGGTGATAAGCCTAAAGCAGAGATACTTGCTTTTCCAGGTCGCATTATCACGGATATGCATTCTCTTGTCCCGCCCAAATAGGTTGATTGGGACAAGCTATCAGCTTGTCATCAGAAGAAAGATGAGAGTGTGTCTGATTTTTTCACTTGGTTTGAAGGTGTTTTTCTAGAATACAGTGGACAATATTTGTCAATTGAAGATGGCGTTCGATTGTTTGTCAATAGATTTGTTTTAAACTTGCTCCCCGAGATTAGGACTTGATTACAAGCTTCCAAGAGTACCTGGTCCACATGTTCTCCTTCTGTTATTTTGAATATGGCACAGTATTACGAGCACAGGGAAAAAGAGGATAAGGAGAAGACGGAAAAGAAGCACAAGGATTTGAAGACAAAGGTGTTGCTGCAGCAGGCTTCTCGAGAGAATGGTAGAGGACGTGGTGGTCTGGCGCAACAGCTTCCCCGTACTAGCAGGAACACTACACCTGTAGGGCCAAATCAGTGTGCGTATTGTAAGGAGGAGGAACGCTGGTGTAGCGAGTGTCCTGTGCTTTTGCAGAAGGTGGTGGTCCCAAGTGGACAGGGTTCTTGTGGACGAGGCCGTGAAGAGGGCGGCCGGGACAGGGCTCAGAGCGCTGTGGCATCCCAGGGTCGTACTGATCAGAACTATTTTGATGACCCTCAGGGGAAACAGTATTATCATGATGACTATGATACGGATGAGGTAACTGGGATGTCCTAGAGCTAGGACAGCCGGGGACAGTCTGAGTGACCAGTTTCAATACCTGCAGATCAACAAGGTCCGTACCTTGTGCATGTTCGACTAAGGACTTTTTGGTGGATACAGATGCGACGGACATCTCTATTTTTCATTCCTTGGTCCCTTGGACAGCTCTGTCTGCCCATTATAATGCTTTGGTAGGTTTTTCTGGTGTACCGGTTGTGAGCCCCATTTCAAAACCCCTTGCGTTGACTATTGGTCCTTTCACTGTGGATTCGTAATTCTTATTGATGTTTAATTGTGGAGAGAATTTGATGGGTTTGGACTTGTTGAAGAAATAGCATGCTACGATTTATTGCTCCCCGGAAGGCGTTTACATAAATGGCTCATAATGTGGTGTGCGCTAAGCAGTGTCTATCCAAAGATGCAAAGGGTGACACAGATGTGGGTTTGCTGCAGATATCACCTATTTTGATGCGTGTCAAGGATGGTGCTACTTTACCCCGTATCCCTCAGTACAAAATTCCGCAGGCAGCTGAGCGAGCTTTGAAACAAATTGTGCAGGATTTGATTGAGAAAGGTGTTGTAGTAGTTTGACAGCGATTAGATTAAGAATTAGCATAAGACATCTCATGTTTAGCTATTATCGTGACATTATTGGACTCCATTTGGTATTCATGGCAGCCATTTTGTTTGCTACATGCTGCCGCATGTCGACCATGTGCTTTGTCCTATCTTCCTGTTAACTGTGCTTGAAATCTGCCCGGCAACGAGTTATATTTAGCATCCCCAACTTTTGCGCATGCCCAGTAGGGTCTACAGCTGTTAGTGATTAGTACCAGACAGGAATGTGTTTACCAGTTCCCAAAACCATTATCTCCTCCCACTTATCGATTGTGCCTTTCTATATTACTTTATATGTACATAAAAATTGCTTCTGTGTTTGTACCGCCTTCTTTTGAGCCCCTGTGTGGGTATAAAGGGACCATGCTCTTTTAGTTCGTGGTGCTACGTCTTTCAATACCGAAGGGTACTGTCTGAACTGTAGCACCACCTCATGAGGTGTAATAAATGTTATCTTTTCTATTCCAGTTTCTGTGCCAACTTCTTCCAATTGGTCTGAGGACTTTGTGCAGAGAAGGGCGAACCCCTTGCACTGGTGGGCCTTGCTGAGGCTCGCTACTACAGTGTGGTTGAGGAGACAACTTCAAATGTCTGTAACAGCCCTACTCTTCCCATCCTCAAACGGACGCCTTCGGGTTCCTCTGAGTATCAAGAAGATGTTTATCGTTTTGTGATTGATTTGCGTGAAGTTAATAAAATAGTGATTCCCCAGTTCCCGGTGGTCCCTTACATTACAACTCTCTTGACAATGATTCCTTCTTCTGCTAAATTCTTCTCTGCCATTGACTTGAAAAATGCATTCTTTTGAATTCCCATTCATCCTGATAGCAGATATCTGTTCTTGTTCACCCTAGCTGGTAGAATTTTAAGATTCTGTCACGCGCCTCAAGGCTATACAAAAAGTCTCAGTATTTATAGTCAGGCATTGAAAAGTCAGCTGGATTCCTTTCGCTCCCTACAGGTAATGTATTGCTCCAGTATGTCGATGACTTGCTCATCGGCTTAGATACAGAACAAGGTTGCAGGTACAGTACAGTTAAATTGTTGCTACATTTAGGTCAACATGGACATAAAGTATCCCTTTCCAAATTTCAGTATTGTCGACAGGAGGTTACACACTTAGGTCACCTATTGTCAAAGGAGGGTAGGAGATTGACCCCTGAGCGCATCAGTACCATTGCTAAAATGCCTGCTCTGCAAACTCAGAAAGAGGTGCACGCTTTCATAGGTATCACTTCCTACTGCAGGCAGTGGATACCTGGCTATTCGCTGCTTATTAAGCCCCTGCTTGAGTTAACACTAAAAGATGTGCATGAATCCCTGCCTTGGACAGCACAGTGTCAGCAGTCTTTTAAGCAAATAAAAACTGCACTTAGCTTGGCTCCCGTGCTTTGTACCCCTAACTATGCTAAATGCTTTGTATAGTACATCCATTAGATGGGTGGTTGTGTGCTTTCTGTTTTGACACAAAAGTTCGGGGATAAGCAACAACTGTGTGCTTCTTTCTCTGCTGTGCTTGACCCCGTCGCACGAGCCCTCCTGAGCTATCTAAGAGCAGTTGCGGCTGTGGCTATCCCAATAAGACAATTGGCTGGACTTGTACTTGATACCGACCTCACAGTTATGGTACCCCATGCTGTGGATACCCTTTTGAAAAAGACAAGGACACAGCACCTCACCAGTGCACGTCTGACAGGTTATGAGTTAGCGCTATTTGCAAAATACATTACGGTCAGACTCTGTACCTCTCTGAATTCAGCTACGATACTACCCCTCCCTTCTGAGAATGAGGAGATTGACATATATGATTGTATCTTTCGGACGGTGGAAGAGTCGAAAGGACGGGTAGACCTGACTGATGTTCCCTTATCTGATTCTCAAGGGGAACTATATGTCAATGGCTCTTGCTTTAAGTTACCAGATGGCATTACAACTGCCGCGTACACTATTTCTACACTGCATACAGTAGTTGAGACATCACAAGTTCTCTATCAGTCGGCCCAAGCTGCAGAGCTTGTCGCCCTTATTCGAGCCTGTGAATTGAGTGAGAGACTAGTTGGCAATATTTATACTGACAATCAATACGCCTTTGGAGTCGCCCATACTTTCTGGCAGCTATGGGCAGAGAGAGGGTTCCTTACGTCTCATGGGACGAGAAATCAACACGGCCCTCTCATATATAGACTTCTATCCACTTTGGCACTCCCTAAGAAATTGGCAATAATGAAGTGCAACACACATAGTAAAGTTACTGACTATGTGGGTCAGGGGAATGCCTTTGCAGATCAGACAGCTAAGGAAACAGCCCGAACGAAGATGACAAGAATGTTTGTGGCAGGTCCCACTAGGTGGGTGCCTGAGGTCACCATGTTTGAGGATACACTAGAGAATGTGAAGGAAATATAGAGTGAGGCCGCGGTGGAGGAATTAGCATTGTGGCAAGAAAGCACAGCAAACTTGAACGATGAGGGATGTTGGATTGATAAGTCAGGGAAGCAAAGATGGCTGTGCCAGATGCATATGTTCTTCCTGTAGTCACAATGGCCCATGGCCCAGCTCATATTAGTGCTAAGGGTATTTGCAAGTTGTTGGACCGGGTATGGCAAAATGACAACATCTCAAAGACAGCTACACATTTAGTGAAATACTGCATGGTGTGCATGATGCACAATCCTGGCAATGGTACCCCTGCACCACCGGGTAATTTTGTCCATCCCACTTTCCCTTTTTGGGTCCTTCAAATGGACTTTATAGATATGGACAGGGTCAATAATTTGAAGTATGAGTATTTTGTCTGTGCATTCAGCAACTGGGTTGAGGCCTACCCCACCAAAGAAAATACAGCCATTGCAACTGCAAAGGTACTCCTGAAGGTGTTCTTTCCTCGCTTTGGCCTGCCCCGGTTTTCAGAGATTTAGTACTCTTTGTTGACAGATTACCTGTTTGAGTTAAATAGAAGTTTGCATTCTATTCACCAACAGATTCTCGAGTCACTCCCAGCCATTCCAGAGGGGCCTGGGCACAATATTCAGCCGGGGGACTGGATTCTGCTGCGTAATTTCCAGCGGAAGAAGAGCTTGGACCTCTGCTGGAATGGGCCTGAGCAGGTTTTCCTTGCAATTCGGACCGATGTGAAGGTTGCCGGCTGAAATAATTGGATACCTTCCAGCCATTGTCGCCGGATACCCCTGCCGTTGCCCTATGACCAATGGGTAAGGGATGGCATTGGGGATGCTGAGGGTGAAAAGGTACCTCAGTTCGTCCGTTTTGGTGATGCGCAGCTTATATGGACCCAAGCGAATACTGAGAACAACGATGTACTAAATGCAGCGATCCCTCCAGAAATCTGAGCCATTAAAGAGCCCCTTTTCATTGACCCCTCTGTGCCTAGAGTCACCAGGTACAATTTGCGTACTTGGCGGAAGAATGGTGCACCAAAGGAGAAGTCAGATTAGTTAGGGATGAACTGTGCAAGTTAGGATCTACTTTGCTATAATACCAACAGGGTTAGTTAGAGAGAGGCGAGATTGGTGCACTGTTCTGACACTGGACAGGATAGATTGAATGTGCCCCCTTGGAGGGGGATACATTATACTGATTGACGTGGGATTCATCAAGAGCTTAGGACTGAGCAAGCTCCACGGCCAGTGCTCAAGAGCGCCAACGTTGATGAACAATGGGAGCCTGTACCAGAGAGGCTCAGACGGACACTGGGAACAATTGCCTTTGTTATCAACTTTTACTGCATTCTCTTTCTTGCTTCATAATACATCTGTATAGTCGGCCTATTATCCTCTTAACTGCTAGGCCTTTTCCCCCCTTGTGCTAAGCCTTTTTTTGGCTACATGGGGTAGTGCGCACTTAGGCCCCTGTAACTTTTTGGCCACATAAGGTATCCATGCCAAATTTGCATCCTTTTCTTCCAACATCATGGGGATTCTAAAGGTACCCAGGGAATTTTTTGAGCAAATTTTAATTAGGGTGGGGTCTGTCCAAAACAGTATGCCAACGCCCCCACCCTAATTAACATATGCCCCCAAAAAATCCTTGGCATCTTGTGGGCATTTTGCTTCCGCCGGGGAGGCAGATTGGGGGCTACAGCCACATCTCCCCCCAGGAGGGGGGCAGGAAGGCTGTAATTTTTGCAGGGGAAGGGGTGGGGGCATAGGCATGCCCGTTGTGGGCAGCTCCCATCCTAATTAAAATTTGCCACCAAAAAATCCCTGGCGACTAGTGAACTTTCCCCCCCTGGGGGTGCAGAAAGCCTAGTAGAAGCCAGGGATTATTTTGGACAAATTTGAACTAGGGTGAGGACTGCCCAAAACGGGCATGCCAATGCCCCCACCCAAATTAAAATTTGTGAAACAAAATCCCTGGCGTCTAGTGGGCTTTTTGCTCCCCCCAGGGGGCAGATTGGGGTCTACTGCCCCATCTGCCTCCCAGGGGTACAGGAAGGCTGTAATGGTGCCGGGTGGGTGGGGGCATTGGCATGCACATTTTGGGCAGCCCCACCCTAAACAAACCTTCAAAAAACAAATCCTGGGTGTTTAGTGGGCTTTCTGCCCCCCTGAAGATGCAGATTAGGCGTTAATGCCCCATCTACCTCAAAGGGGGGCAAAAAGACTGTAATGGTGGTGGGGTGAGGGAATTGGTGTGCCCGTTTCGAGCAGTCCCCCATCCTAAAAATAATTGCGCCCAAAAAAATCCCTGGCGTTAAGTGAGCTTTCTGCCCCCCGGGGAGGCAGATTGGGGGCTACTGGGGTATTGGCGTGCCCATTTGGGGCAGCTCCCACCCTAAAAAAAACTTCAAAAAACAAATCCCTGGTGTTTAGTTGGCTTTCTGCCCCCCAAAGGGGCAGATTAGGGGCCAATGCCCCATCTGCCCCCCAGGGGGGCAGAAAGGCTGTAATGGTGGTTGGTGGGTGGGGCATTGGCGTGCCTGTTTCGGGCAGCCCCCACCCTAAAACAAAACATCAAAAAACAAAAAAAATCCCTGCTGTTAAGTGGGCTTTGTGCCCCCCGAAGGGGCAGATTAGGGCCAATGCCCCATCTGTTCCCAAGGGGGGGCAGAAAGACTGTAATGATCCCTGGCATCTTGTGGGCTTTTTGCCCCCTCTGGGGGGGGCAGATTGGGGGCGACTGCCCCATCTCCCCCCAGGAGGTGGGCAGGAAGACTGTAATTTTTGCAGGGGAAGGGGTGGGGGCATAGGCATGCCCGTTGTGGGCAGCTCCCATCCTAATTAAAATTTGCTCCCAAAAAATCCCTGGAAACTAGTGAACTTTTTCCCTGCCCGGGGGTGCAGATTGGGGGCTAATGCCCCCATCCGCCCCTCAGGGGGTGCAGAAAGCCCACTAGATGCCAGGGATTATTTTGGCCAAATTTTTAACTAGGGTGAGGGCTGCCCAAAACGGGCATGCCAATGCCCCCAACCTAATTAAAATTTGCCCCAAAAAATCCCTGGCGTCTGGTGGGCTTTTTGCCCCCCAGGGGGCAGATTGGGGTCTACTGCCCCATCTGCCCCCCAGCAGGGCAGGAGGGCTGTAATTCCCTCCCTCACCAATGACCCCGCCACCGCCAGAGCCAACCTTCACGAAGGGATGAATGACGTAGCCCAGTGGATGACAACCAGCCGCCTGAAACTGAACTCAGACAAGACAGAAGTCCTCATCCTGGGCTCCTCGCCCTCTGCCTGGGACGACTCCTGGTGGCCCCCTGCCCTGGGCACCGCACCCAAACCGACAGACCACGCACGCAACCTGGGTTTCATCCTGGACTCCTCCGTCTCCATGACCAGACAAGTCAACGCCGTCTCCGCGTCCTGTTTCAACATCCTGCGCATGCTACAGAAGATCTTCCGGTGGATCCCCACTGAGACCAGGAAGACGGTCACCCAGGCCCTCGTCACCAGCCGACTGGACCACGGCAACGCCCTCTACGCCGGAACCACCGCCAAGCTCCAGAAGAGACTCCAGCGGATCCAGAACGCCTCAGCCAGACTCATCCTCGACATCCCCCGACGCAGCCACATCTCCGGACATCTAAGAGACCTGCACTGGCTCCCCGTCAACAAGAGAATCACCTTCCGTCTCCTCACCCACGCACACAAAGCCCTACACGACCAAGGCCTGAGCTACCTCAACAACCGCCTCAACTTCTACGCTCCCAAACGCCACCTCCGATCGACCAACCACGCCCTCGCCGCCGTCCCCCGCATCCGAAGAGCGACAACAGGAGGAAGGTCCTTCTCCTACCTGGCCGCCAAGACCTGGAACTCCCTCCCGACCGACCTGCGCCTGACCCAAGACCACCTCTCCTTCAGGAAGAAGCTCAAGACCTGGCTGTTCGAGCAGTAGCAGCACCCCCCCCACCCCCAAGCGCCTTGAGACCCTCCGGGTAAGTAGTGCGCTCTACAAATGTCTTTGATTGATTGATTGATTGATTAATAGTGGCGGGTGGGTGGGGGTATTGGCGTGCCCATTTCGGGCAGCTCCCACCCTAAAAAAAACTTAAAAAAATAAATCCCTTGTGTTTAGTGGGCTTTCTGCCCCCGGAAGGGGCAGATTAGGGGCCAATGCCCCATCTGCCCCCCGGGGGGGCAGAAAGGCTGTAATGGTGGTTGATGGGTGGGGGCATTGGCCTGCCCGTTTCGGGCAGCCCCCACCCTAAAACAAAACATCAAAAAACAAAAAGAAACAAATCCCTGGTGTATAGTGGGCTTTCTGCCCCCGAAGGGGCAGCTTAGGGCCAATGCCCCATCTGCCCCCAAGGGGGGGGCAGAAATACTGTAATGATTGCGGGGGCGGGGACATGGGCATGCCTGTTTTGGGCAGCCCCACCCTTATTTTAAATGTATTTAAAAATCCCAGGAGTTTTGTGGGCTTTTTGCCCCCCCGGGGGCAGATTGGCGGCTACTGCCCCCATCTGCCCCCCAGGGGGGCAAAAAGTTTGAATTATGCCAATTTACATTGGGGGAGCAAAGGCCCTTGCCCAAGGGGCCGCTCCCCCCTCCCTGGTGTATAGTGGGTGGATCCCTGCTTGGAGATCGCCCTCCTGTGGCGATCCCCAAGAAGCGATCCACTGGGGAGGGATACCATTAGAAAGGGGAGATTCTCCCCTTTCCAACGATACCTCTCCCATCTTTATACGTGCTCAGTGGGCTGAGATAGTACCCTGAGCACGTAGAAAGGGAAACTGAAATCAGCCTTGTGGCTCATTTCAGTTTTGATTTCACTGAAATGACGATAGCGTGACGTGGGGTCCGCGAGCTGGGGATGCGCATGCACAGTTCCCAGAAGAAGGTGCGATGGACATGGATGCGTCCGCGATAAGATAAGTTTCTGCCTTACGTTTCTGCCTTACAGCCTTCCTGCCCAGATGGGGGCAGGAAGGCTGTAATTTTTGTGGGGAAGGGGGTGGGTGCATCGGCATGCCTGTTTTGGGCAGCCTCCACCCTAATTAAAACGTGCCCCAAAAAAATCCATGGTGACTAGTGATTTCCCCCCCCCCCCCCCCGGGGGTGCAGATTGGGGGCTAATGCCCCCATCTGCCCCTCAGAGGGTGCAGAAAGCCTACTAGATGCCAGGGAATTTTTTGGGCAAATTTTAATTAGGGTGGGGGCTGTCCAAAACAGTATGCCAAGGCCCCCACCCTAATTAAAATATGCCCAAAAAAATCCCTGGCATTTTGTGGGCTTTTTGCCCCCTCCGGGGGGGCAGATTGGGGGCTACTGCCCCATCTCCCCCCCAGGAGGGGGGCAGGAAGACTGTAATTTTTGCAGGGGAAGGGGTGGGGGCATAGGCATGCCCGTTGTCGGCAGCTCCCATCCTAATTAAAATTTGCTCCCAAAAAATCCCTGGCAACTAGTGAACTTTTTCCCCGCCCGGGCTTCAGATTGGGGGCTAATGCCCCCATCCGCCCCTCAGGGGGTGCAGAAAGCCTACTAGACGCCAGGGATTATTTTGGCCAAATTTTAACTAGGGTGAGGGCTGCCCAAAACGGGCATGCCAATGCCCCCAACCTAATTAAAATTTGCCCAAAAAAATTCCTGGTGTCTAGTGGGCTTTTTGCCCCCCCCAGGGGGCAGATTGGGGTCTACTGCCCCATCTACCCCCTAGCGGGGCAGGAAGGCTGTAATGGTGGCGGGTGGGTGTGGGTATTGGCATGCCCATTTCGGGCAGCTCCCACCCTAAAAAAAACTTCAAAAAACAAATCCCTGGTGTTTAGTGGGCTTTCTGCCCCCCGAAGGGGCAGATTAGGGGCCAATGCCCCATCTGCCCCCCAGGGGGGCAGAAAGGCTGTAATGGTGGATAATGGGTGGGGGCATTGGCGTGCCCGTTTCGGGCAGCCCCCACCCTAAAACAAAACATCAAAAAACAAAAAAAAAACAAATCCCTGCTGTTTAGTGGGCTTTCTGCCCCCGAAGGGGCAGATTAGGGCCAATGCCCCATCTGCCCCCAAGGGGGGGGCAGAAAGACTGTAATGATTGCGGGGCGGGGACATGGGCATGCCTGCTTTGGGCAGCCCCACCCTTATTTTAAATGTATTTAAAAATCCCAGGTGTTTTGTTGGATTTTTAGCCCCCCCGGGGGCAGATTGGGGTCTACTGCCCCATCTACCCCCTAGCGGGGCAGGAAGGCTGTAATGGTGGCGGGTGGGTGTGGGTATTGGCATGCCCATTTCGGGCAGCTCCCACCCTAAAAAAAACTTCAAAAAACAAATCCCTGGTGTTTAGTGGGCTTTCTGCCCCCCGAAGGGGCAGATTAGGGGCCAATGCCCCATCTGCCCCCCAGGGGGGGCAGAAAGGCTGTAATGGTGGATAATGGGTGGGGGCATGGGCGTGCCCGTTTCGGGCAGCCCCCACCCTAAAACAAAACATCAAAAAACAAAAAACAAACAAATCCCTGGTGTTTAGTGGGCTTTCTGCCCCCCGAAGGGGCAGATTAGGGCCAATGCCCCATCTGCCCCCAAGGGGGGGGCAGAAAGACTGTAATGATTGCGGGGGCGGGGACATGGGCATGCCTGCTTTGGGCAGCCCCACCCTTATTTTAAATGTATTTAAAAATCCCAGGTGTTTTGTTGGATTTTTAGCCCCCCCGGGGGCAGATTGGCGGCTACTGCCCCCATCTGCCCCCCAGGGGGGCAAAAAGGTTGAATTATGCCAATTTACATTGGGGGGATCAACGCCCTTGCCCAAGGGGCCGCTCCCGCCTCCCTGGTGTATAGTGGGTGGATCCCTGCTTGGAGATCGCCCTCCTGTGGCGATCCCCAAGAAGCGATCCACTGGGGAGGGGTACCATTGGAAAGGGGAGATTCTCCCCTTTCCAACGATACCTCTCCCGTCTTTATACGTGCTCAGGGGGCTGAGATAGTGCCCTGAGCACGTAGAAAGGGAAACTGAAATGAGCCTTGTGGCTCATTTCAGTTTCGATTTCACTGAAATGATGTTAGCGCGACATGGGCTCCGCGAGCTGGGGATGCGCATGCACAGTTCCCAGAAGAAGGTGCGATGGACATGGATGCGTCCGCGATAAGATAAGTTTTATTTAAATGTTATTTTAGGCTTTTTAATGTAATTTAATACTGCGGGCGGGCGGCGGGCGGGCGGCGGGCGGGAGGCAGTCAGGAGGCGGGCGGCCAGCTTCCGTTACGCCCCCGAGTGTGCGAAGATTTGCCTCATTTCTCCGCCTTCATTGCAAAAAGCAAAAGGGGCAAATCTTCGCACATTTATAGGAGAAGATTGACTGCGGCGGACTTGGACTAAAATGGTGGCATCAGCGCTCCTCTGAGGGAGAGCTCCGGAGATCCTGTGCCCCCGCAGGCTTTCTGACATTCCTGGCGAGCCGCCGGAGCCCAAGGGAGACGGCGGAACTCCAGACAGTGAAGGCAGTGCTCCGGGCGCCCAAGCGGTGAGTGAATGGGAATGGAGCAGCCTAAGAGCTGCCGCTTCTCCAGAAATCGAGGCCCCGGCAGGAGAGGCCTGCAGGGCCTGTGAGGCCAGGACACAATACAGCGGGCCCCCTTGCATGGCCCCCCCTTGCTCCCGCTGAAGTCCCAGAGCGTGGGCAGTGGACCCTGACATTGGACACCAGTCGGAGGAGCGTTGTGGTGCCCCACTCTGAACACACAAGAGTAGAGGCTGAGAGGGAAACAGCACGAGGGGGGCATTGCAGGGCTGCCACCCGGTGCGACACACTGAGAGGTCTCTTGGGCAAGTCAAGTCTCTCCTGAAAGTAGAGGGGCTCGGTGGCGACCTGCTGCTGGAAACACAAACACGCCACGGAAGGAGAGGGGTAGTTTTGGCCCCCCGCCTATCGCAGGAGGTTACCCATGATACCTCTGAACAGTGATATACCTCGGGACCCTGCGGGCTCCCTAAGTCAAGCGACGGCAGAGAGTCACCGGTGGGGAGCAAACAACGAGACACTTGTGAATACTGGCAGGGGCCATTCCCAGGGAAACCT
The DNA here is from genome assembly GCF_964263255.1 of Lissotriton vulgaris. Lineage (NCBI taxonomy): Eukaryota > Metazoa > Chordata > Amphibia > Caudata > Salamandridae > Lissotriton > Lissotriton vulgaris. Next base: position 1,332,735,420 of record NC_141687.1, read on the forward strand.
AACAGGCCACCAGTGAGACAGTCCTTCCACTGGGTAGGCGGCGGAGACTACCGGGGCCGGTCTCGACTAAAAGACCCCATTCTTCACAAGGTGGGTGGAAAATGGTGAGTGGCAGGGGACCCAAGGCGTCGGCCCAAGCTATACTGTCCAAATTTGCTTGGAGTAAGATGGGGATGAACAGGACAAGGTGCAGTCAGAAGCTCAAGGTAATAGAAGCAGTCCTCCACCACAACAAGATCTCACGCTCCATAATATAATGGCAGCCATCACGGAGGTGCGTACCTCCCTAGAAGCCCTTATTGACTCCGTAAACTTGGAAGTGTCCTTAATCCGTGCTGATTTCCGCAAAATGTAATGTAATGTAATGTAATGTAAGATCTCACTTATATAGCGCTACTACCGCTCCAGGGAGCATCTTGGCGCTCAACACCCAACCCCGCTGGACGACAAAGTCAAGAATCTCGGGGTCACGACTGCTGCGCTACAGATGGATACATCCCAACTCCAAAAACAAGTAAGCGAGCTGCAAGATCAGCAGGTGATGATGGCAAAACGGCTGGACGACTATGAAGGAAGGGCACGGAGGAACAACATACCCATCCTAGGTGTGCCAGAACGCGCAGAGGGGCCTGTGGCGGATCTCTACGTGGAAGAGTTGATTCTGAAACACTTGCAGCCTAAAAGGCTCTCTAGCTATTTCTCTATTGAAAGAGCAAGTTAACCAAGGGGTGGTACGACGAAGGCATTTCCCTCCCAGATATTATACTCTACCCCTAGGCCTCACAGCTGGTGGTATTGAAGCATTGGATTTACCGCTCCCCGATTGATCCAGCCTACATGTTGGATGAATACCAAATGGGACGCGCTGGCTACTTGGGGGCCCCACAGCCCACACAGTGGCCATATGGCACCTGGCAAACTCCTGTCTTGGCTGGTCAAATGTCCTCACCAAAGCCAAGCCACTGTGGTTTACTCAAAAGCTGGGATTTTTATGTAATCAACCAGGGTTCGACAAGTGGGATACTATGGGGATCTCTACTATACAAGAACTGGTGCAGAGGGGTGCAATCCTTAAATTCGAAGACTTAAGAGAGAAATATGACATGGTACAAGGGGAGGTATTTAGATACCTGCAAATCCGACACGCCATCACCACTGCTCTTCTGGATATGGGGGGCTTGACGGATTCGTCCCCCTTGGAGGACAGACTACTAGATGGGCCGTTGCTCACCAAAGCCATATCATTAACATAAAAAAAGCTTTGTAACAATCTACCCTATACGTTCTGTAAACTTCGGGAGAAGTGGCAGGTGGACCTCGGGCCCATTGATGATAAAGACTGGCAGGCGGCACTAGTGTCCCCCCGGGAGCCCGCTATTACCTTTCGTTACCAGCTTATTCAACTTAAAATCCTACATAGATCTTATCTGACCGGACTAACTCTAGCGAGATAGGCTCAAGCACAAGTTTGCTCTGTCTTTGGGGCTGCCAACAATATGAAACCTTTTATCATAAGATCTGGGAATGCCCGGTGGTACGACCATTATGGGAGGGGTCCATGGGTCATATTTATGAAGCCTTGGGAAAGGAACTCACCCTTACGCCAAGATTAGGGTTCCTTAACATGTGAGAACAGACTGACCTCACGGAGGTAGAACAACAAATGGCAACACTGGGATACACTCTAGTTAAACGGGAGATTGCAAGGTGGTGGGGGTAGTGGACAGACCTTCACTTAGACTATGGGTTAAAGAATATGATAACTGCATGATAGCAGAAAAAGAAGTGTTTAAATTGTGCGGTTGTCCTAAGAAATTTGACAGAAAGTGGGGCAAGTGGAACGCCTACCAGAGTGTCATCTGCATTTCCCCATCAGTAGAAATGGAATTGCAATGTACTGGAGAGCGATACATGACTTTGCTGTGATTGTAATTGATGTTTTCTCCCTAGGGTTGCTAATTGCTGTGTAAATAGCCAAACTGTCGACTGGATTATGTTTGTAACTACGATTAAAGTGAAAACCAATAAAAATATTTTCTTTAAAAAAAATTATATTTTTATTACGTTTTTACCACTTTTTCTTTGGTGAGATGCACTTCACAGGAAATATACAAAATTGAAAAGGAAAAACATTACAAGGTTATGATACAATCAGATCCAATAAAATTACAGATCAAAAGCAAAAAAAGAACCAATTGTGTAGTCAATTATGGACTGGGTAGTTTAGACAATAAAAGAATCATTCATGCTAAACAATACATTTTATCAAAGTTTGGACACTTAATTTTCGAACTTACAAACACACAAGACCCGCTCATTTAAGAGCAATTAAATAAACATTTAAACACTGTATATCCTGCATTTACTAAATCCATTCAGAGATTGGGGCCCAGATTTTAAGGCCCATAGCCCTTTTTCTTCAACCTTTGGTTTTGTAAATAGACATCTCTAAATTATAGGTAGCTAGTAGTCTTGATCGCCAATTGATAAAGGTGGGGGCGTCCGGGCTAATCTATTCATTAGTTATACATGCACGTACCAGCGCCATGGCTATAAATAAGAAAGCAGTTAGGGCTCTGGATCTTAAATTGCATTCCCTATCATAGCCTACGCCCATAATTACTAATTCCTTAGTAATGTTAATTGGAGCACCCAGAATTAAACTCAAGAAGTTCTCAAATTCTTGGAAAAAAGGCGTTAGTCTAGGACAAGAGAAAAACATATGAGCCGAATCTGCTGCCCATAAACCACACCTGTTTCACTTGTCCCCCGTTGTTGCACTCCATTTAGCAATTTTACCAGGAGTATAATACAGATCAAAAAGAGACATATAGTGCTGACTTCTTAATCTACCAGTCATTAGAATGTGGTTCACCAAAATCAGAGATTTTTCTATATCTATACCAACAACTCCTAATTTGTTTGCCCATTTAAAAACCAATATATTCAGGGAATGTTTCCATAATTAATTGATAAATCTGTCCTATAGGGTTTTTTTCCCTCACTTTTTCAACCAATGGTATTCTGGCAAACTGAAATGCTGATCCTGACCCCGCCCGACCCAAAAAACTATGAATCTGAAAATATTTAAAAAATCTTGTTTACCTAAACCAAATTTCTCCTGTATCTCTAAAAAAGATAACAGTTGACCCTTAGTAAACAAATCCCCTAGGCTCTACTATCCTGACTAGGCATCCATTAGACTCCTCCCCCAACCCAAATGCACAGATAGATGGTCTATTAAATGAGGGAATCTCAGCTTTGACCCCAACTAACAGTGGACCCATATATTGCAGTTTAGCAGCCCAATCATATACCATAAAATATGGAATACCCCAACCCCCATGATCCCTTGAAAGAAACATCCTTTTAAATCACCTTCTGGATTTCCGATACCCCCAAAGAAATCTAGAGCAAATCCGCTCTAGTTTAATGAAGCAGGAAGAGGAAAATTCGAGGGGAATTGTCCCAAACATATAGAGAAACGTAGGGAGGATCAGCATTTGTTGAACATTACACCTCCCATGAAGAGAAAAATGAAAATGATCGAGTTTTTCCAATGTCGAATTCACCTTTTCCATTACCGGAGTGATATTCATATCGGGGATCTGATCCACTTCAGACGTAACTCTAGTTCCCAGGTATGCTGCTTCAGAGACAATTGGTAAAATTGCCGGGGGTTCAGAGCCAGAATAAAGTATCTGGGGTTTTTCTACATTTAATTTATACTTGCAAAATCTACCAAATTGCACAGCCAGAGATTTAATTGTAGTGAATGCTAATACTGTATTAGTAGTGAGTACCTCAATATCATCAGCATATGCCAATGCTCTATATTCAAGATTATGAAAACTGACTGGCTTAATATTTGTACTCAGGTTTAATTTGTTAAGGAATAAATTAATATACAATGCAAATAGCAATAGTGAACATGGGCACCCCTGCCTGGTGCCTCTGCTTATACTAAACGGCTTGACTCCTGTGTGGAGATCCGTATGGATTCTTCTGGGCGTAAGTATAACACCTGCACTGCTTGAATAAATTCACAGCAGAATCCCTTCCACCGCATGACTTCCCACAAAAACTACCAAGAGACCCTGTTGAACGCCTTCTTGGCGTCCAAAGGGATCACCCCCAACGGGGATTCGGTTGCCTGTGCCAAATCAAGCAAAGATATTACTCTTCTTACATTATCAGTAGTATCCCTACCTGGGATAAACTCATGCTGAAAGTTGGAAACTAAGGGTGTAATTACCATCCCTAAGCAATGGGCCAGGATTTTTTAAACAATTTTGCTATCAGACTTAATGAGCGAGATAGACCTGTACGATGAAGGATACAGCTCAGTTTTATTTTTTTAAGACAATTATGGTGGTTTTACGCCAAGAATCCGGTACCGAGCCACGTTGAGCAGACAGAAACAATAACATTAATTCCTGCTGAAGTGTGTGTCGAAATATCTCTAATAATTCCAGAGGAATACCATCTGGACCTACCGCTTTACCCGTAGCCAAAGACAGTATTGCTCCCTCCACTTCATCCCTAAGTTCTCATTCTGATCTTGAGTAATCCTATTATTTGCTATTCCACGTCTAAAATCCTGCATCATATCTTCTACACCGATTGTCTCTTCTTCTGTATATAAATGATGATAATACCTGCTAAAGACACCCAGAACTTCGCCAGGGGAGTCTTGAATCTGATCTAGATGATCTTGAATTTTATGGATTTGGTTGGCTACTTTCCTTTGCTGCAGTCTTTTTGCTAACACCCTACCGGTATTTTCCCCAACTTCATATACTTGAGTCCTATAAAGGGCAGCTTTAGCCGCTACCCTCATAGCAAAATATTGATGAATCTTAATTTTTAAAACAGCAATAGATTTTACTGTAGCTTCGCTATCTTTTTGCCAAATTATCTCCCCCATAAGACCTATTTCTAAAATTCTTAACTGATCTATCCAGCCTTTAATTTCCACCTGAATTTTCCGCTGTTTAGCTATAGAGTAACTAAGTGTTTCGCCCCGGACACCGGCCTTGAAAGCATCCCATACAATAGGGTCAGAGGCTGTACCCCTATTAATTCTAAAAAATTCTTCCATCCAGTTACCCATATATGAACAATAATCGGGATCCAGCAAGAGTTTACATTCAAATGTCCAAGCCTTTCGTTCATTCCTAGGACTAAGAACTAGTTCTAAGACTACCGGGTTGCGGCCTGAGATGATCCTGGGAATAATTTCTATCAGAGCATTTGATCATTTTTCAGCTGGTATAAAAAAATAATCTAACTGCACACATTTTTTATGTGGTACTGAATAGAAAGTAGCTCCAAAGTCACCCCTCTTATGGGTATACCATACGTCCACCAACCCAAATTCTCAGACCAAGCCTTGGGTGGCTTTATAGACCTTAGTTTTTTTTACCTACATATGGGAGATTACTTGTTATATCAAAGTAACTCTCTAAATGTAAATTAAAATCTCCACAAAGGATCAAAGGGGATGGCCATAAAGCTAATTCGACACTCAAAAAAACATCACTTCTGGATCATCTAAGTTAGAGCCATAAATGGAACATGTCGTCAGTGGGGTACTCTTAATTTGAGTCTCAACAATGGTCCATCTCCCAAGAGTGTCCTCCTTTACCCGTTTACTAGCATTCAAACCATGCTTAATGAGAATCACCACCCCCCTGGTAGTTGTACTCTGCCTATTACAAGCAAGTTTTTTCATGCCCAGATCTTTCAACCAACTTTGATTGTTCCAAGGGATATGGGTGCCTTGTATTCAAAGCACATCAATGCGCATAGCCTGCAAAATTTGAGCCATTATACCCTTTTTTCTCTTATCATTTAAACCGCATATGTTCCATGAACATATATGCAATTTACAAACCATCATTGTATCTAAACATTATCGATACCGATCTACCCAGCCTAAACACAAGACTACCTTATGTCACTCCAAAAAAAGAAAAAGTTATAGTTTTTCATATTGAAAACAGTACCATTAACTGTATGTATTCCAAACAATGAACTCCAGCTGTGCATCCCCCTAACTCCCCCCCACTCTCCCCCCACCCCACACCCACTCAAACCTCCCACCTCCCCATCCCCCCTCCCCTCCCAAATGAGACATAAGGACCTAGTCCTCTGTGATGGGAAGCGGATAAAAGAACGCTCTCCTGACCCCCCGATACAAATACATAAGGAAAAAGAAGAAGGAGAAAAAACACTTGTTACTCTCCTTGCGTCAGCAAAAGGAAAAGGAGTCGAAAATGTTTTTCTTTTGAATAAATAAATAAAAATGAGAAGAGGGCAATACACATATCAAACAATCCCAGAGGGGATCACTAAATATTTTCTATCTCTATATACATATATGCTAGCCATATTATCCCCCACTCCCCTTCAGATTGAGTAAAAAAATTCCTTAGCTACATTTTCGGATGTGAAAAACTGCGACTGCCCCTTATAGATTATTTTCAATTTAGCAGGGTTAAATAAGAAGGCCTGTGTCCCCTTTTCCTGAAATAAGGGGATCATTTGGTGCAAATGCCACCGCTTTTGCACTGTCGCCTGACAAAAGTCAGGACGAACAAAAAATTCACATCCTTTTCCCTCTCTCTTCCTGTCTGGTCGTGCTAAACCAAAGATTGCTTCCCTGGACAGAAAATTATTAAGGCTAATCAAAATTGCTCTGGGCATCTCAATTGAGCCACCAGCTCTGGTCCGCAAATTAAATGGAAAACTGTGAGCTCTCTGGAGCTCCACATTCCAGTCCCATTACATAAGCTCTGGAAAGGCTTCAGAGAATAGTTCAATTACAAACTGCTGTGTGTCTTTGCCTTCCAGTCCTTCAGGTATTCCCAGGATCCGTAAATTGTTCCTTCTGGAGCGATTTTCCAATTCCGTCAGCTTCCACATTGTATCATCTTTCAAGGACTGCAAGGATGCAATAGTGGCCTTCTGCTGAACTGTTTCATCCTCCAGTACTGAAATACAGGCATCGGCTTTCCCAATTCTTGCTGAGAATTCTGTGCAGGTCTTTGCTACTAGACGCACTGTATTTTGTAGTTTTCGCACTGCGCCCTGAGTTCGGAGCCCTTCTGCCCTTGTCTCCTCTCTATGGGCCATCATACTTTGATAAATGGTGGAGGGTAATTTCTCCTTGTACTGGCATTTCTAAGCCTTCAGCTTCTCTCGATTTCATTCTTTGTTCCACATCGCCACCAGATTGAGGAGAGAACAAATAGTCCCAAACTAATGATCCAGCAAGACCAGTAGAGCCTTTTATCCAGGGGGTGATATAATTCCTTTTGCTTACGAATAGTCCCCTTACTCATCTCATCATCATCCAACAGTTGACTGCTTATATCATTATTGTCATCTGCCCACTCTCTTCCAAGACTCTCATTTTCAGAAGAATAAGAGGGGTCTGACATGGAATAGAACTTATAGCCCGAGCCTACATCTCTAACCCCCTCTTTAAACAATTGCTCCGTAGCCCATACCCCAAACTTTCTTCTCTCCTTTCCAAATGATTGCCTGCATGTTATTTAATTTCTCCAAGGCCTGTTTAGCCTCTTTAACCTCTGAAAAATCGGGCAAAGGCAGAGCATCTGCAGCACATATGATATGTTCCTTTCTTGGTATAGCCTCACTAATAATCAAACTCCCCTCTGGGACCTGCTCGCTCTTGGATGTCAAGTATTGTATGGATCCTGCCTTCCCCACAACAGAACCAATACTTAAAAAATGGCTGCTATTGTCCACTAAGCTGCTTTGAATAGTCCCAGTATCACCACTCTCTACAGCCACAGTTATCTCGGTAGCAAGATCAGTACTGTGGGCTGGCAGAGGTAGCGGTTTTGTAGCTGCAACAATGTTGCTTATTATAATTTTGTTACAGCATTCTGACACAGCACTCACCTCCTCGTCCGCCGGGCTCTTCACTTTTTCCAATTGCTTTTTGAAGAGACCCGGGACCGTTAGATGTTTTCGAGTGATGCTGCCTCCTTTCCGCCCCGGACCTGGGGAGGAACCATTAGACCCGCAGCGTGCTCCTCCATTGCTGCTTTTTTCGAGGCCAGCCTTCGTCAGGCTATCAATAGAGGGGGCTGCTGGCATAGCCATTGGGGCCTGGGTCTTGGAGCCCCTGGCGACATTTTTCGGGGCCATTGCAGAAGCTGACGAACACAGGGAGAGCTCTGAGCGCAACCGACACGCAGAGCCAGCCCAGCGCCAGCTCAAAAGACTGGCACGCCACAGACTCCCAACCAGACAAGTACTATTTTTCGAGTATGCAGGAGCCGAGATTGCCAGATCATTCCTTATTATTTTAAATCTGAATTGTCCAAATCATCATCCTGGCTTTCTCAGCCAAATAAGAAGTACAGCAGGGGGAAGGGAGGTTACACCCGGAGAGCGTCCGCAAGCAGCTTACTCGGCTGAGTGACCGGCCGCCATCTTGCCTCCGAATAAAAATATTTTTAATAATAGAAATGTACATAATGTATCTCTATGTTTGCTGAAGTCTGTTTCTCTGCAGCAATCCTAGGAGGCTGGTCAGACTGGACTCCGCTCAAGTGTACCTGAATTAAATATATTTGGTTTGTTCTTTCTAGTGTCTGACCAACTCTTCAATTGTATGGACGGCTGAGTGGTGGTCACGAGTGACCCAGGTGGGCCTAATCAGGTCACTTCCTTCAGCGCTTTGATGCCTTTTGTTTAATGTGCTTTAAAAATTCCACAAATACAAATACAGAAGTACTTTCCATCCTATTGGCCTGCAGAAGGAATTTCACATTGGACCACAGACTGCTACCTCGTCCCCTTGAGAGGGGACAAGACTGAAGCACTACTCTGTGGGATCCTTCTGTTTAGCACCTCCTCTCAGTTAATACCACATGTTACACAAATCGTCCGGAATATTCACATATGAGACACACCACCACTTCCCTGGATGGAGCTCCATCAGGTTACTGCAGGAATTCAAACCATTCTTAACCCATCCACCCCTTGGATCTTTCCTGTCATGTGTGGTGATTTCCCTCTTAGAACTCAGAAAATCTGGTACCTTGTATTGGGCTCACAAACATGTATGTACACAAATTCACACACATTTTCAACTGTGGAGAATCGCATAACCTGTTGTGGCTTGTCTAGTCATGTTATGTTATTCTATGCCATGTTTTGCCGTTGGCTGTGGTTTGATACAGCGATTTGCATAACAGGCATTCATTGTGACCTTGTCCTGAGGATTCCATCTCTGTGCTGGATTATCAGTGGTGTTTAGTGGTCTATACACTGCTTTCATGTTTAAGGTTGTATCTGTGTCAACATGGTTAGTAGTGTCAATAGCGAGAGGTCTTTACCATTTCAGATACATGCCCTCTGGGAGAGTTTATATTTTAATGGACTGACTGTGATGTTGGAATAATAGTCTTCTGTGTTAGGGTGAATTTATGTATTGTTTTTGTGAAATGTGGGTGCAAAAGTGGGCTGCTGTTGCAAACTCAGTGAGTTCAAATTATATTGTACTTCAGAGCTCTGTGCTTTGTTCTTTCAAATGTATTCCCCCTGGCTGGTGTAATTGTTTGCTATTCAGGTTAGTACAGTTGTGAGCTTGGTGAAGAACAACCATATAGACTATCTGAACAGTTTTGAGTATGAGGTTAATATTCTTCCAATAAATCTGTAATTGCGAGCTTGCTGACACATTACTACATGGAGTATTTGAGCTGTGTTGAATGCGTCCACAGTGTACTGTCTAATGTGCTGTGCTTAAACTTTATGTTGTTGCTTGGAGGAGGTGCTGTTGTGAGCAAGGTGATACTCAACTATATAATGTATGCAGGAAGATACTTTCTTTTACTTATTCTTTTGTGACATGTATTTCAGTATCTTTTACAAAGACTATGTTTATGCTATAATGTAGTTATTTGTACACAAAAAGCTGAGTTATAGGAGATACATTGTTGTCAGGGGTTAGAAATGACCTTCCCTTTGAACACAGCAATCATAAAAACATATAACCTTTGAGCATATAAAGGTAATCTTGGATGAGGAGATGGGTTTTCCACTAGTTGTGAGATTACCTGCATCTTTTGTTCAATGATCATTTTTAAATAAGGCCATAACCCTGACTCACACAAGGTGACATACTTCATCGTCGAGCTGCTTCATCCTCAAGGATGAACGTCAAGATGGACCTTATTCTGGTTCTTTTATTTATTTGTCTTGATGAGCATAGTTGTTACTGCTGTTACTTTTCTTAAAATAGTTGGTCGTTTGTGAGATTGAAGACGTGGGCATAGAGTGTACTGTCTCCCCACTTAAAAAAGATTAAAGAGCATCGGTAATGCCAATTGCTGACGCTTACCATTATAAGCAAACTAGACCAATTGGCATTGTCAATACTTGTTTAAAGTAGTCTTCAATGTCTGTCAAGATTGACGTTGTATCTTCCACATTTCTGCTTCAGTTTTCCTAGCTTCCTAGCTTTACTAGGTGGCAATGAAATGCAGCAAATTTGTAGGACGAATGATAAACCTGCCCAAGGCAAAACCGAAAAGCTTATATGGTTGGGTGAAACGAAGATATTGAGGAAAAGCAAACATGAGAGCAAAGCAACTGACACTGACACACAAGCTTCCCAATCTTGAGCAAGATTTGGCTCTGTGGTGTATTGAATACAATGTTGTCTGCAACAGGCAGGAGGAGCTGTCGGAAGCGAGAACATAAACATGAAGGTGGGCTCTAGGACCATGCCTATTTTAACAGTTATTCAACATTCTTCTGCTTAATTTCCTGTTGAATCTTGTAAAAAGCTTTTATCAGGACTTGGTACCCTATAGGAGAAAGCTAAACTCTCTTTGGTTGTCCGAGATTATATTTGGAATTACATAAATCATATCATACAGTACATTACAGCACCTCCTGATGGCAATCCTGGTGTTCCTGGATCTATATGGAAACCTGTAACAAAAATCACTGAAACAGCAGGTTTCCTAATTAATAAAAGTTGATATTACTCACAACACTTGAATTTTTAGCCCTGATTCTGTCCCTAATAAGAAAAATCACGAGCCATATGTCGAATCCACATGCCTTTTTTTCAGATGTGTTCAAAGTAATGGGAATCCCAAGGTCTAACAACAAGTTTACTAGCTATGATTCTCAGCATACATGAACATACATTGCCACTCCAGCGATGAAGGAGTCTGTGGTTCATATACAAATCTTTCTTTACCATTAAACATTAAATATGCTGCTCTGTACCTTTTCAAATGTTTAACAAACTTTCAAGTTTCACTGTAGCAGCAGGGCTTTGTTGTACAGTTATGGTTTGTGAAGAGGCATTAGTATATCAATAGTTTGTATTCTCACCGTACAGATTCAATCTGGGGGATTAGTGACAGTATTGCCAGTGGGAACTTCCTCTTGGCACATGGGTTATTCAGATTCTGTGTAACTTGTTTAATCCATGATTGACAGTATTCTCTCTGCACGTTTTAGGTCAAGCCGGGCATCGCATGCGCCGCTTTGTGAGCCACGCCCACTTTCCGCCCATATTTGTCATTGGCTTGTGTGATTGTCCTTCGTAAATGCTGGCTTCTGATTCGTTATTATGCCTGTTAGTCCCTCCTTAGTACTGCCTTGTCTTCATTTGTAACCTCCCATGAGGACTGGTCCTTTTACTTCGGTTTTTACACGGTCTTCTTTAGTCTCTAAGAACTATTTTCTTTAATGAGTTTCTCTTACTGCTGGAGGGCAGGAGGGTCTCTCGTGCGCAGTTGTGACCACCTGCTTGTTTATTTATGGACTCATAGCAAATGGAGAGCTCTTCAGGGGCCATGGGAGACAGAAGGGGTCAACTCAGCGATGCCTTTAAGCATTTGGAATGCAATAGGTCTCGCATTTTCGAGAGTTTAAGCTATTGGCATTGTAAATGACAATACCTTTTATTTATGTTTTAAAAACCAAAACATAAATAAAAGGCATTGTCATTTACAATGCCAATAGCTCAAACTCGCGTAAATGCGAGACCTCTTGCATTACAGATGCTTGTTCTGTTGTGTCTGTGATACTGTGTCTACAGGAACTGATCAGCTAGCTTGATCGGTTGACCAACTGCAGTCAAAGTCTGTTTAAAACTGCAGGTCATGTCCTGCATCCCAGAAAGTCACCACCCACTTTAATGCATCCAAGGAACATTTCTTTACTTGGTTGACTTTGAATAACAATAGCGGAACTTCTTGGGCAATAGGGATCTAGTGGTATTCTCCTTACAAACACACCTACACTGTTAGACATACAGGTGCCTGTTGCTATGCCTCTTGACTTACTTGTGCAGATGTTTTTATTAGTATGGAACCTGAATTCAAAACAGCAAAAGAAAAAATCACATTGCAAAAAATAAAAAGGCGCAACACAGTCTGATCTTGCCCATCCCTTGAGGAATTTCCCATGTCGTCACAGAAATATATTGATGAGGCATCAGTTCTTCATTTGACCAGCATACACACTTTTGATCACTTAATGTCCTGAGCATGTGCATCTCCTCATTCACTGACTAGTTCAGAACATCACTTAGCCATTCATAGCTGCCCTTGCTGCTTCAGACACTCAAGACAGTGTTTCTGGTCACTATTACATTGGCACTTCATGTGAGTAAGCATGAAACTCTTTGTGTTACTCTCCCGTATATACCTTTTCCCCCAAACAAGCTGATTCTAGGGACAAGAGCATCCTTTTTGCCTAAAGTTGTGATGCAGTTCCAGGTTGGTCAACATATCACCTTGCCAGTGTTCAATGCTCCGTCACACCCCTCTAAAGAAGGAGAAGAGAATTCACTGTTTGGACCCCAAGAGAGCACTCAGATTTTACCATGATTGTGACAGAGAATACCTGGTGGATGATCAGTTCAAGTTCTTTGTAGGGTTTTCTCGGGTAGAAAAAGGCAAGGTCTTACAGAATAGATCCATCTCCCATTGGATCGTGCCCTGCATTAAGCTTTTATTCAATTTCTAAAAAGCATCCTCTGGAATGACTGCATGCTCATTTTACCCGGGCCAAAGCTGCTACCATTGCGTTGGCAACTGGAATCCCTGTCCTAGACATCTGCCAGGCATCAACCTGGGGGTCCATCCATACTATCATGAAGCTTATTGTCTGATCAGCCTTGTTCATTGAGAGGGGCATTTTGCCCACTCGATCCTGCAGGGTTTTCTGGTTTGAGGTCATTCACAGACCCATATCCAAAGAGGTACTGTTTTGGTATCCATTCAAAAGGTAAAGAATCTGCGGCTAAAAGCTTCTATCAGAAGGATGAATTACTTACCTTTGTTAAAGGTTTTTCTGATAGAGACGCTTTCCAGCTGCAGATTCCTCACAAACCGTCTCGCCCTCTGTCCATTAATATGATCCAAAGTCTAGGAATGTGCACACTGCTCACAACCAATTTGCTATTGAGTCTCTGCATCTGGGGGCGCAGACAGCCTTGAAAGCAACTGATGTCAAAGTGTGGGAGTGGGGCTTCTCTAGGCTACGAAGAGAACGGCGTCAATGTGGCAGCACACAGTGCCACTTATTAGCATGCAGAGGCATTGCTGAAAAGTTGACAGATCCAGTCTGACACATGGAGAAAAATCAAAAGGTGAAGAATCTGCTGCTAGGCAGGGACCCTATCAGATAGAGCATTGCTGAAGGTAAGTAACTTGCTCTTCTCAGCTCAAACTGCACAAGACACAATTTCAGCCATTTACGTCTGATGTTTTGTACAAAAGGGAGTCGAAAGGAGAATGTGGCGCTCATCCTCAATGTATATGTCATCACAATTGCATGTGGACTATGTTGCAGGTCCATATTTACATCTATATGGATTGAATTGAAGTACCTCTAAGCAGAACATAATACAAAGTGAAAGAATATAGCAGGTTCAGAAGAATCAAGATATCTCACCCTGCCAGGGAACCTTTGTATCTATCCCCCTATGTTTAATTCTATTACCACAATGTTGATAACAACGCACCTTCTCTGTTTCTGACCAATATCCAGAATTTCCTAATTCTATAAAATATACCTAATCAATCTTAGCTACAGTTTTAAATAATTGTCCTTGAGTTTATTAATAGACTCTAAGTAAGCCGAGCTGACAAAGTTTACCAACTAACTACCCATCCAATTTAAGATTAAAATAGAGTTCTATTTTTTTTTGGGTGGGGTTATCGGTTTCCCTCTAGTTCTGGGATTTAAGAGGAATCTGGGTAATGTAGCAGTGGTCTTTTCTAATGTGTTGATAACTCTAGGAGTTACTTAATTTCATTAAGAAGTGCAAGAAGTCATCAACAGGGGGCAAATGTTTTTACCTTTTTTGGCTTACTATGCTTCCCGCTAAGAGAAATGATGAGGAAGAACCCGTGCAGCTTGTAAACCAGCAGCTGGATTAAAAGAAGCCTTTATGCAGAAGATCATCCGAAATATGCCTGTATGCTTCTATATGTTGGAAGTCCTGTTTACCTAGGCGGGCCTTCCAATACAGATTCTGCTTGCTCAGTAAAATGTAAATTGACACTTGTCTAGCGCACTACTCACCCGCAAGGGTCTCAAGGCACTTGTACGAATACCGCTGTGGAACCCATCCTGGCTTTCCCTGTGAGGTATCCACTCCTGGGCACCCCCAAGGTGGAGGCCAGGCATCCTTAGCGTTGTGGGGGTAGTTGTGAAGATTAAGCAAGCTATTGCCCAGAGTTGGACTCCATGATTGGAATAGGCACCAAGGCAAGAATTATCAGGTCCGTGGAATTTTGAGACTAAGACCCACTGAGGCAGGGAATTGAACCCTGGTCCCGGGCCAGACCTCTGCATCATGGTCTGCCGCTCTAACCATTGAGCCACACTTCTCCATGTCAGAAGGAGGTAGGGAAAATTAGCAAATACCTCCAGACACCATGAAAAAACTCCTTCAGCCTCAGGGTTATTGCTTTTTTGAATTATAGAAACACAGGGTAAATTATCTAAACCATGCCTAGATTAATTTTTTTTATTGGTACACCATTAACCCAGCCTAAAAGTTTTGGTGAGTTAGACAGGAATTTTATTATAAGTCGTGTTTCATGAAGTTTAAATTTGGCCTTCTAAGTAATGCTAAAATAAGTAACTAACATTTTTTCATGTTGGTCTTACTCTGTGGTTTAGCAAATGCTATCTCCTAGATCCGCCTTACTCTGGAGATACCCTGATGATGGATCTGATTTGGGGGTTCAGAAAACTGGACATTTGTGAAAAATCTGTGAATTTCTTTCTGCCTCCTCAGTATTTCTTTACCCTATTATAAGGGTAATGGATAGCAAAGACCCCAGTGACAGAGACTCCTCTGGCTCCAGAATGAGGTACATCAAGCATCGATGTGGACACCTCAAGAAATTATTGCAAACCGCCAGCCAAATATAGGGCGATTGTTCCATTGCCATTTGTGGTAAATCAACTCGATGAAAGACTACTTTGTAACTTGTTTTCATCTTTCTAAAAATGTGAATTCAAGTATCCATGACATTCTTGGGGCAAATGCAGCATGTCAGATACATCTGAAATATGGTAATTGAGAATGCAACCCCACTTTATGGGTACATTCACAGTGACCACATGTATTTGAAGAAATTCCTTCATCCCGCATCAATGGTTAAACTTTCTTAATGTAGTAAGTATTCCCTTCCTCCTCCAAAAAGTGTATACTCCCATGGCAGGGGACAGCAATTTGATGGAAAAACCAACGGTTGACATAGTGACCAACTTTAGATGTATACATTTTTGTTTCCCCAGGTGAGGTGAAGAAGGCATCCTGTCCTTTGATCCCATGATTTCACAGATATGCATTTCAATAAAAGCCTTCATTGAGAAACTGGATTGAGAAATCATTCCGATTCAGACACTGAGCACTTTTTATGCTGCTATTCATTAAAAATTATTATATGAAGACTATTTGTTTAGTCACATTAACTGTGCAGAGCAATTCTTTCTGCTCAGAAATGTTTTACACTGTGTATCAAAAGCAAACCACTGTTTTGCTTATACGTGGTGGTAAGTGAAGTAGTGCTTGATACTAACAATTTTTAACATGAAAGTAGATTTGTGGCTGTGGTAATGTGTATCGAAAACAATTGTGCATATTTGTTGTAATGGTGTTTCTTGTGCGGTGTTTGTGCTGCATTGTGTTATGATGTATTGTAGTTGTGTTCCATTCTTTTTTACAGTGTTGTAATTTTGTGCATTGTTATGTTTATGTTGCATTGTTATTTTGCTTTGTGCTATGTTTTGGTGACGTGATCCCAGTAGCTGTAAAAACAACAATAAATGTTACTACATTTCCCACCAAAAACAGCACTTTTCCTTACATTTCCAGCAATAAACAGCCATTTATCAATGACTAAGTGGTAAACTGAAGTTCTTCAGCTATGTAAGACTCCAGTCACCCGAACACTGTGGCAATGGCCATACCTTACATTTTCACTTCCAGTGCTCAGTTTTATGTGGTAGGTCCTAATGTCTGCACCCTGTCCGTGGCTTTCATTTTAGTCAACCCGGGACTGAACTTGACGGTCACTCGACATTTTTTTGTGGGCTGGCAGGGTGGAGGCTGGTTTCGTTGCTGGGGGCCAGGCTGACCGACCTGTTTCTTGCCTGCTGCACCTGCAGCACTGGTGCTTTACAAACAATACAAAACAAAGGGTTTTAAAGTGTGCAGGTCAAACCACACTAAAACCATTAACTTTTTTAATTTGATTGGTACCTGCCTCTTGCACGGGTAATCCGGAACATTCTGAACTTCAGGGCTTTAGGGGGAAGAGGATAAGTTAGTCTTCTGTTGCTTGCCTCACAGAGTTTAGCACATATATGAACTCTTCAAAGTTTAGTATAGCGTATTTTCTAATATTTTTGTATTTTGCCCCCAATAGTGTTGTAGAGTGTTGAAATAGATGGAGCAACATTACAGTCTTTTGTTTTTGTACAGAGCATACCCCAACCAATGTATTTAACTGTGTTCTCATGTGATTATGAAGGAATAGGAGACACTGAGAAACAAGCTAATTGCCTAGGAAAACTCAGTTTGCCAAACTGGTAGACGAGATTGATGACAAGTTCCCAAGTTTCACATTGGCCGATTTGACTGTTACATGTTTATCTCTTTCTCTCTCCCATTTTAGATCAAAGCTTAATGTTGATTTTTTTGTGGCATTAAATCAACGCACTGTGTTAAATACATCTGGGCTATGCATTTTTCACATGGATTAGTGGTGGTAGTGTTTGGGGACAGGAAGCGCAAATGCTTGGCCAGTGCACTAAGACCATTTCCTCCACATAGTCATTGACCAATCTTAATGAAATTTTCCCAAAACAGTGTCAAAGTAAGTTCTGTTTGTCATGGCAAGTTTAGGGGTAATCCGTGCAGTGGGGACTGTGAACTAGGGCACAAAAAAAGGGTGTGCTTGTTATGTTAATTCCCATAGGGACGCGTTGTCGAACCTACAACCCAAACCGCTGGATGGGATTACATGAAATTTGGCAGAAAGTTAGATGTTGTTATACAGATTGTGCTTTTTGTTATTTGGTGCAAATCTGTCCAGTAGTTTTTGAGGAATGTAAGCCAAAATCTATAGATGTACCTATGGCCGTGGATATTTCTCGGTGATTTCACGATTTTGTGAATGCGCACGCCAACGGGAATGCTCTGATTGGCTGTACGCAACCTGAACAGAAAGTTATGGCCTCCATTTTATCGTCTGGGAAATGGTTCCTCAGGCTAAAAATTTGTGTGAAAGCTAACATAAGGGGTCAGGGTGGAAATACTCTGACCGCATGTTTGAGAAATGGGTGTTAGTAATACAAGTTATGTGTCCTAAATTGCTTTTTATAATTGCGCGTAATATTTGCGACGACTCCACGACCACAAGCGCGGCACCCCGTGTACCATCGCGGGGGCGTTGCAGCTATTGTGAAGTCATTGAGAATATTGTTGGAAGTATTTAAAAGACTGTGAATTATTAAAACTCATTGTTATAGAGATATTGAGATTCTAATTATGCTTTTTATAGAGTTATTTAGTTAGTGATGTATCTAGTGTGATGGTTAGAATTAATTATATAGTTATAATTTTTGAATGTTGTGGGGGATACTGAATTTCTGCTTTTGCTTTTCGCTTCTGCGACGTATTTGCGGAGATCATGAGTACCGACGTCATCGCAATCTCCGGCCTCACCGCGAAAACAGGAATTAGGTTTTAGAGTTGGTTGTTCTAGAAATGCACTAGAAAAACAGCAGTTTGAAGTGAATAGTAATAAGCCCCTAGTTTGTAAAATACTGTGATATGTGAGAATATTTGTGTTTTTCACATTAAGGAAAAGACGCAATTGTCGCGGTTAACAGCGTGGTCGTGAGTTCCTGAATAACCACAGAAAATAGGGCGTAAAGATGAATTTTAAAGAAACTTAGTACCAAAACATGAGTTTAAACATGTTTTTAAAGAAGCATGTATATAGTAATATGTTTAGCTCAATGTTTAGAATGGATATTTCTACTTATTATTTTTGGATGTGCTGGTGGCTGTTGAATGTTTGCTTTTGTTTTCCGTTCTTGTGACATCTCCATGACTATTGGGACGTCGTCGCAAAGATTCCTAAAATCTAAGAAAAGGGATCTTTTTAAAGAAAAGTAACAATATTTTGGGCACTAGGGTGGCTCTGATAAGAGCTTTTATGTTGATTGTGTGTATATGAGAGCTACACATAAGACCGGATGCAGTTCCAGTTTTCTTAGAAACACCCTGTTGCATTAGTTTGTAAAGGGCACTACATCATTTCTATAAATTCCATGTATGCCAAAATGCAGATTGTTGTTATAGATACAGCCCATGTAATGGTCTCTGAGCAATGCACAAACTGTTTTATTAACATGTTTCCTAGCTTTGTCAATCTATGAACAGAATTTATTTGACCAGTTCCATTTCTGTATTTGGCATATATTTGAGTACACCAAGACAGTAAGACAGTGTGAGGGAAAAGTGACATCAGTTCTGCAAAGGTTTCTTTCATTATGATTTCCAGTCCTACGCCAGTCAAGGTGCCTAGGTCATTGCCACCACAATGCATAATCATACGGTGAGGAGCTCGGAATCCACAATGGATTTAACCAAAGCCATCAACTGATGAAACTTTAACCCTCTTTAGCCAAACCGAGAAATCTCCACATTTGGCAAACCCAAGTCCCTGTCAATACCTCTCTTTTTAGCAGCTTCTTTAGCCCAATATACATAGCTGTGGCCCACAGTCTACACTCCAAGCATTTTGAAGTGAAGGAGCAATAGCAGTCAGGAGAAGGATGGAGCTGAATGAGGTAGTTTTCCAAGTGAAAAGCAGAAGGTGTTTTTTTAAATATATATTTCCTTGGGTTCTGTTAGCATGAAAGTGGATGAAGTTAAGTAGTGTGTTTGATAGCAAGAAGCCTATTATTGGCTATTGTTTAAAAAAAGAAATGTAATACAGACATGGATATGCTTTTGAATCTGTGGAGGAAACCGCACCTGCTGTATCTCATTTGGAAGAAGCATGTTCCTTCTAGAATGAGCTGTAAACTTGTAACCAACTGGTTTCACTGGGTTGCAAGGTACACTGAGCTATGAGTGTATCTTACCATTCAGAAATGGAGATACAGTAGTCTAAAATGAAAGACATGATTTCATTTGCTGCCTTTCTCATGATCATAGAGTGGAAAGTTGAAGGGTTGCCATTTATTATTTACCATTCTTGTGCTCAGTTTTTACAAATGTTTACCGTGTCAAAACTATCCAGAAAGAGCTAAAACAACAATATAATCTACAAACTAAATTCACTGGTATGTAAATAACATTAGAAATGAATATGTGTATGGGAGTTTGATTAAAAGGAGTATCACAGTAATGTGATAAAAATGTATATATAACACTTGACATGTAGCTTTTCTTTGAGGAATGCCAGATATATATTTTAAAGACACAAGAAATATTTGAGAAATGATGTAGGTATGCCATTAATCCTTTCGGTGCTCATGACAGAATGGTCCCGTCATGAGGACCGGTGCTCCTGTGCTCATGACAGAACCATTCCGTCATGAGGTCAGGGACAGGAAATCCCTTTTTTATTGGCCTCAGGAGGTTGGGGAAGACCTTCCCCAACCTCCTGAAGCCAATTTAAATTTTCTTTGCAATGACGATCGCGCACATGGCTTGCAGACTTCATTGCAATGAAAATGAAACTGAAAGTGAAAACTGACCCTTTTTTGCAGAGTGCCTAGCTGTAGATTTTGAACCCTAGCTCTGCCAGCACCTAGGGAAACCCAGAAAAACTGTACATTTTTGAAACCTAGACAAAAAGGGGAAACACGGATGGGGTGACTTGTCTAGCTCTCACTAGTTTCTGTTACCCATAATCCCTTGCAAACCTCAAAATGTGTATGAAAACAGATTTTCCTCATATTTCTGTGGTGGAAAGTTCTTGAATCTGTGTGGATCCACAAAAGTCCACTCACCCGCAACAAGCAAGGGCCCAAAACCTAGTGAGGCAACATCAAAATTGCCTATCACAAAACAACCTGGTTTTGCAAAGGGGGTCACCTGCGTTTTTGGCCTGTGCTCGGTGGCCAGCTAGGGAAACCTACCAAACCTATACATTCCTGAAAACTAGATACCCGGGGGATTACAGAGAGGTATGGCTTGCATGGATCCCTCAACGTTTTCTTACCCAGAATCCCCTGCAAACCTCAAATTTAGCTGAAAAAATAACTTTTTCCAAACATTTTTTGTGGGAAAGTTGTGGCATCACCAGGCTGACACAAACTTCCTACCACTTAGCGTTCCCCCAGGTCTTCTGATAACAATGGTGCCTCACTCATATGGGAGGCACAAATACCCATGACAGGCAAGGGCCCAAAACGTATTGAGGCAACATCAAAATTGCCTATCACAAAATGACCTGATTTTGCAAGGGGGGTCACCTGGATTTTTGGCCCCGTGCTCGGCAGCTGGCTAGGGAAACCTATCAAACCCACACATTTATCAAAACTAGACACCCAGGGAATTCCAGGGAAGTATGACTTGCATGGATTTCCCACTGTTTTCTTACCCATACTCCCCTGCAAACCTCAAATTTAGCTGATAAAAATCACTTTTTCCACACATTTTGTGTGGGAAAGTTGTGACATCACCGGGCTGACACAAATTTCCTACCACCCAGTGTTTCCCCAGTTTTCCTGATAAAAATGGTGCCTTACTCATGTGGGAACAGCAAAACAAACAAGATGATGGACGGAATGTTGCACAATGGCAAAACATTCACCCCCAGTCACAGATCTGGGTTTAATCCATCGTTATTTTGATCACCAAGCCACCCCAGTTCAGACATGGCCATATGCAAATCAGTCTTGACCCTGTGCCTCATGGGAACCGTCCAGCCCGAACTGCCAAGCCATGTCTTCCCAGGAACGGAAGCAAGCATCCTAGGACCGGTTTCTGGCTATCAGCCATCTTCAGCCAGGATAGCTTGACTCCAGTGGCGTAGTGAGCACGGGACCCACGCCTGGGCATACCCTTCCCACATAGGGTGAACAGCAAAACAAACAAGATGATGGACAGAATGTTGCACAATGGCAAAACATTCACCCCCAGTCACAGATCTGGGTTTAATCCATTGTTATTTTGCTCACCAAGCCACCTCAGTTCAGACATGGCCATATGCAAATCAGTCTTGACCCTTTGACTCATGTGAACCGTCCAGCCCGAACTGCCAATCCATGTCTTCCCTGGACCAGAATCAAGCATCCTAGGACCGGTTTCTGGCTATCAGCCATCTTCAGCCAGGATAGCTTGACTCCAGTGTCGTAGTGAGCACGGGACCCATGTCTGGGCAAACCCACCCCCCGGAGTCCCTGGGGGCCCACAACGGGCCCCCAAAGTAGACTCCGCATGCCTTTCTGCGGCGCCAATGCTGCCAAGGAAAGGCATTGGTAAAAGCCCATTGTAATATGGCTGGCGGTGTTTGATAGATACCGCCACCATATAGAACCCTTTTTCCACCCGGTCAAAAGCGGGGATGGTCTTTCTGTCTGCCGCGGACCCCCCCAGCCATGATAATATGGCGGGGGGTAATTCAGGCATGGATGGCGGGCGGATCGCCCCCGCCAGGCCGGTGGTGGCTACTGCCGGCCTGGCAGGGGCGATCCGCCCGCCATCCTAATGGGGCCCTAAGTATGCAGATATGAAATCACCAATGTAATTCGTACATACTCAGGGAATCATGCAGGCACTACCTATATTCTGAGAGAATCACCCTATCTATGCACTTACCCAATCATCTAGGGAGTAACATTGTACTCAACTAGAAACACATGCATTTACAAGTTTTAGTGAGGAATAGGCCTGGGCTGTAAATTCCATTCCACTTGCAGAATTTGGGTAATTTGGGTAATTTCGCATTCCCCAGAGAACGCGGAATTGCCAAAAATTCCACGATCGGCTGCATCGCGGAATTTTTTGCTTGTTTTGCGCTTTCAAAATGCGTGTTTGCAAGATATTTCTCTCCAAGCACGCAAACAGCATTCGTGAACAGGAAAAAAGCATTGCGAACAGGCAGAAGAAGCAATTCAGCGTGTTCGTGGAACTTTTGCACGTTCGCAGAGATTTTTTACCATTTCGCAGAACTTTGCGTAGCACGACGACGCAAATTCCACCCACTCCTAATCTGTACTTTCTGGTTCATTTAATGCTAAGTATTACATTTCTTGTACAGTTTTCAATACTCTATTTTGTGTTGCAGCAAGACCTAGACTTACCCAAATGATTCCTCTTGACTTTGAATAGAAACTTGTAGATGTCAACCGATCCGAACATTCATAGGATCCAATCTTTCTATGGTACAGCATTTTCAAACTAAAGCTGTACAATTTGCTCCTAAGAGTCTTCTCGTGTGAAATTTCTTCCCACATTTCTTTCAACTCCGTCTTTTCAGATTTTGTTACATATGATGTAACATAATGAGCAACAGCAATAGAATTATCTGCAACTACTGGATAGCCATATTTGCATTACACATCGTCAAAATTATTGGATTGTAATTATTAATATACTTTGAATGTTCACTTCTTTTTTCATTGTAAGTATTCTGTGGAGATTTTCGAGTTATAGTATGCCTCACTGCTGACATAAAGCTGTTTATTCTTCCTTTTGAAATTACTAAATGTTCCTTTGGCTTGTATTTACGTTGACAATATTTGCAACATCGATGAGTTTGAAACCATAAAACTTGTTGTCTTAAGGTATTTTCCCCTTCAGTTTTTGGAATACTACAGGCAATACAGTCTTCAATGAAAGATAAAACAGTCTCATCAGAATCAGTTCCAAATTTAGGTGCATCCTTGATCCATAATAGCATATGTATATGAGGAGCACCTCTGGCTTGGTACTCCTTTTACCAAAAGAAATCAATAACTTTTCCAAGACATGTTTTTTTTATTGCAGATAAGACATCATAGCTTGAAACCTATGATTAAAATGTCTGCAAACATTTACAGGATCCAAGGAACACAGTTCTCCAACTGTCTTCAATTAAATGTCCTTAATATTTGAATTTGCTTCTCGTAGAAATTCATGTAAATCGTCCCCTGTGCATTCAGCACAGCTAAGTGTAACAAACCATGTAGGGTCCTAAGTTCCTTAACATACATTTTAGTTCTCCATACCGACGATACCAATACTCATTAGTACCACCTTGACATGCCATCAATTCAATCAATTAAGATTCTGAATGATCGTCTCTTTCTTGTACTTTGTCCATGAATTCCTTTGCAGAAACATGTGTGAGCACCGGCGTAGCTAGGGGGGTGCAGGGGGGAGGGGGCAGGTCCGCCCCAGGCGGCACCATTTGTGAGGTGGCCGCGGTCGCGCGGCACTGGAGGCCCGTTACGGCCGCGGCGGCCTTTAAAATATATTTGGGATTCTTGGGAAGGAACACAGTGTCCCATAAATTATTAAGGCGGCCGCGGCCACAACGGGCCTCCAGTGCCGCGGCAGCCGCCCAGACAGTAAAAGACTGTTTGCAATGCAAAGCCGCGCTCCAGCCTGCACTCCTTGACGTGACCTGCTTCTGTGGGTAACTGCAGACTGCATGCCCAGTGCACACTAACGTGGGACTTACTTTTTGGCAATTTAATTGAAAGTCCCGCGTTTGCACTGTGCCTACCTGCTGCAGTTAAAACTTAAAAGCAGGTCAGGAGTGTGTGCAGGCTGCAGCGCGGGCTAAGTCCAGCAGCCGCGTTAGTGACGTCCGTCCTGGTCCGTCCTCCTCTCGATCAGAACGTAGCAGTGACGCATTACACGCTCACCGCTACGCTCTCGTCGGGACTCGTGTGGAGGAGTCAATTCTGGCCTGGGGGTGCCGGCGGGCAGTGCTTTACACTTGCAGGCACAGTCACTGCAGGCAGAGACAGCTTTCAGACTCAGCTTGGACGAATTAATTGAAGAGGTGAGTCTGGCCCCAAAGTGAAATTTGTAGAGCTCTTCCTACATTACTCATGCAAGAATAATTTGGTTGTAAATATGGGTCTCTGGTAAGTGTAGTAAGAGCGTGGACCAACGTTTGCAAACATCTAAAAGTGAATAGTTTGTAGGTCTAACACTATAGGCCCCTGGGTACGCGGGCTGTTCTAATTTAATTCAAAGTTTAGGGTCTTAAATATATGCATGCTTTGTGCACATCAAAGAAACTTAAGGCTGACCTACACATGCACCACTCGCTTCTGTTCACATTTGTGATAAGTCACTGTTTCCAACTTTGACGATAGGAAGAGACTCTGAAACTCAAAACAAAAACAGAGCCTGCTGATGAGAGACCAGATAATTCATGAAATGCTTGTAGATCCAACTTTGTTTGCTATGTTTGCCATACATGTATGTGCATGACCGAGGTTACTATTAGCAGCAATACTACGTGTCTCTCTGGCATTTTTCAAGTGCTCACCATCCTTTTTCCCCAGCACCAATAAGATCCCCCCCATCCCTAAATGGGGCGGCAATCTGAGGGATAGCCCCGGGCGCCACAAGCTCTAGCTACGCCCCTGTGTGTGAGATGAACTCCTGTTTTTAATATGTGGTTTACTGCATATGAAAGTCCAGACAAGTTACTTGCAAAAAGAAGATAAAATAGATATGGAATACATTGTCGAAATCTTGGATCTTCTGAGTACAGTCTTCTACGATATTCTGTAGCTGGAATCTGCACAGGCCGTTCATCATATCGTCCACCTTTTCCAGTGGGGAAGAGCTTTGGAAAACTTAACAGACTTCTAAACTTTTTTCCCAAACACTCATAGCAGTTCCCTGCTCTTTATTCATTTGGAATAATTCAATAGTATTTCCAATTACTTCTTTTGAATGTAGAGAATGTATACTATAATGTTCATAAATTTGTTCACTTCTGGGGATGTCCACTTTTTCGATTTGGCCAGTAGAAATGTATCCATCATCTCCAACAAAAATTTCTTGTTCTTCCAGATATACATTTTTATAATAAATATAGTTTTTCGTAAGATATAACATAGCCTTTTGAACTTTGTTAACATCTACTGACTCTTGCCATATTTTCCGACTCTTTGTTGGAATACCAATAACTAGAATGAATACAGGTTCAGTTTCCTCTCTCTCTCCACCAATAGTTTCAATATTTTGTTTTTAAATTTAATGGTTAATACACAACTCTTCCTTTTAATCCTCTTTGTAAATCTGAGGGAGGCAACTTACCTGTTTTAGGCTGCATATGAACTATTGACTAAAACAGGTGCACAGATTGAATCAGAATGGACTCACACGTGTTTAAATCTACCAGTTCTGTAGGAATAGCTACCAACTCTAGATTATTATGTATAGCTCTAGCTGGAATTTTGTTCTCTTCTAATTTGCTGTAACAATATTTACAAATACGTTGATCACTACCCAACTCAAAAAGACCTTCCACCAACAAATAGGCACCAAATTTCTCCCACTTATGATTGTTTTCCTTTTCACTTTTTAAATACACATCAACATTCCTATTTTGATTTCTATAGTGAGTAAGTTGACAACAAATCCAAACATAGTTTAGTTTTTCAGAACAAATTACCTTAAACTCTGTAATTTCTTCTACAAACTTCTCAGTAGTATTATCTTCCATCTCTTCTTCAACACCTACACTTATCAAACTCACACTTTGTCTACACTCTTCTTTAGTATTAAAAAAACAAAAATCTATATAATCACAAACTTCTTTTTACATCCAATACTGACCCATGCAAAAGCGTAGTGTTTATTTCACTTAAAAACAATGCAGGACTTTTTACATATTACAATCTTCTTACTAACTTCCGCATTCCAGAGTGATGTACTGCTAACATTCTCAAATGATGAAAAACACTTTAACACACTTTTCTAAAAAGACAAGCCAGAGAATGACCTTGCAAGCCAGTATTTTTTCACACTTTACAAGGATTTAGTCATTGCAACATCTTAATCTTTTGTTTAATACTTTTTTTAGTATACTGTCGTAAGAAATTTTGTAAAATATCAATAGACTCCTGTCATATACTACAAATAATACTATAATCCCATGTAAACACTGGAGCTTATGAACGTCTCCGTTGAACTTCTTCAGCTCTCACTTCCTCCACATTTCTTCTTTTCTTTTTCAATTGCATAACCGTTCTTTACTTCATAAGCACGACCACTAGTATCAACTGCTTGAACTAATGTATTGTTTTGAAAATAGCTCTCTTCTTAAAAAAAAAACGCTTCTGAACTAGAAGTGTGCTTCCATTCTCCCAAAAATATTTTACAAAAGTTAGTTCTGTAAATCAGTCTTTTCCTTTTCCTTATTTCCAATGGTTTATCCAATGTTCGCCTTCTTTTTAAAACTAATATAAACAATCTTCTTTTCAATTCAAAAGTCTTTTTGACTATACTTTCAATCTGTTGTTTCTTTTTATAAAATGCTGATATTTTTTATATTTCTTGCAATCTTTCAATACATTTTGTAGTTTCCTAATATCCTTAAATTGTTTCATCCTTTTATCAATATAGATTGTTTTCTCATTTCCATTAACTTGTTCATTTTTTCATTTCATTCTTCTTGATTCTACAACTATTCATTCTATTTTCAGCATTTTCAAAACCCTTTCCAGTCCTTAAAAGTCTTTTAATAAATTCTTTTGATATCTTACCACAAGATTTGTTCTTCAATGTCACATGTTGTACTTCCTCTAATTTCTGCTTTTGTCTCTGCTTTAAATAGCACTCTTTTCTTTGTTCTTTTTTTCTTTTGCCCTTTTCTTGTCATACTGAATGTTTCTTAATAATATTGGAGAATTTCTAAAAGCAAAAATATTTAAAATAATTTAATAGTATTTAAATAAATATATACACATATTATTTTCTATTACTAAACAAACAGATACTATTTAAAAGCAGCAATCAAATGCATATATGGTTTTTGTAATATAGTACCACTCAAACCTCACCTGCAAAATAAGGGAAGAGGGGTACACAAACAGAGAAGAGGAATGCAGAAAGAAGCAAAAGATGAGCACAAAGAAAGAAGAGAAGTAAACAAAAAAGGAACAGAGGTTCTGAAAGAGGCAATAGGAGGGCAGAAAGAGGCACGAGAAAGCACACATTTGGAACAGAGGGGCAGGAACAAGCCAGAGCAGTGCAAACGTCCACCAACAGACATCCACAAAGAGACAACACATGTACAGACTGAGGCAACAGAGGTGCAGAAAGAGGAAACAGGGCTGCAGAAAAAGGCAAGAGGGACTAAGAAATTGAGAACAGAAGAGGTGACCGAAGCTATAGCAGTGCAAAAAGAACCAACAAAGGTGCACAAAGAGTCAAAACAGGCACAAAAAAAGGCAAATGAAATATAAACCAACCAAAAAAAGTGGAGAAATAAATAAAATAAATTACAGAAAGAAGGAACAGAGCTGCACAAACAAGCATTAGGGATGCAGAAAGACGTAAAAGAAGTAAAGAAAGAAGCGAGAGATGTAGTAAGATACAAAAAAAATACTCCAAGAAGGAACAGAGGTGCAGAGTCCATGCTTACTACTTAAGTAATTGAAAGAGTGCATTAGTAATGCCTAGATGCTTGCATCACTGCAGAGTTAATGTGTGGGATATTGGCAAAGGGTATCAGTACAGTGTGGGTGATTACATTAGTGCAAGAAAAATGTGTAAGAGGTTGTATGAGTATACTGGTAGTGTGTCAATGATTGAAGGACTGCAACAGTAGTGCCTAGGTGATTGTATCAATGCATAAGTAGTGCCTACATGATCAAAAGAGTGCATGAGTGCATAGATATTTCCTAAATGATTGCATCAGTGCAGCAGTAACGCCTGAGTGATTACAGCTTTGCATATGTAGTGCCTGTATCATTGTAGGAGTGCATGACAAGTACTTGAGTGTATTTATAACTGCAAGAGAGTTGGGCCTACCCAAATATAAAACAGCAGACTATTACATGACTCAACTATAAGTGTCTCCATATTGTTAAAAGCACGCATACATATGTCTCTACCTTTTCAAAACATCTTGATATCTAAAAGAAATATGTATACCATTTTTCGGACATATAGTAAAACCTAGAAACTGAGACATGTACTACGTCTGCCTGAGTGATTCCAAAACTCTGTGGGTAGTGCTTGGGTGATTGTATGAGTGCAAGGGTAGTCACTGGATAGTTGCAGGACAAGAGGGATAGTGACTAGCTAATTGCATGAGTGCAAACATACACACTCACTGCATGAATAAGTGTATAAATAGCACCTGCAGGGATCGATGAGTCATTGTGCACTGCCTAGGTGAATAGATGAATGCAACAGAAGGGCATGGGTGATTCTACGACTGCAAGGGTATTGTGTAGGTTATAATGGCGTTAAACAGGGACCCCCTGAATGAGATCAGATTCCTGGATCAGGGCTAAACAATTGATAGAAAAAAGAGCATCCAGGCAAACACAATGTAGGTAGCTGGCTACTTAAAATAGTAAATATAAACACAAGCAAAAGAAAGATTTTTTAAAACAGTAAATATGTTCATACATGAAATTTAATCACATTGATAAAAATTGAGACATGTTCAATCAAATACAAAAATTGTATAAAAGCAATAAAATGAGAATATAATGTTAAATCATAGTAATTTCTAGTATCCAAGGGAAAAGTTAAAACATATAATGATTCCCAGAGCTGTTTGTCAAAGTCGATGTTTTTTCTGCCAACGCGTTTCGACGCAAACACTGCGTCTTCATCAGGACAACAACAGCTTTTTCTATAATTCAAAAAATGATATTTTTTAGAATACTCTTGCTTGTGTTCAAAAATATTAATCTTTCATTAAACTTTGATGGTTATGCTTAAACAAAGAGGCCAGACAATTCTTACACCAAACACATATTAAACCGCAAATGGAGGACACAAATACAAAACTCATAGGCTAATGCATGCATTATGCAACCCTGTTGTCGTTTCTATGGAAGTTCTGATCGTATTTACTTGAAACATTTGAAAAATTTGATGGCATACATTACTTTTCTCTTTATCTTCCCCTCAATTCAGCGACAGAACATAATCAACAGTATAGTCTACGACAATTAAGTATTGCTAACTAATACATTTATCAGACTATAAGGAAAGGAGGAAAAGAAAAGATAAATATAAAAAAGTCAGAATAGGACAGGAAAGGACAAGTGAATGTATTAATTTTCATTCCATTTGTATTTCTATAAATTGCGCAAACAGCATATATTATATTACTATCTGGTCATAGACGAACTTTTTAAAGTGTGACTACACCTCTATATAGTTGTTAACAGCAAACTTATTACTCGTTAGCAGAATTTTAAACTACCTATATATCTTTATACTGCACGTTTATGGATGTGTTCTTATATACTCAAAACCTCCCCATTTTGAGAACATTTTATATTGAAAATTAATTTAGACTAGTTATCTACTTAGTCTTTATAAACTAAAGGTCAGTTGTAACACTTGCAAAAAGAGAATTCCAAAGTGAAAAACGTACCAGTGGTAGCTTCCTATTCATATTTTCGTAGATTCCTATTCGTATTTTCGTAGATAACACTGATTTCGAAATTGTAATATAAATTATACTTTATTCTCGTTACGTCTTTGTTGTCTAAAAAGGGAAGAATTTAAGATTACATGCCTAGCTGTTATCTGTTTGGAAGTTATCTGTAGGTATATAGGATAAAGAATCTTCAGACATCTATTGTTGCTCAGTAGATTACGTCCTCAGCTAAATCGTAACCATCACATTAACAATTCTAAAAAAGCAAGATTAAGGTTCGTTGGTATAAACATGTGCCTACGGGTTAGACTTTTTGAAGGTAAAGAGCCACAGAGGACCGCAGTCTTACCTGAAGGGGTTAAAATATAGTCATAGTGATGGCATCCAAAGTTTCAGAATCAGGTATGGTTACAGATGATGCAACACGCGTCAAGCCGTGTCAATTTGACACCGATTCCGCTGTGGTAATTAAAGAGACGAGAGCAAATAATCAGATGGAAAATAAGAGCAAAGAAGGCTCACTAATAACTTTGTAAGTCTATCTCTACGTACTTGGAACTGACAAGCCTCGCTTGTGCGTGTTACAAGATCACATTGAGAAGTTGTACGCATGAAGGTTTCACCAGGGGTTAATTGTCAGCCAGCGGAACCCAATATTCAATGTTAAAGGGAAGCCTGCGGAAACAATGTAGCGTGTGAGAGCGATGGCAACCAAAGATTAAAAATCAAGTATGGTTATAGGTGATTCACCACGCGTAAAGCCGTGTCACTTTAACTGCGATTATTCTGTGATAGTTAAAGAAGCAAGAGCAAATATTCAAACAGGAATTAGGACCAAAGGGGGCTCACGAATAACTTAGTAAGTCTGTATCTCCACGTACTTGGAATTAACACGCCTTGCTTGTGCGTGTTACAAGATCGCAAGAAGATGCTGTACGCGTGGAGGTCTCACCAGGGGATAATTGTCAACCAGCGGAACCCGATATTCAATATTGCTGCGAAAACCTGCGGAAACAATGTAGCGTATAAAACGCGTATATATTCTTTAAAAACATGCTTTCTTCGGTTCGCTTAAAGTCGGCATTTAAATGGTGTTTAGATATACGCCACCATCGGGTAGTTACTAACAGTCACCTAAAATGATAATTATATCCGATTAAATAATTCTATAGACAGAAAGACAATACAGAGTACCAAAGGATATCTCAACCGTCTGTTCCTAGCATCGGTTATAGCATCAGAGGGTAGCGTACCTGTTTCCAGATCGTAATCAAGCGTGGTCAATGGCGGCAACTAAGTCTGTAACGCAGAAAGAGGATGAAAAGTACGAACCTATTGGTCTATATGTAGGGACGTCTAATATGTAGTGGAGACTAGCTCCTCCTATTCTTAAAGGTCTACAACCCTTTTTCTGTCGTCGTGCAAAATGCACGCATGAACAATAATAAGAATATGTAAATGGATATACAAATGTAAAACAATAATGTCTACTTAGAATCCAATGGGAACCCGAAAAGTATGAGTTCCGCAAAAGGGATAGAGATTGCAGTATTATCGGACTAGTGAACAGAAAAAGCAGTTCATATGGGAAATTAATGCGGCTATTATCTCTATAAAGATCTTTAAGTAATGGCATTTTCCCATGGTATTTCAAGATTTAATCCATGGTTAAAAGTACCGAGGGTGAAAATCCAGTATACTTCCTTTTTCTTTCGAATTTTCTCACCACCTTTTTCCTCTGGTGTGTGTATTTTCTCTAAAATACACCATTTCATTTCTACTGGTGAGTGTTTATATTCCATATAATGACTGACCATGGGTGCCATGTGTTTCTTTGTTTTAATCGCAGATCTATGCTCTGTTAGGCGTGTTTTTATTGCTCGGGCAGTCTCACCTACGTAGCCTAAATTACAGGGACATACAATTAAATAGATTACATTACGGGTATTGCAGGTACATAGTTCCCTAGCCTCAATGGTAACCCCATTGAAAGTTACTGCTTCACCTGTGATGATGGAATTACAGGACTGGCATGAGCCACATCGTGATGTTCCTTTAACTCCGTTTTTGCCATCTATAGATTTCTGTACAAACGGAGTATTTGTAGATTTAGGGAAGCGAGATCGAACAATTAAGTCTTTCAAATTTCTGTTTCGCCGATGGGCTAACATAGGTTTCGCCAGTTTATTTTTGTCTTGATTTATGTTAAGTAGGTGCCAGTTCGCATTAATCACCTGTCTAATGGTTGCATCTAATGTAGAGTGTCTGGTAATACAGACAAGTTTCTGTTCTTGTTTTTGTTTCTGAGTCTGTAACAGAGAATCGCGATCAAAGAAACGCGCCCTTTTATAGGCTTCCCTTACCAGCCGGTGAGGGTACCCTCTGTCCAAGAATTTTTTCTTCATTACAGTAGATTAGATATCGTAGTCTTTTAAGTTGGTGCAATTGCGCCGTACCCTTAAAAATTGCGAAAAAGGGATACTGTCCTTTTGGCACCTGGGATGGTAACTTTTGAAGTGTAGCAAGGTATTTCTCGCGGTTGGTTTAGTGTATAAATCAACTTCCAGGTATCCATCATTATTTCATCTAATGTATATATCCAGAAACTCGACTCTCCATCTATTGGTATGAGCAGTGAAATGTAGATTGTTATCAGTCAAATTCAGCCATGTTAGGAAATCTTCCAGAGTCTGTTCCCCATCGGTCCATACAAAAAAGATGTCATCGATGTAACGGTACCAATGGGAAACAGACTCATAGAAGGGGGCAATTTCATTATAAATGAATCTGGATTCAAAAAGTGACATATAGATGTTCGCTATTGAGGGTGCCATAGACGCTCCCATCCTGACACCCTTTGCTTGTAAATACAAGCTATCTCCGAACTCAAAGACATTCTCCTTCAATGTTAGTGACAAACATTCTTTAATAAAAGGTTTCGAGCAGGGGATATTGGGTTCATCAATGAACCACATTGTTGCAGCGATAGCTTCAGTCTGCGGAATGTTGCTATACAGAGATGCAATATCTAGGGTAACAAGTATATCTCTGTGTTTATTGAAAGGGAGATTCTCTACTTTTAAAATAATGTCTCCAGTATCTCTAATATAGGAAGGTGTTAAAGAGATATAGGGACGTAAAATTTGATCTAAGTATTTGGAGATAGCTTCAAGGGGGGTCCCTAACGTGGAGACAATGGGTCTATAAGGAGGATCTAGCTCGTTTTTATGGATCTTTCGCAATCCATATATGCAGGATACCTTCTTCTCTGATGTATTGAGAAATCCAAATTCTCTTTCAGTGATAGTTCCCATTGATTTGGCTTTCGAGGTTATTCTATGTATTGTTTTTACAATTCTTTCAGTTGGGTTGAGTCTGATTCTTTTATAGAACGATGTGTCATTAAGCATGTTTCTCATTTTAGTTTCATATTGGTTAGTGTCCAACAAGACAATACCTCCCCCTTTATCACTACTTTTGATAGTAATCAGTTTATTGTTTTTCAGCTCATTTATCAATATATGTTCTTCCTTAGTTATGTTATATTTTGGCTTAGGAATAAATCTAAAGGCATCTTCCAATCGATTGATCACTACCTTTTCAAAGATGGCAGTTTCAGGGCCTATTTGGTCTAGGGTTGGCGTGAAATTAGAAGGGAGGGATACTATATTGGAAATTCTATTATCTGTGTGCAGGTGTTCGCTCTCCAGAAAGAATTTCTTTAACCTGATTTTACGAAAGAAAGAGTGGATGTCTTGGTATACTTCAAAAAGATTGGCACTAGAATGAGGGACAAAAGAGAGACCTTTGGAGAGAAGAGACTTATCATTAGCTGTTAAACTGTGTAGGGATAGATTGAAGATGGGTATCACATCCCCTGTCTCTAATATTGTTTGTTCCGGGTCTCTAGATATTGGTGGGGTTCCTGGGGATATTGATGGTTCTGATATTGTGTCCTTGATTGATTTTGGAACCTCACTCTCTGACGTCCCCTCCGTCCTCCGCCCTGGCCTAAAAAAGGTTGACTCAGGTTTCTTCGGATATTTTGGGGGACATAGGGGCCCTCATCTTGATACGCCATATCATTATCACCATCAGAGTCGGGGTCAGAGGAGTCTGAGAACGTATTAATTTTTTGATGAGGATTATAACTCAGTTCTCCCTGTTGATAATCAGTTTTATAAAAGTTCTCACCTAGGTAGGGGTATGTGGGCTCTACGGAGTAATATCTTTTGTCTTTTAAAAACTTATCATTCTTCCTCTTTTTCAAATAGTCTATAAAGGACAAAACATCTTTCTTTATTATTTCCAATTGCTTCTCGGCCTCTTCTATTGTAGTGGCTTTCTTGATTTTGTCTTCTAGGGCCTCTATTTCTTTTTTTATATCTAAAGCTATTTCTTTCAATGTTGATATTATTAGGATCATGAGATCCCTAGAGCACCGGTTCGCTATCATACTCCACTTTGTAAGAAAAGCTTTAACATCCACAAACAGTCCAGGAATATTGCGGACTCTGAGTCCCAATGGGATTATTCCTGCTTTTAAGTAATTCAACATAAATTCCCCATGGGCCTCTATCCTTGCCAATTTCTTTTGTAGTGCTTGTAGTTTATTATTGTCTGTGCTATTTTGAGAGTTAGTAGCGGAGTTGTTACCAAATGTAGCACTGGTGCCTACAAGGGTCTCAAAATCTTCATCGGAAAAGCCGAAGGTTTGAAGATTCGCCATTCTTTGGAATATAGTTGACTGACTTTTTCTTAATAAGTCTTAGCAATTCCACAATTGTAGGGAAAGATTTAGAAAATAGGAAATAGAATATGAAGGGTAAAACATACAAAGAGATATCCAAGTGTCCTAGAGCGGTTAATGTAATACATACACAATAAGACAAGTCCCACACGGCTTGCCGTGGGTAAATAATGGCGTTAAACAGGGCCCCCCTGAATGAGATCAGATTCCTGGATCAGGGCTAAACAATTGATAGAAAAAAAAGCATCCAGGCAAACACAATGTAGGTAGCTGGCAACTTAAAATAGTAAATATAAACACAAGCAAAAGAAAAAAAATTTAAAACAGTAAATGTGTTCATATATGAAATTTAATCACATTGATAAAAATTGATAGACATGTTCAATCAAATACAAAAATTGTATAAAAGCAATAAAATGAGAATATAATGTTAAATCATAGTAATTTCTAGTATCCAAGAGAAAAGTTAAAACATATAATGATTCCCAGAGCTGTTTGTCAAAGTCGACGTTTTTTCTGCCAACGCGTTTCGACGCAAACACTGCGTCTTCATCAGGACAACAACAGCTTTTTCTATAATTCAAAAAATGATATTTTTTCGAATACTCTTGCTTGTGTTCAAAAATATTAATCTTTCATTAAACTTTGATGGTTATGCTTAAACAAAGAGGCCAGACAATTCTTACACCAAACACATATTAAACCGCAAATGGAGGACACAAATACAAAACTCATAGGCTAACGCATGCATTATGCAACCCTGTTGTCGTTTCTATGGAAGTTCTGATCGTATTTACTTGAAACATTTGAAAAATTTTATGGCATACATTACTTTTCTCTTTATCTTCCCCTCAATTCAGCGACAGAACATAATCAACAGTATAGTCTATGACAATTAAGTATTGCTAACTAATACATTTATCAGACTATAAGGAAAGGAGGAAAAGAAAAGATAAATATAATTAAGTCAGAATAGGACAGGAAAGGACAAGTGAATGTATTAATTTTCATTCCATTTGTATTTCTATAAATTGCGCACACAACATATATTATATTACTATCTGGTCATAGACGAACTTTTTAAAGCGTGACTACACCTCTATATAGTTGTTCACAACAAACTTATTACTCGTTAGCAGAATTTTAAACTACCTATATATCTTTATACTGCACATTTATGGATGTGTTCTTATATACTCAAAACCTCCATATTTTGAGAACATTTTATATTGAAAATTAATTTAGACTAGTTATCTACTTAGTCTTTATAAACTAAAGGTCAGTTGTAACACTTGCAAAAAGAGAATTCCAAAGTGAAAAACGTACCAGTGGTAGCTTCCTATTCATATTTTCGTAGATTCCTATTCATATTTTCGTAGATAACACTGATTTCGAAATTGTAATATAAATTATACTTTATTCTCGTTACGTCTTTGTTGTCTAAAAAGGGAAGAATTAAGATAGATGTGTACATAGGTTTTATTCATATTTAAGATTACATGCCTAGCTGTTATATGTTTGGAAGTTACCTGTAGGTATATAGGATAAAGAATCTTCAGACATCTATTGTTGCTCAGTAGATTACGTCCTCAGCTAAATCGTAACCATCACATTAACAATTCTAAAAAAGCAAGATTAAGGTTCGTTGGTATAAACATGTGCCTACGGGTTAGACTTTATGAAGGTAAAGAGCCACAGAGGACCGCAGTCTTACCTGAAGGGGTTAAAATATAGTCATAGTGATGGCATCCAAAGTTTCAGAATCAGGTATGGTTACAGATGATGCAACACGCGTCAAGCTGTGTCAATTTGACACCGATTCCACTGTGGTAATTAAAGAGACGAGAGCAAATAATCAGATGGAAAATAAGAGCAAAGAAGGCTCACGAATAACTTTGTAAGTCTGTATCTCTACGTACTTGGAACTGACAAGCCTCGCTTGTGCGTGTTACAAGATCACATTGAGAAGTTGTACGCATGAAGGTTTCACCAGGGGTTAATTGTCAGCCAGCGGAATCCAATATTCAATGTTACAGCGAAGCCTGCGGAAACAATGTAGCGTGTGAGAGAGATGGCAACCAAAGATTAAAAATCAAGTATGGTTATAGGTGATTCACCACGCGTAAAGCTGTATCACTTTAACTGCGATTATTCTGTGATAGTTAAAGAAGCAAGAGCAAATATTCAAACAGGAATTAGGACCAAAGGGGGCTCACGAATAACTTAGTAAGTCTGTATCTCCACGTACTTGGAATTAACACGCCTTGCTTGTGCGTGTTACAAGATCGCAAGAAGATGCTGTACGCGTGGAGGTCTCACCAGGGGATAATTGTCAACCAGCGGAACCCGATATTCAATATTGCTGCGAAAACCTGCGGAAACAATGTAGCGTATAAAACGCGTATATATTCTTTAAAAACATGCTTTCTTCGGTTCGCTTAAAGTCGGCATTTAAATGGCGTTTAGATATACGCCAAAAGTTAGTGATGGGAGAGGCACTCCTTAGATCAACAATATTCAATGAAAACTTATTTGTATGATATACACGTGTGCTGCAGAGGTAGACGCAATGTCCGTATGCGCCAGTTACTTAATAGATAATGAGATCAAGCGAAACCGTTTGCCCGCTGCGCACAGTTGCTAGTCCAAATTGGAAATTAAACAAATCATCCGATATGCATTTAGATATAGAAGACACAACAACAATATTAGATTAAATCAATAAGTATTTTTTACTGTCTTCAACATATTATTCTAAATCATAATATTCATGATTCCGAAATTTTATCATGAGTTCATTATTTTAAGGGTTCTAGTGTTTGTATCACATCAAGAATCTTATTTTATCTCACAGATTGCCCATGCCCAATGCATTTCGGGCCATGTGGCCCTTCGTCAGGGGCGATACCTGAAAAACATAAACATGAGAGTACTTTTTACTCTATTGAAGGTCCTTCAACTTTACAGTTTACAATTCACTACAGCAAATAACATGGTTTTATAATTTCTATGAAATATTCAGCCTAAAACATTCAATAAGGGAAATCATACTACATAGGAACATGTATCATATAGTTTACACGCCATTGGTAAAAAATGTATGACATTAACTCACTTTTGTTAGTGTGGGCATTGGCAGGAAGCCAAAATGCAATTGCAACAACTTCCATGTATGAAAGAGCTTGACGCTGTGATATGCTAAAATTATAAACAAACCGGAGGTGACCAAAGTGTACATTGTGAGCGTGGAATAGTAACCTGTGTTATTTGAACTATAAACTCCCTGAAATTAATAATGAACGATGGATAGGAGAAACGGGAGCACGTTTCGGATCTTTCCCTCAAGATACAAGGGGCTGACGCCTCGATGTGCTAAAATGTAAACAAACCGGAAGTTACTAAATCGTTCGATTTAAATGATAAGACCTTTGATGTTAGGGCCACAAACTCACTTGAAACGATATACTGAAGGTTCGTAATGCAGAAATACATTCCTTATCTTCGGGGCACAATGTGGTGAAATATAACTAAAAAAACAAACTTGCGTTAGAAATGCATTTAAGGATACCCTTAAAGAAACCTTACTCGGACCTTGTTGCCTCGTTAGTCTGACGACGCAGTTTTACTAACTCAAAATGCAGTCAATGGTTGTCTGGTTTAAGAAAAGACTATTTTAAAAAAGCCACAATATTTTTAACAGAACGCGTGTTGCTCTAACCAACCTTACTTTTCTAACTTTGGTCCGTTATCATAGGAGAACCATTCTTGTCTTCTACCCTGTTTGGCCCAAGAATCAAGGTTTCAGTCTACAAAAAATAAAACACAGTCAATACACTGTCCAGAGTAAATCATCCTAACTTAGTCCTGTGCGGATAGCCTAGTTTTATACCTGCTATCTCGAAGAAGTAGCGAAATGAATTAACTCTCCCGATCGTCTTCACTCTCCCGTTTCCGAACTCTGAATGAATGTGCGGCGGCCATAACCATGACTCGTGGGTGTAATCGAAATGAAGAACGGACTCACTCAAAAATAGGGTGGTTGAGTAAAGTGTATGTACGGGCGCCATGATGTAAGTACGAATGTAATGTGATATGTGTGAGTGTAGAAGGATCCTGCCCTATTCGAAGTGGAATGGCAGTAAAAGATATTATAAAACAGCATGAAATATATACATGGTTTTTCTTACAAAAATCAGTCATAGGTCTGAACAATTTTAAATTTGATGATCCAGTCCTTCTGCGTACATGTTTCGTGCAGGGTTCATAAGAAACAAGCTAAATCCACTCGATCATCGATCCCTATGGGATCTTGTGTGTCTAGTTTTTTTATCCAGAATACTTCCCTCTGTAACGGGGACTTGGTTAGGCTCTTTCCGGGTGTGGGGGTAACAACTTCGAGGATCTGGAATCAAACCCGGGCTATAGTGTGTCTATTGTTGTCCCAATGTACTGCCAGGCTACTATTGGTATTTTTGTTGCGGATAGTACTCTTATGTTCTGAAATGCGAGTTTTATTTTACGTTCTGTTTTTCCTACGTATAACAGACCGCAGGGACACTTGATCGCGTAAATAACGTTCATAGTGTTACAATCCGCATTTATCCTGGTTGGAATAGTTTCTCCTGTGTGGGGATGCTTTACTGTGTCAGTCAAAACAATGGGGGTTCTGGCTAAAGCGCAGTAAGGCTACGCCAATAACACAGTCAACAAACAAGGTGCCAGTACTGCGCGTTGAATAAAGACTTGCGAGATTTGAGTAAGCAATCCTCAATTACAAAGACCACTCTTTCAGTCTCACTTATCCATAATACTTCTTTTATTTTTTAGGTCGAGCATACGTACTCTCAATGCGTGAGCATTGAGAGTGTCTGCTGCAGACCTAATGTGGCCCGTATTTAGGAAAGTGGACACGACTCAGACGCGCGCTTTTGCAGTCTCAGTTTTGACCGCGGGAGCGCGCGTCTGAGCCGCGCTTGCGCAGAGTCACAGCCCCTGCTCACACACAAACACAGCCAGCCCCCATCCCCCTGCATGCATGCACACAGGCGCGCGCGCCCGCGCACACACACACACACACACGCACACACACACACACACGCTGCCGCCCCCCGCCCCCCACCCCCCTGCATACACACAGACACGCAAGCACGGAGCCCCACTCACCGGGACTTCTACTACGCAGGACTCCGGGCGGCTCACTCTGACGTAATACGGGCACAGGGACACTGGCACTCTGCTCCTTGGCTTCCCGGGCGGACGCCGGCTGCACGCAGGGCTCTCCTCTCTCTGCACCAGAGCCATGCGCCAGCCACTGCAGCCTGCCTCCTGGGAAGCTCCGGTCGCGTGTCCGGCCCCGCACCCGTCCCAACAAAGGTTGCCTGGCTTCCTGTTGAAGCCGGGCTGCGGCGGTGAGTTTGCTTGTTTACTTTCATACAGTGGCGGCACCCGCGCTAGCGAGACCTATTGCATTGCAAATGCTTGGTTCACAGGTCAGTACAGCAAACAAGAAAAATAAAATGCATTATGTTTAATTATAGCCACTCCTAAATAAAATCGCTAAGGCTCGCATTTCGAGTAGCAAAAGCAGTTACCATTACTGCCGTGATTCTGATCGCCAGGAACGCTGTGTATGTTTAGGTTTTTTCACTCTTAACCTGGAGAGTAATCTCTAGGTTAAAGTCTGTAAAGTCTGTAGGAGAATTTGGGGATGTGATAAGGGACAAACGAGCCTTGAGAAAATCACATTTAAATGTCTCCAGTCCCCTGCAACCTGGTACTTGCTCCTATGCACACAGGACATAAATAATGCATATGCGAAGGTTGCCACTGAAAATAGAGTATACATAGGCGCAGGAAGCGGGACTGTGGACGTTACTGCAGCACCTCAAACAACCAAGTTCAGAAGGGGAATGAGCAATAAAAATTATTTTTTCAGCTCGTCGTATCTGCCATATGTTAAAAGGCTAAAGTCAAATATCGGGTTGTCTTCTGCCAATTTGCTCCCTATTCTTTAACATGGAGTTTAGTGGGTATGCCTTCTGTCAGATTGCTGGTTTATTCTCCTGACATGGAGGTTGGTGTTTTGGTGGTAAATTTTCTTTAACTGCAGAGTGAGAGCATTTGGTAAAGTGAACTATGTGACAATCTTGCTGAGTTGGGGGGATGTGAAAGGAAATGCTACAGATTTGTTTTTCAAACACAATTAAATTCCTGTAAATAAACTTTTGTATTTATTTCTTGTACGTTTCTCCATGTATCTCCTTCTTTGTTTCTTTTCCATTTTATTTTAACTTCTTCTCTCTTTGCCTTTGTACCTCTCATTTTCTTCTTGCCTTACTCTCCATCCTTTTCTTGTTGTATTTTTTTCTCTTGCCTTCTTTCTCCTTTCTCCATTCTGATTTCCTTATTTGTGTCTTTTTGCCTTTTTTGTATTTCTTTTTTCTTCTTCTCCTTCCATTCATTAATTTCACTGTTTCGTTTTTTCTTCCTTTAATTTTCTTCTCATGTATCTTTGTCCTTCACCGCCTTTCTTTTGCTCTTTTCTCTATCTATTTATCCTCATTTATTTATTCTATTTTCATATCATCTTTCTCTGCTTGCCTTATTTTTCTTTCTTTCTCTCTTACATTTTTTTCTGCACTCTGTCATCCTCCCCTCTCTGTCTCTTTGTCTCCCCTCCTCTTCTAATTTTTCTCTCACATTCTCTATCTCTATTTATTTCTCGCTCTTTCTCACTTTTGCTGTCTTAGAGCAAAGGTGCAAAAACTGATCCTCAGGGACCACAAATGTACACTTTTTGCAGTACAGTTCATGTAATGCAATGCTGCGTGCTGCTTGTAGCACGAATAGGGTACTCTTAGGGCAGTACCCTACGCTGTCACTCTAACTATCGCCCTCCCTCTATCTATCCATCGCCCTTCCTCACTCTATCCATCGCCCTCCCTATATCTATCGCACTCACTCTATCTATCTATCGCATCACCACAGCATCACTCAGCACCACCACAAAATCACTCAGGGGCACCACAGAATCACTCAAGGACACCACCACATCACTATGCGCTACCACAGCATCACTAAATGCCACAGTATCACTCGTCACCACCTCAACATCACTCAGCGCCACCACAGCATCAATCTGTGCCATCATTCAACAACAACTGGTTCAAATATGTTCTCTCAATGTTTCAAGCTTTATTATAAATGTCACAAAAAAATGTTAATATTTCACTTCTGTTCTTGGATTTTCGTCACAATAAAATACACTGAACATTATCTTCACAAAAGTTATTTACAAAAGTTTAAGCTATTGCCATTATAAATCACAATAACTTTTATTTAAGTATTAATTAAAAAATAAAAGACATTGTTATTTGTAATTTCAATACATCTAATTCTCGCAAATACAACACATATTGCATTACAAATGCTATAGGTGTCACATCTGCGAAAGTTAAAACTATTGGCATTGTAAATGACAAAGCTATTAATTTAGCTATTTTCAAAACCAACACATAATAAAATATTTGTCATGTGCAATACCAATAGCTCAAACTTTCCTAATGCGAGACCTATTGCATTGCAAATGCTTGTTATTATATCGTTTTTTCTTTTGTTGTACAATTTTAACAAAGATTATTTTCTAAGGGGAGGGACTTAGGGGACATTTTTTTGGTGATATACAAAAATGGCTCTGACTGGGTCACATAATTTATCACAGCTCAGACATAGTATAATCACATTTTTAACTCAAAGTTTTCAGAACTCAAAGTTTTCAGTGGAGACATATAACATAAAATGGACTGTACAAAGTGCACTTAGGAACATATACACACAAGACCTGACAATTTAGACAATGACAAAATGGAAAACAAAATTATATTTCCTCTGGACAGTGTATTGACTGCGTTTTATTTTTTGTAGACTGAAACCTTGATTCTTGGGCCAAACAGGGTAGAAGACATGAATGGTTCTCCTATGATAACGGACCAAAGTTAGAAACGTAAGGTTGGTTAGAGCAACACGCGTTCTGTTAAAAATATTGTGGCTTTTTTAAAATAGTCTTTTCTTAAACCAGACAACCATTGACTGCATTTTGAGTTAGTAAAACTGCGTCGTCAGACTAACGAGGCAACAAGGTCCGAGTAAGGTTTCTTTAAGGGTATCCTTAAATGCAGTTCTAACGCAAGTTTGTTTTTTTAGTTATATTTCACCACATTGTGCCCCGAAGATAAGGAATGTATTTCTGCATTACGAACCTTCAGTATATCGTTTCAAGTGAGTTTGTGGCCCTAACATCAAAGGTCTTATCGTTTAAATCGAACGATTTAGTAACTTCCGGTTTGTTTACATTTTAGCACATCGAGGCGTCAGCCCCTTGTATCTTGAGGGAAAGATCCGAAACGTGCTCCCGTTTCTCCTAGCCATCGTTCATTATTAATTTCAAGTGAGTTTATAATTCAAATAACACAGGTTACTATTCCACGCTCACAATGTACACTTTGGTCACCTCCGGTTTGTTTATAATTTTAGCATATCACAGCGTCAATCTCTTTCATACCTGGAAGTTGTTGCAATTGCATTTTGGCTTCCTGCCAACGCCCACTCTAACAAAAGTGAGTTAATGTCATACATTTTTGACCAATGGCATGTAAACTATATGATACATGTTCCTATTTAGTATGATTTCCCTCATTGAATTTTTAGGCTGAATATTTCATAGACATTATAAAACCATGTTATTTGCTGTAGTGAATTGTAAACTGTAAATTTGAAGGACCTTCAATAGAGTAAAAAGTACTCTCATATTTATGTTTTTCAGGTATCGCCCCTGACGAAGGGCCACATGGCCCGAAATGCATTGGGCATGGGCAATCTGTGAGATAAAATAAGATTCTTGATGTGATACAAACACTAGAACCCTTAAAATAATGAACTCATGATAAAATTTCGGAATCATGAATATCATGATTTAGAATAATATGTTGAAGACAGTAAAAAATACGTATTGATTTAATCTAATATTGTCGTTGTGTCTTCTATATCTAAATGCATATTGGATGATTTGTTTAATTTCCAATTTGGACTAGCAACTGTGCGCAGCCGGCAAGCGGTTGCGCTTGATCTCATTATCTATTAAGTAACTGGTGCATACGGACATTGCGTCTACCTCTGCAGCACGCGTGTATATCATACAAATAAGTTTTCATTGAATATAGTTGATCTAAGGAGTGCCTCTCCCATCACTAACTTTTGTTTTATACCCTGTCCACAGGGAGTGAGCACCCATTTGAAATAATGTCTGTTGACGCTATAACTGGTCTTACAGATAACCGGGCTAGCACTCTAGCCTATACCAATGAACAAGCCACAGAAATATATTCCCTTATTCACGACATCAGATCCTTCAACATGCAAGGGAGCAGTTTGCCACAGCAATTAAAGCAACTGGAATTTCTGACAAAAAGACAATTGAACCAGCGCCTTCATGCGTCCACTCTTGTGCAGTACCACCGAGCTAAGAGAATTCCGAGAGGTTTAAGGATGCCAATCAAACCAATGCTATTCCGTTTTCATATGAAGAA
This sequence comes from Lissotriton vulgaris, assembly GCF_964263255.1. Lineage (NCBI taxonomy): Eukaryota > Metazoa > Chordata > Amphibia > Caudata > Salamandridae > Lissotriton > Lissotriton vulgaris. Next base: position 1,332,779,891 of record NC_141687.1, read on the forward strand.
AGACTTTATGGACCGCTGGTACGCAGTGCTAAACAAATGTTCCTTAGATCTAATACTACTGCTTGTTGAAGAGCTAGCAGTGGTCATCAAAGAAATAACAGACGAAATCACACTCATAGAAACAGATTTACAATCCAGAATGGACTCAGAAGATTGGTCTAAATTCATAGAAGAGATGAATGCCAGAATGGAGAAATACACTAAAGAGATTCAGGAAGGGAAACTCAGGAAATATAAACGAGATACATTGGATTACAAATTAAACGAAGTCTACACATGGGCGGAGGTGTATGCTCAAAGGAGAACCTTTGTCAAGCGAACTCCCAACACATCATCACAGGAAAGCATTGCCTCGGAGGGAGATGCCAATGTCAGCAGAGCACCACCACGAGTAGCAGAAAAAACTACAGATGCAAGTGCCACGGCACCAGTTGAAAGTGCTTCCCCCTCTAAAACGTCTTTTTCCGCCCAGGACACGGATACAACTCAACCACCGGGAAAAACAAAAGGAAAACCAGGAGAGGTAAAGGAAGTGGTAAAACCAAATTTGAGGAGCACAAAACAGACCTAGTGATTAACATCTCTTCATATGAATTGACTACTCAAGAAGCTAAGGTTCTCAATAAAGGACTTAACTTTGTACCAACGTATCATACCAATTTATTGGAAACAGAAATAGAATTCTTCAAATTTATGAGGACACTTCGTTTGAGATATTTTTTCTCAAACCTTCCAGACCATACCATAGACTCTAATCCTAGTGACTATCTGGAGTTTAAACCAAAATCAACGTTCCAGGCACCCACATCACATAAAATACTGGATGCATTTGAAAATCTCGTAATGAATGACATAAAACAGATTAACACAAAGAAAAAAAATTATTGGAACTTTTCAAAACATGACAGACTGGTCCTTAAAGGACTGTCAGAAAATGACAGAATACACATCCAACGAGCAGATAAAGGCGGCGCCATCGTCGTCATGGATCAATCATTTTATGAGTCCAAAGTAAAGGAACATATATCTGACATCAACACATATCTAAAATTGGATCAAGATCCTATCAGAGAATTGAAAATAACTCTTGAAAGCATACTAGACCATGCAGAAAATATGAAATGGATCACTAACAAAACTCGACAATTCTTGACAGTCTTATTTCCTAAACAGCCAGGAATATACATGCTGCCAAAAGTCCATAAGGATCTTTCAAACCCCCGCCTCCGACCCATTGTCACTGGGTGTGGCACCATCTTTGAGCCTCTGGGTCAATACATCGATCAATTCTTGCAACCTTTTGTACAATCATGGTACTCTTACACCAAAGATACCACACATTTTTTGCAGAAATTAATGAATGTCGGAGTAAAACCAGGTATGTTGATGTGTACTCTAGACGTCAAGGCCCTATACACCTCTATCCCTCACGTTGCTGGCATAGAGGCTGTGGAATGGGCCCTCCTGAAACAAGATGAGTTACCTGTGAATAAGATCTTTTTGCTGGAACTTTTTGCACTTTTGTCTACACCACAGCTATTTCAAATGGAACAATGATTTTTATTTACAGAACAAGGGTACATCAATGGGCTTTTCTGGAGCCCCGGCATATGCCAACACCTATATGGCCAGATATGAGGACACGTTTCTAGTGACAAACAAAGAGTGGACAGACAATATAATTTTGTATTGCCGATACATTGATGACATTTTTTTATTATGGCAAAATTCGAAGGAAATGTTGGAACAAAAGATAACTCAATTGAACCTGTTTGATGAAAACATTCAATTTACCAAAAACATTGATGATAAAGCCATTCCATTTCTAGATGTGCTTGTGAAATTGGGAGATGATGTGATTCATACAGAAGTATACCATAAGGCTACAGATAAAAACACTGCACTTATGTACAACAGCTTCCATTCCAGGAATTTAATCAACAACTTGCCATATTCATTAAGGTTGCGTGCCAAAAGAATATGCTCTGAAGAAGAAACTTTACAAACTAATATCAACACCATCATTAATAAGTATGCATCAAAAAAGTACCCAGAAACAGTTCTGGAAATAGCAAAGGACAAAACCCAAAGGCAAACCAGGGACTCTCTGTTGACAAATAAAGTGAAACAAATGGCTCAACGCCAAGTATTTGTCACTAAATACTCTACAAGCTCCAATGAAATAAAAAAGAGTATAAATCGACATTGGGAACTATTGAGGCATGAAACCGATTTCAAAGAACTTTTTGTAAATAAACCCATCTTTGCTTATAAAAGGTCCCAGAATATCAAAGAACTTCTGAAACCAAAACCAGGATCCAAAACAACTATCTATAAAGGAATGAAGAAATGCCAAAACTGTGTTCAATGTAATAATGTTATGGTGACTGACACAGTAAAGCATCCCCACACAGGAGAAACTATTCCAACCAGGATAAATGCGGATTGTAACACTATGAACGTTATTTACGCGATCAAGTGTCCCTGCGGTCTGTTATACGTAGGAAAAACAGAACGTAAAATTAAAACTCGCATTTCAGAATATAAGAGTACTATCCGCAACAAAAATACCAATAGTAGCCTGGCAGTACATTGGGACAACAATAGACACACTATAGCCCAGGTTCGATTCCAGATCCTCGAAGTTGTTACCCCCACACCCGGAAAGAGCCTAACCAAGTCCCTGTTACAGAGGGAAGTATTCTGGATAAAAAAACTAGACACACAAGATCCCAAAGGGATCATTGATCGAGTGGATTTAGCTTGTTTCTTATGAACCCTGCACGAAACATGTACGCAGAAGGACTGGATCATCAAATTTAAAATTGTTCAGACCTATGACTGATTTTTGTAAGAAAAACCATGTATATATTTCATGCTGTTTTATAATATCTTTTACTGCCATTCCACTTCGAATAGGGCAGGATCCTTCTACACTCACACATATCACATTACATTCAAACTTACATCATGGCGCCCGTACATACACTTTATTCAACCACCCTATTTTTGAGTGAGTCCATTTTTCATTTTGATTACACCCACAAGTCATGGTTATGGCCGCCGCACATTCATTCAGCATTCGGAAACGGGAGAGTGAAGACGATTGGGAGAGTTAATTCATTTTGCTACTTCTTCGAGATAGCAGGTATAAAACTAGGCTATCCGCACAGGACTAAGTTAGGATGATTTACTCTGGACAGTGTATTGACTGCGTTTTATTTTTTGTAGACTGAAACCTTGATTCTTGGGCCAAACAGGGTAGAAGACAAGAATGGTTCTCCTATGATAACGGACCAAAGTTAGAAACGTAAGGTTGGTTAGAGCAACACGCGTTCTGTTAAAAATATTGTGGCTTTTTTAAAATAGTCTTTTCTTAAACCAGACAACCATTGACTGCATTTTGAGTTAGTAAAACTGCGTCGTCAGACTAATGAGGCAACAAGGTCCGAGTAAGGTTTTTTTAAGGGTATCCTTAAATGCATTTCTAACGCAAGTTTGTTTTTTTTAGTTATATTTCATCACATTGTGCTCCGAAGATAAGGAATGTATTTCTGCATTACGAACCTTCAGTATATTGTTTCAAGTGAGTTTGTGGCCCTAAAATCAAAGGTCTTATCGTTTAAATCGAACAATTTAGTAACTTCCGGTTTGTTTACATTTTAGCACATCGAGGCGTCAGCCCCTTGTATCTTGAGGGAAAGATCCGAAATGTGCTCCCGTTTCTCCTAGCCATCGTTCATTATTAATTTCAAGTGAGTTTATAGTTCAAATAACACAGGTTACTATTCCACGCTCACAATGTACACTTTGGTCACCTCCGGTTTGTTTATAATTTTAGCATATCACAGCGTCAAGCTCTTTCATACCTGGAAGTTGTTGCAATTGCATTTTGGCTTCCTGCCAACGCCCACACTAACAAAAGTGAGTTAATGTCATACATTTTTGACCAATGGCATTTAAACTATATGATACATGTTCCTATTTAGTATGATTTCCCTTAATGAATGTTTTAGGCTGAATATTTCATAGACATTATAAAACCATGTTATTTGCTGTAGTGAATTGTAAACTGTAAAGTTGAAGGACCTTCAATAGAGTAAAAAGTACTCTCATGTTTATGTTTTTCAGGTATCACCCCTGACGAAGGGCCACATGGCCCGAAATGCATTGGGCATGGGCAATCTGTGAGATAAAATAAGATTCTTGATGTGATACAAACACTAGAACCCTTAAAATAATGAACTCAAGATAAAATTTCGGAATCATGAATATTATGATTTAGAATAATATGTTGAAGACAGTAAAAAATACGTATTGATTTAATCTAATATTGTTGTTGTGTCTTCTATATCTAAATGCATATTGGAGGATTTGTTTAATTTCCAATTTGGACTAGCAACTGTGCGCAGCGGGCAAGCGGTTTCGCTTGATCTCATTATCTGTTTAGATATACGCCGCCATTGGGTAGTTACTAACAGTCACCTAAAATGATAATTATATCGGATTAAATAATTCTATAGACAGAAAGACCATACAGAGTACCAAAGGATATCTCAACCATCTGTCCCTAGCATCGGTTATAGCATCAGAGGGTAGCGTACCTGTTTCCAGATCGTAATCAAGCGTGGTCAATGGCGGCAACTAAGTCCGTAACGCAGAAAGAGGATGAAAAGTACGAACCTATTGGTCTATATGTAGGGACCTCTAATAGGTAGTGGAGACTAGCTCCTCCTATTCTTAAAGGTCTACAACCCCTTTTCTGTCGTCGTGCAAAATGCACGCATGAACAATAATAAGAATATGTAAATGGATATACAAATGTAAAACAATAATGTCTACTTAGAATCCAATGGGAACCCGAAAAGTAGGAGTTCCGCAAAAGGGATAGAGATTGCAGTATTATCGGACTAGTGAACAGAAAAAGCAGTACATATGGGAAATGAATGCGGCTATTATCTTTATAAAGATCTTTAAGTAATGGCATTTTCCCATGGTATTTCAAGATTTAATCCATGGTTAAAAGTACCGAGGGTGAAAATCCAGTATACTTCCTTTTTCTTTCGAATTTTCTCAGCACCTTTTTCCTCTGGTGTGTGTATTTTCTCTAAAATACACCATTTCATTTCTACTGGTGAGTGTTTATATTCCATATAATGACTGACCATGGGTGCCATGTGTTTCTTTGTTTTAATCGCAGATCTATGCTCTGTTAGGCCTGTTTTTTTTGCTCGGGCAGTCTCACCTACGTAGCCTAAATTACAGGGACATACAATTAAATAGATTGCATTACGGGTATTGCAGGTACTTAGTTCCCTAGCCTCAATGGTAACCCCATTGAAAGTTACTGCTTCACCTGTGATGATGGAATTACAGGACTGGCATGAGCCACATCGTGATGTTCCTTTAACTCCGTTTTTGCCATCTATAGATTTCTGTACAAACGGAGTATTTGTAGATTTAGGGAAGCGAGATCGAACAATTAAGTCTTTCAAATTTCTGTTTCACCGATGGGTGTAGGTTATTACATGACTGCATAGGTACAGCCTGCATGATTGCATGACTGTAGGGAAAGTACGTAACTAGACCCTGGATGATTACATGCCTGCAAGGGTGATAGCTGGTGGTTTACTGAAGTACATAGCAAGTGAGTGGATGATTTTATAACTTCAAGACTACCACCTGGGTGATTACTGTACTCCCGATATATAAAAAGGGGGACAGGTAAGACCCTAAAAATTATAGACCAATTGCCCTGCTGCATACTCCATCTAACTTGATGTGACAGCTTCTCCTCTCCAAACTAGAGTGCTGGGAACAGGAAAATAATATACTAATGCAGGCCCAGTTTGGATTCCAGCAGGGAAGGGGTACTGTGGACCAGTATTTAAATTTAGAAATGACCATTGAAAAATATGTCAGAATAAAGGGAGGAAAAATCTACATGGCTTTCATGGATTTGTCAGCGGCGTTCAACCGTGTTGTCCATGAAAAGCTATGGAAGATATTGGAGGAGACAGGGACCAATCATGCCATAATAAATGCTATCAGACCAATGTATACAAATGCAACAGCAATGGTCCGATATACCAAAAATGGCGACTGCACAAGCCCTCTTTGAGTTGCTAGAGGAGTAAGGCAAGGCTGTGTCCTTACCCCTTTTCTCTTCTCTATTTACACAAATGGTGTTGTGTTGAAAAAGCACTTATTAAGGCTTCTTGTGATGTCCCTATATTTGGTTCCCAACCCCTACCTATCTTGGCATATGCGGACGATGCGGTCTTGATAGCCAGGACAGGGCACAGCCTCCAAAACCTGATAAACACATATATATCATTTATGGACTCCCAAGATTTAAGGTTCAACCACACCAAGTTCTTTGCAATCATAGCCGGGGCCAGGAAAAGCGATTAAACCCCCTACTTACATGTAGATGGAGAGAAAATGGAGATGGTTGACACTTTTTCCTATTTGGGGGTCTTTTTTGATAAAGACTCGTCCTGGCTATAACTGGTGGAAGGTAGGAAGAGGGGAATGGAGAGAAGCCTCTCAGCAATAAAAACCCTTGCACAGAAAATGGATGTAAGACTACTGATACCCCTAAAAAACATTCATCAAGCCAAGGTTAAGGCGGCAGCAACCTATGGTGCGGGAGTATGTGGCCGGGTAACAACAAATATCCTCCAAACTACTGAAAATATTTTTTTCAAGTCCCTGGTTGGACTTACCTCCTCTTCATCAAACGATACCTTACATCACAAATTGGGCCTCCCGTATATACAAGATGCAATCCAATTGGCCCCAATACTTTTGTGGCACTCAATTTAGCACGGGGAAACAGTGCCACTCACCCAACTTATACTAAGGGATTGTCTGAGCATGGAAAAAAGCAGAAATTTGGGGTGGCTCTGCTATGTGGAATCAGTTTTGAAGGAGCTTGGCCTCCATGGTCTATTTAAGGAACCCTCAACATGCAGAAGAGTCTCAAAGAAAAAGGTCTCCTGTATCTTTATTGCACTGGCGGACTATAAAAGGAAGGAGCACTGCAAAGGAAAAGCTACAGTCGTCACCTACCGCCTGAACCCGTCATTGTCAGAGAGAGGGATCTATTATCTAGCAGATGTCACAATTCCTCAGCACAGATTTATACTGTTGAGGTTCCGTATGGACACAATTCATTTTATGTCAGGATACCCTGAGAAAAAGTATAACCATAAGGAGCTCAGCTTATGTCCAAGTGACTCCCTCTCAAGACAAACTGAACTGCATCTGGTTTTATTTTGTAGGCTCTACAAGAAAGTGAGGTATCACTTTCTTAAGCCCCTTGTAAAGGAGAGGAACATTAGGCAGTGTCGAGTTGCACTCTTCTTTTTAAAATCCTTACCCGACTATTAACATGTTTTTCACTACCCTCTTTTCTTTGGGCCTGTATGAGAAAAAGGAAGAGGGGGATTGCTTGTATCTAAGGGCCATAGAAAAGTTGTCCACTACTGCATCTCAGAGAGTCCTGGTTAAACGGGTACCTGTATTATAATATTATCCTCTTATTTTTTATTCTTATACAAGGGACATAAAGTATTTTATGGACATGAAAATGTTACTTTGTATTTATTCTGTGCTTTTATGATCTTTTTAAACTGATCGAATAAAGAAATGAATGAATTAATGATTACTGAACTACTAAGATACTGCCTGACTGATTACAGGAGTGCAAAGGTAGTGACTGGGTGATTTTAAAAGTGCATGGGTACTTCTTGGCTGATTACAGGACTACTTTGGTACAATCTACCCAAACACAAATAAGGAAATCTTCACATATCTTTAGTAAAAGTCTCACCCTATTACTAAAAGCATACATAAATATATCTGTATCATAACACTAACTAAACCTTACAAATTCAAACAACAAACTTACAATTTCAACCAAGCATCTAAAATTATGCGGCATCTTTCAACTATACCTTTCTACAAACTAGAAAAAAATAAGCCTAATTAATAACACCTTATGTGAACATCTTTCAAATCACACTTTTGTGCTACAGCTTCAGCATTCTATCTAAAATTATGCAGCATCATTCAACTATACCTTTCTACAGTCTAAAAATAAGAAGCATAATTAATAACACCTTATATGACTATCTTTTCAAACCACACTTTTATCCTGCATTTTCACCTTTCTATATACAATTATGCTGCATCTTTCACCATACGTTTCTACAGACTAGAAAAAAGAACCCTCATAAATAACACCTTATATAAGCATCTTTGAAACCACACTTTTGTGCTTCATCTTCACTTTTCTATCTAAAATTATGCAGCATCATTCAAGAATACCTTTATGCAGACTAAAAAAAGAAGCCTAATTAGTAACACCTTATATGAGCATCTTTCAAACCACACTTTTATGTTGCATCTTCACCTTTCTATCTAAAATTATGCGGCATCATTCAACTATACCTTTGTACAGACCAGAAAAAAAGGAGCCTAATTAATAACTCCTTATATGAGTATCTTAGAAACCACACTTTTGTGTTGCATGTTCACCATTCCAAAGGTACTCACACTTTTGAACCAACCACTTAAAAAGCAACAACAGCTCTTTGTTATACACCATGCACGTTAAAATGTATAAGACATATGAAAATACATATACAAGTTGAAACACATTTCTATTGGTTACACATATTAATCCTTAGCAACTGACTTCTAAAAGTGCCCAAACTGTTTCTACATTTTTTTGGGAAGTCGCGACCCCAACCTGCACTACTGTGATGGAGCAGCAAATTGTTACAGGAGTTCAAAAATATATTACAAATAAATATACCACTATTTTTTAATAACACAACGTGTTTAAAGATAGTACTGACTTGGGAAATGACACTGTAATAACATATTACTTATATATCCGTTCCGCCGCCCTCGCCTTCGCCACCGTCCCTCGCATCCGAAGAACAACCACCAGTGGCAGATCCTTCTCCCACCTCGCCACCAATACCTGGAACACCCTCCCACTGAGCCTACGACAGACCCAAGACCTGCTGACCTTCAGGAGGCTACTCAAGACCTGGCTGTTCGACCAGTAGTGTCCCCCCTTTTTTCCCTCAGTGCCTTGAGACCCTCACGGTTAAGTAGTGCGCTCTACAAATTCTTGATTGATTGATATATAAATTAGAAATTCACATTATAAGTCCACAGTTAAGTTTCAACACTTCCCCCATTCTGCTTAATGCGAGTTTCCATAGTAACAGTTCATGGAACATTCAACTGAACTGACAGGTCACACGTTCACCATATTTTCAAGTTCACCACACAATGTTGCAAATGCAAACCGCAGGTGTGGTTGACTTTGCAAAATATGACCTTATCCTTTCTATTGTACCTTTCAAATATGTTTTACTGACCAATAAGAAACATGCTTTTTTTTAAAAAAAAAAAGTAAAATGCAACCTATTTTTGAATGTACAATGTTCTTAAACAGCCAATCAATTCTCTAATTTTTTTAAAACAGCATATTGTCCACCATTTTACATACCTTTCACTCTACCAACTGACTACCTCAACTACAGACATCTTTTCATTACTTCCAGACATCCCGGCAAGATGCTTACAGTATGTATTGTTGGAAACAGCTATGTTTTCTGGTGCAAAAGGTATGCTGAACACAGAGGTATTGACAACGACCTAGCTTTACCAAAATGTGGATATTAAATGGATTGCAAAGAGAGGATTAAAGTGGCACCAATTGATGCTTTTGATTAAAACCTTTTTGCATCTCCAACCCCCTGACTTCATGATTGTGCACTACGGTGGCAATGACCTAGGCACAGTGACTGGGGTAGGTCTGGAAATGCTAATGAAGGGCACCTTTGCACAATTGATGTTGCTTTTACCTCAAACTGTCTTTGTATACTCTAACATATGCCAAAGACAGAAATGGAACTGGTCAAATCAATTCTGTTCACAGATTGAGAAAGCTAGAAAAATGTCAATTAAGCTGTTTCTGCTTACCTCAGAGATCAATCGAATGGGCAAAACAAAACAATCTATGTTTTGATATGGATGTCATCTACAGAAGTGATGGAGAACACTTCACAGATCAGGGAAACAGAGTCTTTCTCAACATCCTAAAGATCTGCATCAGCACTTACATTTAGCTACATCAAACTGAGAATCAAAACAAGGACTCTTTTAGAGCCACCCTATAACTTAATACTGGTTAGAATATTTATTTACACTTACACATTTTTTTTGTGGATTTGTGCACCCAGGGCAAATTCACAAAACAAAATCACAAAATAAATGCACTACAATGCAACACACATTTGTAACTATTATTTTTAAATTTTATATATTTTTACCAACACTATCTAGTGTAATCTTGTCATTAACTTCAATCACAGTACCTTTTTTAAAACAACTTCACAAATACAACACTACCTTCTACATTATTTACTACTTATTTATTTATTTAAATTGGACCCATTGCGATTACATGGGGGGGCGCGCTGAGAGCCGCATTGGAGTCCCGACTCCAAACTCGAAACAAAAATAAAACCGATCCCCTTTAATTATTTTGCATTTGCGCTGGGGACCCCATCCCCGGGGCCTGCCAGCATTATATCATTAATAAATAAAAAGAAGGGGGACAGTGTGGCCCCCCTTCTCAGGCCAATAGTGGCCCCCGGAACCCCATCTCTCAGGGCCTTGACTATTCTTCAAAAAAAATTAGAGAAGGGGGCAGCATGCCCCCCTCCCGGGCCACTGCAGGCCCTGGGGACCCCATCCCCCGGAGCCGACCCTTATAAAAATTGATTAGAGGAGGGGGGCCGCATACCCCCTCCCAGGCCACTTCTGCCCAGAGGACCCTGTCCCCCGGGGCGGCCCTTACCATTGGGGACTGTGGGGGTGCCCCTATGCCCCCACAGTCCTGCCGGCTCCCCCCCTCCTGCGGTAGCTGGCATTGCTTTTGAGCAAGGGGAGCTGCAGACGTGCAACTCCCCTTGCTCAAAAGCAATTCTGCTTTGCTTTGTTGAAGTGAGAGCAGGTTTCCTGCTCTCACTTCAATGAAGCAAAGCAAGTTTGCTATGACAGGGCAGGAGCTGTGCTCCCACCCTGTCATAGCAAACAGCAATGTACCGGGGGTGGGTACACGGGGATATTGCAGGAGCCGGCCCTGGGGAGCGGCGGTCTCCAGGGCCGTCAAGGGCTCCCGGAGGAGGGCCGCATGGGCCCCTCCCTAAATTTGCTTAGCCCCGGGGAGTTGGTGGTCCCCGGGGCTGCAGGGGGCCGCATGCCCCCACATTCAAATAACTAAGCCCCGGGGAGGTTGCAGTCCCCGGGGCTGCTGGGGCCCCCACTGGCACCCGCAAATTAATTTGGCATCACCCCCGGGACCTGGCGGGAGACTGCGCTTCATTTTTTTTTATTTTCTCGTCCGGATTTGCGCACCCTGCGCGACTTTGGACATTTAAAAAAAATGTAATTGCTTTTTTTGATCCTGGAGGTACTTCTGGGACCTCCTGAACAGGACTAGGGGGTCAGGGTGTTTCTACCCTGCCCACCTTTATTGTTTTTCAAACTTTTTCCCCCTCTTTTCTTGTGACTCGGTTACCGAGTCACAAGATGGCTGCCAACCTTCCTGGTTTTTGAGTGTTGGCAGCCAATCAGAAGTCAGCTCATGCTTGGGAGGAGTCGCGACTCCTCCTCGGAGCTCAGATATTGATATTTTTCTTTATTTTATTTCTCAGGAACTACTGAACGGATTTACCCCATTTAAAAAACAGGTCTCTTTCTGAACCAAGGGCTATATTTTTGCTAAATGTGGCGTAATTACATTCAGTAGTTCAGGCTGTAACCTTTTTCAAACTTCGTATGAAATTAACATGGAGAAACATGTTTTGGGACTCCCTTTTTTCTCGGCCTCCACTTGACAAATCACCCCGAAACTTTCAAGACAGGAGCTGACCGGAGCAGGCCATTAATTCTGAAAATGTTGCCAAATCCTTCAGAACGAAAGAAAGCAGGTCGCACTCCAGCAGTGATTGTTTTGCAAGTTAATTTATTCCTTTTCAAAGCATGCACAGACCAAACCAACGCTTTTCGGTATATCCTGATACCTTGCTCATGGCTGATTTTTGGCGCAATGTACCTTTTTTTTCAATTTAATTAACAGGAAAGACAATTTACATCACTTCCTGTGTGTAACACAGGGACCCTCCCCAGACTTATGGGAGCTGTAGTGCCCTGTTGTTAACCATTACCAATGTGAAGAAAGTGTACAAAATGAATTATATCAGTGCAAACCAATAATCATTGCAAAATGAATGAATTAAAATCATGATCCAATTGTATCACCATACACAGACATCAACTGTTTCATTTAAAAAACCTGATTAAACAATGTTCCGCTATGTGCTTAATTCCTTTTTAATTCCCTCCAGTGGGTTGAAATGTTCCCATGCGGATCTTAATTCTTTCAGTTTGTGGTGATGTCTGATCGGTGTTTCTCGGATTCTATTGCACACTGAGGGAGAATAAGAGTTTTAAAGTTATATGTGTATGTACAGTTCCTCTGATTTTTTTAAATCGTAGGGCATCGAAATTCATAATGTGGCGGGACTCCTTTCGTTACAGATTTATTTCCCACTATTGCCTCCACTTACATTAGCAGGTATGATCTCAATCCCATAAAATGTCAGAGTTTGCCAGTCCCCATTGTCATGTGTTTCCATATGCTTGGCCACTGCGTTATGCCTATCTTTGTTTTTCGTGGCTCTGATATGCTCCAATATTCTTTTTTCCAGTTTGCATATGGTGCTGCCTACATATTTTAGCATGCATGGACACTCTATCACATACACAGTGTATTGACTTTTACAAGTAATTAGGTCTCTGATCTGCCAGACTTTGTTATTGGCCATTTTAATCTCTGTGATAGGTTTTGATATTTGGCATACTTTGCACTTGGATTCAAGCAAGCCGGGCTTCACCACCCCCTTTTGTACCGCTTTTGGCCGCCATAAGTGTGGCAGGGTATGCTCAGACGTGAGTCCCTTGCTCACTTTGCCACTGGATTCAAGCGAGCCGGGCTGAAGACGTCTGGAATGCCAGAAACCGGTCCTCGGGAAGCTTGTTTCCGGTCCAGGGAAGACATGGCTTGGCAGTTCGGGCTGGACTGTTCCCATGAGGCACAGGGTCAGACTGATTTGCATATAGCCATGTCTGAACTGGGGTGGCAGAGTGGGCTAAAGAACTGTGAAGGATTAAACCCAGATCTTTTGACTGGGTGTGAGTGTTTGATTGATTCAGATGCTCCGTCCATCACCACCCCCTTTTGTACCGCTTTTGGCCGCCATAAGTGTGGCAGGGTATGCTCAGACGTGAGTCCCTTGCTCACTTTGCCACTGGATTCAAGCAAGCTGGGCTGAAGACGGCTGGAATGCCAGAAACCGGTCCTCGGAAGCTTGTTTCCAGTCCAGGGAAGACATGGCTTGGCAGTTCGGGCTGTACTGTTCCCATTAGGCACAGGGTCAGACTGATTTGCATATAGCCATGTCTGAACTGGGGTGGCAGAGTGGGCTAAAGAACGGTGATGGATTAAACCGAGATCTTTTGACTGGGTGTGAGTGTTTGATTGATTCAGATGCTCCGCCCATCACCACCCCCTTTTGTACCGCTTTTGGCCGCCATAAGTGTGGCAGGGTATGCTCAGACATGAGTCCCTTGCTCACTTTGCCACTGGATTCAAGCAAGCCGGGCTGAAGATGGCTGGAATGCCAGAAACCGGTCCTCGGAAGCTTGTTTCCGGTCCAGGGAAGACATGGCTTCGCAGTTCGGGCTGGACTGTTCCCATGAGGCACAGGGTCAGACTGATTTGCATATAGCCAAGTCTGAACTGGGGTGGCAGAGTGGGCTAAAGAACGGTGATGGATTAAACCCTGATATTTTGACTGGGTGTGAGTGTTTGATTGATTCAGATGCTCCGTCCATCACCACCCCTTTTTGTACCGCTTGTGGTATTTGATGAAGCCTTTTGATTTGAGCCAAGTTTTCTTCAGTTTCCCGGTTTTAAAATGGCTGTGCACCAACTTGTCCTTTACATTTTTAGCTCTGCTGTATGTTATTTCGGGATGAGGTCCCATCTTTTCACCTATTGTTCCATCCAGCTGTAAGATCTTCCAATTTTGTCTTATGATGCCAGCAATTTCCTTAGAATCCTAAGACAAATCCATGATTAATCTTATTAATTCTGTTTCTGATTGATTCTCACAATTTTTAGGCATGAGGCATTCCTCTCTTGATTTATCATTAGCTCTTGTCCAACATCTTTTCACAATACTTTTATTGTATTTTCTCTTTGTGAATCTTTCTGTCGTCTTAGCACTGTGTTTCTTCCATTCTTCCTCTTCACTGCATATGCTTCGCAAACAGAGGAACTCCCCATATGGGATGCTGGATATTCAAGATGGCTGGTAGAAGCTAGATGCTTCCAAAGTGGCGCTAGTCGCTGTGATCTTACGATAAAGTGTCGTTTCCTGATGGTTGTTTTTTACATAGATTTCTGCCTACAGGAAAATCACCTTTTCTTTATTGAGCTCATATGTAAAATTCAAATTAGGTATGCTGGTATTATAGATTTCAAAGTAGTCCTGGAAATCATCCTCATTCCCATTCCAAATGATGAGGAGATAATCTATGAAAAGCTTCCAACCTACTATCCTTTTTGTGTGTTTTTCATTCTTTATATTCCAAGCGACCTCCTTCTCTCACCAGCCCATTACTAGACAAGCGTAACACGGGCTGAAAGAAAAACCCATAGCTGCTCCATTCCGCTGGCGGTATATATCCTCACCAAATAAGAATACATTGCTTGTCAAGCAGGACAATATCATTTCCGTCAGCATCTCATAATGGTATTTGTACTGGATGTACCTTTCCTGTAGGAAGTAATTACAGGCTTTTAATCCCAGCATGTTATAAATGTTAGTGTATAGAGCTACCACGTCCATTGTGATTAGTTGGAAAGTATTAGGCCATGTTATTTTCTCCAAAGTTCTAAGGAGATCAGTCGTGTCTTTTATGTAAGAACTCAAATCTGCCACATACGAAATGAGAAAATGGTCGATGTAATTTGCCATAGGATCCAATATTGAGCCTTTAGCTGCCAGAATGGGCCTCCCTGGTGGTTCTTTTTGATTTTTATGTAACTTCGGGAGGAAATATATGGTTGCCAGTGTTGGAAAATCCACAGTCAAGTATTTACTTCCTCATCAATCAGATTTTTTGTTACACATACCTTACGTTTTTTATCAATTTCTATTTTGATAGACATTGTGGGGTTTGTTTATAGTTTTTCATAAAACATGCAGTCATTCAATTGCTGGGTTGCCTCCGTAGTGTAAAGTACCCGATCCCATAACACTACATTGCCACCTTTATCAGCCATCTTGATTTCTATTTGGTGGTCATTGGACAGTTTTTCCAGGGCATCCCTTTCCATTTGTGATAAGTTATCTTTAAACTTAGATTTCTTTATTTGATACAAATCATGTATGACTGCTTCTTGGAAAGTGTCTATTTTATTTCCAGGGGCAAGTTGTGGATAGAACATTGATTGTGGTTGTTTTTTACACAAACCTGCCCTAATTGGGGGCATGCTGTCTGTAGAGATATGTCTTCCCCCTCTTCTACATTCAAGTTGAGTAGTGTCAGAAAATCATTACTATCTTTCGCCAAAAGCGTGGATGTTGGTTTTTCCACTATCCTTGGTAATTTTTGTCTATTCTGATTTTCCCTGAAATATTTAGTCAGTTTTATTTTCCGGAAAATCCATTTTTTGCACTGGGCAGTAGTTGATGCCTTGTTTTAAAAGTGAAATTTCTACTGGGGAGAGTTCTTGTTTAAAAAGATTCACTACTTGGAGCTTATCGATTACTGGTCCTTCCTCTGTCTCATGCTCCTGGTTTTCATGCCAATCCTTTCGGAGGAACTGTTTGCATCTTCGTCCCCTTTGTTGCGATTTCTATGGTGCCATGGTTTTCCTCTTCCCCCTCCTCGCGATTGTCGTTGCGCCGTTTGATTTTGTGTCCATTGGCATTGTTGAAGGACAAGGCGCATGTCACCTAAAAAAGCTGATCTAGCACCATCCAGTGGGTTTTCTTGCTCCCCTCCACTCATGTCCATGGAGGTTAGAGAGGAGAGGCTACTCGATGCACCTGCCATGTTACTTGCAAAACCTTGCTGATTAAAGGGATCATATTTTCAGACAAAAGTGAAGATGCGACCCTCAGCATAATTGACGGCATCACGTACAAATTTATTATGCTTCCGCTGTCTTACTAGATCCTCATGTTTATCTATTTGGCGTTCCAAATCATCCTTGAATTTTGTTATATATATATATATATATATATATATTCACTGAAAAAAACCATAGGTTATAGACCATATATAGTTAGGAATTCGCATTTACAAAACCTTATTTTACTCACACAAAACCATTGAAATTCCATATATAGTTAGTTGCACTAACTATATATCGCGCACCCGCAATCCACTGCTGATGATGTCACATATTACATCATTCATGACATGGTCAGTGACATCACTGATGACATCACTGATGACATCTCAAATGACATCACTGATGACATCTCAAATGACATCACTGATGACATCACTGATGACATCTCATTTGACATTACTGATCACATCACTGATGATATCATTCATGTGATAATACGATGAACCTCTTCAGACTCTAATATAACCTTAGATACAATCAGTGTAAACAGACACTCACAGACTGTCACTCATCCATGGAGTTACTCACACACCTAGTCAGTCATGCAAAGAATCAATCACACCTCCATTTCCTCAACTATACAGTTATACAAACTTTACTTATTCAAACATATACTAACACATATTTACTCTCTTATACAATCCATGATACAAGTTCACAATGATCCATACAGCCACTCACACATTCACTGGCTCTTATGCACAGTTATTTATATATGTCAACTCTCACATGTACTGTGTTTTACATATGTACTTACTTTGACATGTAGCACTGAGATATCCATTCACTCACCAATACACTCATGCACACAGTCAACCGCCCATACAGCTGTTTCCACATGCACTTTTGAAACCATACATCTAGTGAATCAACTGCTCACACATCTATGCACAGAGTCATACACCTCCCAGCCACCCACACACACACTCAGTCTCCCATACAAATACTTGGGCAACCAATCAATAACCCATATAGTTACTCATATAGCTACTTATCAACACATGCAACAGTTTACAGAACAACATACATAATGATGCACAAATTAAGACAGTTTAGTCACTAACCCATGCACTCAGTGAGACACATTTAATCACTCACTCATACAGTCAGTCATGCACCTACTAAATCCTTCATCTAGACACTTATACATCCACTCATTCTTCAATATGACAGACATATTTTAACTTTACAGAAACATACAGTCACTGGATGTTGTCATCAGTGATGTCATCAGTGATGTCATTTGAGATGTCATCAGTGATGTCATCAGTGATGTCACTGACCATGTCATGAATGATGTAATATGTGACATCATCAGCAGTGGATTGCGGGTGCGCGATATATAGTTAGTGCAACTAACTATATATGGAATTTCAATGGTTTTGTGTGAGTAAAATAAGGTTTTGTAAATGCGAATTCCTAACTATATATGGTCTATAACCTATGGTTTTTTCAGTGAATTTTCAAGGTTTTGTAAATGCTAATTCCTAACTATATATGGTCTATAACCTATGGTTTTTTCAGTGAATTTTCAAGGTTTTGTAAATGCTAATTCCTAACTATATATGGTCTATAACCTATGGTTTTTTCAGTGAATATATATATATACATACATATATAAACATATATCATCTGTATATCTATATAAATACAAACATAAATGCATGCATACATATACTTATATGCATACAGATGCATGTTATTTACATGAAAGTTTAAAAAACACTAATAAAAGCAAAGCTAAAAAGCCACCTCATTACAAACAGAATGGCTTTAACTTAAACGAGGGCGAGATCTATTGCATTTTCAATGCTTGTTTACTTTGGTTCCATCAAGAAGGCATTCAGATGTGTCACACATTTGCCATAAATTCTGAATGTTAGCACTCTAGTTGCACATTAGATCACTGTAGTAAAGCTACTGCTCACCAGGGACGTCTGCTGCTGGTATTCAAAGTGCATGTTTCAGTCTGCATGTCAGAATTTTTTTAATGAAATAGAAGAGGATTTGAGAAGTCACTCAAAATGATCCCTAATTTTTCTTTCTGAAGCACTAATCATACTTTCTATGGCAAAATTAACCCCCTCATGTTGTTCCTTTTTAAATTGAGTGTTTTCAGCCTTACCACTTCATTCCAATCAAGATGGCTTCTGGTGTGCCATACTTTTGTCATAAGTAAGACTGTTAGCGCTCTAGTTGTTCTTTAGAACACTCTGGGACATTCTGTCATTGGGCTATACTTGGGGTACATCTGGGTGATATTTGGGCTACATTTAGGCTCTTTTGTCTCTGGTGGCCATCTTGGGAGACTGTATGTCAGAATTTTTTAATGAAATTGAAGAGGGTTTGAGAAGTCACTCAAAATGTGCCCTATTTTTTCTTTCTGCAGCACTAATCATAATTCATATGGCAAAATATACCCCCTCATTTTGTTCCTTTTTAAATTAAATGTTTTAAGAGTTACCACTTTATTCCAATCAAGATGGCTTCAGGTGTGCCATACCTTTGTATTAAGTAGGACTGTTAGCGCTCTAGTTGTTCTTTAGAACACTCTGGGACATTCTGTCATTGGGCTATACTTGGGCTACATCTGGGTGATATTTGGGCTACATTTGGGCTCTTTTGTCTCTGGTGGCCATTTTGGGAGACTGCATGTCAGAATTTTTTAATGAAATAGAAGAGGATTTGAAAAGTCACTCAAAATGTGCCCTAATTTTTGTTTCTGCAGCACTAATTATACCTTCTATTGCATAATATACCCCCTCATTTTGTTCCTTTTTAAATTAAATGTTTTAAGAGTTACCACTTTATTCCCATCACGATGGCTCCAGGTGTGCTATACCTTTGTAATAAGTAGGACTGTTAGCGCTCTAGTTGTTCTTTAGAACACTCTGGGACATTCTGTCATTGGGCTATACTTGGGCTACATCTGGGTGATATTTGGGCTACATTTGGGCTCTTTTGTCTCTGGTGGCCATTTTGGGAGACTGCATGTCAGAATGTTTTAATGAAATAGAAAAGGATTTGAGAAGTCACTCAAAATGTGCCCTAATTTTTCATTCTGCGACACTAATCATACTTTCTATGGCAAAATATACCCCCTCATGTTGTTTCTTTTTAAATTAAATGTTTTAAGAGTTACCACTTTATTCCAATCAAGATGGCTTCAGGTGTGCCATACCTTTGTAATAAGTAGGACTGTTAGCGCTCTAGTTGTTCTTTAGAACACTCTGGGACATTCTGTCATTGGGCTATACTTGGGCTACATCTGGGTGATATTTGGGCTACATTTGGGCTCTTTTGTCTCTGGTGTCCATTTTGGGAGACTGCATGTCAGAATGTTTTAATGAAATAGAAAAGGATTTGAGAAGTCACTCAAAATGTGCCCTAATTTTTCATTCTGCAGCACTAATCATACTTTCTATGGCAAAATATACCCCCTCATGTTGTTTCTTTTTAAATTAAATGTTTTAAGAGTTACCACTTTATTCCAATCAAGATGGCTTCAGGTGTGCCATACCTTTGTAATAAGTAGGACTGTTAGCGCTCTAGTTGTTCTTTAGAACACTCTAGGAGGCTGCAGTAGAACACAAAGGAATCAACTGACAGTCTCTGTCCTTGTTGGATGTACATGTTTTACTGAGAATGTCAGACTTCATTTTCACATGACTGAGAAAGATAATGTGAATTTACAGAAAATATGCTTTCAGTTTAGCTTATAGATCCCCTTCCAAACCACTGTGGGAAAATCATGAGATATTAGTTTTCTTTCAAACAATATTCATGATATCACAGCAGAAGGTTTTTTCACATGGTAAAATCACCTTAGAACCCACCACAATTCCTAAAACGAGTATGGTACCATCAACAAATGATTTATAATGTAACTAAAGTCCTAAAACCCTCTATTAACTACAATGCTTTTTAATGATGTGCTATCATGTATATTGGTCCCAAGATGGCTGCCAACACTTCTTGGATGAAGTGCTGACAGCCAATCAGATCAGATGTGTGGTTAGGCTCCGCCCAGATATATATCTTTTTTTGAACCTAAATTACTCAAAATCCACTGGAGCACATATATTGAGACCTAGCAAAGGCACATCGGGCTAACAGTCCCTACAATTTTGCCAAGTTTCGTGCAAATCCATTCAGCCGTTCGAGCTAAAAGTGAGGCCAACCGCCCTATGGAAATTAACATGGGAAAAACGCGTTTTGGGACCCCCCTTTTTTCTCGGCCCCCCCTTGATGAAACCCCCCCAAATTGTCAGGGGCTGCTCAGAAACAAAATGTTCCATTTTCCTGAAAATTTCAGCCAATTCCGTCCACAAACGCCAAAGTTATTAGACATAGAATTTTCAAAAATCCCATAGAGAAAAAATCCTAACTATATATACCTACTGGCGACCGCCAGTAGGTAATATATATATATATATATATATATATATATATATATATATATATATATATATATATATATATATATATATATATGTATATATATATTCAATGAAAAAACCATTGGTTTTAGGCCATATATAGTTAGGGATTTGCATTTACAAAACCTTATTTTACTCGCATAAAACCATTGAAATTCCATATATAGTTATAAGCGCTAACTATATATCGCGCACCCGCAATCCACTGCTGATGATGTCACATATTACATCATTCATGACATGGTTAGTGACATCACTGATGACATCACTGATGACATCTCAAATGACATCACTGATGACATCACTGATGACAACATCCAGTGACTGTATGTTTCTGTAAAGTTAAAATATGTCTTACATATTGAAGAATGAGTGGATGTATAAGTGTCTGGATGAAGGATTTAGTAGGTGCATGACTGACTGTATGAGTGAGTGATTAAATGTGTCTCACTTAGTGCATGGGTTAGTGACTAAACTGTCTTAATTTGTGCATCATTATGTCTGTTGTTCTGTAAACTGTTGCATGTGTTGATAAGTAGCTATATGAGTAACTATATGGGTTATTGATTGGTTGCCCAAGTATTTGTATGGGATATTGAGTGTGTGTGTGGGTGGCTGGGAGGTGTGTGACTCTGTGCATAGATCTGTAAGCAGTTGATTCACTAGATGTATGGTTTCAAAAGTGCATGTGGAAACAGCTGTATGGGCGGTTGACTGTGTGCATGAGTGTATTGGTGAGTGAATGGATATCTCAGTGCTACATGTCAAAGTAAGTACATATGTAAAACACAGTACATGTGAGAGTTGACATATATAAATAACTGTGCATAAGAGCCAGTGAATGTGTGAGTGGCTGTATGGATCATTGTGAACTTGTATCAGGGATTGTATAAGAGAGTAAATATGTGTTAGTATATGTTTGAATAAGTAAAGTTTGTATAACTGTATATTTGAGGAAATGGAGGTGTGATTGATTCTTTGCATGACTGACTAGGTGTGTGAGTAACTCCATGGATGAGTGACAGTCTGTGAGTGTCTGTTTACACTGATTGTATCTAAGGTTATATTAGAGTCTGAAAAGGTTCATCGTATTATCACATGAATGATATCATCAGTGATGTTATCAGTCATGACAAATGAGATGTTTTCAGTGATGTCATCAGTGATGTCATTTGAGATGTCATCAGTGATGTCATCAGTGATGTCACTAACCATGTCATGAATGATGTAATATGTGACATCATCAGCAGTGGATTGCGGGTGCGCGATATATAGTTAGCGCTTATAACTATATATGGAATTTCAATGGTTTTATGCGAGTAAAATAAGGTTTTGTAAATGCAAATCCCTAACTATATATGGCCTAAAACCAATGGTTTTTTCATTGAATTTTCAAGGTTTTGTAAATGCAAATTCCTAACTATATATCCACTATAACCTATGGTTTTTTCTGTGAATTTCATTGGTTTTTTAATAGCAAATATGAAAAGCTTTAAAATGTCAAGTACGTGATAGATAAAAACATTTTTGTATTTATGCACGCTGATGTGCTTTGAACGCTGCACCCCCCCCCCTCCCCTCTTTTGTCTTAGTAGTACTCTCTCTTTGCAGATACTGAAGGGTAGTTAACGCAGGCCTTTACCCCCGTTGTAATCCGTCGTGCCTGCTTGTCTCTCCATTTGATTGATTGTTGTCCAAGCATTTACTGTTTTAGAATTGGTTCTCTTTGGATCATTCTCTATTTACAAACAAGCACAAAGTCGCAATACTCTGTTTAGTCTTTGCAGATAGTGAAAAATCGTGTAAAAAAATAAAAGTAATCGAGCAAAATCAGTAGGCCACTAATTGGATCTCTTTTTGACCTCGCTAAAATAGAAATATTAGGAACAACCCTTCATGAGAAATACGAAAATAGTGAGATGAACTGAGCTCCACACCATGAGGGCTGCAAGACAGCTCAGCTCCGTCACCCATCCCGCCCAAAATAACGACAAACCCTATGCAAATATTAAAAATATAGACAACACACCAGCAAAGAAACAGGGTAAAACATTTTATTAAAAAACTATTTACATAACGTTGGTTTATAAGATGATGTCAGTAGTGGACCGATGTGTGAATAGGTCGAAAGCAGCACAAGGCTCCAAGATCCGGATGGCAAGCTCCTGGATGTTGGGTGCCATAGTTCAAAGTTCTGACTTTGAGCCTTTTTCAATGCCTGTGCTTTGTTGAATCAAAATGGCGGCTTGACACAAAGCTGACTCAAGCGTTGCTACTGATGCTATGCAGACCAAAACTGGTTTTCAGTTTGTACATTTTTCTAGATTTTTCAATCCAAGTTTGGTTGACTTTGTAGAACGATGGCTTCAAATTTACAACATACGGTGTGGTGGCGCTGACTGGGAGGGGGCGCTTCGCTCCTGCCCCCTCCCCAAGTAAGATTTTCATACGTGAAAGTACGTTAATGGTTTTGGTCCCTGAGTTGCTTCGATGTCACTGCCATTCTCAAATGGCATAAGTTCTGGATGTTGGGTGCCATAGCTAAGAGTTCTGAGCAGCGCTTGTAACACTGTCTGAAGCTTATTTCCACCTACTGCAACTTCACTATTCTCAAAGTAAGTGAGTGTCGTTTGTGGACCTGACTGCATTTGAAAACAATGTGATATGTTACCTTCCTAAACAGCTTGACGGAGGCCCCTGAGGGGCGGTGTGATGGCCATGGACTCGGAGAAGACGCTTGGCTCCGACACCCTCCCCAAGTCTTATAGCACTGGTGTAGCCTGAGATCGCCCCCGACATAGGTGGCCGGCTCCCGGGGTCCGGCGGAACTTTTTGCCTTTTGATGACTCTTCAATTCTGAACCTTGTCCCATCCAGCTGAGTTGCGCCCACTCTTGCGGCTACAGCGTCTTGCCCACCATCCAGCTGAATTGCGCCCACTCTTGCGGTGCAGCGATAGGCGGCTGCCACAGGACTCTCAAAATGGCGGCCGGCTCTTCGGTTTTGGGCCTGGTCCACTAAAATGGCCCTGGGACACCTTTGAACTCGGACGCTTCCCTGATAGGGCTTGGGTCCCATTCTCGAAAAGCGTCCCCTCAGCCGTGAAGATTCTACAAAAGTCTTGGGGGCCCCCGACTCCCGCAGGTTTCTGGTGGGGAGCGGCTGCCATGTCTGCTCGTGGAATGGCCACGACGGAGCTACGAGATGGTAGTGGTCTCATGCTGACGCCAGCTTTAGTCTGAAACATCCAGAAACACTGTAGACTACCAATTCGATCAGTTCCGGTAGCGCCCCAACATGACCCGGAAGAGAAGAACTTGCCCTCCCCTCTTTGACTGATGGTTCTTGTTGCCTGTCCCCTCTGTTGTCATTTAACAGAACTTTTTGGACTGCTGAAAGGAGTTGTGTTCCGAACGCTGGTTGGTGGAGACATTTTGACTATATTCTTGACCTACGTTGTCCCGTAATGCGTTATATGACACGCCGCGTTACCGCACCCGGAAGTGATCCGAGGCGCGGCGCGCAGCGCGTAACGTAAGCATAACAGGTCATGTGACTTGTTAATAAAACTTTTCAATGGTTCATTTTACTTTTGTTAATTTAATGATGAAAAGCTTGGTCATATGACCTAAAAATTACGCTTTTTATTGTTTTCGAACAATATTTTTTTTTCAAACATATGTTATAATATTCCAGGCTAATGTACTTTCCCGGAAAATTTACAATTGTCTTGTAAGTAAAATATATTCCTTTTTCGAGAAAAAGGGCGTTTCTTCCTTCCATGACGGAGCCGTTGAGTAAAAGAGATTCGGCCTGCTGTCTTAGTCGCCGATACGCCTGATTATCAGATTCTTATCGATCACTTTATATTGCAGACATGAAAAACACAACTGCCCCTAAGCATTTATCTTTACTGCGTTCCTACATATTATACCTTTTATCCGTCATGTAATTGGACTGCTTTATTTCACTTGCCTTTACTGATTCGAAAACAGTGACTAAAAGTAAAAACTTTACCAATGTAAATACTACTACCGTGTTTTGTTTTAAAAACCTTTATTGTGAAAATGTCAGTATACAAATACGGGCCTATAACCACGTGGGCCGGCCACGGAGCAAACTGAAATCGTATATGAAGAGGAGACATTTACACTGTAGAAGAACGTAACGAGCGGGCCATTAGGTTGCAAGAACAAAGGTGTCTAACAGTTGCGGAATCGGTGGACGTACATTTTGTAATTAAAATACGATAGGGCCACTTACAATAACATTTTCTAGATATACATTTGCGGGCAAGGAGTTACGAGTCCCATTTATACCGGCGCCATTTTGGGCGAGGCCGGGCAGGTCCAAGATATAGTCAAAATGTCTCCACCAACCATCGGCCAGACCAGAACCCCTTTCGGCCCTTTATGCTACAAGATGGTGTCTTCCATTCAGAAAATATTGTTGGCAGCATTTTGAAAGGAAACAGAAACAGCCGTTCTCCTAGTGAGTTTCACATTGTTACATTTAGGAAGAATGTTGAAGAGTAGTATGTGGAAAATCTGAAGCCATTTTTCTACAAACTCTCAATCAGACTTGGATGGAAAAAAAAAACCTGAAGAATGTACAAACTGAAAACCAATTTTTGTCTGTATAGCATCAACAGTAACGCTTGAGTCAGCTTTGTGTCAAGCCGCCATTTTCATTCAATCAATAGCGTCCCCCTGCACACATTCAGGGACCTGGTCGTGTCTTCAGATGAAACGGATTGTAGGAAAAGAAGCAGAAAGGAAAAGGAAAAAAGTTCCGCCGGACCTCGGGAGCCGGCCGCCTATGTCATGTGCCACCTTTGGCCACACCAGGGCAATAGTGAAGCTGCAGCAGGTGCAAATAAGCTTCAGACAGTCTTACAAGCACTGCTCAGAACTCTCAACTGAGGCACTCAACATCCAGGACTTGCCATTCGGATCTTGGCGCCTTGTGCTGGATCCGACCTATTCACACATCGGTCCACTACTGACATCACCTCATAAGCCAACGGGGCACCCCACGCCGACTTTCGGCGCAGCATTGTAGGATGGCCACACCAGTGCGGCAACTTGCTGGACACAACATCGGGGCCATCCAGATCTCGGCGCGTTCGACTCACTGTACCGCAAGAGTGACCGCAACTCAGCTGGACACGCCATCTTTCGGCGCAGCATTGTAGGATGGCCACACCAGTGCGGCAATTTGCTGGACACCACCTCGGTGCCATCCGGATCTCGGCGCGTTCGAGTCACTGTACCGCAACAGTGACCGCAACTCAGCTGGACATGCCGTCTTTCGGCGCAGCATTGTAGGATGGCCACACCAGTGCAGAAATTTGCTGGACACGACCTCGGTGCCATCCGGATCTCGGCGCGTTCGAGTCACTGTACCGCAAGAGCGGGAGAAACTCAGCTGGACACGCCGTCTTTCGGCGCAGCATTGTAGGATGGCCACACCAGTGCGGCAATTTGCTGGACACCACCTCGGTGCCATCCGAATCTCGGCGCGTTGTGCTGCCTTCGGCCTATTCGCACATCGGTCCGCTACTGACGCCGCCTCACGTGCCAACGGATTTTCTACGCTTTTTGTAGCCCTATGCCGCATAACAGGTCATGTGACTTGTTTATAAAACTTTTCATTGGTTCATTTTACTTTTGGTTTCCTAAAGATGGAAGGCTTGGTCATATGACCTAAAAATAACACTTTTCATTGGTTTAGAACATTTTTTTTTCCCAAACGATGAAAGCCCCACCTTGTTTCTGGATCATTCAGACTGAAGCTGGCGTCAGCATGAGAGCACCACCATCTCGTGGCTCCGTCGTGGTCATTCCGCGAGCAATCATGGCAGCCGCTCCCCACCGGAAGCCTGCGGGAGTTGGGGGCCCCCAAGACTTTTGTAGAATCTTCACGGCTGAGGGGACGCTTTTCGAGAATGGAGCCCAAGCCCTAGCAGGCAAGCGTCCGAGTTCCAAGGTGTCCCAGGGCCATTTCAGTGGACCAGGCCCAAAACCGAGGAGCCGTCCGCCATTTTAAGAGCCATGTGGCAGCCGTCTATCGCTGCACTGCAAGAGTGGGAGCAACTCAACAACATGGTGAGCGAGACGCTGTAGCCGCAAGAGCGGGCGCAACTCAGCTAGATGGCCGCCACCTGGGGAGGCCCGTTCACGCCGCCTCCCCCACGCCCCCCCCCCCCCCCCCCGGGGCGCCGCACGCCAATTTTCGGAGCAGCATTGTAGGATACCAAAACCAGTGCGGCAGTTTACTGGACATCACCTGGGTGCCTGTCGTACATGTTGTGTCAGCCATGGGACACTGGACACAGTCCCATCAACATCTCAACGCGTTCTGCTGCCTTGGGACTATTCGCACAACAGACCGCTACTGACGAGGCCTCCCCCCGCACCACCCGGGACGCCCCACGCTGTTTTTCTGTGCTGCATTGTAGGATCCCAAAACCAGTGCGGCACCCAGGCGACATCACCTGGGTGCCGTCCAGAACTCTGCACGTTGTGCTGCCTTGGGACTATTCGCACAAAAGACAGCTTCTAACCATTGTTGCTTTTTGAGTTGAAAAATGTTTAAATGTTTTTAGTTTTTGTTCCGTTCATTATAGTTAAAAGTTAATAAAGTTTTATAATCTTACTTTGTTGGAGTGTTATCTATTTTTTTAAAAACGGGTGAATAGGGCCTTGAATCGGGTTATTGTCATGTGTGGGCTTTGGAAGTGTGCTGCTGCAGGATCGGACATTTCAAACTCAAATGCACGTTCTTTTTCTTACCTTTCCGAAGCATGGAGCGCAATAGCAGGCAGAGAAAGGGTGATGCACGTGTTGAACACTACCTGACCTGGCAAGTTGCTGGCAGTGCCCCCCCGCCCGCTCCTGAAAGAGGGCACACACACACCGCCGCCCCGAGTACTTCACAAATCTTTAAAAGACCATGCGCTTGTTCATGAGGCTTAAATGGTTTATCACCTCTTCTAGAACCCCTGCATCGACCCTCTGACGTTTCCTGGAAAAATTACCATGTAACACAATACCAAGCCCTGTCAGCTGAAACCCCCAAGGAATCGTGGGGCATATTATCAAGAGGGTTTATCTCCGCTTTTTTGGCTTTAAAAGCCATGAAAGCGGAGATAAAATGATCTCCCTATTACCAAGCTGTCGCTAACACCAGTTAGTGACAGCTAAAAGGAGATAGCGACCATCTTGGGCCCCGCTTTGCATGTCAGTGATACTTATCACTAATGACATGCAAAGTGGCGTGCCAAGATGTTAGCGACTGGAAACAGTCCCTAACATCGCTATCTCCTATTACCAACTTTTGGAGATATTCGCGCTAAGCGCGAATATCTCCAAAATGTAACACCTGCCCTGAGCAGTTCTTAGCCATGTTATCCAATGGGAGGTGGATAACATGGCTAAGAGCATTTGCTCGATAATACATGAATATCGCTGACTTTTCTGCGATAATAGCAAGGTTTATCTGCGATAAAAATCGCCGATGTGCGGCGATAATTTTTGTCTCTAAACAAGTTAGAGACAAAAGTTATCGCTAGTTGTTCGTGATATGCCCCCGGATTTTTGCTTGCAGAAATCGGGAGGCGGGAGACTAGCACTGAAATCAGTAGTCACACGCCTGAATCGGGAGGGTTGGCATGTCTGAATTCTCTACAGCTGGGGCCATAAACTACATCCGCAGGGGTAGGTGATAGCCTGGGACCAGCCTGGCATCTAAAATGGCTGCCGTGCACGACAAAATTGTGGCATTGGAAAAAAGGCAAGATGGCGCAGCCGCTGGAAGAGATGTATCAACATATATCAGCCTCCTCAGCCACCCTCAGGAAACATAGGGGATTAGGATACGTCTCCCGCACCCCCTTATACCTAGTAATTTAATTAACGAAGCACAAAATGGCGAATTCCCGTTTCGCTACCAGTTTGCGGCCCAGTTCGCGGCCCGTGAAGCGCTTCTACCGTGAAAAATCATTTTTTTTTTTATTTTCCCCACGGGACCCTTTAATAACCCCAACAACATTCCTAGGGGGTCAAGAGGGTGATACCTTGCCCCCTTTCATTAAATTCCCCCTTCGTTTTTCACCTCTTCTTCTCTCTCGATCCTACCGAGAGACAAGATGGCGGCCGCTCCGGACTGTCACGCAGCAAAAAAAAAAAAAAGCTCACGCACAGCCGCTGGAAGAGATGTATCAACATATATCAGCCACCTCAGCCACCCTCAGGAAACATAGGGGATTAGGATATGTCTCCCGCACCCCCTTATACCTAGTAATTTAATTAACGAAGCACAAAATGGCGAATTCCCGTTTCGCTACCAGTTAGCGGCCCAGTTCGCGGCCCGTGAAGCGCTTCTACCGTGAAAAATCATTTTTTTTTTCTTTTCCCCACGGGACCCTTTAATAACCCCAACAACATTCCTAGGGGGTCAAGAGGGGGATACCTTGCCCCCTTTCATTAAATTCCCCCTTCGTTTTTCACCTCTTCTTCTCTCTCGATCCTACCGAGAGACAAGATGGCGGCCGCTCCGGACTGTTTAGAATGTTGACAGACACCGGAGAGCCAATCAGCTTTCTGCGCGCAAAGTTCCGAAACGCGAAAAGTAAGCGGACCGGATCGCTGCCCGGAGCGCTGTTACAGATATATATCTTGATTTAAACGTTAATTTCTCAAAATCCACTGAAGCACATATATTGAGACCTAGCAAAGGCACATCGGGCTAACAGTCCCTACAATTTTGCCAAGTTTCGTGCAAATCCATTCAGCCGTTCGAGCTAAAAGTGAGTCCAACCGCCCTATGGAAATTAACATGGGAAAAACGCGTTTTGGGACCCCCCTTTTTTCTCGGCCCCCCCTTGACGAAACCCCCCCAGATTTTCAGGGGCTGCTCAGAAACAAAATGTGCCATTTTCCTGAAAATTTCAGCCGATTCCGTCCACAAACGCCAAAGTTATTAGACATAGAATTTTCAGAAATGCCATAGGGAATTAATCCTAACTATATATACCTACTGGCGATAGCCAGTAGGTAATATATATATATATATATATATATATATATATATATATATATATATATATATATATATATATACCTACTGGCAGTCGCCAGTAGGTATATATAGTTAGGATTTTTTTCCTATGGGATTTTTGAAAATTCTATGTCGAATAACTTTGGCGTTTGCGGACGAAATTGGCTGAAATTTTCAGGAAAATGGCACATTTTGTTTCTGAGCAGCCCCTAAAAATTTGGGGGGGGGTTTAGTCAAGGGGGGGCCGAGAAAAAAGGGGGGTCCCAAAACGCGTTTTTAACATTGAGTTTTCCATAGGGCGGTTGGACTCACTTTTAGCTCGAACGGCTGAATGGATTTACACAAAACTTGGCAAAATTGTAGATATGGTTTGCCCGACGTGCCTTTGCTATGTCTCAATATATGTGCTCCAGTGGATTTTGAGAAATTAACATTTTAAAAAACAGATATATCTGTGACAGCGCTCCGGTTAGTGCTCCGGTTCGCGTACCTGACGCGTAACGGAACTTCGCGAAGCGAAGCTGATTGGCTCTCCGGTGTCTGTAAACATTCTAAACAGTTGGAGCGTCCGCCATCTTGTGTCTCGGTAGGATCGAGACACAAGAGGTGGCAAAAACAAAGGGGGAAATGAGCATAAGGGGGCAGAGTACATCCTCCCTGACCCCCTAGGTTTGATGCGGGGGCTTTAAAAGGGCCTCGCGGGGTTAAAAAATAATAATTTTTATATCTTTTTTTTGCGGGGGAGCGCTCGGTACGCGCACCGGGAAGCGGTCCGGGAAGCGTAATACTGGGAAAATAGGATGAAAGAATGTTCAAATATTGTATGTTTATTGATTGTTATTTTTGTTTACCAACATGTAGGTACAAATGCAGAGTCTAAAAATAAAAATACATTGTTTCCTTTGTAGATATCTTGCAGGTTGTTTCAGAAGTTATTGTGGTATATGGAATTCATAGCATAGTCTGTCAGGAAAGCAGAAACACAATGGAGGCAGGACATGATAAAGAGATGTTAAATACACATTGGAGATGATATAGTGGAAGAAAGGAAGTAACTATGAGCAAACTTAAAGTTGGACAGTATATTTAAAGTCTGATTTTACATTATAATCAATTTGCTACTAGTTTAGAAAATACATATAAAAATGAATAATGTCTCAAACAATTTTTGAATTATTATATATACATTTTTTTTTCTGATTTGTTTTCAAAATTAAAAAGAACTTCTAATAATTCTTGGTCAGATTTTGTCTCATTTTCAATTAAGAAATCCACAGCTTCAACACATTGCAGAAGTTCTATGTCCATTGATTCATCAAAGAATTCTGAATCATTTTCTGTGTCTTGGTTGCATTCTGCAACAATTTTCACGTTATTTTTTTGCTCTCCTTCCATTTCTGTGCTGTAAAATGAATTTTAAAAAAATATATCAGTACAGATAGGGCACTGTTGGGTTTAAGTACAGACAGCTATTTTGGTTTTTTAAACAGTGATTTTTTCGTTGGGCAGTGTATGGTATCAGACTGGAAGTAGAAATATCAAAAAATGTATGTGATAAAGTCTAAGTCAATTCCTATTTATACAAGACAAGCCTAACTCCATCCATAACTAAAACAGAGAAGTCTATTTTATTCTATAAGTATTACAGAGAGATAGTATATAACTATCAGAAAATGTTTTCCTAATTAACTTAAAGTACCAAACATACTTCAGTTTTTAAAATAACATCTTACCTTTCAAATAGAAGTTTAAGTTATCAGTTGAAATGTAATTGATATGTACTTCAAGAAGTAGTAGTCAAAATGGCTGTGTTTCTCTCTCTTTCTTTATATATATTCAGGTACATAACCAATCAAATGTCATGAAATAATAGAAGATATTGAAAGTAGCATTTTGATTGGTTGACAATTCTAACACTTCATAAGTGTTTTGGTTAGGTAATTTACCTCAGGATATTTAATCAGGCTTACAGCATAATTTTCTCAATGAAATTCCATCAAATTTGGGGAAATGGTAGGGACTGCTATGTAGTAGGGGCTATTCTATATTTGATGAAAGTGTCTGTAGTGGTTTTTCTGTAAATTACTTTCCCACCTTTTTTTATCGAGCGCTTACCGGTGCGCTCCCCGGTACGCGAACCGGCAGCGTTACGGGAGTCCTCCATTTTGAGTATTGGTAGAATTGAGACACAAAATGGAGGACAAACAATGTTCGGAATGGGTAGAAGGGGGCATGGTAGACACTTTGTGACCCTCTAGGTTTTCGGAGGGGGGATTAGGATTTTGATACATGCAAAAATAAAGAAAAACATTTTTTTTAATTTCGCGGGGGGAGCGTCCGGTACGCGCACCAGTAAGCGAACCGGGGAGCGTACTTTTGAGAAGAAAAAAAAAGAATACATTTTACAGCTTTTGATATTTGCTATTAAAAAAACATTGACATTCACTGAAAAAACCATAGGTTATAGACCATATATAGTTAGGAATTAGCATTTACAAAACCTTGAAAATTCACTGAAAAAACCATAAGTTATAGACCATATATAGTTAGGGATTAGCATTTTCAAAACCTTATTTTACTCGCACAAAACCATTGAAATTGGGATTCTCCTATTAACACGACCAGAGAATCTGGATTTCATTAAAGACACGGAGGCTAGCATTATGCATATAACTTTTAATGCAACTCCAAACAGCCGCATATGTCATAAAGCAAAAGTTCCAATGGAACAGTAACAACAAAACAATTCTAGAAAGCACCAGGCAATCAGCCTCTTTTAAATAAGGAGTAAAGGAGAGAAAGGAAATGTCCCAATGAGAAATTCAACGATGAGACTTCATATAAACGATGAGATTTCATATAAACCAGGGTAGATGAAAGGTAAGTGAAAGCTCCAAGATCCGTAAGTTCACGAAAGGATATCTGAAAAGAAAAGAAGTGTAAATAAATCCAGAAATATAAACAAAGATAAATCCTGAAAAGGAATTTAAAGAGTTTAAAATAAAGCATTTTATTAATTGTAATATGATCATTGTAAAACTAAGATTATCAATGCAAAACAGTGAGAAAAATATTATTAACCATCAACCACCCAGGGAAGGGTGGGAGGGATAATGCTAGCCTCCGTGTCTTTAATTAAATCCAGATTCTCTGGTCATGTTAATAGGAGAATCGCAATTTCATTACAAGACCGGAGGCTACCATTATGCATGTTGGTAGCTTTGTAAAACAACATCAGACATGTGAGATATAGGTTTGCAATAATGATGAGCAAAGGTTCTAGAATTTGACCAATCAGCAGCTTTTAGAATATCATCTAACTTACCTCCTGACCAAAAAGACTTACTGGCCATAGCACCTCTGATAGATTGTGGTTTGAAGATATTTAGATCAACACCAGCAAAATTCATAACAATTTTGACCCATCTTGCAATAGAGGTAGAGGAGATACCTTATGAGGTTTAACAAAGGATATAAGCAACTGATTAACACCAGAAGGGCGAAGAGCATGCATTCTCAAATCATATTGTTTCATACAATCCACAATACAAAGTTTTTTACAAATATCAAAACGAGGATAGAAAATGAAATCAGACATAGTTTTAGTTCTTCTGTGGAGTTCAAATTTAACTCCAAACATATCATAGGATCTATAGGAAATATCTAGAGCTTTAACATCAGAAACTCTACGACATGAGATTAGACAAAGAAGAGTAGCTAGCTTGATAGAAAAGTTCTTTCTGTTCAAAAGTGAGTTATCCGGCCAACTACAGAAAAGGTCAAGAATTAATTTAACATCCCAGAGAGATTGATATCTAGGTTTTGGAGGTCTTCTGAGTCGTATACTTTTAAGGATTCTACAAATAATAGGATTTTTACCTACCGTTCTAGTGTTGATTAAGGAATGACCAGCAGAAATAGCTGATCTATAGCAATTGATAGATCTGTAACTCAGACCTCTATCAAATTGTTCACCAAGGAAATTGATTATATCAACGATAGGTGCTTCCACGGGATCCAAGTCCCTTTCCAAGCACCAACGTAACCAGACTTTCCAAATGTTGTTATGCCGGTAGTGTGTTCCCGGGGCCCAAGATTCTCCGAGGAGAGTTGAAGCTGTTGACGAAAGTCTAGAGAGATCATTGGATCTCCTGACACTCTCCAGGCAAGAAGGTTCAACTTCCCTGTTTGAACAAGAGGGTGAATTAGACCGTCTATGTCGGTGAGAAGGTTGTTGAGAGAAGGAATTAGGAAAGGAAGGTCGTAAGACATCTCCAGAGTAGTTGGGAACCAGGCTTGGGAAGGCCAAAAGGGAGTTATCAGGACAATGGAGGCATGTTGAAGTCTCACTTTCTGGAGGATCCTCTGGATCATGGCAAAGGGAGGGAAGGCATAAGTGTTGAGTCCCGCCCATGATTGAAGAAAGGCGTTGACTGCTAGAGCACCTGGATCGGGCATCCAGCTGTAATAAGCATCTAGTTGAAAAGTCAGTCTGCTCGCAAAGAGATCTATTTGGAAGGGACCCCAGAAATAGTTGAGGAATCTGAATATTAAGGTGTTGAGTTTCCAATCTGAATGATCCAAGAGGAATCTGGTATTCCAATCTGCAGAAAGGTTGGAATCTCCTGGAAGGTATTCTGCTCTTAAAGATATTTTGTGTTCTAGACAAAATATCCAAAGTTTTTTGACTAAATTTGACAAGTCCTCTGACTTCGTTCCACCTAGGCGATTTCTGTAAGCAACAGCAGAAATATTGTCCATTTTTAGAATTACTGATCTGCCTTGAAGAGAGTGTTTGAAGCTCATTAGAGCATAAAGACCCGCAGTCAGTTCTAGATAGTTTATATGGTGAGAAGACTCCTCTCGAGACCAAATTCCACCAGTATTTTGATCTAGGAGACAGGCACCCCAGCCATGAAGGCTCGCATCTGATTCCAAAATAAAATCTGGTGTTGAACCAAAAATTGCTCTGTCGTTCCAAGCATCCAAATTCTCCAACCACCAGGTTAGTTCTGAAATGGATTCTTGGTTCAGGGAAACACGGTCTCCGTACCAGAGACCTGATCTTAAAGCTTTTCCCTTTATCCTTTGAAGGGCTCGATAGTTTAGAGGGCCCGGAAAGATAGCTTGAATGGAGGATGAGAGAAGACCTAGGAGTCTGGCTAGTTCTCTTAAGGAAAGATTTTGATGTTTGAGGACATGTCTTATCTCTTTTTTGATTTTGGAAATCTTCTTCGGGGGAAGAAGGAGAAGGCAATTGGTGGTGTCTACAGTGAAACCTAGGAATTCCATGGATTTTGAGGGGGACAGTATTGACTTTTCTTTGTTTACAATAAATCCTAGGTTTTCTAAAAGATCCATAACAGTTTTGAGATCTTGAAGAATTTGAGTATAATCTTGAGACATAATAAGGATATCGTCTAGGTAAATAATCATACGAATACCCTTCTCTCTTAGAGATGAGGCGACTGTCCTCATTATTTTGGTGAAACACCAAGGGGCTGATGAGAGACCGAAGGGGAGAGCTTGGAATTGATAAAGACGGTTCTTCCAAATAAATTGTAGGAAGGCTTGATCTTCCTTGGCCATAGGGATGGTAAAATAGGCGTCTTTGAGATCTAGTTTGACCAACCAGTCTCCTTCCAACAAAAGATCTCTCAGAAGATGGATACCTTCCATCTTGAAATGTCTGTAAACAAGGTACTTGTTGAGTTCTCTGAGATTTATAACGGGTCTCCAACCTTTGTCCTTCTTTTCTACGAGAAAGAGTGTACTTATGAACCTCAGAAATTCCATAGGGACTTCTGTGATTGCGCCTTTCTGGAGCATTGAAGAGATCTCTTCTTCTATGATCTTCTCTTGATCGGGAGAGAGAGACATTACTTTTGAAAAAGAAACCTGAATCGGTGTATCTATGAAGTCTTGAGTGATAAGTTTCCAGTTCTCTAGAAAGAATTTTAGTCTGCCTCCAACTTTCGTGGGAGGGGAAAAAGAAGTTAAAGCACTTACTTTGTGGGTTGTTGTCGGTAGGTCCTCCTCTTGGTCTGGAACCTCTTGACCGAAAGCCTCTTCCTCTTGGAGGGTAAAATGGAGATTGGTAGGAGGATTGGTAACTGCCTCTAGTGTCAAAGCCTCTGGATCTACCGTAGGGCCTTCGATTAAAACAGCCGAAAGATTGGCCCCTTCTTCCGGCCCTGCCAAAAAGGTTATTAGTGTTGGGGTTCAAGACTTTCTTCATATTCTGGTGAGCTCTATCTAGGGCAGTAAAGGTTGATACATATCTACCTAGCGTTTTGATTAGGTCTTCCCCAAAAAGTAGCCCTTTAGGATTGAGGGAGGGTTCTTTGTCTGCCAAGTCGCTCAACTTTGGGCTAATTTTAGTAAGGACGACTCTCCTTCTTTCGGAATTAAGGCCAGCATTTGCGTTTCCTAAAAGGACTAGTGCCCTTTGACTCCAACCACGTATGAGGTTAGTATCCAAGGTGGAGCCATTGATGTGACTGTCTTCAGCTGCATCTATAATTTTAGAGAGGGGGCCTAAGATGTCTAGAACTCGGTCTTGGCAGATTTTGAGGGATCTCTCCATGCCCTTCCTGGGATCTCTGCCGAGTTTGAAGAGATATTTTATCAACTCAGGGTCGAGATTGGGTGTTTGGCAGACTTTGCCTTCAATAGAAGGTCTTGAGCATTCCATTTGTAAGAGGTTGCGAGTATTTCTCTCAAGAGGATTCCTGATCCACTTGGTGATGAATTGGCTAACGTGTTCCAAAGGAGTCCAATCGTAGCTCCTAGGATGTTTAATATTGAGGGGAGAAAACATTTCTTGACCAAGAGGGTCTAAGATACTATTCTTTGAGGAGGAGGGTAGGTTATCATCAATGGATTCGAAATCCTGATCATCCTCATCTAAATCGAGGATGTATTCGTCAGGAAAATCCGAGATAGTATCGTTATAATCATTGTGAATAAGGTTATTAAAATCATCATGGCTGATGGAATCATCATTTCGAGCACTGGGATAGGTTGTGCCGCTGAGGACACCTTTAAGATTTGTGCCGCGGTGGACACCTTTATATGTTGTGCCGCGGTGGACACCTTGATAAGTTGTACCGCTAAGGACACCCGAGGTACTAGGACCTGCAATAGTGCTCTTAGGGGTAGGGTCAAAATTTTTAATTTTTTTAGTTTTTTTACCCCTTAAATCAGAGAGGTCATTGTCAAGTCCCTCTTGGAATTCATCTTCCTCTTCTGGAGAAAGGGATCTCTTGGATGCCATGACTTGGGAAAGTGTAGAGAACATGCACGATCGCATTTCTCTATGGATAAGAGATTTAAATGCCTCATTGTCAATATTAGGGAGAGAGACATTGTCTTGGTCTGAGTCAGAATCAGACATTGTTGAGAGGCAAAAGGTATAGTATAAAATAATTAATTCTCTCCTATTCTTCTCCCTTTTTTTTTTAGGTAAACAGAGGATTAAATAAGTATATTTCCCCTTTTTTTTTTTTTTAGAAATGTGGGTTATATTATGGCAAAAGGGCTGGTACTCGTTCAATTCAGGATCGTTTCAATTCAGGACTCGTTCAATTCAGGATCGAGCGAAGATCCACATGAAAGGCAGCTAGTCGCGTCGGAAAAACTGTCACTTTCCCGACCGAGATCAGCTGGTTGCCTAGGAGCGTTCATTGTGAGCGCGCGGTTAGAGGAAAGAGGTAGGCGGGCATAGCACGCAGCGCGTGATTCGCCAAGGTCCGTTCCTCTAACGGGAACGGTAAAACGGGACGGAGACGAAGGGAAAGGCAGCCGGGATTGGAAAGTAACCGGCGCTGTTGTCCTAAGGGACGGGGAGCAAAGCGAGGTAAAGAGAGTCAAAGCGAGGTATCAGGGTCAGCCGACCTCCGTAAATTGGAGGTCGGGGGTTGAACAGGCCGGGGGAAGGGGAAGGAAGCCTTCCGGGAGGCCTGAGAGGAGAAATTAATGGCAGCAAATTAAGTAATAATACAGTTTTACGTCAATGACATAATGGAAAAGGCAACAGTGTCATTTGAGTTGTCATCAGTGATGTCATCAGTGATGTCACTGACCATGTCATGAATGATGTAATATGTGACATCATCAGCAGTGGATTGCAGGTGCGCGATATATAGTTAGAGCATCTAACTATATATGCAAATTTCAATGGTTTTGTGCGAGTAAAATAAGGTTTTGAAAATGCTAATCCCTAACTATATATGGTCTATAACCTATGGTTTTTTCAGTGAATATATATATATATATATATATATATATATATATATATATATATATATATATATATATATATATATATATATATATATATATATATATATATATATATATATATATATATATATATATACATATATATGCAGAAACTTTCTGTTCTCTTCCAAAGGCAACCCAGAAACAACAAACCACCAGACAGTGTGGAATGTGAGCAGAGACGCGTTTCGGGTAACCAGTTCCCTTGATCACATGACGAGTCAGCAGTGCAAAGCAGGTTTTTATATACATTGTTTTCTTTGTTTTTTTCTCTCTTTCCTCTATTAACCATGTGACCATAGACAGTGTAAAAATACTTGATGTGCAAAACACGCAAATCCACGGAGTTCATAATACAACATTACATCAGTTTTTAGCAGTATTT
Source organism: Lissotriton vulgaris (assembly GCF_964263255.1). Taxonomy (NCBI): domain Eukaryota; kingdom Metazoa; phylum Chordata; class Amphibia; order Caudata; family Salamandridae; genus Lissotriton; species Lissotriton vulgaris. Next base: position 1,332,818,360 of record NC_141687.1, read on the forward strand.
AACTTATTATCCAAACCTCATATAGCAGCATAAATGCATAATTTATAAAGTGCAGGATTATTGCAAATTAATAACATGTAACTGGCAGTCAACCATGTATAACAGCATAAATGCATAATATAGTTGTGCAAATCTCGCACTTGACAATAGTGCAAATATCAGCAATAAATAGTAATAAATATTAATAAATAATATCTAAAACCCTATATTTACATGATCAATGAGCATAACTCAACGCAATAAGATATATTAATAAAATTGACTGGCTTCATTTTTATATGTCTGCATAAATGCTGAAATGCCGCGCTGGAGTCCCATAAAGGATATTCTCAGTCCTATCTGTCCACATGAGAGTTAACTACCTGTGCAACATTATGCAAAATAATATAATCAATAAAGGATTATATTGAGAAGCCGAACATGAGATCAACTGCCTGAATACTGTCACATGTTCTAAGAACATTGAGCTAGTCTCTCAATATGACCAGATGGAATGGTATAATACTGCTACTGATAACAATAAAAGTTCAAATAGGATGACAAAGATCTAGTTCCAGTGGACTGGCAATCGTGCTAAGTGCTAGAATCAGTGGTGCAAAAAGAATAAAAAAGAAGTGAAAAATCATAAATAAAACCAACTAATTATCTTCAACACCAGAGGCTCTTCGGTGAAACCACCAGAAGAGATACTAATAATACCCAAGCCTGGGTATGACTCATTAATTATAAAATGAGGAGCAGATATCAAGATTCTCTCATTGCAAGCCTGCAAGAGTATAGTTATGAATAACTTCTAAAAATCAAAAATTACTTGATAGATAACCATATCAAAAAACGAATCAGCAATTTATAAAAAGGTATGCATATCCTCCGTTGTGTTGAGACCATTTGGGCATTTACTGTCCAAATTTAAAATATACCTAGTTTCCAACTGTCTCAACAATTTTTCCCTATTACCTCCTCTATGTGGCAAGGAGACGGAGTCAATTACAAAATAGGATAAATCATTATTGTTCTTGTTATGAAATGCTTTAAAGTGTCTTGCGACCGGGTACGCCGGGTCGCAATTAATAATGGCTCTGATGTATTGTAATATTCTCACATGCACCTGGAGCTTTGTGCTTCCCACATATCTAAGCCCTCAGGTGCATGTGAGAACATACACTGCATAATCAGTACAACAGTTATAGTTTCCAATGATGTCACATTCTTTGTCTCTGAATGGAGTGCTGTACTTTGTGGTATTTTTACCAATTTTACATGCACGGCAGGTAGTACATTTAAAGAAGCCCTGTTTAGATGGTAACCATGTTTTATTAGAAGCTGTCTCTGCTTCTACCTAGATAGATGAGTCCCCATAGATGCAGATTTTCTGAATGTCACAGTTGGTTTAACCGGAGGTTTTTCATTCAGAATACCATCTGTTAGGACAATAGGACAATTTTTGTTCATAATAGCTCTGATTGTGCGTTCCTGGGCACTGTAAGTTGTGATTAACCTAGGTGCTTCTTCAATTTCTACCATCTCATCATCCTCTGGTGTCTCGGAAGGCAACAATGATATTCTAGGTCTAGCACTGGCTTTAGTTACAGCCTCTGCTAACATCTTTTCTGTATAGCCTCTCCTTCTCATTCATTCCAAGGCCCCAGCCTGACATCTCTCGAAATCTTCTGATGTACTACATATACGTTTGAGCCTGAGAATTTCCGCATAGGGGATGCTGGCTATCAGATGTTGTGGGTGAGCGCTAGTAGCATGGAGTATTGTATTGCCCGCAGTAGGTTTTCTAAATGCACTAGTTTGTAAAGCACCATTGTGTACATAAACGCTAACATCCAAAAATTCAATTTTAGTAGGGTTGATATGTGAGGTAAAGTGAAAATTAAAACTGTTGATGTTAATACTTTCTATACATTTTTCTGCACTTAAAACGTTGCCTCTCCAAATAATAAAAACATCATCGATAAATCGTAGCCAGTGCTTAATCTTGTTGTCAAAGATTTCTTTGTAGTGCTCCATCAGGACCCGCTTCTCCCAGAACCCAACGTGCAAGCCCGTGTAGCTCGTGGAAAAGCAGGCTCCCATGGCCACTCCTTGTATCTGTCTGAATATATTGCTGCCAAATGAAAAGAAATTGTTATTCAAGCACCATGTAATTAATGATAACAACATTTTGTTGTGCAGTACATATTCAGCTGGTCATGTGTTCAAAAAATTTTCTGTTGCTTGTAAACCACATTTGTGTTCTATGCTGGTATACAGCGACTCTATATCCAGAGTTATTAAGATTAGATCATCAGTCCAGTTAATGTTGTCAAGTTTCTTTAAAAAATCCCCTGTGTTCTTCAGATAAAAGGGCATAGATTTAACCAACTCCTGTAAGTAAAAGTCAATGTACTGCCCTACTCGCTCTGTCATGCTATTAATTGCCGATATAATCGGACAGCCAGGAATTGGAACTGTTCCTTTATGTATCTTTGGTAAAAGGTATAACATGGGCATCTCAGGATGTGTATTAAACATAAAGTTATATTCCTCTGTTGTTATTTGACCCTTATATTTCCAATTCTGTAATTCTTTTTTCAAGGCATCTTTAGCTTTGTCGTACATTTTCATTGAAGTTTTTTCATAACATTGAATGTTATTCAAGTGTCTCATAGCTTCTAATTCATACTGTACCCTTGGCCATAACACAATGTTTCCACCCTTATCGGATTTTTTCATAATAATTTCGGTGTTGTTACTGATTTTCTTAATTAGATTTTGATATTTAAGTTGATTTAGCTTGACTTGTTTCTTTTTAAAGTAGACTTAACGATTTATTTTTTTTAATTCATCAATGACTCTGTCGAGAAAGATGTTGACGGCATCTTTTGGCATCATTGGGCGAAAAGATGATTTACGCTTGAACGGACTTTCGCCAGCCCCTTTTTGCAGTAGATTGATCTCACCCAATCTCGTTTGTGTTGAGGCTTGAGAGTTATGTGAGTCCTCGTTTCCCAAATCATGAATAGCAAGGAGCGCAGGCCCATCTGCATCTTGTAGTATAGTATTCGTATTTTGCGTGTTCATATCTTGTATATTTTCCAACCCAGTTTTTACTGCAAAGAATTTTCTAAGCTTAAGCTTTCGGATAAAACAAAAGATATCCACATGGGTTCTAGCATAATTAAAGTCTGTTGTATGACAGTAATTCAATCCTAAAGCTAAGAGTTGTTCTTCAGCTTTGGTTAATGTTATGGTGCTCAGGTTCACAATTGTTTGTTGATCAGCCTCTATTTCTTGCGCCAATAACCTCTTCCTTTTTTCGCCTTCGTCTTTGCGTTTCCGGCGCTGTGTCCGCCTGACTGTATCCCGCCTTTTTCGGGTAGGCTCTTTTCGTTTCGTGGTCTCAGAGTTTTCAACCGGGCTTCCACCAAAAAATCCACCTCCTCTTCCAGACTTGGAATCACCATATTTGAGTCTCTATTACTGACCACGGTCTCATTACTGGACTCACTTGTTACTGATTCTGTGTCTGTCTCAGGGGTTGTTTCATTTGTTCCAGTAGCACTAGATCTTAACACATTGGGTTTTTGTATGTTTTTTCCTTTTAATTTCCGAACACTATCATACTTCCTTGAAAAGGTGTAGATTTGCCCCAACTGATAATCCTCTTGATCTCGGGCAAATTTGTGCACCTTTCTTACTTTGATTTTATCTTCATGTTTAACCAATCACTCGTCGATTTCCTTTCTTTTAGCCATTATCCATTCTTTTGTATCCAATTTATTTAGTTCTTTTACAATCTCTTCAATTTCCGGTAGCAATGTTTGACGGTCAATTTCTGCATACTTGATAAGAATATGCACTAAATTCATTGAGGCAGCAAGGTTACTTTCCCCCCATTCGTGTAACATTGCGGGATTAGGTCTTTCAAAACTGGGGGCCAAAAGGATTCCGAGCCCACTGGGCACTCTCCCTGCCTCTGCATATTTTGAAAGGGATTTATGCTCCCACCATTTTGTTATCTCTTGTTTAATTTTTTTCTCCAGCTCTTTTAAGAAATTATTCCCATCACCGTCCATGTTACCGTGTAAAGCTTTATCGCTTGGTGTTATTGTGTTCGTTTTAGGGATGTTGTTAAAAATAAAATATCTGCCACTGCCTCACATTGGCGTACTGCGTCTGATGTCATATTTAAAATATACGAGCAATGAGTATATTTGATGTTTTATATCGCACCACCAGTGCTTATATTCTTCAAGGGAAATCCTCTGCTTCCAAAACACTGCACTTAGCCCGTCCTGTGAAATAGCCTTGCTTACTCACCGGTAGTATAGACGTTCCTTCGCGAGTCCTCCGACTCCAGCGTCAGGGCCTTTTCTCCCGGTTTTACTGCTTCCGGCTTACAGGGGGTTCCAGCCAACTGAATCCTTCCGGAGTATTAACGAAACGGGTTGAAGGATGCCACCATCTTCTCGGTGGGGTCCGTAGAAACGAAAGCAACCCAGCTTCTGTGATTAAATGCAGAAACTTTCTGTTCTCTCCCGAAGGCAACCCAGAAACAACGAACCACCAGACATTATGGAATGTGAGCAGAGACGCGTTTCGGGTAACCAGTACCCTTGATCACATGACGAGTCAGCAGTGCAAAGCAGGTTTTTATATATATTTTTTTCTTCGTTTTTTTCTCTCTTTCCTCTATTAACCATGTGACCATAGACAGTGTAAAAATACTTGATGTGCAAAACACGCAAATCCACAGAGTTCATAATACAACATTACATCAGTTTTAAGCAGTATTTAACTTATTATCCAAAACTTATATAGCAGCATAAATGCATAATTTATAAAGTGCAGGATGTGTGTGGGTGTGTGCAATAAAGAAGCAAGGAACTCAGGGTAGTTCTCAAGTGTAGGTGGAAAGCAGCTCCTGTATAGAACACCTCAACTCCAGCAACACTCTAAATTTGCTCACCTCTAATGTCTTCTTTCCTATCAAAGTCTTTAAGGATAGGATGGAAAGGGAAGACCACTCGGTCCCCCCGAACGTATGGATGGGTGCCCCGATCCCCCGGGAACCATTGTGGGCGGGGGGCGTGCCTCGGCTGGTATGCCCGAAGCGGCGTAGCCGGAGCCCGCCCCTCCCGCCCAGAAGAGGTTGTCCTAAACCCCTGCCCGGAAGTCCGTGTACGGATGGGCGTGCTTGAGGCGGGCCCCCGCCCTCCCGCAGATGGATAAATAGAGCGGGAATCCAACGAAGCTTCTTCTTGTTCCAGTGCTCTGAAGGCTGCACCACTCGTCGCTCGTGAGCCCTCTAGGGAACAAGCTGCAATTTTGAGAACTTGTAATCTTTGTTATTTCTCTTTCAGTGTCAGGCGTGTGGAAGATCGAGTCACCCTTGTGGATCAAGTCGGACGGAGTAACCATAGTCATGTCTGGCAAGAAGGCAGGAAAGAGCTCCGAGATGGAGAGGATGCTACGCACCTTGGTGAACCGAGTAGCGGTGATGGACCGGAAGATGGGTAAAGTGGATGAGCTCGGTCGGGGCTTAGCGGCCATCAAGAAGCAGATGGCGGCCCAGAACACCCCCTCGGGGCGGCCTAAAAAAGTCATAGGACCGGCCTTGCCGAATGTCGCCCCAGGGGGTAAGGGTAAGAGGAATAAGGGGAAGGCAGGTTCCAGTGAGGTCCCGGTCCCAGAAGTGCCTCCATCAAGCCCGGGCGCAGACAAACCAGTCGCGCCGGTAGATAGCCCGGTACCAGGTCCGGATAGAGGTTTGCCAATCCCCGTAGTGATAACGCCAATTGGGGATGACCAAATGCCTCCTGAACTGGCGCTTCAGTTAGCAGCAGTATTACCTTGGCTAAAGAAAGGAGCAGGGGGATCAGTGGCTGTGGGCGATCCGGCTGAAGAAGCCAGATTAATTATTGAGCAGTTGCGGCAGTCAAGGGATGCCGGGACAGCAAATGTACCTTCTATTCCCCCGCAGGTAGCGACGGGGATCCCGACGGACGGTCGAGCGAAGACAACGGACACGGCTGGGAAGACGGCTGAACTCGGTAAGCGACCATTGTCATTAGTGGGGGAGAGTTCAGTACCTTCAAGGCGGGAAAGTTTATCGCAGCACATTCCCATGGCTACGAAAGAAATGATATGGGGAGATAAATACATCAACATGTTTTCACTTTTGACTGACCATCGTGAGGTAGAATATGCAAAGACCCAGAAAGATTTGTGGCACCCCAGCGTATGGCGAGCCAAGATGGCGGAATTCAGGGTTGATGAGACCATGGTGAACTGGGTCAGGGCCTTTTCTATTATTACGGCAGTTATGGGGGAGCGTAAACCAGAAGTGTTGCCTGACTTATCATGGTATCAGAACAGGATCATGAATTTCTATGCAATGTACAGGGGAAATGAATGGAAGGGTTATGACGTTACCTTTAGAAAAGCAAAGGAGTTTAACGAGGCTTTAACATGGGATTGTCTGGACACGGTGTTGTGGCATGCCCAGCTTTTGCCGGGACCGGCGGGTACATCGGTACCAAGCACAAGCGTTTCTGGGACATTCCAACAGAAGCCGGCACAGCCCTTTCGGGCGAACGCCGGAGGGGATCCGCATCCCAGGCCCGGCGGGAATGGAGGCAGGTGGGGGGTTTGTTGGGGATTCAACAAAGGAACCTGTAACAGGCCACAAGGAACGTGTAGGTTCCGGCATGCTTGTTCGGGCTGTGGGAATTCCTCACACCCAGAAGCTAGCTGTCGATCCAAGTCCAATGGCGCGGGAGGAAAGGGGGGATCCAAGCAGGATTGAGGTGGTGCCCTGGAAGCAAACATCTTCGCCCATTGATATCTTTGCTTTGACCCCCTGGCTGAACCGTTACCCAGATCATGTGTCCGCCGGGACTTGGAGGAATGGCTTTCTGTATGGCTTCAAGATCCCGGCGGGAAATTTTTGGGGGAGCCCCTCTTGTAAAAACCAACTGTCGATTCAACGCAACCCGGCGGTGGCCGCCAGAAAGATAGCGAAAGAAGTCAGCCTGGGGCGAGTAGCAGGGCCATTTGTCTGCCGCCAGTTGCGGAATTTGTGTGTTCTCCTTTAGGAGTGGTTCCGAAGAAAGACCCGGGGGAGTATAGACTCATCCACAATCTATCGGCCCCTAAAGGGGCCTCGGTAAATGAGGCTATTGACCCCGAGGTATGCTCAGTGAGTTATGCATCGTTCGATGACGCAGTCGTTCTGTTGAATCGCCTGGGCCCTGGGGCATTGTTAGCAAAATCAGACATTGAATCTGCATTCAGGTTACTCCCGGTCCACCCTCAGGACCAGCGCCTGCTGGGATTCACGTTTCAAGGGAAATATTACATGGATAAATGTATGCCCATGGGTTGTTCAATTTCATGTGCCTATTTTGAAATTGTTTTGCTCCTTTTTGGAATGGGCGTTCACCGAGGCCACAGGGCATAGACAGGTGATGCACTATTTGGATGATTTCCTTTTCCTAGGTCCGGCGGGCACTCGGGACTGTGCACAAGCGCTGCAGAACTTCTGCATACTCATGCAGGAGTTTGGGGTCCCATTGGCGTCAGGTAAGACGGTGGGGCCATCTACCTCACTGGAGTTTCTGGGGATTGAGCTAGACTCAGTGGAGGGGTGTTTCCGTCTGCCAGTTGAGAAGGTGGCCAAGTTCAGGGCTTCCTTGGTACAATGTCTCCGGAAAGATAAGGTGACCCTACACCAGTTGCAACAGACAGTGGGTCAGCTTAATTTTGCTTTAAGAGTGATGCCGATGGCTCGCCCTTTCTCACGTTCCATAGCACAGGCTATGGTGGGTCTTAAGGAAGGACACCACCGCACTAGACTGTCGGCAGAGGTTCGCCAGGACATGCGCATTTGGTTGGCATTCCTGGCGGATTTCAATGGTCGAGTGGTGTGGAACAAACCCCCAGCCTCATCGGAAGAACTGGGGTTGTGGACCGACTCAGCAGGGAGCGTGGGATTTGGCGCAATCTTTGGAAACCGATGGTCGGCACAAACATGGCCGGCGTGGTGGCACTCATGTGGCCTAACAGGTAACATTGGATTCTTGGAGCTATTCCCCATTTGGGTGGCTCTGATGGCATGGCCGGAAGACTTTAGGGACCGCTCAGTGGTGTTTTGGTCAGACAACATGACAGTGGTCGAGTGCATTAATCACCAGGCTGCACGCTGCAAGTGGATTTTAAGACTGTTGAAAGAAATTGTATTGCGATGCATGAGATTGAATGTACAATTCAGAGCAAGGCATGTGCCGGGTGTACTGAATAATGCAGCTGATGCCCTCTCTCGTTCACACATGCAGGCTTTGGGGGGTTATCTACCCACAGCGGAACTAGTGACGGCACCTTTCCCCGAAGCACTATGGCAGATCGGTGCCCCGGACTACAAGACCTCATGGCAGCCAGTTTAGCGCCCAGGACGAGAAAAGCTTATGAAGGAGCGTTCCGTTCATACTGCGCCTTTTTAGGGCCGGTAGGGGGGCATAGCTGGGGGCGGGAAGAGTCCTTCCTCCGGTTTCTGGTGGCACTTCACAAGGAAGGCCGATCGGCGGCAACCGCCAACAGGTATAGGGCTGCCATATCATTCACGGCACAGCTCCACAGGGTACGGGACCCAACGGGGTCATTCTTGGTCGGGAAGGCACTATGGGGCTGGCAGCGCCTGGAGGGTCGCAGGCAGGATAAAAGGCACCCGATTGGGTTAGACAGATTGTCCCTGCTACTAGCGAAACTGGATGAGACATGCTCCTCGCCCAGTGAGGTAATTCTGTTCCGAGCGGCTTTCGCACTGGCATTTCATGGGGCTATGCGGGTAAGTGAACTTGTGGCAAGGAGTAAGAAGGACATGGGGGAAGGTCTATGCAGGGATCACGTCCAAATAAGGGGCGATTCTCTTCTTATCTCGATAGCCTGGTCTAAGACAGACCAGGAGGCATTGGGGAGTAGTGTGGTGCTCCAGCGCGCCCGGGGGAACCCCGGTTGTCCAGTAAGATATTTGGAGGCCTACACGGCGCAGAGGTTGACAACTTGGGGGGGATCCTGTTTAGACACATGGACGGCACCCCGCTGACAAGATTTCAATTTCGGAGGGTGCTGGCAATTACGATTGCAGCGGCGGGCTTGAACCTGTGTGATTTTGGGACCCACTCATTCAGAATAGGGGCCGCTACGGAGGCTACGGCTCGGGGTCTGTGTCCAGAGGAAGTGAAACGATTAGGCGTTGGTCCTCGAACTGTTTCAAGAGGTATGAGCGACTGCACATGTTATAAAAGACTGATGGAATGCACTCACGCTTGTTGTCTTTTGTTTGGATTACAGTTTCGCAAGACTGTGACGCGGGGCGAAAATTGGGATCGGCCCAACACCAGAGGACCAGCGGGAAAGGATCACCGACTGGAGGTCAAGTGGTATGGGTCGTGGGCCACTCATACGTGAGGCGTGCTGGGGACATATTTATGGCAGGTGACGCGACTCACGCATCTGAGGAATATGGGTTCAGAGTGACCTTCCATGGGCAAGGAGGCCTCTGTTTTGACCAATTTCAGAGCTTTGTGGAGGAACTGTTAGGGTGGCATAGGTCACCGCCATCTGTAATCATAGTGCATCTGGGAGGCAATGACTTGGTAAGACTGGGAAGACGGGTGTTAGTAGAGCACATATTGTCAGCAGTCAGCTGGTTGGCCAAAAGGCTCCCGGGGTGTACGATTGCCTGGTCCCACATGATCCCCAGAAGAATCTGGCGGGGGGGTATCTCTGTGTCGGCGTTGAACCACTCGGTAAAGAGGGTCAACAACAAGATTGAGAAACTGTTTCGCTCCAATCATTTGCAAAGCATTTCCCATGGGTGTATTCGGGGTGATCAATATTATTTGGATGATGGGGTGCACCTGTCCAGGGCTGGGAATGACTTACTCATAGGAGACTTCATAGCATGGCTAGTGGCATTGAGGAGACATGACCTTTAGGAGGCGTGGGGGGGCCGGATAGTCGGTCAACTATCCGGCCTGTGGCGGTAAGGTCATGATCGGTGAGCAGTGATTTCAAGGTCCCTAGGGGGGGCGCCACCCAGTATGGATGGGAGCGCCCGGGGGGAGGGCGGCACCCACTACGGATGGGTCACCCAGGGGGAGACGGCCATAGGCCCCTCCCAGGGGGAGACGGCTATATGCCCCTCCTACGAATTTCCCGGGGGCCGGATATCCGCTCCGGCGGAAGAGAGTGTGGGGAAGGGGGGGAGTCCACGCTGTCCTTCTTACGGATACCTCGCACGAGATCTCGGACGACCTTAAGATGGCGTCGAGTGAAAGGGGGCCCCCACGACAAGGGAAGTTACAGTTGGCTGCGAGGGTAAAGTCCTCTGCGCATACGCCACTCACACCGTGAGGGCGGGAATTTGGTAGTAGGGATCTGACACCGGTTAAGACCTTGCCGTTGGCCCTTAATGCTAGGTTGTTCAATTTTATTTTAGAATGTTATGTATTTTCAGGATGCTAGACTCGGCTAGGAAACCTTTGTATTAGAGATTTGTTAAGGTTAGCCAAGAACTTGTCTTCATCAAAATGTAATGGAAGATAAAATTGTACATGATTCATGAAACGTTTTAATTTAAAGTTTTAAATTTTGTTTCATATTTTAATAAATACGGCCGGGGGGGGTAACTCCCCCCCACCTTCCAAAAGCTCAAACATGTGTCTGTCTCCTCCCATGGGGAATTGGTGTTGGGAGGGGTGGCGGGCATCCCGGACCATATTAGCACAGTGCCATCCACGCCGAAATAGAAAGGGATAAAGTCTTTCACATGAAGAAATTGAGATACTTAAATTAGGACTATTGCTTTGCCCAACATCCAAAGTCGATTATGCACAATTAAGGAACAACCTATTTAAATTTTTTAGAAAATTGAAATTGTACAAGATACATGCATTGCACCCTAATAGGGCAATGACTAATATGATTGCAATAAGCACATCTCACCAGACTTATCTCACAATAAAATACCTAAAAACACTACAAACACTACAGAGTTTAGAAGGAATTGAAAGGGCCACCACTACACCTAGTAACTCCAGTGACCCTCTAGATTCCAGTAACATTGGATACATAAGCGACATCCTTGCTATCGACACAGGAGGGACTGAGGCAACTAATTTTAGGACTCCATCCAGATCTATACCTCAATTACCAAAAGATAATATTGATGTATTTTTAGATACAGTTGCGGAGGATATTTTGAGATTAAGTAGGGAAAGTTTGAAATGGAGTAACATAAAGAAGAGGCAATGGAACATACTGACTAATTTACAGAAAGACCATACAATAGTCATCATACCCTCTGATAAGAGGGGTAACATAGTGATAATGAGTAGAGAGAACTACATTAAAGAGGGACTGAGACAGGTGAGGAACAATACCTGTTATATCAGAACTGACAGGGAATACTTACAAAATGTAATTGCAAGTTATAAAGAAAGACTACTTGAATGGCATGAAAACCAACTATTAAGTTGGGACGAACTGCAGTTTTTGAAAAATAACACACCCACTACACCGACACTCTACCAGTTACCCAAGGTGCATAAAGATGCATCAAACCCACCAGCCATCCCAATCTTTCATCAAAGAATAGTATTTTTGAGAATTCTTCAAATTTTATAGATCATTTCCTTGCACCATATGTACACAATTTGGATTCCTATATCAGAGACACCCAAGATATTATTCAAAAATCAAATAACCTGTGTTGGAACAAGGAATGTTGGCTTGTGTGCTTAGACGTAGAAAGCCTGTATAAGAGCATTAGGCATCAGGATGGCATGGATGCCTGCAAATATTTCCTCAGGATGAGAAGTGTGAAGGTTCTACAACATACACAGATGATCATGGAAGTGATCGAAACATGTCTGAAGGAGAATATTTTTCTTTTTGAAAACACTTTGTATAAACAAACACAGGGGACAGCTATGGGGGCTAGTGGCCCCCAGCTATGCCAATCTCTTGGTAGGCTGGTGGGAGGACCGTATCCTATGGAACCAAGATCAGAATAGATTCATCGACCAGATCAGTGTGTGGTTCAGGTATATTGATGACATCTTCCTTGTTTGGGAGAGAAGTGAGGAAGTTCTTAGCATCTTTTTGACTGTCATCAATAACAATAATATAAATCTGAGATTTACTATAAAGTACAGTAAGGAAACAGTGGATTTCCTTGACATCAAAGTTTCACTTAAAGATGGCACACTCCAGACAGATCTCTACAGGAAGAGTACTGCTGGTAATTCGATCCTCCATGTGGACAGCTGTCATCCACCAAGCTTCAGCTGGAGTATCCCCTATAGCGAGTTACTCAGAGCGAAAAGAAACAGTAGTACCAATGAGGGCTATAGGAAAAGAAAACAGAATGTGTTAGATCATTTCAGTGCCAGAAAATATCCCAAGAAAAACCTTATGAGAGCAGATAAGAAATCGAGAGAAGATCTACAAAAAAGGAAAGCCACAGACACTGAGGGAACCAGAAAAAGAACGTCTAAGATTCATTACCAAATTTACCAGTCAGGCTAATAATCTACGTAAGATCTTAAGAAGTAGGGGGCGCTAGAGGGCACTCAGCAAAATGGCTGCGCTGTAGTGGAGCTCGGCTGGCTGCCTTCACTATCCTCCAAGTGCAGGATTATTGCAAATTAATAACATGTAACTGGCAGTCAACCATGTATAACAGCATAAATGCATAATATAGTTGTGCAAATCTCGCACTTGACAATAGTGCAAATATCAGCAATAAATAGTAATAAATATTAATAAATAATATCTAAAACCCTATATTTACATGATCAATGAGCATAACTCAACGCAATAAGATATATTAATAAAATTGACTGGCTTCATTTTTATATGTCTGCATAAATGCTGAAATGCCGCGCTGGAGTCCCATAAAGGATATTCTCAGTCCTATCTGTCCACATGAGAGTTAACTACCTGTGCAACATTATGCAAAATAATATAATCAATAAAGGATTATATTGAGAAGCCGAACATGAGATCAACTGCCTGAATACTGTCACATGTTCTAAGAACATTGAGCTAGTCTCTCAATATGACCAGATGGAATGGTATAATACTGCTACTGATAACAATAAAAGTTCAAATAGGATGACAAAGATCTAGTTCCAGTGGACTGGCAATCGTGCTAAGTGCTAGAATCAGTGGTGCAAAAAGAATAAAAAAGAAGTGAAAAATCATAAATAAAACCAACTAATTATCTTCAACACCAGAGGCTCTTCGGTGAAACCACCAGAAGAGATACTAATAATACCCAAGCCTGGGTATGACTCATTAATTATAAAATGAGGAGCAGATATCAAGATTCTCTCATTGCAAGCCTGCAAGAGTATAGTTATGAATAACTTCTAAAAATCAAAAATTACTTGATAGATAACCATATCAAAAAACGAATCAGCAATTTATAAAAAGGTATGCATATCCTCCGTTGTGTTGAGACCATTTGGGCATTTACTGTCCAAATTTAAAATATACCTAGTTTCCAACTGTCTCAACAATTTTTCCCTATTACCTCCTCTATGTGGCAAGGAGACGGAGTCAATTACAAAATAGGATAAATCATTATTGTTCTTGTTATGAAATGCTTTAAAGTGTCTTGCGACCGGGTACGCCGGGTCGCAATTAATAATGGCTCTGATGTATTGTAATATTCTCACATGCACCTGGAGCTTTGTGCTTCCCACATATCTAAGCCCTCAGGTGCATGTGAGAACATACACTGCATAATCAGTACAACAGTTATAGTTTCCAATGATGTCACATTCTTTGTCTCTGAATGGAGTGCTGTACTTTGTGGTATTTTTACCAATTTTACATGCACGGCAGGTAGTACATTTAAAGAAGCCCTGTTTAGATGGTAACCATGTTTTATTAGAAGCTGTCTCTGCTTCTACCTAGATAGATGAGTCCCCATAGATGCAGATTTTCTGAATGTCACAGTTGGTTTAACCGGAGGTTTTTCATTCAGAATACCATCTGTTAGGACAATAGGACAATTTTTGTTCATAATAGCTCTGATTGTGCGTTCCTGGGCACTGTAAGTTGTGATTAACCTAGGTGCTTCTTCAATTTCTACCATCTCATCATCCTCTGGTGTCTCGGAAGGCAACAATGATATTCTAGGTCTAGCACTGGCTTTAGTTACAGCCTCTGCTAACATCTTTTCTGTATAGCCTCTCCTTCTCATTCATTCCAAGGCCCCAGCCTGACATCTCTCGAAATCTTCTGATGTACTACATATACGTTTGAGCCTGAGAATTTCCGCATAGGGGATGCTGGCTATCAGATGTTGTGGGTGAGCGCTAGTAGCATGGAGTATTGTATTGCCCGCAGTAGGTTTTCTAAATGCACTAGTTTGTAAAGCACCATTGTGTACATAAACGCTAACATCCAAAAATTCAATTTTAGTAGGGTTGATATGTGAGGTAAAGTGAAAATTAAAACTGTTGATGTTAATACTTTCTATACATTTTTCTGCACTTAAAACGTTGCCTCTCCAAATAATAAAAACATCATCGATAAATCGTAGCCAGTGCTTAATCTTGTTGTCAAAGATTTCTTTGTAGTGCTCCATCAGGACCCGCTTCTCCCAGAACCCAACGTGCAAGCCCGTGTAGCTCGTGGAAAAGCAGGCTCCCATGGCCACTCCTTGTATCTGTCTGAATATATTGCTGCCAAATGAAAAGAAATTGTTATTCAAGCACCATGTAATTAATGATAACAACATTTTGTTGTGCAGTACATATTCAGCTGGTCATGTGTTCAAAAAATTTTCTGTTGCTTGTAAACCACATTTGTGTTCTATGCTGGTATACAGCGACTCTATATCCAGAGTTATTAAGATTAGATCATCAGTCCAGTTAATGTTGTCAAGTTTCTTTAAAAAATCCCCTGTGTTCTTCAGATAAAAGGGCATAGATTTAACCAACTCCTGTAAGTAAAAGTCAATGTACTGCCCTACTCGCTCTGTCATGCTATTAATTGCCGATATAATCGGACAGCCAGGAATTGGAACTGTTCCTTTATGTATCTTTGGTAAAAGGTATAACATGGGCATCTCAGGATGTGTATTAAACATAAAGTTATATTCCTCTGTTGTTATTTGACCCTTATATTTCCAATTCTGTAATTCTTTTTTCAAGGCATCTTTAGCTTTGTCGTACATTTTCATTGAAGTTTTTTCATAACATTGAATGTTATTCAAGTGTCTCATAGCTTCTAATTCATACTGTACCCTTGGCCATAACACAATGTTTCCACCCTTATCGGATTTTTTCATAATAATTTCGGTGTTGTTACTGATTTTCTTAATTAGATTTTGATATTTAAGTTGATTTAGCTTGACTTGTTTCTTTTTAAAGTAGACTTAACGATTTATTTTTTTTAATTCATCAATGACTCTGTCGAGAAAGATGTTGACGGCATCTTTTGGCATCATTGGGCGAAAAGATGATTTACGCTTGAACGGACTTTCGCCAGCCCCTTTTTGCAGTAGATTGATCTCACCCAATCTCGTTTGTGTTGAGGCTTGAGAGTTATGTGAGTCCTCGTTTCCCAAATCATGAATAGCAAGGAGCGCAGGCCCATCTGCATCTTGTAGTATAGTATTCGTATTTTGCGTGTTCATATCTTGTATATTTTCCAACCCAGTTTTTACTGCAAAGAATTTTCTAAGCTTAAGCTTTCGGATAAAACAAAAGATATCCACATGGGTTCTAGCATAATTAAAGTCTGTTGTATGACAGTAATTCAATCCTAAAGCTAAGAGTTGTTCTTCAGCTTTGGTTAATGTTATGGTGCTCAGGTTCACAATTGTTTGTTGATCAGCCTCTATTTCTTGCGCCAATAACCTCTTCCTTTTTTCGCCTTCGTCTTTGCGTTTCCGGCGCTGTGTCCGCCTGACTGTATCCCGCCTTTTTCGGGTAGGCTCTTTTCGTTTCGTGGTCTCAGAGTTTTCAACCGGGCTTCCACCAAAAAATCCACCTCCTCTTCCAGACTTGGAATCACCATATTTGAGTCTCTATTACTGACCACGGTCTCATTACTGGACTCACTTGTTACTGATTCTGTGTCTGTCTCAGGGGTTGTTTCATTTGTTCCAGTAGCACTAGATCTTAACACATTGGGTTTTTGTATGTTTTTTCCTTTTAATTTCCGAACACTATCATACTTCCTTGAAAAGGTGTAGATTTGCCCCAACTGATAATCCTCTTGATCTCGGGCAAATTTGTGCACCTTTCTTACTTTGATTTTATCTTCATGTTTAACCAATCACTCGTCGATTTCCTTTCTTTTAGCCATTATCCATTCTTTTGTATCCAATTTATTTAGTTCTTTTACAATCTCTTCAATTTCCGGTAGCAATGTTTGACGGTCAATTTCTGCATACTTGATAAGAATATGCACTAAATTCATTGAGGCAGCAAGGTTACTTTCCCCCCATTCGTGTAACATTGCGGGATTAGGTCTTTCAAAACTGGGGGCCAAAAGGATTCCGAGCCCACTGGGCACTCTCCCTGCCTCTGCATATTTTGAAAGGGATTTATGCTCCCACCATTTTGTTATCTCTTGTTTAATTTTTTTCTCCAGCTCTTTTAAGAAATTATTCCCATCACCGTCCATGTTACCGTGTAAAGCTTTATCGCTTGGTGTTATTGTGTTCGTTTTAGGGATGTTGTTAAAAATAAAATATCTGCCACTGCCTCACATTGGCGTACTGCGTCTGATGTCATATTTAAAATATACGAGCAATGAGTATATTTGATGTTTTATATCGCACCACCAGTGCTTATATTCTTCAAGGGAAATCCTCTGCTTCCAAAACACTGCACTTAGCCCGTCCTGTGAAATAGCCTTGCTTACTCACCGGTAGTATAGACGTTCCTTCGCGAGTCCTCCGACTCCAGCGTCAGGGCCTTTTCTCCCGGTTTTACTGCTTCCGGCTTACAGGGGGTTCCAGCCAACTGAATCCTTCCGGAGTATTAACGAAACGGGTTGAAGGATGCCACCATCTTCTCGGTGGGGTCCGTAGAAACGAAAGCAACCCAGCTTCTGTGATTAAATGCAGAAACTTTCTGTTCTCTCCCGAAGGCAACCCAGAAACAACGAACCACCAGACATTATGGAATGTGAGCAGAGACGCGTTTCGGGTAACCAGTACCCTTGATCACATGACGAGTCAGCAGTGCAAAGCAGGTTTTTATATATATTTTTTTCTTCGTTTTTTTCTCTCTTTCCTCTATTAACCATGTGACCATAGACAGTGTAAAAATACTTGATGTGCAAAACACGCAAATCCACAGAGTTCATAATACAACATTACATCAGTTTTAAGCAGTATTTAACTTATTATCCAAAACTTATATAGCAGCATAAATGCATAATTTATAAAGTGCAGGATGTGTGTGGGTGTGTGCAATAAAGAAGCAAGGAACTCAGGGTAGTTCTCAAGTGTAGGTGGAAAGCAGCTCCTGTATAGAACACCTCAACTCCAGCAACACTCTAAATTTGCTCACCTCTAATGTCTTCTTTCCTATCAAAGTCTTTAAGGATAGGATGGAAAGGGAAGACCACTCGGTCCCCCCGAACGTATGGATGGGTGCCCCGATCCCCCGGGAACCATTGTGGGCGGGGGGCGTGCCTCGGCTGGTATGCCCGAAGCGGCGTAGCCGGAGCCCGCCCCTCCCGCCCAGAAGAGGTTGTCCTAAACCCCTGCCCGGAAGTCCGTGTACGGATGGGCGTGCTTGAGGCGGGCCCCCGCCCTCCCGCAGATGGATAAATAGAGCGGGAATCCAACGAAGCTTCTTCTTGTTCCAGTGCTCTGAAGGCTGCACCACTCGTCGCTCGTGAGCCCTCTAGGGAACAAGCTGCAATTTTGAGAACTTGTAATCTTTGTTATTTCTCTTTCAGTGTCAGGCGTGTGGAAGATCGAGTCACCCTTGTGGATCAAGTCGGACGGAGTAACCATAGTCATGTCTGGCAAGAAGGCAGGAAAGAGCTCCGAGATGGAGAGGATGCTACGCACCTTGGTGAACCGAGTAGCGGTGATGGACCGGAAGATGGGTAAAGTGGATGAGCTCGGTCGGGGCTTAGCGGCCATCAAGAAGCAGATGGCGGCCCAGAACACCCCCTCGGGGCGGCCTAAAA
This sequence comes from Lissotriton vulgaris, assembly GCF_964263255.1. Classification (NCBI taxonomy): domain Eukaryota; kingdom Metazoa; phylum Chordata; class Amphibia; order Caudata; family Salamandridae; genus Lissotriton; species Lissotriton vulgaris. The sequence goes on from NC_141687.1 coordinate 1,332,836,585, forward strand.
AAGTCATAGGACCGGCCTTGCCGAATGTCGCCCCAGGGGGTAAGGGTAAGAGGAATAAGGGGAAGGCAGGTTCCAGTGAGGTCCCGGTCCCAGAAGTGCCTCCATCGAGCCCGGGCGCAGACAAACCAGTCGCGCCGGTAGATAGCCCGGTACCAGGTCCGGATAGAGGTTTGCCAATCCCCGTAGTGATAACGCCAATTGGGGATGACCAAATGCCTCCTGAACTGGCGCTTCAGTTAGCAGCAGTATTACCTTGGCTAAAGAAAGGAGCAGGGGGATCAGTGGCTGTGGGCGATCCGGCTGAAGAAGCCAGATTAATTATTGAGCAGTTGCGGCAGTCAAGGGATGCCGGGACAGCAAATGTACCTTCTATTCCCCCGCAGGTAGCGACGGGGATCCCGACGGACGGTCGAGCGAAGACAACGGACACGGCTGGGAAGACGGCTGAACTCGGTAAGAGACCATTGTCATTAGTGGGGGAGAGTTCAGTACCTTCAAGGCGGGAAAGTTTATCGCAGCACATTCCCATGGCTACGAAAGAAATGATATGGGGAGATAAATACATCAACATGTTTTCACTTTTGACTGACCATCGTGAGGTAGAATATGCAAAGACCCAGAAAGATTTGTGGCACCCCAGCGTATGGCGAGCCAAGATGGCGGAATTCAGGGTTGATGAGACCATGGTGAACTGGGTCAGGGCCTTTTCTATTATTACGGCAGTTATGGGGGAGCGTAAACCAGAAGTGTTGCCTGACTTATCATGGTATCAGAACAGGATCATGAATTTCTATGCAATGTACAGGGGAAATGAATGGAAGGGTTATGACGTTACCTTTAGAAAAGCAAAGGAGTTTAACGAGGCTTTAACATGGGATTGTCTGGACACGGTGTTGTGGCATGCCCAGCTTTTGCCGGGACCGGCGGGTACATCGGTACCAAGCACAAGCGTTTCTGGGACATTCCAACAGAAGCCGGCACAGCCCTTTCGGGCGAACGCCGGAGGGGATCCGCATCCCAGGCCCGGCGGGAATGGAGGCAGGTGGGGGGTTTGTTGGGGATTCAACAAAGGAACCTGTAACAGGCCACAAGGAACGTGTAGGTTCCGGCATGCTTGTTCGGGCTGTGGGAATTCCTCACACCCAGAAGCTAGCTGTCGATCCAAGTCCAATGGCGCGGGAGGAAAGGGGGGATCCAAGCAGGATTGGGGTGGTGCCCTGGAAGCAAACATCTTCGCCCATTGATATCTTGGCTTTGACCCCCTGGCTGAACCGTTACCCAGATCATGTGTCCGCCGGGACTTGGAGGAATGGCTTTCTGTATGGCTTCAAGATCCCGGCGGGAAATTTTTGGGGGAGCCCCTCTTGTAAAAACCAACTGTCGATTCAACGCAACCCGGCGGTGGCCGCCAGAAAGATAGCGAAAGAAGTCAGCCTGGGGCGAGTAGCAGGGCCATTTGTCTGCCGCCAGTTGCGGAATTTGTGTGTTCTCCTTTAGGAGTGGTTCCGAAGAAAGACCCGGGGGAGTATAGACTCATCCACAATCTATCGGCCCCTAAAGGGGCCTCGGTAAATGAGGCTATTGACCCCGAGGTATGCTCAGTGAGTTATGCATCGTTCGATGACGCAGTCGTTCTGTTGAATCGCCTGGGCCCCGGGGCATTGTTAGCAAAATCAGACATTGAATCTGCATTCAGGTTACTCCCGGTCCACCCTCAGGACCAGCGCCTGCTGGGATTCACGTTTCAAGGGAAATATTACATGGATAAATGTATGCCCATGGGTTGTTCAATTTCATGTGCCTATTTTGAAATTGTTTTGCTCCTTTTTGGAATGGGCGTTCACCGAGGCCACAGGGCATAGACAGGTGATGCACTATTTGGATGATTTCCTTTTCCTAGGTCCGGCGGGCACTCGGGACTGTGCACAAGCGCTGCAGAACTTCTGCATACTCATGCAGGAGTTTGGGGTCCCATTGGCGTCAGGTAAGACGGTGGGGCCATCTACCTCACTGGAGTTTCTGGGGATTGAGCAAGACTCAGTGGAGGGGTGTTTCCGTCTGCCAGTTGAGAAGGTGGCCAAGTTCAGGGCTTCCTTGGTACAATGTCTCCGGAAAGATAAGGTGACCCTACACCAGTTGCAACAGACAGTGGGTCAGCTTAATTTTGCTTTAAGAGTGATGCCGATGGCTCGCCCTTTCTCACGTTCCATAGCACAGGCTATGGTGGGTCTTAAGGAAGGACACCACCGCACTAGACTGTCGGCAGAGGTTCGCCAGGACATGCGCATTTGGTTGGCATTCCTGGCGGATTTCAATGGTCGAGTGGTGTGGAACAAACCCCCAGCCTCATCGGAAGAACTGGGGTTGTGGACCGACTCAGCAGGGAGCGTGGGATTTGGCGCAATCTTTGGAAACCGATGGTCGGCACAAACATGGCCGGCGTGGTGGCACTCATGTGGCCTAACAGGTAACATTGGATTCTTGGAGCTATTCCCCATTTGGGTGGCTCTGATGGCATGGCCGGAAGACTTTAGGGACCGCTCAGTGGTGTTTTGGTCAGACAACATGACAGTGGTCGAGTGCATTAATCACCAGGCTGCACGCTGCAAGTGGATTTTAAGACTGTTGAAAGAAATTGTATTGCGATGCATGAGATTGAATGTACAATTCAGAGCAAGGCATGTGCCGGGTGTACTGAATAATGCAGCTGATGCCCTCTCTCGTTCACACATGCAGGCTTTCGGGGGTTATCTACCCACAGCGGAACTAGTGACGGCACCTTTCCCCGAAGCACTATGGCAGATCGGTGCCCCGGACTACAAGACCTCATGGCAGCCAGTTTAGCGCCCAGGACGAGAAAAGCTTATGAAGGAGCGTTCCGTTCATACTGCGCCTTTTTAGGGCCGGTAGGGGGGCATAGCTGGGGGCGGGAAGAGTCCTTCCTCCGGTTTCTGGTGGCACTTCACAAGGAAGGCCGATCGGCGGCAACCGCCAACAGGTATAGGGCTGCCATATCATTCACGGCACAGCTCCACAGGGTACGGGACCCAACGGGGTCATTCTTGGTCGGGAAGGCACTATGGGGCTGGCAGCGCCTGGAGGGTCGCAGGCAGGATAAAAGGCACCCGATTGGGTTAGACAGATTGTCCCTGCTACTAGCGAAACTGGATGAGACATGCTCCTCGCCCAGTGAGGTAATTCTGTTCCGAGCGGCTTTCGCACTGGCATTTCATGGGGCTATGCGGGTAAGTGAACTTGTGGCAAGGAGTAAGAAGGACATGGGGGAAGGTCTATGCAGGGATCACGTCCAAATAAGGGGCGATTCTCTTCTTATCTCGATAGCCTGGTCTAAGACAGACCAGGAGGCATTGGGGAGTAGTGTGGTGCTCCAGCGCGCCCGGGGGAACCCCGGTTGTCCAGTAAGATATTTGGAGGCCTACATGGCGCAGAGGTTGACAACTTGGGGGGGATCCTGTTTAGACACATGGACGGCACCCCGCTGACAAGATTTCAATTTCGGAGGGTGCTGGCAATTACGATTGCAGCGGCGGGCTTGAACCTGTGTGATTTTGGGACCCACTCATTCAGAATAGGGGCCGCTACGGAGGCTACGGCTCGGGGTCTGTGTCCAGAGGAAGTGAAACGATTAGGCGTTGGTCCTCGAACTGTTTCAAGAGGTATGAGCGACTGCACATGTTATAAAAGACTGATGGAATGCACTCACGCTTGTTGTCTTTTGTTTGGATTACAGTTTCGCAAGACTGTGACGCGGGGCGAAAATTGGGATCGGCCCAACACCAGAGGACCAGCGGGAAAGGATCACCGACTGGAGGTCAAGTGGTATGGGTCGTGGGCCACTCATACGTGAGGCGTGCTGGGGACATATTTATGGCAGGTGACGCGACTCACGCATCTGAGGAATATGGGTTCAGAGTGACCTTCCATGGGCAAGGAGGCCTCTGTTTTGACCAATTTCAGAGCTTTGTGGAGGAACTGTTAGGGTGGCATAGGTCACCGCCATCTGTAATCATAGTGCATCTGGGAGGCAATGACTTGGTAAGACTGGGAAGACGGGTGTTAGTAGAGCACATATTGTCAGCAGTCAGCTGGTTGGCCAAAAGGCTCCCGGGGTGTACGATTGCCTGGTCCCACATGATCCCCAGAAGAATCTGGCGGGGGGGTATCTCTGTGTCGGCGTTGAACCACTCGGTAAAGAGGGTCAACAACAAGATTGAGAAACTGTTTCGCTCCAATCATTTGCAAAGCATTTCCCATGGGTGTATTCGGGGTGATCAATATTATTTGGATGATGGGGTGCACCTGTCCAGGGCTGGGAATGACTTACTCATAGGAGACTTCATAGCATGGCTAGTGGCATTGAGGAGACATGACCTTTAGGAGGCGTGGGGGGGCCGGATAGTCGGTCAACTATCCGGCCTGTGGCGGTAAGGTCATGATCGGTGAGCAGTGATTTCAAGGTCCCTAGGGGGGGCGCCACCCAGTATGGATGGGAGCGCCCGGGGGGAGGGCGGCACCCACTACGGATGGGTCACCCAGGGGGAGACGGCCATAGGCCCCTCCCAGGGGGAGACGGCTATATGCCCCTCCTACGAATTTCCCGGGGGCCGGATATCCGCTCCGGCGGAAGAGAGTGTGGGGAAGGGGGGGAGTCCACGCTGTCCTTCTTACGGATACCTCGCACGAGATCTCGGACGACCTTAAGATGGCGTCGAGTGAAAGGGGGCCCCCACGACAAGGGAAGTTACAGTTGGCTGCGAGGGTAAAGTCCTCTGCGCATACGCCACTCACACCGTGAGGGCGGGAATTTGGTAGTAGGGATCTGACACCGGTTAAGACCTTGCCGTTGGCCCTTAATGCTAGGTTGTTCAATTTTATTTTAGAATGTTATGTATTTTCAGGATGCTAGACTCGGCTAGGAAACCTTTGTATTAGAGATTTGTTAAGGTTAGCCAAGAACTTGTCTTCATCAAAATGTAATGGAAGATAAAATTGTACATGATTCATGAAACGTTTTAATTTAAAGTTTTAAATTTTGTTTCATATTTTAATAAATACGGCCGGGGGGGGTAACTCCCCCCCACCTTCCAAAAGCTCAAACATGTGTCTGTCTCCTCCCATGGGGAATTGGTGTTGGGAGGGGTGGCGGGCATCCCGGACCATATTAGCACAGTGCCATCCACGCCGAAATAGAAAGGGATAAAGTCTTTCACATGAAGAAATTGAGATACTTAAATTAGGACTATTGCTTTGCCCAACATCCAAAGTCGATTATGCACAATTAAGGAACAACCTATTTAAATTTTTTAGAAAATTGAAATTGTACAAGATACATGCATTGCACCCTAATAGGGCAATGACTAATATGATTGCAATAAGCACATCTCACCAGACTTATCTCACAATAAAATACCTAACAACACTACAAACACTACAGAGTTTAGAAGGAATTGAAAGGGCCACCACTACACCTAGTAACTCCAGTGACCCTCTAGATTCCAGTAACATTGGATACATAAGCGACATCCTTGCTATCGACACAGGAGGGACTGAGGCAACTAATTTTAGGACTCCATCCAGATCTATACCTCAATTACCAAAAGATAATATTGATGTATTTTTAGATACAGTTGCGGAGGATATTTTGAGATTAAGTAGGGAAAGTTTGAAATGGAGTAGCATAAAGAAGAGGCAATGGAACATACTGACTAATTTACAGAAAGACCATACAATAGTCATCATACCCTCTGATAAGAGGGGTAACATAGTGATAATGAGTAGAGAGAACTACATTAAAGAGGGACTGAGACAGGTGAGGAACAATACCTGTTATATCAGAACTGACAGGGAATACTTACAAAATGTAATTGCAAGTTATAAAGAAAGACTACTTGAATGGCATGAAAACCAACTATTAAGTTGGGACGAACTGCAGTTTTTGAAAAATAACACACCCACTACACCGACACTCTACCAGTTACCCAAGGTGCATAAAGATGCATCAAACCCACCAGCCATCCCAATCTTTCATCAAAGAATAGTATTTTTGAGAATTCTTCAAATTTTATAGATCATTTCCTTGCACCATATGTACACAATTTGGATTCCTATATCAGAGACACCCAAGATATTATTCAAAAATCAAATAACCTGTGTTGGAACAAGGAATGTTGGCTTGTGTGCTTAGACGTAGAAAGCCTGTATAAGAGCATTAGGCATCAGGATGGCATGGATGCCTGCAAATATTTCCTCAGGATGAGAAGTGTGAAGGTTCTACAACATACACAGATGATCATGGAAGTGATCGAAACATGTCTGAAGGAGAATATTTTTCTTTTTGAAAACACTTTGTATAAACAAACACAGGGGACAGCTATGGGGGCTAGTGGCCCCCAGCTATGCCAATCTCTTGGTAGGCTGGTGGGAGGACCGTATCCTATGGAACCAAGATCAGAATAGATTCATCGACCAGATCAGTGTGTGGTTCAGGTATATTGATGACATCTTCCTTGTTTGGGAGAGAAGTGAGGAAGTTCTTAGCATCTTTTTGACTGTCATCAATAACAATAATATAAATCTGAGATTTACTATAAAGTACAGTAAGGAAACAGTGGATTTCCTTGACATCAAAGTTTCACTTAAAGATGGCACACTCCAGACAGATCTCTACAGGAAGAGTACTGCTGGTAATTCGATCCTCCATGTGGACAGCTGTCATCCACCAAGCTTCAGCTGGAGTATCCCCTATAGCGAGTTACTCAGAGCGAAAAGAAACAGTAGTACCAATGAGGGCTATAGGAAAAGAAAACAGAATGTGTTAGATCATTTCAGTGCCAGAAAATATCCCAAGAAAAACCTTATGAGAGCAGATAAGAAATCGAGAGAAGATCTACAAAAAAGGAAAGCCACAGACACTGAGGGAACCAGAAAAAGAACGTCTAAGATTCATTACCAAATTTACCAGTCAGGCTAATAATCTACGTAAGATCTTAAGAAGTAGGGGGCGCTAGAGGGCACTCAGCAAAATGGCTGCGCTGTAGTGGAGCTCGGCTGGCTGCCTTCACTATCCTCCAAGTGCAGGATTATTGCAAATTAATAACATGTAACTGGCAGTCAACCATGTATAACAGCATAAATGCATAATATAGTTGTGCAAATCTCGCACTTGACAATAGTGCAAATATCAGCAATAAATAGTAATAAATATTAATAAATAATATCTAAAACCCTATATTTACATGATCAATGAGCATAACTCAACGCAATAAGATATATTAATAAAATTGACTGGCTTCATTTTTATATGTCTGCATAAATGCTGAAATGCCGCGCTGGAGTCCCATAAAGGATATTCTCAGTCCTATCTGTCCACATGAGAGTTAACTACCTGTGCAACATTATGCAAAATAATATAATCAATAAAGGATTATATTGAGAAGCCGAACATGAGATCAACTGCCTGAATACTGTCACATGTTCTAAGAACATTGAGCTAGTCTCTCAATATGACCAGATGGAATGGTATAATACTGCTACTGATAACAATAAAAGTTCAAATAGGATGACAAAGATCTAGTTCCAGTGGACTGGCAATCGTGCTAAGTGCTAGAATCAGTGGTGCAAAAAGAATAAAAAAGAAGTGAAAAATCATAAATAAAACCAACTAATTATCTTCAACACCAGAGGCTCTTCGGTGAAACCACCAGAAGAGATACTAATAATACCCAAGCCTGGGTATGACTCATTAATTATAAAATGAGGAGCAGATATCAAGATTCTCTCATTGCAAGCCTGCAAGAGTATAGTTATGAATAACTTCTAAAAATCAAAAATTACTTGATAGATAACCATATCAAAAAACGAATCAGCAATTTATAAAAAGGTATGCATATCCTCCGTTGTGTTGAGACCATTTGGGCATTTACTGTCCAAATTTAAAATATACCTAGTTTCCAACTGTCTCAACAATTTTTCCCTATTACCTCCTCTATGTGGCAAGGAGACGGAGTCAATTACAAAATAGGATAAATCATTATTGTTCTTGTTATGAAATGCTTTAAAGTGTCTTGCGACCGGGTACGCCGGGTCGCAATTAATAATGGCTCTGATGTATTGTAATATTCTCACATGCACCTGGAGCTTTGTGCTTCCCACATATCTAAGCCCTCAGGTGCATGTGAGAACATACACTGCATAATCAATACAACAGTTATAGTTTCCAATGATGTCACATTCTTTGTCTCTGAATGGAGTGCTGTACTTTGTGGTATTTTTACCAATTTTACATGCACGGCAGGTAGTACATTTAAAGAAGCCCTGTTTAGATGGTAACCATGTTTTATTAGAAGCTGTCTCTGCTTCTACCTAGATAGATGAGTCCCCATAGATGCAGATTTTCTGAATGTCACAGTTGGTTTAACCGGAGGTTTTTCATTCAGAATACCATCTGTTAGGACAATAGGACAATTTTTGTTCATAATAGCTCTGATTGTGCGTTCCTGGGCACTGTAAGTTGTGATTAACCTAGGTGCTTCTTCAATTTCTACCATCTCATCATCCTCTGGTGTCTCGGAAGGCAACAATGATATTCTAGGTCTAGCACTGGCTTTAGTTACAGCCTCTGCTAACATCTTTTCTGTATAGCCTCTCCTTCTCATTCATTCCAAGGCCCCAGCCTGACATCTCTCGAAATCTTCTGATGTACTACATATACGTTTGAGCCTGAGAATTTCCGCATAGGGGATGCTGGCTATCAGATGTTGTGGGTGAGCGCTAGTAGCATGGAGTATTGTATTGCCCGCAGTAGGTTTTCTAAATGCACTAGTTTGTAAAGCACCATTGTGTACATAAACGCTAACATCCAAAAATTCAATTTTAGTAGGGTTGATATGTGAGGTAAAGTGAAAATTAAAACTGTTGATGTTAATACTTTCTATACATTTTTCTGCACTTAAAACGTTGCCTCTCCAAATAATAAAAACATCATCGATAAATCGTAGCCAGTGCTTAATCTTGTTGTCAAAGATTTCTTTGTAGTGCTCCATCAGGACCCGCTTCTCCCAGAACCCAACGTGCAAGCCCGTGTAGCTCGTGGAAAAGCAGGCTCCCATGGCCACTCCTTGTATCTGTCTGAATATATTGCTGCCAAATGAAAAGAAATTGTTATTCAAGCACCATGTAATTAATGATAACAACATTTTGTTGTGCAGTACATATTCAGCTGGTCATGTGTTCAAAAAATTTTCTGTTGCTTGTAAACCACATTTGTGTTCTATGCTGGTATACAGCGACTCTATATCCAGAGTTATTAAGATTAGATCATCAGTCCAGTTAATGTTGTCAAGTTTCTTTAAAAAATCCCCTGTGTTCTTCAGATAAAAGGGCATAGATTTAACCAACTCCTGTAAGTAAAAGTCAATGTACTGCCCTACTCGCTCTGTCATGCTATTAATTGCCGATATAATCGGACAGCCAGGAATTGGAACTGTTCCTTTATGTATCTTTGGTAAAAGGTATAACATGGGCATCTCAGGATGTGTATTAAACATAAAGTTATATTCCTCTGTTGTTATTTGACCCTTATATTTCCAATTCTGTAATTCTTTTTTCAAGGCATCTTTAGCTTTGTCGTACATTTTCATTGAAGTTTTTTCATAACATTGAATGTTATTCAAGTGTCTCATAGCTTCTAATTCATACTGTACCCTTGGCCATAACACAATGTTTCCACCCTTATCGGATTTTTTCATAATAATTTCGGTGTTGTTACTGATTTTCTTAATTAGATTTTGATATTTAAGTTGATTTAGCTTGACTTGTTTCTTTTTAAAGTAGACTTAACAATTTATTTTTTTTAATTCATCAATGACTCTGTCGAGAAAGATGTTGACGGCATCTTTTGGCATCATTGGGCGAAAAGATGATTTACGCTTGAACGGACTTTCGCCAGCCCCTTTTTGCAGTAGATTGATCTCACCCAATCTCGTTTGTGTTGAGGCTTGAGAGTTATGTGAGTCCTCGTTTCCCAAATCATGAATAGCAAGGAGCGCAGGCCCATCTGCATCTTGTAGTATAGTATTCGTATTTTGCGTGTTCATATCTTGTATATTTTCCAACCCAGTTTTTACTGCAAAGAATTTTCTAAGCTTAAGCTTTCGGATAAAACAAAAGATATCCACATGGGTTCTAGCATAATTAAAGTCTGTTGTATGACAGTAATTCAATCCTAAAGCTAAGAGTTGTTCTTCAGCTTTGGTTAATGTTATGGTGCTCAGGTTCACAATTGTTTGTTGATCAGCCTCTATTTCTTGCGCCAATAACCTCTTCCTTTTTTCGCCTTCGTCTTTGCGTTTCCGGCGCTGTGTCCGCCTGACTGTATCCCGCCTTTTTCGGGTAGGCTCTTTTCGTTTCGTGGTCTCAGAGTTTTCAACCGGGCTTCCACCAAAAAATCCACCTCCTCTTCCAGACTTGGAATCACCATATTTGAGTCTCTATTACTGACCACGGTCTCATTACTGGACTCACTTGTTACTGATTCTGTGTCTGTCTCAGGGGTTGTTTCATTTGTTCCAGTAGCACTAGATCTTAACACATTGGGTTTTTGTATGTTTTTTCCTTTTAATTTCCGAACACTATCATACTTCCTTGAAAAGGTGTAGATTTGCCCCAACTGATAATCCTCTTGATCTCGGGCAAATTTGTGCACCTTTCTTACTTTGATTTTATCTTCATGTTTAACCAATCACTCGTCGATTTCCTTTCTTTTAGCCATTATCCATTCTTTTGTATCCAATTTATTTAGTTCTTTTACAATCTCTTCAATTTCCGGTAGCAATGTTTGACGGTCAATTTCTGCATACTTGATAAGAATATGCACTAAATTCATTGAGGCAGCAAGGTTACTTTCCCCCCATTCGTGTAACATTGCGGGATTAGGTCTTTCAAAACTGGGGGCCAAAAGGATTCCGAGCCCACTGGGCACTCTCCCTGCCTCTGCATATTTTGAAAGGGATTTATGCTCCCACCATTTTGTTATCTCTTGTTTAATTTTTTTCTCCAGCTCTTTTAAGAAATTATTCCCATCACCGTCCATGTTACCGTGTAAAGCTTTATCGCTTGGTGTTATTGTGTTCGTTTTAGGGATGTTGTTAAAAATAAAATATCTGCCACTGCCTCACATTGGCGTACTGCGTCTGATGTCATATTTAAAATATACGAGCAATGAGTATATTTGATGTTTTATATCGCACCACCAGTGCTTATATTCTTCAAGGGAAATCCTCTGCTTCCAAAACACTGCACTTAGCCCGTCCTGTGAAATAGCCTTGCTTACTCACCGGTAGTATAGACGTTCCTTCGCGAGTCCTCCGACTCCAGCGTCAGGGCCTTTTCTCCCGGTTTTACTGCTTCCGGCTTACAGGGGGTTCCAGCCAACTGAATCCTTCCGGAGTATTAACGAAACGGGTTGAAGGATGCCACCATCTTCTCGGTGGGGTCCGTAGAAACGAAAGCAACCCAGCTTCTGTGATTAAATGCAGAAACTTTCTGTTCTCTCCCGAAGGCAACCCAGAAACAACGAACCACCAGACATTATGGAATGTGAGCAGAGACGCGTTTCGGGTAACCAGTACCCTTGATCACATGACGAGTCAGCAGTGCAAAGCAGGTTTTTATATATATTTTTTTCTTCGTTTTTTTCTCTCTTTCCTCTATTAACCATGTGACCATAGACAGTGTAAAAATACTTGATGTGCAAAACACGCAAATCCACAGAGTTCATAATACAACATTACATCAGTTTTAAGCAGTATTTAACTTATTATCCAAAACTTATATAGCAGCATAAATGCATAATTTATAAAGTGCAGGATGTGTGTGGGTGTGTGCAATAAAGAAGCAAGGAACTCAGGGTAGTTCTCAAGTGTAGGTGGAAAGCAGCTCCTGTATAGAACACCTCAACTCCAGCAACACTCTAAATTTGCTCACCTCTAATGTCTTCTTTCCTATCAAAGTCTTTAAGGATAGGATGGAAAGGGAAGACCACTCGGTCCCCCCGAACGTATGGATGGGTGCCCCGATCCCCCGGGAACCATTGTGGGCGGGGGGCGTGCCTCGGCTGGTATGCCCGAAGCGGCGTAGCCGGAGCCCGCCCCTCCCGCCCAGAAGAGGTTGTCCTAAACCCCTGCCCGGAAGTCCGTGTACGGATGGGCGTGCTTGAGGCGGGCCCCCGCCCTCCCGCAGATGGATAAATAGAGCGGGAATCCAACGAAGCTTCTTCTTGTTCCAGTGCTCTGAAGGCTGCACCACTCGTCGCTCGTGAGCCCTCTAGGGAACAAGCTGCAATTTTGAGAACTTGTAATCTTTGTTATTTCTCTTTCAGTGTCAGGCGTGTGGAAGATCGAGTCACCCTTGTGGATCAAGTCGGACGGAGTAACCATAGTCATGTCTGGCAAGAAGGCAGGAAAGAGCTCCGAGATGGAGAGGATGCTACGCACCTTGGTGAACCGAGTAGCGGTGATGGACCGGAAGATGGGTAAAGTGGATGAGCTCGGTCGGGGCTTAGCGGCCATCAAGAAGCAGATGGCGGCCCAGAACACCCCCTCGGGGCGGCCTAAAAAAGTCATAGGACCGGCCTTGCCGAATGTCGCCCCAGGGGGTAAGGGTAAGAGGAATAAGGGGAAGGCAGGTTCCAGTGAGGTCCCGGTCCCAGAAGTGCCTCCATCGAGCCCGGGCGCAGACAAACCAGTCGCGCCGGTAGATAGCCCGGTACCAGGTCCGGATAGAGGTTTGCCAATCCCCGTAGTGATAACGCCAATTGGGGATGACCAAATGCCTCCTGAACTGGCGCTTCAGTTAGCAGCAGTATTACCTTGGCTAAAGAAAGGAGCAGGGGGATCAGTGGCTGTGGGCGATCCGGCTGAAGAAGCCAGATTAATTATTGAGCAGTTGCGGCAGTCAAGGGATGCCGGGACAGCAAATGTACCTTCTATTCCCCCGCAGGTAGCGACGGGGATCCCGACGGACGGTCGAGCGAAGACAACGGACACGGCTGGGAAGACGGCTGAACTCGGTAAGAGACCATTGTCATTAGTGGGGGAGAGTTCAGTACCTTCAAGGCGGGAAAGTTTATCGCAGCACATTCCCATGGCTACGAAAGAAATGATATGGGGAGATAAATACATCAACATGTTTTCACTTTTGACTGACCATCGTGAGGTAGAATATGCAAAGACCCAGAAAGATTTGTGGCACCCCAGCGTATGGCGAGCCAAGATGGCGGAATTCAGGGTTGATGAGACCATGGTGAACTGGGTCAGGGCCTTTTCTATTATTACGGCAGTTATGGGGGAGCGTAAACCAGAAGTGTTGCCTGACTTATCATGGTATCAGAACAGGATCATGAATTTCTATGCAATGTACAGGGGAAATGAATGGAAGGGTTATGACGTTACCTTTAGAAAAGCAAAGGAGTTTAACGAGGCTTTAACATGGGATTGTCTGGACACGGTGTTGTGGCATGCCCAGCTTTTGCCGGGACCGGCGGGTACATCGGTACCAAGCACAAGCGTTTCTGGGACATTCCAACAGAAGCCGGCACAGCCCTTTCGGGCGAACGCCGGAGGGGATCCGCATCCCAGGCCCGGCGGGAATGGAGGCAGGTGGGGGGTTTGTTGGGGATTCAACAAAGGAACCTGTAACAGGCCACAAGGAACGTGTAGGTTCCGGCATGCTTGTTCGGGCTGTGGGAATTCCTCACACCCAGAAGCTAGCTGTCGATCCAAGTCCAATGGCGCGGGAGGAAAGGGGGGATCCAAGCAGGATTGAGGTGGTGCCCTGGAAGCAAACATCTTCGCCCATTGATATCTTGGCTTTGACCCCCTGGCTGAACCGTTACCCAGATCATGTGTCCGCCGGGACTTGGAGGAATGGCTTTCTGTATGGCTTCAAGATCCCGGCGGGAAATTTTTGGGGGAGCCCCTCTTGTAAAAACCAACTGTCGATTCAACGCAACCCGGCGGTGGCCGCCAGAAAGATAGCGAAAGAAGTCAGCCTGGGGCGAGTAGCAGGGCCATTTGTCTGCCGCCAGTTGCGGAATTTGTGTGTTCTCCTTTAGGAGTGGTTCCGAAGAAAGACCCGGGGGAGTATAGACTCATCCACAATCTATCGGCCCCTAAAGGGGCCTCGGTAAATGAGGCTATTGACCCCGAGGTATGCTCAGTGAGTTATGCATCGTTCGATGACGCAGTCGTTCTGTTGAATCGCCTGGGCCCCGGGGCATTGTTAGCAAAATCAGACATTGAATCTGCATTCAGGTTACTCCCGGTCCACCCTCAGGACCAGCGCCTGCTGGGATTCACGTTTCAAGGGAAATATTACATGGATAAATGTATGCCCATGGGTTGTTCAATTTCATGTGCCTATTTTGAAATTGTTTTGCTCCTTTTTGGAATGGGCGTTCACCGAGGCCACAGGGCATAGACAGGTGATGCACTATTTGGATGATTTCCTTTTCCTAGGTCCGGCGGGCACTCGGGACTGTGCACAAGCGCTGCAGAACTTCTGCATACTCATGCAGGAGTTTGGGGTCCCATTGGCGTCAGGTAAGACGGTGGGGCCATCTACCTCACTGGAGTTTCTGGGGATTGAGCAAGACTCAGTGGAGGGGTGTTTCCGTCTGCCAGTTGAGAAGGTGGCCAAGTTCAGGGCTTCCTTGGTACAATGTCTCCGGAAAGATAAGGTGACCCTACACCAGTTGCAACAGACAGTGGGTCAGCTTAATTTTGCTTTAAGAGTGATGCCGATGGCTCGCCCTTTCTCACGTTCCATAGCACAGGCTATGGTGGGTCTTAAGGAAGGACACCACCGCACTAGACTGTCGGCAGAGGTTCGCCAGGACATGCGCATTTGGTTGGCATTCCTGGCGGATTTCAATGGTCGAGTGGTGTGGAACAAACCCCCAGCCTCATCGGAAGAACTGGGGTTGTGGACCGACTCAGCAGGGAGCGTGGGATTTGGCGCAATCTTTGGAAACCGATGGTCGGCACAAACATGGCCGGCGTGGTGGCACTCATGTGGCCTAACAGGTAACATTGGATTCTTGGAGCTATTCCCCATTTGGGTGGCTCTGATGGCATGGCCGGAAGACTTTAGGGACCACTCAGTGGTGTTTTGGTCAGACAACATGACAGTGGTCGAGTGCATTAATCACCAGGCTGCACGCTGCAAGTGGATTTTAAGACTGTTGAAAGAAATTGTATTGCGATGCATGAGATTGAATGTACAATTCAGAGCAAGGCATGTGCCGGGTGTACTGAATAATGCAGCTGATGCCCTCTCTCGTTCACACATGCAGGCTTTCGGGGGTTATCTACCCACAGCGGAACTAGTGACGGCACCTTTCCCCGAAGCACTATGGCAGATCGGTGCCCCGGACTACAAGACCTCATGGCAGCCAGTTTAGCGCCCAGGACGAGAAAAGGTTATGAAGGAGCGTTCCGTTCATACTGCGCCTTTTTAGGGCCGGTAGGGGGGCATAGCTGGGGGCGGGAAGAGTCCTTCCTCCGGTTTCTGGTGGCACTTCACAAGGAAGGCCGATCGGCGGCAACCGCCAACAGGTATAGGGCTGCCATATCATTCACGGCACAGCTCCACAGGGTACGGGACCCAACGGGGTCATTCTTGGTCGGGAAGGCACTATGGGGCTGGCAGCGCCTGGAGGGTCGCAGGCAGGATAAAAGGCACCCGATTGGGTTAGACAGATTGTCCCTGCTACTAGCGAAACTGGATGAGACATGCTCCTCGCCCAGTGAGGTAATTCTGTTCCGAGCGGCTTTCGCACTGGCATTTCATGGGGCTATGCGGGTAAGTGAACTTGTGGCAAGGAGTAAGAAGGACATGGGGGAAGGTCTATGCAGGGATCACGTCCAAATAAGGGGCGATTCTCTTCTTATCTCGATAGCCTGGTCTAAGACAGACCAGGAGGCATTGGGGAGTAGTGTGGTGCTCCAGCGCGCCCGGGGGAACCCCGGTTGTCCAGTAAGATATTTGGAGGCCTACATGGCGCAGAGGTTGACAACTTGGGGGGGATCCTGTTTAGACACATGGACGGCACCCCGCTGACAAGATTTCAATTTCGGAGGGTGCTGGCAATTACGATTGCAGCGGCGGGCTTGAACCTGTGTGATTTTGGGACCCACTCATTCAGAATAGGGGCCGCTACGGAGGCTACGGCTCGGGGTCTGTGTCCAGAGGAAGTGAAACGATTAGGCGTTGGTCCTCGAACTGTTTCAAGAGGTATGAGCGACTGCACATGTTATAAAAGACTGATGGAATGCACTCACGCTTGTTGTCTTTTGTTTGGATTACAGTTTCGCAAGACTGTGACGCGGGGCGAAAATTGGGATCGGCCCAACACCAGAGGACCAGCGGGAAAGGATCACCGACTGGAGGTCAAGTGGTATGGGTCGTGGGCCACTCATACGTGAGGCGTGCTGGGGACATATTTATGGCAGGTGACGCGACTCACGCATCTGAGGAATATGGGTTTAGAGTGACCTTCCATGGGCAAGGAGGCCTCTGTTTTGACCAATTTCAGAGCTTTGTGGAGGAACTGTTAGGGTGGCATAGGTCACCGCCATCTGTAATCATAGTGCATCTGGGAGGCAATGACTTGGTAAGACTGGGAAGACGGGTGTTAGTAGAGCACATATTGTCAGCAGTCAGCTGGTTGGCCAAAAGGCTCCCGGGGTGTACGATTGCCTGGTCCCACATGATCCCCAGAAGAATCTGGCGGGGGGGTATCTCTGTGTCGGCGTTGAACCACTCGGTAAAGAGGGTCAACAACAAGATTGAGAAACTGTTTCGCTCCAATCATTTGCAAAGCATTTCCCATGGGTGTATTCGGGGTGATCAATATTATTTGGATGATGGGGTGCACCTGTCCAGGGCTGGGAATGACTTACTCATAGGAGACTTCATAGCATGGCTAGTGGCATTGAGGAGACATGACCTTTAGGAGGCGTGGGGGGGCCGGATAGTCGGTCAACTATCCGGCCTGTGGCGGTAAGGTCATGATCGGTGAGCAGTGATTTCAAGGTCCCTAGGGGGGGCGCCACCCAGTATGGATGGGAGCGCCCGGGGGGAGGGCGGCACCCACTACGGATGGGTCACCCAGGGGGAGACGGCCATAGGCCCCTCCCAGGGGGAGACGGCTATATGCCCCTCCTACGAATTTCCCGGGGGCCGGATATCCGCTCCGGCGGAAGAGAGTGTGGGGAAGGGGGGGAGTCCACGCTGTCCTTCTTACGGATACCTCGCACGAGATCTCGGACGACCTTAAGATGGCGTCGAGTGAAAGGGGGCCCCCACGACAAGGGAAGTTACAGTTGGCTGCGAGGGTAAAGTCCTCTGCGCATACGCCACTCACACCGTGAGGGCGGGAATTTGGTAGTAGGGATCTGACACCGGTTAAGACCTTGCCGTTGGCCCTTAATGCTAGGTTGTTCAATTTTATTTTAGAATGTTATGTATTTTCAGGATGCTAGACTCGGCTAGGAAACCTTTGTATTAGAGATTTGTTAAGGTTAGCCAAGAACTTGTCTTCATCAAAATGTAATGGAAGATAAAATTGTACATGATTCATGAAACGTTTTAATTTAAAGTTTTAAATTTTGTTTCATATTTTAATAAATACGGCCGGGGGGGGGTAACTCCCCCCCACCTTCCAAAAGCTCAAACATGTGTCTGTCTCCTCCCATGGGGAATTGGTGTTGGGAGGGGTGGCGGGCATCCCGGACCATATTAGCACAGTGCCATCCACGCCGAAATAGAAAGGGATAAAGTCTTTCACATGAAGAAATTGAGATACTTAAATTAGGACTATTGCTTTGCCCAACATCCAAAGTCGATTATGCACAATTAAGGAACAACCTATTTAAATTTTTTAGAAAATTGAAATTGTACAAGATACATGCATTGCACCCTAATAGGGCAATGACTAATATGATTGCAATAAGCACATCTCACCAGACTTATCTCACAATAAAATACCTAAAAACACTACAAACACTACAGAGTTTAGAAGGAATTGAAAGGGCCACCACTACACCTAGTAACTCCAGTGACCCTCTAGATTCCAGTAACATTGGATACATAAGCGACATCCTTGCTATCGACACAGGAGGGACTGAGGCAACTAATTTTAGGACTCCATCCAGATCTATACCTCAATTACCAAAAGATAATATTGATGTATTTTTAGATACAGTTGCGGAGGATATTTTGAGATTAAGTAGGGAAAGTTTGAAATGGAGTAACATAAAGAAGAGGCAATGGAACATACTGACTAATTTACAGAAAGACCATACAATAGTCATCATACCCTCTGATAAGAGGGGTAACATAGTGATAATGAGTAGAGAGAACTACATTAAAGAGGGACTGAGACAGGTGAGGAACAATACCTGTTATATCAGAACTGACAGGGAATACTTACAAAATGTAATTGCAAGTTATAAAGAAAGACTACTTGAATGGCATGAAAACCAACTATTAAGTTGGGACGAACTGCAGTTTTTGAAAAATAACACACCCACTACACCGACACTCTACCAGTTACCCAAGGTGCATAAAGATGCATCAAACCCACCAGCCATCCCAATCTTTCATCAAAGAATAGTATTTTTGAGAATTCTTCAAATTTTATAGATCATTTCCTTGCACCATATGTACACAATTTGGATTCCTATATCAGAGACACCCAAGATATTATTCAAAAATCAAATAACCTGTGTTGGAACAAGGAATGTTGGCTTGTGTGCTTAGACGTAGAAAGCCTGTATAAGAGCATTAGGCATCAGGATGGCATGGATGCCTGCAAATATTTCCTCAGGATGAGAAGTGTGAAGGTTCTACAACATACACAGATGATCATGGAAGTGATCGAAACATGTCTGAAGGAGAATATTTTTCTTTTTGAAAACACTTTGTATAAACAAACACAGGGGACAGCTATGGGGGCTAGTGGCCCCCAGCTATGCCAATCTCTTGGTAGGCTGGTGGGAGGACCGTATCCTATGGAACCAAGATCAGAATAGATTCATCGACCAGATAAGTGTGTGGTTCAGGTATATTGATGACATCTTCCTTGTTTGGGAGAGAAGTGAGGAAGTTCTTAGCATCTTTTTGACTGTCATCAATAACAATAATATAAATCTGAGATTTACTATAAAGTACAGTAAGGAAACAGTGGATTTCCTTGACATCAAAGTTTCACTTAAAGATGGCACACTCCAGACAGATCTCTACAGGAAGAGTACTGCTGGTAATTCGATCCTCCATGTGGACAGCTGTCATCCACCAAGCTTCAGCTGGAGTATCCCCTATAGCGAGTTACTCAGAGCGAAAAGAAACAGTAGTACCAATGAGGGCTATAGGAAAAGAAAACAGAATGTGTTAGATCATTTCAGTGCCAGAAAATATCCCAAGAAAAACCTTATGAGAGCAGATAAGAAATCGAGAGAAGATCTATAAAAAAGGAAAGCCACAGACACTGAGGGAACCAGAAAAAGAACGTCTAAGATTCATTACCAAATTTACCAGTCAGGCTAATAATCTACGTAAGATCTTAAGAAGTAGGGGGCGCTAGAGGGCACTCAGCAAAATGGCTGCGCTGTAGTGGAGCTCGGCTGGCTGCCTTCACTATCCTCCATTTATCCTGCTCCCTGACCCTCATCCACACCGTTAGATGAAAGACATCTAGCTATTCATTATTAAAGATCCCCCGAGGTGTCCGGCTACAGCTGGGGCCCTCTGCAAGGTGTGAAAAGCAGAAGGCGGTGAACTGGTACTGTTGCAATATTGCGGCGGCATGAGCAGCGGCCCACAGAGCTCTGCACCTAAACGCAGCCCGGACAGCCTTGAAGCGCTAGTGGGACCCAGTGGCGGTGTCAGTTGCAGGTTCTACCAGAGTCCATGAGTGCCTAGCCGGTTACATCCCCCTTTGTGCCCCAGCGAACGTGGCCGGTGCTAAGAAATGCTGCGGGAGGCAGTGCGTGGGCGGAGTCGAGGACGGCCCGCTGTTTCGCTCACGGCCTGCGCAGCTCACGATCTTGGACCAGCCGCTTCAACTAGGGGCTGTGTATATTCCAGCCTGGGACTTAGACAACGCCAAGTGTGAGGTGCAGACCAGCAGTGAGCTGCGGAACAACAGTGCTGCTGGGGGGTCGGAGCCGCGGTGAGGCCTGGTTTGGCTGAGTAGTTGCTGGCATCTCAAGGAGCTCACCATATCGGCGAATCCAGTGGCTCCTATGCTTCAGTGTGACAATCCTTGTGTGGGGGTGTCGCGATCGCTCTCGCCACCACGGCGAGAAGAAGAAGAAAAGGTAAAATAGCAAGATCTCTCCAAACGGACTACATGTCCCAGAAGGCAAAGCGGCTCTGGAGAGCAGGAAAGAAGGCTGAGCCTATATAAGCTCCTCCTCTGCAACAGGTCGGCGCTTGACAATTGTTATGGTGGTTTAGGTATTGGCGGATGGTGTTGTCCCCGCCGGATGTATACCCGAGAAGAAACCCAGCGCAGACGAAGAGCCTGCGTGGTCAGAGAACATTCAAGTCTACGCCGAAGAAAAGCCTGCGTGGTCAGAGAACATTCAAGCCTACGCCGAAGAAAAGCCTGCGAGGTCAGAGGAGTGGAGAAAAATTCCGACAAGTCGCAAGTATTTCAAAAGAAGAACGGGATTGTTCTTCTTTCCCAGTATTTTTCTTTCTTTCAAGTTTCCCGCGTTCTGATTTCATTTACTCCCCAGAAGTTCCCAAGTTCCGTAAGACAGAGTTCTTACTTGAATTCATTTGTTATTGTACCCTATGACAACAAGATTGTTCCCAAGAGTTATTGAGAACAAGAGTCTACAAAGTAAATATACTTTTCTGTTTCCGAGAGTAGAAGAGCCTCATTGGAAAATACGCCATTGGAGAAAGTGACGATAACTTTCTCTTCACCTATCCGGTTATCTCGGATTGAGGAACTGCTTGTTAGCATTCGAAGACGAGAGAGTTTTATCTCTGTCCGTCCCTCAACCGAGTTCTTGCGGATCACCCAGACCCAGAAGGCAGCATCCAAAACTCCGGCTCTCCTACTCCTTCTCACCTCCCGGCTTCTCGTAATACTCACTCAGTAGGTGATTCACACGTCACCACTGAGTGTGGTGTTTAGACAAGTCGAGGGGACTTTCATCCCATCGTTCCTGCTGGCCCGCTTCCTCAGGTTAGTGGCGCACGACTGTACTTGCGCCGCTTGCAATCCCGACAGGGGGTCCCCTGATTGTGGTGGGCAGTGGGTAGACACACATCCTAGCCGCGTGGCGGCCGGAACACGCAGATGAGGCCTTCCGTTCTTCTGAAGTGTGCTGCTGAGGAGCGGCTTGTGTGGGCGGCATCTATAGGCCTGAAGCCTTCCCTTTCTGACGACTCTGAGACAGAGTGCCATACTAAATGAACAACTACCTCCGCATACCCCACTCTAACTCACTGTACAGTCCCCCTCTTGAAATGATCATTGGAACTGGGTGTTGGGATCTCGCGTGCCTGGGCTGAATTACTCCACATTTGTTGCTGGCTTTTCATCGAACCACTGAGCTGGAACGATCACTGCTCCCCTTCTAATCTCTACGCTGGTGTCTTGGGCCATCAGAGTATAGAAATGCCAGGCAGCTCGGGTCAAATAGTTCAGTCAGACACACTTGCAAGCGGAAACCTGCAACATACTACGTCCTGGATTGAGGGCCAAAGACTTGCCTGGCGCACCCAGCCTCACTAGCATTGGTTGTTGGGTACTGCTTTGCCTTTCGTCTATGAGGGACAGTAGTGTCTACCACACGCACATCCCAAATCTCTTCAGCATTATCCCTTGCTCCCTCCAGTAGTGAGCGCGTTGTGTGCCTTGTACATAAGTTGCGTAGCAGGGATACAGTCTAGGGTTGCCTGTGGGAGCTATGCCCTTAGAGCGCCGCCTGTACTGCCATGAGTCTGCGGCCATGGGTAAGACAGACAAGAACCATCCGCGCCTCAACTTTGATCAGTGCAAACCAGGCAAAACACAACAAAGAGCTACCTCCGACTTGGAACTGGACACTACAACCGAGACACCGACCGCCTTGGAAAAGTCACTGTCCGCTATTAAAGCTAGCTTACAGTCCATTGACGGGAAGATTGAGGCCATCAGTGGCCGTATGGATCAAATGTCAGCTAAACAGGACAAGCAACCAGCATTGGCGAAGCTGAGCAGCACATTTTTGACACCGGGGATGGGCTACAGCCAGTCACGACTAAAACATTGGATATGGAGAAGATTCTGGTGGTAATTCAGCCAAAAATGAAGACCTCGAAGCTAGGTCCCTGTGCAATAGTTAATGAACTTCAGAGACTGGGACGCGGTACTCCGCATCTCCCATCAGAAGAGCACCATCATGTATCAGGGCAACACAGTGGCATTTTACCCTGACTTCACAGTGTCGGTCCAGGCGGCAAGAAAAAAATTTCAGAAAGTGAAAAAGCTCCTGATCACCGAGAATGTACAGTATACCATGCTAAATCCAGCTCAGCTTTGCATAGGCACCGACGATAAGGCCAGAATCTTCACTAACCCTAAGCAGGCCATGCATTTTTTCAAATCTCTTCGACGCAGTGAATAAGCCTCCCCGGGTTAATCGGATGACAAGGACTAATGCATACTAGCCGCGGCCCTGTACTTTGAATGATTGACTGCCATACAGTCCCGGTGCTGCCAATAATGTCGCTTGCACCGCTGTGCTGAACACTGTGACACGCTGCCTCTGCTGTGTTGCTTTGTTATTTATGCAACCACAGAACTTTGTTATTGTTGCTGGCATTTGTGTACCTGTATCCTTTTTGCTTACACTACCCTCCCGTGGCATTGTGGGTAGAGAATTGTCTCATTTGTAATCTTGATTATCTAACTGCAATGCTCTTGTGCTGTGGTCCGAAGGTTTAGGGAGTACAAGTTATACACGCCAGCCACCTCCCTTATCCACCGGGGAGTCGATTGTGCTGCAGCGTTCCCCATTGGGTGTGCTGCATATCACTTTTTGCATCTATTTAACTCTGTTGGGGTATGTTTTAAATTCAGGGGGTGGCATTGGCAAATTGGGTCTGCTAAAGTGGGTGGGGGTGTGGGGTTCAACTGGTTTAAAGTGGGGTTTGTTTACTGTGATTGCTCCAATACTCTGGCTATGGTATGGCTGTTCTGCTCTGTCCTCATACAGCGCAATATGCACTCTGCTAATGCTTATTACTCTCAATTGTGACCTTGGGCGATAAGTTTACCTGTTTGATGTGGAACGTCCGAGGGCTAAACTCCCCCAAGAAGATCCAGCAAGTTTTCACCTACCTGGACAGACACGGGGTTCAGATCGCTCTCCTACAGGAAACGCACCTGACCAAGGAGACTGAGGCCAAGATCGCTCTTAAATGGGCTGGGTAGAAGCTGACATCGTCGTACTCATCTTATGCCAGGGAGGTTCTCATTCTGCTAAAACGAGGTCTTCCATTCACACCGATAAAAACATACACGGATGACGAAGGAAGATGTGCTATGGTGCATTGTATGCTGAGGGTTTCGCCAATCACTGTAATCAATGTGTACGGGCCCATAGTAGATGAACCTGAAATATTTGTGCATATGTTTAGTGTCTTACGTGACTGGCTGGATGCTGCAATTATATGGGGTGGGGATCTAAACACACATCTAGATCCTGGTAAGGACAAATCCAACCCACAGGGCGCAAACACACCTAAGGCTGCCCAATGTATTAGAGACGCTATGCTAGAGTTCCGGCTGGTTGATGCCTGGAGGCTTCACAATTGTGATGCAAGGGATGGTACACATGCCACGCCGGCGCACAACAGTTGGTCCCACCTGGACTACTGGCTATTAAGCGAGGGGATGAATGACTGGGTCATAGACATTGATCCTCTCCTACTCACATTATCTGATCATGACCCAGTGAGGCTTGTTTTCACTATCCCTGTCAATACTCACCGCCCATTTACCTGGCGCTTCCGCTCTGAATCCCAATTAGACCCTACCTATGCTGACACTATTAGGAAAGCAAAAGAGCAATACTTTGAGCTCAATGTAGGCACTGTAGATAGCGCTACCAGTCTCTGGGAAGCCTTTAAGGTAACTATCAGGGGGGTCTGCATTAGTACCACTGCGGTTATTCTGAGAGATATTAGGGGACAACTCACGAAGACAAAGGCAGCACTAGCGTAGCTTGAAAAAGAATACACAACTAGACCATGAGCAGCCACAGTCTCTCATATCCATGAGCTGATATTAGAATATGAAGAAATGGCCGAACCCAAAATATGATATCTTTCACGTAGACAAATAGCCCGGGCTTATGGCGAAGGAGGTCGGCCTGGCCGGAACCTAGCTGCTTAACTCAAATTTTGTGCTGAGCACCACCATATCACCAACATAGTAGATACACAGGGTGAGGAACATTACAAACCTCAGGACATAGTAGACAAATTCCGAGACTGCTTCGCTAACATATATACATCGCGTGGGAGCGCTAATGCTCCGGCTCTCGCTAAGTACCTCTGATGTTGCTTGTGCCTGGCTGGTGCACGGCCACCGAGAATATCTAAGGCAACCAATTGAAGTGTTCAACATTAAGGCGGCGATAAGCGCTTTACCGAATGAAAAGGCCGGGCGGATGGTCTCACGGCCAAATTCTACAAAGAGTATGTCGAACTACTAATGCCCTATTTGCTGGAGGTATATGCTGAGGCACATAAAATGAGTATATTACCGCCGTAGCTTCGGCAAGCTTTGAATATATTTATTTATTAATATTACTCTACTAAAAAAAGGTCAAGTCACCCTTGCTCTGCGAGTCATACCGCCCCATATCTTTGATTAATCTGGATGCAAAAATACTTGCAAAAATTCTGACAACCAGGCTCCAGTCCTTAATGCCCTGTCTGATCTTAGCAGACCAATCTGGTTTTATACCAGGAAGATCCATGCCCCATAACTTACAAACTATATTCGCAATGTATCCTGTGTTGGACCCTGACCTCCCTGCAGCTGCTGTAATGTTGGATGCTTACTACAATTAACAGGGGAACCCTACTCACTGGGAGCCTGGGCAATGTATTTAAACAAAAACAATGTCTCCTGTGGGTAAATACTGAACAAGTTATAATATTATAAATGCACAATGGCAATATGGGTGATAGGCAAGTAAGTGGTATATGCACAGGAAGAATATATTAAATACCAAAAAAGAAGGAGAGGGGGGTATACATATAAACAAATTACACACTTATATACATTTATACAATTTCAAAACAGTGTAATCCTGTTCCGACTCCGCGAGAATCCGGAGTCGGAACAGTGCCATTGAGCACGCCGACTGATCTCTGCTCGATTCGTGAGCAAGGCAGCAGTGACTGCAAAATAACGCTTGTGGATTAATTTTTGTCCATACCCCCAATTGAAAAAGAATTACCCCAAGCGACTGATAATAATCAGCCCTCCACTCACTAGGATTTCGAGGAACCATTCCTCAATCTACTGACGTCAATCCACCCCCTTCTCGACCTACGGGAGCATCACAGCTCTAACAGGCGCTTCAAAAGTACAAACAGGCAAATTAATACAAAGTCCTGATGATGATCCCAGTTCACTAGGAGCCAGGGATCGAAACGTCGTCAACACTTTTAGCAATTCTGTAATCTTTTCCATTGTGTTTAATTAATTTTTTACAGTAATTGTCTGTCCAAACTTGCTTTAAAATTGTGGTAATAATGCAAGGGACAGCGGGCTCCCATGTTCTCTTTGCCTGATATTCTTTAAACCCTTCTTTCTTTTCTATTTTTCTCACTCCCGAACCTTGTTCGAGTGTTCTCTGGATAGGTACAGGCTTGTACCCTATCAGTTATTGAATTAGACCCCTCTGGCGGTCTTGCTTATCCATGCTTATTTTTGAATAAAACTTTTCAGGCCCGGCTGGGTACTGAAAACTTTCTGATATAGCACTGATTGGAGTCTATATTTCATTAAATTGTTCATGTTCTTAATCCTAAGGACCGTTGTTCTTTGTAATAGTCAATTGCCCATGGTCCCTAGGTACCTCTTGGGTTCCCTTGTTACGATAAAAAAGTAATGTTGGATGCAGCAAAAGTATTTGACTCAATAGAATGGAGTTACATGTTTTAACTCCTGCAATGTATGGGGTTTCCTGAGGTATTCGTTGGTTGGGTGCGCTTATTATATTCTGACCCATCAGCACCGGTGCGCGTGGGGGGCTTCACTTTGGAGCCATTTCCGATTGAAAGGGGCACCCGGCAAGGATGCCCTCTTTCACTGCTGCTGTTCGCTATCATGCTCAAACCTCTGGCTTGCGTGATTTGCCAGCGGCACAGGGAGTCGGCCCTTAATTTTATGCACCGCCCTGTCGGCATATCCCTTTATGCCAACCACTTGGTGCTTTTATTAGAAAGCTGCAGCAATATCTAGCCCCTGTGCTGAGAGAATACATCAGATTTGGGCTATTTTTGGGTTTCACTATTACCTGGGATTAATCGATCATAATACCTCTGACATCAATAACAAACCCCCTCCCAGTATGGAATATCCACAGAACCAGTTAAGCACTTAGGTGTCGCATTGCAGTTATAACAATTATTGTTTATTACACTTGAGGGGCTTCAATATATTACTAATGCATCGCCGCTATTTCAGTTCACTGTGCACAGGTTAAAGTTTGCTAATAAAACACATTACACTACATATCCTGTTGAGCCACCTTTTTTGCACTCTCTGCAATTTCTACTTGTCACACCTACACAACGTCAATTTGTCACTAAACTGTACAGGGCGGTGCGAGCCGAGAAAGTCATGGATATAGGTAGTAGTCTTGCCCGCAGGAATTAAAGGCTCACTCCTCCTTTGCTACCGTCAGAATGGGAGCATACCTGCAATCTTACCAGCACCCTCAAACCTAATGGTAACTTGAGGATCATCCATTTTAAGTATATTCATTACATAGGTTGGGCCTCCGAGACACAAGCAATTGCAAACACTGTGGCGAGTTCTGGCACCTGGCATGGAACTGCAGGTTGGTGTTTCAGTACTGGGAAGAGGTGGTGTGATGCATACAGCCTATGACTGTTGCCCTGTTACAATATACACCGTTAATCCAAGTGTTATGCTATGTGCCCCAATTGAAAGTGACCTTAGGCAGATTTGCGAGAATTGCATTGCTGATGGCAAAACATCGGGTGTCGCTGACTTGGGAGAGCACCTTGGCCCTCCAGGCCGATCATTGGGTTAAAGATATGGTATACTGCAAAGAGAACCTCAGACGATATGCAGAAGAACTTTCATCGTCATCTAAGCCAAAGGACATTTGGGAACCATACCGTCAATTTCTCCTTTCACTGGACCAAACTAGGCCCACTGCTGATGCAGAGTGATCTTACCATGTGTGTATCTCTTTTTCATAGTAGGATAATGTCACTGTATGATGCCAGAAACTCATGTCTGGATTTATTGTGAGAGCGGTCAATCACATGATGTTTTGATGTTTGTGGTAATGTTTGCACTGCCTTGTAAGGCAGCACTGCTGCCTATGTCTCTTTGACACTCTAATAAAAAAAAAAGATCCTAAGAAGTAGATGGCCTATTTTAGCACAGGACACCACCCTAAAATCTAAGATAGGTAAAATACCCAACATTACCTTTAAAAGGAATCTCTCCTTGAGAGACATGTTAGTACACAGCCATCTCAGGAGCATCAACCAAACATGGTTACAACAAACCAGAGGATTTAGAAAATTTGGTCACTGTAAGGCCTGTAAATACAGCACTAATGTCCAAGAAATCACTTTGGACAGGATAAGAAAAAAACATTGTATCACAAAACTAATACTATGCAAAAAGGACTATGCAGTGTATATAATCATCTGCCCTTGTGGCAGATGGTACATCGGGTCAACTACATTTCCCCTGCAAAAACGTATACTCGAGCATTGGTAGGCTATCACAAATGCAGATATGAGCTACAACACAGCACAACACTCTAGGGAATACCATGATGGAGATTGGACTAAAGCCAGATTTTTCGGCATTGACACAGTCATGAGACATC
This sequence comes from Lissotriton vulgaris, assembly GCF_964263255.1. NCBI lineage: Eukaryota > Metazoa > Chordata > Amphibia > Caudata > Salamandridae > Lissotriton > Lissotriton vulgaris. Next base: position 1,332,864,781 of record NC_141687.1, read on the forward strand.
CTAGAGAAGGCAATAGAACCGCTGCACTACGCAGAAGGGAATCTAGATACATTTTACAAGCAGGCAGCCTCACGCCACATGGTATGAACCAAGACAAAGAGCTACACACGCTTCTCTAATTCAGGAGCTCCATTGGTTCAATCCATATTTTCTATGTAATTACAATTTAAAGTAACAAGAATGTATATAGTATTTACTGTGGATATATTGTGTTAATTATTACCAGTATTATTTTTCTTGTAGCAGCAAGACCATTAAAAATATGCAAGGAATTTTTATATTTTGGTTGTACATGTATTAACTGTGAACTAATTCGTTTTCTATCTCTTTTATAGATGAACAGAATGCCTCCATGTAAATTTTGCTGGGAGCTCCGCCGGGAGAGTAGAAGGCAAATCCCATGTGGCAACACCTTTTCACCTTCACCTAGGTGAAAGTACGATCTACAGTGATTTGGGTACTATACCCTTGAACACAGCAGTAGTTGCTTGTCTAAACCAGCTAAGACTTAGGGCACTACTCCCCAAAGAAACACTGTATATAATTTGTGATTAAATCTGTATTGTATCTAAGAACAACCAAAGGCACAGATCTTGAAATAAACATTGAATTGTGAAATACATAGTAACTGTGTAAAACACACTGTGTTAAATACCAGCAACATTTGTGAATCATTTACTTTGGAATAACAATGACACTGTTATTGTCGATAAGGTTTTGTTGATGTGAGTAGAGGAGAATTCACAGAGAGAGAAGTATTTTGTTTATGTTTATTGAGTGCGTCGTTTGACATTGTATAAATACAAGTAACATACTTGAATACTGGTTATGTGAAAAAGATCGTGAGATCGAAACTCGTCAGTTGTGAAAAGATTACCATGTTGGTGTGTTGGTGTGGCTGTTTCCTCACTATTCACGTTGATATATATATATATATATATATATATATATATATATATATATATATATATATATATATATATATATATGTTTGCTCCAAAACATTCTACCCAGATCCCTAGGTCAAAGAAAGACGGCAGCACTCACGGGTTCCTTGGCAATTTCCAACAAACTTTATTTCAAGATAGACAAACGCGTTTCGGGAAGCGTCCCTTCCTCAGTGTCATAAGTGAACGCGATGCAAGCGCCATTTTTAAAACATTCAAAACAGTGCAATGCCAATCGACAAAGGACTACACTCTGCACGATCATAAGCGCCATCTTAGAGTGTGTTTTGGTACGCTTTAAGCAAACATTATTAGTATTTAACCAAATACAATCTGTTGTAATACGATCATGCTGTGTATCGGCATTAATGTCTCGCCATTTAGAGACATGTCCCCTGCAACCATGGTCACGCAATTGCTGTTTATATGGCAGAGATCAACAGTGCTCGTCCGGCACCTATCTCTTTCCATGCTCCTGGTATATGAGGATTACGTATCACTCATTAAGTTTAGTGAGTGACACTTAGGCAAGTTTCATGTTTCAAGTATTATTTTATTTGTTTTGGTACTCTACTGAGGACCACAAATATTATACGGTAAAATTCAGTTACAAATACTTTTAGTATATTTCATATTAATACAAAGCTAAAAAAGGTTTTAAAAATGTATGAAAGTTATAACAAACTAATTCATTGGGGGGAAATTTACATACAGTGATCAAGTCCTTTACGGTAGTGATGCGGCAATTAATGTATATAGGATACAGATGTTTTGTCCTGGCTGCCACTACTTTTGGATTAGGGCATGTGAATAAAAGATGTTCTACATCCTGCTCCCCTCCATAGCAGAGGTTACATAATGAAGTTCCATTTGGGTGCCATATTGATGTTATGGTTAGCACTGGTAAAATGCCGAGCCGTAACAGGATGATTGATCTCCTAGCGCCATGTGAGAGATTAAAGTCTATGTATTGTTGCACTTGCTTAGGTGCAACTGTTTCCGCGAAGCTTTTATACAGTGTCAGTTTGGCGCAGTGTGAAAAATCAAGATCATAACTGAGTCTGGGAGTGAAACATTTTAAAAAGAGTTTCAGTTGTGATGGGGTCCACGTAAGCAACAGGTTAGCATTGATCTCAGCCAATTTAAATGCAGTGGACATGTTACTGAAAAATACTTGTTTCGAAGCATCACAGTCGAAGGTCTCGGCTTTAAGTAGAGAACGGAGAGTTCCATCCTTTGCGTGCAGCAGGTTATATGCCCACCTAATGACGTTTGCGATGGCTCTTCAATAGGAACTCGTGATTGAGAGTTTGAGGCGAATAGCTTGCACCGGAGTGGATTGTGATATCTTCAGCATTTTCCTCAGTATCTTCCCTTCTTTTTGGTCCAGGAATGACCACTGTTTTATTGGAATATATTCCAAAGCAAATTATAAAACTGGAGGTACTTTGTGCTATATACTTTGAGAAGGGATGAAAAATGTCGGTTACCTGAGGCCGCATATAGTCTATGTAGGGCTCCGGCGTGCACCTCAGATTTCCTGGTCAAGTAAAGACAATTTTATTCTTTTACACATACCGTGCTTTCAAAAGTTAAAATCTTGCCGTGGATCGGCAATTGCAGCCAAATGGCTGCATATCCTCGAAAATATACCCAAGGAAACATTTCAAGAGACATGTCCCACAGATACACACAATTCATCCTACCATTTGAAATTCTATGAGAATTCTTAAAAAACAAATCTTCAAATTATTTTCATTTTGTACCACAAATTACATGAAAAAGCTGTCGTAAAATACACCTACATCATGGAGCAATAGGTAATCAAGTCAAAAGCATTAGTCTAAATTCTCATACAGAGGTGGTCACGTTCACATAAATCACATTTCATTACTGTTATCCAAGATGAGAAGCCATCTCTTCCCCCCGTATTGAGTCCCCCGGTATTTTTGTTTCGAGATCTACTATGTATCGTGATTCAAGTCTTCTTAATTTCTGCAATTTGTTACCTCCCCTGATGTTTTCAGGAACACAATCTATACAAAAATATTTAAGAAGACCTCTGTCACTGTTATGTTTGATGGCAAAATGGCGAGCGACTGGATAAGAAAAGTCTTTGTTCACAATTGCTCGCATGTGCTCGATAATTCTTAACTTTACCGGGTTGATAGTGCTACCTATGTATTTAAGATTGCATGGGCAGCTGAGGCAGTATACTGCGTGGCTGGTGTGGCATGACATAAACTTATCAATTCTCTTCCCCCCACTGCACCCTCTTATTTCATAGGAAAGGACACGTTTGTATTGTCCTACTTACACTGACAGCGCCTGCTCTTATGCGCTAGCAGCCCTCCTTGACACCCCCTAAATCGGCGGCATCTTCGCGCTGACATCGGATAAACGCCCACACCGCCATCGCGGTTCGAAGGCGGAGCCACGCCCACTGCGGGGTCACGCCCACCAGGAAATACATAAAACGCTGATCTAAAGCGCGTCGCATTATTGTTTGTTTCATCCTCTGAGGCGGAAGCCGGAGGACTGCATTTGTGTTAGCTTTTAAAAAAACTTCGTTTTGCATTGCTCTGATTTTAAAATTGTATTGTCCTACTTACACTGACAGCGCCTGCTCTTATGCGCTAGCAGCCCTCCTTGACACCCCCTAAATCGGCGGCATCTTCGCGCTGACATCGGATAAACGCCCACACCGCCATCGCGGTTCGAAGGCGGAGCCACGCCCACCGCGAGGCCACGCCCACCAGGAAATACATAAAACGCTGATCTAAAGCGCGTCGCACTATTGTTTGTTTCATCCTCTGAGGCGGAAGCCGGAGGACTGCATTTGTGTTAGCTTTTAAAAAACTTCGTTTTGCATTGCTCTGATTTTAAAATTGTATTGTCCTACTTACACTGACAGCGCCTGCTCTTATGCGCTAGCAGCCCTCCTTGACACCCCCTAAATTGGCGGCATCTTCGCGCTGACATCGGATAAACGCCCACACCGCCATCGCGGTTCGAAGGCGGAGCCACGCCCACTGCGAGGCCACGCCCACCAGGAAATACATAAAACGCTGATCTAAAGCACGTCGCATTATTGTTTGTTTCATCCTCTGAGGCGGAAGCCGGAGGACTGCATTTGTGTTAGCTTTTAAAAAAACTTCGTTTTGCATTGCTCTGATTTTAAAATTGTATTGTCCTACTTACACTGACAGCGCCTGCTCTTATGCGCTAGCAGCCCTCCTTGACACCCCCTAAATCGGCGGCATCTTCGCGCTGACATCGGATAAACGCCCACACCGCCATCGCGGTTCGAAGGCGGAGCCACGCCCACCAGAAAATACATAAAACGCTGATCTAAAGTGCGTCGCATTATTGTTTGTTTCATCCTCTGAGGCGGAAGCCGGAGGACTGCATTTGTGTTAGCTTTTAAAAAAACTTTGTTTTGCATTGCTCTGATTTTAAAATTGTATTGTCCTACTTACACTGACAGCGCCTGCTCTTATGCGCTAGCAGCCCTCCTTGGCACCCCCTAAATCGGCGGCATCTTCGCGCTGACATCGGATAAAGGCCCACACCGCCATCGCGGTTCGAAGGCGGAGCCACGCCCACTGCGAGGCCACGCCCAAGAACACTCGCTACTAATGTGTCGGCCATACCAGCGCAGCGGACGAGCGCAGCGGGAGCGCCGTTTGGGTGCCGAAGGCGCGCCTAAGGCAAGCCCGTCTGCGCCCGTCTGCGCACGGCCGGGCCTAGGGCCAGAACCCCTGCCAGACAAAGCTGCCCCTAAGGTAAGCTACTCACGTCGGGACCTCTTAAGTCTCAGACCCACTATCACTACTTCCTGTAAGTATGGTCATGATCTCGAGGGACCATTCATCAGCTGCACCTACTGCCACCCAGTCCAGCTCAAACTCCCTAATCGACTCCACAAGCCCTCAGTCCTTAAACTCGCCACTCTGAACTGTCGCTCTCTCCCTAAACACGCGATATTAATTAACCATCTCATAGAAGACCACGAAATCGACGTTCTGTTTTTGACGGAAACGTGGCTCTCCTCTCATTCGGAGGCAGACATGGTCTTAGCCACCCCACCGGGCTTTCTTATTCAGTCCTTACCTCGCCCCTCAAGTAGGGGTGGTGGTGTTGCCATCATTCATCGTGATCACTTCCCCTGCAAAGTTAACGATGCGCAAATCCTTGATTCTGAAAGCCTCCAGTTCACAATCAAGTTGAACCCCACTAACTCACTCACAGGCCTCTTAGTGTATCGCCCTCCTGGTCATCCTGGTTCCTTTTCCAGTGCGCTCCTGGATACAGTAGCATCACAGGCCCACTCCTCCATCAACTTCTTGATACTAGGAGACCTGAATATTCATTTTGATGACCCTTTAGATACAGGGGCAGTCGACCTGATCACAGACCTGGCGGCCTACTATCTCCACCTCTTAAATGCCGGGGCTACACACAACAAAGGTCACTTGCTGGACCCGGTGTTCACGAGCACCCCCACCATGCAAGCTAGCGAATCCCTCCCCCTCCCTTGGACGGACCATTTTTTAATCTCCTTCCAACTACCAGGAGCTTTCAGGAAACCTCAAAAACCTCCCACTTACACCAGGGACAGGGCTTGGTCCAAGCTCCCTACAGAAGACTGGGCCAGGACCCTAGAGTCAACCATCCCTACTTGCTCAGGAGATCCGGCTATCGCTGATAGCAAATTTAGAGAGTGGATTGTTACATCTCTAGATTCCGTACTCCCTTTCAGAACTCGGGAGGATAAAAACGGGAAACCTGGATCCGCCCCTTGGTATACCCCGGAACTCCGGTTGCTACGCAATAATTGCAAGAAAGCCGAGCGGCTATGGAGGAAACACTGGCAGCACGCTAGCAAGGAAGCTTATCAGAACTCAGTGAGAATATATAAATCCGCCCTTAAACGCACTAAAGCTTCCCATTACGATATACGGATAAAGGAATCCACCAACTCAACAAGGGAATCATTCCTTATCGTAAAAGAGCTCTTAAAAATACCAACCACTCCATCCTCCAACACCCCACCTATAGACCATAGCAACGAGCTAGCTACCTATTTCAATGACAAAATCGCCCGCATTCTTGCATCCCTTCCCCCTTCCTGCCTAGCAAGCCACATGGACAATGAAACACCCATCAGTCAGACAGGAAGCAGCATGCGCCCCCAACTAGCGACATTTAGGGTAGTAACCTGTAACGAGGTAGATGCAACCTTGGCCAAAATGAAAAGCGGATCACCTCTGGACCCCGCACCTATTAGATTTCTCAAAGCCGTAGCCCCTGTCATTGTTCCAACGGTCACAGAGCTCATAAACAGCTCACTTGCCCAAGGATCTGTCCCCGCTAGCTGGAAGAGTGCAGTGGTTAAAGCGCTCTTAAAAAAACCCCAGCTGGACCCAGCAGATATGGCAAATTACCGGCCAATCTCACTCCTCCCTGGCATTAGCAAGGTAGCTGAGAAATTGATCAATGGACAACTGTCGCACTTTCTCGAGGTAAATAACATCCTACGGCAATCCCAAACGGGGTTTCGATCGGGCAATGGCACAGATACTGCCCTTCTTGCCGTCATCGAGGAGGCAAGGCGCATTCTGGATTCAGGAGGGTCAGTGGCAGTGATCCTCCTGGATCTTAGTGCAGCCTTCGACACAGTCAACCATCGTGTCCTTCTCCAGCGGTTGGCGGCAGCAGGGCTCACTGGGGTGGCGATCAGGTGGATAGAGTCCTTCCTTGCTGGGCGCTCATTCCAGGTATGGGATGGTAATCACCATTCGACCACCCTCCCCCTCACGAGTGGGGTTCCCCAGGGGTCATCTCTAAGCCCTACGCTTTTTAATGCTTATATGGCCCCCCTCGAAGATGTGGTGACACCCTTCGGGATTAAAATAGTGAGTTATGCTGATGACACACAGCTGGTCGTCTCTCTATCCCAACTGGAAGACCACCCAGACAATCTGGCAAATTGCCTCACGGAAATCCACAGTTGGATGTGTGAATCATCACTCAAATTAAACGGGTCTAAGACCGAAGTTATGCTTATGGGAAAGCAATGGGTGACTATCCCCCCATCGGTCTGGCCAGACGTATTCAGGGAAATTCCCACCCCGAAACAAGAAATCAAGACCCTAGGAGTCTGGCTGGAACCCGAGCTTTCAATGAAAACGCAAGCGGCCAAAACAGCAGGCATCTGCTTTGGGCTCATGCGCACCACCCGCAGGATCCTTCCCTTCCTCCCGCCCGCATCCAGAAAACTCCTAGTCCAAGGGTTAATACTGGCACGGCTGGACTACAGCAACATGGTCTATCTGGGAGCTCCAGAGGCCACCATGGCTAAACAGCAACGAACACAAAATGCAGCAGCCCGACTACTTATGAACCTTCCCTCCAGAGTATCAGCCAGACCAGCAATCAAGGCCCTGCACTGGTTGCCAGTACGCAAAGGGTGGAATTCAAAGCCATGTGCACTGCACACAAATTGATGAATGGAGCTGGCCCTACGATCCTCAGGGACCTGGTAACTCCTTATTCGGCCCCCAGATCTCTTCGGTCTGAGAATGAGCATCTGGCCAACATCCCCAAATACAAAAAGACACGGACTGGAGGCCGACGCTTCTCTGTGAAGGCCTCTACCGGGTGGAACTCTCTACCCCGCACCCTTAGGCTGGAACCCAGTTAACTGATTTTTAGAAAAAAACTCAAAACACTTCTATTCCCTAAATAAAGTCCCTTCCCCTCTCTTCCCTCCCCTCGGGATAACACAATCATGATAGCGCGGGGATGCCTTCGGGTCACCAGGCGCTCTACAAATCGTTAATAATAATAATAATAATAGTTTGCTAGATGCGCAGGCCTTACATCTTCCACAAGGGAAGAACCCTTTTGCATCTTTTAACGTCCCTGGCTGTTTAATCAAGGGGTTTATATGGCTTTGTACCAAATGATCCCTTAACGACCTAGCCTTTCTGAAGGTAATCAATGGTGTGGGAGGGATATCTGATCCGACGATGGAATCGGTTTTAAGAATATGCCAATGCTTTATCATGATAGATCTTAGTCTGTGAGAATCCACAAAATATGGCGTGATTAATCTAAATTTACCATCATCGGAAGTTGGACCAGATTTCTTTTTAAATAAGTCTCGCCTCAGTATTTTTCTCACACGATTAAGTACATGCTGTAACAGTTGTTGGTTGTAAACCTCTCTGTGAGAACCTCTCCATGCTATCCTGTGCTGATATTTCAAAGTCATTGTCAAGCGTACTATTTCTCTTCAGACGTAAGAACTCCCCATAAGGGATACTATTAATCAGTCTGCGGGGATGACTACTGGACGCATGCAATATGATGTTGCCCGCAGTGGGCTTCCGATATAATGAGGTCTTGATTTTATCATTATCAACCTCTATTTTCAGGTCCAAGTAGTTCACTGTTTCTTTACTGATGTCCCCAGAGAATCTTAAATTGCAGTCATTATCATTCAGTATTTTGATGTAACTCTCTGCTTCTTCCTTTGACCCTGCTCAGACCAAACAGAGGTCATCAATATACCTGTACCAAGCGACCACCTTGTTTGACCACTCAATGTTTTTTGGGGCCCAGGCTACCTGCTTCTCCCACCAGCCCACGAAAAGATTTGCGTAGCTGGGGGCGAAGCAGGAGCCCATCGCTGTACCAGACAACTGTCTAAGCAATATATCCTGAAAAAGAAAGATGTTATTTCTTAGACAAAAATTAACCAGTTCTAATAACATTTTGTTATGCATGGCCAGTTTTAATGGCCGTTTGTTTAGAAAGAATTCTACTGCATGCATTCCTTGTTCGTGGAACCTGCATCCATAAAACAGACTTACAACATCACCAAGTCTCAAAGGCTGGCAATTAAAACGTTATCAGAGGACACGACCATCATCTGTAAGCCCTCTGATAAAGGAGGAAATATTGTTATCTTATCACGAGAACAGTACACAGATGAAGCCATGCGTCAACTCAAAGACACACATTGCTATAAACTTACAACCAAGAAGGAATATCAAGAAAGCATTAATAATGCACACAATCTCCTTAAAAAATGGCATGATAAGAGAATGTTGGACTTGGAAGAATATCTGTTTTTAAAAACTGCAGACCCAATCATCCCAACCTTTTATCATTTGCCTAAAATACATAAAGACATTGTCAAACGTCCAGGAAGACCAATTATCTCTTCGATTGGGGGACTAACAGAAAATCTTTCCAAATTTTGGACCACTATCTATTTGAGTTTGTTTTGACCCTCAAATCCTACATCAGGGATACTACAAACTTTATTGAAAAGATTGAAAGCCTGATTTGGTTACCATCGTACTGGCTAATTACGCTTGATATAACCAGCTTATACACATGCAGAGATCACGAACAAGGAATGCATGCAGTAGAATACTTTCTAAACAAACGGGCCTGAAAATAGAGGTCGATAGTGATAAAATCAAGACCTCATTATATCGGAAGCCCACTGCGGGCAACAGCATATTGCATGCGTCTAGTAGTCATCCCCGCAGACTGATTAATAGTATCCCTTATGGGGAGTTCTTACGTCTGAAGAGAAATAATACGCTTGACAATGACTTTGAAATATCAGCACAGGATAGCATGGAGAGGTTCTCACAGAGAGGTTACAACCAACAACTGTTACAGGATGTACTTAATCGTGTGAGAAAAATACCGAGGCGAGACTTATTTAAAAAGAAATCTGGTCCAACTCCTGATGATGGTAAATTTAGATTAATCACGCCATATTCTATGGATTCTCACAGACTAAGATCTATCATGATAAAGCATTGGCATATTCTTAAAACCGATTCCATCGTCGGATCAGATATCCCTCCCACACCATTGATTACCTTCAGAAAGGCTAGGTCGTTAAGGGATCATTTGGTACAAAGCCATCTAAACCCCTTGATTAAACAGCCAGGGACGTTAAAAGATGCAAAAGGGTTCTTCCCTTGTGGAAGATGTAAGGCCTGCGCATCTAGCAAACGTGTCCTTTCCTATGAAATAAGAGGGTGCAGTGGGGGGAAGAGAATTGATAAGATTATGTCATGCCACACCAGCCACGCAGTATACTGCCTCAGCTGCCCATGCAATCTTAAATACATAGGTAGCACTGTCAACCCGGTAAAGTTAAGAATTCTCGAGCACATGCGAGCAATTGTGAACAAAGACTTTTCTTATCCAGTTGCTCGCCATTTTGCCATCAAACATAACAGTGACAGAGGTCTTCTTAAATATTTTTGTATGGATTGTGTTCCTGAAAACATCAGGGGAGGTAACAAATTGCAGAAATTAAGAAGACTTGAATCACGATACATAGTAGATCTCGAAACAAAAATACCGGGGGACTCAATACGGGGGAAGAGATGGCTTCTCATCTTGGATAACAGTAATGAAATGTGATTTATGTGAACGTGACCACCTCTGTATGAGAACTTAAACTAATGCTTTTGACTTGATTACCTGTTGCTCCATGATGTAGGTGTAATTTACGACAGCTTTTTCATGTAATTTGTGGTACAAAATGAAAATAATTTGAAGATTTGTTTTTTAAGAATTCTCATAGAATTTCAAATGGTAGGATGAATTGTGTGTATATGTGGGACATGTCTCTTGAAATGTTTCCTTGGGTATATTTTCGAGGATATGCAGCCATTTGGCTGCAATTGCCGATCCACTGCAAGATTTTAACTTTTGAAAGCACGGTATGTGTAAAAGAATAAAATTGGCTTTACTTGCCTAAGTGTCACTCACTAAACTTAATGAGTGATGCGTAATCCTCATATACCAGGAGCATGGAAAGAGATAGGTGCCGGAGGCGCACTGTTGATCTCTGCCATATAAACAGCATTTGCGTGACCATGGTTGCTGGGGACATGTCTCTAAATGGCGAGACATTATTGCCGATAAACAGCAAGATCGTATTACAACAGATTGTATTTGGTAAAATATTAATAATGTTTGCTTAAAGCGTACCAAAAAACACTCTAAGATGGCGCTTATGATCGTGCAGAGTGTAGTCCTTTGTCGATTGGCATTGCACTGTTTTGAATGTTTTAAAAATGGCACTTGCATCACGTTCACTTATGACACTGAGGAAGGGACGCTTCCCGAAACGCGTTTGTCTATCTTGAAATAAAGTTTGTTGGAAATTGCCAAGGAACCCATGAGTGCTGCCGTCTTTCTTTGACCTAGGGATCTGGGTAGAAAGTTTTGGAGCTAACATTGTGTACGCGGTACACCAACGCGTGGCAGCACCCGCCAGCAGAATGACTCGTGGTACTGGTGGACCCTGGAGTATTGATATATATATATATATATATTACCTACTGGTGTTTGGATTTTTTTCAATGCAAAATCTCAAAATTCTATTGTGAATAACTTTGGCGTCGGTTGACGAATCTGCCTGAAAATTTCCTCAAATTTGCCTCTGGGAGCTTCGGTCCTTCCCTTAAAGTGTGGGGGGGATTCGTCAAGCGGGGCCGAGATAAAAAGGGGGTCCCAAAACGTGTTCTCCCCATGTTAATTTCCATAGGGCGGTCAAACTCACTTTTAGCCCGAACGGCTGAATGGATTTGCACCAAACTTGGCAAAATTGTAGGGACTGGTAGCCCGATGTGCCTTTGCTATGTCTCAAGATATGTGCTCCAGTGGTTTTTACGAAAATTAACTTTGAAAAAATATATATTGGGCTATATATATGTTAGAGCCCAAATGTAGCCCAATGTAGCCCAAAGATGGCCACCAGAGACAAAAAAAAAACGAATGTATCCCAAATATCAGCCAGATGTAGCCCAACTATAGCCCAATGACAGAATGTCCCAGAGTGTTCTAAAGAACACCTAGAGCGCTAACAGTCTTACTTATGACAAAAGTATGGCACACCTGAAGTCATCTTGATTGGAATAAAGTGTTAACACTTAAAACATTTAATTTGCAAAGGAACAAAATGAGGGGGTTCATTTTGCCATAGAAATTATGATTAGTGCTGGAGAAAGAAAAATTAGGGCACATTTTGAGTGACTTCTCAAATCCTCTTATATTTCATTAAAAAAGTCTGATATGTAGTCTCCCAAGATGGCCACCAGAGACAAAAGAGCCCAAATGTAGTCCAAATATCAGCCAGATGTAGCCCAACTATAGCCCAATGACAGAATGTCCCAGAGTGTTCTAAAGAACAACTAGAACGCTAACAGTCTTACTTATGACAAAAGTATGGCACACCTGAAGTCATCTTGATTGGAATAAAGTGGTAACACTTAATACATTTAATTTGAAAAGGCACAAAATGAGGGGGTTTTCCCATAGAAAGGTTATATATATATATATATATATATATATATATATATATATTCACTGAAAAAAACATAGGTTATAGACCATATATAGTTAGGAATTAGCATTTACAAAACCTTGAAAATTCACTGAAAAAACCATAGGTTATAGACCATATATAGTTAGGGATTAGCATTTACAAAACCCTATTTTACTCGCATAAAACCATTGAAATTCCATATATAGTTACTTGCACTAACTATATATCGCGCACCCGCAATCCACTGCTGATGATGTCACATATTACATCATTCATGACATGGTCAGTGACATCACTGATGACATCACTGATGACATCTCAAATGACATCACTGATGACATCTCAAATGACATCACTGATGACAACATCCAGTGACTGTATGTTTCTGTAAAGTTAAAATATGTCTTACATGTTGAAGAATGAGTGGATGTATAAGTGTCTGGATGAAGGATTTAGTAGGTGCATGACTGACTGTATGAGTGAGTGATTAAATGTGTCTCACTGAGTGCATGGGTTAGTGACTAGACTGTCTTAATTTGTGCATCATTATGTCTGTTGTTCTGTAAACTGCTGCATGTGTTAATCAGTAGCTATATGAGTAACTATATGGGTTATTGATTGGTTGCCCAAGTATTTGTATGGGAGACTGAGTATGTGTGTGAGTGGCTGGGAGGTGTATGACTCTGTGCATAGATGTGTGAGCAGTTGATTCACTAGATGTATGGGTTCAAAAGTGCACGTGGAAACAGCTGCATGGGCAGTTGACTGTGTGCATGAGTGTGTTGGTGAGTGAAAGGATATCTCAGTACTACATGTCAAAGTAAGTACATATGTAAAACACAGTACATGTGAGAGTTGACATATATAAATAACTGTGCATAAGAGCCAGTGAATGTGTGAGTGGCTGTATGGATCATTGTGAACTTGTATCAGGGATTGCATAAGAGAGTAAATATGTGTTAGAATATGTTTGAATTAGTAAGGTGTGTATAACTGTATAGTTGAGGAAATAGAGGAGTGATTGATTCTTTGCATGACTGACTAGATGTATGAGTAACTCCATGGATGAGTGACAATCTGTGAGTGTCTGTTTACACTGATTGTATCTAAGGTTATATTAGAGTCTGAAGAGGTTCATCGTATTATCACATGAATGATATTATCAGTGATGTGATCAGTAATGTCAAATGAGATGTCATCAGTGATGTCATCAGTGATGTCATTTAAGATGTCATCAGTGATGTCATCAGTGATGTCACTGACCATGTCATGAATGATGTAATATGTGACATCATCAGCAGTGGATTGCGGATGCGCGATATATAGTTAGTGCAACTAACTACATATGCGAATTTCAATGGTTTTGTGCGAGTAAAATAAGGTTTTGTAAATGCTAATCCCTAACTATATATGGTCTATAACCTATAGTTTTTTCAGTGAATTTTCAAGTTTTTGTAAATGCTAATTCCTAACTATATATGGTCTATAACCTTTGGTTTTTTCAGTGAATTTCAATGGTTTTTTAATAGCAAATATCAAAAGCTGTAAAATGTCAAGTACGTGGTAGGTAAAAACATTTTCGTATTTATGCACGCTGATGTGCTTTGAACGCTGCCCCCCCCCTCTTTTCTTTTAGGAGTATTCTCTCTTTGCAGATAGTGAATGGTAGGTAACACAGGCCTTTGCCCCCGTTGTAATCCGTCGTGCCTGCTTCCCTCTCCATTTGATTGATTGTTATCCTAGCATTTATTGTTTTGGAATTGGTTCTCTTTGGTTCATTCTCTATTTACAAACAAGCACAGAGTCGCAATACTCTGTTTAGTCTTTGCAGATAGTGAAAAATCGTTAAAAAAACAAAAGGAATCAAGCAAAATCAGTAGGCCACTAATGGGATCTCTTTTTGACCTCGCTAAAATAGAAACATTATGAACAACCCCTCATGACAAATACGAAACTAGTGAGAGGAACTGAGCTCGACACCATGATGGCTGCAAGACAGCTCGGCTCCGCCACCCACCCCACCCAAAATAACGACAAACACTATGCAAATATTATAAATATATACAACACACCAGCAAAGTAACAGGGTAAAACGTTTTATTAAATAACTATTTACATGGCAGCCTGCTGCAACATCGATCCAAACAAGCCTTTGTATTTTGGGCTAAAAAAAAACAATCAATAGTAAGATTTTTATAGGTGAGTGTAGGTTCATGGTTTTCCATCCACAAACTAAAAGCCTGGAGTGGGAGTGAAAGAACAATAACTAGGTAAGAAGGAAGGCAGAGGTTGTGGGAAGGACTCTGGATATGGTATGTTGCTTGGTCCCTGAGATGCTTCGATGTCACTGCCTTGCACAAATGGCATAAGTCCTGGACGTTGGGTGCCATAGTTGAGGGTTCGGAGCAGCGCTTGTAACACTGTCTGAAGCTTATTTGCACCTGCTGCAGCTTCACTATCCTCAAAGTAAGTGGGGGCTGTTTGTGGACCTGACTGCATTGGAAAACAATGTGATGCGGTGCCTCCCTGAACCGCTTGACGGAGGCCCCCGAGATAATGGCGCCTGCTCCACACCTTGTCCCACAATCCGTTTGACCTGAAGACACGTCCTGCGGTGCCCTGGTCCGACCATCACATATACCTGTGCCAGGAGACGGCGTGGGGTGCAGTAGAAGGGAGAGGCGGCGCAAACGAGCCTCCCCCACCTCCCCAGGTGGAGGTTTCTCAGCTACACCCCAGCGCTTCACTCGACCAGCTGACTTGCGCCTGCTCTTGCGACACAGTGCCTCGCTCGGCCAGCTGAATTGCGCCTGCTCTTGCTATTACAACATCTCACCCGCCATCCAACGGAATTGCACCCAATCTTGCGGTACAGCGACAGGCGGCTGCTACGGAGCTCACGAAATGGCGGTCGACTCCACAGACTTGGGCCTGGCCTGCAAAGATGGCTCTGGGCAACCGTGGAACTCGGACGCTTGACTGCTAGGGCATGGGCCCCATTCCCAAAAGAGTCCCCTCAGCCTTGAAGATTCTACAACAGTCACCGGGACCCCCGAATCCCGTAAACTTCCGGTGGGGAGAGACTGCCATGATTGCTCGCGGAATGGCCACAACGTAGCCACGAGATGGTGGTGCTCTCATGCTGACGCCAGCTTCAGTCTGAAACATCCAGAAACACTGTAGACTACCAATTCGATCAGTTCGGGTGGAGCCCCAACGTGACCTGGTAGAGAAGAACTTGCCCTCCCCTCTTTGATTGATGGTTCTTGTTGCCTGTCCCTTCTTTTGTCATTTAACAGAACTTTTTGGACTGCTGAAAGGGGTTGTGTTGCGACCGCTGGTTGGTGGAGACATTTTGACTATATTCTGGACCTGCGTTGTCGCGTAATGCGTCATATGACGCGCCGCGTTAGCGCACCCGGAAGTGGTCCGGTGCGCGAGGCGCAGCTTCCCGGAAACGATCCAGAGCGTGGCGCGCAGCGCGTAACGTAAGCACAACAGGTCATGTGACTTGTTAATAAAACTTTTCATTGGTTCATTTTACTTTTGTTATTCTAATGATGAAAGGCTTGGTCATATGACCTAAAAATATCACTCTTCATTGCTTTCGAACATTTTTTTTTCCCAAATGATGAAAGCCCCACCTTTTTTTTTCTCACTCTGACTTGTAAAGCAAAGGACCCAGATGCATTTACAGTTTATCACTAACAATGTTCCAGGCTAATGTATTTTCCCGGGAAATTTACAACTGTCCTGCAAGTAAAATATTCCTATTTCGAGAAAAAGGGCGTTTCTTCGTCCCATGAGGGAGCCGTTGAACAAAACAGGCTCGGCCTGCTGTCTTAGTCGCTGATAGGCATGAATATCGGATTCTTATCGATCACTTTATGTTGCAGGAGTGGAAAACACAACAGCCCTTGACCATTTATCTTTACTGCGTTCCTGCGTATTATACCTTTTAACCGTCATGTAATCGGGCTGCTTTATTTCACTTGCCTTTTACTGATTCGAAAACAGTGGCTATTATTCAAAACTTTACCAAAAAAGGTGCTACTACCATGTTTTGTTTTAAAAACCTTTATTGTGAAAATGTCAGTATACAAATACGGGCCTATAACCACGTGGGCCGGCCACGGAGCAAACTGGAATCGTATATGATGAGGGGACATTTACACTGTAGAAGAACGTAACGGGCGGGCCATTAGGTTGCAAGAATTAAGGTGTCTAACAGTTGCGGAATCGGTGGACGTACATTTTATAATTAAAGTACGACAGGGCCAGTTACAATAAAATTATCTAGATATACATTTGCGGGCAAGTACCATGAGTGACGTTAATTCGATCTTTCAATAGTACAGTAATCAATAACACATCAGAACTTAATATCAATAGAGATGTCCAAATGTTCAATCAGTACTCGTCCCCGCCCGCCATGTGCTTCAAAACTGCATACGTATCTCGTGATATCAAGGTTGGGCAACCAGTACACAACAAGGAGTTACGAGTCCCATTTATACCGGCGCCATTTTGGGCAAGGCCGGGCAGGTCCAGGATATAGTCAAAATGTCTCCACCAACAAGCGATCGGACCAGAACCCCTTTCGGCAGTCCAAAAAGGTTCCGTTAAATGACAACAGAAGAGATAGGCAACATGAACAATCAGTCAAAAGAGGGGACGCTTTCGTGAATGGGGCCCATGCCCTAGCAGGCAAGCGTCCGAGTTCCAAGGTGTCCCAGGGCCATTTTAGTGGACCAGGCCCAAATCCTAAGAGCCGGCCGCCATTTTGAAAGTCTTGTTGCAGCCGCCTTTCGCTGCACCGCAAGAGTAAGCGCAATTCAGCTGGATGGTGGGTGAGACGCTGTAGCCGCAAGAGCGGGCGCAACTCAGCTGGTTGGGGGGTGAGGCACTGTGCCACAAGAGCGGGCGGAACTCAGCTGGAAGGCGAGTGAAACGCTAAGAGGCGCCCCACTGCAGATGAGGTACCTCCACCTGGGGAGGCGAGAGAGGCCCTTTTGCGCCGCCTCCCCCCCCCCCCGGGCACCCCACGCCGTCTTTCGGCGCAGCATTGTAAGATGGCCACACCAGTGAAACTTGCTGGACACCACCTCGGTGCCATCCGGATCTCGGCGCGTTCGAGTCACTGTACCGCAAGAGTGGGCGAAATTCAGCTGGATGGCGGGTGAGTCACTGTACCGCAAGAGCAGGCGAAACTCAGCTGGATGTCGGGTGAGTCGCTGTACCGCAAGAGTGGGAGAAATTCAGCTGGATGACGGGTGAGTCGCTGTACCGCAAGAGCGGGCGAAACTCAGCTGGATGGAGGGTGAGGCACTGTGCCGCAAGAGCGGGTGCAACTCTGCTGAACCGCGAGTGAAACGGTAAGGGGCGCCCCACTGCAGATGAGGTGCCTCCACCTGGGGAGGCGGGAGAGGGCCGTTTGTGCCGCCTCCCCCCCCCCCACCCCCCGGGCACCCCACGCCATCTTTCGGCGCAGCATTGTAGGATAGCCACACCAGTGCGGCAACTTGCTGAACACCACCTCGGTGCCATCCGGATCTCGACGCGTTGTGCTGCCTTCGGCCTATTCGCACATCGGTCCGCTACTGACACCGCCTCACAGGCCAACGGATTTTGTAGGCTTTTTATAGCCCAAAGCCGCATGACAGGTCATGTGACTTGTTTATAAAACTTTTCATTGGTTCATTTTACTTTTGGTATCCTAATGATGAAATGCTTGATCATATGACCTAAAAATAACACTTTTCATTGGATTGAAACATTTTTTTTTCCCAAACGATGAAAGCCCCACCTTTTTTTTTCTCACTCGGCAATCCAAAAAGGTTCCGTTAGATGACAACAGAGGGGACAGGCAACAAGAACCATCACTCAAAAAAGGGGAGGGCAAGTTCTTCCCTACCGGGTCACGTTGGGGCTCCACCGGAACTCATCGAATTGATAGTCTACAGTGTTTCTGGATGTTTCAGACTGAAGCTGGCGTCAGCATGAGAGCACCACCATCTCGTAGCTCCGTCGTGGCCATTCCGCAAGCAATCATGGCAGCCGCTCCCCACCGGAAGCCTGCGGGAGTCGGGGGCCCCGATGACTTTTGTAGAATCTTCAAGGCTGAGGGGACGCTTTCGAGAATGGGGCCCAAGCCCTAGCAGGCAAATGTCCGAGTTCAAATGTGTCCCAGGGCCATTTTAGTGGACCAGGCCCAAATCCGAAGAGCCGGCCGCCATTTTAAGAGTCCTGTGGCAGCCGCCTATCGCTGCACCGCAAGAGTGGGCGCAATTCAACTGGATGGTGGGCAAGACGCTGTAGTCACAAGAGCGGGCGCAACTCAACTGGATGGTGGACGATACGCTGTAGCCGCAAGAGCGGGCGGTAAACAGCTGAATGGCGGATGAGGCACAGTGCAGCAAAAGCGGGCGGAAAACCGCTGAATGGCGACTGAAACGCTAAAGGGGCGCCCCACTACAGCAGACGAGCCTCCACCTGGGGAGGCCCGTTCACGCCGCCTCCCCCCCCCCCCCCGGGGCGCCCCACGCTGTTTCTCGGTGCAGCATTGTAGGATGCCAAGACCAGTGCGGCAAGTAAAGGACATCACCTGGGTGCCGTCCAGATCTCAGCGCGTTGTGCTGCCTTCGGACTATTCGCACAACAGACCGCTACTGACCATTGTTGCTTTTGTTTAAAAAAATATTTTTTAACGTGTTTACTGTTTTTGGTGCGTTGTATATATTTATAAGTTATTGAAGTGTTATAATCCTACTACTTTGTTGGAGTGCTATATATTTTTAATGTGACACATAATTGTGAAGACTTTGATGTACAAAAAGGCATCCCTGGAATCTTCCGCTTCAGGCTCGGTCCCACACACCCTCACAGTGAGAATCCCCTCCCCAATCACAATACAGGATCGTTATCAGATAGTAGGAACGCGTGTGGTGTGACGGATCTCATGGGGTGGGGGCCTTGATCTACTGTAACTCCTTTGAAGAGGGGTGATTCTTTACAGTTGAGGCCATAAACTACATCCGCAGGGCTAGGTGATAGCCTGGGACCGGCCTGGACAATCAGACACAAAGGAAGAGGAGTGTCAGAGGGTGCAGTAGTGAATAGGGTGAAAGGGAGGTGTCGGGAGGGCACAGGGTGTGATTCTCAGGGAAGAGCAGCGCAGATGGGGGGAGGTTTATGGCCCATGCATAAGAGAGAGAGCGGGGTGACCAGTGCGTGGGGGAGATGCTTGCGAGGGTGGGGAGCCATGCTAAGGATCGGTGGCGTGCAGAGAGTGGATCTGGTCAAGGCATCTAAAATGGCTGCCGTGCACGACAAAAGTGTGGCATTGGAAAAAAAGCAAGATGGCGCAGACAATGTTTATCAATACGGATTAATTTATAACAATTATTTTTAACAATATATTTACTCGCAGTGTCAAAATGGCGGTCAACACTTCCTGATTTCCTTCGAATCGAACGTTAACAGACGCCACGATCGGCGGCGTGCAGAGAGTGGGTCTGGTCAAGGCATCTAATATGGCTGCCGTGCACGACAAAAGTGTGGCATTGGAAAAAAAGCAAGATGGCGCAGACAATGTTTATCAATACAGATTAATTTATAACAATTATTTTTAACAATATATTTACTCGCAGTGTCAAAATGGCGGTCAACACTTCCTGATTTCCTTCGAATCGAACGTTAACAGACGTCACGCAGCAAAAAAAAAAAAAAAAAAGCTCACGCGCAGCCGCTGGAAGACAAGTATCAACATATATGAGCATCCTCAGCCACCCTCAGAAAACATAGGGGGTCAGGATACGTCTCCCGTACCCCCTTATACCCATTTCTCACATTGTTTTTCCTCCATCTTGTAATTTAATTAAAACGAAACACAAAATGGCGAATTCCCGTTTCGCGTCCCGGTTCGCTACCCGGTTCGCGAACCGGAAAGCGCTTCTACCGCAAAAAAACAATTTTTTTTATTTGCCCCACGGGACCCTTTAATAACCCCAACATCATTCCTAGGGGGTCAAGAAGGGTCTACCTTGCCCCCTTTCATTAAATTCCCCCTTCGTTTTTCTCCTCTTCTTGTCTCTCGATCCTACTGAGAGACAAGATGGCGGGCGTTCCGGACTGTTTAGAATGTTGACAGACACCGGAGAGCCAATCAGCTTCGCTTCGCAAAGTTCCGTAACGCGAAAAGTACGCAAACCGGATCGCTACCCGGGACGCTGTCACAGATATATCTGTTTTTTGAAACGTTAATTTCTCAAAATCCACTAGAGCACATATATTGAGACCCAGCAAAGGCACATCGGGCTAACAGTCCCTACAATTTTGCCAAGTTTCGTGCAAATCCATTCAGCCGTTCAAGCTAAAAGTGAGGCCAAACATATATATATTCACTGAAAAAACCATAGGTTTCACACCAGTGTACTTAGGAATTAGCATTTAAAAAACCTATTAAATTCACTGAAAAAACCATAGCTTTCACACCAGTTATAGTTAGGTGGAAATTTTACTCGCATAAAACCATTGAAATTCCCACGTTATAGTTAGTTGGACTCACTATAACTTGAGCGTGCAATGCACTGCTGATGACGTCACATATTACATCACTCATGACATGGTCAGTGACATCACTCATGACATCACTGATGACATCTCAAATGACACCACTGATGACATCATCCAGTGAATGTGTATCTTTCTGAAAAATAAATATTTTTTATATATGTATATCTAAAGGTTGATGGAAGAATAAATGGGTAAATAAATGTCTAAATGGATGTTTTTTTGTGTAAAATTGATTGGTTAACTGACTTAATAAATGTATCTTAGTGAATACATATATTAGCGAGTAATGTTTAAATATTTCAATATCTGTATCTGTGTCTCACTTTGTGTATAAGTGGCTGCATGGGTTGGTGAGTAGCTACATGAGTGTGTATATGGGTTATTAGTTGTTTTTTTGAGTATCAGTATCAGTGTCTGTATGGGTCGGTGGGGATATTACTTAGAGCACAGATGCATGAATGAGTGACTCACTATTTATATGTATTTTGAAGACAGCATGTGTGCAATACTGTATGGGTGGATGATTGTGTGTATGGGTGGGTTAGTGAGTATGTGTTTTTATAATTGATTGTTTAAGAGAGTAAATATTTCTCCGTTTCTGTAGAAGTATGTGTAGTGGTGTGTATATAGCAGTATAATCAAGTAAATGGTTTTTTGATAGTTTATTTGCATGTGTGAATTTGTGTGTGAGTAACTATATGGATGAGTACTAGTGTGTAACAGGATATATAGGTGTATGAGTACATATGATGAGTAAGTACATGCATGAGTGACTATATAGAACTGTTGGTGAATGAGTGGATGTGTATGTAGAAGTTGGAATTACCTAATAAATTGTTGTAATTGGTATTGGTTTCTCCTTTTTTAAGAAAATGTTAGTTTCTATTTTTGAATGTGTGTGTCAAAGGTTATTTTATGCTGATAGGAGGTCTGCCACTTTGTCACAAGGATGTTGTCATCAGTGATGTCATTTGAGATGTCGTCAGTGATGTCATGAGTGATGTCACTGACCATGTCATGAGTGATGTAATATGTCACGTCATCAGCAGTGCATTGCACGCGCAGTTATAGTGAGTCCAACTAACTATAATGTGGGAATTTCAATGGTTTTATGCGAGTAAAATTTCCACCTAACTATAACTGGTGTGAAACCTATGTTTTTTTCAGTGAATATATATATATATATATATATATATATATATATATATATATATATATATATATATATATATATATATATATATTTTATATATATATATATATATATATATATATATATATATATATATATATATCTTTTTTTTATTAATTTATTTTTTTCACTGAAAAAACCATAGGTTTCAGGCATGTTATAGTTAGAAATAAGCATTTAAAAAACCTTGGAAATTCACAGAAAAAATCATAGGTTTCAGGCACGTTATAGTTAGAAATAAGCATTTAAAAAACCATAGAAGTTCTCTGAAAACACCATAGGTTTCACAGACATTATAGTTAGTTAGTTGGACATTTTTCCCGTACAAAACCATAGAAATTCCTCCGTTATAGTTAGTTACATCACTGATGACATGCTCAGTGACATCACTGTTGACATCACTGATAACATCTCAAATGACATCACTGATGACATCATCCACAGACTGTGTGTTTCTAAAAAGTTAAAGAATGTTTTATGTTTATATGCTAATGTATATTCAAGAGTGATTTGTTGTGTTAGAACCTGTTTATGTGCTAAAGTGTCTGTATGCTTGTGTGGGTGTGTGACTGTTTGCATGGATGTGTGACTGAATAAATCTGTGCATGTACGCATTTATGAGTGTATGAGCTAAGAACTGTATTGGTGACTGAACGTATCTATAGTTTTGTTGGTAAATGCAATGATATGTTACTGATACATGTGTGAGTAATTACAAATGTAAAAGGGCGTATTTTGTAGAATTAGAGTATATAAGTGAGTATATGTGACAGCAAGTGATTGTGACAGTGCGTCCATGGATAAGTATGTGGTTATGTCGCTAATTGTTAAACACAGTACATATGTGTATTAATAAGTGATGTGTTGTGTGTATAACTGTGTAAAAAAAAGTAAATGGCAATGGAAAGAATTCTTTGGGTTACTCACTATGTTTTAGAATAACTGTTAGGGTAAGTGGCAGTCTGTAAGTATTTATATAGATGTATGAGTGGATATATTAGTGGCTGTATTGATGAATGACTGTGTTTATGACACACTGTATGAATTTGTGGGTGGATGTGTATGTAGACCTATAAATCAGTAAGCAGCTATGTAGCAACTGCTATTGGAATGGCCATGATTTCCATATCAGTGGTATGAACTTTTGAGTGAGTGTATAAAGGTATTTTTTGGTTGTGAAGAGCTGCATCAGATGATCAGTAAACAGCTATGTAGTAAGTGCTATTGGTATGAGCATGGTTTCTATATAGGTGGTTGTACTTGTGAATGGGTGTGTGAAAGGTGTTATTTGGTTTTGAAGAACTGCATCAGATGATCATGTGAATGATGTCATCAGTGATGTCATTTGAGATGTTATCAGTGATGTCATGAGTGATGTCACTGAGCATGTCATGAGTGATGTAATATGTGACGTCATCAGCAGTGCATACCGGGGGTGCAAGTTATAATTAGCTCCACTAACTATAACTGGCGAATGTCTCTAGTTTTATATCCGTGAAATGTCCAATTAACTATAATGTCTCTGCAACCTATGGTATTTTAGTGAATTTCAAAGGTTTTTTAAATGCTAATTTCCAAATATAACGTTCTTAATACCTATGGTTTTTTCAGTGAATTTCAAAGGTTTTATAAATGTTAATTTCTAACTACAATGTCACTGAAGCCTATATTGTTTTTAATTAAATTTAAAAAGACGCATACTTTTTGTAGTTAAAAACTAACTGTAACAGTAGTCTGTTGTAAGTTATAATTTAATGATTATTAAAACTTAATTATCACTAATAAACATATAAGTGCGGAAAAAGTGTGACGCAGCAACTATGATACCTGACTTCGAACAACAGCGTTCATAGTTTGATTTCAGGCTCCGGTGGCATGTTAGCTCACCACTATGTTACTGTGGGCAATACCTTGCTTAATCTTCCAGATGCCCCCAAGCACCGCGACACCTCCATACACCAGGGAACACTATGCGTTGGGGTTTTCTGTAATTAGCATGACCTCCTCTGTAAGCCCCTAGTATATAATAGGGCAGGGGGATTAAAACGACCTCTTAAAACGCGCCACGAGGTGCGTGTGCACACTGGCGAAGGAAGTGGGAGAGCCTGAGGTGACATGTGTGCAAACACGCCCTGTGAGTTTTTTAAGTTGGGGATAAAGTCCCCTTGAATCCTGAGGGTCCGTGGGGTCCAACTAGCCCACTAGGTACCTGCAGTAAGCGCCACAGAGCTGCAGCGCAGTGGCGTTTACTGGAAGCACCTGGTGGGCTAGTTGGCCCCCCGGAGCCCTCAGGATTGAAGACAAATTATTTCCCCAACTCAAAATGCACCACAGGGCATGTTTGCACACGTCACCTCAGGCCCCGTCCCCTCCCTTCCCCACTGTGTAAACACACCCTGTGGCCGTTTTAATCTGGGTCAAACTAGCCCACTAGGTACCTCCAGTAAGCACTGTTGCAGAGAGGTGTAAAAAGGGGCATACCCTGCCACACCTCTCTGCAATGCAGCTCCAGTGGTGCTTACTGGAAGCTCCTGGTGGGCTCGTTGACCCCCCGGAGCCCTCAGGATTGAAGGGGAATTATTTCCCAAACTTAAAATGCACCACAGGGCATGTTTGCACACGTCACCTCAGGCCCCGTCCCCTCCCTTCCCCACTGTGTAAACACACCCTGTGGCCGTTTTAATTTGGGAGATTAAGTCCCCTTGAATCCTGAGGGTCCCTTGGGTCCAATTAGCCCACTTGGTACCTCCAGTAAGCGCCATTGCAGAGAGGAGTGAAAAGGGGCACTGCCTGCCCCACCTCTCTGCAGCGCAGCGCAGTGTCACTTTCTGGAAGCACCTGGGGCCTTACTTATGAAGGCCTTGCGTCGCCGGTGCGTCACTTTTAACATGGGAAAAAGTGACGCACCGGTGGCGCAAGGCCTTCGTAAATAAGGCCCCTGGTGGGCTAGTTGGCCCCCAGGGACCCTCAGGATTCAAGGGGAATTAATTCCCCAACTGAAAACTTGCCACATGGCGTGTTTGCGCAAGTCACCTCAGGCCCCGTCCCCTCCCTTCACCACTGTGTAAACAGGCCCTGTGGCAGTTCTAAGTTGGGAGATTAGGTCCCCTTGAATCCTAAGGGTCCCTAGGGTCAAACTAGCGCACTAGGTACCTCCAGTAAGTGCCATGGAGCTGCGTTGCAGAGTGTTGTAAAAAGGGGCGTGGCCTCTGAACATCTGTCTGCAACGCAGCTCCCTGGCGCATACTGGAGATACCTGGTGGGCTAGTTGGTCCTCAGGGACCCTTAGGCTTCAAATTTATAGCCCCGGGGGGTGGTGGTCCCCGGTGCTGCGGGGGCCTTGGAGCCCCACACCCATTTCTTTTCGTAGCCCCGAGGGGTGGCGGTCCCCGGAGCTGGGAGGGCTGAGAGCCCCCCTACATATTCAAGAAAAGCCTCGGGTGGTGGTCCCCGGGGCTGGAGGGCCCCTCTGGGCCCCCCATTACTTTAAATATATTGCCCCTGGGTCTTTCTACCCTGCCCCCTTTTTGCGTTTTTCACCTTAATTTTACTCATTTTTTGTGCCTTGGATCTACCAAAGCACAAGATGGCTGCCAACACTTCCTGGTTTGGAGTGTTGACAGCCAATTAGCATGCAGCTCATGATCAGGAGTGTGCGCGGATCCTCCACGGCCATAGATATCACTCTCTTTATTCCCTAATTTCTCAAAAACTACTTAACCGATTTACATCATTTTTAAAAAGGTCGCTTTCTGAGGCAAGCACAACCTTTTTGCTTATTTTGGTGTAATTCCGTTCAGCAGTTTTTGATATAACAGTGTCTAAAGTTTCCTATGGGAAAATTATTTTTTCACCACTATTTTTTTAATTTCTCAGGAACTACTAAACGGATTTATTCCACTTTAAAAAAAAGGGCGCTATGGAAAATAACATGGGGAAAACACGTTTTGGTACCCCCTTTTTTCTTGGCCCCCGCTTGCTGAATCACCCCCAAACTTTTAGGACAGGAGCAGACCGGAGTGCCCCACGAGTTTTGAAAATTTCGCAAAGATTTGTCAATCGGCGCCCAAGATATTGGGAATAGAATGTTGCGGATTTCCTATGGAAAATAGGTCCTAACTATATTTTATTTATTTATTTATTTTATTTATAACCTACTGGCGACCGCCAGTAGGTAATATATATATATATATATATATATATATATATATATATATATATATATTCACTAAAAAAACCATAGGTTTTAGGCCTTATATAGTTAGGAATTAACATATAAAAAACCATTGAAATTCCTCCTATATAGTTAGCTGGACATTTTATTGACATAAAACCCAATGAAATTCCATATATAGTTAGTTGCAATAACTATATATCGCGCACCCGCAATCCACTGCTGATGATGTCACATATTACATCATTCATGACATGGTCACTGACATCACTGATGACATCACTGATGACATCTCAAATGACATCACTGATGACATAACTGATGACATCTCAAATGACATCACTGATGACATCATGACACACCAATACCAGTTACTACATACGCACTCACTGATTCCTACGTCTACGCACACATTCACTCATTCACCCATACAATCACTCGTACATACAGTCACTCATTATTACAACACTGTCATATGCACTCATACACCTATGCAGACACTCACACACTGCCACTCATCCATGGACTTACTCACACACCTAGTCAGTCCTGTAAAGAATCAATCACACTTCGATTTCCTCATCTATACAGTTAAACACAGAACACCTTACTTTTTCAAACATATACTAACACATACTTACTCTCTTATACAATTACTGATACAAGTACACATTGATCTGCACAGAGTCACTCGCCTCCCAGCCAGTTACACACAGACTCAGTCTTCCATACAAATACTTGGGCAACCAATCAATAAGCTATATAGCCACTCATATAGCTACTGATCAACACATGCAGCAGCTTGCACAACAACAGACATATTGATGCACACTTTCAGACAGTTTAGTTATTAACCCATGCATTCAGTAAGACACATTCATTCACTCGCTCAGTCACGCACCTACTAAATCCTTCATCCAGACACTTATACATCCACTCATTCTTCAATATGTAAAACATATTTAAACTTTACAGAAACACACAGTCACTGGATGATGTCATCAGTGATGTCATCAGTGATGTCAGTGACCATGTCATGAATGATGTAATATGTGACATCATCAGCAGTGGATTGCGGGTGCGCGATATATAGTTATTGCAACTAACTATATATGGAATTTCATTGGGTTTTATGTCAATAAAATGTCCAGGTAACTATATAGGAGGAATTTCAATGGTTTTTTATATGTTAATTCCTAACTATATAAGGCCTAAAACCTATGTTTTTTTTAGTGAATTTCACTGTTTTTTTAAAGGCTAATTCCTAACTATATATAGTGTATAACCTATGGTTTTTTCAGTGAATATATATATATATATATATATATATATATATATATATATATATATATATATATATATATTACCTACTGGCGGTCGCCAGTAGGTAGTTATAGTTAGGACCTAGTTTCCATAGGAAATCCTCAACATTCTATTTGGAATAACTTTGGCCCTGGTTGAAGAATCTTAGCGAATTTCTCAAAGAAGATGGCTCGGTCCGCTGCGCTCCTTCCCTAAAAGTTTGGGGGGGATTGGTCAAGTGGGGGCTGAGATAAAAGGGGGGTCCCAAAACGTGTTTTCTCCATGTTATTTGCCATAGGACCTTTAGACTCGGCTACAGGTCGAACGGGTGAATGGATTTATAAGAACTTTGGCAAAACTGTACAGTCCGGCTCGCAGATTACGCTTTTTTTGGAATGGTGTAAATCCGTTTAGTAGTTGCTGAGGAAATTAAAGTTAAAGTCAATTATATATCTATACACGCGCACACGTGCGCGCACCCAAACGGCTGCGCGCGCGAGCGGAATTTTGTTGCGTGACGTCTGTTAACGTTCGATTCGAAGGAAATCAGGAAGTGTTGACCGCCATTTTGTCATTGCGAGTAAATATATTGTTGATTTCAAAGCGTTGGAATATGGAAAGGGGAGAAGGTAGAGATTGTTTTGCTGCGTAGGTTTTCTCAGGGTGTGCAGTAAGGCCCTTAAAGGCGAAAATATATTTATATATTTTTTTTTTAAAGTTGCGTGGTGCGCGCACTCGGTCGCGCACACCTTTTTACAAGAGTGTGAAAATGGAGATAAATCAGAAGTTTGAGTGCTTAGATATAAGGTGGCTCTGAAAAGAGCCATTGTGTTAATTGAGTGTTTTCTGCATTTATAAGTAAGTACCGATGCAGAGCCTGATGTTGCAGAGGAAGATTCTGTTTCCCTCATTCGTGAAATGAACACCGTCTCTCCTATAGACGTCTTGCATGTGGTATCGCAAGTTGTTGTGGTAAATAGAACCCATGCTATAATCTCTGAGGAACGCAGAAACAGATTTATTTACATGTCTCCTTGCTTTCTCAAATTGTGCACAATGGTGATTGGACCAATTCCATTTCTGTCTTTGGCATATATTGGAATATACCAAGGCAGATCGAGGAAAAAGTGTCATCAATTGTCGAAAGGTGTCTTTTAGAAGCATTTCCAGACCTACCCCAGTGATTGTGCCTAGATCGTTTCCACCACAGTGCACAATTATAAGGTCTGGTTCTGGGAGATGCATAAAAGTTTTCACCAATGGAATCAATTGGTGACATTTCAATCCTCTTTTGGAAATCCATGTTATGTGTACATTTGGTAAGCTGAGGTTGCAAATTCGTCTGCTTACTGCATATTTTTCACTCCAGTGAATATAACTGTGTCCTATTAGCCAGACCTTCATTTTCAAGGGATTTGTAGTCGTCCTCCGATCGGTTCTGGAAGTGGAATGGTAGTTAGAAGTTGAAATTCTAAATAAAGAAAAAGGAAGAGGCTGGGTGTGGTTTAAAAAATAAAAATGATTGGTTGATTGTAAGAAGTGGAGATTGAACAGTACGTTGCATGTTAATGTTTATGTTAAACGAAAAGTACTATTGGGTGTGAAAAAAAAAGACATGTAACAGAGCTGTGGATTGGCAGGTGTTTCTGGAGGGAAAACAGTGTTGTTACTTTGCTGTAGAACGTTGAGATATGAACTTTTGACCTGTGCCTTCAGCCAGGTGCAGAATGAGGTGTTACCATGGAAACAGCCAGAGATGGCAGTGGGTGATGGGTGAGTTTTATGTGACATTGAAAATATTGTGAGGGAGAACCAACTGAAATGTAATTGCTTACGTTACGCGCTCCGCATTGCTTCCGGGAAGCTGCGCTTCGCGCCTCGCGCACCGGAGCACTTCCGGGTGCGCTAACGCGACGCGTCATATGACGGATTACGCAAGAACGCGATACGTCGTTGGGGCTCCACCGGAACTGATCGAATTGGTAGTCTACAGTGTTTCTGGATGTTTCAGACTGAAGCTGGCGTCAGCATGAGAGCACCTCGTGGCTACGTCGTGGCCATTCCGCGAGCAATCATGGCAGTCGCTCCCCACCGGAAGTCTGCAGGAGTCGGGGGCCTCGGTGACTCTTGTAGAATCTTCAAGGCTGACGGGACGCTTTTGGGAATGGGGCTCATGCCCTAGCAGTCAAGCGTCCGAGTTCCAGGGTTGCCCAGAGCCATCCTTGCAGGCCAGGCCCAAGTCTGTGGAGCCGACCGCCATTTCCTGAGCTCCGTGGCTGCCGCCTGTCGCTGTATCGGAAGAGTGGGTGCAATTCAGCCGGATGGCGGGTGAGACGGTGTAAATGTGATGGTTGGACCAGGGCACCGCAGGACGTGTCTTCAGGTCAAACGGATTGTGGGACAAGGTCCAGAATGGAAGAGGCATCAAAAGGCAAGAAGTTCCGCCTGACCCCGGGAGCCGGCCGCCTATGTCGTGGGCGATCTCAGGCCATACCAGGGGAACAAGACTTGGGGAGGGGGCAGGAGCCAAGCGCCCCCTCCGAGTCCGCGTTTCTTGGACCCTGAAGTATGGCTCTCAACATCCAGAACTTATGACATTTGTGCAAGGCAGGGATATCCAGAGTCCTTCCTACAGAAGGTGGTGGGGGTGGCGGCATTAGCAAGGTATCCCCCCACACAACTTGTCGGACATGACCTCTGGATGTACTGGGTGTTCAATTGAAACTACTAAGAAGCAATTAGAAGTGTTGTTTTCATGTTGCAGTAGGTTCCATGTAAATAGTTATTTAATACAACGTTTTATCCTGTTACTTTGCTGGTGTGTTGTATATATTTATAATATTTGCATAGTGTTTGTCGTTATTTTGGGCGGGGTGGGTGGCGGAGCCGAGCTGTCTTGCAGCCATCATGGCGTCGAGCTCGGTTCCTCTCTCTATATTCATGTTTTTTCTAACGATTTATATGTTATAGTTTGCTAGCACGATACAGCGGATAGTCCGCATTTTATATATATGTCCTTTTTATTAGGGGGGTCCTCCGGTGGAGTCGGACGATCTACCTCTAATAAACGGTCCGGGTTGAACCAACTAGCAACAAACGGGGCAGAGATAGGCATGACGGGTTACAAAGGGGACAAAAGTGTGCACTACCTATCCTTCACTATCTGCAAAAACTAAATAGAGTATTGCGACTTTATGCTTATTTGTGAACAGAGAATGACCCAAAGAGAACCAATTTTGAACAAACATAGGCTATTGGCAGTGGGCAGAGAGGCCATAACACAGAAAATGGCTGTTACTTACGTGCATGATGGGGCCTAAAAGGGACTAGATGGCGTGGCCACTGTTTCGCGACTTTCACTTTACTTTTAACAATGGCTGTGGTGAACATAAATGAACGCCGCTTATGTATACCTAATTGTAGTCATTTTCCACAAAAAAGCTTTTGATATTTGCTATTAAAAAACAAAGAAAAACACTGAAAAAACCATAGGTTATAGACCATATATAGTTAAATATCTGAAGTCCATCTCTGCACTGCATGGAGATACAGGTCGTCGATCAGAAGATGTGCTGGCCACCTCTAATGGTAATAGCGTGGCCAGGGCTCTTGTCGTTGCCTCTGCAAATTGCAGAGGGTGCACTTGTTTGACATGCCGCACCATGGTATGTATGGAAAAGAAATATTTTTTTGCTGGATTTCTTCTTAAGAGAACCAAGTCACATATCGTGCAGGTTACTTTTGGTGCATTCACTTTCTTTTGATCTTCAGGATAAGTGAAAAATTGCCAGATGAAAGATTTATTTTTTCTTATTAAAGGTAGTCGATCATTTTGGTCAGATTCGGAAGATGAATGAGATACGGTAGCCATTTCACCAAAGTCTTCCAAAAGATGTAGGACGTTGTTGTCTCTTGAGAGTAGAAAAGATAGTGAGGGAAGTGGGTGGAGTGCTGTGTGTAAATTCCAGAATTGAAACTATTAAGAACCAATTGAAAGTGTTGTTTTCATGTTGCAGTAGGCTGCCATGTAAATAGTTATTTAATAAAACGTTTTACCCTGTTACTTTGCTGGTGTGTTGTGTATCTTTATAATATTTGTCGTTATTTTGGGTGGGGTGGACGGCGGAGCCGAGCTGTCTTGCAGCCATCATGGCGTCGAGCTCGGTTTCTCTCACTAGTTTCATATTTCTCATGAGGGGTTGTTCCTAATTTTTCTATTTTAGCGAGGTCAAAAAAAGATCTCATCAGTGGCCTACTGATTTTGCTAGATTCCTTTTGTTTTTTCTAACGATTTATATGTTATAGTTTGCTAGCACGATACAGCGGCTAGTCCGCATTTTATATATATGTCCTTTTTATTAGGGGTGTCTTCCGGTGAAGTCGGACGATCTACCTCTAATAAACGGTCCGGGTTGAACCAACTACCATCATGATTTTGTATATCTTCTGTGCTGGATTTAAGCGCACAATTGTTAAAGTATGAAACGTTTTATATTTCTAAAAAAAATACCAAGGTGTGTACATCCGGTAACGCACGAAAGTTTAAAAAGACATTCGGCTCCATTTACTGAAAAGTTTCATAAGAATAAAAAAGAAGTCTAGGTACAGTCTCTTTGACGTACTATAAGTTCTTTGAGGGGTGTATGAAGAATTTCAATAAGTTCAAATCGCAACGTTTTTACGAAATATATAGGCCTGTGCGCGCACTCGGTCGCGCACGAAAGCCTGGAAATGCGATATCCATTTTATTGACAACTGTTGCCGAGAGTGCGCACACCGGGTCGCGCACGAAAGTTTAGTAAGGCTATTTTTATTTACAGACAAATTTTAATGTGTTTCAAAAAAAGGCAAGGTACAGACTTTCGAATTCTGTATTGCTTTACAAGGAGTCTCTATGGAACTTGAACAGTGAAGAAAACGGCTTGTTTTCGAAAAAAAATATTGCCAGAACTTTATTGCCAAAAGTATAGGTTGCATACACGACATTTTTCTGAATTAGCATTTTAAAAACCAATGAAATTCACAGAAAAAACCATAGGTTTTACACACGTTATAGTTAGGAAGTAGCATGAGTGATGTCACTGACCATGTCATGAGTGATGTAATATGTGACGTCATCAGCAGTGCATTGCACGCGCAAGTTATAGTGAGTCCAACTAACTATAACGTGGAATTTCATTGGTTTTATGTCAGTAAAATTTCCAGCTAAGTATAACATGTGTCAAACCTATGTTTTTTTTCAGTGAATATATATATATATATATTTGTTCCCAGTAAGAGTAATGGACCGTTTACATAAGCACCAATTTACATTCTTTTATGCTAGGCATGGAGTAGGTTAAGTAATTTGCCCAGAATCACAGGATGATGAGGCGACGCCGAGACTGGTTTCCCAGTTCCAGTCAGGAGCGCAGGCCGGTCTACTAGGGTCCTTTTCGCATCTTTTCTTCCTGGGACCATGAAATGTATAATGTAACTAATATGACATGGAAACTGAGTGCTGAACCGGCCCATGTAATTGCTCTGCCCGACTTCATCAGCCTGTTTTAGTTTATATTTTACTATTGGTGTGTGTGTGGGGGGGTGGGGGGGCGTGCATGGGGGAGGGAGGAGCTGAGCTCTATCTTGGCGCAGACGAGGCTCCTTTTGAAGCTCAATGTATCGATCCCGCGTCTTCCTGGTGCGTGATTTATTTTAGAGCTCGTTCATCAATGCAGAAAAACCCCGGGCGCTGCTCCGGCTGCTTTTAAGCACTCGGTGGTGTCAGCGCCGCCGCCCGGGATGAGTGCAGGGCCCAGGGGGGTGATCTCGGCCTCGGAGCACACCATGTCAGACTGAGTACACGAGGCCCGGGTAAACGGCACAGAAGCCGTGCAGCCAGAAGTCGGATTGTGGGTTTCTCTTGCACTGCGAGGTCAAATGTCGCAGAGATGCACAACCGTGGGTTTATCGCACAAACCTCGCGGCTTTCGGTCAAACGCGAGAGAGTTCACAATGCCTTTAAATGACCCATGCACATAATATGCCGGCATTTCAGCTCGAAACACGAACGCTAACTACGCAGATAACGTCCTCATTCTGCAAATGTAAGCGAACCCGCAAGGACATGCAATAACAAGCATTGACGAAGCCAATAAGTCTGGCTTACCCTTTCAGTAATGACTGAACATTAAAAAAAGCCTTATGCAGTGTGGAAAAGTTTGCTTTTTGTATGTAGATTTAATTGGATTTATGTAGCGCTTACTAACCCTGACGAAGCTTGAAGCACTTTACAGCGAAATGCACCTGCAGATAAACAATGTACCTCTGCTGCAAGAGCCCCAAGCATGGCAATGCAAGCACTGCACGGGAGTCAGCATAGCATTGTAACAGTCCATCATATGCACGTGCGTTTGCATGTAAATAAACGCGACTCTTCGGGTCAGGGGTGAGTGTTATAACTTATCAGACAGACAGAGGTACATGTCTCGGCTGAATTTCTGCTTCTCATTCAAATCAACGCTGTTTGATACATCATCACGTGTAGAAAGGAAGCCAGTAAAGTCCACTGTGCCTCGAGCAACAACGCAAAACCGTTCACGTGAGCACTTGCAAAGCTAGATACAAGAGTTTAGCCAAATTACACGTAGCTAGAGCAACCAATAACTCGAGGGAAGATGAAGCGATTTCCCCAGGATCACACGATTTGGCAAAATGGAGTTGCAAGGATTACAGCTAGTGTTTCTTCGAAGCCGTAAACCTGCTATTGGACACGGGCCTTGAAGAAAACCCCGTCCCCTCCATCGACCCCTCTGATTCCTAAATCCGCGGATTCGTCCCCTGTGTGCTCCCAAGTGAGGTGTGCTGTGATTTGCAGATGTTGTCAGCAGTGCCTGGCGCTGCGCGGCCTCTAATGGAATCCGGTTAATTGGGCTCCCGGGCTGCTCCAGTGTTCACAGCCATCGACAGCTGTCGGTAGCGGCAGCCCCGCCGTCCTGCTCGGAGCGCGGCTCCTTCGCCGGCCCCGCCCACAACCAGGCGGCGGCCATCTTAAGGCAGCTCGGGCGGCGGCGGTGATCTTGGGGGCCAAAACGAGGGGTGGGCACCCTCGAAATTAAAATAAAAAAATTAAAATGAAAGAGAGAAACCTCCCAAGCCCCCCCCCCAAAAAAAAATTGCGAAAAATCGCGGGGTGCGCGCACGCGTTAGCGCTTATAGGTATATAATTGATTTCTCTTCTAATTTTCTCAGGAACCACTGGAGGGATTTACACAATTTTACCAAAAGCGTGATCTGCATACCAGACACTACCATTTTGACAAGTTTGGTGTAATTCCCTTCAGCGGTTCAAGCTGTAGCTGAGTCTAAAGGTCCTATGGAAATTAACATGGGGAAAACACGTTTTAGGACCCCCCTTTTTTCTCAGCCCCCACTTGACGAATCCCCCCCAAACTTTCAGGGAAGGAGCGGAGCGGAGCGAGCCATCTTCTTTGAGAAATTTGCGAAGATTCATCAACCAGGGCCAAAGTTATTCCCAATAGAATGTTGGGGATTTCCTATGGGAAACCGTCCTAACTATATATACCTACTGGCTATCGCCAGTAGGTAATATATATATATTTATATATATGTATATATATATATATATATATATATATATATATATTACCTACTGGCGATAGCCAGTAGGTATATATAGTTAGGATTTTTTCTCTATGGAACTTTTGAAAATTCTATGTCTAATAACTTTGGCGTTTGTGGACGGAATTGGCTGTGCAGTGTGGAAAAGTTTGCTTTTTGTATGTAGATTTAATTGGATTTATGTAGCGCTTACTACCCCTGACGAAGCTTGAAGCACTTTACAGCGAAATGCACCTGCAGATAAACAATGTACCTCTGCTGCAAGAGCCCCAAGCATGGCAATGCAAGCACTGCACGGGAGTCAGCATAGCATTGTAACAGTCCAACATATGCACGTGCGTTTGCATGTAAATAAACGCGACTCTTCGGGTCAGGGGTGAGTGTTATAACTTATCAGACAGACAGACGTACATGTCTCGGCTGAATTTCTGCTTCTCATTCAAATCAACGCTGTTTGATACATCATCACGTGTAGAAAGGAAGCCAGTAAAGTCCACTGTGCCTCGAGCAACAATGCAAAACCGTTCACGTGAGCACTTGCAAAGCTAGATACAAGAGTTTAGCCAAATTACACGTAGCTAGAGCAACCAATAACTCGAGGGAAGATGAAGCGATTTACCCAGGATCACACGATTTGGCAAAATGGAGTTGCAAGGATTACAGCTAGTGTTTCTTCGAAGCCGTAAACCTGCTATTGGACACGGGCCTTGAAGAAAACCCCGTCCCCTCCTTCGACCCCTCTGATTCCTAAATCCGCTGATTCGTCCCCTGTGTGCTCCCAAGTGAGGTGTGCTGTGATTTGCAGATGTTGTCAGCAGTGCCTGGCGCTGCGCGGCCTCTAATGGAATCCGGTTAATTGGGCTCCCGGGCTGCTCCAGTGTTCACAGCCATCGACAGCTGTCGGTAGCGGCAGCCCCGCCGTCCTGCTCGGAGCGCGGCTCCTTCGCCGGCCCCGCCCACAACCAGGCGGCGGCCATCTTAAGGCAGCTCGGGCGGCGGCGGTGATCTCGGGGGCCAAAACGAGGGGTGGGCACCCTCGAAATTAAAATAAAAACATTAAAATGAAAGAGAGAAACCTCCCAAGCCCCCCCCCAAAAAAAAAAATTGCGAAAAACCGCGGGGTGCGCGCACGCGTTAGCGCTTATAGGTATATCATTGATTTCTCTTCTAATTTTCTCAGGAACCACTGGAGGGATTTACACAATTTTACCAAAAGCGTGATCTGCATACCAGACACTACCATTTTGACAAGTTTGGTGTAATTCCCTTCTGCGGTTCAAGCTGTAGCTGAGTCTAAAGGTCCTATGGAAATTAACATGGGGAAAATACGTTTTGGGACCCCCCTTTTTTCTCAGCCCCCACTTGACGAATCCCCCCCAAACTTTCAGGGAAGGAGCGGAGCGAGCCATCTTCTTTGAGAAATTTGCGAAGATTCATCAACCAGGGCCAAAGTTATTCCCAATAGAATGTTGGGGATTTCCTATGGGAAACCGTCCTAACTATATATACCTACTGGCTATCGCCAGTAGGTAATATATATATATATATATATATATATATATATATATATATATATATATATATATATATATATATATATATATATATATATATATTACCTACTGGCGATAGCCAGTAGGTATATATAGTTAGGATTTTTTCTCTATGGAACTTTTGAAAATTCTATGTCTAATAACTTTGGCGTTTGTGGACGGAATTGGCTGAAATTTTCAGGAAAATGGCACATTTTGTTTCTGAGCAGCCCCTGAAAATTTGGGGGGGGGTTCGTCAAGGGGGGGCCGAGAAAAAAGGGGGGTCCCAAAACGCGTTTTTCCCATGTTAATTTCCATAGGGCGGTTGGCCTCACTTTTAGCCCGAACGGCTGAATGGATTTCCACGAAACTTGGCAAAATTGTAGGGACTGTTAGCCCGATGTGCCTTTGCTAGGTCTCAATATATGTGCTTCAGTGGATTTTGAGAAATTAACGTTTAAAACAAGATATATATCTGTAACAGCGCTCCGGGTAGCGCTCCGGTTCGCGAACTTTTCGCGTATCGGAACTTTGCGAAGCGAAGCTGATTGGCTCTCCGGTGTCTGTCAACATCTTGTCTCTCGGTAGGATCGAGAGACAAGAGGAGGCCAAAACAAACGGGGAAATGAATGAAAGGGGGCAAGGTAGACCCCTTCTGACCCCCTAGGATTGATGAGGGGGATATTATAGAGCCACGCGGGGCCCAAAAAAAAAAAAAAAATCCGATTTTTTCGCCGTAGAGACGCGTCTTGGTACGCGAACCGGGCAGCTAACCGGGCAGCTAACCGGGAAGCTAACCGGCAGTGTAACGGGAGTCTGAGGAGTAGCTGATTGGCTGTCAACATTGTAAACAGTCCGGAGCGGCCGCCATCTTGTCTCTCGGTAGGATCGAGAGACAAGAGGAGGCCAAAACAAAGGGGGAAATGAAGGAAAGAGGGCAAGGTAGACCCCTTCTGACCCCCTAGGATTGATGAGGGGGATATTATAAAGCCACGCGGGGCCCAAAAAAAAAAAATCTGATTTTTTCGCCGTAGAGACGCGTCTTGGTACGCGAACCGGGCAGCTAACCGGGCAGCTAACCGGGAAGCTAACCGGCAGTGTAACGGGAGTCTGAGGAGAAGCTGATTGGCTGTTATCATTGTAAACAGTCTGGAGCGGCCGCCATCTTGTCTCTCTGTGGGATCGAGAGACAAGAGGTGGAAAAAAAAAAGGTGTAAATGAATGAAAGGGGTAAGGCAGACCCCTCCTGAACCCCTAGGATTGATGAGGGGGCTATTAAAGTTCCCTGCGGGGCAAAAGAAAAAAAAAATTGCGATTTTTCGCGGTAAAGGTGCTTCCTGGTACGTTAACCGGGCAGTTAACCGGCAGCGTAACGGGAGTCCGACATATTGTGTTTTTTGAACGTTTGTGCACGTGTGGATTTTGTCTAATTAAGGTAAAAAAAATATATATATATCTTTAAGCGTGTTCTGGCGCGCTTACGTTTTGGGTTTGGTTTGCGCTGCAGAGACGATACGTCACGGTTATGCGATGCATCATGAGGCGTCTCACGGGCTACGTGATACGTCACTTAATAAAGAATATATTTTACAGCTATAGATATTAGCTTTTAAAAAACCAATGAAATTCACAGAAAAAACCATAGGTTATAGACCATATATAGTTAGGAATTTGCATTTACAAAACCTTGAAAATTCAATGAAAAAACCATAGGTTATAGACCATATATAGTTAGGGATTAGCATTTAAAAAACCTTATTTTATTTGCACAAAACCATTGAAATTCCATATATAGTTAGTTGCACTAACTATATATCGCGGACCCGCAATCCACTGCTAATGATGTCACATATTACATCATTCATGACATGGTCAGTGACATCACTGATGACATCACTGATGACATCTCAAATGACATCACTGATGACATCACTGATGACATCTCAAATGACATCACTGATGACATCACTGACATCTCATTTGACATTACTGATTACATCACTGATGATATCATTTATGTGATAATACATCTTCAGACTCTAATATAACCATAGATACACTCAGTGTAAACAGGCACTCACAGACTGTCACACATCCATGGAGTTACTCACACACCTAGTCAGTCATGCAAAGAATCAATCACATCTCCATTTCCTCAACTATACAGTTATACACACCTTACTTATTCAAACATATACTAACACATATTTACTCTCTTATACAATCCTTGATACAAGTTCACAATGATTCATACAGCCACTCTCACATTCACTGGCTCTTATGTTCAGTTATTTATATATGTCAACTCTCACATGGAGTGTGTTTTACATATGTACTTACTTTGACATGTAGCACTGAGATATCCATTCACTCACCAATATACTCATGCACACAGTCAACTGTCCATACAGCTGTTTCTACATGCACTTTTGAACCCATACACCTAGGGAATCAACTGCTCACACATCTATGCACAGAGTTATACACCTCCCAGCCACCTACACACATACTCAGTCTCCCATACAAATACTTGGGCAACCATTCAATAACCCATATAGTTTCTGATATAGCTACTGATTTAAACATGCAGCAGTTTACAGAACAACATAAATAATGATTGCCAAATTAAGACACTTTAATCACTAACCCATGCACTCAGTGAGAGACATTTAATCATTCTCTCATACAGTCAGTCATGCACCTACTAAATCCTTCATCCAGACACTTATACATCCACTCATTCTTCAATATGTAAGACATATTTTAACTTTACAGAAACATACAGTCACTGGGTGTTGTCATCAGTGATGTCATCAGTGATGTCATTTGAGATGTCATCAGTGATGTCATCAGTGATGTCATTTGAGATGTCATCAGTGATGTCATCAGTGATGTCACTGACCATGTCATGAATGATGTAATATGTGACATCATTAGCAGTGGATTGCGGGTCCGCGATATATAGTTAGTGCAACTAACTATATATGGAATTTCAATGGTTTTGTGCAAATAAAATAAGGTTTTTTAAATGCTAATCCCTAACTATATATGATCTATAACCTATGGTTTTTTCATTGAATTTTCAAGGTTTTGTAAATGCAAATTCCTAACTATATATGGTCTATAACCTATGGTTTTTTCTGTGAATATATATATATATATATATATATATATATATATATATATATATATATATATATATATATATATATATATATATATATATATATATATATATATACCTACTGGCGGTCGCCAGTAGGTAGTTATAGTTAGGATTTTTCTCAATGTTAAATCTCAAAATTCTATTCGGAATAACTTTGGCGCCGGTTGACGAATCTGCCTGAAAATTTCCTCAAAATGGCCTCGCGGAGCTCCGGTCCTTCCCTGAAAGTTTGGGGGGATGCGTCAAGCGGGGGCCGAGAAAAAAGGGGGGTCCCAAAACGCGTTTTCCCCATGTTAATTACCATAGGGCGGTCGGCCTCACTTTTAGCCCGAACGGCTGAATGGATTTACACCAAACTTGGCAAAATTGTAGGGACCGGTAGCCCGATGTGCCTTTGCTATGTCTCAAGATATGTGCTCCAGTGGATTTTGAGTAATTTAGGTTCAAAAAAATATATATCTATAAGCGCGCCCCGGTACGCGCACCGGGGAACGCACCGGGCGCGCCACGCGACTTGCGCACGGAAAGCTGATTGGCTCTTGGGTGTCTGTAAACATTCTAAACAGTCCGGAGCGGTCGCCATCTAGTGTCTCGGTAGGATCGAGACATGAGAGGTGGCCAAAACAAAGGGGGAAATGACCATAAGGGGGCAGAGTAGACCCTCCCTGACCCCCTAGGTTTGATGTGGGGGCTTTAAAAGGGACCCGCGGGGCCAAAAAAAAATAAAAAAATTTCGATTTTTTGCGGGGGGGGGGGGGGGGGGGAGCGCCCGGTACGCGCACCGGGAAGCGGACCGGTGAGCGTACTATGGGGAAAAAGAATGATAGACTTTTCAAATATTGTATGTTTATTAATTGTTCTTTTTGTTGTTTTTTTTTTTTATTTGAGTACCAACATGTAGGTACCAATGCAGAGTCTAAAATTTAATATACACTGTCTCCTTTGTAGATATCTTGCATGTTGTTACAGAAGTTATTGTGGTATATGGAATTCATACCATAGTCTGTCAGGAAAGCAGAAACAATATGGAGGCAGGAGATGATAAAGAGATGTTAAATACACATTGGAGATAATATAGTGGGAGAAAGGAAGTAACTATGAGCAAACTTACTATGTAACACAAAAAAGTTGCACAGTATATTTTAAGTCTGACTTTACATTATAATCAATTTGGTACTAGTTTAAGAAATACATATAAAAATGAATAATGTCTCAAACAATTTTTGAATTATTAAATATAAATTTATTTTTCTGATTTCTTTTCCAAATTTAACAGAACTTCTAATATTTGATTGTCGGAAATGTCCTCATTTTGAATCAGGAAATCTACTGATTGTACACATTGAAGTAGTTCATAGTCCCGTGATTCATCCATGAATTCTGAGTAATTGGGTTCAATAACTTTTTCATTGTTGCTCTCCAGAACAATTTCGATGGAAATTTTTTGCTCTCCTTCCATTTTTGTGCTGTAATTTGCATTTTAAAAAAATATATCAGTAGAGATAGGGCACTGTTGGGTTTAAGTTCAGACAGGTACTTTGGTTTTTTTAACAGTGATTTTATCTTTGGGCAGTGTATGGTATCAGACTGGAAGTAGAAATATAAAAAAGTGTATGTGATAAAGCCTAAGTAAATTCATAATTATACAAGACAAGCCTAACTCCATCCATAACTATAACAGAGAAGTCTTTCTCATTCTATAACTATTACAGAGGGATAGTATATAACTATCAGAAAATGTTTTCCATATTAACTTAAAGTGCACAACATACTTCAGTTTTTAAAATAACATCTTGCCTTTCAAAAAGAAGTTTAAGTTGTCAGTGAAAATGCTCTTGAAATGTACTTCAGGAAGTAGTAGTCAAAATGGCTGTGTTTCTCTCTCTTTCTTTATATATATTCAGGTACATAACCAATCAAATGTCATGAAATAATAGTAGAAAATGAAAGTAACATTTTAATTGGTTGTCAATTCTAACACTTCATATGTGTTTTTGTCATGTAATTTACCTCAGGATATTTAGTCAGGCCTACAGCATAAATGTCTCAATGGAATTCCATCAAATTTGGGTAAATGGTAGGGACTGCTATGTAGTTGGGCCTATTCTATATTTGATGAAAGTGTCTCCAGTGGTTTTTCTGTAAATTACTTTCCCACTTTTTAGGGAGCGCTTACCGGTGCGCGCCCCGGCAGCGTTACAGGAGTCCTCCATTTTGTGTTTCGGTACAATCGAGACACAAGATGGAGGACAAACAACGTTGGGAATGGGTAGAAGGGGGCACGGTAGTCACTTCCTGACCCTCTAAGTTTTCTGAGGGGGGCTTAGGACGCTCATATAGGCCAAAAAAATAAATAAAAGTTAAAAAACTTCGCGGGTGGAGCGCCCGGTACGCGCACCGGTAAGCGTACCGGGGAGCGTACTTTGGTGAAATATAGTGAAAAAAGTTAGAAAAAGATAAACGTTTTGAATGATCAGAGGTAGGGTAGCTCTGAAAAGAGCTTTTGGGTTCTGTGGCTGATTTAGGTACCTACAAGTAGGTTCCAATGCACTGTCTTAAATTCAGGAGGAATATTCTATTCCCCTCATCTGAGAAGTGCACACCATCTCCTCTGTAGATGTCTTGCATGTTGTAACGCAAGTTGTTGTTGTATATTGAACCCATTCCAAAGTCTCTCATGTAAGCAGAAACAGATTTATTCACATGTTTCTGTGCTTTCTCAAATTGTGGACAAAATTGGTTGGACCAGTTCCATTTCTGTCTTTGGCAGATATTGGAATATACCAAGGCAGTTTGTGGAAAAAGTGTCATCAATTGATCAAAGGTGTCCTTTGAAAGCATTTCCAGACAAACCCCAGTCATAGTGCCCAAATCATTTCCACCACAGTGCACTATTAAGAGGTCAGGGTTTGGCAGATGCAAAAAGGTTTTCACCAATGGTATCAATTGATGACATCTCAATCCTCTCTGGCCAATTCACTTGATTTCCACATTTGATAAATCAAGGTTGTGATAATTTCTGCTTGCTGCATACCTTTGAGCCCAGTGGATGTAGCTATGTCCAATAATCCACACAGAATACATGATGAGAGAAGGTTCAGGTGCAGTCAGATGAAGAGTGGGAATGAAATGGCAGTTGGAACAGTAGGAGTTTACACAAAAATAATTGTGGAGTTTCCCTGCTGTTGAATCACAAGCAATGATTGGTGGATTCAGTTAGTTGAAAACAGAAAGTTAGGGTGTATGGTTGTGTTGTGTGTAAGAAGCAATTTGAATGGTTAAGAAAAAGTCACTAAAACCAATAATGCCCTGGATAAGCTGGTGTATTGAGAGGTCAAACATCCTTGCTGACTTAATTTGCAACATTGTAGAATAGACTTTTGAACCTGAGAGTTCAGTTAGGAGGGAGTTGCTATGGTAACAGATAGAAAGGTCTGAGAGGGGGAAGGGTGTTGGTTTGAAAATAGTGAGGGAAGACTTTTGATTGGTTGAAATAAGGCATATGTGTGTAAAGTTAGAGATTTTCTATGCCAGT
Source organism: Lissotriton vulgaris (assembly GCF_964263255.1). NCBI lineage: Eukaryota > Metazoa > Chordata > Amphibia > Caudata > Salamandridae > Lissotriton > Lissotriton vulgaris. Next base: position 1,332,908,197 of record NC_141687.1, read on the forward strand.
CTTGGTTTCAGTGTATTGAGTGCACACCTTTTGCTCTGCTAAAGAAAAATTGGTGTGTGTGTCTGACACTGTTTTCAATCTCCCAAAGCATTTGTAAAGGTAAGTAATGATTTATTTAATTTAGATAGAGACTTGTTTGCTCTATGGAGAATATTTGGAAGCAGATAGTGAAGTTTCAGCAGTGAATTTGATTCCTTGTACATAGGACTTGTGCTGTGTTTGTAAAAAGTTATTTAAAAAACGATTTTGGGGTAAAAGAATGGCTTTTATATTTTTGAGAAGTAATTAATAGTGTTTGCCTCATTAAATAAATATATCTGAACCATTTAGAATAATGTCACTTGCATTACCTCAGATTTGTAAGCAGATTGAGATTCTTTTTTATTGGTTTGTGGCATTTTTTTGGGAAATGTTTGCTATGAACATTTGCAAGATAGGGGATTTGTATTTTGTTAAACAGTGAGGTTTCAGTAGTGAAATTGAATGCTTGTACATAGGTCCTGTGTTGTGTTTCTAAAATGTTATTCAAAAAACGATTTTGGGGGCAAATCAATGATATTTTCATTTGGCCCTTATTTATGATTGCCTTGTGCAGCCGGTGCATCACTTTGTATTTTGTTAAACAGTGAGGTTTCAGTAGTGAAATTGAATGCTTGTACATAGGTCCTGTGTTGTGTTTCTAAAATGTTATTCAAAAAACGATTTTGGGGGCAAATCAATGGTATTTTCATTTGGCCCATATTTATGATTGCCTTGTGCTGCTGGTACATCACTTTAAACATGGGAAAAAAGTGACTCTCTGGTGGCGCAAGGCCTTCATAAATATGGCCCTGAGGTTTTTTGTTGTTGGTTTGTGTCTTGCTTTTTGATAATGCTTGATATCAACATTTGCAAGATAGAGGATTTGTATTTTGTTAAACAGTGAGGTTTCAGTAGTGAAATTGAATGCTTGTACATAGGTCCTGTGTTGTGTTTCTAAAATGTTATTCAAAAAACGATTTTGGGGGCAAATCAATGGTATTTTCATTTGACCCTTATTTATGATTCCCTTGTGCTGCTGGTACATCACTTTAAACATGGGAAAAAAGTGACTCTCTGGTGGCACATGGCCTTCATAAATAAGGCACTGAGTTTTTTTGTTGTTGGTTTGTGTCTTGCTTTTTGATAATGCTTGATATCAACATCTGCAAGACAGGGGATTTGTATTTTGTTAAACAGTGAGGGTTCAGTAGTGAAATTGAGTGCTTGTACATAGGATCTTTGCTGTGTTTCTAAAATGTTATTCAAAAAACGATTTAGGGTGCAAATCAATGGTATTTTCATTTGGCCCTTATTTATGATTGCCTTGTGCAGCCGGTGCATCACTTTGTATTTTGTTAAACAGTGAGGTTTCAGTAGTGAAATGGAATGCTTGTACATAGGTCCTGTGTTGTGTTTCTAAAATGTTATTCAAAAAACGATTTTGAGGGCAAATCAATGGTATTTTCATTTGGCCCTTATTTATGATTGCCTTGTGCTGCTGGTACATCACTTTAAACATGGGAAAAAAAGTGACTCTCTGGTGGCGCAAGGCCTTCATAAATAAGGCCCTGAGTTTTTTTGTTGTTGGTTTGTGTCTTGCTTTTTGATAATGCTTGATATCAACATCTGCAAGATAGGGGATTTGTATTTTGTTAAACAGTGAGGTTTCAGTAGTGAAATTGAATGCTTGTACATAGGTCCTGTTTTGTGTTTCTAAAATGTTATTCAAAAAACGATTTTGGGGGCAAATCAATGGTATTTTCATTGGGCCCTTATTTATGATTGCCTTGTGCTGCTGGTACATCACTTTAAACATGGGAAAAAAGTGACTCTCTGGTGGCACACGGCCTTCATAAATAAGGCCCTGAGTTTTTTTGTTGTTGGTTTGTGTCTTGCTTTTTGATAATGCTTGATATCTACATTTGCAAGATAGAGGATTTGTATTTTGTGAAATAGTGAGGGTTCAGTAGTGAAATTGAGTGCTTGTACATAGGATCTTTGCTGTGTTTCTAAAATGTTATTCAAAAAACGATTTAGGGTGCAAATCAATGGTATTTTCATTTGGCCCTTATTTATGATTGCCTTGTGCAGCCGGTGCATCACTTTCTATTTTGTTAAACAGTGAGGTTTCAGTAGTGAAATTGAATGCTTGTACATAGGTCCTGTGTTGTGTTTCTAAAATGTTATTCAAAAAACGATTTTGGGGGCAAATCAATGGTATTTTCATTTGGCCCTTATTTATGATTGCCTTGTGCTGCTGGTACATCACTTTAAACATGGGAAAAAAGTGACTCTCTGGTTGCGCAAGGCCTTCATAAATATGGCCCTGAGGTTTTTTGTTGTTGGTTTGTGTCTTGCTTTTTGATAATGCTTGATATCAACATTTGCAAGATAGAGGATTTGTATTTTGAGAAACAGTGAGGTTTGAAAAGTGATATTGAGTGGTTGTACATAGGTTCTGCGCAGTGTTTCTTAAATGTTATTCAAAAAACGATTTTGGGGGCAAATCAATGGTATTTACATTTGGTCCTTATTTATGACTGCCTTGTGGCACCGGTGCATCTCTTTTAACATGGGACGCACTGGTGGCAGAAGGCCTTCATTAATAAGGCCCTGAGTTTGTTTGTTGTTGGTTTGTTTTTTGCTTTTTGATAATGCTTGCTATGAATATTTGCAAGATAGAGGATTTGTATTTTGGGAAACAGTGAAGTTTCAAAAGTGATATAGAGTGGTTGTACATAGGTTCTGCGCAGTGTTTCTTAAATGTTATTAAAAAAACGATTTGGGGTGCAAATCAATGGTATTTTCATTTGGCCCTTATTTATTATTGCCTTGTGCTGCCGATGCATCACTTTAAACATGGGAAATAAGTCATGCTCTGGTGGCGCAAGGCCTTCATAAATAAAGCCCTGAGTTTATTTGCTGTTGGTTTGTTTTTTGCTTTTTGATAATGCTTGCTATGAACATTTGCAAGATAGAGGATTTGTATTTTGGGAAACAGTGAGGTTTCAAAAGTGATATTGAGTGGTTGTACATAGGTACTGCGCAGTGTTTCTTAATTGTTATTCAAAAAACGATTTTGGGGCAAATCAATGGTATTTACATTTGATCCTTATTTATGACTGCCTTGTGTCACTGATGCGTCTCTTTTAACATGGGACGCACTGGTGGCGCAAGGCCTTCATAAATAACGCCTGAGTTTTTTTGTTGTTGGTTTGTGTCTTGCTTTTTGATAATGCTTGATATCAACATTTGCAAGATAGAGGATTTGTATTTTGTGAAATAGTGAGGGTTCAGTAGTGAAATTGAGTGCTTGTAAATACAATCTTCGCTGTGTTTCTAAAATGTTATTCAAAAAACGATTTTGGGGGCAAATCAATGGTATTTTCATTTGGCCATTATTTATGATTGCCTTGTGCTGCTGGTGCCTCACTTTAAACATGGGAAATAAGTGACGCTCTGGTGGCGCAAGGCCTTCATAAATAAGGCCCTGAGTTTGTTTGCTGTTGGTTTGTTTTTTGCTTTTTGATAATGCTTGCTATGAACATTTGCAAGATAGAGGATTTGTATTTTGGGAAACAGTGAGGTTTCAGGAGTGATATTGAGTGGTTGTACATAGGTTCTGCGCAGTGTTTCTTAAATGTTATTCAAAAAATGTTTTTGGGGGCAAATCAATGGTATTTACATTTGGCCCTTATTTATGAAGTTAAGAAAAAATTATTTATTTTAGTAATGAATAGGATTAGGATACTTAATAAGGCAATTGATGTTTTCAAATCGAACAGTAGATGGAAAAGAATTATTAATCGGACTAATTTTTGTAAAGTCTTTTCTGGAGAGTGGATGCATAGTTCAAGTTCTGAGGAAGAAGAGAAAGTCCCCTTAATTTACCATTAAGATGGTAATTATTAATAAAATGGTGCCACTAACCTATTTGTGTGAATACCAATCTCACAATAGAACAAAACCTGATGGATTAATGTATGACCACTCAGTAAAATAATTAATACATCACATCAAATTACAAACAGTTACCTAAATTTAAGACACGACAGGCAGAAGTGTTATAAATTTATATATATTACCTACTGGCGGTCGCCAGTAGGTAGTTATAGTTAGGATTTTTTTCAATGTTAAATCTGAAAATTCTATTTGGAATAACTTTGGCGCCGGTTGACGAATCTGCCTGAAAATTTCCTCAAAATGGCCTCGCGGCGTTCCGGTCCTTCCCTGAAAGTTTGGGGGGGATTCGTCAAGCGGGGGCCGAGATAAAAGGGGGGTCCCAAAACGCGTTTTCCCCATGTTAATTTCCCTAGGGCGGTCGATTTCACTTTTAGCCCGAACGGCTGAATGGATTTCCACCAAACTTGGCAAAATTGTAGGGACTGGTAGCCCGATGTGCCTTTGCTATGTCTCAAGATATGTGCTCCAGTGGATTTTGAGTAATTAAGGTTAAAAAAAATATATATATCTATAGCAGCGCTCCGGTAAGCGCACTGGTACGCGCACCGGGCACGCCACGCGACTTGCGCGCAGAAAGCTGATTGGCTCTGGGGTGTCTGTAAACATTCTAAACAGTCCGGAGCGGCCGCCATCTTGTGTCTCGGTAGGATCGAGACACAAGAGGTGGCCAAAACAAAGGGGGAAATGACCATAAGGGGGCAGAGTAGACCCCCCCTTGACCCCCTAGGTTTGATGTGGGGGCCATAAAAGGGCCCCACGGGGCAAAAAAAAAAATTTTTTTTTTTGATTTTCGCGGGGGGAGCGCCCGGTACGCGCACCGGGGAGCGTACCGGGGAGCGTACCATGGGGAAAAAGAATGACAGTTTTAAAAGTAGCTGATTAGAAAAAAAAATGTTTCGTTGTTTTTTTTATACATACACATACATATATATAAATGCATATGCACATATATATATGCATATATGTCTATATGTGTGCGTGTAGAGAGAGGTAGAGAGGTAGAGGTGTAGAGGTAGAGAGGTAGAGAGGTAGCGGTAGAGAGGTAGAGATTAGTAGAGAGAGAAGAGAGAGGTAGAGAGGTAGAGAGTAGAGAGTGAGTAATAGAGAGTAGAGAGTGAGTAGTAGAGAGTAGTAGAGAGCAGTAGAGAGAGTAGCAGAGTGAGTAGGAATCACTCCAATCAAAACATCACAGTTATAGTTATATTTTGTATTCCTTTGCAGCAATTTTCGCTAATTAATATCGGTGGCTCCTATTACCAGAGCGCTAGTCTCAATTCTAATGAACAGAAGGTACGGCCACTTACTTAATTAATTCTGAGCAAACATTTTGAGACTCTCCTTTCCTTAATGGCATGAATCAAAAACAGTAGCAATTAGACCTGATTATGTTCTTATTGATTAACCTACAGATAACAGAATTCCTCCAATCATATTGAGGACACGTAAACCAATCAGCACAGCCAAACCCGGATTGCATAATCGGGCCCCTGTTCTTCTACGATCTATGTGGAAGATACACATATTTTCAGATAAAAATACAGCTGATGTCCGTCACAATATAGCTGAGTGACAACAATCACTATCTTATTTCCCACGTTGGAATTCACTATAGGTGCCCTTTAGTATTAATACTTGCTGGTTTTTGAAGATACCAATATACAAAACATACCAAAGACCACACCTATGAGTAGATAGGACACTATTATAACTTTAGTAGACAGGACAATACGCAAAAAGCAAAGAAGTGTTGTTTTTTAATGAGTTGGAGATCAATGCGATTTTGTGAAGAAATGGTAATTGTATGTTTTCCTTTTAGAACTGGTCCTGAAGAAGCTTGTTCATTAATCTTTCCAACCGAAATGCTGCGTCGACCCCTGTTCTTGTGAACATTTTAACCATCATTGTTTCTTTTTTGTCATTATATGTTTTGATTTTATATGGTTTTAATCTAGTGAAAATGTTTTTCAAAATTTGTGTGAAATTTTTTTTCTTCTTTGAATAAACAGATATATATTATATATATATATATATATATATATATATATATATATATATATATATATATATATATATATATATATATATATATATATATATATATATATTTATAACACTTCTGCCTGTCGTGTCTTAAATTTAAGTAACTGTTTGTAATTTGATGTGATGTATTAATTACTTTACTGAGTGGTCATACATTAACCCATCAGGTTTTGTTCTATTGTGAGATTGATATTCTCAAAAATAGGTTAGTGGCACCATTTTATTAATAATTACCATCTTTATGGTAAATTAAGGGGACTTTCTCTTCTTCCTTAATATTATTCCCCTGTCCCAGATCTACTAGACGAGGGGGCCTCCTTTATTTTATACATAGTTCAAGTTCTGAGCCATTTTTTAATGAGGAGAGTTACTTTCAGGAAAATGATTTGGTGCATGCAGTTGACACCAGTGGTCGAGCATATGAGGTGAAAGATGGTTGTGTGATGGAAAAAGAGAAACTTATGTCTAGAGATGCAGAAGAGGTGTTAAGTGATGAAGTATTAGGGAGACGTGCTAAGGGTCCAGTGTGCACATGGAAGTGCAGTAGTATTTGTAGTGTGCGACAGGATTCAATCGATTTGCTTCGAAATTTCTTACGTATATATAGTAAGAAAAGTCTAAAACAAAAAATGAAGATTTTGCAAGAGTTAGATCCTTGCAGAGTAAGAGAAAACACAGGTTTGCATGGGCATTCACTGGCTTGTCTTTCTAGAAAAGTATGTCAGAGTGTTTTTCATCATTTTAGGATGTTAGCAGTGCATCATAATAAGGTGAGGAAATTAGTGAGAAGGTTGTATTATGCAAAAAGTCCAGCACTTAAGCTTAAACAGTTAAACAGTGCTCTTTTGCATAGATCTGAAGTAGATGTGAAGACTATTTGTGAAGAAATTGAGTTTTGTTATTTTGGGAACAAAGAGGACAGTGTAGAAATGGATATAGTAATAGATGGTAATGTGGAAGACAATGTACAGATTTCAAGTACAGAAAAATATGACGAGGAAATTACCAAGTTTAAGTTGAAATCAAGTGAAAGGCCTAATTTAACTTGTGTGTGTTGTCGACTGACTCATTATAAGATTCAGGCTAGGTTAGTTGATTTATATGCAAAATGTGAATTGGAAAATAATAGTGAATGGAAGGATTTTGTAAGTTATTTGTTGGTGGAGAATTCTTTTGATTTGAGTTTTGATCAGCGTATTTGTAATTATTGTTTGAAAAAATTAAATGAAAATAGAATGCCTGCTAGAGCTGCTCATAATAATCTTCAGTTGATAGATATTCCTTCTGAATTGATGAATTTAAATACTTATGAATCAATTTTGATTCAATGTGTCCAGCCTTTTCAAGCTATTGTTCGCATGGAGCCTAAGATAGGGAAATTACCTCCTACAGATTTACAAAGAGGATTAAAGGGAAGAGTTGTTTATTTGCCTCTAGATGTCAAAAAAAATATTGATACAATTGGTGTAGAAAGAGTAGAAGAGGATCCTCTGGTTATTCTAGTTAATGGGGTTCCGACAAAGAGTAAGAAAATCTGGCAAGATTTAGTGGATGTTAGGAAAGTCAAAAAGGCAACATTGTATTTGGTCAAAAACAATGAGTACTATAAAGATGTAAGTGTTGGAGCAGAGGATACAGCTATAGAAGAAGACAGCGATTGTTCAGTTGGCCAAATTGAAAAAGTTGATATGTCTAGAAGTGAAAAAATATATGAACATTATACTGTTCATCCTTTGCATTCCAAAGAAGTAATGGGGAATGCAATTGACTTGTTTCAAATGAAATCAGCAAAAGGAAGTCCAATTAGTGTATGGGAAGAAAGTTTGGAAGCTCGTTGTTTTCCACAGTTATTTCCAACAGGTCGTGGTGGATGATATGACGATCGACCATTTCAAAGTCCTGCAGCTGAATACCGGACTTTAAGATTATATGCTGAAGATCAAAGGTTTCGGCAATGCATTCTGTATTTGTTTCATCTACTGTATGAAAGTGATTTGTCTCGGCTTTCTTATGCAGTTAATCATATATTGAAAAGTGGAGCTCATCTGCAAAATGTTTCAGCAAGGGACTTTATGGAGAAAGTCAATCTGCAAGACAGTATTTTGGAATCTCAGCTAATCAATCTCATGGCATGTCAGCGTGGAACAAATGAGTATTGGTTCCGTCGTCATGGGGAATTGAAATGTATGCTAGGAAACTTAGGAACTCCTACATGGTTCCTCACTCTTAGCTGTGCTGAGTATGCATGGGACGACTTACTTCAATTTCTACGAGAGGCAAATGGAAACATACAAAATATAGAATTGAAAACACCTGGAGAGCTGTGTTCTTTGGATCCAGTGAATGTTTGCAGATATTTTAATCATAGATTTGAAGCTATGATGTCTTTTATTACCAACAAAAAAAATCCTCCCCTTGGAGAGGTTTTGGATTTCTTTTGGAGGAAGGAATATCAAGCGAGAGGTGCTCCTCATATACATATGTTGTTATGGATTAAAGATGCACCCAAATTTGGATTAGATTCGGATGAAACAGTGATGAGTTTCATTGAAGAGTATTCAACATGTGCTGTTCCAAAAACTACTGAAGAAAACAGTTTAAGGCAACAAGTTTTACGTTTTCAATCTCATCGTTGTGGAAAGTACTGTCGTCGAAAATTTAAAAACAAGGAAAAGTACTACACGAAATGCCGTTTTGCGTTTCCACGACCAGTGATTTCTAAGGGAAGAGTAAATAATTTGATGTCATCTCTACGACATACTGTGACGAGGAAATCTCCCAAAAATACATATAATTTAAAAAGAAACAAAGAGTCCAAGTACATCAACGACTACAACCCAGTGATTTTGTCCATGTGGAATGCTAACATGGATATTCAGATCACTTTCAGATCCACACCGACCCTAGGACCACACTTAGAGGCACCCTCATCTACAGGCCTCCAGGTACCCGCACTCAATTCAGCGATGACATCACGGACTTCGTCAGCCCACATGCCCTCGCCTCCGAGAACTACATTCTTTTAGGAGACTTCAACTACCACCTTGAAAACAAACACGACAGCAACACCACCACCCTTCTGGACAACCTGGCCAATATCGGACTCAAACAACTTGTTGACACCCCCACCCATGTAGCCGGACACACGCTCGACTCCATCTTCACCTCCAGCAAGCACATCTCCTTCGATCGCACCTCATCTCTCCACTGGACGGACCACAGCTGTGTCCACTTCAACTACAAAACTACCCTGACCCACAACCGCCCACAACCTATTCCTCGAAGAAACTGGAACAAAATCACCCCCGAACAACTCCTCACTTCACTCAACCAAAACCCTCCTACCCTCTCATCGGACTCAAACCAAGCGGCCACCAATCTCAAGCAATAGATCGCCCTCTGTGCTGACGAATTAGCGCCCTTGAAAAAGCACCAGATCAAATCAACCAGCAAAAAGGCCCCCTGGTTCAATGATGACCTTAAAAAATCCAAGAAGATATGCCGCGCCCTGGAGAAAACATGGAGAAAAAAACCCAACCACCGATAACATGTCTACCCTCAAAGCAGCCACCCGTAAACACCACCAAATGATTCGATCCGCCAAGAAATCTGCACTTAAGGATCGTCTCGACAACAACAATCACAACAGCAAGGAACTCTTCAACATCGTCAAAGAATTCACCAACCCCACCGCAGCATCCAACGACATCACTCCTTCCCAAAACCTCTGCGATGCGTTATCCTCCTTCTTCTACAACAAAATTGCCGACATTCACAACAGCTTCAAGAACACTCCCAACGCTCAACCCTCCCCACCCCCCCAAATCCTGCTCCGCCATCTAACAACCTTAGCGCCTGGAACCCAATCACCACTGAAGACACCATCCGCCTAATGAACTCCATCCACTCTGGCTCGCCTACCGACCCTTGCCCCCACCACATCTTCAACAAAGCGGACTCCATCATCGCACCCCATCTCCGAGATGTCATCAACTGCTCGTTCAACTCTGCCACCTTTCCAGAAATCTGGAAACACGCCGAACTCAGCGACCTCCTGAAGAAACCAACAGCGACCCCTCGGATCTCAAAAACTACCGACCCATATCCCTCCTCCCATTCCCGGCCAAAGTCATCGAGAAAGCCGCCAACAACCAGCTCGCCGCCTTCCTTGAATCCAACAACTCCCTCGATCCATCTCAATCCGGGTTTCGAGCCAAACACAGCACCGAAACTGCCCTCATTGCAGCGACTGACGATATCCGAACACTTCTGGACAACGGTGAAACAGTGGCCCTCATTCTACTCGACCTCTCCACCGCTTTCGACACAGTCTGCCACAGCACCCTTATACAACGCCTCAGCAGCATCGGCATACAAGGAAAAGCCTTGGACTGGATCACCTCATTCCTTGCTGGGTGAACTCAAAGAGTCCGTCTTCCCCCATTCAACTCTGAGGCTACTGAAGTCATCTGTGGCGTACCACAAGGTTCTTCACTCAGTCCCACCCTCTTCAACGTTTACATGATTCCACTCGCCTCCATCGCGCGTCATCACAACCTTAACATCATCTCCTACGCTGACGACACCCAGCTTATCCTTTCCCTCACCAAAGACCCTAACACCGCCAAGAACAATCTCCATGAAGGCATGAAAGAAGTAGCCGAATGGATGAAACATAGCAGCCTAAAACTCAACTCAGACAAAACGGAAGTGCCCATCCTAGGATCTTCCCCCTCTGCCTGGGACAACTCTTGGTGGCCTTCCGCCCTGGGCACAGCACCCACACTCACAGACCATGCCCGTAACCTTGGCTTTATCCTAGACTCATCCCTCTCGATGTCCAGACAAGTCAACGCAGTCTCATCCTCCTGCTTCAACGTACTTCGCATTCTCAAAAATATCTTCCGCTGGATCCCCTCGAGACTAGAAATACTGTCACCCACGCATTTGTCACGAGTCGACTGGATTATGGTAACAAACTATACACCGGAATCACAGCAAAACTACAGAAAAAACTACAACGCAGCCAAAACGCATCAGCAAGACTCATATTAGACATTCCTCGCCAAGACCACATCACCGGACACCTAAAAGACCTCCACTGGCTTCCCGTCAACAAAAGAATTACATTCCGCCTTCTTACCCATGCACACAAGGCCCTTTACAATCTAGGACCCGAATGCCTCAACACTCGGCTGTCCTTCTACAAACCCACCCGACAACTAAGATCATCCAATCAAGCCCTCGCCGCTGTCCCACGCATCCGTAAATCCACCATGGGTGGCAGATCCTTCTCCTTCCTTGCTGCCAAGACCTGGAACTCACTCCCCACTCACCTCCGACTTACTCAAAACCACATCTCCTTCAGAAAAGAACTTAAAACCTGGCTATTCGACAAACAATGAACCCCTTCCCCAAGCGCCTTGAGACCCTCTGGGTGAGCAGTGCGCTATACAAATGCCCGAACTTGAACTTGAACTCAGTTCGTTGCTGACAACTCTATTGCTGTGGCTCAATATGTGAAATCTTACATCACAAAAAAAGAAAAGACAGAACTGAAGGAAATGTGGGAGGACATTTCACCTGAAAAGAGTTTAAGCAAGAAATTATACAGTTTCAGTCTGAAGATGTTGTCGCATCGAGAAATTGGAGCATATGAATGTTCTGATCGGTTATCATCAGCAAGTCTCTATGCAGTTCAAGAACAATCATTTGGGTGAGTCTAGGTCTTGCTGCAACACGAAACCGAGTTTTGAAATCTGTACAAGAAATTGAATATTTGGCGGAGAAAGAACCAAACAGTACAGATATTTTGAAGACAAATATGTTGGATACATACTATCCAAATAGAAGTACTCACCTTGAGAACACTTGTTTGTATGAAGTTCTGCAAAACTACAGTTATAAGAGGAACATCACAGAAGATATCAATAATGGAAAATATGCTGTCATTGGGTATGAAGGATGTCTAGTGAAGCAGAGAAAAGGCCATTTGATTAATCATCGAAAATTGAGTTGCGAAGCTCCAGACAAAAGAGAATTTTACTATTTAGCTCTTTTGCAACTCTTTAAGACATGGCGTACAGAAGAGGAACTACTTGGAGATTTTCTCTGTTATGAAAACTCTTTTAATGCAACTAAGGATACCATAGAATGTCCTGTTTTTCTAAATTATCTGCAAATGTTGAACGAAGAAATAAAGCAAGAAACCACAATTGCTGAAGAGATTGCTAGAGACAGTTCTCAAGACAGTCAGAGTTCTACTTCATTGAGTCAGGATCCACTAGGAGGAGCAATTATTCAAAATGAAGCTGCAACTGCCATGGATGAGGTGGAAAGAGCTATGGAACAAGCTCAAGAGGATGGAGTAAACTTAGAAGATTTGGTAAAGCAACTAAACGTTGAGCAGATAAAGCTATATGACGAAGTTACAGAACAGATTGAACATGGATTCAGACATGTGAAAAAAGTGTGCTCATGTACATCATTTAAGCCTGTTCGACTGTATGTAAGTGGAGAAGCGGGAACAGGAAAAAGTTTTCTGATTAAAGCCATTGCAACTTATTTGCAAAAAAGGACTGATTCACCGCTGTCTTGTGTTGTAACTGCTCCAACTGGCCTGGCAGCACATAACATTAAAGGGATTACTCTACATCGTTTACTGATGCTGCCAGTTGAGCATGATAATAAATTGCATTACAACAAGTTATCTGGAGATGCGTGTTCTGAAGTTTCCAGAGTCTTGAAGAGAATGAAACTTCTTATCATTGATGAAGTAAGCATGGTCTCAAATCTAATGCTTGCTTTTGTGCATTTGAGAATGCAAGAAATTCTTAGAACAGAGTATGATGTGTTATTTGGAGGAAAACACATTATTGTTTTTGGAGATCTATTGCAGTTGACTCCAGTAAAAGGACAACCAGTGTTTAAAATGCTCACCCATGAAGATACCAGGAAGTCCCTTGGAAGCATTGGAAACGTTAATATATGGTTACATTTTAAATATGCTGAACTGCTTCAAAATATGCGACAGGCAAAGGATGACGATTATAAAAACTTTCTACAAGATGTAAGAATTGGAAAAGTAAGTGAGCTTGGGAAAGAAGCTTTACATGCTCGATTAATTTCAAATTTGCATCCAAATGAAAACATTCTTCCAGAGAATATTTTTAAAAAAATGACTGAGAAGAAATCTGGGATATGTTTGATGCCAACTCTGCAAGAATGTTCCATCTTCAACAACAAAATGTTAAAGTTAGAAAATGAAGAGATTGTGAAACTGGAAGCAATAGATAAAATAGAGCATATGGGAGCAACAATTGTTTTGTCAGAAAATTTGAAAACAAAATTGGATTCATTAGAGAAAAGTATTTCTAAAACAGCTGGTTTTGAAAAGACTCTGAATGTGTGTTTAAATTGTCCTATCATTTTGAGAAGGAATTTAAATGTTGAAAGAGGTCTGGTAAATGGAGCAATGGGTTATGTTGTTGATTTTGTGAATTATAGAAATAGAGATGGAATTGAATTTGTAAAAATAAAATTTGATGGTATTGAGCAAGTACAACAAAACAGTCATTGTTCTGCTAGATTTTTACTTGTAAAAGACTTATATGTTCGCCGAAAACAGTTTCCTGTTTGTTTGGCATATGCAGTAACAATTCATAAATCTCAAGGTTTAAGTGTAGATAGTGCTTTGGTGAACATTGGAAGATCTGTGTTTAAAGAGGGTATGGCATATGTGGCATTATCACGAGTCAGAACTTTATCAGGATTGTACTTGATTGAGTGTGATGAGACAAAGATTTGTGCAGATCTAGATTGTGTTAAAGAATACAATAGGTTAAGAAGAGAGTATGCTCCACATTTGCCTCAATATCCTCTGTTTGAAAACCGTGTGGTAGGCCGAAAAAGAAGAAATGAGAATAATTGCAGTGAGGTAGTAGCAAAAAGACAACAAGCATTAGAAATGCAATCGGGCTCGGATTTATTTGAGTTTGAGCTAATGGCATTGTAAATGGCAATGTCTTTTCGCCATGTGTTATGGAGTGTGTGCATGTGATGTGTAGTGGAATTATGTGGGTTGGATTGTAATTTTACCAATGGTGGCATGCTGTGCTTTAGATGAATATGTTTAAAAGTAAAGTGTACCATACTGCGATTGCTACAATAGTTAATTGTGGATGCGTTAACAATTGATGCGTGCACTGATGGCTGGTGGTGTGTGACTCACTGTCACTCACTGTCACTCACTGTCACTCTACACTCACTGTCACTCTGCACTCACTGTCACTCTGCACTCACTGTCACTCTGCACTCACTCTACACTCACTGTCACTCACTGTCACTCTGCACTCACTGTCACTCTGCACTCACTGTCACTCTGCACTCACTGTCACTCTGCACACAGTGTCACTCTGCACACACTGTCACTCTGCACTCACTGTCACTCTGCACTCACTGTCACTCTGCACTCACTGTCACTCTCCACTCACTGTCACTCTGCACACACTGTCACTCTGCACTCACTGTCACTCTGCACTCACTGTCACTCTGCACTCACTGTCACTTTGCACTCACTGTCACTCTGCACTCACTCTACACTCACTCTGCACTCACTGTCACTCTGCACTCACTGTCACTTTGCACACACTGTCACTCTGCACACTCTGTCACTCTGCACACTCTGTCACTCTGCACTCACTGTCACGCTGCACTCACTGTCACGCTGCACTCACTGCCACTCTGCACTCACTGTCACTTTGCACTCACTGTCACTCTGCACACACTGTCACTCTGCATTCACTGTCACTCTGCACTCACTGTCACTCTGCACTCACTGTCACTCTGCACTCACTGTCACTCTGCACTCAATGTCACTCTGCACCCACTGTCACTCTGCACTCACTGTCACTCTGCACTCACTGTCACTCACTGTCACTCTGTACTCACTGTCACTCTGCACTCACGGTCACTCTGGACTCACTGTCACTCTGAACTCACTGTAACTCTCCACTCACTGTCACTCTCGCACTTACTCTGCACTCACTGTCACTCTGCACTCACTGTCACTCTCCACTCACTGTCACTCTCGCACTTACTCTGCACTCACTGTCACTCTGCACTCACTGTCACTCTGCACTGTCACTCTGCACTCACTGTCACTCTCGCACTCACTCTGCACTCACTGTCACTCTGCACTCACTGTCACTCTGCACTCACTGTCACTCTGCACTCACTGTCACTCTCGCACTCACTGTCACTCTGCACTCACTGTCATCACTGTCACTCTGCACTCACTGTCACTCTGCACTCACTGTCACTCTGCACTCACTGTCACTCTGACTCACTGTCACTCTGCACTCACTCTGCACTCACTGTCACTCATTGTCACTCTGCACTCACTGTCACTCTGCACTCACTGTCACTCTGCACTCACTGTCACTCTGCACTCACTCTGCACTCACTGTCATCACTGTCACTCTGCACTCACTGTCACTCTGCACTCACTGTCACTCTGCACTCACTGTCACTCTTCACTCACTGTCACTCTGCACTCACTCTACACTCACTCTGCACTCACTATCACTCTGCACTCACTCTCACTCTGCACTCACTCTCACTCTGCACTCACTGTCGCTCTGCACTCACTCTGCACTCTTTGTCACTCTGCACTCACTGTCACTCTGCATTAAAAGCTTAAATACCCCTTATGTCCAGCTCTCTGATACTCGTTTCGGCCTGGTCTAAATTATAATGATCTGTACAAATATATATGCAACACTATGACGTGATAATCGCCAAACCGATATCCTCCCGCAGGATCGAGTTCTGGCGAAATGTTTTGCAAGTTGCACATCACCTGTTAAAACACCCTCATTGAATATGACTGATCAATGGCAGATCGGAATATTAAGTAAACAGAGTAAATCTGTGGATATCACCTTGAACTTCCCCTCAGTAAAAGATCTGTGCCAGGGAACCGGGTGATGCGTTGAAGAGACACGGGGTGTCCCTTGGGAAGGATGCTGGGAAGAGAAGAATGGGAGAAGTGTGTGGACTGGCAAACACCAGGGACGGTGGTGGTGTGGGAGGGGGTCGAGGTTCTTTGTTGAGTTCAAGGAGGGGAATTTCAAGCATAGAGCGTGGCATCAGGTGTTTGTACTCAACTGCCCCACCCCCCTCAAAACTCCTCCTGTTGGTGTGCGTACGTGCCAGCTGTGCAGTCCTTAGGTTCCCGTCCCTCCTCCTAGCTTTGTTTAAATGTCCCCAGATCTTTATACTTGGTGCTTGTTTTGCATGCTGTAGACCCGCCCCTTCTTCCAACAGATGTGGGATTTTGTCTTTGTTCCTCTCCCACGGGCGAACTGACAGCATCCCCTCGGTGGGTTTCAGTGCCCACCGGAACGAAAACTGTAAAGTAAAAACAATAATTTAGTAGACATAACTACAAAACGCAAGGGCTTCTAAAGCCATAAACCATGCAAACACGCTGCAGCAGCATATACTAAATAATGAAATCGTGTACTTTATTACACAAATCAGTGACTTATCTCACGCATTCTGCTCTCCCACTGACATTGTTTATTTGATTGCAGCTCTCTTCGGATCCACAGCACCTCGGTCTTTCAGAGACGTACAATGAACGGCGTTGTATCGCGCCAGTTCTGTAAGCTTCTACTTTAGAGTATTCCGAAAAAGTAATTTTGGTAGAATTCCGTAAAGGGGAGATAATTCACCATGCTGTGGGCACGGCGGGGGCCGTGAACTTCGAATAGTCTATGCCTTATCTCTCGGCACTAACTTCCTTGGCTTTGTAACGGTCGCAGCCGAGAAAACAGAGAGGTGTGGGATGTACTCGTATTTTTCTAGATTAGCAAACCGTAGCGATCATGTTTGTGTGCAGGTTTGCTCACGGATTTTGCTACGGGCACTTGTTTGTATTTCAATGTGGATTCAGGGGCGGCATGTTGACACCAGCGACGGCACGTGTTCACATTGGTTGGTATATTGCACCAAACTTACATCTTCTGTACATTGACCATCAAAGGTCTGATTTTCACCGTAGCTGTCTATATTGCGATAACCTCTTAAACATAAGATCAACGTCTCAGCATGACATCTATAAAATGCGCTAACATAGCACGGGCAACGCCAAGCCAAGATTGAATCAAGAATAGCCCCTTATTTCCAACTCTCTGATACTCGTTTCGGCCTGGTCGCGCGCCCGATACATGCAATGCAGAATGGTGAACGCGCTCCCACCATCTGCATTGCATTAGAACGGCACCCTGACAGCTCCTAATTAAGATTAATGGACTGCTGTGCACGAAACCGCACAGAAAATGCCAAAAATGGCGGACGCTAAAACGTATGCCCTATCGCATCAAGACTACTAAAAAAAGACCACCGCGACGACCAATCACCATTCAGATAATAAAATAATGCACTGAAAATGCACGAGCAAAGAAAAATGTATCCAGCACGAACGCGAAACCCGCTACAATACGGCTCGCAGCTCCTCCCCACTTCGTGGTGACGTCGCCGAGCTCGTAAAAAGTAGATGAAACTGTAATTCAAACCAGAAAGAAAAAGGATTGTGATGAAAATGTTGTTGGATTTCAGTTTGAAAATAGTTCTGGTGTCAACTGCTATGCTAATGTAGTGGTTAATGTTGTTTTTTTTCTTCAAGTTTTACAAGACAGATTGTTGAAAATCGGGATCAAAGATTGTGTGGTTTATTGAATTCTGTGTTTGAGAAATGTAGCAGTGATAGAGCAAAAATAGAAAGTGTAACAGAAATTCGAAATATTTTAGATATGTGTTCTTGTCAAGATACATTTTCACAGAACATTCAGCAGGATTGTCAGGATTTTTTAATGTATATGTTTGGTGTTTTGGAAGATGAAGGTATAGATATAGATAATCTTTTCAGCCTTTCTTATCAATGGCAGCATGACTGCCACAATTGTAGTTCATCAAGTAATACTAGAATAGACACTGAAAGATTTATATATTTGACTTTACCAGACTGTAAATCAGTGTCATTTAAAAATCTAGTTAAAGCAGCAGATCATAATATGGTGTATACCCAATGTAAGTGTCCAATGCTATCCACATTATTTATACAAAGTTATGGTCAGTATATCATTTTAGTTTTCCAATGATGTAGACCTGATGGAACTAAATTGACAACTTGTATCAAAAATTTTGTGGCTTCTCAGTTATCAATTTCAGGAAGAACCTTTACAACTGAAGCTATTATTTATCATGATGGTTCTTCGACAACATCAGGACATTATACATGCTACTTAAAATGTAAAAAAGGTTGGAGTTACTGCAATGAATCTCATTTGACTTATAAACAACGTTTGCCTTATGACTTTAAAAATTCTTACCTAGTGTTTTTAAAACCAAAGTTTTAGTAAAGGTAATTGGCCTTTGAAGACGGGAATAGTTAATAAAAGTTAGTTAGTTAATCTAATGTTTAAAATTATTTATCTCATATAGGTACTGTACGTGGAACTCATAGTAAAAAATACTCATATATCTTCTTGTAGTTCCGAGGTTTCACAGAGTGAGGATGGGTGGCCGCTCCTTCAGGGTCGCAGCGGCTAAGCTTTGGAACTCCCTGCCACTCTCTCTGAGAAGCCACAAGGACTACCTTCCTTTTAGAAAGGCGTTAAAAACCCACCTGTTTCCATAAATAGCCTGAGTTTGTTAAAGTCTATGGTTCTAGATCAAGCGCCAGGATGCCCTTTGGGTGACAGGTTTTGCGCTCTACAAATATACTAAATAAATAAATAAATAAATAAATAAATATATCTGACACGATTTGGCCGTAAGGAAAGTGTAAGGTATGATGTTCTTAGATCTTTTTTCATAGGAAGTCGATGAAATGGAAGTTATAGAAAACAGCAGACTTTTTTTTCCACCAAAAGGACCTTCACTATCTTCTATTTGGCCTCACGGAAAAGTAAGTGAATCAAAGATTAGTGTACATATATGAGTTGTAAGGTTTTATGTTTTTTTTTAAACACAATCTTTTAGATTGTGTTTTTTTTTCCCGCTGTTATATGATGAAGAGTTTGAACTCACTAATTTAAGTGAAATTCAATATATTCTGAGAACAGCAAAAATAAACAAGGTAACATATTGTTTAAGTTATTCTATAGTTTGCATTGTGTAATTTATATTGTATTCCCATTGTCTCACACTCATTTTCCTTTTTCCACCCTTATTTAGCTCTCTTTACTCACTTACACTGCCTTTTTTAACTTTGTTTCATCACTGTTCCTTTATTCTACTTCATTCACAACTCCTCAATCCAATTTCAACTGTCTGCATTTCCTCTCTCCCTTCCACCACTTTCCATCTTTCTCACATTCTCTCAGTGCCACTGCTTTAGTTCTCTTCCCCTCTCTTTTCTTCTTTTGCTCCTTTACTCTTTTTCCTTTCTCACTCATTGTACTGCAGTTCACTCAGTCCTTCCCTTTGTTTTTCTATGTACTTACACTCTCACTCCTTTATCCTCCATCGCTCTATATTAACCTCATTCCCTTCATCCCTTCACTCTGTGACTCCCCTTCACTCACTCTCAGTCATCTTCTATTCCTCTTTCTTATTAATAGTTCCTCATTTAGACTCCTCTCCTTTTCACTCATTTTCCTTTTACTTTCTTATCTTTCCTGATTTCGTTTTGGTATCTCGCATTCTTTTAGTATCTTACTTATCTTCAGTAATTTGTTCTCTTTCTATTTCTTTTTCACTCTTTTTCTATTTCAACATTACTTTATTTCTGTTTTTGTATCCTTCACTATTGCTTTATTTCTTAGTAAACTTTTTTAGATTTTTTACCTCTTGACCTGTTTCTTCTATTTTTAAATATATATTTTACTAATTATAACTTGTTTTTTCTTTTGTCTTTCACAGATACAAAGTGTAGTTTAAAGATGCAAGTATATTTTCATTAATTATATGGTAAGTGTGACTACAAAATGTAATTAATCATCACCCTTTGTTTTAACCTCACTACTTTTCTGTCACCCTACCTCACCCCTGTTTTCTTACTCTGCTTCCCTCACTTATTCTTATCCTCCATATTTACTTCTCTTTTCCTTACTTTCCTACCACATTCAACTTCTTTCAGTGCCCCTGCTCACCCACACTCCCTCTCTTTCCTTTTTTTTCTGCTTCACTTAGTCCCTTTCTGACACTCCTTCCTTTACTCTCTCTATTCTTTCTTTCTGTCACTCCCCATGTCTTACCCTTACTCACTTTTATCCACCCTATTTCACTCCTCTTTACTTACACTCACTGCTCTTTTCTTTCCCTCCGTTACCGCTGTTCCTTTTCTCTGGTTCCGTCACTACCTTTCATTCCTCATCCTTTACTCTCCTTCCTTTTACTGTCATCATCCATTCACATTCTCCTAGAACATCTGCTTTAGTTTTCTTCCTCTTTCTTTTCTTCTTTTGCTCCCTTATTCATTTTCCTTTTCTCAGTTACTTCCTCTTATACCTTTTCTCTGTTTTACTATCTCTTACACAGTCCCTCTGTGTTTCTCCCTCTAGCTCTCTTTCTCTTTACACCACTCTCTTTTTTTCCCCATTCCTCATGCTCACTCCCTTTTTTTTTCTTTTTTTTTTGTTGGTGCGCTGACGGGACACGCCCTGGTACGCGCACCGGGGCGCTGACCGGTACGCGCACCGGGAGCGCTCCTGAGTGAAATATAAAAGAATATATATATACTTTAAAAAAAAATATTATATTAATATACAATATAGGATTCATTTTTAGAAAAACATACCTTTCTAAGCTATAGATATTTGCGAAAAAATAACCTTAGAAATTCACTAAAAAACACATAGGTATGAGTCCATATAAAAAGTTAGGAATTAGCAGTTAAAAAACCTATGAAATTCACTGAAAAAATTATAGGTTTCACACCAGTTATAGTTAGGAATTAGCATTTAAAAAACCTATGAAATTCACTGAAAAAACCATAGGTTTCATACAAGTTATAGTTAGGAATTAGCATTTAAAAAACCTATTAAATTCACTGAAAAAACCATAGGTTTCACACCAGTTATAGTTAGGTGGAAATTTTACTGACATAAAACCAATGAAATTCCCACGTTATAGTTAGTTGGACTCACTATAACTTGCGCGTGTAATGCACTGCTGATGACATCACATATTACATCACTCATGGCAAGGTCAGTGACATCACTCATGACATCACTGATGACACCATCCTTGTGACAGAGTGACTGACCTCCTTTCACTGTAAAGTAACCCTTGAAACACATATTCAAAAATAGAAACTAACATTTACAAAAAAGTAGAGATACCTATAACAGGTAAAACAACCAATTCAATAATTCCACCATCTATATACACATCCACTCATTCACCAACAGTTCTATATAGTCATTCATACATATACTCACTTATCATATGTAGTGAGACACCTTTACATCTGTTAACACACCGACAGTCTTCCAAAACTTGCTCACACACATACTCACACATGCAAATAAACTATTGAACATCCATTTTTTTGCATATACAGCTATACACACACTACCACCTTACTTCTAAAGAAACTTACACATACTTACTCTCTTAAACAAACACTTATAGAAACACATACTTATTAAAACAAGAACTATTTCAATCTCTCACTCTCACATATACTCACTTATATACATCAATACTCACATATACTAGATTAAAACATATGTAGTTACTGATAAAGACACTAGTGAGACAGTCATTCACTTACTAACACATACATATACACACTCATTCACCCATACAGTCCGACACATATGCTGTCTGCAAAACACATACAAACAGTGAGTCAGTCATTGATGCATCTATGTGCTAAGTAACACCCCCACCAAAACAAACAGACAATTATAAAGATACTAAAACAAACATCTAATAACCCATATAAACACACATGTAGCTACTCACCAACCCATGCAGCCACTTATACACAAAGTGAAACACTGATACATATATTTAAATATTTAAACATTACTTGCTAATATATGTATTCACTAAGATACACTTAATAAGCAAGTTAACCAATCATTTTTTAAAAAAAAAACCAACCATTAAGACACTTATTGAAACATTTATTCTTCCATCGACCTTTACATATACATATATAAAACATGTTTATTTTTCAGAAAGACACACATTCACTGGATGGTGTCATCAGTGATGTCATGAGTGATGTCACTGACCATGTCATGAGTGATGTAATATGTGATGTCATCAGCAGTGCATTACACGCGCAAGTTATAGTGAGTCCAACTAACTATAACGTGGGAATTTCATCGGTTTTATGTCGGTAAAATTTCCACCTAACTATAACTGGTGTGAAACCTATGGTTTTTTGAGTGAATTTAATAGGTTTTTTAAATACTAATTCCTAACTATAACTGGTATGAAACCTATGGCTTTTTCAGTGAATTTCATAGGTTTTTTAAATGCTAATTCCTAACTATAACTGGTGTGAAACCTATGGTTTTTTCAGTGAATTTCATGAATCCTATATTGTATATTAATATAATATATATATTTTTTAAAGTATATATATATTTTTTTATATTTCACTCAGGAGCGCTCCCGGTGCGCGTACCGGTCAGCGCCCCGGTGCGCATACCAGGGCGTGTCCCGTCAGCGCACCAACAAAAAAAAAG
The DNA here is from genome assembly GCF_964263255.1 of Lissotriton vulgaris. Taxonomy (NCBI): domain Eukaryota; kingdom Metazoa; phylum Chordata; class Amphibia; order Caudata; family Salamandridae; genus Lissotriton; species Lissotriton vulgaris. The sequence continues at coordinate 1,332,930,933 of NC_141687.1, forward strand.
AAAAAAAAAGGGAGTGAGCATGAGGAATGGGGAAAAAAAGAGAGTGGTGTAAAGAGAAAGAGAGCTAGAGGGAGAAACACAGAGGGACTGTGTAAGAGATAGTAAAACAGAGAAAAGGTATAAGAGGAAGTAACTGAGAAAAGGAAAATGAATAAGGGAGCAAAAGAAGAAAAGAAAGAGGAAGAAAACTAAAGCAGATGTTCTAGGAGAATGTGAATGGATGATGACAGTAAAAGGAAGGAGAGTAAAGGATGAGGAATGAAAGGTAGTGACGGAACCAGAGAAAAGGAACAGCGGTAACGGAGGGAAAGAAAAGAGCAGTGAGTGTAAGTAAAGAGGAGTGAAAGAGGGTGGATAAAAGTGAGTAAGGGTAAGACATGGGGAGTGACAGAAAGAAAGAATAGAGAGAGTAAAGGAAGGAGTGTCAGAAAGGGACTAAGTGAAGCAGAAAAAAAAGGAAAGAGAGGGAGTGTGGGTGAGCAGGGGCACTGAAAGAAGTTGAATGTGGTAGGAAAGTAAGGAAAAGAGAAGTAAATATGGAGGATAAGAATAAGTGAGCGAAGCAGAGTAAGAAAACAGGGGTGAGGTAGGGTGACAGAAAAGTAGTGAGTACTACAAAATGTAATTAATCATCACCCTTTGTTTTAAAGGGTGATGATTAATTACATTTTGTAGTCACACTTACCATATAATTAATGAAAATATACTTGCATCTTTAAACTACACTTTGTATCTGTGAAAGACAAAAGAAAAAACAAGTTATAATTAGTAAAATATATATTTTAAAATAGAAGAAACAGGTCAAGAGGTAAAAAATCTAAAAAAGTTTACTAAGAAATAAAGCAATAGTGAAGGATACAAAAACAGAAATAAAGTAATGTAGAAAGAGAAAAAGAGGGAAAAAGAAATAGAAAGAGAACAAATTACTGAAGATAAGTAAGATACTAAAAGAATGCGAGATACCAAAACGAAATCAGGAAAGATAAGAAAGTAAAAGGAAAATGAGTGAAAAGGAGAGGAGTCTAAATGGGGAACTATTAATTAGAAAGAGGAATATAAGATGACTGAGAGTGAGTGAAGGGGAGTCGCAGAGTGAAGGGATGAAGGGAATGAGGTTAATATAGAGCGATGGAGGAAAAAGGAGTGAGAGAGTAAGTACATAGAAAAACAAAGGGAAGGACTGAGTGAACTGCAGTACAATGAGTGAGAAAGGAAAAAGAGTAAAGGAGCAAAAGAAGGAAAGAGAGGGGAAGAGAACTAAAGCAGTGGCACTGAGAGAATGTGAGAAAGATGAAAAGTGGTGGAAGGGAGAGAGGAAATGCAGACAGTTGAAATTGGATTGAGGAGTTGTGAATGAAGTAGAGTAAAGGAACAGTGATGAAACAAAGTTAAAGTCATCAGCAGTGCATTACACGCGCAGGTTATAGTGAGTCCAACTAACTATAAAGTGGGAATTTCATTGGTTTTATGTCAGTAAAATTTCCACCTAACTATAACTGGTGTGAAACCTATGTTTTTTTTAGTGAATTTAATAGGTTTTTTAAATGCTAATTCCTAACTATAACTGGTATGAAACCTATGGTTTTTTATATATATATATATATATATATATATATATATATATATATATGTATATATATATATATATATATATATATATATATAGATAGATATATATATATATATATATATATATATATATATATATATTATATATATATTCGAAGCTCCGCAACTCCGCGACCGGCAACCGGCAGCAGAAAGCAACAAGACGGCACTCTCAGCAGAGATTTAAACCACATACGGTTTATTTAGCGCAAGAATCGTAACAGACGCGTTTCAGCACTTGCCTTCGTCAGTGTCAGCTGACGCCGGCAAGGCAGCAATTGATAAGGCTCAATTCATTGAAACAAAAGAAAGTTCATAATGCAAATGAAAGCGCCATCTTGGAACGATGGAATAACGCTATTTACAATTTAAATTCAACATTCACAAGCAATGGGTATAAGCCGTACATTTGATAACACTAAATCATTATGTTTTTTAACATATTGAGCCCTGGATGGGCTAACAATTAAACACAAAATCATGAGTCGGCGTAGTAGTCATTGCTCAACTAAACTTATACTCGTATTGGTATACAGATAAATGAACCCAATCCCCATGATTTCTTAGTACTTTGGTAACGATTGAGGCCTGGATGGCCATATACAGGTACCATTATTTACAGTAACACACTAAGTTAACCCTAACTAAGGGAAAGGAGTGTGGAGGGGGGGGGGGGGGTTTGTGTTCTTCTGTAAACCAAATAATATCAACGGCATTTACAGTGTAAAGAGAAATTTACTTCAGACAGTTACGTGGTTTAGGAATGAGGGAAAGTGATTATAGGTGTGATAGTAGCTCCTCCCCTGCATTAAGTCCTCCTGGTGACTTCGTTTGGAGGTCGATAATATATCGAGACTCCAAGCATCTAAGTCGCCTCTTGAGATCTCCACCCCTGATGTCTTGAGGGATGCAGTCTAAGCTGAAGAAGCTGAGTTGTGTCCTATCGCTATTGTGGTGACTTGCAAAATGCCGGGCCATCGGATAGTTTTCATCTTTGTTAGCAATGGCCCGTTGGTGCTCCAAGATCCTCAGCTTAACTGCTTTTGTAGTGCTTCCTACGTACATCCGTCCGCAGGGGCACTTCAGGCAGTATACCACAAATGTGGTCGAACAGGTAATAAACTTGTTGATTTTGATTTTAGAGTCCCTGTGTGGCACCTGATAGCTCAGTACCCTCTGGCTATTACTGCAGGCCTTGCATTTCCCGCATGGATACGAGCCGTGCATTGACTGCAGTTCTCCTTTGGATTTGCCCTTCAGTAGGTGGCTAGTGACCAGTCTATCTTTTAAAGATCTTAGTCTTCTAAAGGTTATCATCGGATGTTGCTGCAGATCCTTCCCGATTACATTATCGGATTTGAGGATCCCCCAATTCTTGACCATGATGGCTCTCACTTTGTTAGCTGCCACTGAATAGTTGGTGATAAGTCTAATGATACCACTCCCACCTTTGGGGCTATCCACCTTTTTGTCCTGTAAGAGGGTGAGTCTGTTGACTTTCTCTGCCTTCTTCTCAGCTTGTTGGAGGGTAATTGCAGAGTAGCCGCGAGATTTAAAGCGTTTCACGCTTTGTTGAGCGGCCTCTGTGTAATCTCTCTCCAGAGAACTGTTGCGCTTAATCCTCAACAGTTCCCCGTAGGGGATGCTTTTAACCAGGGAGGTCGGGTGGCTGCTGCGCCCGTGGAGGACAGTGTTACCCGCCATTTCTTTTCTAAAGAGGGCGGTCTGGATTCTGCCTGAATCAACGAAAACCCTGAGATCTAGATAATTAACCTCACTCTTGCTTAATGTATAGGTGAAATGCAGGTTAAGATCATTATGGTTTAGAATCCTAATGTACTCTAGTGCTGACTGCTCCGACCCCCTCCAGATAAGAAAGAGGTCGTCGATATACCTTCTCCAGCATATCACATTCTCCACCCAAGGAGTTTTATCGTCTGCCCAAGCCACCTGCTTCTCCCAGCCCAGCCCACGAAGAGGTTCGCGTAGCTGGGGGCGAAGCAGGTGCCCATCGCAGTCCCCCTTACTTGCCTGTATCGTTGATTTTGGAAAATGAAAATATTGTTATTCAAACAAAACGATATAAAGTCCAAAATCATTTGACTGTGCTGCAGGTAACGGGCGGGTCGCAGATTCAAAAATGTCTTAACTGCTGCAATTCCGTCATGATGTCTGATGCTCGTGTAGAGGCTCGAGATATCCATAGTAATCATCAATAAATCCTCCTCCCACTCCACGTCTTGTATTTGCCTCAGAAAATCTTTGGAGTCCTTGGTATAGGAACTCAATTCGGTGACCCAAGGTGCCAAAAATGAGTCGATAAATTTCGACATATTTTCAGTTAGCCCACCGATAGATGACACGATGGGCCTCCCTGGTGGTTGCGTGGGGTGTTTGTGAATCTTCGGGAGGTGATAAAAACTCGGTAGTCTCGGTTGTTTATTCTGTAGGAATGAGTATTCCTCCCTGCTTAGTATGCCCTTTCCATACCATTGATCAACAAGGGAGTGGTAATTCCGAATACTCTCCTGATACTCTCGTTCCGTTGTAGGCATATAGTTGTTACGATCTTGTAGTTGACAAAGAGCTTCCTTGCAATACTGTATATATATATCACGCTCCTGTCTGCACCAAACGGGTCACTCATGGGCGGGTGCTTGTCGAGGTGGTGCACCACAATATCTGCTGCTCCATGCTCACAAAGTTCTTCTTCCAGGAAATGAGTAACAGCACTCGCGGGGGATTTTTCAAATGTTTAATTTCAAAACAGACGCGCTTCGGGTTGCCATCGTCAGTGTTTACCAGCGACACTGCAAAGCTTGAAAAAAGAAAAAAACATCAGTAAGTTTCTCACATGCCACACCACACATGCCGTATATTCACTCACATGTCCTTGTGGGATGCGATATATAGGCAGCACTGTACATAGTGTGAAAATCAGGATCCTAGAACACCAGAGGGCTATTGTAAATAAGGATTTTAATTACCCTGTAGCATAACACTTCTCCATTAAAAATGACAGCAACAGGGAGCTGTTGCAGTATTTCATAGTAGATCATGTACCACGGGACCCAAGAGGAGGGGACAGAATACTTAAGTTGCGGAGACTTGAATCCAGCTATATTATAGATCTACAATGCAAGGCCCCTAACGGGCTGAACATAGGGGAGGAGCTATCAATACATTTGGGTAAATAAAATGTAGAGAATAAACTACCTAAATTCATAGTATAAAATAAGGGAGACATGCAAACAGTGCAATCAGCGGATACACAGCCACATAAACTCTTAGGGTCCGGTTAACATAACAGGAAGAATATCATTTAGAGCAAATCAGGGGATACTAGTAGTATCGATTCCGCCGTTTTTTGCCACAATAATACATGAGAGATATCGGAAAAAGTAAAACGGCGGAAAAGCCGATCCACGGCTAGATTAAGTTGAGCAGGTATCAGGTTGAATGGTACGTAGGACGATGTGTGAATTGTCATGCCTAATTTGTAAATATGTATATAAAACTTCTCGATATGACTATAATAAGAGATGTAAAAAATATATATACATAGTTGTAAATATATAAATAGTATGAAATTTAATGCTATTTGAATTTACACATGGCGTCTAATCACTGTGAATAACATACAGTCCCCTTTCTATGTGCATGAATTGTGACGTAAAGTATTCAAAATGGCCCCTCGCAGAGACGCTGGTAAACACTGACGAAGGCAACCCGAAACGAGTCTGTTTTGAAATTAAACATAAAATCTCCCCGCGAGTGCTGTTACTCATTTCCTGGAAGAAGGACTTTGTGAGTATATATATATATTCACTGAAAAAAACCATAGGTTATAGACCATATATAGTTAGGAATTAGCATTTGCAAAACCATATTTTACTCACACAAAACCATTGAAATTCGCATATATAGTTAGATGCACTAACTATATATCGCGCACCCGCAATCTACTGCTGATCATGTCACATATTACATCATTCATGACATGGTCAGTGACATCACTGATGACATCACTGATGACATCACTGATGACATCTCAAATGACATCACTGATGACATCACTGATGACAACATCCAGTGACTGCATGTTTATGAAAAGTCAAAATATGTCTTACATATTGAAGAATGAGTGGATGTATAAGTCTCTGGATGAAGGATTTAGTAGGTGCATGACTGACTGTATGAGAGAATGATTAAATATGTCTCACTGAGTGCATGGGTTAGTGACTAAACTGTCTTAATTTGTGCATCATTATGTCTGTTGTTGTGTAAACTGCTCCTTATGTTGATCATTTGCTTTATGATTATGTATATTGGTTAATGAAAGGTTGCCCAAGTATTTGTTTGAGAGAGTGAGTGTGTGTGTGGGTGGCTGTGAGGTGTGTGACTCTGTGCATAGATGTGTGAGCGGTGGATTCACTAGATGTATGGGTTTAAAAGTGCATGTGGAAACTTCTGTATGGGCAGTTGATTGTGTGCATGAATGTATTGGTGAGTGAATGGATATCTCAGTGCTGCATGTCCAAGTGAGTACATATGTAAAACACAGTACATGTGAGACATATATAAATAACTGTGCATAAGAGCCAGTGAATGTGTGAGTGGCTGTATGGATCATTGTAAACTTGTATCAGGGATTGTATAAGAGAGTAAATATGTGTTAGTATATGTTTGAATAAGTAAGGTGTGTATAACTGTTTAGATGAGGAAATGGAGGTGTGATTGATTCTTTGCATGACTGACTAGGTGTGTGAGTAACTCCATGGATGAGTGATAGTCTGTGACTGTCTGGTTACACTGAGTGTATCTAAGGTTTTATTAGAGTCTGAAGAGGTTCATCGTATTATCACATGAATGATGTCATCAGTGATGTGATCAGTGATGTCATTTGAGATGCCATCAGTGATGTCATCAGTGATGTCATCAGTGATGTCACTGACCATGTCATGAATGATGTAATATGTGACATGATCAGCAGTAGATTGCGGGTGCGCGATATATAGTTAGTGCATCTAACTATATATGCGAATTTCAATGGTTTTGTGTGAGTAAAATATGGTTTTGCAAATGCTAATTCCTAACTATATATGGTCTATAACCTATGGTTTTTTCAGTGAATTTCATTGGTTTTTTAAAAGCTAATATCTATAGCTGTAAAATGTATTTTTCTTTAAATCCCAAAATATATTTTATATGTTTATGATTAATTTTTTTTAAATATTTTTTTTTTCGCTCCCGGTTCGCGAACCGGGAAGCTTTCCGTTAGCTGAATTTGATGCAGCGACCCGGTCCGCTAACCGGTAAACGTTCCGTTTGCGTAACTGCTGCGTTAGAAATCAACATCGTGACGCGTCGCGGAAGCGCGGCATATCACGTTGCCGCATAATGCGTCTTATGACGCGCCGCGTTAGCGCACCCGGAAGTGCTCTGGACCGCGAACAAGGCGCGAAACGCAGCTTTCCGGAAGCGAACCGGAGCGCGGCGCGCAGCGCGTAACGTAAGCGGAACAGGTCATGTGACTTGTTCATAAAACTTTTCATTGGTTCATTTCACTTTTGGTTTCCTAATGATGTAAGACTAGGTCATGTGACCTAAAAATAAGACTTTTCATTGGTTTAGAACAATTTTTTTCCCAAATGATGAAAGCCCCCACCTTTTTTCTCACTCTGACTTTCAACTTTGAGAAAAGAAGACCTATTTTGGAAAATGGCTTCACTAGTTGCTTCAGTTGCTGGATCCCCACCACCACCAAACGCTTTTTGATAATTATTTACTGTCCCCCTGCTATAGTTATAGCTACAGATGGGCTCCTCTGTTATATTTATTGATTGACTTACACTTCTCTGCTATAATTATGAATTTACTTACTTTAACTTCACTGTTAAAAAAACAGAACTACCTGTCTGAACTTAAACCCAACAGTGCCTTAACTCTTCTAATATAATTATTTTTTATGCAATTTACAGCAAAAAAATGGAAGGGGAGCACGAAAATATCAATGTTTCCTTCGACATTACATCTGAAGAGATTTTAAATGAAGAATTTTTAGATGAAGATTTTATGGATCAGTCTTTTGATGAACAATTTATTGAATGCTTACAAGACATAGAAACATGCATGTTTGAGGAGATTCCAGATGAAGTAATGCTGGAAGTTTTATTGAACTATGAAAATTCTGACCAATAAATTTTTATTTAATAATTAAAAATTGTTTGAGACATTATTCATTGTTATATCTAATTCATGAAGTACAACCAAAATAAATAAAAATAAAAAAAACCAACAAAACGAACAATCAATAAACATACAATAAGTTAAAAGTCAATCATTCTTTTTTCCTCATAGTACGCTCCCCGGACCGCTTTCCGGTGCGCGAACCGGGAGCTTCCCACGCAAAAAAATAAAAATAATTTTATTTATTTTTTGCCCCGCGGGGCCCTTTTAAAACCTCCTCTTCAAACCTAGGGGGTCAGGGAGGATCTACTATGCCCCCTTATGGTCATTTCCCCCTTCGTTTTGGGCTCCTCTTGTCTCTCGATCCTACCGAGAGACAAGATGGCGGCCGCTCCGGACTGTTTAGAATGTTGACAGACACAGGAGAGCCAATCAGCTTCGCTTCGCAAAGTTCCGTTACTCGAAAAGTACGCGAACCGGAGCGCTACCCGGAGCGCTGTCACAGATATATATATTTTTTTGAACGTTAATTTCTCAAAATCCACTGGAGCACATATATTGAGACCTAGCAAAGGCACATCGGGCTAACAGTCCCTACAATTTTGCCAAGTTTCATGCAAATCCATTCAGCCGTTCGAGCTAAAAGTGAGGCCAACCGCCCTATGGAAATTAACATGGGAAAAACGTGTTTTGGGACCCCCCTTTTTTCTCGGCCCCCCCTTGACGAACACCCCTCAAATTTTCAGGGGCTGCTCAGAAACAAAATGTTCCATTTTCCTGAAAATTTCAGCCAATTCCGTCCACAAACACCAAAGTTATTAGACATAGAACTTTCAAAAATCCCATAGGGAAAAAATCCTAACTATATATACCTACTGGCGACCTCCAGTAGGTAATATATATAAATATATATATATATATATATATATATATATATATATATATATATATATATACATATACATATATATATATGTAAACACAAAATTGTGGCTGAACCCTTGCCTCGATCTCGGCGGGCTCACGGCAGGGGTAGCCACCCCCTTTAAATCAACACGCTTCACCCGCGTCCTCTCACTCCCGGTTTAGGAAAGAACGACACTGGAGCCGTGGCCTCAATTAATGGTGCAGTTTAATGCTGATACACCGTCCGACGCGTTTCGGAGTAAGCCTACTCCTTCATCACGGGCAAACTTTGTGAATCACAGTTAGCATAATAAAGTAAAAAAACATGTCATGTGATAAAAAACATAAACAAAATACTTTGCATTTGTACAATTTTCAAATTGTGTTTGTACCATTAATTCAAATGACTGTAAATTTCATTAAGTAAACTTGGCTAATCCCCAAAATTTTGAATTAGATGCACCATTCGTAAAATGTATACATTGTAAATGCATGATTTTCGCGTTTGTCCACGGACTCACGTGCAAGTTAAATCACGGGTCCCTGTCACTTCTAAACATGAAAAGCTAGTAAAGCAAATCAGTTCACCACCATCTGACGCATGTTGGTTCAGTACAAATATTAAAGTAACCAAATGTCAAAATTATTATCATAAACATAGTTCCAGCGCGTCCTATGGCGCGGGGTGGAATCGAACCCATACCCTCAAATCGGGAAAATATATAATAGGCAGTCGCTCAAACCTCCAGGCTACGCTGGTGAACGCAAGCCCGAGGCTGATTTCTAAGTGATATCTAAACACTGTCAATGAAGCTGGTGAAGCTGTAATCGCATGTTGCCCAAGTGGGCTGTCAAATAAATGTCAAAAGGACAAAACAAGATTAGGCCCGAGTGGGTTAATCCAAAGTTTAAATCATGCCTGACATACAATCAATATAGTTGTCGGATCTGAAGATCAATCAAATGAAAAGGCAGTCTCTGTTTAAAGCCCCAGTGGGCTGGTGCACTGTAGGAAGCCAAGGTTGAATTCTCATCAGTCAATGTTGAATGAGTACTTGCAACACCTAAGACAATGATAAATGTAAAGTCCAATTAAAATCCTCATAATGGAGGAAACTTCACTTTTTAGAAAACACACAAAATTTCTAAAACAAAAGGCAAAAGTTAATAGGGCAAAAAACAGCATGAAAAATAGTTCGACATTTAATGTAGGTGTACTGACAGTTCCTCGTCCATGTTCAATCCTTGGGGCACCATGGTATTGAAACGTATAATGAACTTGGACTCTAACTTTCTTAGTTCCAGAAGCCTATTACCTCCTCTTTGATTTTGGGCAACACAATCAATGACGACAAATTTCAAGAGATTGGCATTACTTTTGTGGTGCTCTTGAAAATGCTGCGCTACAGGATAGGTTCTATCATTTTTTCCTATTGCTCTTGGATGGTACTTCCAATATAGTACTTAGAACATGGACATTTCAAAGCATAGACGGCATATTCAGTGTTACAGTTCAAGTGTTTTTGTATGACCCATGGATTGATGTTACTGTTAAATTTGATAGTCTTGGCACTATTACTGAATTTACAGGCCTTACACTGATTGCATGTGAAGAAACCTCTGACAGCATTGTCTTTTTTGGGGGCGGGTATCATATTACTGCATAAGTGATCTCGCAGTGCCCTAGGTTTGCGACAGGACCTGCTGTTTCCCAAACCTGTTGAACCCAAACTTGAACAGACAGTGAGATTCATTACCACATACAGTACCCATGCGTGGGAAGTCAAGAGAAGTCTGGGTAAATTTTGGGAAGTCCTTCAGACTGACAATGACCTTAAAGACTACATAGGAGAGTACCCATCCCTTACATTTCGCAAATTTAACAGTAACAACAATCCATGGGTCATACAAAAACACTTGAACTGTAACACTGAATATGCCGTCTATGCTTTGAAATGTCCATGTTCTAAGTACTATATTGGAAGTACCATCCATAAGAGCAAAAAGCGAGTATTGGAACACTTAAGAGCAATAGGAAAAAATGATAGAACCTATCCTGTAGCGCGGCATTTTCAAGAGCACCACAAAAGTAATGCCAATCTCTTGAAATTTGTCGTCATTGATTGTGTTGCCCAAAATCAAAGAGGAGGTAATAGGCTTCTGGAACTAAGAAAGTTAGAGTCCAAGTTCATTATACGTTTCAATACCATGGTGCCCCAAGGATTGAACATGGACGAGGGACTGTCAGTACACCTACATTAAATGTCGAACTATTTTTCATGCTGTTTTTTGCCCTATTAACTTCTGCCTTTTGTTTTAGAAATTTTGTGTGTTTTCTAAAAAGTGAAGTTTCCTCCATTATGAGGATTTTAATTGGACTTTACATTTATCATTGTCTTAGGTGTTGCAAGTACTCATTCAACATTGACTGATGAGAATTCAACCTTGGCTTCCTACAGTGCACCAGCCCACTGGGGCTTTAAACAGAGACTGCCTTTTCATTTGATTGATCTTCAGATCCGACAACTATATTGATTGTATGTCAGGCATGATTTAAACTTTGGATTTAGCCCACTCGGGCCTAATCTTGTTTTGTCCTTTTGACATTTATTTGACAGCCCACTTGGGCAACATGCGATTACAGCTTCACCAGCTTCATTGACAGTGTTTAGATATCACTTAGAAATCAGCCTCGGGCTTGCGTTCACCAGCGTAGCCTGGAGGTTTGAGCGACTGCCTATTATATATTTTCCCGATTTGAGGGTATGGGTTCGATTCCACCCCGCGCCATAGGACGCTCTGGAACTATGTTTATGTTAATAATTTTGACATTTGGTTACATTAATATTTGTACTGAACCAACATGCGTCAGATGGTGGTGAACTGATTTGCTTTACTAGCTTTTCATGTTTAGAAGTGACAGGGACCCGTGATTTAACTTGCACGTGAGTCCGTGGACAAACGCGAAAATCATGCATTTACAATGTATAAATTTTACGAATGGTGCATCTAATTCAAAATTTTGGGGATTAGCCAAGTTTACTTAATGAAATTTATAGTCATTTGAATTAATGGTACAAACACAATTTGAAAATTGTACAAATGCAAAGTATTTTGTTTATGTTTTTTATCACATGACATGTTTTTTTACTTTATTATGCTAACTGTGATTCACAAAGTTTGCCCGTGATGAAGGAGTAGGCTTACTCCGAAACGCGTCGGACGGTGTATCAGCATTAAACTGCACCATTAATTGAGGCCACGGCTCCAGTGTCGTTCTTTCCTAAACCGGGAGTGAGAGGACGCGGATGAAGCGTGTTGATATATATATATGTATATATATGTATTGAGAGAGAGAGAGAGAAAGACAAAGAGACTCAGAACGAGGATAAGCAAGAAATTTCCCATCAGAATGAAAGGAAAAAAAGGAAAGGGTTTCACAGAGGCTTCACCCAAAAGGGGCTCGCGGGCCAGCACCATAACTGAGTGTCGCGCCCCGGACAGAGAAGGGCGGGGGACCACAGTTTGCGTGCGAAGCGTGGGACAAAGGGCAAGGGAAGCCCCCAAATCTCCCCCCCCACCCCCACGGCCACAGGACTAAGCTGGTGCCAAAAAAAAACCAGCCAATGGGGGCCAGGGCGGGATCCGAAAAGACTAGAAGGCAAGCTGGGGGGGGCATATAAGCCCTGCTCCCCCGGCAAGCTCCTATCTTCAAGGAGCGGAGGAGCAGCACGGCGGGAGCCTAGGATCTTGGGGACGGCAGTTGACCAACGGAAGCGAGTGCTATCCATTGAAGCCGTCTAGATCGCCGTGCCAAAAAAAATTATCCCCCCACACGGAGACGGGAGCGACAAGTGGGCTGGAGCCCACCCGGCAACGAGCAAACCGTCAGGGAGGGAGGGACCGGGCGGGTTCCACCCCGCGGCGTGGCTCTGAGTCACAGCCAGATCCCACCCGGCAGCAAAGGAAGAGACCGGGTGGGTGCCTACCCCGCTGCGCGGCTCGGAATCACTGCCGGAGCCCACCCGGCAGCGAAGGAAGTGACCGGGCGGGTGCCTACCCCGCTGCGCGTCTCAAAGTCACTGCCAGAGCCCACCCGGCAGCATAGGACGTGACCGGACGTGTGCTTGCCCCGCGGTGCGGCTCAGAGTCACTTCCGGAGCCCACCGGGCAACGAAGGAGGAGGCCGGGCGGGTGCCTCCTCCGGCGCGTTTCGGAAGAACACGGTAGGAGCCCAAACTGGCAGTATAGCGAGAAACAAATAGAACATCTGGAACTTCCCGAGTAGGGCATCGGGAACTTCCCTGCTAACGCAGGACAAGCTACAGCACGCCCCCATGCAAAACAGGCCAGACAGAACAGGCCTGAGGGGCAAGGCAACTTTGGTGCAGGCAATCAGCGCCAGCACGCCACACAAAGAGACTGGTGGAAGGGCTAGGGAGCAACCCCACTAGAGGAGAAAAGAAAAGACAAGTTGGTGCATAAGGAGGCGGCAGCACCCCGCACAAAAAACAACACCCACTACCAGCCGGAGGGGCAAGTTTGGTGCAAAACATTGGAGGCAGCACCCCACTCAGAACATACAGCTGGGTGCAAAACAGCGGGGGCAGCACCCCACTTACAGAGTGCACAAGACAATGGCAAGGAGGGGGAACACGTGGAAAGGGCAGGACAACCTACAGGATCTGCTGAGAAGGAAAAGGGACGCCTCAGAGGTGCACGGGAATGAATGGCTGCAGCCTCACATGGGGCTCGATGCAGGGGAAGGAACAAGTGGACAACAACGCAACGACGGTGCACTGGCGGCCAAGAGGAAAAGGAGGGCAGTGGCGAAGCTCGCAGACACAGCGAAACCAAAGAAGGCCCCCGGGGGCAGGCCCAGCTACCTGCAGCCATCACAGCGGCGGCGGGACCAGACCGGGGGACCAGCGACACTGCAGCTAACGGTGAGCACATTAGCGCGATCATTCAAGAATATTGCAGGACTATGGCGCCGCTTTTGCTGCAAGGGTTGGGGGTGCAGGGTGCAGGGCCAACAAGGGCACAGGCACAGGCAGTTAGCGGGCAAGGTCCCTACAGGGGGAGGAAGACACAAGTGCCCAGGGGTAAGGGGAAACCTCAAGGATGCCAAGGCACTTGCTCGACCCCGGCCAGGTGCGGCAACGCCGGATAGGAGAACAGGCCACAGCAGGAGCAAGGGGGGAAGTGGGGGCACCCACGGCGGCGTGGGATAATCCTCATCCAGCTAGCATACCCACCCCAGGGATAAAAGTACCCGAAACATACATACAACCCTCGCCGGGCCCGGCATCTCTTACCACCAGGGCCACATGTTTAGCAAGCCTCATACCACTAGCGGTCAAAGAGAGAATTTGGCGGAAAGAATTTATAGACATCTTTTCCTTAGTCGTGATACAGCTAGAAGGGCTAAACTTGACAACTTGTGACAAAAAAGAAAGGAGAAGGGAGCGGAAGGAGAGGACCTTTGATAATTGGTTAGACGCATTCAGGATCATGGCATGCATCATAGTAGAAAAGTTCCCGCACTGCGCAACTGACCTATGGCTCTATGAGGCAAACATACACAGTGCACAGAGGCAGTGCCAAGGTGACGCATGCCTAGAGTATGACAAAGCGTTCAGGCTAAAAATGCAGACGCATCCAGAAATGGAGTGGAACGAGGAGGACTTGATGATGGTAGCGAGGGAGGTCAGGTCATGAGGGGGAAGGAGCGAGCATTTCTTTATAGGGTCCTTTCAAAAAGGGAAGGGGAGGCCCTTCCAAAGATACAAACATGGCAGCACAAGGAGGGGAGCTCACTACAGCAGGCCACCAGCAATATGTTGGAAATTCGAAGCCAACGAATGCACATACGGGGCAGCATGTAAATTCCAACACATATGTTCAGCATGCGGGGGAGGACACCCAGTGGCAGGATGCAGGCACAAGGATGACGCAAGCAGGAGAAAAAGGAGAAAAAGAAGCAGTGACCCAAGCATAGGGGACGGCGGGGGGACGACAGGGCAAGAAAGTGCCACACTAGCATGGTCCCTCATCGACACGAGAAAATTACGCATGCTAGCCAATGAGTGCCATAACAAGATACACGCAAAGATACTAGTATCGTAGGTTTTGAGAGAGGTTTTTCCATCCCATTCACAGGTCCCCTCCCCCCTGGATGCGAGAGAAACCTAAAATCAGCAATGCAGCACCCAGGGGTGGTGACCAAAATGATTGAGAAAGAGAGGCACTTAGGCAGGATCGAAGGCCCCTTCCCCGCCGCAAAAGGAAGGGACATGGTTATCTCACCATTGGGGGTGGTCCCAAAAAAGGAGCAGCGCCAATTCCGGGTAATCCACCACTTATCATTCCCAGACGGTATGTCAGTAAATGATGGAATCAATTCAGAGGTTTGCTCAGTGAGCTACTCCACAATCGATGAAGCGATAGACTTGGTGAGGGCGACAGGCCAAGGGACCCTCATGGCGAAAGCAGATATCGAGTCAGCCTTCCGCTTACTCCTGGTCCACCCCAACAGCTTCCACCTGCTAGGGTTTCAGTGGGAGGGAAAGTATTATTACGACAAAGCTATGCCAATGGGGCGTTCAATATCATGCGCATACTTTGAGATATTGCAAAAAACACAGTTGATGGACAGAATGTAGAACAATGTTTCACATTCACCCCAGTACAATGATCTGGGCCTAAATCCATCATTTTTTTGCACTCCACATCACCCTAGGTCAGACAATGGCTATATGCAAATCAGCCTTGACCCTGTGCCTCATGGGAACATTCCAGCCCGAGCTACCAAGCCATGTCTTTCCTAGACCAGAATCAAGCATCCAAGGACCGGTTTCTGGCTATCAGCCTTTTTCAGCCTGGATAGCTTGACTCCAGTGATGTGGAGAGCCTGGGACTCAGGTCTGAGCATACCCAGCCCACTCGGGGTGAAAATTGCAAAAAAAACAGTTGATGGACAGAATGCAGAACAATGTCTTACATTCACCCCAGTACAAAGATCTGGGCCTAAATCCATCACTTTTTTGCACTCCACACCACCCTAGGTCAGACAATGGCTATATGCAAATCAGCCGTGACCCTGTGCCTCATGGGAACAGTCCATCCCGAACTACCAAGCCATGTCTTTACTAGACCGGAATCAAGCATCCAAGGACCGGTTTCTGGCTATCAACACGTTCATCGAATGGGCACTGCACCACAGGCACCCGGCGGGTGGAAAAATCCATTACCTGGACGACTTCCTGTTCACCGGCCCAGCAGCATCCCCAGAGTGCAGCGATACCCTGGGGGCATTCATAGACCTAGCAGGCGAACTAGGGATCCCCTTTTCAAAAGAAAAGACTGAGGGGCCAACCACAAGAATACCATTCCTAGAGATCGAACTGGACTCGGTCGCCGGGACATCCAGACTCCCACCGGAGAAAGTGGAGGTTTTTAGGCAAGACATCAGGAGCCTCCGCAGGCGCGAGAAAGCTACACTGAGGGACCTCCAGCAACTCATAGGGAAGTTAAACTTCGCAGCCAGGGCCATCCCAGCAGACAAGGTCTTCGCCAGGCGGTTGACACAATTGACACGTGGCCTCACCCAGAAACACCACCACGTCAGGCTCGGGCTGAGGTAAAGAGGGACCTGGCTATGTGGGACACATTCCTGCCAGACTTTAACGGGGTGCTGATCTGGAGGGAAGGTTGGATGACCAGCAAGCAAATCGAACTATACACCGACGCATCAGGGAGCACAGGTTTCAGGGCAATCTTGAAGGGCAAGTGGTGCACAAGGCAGTGGCCCAGCAGCTGGCACAGACAGGGCATTATGGGCAACATTACCTTTCTAGAGATATTCCCGAGCATAGTGGCATTGACTATCTGGATGAAGGAGCTGCAACACATGAAGCCGATGCTATGGTCAGATAACAAAGGCATAGTACAGGCCATTAACACACTGCGACTAATGCGCTGTCTGGTTACATTGCAGCTGGGGGCAACATAGACCTACGAGCAAGACGCGTCTCAGGGATGGAGAACGAAATAGCGGACGCCCTATCCAGAGACAAGATGAGCAAATTCAGGGAGCTTGTGCCCGGGGCGGAGCGGAACCTGACCCCTTCCTGAAACAGCTGTGGGACCTGGCAGGGTAGACCTATCGGAACTGGTTCACCACGCGCTCATCCCGGCAGCAGCAAGGAGATACGAAAAATACGTAGCAACAGTGATGAAGGTAGGGGGGCATCCAATCACTAAGCAGCGAGAGTGACACATGCAGGGCAGCAGAACTCTTCATTGGGTGGGCGTACGAGGGTAAGAAATCCGGGTCATGGGCGCAGGCCCACCTGGCCGCCGTGGCCCGCCATGCAAAGTTAGTAACAGGACAGAACCCAATTGCATTCCACTACATCAGGGCAGCGATGAAGGGGTGGAGACGGAAAGAAGGCAAGAAGGACGACACCAGGCGCCCAATAGATTTCAAGAAGTTGGGGGCACTATTGAAATCCTTGGAGGGCACAGCAACAGACGGCTTTGAGCTGTTGCTATTTAAAGCTGCATTCTACACAGCCTTCTTCGGGGCATTTTGCCTCAGCGAGTTAGTAGCCCCGGCTAGGGAGGGCCAGGCAGAGCATTGCCTACAGGCAAGCGACATAACACCCAGGGCGGGGGGAGTGGAGATTGTGCTAAGACGGTCTAAAACAGATAAAGCGGGGGCGTGGCTAGCAGCCAACGATGGCGGCCGCAGCTTAGGGAGGCTCCCGTGACGAGGCGGCTTCCCACTCAAATCCGTCATATTAATCCTGCTTTTCGAGGCGCTCTGAGGGGTGGATCGGACCCAGAGGCCGTACAGCACCCGGTGGTCTAATCTGGGGACGGCGAAGTCCCTGAAACAACGCGATCATCGCCTGGCAGAAGGAGGCGAGAGGTGGGGCCTAGCGCCCTCCTGGAAGCAGCGGAGTTGCGTAAACTTGGGACCCAGCCGGAAATAATCTTTTGTCGGCGGTGGTTGGCCGGAAGTGCGGGTGCCCGGGACGCACCGCCAGAACAATCCGTACTCATCCTCCAGCGGCCCGGTGATGCACGAGGGGCCCCGAGACGGCCGTGGTGGTAGATACTAGCTGAACACGCCCGGAGGCGCCGCAAATATCGCCGGGGCTCAAGCGGCTGGCCCCACCATTTTTGGGCGTTGGCTGTACGTTGTGCCCCGGGCTTTCCCAGCGACCACCCCAGCGGAACCGCTCGCCAGGATGCAGCAATGAAAACCTGAGGTCCTACTACTGCAACAGTCGACTAGCGTGACCCCCGCGGACGACGCCAAACTAGCGAACAATTGATTTGATCGCGGACCTGCGCTGGCCCGCAGGGACCGTCTGACCACAGCCATGTCCAACAGGGGCCCCGGGAATACCACTACTCAGGCAAAACTGGACAAATTTGCATACAAGAGACAGACTCCTCCCCAAGACCAGCGCAAAAATGCGGGGAAAACATCGGAGTCGGAGGGGGCGAAGAAGGCCACGCTAGAGGACGTTATGGCGGCGCTGGCCAAGGTGCAAACTACGGTAGGAGCGACAGCCACGGAAGTCACCCTGATACGAGCGGATCTCCAGAAAATGAATGAAAGAGTTAAGCAGGTCGAGGTGGTCACTAAATCACTGGTCGAAGATGTGTCTGAGTTACAAACGGCAGTGGAACGTCTGCAGACAGATAACAAACTACTCAGAGATAAGTTGGATGACCAAGAAGGGCGCTCCCGGCGCAATAACGTTCGAATTTTAGGAGTGCCGGAATCTGAAGATAAGGGCGCCATGGACCTCTATGTGGAAGAGTTAATCAAAAACAAACTACAGCCCAAAGGCCTCTCAAACTTTTTTCGGTGGAACGGGCCCATAGAGTGCCTGGGGGCAAACCTAAGACAGGTGGTTCGCCTAGACCGATATTGGCGAGACTTTTCAATTTCAAGGACCGCGACACCATCTTACAGGCCACGAGGGTGGCGCCGCCTATCCAAATACAGAACTCAAAAATTGCCTCCTTCCCAGACTATACGGCAGAGGTCTCTAGGAAGCGAAGAACGTTCCTGGAGGTAAAGAAAACTTTGAGGGAAAAGGAGCTGCCATACTCGATGCTCTTTCCAGCCCGGCTGCGAGTGGTAGCAAACAAAAAAGTTTGTTTTTTTGATACTCCAGAAACGGCCCGGGACTGGCTTGAGGGATGGCATACTGTGGACCGGCAGCGGAGGCGACACAGGTCCGACCAGGATCGTAGACTTGACAGCAGACCTGGCTCACAGACGTCTGGCCGTGGAGGAGCGGAAAGTTCTCCTTCCCGCGGCTTTGCGGGGGCTGGTGGTGAAGAATAACCTCATTCTCCGAATCTCTTGAACAGGGCAATGGCCGACCATTCACACACTGTTGTATGAGCTGCAGTTGGACACTGGCAAGAACACCCCTATGACACGCAGGGATGCCACCTGCTCGGGGAGACGCTCTCCCCCCTACACGCAAGTACTCTGGTTGCGGGATGGGTTAAGCACTCTGCTCAGTTGGGGGGGCGGGCAGTTGGAAGTCTGTTAGGCAGGGTAGCAGGGAGGGGGGATGGGGGGGCTTCGTAGTGTTATTGTTAGGAAGGTATGTAAACGGTCAAGGACAATGTTTTAATTACTGTATGGGTCAATACATGTTGGTTGGAATGGACAGTGATCATAAGCCCCCGTGATGTCCCTTGGTTCCTCGCTGCGCAGTGGCATGGCCACTATGCCAGATCCACTTCTTGGCCGATACATCATGCACCCCGAGGTACCTAATGGCTGATAACTCTGTCCCGACAAGGGGGGGTAATGGCCCCTGAATCGCAGTGCCCTCCCCTACACTTGCTGTCTTGGAATGTGAGAGGTCTAGGGGATAAGGTCAAGCGAGGGTTGGTACTGACCGCAATTAAAAGACAAAGGCCCACCATAGCCCTACTGCAGGAGACTCATCTGGTAGGGGGGGCTACAAAGGCCTTGGACAGGCGAGGTTATAAAATGTTGGTCCACTCCGAGTTCACGTCCGGTTCCAGGGGGACCGGCATTCTAGTACAGAAAAACACATGGTTCATCCCCTTATTGACTAAGACTGATGATCAGGGCTGCTTCGCGGCCCTGCAGGAGCAGTGGGAGGGGAAACTTTTTAATTTGGTCTCAGTGTATATCCCACCGGCACTGCACTCGGTTCACCTCCCAAAACTAGGTGACTTTCTTCTGACTCTCCCCGAGGGCGAGATCATCCTGGGGAGGGATTTTAATGCAGTTATGGACACGCAGCTTGATAAACACCCCACACCGGTTCGGGCGGGGGGATCTCCTACCTCCAATGGTTTGCAGCGGCCATGGGGCTGACTGACATTTGGAGACACCTACACCCTGACACGAAACAATACACTTTTCATTCCGCAGTGCATGGCAGCCTCTCCCGCATCGACCACTTCCTGACGCTGGGAGAGGGCCTCCAACATATAGATGCAATGGTAATTCACCCTCGAGGGATTTCGGACCACTCACCGCTCACGCTAACACTTTCCTCACAGGCACGATCACGCAAACGCATTTACCCCATTCACGCTACCTACTTTAAAGTTCCACAGGTTCGCAAGGCCCTTAAACGAACTACGAAGCAATATTTCCAAGAAAACATACACTCAGTGCGCTCCCCCGGGATACTGTGGGAAGCCTACAAAACGGTCCTACGGGGACAAGCCATTAACTCCATTACGGGTCATAAAAGACAAATGTCTCAGGAATTGGTCGATCTGGAGGTGGCATTACAGGAACGGACCATGGCCCATGAACAGCACCCCTCTCCATCAACACTTCATGCACTCGCCCTTCAACAACAGCTATATAACGACCACCTGCGCATTCAAGTAAAAGGACACATAACCAACACACAAAATAGAATATATGAGGTGGGTGAAAAAGCTGGGAAAATGCTGGCGTGGCTTGATAAACGTGAGGGTAATTCCAGGGGGATCCAACGTCTGAAAGACGAAAGTGGGGCGGTACACACAGACCCAAGACGTATCACAGAGCTACTCGCTGCCCATTTCGAACGGGTGTACACCCCGGAACGAGTGATCACACCTGAGATGGCCAAGGACCTCCTAGCTCCGATCGAGGTCCAAACATTGTCACCGGAAGCGTCAAATGAGTTGAAGGTGGACATCACTGCCGATGAAATCCAACTGGCGATTCGGGCTCTAAACCCGGGCAAAGCGATGGGACCCAATGGTATACCCATTGAATGGTACCAAGCAGTGCCTGAGACCCTCAGTGTACATCTATTGGGAATGTTTACAGAATGCCTAGAGAGGGGTTCCCCTCCGCCGGATCAGCGCGCGGCGACCATTGTAACTATTCCTAAACCGGGCAAACCACCTGATGAATGTTCTTCTTATCGTCCCATATCCCTGCTAAATGCCGAAGTTAAGATTCTGGCTAAACTCCTGGCGACAAGGATCCTGCCCCATCTGTCGTCGATTATACACCCGGACCATTCCGGATTTATGCCACACAGAAACACAGCGTTGAATCTGCGAAGGCTGCACGGCGTGCTGGCTAGAGCTGATTCAATCAACACACCAGCAGTAATTTTGGCGCTTGACGCTAAAATGGCGTTTGATTTGGTGGAATGGGCGTATCTTTTTGAGGTACTGAAGCACTTGGGATTTGGGCCCTGCTTTATTGCGTGGGTCAAACTACTATACACTGACCCGATGGCCCACGTGGTGGCTAATGGCCATATTTCACGTACGTTCCCGCTGGGGAGGGGCACACCGCAGGGTTGTCCTTTGTCACCCCTGCTGTTCGCTATTTCGTTGGAACCTCTCGCGACCCTCATAAGCACCTCGCCTCTCCTCAAGGGCATATCATGGAGTGGGGGATGGGAGGATCGACTGTCTCTATACGCAGACGATATGTTGATTTACTTAACAGACCCCGCAGGCGGAGTGCCGGCTTTGTTACACATTTGTGACACCCATGGCAGTGTCTCCGGCTATACGCTGAACTGGAATAAGTCGGAACTGTACGTTTTGCAGGGGCAGGCCCGAACCTTGGCGAGGTGTGCCCACTGGCGTTGGCGGGCTCCTCATTTAGGTATCTGGGCATTCATATCACTAGGGACCCGACGGAATTCATGGATAAGAATTTGAAGCCTCACTTGGACAGACTTAAGCGAGATGTTACGTTCTGGTCCGGTCTTCCGCTAACACTCCTGGGCAGAGCTGCACTCTATAAAATGATGGCGTTGCCACGTTTTTTGTATGTCCTCGAAAATACACCCTATCCTGTAACCCCTAGGTTTTTTCAGAAAGTGGCAGCACTAGTTTCCAACCTTCTATGGGGGAACCTCCCCGCACGCATTGCACAATCCAAGCTGCACAGAGGTTGGTACGATGGGGGTATTGCTCTACCAAACTTAAGACTGTATTATTGGGCAGCACACCTTAAGCCGATCAACCAATGGATTCACGCACCTCAAACTGAACCAGCGTATCAGTCAGACAGGGCACAATTGGGCACGAATAGTCTGTTGGGTCCATTGTATGATCACCGTAAGGTTCGCGCCTTACTGGGTCCCACTAAATTAACAGTTCAGTTGTGGCATACAGCGACAGCAGCGCTGGGTTGGAAAGGGAAGATCACCAAGATTACCCCGCTGTGGGACTCTCGGGTGCTGGGCAACATGAGGAACAGTAAGGGTTTTACACACTGGGATACTATAGGGATTTCAACGGTGGGTGATCTTTGGGAAAGGAATGGGGTGCTACCTTTTGCCCGGCTACAAGAATTATATGACCTTGGTGACAGGGAACTTTACAGATACATCCAAATACAGCATGCATTGCTCACAGCCCTGCCCCCCGACACACCTCTGCCCGAATCCTCGCCATTGGAAGACTGCCTCCTTACTGATTGCATGTTGGAAAGGGCCACATCACTTACTTACCGCAAATTGCTCAATAATTTCCCGGATCCAACACTCACATTAAAGGGGAAATGGGAGGGAGACACCAACGAAATGGACGAACATGAGTGGAATGAGGCACTTGGGTCCCCTAAGGAAGTGGGCATCTCGGCGCGAATGCGGTTAGTGCAACTCAGGATACTACACAGGGTTTATTACACTAGGACCATGCTACACCGCATTCATAGGACGCCACATCCATACTGCCTTCGTGGGTGTGGGGAGGAAGGAACATTTTTCCACACCATATGGGAATGCCCCAAGATTTGGGAATACTGGAAGCAGATACTCCGCACAATCTCACAAGCATTAGATCAGTCGCTGTTGCCTGACCCACGGAGGTGCTTACTAAACATCTGGGAGCCTACTGACCTTTCTAGATATGAACAACTCTAGGTCACGGTAGGACTAATGGTGGCAAAACGAGACATCGCACAGCGCTGGGGTGCGGCAGAACTGCCGTCCAAGTCACAATGGTGTATGAATATGGACAGGGTGATGGTAACTGAAAGGGCAGTCTATTCTAACTGGGTCTGCCAAGGGAAGTGGAATAAGGTTTGGACGAAATGGAATGTGTACAGGGGGGAAATTTGTGATCCCTTGCTGGAAGATGACCAAGATGTCTCCGACGAGGAAGAGGAAGAGGGGTGAAGCTAGGTGTGATGGGTGGGAAGGAACGAAGCTAAGGATATTGTACGGGATCTCCTCTTAAAATTGACACGTGGGAAACAGGGATTGGATGTAAGGATAACATTGGCGGGGGCGATCGAATACCGGGACTCGAGATTGGAGTAGGCCTCTCCCAAGAGGCATTTGTAAACCGAACTGTGTTGATTCATGCAAGATCGTAATATCATTCCTAACGTTTTAAGTTGAAGTTTGCTGTTTTTTCAAAAAAAGTAAAACCAAAAACCTCGTCCAGCGTCGACACAGATATCTGAGATGCACTTTTACTTTGCAGCGACCTCATTTGTACATATACAGACATTGGCGACTTAACGAATATTTCGAAATGCTGCATTTGAGTTACGGACTGTGATAGCGGCCGGCCCACTGGGTTGTAGGCATTCCGCTGTGTATTATACAATGTGCAATAAAGGTTTTAAAAAAAAAAAAAAAAAACAGATAAAGCAGGCAAAGGGACCGTAGTGAGACTACAGTGCATTACCGACCAAGGGTGCTGTGCAGTATGCTGCCTGTTTGCCTTCATGGCGGTGCTTCACACGGGGGGTCCCCTCTTCACACACAGAGACGGCACCTATCTGAGTAAGTTTCAATCCACATCAGTCATGCGACTGGTGCTCAGCAGGGCAGGCTTGCCCCCGAGAGGCTTTGGGTCCCATTCATTCCGGATAGGGACGGCCACAATTGCGGCACAGCATGGGATTAGCGAGGCAGGAATACAGGCAGTGGGGAGATGGCGGTCACGTGCATATATGACTTATGTGAGGCCGCAACTGCTATGACCAGAGCAGCACAGCAGAGACGTAGGGGTCACCCCCCACTTCCCGTGGCAAACAAGGGAGTGACTGGTAGTTTTTCCATTACCTTGACAGGAAGAAGACCGCGCCTGGTATGGGTGGTGGGGCACTCATTCATCAGGCGAATGGATGCCTGATGGAAACACGGGGGCCGCACACTCAAAGACCGTCCACAAGTACATGCATCCGTTGGTTCGGCCGATTGGTAATGAGATGGGACCAACTGTCAGCCACCCTAAATGACCTACTGGTGGACTCAGGGTGGTACCCGGATGTGCTAATCATACACCTTGGGGGGAACGATTTGGCCAGTATCGGGCGGAGAGCGCTCCTCCACGGAATACAAAACGATCTCACGGAGGTGGCCAGAGCATTCGGGCACACAGCAATTATCTGGTCCGAGTTGATCAGCAGGAGGTAATGGCGAGGGGCTGAATTTCACAAAGACGTTGAGAACTCGCAGAAAAAGTTAAACCTCACGGTGAGCAAGTTCTGCAGGGCAAATGGCCTGGGAGCAATCAGGCACGGGCTCATTCAGACAGGCCACCCGGAATACTATGCCAAGGATGGGGTGCACCTCTCGGAGTAAGGCATGGGTATGTTTTGGAACAATCTGTGGGGCGCGTTGGTATTGGCAGGATGCCAATAACGAACCCAGGGCGTAGGTGAGGGAGAGCCGCGAGGAGACGGCAGCCTCCCAGATGGTGTGGCGGAAGACTACGCCGATATCGGTTGGTACGGAGGCACACCGGAGTGCGGTGCGCCAGAATAGGTCCACTCACATTCGGATGCCTCATGGCTGGGTGAGTTGGCCCAAGGACAGCGACTCTGGGATGCCTCACGGCTGGGTAGCCTGGCCTACCAAAGGAGGGGGTATCAAACGGAGACAGCGCTCGCAGCCCAGCCCCCGCCGGATGGCAGGGCACAACAAAGGCTGTCAAGATAGCGAGGCGGCCTAACTCCGGGACAGAAGCTACTCCCTTCCCGCGCAAAAGGGGCGCAAAAATCCAACCTACGCAAAGAAACGCCCGCGAAGGGCCAAAAAGACATTACCAAGGAACTGTGTGATGACGTAACATGCATATGCAAAAGTATATACACGTTTCCTTGTATTCCTAATAAAGCTGCGGCCAACAAATGACCACCAAATAGACAAATGTGTAGTTGGCATTTTTGGTGGGAGAGGGAGTACCAAAAAGGAAAGATGTTATTGCATACCTGTGGGAGTGGGGAAGAGTGCGAGGGTTATGTAAAGGTGCATTCCCACGTGTGTTTCACCCTTGAGCAGTTTCACTCAATTTGATTCCAAGTATCCTGGATTACAACGTGTAAATATTGCGAGGATATCACAAATCAGCAATTCAGTTTAGCAGAAAATTGCCCTCGCTTAGTAGCTGGCAATCAGCCCACATTTCTGTCTGTGGGCAACCGGGAAGATGGCCATGACCGGGCAGGGCGTATTGAAGGGCAGTGGAACATGACGCTTGTGGAGAAGCAGCAGTGCTCAAAAGACAAGCTTACTCGCTGACTTTGGTGTTTACAAAAGGTTGGGTCTATGTGCATCGTGACCTTTCTGGCACCTGGCGTGTGTGCATTTACCTGGAAGTAAAGAACGCAAAATGGCTTTCTAGCCCGCCTCTACCCACCCACACAGCCTCACTGTTTCCTCTTTCTGCTGCCAAACTCCTCCTCGTAGCATTGCCCTTTTGCCTAGTTCTGATCTCTTGCATGTATTCATCAGTTTTCAGTACATTCTGACAAAGTGGCTAATTCAAGTGTCTGGGGGCTTTGAAGTGTGGTGTATATGCAGGGCTATCAACTGACCAGTACTTTTCCCACATGGCCTGTATTTTCATGTAAAGGTTCATAAAAATATTTTGAAAATCAGGAAAATCGGCAGTTTTTTCCCTTTGAAATATTCATTTTGAACAGCAAACACAAGACGAAACCACATCAAATATATTTTAAAGCTATTCCAACTATTGGTACAGGAATATTAAAGTAAATTCAGGCCAACGTGTCACGTTAAATGTGACTATTTTCTACAAAATCGTGTTCAAGGATTAATGCTTGGCCTTTACTATATCTTAACGCATCAAAAATAAGCATTGACAAAGCCAGTAGCTGTCGCCTAGAAAAGCTATTGGCTTTGACAATGTATTTTAGCAATGTCGTACAGCAGTGCAGCAGGTTTGCAAAATGGCTCAAAGAGTCAAAGTTATATTTTTTTAAACGCTATAATGTGATAAGTGCTGGCTGCAATATAGCCTTTTTAGGTCTAGAATAGACAGCGCATGTGCTGTCTCGAACAGACATGTTTTTCACAATTCAGTGGTCTTCAGCCCCCCCATAGGTTTACCAATTGTTCGCTCCAGCATTGCTCTCGTATCCTTCGTTGCCATTTGTCCATGGCATGGATGGGTCATGCCTCTTTCTGTGTTTGGCACATCCCTAGAACATGGACCAAGTACTTGTGCCAATCCACTGCTATTGTTTTAGTATTTCCACTCGCTCCGTCTCATCTTACCCGCCCCTATCTCTGGTATTTCTTTCTCTCCACAGATCGTGTTTCCCTATTCACCCCTCCCCCCGCACGCGGGGGCCAGCAAAGAATGGAGAAACTACCCATTAACTGATCAGCCGGCAAATAAAGAATACAATGAAATCACTTGTAACTACTGTAATCTCATTTCTGTTCTAAAGCAAACATAGACACATTGACTCTAAATCGAGTGTGTGCTTTTCAGATTGATGGTGTTAAATAATAAGCATGATAAACTGTTAAATGTAACCAATGTTTTACATAATAAGACTTTCAGTTTACTGTTTTCCACCACGTTGTCCCACTCTGAATACATACCCCACTCATATGAATAGCCGCAATAAATACTTCTTGAGAAACCCCCTCCAAGTTGTATACATGTTCATAAGCAGTCTCGCTTTCCATCCGGTGTCATTCTAAAGGCGGTTGGGCTTCTTTTCTCGTTGTTGACTGGGGTGTCTCATGCCTCTCACTGTGCAGAAGACAGCTGCTTACAGAGAGATAGAGTAGTTACATTCACCGTGCACTGTAAGATCCCCCTGTAAATTTCCTCATAGGTCTGGTTCTGAGTCTTGTATCACTATTTTACCTGCCTTTGTCCCTGATTAAATATGTTTGAATTTCCTTGTTACTAGTTTCTCTCCCAAAATAAATGACCCTATTTATTAGCTGCAATGGCTTCTTTTTGAGCTACTCTGATGCCACTCTTTCTGACCCATATTTGCTCTTAGGCCCTGAGTGCTACTTTTTCTGTCCCACAAAGGCCCCTCTTTTTCACCCACATACACCAATCTTTCCCACCCTCTTACACCTCTCTTTCTCACCCACTTACAACTCTCTCTCACACACATATACCTCCTCTTTTTTACTCACATGTACCCATCTTTTGCACTCTCTTTCTGAGACACAATACCCCTTTTTCTGGCCTAGTATATCCATCTTTCTGACCTGTAGTCCATTCTTTTTGACCACCAGAGTAGTGCTTCTTGACCCAAATGCAATTCCTCCTTTGGTGATTTTAGGTCTCTGCACACTTTTTCACTGTGGTCCAGTGTAAAGTGCGTTTGCTCTCTATGTGTGTGGCGAGAGTGGCCTGCCCTCCCAATGGAATGCATGGGGAATATGTGTGACCATGGTAGTTACTGATGTGTGGGGAGTGCAGGGTCGAGTTTGGTATGTGCGAACTCGTGAGATTGAATGCTGCCCAATGATGTATGCAGCATGATTGCGTCTAGTGTGGAAGTGCCACTTCTAGAAGTTGGCATGTTAGTGTAATTTGTGTCTGGCGTGTGATTGGTTGGAGCTGGCTGGTGAGCCTGGCTCCAGGAGTCAGGATGGGTCTGCCCTGGTGGTGAATGGAGAGATTAGCATGCTAATGTGAGGGAGGGGTACGCCTGGGACCTGAATAGGGCTGGGCTTTCCCCACACAATGCTGGCTCTACCCCCTGTGGTGTGTCTGATGTCCCTAGCCTGGCCAGTGAAAGGAGTTCCCCATAACCAGTTGTAGCTGGTTCTCACATTGCCTGCACCCTGCTAGACAAAGGATTTTGTGTAAAAAAAGAAGCTGTGACCTCTTGTAAAATGTTCTTGTTTCTGACTGGAATCTACCAGGGGTGTGCTGCTGCTTGGGCCCAGGGGAAGGCTTGCCTCCCTGGGCCCTGCCCAGCCCCTGGATGCCTTGAATTGCTGGAGGAATTCCTGGGACCCCTCTGCCTTTCCAGGGATGATTGGAGACTCTGCTTTAGCCTGGAAACCTTGTCTTGGGTTGCTGGGACCCTTTTTGTTGTGGGGTCATTCCTGAGGAGACCTGGTGCTGCTTGTGCCCCCAGCGCCCTGAGGGTGCTTTGTTTTTCATTGCTGGGCAGAGCGCTGTTGTTTTTTTCATCTGAGGGAAGCGCTCCTGCCCTCTGTGTGCCCCGAGTGCGGGTGCCCATCCGGCGTCTTTATTTGCCTTTTTTTTAGGTATTGTCACAGGTGCCACCCCGTTTATTTAGTTACTTCACGGGTGCCCATCCTGTGTCTGAGGTTATTTTATGCACCGAGGGTGCCCACCCCTCATTTTCAGATGTTAAGAGCCAGATGGCTCCCAACCTTTGGTGGCTAGTCTTTGCCCAGGCCCAGAGGGGCCCATGCTTTATTAGAGGGGCATGGTTGAGATCAGAAGCTAAAGGGCTCTATCGTTGGTACAGTGGTGGTTCCAGAGCCAGGTGGCTCAGTTTGGCGAAATTTTGATTAAAGGGCTAGTGAGAGCCTGTGGCGCCGACTCTGCTCATAAGGGCCAGTGAGGGCCCCTGTCTCAGTTTGATGATTACCAGCTGCCCAGCAAGTAGTGGGCAGCTGCACCGTTTAGGCGTAATTTGAGTGAAAGTCCCTAGGAGGGACAGAGATGGCACAGAGGTGCCAGGGCTTCTACAGCTGCGCAGCACTTAGTGCCAGCTGCAACGTTTAGGCCTGTTGTTGTTCTCAGCTGCCCAGCAAGTAGTGGGCAGCTGCAACGTTTAGGCTTGCGCCGGTGGCGCACCCCAGACTGGCGTTGCATTGGCAGCACGCCCTGACATTCTGGACACAGGGCATTTGAGCCCCTTCTTGAGATGGCCAGTTGGCTGGTCTGTGGATAGGGCGCAAGGCCCTAACGTGATTTTTGCGCAAGGTGATTACCTAATATGTTTGTGATGATAATTGCCTAAATGTGATTTATGCGCTAATCGGATTTAAATGTGGTGCTAGGAAATGTAATGCATCTAGTATGTTTTACACACCCTGTGATGATACCTCTGGAGATGGTTTTACCTATGGAGGTTGGTGTTAGTGAGAGTTTACTTCACTGAGAGTTACACCCGTAAATGTGAGTTATTCTTCGGGGGGAGGGTCTAATGTGTTTTGACTAGTGAGGAGATTTCCTACTGTAGTTATACTGTTCAGGCCTAAATGTGATTGCTGCGTAATGTGCTTTGCCTTTATGCTTGTGTTATACTTCTAAAGATGCTCATGCTTAGAAGTTCGCTTTGCCTAGTATGTTATACTAGTGAGCTTGTGTCCCTGTGTGATCTATGCCTATTGTTATTAGTATAGCGTAGTGTGTACCTACCTGTTACCAGTGATCACTGGTTGTGGTCTATAATTGTTGTTTGGTGTACAGTTATTCTAAGTGCGAGTTCTACAAAGTGCTGATTCTGACAGTGGCCCACGTGGCCCTGTCCTGGTGTAAATAATCCCTTGTGAATATTGCCCGTGCCAGTTGGCAGAATGTATATGGTGTGATTACTATCTGATGTGTTTTAACAATACAAAAGTTATTTTTATATAACCTTGTGTGGAGTTCCTTTTGTGGTGTGCCTAGGATGTTGTTGCTGTTGAGTGCGTGCGCAAATGCTTTTCACATTGCCTCCGGGATAAGCCTGTCTGCTCGTGCCAAGCTACCAAGGGGGTGAGCAGGGGTTATCTTGGCGTGTGACTCCCTTGCCCTGACTAGAATGGTGGTTTCTGCCTGGCTTTGGTGTAAGCCTTAGCCAACCAGAAATCCCATTGTTGGCCAGCGGTGAGGATTCGGACTTGTGTTTGCGCAGTACCACAGCGACAACTGGCTACATTGCAAAACTCTGCATTTTAGATAGTCACATGTTTGGGATTATTGTTTGTGATTTTGTTTTTCCTCAAGAGTGTCATTTTCAAATGGTGTTCCTGTGCTTTTATGTTTAGTGGCAGAAGAGAGAAAACGACAGGGCGGGTCGCCAGTAGAGGGAGATGTTTCCATAGATAAGGAATCCCTTGCTGGGTCCAGTGCCCAATCCCTGTTCCTGTCCTCAGAGGTGTGGGTAGATGGAAGACAGGGAGTGTGGAGGAGAAATGGCTGGCTCTGGAGGATGGTGATCCCCTGAGTGTAGTGTGTGTCTGGATTCCCCAGTATGGTAGGATCCAGTGGTGGCAGCTAAAATGTGTCCAGCGCGTGAAGTCCCATTCCCAGTTCCCAGAGTATGGTGCCTGGTGCTCAGTAAGAGGGGTACAGGTTGAAAGTCAGGGGCAGTGAGGAACTGTCTCACCAGTCTGGAGGGGGAGTGTGTAGATGAGTAGTGTATTGAACTGGAGGAGTTGGTGTTAGTTTTTTTGTGTGATAAAAGGAGCTTGCAAGGGAGGTGTACCTCTGGTGGTGTGCAGGAGGTCCTGCAGAGGCACTGGACAAGAAGGCGGGTATCTGGCGGTGTGCTAGATGTCTTGCAGAGGCATTGGGGAGTGATTCCAAAAGGAGTGGCTTGTGTATCTGATGATCCTGTGTAGGGGAAGAGGTTCATGTGGAGCCCAGCTAGGTCCCAGTAGGATGGTAGGGGTGTAGGGGCTCACGTCCTGTCTCAGTGGAGGCGGAGTGAGTGTGGGACGGTGTGTCCCACGTTGGCCCGAAACCCTGTCTCAGGGCCTGGAGGGTTCCCTAAGGGAGCCAGGTCAGGGGCCTAGGCTGTACTTACAGGTCATTTGAGGAGGATCTTCCTGTGTCTAGAGGACAGGGAGTGTCTGTAACCAGAACTCCGGCGGTCCTGGTGTTGGGCAGTACCGCTCCTAAGTGGAGGGTGCAGAAGTCCTGGTTCTCTGGGCATTTGACCGTCTAGACTGATTGGCCATTTGTGGGGCCTCTGGAGGTCGTTCCCCGAGGAGGGGAGAGGCCAGGTTCAGGTTCAGCCTGACCTGGAGGGAAGGGCATCTGTAATCAGTGTCCTGATTGGTTTTGGCTTCCAGGGGTACAGCTCCAAGGTGGGAGGGTGCAGAACCCTGGAAGGGGGTGCAGAGGGACGGTGTCCTTACCTCTGACCCCGGTGCAACCTGAGGGTTTAGATCCTAGGTTGGGAGATTAGGAAACTTCCAGGTCAAGAAGGAATCTCCACCAAAGTAGGTCAGCCGAAGAGACTGATGGGGCTGCCCTTTATGTGTGTTCTGGGGCTCACCTGCAGTGTGTTGTTTCCACTAAGGTAGAGAAAAGGGGATTTTTGCTGTGTGCTGTGTCCCCCCACCTGCTTGAAGAGGGACTGTGCTGTGTGCTTTGTACCTCCGAAGTGAAATAGTTTCCAGATCCCAGGTGGTAGACCAGTGATTGAGAGAGGTCCTGATCTGGTGGGAGAGATGTGTTCTGGTGGGTGCTTCCCTGGGAGGGTGCGGAACCCCAGAAGTAGAGGTAGGGTGGGGCATTCTTGCCCGTGACCTCTGGTCAGCCTGAGGGTATGGTCGCTAGGTTGAAGGATCAGTGGTAGTTGTAGCTACACTGAGAAGAAGAGTGGAGAATGTCTATTGTGTGCCAGGGGTTACTGCTCCTCACTCTGTGAAGTGGTCAGGACCTGTGACATCTGGATGGCCTAGGGCCTGGTCCTGGCCGTGGACGACTAGAGAGTACCAGTGGGGTATCCTAGTTGGGCCAGAGAGCTCTTGTTGAGAGAAATCCATGTAGGGGGGGTCCGCGGTATAGCCGACCACCAATCCGTAGGTACAGCAGCAGAGGCATCAGTCTGTATAAGGACAACAGAAAGGGGGGTCAACGGCAGAGCAGGCCAGCCGTCTGCGTGTACAACAGCTTTTTCATCCCCTGGACCCGCCACCCCGTCACACACCTCCCCCCCTGGACTCTCCCGATCGGGGAGAGGGTGGACCCTGGACAGGTAGTCCGCATTCCCATTGTCCGACCCCTTCTTGTGTACCACAGTAAAGGAGTAAGGCTGGAGGGATAAAAACCATCGGAGGACCCTGGGATTGAGCGATCTGTTGCGGTACATCCAACTCAGCGGGGCATGGTCTGTTTGTAGGACGAAGGGGCGACCCTCCAGATAATATTGCAGTTTTTCCACCGCCCATTTAATGGCAAGGCATTCACGCTCCACAGTGGAGTACTTCTGTTCCCTAGGGTACAGTTTCCTGCTGGTGAACAGGATAGGGTGCTCCACACCCTCCTCGTCCCTCTGCGATAGAACAGCACCGATACCGGTCTCCGACGCATCAGTGGCGAGTATGAAATCTTTATTGAAGTCCGGGGATATCAGAACGGGGGCTGATGTGATGGCGTTTTTCAACACTGTAAAGGCCTCCAAAGCATCCCTCGGGGCGTTCTGAATCTCCTTAGTTCTTACATCTTTGCGTAGGAGGTTCGTCAAAGGGGTGGCCACTTCTGCAAACCGGGGAATGAATCTCCGGTAATAACCGATCAGTACCAGAAAAGCGCGAAGCTCCCTTTTATTGGAGGGGAAACCTGTATCTCTTATGGCTCTGATTTTCTCGTCTTGGGGGGCGATGGTGCCTTCGCCCAGCACATACCCCAGGTATTTGACTCTTGTAAAAGCCGCCCGGGACTTCCTTGCGTTGATGTGCAGGCCGGCTTCCTGCAGGGCCCGGAGGATGGCCTGGAGGTGTTGTAGGTGATCTTCCCATGTTTTACTGTGGACGACTATATCGTCCAGGTAGGCGGAACAGAAGGTCGGGAAAGGCTTTAGGATGCGGTTCATGAGCCTCTGAAAAGTGGCGGGGGCGCCATGAAGCCCAAAGGGGAGAACCGTGAACTCAAAAAGTCCTTCATCGGTGATGAAGGCGGTTTTCTTCCGGTCTTCCATCCTAAGGGGTACCTGCCAGTACCCCTTGGTCAGGTCTATGGTTGTTATGCACACTGCTTCCCCCAGGTTCTCTATTAACTCATCAACACGGGGGATGGGATAGGCGTCAAAAGAGGAAATCGTATTCAAGGCCCGGAAGTCCATGCAAAAGCGTTTACTGCCATCAGGCTTGGGCACCATAACTATCGGGGAGGCCCAGTTGCTGGTAGAAGGTTGTATCACCCCTAACTCTAACATGTCTCTTACTTCTTGTCTCACTGCCTCCCTCCTGGCGGCAGGGATTCTGTAGGGCCGCTGACGCACTATCCTCCCTGGAACCGTCTCGATGCGATGTTCCACTAAGGTTGTTTTCCCCAGCAGATCCGAAAAGACAGACATGAAGGGTGTCAAGGTTTCATGTAGATCTTGTTGTTGACTATTCAATAGTTCCGGGTTTATGACGAGGTGACGTAGGGTGTATTCCTCCGTTTTTTTGTTCGGGACAGCCAAGTGAACCCTCTGAGGAGGAGGACCGATCCACTTCTTGAGAATGTTTATGTGGTATGTCTGTGTTTTCGAGGGAGAGAGACGTAGCCGGTAGGTGGTCTCTCCTATGGTGTTTACCACTTCGTAAGGGCCTTCCCACTCGGTTTTCTTTGTGATAGAGGGCAATAGCACTAGTGCCCAATCACCTACTCCCATCTTCCGTAGCCGGGTCCCTCTGTCGTAAGTCTTCTTTTGTTTCCTCTGTTGTTGTTCGAGGTTCGTATAG
Organism: Lissotriton vulgaris; assembly: GCF_964263255.1. Taxonomy (NCBI): domain Eukaryota; kingdom Metazoa; phylum Chordata; class Amphibia; order Caudata; family Salamandridae; genus Lissotriton; species Lissotriton vulgaris. The sequence continues at coordinate 1,332,965,006 of NC_141687.1, forward strand.
GCCAGACTGCGTAATTTCCCCAACTTGGACCTCAATTGTGCTGTGTATTCCAGGGGGGTGTTTTTTTCTTGGTCCTCTTGTGATTCCCATGCGTCTTTAGTGATCTCCAGCAAGGTTCGGGGTATTCTCCCATATAGAAGCTCAAAAGCTGAATGACCGAGGCTGCTCTGTTTTTGGGCTCGAAGTACATACAGAGCTAACGGGAGTAACCGGTCCTGGGACCCCTCTGCCTTTCCTGGATGATTGGAGACTCTGCTTTAGCCTGGAAACCTTGTCTTGGGTTGCTGGGACCCTTCTTGTTGTGGGGTCATTCCTGAGGGGACCTGGTGCTGCCTGTGCCCCCAGCGCCCTGAGGGCGCTTTGTTTTTCATTGCTGGGCAGAGCGCTGTCGTTTTTTTCATCTGAGGGAAGCGCTCCTGCCCTCTGTGTGCCCCGAGTGGCGGTGCCCACCCGGCGTCTTTATTTGCCTTTTTTTTAGGTATTGTCACGGGTGCCACCGCGTTTATTTAGTTACTTCACGGGTGCCCACCCCGTGTCTGAGGTTATTTTATGCACTGAGGGTACCCACCCCTCATTTTCCGATGTTAAGAGCCAGATGGCTCCCAACCTTTGGCGGCTAGACTTTGCCCAGGCCCAGAGGGGCTCATGCTTTATTAGAGGGGCATAGTTGAGGTCAGAAGCTAGAGGGCTTCATCGTTGGTACAGTGGTGGTTCCAGAGCCAGGTGGCTCAGTTTGGTGCAATTTTGTTTAAAGAGCTAGTGAGAGCCTGTGGCGCCGACTTTGCTCCTAAGGGCCAGTGAGGGCCCCTATCGCAGTTTGCTGATTCCCAGCTGCCCAGCAAGTAGTGGGCAGCTGCACCGTTTAGGTCGAAATTTGAGTGAAAGTCCCTAGGAGGGACAGAGATGGCACAGAGATGCCAGGCCTTCTACAGCTGCGCAGCTCTTAGTGCCAGCAGCAATGTTTAGGACCTGTTGTTCTCAGCTGCCCAGCAAGTAGTGGGCAGCTGCAATGTTTAGGCTTGTGCCGGTGGCGCACCCCTGACTGGCGCTGCATTGGCAGCGCGCCCTGACATTCTGGACACAGGGCATTTGAGCCCCTTCTTGAGATGGCCAGTTGGCCAGGGGGCTGGTATGTGGATGGGGCGCAAGGCCCTAATGTGATTTTTGCGCAAGGTGATTACCTAATATGTTTGTGATGATAATTGCCTAAATGTGATTTATGCGTTAATCGGATTTAAATGTGGTGCTAGAAAATGTAATGCATCTAGTATGTTTTACGCACCCTGTGATGATACCTCTAGAGATGGTTTTACCTATGTAGGTTGGTGTTAGTGAGAGTCTACTTCACTGAGAGTTACACCCCTAAATGTGAGTTATTCTTAGGGGGAGGGTTTAATGTGTTTAGAATAGTGAGGAGATTGCCTACTGTAGTTATACTGTTTAGGCCTAAATGCGATTGCTGCGTAATGTGCTTTGCCTTTATGCTGGTGTTATACTTCTAAAGGTGCTCATGCTTAGAAGTTTGCTTTGCCTAGTATGTTATACTAGTGAGCTTATGTTCCTGCGTGGTCTATGCCTATGGTTATTAGTATTGCGTAGTGTGTACCTACCTGTTACCAGTGGTCACTAGTTGTGGTCTATAATTGTTGTTTGGTGTACAGTTATTCTAAGTGCTAGTTCTACTAAGTGCTGATTCTGACAGTGGCCCACGTGGCCCTGTCCTGGTGAAAATAATCCCTTGTGAATATTGCCCATGCCAGTTGGCACAATGTATATGGTGTGATTACTATCTGATGTGTTTTGACAATACAAAAGTTATTTTTATATAACCTTGTGTGGAGTTCCTTTTGTGGTGTGCCTAGGATGTTGTTGCTGTTGAGTGCGTGCGCAAATGCTTTACACATTGCCTCCGGGATAAGCCTGTCTGCTCGTGCCAAGCTACCAAGGGGGTGAGCAGGGGTTATCTTGGCGTGTGACTCCCTTGCCCTGACTAGAATGGTGGTTTCTACCCGGCTTTGGCGTAAGCCTTAGCCAACCAGAAATCCCAGTTCTAACATTGTTGGCCAGTGGTGAGGATTAGGACTTGTGTTTGCGCAGTACCACAGCGACAACTGGCTACATTGCAAAACTCTGCATTTTAGATAGTCACATGTTTGGGATTATTGTTTGTGATTTTGTTTTTTCTCAAGAGTGTCATTTTCAAATGGTGTTCCTGCGCTTTTATGTTTAGTGGCAGAAGAGAGAAAATGACAGGGCGGGTCACCAGTAGAGGGAGATGTTCCCATAGATAAGGACTCCCTTGCTGGGTCCAGTGCCCAATCCCTGTTCCTGTCCCCAGAGGTGTGGGTAGATGGAAGAGAGGGAGTGTGGAGGAGAAATGGCTGGCTCAGGAGGGTGGTTATCCGCTGAGTTTAGTGTGTGTCTGGATTCCCCAGTATGGTAGGATCCAGTGGTGGCAGCTTAAATGTGTCCAGCGCGTGAAGTCCCATTCCCAGTTCCCAGAGTATGGTGCCTGGTGCTCACTAAGAGGGGTACAGGTTGAGAGTCAGGGGCAGTGAGGAACTGTCCCACCAGTCTCGAGGGGGAGTGTGTGGATGAGTAGTGTGTTGAACTGGAGGAGTTGGTGTGAGTTTTTTTGTGTGATAAAAGGAGCTTGCAAGGGAGGTGTACCTCTGATGGTGTGCAGGAGGGCCTGCAGAGGCACTGGACAAGAAGGTGGACATCTGGCGGTGTGCTAGATGTCTTGCAGAGGCATTGGGGAGTGATTCCAAAAGGAGTGGCTTGTGTATCTGATGATCCTGTGGAGGGGACGAGGTTCATGTGTAGCCCAGCTAGGTCCCAGTAGGATGGTAGGGGTGTAGGGGCTCACGTCCTGTCTCAGTGGGGGCGGAGTGAGTGTGGGACAGTGTGTCCCACGTTTGCCCGAAACCCTGTCTCAGGGCCTGGAGGGTTCCCTAAGGGAGCGCCAGGTCAGGGGCCTAGGCTGTACTTACAGGTCATTTGAGGAGGAGCTTCCTGTGTCTAGAGGACGGGGAGTGTCTGTAACCAGAGCTCCGGCGGTCCTGGTGTTGGGCAGTACCGCTCCTAAGTGGACGGTGCAGAAGTCCTGGTTCTCTGGGCATTTGACCGTCTAGAGCATGGGTACTCATAGTATGGCCCGCGGGCCGCCAGCGGCCCGGCAAGCCTTCCTCGGCGGCCCGCGGACCTTGCACACACTGTACCTGTCTCTTATTTTTGTTTTTAAAGAATGTGAGCAAACACCGCCGGTTGCAGCAGCGCGGACTCGGATCCAGGCAGACTGGTTCATTAAATCCCTCTTTTGACCCCTGCCACCTTCCCATTTGAACTCTTCCATAAGCTGCCCCTGGTCGCCAGCCCCCTGTGGTGTGTGCAGAAGGTAACAGGACAGAGGGGGTCGCCCTGTGGTGCCTGCCGCCTGCCAGCAAATGGGCTGTGAAAGGCGATAACGCGCCACGTACAGCATCAAGGATTTACACTTGCGCTCTTTCGGATTCTGAGAATAACATCAACCCTTCGCAGCACCCAGTGACTGCACCAGGGCTGGTGTCAGAGATGGTCTATTGTTCGTTTATTTTTGTATTGCGATTAACACGCAGCCTCCAAGCACTTCCTGTGTGTCATTTTCAGAGGCATTTGAAATAGATTTGGTAAGTTACATGTTCAGAAAAATAACGCCTCGCAATTAGGAGGGTCATGCATACTTTTTAATAAATCTTGTAAGTTTCCATTTTGTTTTTAAAAAATGTTCCTTGTAAAACAATCCTTAGACTTCATACTGTGGAATGGGTAAACAGGTGCCCCTCTTTATGTGTGCTTGTGTAACGTAAACGGTGCTAATGTAAAGCGCTGCAATACCATAAATCTGCAACCACAAAAAAATGTATGTGTGGCTGCCGGTCACCGGGTACTGTCTGTTTAGTTCGGAGAAACCTTGGCCCAGTAAAGCCATGAACAGGGAGGCTCCTGGCGGTGTTTGATGAGACGTTCCTTAGGGAGGCAAACAAGAGAGAAACGCAAAAAAATGGAGAGGAAGAGGAGGAAGAAAAAGACGGAAAATAGTTGCAGAGGGAAGAAGCAGCAATGCAAATAAAACCGACAAGAGTGAGATAAAGAGGCAGGGACTGTCTGTGGTACATTAAAGAGGCATGAGGTGGAATTTTGCCGCCTTGGTATTGTGCATAAGGGTGAGCGCAAAATCCGTTCCGCTCGCGGATTACGCGGATATTCGGTAAATCCGCAATCCGCGAACTCCCGCGAATTTACCGGAAATAAGCGAAATCAGCGAGCGGCGGATTTGGGGGGCAAAAGTTCAAGCCTGTTGAACTTGTAACTATTTTAGGATGGCGCCGGCAAGCTGCCAGCGCCATCCTAAAATAGTTACTAAATTAGCTTCATCAGGAAGCACTAATAGATAAAATAAAGCAGGTGCTCGAGCACCTGCTTTATTTTATCTATTAGTGCTTCCTGTTACAGGATGGTGGGCACTGGCAGGCAGGTCACTCAAGGGACCCATGCGCTCTTTGGTGTGATGGCAAAGTTAATCAGCCCCCCCCCCCCCAAAATGTGAGTTTTGTCGAGGATGGGCAGGTGTGCGTTCTCCCCATATTTATTGTCGAAAATTAGCTTTGATGCTTGATGGAGGCCTTTGCATTATTGATTTTCACGAGCTCAATCCCTATGCAGTTCCTGTGACCACGAGCTTCTCTGATCCGTGCCTGTCCTTTTATGCACACAAGAGGCATGTGAACTCGCATATAAGCCCCGTCCGTTTGGCCCCTCCCCACACACTTGTGGTGTGCACCGTCTTCGCACCCTTTAACCACTTGATGGACAGCTCACTCGAGGGACCCCGGCGCTCTTTGGTGTGATTCCAAAGTTAATCAGCCCCCCCAAAATGTGTGTTTTGTCGAGGCTGGGTAGGTGTGCGTTCTCCCCATATCTATCGTCGAAAATTAGCTTTGATGCTTGATGGAGGCTTTTGCATAATGGACTTTCACGAGCTCAATCCCTGTGCAGTTCCTGTGACCACGAGCTTCTCTGATCCGTGCCTGTCCTTTTATGCACACAAGAGGCATATGAACTCGCATATAAGCCCCGCCCGTTTGGCCCCTCCCCTCACACTAGTGGTGTGCACCGTCTTCGTGCCCTTTACCCACTTGATGGACAGCTCACTCGAGGGACCCCGGCGCTCTTTGGTGTGATGCCAAAGTTATTCAGCCCCCCTCAAAATGTGTGTTTTGTCGAGGCTGGGTAGGTGTGCGTTCTCCCCATATCTATCATCGAAAATTAGCTTTGATGCTTGATGGAGGCCTTTACATAATTGACTTTCACGAGCTCAATCCCTGTGCAGTTCCTGTGACCACGAGCTTCTCTGATCCGTGCCTGTCCTTTTATGCACACAAGAGGCATGTGAACTCGCATATAAGCCCCGTCCGTTTGGCCCCTCCCCACACACTAGTGGTGTGCACCGTCTTCGCGCCCTTTACCCACTTGATGGACAGCTCACTCGAGGGACCCCGGCGCTCTTTGGTGTGATGCCAAAGTTAATCAGCCCCCCCAAAATGTGTGTTTTGTTGAGGCTGGGTAGGTGTGGGTTCTCCTATATCTATCGTCGAATATTAGCTTTGATGCTTGATGGAGGCCTTTGCATAATTGACTTTCACGAGCTCAATCCCTGTGCAGTTCCTTTGACCACGAGCTTCTCTGATCCGTGCCTGTCCTTTTATGCACACAAGAGGCATGTGAACTCGCGTATAAGCCCCGTCCGTTTGGCCCCTCCCCACACACTAGTGGTGTGCACCGTCTTCGCGCCCTTTACCCACTTGATGGACAGCTCACTCGAGGGACCCCAGCGCTCTTTGGTGTGATGCCAAAGTTAATCAGCCCCCCTCAAAATGTGTGTTTTGTCGAGGCTGGGTAGGTGTGCGTTCTCCCCATATCTATCGTCGAAAATTAGCTTTGATGCTTGATGGAGGCCTTTGCATAATTGACTTTCACGAGCTCAATCCCTGTGCAGTTCCTGTGACCACGAGCTTCTCTGATCCGTGCCTGTCCTTTTATGCACACAAGAGGCATGTGAACTCGCATATAAGCCCCGTCCGTTTGGCCCCTCCCCACACACAAGTGGTGTGCACCGTCTTCGCGCCCTTTACCCACTTGATGGACAGCTCACTCGAGGGACCCCGGCGCTCTTTGGTGTGATGCCAAAGTTAATCAGCCCCCCCCAAAATGTGTGTTTTGTTGAGGCTGGGTAGGTGTGCGTTCTCCCCATATCTATCGTCGAATATTAGCTTTGATGCTTGATGGAGGCCTTTGCATAATTGACTTTCACAAGCTCAATCCCTGTGCAGTTCCTTTGACCACGAGCTTCTCTGATCCGTGCCTGTCCTTTTATGCACACAAGAGGCATGTGAACTCGCGTATAAGCCCCGTCCGTTTGGCCCCTCCCCACACACTAGTGGTGTGCACCGTCTTCGCGCCCTTTACCCACTTGATGGACAGCTCACTCGAGGGACCCCGGCGCTCTTTGGTGTGATGCCAAAGTTAATCGGCCCCCCCAAAATGTGTGTTTTGTCGAGGCTGGGTAGATGTGCGTTCTCCCCATATCTATTGTCGAAAATTAGCTTTGATGCTTGATGGAGGCCTTTGCATAATTGACTTTCACGAGCTCAATCCCTGGGCAGTTCCTGTGACAGCGAGCTTCTCTGATCCGTGCCTGTCCTTTTATGCACACAATAGGCATGTGAACTCGCATATAAGCCCCGTCCGTTTGGCCCCTCCCCACACACTAGTGGTGTGCACCGTCTTCGCGCCCTTTACCCACTTGATGGACAGCTCACTCGAGGGACCCCGGCGCTCTTCGGTGTGATGCCAAAGTTAATCAGCCCCCCCCAAAATGTGTGTTTTGTCGAGGCTGGGTAGGTGTGCGTTCTCCCCATATCTATCGTCGAAAATTAGCTTTGATGCTTGATGGAGGCCTTTGCATAATTGACTTTCACGAGCTCAATCCCTGTGCAGGTCCTGTGACCACGAGCTTCTCTGATCCGGGCCTGTCCTTTTATGCACACAAGAGGCATGTGAACTCGCATATAAGCCTCGCCCGTTTGGCCCTGCCCCTCACACTAGCGATGTGCACCATTTTCCTGCCCGGCCTTTACCCACACAATCCGTGAATCCGCAAATTTGCGGATTTTGCGGATCGTGAATTCGCAAATTCGCAAATTTGCGAATTGCAAATTCGCAAAATTCGCCCATGCTTAATTGTGCACCCCAACCTCTGATAGTGCGGGCAGTTGGCTTCTTAAAATACCCTTTGGGTCCCGGCACTTATTCATTTGCAAATTAAGCTCAGGGCAGGATATAGTACCAGAATATTAGAAATAAATATTATTATGCAAAAATATTGCACCCTAAATATACACTCCCAGAATATTGTGGGGTTAATTATATATGGGTAAGTACAGATTTAATATATCTAACTCACTGACTGACTGACTAAGAGAGAGAGTGAATGGCTGAGACTGAGACTGACTGACTGAGATTGACTAGGAGAGAGAGAGAGAGAGACTGTGACTAAGAGAGAGATTGACTGATAGAGAGACTGACTGAGAGAGAAACTGACTGACGGAGATAGACTGACTAAGAAGATAGACTGACTGAATGAAGTAGAGACTGACTGAGGTAGAGAGAGACTGACTGACAGAGAGAGAGACAGAGAGGCTGAAAGAGAGAGAGAGACTGACTGACAGAGCGAGAGACTGACCAAGAGAGAGACTGACTGACTTAGAGAGGCACTGACTGACAGAGCGAGAGATGACAGAGAGACGGACTGACAGAGAAAGAGATTGACACAAAGAGAAACCGACAGAGAGAGACACTGACTGAGAGAGAATCTCACTGACTGAGAGAGAGACTGACTAGGAGACTGACTGATACTGACTAGGAGAGAGAGAGAGAGAGACTGTGACTAAGAGAGAGACTGACTGGCTGAGAGAGAGAGACTGACAGAGAGAGACTGACTGCCTTACCAACTGAGAGACAGAGACTGACTGACAGAGAGAGACTGACTGAGAGAGAGACACTGACTGAGAGAGAGAGAGAGAGTGAGAGAGAGAGAGAGACACTAACTGAGAGAGATAGACTGACTGGGAGAGAGACTAACTAACAGAAAGAGAGAGTGACTTACTGAGAGACTGGTTGACTGACTTACTGAGAGACTGATTGACTGACAGAGAGAGACTGACTGACTGAGACTGAATGACAGAGAGAGTGACAGAGTGAGACTTCTCTGAGAGAGGAAGAGACTGATTCAGAGAGTCTGACTGAAAGAATGAGAGAGAGAGACTGACTGACAGAGACTGACTGAGACAGACTGACTGAGAGTAATACTGACTGACAGAGAGACTGACTGACTGAGAGAGAGACTGACCGGCAGTGAGAGAGACTGTCGGACAGTGAGAGAGACTGTCCGACAGTGAGAGAGACTGACTGACAGTGTTAGAGACTGACTGACAGAGAGAGAGAGAGAGAGACTGACAGAGAGAGAGAGAGACTGACAGAGAGAGAGAGAGAGACTGACAGAGAGAGAGAATGACTGACAGAGGGAGAGAGAGACTGACAGAGAGAGAGAGAGAGACTGACTGACAGAGAGATAGACTAAGAGAGAGACTGACAGAGAGAGAGAGAATGACTGACTGAGAGAGAGAGACTGTGATGGAATTGGGGTCAGAGTGTGTATGAAGCTATGCAATGCCTCTAAAGATTGCTATTGTCTGCTAATAAAAATGTATTATCAAAATGTGCTCTTTGTAGTTACATCTCCTTTAAAATACAGCATTGTCTCTTTTGAAACAGTTTTTTTTTACTTTAGCCCCACCCCTCCCACTAACTCCGCCCCCCACTGACCCCACTCCTACCGGTGCGGCCTTCGGCCACAAACCACACTGTAATTTTGGCCCCCGACAGAAAGTTTGTGAGTACCCATGGTCTAGAGTGCTTGGCCATTTGTGGGGCCTCTGGAGGTCATTCCCCGAGGAGGGGGAGGCCAGGTTCAGCCTGACCTGGAGGGAAGGGCATCTGTAATCAGTGTCCTGATCAATTTTGGCTTCCAGGGGTACCGCTCCAAGGTGGGAGGGTGCAGAACTCTGGAAGGGGGTGCAGAGGGACGGTGTCCTTACCTCTGAGCCCGGTGCATCCTGAGGGTTTAGATCCTAGGTTGGGAGATTAGAAAACATCCAGGTCAAGAAGGAATCTCCGCCAAAGTAGGTCAGCTGAAGAGCCTGAGGGGGCTGCCCTTGCTGTGTTTTCTGGGGCTCACCTGCAGTTTGTTGTTACCACTAAGGTAGAGGAAAGGGGATTTTTGCTGTGTGCTGTGTCCCCCCACCTGCTTGAAGAGGGACTGTGCTGTGTGCTTTGTACCTCCGAAGTGAAATAGTTTCCAGATCCCAGGTGGTAGACCAGTGATTGAGAGAGGTCCTGATCTGGTGGGAGAGATGTGTTCTGGTGGGTGCTTCCCTGGGAGGGTGCGGAACCCCAGAAGTAGAGGTAGGGTGGGGCATTCTTGCCCGTGACCTCTGGTCAGCCTGAGGGTATGGTCCCTAGGTTGAAGGATCAGTGGTAGTTGTAGCTACACTGAGAAGGAGAGTGGAGAATGGCTATTGTGTGCCAGGATTTATTGCCCCCCACTCTGTGAAGTGGTTAGGACCTGTGACATCTGGATGGCCTAGGGCCTGGTCCTGGCTTTGGACGACTAGAGAGTACCAGTGGGGTATCCTATTTGGGCCAGAGAGCTCTTGTTGAGAGAAATCCATGTGAGTTCAGAGTGGCGTAGAACCTGAGGGTGTCCCTGCCGTGCGGGCCCGTGTCCGTGTTTTGTCACCCAAAGCAGGGAAGCCCATCAAGGGAATGATTGGTCTACCCTGCGTTTTGGCTGGAAGGGGGTTGTGTTGGAACCGGGCCTTTTGGCAGGTTCACCCCAAAACTTTTTTGCTTTTGCCTAGCCTGTTTCTGTAACCTGGTGTGGGTGATTTTAGGTCTCTGCGCACATTTTCACTGTGGTCCAGTGTAAAGTGCGGGCAGGGTCGAGTGTGGTATGTGCGAACTCGTGAGATTGAATGCTGCGCAATGATGTATGCGGCATGATTGTGTCTAGTGTGGAAGTGCCACTTCTAGAAGTTGGCATGTTAGTGTAATTTGTGTCTGGCTTGGGATTGGCTGGAGCTGGCTGGTGAGCCTGGCTCCAGGAGTCAGGATGGGTCTGCCCCGGTGGTGAATGGAGAGATTAGCATGCTTATGTGAGGGAGCCCTATTCACCTGGGACCTGAATAGGGATGGGCTTTCCCCACACAATGATGGCTCCACCCACTGTGGTGCGTCTGATGTCCCTAGCCTGGCCAGTGAAAGGAGTTCCCAATAACCAGTTGTAGCTGGTTCTCACATTGTCTGCACCCTGCTAGACAAAGGATTTTGTGTATAAAAAGAGGCTGTGACCTCTTGTAAAATGTTCTTGTTTCTGACTAGAATCTACCAGGGGCGTGCTGCTGCTCGGGCCCAGGGGAAGGCTTGCCTCCCTGGGCCCTGCCCAGCCCCTGGATGCCTTGAATTGCTGGAGGAATTCCTGGGACCCCTCTGCCTTTCCTGGGATGATTGGAGACTCTGCTTTAGCCTAGAAACCTTGTCTTGGGTTGCTGGGACCCTTCTGGTTGTGGGGTCATTCCTGAGGGGGCCGGGTGCTGCCTGGGCCCCCAGTGCAAGAGGGCGCTTTGTTTTTCATTGCTGGGCAGAGCGCTGTCGTTTTTTTCCTCTTAGGGAAGCGCTCCTGCCCTCTGTGTGCCCTGAGTGCCGGTGCCCACCTGGCGTCGTCATTTGCCTTTTTTTTAGGTATTGTCACGGGTGCCACCCCGTTTATTCAGTTACTTCACGGGTGCCCACCTGTGTCTGAGGTTATTTTATGCACTGAGGGTGCCCACCCCTCATTTTCTGATGCTAAGAGCCAGATGGCTCCCAACCTTTGGCGGCTGTCTTTGCCAAGGCGCAGAGGGGCCCAATCCTTTATTAGAGGGGCATAGTTGAGGTCAGAAGCTAAAGGGCTCCATCGTTGGTACATTGGTGGTTCCAGAGCCAGGTGGCTCATTTTGGCGCAATTTTGTTTAAAGGGCTAGTGAGAGCCTATGGCGCAGACTTTGCTCCTAAGGGCCAGTGAGGGCCCCTATCGCAGTTTGCTGATTCCCAGCAGTCCAGCAAGTAGTGGGCAGCTGCACCGTTTAGGCGCAATTTAAGTGAAAGTCCATAGGAGGGACAGAGATGGCACAGAGGTGCCAGGCCTTCTACAGCTGCACAGCACTTAGTGCCAGCTGCAATGTTTAGGCCCTGTTGTTGTTCTCAGCTGCCCAGCAAGTAGTGGGCAGCTGCAACGTTTAGGCTTGCGCCGGTGGCGCACCGCTGACTGGGGCTGCATTGGCTGCGTGCCCTGACATTCTGGACACAGGGCATTTGAGCCCTGAGCCCTGAGGTATGTGGATAGGGCGCAAGGCCCTGATGTGATTTTGGCGCAAGGTGATTACCTGATATGTTTGTGAGGATAATTGCCTAAATGTGATTTATGCGCTAATCGGATTTAAATGTGGTGCTAGGAAATGTAATGCTTCAAGTATGTTTTACGCCTCCTGTGATGATACCTCTAGAGATGGTTTTACCTATGGAGGTTGGTGTTAGTGAGAGTTTACTTCACTGAGAGTTACGCCCCTAAATGTGAGTTGTTCTTAGGCGGGAGGGTCTAATGTGTTTGGACTAGTGAGGAGATTGCCTACTGTATGTTAGACGGGGACCTGGAGGGTTGGCCAAGGACAAGAGGAGAGGCCTCCGGTGAGGGCCGTCTCCAGCGATCGTACAGACAAGTAACTTCCCCCCCACAGATGGACACCACACAAGGATAAGATCAACACTCTTTATATACGATTCTTGAAGCAAGGATATCACGATACAGTGAGATCGGGACACGAGGGTCCTCTCAATTCTAGTCTCTGGAAGGGAAAGGGGGTAGCGGGACAGTCTTGGTACCGGTCTGGTACTGAGGTGGTACGATGAATAGCTCACAATCCTCGAGCTCGGAGTTCTGGAAGGTGGGGCCGCGGCAGCGCCAGCAGGCTCGGATGATAAGTCGCACTTGAGAAGGGCCGCGGCAGCGTCAGCCGGCAAGGGCGATGGTTCACACAAGGATGGGCCGCGGCAGCGCCAGCAGGTCCCGACGAGGATGTAGGTTGCAGAGGGCCGCAGCAGCGCCAGCAGGTCCCGACGAGGATGTAGGTTGCAGAGGGCCGCGGCAGCGCCAGCAGGCAGGACGATGATTCACAAGGCAGGGCTGGGGCAGCGCCAACAGTCCGTCAAGGATGAGTTCTTCTAGGTGTCTCTCGACTCCAGGATACAACTGCCTTCCTGCTCTGGAGCTGCCCCAGTTATAGGTCTGGCCTCCTTTGATGTCCGGACCCTCGCTCTTGGAGGTCGGGAGGTCCGGGATGAGGGAGTCCAGACACCCAGCAGGGGGGTGGAGCCAGCGCCCAGTGAGGCTGGGGGCGATCGGCACCTGGCGGGGGAGAGCCTTCGACACTCCTCTCTCCCATTGACCTGCCAAGTGGTCTCTTCACCTCCTGGGTGGATGGTGGTGCCTCGATGTCGGGGCCTGGCCAGGCCCAGGGTTGGGGTTGAGCTGAGGCCACGCGGCCTCGTGGTGCAGTGTCCAAGATGGCGGCTGGGCCCGGGCAATGGTGCTGACGGTGGCCCGGGTCAGCCGATGCTGGGATGTTCGGGAGCAGGCGTCCCGTGGGGGACGGGTTGCGGGTTGCTTCTGTGGGTTGCCGGGGTAGTTCTTCTGGTGGCACCGGGAGAGCCGGTGTCCGGGCCCTGTCATGCGGGGAGGGAGCGAGCCTTTCACGAGGCCTGTCCAACACTGTAGTTATACTGTTTAGGCCTAAATGTGATTTCTGCGTAATGTGCTTTGCCTTTATGCTTGTGTTATACTTCTAAAGGTGCTCATGCTTAGAAGTTTGCTTTGCCTAGTATGGTATACTAGTGAGCTTGTGTCCCTGCGTGATCTATGCCTATGGTTATTAGTATTGCGTGGTGTGTACCTACCTGTTACCAGTGGTCACTGGTTGTGGTCTATAATTGTTATTTGGTGTTACAGTTATTCTAAGTGCTAGTTCTATTAAGTGCTGATTCTGACAGTGGCCCACGTGGCCCTGTCCCGGTGTAAATAATCCCTTGTGAATATTGCCCGTGCCAGTTGGCACAATGTATGTAGTGTGATTACTATCTGATGTGTTTAGACAATACAAAAGTTATTTTTATATAACCTTGTGTGGAGTTCCTTTTGTGGTGTGCGTAGGATGTTCTTGCTGTTGAGTGCGTGCGCAAATGCTTTACACATTGCCTCCGGGATAAGCCTGTCTGCTCGTGCCAAGCTACAAAGGGGGTGAGCAGGGGTTACCTTGGCTTGTGACTCCCTTGCCCTGACCAGAATGGTGGTTTCTGCCTGGCTTTGGCGTAAGCCTTAGCCAACCAGAAATCCCAGTTCTAACAACCATGATTAAACTTCACATAAATCCACCTCACACTATACCACATAATTACACTACACATATTTCAACTCCACACCACATGCATCCACTCCACTCCATAACACATGGCTAATAGACAATGACATTGACAATGCTAATAGCTCTCGGATTGCTGGGACCTTTTGGCTTTGCCAATGCTTATTTTCTGATGAGACCATTGGTTCTCAATCCTCAAGCAAGAACATGGGAGGATATGAGAGGGTGCAAGTAATAATGCAGGAAGAGTCAAAATCGTGGAAGGAAACAAGCAACAACAGAAGACCTAAAAAAGCAAAATTATGCAGTAGTGCTGTTACAAAATGCACTGCATTATGCTGTATAATATGTTTTTTCCTGCTGCATAATGTAATCAACTCTGCAACAGAATTCCATACTCCACTGTCACAAAAGATTAGCAGCCTTGTTTATAAATCACAAAGGATACATAAGCGAATGAGGCTTAATTGGTATGTTGTTTTAAAAGCATGTAGGAAGTAGAGAAAAAGACAAATACCGAAGTCTAGGAAAGTTAGAGCAAACAGGTGCTTTAAAGGAAGTCCAAAACATGGTAGCACGTGGGTTGAGCGCTCACAAAAGAGATCTGAATGAAAGCAAGCCTTTTATTCTTTTCAAGTCTACCTAATTTGGTATATTGTTCAAAACAATACTAAAACAACAGTAAAATAATGGAAACGGTTGTAATGTTTTAAAAGGCTGTGTTTGAGTAGGTCTGGTCCGTTATACAGTCGTAATAAAAACAGATTTTACGGTGTGAGTTACCAACGTTTTGCCGCTGCATTGCTCTAAAACCTTGCATCACTGTTACTCAACAGATACTCATTTTACTGGCTTAGGAAAGATTAAAGTTCGAGCCAATCACGCTCAGAATCGAATGTGCATCTGTATGTATGAAACATTTCATCAGTGGGTCTTAGGCCTCTAGGGGGGACATGTAGCTTTATTTCTATTGTAACGTAGTCAGGTGTTTGGTTGTTAACTTTACAGGGGCACTTAACACTTTTAAACAGATTCACTTTCTCATTAGCAAACAACAACGGTGATAAAATAGTGGCTGCTAGATTTGGGGGTCTCTAGTTGGCACAGGCAGGTACTTGTGACAAATAGGCACCCTCGCCTCTAGTCAGGATAAGGGGATTACACTTCTAAAATAACCCCTGCTCACCCCCTTGGTAGATTGGCACGAGCAGACAGGCTTTATCTCAGAGCATTTGTGTTGAGCATTTGTGACCACATACAGAAACCCAGTGACAACACTACAAATGGTTTTATTTAAAAAATAAGTAGACTTTATATAGTTACCACAAGACCATATACGACAAACATACACAATACTATTACTTTAAGATGGTAGATTTAAGCTTAATTCAGTTCAGTTCTTGGATGCGACACTGCGTCAATGTACCTTAGGTTGCGTTGCGCTTCCACGACAAGCAATGTCGCAGCGATGGGAAATGTGGCAAAGTTCAGATACAAAGAAATAAAGATGTGAAGATCTTCCAGATGTGGCATGCTTCTCGGGGATGCGAGAAGTTCTCGGTTCGATGCGCGGACTGCAGCAGCGACACCCTGATGATGCGACGGCAGCAGCTCCAGCGGCGACAATCTTCTCCCACGAAGTGTGAAGCTTCAGCTCGATGCGGTAACTACAGTGGCATCATCTATGATGCGATGGCAGCAGCTCCGATAGAGGTACGCTTCTCGGGGATGCGAGGTGCTCTTCTTCGATACGGTGCAGCGGCGACACCCTCCTTCAGAGTTGCGATGGCAGGCACAGCGACGGCGACACACTCCGACCTCGTTGCAAGATTCTTCTCCTGATGCGGTGCAGTGCGACAACTACAGCAGCGACACCTTCCATCGGAGTTGCGACTGCAGCAGCAGCGACGGCGACACGCTTCCTCTTCGTTGCAGCGCGCTTCTCTCCAATGCGGTGCAGTGTGACAGTTCCAGCGGCGACACCCTCCTTCGGAGTTGTGACAGCAAGCACAGCGACACGCTTCTTCTCGTTGAGTCGCACTTCCAGCCCCATGCGGCACGCAGTTCCTCAGAAGGCCCAAAACAGCAGCAGGCACTTCCAAAAGAACTCTGGGGAGCTGGGGGTTGAAGTCTGTTGTCCCTGAGACTTCAGCAGGAGGCAAGCTCTTTTCCAAGAACTTGGCGATCCTTCACTAGTTGAAAGCAAAGTACACAAAGTTTCTTTCTCCTTTCTTTGGCAGTAAGGCAACCACTGCCAGCCAATCCCCCAAGCAGCACTTCAGCTTGGGAATAGTCTCTCCTCATTTTCTTCAGGTTCCTCTCCTGAGTAAAGGTTTCTTCTTGTTGTCCAAAAGTGATCTTATTTCATGGGATCAGTGTCCCAATATTTATACCCCAAAATTCTTTGTTCTCTGAGGGGAGTGGGGGCATTGCCCAGTCCAAACCAGTTCTGAAGCACTCTGTTTACCAGACTTCTCCTTTCCTTTCACAGTGCAGAGCAGGTACATCAGACGCCCCACAGGAGGTGGAGCCAGCATTGTGGTAGGCAAGTACAGTCCTCAAGCACTTTGTTTACAGGACTCCTACTCTTCTTTCAGAGTGCAGGGCAGAGACATCAGCCGCTCCCCAGGGGTGGAGGCAGCATTGTGGAAGACAGGCACAGCCCTATTCAAGGTTCAGGTGCAACTCCTCCCTCCCATCTAGATGCAGATCTCTCTATTCACCACTGGGTTACTCAGCCTGTCTCTTAGAATCCCCCAGCCCTGTCACTCACAAAACCAGACAAAGGAATACACAACCTAGCAGAGGCAGGTTTGAATAGTTAGACAAGCAACTACCTACTTTCTAAAAGTGGTATTTGCAAACATAGAATGTTAAAGCCAACTTCACTAAAAGATGTATTTTATCATTCTGAGTTCAGGCATACTAAACTTGAATTTCTACCATGTTCTCTGAGAGAGTTAGGATTACAAAATGTAATAACTCTAACAGCTCATTCTGGCCTATGGAGAACAAGTAGCCTTGTAATAGTGAAAAACGAAAATGGCTGTAATTCACTATTAGGACATTCCACACACACCAGGGCTTGTCCTACCTTATACTTACAATGCACCCTGCCCTTGGGCCTCCCAAAGGGGTGACTGATATGAAGAAAAGGGAAGGTTTAGGGACTGGCAAGTAGGTGCACTTGCCCAGTCAGCAGGACAGTACCAGACTGCACGCAGGCTCTGCAATGGCAGACCTTAGACACATTTTACAAGGCTGCTTCTGTGGGTGGCACAACCAGTGCTGCAGGCCCACCAGCAGCATTTGGATGTACACGCCCTGGGCACACTCAGTGCACTAGACTAGGGTCTGACAAGTAAACTAAATAGCCAAACATGGAACCACTGATTAATACATCAATTTACAATGGGGAGCACTTGCACTGTGGCACTGGATAGCAGTGGCACTGTGCCCAAAGCATATAACACCAGCAAAGATACATGAGGCAACAGAAAAAATGGAAGGGAGACCCACGCCAATGGTGCCAGGTCTAACACGTGTCCCCTCCAGCTGATATGTGGGGAGAACTACCCTAACTCCTGGGAGCTCTCTTCACTAAGGCGGAAAAATCTGGACAGACCATCAGCGTTGGCGTGTTCTGTACCAGGGTGGTGTTCCACCGTAAAGTCCATACCCTATAGGGAAATAGACCACCTCAACAGCTTTGGATTCTCACCCCTCATCTGCATCAACCATCTGAGGGGCCTGAGGTCTGTCTGAACCCGGAAGTGAGTCCCAAACAGGTATGGTCTCAGCTTCTTCAGTGCCCAGACCACAGCAAATGCCTCACGCTCAATAGCACTCCACCTCTGTTCTTGTGGAAGTAACCTTCTACTGATAAAGGATACAGGTTGATCTAGGCCCTCCTCATTCATCTGTGACAGAACAGCCCCCTCACCATGCTCCAAAGCTCCTGTCTGAATGATAAACTCACTTGAAAAGTTGGGTGCCCTGAGCACAGACGCCGTGCACATGGCAGCTTTCAGGGCCTCAAAAGCTTTCTGACAGGTATCAGTCCAGATCACCTTCTTGGGCTGCTTCCTGGAAGTGAGCTCTGTCAAGGGTGCAAAGATGTTGCCATACCCCTTGACAAGCCTCCTGTAATACCCTGTGAGACCTAAGAAGGCTCACACCTCTGGGTTTTGGGTGGCTCCCAAGCCAAGATGGTTTCAATCTTGGGTTTTAGGGGCGCCACCTGGCCGCTCCCAACTTGGTGTCCCAAGTACACCAAATAACCCTGTGCGATATGGCACTTACTCGCCTTGATCATGAGGCCTGCATTGCGCAGCACCATCAACACTTCCCAGAGGTGGTGCAGATGTTCCTCCCAACTGGCACTGAACACTGCAATGTCATCCAGGTAGGCAGCACTGAACTCATCCAGTCCAACCAACACCTGGTTGATCCACCTCTGAAAGGTGGCAGGGACAATCTTCATCCCAAAGAGCATAACACGGAACAGGAAATGCCTGAAAGGTGGCAGGGACAATCTTCATCCCAAAGGGCATAACACGGAACTGGAAATGCCCATCCGGTGTTGAGAATGCTGACCTCTCCTTTGCCCCATCAGTCAAGGCGATCTGCCAGTACCTAGACGTTAAGTCAAACGTGCTGAGGTACCGTGCAGCCCCTAGCCGGTCAATGAGCTCATCAGCTCTGGGGATGGGGTGTGTGTCAGTCTTTTTGACTGAATTGAGCCCTCTGTAGTCCACACAGAACCGGAGTTTGGGTGTGGCACCCGGCGCTGCAGCCTTCGGGACCAAGACCACTGGGCTGGCCCAAGGACTGCTAGATGACTCAATCACCCTTATCGCAAGCATCTTTGAGACCTCCTCTTTGATGCAAGCCCTTACCCTGTCAGTTACCCTGTAAGACTTGTGCTTCACATGTAAGCTGTCTCCTGTGTCCACATCATGGACGCACCAATCTGTGACACCAGGAACCAGGGAGAACAGATCAGAAAACTGTCCCAGCAACTGGCGGCAGTCATTCTGTTGCTCATGAGTCAGGGTGGAAGAGAGGTTAACCCCATCCACTGACCCATCTTGCTCTGAGGCTGACAGGAGGTTAGGAAGAGGCTCAGTCTCCTCCTCCATCCCAGCATCTGTTGCCAAGAGCATGCCCACTTTAGACCTCTCTAAGTGTGGCTTAAGGCAGTTTACATGTAGGACCCTCAAGGGGTTCCTAGGAGACCGCAGGTCCACCAAGTAGGTAGCAGGACTCTTGCGCTCCACAACCTCCAAAGGTCCGGTCCACTTATCTTGGAGCGCACAGGGCTCCACTGGGGCCATGACCCACACTTTCTGGCCAGGTTGAAGCTCTACCAGAGTCGTATTCTGGTCATATCATCGCTTCTTCTCCTCCTGACTGGCTTCCAAATTTGCCTCAGCGAGTTGTCTGAAACGCCTAGTCTGGTTCCTGAAGGCCAGCATGTAGCTATATACATCCTGGGGAGGTTACCTGGGAGATTTCTCCCAGGCTTCGTTAACCAAACTCAGAGGTCCTCTGTCCGAGTGTCCATAGAGAAGCTCAAAGGGACTGAACCCTAGAGATTTCTGTGGCACCTCCCGGTATGCAAACAACAGGCATAGTAGGAGTATGTCCCACTTACGCCTCATGGGTTCCTCAAGACCCATAATCATTCCCTTTAGGGTTCGGTTGAACCTTTCAACCATCCCATTTCCTATGGGGTGGTAAGGAGTGGTGAACTTATAAGTCACACCACACTCCTGCCACAGGGACTTCATATACTTGGAAATGAAGTTGGTTTCCCCGGTCAGACACTACCTTGCGAGGGAATCCTACTCGTGGGAAAATTCCCATCAGTGCTCGTCCCACCACGGGAGCCGTCACTGTCCTCAGAGGTATGGCTTCCGGGTACGGGGTGGCATGGTCCACCAAAACCAGGATGAACCTGTTGCCATGGCTGTCTTGGGGTCCAGTTGCCCCACAATGTCAATCCCCACCAGCTCAAAGGGGGTACTGACCACAGGGAATGTCTGGAGAGGAGCTTTGTGCTTCCTCCCACTCTTTCCACTTGCCTGGCAAGTCTGACAAGTTCTGCAATGAGTATCTGAACTCTTGCGCATTTGGGGCCAATGAAAGTGGGCAACAAGCCTTCCAAAGGTCTTGTCCTGCCCCAAATGTCCTGCTAATGGCACATCATGAGCCAGCCCCAGTAGGAATGCTCTGAACTTCTGGGGTACCACCAGCACATGGGCTGACCCAGGTTAAGCAACCTTAGGCTCACTATACAGGAGACCATTCTCCCAGTAAATCAAGTGTGACCCTGACTAATCACCTGCTGCCTGGCTTGCAGCCTGTTGCCGCAAGCCTACAAGAGAAGGGCACTCTCTCTCCTCCTTGCAAAATCCTCCCTGGAGGGGCCTCCTACTTGCTGCCAAGGGGTCAGCTCAGGCACGTCCCCCTGTTTATCTACCTGCTCCCCAGTTGGCTCCAGGGCATCCCCCCCAGGGTCTACCTCCTACTGTGCCATGGGAACTTCGGGGGCCGGTTTCCCGCACCCCCTGCCACTTCTTTATTCGACAGGTTCCTGGGCCTCCCTCTCAGGCTCCAGGTCCTCTTGAGAACTCCTACTGGCTGACATTGACCGGGTGGTCACGCACGCTTAGTCAGGCAGTCCAACCATCTTC
This sequence comes from Lissotriton vulgaris, assembly GCF_964263255.1. Taxonomy (NCBI): domain Eukaryota; kingdom Metazoa; phylum Chordata; class Amphibia; order Caudata; family Salamandridae; genus Lissotriton; species Lissotriton vulgaris. The sequence continues at coordinate 1,332,985,314 of NC_141687.1, forward strand.
AAGTAAGTTGTTTTCTCTACCTTTTCCCAAGGGGAGCTCTCCAAATCGTTCCCCAACAAACAGTCAACAGGCATGGCGGGCCTCACAGCTACCTGAAGAGTACCAGAGACCCCCCACACAAAGGGAACCTGAGCCATTGGACAATGACTCTCTGTGTTGTCGGCGGCAACAACTTGGCAGAATGCATGGGGAATAATCTGCTCTTGAGACACCAAGTAACACCTGACAGCTGTCACACTGGCTCCACCTTTTGGCCATTGATGGTCACTCGCTGCCCATATTTCTTAGTGTTCCTGGGCAGCTGAGCTTCTGAGACCATCTCACAGTCTCCTAAAGAGACTAAGGTCATCTGTGTGGGACCTCACCCACCTTGGACATCAATCTCCTCCCCCAAGGCTACACTAGCCATCTGCCGGGCGGAGCACCAGTGGGTGCTGGTTTACCAAACAGGCAACACCGGGTATCATTCGCCTTATGACCCAGGTCATCACAATTGTAACACTTCACGGGCCCTTGGGGAACAGGACTACCTGTCGGGGCCCCTTACTTCTTCTCAGGGCGAGGCTGGAAACCCTTCCCTTGGTTCCCTTGGGAATTACTTTGGGGCCCTTTGTGGAACTCCTGTTTACCCTTGTCCCCCCACTCTTCTGCTGGGGACCCAGCCCACCTTTGGCTGAGTCTCCCATGTGACCCTTGTGGACCCGGGTGCTCACCCAGCGGTCCGCCTCCTCAGCAAGATTCCTGGGGTTAGTCAGCTTGCTATCTATCAGATGCTGGCACAGCTCTGGAAACCAATTAACAGACAAGCGCTCCCATGCAATCAAATCAAAGAGACCTTGAAAATCATTAACCTTGCTGCCCATTACCCAACCATACAATGCTCTGCAAAAGAAAGTGACATATTCAACCCAAGTACTGTTTTCTAACTTTTTGCATTTTCTGAACCTCTACCTATAGAGCTCAGGTCTCAAACCATATCTAGACATCAATGCATCTTTCATGTGGCTGTATGAATTGTGGACTACAGAAGGCAAGTCTAATAATGTGTTCCGCCCCCACTAAGCAACCTTCCCGACAACCTTGCTCCTCAATCTCTCTCAGGGGCCCGGTGGGAAGACATGGCTACCTCATAGGCTCTGAACCACTGACCAATATCATCATTTTTGTAAAACTCTTTCACCACATCCTTGGGAATATACACTCTACTTTCTATGTACTGATGGTATACGGCCACCAGAGGGAGTAACTTCTAAACTTTTGGTTTTAAACTCCAACTCAAAACTTTTTCATGCTCAAACTGCATTTTCTTTTCCTCTATGTCTAACCTTCTAGTTTCTATTTCCAGTTGCCTACTCACCTTGAACTTGGTCATCTCCATTTCATGCCTTCTTGATCTCTCTCTGTCCTCTAACTCCTCTGAAGACAGACTCTTGTTAGAAGTATTGCTACATGCAGGGTAGGTGCTCTCCTTCCTCCTAAGCCAAATGGCTCTTCCTGTTGTACAACTGCCTGGTCATCCCCCTCCTCAATTTCAGGGGTTTTCCTTGCTTCTACCCAGGCCCTCAGTGCCTTGTAGAATTCTTCTTTCTTGGTGCACCCAACAGTGGCAACCTTGAATTTCATGCAGAAGTACTTCAGATGCTTTACTTTGTAGCTTTCCAATTTCTCTTCTTCCCATTCAAGATCAATAGAGGCTATGGATTCTGCTCTCTCTACTACAACTGAATCGGGCATCTTTCAAAAATAGTACAGAAATCCAAAAAGGAATCTAACAAAAAGTATGTGGTTGCATTATGGTCTGAACTCACTAAGTAGTGTTCACCAGTCACTGTACATGAGTCACAAATGCAAATCCAGAATCCTTCCGCTGCCACCAATGTTATATTCGGGGGTCTCTAGTTCGCACAGGTAGGTACTTGTGAAAAATAAGGACCCTTGCCTCTAGTCAGGATAAGGGGATTACACTTCTATAATAATCCCTGCTCACCCCCTTGGTAGCTTGGCACGAGCAGACAGGCTTTATCTCAGAGGTGTTATGTGTTAAGCATTTGTGACCACATACAGTAACCCAGTGACAACACCAAAAATGGACACCACACAGGTTTTATATAACAATAAGTAGACTTTATAGAGAGTTACCACAAGACCATAAACAACAAAAATACACTATACTATTACTTTAATATGGTAGATTTAAGCTTAGTTCAGTTCAGTTCTTAGATGTGACACTCTGTGTCAATGTACCTTAGATTGCGTTGCGCTTCCACGACAAGCAATGTCGCAGCGATGAGAAATACGACAAAGTTCAGATACAAAGAAATAAAGACGTGAAGATCTTCCAGATGCGGCACGCTTCTCAGGGATGCGAGAAGTTCTCGTTTCGATGCATGGACTGCAGCGGCGACACCGTGATGATTCGACAGCAGCAGCTCCAGCGGCGACAATCTTCTCCCACGATGCGTGAAGCTTCCACTCGATGAGACACCTACAGCGGCGTCATCTACAATGTGACGGCAGTAGCTCCGACGGCGGCGCGCTTCTCGGGGATTTGAGGTTCTCTTCTTCGATGCGGTGCAGTGCGACAGTTCCAGCAGCGACACCCTCATTCGGAGTTGCAACAGCAGGCACAGTGACGGCGACATGCTTTGACCTTGTTGCGAGATTCTTCTCCTGATGCGGTGCAGTGCGACAACTACAGCGGCGACACGCTCCTTTGGAGATGCGACGGCAGCAGCAGCGACGGTGACGCACTTCCTCTCTGTTGATTCGCGCTTCCAGCTCCTTGCAACACGCAGTTCCTCAGAAGTCCCAAAACAGCAGCAGGCACTTCCAAAAGAACTCTGAGGAGCTGGGGGTTGAAGTCTGTTGTCCCTGAGACTTCAGCAGGAGGCAAGCTCTTTTCCAAGCCCTTGGAAATCCTTCACAAGTTGAAAGCAAAGTACACTAAGTTCCTTTCTCCTTCCTTTGGCAGTAAGGCAACCACTGCAGGCCAATCCCCCAAGCAGCACTTCAGCTTGGGAATAGTCTCTCCTCAGTTTCTTCAGGTTCCTCTCCTCAGTAAAGGTTTCTTCTTGTAGTCCAAAAGTGATCTAATTTCATGGGATCAGGGTCCCAATATTTATACCCCAAAATCATTTGTTCTCTGGGGGGAGAGGGGCCTTTGCCCAGTTCAAACCAGTTCTGAAGCACTCTGTTTACCAGACTTCTCCTTTCCTTTCACAGTGCAGGGCAGGCACATCAGACGCCCCACAGGAGGTGGAGCCAGCATTGTGGAAGGCAAGTACAGTCCTGCAGCACTTTGTTTACAGGACTCCTTCTCTTCTTTCAGTGCGCAGGGCAGAGACATCAGCCGCTCCCCAGGGGGTGGAGCCAGCATTGTGAAAGGCAGGCACAGCCCTATCCAAGGTTCAGGTGCAACTCCTCCCTCCTATCTAGATGCAGATCTCTCTATTCACCACTGGGCGACTCAGCTTGTCTCTTGGAATCCCCCAGCCCTGTCATACACAAAACCAGACAAAGGCATACGCAACCTAGCCGAGGCAGGTTTGAATGGTTAGACAAGCAACTACCTACTTTCTAAAAGTTGTTATTTGCAAACATAGAGTGTTAAAACCAACTTCACTAAAAGATGTATTTCATCATTTTGAGTTCAGGCATACTAAACTCGATTGTCTACCATGTTCTCTTAGACAGTTAGCATTATAAAATGTAATAACTCTAACAGCCCATTCTGGACTATGGAAAACAGGTAGCCTTGCAATAGTGAAAAACAAAAATGGCTGTAATTCAGTATTAGAACATGCCACACACAGCAGGGCTTGTCCTGCCTTATACTTACAATGCACCCTGCCCTTGGGCCTATCATAGGGGTGACTGATCTGAGGAAAAGGGAAGGTTTAGGGACTGGCAAGTGGGTGCATTTGCCCAGTCAGCATGACAGTACCAGACTGCACGCAGGCTCTGCAATGGCAGACCTTAGACACATTTTACAAGGCTGCTTCTGTGGGTGGCACAACCAGTGCTGCAAGGCCAACCAGCAGCATTTGGATTTACACACCCTGGGCACACTCAGTGCACTAGACTAGGGTCTGACAAGTAAACCAAATAGCCAAACATGGAACCACTGATTAATACATCAATTTACAGTGGGGAGTACTTGCACTGTGGCACTGGATAGCAGTGGCACAGTCCCCAAAGCATATAACACCAGCAAAAATACGTGAGGCAACAGAAAAAATTGGAAGGGAGACACACGCCAATGGTGCCAGGTCTAACAGTGGCCATATCTGTTCACCAATAGGAGTGTTTGTTTGCGAATCTGTGAAGAAGGCACTTATTTCATTGGGATATAATAAGTTACAACTCTAGTAATGCAAGAACGCCCATATATAGAATTTTTAACACTTTTGCACCAATCACCTCTACATACATTTTCTGCCTTTCTATTTGGTGGTTTTAATTGTTTTAGGCTGTCCAGGGTGACTATGTCCCTCTCAAGGAGCAAAGCCTTTTCACACCAACTCCCCCTGCATTCTTCCATGAGTGTTCCTTTCTATAAACAGGTCTGTAAAACGTTTTCTTATCTTGTCACATTTGCTGTGCATTCAATGCCCAAGGCCAAATGTCAGGCTCTGTCTACCGAAGAAGCTTGGTGTTTACTTTTCTTTCTCTGACTTCAAAGTGTGAGGATGTATGTTACAATCATGCTGGATACTGGGAGTAGGAAAGGTTTTTCTTTCTAGCACACAAGAACATTTAAAGGAACTGTGAAAGTATTTCAGAATATATCAGAATTAGGAATGCAAATCGAGCACATTGTTTAATTCTGAAGTTTGTTGGAAACAAATACTTTAGTATGAACAAAACAAATCATTCCACACATTATCGTTTGTGTGCTATATAGTTTTATTAGTAAAATTGTATGTCTGTGCAAATATAATGGTCATTTCAATTGAAAATGTGTGGTCTGTAATGGCAATTTGCTACCACACCATGCATACTCTACTCTGCTCCACTCCCCTCTACCCTGCAACATTCCACGCCACTGCACTGTATTCTGCACCACTCCACTTTACACTACTCCATGCCACCACCTCGCTCTACCCTTCTCTACTCTACATCTATTCTATGACAATGCACTCTACGCCACTACACTCTACACCACTCCAGCTCCGGACACTCAAATCTACTCTGCACAACTCCATTCTACACCACTCTGCACTCTTTGCCACTGCACTCTATCCCAATACACTCAACGTCAATGCACTTTATTCTTTAACACTAGACTCTATGGCCCTCCACTCACACCAATCCACAGTACATCACTCTAATCTACTTTACACCACTGCACTCTGTTCAACTGCTTTTGACACCATTTTACTCTGTGCCATTACACTCTATGCCACTCTGCTCCATGCCACTGTACTTTACACTGCACCACTCCACTCTTTGCCACATCACTCCACTCTGAAACAATCTACAATATGCCACTGCACTCTACACCACTTCACTGTATGCCCCTCCATTGTATGCCACACTACTCTAAACCATTGCCCTCTACACAACTGCACTCTATGTCACTGCACTCCATGCCATCGCACTCTACACTGCACCACTGTACTCTAAGCCACTGCTCTCTATGCCTCTCTTCTCTATGCCACTGCACACTATGCCAATCTACTCCACTGCACTCTATGACACACTACTCTGCAATACTGCACTCTCTGCCACTGAACTCTACAACACTGTACTCTGCACTACTGAATTCATTGGCAGTGCACTCTACACCACTGCATTTTATGCTACTCTACTCTGAATCACTCCACCCTACGCCACTGCACTCCGTAGCACTCCACTCTACACCACTGTACCCTACAGCACCATATTCTGCTCTCAACCACTCTACGTCACTCTACTGTGCAACTACTGCACTCTATGCACCTGGACTCTGCATCACTGCACTCCACGCCACTGCAATCTGCATCACTTCACTCTTTGCCAGCGCACTCTCTGTGAATCTACTCTTTGCCACTCTACACCACACCACTGCACTCTGCACCACTGTACTCTACACTACTGCAATCTATGTCACTCTTCTCTGCACCCCTCCACGCTGCACCACTGCACTCTACTATTCACCACTCTATTCTATGCAACTGCAGTCTATGATGCTGCATTGTAGACCTCTGAATTATTTGCTACTGCACTTTACCCCACTACCCTCACTATACTCCACAATGCTCTATGTCAATGCATTCTACTCTATGCCACTTCACCCCACTGCACTCTACTCTGTAGCACTGTACTGTATGCCACTGCACTGTATGCCACTCCACTCTATGCCACTGCAGTTCGCTGTGCACACTGTACTCAATGCCACAGGACTCTACTTCACACCACTTCACACCAGAATACTCTATTCCTCTCTACTCTACTCTGTACCACTCTATTCTATTCCAATTGACTCTATGCCACTCTACTCTACAGCACTGCACTCTTCGCAACTGCACTATACAGCGCTCCAGTCTAGGCTACTCCAATCTACTTTGCACAACTCCACCCTATGCCACTCACCACACTCTATGCCAATACACTCTACGCTGATGCACTTTATTCTGTAGCTCTCAACTATGTGCCCCTGGACTCTATGCGACTCTAATCTACTCTGCACTCTATGCCACTGCACCCTATAGCACCGTATTCTATTCTCAACCACTCTAGAACACTCTATTGTGCAACTTCAACACTCTATGACAATGCACTCTATGCACCAGGACTCTACATCACTGCACTCTGCATCACTTTACTCTACGCCACTGCACTCTCTGCCACTCTACTCCACACCACTGCACTCTACATCACTGTACTCTACACCACTCTGCTTAGTCACTCTACTTTGCACCACTCTACTCTGCACCACTGCACTCTACTACTCACCACTCTAAACTATGCCACTGCAACCTAAGAAGCTGAGTTGTATACCACTGAATTATTTGTCGCCCCATTCTACCCCACTACCCTCACTATACTCTGCAATGCTCTATGTCAATGTACTTTACACCACTTCACTCTACTCTACGCCATTCCATCCCACTGCACTCTACTCTGTAGCACTCTACTCTATGCCACTGCACTCTACTTCACTGCATTCTACGTCACTGTACTCTACACCACTGTACTCAATGCCACTGCATTCTATACCACAACACTCTATGCCACACACTCTACACCTCACTATTCTACTCTGTACCACTCTATTCTATTACAATTGATTATATGCCCCTCTACCCACACCACTACACTCTTTGCCACTGCACTCTACACCACGCCTGTCTAGGTCAAACCAATCTACTCTACACAACTCCACCTGATGCCACTCTGCAACGCAGCACTCTACACCACTGCACTCTATGCCAATACACTTTACGCTGATGCGTTTTATTCTGTAGCACTCAACTATGTGTCCCTGCACTATATGCCACTGTAATCTACTCTGCACCACTGCACTCTACACCACTTTACTTTATGCCATTGCACTCTACTCTATGCCACTCTACTCTGCGCCACTCTACTATATGACATTGTACTCTACACCCTCCACTCTATGCCATTCACTCTACTCTGAAACAATCTACTCTTTGCCACTGCACTCTACTCCACTATGCGACACTCCACTCTATGCCACTGCATTTCACACTGCACTCTATGAAACTGCACTCTACAACATTGCACTCTATGCCACAGAACTCTACACTGCACCACTGCACTCTACGCTACTGCATTCTATGCCATTACTGTTTTCCTCCGAGCACTCAATCAAATATCAAAAAGTATTTAAATAGTTTTCACTATTCCTTTTAATGTCCAATATTCTTTCAAATTCAATCCAGTTTTCATCAAACGATAACTCGCAGCCAACACGTGTTTCGTCAAGTCCTTATAGGAACATCTGACTTCTTCAGGGCTGCAACCCAAATACTCTCAATTAGTCTTAATTTACACAACTCAAATTACAAAACAAAACAATATGTAAAATTCTCAACATCGTACAGTCGTTCACTTGAAAGTTACCCTTTACAACCTTAAAATAAGGTCTAATATCTGGTTACAAATATTTACACACCGATTACATAAAGAAGGAACATGTGCGCCAACATCATGATCTCCATATTAGTTAATATACACCATACATTACAAAACATTTTCAGCTCTAATTCAATACGAGTCATGTACATAAAGTGTAAGGTATAAGGCTGAGGTCCCCGATAACACCCATAGCAAACAGGTTCTTCAGCTTGTAATAACAAACCTCCAGTCATTAACTCACCTATTTTGAGATAGATGACTAGACTCTAATTGTCCACACGTGGTATATTTGTAAGATATCTGTTATCGTCCTATATTTGTGGTTTGCCTCGTATAAGCCAACACCTATAGGTAAAGTTAATAAATGGTACTATCAATGATGAATACTCAATGACTATTAGGTTAAATTATAGCCAGTACAGGTCACATCAAAACAATTTACGTATAAATGGACCGATCATTACACTCACCAATTCGTAAAGAAATTCTTTATGTATTTAAATTCGGACGTATGTAAATATTTCCAATAGTCTCTCGTTCCAAGTTAAGTATCATCCAAGTATTTGCAGATCGATCAAGTAAATTCCTAAAGTTAATTGGCATCGCTGTCAGTGCTAATCGTTATACATATGACGGTTTAAACAGAGAGTCAACAACCGACTATTTATATTAACTGAGAATATCTCACCTTTCGCGTCAATATCCGCGCGTACCCATATTAAATAATCCTTTTGTAGCTTCTATATTCTCGAGTGTCCTCTCTCTACACGTGTACGTGTCTAGAAAACGAAAGAGGGTACACTCATGAAAACAAATCTGCCATATTAAGTTGCCCTACAGTTTCAGTCAGTTCACCGTGCTCACCGTTTGTGCGTTCGAAGCGTTCCGACCTCGGCGTTCAGCACGGGTGCCATCTTGAAGTGGCAATTTATAGTTATTCGCGCGAGCGCCATCTTGTAGTGTCTTAGTATAGTTGCAAAAACCGGCGGGCATATCATAGATTCGCGGTCCCGCCATATTTGTATGGGTATATTAAAGAATGTAAACATTAGGTCCAGTTGTTAGTTTATGTTGATACTCTGTTGCCGTCAACTCCTAATCAATTATTAACCTCATGTTCGTCAAGTTCTTACACATGAACTTAAATATTATTTCTAATACATTATTTAATGATCGGTCCCTTATGTCATCGTATTTATCCTTTTTGTAATTCGCTACTAGAGTAGTTGGTATAGTTCTGAAACATTGCTTTTATATCGATGCATATTGATCGACGATAAATATAATACATTATATCTAATTGTTCTTGAACCTGAAACCACTGGGGTCCTCAGGTGTACCACTGCCTTATACCTGCCGTCAACAAATACTCTTCCATCTGATTAACGTGTTCATCGCAAAAACCATTTCAGAGAGGTAGTAGGTAAAAGTTATAATGTCCAGTTGGTTCCCGACATCAGTAAAAATACTTAAGTATGTGCTCCTAACATAAATCACTGTCCTTTCCCATTCTATGGAGTTTTCAGTGTCGGAAGTGATTAGTATAAACAAATTGCAGAACAAAACTAATGACACCGGCATTGTTTTCTATAGGCTGCATTCTACTGTTTACCATGTCACCTCAGTTCCCTAGGTAAAACTCAAACTCATGGTCAACGTTAAGGCCACATTCAACCGCTTTTGGTCTGATCAGCCAAAGTACCTCCCGCTTTCTCAATGCTAGCAATCTATTGCCTCCTCGTGGGTCTAGTTTAATGTGGTCAATACCGTGGTAGGAGAAAACATGTTGGTCCTTATTTTCAAAGTTCTGAATTAAATGTGACGCAATTGGATAGCGTGTGTCTCCGTTTTTTAGTGCCCTAAAGTGCTCAGCAATTCTATCTCTAAGCCTTCTCTTGGTGCTCCCTACGTAAATTTTGCCACACGTACATAAGATCACATATACTACGTATGTTGTATCACAATTTATAAACATGCCAATAGTGTATTTACCAGAATTGTTGTATTCAAAACATAGTACCTTCTTCATTGCCCATCTACATGTTATGCATCTTCCACATTTGTAGAAGCCCTTAAAGCTGTTCAACCAGTCAGTTTTATTCTGTTTTATCGGGTAACTAGGACTCAACATGTTCTTCAGAGTTGTTCCTCTTCTAAATGTTACACTCGGCCTATCATAGATGTATGGTTTCAAATCACTATCTATACAAAGTAGGTGCCAATGTTTGTTCAGGATAGTAAATAATTTCGAGCTATCCATACCATAGTTGGTTATTAATCTCATCTTCTGATCAGTTGTTCTGCCATCTTTACTCTCTCTTATCAGTGTAGTTTCTCTTTTTACTTTCTTCACTCTTGATACGGCTTTAGAGACCACATTCTGCCTGTATCCTCGATTTTGAAATCTAGATGTCATGTCTGCCAAGTTGTGCTCAAATTCTCTGTCTGATGAGCAATTACGTCGAGCTCTAATTAGTTCTCCATATGGTATGGCTCTTTTCTGATAATTAGGGTGGCAGCTTCCAGCATGCAAGATAGAGTTACAACTTGTAGGTTTCCGATACATCCTACTTTGGATCTTTACTCCCTCCACATACAACTCCACATCAAGGAAAGTGATCCTCTGCCTATCATAACAAGTAGTAAATTTCAAATTGTACGTATTTTCATTCAAATAGTCAAAACAACCTTTCAGTTTCTCTACTGTGCCTGTCCAAATCATCAAGCAATCGTCAATGAAACGACCCCAGTTGTGTATATATGGGGTCCACTCAGTTCCCTCAGGGCCCCAGATTCGCTCCGCCTCGAACCAACCCATGAACAGGTTGGCGAAAGACGGAGCAAATCTAGAACCCATCGCCGTGCCAAGGCGTTGTCTGTACCACTGGCCATCAAATAAAAACACATTATTTTCCAATACCAATTTAGTCATCTGTAATAACATTTGAGTGTGGTCAAACATTTCAGCTGGTCTTGCGCTGAGAAAGTGGTCCAAAGCATGTATACCCATATTGTGATCAATGATGGTATATAAAGATACCACGTCCAGTGTAACCAGTAACATACCATCTTCCCATATAATATCTTCAAGTAAATTCAGTATGTGCTTAGTGTCTTCAATAAAAGACGGTAGGTTATATACATATTGTCTCAAAAAGCAGTCAATAAACTCAGATAGTCGTTCCGTTGGGCCACCAATGCCGAAGACAATAGGCCGCCCTGGCGGTTTGTCCCGGCATTTGTGGACCTTAGGGAGAGTGTATAAACACGGTGATCTGGGTGTGCTTAACATAAGGTAAAGGTATTCGTCATGGTCTAGCAATGTTTGTTCGTACCATAGCTTAATCTCACCATTGATTTTGATAATTAAGTCTGGAATAGGATTAGTGGTCAACTTCTCATAATACAGAGTTTCATTGAGTTGGGAGTAGATCTCATTATTATAGTTAATAGTATTTAGTACAACTATATTACCACCCTTGTCTGCACTACGTATCGTTATTGCTTTGTTGTTAATAAGCTCATGTAAGGCTTCTCTCTCTCCAAATGTAAGATTATCTCGGAGCACCTTATTGTCACTTAGTCTAGACATGTTGATTGCTTTGTCTATATCCGTACAGACCATCTTAAAGAATGTGTCAATAGTATTTCCTGGTATAAGTTGTGGGGTCCATTTAGATTTCAATTTTAGTCCACTCCCTTCCCTCTGAAATCTCGATATTTCAAGGTCCTCAATAAGTGCCTGCATAGTTACTGGATCCTCTTCCCTTTCAGTAAGTGATAAAAGAAGCTGCGTATCTTTCAATTCTTGTATCGTAATCTCACTAAGAACTTTATTGGAGGATTGTTTATCTTTCACTGGTACATTTGCAAAATGTTTCTTGATTTTGAGGTTTCTTACAAACTTAAAGAGATCTATTTTAATCATACACCAATCTAAATTCGTTGCTGGACAAAAACCTAAACCTTTTTTCAGTACATTTACCATGTTGTCAGACAATTCACAAGAAGATAAATTGATCACTTCTATGTCACATGAAGTGGACTCCTCATTTGTCATCATTGTTTCCATGACCTCAGGCTCCTTATTCTTGCGCCTGGATCTCCTGCCCCCCCTACTGCCTCTCCTTGTCTTTTTGCTTGTGTATCTCGATTTCTCATCTCTAAGTCCCGATTCCCTTTTCTTAATCTTTGAACCTCCCCAAAAAAAGTAGTGTTCTCAGTAGTCGGGACTATCTCAGGTGCATCTCCATTCTCACTACTAGATAACACTGAAGATGCATCAGTATCACTCACTACCGGGGTGTTGCCACTTGTTGCGTTTGAGGAATCCTTCTTAACCAGATAATCAAATCTTTTTGCAAAGGTATATACTCTTCCTGTGTTATAATCTCTCTCATCTCTCTTAAGTTTGTGTGCTTTCCTTTTCTTAATCTCCATCTGTAAATCATTCAACTTCTCATCCAGAACCAAATAATTCTTAACAGTAAGTTCTGGTAAATTCATCTCTTTAATCTCCTCCTCAATTTTGTTAATTTCCACAAGTAATTTCACTATCTTCCTTTCTGCATTATCAATTAGAATCTGTATAAGATTACGTGCACTATCGTTTAGTTCCTTTTCCCATATGTCATATAAATCTGGTTCCAAGTCCTCATATGTCGGTATTATGTGTGATCGTAATCCACGTGGAATTCTATTCAAGGTAATGTATTGTTTTAGAGTGGCAGCATCCCACCATTTGCTTAACTCAGTGCGTTTCAAAAGTTCTAATTTCACGAATTTGGCTCTCAGACCTTCTTTTTTAGTACCTGCAGGAGGGCCGACCGCTTTCTTGATTGTACCTCCTGCAGCTAAATTACCAAACAATGTCTCAGCCTCTTTATCTCTATTCATTATATAACCTCAGCGGCAGCTCTCACACCAAATTTATATAGCAAACAATGGTAACGGTTTACAAGAGCGCACAGCACAGAGTCCAGGTAAACGTAATAAACAATATGTAAAGGCGGTGCTCAGGAAGAGGTGGGGGACTGGTTACCACAGTCACCAAGACAAACCAAAGGTCCAAGCAATTACTGTTTTCCTCCGAGCACTCAATCAAATATCAAAAAGTCTTTAAATAGTTTTCACTATTCCTTTTAATGTCCAATTTTCTTTCAAATTCAATCCAGTTTTCATCAAACGATAACTCGCAGCCAACACGTGTTTCGTCAAGTCCTTATAGGAACATCTGACTTCTTCAGGGCTGCAACCCAAATACTCTCAATTAGTCTTAATTTACACAACTCAAATTACAAAACAAAACAATATGTAAAATTCTCAACATCGTACAGTCGTTCACTTGAAAGTTACCCTTTACAACCTTAAAATAAGGTCTAATATCTGGTTACAAATATTTACACACCGATTACATAAAGAAGGAACATGTGCGCCAACATCATGATCTCCATATTAGTTAATATACACCATACATTACAAAATATTTTCAGCTCTAATTCAATACGAGTCATGTACATAAAGTGTAAGGTATAAGGCTGAGGTCCCCGATAACACCCATAGCAAACAGGTTCTTCAGCTTGTAATAACAAACCTCCAGTCATTAACTCACCTATTTTGAGATAGATGACTAGACTCTAATTGTCCACACGTGGTATATTTGTAAGATATCTGTTATCGTCCTATATTTGTGGTTTGCCTCGTATAAGCCAACACCTATAGGTAAAGTTAATAAATGGTACTATCAATGATGAATACTCAATGACTATTAGGTTAAATTATAGCCAGTACAGGTCACATCAAAACAATTTACGTATAAATGGACCGATCATTACACTCACCAATTCGTAAAGAAATTCTTTATGTATTTAAATTCGGACGTATGTAAATATTTCCAATAGTCTCTCGTTCCAAGTTAAGTATCATCCAAGTATTTGCAGATCGATCAAGTAAATTCCTAAAGTGAATTGGCATCGCTGTCAGTGCTAATCGTTATACATATGACGGTTTAAACAGAGAGTCAACAACCGACTATTTATATTAACTGAGTATATCTCACCTTTCGCGTCAATATCCGCGCGTACCCATATTATATAATCCTTTTGTAGCTTCTATATTCTCGAGTGTCCTCTCTCTACACGTGTACGTGTCTAGAAAACGAAAGAGGGTACACTCATGAAAACAAATCTGCCATATTAAGTTGCCCTACAGTTTCAGTCAGTTCACCGTGCTCACCGTTTGTGCGTTCGAAGCGTTCCGACCTCGGCGTTCAGCACGGGTGCCATCTTGAAGTGGCAATTTATAGTTATTCGCGCGAGCGCCATCTTGTAGTGTCTTAGTATAGTTGCAAAAACCGGCGGGCATATCATAGATTCGCGGTCCCGCCATATTTGTATGGGTATATTAAAGAATGTAAACATTAGGTCCAGTTGTTAGTTTATGTTGATACTCTGTTGCCGTCAACTCCTAATCAATTATTAACCTCATGTTCGTCAAGTTCTTACACATGAACTTAAATATTATTTCTAATACATTATTTAATGATCGGTCCCTTATGTCATCGTATTTATCCTTTTTGTAATTCGCTACTAGAGTAGTTGGTATAGTTCTGAAACATTGCTTTTATATCGATGCATATTGATCGACGATAAACATAATACATTATATCTAATTGTTCTTGAACCTGAAACCACTGGGGTCCTCAGGTGTACCACTGCCTTATACCTGCCGTCAACAAATACTCTTCCATCTGATTAACGTGTTCATCGCAAAAACCATTTCAGAGAGGTAGTAGGTAAAAGTTATAATGTCCAGTTGGTTCCCGACATCAGTAAAAATACTTAAGTATGTGCTCCTAACATAAATCCCTGTCCTTTCCCATTCTATGGAGTTTTCAGTGTCGGAAGTGATTAGTATAAACAAATTGCAGAACAAAACTAATGACACCGGCATTGTTTTCTATAGGCTGCATTCTACTGTTTACCATGTCACCTCAGTTCCCTAGGTAAAACTCAAACTCATGGTCAACGTTAAGGCCACATTCAACCGCTTTTAGTCTGACCTCCCGCTTTCTCAATGCTAGCAATCTATTGCCTCCTCGTGGGTCTAGTTTAATGTGGTCAATACCGTGGCAGGAGAAAACATGTTGGTCCTTATTTTCAAAGTTCTGAATTAAATGTGACGCAATTGGATAGCGTGTGTCACTTATACCACTGCACACTGACACTCTACTCCCTGACACTCTACTCCCAAACAGTGTCCTCTCTGCCACTGAACTCGCTGCCACTCTACTCTGCTCTACTGCATTCAATGGCAATGTACTCTACGCCACTGCACTCTTCGCTTCTCTACTCTGCATCACTTCACTCTATGCCACTGTACTCTGCATCATTCCACTCAATGCCACTTTACTCTACACCACTCCACTCTGGACCACTCTACCCCACTGCACTATCTCCCACTCTACTCCAATCCACTGCACTCTACGCCATGATACTCTGTGCCACTGCACTCTATTTTACTCTAGCCTGCACAACTCTGTAGCACTGCACTCTACTATTCACTGTTGTAGGTCCTACAGAAATTTGCAAGTCCAGATCAGAGTTTCATTATCATTTACACCCTTTCATTCTGTCCTGGCCTTTGCTATCTTCCAACGATATGTAACTTATTTCCCTGGGTCAGACAGTCTACTTTGGCTCTTCACCCCATGTATGCCTTGCATAAATATATTGTCTCCCATTACATATCTATTGATTATGAGTTAGGACATTATCAGATTGATTTTTTTCAACGTAATCTATTTGGTCATTATGATCGAAATCGGAATGTTGTAATGAACATTGCATGGTAAAAATAAAGTAAATGTACAAGAGCTATGCTATAATTTGTTACTAAACAGGCAGCCACAAGTGCAGTTACCTTGCTGACATCAGGGTCATGATTTGAATGGTGCAGCAGGTGTAGTAGCACCAGGCCCAAAAGTTGTCAGAACTCCTCTAAACACATAATATTGATATATTTGACTACTATACAGACAGGCACAATTGCAGATACCTTGCAGTTAAAAGGGACAGAATTTGAATGATGCTCCAAGTGCAGGGGTACTGGTCCAAAAGCTCTAGGGACCGCACTAAATGAAGATTATTGCAGGATAACAGGGTCCTAATTGCAATCCTGCAGCAGGTGCAGTGACACCAGTACCAACAGCTCTTGGCACCCCACTAAAAACCTAAAATTGCTATATTTTACTACTAAATAGGAAGTCAAAAGGGCAGGTACCTTGCAGACAACAGAGTCATGATTAAGGGCGGGCAGAGAACTCCGCTACACCAATGGAGTGTTTGGAGATGTGCCTACTCTGCGTTCCACTGAGAACGTGGAGTATAGGGCAAAACTCCGACTCCACTGCGGAGCGGAGTTAGCCAGCCCCCCCCTGCTAAATTGGCTCCCCGCCTCGACCCCCTCTAATAAAAAATACTTTAAAAAAGTAATTTGAAACAAAATAAAGTCACTTACCTGTACGGCTGCGTTCCCGGGCTGCCCTCCTACTCCTCGCCGTACATTTTGCGAGAACTGTGCATGTGCGCATGCATTTCTCGCATGATTCTCGCAAGAGAGCTCAGATAGGGTTTTTTTAAGAATATGATAATGCTGTTGCTGAGGTCAAAACGGTTTTAACATGTAGCTTTGGAGAGAGAGGTCCGGGGAAATCCTTAAAGACCAACACCTCCTCAAACCTTATTAAAGAGCAAGAGGAATCACTTAGAAGGCCAGAGAACAGGCCAGCACAGGGAGTCTTGAACCATGAAAACAGCAGGAAATTGTGGAATCCCGGTCCAATAAAGACTCCACTCCACCACAGATCTAGCTTTGGCTCTGGACCCTACAACCCTGGGTGTGGGCTAGGAAAAGATGGTACACAGTCCCTGCTAGGCAATGTAAATCAATACCAAGGCAGACACTCTGGGACCCTTCTAAATGTATGTCTGCCAGTGTCAAACCACATCCCCAAAGAGAGTAGGCTCATTGCCTCACACAAAAGGTCCCCTCCCTCATTAGGACAGATCTATATGGTTAATGTCCCCAAGCTTTCCCTAGCTTCTAGATATGAGGAAGAGGACTCCTTAAAAAATAAGGTTGTTCACTGGATATCCAATGAAAGAAGTTGCAGTTCTGTTATTAGGGAAGACATCTCCTGTGCTAGAAGACATCATGCTCATTGTTCTGATCATGACTATATTGAGTTGACATTTGTTGATAGGAAAATAGTGGACAGTGTGGTGGCCTTTAATGTGAGAACCTGTCCTCCACATGGCTAAATATTCCTGCGCAGAACCACAGACGTTCAACACTATCTTGAGGCTACACTTTCAATCTGATTGTGACTTAGCCCTTGGGAATATTGACGGACAAGCCAATGAGAATTATTTATCTTCTCCGACCCAACACGTACCACCATTAGATAGCTACATTAGATAAATGGTTACCACTTCAGGAACAAATTATAAACCGAAGCTGACTAATTTACTTAATTTATTTGAGGAGGGCGTTACAGCCAACAACCAACAAGCCACAAACAGTTCAGACATTACATGTCTCCACTAATTACCCAGTACTACTCGCAGAAACCATTAAGGTAACACATTATTAAAAAAATATATATACTTTATATGCTAGCAGTGGTCTCCTGGAATGTGGCGGGTTTAAAGTCCAAATTACAATTGCAGATTTGAATAACTTCATCGAAAGATTTGACATATGCATTTTTCAGAAAACCTTGAGCATCAAATCTGCGTTGAGGACCAGGTATAATAATTATTGAATCCCGGTCTAAGCAAATTCTTACGGTCGCCCTTTGGAGGCTTGCTAAATGACTGAGAACTTCACCACAGTGCACAATACACCAGTTGGAAATCGATTACCCAGATATCCAGGGAATCCGACTTTGGCTAAACGGGGGCTCCAATGTTAATATCTACAATGTCTACGAAAGAGGGGTTAAGGGTGGCAAACCCGTCAGACACGCTCCATTTACTAGAGAGGCACGAGGAGAAGATGAATAATTCCCAACATGTCATACTGGCCAGTGATTTCAACACTGCGTCTGAACCCTTGGACTGTGATAACATTGAACTATCTTCTGAAGTGCTGGGGTATACCTCACTCGACCTAACCCGTATAAGAAAGCAAAATCAAGCAGCATTGCAACTGAAGGCTTTATCATTAGAACTAGACTACAAATGGCGGACCAAAATCAGACAGCAGAGGGTTTTTACATATAACAAACCTAACTATGAGAGTCGCCTCGACTACATATTGATTGACATTATACTCTGGCACAAAGTGGAGGATATGCAGACAAGTCAAAGGTCATAAAAAACTTTATTTTAATCATAAAAGCAGGCAATCATAAAACATGAATATAATTATATCCTTTGCAAAATCAATCTGTAAACTCAGTTTTCTTCATAAGTTACAAAGTTTGCACAGATGTATTACAACAAAATGACAGCTCAAAAAAAACAGCAAAAGAGAGTCTAAAAAAAACATTTTTTTCCCACATTGTATGACTTTACACAAATAAGTTACGACCAAATAACATATTGGTAAGGAGTTAACATTTGGAAATACAATAAAGTGGGTCGACATCGCTTAAAATCCAAATTACAAAGAATTGGTACAATAAAACGTTTCCTCAAGTCCTTAAAAAATATGAGGAAAAATAAAATATGTAAAGTGCTTTGTGCAGAAGTATTATCACACAGGCAATTTCTTGAGATATTTGACCGGTCTTTTGGGGAGGGAATTATGCTTAAACAATGGAAGATATTCAGTCTGAAATGGTTCAAAACCAATCAATCAATCAATCAATCAATCAATCACAATCACAGCATTTATATAGCGCACTACACACCCAAAGGGTCTCAAGGTGCTAGGGGAGGTGGGTCCGCTACTGCTCGAACAGCCAGGTCTTGAGTTGCTTCCTGAAGGCGAGGTGGTCCTGGGTCAGGCAGAGGTGCGTCGGGAGGGAGTTCCATGTCTTGGCGGCGAGGTAGGAGAAGGACCGTCCTCCTGTGGTGGCTCTTCGGATGCGAGGGACGGCGGCGAGGGCGTGGCCGGTCGATCGAAGCTGGCGTTTGGGAGCGTAGAAGTTGAGGCGGCTGTTGAGGTATCCCGGGCCTTGGTTGTGTAGGGCTTTGTGTGCGTGGTTGAGAGTCGGAAGGTGATTCTCTTGTTGACCGGGAGCCAGTGCAGGTCTCTCAGGTGTCAGGAGATGTGGCTGCGACGGGGGATGTCCAGGATGAGACGTGCTAAGGCGTTCTGGATCCGCTGGAGTCTCTTCTGGAGCTTGGCGGTGGTTCCGGCGTAGAGGGAGTTGCCGTAGTCCAGACGGCTGGTGACGAGGGCCTGGGTGACCGTCTTCCTGGTCTCGGTGGGGATCCACCGGAAGATCTTACGTAGCATGCGCAGGATGTTGAAGTACGACGAGGAGACGGCGTTGACTTGTCTGGTCATGGAGAGGGAGGAGTCCAGGATGAAGCCCAGGTTGCGTGCGTGGTCTGTTGGTTGGGGTGCGCTGCCCAGGGCGGGGGGCCACCAGGAATCGTCCCAGGCGGAGGGTGAGGATCCCAGGATGAGGACTTCCGTCTTGTCTGAGTTCAGTTTCAGGCGGCTGTTCTTCATCCATTCGGCTACCTCTTTCATCCCTTCGTGTAGGTTGTCTCTGGCGGTGGCGGGGTCGTTGGTGAGGGAGAGGATCAGCTGGGTGTCGTTGGCGTAGGAGATGATGTTGAGGTTGTGCTGGCGTGCGATGTCTGCGAGGGGGCTCATGTAGATGTTGAAGAGGGTTGGACTGAGCGAGGAGCCTTGAGGGACGCCGCAGATGACTTCGGTGGCTTCTGATCTGAACGGAGGGAGGCGGACTCTCTGTGTCCTTCCGGCGAGGAAGGAGATGATCCACTCCAGTGCCTTCTCCTGGACTCCGACGTTGCTGAGGCGCTGTACTAGGGTACGGTGGCAGACAGTGTCGAAGGCCGCGGAGAGGTCTAGGAGGATGAGGGCCGCTGTTTTTCCATTGTCGAGCAGTGCTCGGATGTCATCGGTGGCTGCGATCAGGGCAGTCTCGGTGCTGTGGTTTGCCCGGAAGCCAGACTGCAAGGGGTCGAGGGATCCGTTCGTCTCGAGGAAGGCGGCCAGCTGCTTGTTGACGGTCTTCTCGATGACTTTTGCAGGAAACGGGAGCAGCGAGATGGGGCGGTAATTCTTGAGGTCGGTGGGGTCGGCTGATGGCTTCTTGAGTAGGGCGCTGAGTTCGGCGTGCTTCCAGCTCTCCGGGAAGGTAGCGGTGTCGAAGGAGGTGTTGATGATGTCCCGCAGGTGGGGTGCGATGACAGCGTCGGCCTTGTTGAAGACGTGGTGAGGGCAGGGGTCGGTCGGAGATCCGGAGTGGATGGAGTTCATCGTGCGGATGGTGTCTTCGGTGTTGATCGGAGTCCAGGCGCGGAGGGTGGTGGTGGGGGGCGGGGGTTCGGTCATGGCGTGCGTCGGTTGAGTGCTGAAGCTGTTGTGTATGTCCGCGATCTTGTTGTGGAAGTAGGAGGCGAGGGAGTTGCAGAGGTCTTGCGAAGGGGTGATGTTGTTGTTTCCGGCGTTGGGGTTGGAGAGCTCTTTGACGATGTTGAAGAGTTCCTTGCTGTTGTGTGCGTTGCTGTCCAGTCGTTCCTTGAATGCGGTTTTCTTGGTGGTGCGGATGAGTTGGTGGTGCTTTCGGGTGGCGAGCTTGAGGGCAGCCATGTTGTCCGCAGTTGGGTCTCTGCGCCAGGTTCTCTCGAGGGCTCGGCAGTTCTTCTTGGAGCTCTTGAGTTTGTCGGTGAACCATGGGGCTTTCTTGCTGCCGGGTCTGCTAGGCGGGGTCCTCAGGGGGGCGAGGTCGTCTGCGCAATCGCTGATCCACTTGGTGAGGTTAGTGGCCGCCTGGCTTGGGTTCGATGTGCTGGTGGGAGGGTTCATGCTCAGGGAGGTCGTGAGTTGGTCGGCTGTGATTTTGTTCCAGCTTCTGCGTGCAACCTGCTGCTGGTGGTGGTGGATCGTGGTCCTTCTGAAGCTGAAGTGGACGCAGCTGTGGTCTGTCCAGTGGAGTCCGGTAGCGTGGTTGAAGGCGATGTCCTTGCTGGATGAGAAGACGGGGTCGAGTGTGTGTCTGGCGTAGTGGGTGGGGGTGGTGACCAGTTGCTTGAGTCCCAGGTTTGCGAGGTTGTCCAGCAGGGTGGTGGTGTTGCAGTCGTTGTTGTTCTCCAGGTGGAAGTTGAGGTCCCCGAGGAGGATGTAGTCAGCAGAGCAGAGGGCGTGCGGGCTGATGAAGTCGGCGATGTCTTCACTGAATTGTGTGCATGGTCCTGGGGGCCTGTAGATGAGGGTGCCTCTGAAGGTGGTCTTGGGGTTGATGTGGACCTGGAAGTGAAGGTGCTCGGCGGGTGCGAGGGTGTCGTCGGTGTTGGTCGTGATGCGGATGGTGTTCCTGTGGATGATGGCGATGCCTCCTCCTGTGTTGTTGATGCGGTCCCTTCGGATGATCTTGTAGCCGTCTGGGATGGCGATGGCGATGTCGGGCGCTGAAGAGGCGTTCATCCAGGTTTCCGTGAAGAAGGCGATGTCTGGGGCTGTGGAGTCGAGCAGGTTCCAAATCTCGATGGCGTGCCTGTGGACGGAGCGGGTGTTGAGCAAGATGCATTTCAGGTGGCTGTGGCTGTTGCTCGTCTTGGTCTTGGTAGGTGCTGGTGTAGTGGAGGTCTGGATGCAGGTGAACTTGCAGGAGTTGCAGCAGAAGGGTCCGTGGGTGCGTCTCGGGGTGGCTCGGTAGCAACCCGGGATTCGGCCGGCGCTGAGTGCGTGGAGTTCGGTGGCATCGTAGGTCCGGCGGGTGGGCTGGTGTCTGCGGGAGCCAGGGGTCCTGGCACTGGGCGCGGTCCAGGCGCGGACGGGCGCAGACGGGCTTACCTTTGGCGCACCTTCGGCGCTCAGTCGGTGCTCCCGCTGCGCGCGTCCGCTGCGCGGTCGCTCTGGGGGCGTCATAAGAAGGGAGCCGGGAGGGAGGGTTCGCTGGGAGGCGGGAGCCAATCGGCTCATGGGGGGGCGGGGCCGCAGGCAGGCAGCGGCGGGAAATCTGATCGGGCTTGACGGGCGGCCCTGCGGCGGCTGGGGCGCCGGGAACAGCGACGGTGGGCGAGCAGGCAGCAGGTGAGGCTCTGAGGCAGAGGAGGAGAGGAGCGTGGGGGTGACCAGGCCGAGGGCACAGTGGTCGCTCCCAAGAAGGAAGCAAGGTCCCCTTAAGAAGGGAGCCGGGAGGGAGGGTTCGCTGTGAGGCGGGAGCGTGGGAGCCAATCGGCTCGCGGGGGCGGGGCCGCAGGCAGGCAGCGGCGGGAAATCTGATCGGGCTTGGCGGGCGGCCCTGCGGCGGCTGGGGCGCCGGGAACAGCGACGGTGGGCGAGCAGGCGGCAGGTGAGGCTCTGAGGCAGAGGAGGAGAGGAGCGTGGGGGCGACCAGGCCGAGGGCACAGTGGTCGCTCAAACAAACTTGTGTTGGGTGTTTATTGACATACATTAAGTATGGTGGCAGAGTGTAAGTAGCCAGGAACAATTGATTCCTAACAACACTTGGGGTCATATTCTCATGGATTTATCCCTGAGTTATCGGCACTTTATCACAGACAAAGTGGCGATTAATTTATCTCCCCATTCACCAGCTGGTGCTAACAGCCCATATCATTAGTTTACTTGCGATAGCAGCCGCAAAAAACATTGCCACAGATGACCCCGGCAACTTATGCTAATGAGATGCAGAGCAGGTGTTCCAGTGCAAAAAGCCCCCACAGCACCACTCTGCAACATTCTCAACGACCAGCCAGTTCGGGGATAAGATCACAAAACAGGCGATAAGGCGCATTAGCAGCAATAACTTAACACCTGCTCTGACATGGTGTAAAGTCGGACAATAACCTGCAGCAGAAAAGGGAGCCCAGCACAGAGTCACACCTGAAAAACAACAGATGCCATGGAGCCACTGAACATGCATCCCGGAGCCCCAAGAGGACAACAGCACCCACCGCCATCACCCCCAGGCCGACCCCGGGCAACCCCCCGGACAAAGATATGCTACCTCAACGCCTCGAAATCATGCACAAAACAATTCAATTCACCTGATGTCGCACAATAACAACAATCAACATGTATGTGTGTTCTGAAAAAGGAGAACCACTCATTCATATTTGAATCACCAAACAAAACATTTTCTTCAAGAAAACTCAAAACAACTATTATGAAGAGTCATGGCGGATCTTCTCAGGACAATCTGTAGGTCACAGCCTGCAAGACAAAATACTAGATAAGAATGTGTGTGCTGCGCTCATTAAAGAACAGAGAGAGTGAGCGAAAGAGATTGAGAGAGAGAGAAAGAGAGGGATAGAGAGAGAGAATGAGAGGGATAGAGATAGAGATAGAGAGAGAGAGAGAGAGAGAGAGAGAGAAAGTGGGAAAGAGGGAGAGAAAGAGAAAGTGAAAAGAAGAGAGAGGGAGAGAGAGTAATAGGGAAAGAGAGGGAGAGAGATGAGAGAGAGAAAGAGGGAGAGAGAGAGGGGGGAAGAGAGGGAGAGAGACAAAGAAAGAGGGAAAGAGAGGGAGAGAAAGAGACAGAGAGAGAGAGAAAGAGAAGGGGAGAGAGACAATGAAAAGAAGAGAGAGAGAGGGAGAGAGAGTGCCGACACTGCGGAACCAGGCATCACTGCTCACCTGCTGCCACTGGTGTGTCTCCAACCACATGTCGGTATACACTGTAGTCCACCAGGTCCCTTATCTGTAACAGAGTCCAGATTTATGAATGGCAGAGTCCATACAATGGCACACGCCATCATCGCTTGCCCGCCCCTGCGCACCCAGGCTGCTGCACCCCAGCCCCTCCCACCGCCCATCAGTGACTGCCCGCCCCAGCGCACCCAGGCCTCACTGCTCACCTTCTGCCACTGGCGTGTCTCCACGAGGGCCCACCGTCTACCAGGGCAAGCCCCAAGCCCGGGCCCGTGAACATGGCAGCCGCCACATCATGCAGCCCGCTCCGCTTTGCTATGGCAGAGATCATATCAGTGCACAAGGCATCATCGCAAGCTGCACACCAGCTCAGCCCTTTAGGTGCCACTAACTCTGTGAACTGCGAGGCAACACCAGGTGCCGCTAGGCCATCACTGCCTGCTGGCTCAGGCCTACACTGCGGTCCAGCAGGGCTCACACAAATCCTCACCATTCCGGATCGCCAGAACGGGGCATCATCGCAGGCTGCACACCCGCTCAGCAGTTAAGGTGCCCCTACCTCAGTGCACTGAAGGTCACCGTCCCATGGCAGTGTGCCTGGGCTAGCTGCAGTGTATCCGGTGCCACCAAGTATGTGCCCTGCAAAACAAGGACCATTTATGATTGAGTCCCATGGTGTGGACGCCATTATGTCATCTGCAGCACTGGGGAATGTGAAGTGGCAAGGCCCTAGGGCCTCATGCATAAATAATAATCACACGGATACACCCAGATAGAGATTTGAAATGGCATCCAGCACGTGCGCCTGGCCCTTTTTAGTGGCAGGGTCACATGTCTTGTGACTAGTGTGCTGGATGGGTGTGATGTGGGTGTAAACAAGCCATGAGGGAATGGCTGTGGCATGCTGACAACTAGACCTATGATCGGCAGATCACCACAGGGAAGACCTGGGACATGTAGCGTTGACGTCGTCACCTGTGAGCGTAAGCGGAGTGGGTTGGCCTGGTGTGTGCCAGTCCAGCGTAAGGGTGTGAACAATGTACCCGGGGCTCTTGGCGTGGTTCCGTCCTGGGCTGGACAAGGAAGTAACTAATGCGTGTGTCCCTGTTGTAGTACCGGAACCACCCGGAACGCAATCGGCAATATGTCACCCTGTGACCCAAGTCACACGACATGAGTGACATGGACGTAAGGGGGAGTCACTGACCCTACATTCTTCCATACTTCCACACTTGAAAGATCAGAGACATGACACATCTGTGTGAATAAGAATGTTTAATGCACATTCAATGGAGTGTCGTAGCTTGAGCAGTACAGGGCCATACAAACCCCACTTTACATTGTTGGCCCGTGGAGGGACAGCCAGAGTCCTTCAGGGAATGACAAGTACAACAGAAGGGGCAGAGCTCAGTCAGCAGTCTGATTGCTGTGTCATTGGTGACCAAACAGAATAAGGCAGTCCATGTCGAAGTCCAAGGTGAGTGTGGAAGAGTGCATTGGGGGAAAGTTGAAGGTGAGGATGCAGAGGGCAGAACCAAACAGAAACTGGCCATACGGCAGAGGTGAATGCTACTGCATCCTTCTGACCATGAAGGCAGATTCCTCTGCATCTCCGTCCTCTGCTGTTTCAGGTGCCTCATATGTGGGTGGTGGTGTTCTGTCTCCAGCACTGTGTGGCAGTGACACTGCAGGGGCCAGAGGTGGAATGTCTGCCACACTGTGTGGCACTGACACTTCAGGGGGCAGAGATGTGGAGGGGGTGGTAGCAGCAGCATGCATCATAGCCAGGCCTTGTGGAAGCAATGCCATGAAGAGGGTCTTTAGGGTGTTGAGGAACCTAGCTACCTCTTGCTGGTGTGCAGCTGTGTCAGTCGCTCTTTTCGCCTGCGTCCGCTCCATGGTCTCCATTAACCTCCGCATGTGTCCCAACTCACGATTTACATTGCTGGAGCCACTTTGACTAGACAATTATTCTTATCTCCGAATTAGGACCCCAGCGATGTCAGCCATGCTTCGTTGGAGTGCATGGAGCGGACTGTGGGTGTCTGTTAGGGACTGTGAGTGGTCCCTGATGGGACACCCTTGTATGCCGTCGAGTTTGGCTGCCATGTGGTTGATACCCACCTGCAGCTGTTCAGCCAGCTTCTCCTGGCACCCCAACACATGGCATTGGAAGGCCATGTGTTCCTCGTGGGGTCCTTGGAGGCAGCCATGGTGGTGGGAGCTGCCTGCTGTGTGGTGTGTGCAGGGGGTGGGGTCTCATGGATGCAGCTAGCCTGCCTTGCTCCTAGAGTTGGGGTGCGGGGGCTCTCCACGAGCTGTTGGAGGGCGTCGGAGTCAAAGGTGTGGTGGTCCTCTTCATAATCAGAGAAGTGAGGTTCGGGCTGTTCTGCAGGAGGTGCTGGATTTCCCTCTGCAATGTGAAGGGGAGATGCATTTTAACATTGTGTTCACATGTATGTTGACGCATTTGACAAGTTTTCATACAGACTGCATGACAATGTACATTGTGACTGTTTGGGAGGAGCTGCCTATCTGATGCGGGACGGTGGACATTTTGACTACATCAAGGATGTGTGTTTGTACTTGTACGTTCTCAACTCACATTTCCCTGCAATGCCAAATGTGATTGGCTAGTTTCTACAGACAAGCGGGACCAGTTGTGTCCTCTGTTCTGCTGTGGGCGTGTTGCGGTTTGTACCAATTCATTGTCAGTGTTGATGTGCTCTGCATGTTATGTGTGTGTGCCCCATTTTGGGGGAGTCGCCCCTGCAGCTCTGATTTTGCTGCCCCTTATCCCTTTCATGCGGTGTGCCTCTGACGTCTGTGCTTATACAGTGCTGAGATGTTGCATACTTGGGTACACTGGTCTCTTGGTGGGAGTTGGGGGTCTGGGGCATGGTTTGCCTGCAGAAGTGCTCTACTTAATTGTGCATGTCTGCCATTGTGCCCATCTCCCCCGTTCCCCAGTCCCTGGTCGTTACTCACCCAGGTGCTGTTGTGTCCGGTCATGTTGAGCAGTGTCCGGTCCCGCAACTCCTGCCACCATCTCCCCACTGATGACTGTTGACACCATTTCCTCCATCTCGTCCTGTGGCGATGGACTCCCACCTCCAGTCTGCATTTTGCCTTCCTGTTGTTGGCGAGTTTCTGCTTGGTTTTGCGCTTCACATCATTCCACCGCCTCCTGACCTCTTCCATTTTCATTTTTAGCACTCCGACTACATTCACCTTGTCCACGATGGACTGCCATATTCAATCTTTTGTTGCCAATGACACAGTGGAGGTGACGAACAGTAGTTGATGGTCTTCTTCCACCACTGTTATCAGGATCCTGTTTTCCTGTGGACTGAACCTCTTCTTCCTACTCTTCTTGTCCTTGCCCTTGCCCTTCCCTGAGCCCGAGGTCCCAGGCTTGTCCTCCGGGTCTTGTGGGGTTCTGGTTGTCCTCTGTACTTGCTCCGGCTACCTCCATTGTGCTTCGCGTTTTTTTCGTATTTGTTTGTATGTTTTTTTTCTACTTTTATAGTGTTTTTTCCCGCATGCAGCGTGGGAATTCCAGGCCTGTAGCTGGTTTTCGCTGATTTTTGTATCACGATTGGCCTCATCGCTACTATTTTTGCGTGCGTGTCTAGTGTTTTTTCAGCATTGTGTTCATTTTTACGCACCATTTGATGCATTGGCGTGGGACTATCGCATGGTATGGCCGCGTTGGGAATACAACGTTAACACAGCATTATTTTCTCACAATATAATGCGATGTCAAGAGTTGTGCTAAGCTAATTTTGCTGTAATTATCACAAGTTCTTGAGAATAGCCCCCTTAGTTTGGTTAAATCAAGTGACAAACTGCCTTCCTCAAAAAAAGCAAGACACTTTCTATACAGATCTTTCCTTTGCACAGGCTGTAATGTTTCAAGACATTCGAAAAATTCTGAGGGCCCTAGGTCACAACAGATCTGTTTAACAAATTTCACCCAGGGCATTCAAAGAAATGCAGATAGCTTGAGGCAGTCCTGGATCACCTTATGATTTTGGTTTGTGTCTCGCTGGTCTAGATTTTATGCCATAATAAGATGGGGTGGGAACGTGCTATGTCAGCTAGAAAAGACATCCCCAATTCTGAATGGCAAACTTGGGATGAGCTACTCTGGGGACAGACAATAATGTTGTAAAAAAAGAATTCTCCACCATCTGGAGAGTATTAGTATCACAAGAGCCCAAGAGCTCAGCCATATAAAGTGCTTTAGTTACCCATTTGGCCTTATATACGGTAAGCATTTTAAATACAGTGAGCATTTCTTTGGCTGGTTTATTGCCAAGTTTGTTTGCAAAATTGGTCAGGGTCGCAGCTGATTTGACAAAATGTAGTTTCCTGGCATTTATTGCAGCCTTCCATGACCCACTATGGGAAAACATAACCTCCAGGTATGAGAAAGAAGAGGTGCAATTGAACTTGGTGCTATTAATGTATAAGTAACAGCACCTCACTGTATCCTTCCTGCACTTCATGACAAATGTTTTGTCAGGATTGGTAATGAGGCCCAACTTCTTCATGTAATCAGTGAAATAAATAAATAAACATTGAAGATCAATTGTGGTAGGAGCCATAAGCACGGCATCTTCCAAGTAGAGTAGGGCTGGATTCGGACGCTGACCAATCTGAGGGAGACCCCTGCAGCCTTTAAGCAAAAATGGTCCCAGATTGTTACTATATTAGGCAAGTAAGACAGCAGCAAGGATGCATCCCTGTCTTACCCACCTTTTCACTGAAAAAGAAGCTGTACATTCTCCTATCAGGCCATATCGAACTCTGTCTCTGCTTCCTGAGTATAAGTCCATTTGGAACACAATTACTGCTACACCTAAGCCTTCTAAGATGGCCCACAGTTTATCCCCCCTCTGTCTTTGCATATCATAATATTGGGGTAAAATGCCTGTAGTTTTCATCTCGTGAACCTTAACCAGGGACCTTCAGTCATCCAACAACAACTGCACACTTACATGGCACCATGTAGCAGCTCGCCGTAACACTTTGTCGATCATTCACTCCGATCTCACAAGCGCCACCCACAATCTCCGAAGCAATGTTGACTAATATTAAAAACACAAATATCAAAGAAGCCACGTGCATTCATTCATGCTTGTTCGATCACTTAGCATTCGATTTCTTAGCCCCCTCTTTCCAAGCACCTGGAAAACCTTGTAAGAACAACAAAACCAATAATTAGTTTAATAAGGAATGCAGAAATGTCAGAAGGCAGTTAGCACTGACCATTAGATAAAAAAATCCCAGGGAAGATTAAAGACCCAAGGAAAGTATGTAAGCACAAACAACAGAAAGCAAAGAGGGATTGGGAAGGGGCAAGATGGAGTGAGATGCTTAAATCATGTACTGGAAGTTTTGGGCCCTGGTGGCATAGGGGGGTAGAGGGGCCAACCAGCAAACCACATCCCCCACTTGCCTGGTAAAATCACTTTAAGGCATTATACTTTGATAATTCCCATGATCCCAACTGTCCCGCCTGAACAGAATATGATACCTCACTGAAAGAACTAGCCTTCGATTTAAGAGCCATCAGAATTGCCCTAGATGCCATCTCACGCGGTAAAGACATCCCAGGAGATATTTGTTTTAGTGACCAGCAAATTATTCCAAATACATACCAGCACTGTCCAATTCAATATCAAGGGGCTCCTGGAGCTGAGGTTGTGCACATTTACAAAAAGGGAGACAGAAGCTAGACCATAAATTATAGACCCATAAGTCTAATAGACACCATCCAAAAGGTGTTTCGCCTGGTGGTACTGGGAAAAGTACATGACTGAATTGATGATAACATACTTTCTAAGTTACACGCTGTATTCAGGAAGAAAATCAGCACCTTGGATCAGGCCTTTAATTCCTTAGACTATGCTGGAAGATGGTTCTAAATGTCAGGGGGCATTGATATGTGGCCTTTGTCGATTTGAAATCTGCCTTTGACCTAGTAACCCTGACAAAAGCTCTGGCAGGTGTTAAGGGACATGGGGCTATCCAAAAATATTCTTACCATTTTTGTTAATTAACTTTAGGAAAATCATGCCAGTATAAGGTGGTGGGATCAGGGGCAGCTCACAGACCCCGTTCCAATTAGCAAAGGAGTTTGACAGGGTGTGTGCTGGCTTCTACCCCATTTCCGTTCCAACTAAATGATGCAGTTTACTTTCTGTTAGCATGCCCTAACTCACATTTATGGCCAGAATGAGGACACATACTCTACTTTTGCTGATGACACTTTACCTGTGCCATAAACCATAAGTGGACTACAGGCCTTGCTAAATCTATTGAAAGAAGTATGTTCCTTGCAGGGAATTCCACTAAAACTAAGTATTTCACCATCAATCAACACAAGTTATTCAGAGGGATGATGATCATGGGGAAGCGATTTTCAGAAAGTAGATACCTTTGACTATTTAGGTATCAGTCTGCCGTTCAAAAAGTGAAGCGGAAACAACATATTGAATAGGCTTCCCTCAAACACAAGAAGTGGGAGCCATATTGAAAGAAACTCACATAACATTTTGTAAGCCTAATACTCCAGCTTTACAGCTTTATGACGCAAAGACAGTAAAGTCTGCCCTCTATAGGGTAGAGCTCGGGGTTTCCAAAATTTATGGATTATGGCCAAAACTGAAAACACGTTTCTGAGAAATCTAGTTATGCTCTCTTTCAGCTCCCCGGCACATCCGATCCAACTTGAAATGGGAAGGATTGTAATCATAGACAAAGCAAGAATCAGATCTGTTTTGTTTTCAACTAGGCTGAGAGCTACACCGGAATTAGCATCATACGATCTACAAGAGTTAATAGAGCTGGATATGTTCCATAAAATAGAGTGGCTCAATATTATCAAGAAACAGTTGAGCTCTTTGGGTTCACATGATTTGTGGGACTTTTCCCTGACTGTTCGCTTCCCTTCTAAAGAAAAAAGCAAGGAACTATAATGATCATGGATAGCTCTGAATGATGCTATTAACATAAATAGGGGCACACTATCCAATGAATTTGCTACATTTAAGATCTACAGTGTGCCCAATCCCTATCTGGATTTCTTCACTGACCGTTTAGAGAGGCAAACTATACATTCAGCTTCGTCTAGGAACATTGCCTCTTAATACATTTATGGCGAAATGGTCTATTTCTCCCTCGTCTGTGCCAATATGTCCAGCCGGCAATTCATCCAATAAAACAGTTGCTTTTGTCTTGATTGCTTTTCCTGCCTACACTCGCCCGAGACTGTCTTGGATCAAGCCACTTGGCTCTCAGATGGGCATGCAGAGACACGCTGAAGTCCTAAGAACTTTAGGATCAGGTCCTAGCCCACTGTATTATGCCTGTGCAGTAGCCAAATTTCCGGGAAGAGCATGGCTTATAAAACGGAAAATTATGGCAGCATACTATTTTTTAAGACCTACAGTTTAAGGGGCATATTCTCAGGGACTTATCAACGATTTTTCTGCACTTTAGCACAGCAAAAGTGGCAATAGATTTATCGCCCTATTCTCAAGCTGGTGCAAACTGCTGATATCGCCAGTTTTCCAGCCATAGCTGCCACAAAAACATCACCACGGATGAGAGCGACAACTAATGCTAATAAGATGCAGAGTAGGCATTCCCGTGCAAAAACACACGAAAACACAACTTCTCGACATTTTCAACGACCAGCCAGATCTGCGAAGCGATCCAAAAACAGGTGATAAGGCGTCTTAGCGGCAGGGATTTAACACCTGCCTTTTACTGGTGTTAAGCAGGATGACAACCTGCAGTATGAAAGGGAGCCCAGCTCAGAGCCACATCTGAAGACCAACAGATGCCATGGAGCCAATTGATCATGCAGCTTGGAGACCCAAGAGGGGCACAACACCCCCACCCACCACCCCCAGGCCCCCACGGACCAATCCCCCCTCCGGAATACCACAGAGGCAGCCAGAACAAGACAGTGGACCTTTTGAAAATGGTATGGCCCCCAGCCACACATTTGCAGAATGTGGGGAGGGGTGGGAACCAAGTATGTGTGAAGGAGGCAACTCACCCATGAATAAGAATGCACACAATGCCAAGTGTGGCGGTGATGTGCTGGGCAGACTTCAGTATGCGGAGCACAGTCATGTCCATGTGGACATTTACTGCTGGTGTTCGTAGTGTTGTCGACAGTGGACGCAACCATGTCACCTTAGGCAGTGGGGAAGACCTTGGACAGGTAGCTTTGTCCCCCCCCTGTAAGATTAAGCGGAGCGGGCTGGTCCGGCATATGCCAGTCGCGCATAGGAGTGTGAATAAATAGGCCGGGGCTCTGGGCGTGTTTCACTTCGTGGATGGCCAACGCTTCTGCCAGGGCAGCACCCCTCACCTTGCAATGAGGACGCCGTAGTGACCGCCAGCCTCCTCAGCCGATCGCTGGCTTCCGCGACACAGGACCCCAGCGCACCCAGTGGCACAGCACTGCAGAGTCATATGTGTGCTGACTATTGCCTTCAGCCTACACCGCGGTCAGCAGGTCCCCCAATTCAAATCGAGTCTTGATTTATTAATTGCAGAGTCCAGTAGGCAACAGACATTGCATCCAGTGCGGCCCGCACGGACGACGCATCTCTGGCTGCGCACACACAGAGGGCTTCAGGTGCCACTAACTCTGTGCAGCTCAAGTCAATGCCACGTGACTGGGTGCCCTTGCTGACCGCTGCCTCCGGCCTACCCTGCGGTCAGCAGGGCTCACAATTCAAACTCAGTCTTGTTTTATTCATTGCAGAATCCAGTAGGCAACAGACATTGCATCCAGTGCGGCCCGCCCGGGCGAGGCATCATCGCTGGCTACGCAAACGCGGAGTGCCTCAGGTGCCACTAACTCTGTGCAGCTCAAGTCAATGCCAAATGGCTGTGTGCCCTTGCTGACTGCTGCCTCGGGCCTACACTGCGGTCAGCAGGGCTGACAATTCAATTTCAGTCTTGATTTATTATCTTGTGATAGTATCACCTCATTATTTTGTCATTTTTACACTTGTTAACATTGTCTCAACATTGATTGCACCTCATTAGTACTAGTTTAGCACTCAAATGTAGCAATAATCAATCAAAAAGTGACCAGTCAACTTTTGCAAAGGGCCTTCTACTGTGCAGCAATATGTGTTGCTGCATTTTGAGTAACTTTTGAACCATTTGTCTTAGCAGAATGGCATTCGGGTGTAGCATACTGCAATGTGCAATCAGATGTTTTCAATGAACTCCAACCACCACAGAGTCGTCCTAAAGACTATTGATCTCTATTCCAGGCATACTTAGTGAGTAAAGGTCCGGATGATATGGCGGGAGTCTAAGTGTAGAGATGGTACCCGACACAGTGTGTCAAGCGCGGGCATGGAACAAAATCCAGGAGAATATACAACAGAGTTACTGGATCATCAAAAAGCAGAACAGTAGACCCCTTAACACGACAGGCGGATGCATGCCATCAAAGAACTTACAGAAGAGTACGCCACTTGTGGAAGGACTGGTGTAGGATAATTATACTAAGCCAATGTAAGTGACTGAAATATAACAGTGTCTGGTGATATTTACCACTAAATGCTCTGTGTCAATTTTTGCGTTGTGCAATATTATACTGTGAAGTGGGTGTTGTGAGGCATTCAGACGTTTATGTGAGATTTCTGTAATGTTAATAAAAAAATGTAAAAACTTTTGAACTGTTTCATCAAAAAACAAAATGTGCTTTTGTTAAAATCTGCAGATTATGCAGTAGATGATGGATAATGTGGCAAATGCGTCAAATCTATATCTCTGAGAAAAAATGCAGCTGCTACACAATTGCAGAATTCCAATGACCCTGCTCTAAAGTACCTCTTCTGGAGATGCTGGATTTTAAGAAGTAGTATTGCCTGGCCTAATCTTTCAAATTATGTGAGCCAAGAGTTTGGAACTCCACCCCACACCCACGAAACAGTCAGTATAAACTTATTATACAACAGTCAAAAAAGCCCTAAAATACCGAGATTAAACATATATTCCTCACCAGTGTAGCCCCAAAATCTTCCCCAAAATGCTTGGGAACAAGAGTTGTGGTCTTTAGGGTTACGATCCTCTGCTGTTGTTCCAATCATCAGTCAGATATTCTTCTTAGCCTGATAATTATGGATATACTGCACTTGACACATAACTCGCCATAATTTGCACATTTCATCCAAAATGTTCTAGCTCAAGCGTAGCAAATTATACTAAAAGATAGTACTGTCTGCTCGTGCAGTGGCAGACATTTTGCAATGGTCACATTTCAGTTGCTGATGGGTCTGAGTCTCCCATATCTCAGAGATATTTTTTGGCCTTGGGCTGAAAGGGGGGGGGGGCTTGACTATTTGGAGTCCCCCTGAAAGCCCCCCACCCACCCAATCTTGTGCAGCAGTGGCTGCAAGGGCCTGCATTACTCCCCTGCAAGTAAGTGATTCTTTAAAGGGCAGTTTAATGTGTGCTAAAATAACGAAATAGCGAAATTGTACTTCCAAATTACCTTATATAATATGCCTTTTCTTGCCAATAATTTCTTCAACCTTGCGTCATAATATGATCTCGATTGTCACAAAATTCCAGTATGCCAGTATATAGGTTTTCTTTCTTACTTTATACACTGACACCCTCAATCTGTACTCTGTAAATTTGATTACAAAAATATGTATATACACCGAGGGGCGTAGTTTAGTTTGTGAGATTCCAGGCTTGTGAATCTAAAATTTCCCAACTAAAAAAAGCTGTGGGCTGCAGAGTGGAAGGGTGAGATGACCAAGATTTGACATGAACTGTTTCCATGAGGCCATTTGTGTAGATCCTAAAGTAGTCATGTAAACACTCAACGTGGCCTAGACTCTAATTGTAGATGGAGCACAATCGAGACTATTAAATGAATCATAAGAGGTGCTTGCAAAGCGCACATCCTGCACTCAAGTATTTAAAAGTGCTCTTGTATGCGATAATAAAGAGGAGACTGAAATCAAATGTTTGCCTACAATCACTCAATTGAGGATAAGCAGGGAAGCCAGTATTGATTCCAGGTTATCTGGTTTCACATTTTTTAAACTCAGCCACCAGATGTGTGTGTGTGTGTTTCTCTCTCTCTCTCCTCTCTCTCTCTCTTCTCTCGCTCTCTTTTCTCTCTCTCTCTCTTCTCTCGTTCTCTCTTCTCTCGCTCTCTTTTCTCTCTCTCTCTCTCTCTCTCTTCTCTCGCTCTCTTTTCTCTCTCTCTCTTCTCTCGTTCTCTCTTCTTTCTCTCCTCTCTCTCTCTCTCTCTCTCTCTCTCTCTCTCTTCTCTCGCTCTCTTTTATTTCTTTCTCTCTCTCTCTCTCTCTCTCTCTCTCTCTCTCTCTCTCTCTCTCTCTCACTCTCTTCTCTCTCTCTCTCTTCTTTCTATCTCTTCTCTCTCTCTCTCTCTTTCCGGTTTTACAGCAAAGGTCACTGCTTTGTCCATTATTTTAGGCCCAGGATCAAAACCCAACACAGACATAGCAAACCGGAATCAGGACCGTGACTCAACTACAGGACTAAAATACATTTATTTCGGAGTGTCACAACTCGTACACCCCCCTGAAGCTACTCCCCTGTATACACTCCTCTTCTCTATTACATTTAACTACCTATAAAGGGCTCTGATCCTCCGTGGGGCGAGGTAGAAAGTGATGAAAGCTGGGAATAAATAAATACGTAAAAATAATAGCATGTATTTTAACAGGACATATTTACAGCACATCACCACCCCCAAGCTTACACTGCCACTAAATTCGTCCTGTTCATGTTTCCTTCCTGAAACAATGCCACAAGAGAAAGGCAGAACCCCTCTGAGGAATGCAGTGTGTTCATGGCAGTGCTACTGTATGGGGGATGGGCGGTGCATATCAATGTCTGCTCTGGTTTGACCGGTACGAGCATTGAGCAAAAAACCTCAGCAGGGTTAAAAAGAGGAATTCGAACGTTGAAGATCAATGGTGGCTCCAGCTTTTCTTTTGCCTTCTAGGCATTGACTGACTGAGTTTTCAACACTCCGAGTTTAAATATGAGTCTGTCTGAGTTCGAAGTGCAAACACTTTGACCAGGTGGGCCAAGATTCAAGAAAGATAAAATCTGAACCTGTAAAAGCCTGTTCAGACTTCAGAATCCTGCCCTGAACCAGCTTGAGATAATCGCTGACAATCTCAACACACCGGTGTATTACAAACACAACGTCTGTTTCCAATACACCTGCATTGAAAGAAAAAGCACATAAACATTTCCAGCTAGGTGTACACACCGTTTTGTTTGTTTCTCAGCAGTGGACTCATGGTTCCTAGAAAGTCTGTTTATTAGTATACTCTGCAGATGTATTTTGCCCAAACATTCCTTATGTATTGTAAACAGACTCGTTGACGTTTATGGTTTAGTATCTCCAGTGCCAATGTAAGAGTTCTCGCTTGACAATATCACAAAGTTTCATCCTGGCAGGACTTACTCAGCCTTTTAAACTTCCAAGGTCGACAAACCTAGGACAATCGACTTTGGTTAATTACTTCACATATTGCCGAAACGCAATGTAAAAGTATGCAAGTAAAGCAATGGAATCTCATCAATGGTACCTGCATTGCAGAAATGCCTTACCACTGTATTTTGATATCTGACCAGAAAAGATGGGATTTAACTTGAGGTAATTGAGTGACCAGTGGTAGACTCTGCAGCTTTTTATTACTGGCCTCTGACAGCCGGTAAATATTCATGGTATTACTGGCAATTGCCACGATTATTACAGTCAATAAGTAATTAAGCAAGCATTGGCATAGACAATAGGTCTCACATTTGGGACTTTATAAATGTTTAGCCATGCAACAGTTGGTATTGTTGCCCCAAGGATATTCTGCTGCATAACTAAATACTTATAGGGTCCAAAAAGCAAGACCTATTGGCTATGCCAATGCTGGTTTGTTTTTTGTTGCTGTTTTGATTAAGTTGCCAGATCTACAATTGCTGGACATGGTTTTTGTTAACAGTTCTTTGCATCAAATGAACTTGCCAACATTAAGTTGGCGACCCGCATTCACACAAAATTGCCACCGAGTTTTTCCTGGAACTCCGCACTGCAGGAATAGCACCGAGTGGGCAAAACTCCACCAGCAGAGCTGAGTTTACCACCCACCCTAGTTTGTAGTCAGTATCAGCTTGTAAAACCGTAAAGGTTGCACAGGTTCGAGCTGCGTGCATGTTCGTGCCCTCTGATTGACATTAGAAAATATCGCCTGAATAGCACATCTTGTGTTTGACTGTTCTTGCTCTCCAAGATAGCCAGCTGTGCTGACGTTTTATAGTAATGAATATCTTCCCATCAAGGCTAGATTTTAATTGAGCAAACACAAGGAGATGATGGACTGAGTGCTGAAACTATTCAGACCCTCAACCCCAGTCACAGAAATGGGTTGAATCCATCATTGTTCTTTAGCTCACTTCACCATGGTTTTTAATTGTGCACTTTACGTTCAGCCTTGCTTTTGCCACTTTAAACTAATCTATTGATTCGGTTTAATCCTGGACTCGACATCTTTTAAAACGTAGTGTTGGCCTTCTGCCTCCTATGTAACCCCAGCCGTGTGTCTCGGGACATTTTTAAACCATAGTCACAGGATTGGCGCTAGAGCGCACAGTTAGCCAACAGCCCCGTCCGACGCCAGCCTTCGGAGTTTAGCCCCTTTCAACTCCAGTTGCAGGCTTGAGCTGTTGTAAATTGTGTGCTAGAGAGATGGCTCCTTTTAAATACTTTTAAACACAGTCATTCAACCAGCAACCATGAGGCCCTGTCCCGTTGACACCCCAGAGGCAGACTCTAGTGTCATTATGAACCCCAGCCTGAGGCACGGTCCCTGTCCAACTCCAGCCTCAAGGCCACTTCCATTGGTAGCATCCTTGAATCGCTTTATTATATAAAGACACATTAAGTAAGTGGTGAAACCCTTATGGCTGAGATACCCGCCACCCCCTCTCAACACAATCCCCAAAGGAGGGAAACAGGAAACAGGTCTTGAAGTTTTTGGAAGAGGGAGGGAGTAACCCTCCCGGCCGTATTTATTAAAACAAAATTAAAACATTAAAT
Source organism: Lissotriton vulgaris (assembly GCF_964263255.1). NCBI lineage: Eukaryota > Metazoa > Chordata > Amphibia > Caudata > Salamandridae > Lissotriton > Lissotriton vulgaris. Next base: position 1,333,023,331 of record NC_141687.1, read on the forward strand.
CAACATTTTATATTATGTACAATTTCATTACCACATTGCGATGTTTGGCTAACCTTAACAGATTCTCTAATACAGAGGTTCTCCTAGCCGAACTAACATCCTACACACATTTACTTGAAATTATGAAATTGTACATCCTAACGTTTAAGGGCCAACGGCAAGGTCGTAACCGGTGTCAAGATCCCTAACCAGAAATACCCCCCCCACTTGTGAGGGGCGACAGCACTGAGGCGTACCTCAAGTGCAACTACCAATTTCCCTTTGACTTGACGGGGGCACCAATAAAACTCGACGCCACTTAAAGGTCGTTCGAGGACTCGTGTGAGGTATCTAGAAGGTAGCGTAGACCCCCCCCCCCAAACCCCGCACAACTTACCACATCTGCCGTCGCAGACGTCACTGGCCCCGGGAAATTCCCCAGGAGGGGGCTGTAACCCCTCCTACACAGGAAGGGGCCTTGACCGCCTTTCCTTTTCTTTCGGCGACCCATCCTTAGAAGGGACCGCCTCCCCGTTGAGGGGCCAATGGCCACCTCTCCCGAGCGCTCCCATCCGTGTTGGGTGACGCCCACTCATAGGGATCTTCCAATTAGTGCTCACCGATCATGACCTTACCGCCCGACCAAAATTAAATACGACAATGCTAACTAACCTATTAAACTAAAAAATACATTGGCTACTACGACCGTAATAAAAGCATGCTTATAAATGAACACTAAAGCCGAATTCTTTAATCATAAAACATAAATGACATAGACCATTCTTTATTACAAACTCAAAATCAACACGATAATACCACAACCTGTAAACGAAATTAGAGTTATTCATCAACTTTTATTAAAAACAACTGGCTGTCTTCAGGGGCTGGTGGGTGGGTCAAAATTGGCTCTTCGTTCCGTCTCGAGCTCACGTGCAGCGAGGAGGTGCAGCTTCAGAGCACAGGAACAAGAGGATGCCTTCTGGTCTTGCGTCCCCTTTTATCCGTCTTCAGGGCGGGCGTAAACCCGCCCCTGCCTGCCCCGAGGGCGTGGCCAGCCGCGTCCGTGTCTAGGCCAGCCCACTCTAGGGCGGGAAAAAGCGCGCCCCGGCTACGCCGCTTCGGGCATACCAGCCGAGACACGCCTCCCGCCCAAGATGGCTTCCCGGGGGGATCGTGGTACTCTGCCATACGTGCGGGGGGACCGAGTGGTCGCCCCTTTCCATATGGCTGAGATACCCGCCACCCCCTCTCAACACAATCCCCAAAGGAGGGAAACAGGAAACAGGTCTTGAAGTTTTTGGAAGAGGGAGGGAGTAACCCTCCCGGCCGTATTTATTAAAACAAAATTAAAACATTAAATCAACATTTTATATTATGTACAATTTCATTACCACATTGCAATGTTTGGCTAACCTTAACAGATTCTCTAATACAGAGGTTCTCCTAGCCGAACTAACATCCTACACACATTTACTTGAAATTATGAAATTGTACATCCTAACGTTTAAGGGCCAACGGCAAGGTCGTAACCGGTGTCAAGATCCCTAACCAGAAATACCCCCCCCCACTTGTGAGGGGCGACAGCACTGAGGCGTACCTCAAGTGCAACTACCAATTTCCCTTTGACTTGACGGGGGCACCAATAAAACTCGACGCCACTTAAAGGTCGTTCGAGGACTCGTGTGAGGTATCTAGAAGGTAGAGTAGACCCCCCCCCAAACCCCGCACAACTTACCACATCTGCCGTCGCAGACGTCACTGGCCCCGGGAAATTCCCCAGGAGGGGGCTGTAACCCCTCCTACACAGGAAGGGGCCTTGACCGCCTTTCCTTTTCTTTCGGCGACCCATCCTTAGAAGGGACCGCCTCCCCGTTGAGGGGCCAATGGCCACCTCTCCCGAGCGCTCCCATCCGTGTTGGGTGACGCCCACTCATAGGGATCTTCCAATTAGTGCTCACCGATCATGACCTTACCGCCACAGGCTGGATAGTTGACCGGCTATCCGGACCCCCCACAAAGCTCCTACCTAAAGGTCATGTTTTAACGTTTTTAACCATGCTAAGAAGTCTCCTATGAGTAACTCATTCCCCACCCGAGACAAATGCACACCATCCCCCAAATACATACTGTCATCATTAATACAGCCATGTGAAATAGAATGCAATGTCCTGGAACGGAACAACCTACTCACTTTGTTATTAAGCTTTCTCACAGAGTGATTCAAAGCAGGAACAGAAATAGCCCCTCGCCACACCTTTCGTGGGATCATATGGGACCACGCAATTGTGCACCCCGGAACTCTCCTCGCCAACCAACTTACAGTGGAAAGCATTGCCCCCAGGAGAAGTCGTCTACCGGTGGTGACCAAATCGTTGCCCCCTAGATGCACTATGATTATAGACGGCGGTGACCTCGTCCGCCCTAACAAACCCTCGAAAAATGCTTGAAACTGGTCAATACAGAGCCCGCCTCTTCCGTAGAAGGACACCCTGTACCCGTATTCCCCAGCTACGTGAATCATGTCACCTGCTTTGAATACGTCCGCGGCACGCCTCACGTATGAGTGGCCCACGACCCACACCTCCTTCTTCACAGCCGGTGATGTCTGACCGCTGGCCCGGTGTTGGGTCGACTGCATAGTCCGCCCCGCCTCGTAGGCTTGCGCAACTGAAAACCAAACAAAGACAAGAAGCGTGAGTACATCATTACAGCTTCACAACATGTGCAACCGCACATACCTCTTATAACACTTGGAGGACCAACGCCCCACTCGTTTCACTTGTTCAACATCAAGACCCCTAGCTGTAGCTTCCGTAGCAGCCCCTATCCGAAAGGAGTGGGTCCCAAACTCGCCCGGGTTCAAGCCCGCAGCGGCAATTGACATCGCAAGCACCCGCTGAAACTGAAATTTCGTCAGTGGGGTGGCGTCCGCGTGTCTCAACAAGGTCCCCCCCCATGATGCCACCCTTCGTGCTAGGTAGTTCTCTAAACACTTTACTGGACACATGGAGGACCCGGGAATCCTGGGTATGATTATGCAGTCACCCATCCCATCTTGATCGGTCTTGGACCTGACAAAGGAGACAGTCATTGTCTCTCCTCTGACCTGAACGTGTTCCCGGCACAAACCCCCTGTCACATCCCGTTTGTTCCTCGCCACCAGTTCGCTTACCCGCATCGCTCCATGAAATGCCAGCGTAAAAGCGGCTCAGAACAACACCGTCTCAAACTGAGATGAACATGTGGCAGGGAGTGTGGCCAACAACTGGGCCAACCTATCCAAACCTATCGGGCGCCTCTCATCTACTCTGCGACCCTCAAGGCGTTGCCACCCACGCAGCGCTTTCTGTACAACGAAAGACGCTGTCGGGTCCTGGATACCATGAGCCCTGGCAACAAAGGAAATGGCAGCACGATGCCTCTGGGCCGTAGCCACCGATTTCCCAGCCCTACGTAAGGACATCAGAAAATTCACTACCCATTCCTCGTGGCCCCAAAGCCCCTCTCCATCAGTCCCCAAAAAGGCTAAATAGGACCGAAACGCCCCTTCATATGCCTTCTTTGTCCTTGGTGCTAGGCTCTCTCCCACGAGGTGACGAAGTTCGGGGCACCGAGAGACCAGAGAGCTTCGGGAAAGGGTGCCGGCTCTGGGTCCGCTGTGGGAAGGAAACCCGAGAAAGCCTGCATATGAAAACGAGACAGTGCATCAGCTGCCTGATTCAGTACCCCCGGGACATGTTTAGCTCTGAATAGCACCTTCAGTTGCATACACAGTAAAACAATTTCTTTGAGCAGTCTTAAAATCAGTTTACATCGTGCTGCCTGGCTATTGATGCACTCGACCACGGTCATATTGTCAGACCAAAATACCACAGAGTGATCTTTGAACCCTTCGGGCCAGGTTCTTAGGGCCACCAAAATGGGGAACAGTTCCAAGAAAGCAATATTACTTGTCAGTCCATTGTCATGCCACCATGCCGGCCATCTTTGTGCCGACCATTTTGTGCCGAAGATGGCACCAAAACCTATGCTACCTGCCGAATCTGTCCATAGCCCCAGCTCTTCAGAGGACACGGCCGGTTTGTTCCAGACGACTCGACCATTAAAATCCGCCAGGAATGCTAACCAAATGCGCATGTCCTGGCGGACCTCAGCCGATAGTCTCGTGCGATGATGACCCTCCTTTAGGCCGACCATCGCTTGGGCAATTGAACGGGAAAAGGGGCGGGCCATCGGTATAACCCTCAGGGCAAAATTCAACTGTCCCACCAACTGCTGTAACTGATGCAGCGTAACTTTAGATCCATTTATACACATTTGCATGGCTGCCCTGAACTTCCCCACTTTGTCAGCTGGTAAACGAAAACAACCCTCACTGGAGTCTAACTCGATCCCCAGAAACTCGAGGCAAGTCGCAGGACCCACCGTCTTACCCGGTGCCAATGGCACACCAAATTGCTTCATTAATACACAAAATTCGGCCAAGGCCTGGCCACTTTCGAGATCCCCGGCTGCCCCAAGGAACAGAAAGTCATCAAGGTAATGCATTACATGTTGGAAACCCGTCCTCCTTGTGAAGACCCATTGTAGAAAACTACTGAATTTCTCGAAATAGGCACAAGATATAGAGCACCCCATCGGCATACACTTATCCATGTAATAATGACCCTGAAACATGAAACCTAGGAGACGCTGGTCGTCTGGGTGTACCGGGAGCAACCGGAACGCTGACTCGATATCCGACTTCGCCATCAGCGCCCCGGGCCCCAGGCGATTCAAAATGGCTACGGCCTCATCGAAAGATGCGTACCGCACCGAACACACTTCTGGGTCTATTGCATCGTTTACAGAAAGACCACGTGGAGCTGATAAATTATGAATCAGTCGGAACTCACCCGGGTCCTTCTTGGGGACCACCCCTAAAGGAGAACAAACAAAACTCTGCACCGGGGGTACACTAAACGGGCCGGCAACCCGACCTCGAGTAACCTCTTTCCGGATCTTCTCCTGTACCACGGTCGTATGCTGTAGGACCGAAAGTTGATTTTTACACTTCTCCACACCCTGAAAGTCCCCTACTGGGATGCGGAAACCATACGAAAACCCGTTCCGCAGCACCCCAGCAGAAGTACGATCCGGGTATTCACTGAGCCAGGGAATCATCGCCAAGGTATCAATCGGGGTAGGTAAAGGCGCCCCTCGGACTATGTTAGACCTGTTTGGCGCCTCCTCTACCCCCGTTATCACCCGTTTTGGCTCTGCACGTGGACTCAGGATGGGACGACCCGCACCCACTACACTCATGTCTAAATTTACACGATCCCTGGGGCCTAGTACATTTACCTCTGTTGAAATTCCAGCAGAACCCCCTTTTCCCTGTATTGCTGGCAGGTCTCGAGTGATCGTCGGTACCCGTACCTGATCGAAAGGGCGACCCTGCATATTGGCGGGAGGATTCGCCAACATTACCCCCTACCAATGGCATTTTCAACATACCTGTCTCCTTCATTTTATCCCATGTCAAAGAATCGTAACAATCCCAGGTTAAGCTTTTATTATGCTCTTTAGCCTTTCTAAAAAGATTGTCGTAGCAGAACCAATGGTTACCCTGGTGTGACGTCGAGTACCCCATGATTCGCGACTGATAGGTCGGCAACTCGGAAAGTAACTCGGGCCTACGTTCCCCTAAGATCGACGTAAAAATCCCCCATGCTTTGCCCCAATTGCCAATATTCTCATTCACTTTAAAGGCGGCCATTTTTGCGCGCCAAACACTCGGATGCATGAGGTCTTTCTGGCCCTTAACATGCTCCACCTCATAATGATCAACAAGCAACGAGAAGATGTTCACATATTCCCCCGCCCAAATCTTCCCTTTAATTGCCAAAGGCACATGTTGACCCAACCTTTCTCTACGAGAGGGTGCTGACTCATCCCTCGCAATCGGCAATGGCCGCTTACCTGCACCGGACGCTGCCTCTGCGGTCGTAATCGTCCCTTGTGGCTTGTCAACTACTGCAGCCGGCGCGGACACCTTGGCTGCCTCCCGTTTCTCACGCAGTTGCTTCATCAGCGCCTGCGCGTCGACAGCCGTGGCGCCCTCACTACCTTCGCCCAACCACGCTGCAAGTTGTGCTGCCAGCTCGGGCGGCATATCTTCATTGGACACCGGGGTGACCACCACGGGAATCGGATTCCCCTCCACGGGTACTGGGGTTGGCGCTTCAAGCGGGGTACGGGGAACCGGGACGTCTCCCCCAGCTGGCCCCCTCCTTGGCCTCTTGGCTCTCCCTCCTGGGGCTGCTCCAGCCGAAGGACGTTCCGGCCCCCCTTCCCCCTCTCTCTCCGCCACCCGCTTCTTCAGCTCAGTCATCTCCTTCATGAGGACCCGAAGCATCTGTTCAGTCGTCATTCTCTTTCCGCCTTTCTTGGGCATTTCTCCGACAGAGTATCTGTAAGACAAAAAGAAGGATTACAACGCTCAAAATTGGCTCTTCGTTCCGTCTCGAGCTCACGTGCAGCGAGGAGGTGCAGCTTCAGAGCACAGGAACAAGAGGATGCCTTCTGGTCTTGCGTCCCCTTTTATCCGTCTTCAGGGCGGGCGTAAACCCGCCCCTGCCTGCCCCGAGGGCGTGGCCAGCCGCGTCCGTGTCTAGGCCAGCCCACTCTAGGGCGGGAAAAAGCGCGCCCCGGCTACGCCGCTTCGGGCATACCAGCCGAGACACGCCTCCCGCCCAAGATGGCTTCCCGGGGGGATCGTGGTACTCTGCCATACGTGCGGGGGGACCGAGTGGTCGCCCCTTTCCATTCTGTGCAGTCTGAAAGGGTGATGTGAGATCCTTCTGTGGCAGGGCAGAACATGTGCAGAGGCTGTAAATCACTGTGACAGGCGCCTGTCACCCGAGTCCGCAGAGTTCTTTAAATAGCCAGGGCCTCATTTACGAAAAGTGACGCATCGCTGCGTGAAAACAGCGATGCGTCACTTTTCACTGCGCACTCCTTGCGACACCAATGATGCGTCATATTTACAGTATGACGCATCATGTCGCAAGGAGTTACAGATACGTCATTATTTCTGATGCATCTGTATGGCGCTAAAGTGACGCATTGCTGGAGTGTGTCACAAAAGTGACGCAACTCCAGCAATGTGTCCTTTCACATGGGGCAAGCCCTATGTGAAAGGGCCTGCGTCAGTCTTACGCCTGCTGTGAGGCAGGCGTACGAAATTGACGCATTTGTGTCCTAGAAGTGGCTCAGTCAAATCTTATAGATTTCACTGCGCCACTTCTATGAACCTTTCTTGCGTCAGAATGCCCCCCCTGCATACATTATACCTGGCGTAGGTATAATGTTGCACAGGGGTTTACAAAGTGACGCATCTACCTAGATGCGTCACTTTGTGAATATGGTGCAACAAGGCACATTTTTTATGCTGCTGGTACATCACAAAAAGTGATGCACCGGCAGCGTAAAAGTGAACACACGGCCTCATAAATGAGGCCCCAATATGGGACAGCAGCACAGCCTTCTATACCGCAAGGGCATGCCTGACAGCCCAGGTTAGTGCGATAAGGCAGCATATTTCAAAACAAGAGCACTTGCATCTCGTAATCACTGTCTGGAAGTCCTTGGTTTATTTATTTGTATTTTATCTTTAGAAGTGTGTAATGCGGTATAACCTCAAACTCTTGTGGCGGTTTTAACATCCTGCCAAGGTTGGTAACACTTGGTGTGGATTCAGTTAATGGATCGCTACTATGGAAAGGACTGGGTAATTGCGTAGTCGGCTGCAGGAATACATTGCGTTGTTAAAAGAAGAAAATAAAAAACACGACGAGTGGGACTGTCTGCTCCACTTATGGCCTTTCCAAGAATCACCAAGTGGCGGGTGGTAGAGACAGCCCGGAGCTCGCAGCACAGAGAGGAAGGGTCCTGGCACTCGGGTAGAGAGCGGAAAATTCTGAATGGGACCGAAGGAAGAAAATACGAGTGTGGCCGCTTGGTGGCGCCCCTGGGCTACGGGAAAAGCGCCATCCTCATTACAGCACTTTGATACTGCAGAAATACTTGTTGCCAATGATAGCCGATTTTTTTTAACCTATTCACAAAAACAGGTTTGACCGACGTCACTTTCCAACAAGGTCGGTGTTTTGCTGCATTTTGTTGGCTGTGGCAGCCTTGAAAGCTGCTGGGGAAAAGGGGCAGACACATACCCAAACTAGCACCCGGGCCCCTACAGGACACTTAAAAGCCTGGTCGGCGAGTCTGCTTACAAGAGCCCCAGCAGACGAGGCACAGACTGGCACCGCACCCGGGCCGAGGTTTAGGAAAACCCGAGGCTTGCACGGGAGCCACCGGCAACAACCCCATCTCCCCTTGCTGTAAGTGCAGACAGCACCGGGGTCAAGCACCCGAACGCTCTTGTAACACCAGATTAAACCACCTAGCTCTGAGGCACCGGCAGCAGGAGCGAAGCCTTCGCCCGGTGTTAACTAACACAGCACCGGCAGCAAAAGTCCAAATACTCCAGGTCTGAGCTGGTCAGGAAAAGTGGCAATAACCCCCTACCGTCGGAACCAGAAAAGAGCTAGAACCAAGCCCCAGACACTGGGGCAGGAGCAGTCTGCGCAGCACAGGGTCAAGGAGCTGCGGCAACAACAGCCTCCCACCGGTGGAAACACAAGCGCGCGTGCAGTGGGGAGGAGGGGGGCCTGCGCAAATCACTTGCGGAAGCAATAATTGCTGCCATATGGCGGCCCTCGCTCTCGCAAGTAAATCGCCTGACGTGCACGCGTTGCCATTGAAGGAAATGGAACGCGTGCACGTTATGGGCTGAAAAGCCTAAGTGATAACTAAAGGTCTTTTTGCCTATGCTGCGCATGCGCGCTGCGTAGGCGAGGCCTAACAACTGTGAAATAATCGCTGTTCTAATTACAATCTCTAGTTTTTGGTGTCCTGTGTTAAAGAGTTCAGTATTATGAGGTATTTGAAAAGTGTGAGGCCAGCTTTTGTTTCTCTTTTTGGAATGAAGTTGTCCAAAATGTATTCAAGCTATAATCTTTTTTAACTTAAACAACTTTGGGGTATATTCACAAGAACGTGTGATTAGTACCGCAAGAGTAGCGTAACGCAACTTTCAACATTGCAGCCTATCGCGGGAAAATAACCCCGGGTCAACGTGGAATTCACAACAAGGCAATAGCATGCGACAGACACCAGATAACTCGTAAAATGTCCGCGTGAAAAGTAACACCACGTCGCAAAAATGTGGTATGCGAACTCAAAAAAACATGATGAGGCCAACTGCAGGGCAAAAAGTAGCGAAAACCAGCCACAGGCCTCCTAATCCCACGCAGCTGGCAGGACAATGCACCACAAAAACCACAGAAAAAATACACCAGAAAGAAGCCAAAGCACTTAGCAACATGGAGGCATCTTTACCCAGCGCAGAGACCAACTTGAACCCCACAACCCCCACAGACCACCAGCAAAGAATAACGGGGTTGGGGTAGGCCAGGGAGAAGAGGGAGAGGAAGATAGGGTGCAGACTGCAGGAAAACAAGACCAGCGTCACGGAGGTGACAGAACACTACCAGCAACTAACACACTAGCAGAGGAATCCAGCACCCCCAACCAGTCACAATGTACACCGCCATACAGTCTGCATACAACGTAGCACAATGTGCCATCATATATGCCAACACAAAGGCAACACGCACCTCACCTTCACATCGCAGAGGGGCACACAACACCTGCAGCAGAGCACATATTACAACGCATCAGTGATACCGGAAAGGACCAACCCACTGTCGACACCAACGCCCTACAACAGCCCATGGATATCCCACTCAACCCCCCACCAGGACCAGGACAGCCAAGATACTCAAAGGAGAACACAAGCCTGCAACAGACCACATGGCAGGAAGCACCGCAGGCACAGCTGGCTCATGACACCTCACCCACCCACACATGGCACCCCAATAGCATGTGTCAGCACGCCAAAAGGAGGTGGCCCAACAGGTGTGGGAGGGGGCCAAACCCATGAAATGTGAACCAGGACACATATTTAGGGGTCTATCACCCTACAGGGCCCACCCACACCCCACTAAGGAGACCCACGCTGCATTAGAGACGCATGCAGTTGCACATGCACAGCAAAGAACCACGCCCAGGGGCGCGCAATTAGCAGTCACACACCCATGTTTGCTATGCCTACGACAGCCCTGGCAACTCCCCTCATGAATTAAGTGGGTGACTACAACGCTACTTGTCCAAGCCCCAACCCGCTGCCTCCTGTGACATGTCTGCATCCGTGGTACACCGCTCAATGTAAAGTTGTAGGGCCCAGGGACCACATGCATCCTGCAAGACCACAGGGACACACGCAGAAATCATGTTGAACTGACTATGGGCACATGCACCTGGCCCCTTTATTGGCAGGGCCACATGTACAGAGATGCCTGTGCTGCATGTTTGTGGAGTGAGTGTAAGCCATTTCGCACAGAATGTCTGCTGTTGGCAACCACTTGGACGTTGGACACTAGTGCAACGCAAACAGAAAACACATGCAATCAATCAATCAATCAATCAAAGACATTTGTAGAGCGCACTACCTACCCGTAGGGTCTCGAGGCGCTTGGGGGTGAGGGGGGGTGCCGCTACTGCTCGAACAGCCAGGTCTTGAGCTTCTTCCTGAAGGAGAGGTGGTCTTGGGTCAGGCGCAGGTCGGCCGGGAGGGAGTTCCAGGTCTTGGCGGCCAGGTAGGAGAAGGACCTTCCTCCTGTAGTGGCTCTGCGGATGCGTGGGACGGCGGCGAGGGCGTGGCTGGCGGAGCGGAGGTGGCGTTTGGGAGCGTAGAAGTTGATTCGGTTGTTGAGGTAGCTCGGACCTTGGTCGTGGAGAGCTTTGTGTGCGTGGGTAAGGAGGCGGAAGGTGATTCTCTTGTTGACCGGGAGCCAGTGCAGGTCTCTCAGGTGTCCGGAGATGTGGCTGTGTCGTGGGACGTCGAGGATGAGTCTGGCTGAGGCGTTCTGGATGCGCTGGAGTCTCTTCTGGATCTTGGCGGTGGTTCCGGCATAGAGTGCGTTGCCGTAGTCCAGTCGGCTGGTGACGAGGGCCTGGGTGACGGTCTTCCTGGTCTCTGTGGGGATCCACCAGAGGATCTTCCGAAGCATGCGCAGGATGTTGAAGCACGACGAGGAGACGGCGTTGACTTGCCTGGCCATGGAGAGGGAGGAGTCCAGGATGAAACCCAGGTTGCGTGCGTGGTCCGTCGGTTTGGGTGCGGTGCCCAGGGCGGGGGGCCACCAGGAGTCATCCCAGGCGGAGGGCGAGGAGCCCAGGATGAGGACCTCCGTCTTGTCTGAGTTCAGTTTCAGGCGGCTCGTCGTCATCCACTCGGCTACCTCTCTCATCCCTTCGTGCAGGTTGGCTCTGGCGGCGGCTGGGTCGTTGGTCAGGGAGAGGATCAGCTGGGTGTCGTCGGCGTAGGAGATTATGTTGAGGTTGTGTTGGCGTGCGATGGCCGCGAGGGGGCTCATGTAGACGTTGAAGAGAGTTGGGCTCAGTGAGGATCCTTGAGGGACGCCGCAGATGACTTCGGTGGCCTCTGACTTGTACGGTGGTAGGCGGACTCTTTGTGTTCTTCCTTCGAGAAAGGAGACGATCCATTCCAGCGCCTTCTCCTGGATTCCGACGTTGCTGAGGCGCTGCACTAGGGTGCGGTGGCAGACCGTGTCGAAAGCCGCGGAGAGGTCTAGGAGGATGAGGGCCGCTGTTTCTCCGTTGTCCATCAGGGCTCGGATGTCATCAGTGGCGGCGATGAGGGCGGTCTCGGTGCTGTGGTTGGCACGGAATCCGGACTGCGATGGGTCGAGGGATCCATTCGTCTCAAGGAAGGCGGCCAGCTGTTTGTTGACGGTCTTCTCAATGACTTTGGCTGGGAACGGGAGGAGAGAGATGGGGCGGTAATTCTTGAGTTCGGTGGGGTCTGCCGTAGGTTTCTTGAGTAGAGCGCTGAGTTCAGCGTGCTTCCAGCTCTCGGGGAAGGTGGCGGTGTCGAATGAGGAGTTGATGATGTCCCGCAGGTGGGGTGCGATGACCGCGTCGGCTTTGTTGAAGACGTGGTGAGGGCAGGGGTCGGTCGGAGATCCGGAGTGGACGGAGTTCATCGTGTGGGCGGTGTCTTCGGTGTTGACTGGGGTCCAGGCGCGGAGGGTGGTGGTGGGCGGTGTTGCTGCGGTCGTGGCGTGCGTCGGTTGGGTGCTGAAGCTGTGGTGTATGTCCGCGATCTTGTTGTGGAAGTAGGAGGCGAGGGAGTTGCAGAGGTCTTGCAAAGGGGTGATGTCGTTGTTTCCGGCGTTGGGGTTGGAGAGCTCTTTCACGATGTTGAAGAGTTCCTTGCAGTTGTGTGCGTTGTTGTCCAGCCGGTCCTTGTATGCAGTTTTCTTGTCGATGCGGATCAGTTGGTGGTGTTTCCGGGTGGCGAGCTTGAGGGTGGTCCTGTTGTCTGCCGTGGGTTCCTTTCTCCAGGCTTTCTCGAGGGCTCGGCAGTTCTTCTTGGAGCTCTTGAGTTCGTCGGTGAACCATGGGGCTCTCTTACTGCCGGGTCTGCTGGGCGGGATCCTCAGAGGGGCGAGTTCGTCTGCGCATTTGCTGATCCACTTTGAGAGGTTGACGGCGGCCTGGCTGGGGTTCGCTGAGCTGGCCGGGGGGTGCTGGCTCAGGGAAGCGGCGAGCTGGTCGGCTGTGATCTTGTTCCAGCATCTTCGGGCAACCTGTTGCTGGTGGTGGTGGATCGTCGTTCTTCTGAAGGTGAAGTGGATGCATCTGTGATCCGTCCAGTGGAGTTCTGTGGCGTGGCTGAAGGCGATGTCTTTGCTGGATGAGAAGATGGCGTCGAGTGTGTGTCCGGCGAGGTGGGTGGGGGTGGACACCAGCTGCTTGAGTCCAAGGTTGGCGAGGTTGTCGAGCAGGGTGCTGGTGTTGCAGTCGTTGTTGTTCTCCAGGTGGAAGTTGAAGTCCCCCAGGAGGATGTAGTCAGCGGAGGGGAGGGCGTGCGGGCTGACGAAGTCGGCGATGTCCTCGCTGAATTGCAATATAGAGTCAACTGATGAGCAACATGGAGTGATCCAGATGAAGTCCAGAGGACAGCCAACTTGCAAACAGAAGTGTCCGTTAGTCACAGTGCACTGGGCTGTGGACAGTAGAGATGAGTGCACTCATGTGCAGAAAAAGTCTTGGATTGTGTCCCTACGATACATTCCTGATGCAGATGCAGTGGGGTGTGTGAGACCTGCATCAATTCAACATCAACGTCTCAGAGCCCCCACACTCTTTGAGGTGACATACCTGCGCAACCGCCCACAGCACAGAACACAATCAGCTGCGGACAATTACCTGCGGCGCACTGAGTCACTGGCAGCTGGAGTGCTGAGCAGGGTAACAGGCTGATGATGGCATCCACGACAGGCCTGAGCAACCACGCTTCAACTCTGGCCGATAGTGTTTGGAGGTGGTCCTTGAGGTGGTGGCGTGTGCCTCTTGTGGTTAAGCGTCATCTGTGCCGGTCAGGACTCGTTTTGGTGAGTGAGCCCTGGTGGAATGCATTTGGGCCCGGAGGCTGCATACAGCGCAAGGCCACAGAGTCATGGTGTTGATGAGCCCAAGCCCATGCCTAAGGGGCCAGTCTATGTCTACAGAGAAGGGGTCCCGGACTTGACCAGCACAGAGTTAGTGGTCCCGGATGCACTGCGGACAGCACAGGCACCCAGACACGGAACGGTTATGTTATGTTAACCCATCTTATATAGCGCAACAGCTGCCTCAGCAAAGAGGCGTCCTGGCGCTGCAAGCAAAAAGACACAGAGATATGTTTTGATGGTCTTCTGAAACATTAGATAGTTGTCCAAACAGTGAATCTGGGAAGGACGGGAATTCAAAAGTTTAGCCGCTAGGCTACGAAACTACCATCCAACGGCACGTACACGTTCCACCCGCGGGATGGTGACCATGCATTGCTCCGTAGAGCGCAAGGGGCACCAAGGGGTATAAGGCACTAACAAATTGGCCACGATCCCCGGGGAGGAGGCCGTCAGAATTTCAAAAACCAAACAGAGGGCCTTGAACTCAATACGCTTGGCCATAGGTAGCCAGTGTAATCATCGAATGGCGCCGGGTGTAGGGCAGCTTCTGGGGAGCCCAAGCAGGGCTCTGGCTGCCACATTTTGGACTCTTTGCAGACATATGACCTCAGCTTTGTTAGCCCCCTAGTAGAGAGAACTAGCATAGTCCAACCATGACAAGATAGACGCTTGAACAATCGTTTGTCAAGTGGACGGGTCAAATTACCCCAGCAGGGGTTTTAAACCCCAAAGTATGCCAAAGCAAGTACCAGCCACTTTCTTGGTGTGATCCTGAAAACTGAGGGTTGAATCGATCCACACCCCCAGACTTTTTACCACCAACTTAGGGGTGGGTGGGCACCCAAGACTATCCAGCCACCAGTGCTCACTCCAGAGCTCGGGGTGTCTCCCCACCAGCAACACCTCAGATTTATTGGCGCTGAGCTGGAGGCAGTTGACAGTTATCCACTCTGCATCTGCTGCCAAACCGTTCTTAAACTTGGGAGCATCGCGTGTAGGGTCGTTGGAAAGGGCTACCACCAACTGCGTGTCATCAGCATAGGAGGCAATGGAAAGACCCCAATCCCGGGCCACCACAGCCAAAGGTTGAACATACGGATTAAGCAGAAAAGGACTCAGCGCAGAGCCTTGCGGCACACCCTGTCCAATGGAGTGGACACGAGAGAGAAAAGGAGGAGCAGGCACTTGAAATGTTCTCTCAGAGAGGAAAGATCTAAGCCACTCTAAAGCTGAACCGACGATACCGGCGTCTTCCACACACAGTAACAAAATATGGTGGCAGACTGTATTGAATGCAGCACTGAGATCCAACAGAATCAGTGCCACAGTCTTCCCAGCATCCAGGACAGTCTGCAGATGTTCGGACACAGAAAGGAGAGCAGTCTCAGTGCTGTGACCTGGGCGGAAACCGTTCTGTGTGAGATCCAGGATACCGTGCCTGTCCAGAAATGTCGTTAGCGTGGAATTAATATGTGCCTCTGTAATCTTAGCCGCCCAAGGTAGAAGAGAAATTGGACAGAAGTTTTCCAATTTAGCTGGATCTAGTGAAGGTTTTTAAAGAAGGGGACCACCATAGCCTGTTTCCACAGCCTGGAGACCACAGCGGTGGAAAGCGAGGCATTCACCACCTGGCACAGAGGTGTCAAGAGCACAGGCAGCGCGTTCATAAACTGGTAAGGCTTAAGAGGGTCTGCAGGGGAACCAGCTTTGACTTTGCTGCATAGCATACGAAGCTCATCCTGAGACCGAGGGAAAGGCCATGAGCATGTGGGTGGTAGGGTGTGTGTGTATAGGACTAGGATGGGCCGCACCTGGAGGAAAGGATCTGTAGATGGTTTCCACTTTTGTAATAAAAAAAAGTATTGAGATCCCAAGGGGGTTTTCCTTAGTTTAAGATTGTTAAGTATTTTAAAAATGAACTTCGCTGGGTTACTGCTGGACTTAATTTAATTAGCATAGTAAACAGCCCGCTCAAATTGTATGGCGCAATGGTAGCTCCTAATGGGGGACAGATACCGTCTTTTAGCTGCCAGATCGTAATCCCTCCTCCAATCCCGCTCCAGTTTTTTACAGGTTTTACGCTGTGTGGCTAAGCTATCCAAAAACCAAGGGTTGGGGTTGGAGTTGTGGCATTTGACCACGTGGCCGGATAAGTCCAAAACTTGAACAATCCAGTCACAGATTGTTTTATATGCCACATCAGGATCATTAGGCAGTTTAGGAGTTTCTAGGGTGAGCAAGGCTTGAAATTGCTCAAGATTCCGTTTTCACCAAGGGCGCCTATGACAGGACTTTTGAATGGTTCTGAGCATAGCTTCAGAGATGAGGAAGAACACAGAGATCAGAAAATGGTCAGTCCAGCATACCGGGCTAGGTGTATTCACAGTAAGGGTAGGGAGGTTGGAAAAAACAGGATCAAGCAGGTGGCCTGCGGTGTGCGTGGGACCTGCAACTAGTTGAATAAGTTGGTAGGCTGCCAGGTCTGCCAGAAAGCTACTGACTTCCGTATCAGTATGGCTGTCCAAATGTAAGTTGAGATCACAAAGAAAAGTAAAATTAGCTGTACTCATGGCCAGGGCACTAGCGACTTCAGTGAGTGAGGATTTAAACTCCTTAGCAGGACCAGGAGGACGATATACCAGTAGCCCTGACATAGTGTCGTTGGCACTGAAGGAGATTGCGAAGCGAGCGCATTTGCAACCAACCATAGGATCATTAACAAACGTACAGTCATACTGTGACTTAAAGATAACCGCAATGCCACCATCTCTCCAAAGCCTATTTAAAGTCTGGATACTATATCCAGGCGGGAGCGCTAATCCTGGCTCTGCGACCATATCATGAGAGAGCCAGGTTTCCGTTAAGAAAAATACATCAGGAACTTCGTCCTGAAATAAGTCATAAACATCTGAATAGTGTTTAGCCAGTGAGCCACAGTTAAGACTTAGGATTTTAATAGAAGACCTAGGCAGGGGCGGAGAAGGTGGCAGAGTCACTTCAGTTAATTTGGAATAAGAATCAAAGCCACAGTGGAAACAGTAAAACAGTGACTTGCAGTGCAGTCAGATGGGCTTTGCGATCTGAGTAGGTAACCATCATTTTCTCAGGTGTATGTTTCGGTGTGTTTCATGGGACAGTGGAAGGTGTCCTCCAGGGCAAGACTCAGAAAGGTTGGATTTTATCAGGAAGCAGCAAATGGAGGAGTGGAATGCGACAGCCCGTTGCCACCACCAATTCCGTATGAGCTACATGAGGTTGAAAACTACCCCCTAGTCTTTAGGCTGAGACACCACCACTGTTCGACCAGAGAGTGTCCTTGAATGTCGGGAACAGACTTACTGACACCGGTGCTGAGTGGGGATGCAGACTGCGATGATGCTGGTACACTGATATGGACTCTACATTGCTGAACCATGACTCTGTTACCTACTGGACCACAGTGTATTCCGTAAGCGGCGGTCAGCAGTGGCCCACAGCCATGTGTCTTTGGCTTGCGATACACAGCGCTAGTGACACCAGGGCAGTTGTCGGTAGTGCATGAACACCTCCGTAACGATGATCCTTTTCTCTCAGCCAAGTTGCAAGGCGATATCTTCTTAGGCCCCTCCTTGCGTGCAATGATGTGTAATCTGCCTTTGCATACTCGAAGCTCAGTTCCAAATTTGTGGCCTACTCGAGCACAGTCTAGGCCAAGAGCAGTGTAGGCCGGAGACAGCGGACAGCACGGGCCATTTACTGAGTGTCACCGGCATATTTTGGCGGCCCCACCGGCCTGCGTAGTTCAGGTTCAGTGGCACCACGTGTTCGGTCACCTCCATGACTGCATAAACAATAAGACCTAACAGTGTAACCTTCTAACTACCAGCACCTAACCTGTTATCCCTCCATTAATCTTGTCCCTTCATACTAGCTGGGGTCTGTGTGCACACTGAATGGCATCCACCGTCACAATGTTTGTTCCCTCAGCAACCTAATAATTCAGAACAAAAGCACTGGTGCACTACACAACAGAACTTAATCAAGAAGGACAGTTATAAAGTCCATAACCAGTAAAAATGTTCTTCAATTTTTTCTTTTATTCCATTTTCATTTCCAGTAGGTAAAACGAAGAGTCCAGTTTTAATGGCTCAACACACAGCACAGCCGACGCGTTTCGTCCTAGTGCAGGACTTCTTCAGGTCTGTTAAATACAAACAAATAAATATACATATATAAAAAACAACACTTACATCAAATATAAAAAATCCTATACATAGATAACAGTGGGCTAGCTTCCAACCCTTAGACACATCACACTAAATTTACATACTTACACATTATAGACAACAAAGACAGACCAACAACCTATTGAACAATTATGAATTTACCTAGTTACATTTAATGAGCAATACATAAATACGTAATATTAGTTGACACATTATGAGGGCCAAGGGTCCCAGCCTGGACAGAATGATCAGAAATGACCTCATTTTTACCTATCTCAAATTACATCGTGAGATAGGTACACTGCAAACCATTCTTAGTGGTTGCACAACAACAAAAAACACAAAGAGAGAAGAAATTACCCATAGTGGCTAGGAGGCAAGAAAGAACTGAACAATCAAGAATTCTTAGAAAGCAATGCCATAGAAATCATCCAATATGTGCAGATTCCAACATGATATGGATACCCAAAATGAGAGACTAAAGTGTCACAGCAAGATCAAAATAATGGTCAATCCCCCATACTCCACAGATCAACAGGAAAGACAAAAGGACACATCAAAACAATAAGACAATGACTACCCATCACTAGATGATGGTAGGGTCAAACACATCCATAAGTTGAAAGGTCATAGGATTCCTTACAAGTAGGCTGTTTCCCGTCCAGTATTTTCTATAATATGAATAAAGGCAATCAATATAAGTTGCGATGTGAGCAGCGAGTAACAATAAGAGCTACATTTCAAATAAACACATCCCATTTTATCTAGACTTACATTATCCGAGATTACAGCCATCTATATAAAGCCACGACCAAATGATGATTAAAAGGCGCATCCCACAATAGGGATGTCCAACAGTCATGTTATGTTGCGGTGGAGCTCAGAGCAAATCTTGTGGAAGTTTATCTAAAGCAAGAAAGGAATATTACAAATCCATCATAAGGGACATGTAAAACAAGTATTATTAACAGCAATTCAGCTTAATCAGTGGGATTAACATGATAGCATGCCAAGATGAAGGAACCTAATGAGTAAGCACACACACCTTCAAAATATCGCGCGAAGGCCTAGAGGTAAGAACAGTAAAACCACTTGATAATGGATAGGCGTGTACAATAATGGGCACTGCTAGACCTAAATGAAAATAATTAACTCAAATCAGTAGCATCCTTTCCATGTCCCAGGATACGAGGCTCACTTGAGTCTACTGACTAAAACAGTGCTATAAGCTTAGTAAGGAGAACCATAAAATAGCTATCTACTCCTTACTACCCAGAGCACCTCCTCTGGTACATGGCATCTTTCCTATAGTGCATCCGAGCAGAGAAGATGTCCCATTGCAAATAACTCTTACGTTACAAACGATACCAAATAGGCAGGATACCAACAGCCTATGAGAGAAGTTAGAAACAAAATCAGGAAGAAGTCCATAAATATTAACCCACATCATGGAACGGGAGAATTATAACTGTATTATAGATAGAGATGACAGCAAGACCTTACATCCATAAGAATGTTAAATCACCAGCCCCCCTGGAAAGTGGGCATCAATTCCATACGGTTATCATTCTGACCCCCGCTATATCCCTCTGGGCCGTTCACACCACGCACCGCTCACACTCCCCGTGAGTGAGCCCAGGCTGCCCTGATCCCGCCGCTGCCCGCAGCTGTGCTCCTGACCACTGGTGTGGTATCCGCCTCTGTAGCGCAGCGCTGCTTTTCACCTGCTGACTGTTGTTTTCTCCCCTGTTGCCCGTATCGTGACCAGCCACTGTCTCCTGTGATTTCCAGTTTGTTTCTCCGCTGACTGTAGTTTTATCCTCTGTTGCCCGTATCATGCCCAGCCACTGTCTCCTGTATATTTAGTTTGTTCCCTTGTTGCCCTTACTGTGCCCAGCCATTGTCCTCTGTTTATTTGTTGTTCGCTGTTTTTCCCTCTTGCTGTGCCCCCGCCGCGTTTCCCGCCATCTCCCCGCTCGCTCCCAACCGCTGCTCCCCTGCGGCCCCGCCCCCTTCCACCTGGGACCCTTCCCATTCGCCGCCCCGCTCCCGCCTCCCAGCTGCTCCTCCCTCGCTCCGCCCCCCCACTCTCCACATATGGCAGAGTGGCAAACGCGCAGCGTTGACGCGCAGCGGGCGTGCCAAAGGCAAGCCCGTCTGCGCCCGTCCGCGCCTGGCCCGTGCCCAGAGCCCGGACCCCTGGCCCCTGTAGACACCAGCCCACCCGCCGGACCTACGACGCAACCGAACTCAACGCACTCAACACCGGCCGGATCCCCGGATGCTACAGAGCAACCCCGAGACGAACCCACGGACCCTTCAGCTGCCATTCCTGCAACTTCTCCTGCATCCGGACCTGCACTGCACCCGCACCCGCCAAGAAGAGCACCAACAGCAACCACCTGAAGTGCATCCTTCTCAACACCCGATCTGTCCACAGACACGCCATCCAACTCTGGAACCTGATCGACACAACATCACCAGACGTCGCCTTCCTCACGGAGACCTGGATGAACACCTCCTCAGCGCCCGACATTGCCATCGCCATCCCGGACGGATACAAGATCACCCGGAGGGACCGCGGCAACCAGACCGGAGGAGGCATCGCCATCATCCACAAGAACACTATCCGCATCACGACCAACACCGACGACACCCTCAAAACCGCCGAAGACCTGCACTTCCAGATCCACACCGACCCCAAGACCACCCTCAGAGGCACACTCATCTAAAGACCCCCGGGACCACGCACACAGTTCAGCGAAGACATCGCCAACTTCTTCAGCCCTCACGCCCTCCCCTCCACTGACTACATCCTCCTCGGGGACCTCAGCTTCCACCTGGAGAACAACAAGGACCGCAACACCGCCACCCTGCTGGACAACCTCGCCAATCTTGGTCTCAAGCAGCTGGTGACCACCCCCACCCACTACGCTGGACACACGCTCGACCCCATCTTCTCCTCCAGCAAGGACATCGCCTTCAGCCACGCCACCGGTCTCCACAGGACGGACCACAGCTGCATCCACTTCAGCTTCAGAAAGAACACGATCCACCACCACCAGCAACAGGTCGCACGCAGAAGCTGGAACAAGATCACAGCCGACCAGCTCGCCGCATCCCTGAGCCAGGACCCCCCCGCCAGCTCAGCGAACCCCAGCCAGGCCGCCAGCAACATCGCGAAGTGGATCAGCCGATGCGCTGAGGACCTCGCCCCTCTGAGGACCCCGCCCAGCAGACCCAGCAGTAAGAAAGCACCATGGTTCACCGACGAACTCAAGAGCTCCAAGAAGAACTGCCGAGCCCTCGAGAGAACCTGGTGCAGAGACCCCAGATCAGACAACATGACCACCCTCAAGCTCGCCACTCGAAAACACCACCAACTGATCCACGCCACCAAGAAATCCGCATTCAAGGAACGACTGGACAACAACGCACACAACAGCAAGGATCTCTTCAACATCGTCAAAGAGCTCTCCAACCCCAACGCCGGAAACAACGACATCACCCCATCACAAGACCTCTGCACCTCCCTCGCCGCCTACTTCCACAACAAGATCGCAGACATACACAACAGCTTCAGCACACAGCCAACGCACCCCACGACCGCATCGGCACCCCCCACCGGCACCCTCCGCGCCTGGAACCCGATCAACACCGAAGAAACGCAACGCACAATGAACTCCATCCACTCCGGATCTCCAACCGACCCCTGCCCCCACCACGTCTTCAACAAGGCCGACGCCGTCATAGCACCCCACCTGCGGGACATCATCAACACCTCCTTCGACACCGCTACCTTCCCGGAGAGCTGGAAGCACGCCGAACTCAGTGCTCTACTGAAGAAGCCATCAGCAGACCCCACCGACCTCAAAAACTACCGCCCCATCTCGCTCCTCCCGTTTCCGGCCAAAGTCATCGAGAAGACCGTCAACTAGCAGCTGGCCGCCTTCCTCGAGACGAACGGATCCCTCGACCTCTCGCAGTCTGGCTTCCGGGCCAACCACAGCACCGAGACCGCCCTCATTGCAGCCACCGATGACATCCGAGCCCTGCTCGTCAATGGGGAGACTGCGGCCCTCATCCTCCTGGACCTCTCCGTGGCATTCGACACTGTCTGCCATCGCACCCTAGTGCAGCGCCTCGGCAACGTCGGAATCCAAGAGAAGGAGCTAGAATGGATCATATCCTTCCTCGCCGGAAGGACACAGAGAGTCCGCCTCCCCCGTTCAGATCAGAAGCCACCGAAGTCATCTGCGGCGTTCCTCAAGCCCCACACTCTTCAATGTCTACATGAGCCCCCTTGCGGCCATCGCACGCCAACACAACCTCAACATCATCTCTTACGCGGACGACACCCAGCTGATCCTCTCCCTCACCAACGACCCCGCCACCGCCAGAGCCAACCTACACGAAGGGATGAAAGATGTAGCCGAGTGGATGATGAACAGCCGCCTGAAACTGAACTCAGATAAGACGGAAGTCCTCATCCTGGGATCATCGCCCTCCGCCTGGGACGACTCCTGGTGGCCCCCTGCCCTGGGCAGCGGACCCAAACCAACGGACCACGCACGCAACCTGGGCTTCATCCTGGACTCCTCCCTCTCCATGACCAGGCAAGTCAACGCCGTCTCCTCGTCGTGCTTCAACATCCTGCGCATGCTACGTAAGATCTTCCGGTGGATCCCCACCGATACCAGGAAGACGGTCACCCAGGCCCTCGTCACCAGCCGACTGGACTACCGCAACTCCCTCTACGCCGGAACGACTGCCAAACTCCAGAAGAGACTCCAGCGGATCCAGAACGCCTCAGCAAGACTCATCCTCGACATCCCCCGACACAGCCACATCTCCGGACACCTGAGAGACCTGCACTGGCTCCCGGTCAACAAGAGAATCACATTCCGACTCCTCACCCACGCACACAAAGCCCTACACAACCAAGGCCCAAGATACCTTAACAACCGCCTCAGCTTCTACACTCCCACTCGCCAGCTCCGTTCGACCAACCACGCCCTCACCGCCGTCCCCCGCATCCGAAGAGCCACCATGGGAGGAAGTATAGTTAAATGCACAAAGCCTCTGACACCATGGATCACACAAGTTATTTTCTATTCACGTCCTATTTATTGACAGTGAATGCTCTTGTTTTTTAGCACATTATTTAAAGGTTCAAATGAGTACACATTGGGTGTGAACAGCTCAATTTAGATTATCTCCTTACATCAGAAAATACATTCGATAGCGACAAAAAATAGCTTACTGGCTATTAGATTTGATCAACGTGAGACAAACAAAATGACAAAATAAGTGGAAACACTTAATAAATTCAAATATAAACAATCCACACATAAAATGAAAAAGTGAATTCATATATCTACAGTATCTTATTTACAAATGATATGTTTAGGTCCTACTGTAAATCTCAAGGAGATTGTGTTACTATCCCGGGGGGATGTTATTGATTTGTCCCTCAAGCGGGAAAGTTAATTGTCCTGTGGTATGCCAGGGAAAGTCATATGTTCAGGGGATTCTTTAATGCCTAGTGGTGAGATACGTCTCTCACTATATGTCCCAATGGTTTAGTTGGATCATATGGCATATGTTCCTCCTGGCACCAATGATGAGCCTACGCGTTTCGACCTTAAAGAAAATCTTGACAGGAAGGAAACTTTGAGAAGGTCTTCATCAGGGCTCTTAGTAGGTGGTGAGGAGCGTCATGTTGCACCTACAGAAAAAGTTATGGGGGCATGTTTTAGTTGTAGGGTGTAGGATGTATAGGACCATATACAGTGCTTATAAAAAGGTAGCAAATAGTGGTTAGCTCAATTTTACATGAATCACGTACCCAAGGGTGAGAAAAGTCAGTACTGCATTCAATGGATACAGTTAGCTTGCAGAAGACGAGAAGTTGGTTCCTCACACTGCGGTGTGGTGAAGCTGATTAACTGCAGTCTCTTATTTATTTAGTGCTGTGGAGAGAAGGTGGGAGGAAGATCCTTCTCCTACCTGGCCGCCAAGACGTGGAACTCCCTCCCGACCCACCTCCGCCAGACGCAAGACCACCTCGCCTTCAGGAAGCAGCTCAAGACCTGGCTGTTCGAGCAGTAGCGGACCTCCCCCCCTCCCCAAGCGCCTTGAGACCCTCCGGGTGAGTAGCGCGCTATATAAATGCATTGATTGATTGATTGATTGATCCCGGTGCATGATAAGAACACAGTCCCGGTCTGAAAGGGGGTCAAGGATGGCAAATAATGGAAGCAAAACTAACCAGCGCAGTATATAAGCTGCAAAGGTAACGAGAAGAAAAAACAGCAAATCCGCATAGTTCAAGCAGTCATAAATAATAAAGCCCCCATCATAGAACACCCTTCATTCCTACATGTCGTATGAAGCAAAGATAATGAGAGGGCCACCCGTCACGGTAAGAAGCAAAAAAAAATGACAGAATTAACTAGCCTAAAAGTCAGCTTGCCAACGTAAGACTTACCGAGATAAGACTTTTGCGGTCAGCGGGAGCGCTGATGCATGTAACAGCAACACAGAGCCGGGCAGGAAACCGCAATGGTATTGGGTTTTGTTTAAATAACGCGGCGCGCCTAGTGAAACCGGAACACCTGCGTCAATTGGAGGGGGCATGCCCATCACGGGTCATATGGTTCGCTCTTTTCATAGCGGCCATATTGTAGCGATAGTTATTATGTCCAAACCTAACTATTGTTAGGATATTTTAAAGATCAAAAGCGTAAGATGGGCATAATTTTCATCTATGCCCAATATGCAATGATGCCAAAAGAAGTCTCAGTAATTATCGGCGCAATCACGAAAAAGGTTGCACCTTCTATAAATAAAGCCCATAGGTTGCATGTGCGGCGCGAGCAACCAACAAAAGATTCCATTAATGTATTAATATTACTGCTGTAGGGGGAGAAAGTGTGTATCATATATGTTAAAACTATCCGAACTACAGCCTCGCAGGTTCATTCATAACATCACAATGACGGAGACAGCGTGGGGGCCATCTTAGCCTATATTGATATAACTAGGTACTGTACTCAAAACACTGAGGATTCGGAAGACAACATAGCCAGGGAATATGTTGGACTACATAAGTCAGAACACAAAATGTATAAGCTGCCTAAGGTGCCTCATTAGCCTTATAATCTCCAGACTGGCAAAACAATAATGTATCCATGGATTTCACATTCAAAGAAGGAAGACACATTGAACACATGGGAAGGTACCAAAATTGTAGAATAAAAGGTAAAATCGTGAGGTAAAGTAAAAATAAAGTAGTGGAGTAATAGGTAAGGCGAGTGAATGACAGGGAGAAAAATGACAGAGATGAGAGAGACGAGCTTATACGACCATGGTCCCCCATTTGGGTTGGGCTCAACACAGTCGTTATTAAATTGGCAATTACATGACTCATGTCAAAATTAGTGCAAATAAAGGGCAGTTAACACTATTCAATGTTTATCTTCTTTCACTATACTCCAAAATGTGTCATCCAAAAGGGGGAGTAGCGACTTCTATATACAACCAGAATAGAGGACATAAAGGTTGATGTTCTTACAAAAAATAGTGCATCTCATCATCACTGTTGAGGCTTAAT
This sequence comes from Lissotriton vulgaris, assembly GCF_964263255.1. NCBI lineage: Eukaryota > Metazoa > Chordata > Amphibia > Caudata > Salamandridae > Lissotriton > Lissotriton vulgaris. The sequence continues at coordinate 1,333,048,773 of NC_141687.1, forward strand.
TCGACACATTGTAGTCTACAGATCCACCCTGCTTTATTCTTTCTTAGGGCAAACTCCATATTCCCTCCCCTTGGGTGGGCAGGGACATGATCTATCCCCATGAACCAAAAATCATCACTATCTGCATGATTTTCCTGCATGTGAAAAGTAAGGGGATATCTAAGATCCCCATTGCGGCTGGCTCGCATGTGCTCCTGAATTCTTATTTTCAGAGCTCTTTTTGTACTGCCCATGTAGATCTTATCACATGGGCAGCCCAATATGTACGTCACATATTTGGAGTTGTAATTGATCAGGTGGTTTATAGTATATCTGCGTTTAGTGTTAAAACAGAAGCTTTTGTTTTTGTTCCTACCCAACCTACAGACACTACACTCACTGCATGTGTAGAACCCAGTCATTTTAGACGTAAGCCAAGTTTGGGGTTTGGGTGTAGTCACATAACTGGGGCACAGTATAATTCATAAATGTTGTCCTCTCCTGTATGTCACCTTCGGTTTAGTCGCCAGCGTACCATGCAGGCTTGGTATGTCCACCAATAGGTGCCAATGTTTTCTGAGGACATTATATACCCTGCTACTGCTATCATTGTATTGCGTATTGAAGGCAATTGGAGCTTTTTTGACCCTATTGCTTGAGTTTGATGTTAGGGTGGTTTCCCTGGGAACTTTCATCACTTTTTAATGTGCTTTGCTCAGTGTAACCTCCGGATACCCTCTATCTAGGAAGTGCTTCTCTGTCTCTCCTATGTTCAGTAAGAAGGTCTCCTCAGTGCTGCAATTGCGTCTCATACGAATCATCTTCCCATAAGGGATGTTGCTAATAACATGTTGGGGATGTGAGCTCTGAAAGTGTAATGTGCTATTACAGGCAGTACTTTTTCTGTGTGTGCGGCTATGTATATGATTATCCTATATGAAGAAAGTGACGTGTAAGAAGTCAATTTCTTCCTTACTATGATTAATAGTGAATCTGACGTTGAAAGGATTATCATTTAAATAAGCATGATAATCCATGAGTTCTGGGGCAGGTCCATCCCAGACCATAATTAACATCATCGATGTACCTGCCCCAGAAAATCACATGTTCCATCCACTTTGCAGCATGGCTGCCCCATGCATGCTCCCGCTCATACCAACCCATAAAGAGCCAGGCGAAAGCAGGAGCAAATCTAGAGCCCATCGCTGTGCCCTGAATTTGCTGAAACCATTCAGAATCATGAAGAAATAAGTTTTTAGACAGAATGATATCAGTCATTTCCAGCAGGGTCTCATTATGTGAATAATGGTCTGCCGTCCTTTGTCCCAAATAAAATAGTAGTGCTTTTACCCCAAATTCCTTTTTGATGCACTTATACAGACTGGCTATGCCCAGAGTCACAAAGGTTAAGGTCTTGGACCAATTAAAGCCTAAAAATGTCCCCAGGATATCTTTGGTGTCCTTTATGTAAGCTGGTAAGTTTTGCACCAGGGGCTGTATTTATTGGTCCACATATTCAGAAAGTTTTTCCGTGGATGAATTAACCCCAGAAATAATAGGAAGGCCCAGAGGAAAGGGGCCACCCTTAGGTATGCTGGGCAGAATGTAGATACAGGGGAAAACTGGTTCCAAGACTGTTAGATATCTACATTCCTCTTCACTTAACAGACCAATCTCCCACCATTCTTCAAGTCTCATGTTTACATGTGTACTTAAGGTCTTGATGGGATTCCCTGGATGTTTGGTGTAACAGGATGTGTCAGCTAGTTGGCTGTCTATTTCCCTCATGTAACTCATCTAGACTGTGATCCAGCTTTTGTCCGGACTGAGCCGCATCTTCCTCTTACTCCTCTCTGTGCGTTCACTGATGTGGACTAAGTCATTTGTGATTCGCAACTAGGTGATGGATGTGAGACCAATGTTGTCCTGGTCCCTCATCCACGGCTCGCTGGATAGCGTCGGACAGGGTTTCTGGCAGCACAGCTGGCCGGATAGGGTTGGACAGGGTTTGTGGCAGCACAGCTAGACGGATGGCGTTGGACAGAGGTTGTGGCAGCACGGCTCGCCGGATGGCGTTGGACAGGGTTTGTGGCAGGATGTGTCGCAAGATGCACATATGGCACTATGCCTCATGGATCGAAGGGAGTCCGGTGCTGTGGCTGCTCGCCCATATTTGGGGTCACTGCCATTCAGGAGCCAGGAGATAGTCTCACATTTGGGACCCCCTGGGCCACAGAGATCGCCGGTAGAATATGTAAATGAGAAGGGGGTAATGTGGGCCAGTGTTGGGGGACAGCAGTGATCTGAAAGGCATGCCGGGTCACAGGCCTTTGGCTTGGAGCTTAGACTGGCATGTGGTGGGCCCTCCATGACACATGCTGGTGTTGGATGCAGATTAGTGTGGCCTGCCTGCGTAGGGTTGGCCCTGATGTGTTTGTGGTCCAGCGGGCCGGGGTATGGCAGGCGCACTGGATCTCAGGCAACCCCGCTAATGAGGATGGCGTCGGCCTCATGGTGGGGTGGGAGGCACCCCCCTGGCAGAGACATTGGGCTTTCAAAAAGAGGACAACACCCAGGGCTACGTGCTTTTTATTCACACCCCTACGCTAGCCTTGCGTACGCCGGCCCATCCCACTCTACTCACGCTTATGGGTGGGGCATAACAGGCAACATTTCCGCACGGACCCCCACTGGCTGGGGTGACATGGTTGCTTCCAATGTTCACTACACTCCATTTACCAGAGGTGTATGTCACAGTGGATATGGTTGTGTTCTGCATACTGCAGTTTGTTCAGCACTTCGCCGCAACTCTTGGCATTGTGTACTTTCCCAATCATGGTTCTACTGCATCCTTCACATATGCCTGGTTGTCTCCTCTCCCAACATTCTTCTATTGTGTGGTTGAAGTGCCATGCCGTAGATTCGTCATGTTTACGGCTTGCCAGGTTACCATTGTGAGTTGTTCTATCGTGTCTGGTGGGTGGGCATGTTGTTGTGCATCTTGGTTGTGGATTTGTGACATGTGCATTGCCAGAGTTGTGGATTGCATGGTTGTGGAGTTGAGGTGAGTGGAGTGTTTCTTGGGAAGTTGCCAAGGGGCTGTGCATTTCCCTTGGTGCCATCCTGGGACAGCTGTTTGCTGTTGGACTGTCGGAGGGTGAAGGGATCATACACATTGGCTGTGTATTTATAGGCGACATTGGTGAAGGTTCCATGGTGTTCAGATGCTGCCTACACATTGATGTGTGACGTGTGCTTCCTGTTGCATTGATTGTGTGCTATGTCACCAGGAGGCACAGGTGGGACATGTGTGCAGTGGATTGCCCCCTACACATGCATGCATCCGGCCATGGCGTATGATCCTTGCTTGGTCTCCAGCAGTTCCTGAGCATAGTGGTGGCCGTACGGGGCCTGGGGTGACTGCCAGGATGATGGTGATGTCCAGGACAGGTGTGGGGGTCTTGGGTGTGGCTGGCTGAGAGACTCCGCCGACTCTGGAAGGTGTTGTTTGGGGTCTGCCAGGGGCCAACAGGTAGTGCACAGCCAGCAGCTTGGTGTGGGTTGGGATGTTGGTTGTCTGCTGTGTTGGTGCCGTAGGCCTGTTAGGCGATGATGGCCAGGATGCATAGGATGGTTGTCCCTTTTAGCCTGTAGTGGACAGTGACATTGTCAGATTTTGTACCTGTGAGGCAGGTGCGTTTCCTGGGGGGCCGCTGTATTTGTCTGTGCTGCCTCTGTGGTGGTCCGGAGGGGTGTGCCGGGTGGGTGTTGTGGCTCTCTTGGGTGTCCCTGCTGCATGTTCAGTTGCTCCATGGCATCTGTTGCCCTTCCAATGACGCCCTGGGCAGGGCTCCCCATTGTGGTGCAGGCTGTGGTCCGACATTACACCAGGTCAGAGCAGGTGTAAAGTTCCTGCTGGTAACACGCCTTATCACGTGTTTTGTGTTCTTATCGCCGATCTGTCTGGTCCTTATGAATGTTGAGGTGTGGTGTTGTTGCAGGTTTTGTCACAGGAACGCCTACTCTGCATCTCTTTAGCGATAGTTACGGGGGTCCTCTGTGGCGATGTTTTTTGCGGCTGCTATCGCGGGAAAAGTGGTGCTGTGGGCTGTTAGCACCTGCCTGTGAATGGTGGGGTAAATTTATCACAACTTTGGCTGCTATGAAGTGCAGTTAATTCCGCGATAGCTCCTTGTGAATATGCCCCTTTATATCTGCGAAGCGTAATCCCTACGTGGATATCTGAAAATACGTGGAAAATCTTAATGGAAAAGTGACCGCAATTTCTTTTACAAATTTTGTTATATTTTTTACTTGTGAGATATGTGGTAAATCCGGTTGCATTTATTGCATAGATATTGCATAACGTGTCTGGACATATACAACTGGGTGCCATTGACAATAAAAAGACATTATGGATAAAAGAAAATATTAAGATAGGTGTGTACAAATATTAAAAAGTACCAAGAGTATTAAAAATCACTTTTATACATCACTCGATTCTAAAATATTGATTCCAAATAAAAAACAACCTTTAAAAATGTTGTGGGTTAATGGCAGGAAATCCAGAAAGATGTTTTCACACAAAAATGGGCATTTTGCTTCCTTCAGGGCAGTGGAAGTTCTTTCCACCAGCAAATCTCAAACTGAGACACAATGGGAAGGGGGAGTCTTGAAGGTTGCACTTGTTCGTGGATCAGGTGCAGCACACCCAATGAGAGGTAATAAAGAGCATACCGGTGTTGTGCTAAAGAGTGGTATTTTAGAAACTGAGTAGCAGAGTATGCACATTGAACTCTAAATGGCAATAATATTAAAGAATTTACATTCATGTGCAAAATGTGCATAGACATTTTCAGTAGAGGATTCGACAGAGGAGGAGCCTCCTCAATGATATATATAAATATATGTATTACCTACCTTTGAGGTCTTTGCCCTCTCTCCATTCTCCGTTCTTTGTGCTATAACCACATTCTCAGCCCCTTAGTCCATAACAGTGCACTTTATTCAGAATATGTTTTTTATACCCTAGGTTCTTTTTAAATTTCTGATGCCTGGTGTATTTCTTGTGCAATATTTTTATGTAATTGCATGGTCTCAATTTTATGTCACCCAATGTATTCTTGACGGACTCATTTCATGTCTTGTTTCGCACACAGTATGTTCTTTACCAGTATTTAAAATATTTCTTTACATTTGTATCATCCAAATTTTAACATGTGTTCACATTTTGTTTTTTTACAGAGTTTTATATAGAGTGAACTTGACCTGAAGGTATCGGGTATCAGAGCGCTTTACATGGCACCAGTTGCGTTACGTGAGGACACATTCATATTTGTGAGGCACAGGTAGATTAAGTGATTTGACCCGAATCACAGGATGTTCAGCGTCAATGCAGAGACTCAAACCCGGTTCCCCAGATGCAAGGTCGACCGCCCTAGCCGTTAGGCCAACTCCTCTCCCCATTTTTTCTGGGCACCCCCTTGGCAGATCATCCCGAAACATTCTATGGACTATAATACTCTTCGGCACACAATAAGACTCACTGGCACGCTTTTTTGGGGAAAATTTGTGAAGATTCATCAAATGGCGCCAAAGATATGGGCGAGTGAAAAAAAACCTTTTTCTATCGAAACATTGTTCTAACTATAGCAACCTACTGGTGAACACCAGTAGGTAATATCATCAATATCACAGTTATGTGCAATATTTCTTATGTACTTTTATGGTCTTTTGCTCACAAGACCAAATACAGATTTTGATGATGATGATATTGCCTACTGGTATTCACCAGTAGGTTGCTATAGTTAGAACCAAGTTTCCATAGAAAAAGCTTTTTTTTTACTTGCCCATATCTTTCCCCAAAAATTGTGCCAGTGTTTCCTATTGTGTGCCGAAGAGTATTATAGGGTGTTTTGGGGTGATTTGTCAAGGGGGTGCCCAGAAAAAGTAGGGGGTAAAAAAAAGTGTTTTTCCCAGGTTAATTCCTATAGAGATTTTGGACACAACTACAGTCCAAACCGCTGGATGGAATTTCACCAAATGTGTCCGGAAGGTAGCTCTTTGTCAGAAAACACTCATTGTGTTATTTCATGTAAATCCATTCAATAGTTTTGGCGATATTAAAGAAAATCAAAATCTGTCTATCCAGAGTTGCGAAGTATGCGCAACTGTTTAGCGATGAATAGTGAATACACGCAGCAATATGAATGCTGTGATTGGCTGGCCTCAACCTGTGTAGAAAGTTGCAGCTGCCATTTAAAGTAACAGGACTTGGTTCCCAGGGGCTGAAAGTACACATTAAAAGAAATAGTAGGGGTCAGGGTAGAGGTACTCCGACCCCATGGGTGGAATATAGGGGTGTTTGAGGGCCCCCTTATGTGCACAACATGTCGAAACCTGTTTTTTTTCTTGTGTGATATTTGCAAATTCATTGCAATGCTCAGCGTGCCCCCATGTAACGTTGCAAGCAAAAAAAAACACAGACTTATTAAGACACTAATGCATTCTCTCACAGACACATTCAGACTCTCTTACAACCAACTCACAGACCGACTCAGAGGTACACACACCCATTCACAGACCCACTCAGACACTCATGCATCTACTCTCACACCCAACCGAACACTCATGTAACCACTCAAAGAACCACTCAGAGACCCAGGCGCCCAGTCACAGACCCACTCAGACACTCAAACACCTACTTACGCTCCAGCTCACAGACTCAACTAGAGACTTATGCACCCACACACACACCTACTCAGAATTTTATGACCCACTTACAGTTCCCCTCAGACACTCATGCATCCACTCAGACCCATTCAGAGAGTCATGCACCCACTTACAGACCCATTCAGAGACTCATGCACCCACTCACAGGCCCCCTCAGACACTCACACATACATTCAGAGACTCAATCGCTTAATCACAGACCCACTCAGATACTCTCACTCAAACTTACACACTCATGTGCCCACTCACAGACCCACTCAGATATTAATGCACCCACTTACATACCTACTCACAGACCCATGCACCCACTCACAGACCCACTCGGACACTCATGCACCTACTTACAGACCCACTCATAGATTCATGGACCCACTCACAGACCCACTCAGAGATTCACGTGCCCACTCACCAACCCATTTAGATACTTACACACCCACTCACAGACACTCATGCACAGACTAAAAGACTCACTCACACATTCATGTTCCCATTAACAGACCCACAAAGTAGTAACCAAAGCTCTCTTGAAACTCAAAAATCGAGATTGGACAAAAGTACAACACATTCATAATCTATCTACCAAACAGAGAGACATTATCAAGACCCTAGCAGAAGACACAGACATTATTATCAGACCAACTGACGAGGAAGGTAACATTGTTCTCATGAGCAGAGTGATGTACATCAATGAAGCCCTTAGACAGTTGAATGGTTCTAGATTTTACATGAAAATCTATGTTGAAACATACAACCAGAGCATATTCAAAACGTTGAATAAACTAACTAAATGGGCACTTAGTGGGATTATTGCCTTGGAAGAATACTGCTTCCGAAAGAGAGACTACCCTTAGCTACCCTTCATGTATCTTCTACCCAAAATTCATAAGGATCCGGTAATTCTACCTGGTAGACCTATTGTATTATCTATAGGCAGCGTATTTGAAAATTTGTCAAAATATGTCGATCACTTTCTTCGTGATCATGTTACCTCTCTTCCCTCACATGTCAGGGACACTAAAGATTTTTTGTCTAAACTCAAAGGCATAGTCTGGGAAGACGACTTCCTAATGGTTACCCTCGAGGTCAATTCTCTATACACCATAGTTGACCACACACAAGGCATCAAAGCATGTTTCCACTTACTGAAAAATAAATAAATTACACTTTATACTAACAGATGCTCGGCACAGCTATGGGCACATGTTCCGAGCTTTGCCAGTTTGTTTCTAGGTCAATGGGAGGAGGAGATTGGACGGGACACCACTATGAGCTCAAACTTCTCCAAAGCAATAGTTTGGTTATGCTACATTAACAACCTTTTCATAATTTAGAAAGGCACCGAGGTTGAGGCAACCAAATTAATTGAAAAACTTAATGACAATAACTACAACATCAAACTTACACAAGTAAGAAGCACATCGAATTCCTAGATGTCAAGGTTACGGTACACCAGGGAACCTAGCTAACTAGCCTTTTTCATAAACCCACTGCAGGCAACACCCTTCCACATGCTCTCAGGTGTCACCTGGACAATTTCAAGTGGAGTATTCCGTACAGGGACCTGCTGAGTGCAAGAAGGAACTGTAGTACTGAGGTAACATTTAGTGCTGAGTGTGACAAAATGATTAACAGATTCCAGATTAGGGGTTATCCAAAGTGTGTTTTAGAACATGCCCTTGAAAAAGTAAATAAGGTCAACAGATCGCAAACCCTTGAAGTTTCTAAAACAGAAACCAACAGCACTGCTACACCTGACAGTCAGGACACCAGAGTGAATATGACATACAATAGCAATTCACAGCAAACACAGATTATCCTAACACATAATTGGGATAGTCTTACAAGTGACCCAGTCATAGGGCACACATTCCAAACCTAAAATCACAAATAGGAAAGGCCGCAGTGTGAGAGACATCATGGTACACAATGACATAACCCAAACAGACCATCACAGGGATCACAACTTGAAGGGCTTTTTCCCCTGTAGGGATTGAAAGGCGTGCCGCAATAGTAATTTGACTATGAATTTACCATACCTGGGAGGAACAAAAACGAACCTATAACACAGTTCTTGACATGCAGCATGCCCTTCATCGTCTATGTCCTGGAATGTCCCTGTAAACTCAGATATGTGGGAAGCACTACCTTGATGGCCAAAAAGAGGGTTGAACATATGCGAGCAATCAACAACAGGGACTTTCATTACCCGGTTGCTAGGCACTTCCAAGAAAACCACATTTCTAACAGCTCTCTTTGAGGTTTTTTGTTATTGAACAAGTGCACACAGGCCCTAGGGGTGGCAACAGGGTTCTCAAGCTCCGCAAACGGGAACTGAAATGGATATTAGAACTTTAGACAGTGTACCCTAGGGGTCATAATTTGGATGAAGAAATTAGCACTCATTTACATGATGGCTAATGATTCTCTCTTGTTTCCTTTGCCTTTTCTGGGTGATTCCACTAACAGTACTTAACATACAATGGTCTGCTTCGTTCCATGTTGTGTTTATACTTTTTTATTTTAAAGGATACTGTGTATGTGATTCTTTAATTGTATTCTGATAATTTCTCTATTTGAATCTGTATATTCTATCTCTTTTTGTATTTTCACAGGCGGAAAGGAAGGGACCCACCGCTCCTGGATGGACACTTCGTGCACGGGTTCCCTACCCTTTTCTTCCCCGGTTCTGGGCATACACATCACTGAGATAAAAAACCACTTCCTTCACTCCTTTACTGTTACACTTGCAAGCACTATGTTCCCGGTTGGTGCATTCTTGCTACACGTGTTCACATGATATTCTGGGCCATACCTAATCGCAATTACATGTATTGCTGGACTCTCCTTGTTGCTTTCGTGCTGTTCAACCTTATGGTTATCGCATATTTTGCTATTTGTTACAGGCGGTCCCACTAAGGGATCTGTTTACCACTATGGTGACTGCATTTAAACGCCTATCGCCTAATTGCCATTTAGAATCAGCACAGGCTTTACCTCTCTGAGGTTTCCCCCTCTATGCTGATGCCATGGTGATTCCAGGAGATACACACCAGTTGAGATGTCCAGTCGCATTATTGCCACTGTGCGCAATTTCAATATCGATCTAACACCCTGTGTGTCATACCACCTGGTAACTGGATGTACCATATTGACTGTCTGTATTGTTGTGTCTTACATTCTGAGTTATGCTAATAGTATTGCAGTTTTTATGAACTGCATTCACGTAGCTTTGTTTGGAGAGATGTTACCAGAGTTTCTGGATGGACATTATCACCACTTGGTGATGAACTATGTAAACCATTTGGTTTTGATGTACTTTTGTATTGATGATTGTTTTGGCTCTCACATTATTTACTGTTCTTAAGTAGATAGGCCATATGTTTTATTTCATAAACGACACCGTTTCAAGATGGCCCCATGTTTGTCACAGACTACCACAGAGTTGTATGTGTAGTCCTTCCTCCATGCTTACAGGTGTCTATGTATTGCAACCTGGTTCTGGCATTTCCTGAGTGTGCGCATCATTTTGGTTTCATGTGGCAGATGACAGCTGGCTGCCTCAGCCGGCAATGTGCACCACCTACCTATGGGACAAGGATTTTTTGTTAGGCATGGGAGTTTAAATGATTTGCCCAGAATAACAGGATGTTTAGCGTTGTTGCCAAGATGCAGACCCAGTTCCCCAGATTCGAGGTCGACTGCCCTAGCCATTAGGCCAACTCCTCTCCCCATTGAAATTGATTTGACCACTTACATTTCTGTCTTTGGCATATATTAGAGTATACAAAGAAAGTTTGAGGCAAAAGCAACATCAATTGTGCAAAGATGGCGATCATTAGCAATTCCAGACCTACCCCAGTCAATGTGCCAAGCTCATTGCCACCACAGTGCACAATCATGAGGTCAGCGGGTTGGCGATGCAAAAAGGTTTTAACTAAAGACATCAATTGGTGCCACTTTAATCCTCTCTGTGCAATCCATTTAATATCCACATTTTGCAAAGCTAGGTTTTTGTCAATACCTCTGCGTCCAGCAGACCTTTTGCACAAGAAAACAATCCATACTGTAAACTTCTTGAAGGGATGTCTGGAAGTAATGAAAGGATGTCTGTAGCTGAGGTAGTCAGTTGGTAGAATGAGAGTTATCTAAAATGGTGGACAAGATGTTGTTTTTGAAAAAGCAGATAACTGGCTGTTCATTAACGCTGTACACTGAAAAATAGGATGCATGTTAATTTGTTAAAGAAGCATGTTTCTTATGGTTATTAAAAAAGGTTTGAAAGGTACGGTAGATAGGATTAGGTCATATTTTGAAAAGTCAAGTACACCTGCTATTTGCATTTGTAAGCTGCTGTGCTTAACTTGAAAATATGTTGAACGTGTGACCTGGCAGTTCAGTTGAATGTTGCAGAAAGTGTTACTATAGAAATTGGGATTAAGCAGAATGGGGAAGGGTTGATATTTAGCTGTGGTTTAAAATATGAAATTTTACATTATATATAATTGATTTTATATTAAAGTAAGAATTCCCAAATCCCTAGTATATTTAGAAGTGGTGTGCTCTTAAAAAATAATGCTATTATCAGGTTTTTGAACCCCCGTATGGATTCGCGGCTCCATCGCAATGGTACACGGTGGCGTCACGACCAATAGAAAAGTGTTTCACAGTTTGAAAAAATATCGAAAGAATTGTGATTTGTTACTTACATTTATTTGTGTGGAGAAAGAGAGGGTAAGTTTGCCATTACTGGTTTTACATTGCTGAGAGTGGTGCATTACATTTATTGTGTGCATAAGAAAATCTTTTATCAGTTTCTGATATTTCATATTCTACATTTCTATTTGGCAGGTGAGTTACACATTTGTGAGATGTATTATGTATTAGCTTTATTTTAAACTTAAACAATTATTCAAGAAATTATGATGTTTGAAATATTCCATTAAATGTAGAGATATGTATTGTACTTTGTTTTATTGAACTTAAATGATGATTGGAATATATTGTATATAGTAATATGTGTATATTGTAAAATGGATTAGCGATTAAGGTATTAGTGTGTGGAAATGTACAATTGAAGTACATCACATAATTTTGGGTGTTGCATTGATTTTGGAACTGCAGTCTGTCAATTTTTAAGGTGTGTATGGACTTGTAACTGAGATATGTGTTTACTTGCATTTTTATTCTCATATGTCTTATACATTAGAAGATGCAAGATGTAAAAAAATAGGTGTTGTTGCTTTGTATGTGGCTAGGTTCAACACTGTGAGTACTAGTAGAATGGTGAAGCTGCAGCACAAAAGTGATGTTTAAAACATGTTGACGTGAGGTATTAGTGATTAGGCTATTTTGTAAAAAGTGTCTAGAGAGTTACAGTTGAAATACGCCATATAATTTTGGGAGTTTTCTTGAAATGGGAAATGTGTTCTGTGAAGTTTTCTGGTCTGCATATTGTTGTGTTTTTTAGGAAACTCTCTACTTGGAGATATATTCTGATATGTGTTATGCATCTAAAGAGGCAAGATGTGTAAAACACAGGTATATGAGTCTGTGGAAAGGTAAACTTCAAATATACCGCATACATTTCAGTGTCTGCTTGAAATGTGAAGTTCAGACTGTCAAGTTTTAAGATCTGGATGCTATTGTGACCGAAGTATATCTCTACTTGCATATGTATTTTCATATGTGTTAAGTATCTGAAGATGCTAGACGTATAAAACACAGCTATACATCTATTTGTATGCTTCTTTTATATATGGTGTGAGTAGAAAAAGGTACAGACATATGCATGCATGTTTTCAGGAATATAGTGAGACCTCCAGCAGAGACATGCAATGGTTTGCTGCTTTATATTTCGCTAAGCCCAACACCCTGAGTAGTTGCAGGATGGTGAAGCTGCTGTATAAAAGTGAGGTTTTAGACATGTTGGCAGAAGTATTAGTGATTTTGTTACTTTGTGTGAGTCTATGGAAAGGTTCACTTGAAGTATGTCACATTAATCTCTGTGTCTGTTTGAAATGTGAATTGGAGTCTGTCAAGTTTTAAGGTCTTCATGGTCTCATGACTGAGGTATGTCTCTACTTGCAAGTGTATTGTGATATGTGTTATCCATCTCAAGAGGCAAGACGTACAAAACAAAGGTATACATCTATTTGTATGCTTCGTTTATATATGGTGTCAGTAGAAAAAGGAACAGACATATGCATGCATGCTTTCAGGAATATAGAGAGACCTACAGCAGAGACATGCGAAGGGTTGCTGGTTTATATTTCGCTAGGCACAACACGCTGCATAGTTGCAGAATGATTTGAGTCTCTGGAAAGGTTTACTTGAAGTATGCCTCATAAATCTAGGTGTCTGTTTGAAATGTGAAGGGCAGTATGTCAAGTTTTAAGGTCTTCATGGTCTTGTGACTGAGGTATGACTTTACGTGGACATATATTGTGATATGTGTGATGCATTTCAAGATGCAAGACGTATAAAATACAGGTATACATCTATTTGCATTCTTCCTTTATATATGGTATGATAAAGAAAAGGTAAAGACATATGCTTGCATGCTTTCAGGAATATAGTGAGACCTACAGGAGAGACATGTGAAGGGTTGCTGGTTTATATTTTGCTAGGCCCAAGACCCTGAGTATTTGCAAAATGGTGAAGCTGTAGTACAAAAGGTAGGTTTCAGACATGTTGGCATCAGGATTAGCGATTATGCCACTTTGTGTGAGTCTGTGGAAAGGTTCACTTGAAGTATGCCACATAAATGTAGGTGTATGTTTGAAATGTCAAGTGCCGTCTGTAAAGTTTTAAGGTTTTCATGGTCTTCTGACTGAGGTATGTCTCTACTTGCACATGTCTTGTGATATGTGTATTGCATATCAAGATGTAATATGTATAAAACACAGCTATACATCTATTTCTATGCTTCTTTTAAATGTGATGTCAGAAGGAAAAGGTAGAGACATATGCATGCATGCTTTCAGGAATATAGTGAGACCTACAGCAGAGACAGGCAAAGGGTTGCTGTTTTATAGTTCACTAGGCCCAAGACCCTGAGTAGTTGCAAAATGGTGAAGCTGTAGTACAAAAGTGAGGTTTAAGACCTATTGGCAGAAGTATTAGCGATTATGCTACTTTGTGTGAGTCTGTGGAAAGGTTCACTTGAAGTATGCCGCATGAATCTAGGTGTGTGTTTGATATGTGAAGTGCAGTCTGTCAAGTTGTGTTTTACACATCTACCATCTTGAGATGCATAACACATATGAGATCACGTGCAAGTAGAGATATACCTCAGTCAGAAGACCATGAAGACCTTAAAAACTCACAGATTGTACTTCACGTTTCAAAGACACACCTTCACTTATGGGGCATACTTCAAGTAGACCTTTCCACAGACTCACACAAAGTAGCATAATCACTAATCATTTGCCAACATATCTTAAGCATTACTTTTGTGTTGCAGCTTCACCATTCTGCAGTTACTCCGGGTGTTGGGACTCGCGAAATATAGACCAGTAACCCTCCGCATGTCTCAGCTGTAGGTTTCACTATATTCCTCAAAGCATGCATGCATATGTCTCTACCTTTTCCTACTGACACCATATATAAAAGAAGCATACAAATAGACGTATACCTGTGTTTTATACCTCTTGCATCTTGAGATGGATAACACATATCAGAATACATGTGCAAGTAGAGACTTACCTCAGTCACAAGACCATGAAGACCTTAAAACTTGACAGACTGCACTTCACATTTCAAATACACACCTAGATTTGTGCAGCATGCTTCAAGTAATCCTTTCCACAGACTCACACAAAGTATAATAATCACTAATCCTTCTGCAAAGATGTCTTAAACCTCACATTTGTGCTGCAGCCTCAAGATTTTGCAACTATTCAGGGTGTTGGGCCTATCGAAATTTAAACCAGCAACGCTTCGCATGTCTCTGCTGTGGATCTTACAATATTCCTGAAAGCATGCATGCATATGTCTCTACCTTTTCCTACTCACACCATATATAAAAGAAGCATAAAAATAGATGTATACCTGTGTTTCATACATCTAACAATTTGAGATGAAAACATGTGGAAGTAGAGAGATAGCTTAGTCACAACACCATGCAGACCTTTAAACATGACACATCTCACTTTACATTTCAAACAGACAACTACATTTATGCGGCCTACTTCAAATGTACTTTTCCTCAGACTCATACAAAGTAGCCTAATCACTAATCCTTCTCCCAACATATCTTAAATCTCACTTTTCTGCCTTCAGGTTGGGCCTTTAATGCTGGAATAGGCCTTTATTAGCCGGTATAGCCTCCTACGGTAGGCTATGAGTTATATTTAGGCTTTCCTGTTTTCAGTTTCTATTTTTGGTAAATTGTGGTGGGGTTTATTCAGTGTTTTTGAGTTATTTCAATACCTTAAAAAACAGTGGTCATCAGTGGTTACACATTTTCGCACCATTAAAATCAACAGAAACAGTGTTTTTCCGGTGTTTATGGAATTTTTTGCTTTCATTATTGCTTGCTTTCTGCATTGATAGTGCATGGTGTATATATACAGTGTATATGAGGTCCAAATACATTTTTTACAAATCAAACTTATCGTAGTACACCATACAATGCTTCTTCATTGAGTCTTTGATCATGCATGCTCACTCTTTCCTTTCCATGTAAACTTTTATATGTGAAAAGGCCCTTTCAACATTGGCCCTTGAGACGGGCAATGCCAAAATAGCCAGTACACAATTTGCTAACTCTAGCGACTGACGTAGCTTTCCAATACTGGTGTACCTATAGATTGCTATTCTCTGTGACAGGTTCTGCAACATATGTGTTGGACTAGGCGCATATGCCCTCAGAGTTATTGAAGCGGTCACAAATTAGGCAGCACTTTTGAAACTCCAGAGAAAATTTCCCTTTACGGAAGGGATCTAAACTTGTGCAGAATACTACCATGAGTCTTCATTGACTTCAAATTCCATGGTTGGTGAAGGGCTATTTCTCATACATTGTAAAATAAAAGTTCCTGAATTGCTCCTCAACATTTCTTTGCTTACCAAGTGGCTAGCACTCTAACATGGAACATGTTGCAGTACAAAGCTGCTAAAGGTATTGCCCAGCCTACTCTAAAGGAGATGTTTCACATCTACACCAAATATGCTGAATACTTGGTAGACAAGGGTGTTTTCAGACACTAGTTATTTTTATTATGTCCACTATAGCACATAATACAGGAAACTATTCCTGTATTTATACAGTAATAGTTTCCTGTAAAAAATCTAAGAATGCTGAACAGTGTACCTTTTTTCACATCACTATCAATATGTGACCAACGATCCTCACATTTCTTGCCATTGGCATCATCCCTCAGTAAAAGTTCTGTAAACAGTTTGCCACATGGATATTATGGTATTCATGGCCTTTAGGAATGAGAACCACCAGCTAAGTGACACAGTTGGGATACCTCTTTCTTTGATTCTACACAAAGCACAGAATGAGAAATATCTGTGTTTTAGTTCCCACACATAACAAAACAGTGCACCAGAATGGACTAAAAAGTCAAAAGCATTCTTCATTAACTCTGAAGATTGTAAAGATGCTTTCAGCATACCATCTAACAAGTGGCAACAATCTCCTACAGGGAAGCACTTCAGCTCAGGTCGTGATTTTGACAGGTCATCACACATCCTTTATATATACATAGCTGAATCAATGCAAATACAAACAATATCACTCACATCTTTGTTGAACGTGGTTAGAACTTTTTGCCGCAGCATTCCAAGTGTTACATCAAACAAATGGCACTGCGTTCCTTGTTTTCCAAAAGTCTGGTGTCATGTTTTCATCAGTATCTCAGATGCTTGGTGACTGCACTCTTTTCAAATATACCGGTCACTATACATTGCATTGAATGTTTAAAGCCTGGGTTATTTGGCAATTCACCTACTATCAATACTGAATCACTAGAAAAGGGGGCTGGTGTAATCAAAGGTTTTTACCAATTCTCTGTTGGTAAATGTGATGGTACATATTGGGAAAGATTCTTATGAAACCTAAATTTTTCCCATCAGTGAAAGACTCAAACATAGCCAAAAAATCAAATATGATTTTGATATTTCCTGATTCTCTACAGTTTATAAAATAATTAAACAACACCTATAGCATCCTTGTTACCCCTGTATCTTTAGAACAAAGACCACAAAACTGAAAAAAAAGCAAAAGGAAGAAGAAACAATATTTTAGTGACATCCCTAAACAACAAACCTCAAGCAGAATAATGTTAGCCCAGTCTTTCTTACTGCTACCTTATATAACAAGGTTGCATTGTATTGGCCCCTTCAGGAAGAAATAAAAATGACTTGTTCGCTCTCCCTCTCCTTGAATGTCATTTAGTTTGTGTTTGTGCAGTGGTTTTTCAGTGTTCATATGTATACACTGGTGAGGGCTATTTCCCTTAATGTGGGATTTTATCAGTTATTATAGGTTTAAACCTAAAACCGGACAGCCTAGGTATATTATAATTTTGGTAATATGTAAAGTATAATATTCTACATATTTATGTGTTATGGAGACATTTGGAATGCAAATGAAAGTATTTGTTTATTTATAGATGAGAATATTTGTATACAATTATTTAAAAAATATAATATTTTTAGAAACTATTTAAACTACTTTTTTTTCAGGTACTTACCATTATTACTAAGAAAGATTAGGTATGGGAAGAAAAGAACAAAAGAAAAGACAAGAGGAAAACAGTACTATTAAAAAAAAGATAAAAGCAGAACTTAGATGAAATTCAAAATGATACATTGAAGAAAAATACCTCTGGTAAGAGAACTAAAGAGTTTGTTAAAACACTTTTAAAGAATGTAAAAATGTTTCAAAAGGTGGCAAAGAGAAAGGAAAGTTCTACAAGCAATTGGAAGGAAACAAAAAAAGGACATATTAATAGAAAATCTAGTTATGGGAAAACAATCCATGTTGAAAGGAGGCTGAAAGAATATAAGAACATTAAAAAGAGAATGTAAAAATGTAGAGTACTACAACATTCATTGAAAGGTTGCAAATATTAAAAAAAGTTTAGCAGCTTATAAAAAAGCAACAGATTGAAACTGTTGAAGAAAAAGTTTTTGAATTGAAACAAAAATTATTTATATTGATATTGAAGAGAATGAAAACATTAGATAAAACAATAGTGTTTTGATGGAGAAAAACTTAAGAACATGATTGGTTAATAGACGTAACATCTGCAAACGTTTTACTGGTGAAGGGTAACACAATTCCAGCACAGAGCATTTCTTTTATGAAGAAAGCTATTTCAACAAAATACATTAGTTCATGCAGGTGATAACAGTGGTCATTCTTATGAAATGAAAGATGGTTTTCCAATTCAAAAAGAAAAGATGGTTGCTAGTGAGGTGGAAGACTAATAGCTGAAGAAGTTAAAGGAAGGTGTACACCAGCTCCAGTATATAAATGGGATTGTAGTAGTATTTGTAGTATTCAACAGGAATCTATTGACATATTACAAGTTTTATTAGCGTATTTATTGCAAAACAAATCTTAAACAGAAGAGTAAGATGTTACAAGGACTAGATCCATGTAAAGTAAGAAAATATACTAACTTGTAAGGTCATTCTCTGGCTTGTCTTTCAAGAAAAGTGTGCCAAAGTACTTTCCATCATTTAACAATGTTAGCAGTACATCACTCACAAATGCAGAAGTTAGTAAGGAGACTCTACTATGTAAAAGGTCCTGCATTATCTTTAAGTAAAATTACCTCAGCTCTTTTGCATGGTTCACTATCGGATGTAAAAAAAAGTTTGTGATGATATACAGTTTCATTATTTTGATTCAGAAGAGGAGTGTAGACAAAGTGAGAGCTTGATACGTGTAGGTGTTGAAGAACAGGTGGAAGATATTAGTACTGAGAAGTTTGCAGAAGAAATTACAAAGTTTAAGATGCTTTCATGTGAAAAACCAAGCTATGTTTTCATTTTTTGTTGATGTACTCAGTATAGAAAAACAAACTAGGAATATTGATGTGTATTTAAAAAGTGAAAAGGTAAACAATGATAAGCGGGAGCAATTTGGTGCTTATTTGTTGGTGGAAGGTTGTTTTGAGTTGGGTACTGATCAAGGTATTTGTAAATATAATCCAACAAATTAGAAGAGAACAAAGTGCCAGCTAGAGCAATACATAATAACTTAGAGTTGGTAGCTATTCCTCCGGAACTGGCAGATCTAAATAATTATGAATCCATTCTTATTCAATCAGTGCACCCATTTCAGGCTGTAGTTCATATGGAGCCTAAAACAAGTAAGTTGCCTTCAACAGATTTACAAAGAGGTCTGAAAGGAAGAGTTGTGTACTTACCTTTAGATTTTAAGAAAGATATTGAAATTGTTTGAATAGACAGAGAGTAAAGTGTGCCTGTAGTAATTCTAGTACATGGTGTACCAACAAAGAGTCAAAAGATATGGCAAGAGTTAGTAGCTGTAACCAAACTTCAAAAGGCTACATTATATCTTGTACAGGACAATATTTATTATAAAACTGTAAATGTGGCAGAACAACAAATATGTCTTGAAGATAAACAGAAATTTCAACTGACCAAATAGAAAAAGTGGACATGTTCAGGAGTGAAGAGATTTACAAACATTACAGTATACATCCTCTCCATTCAAAAGAAGTGATAGGAAACACTATTGAATTATTTCAAATGAAGAAAGCAAAGGGAGCTCCCATGAGTGTATGGGAAAAAAGTTTAGAAGCTCATTGTTTTCCACAGCTCTTCCCCACTGGAGAAGGTGGACGATATGATGAACAAGCAGTACAGATTCCAACTTCAGAATACCGCTCTTCAAGATTGTACTCTGAAGATCCAAGAATTCGACATTGTATTCCATACATATTTCATCTTCTGTTTGAAAGTGACTTTTCTGGACTTTCATATGCAGTGAACCACATATTAAAAACAGGAGTTCATCTTACACATGTTTCCTCAACGGAATTCATGGACAAATTTCAGCAAAGAGACGATCATTTAGAATCTCAGTTAATTAATTTAATGGCGTGTCAACATGGTAACAATGAGTATTGGTATCATTGTCACGGAGATCTTAAATGTAAGTTAAGAAACTTAGGTACCCCTTCATGGTTTGTTAAATTTAGCTGTGCTGAATATGCATGGGATGATTTACTTGAATTTCTACGAGAAACAAATTCAAATGTAAAAAACATTGATTTGAAGACAGCTGGAGAACTGTATTCCTTGGATCCTGTAAATGTGTGCAGATATTTTAATCATAGGTTTCAAGCTATGATGTCTTTTATCTGCAATAAAAATAATCCACCTCTTGGAGAAGTTACTGATTTTTTTGGGAGAAAGGAGTACCAAGCCAAAGGTGCTCCTCATAAACACATGCTGTTATGTATCATGGATGCACCAAAATTTGGAATTGATACTGATGAAACTATTTTGTCTTTCATCGAAGAGTATGTTACCTGTGACATTCCAAAAAAAGGAGCAAACAGCTTGAGACAACAAGTTTTACGGTTTCAAAGTCATCAATGTGGAAAATATTGTTGACGAAAATACAAGTCAAAGGAAAATCTTTATACAAAAGGTCGTTTTGGATTCCCACATCCAATAATTTCAAAAGGAAGAGTTAATAGTTTTATGTCAGCAGTGAGGCATACTATAACTCAAAATCTTTAAAGAATACATACAACGTAAAAAGAACTGGAAATTCAAAGTATATTAATGGCTACAATCCAGTGATTTTGACAATGTGGAATGCAAACATGGATATTCAATATGTTACAGATAATTCAATTGCTGTTGCTCGGTATGTTACGTCATATATACCCAAATCTTAAAAGACAGAGTTGAAAGAAATGTGGGAAGAAATTTCACAGGAAAAGAGTCTTAGCAAAAAATTGTACAGCTTTAGCTTGAAGATGCTTTCCCACCGAGAGATTGGATCCTATGAATGTTTGCATCGGTTGAGCTCTGCCAGTATATATTTAAAGTCCAGAGGAATCATTTGGGTCAGTCTAGGTCTTGCTGCCACATGAAATAGAGTATTGAAATCGCTTCAAGAAATTGAATACTTAGCATTGAATGAACCGGAAAGTACAGATATTGCTAAAACTAATAAGCTGGATACGTAC
The DNA here is from genome assembly GCF_964263255.1 of Lissotriton vulgaris. Lineage (NCBI taxonomy): Eukaryota > Metazoa > Chordata > Amphibia > Caudata > Salamandridae > Lissotriton > Lissotriton vulgaris. The sequence goes on from NC_141687.1 coordinate 1,333,069,673, forward strand.
TATCCCAAAAGGAGTCCACATCTGGAAAACCTATGTCTGTATGAAGTACTGCAACATTACAGCTCTAAGAGAAATGTTACAGAAAATAGAAATTAAGAAAAATATGCAGTGATTGGATGTGATGGATGTTTAGTAAAACATGCCAAAGGAAATCTTATTAACCAAAGAAAGATCAGTTGTGAAAGTCCAGATAAGAGGGAATTTTTCTATTTAGCACTTCTTCAACAGTTAAAGCCTTAGCGTAGTGAAGCAAAATTACTTGGAGATTTTGACTGCTATAAAAATTATTTTAATGCATGTAAAGATAGTATTCAATGCTCAATCTTCCCAACTTATCTACAAATGTTAAATGATGAGATTGAACAAGAAACTACTATTGCAGCTGAAATAGCTAGAGACAGTTCTCAAGATAGTCAAAGTTCGGGTCCACTAATTCAAGATCCACTAGGACAATCAATTATTGAAAATGAAGCAGCAAGAGCCATGGATGAAGTGGAAACTGCAATGCTACAAGCACAACAGGATATTATTCAATTAGAAGAACATCTAAAACTTGAGCAAAAAGAAATACATCTACAAGTGACAGAACAGATACAACATGGTTTGCAACATGAAAACAAAGAATGCCAATGCTCATCACTTATACCTATTTTCATGTACATCAGTGGTCAAGCTGGATCAGGTAAAAGTTTCTTAATTAAAGTTTTGACTAGTTATCTATACAAAGCTACAGAATCACATGTACCTTGTGTTATAACGGCTACAACTGGATTAGCAGCACACAACATTAAAGAAACTATTTTACATCAATTACTCATGCTACCAGTTGAACATAAAAAATAAATTGGAATATCACAAGCTATCTGGAGAAGCTTGTTATGAAGTCTCACGAGTACTGAAGAAAATGAAACTTCTAATCATTGAGGAGGTGAGCATGGTCTGAAACTTAATGCTTGCCTTTGTTCATTTAAGAATGCAACTGAGTTTTTAAAAACAGATTACGATGTTTTGTTTGGAGGAAAACATGTAACTGGATTTGGCGATCTACTACAACTTACTCCTGTAAAAGGGCAACCTGTTTTGAAAATACTTCTCCATGAAGAGACAAGGAAATCTTTAGGAAGCATTGGAAATGTGACCATATGGTTTCATTTTGAATATAAAGAATTATTAAGCATATGCAACAAGCAAGTGATGAACATTATGGAAATATTCTTCAAGATATAAGAATTGGTGTCTTGACAAAACAGGGTAAAGAAGCTTTAGAAAGTCGACTACTGAGGAACTTATCTACAACTGGAAACACAGCGGCTGAAGTAATGTACAAAAAGCTTGGAGAAAAGAAGTTTATAGTTTGCCTAATGCCTACTTTGCAAGAGTGTCCTACCTTTAATCAAGAAGTGTTAACACTGGAAACACAACACATAGTGGAAATTGAAGATATTGATAGAATTGAAAATCCAGCAATGACTATTCTTCTCACAGAGAAACTACAGTCAAAATGGTATTTGTTTTAAAAGTCTGTACCTAAGACTGCAGGCTTAAAAAAGACTTTACATGTAGGTGTCATTTTAATGTAGAAGAAAGTTTAGTAAATGGAGCAATGGAAAAAGTTGTTGAATTTGTAAATTTTCAGAACAGGGATGGAATAGAATTTTTGAAGATAAAACGTGATCAGATTAAAGAGGTAAGGCAGATTGGGTGTTGTGTTGTATGTTTTTTGCTTGTAAAAGACTTGTATGTTTGCAGAAAACAGTTTCGTTTGTCTTTAGCTTATGCAGTAACTGTTCATAAATCTCAAAGTTTAAGTATAGACAGTGCTTTTGAAAATATTGGATGTACAGTGTTCAAAGAGGGAATGGCACATGTTGCATTGTCTCGAGTAAGAACATTATCTGGTTTGTATTTGATTAATTTTTATGAGAAAAAGGTTAGTGCAGATGCAAATTGTGTAAGAGAGTACAATCGTTTGAGAAGACTTTATACTCCTCATTTAGCTGAATATCTGATATATGAGAAACGTGTAGTGTTTCCAAAACTTAAATATGTAAAACATTCAAATGAGGGTCAAATAAAGAAAACAATTCAAGAGAGTCATGAAGACGTAAATAAAATGAAAATGGAAACTGTTGATGAGATTGTAGGATACAAGTTGGAAAACAGTTCAGGTATCAACTGCTATGCTAATGTAATTTTGAATGTTGCCTTTTATCTGGAAGAGCTTCATTGTGAAATTATGGTAACTCATGAAAAAAAGATTTTGTTCTTTATTACGTCATGCATTTAACCAATTGGTAACTGACAGAAGTAAAATTCATACTGCTTCTGGTGTTCGACATCTTTTGGATATATGTACTGGTTCTTTGACATTCACTCTTAATGTTCAACAAGATGAACAAGAATTTCTTATGTTTATGCTTGGAGTATTAGAACATGAAGGAATATTGTTTGAAAACTTATTTGGACAAAGTTACAGATGGGATCATAAATGTGAAGAGTGTTGACGCCCATTGGGCAAAGTTTTGCGCATGATGAAACCCATTTCATTCATTCATTCATTCATTTACTTCCAGCACTGAAATAGACACAGAACGATCCATATACTTGTAAATCTGTTCCTTTTAACAAATTAGTAAAAACAGCAAATCAGGATATGAAATGTTCGCATTGTAAATCAGAGATGTTGTCTACATTACATGCAGAAAGAGTTGGAAAATATATCATTTTAATACTACAACTTTGTAGAGCAAATGGAAGAAAATTAGAAACCAAAATAAACATTTTTGTTGCAAGTCAAATATCTATTTCAGGAAGAACTTTTATAGCAGTAGCTATTGTTTTACATGATGGACCTACTACAACATCTGGACAATATACTGTGTATTTAAAATGTAATAAAGCATGGACACATTTCATTGATGACCACTTGCAATTCATACCTTGATTGCCTTTCTATTTACAAAATTCCTATTTGATATTTTTGAAGCCAAAGTTTTTAATATATAATTTTTGGCCTATTGGGAAGATGTTAACATGAATTATCAAATTTATATTGGATTTTTTTAGTGAAAGTTTTGAATACAATATTTGGCCTATTGGGAAGATGTGCACATGAATTACCACATTCAAATTGGATTTTTACCAGGAAAAAGTTTTGAATACATTATTCATCATATTGGGAAGATGTGCACAGAAAGTGGGCAGGATTGAAACAATCAGTATTCATAGTTAGTGTTTATGTTATTATTTGTGCTAATTGATATTGGATTTGGAAAATTGTTTTTAAAAGCAATAGTTTATATATTTCTTGTCTATATTGTACCAGATATAAATGAGCCTATGCATTTAGGAATTGTTTTTCAGAGTAATAAATGACATAATGGGGGAACAGCCTTTACGACGCGGCTGTTACACCGCGTGCTGTTACAATGCGGTTTTTTCAACGCAAGCCGTTACCACGACTTGCGATGGAGGGCGCTGCAGGACAAGGAATTTTTTAATTTACTATCCAACACCTTCCCTACTGTACGTAGGCTGGTGTTGGAATAGTAAATTAAAAAAATTCCTAAATCCGCACCCCCTCCAACGCAAGTCGTGGTAACGACTTGCGTTGAAAAAACCACGTTGTAATGGCACGCGGTGTAAAAGCACGCGTTGTAAAGCCGTACAACCGACTTAATGTATAAGGTGGACGTAATTTATAAACTGTTGATAGGTAAATATATAGGTACACATATTGGAAATAATGCTTTGTGGTAATTTGGTATTTTTTTACAATCTCGTTGATTGTTTTTTTCCCCCGCTGTTGCATGATTATACTATGTTGAAACCACTGTGTATGGTGAAGTTCAGTAGAATATGAAAATAGCAAAAAAGGAAACTTCAAATGTTACTTAATTCTAAAAGGATGTAATCTTAAAAGTGTAATAGTCTCATTTCTGTAATATATTAGATTATATCACTTTTTTTCTTCTTCTTTACAGTAGGTATTGGCGAAGTTTGAAAAGAGTTTTAATTCAGTTTACGACAATACTATTCAAAATAGTTCCGCAGCGTTGTGTATCTAAATTACTGAAAAAGGTAAGAATACATAACATAAAGTGTATGTTACCATTCATTTATGTATTATTTATTTCTTAAAAAATTCTGTTGAATCTTTACACTATTTAAAAAGTTTCAGATATCATCAGACAGGTAGTATCCCTGCACTCATGCAATCACCCAGGCACTACACATGCACTCGTTCAATAATTGAAACACTACGTTTGCACTCATGCAATCAGTTAGGCACTTCTGTTGCACTCATTCATTTCCTCTAGCACTACCTATGCACTCATGCATTCCCTCAGACACTACTCATGAACTACTCCAATCATCTAGGTACTACTTCTGTACTCCTGGAATCAGCCAGGCACTACACATACACCCATGCCACCATTTAAACACTACTGTTGCACTCATCCATTCCCTCAAACAGTACCTAAGAATTAATCAATATACTCAGTTTCTACCCATCCACTTCTCCAAACATGCAGGCACTACCCATGCACTCATGCAATCAGCCAGCCACTACTCATACACACCTCCAATCACTCAAGCAGTTCTATTGCACTCATCTATTCCCTCAAATACTACCCATGCACTCATCAATGCAGTCAGGCTATACCTATTGAGTTCTACATGCACCCAGATACTACCCATGCACTCATGCAATTACTCAGGCACTACTGCTGCACTTATGCATTCACCCAAACACTACCTATGAACTCAGCAATACACTGAGGTTCTAACCATTGACTGCTGCAATCACCGAGGCACTACCCCTGTACTCATACAATCTTCCAAAGAGTACTCATGTACTGCTCCAATCATGCAGGCACTTGTTTTGCATACATTAATTCCTTCAAAGACTATGCATGTACTCATCCATGTACTCAGACTCTACCCCTGCAGTCATGCAATCACTCAGGCAGTACCTATGCACTCCTGCAATTACCCAGCCACTACCCTTCCACTCATGCAATCACCTAGGCACTACCTATGTACTCCTCCAATCACCCAGGTCCTTCCCGTGCACTCATGCAATAACCCATACACTACCCTTGCACTCCTCCAATCACCCAGAGACTAACCATGCACTCCTTCATGCACTGAGGCAGTATATATGCACTCCTTCAATCACCCAGGCACTACCTCTGCACTCATGCAATCACTCAGACCCTACCCATGCACTTCTTCAATAACCCAGGCACTGCCCATGCACTCATGGAATCACCCAGGCCCTACCCATGCACTCCTCTAAACACACAGGCACTACCTATGTACTCATAAAATCACACAGACACTACATGTGCACTCCTCCAATCACCCAGGTACTACTCCTGCACTCATGCAATCACCCAGGCACTAACCTTGCACTCCTCCAACCACTCAAGCAGTTATATTGCAGTCATGCAATCACTCAAGCAGCAATGTTACACTCATCCATTCACCCAGGCAGTACCTATGCACTCCTCCAATTACCCAGCCAATAACCTTCAAGTCATGCACTCGCCTAGGCACTAGCTATGCACTCCTCCAATGACTCAGGTACTACCCATGCACTCATGCAATAACCCAGGCACTACCCTTGCAATCCTACAAGTATGCACTCATTCATGCACTGAGGCAGTATGTATGAGCTCCTTCAATCACCTAGGCACTACCTCTGCACTTATGCAATCACTAAGACACTACCCATGCACTCCTTCAATAACACAGGCACTACCCAAACACTCATGTAATCACCCAGGTACTACCCATGCACTCCTCTAAACACACAGGCACTACCCATGTACTCATAAAATGACCCAGGCACTACCCATGCACTCCTCTAATCACCAAGGCACTACTCCTGCACTCATGCAATCACCCAGGCACTACCAATGTACTCCTAAAATCACCCAGGCTCTACTCCTGCACTCATGCAATCACCCAGGCACTGCCCTAGCACTCATCCAATCGCTCAAGCAGTTCTATTGCAGTCATGCAATCACTCAAGCAGTACTGTTACACTCATCCATTCACCCAGGCAGTCCCTATGCACTCATCCATGCTCCCACCACTACCCATACACTCCTTCAATAACTCAGGCACTACCCATGCACTCATCCATTCACCCAGATACTACTCCTGTACTCATGCAATTACCCAGGCACTACCCATACACTCTCCAATGCACCCAGCCACAGCTCATGCGCTCTTCTAATCAGCCAGACACTATCCATGCCCTCCTCCAATCACTCAGGTACTACTCCTACACTCATGCAATCACCAAGGCACTACCCATGCACTCATCCAATAACCCAGGCACTACCCCTCCACTCATTCAATCACCCAGGCACTACCCATGAACTCCTTAAATAACTCAGGCACTACTCTTACACTCATTTGTTCACTCCGAAACTACTCATGCACTCAGGCACTACTGTTGCACTCAACCATTCAGCCAGGCATTATCCATGCACTCCTCCATTCACTGAGGCACTACCCCTGCCCTCATGCAATCACCCAGGCACTACTCATGCATTCATTCATTAGCTCAGGCACTACTGTTTCACTCATCCATTCACCAAGGCACTACCCTTGCACTCCTCAATTACCCTGGCACTGCCCAGGCACCCATTCATGGACTCGGACAGTGCCCCGCACTTATGCAATCACCCTGGCACTACCCATGCACTCCTTCAATCAACCAGGCACTACTCCTGCACTCATGCAATCACCCAGGCACTACCAATGTACTCCTAGAATCACCCAGGCTCTACTCCTGCACTCATGCAATCACCCAGGCACTACCCTAGCACTCATCCAATCGCTCAAGCAGTTCTATTGCAGTCATGCAATCACTCAAGCAGTACTGTTACACTCATCCATTCACCCGGGCAGTACCTATGCACTCATCCATGCTCCCACCACTACCCATACACTCCTTCAATAACTCAGGCACTACCCATGCACTCATCCATTCACCCAGATACTACTCCTGTACTCATGCAATTACCCAGGCACTACCCATATACTCCTCCAATCACCCAGGCACTACCCATACACTCTCCAATGCACCCAGCCACAACTCAAGCGCTCTTCTAATCAGCCAGACACTATCCATGCCCTCCTCCAATCACTCAGGTACTACTCCTACACTCATGCAATCACCAAGGCACTACCCATGCACTCATCCAATAACCCAGGCACTACCCCTCCACTCATTCAATCAACCAGGCACTACCCATGAACTCCTTAAATAACTCAGGCACTACTCTTACACTCATTTGTTCACTCCGAAACTACTCATGCACTCAGGCACTACTGTTGCACTCAACCATTAAGCCAGGCATTATCCATGCACTCCCCCATTCACTGAGGCACTACCTACCGGACAGCCTAGGTATATTATAATTTTGGTAATATGTAAAGTATAATATTCTACATATTTATGTGTTATGGAGACATTTGGAATGCAAATGAAAGTATTTGTTTATTTATAGATGAGAATATTTGTATAAAATTATTTAAAAAATATATTATTTTTAGAAACTATTTAAACTACTTTTTTTCAGATACTTACCATTATTACTAAGAAAGATTAGGTATGGAAGAAAAGAACAAAAGAAAAGACAAGAGGAAAACAGTACTATTTCAAAAAAAGATAAAAGCAGAACTTAGATGAAATTCAAAATGATACATTGAAGAAAAATACCTCTGGTAAGAGAACTAAAGAGTTTGTTAAAACACTTTTAAAGAATGTAAAAATGTTTCAAAAGGTGGAAAAGAGAAAGGAAAGTTCTACAAGCAATTGGAAGGAAACAAAAAAAGGACATATTAATAGAAAATCTAGCTATGGGAAAACAATCCATGTTGAAAGGAGGCTGAAAGAATATAAGAACATTAAAAAGAGAATGTAAAAATGTAGAGTACTACAACATTCACTGAAAGGTTGCAAATATTAAAAAAAGTTTAGCAGCTTATAAAAAAGCAACAGATTGAAACTGTTGAAGAAAAAGTTTTTGAATTGAAACAAAAATTATTTATATTGATATTGAAGAGAATGAAAACATTAGATAAAACAATAGTGTTTTGATGGAGAAAAACTAAAGAACATGATTGGTTAATAGACGTAACTTCTGCAAACGTTTTACTGGTGAATGGTAACACAATTCCAGCACAGAGCATTTCTTTTATGAAGAAAGCTATTTCAACAAAATACATTAGTTCATGCAGGTGATACCAGTGGTCATTCTTATGAAATGAAAGATGGTTTTCCAATTCAAAAAGAAAAGATGGTTGCTAGTGAGGTGGAAGACTAATAGCTGAAGAAGTTAAAGGAAGGTGTACACCAGCTCCAGTATATAAGTGGGATTGTAGTAGCATTTGTAGTATTCAACAGGAATCTATTGACATATTACAAGTTTTATTAGCGTATTTATTGCAAAACAAATCTTAAACAGAAGAGTAAGATGTTACAAGGACTAGATCCATGTAAAGTAAGAAAATATACTAACTTGTAAGGTCATTCTCTGGCTTGTCTTTCAAGAAAAGTGTGCCAAAGTACTTTCCATCATTTAACAATGTTAGCAGTACATCACTCACAAATGCAGAAGTTAGTAAGGAGACTCTACTATGTAAAAGGTCCTGCATTATCTTTAAGTAAAATTACCTCAGCTCTTTTGCATGGTTCACTATCGGATGTAAAAAAAAGTTTGTGATGATATACAGTTTCATTATTTTGATTCAGAAGAGGAGTGTAGACAAAGTGAGAGCTTGATACGTGTAGGTGTTGAAGAACAGGTGGAAGATATTAGTACTGAGAAGTTTGCAGAAGAAATTACAAAGTTTAAGATGCTTTCATGTGAAAAACCAAGCTATGTTTTTATTTTTTGTCGATGTACTCAGTATAGAAAAACAAACTAGGAATATTGATGTGTATTTAACACCTTAGCTGCGTGTAAACATTCATCCCCAGTGCTGCGCTGTCCATTGGAACCAGTGCTGAATGGACATCCAATGGTCGTGCGCAGCACTGGGGAGGTAGCGCTGCTGACGACCATTGGCCGTCAGCAGCACTTAAGGGGTTAAAAAGTGAAAAGGTAAACAATGTTAAGCAGGAGCAATTTGGTGCTTATTTGTTGGTGGAAGGTTGTTTTGAGTTGGGTACTGATCAAGGTATTTGTAAATATAATCCAACAAATTAGAAGAGAACAAAGTGCCAGCTAGAGCAATACATAATAACTTAGAGTTGGTAGCTATTCCTCCGGAACTGGCAGATCTAAATAATTATGAATCCATTCTTATTCAATCAGTGCACCCATTTCAGGCTGTAGTTCATATGGAGCCTAAAACAAGTAAGTTGCCTTCAACAGATTTACAAAGAGGTCTGAAAGGAAGAGTTGTGTACTTACCTTTAGATTTTAAGAAAGATATTGAAATTGTTTTGAATAGACAGAGAGTAAAGTGTGCCTGTAGTAATTCTAGTACATGGTGTACCAACAAAGAGTCAAAAGATATGGCAAGAGTTAGTAGATGTAACCAAACTTCAAAAGGCTACATTATATCTTGTACAGGACAATATTTATTATAAAACTGTAAATGTGGCAGAACAAGAAATATGTCTTGAAGATAAACAGAAATTTCAACTGACCAAATAGAAAAAGTGGACATGTTCAGGAGTGAAGAGATTTACAAACATTACAGTGTACATCCTCTCCATTCAAAAGAAGTGATAGGAAACACTATTGAACTATTTCAAATGAAGAAAGCAAAGGGAGCTCCCATGAGTGTATGGGAAAAAAGTTTAGAAGCTCATTGTTTTCCACAGCTCTTCCCCACTGGAGAAGGTGGACGATATGATGAACAAGCAGCACAGATTCCAACTTCAGAATACCGCTCTTCAAGATTGTACTCTGAAGATCCAAGAATTCGACATTGTATTCCATACATATTTCATCTTCTGTTTGAAAGTGACTTTTCTGGACTTTCATATGCAGTGAACCACATATTAAAAACAGGAGTTCATCTTACACATGTTTCCTCAAAGGAATTCATGGACAAAGTTCAGCAAAGAGACAATCATTTAGAATCTCAGTTAATTAATTTGATGGCGTGTCAACATGGTAACAATGAGTATTGGTATCATTGTCACGGAGATCTTAAATGTAAGTTAAGAAACTTAGGTACCCCTTCATGGTTTGTTACACTTAGCTGTGCTGAATATGCATGGGATGATTTACTTGAATTTCTACGAGAAACAAATTCAAATGTAAAAAACATTGATTTGAAGACAGCTGGAGAACTGTATTCCTTGGATCCTGTAAATGTGTGCAGATATTTTAATCATAGGTTTCAAGCTATGATGTCTTTTATCTGCAATAAAAATAATCCACCTCTTGGAGAAGTTACTGATTTTTTTGGGAGAAAGGAGTACCAAGCCAAAGGTGCTCCTCATATACACATGCTGTTATGTATCATGGATGCACCAAAATTTGGAATTGATACTGATGAAACTATTTTGTCTTTCATCGAAGAGTATGTTACCTGTGACATTCCAAAAAAAGGAGCAAACAGCTTGAGACAACAAGTTTTACGGTTTCAAAGTCATCAATGTGGAAAATATTGTTGACGAAAATACAAGTCAAAGGAAAATCTTTATACAAAAGGTCGTTTTGGATTCCCACATCCAATAATTTCAAAAGGAAGAGTTAATAGTTTTATGTCAGCAGTGAGGCATACTATAACTCAAAATCTTTAAAGAATAAACACAACGTAAAAAGAACTGAAAATTCAAAGTATATTAATGGCTACAATCCAGTGATTTTGACAATGTGGAATGCGAACATGGATATTCAATATGTTACAGATAATTTAATTGCTGTTGCTCGGTATGTTACGTCATATATACCCAAATCTTAAAAGACAGAGTTGAAAGAAATGTGGGAAGAAATTTCACAGGAAAAGAGTCTTAGCAAAAAATTGTACAGCTTTAGCTTGAAGATGCTTTCCCACCGAGAGATTGGATCCTATGAATGTTTGCATTGGTTGAGCTCTGCCAGTATATATTCAAAGTCCAGAGGAATCATTTGGGTCAGTCTAGGTCTTGCTGCCACATGAAATAGAGTATTGAAATCGCTTCAAGAAATTGGATACTTAGCATTGAATGAACCGGAAAGTACAGATATTGCTAAAACTAATAAGCTGGATACGTACTATCCCAAAAGGAGTCCACATCTGGAAAACCTATGTCTGTATGAAGTACTGCAACATTACAGCTCTAAGAGAAATGTTACAGAAAATAGAAATTAAGAAAAATATGCAGTGATTGGATGTGATGGATGTTTAGTAAAACATGCCAAAGGAAATCTTATTAACCAAAGAAAGATCAGTTGTGAAAGTCCAGATAAGAGGGAATTTTTCTATTTAGCACTTCTTCAACTGTTAAAGCCTTAGCGTAGTGAAGCAAAATAACTTGGAGATTTTGACTGCTATAAAAATTATTTTAATGCATGTAAAGATAGTATTCAATGCTCAATCTTCCCAACTTATCTACAAATGTTAAATGATGAGATTGAACAAGAAACTACTATTGCAGCAGAAATAGCTAGAGACAGTTCTCAAGATAGTCAAAGTTCGGGTCCACTAATTCAAGATCCACTAGGACAATCAATTATTGAAAATGAAGCAGCAAGAGCCATGGATGAAGTGGAAACTGCAATGCTACAAGCACAACAGGATATTATTCAATTGGAAGAACATCTAAAACTTGAGCAAAAAGAAATACATCTACAAGTGACAGAACAGATACAACATGGTTTGCAACATGAAAACAAAGAATGCCAATGGTCATCACTTATACCTATTTTCATGTACATCAGTGGTCAAGCTGGATCAGGTAAAAGTTTCTTAATTAAAGTTTTGACTAGTTATCTATACAAAGCTACAGAATCACATGTACCTTGTGTTATAACGGCTACAACTGGATTAGCAGCACACAACTTTAAAGAAACTATTTTACATCAATTACTCATGCTACCAGTTGAACATAAAAAATAAATTGGAATATCACAAGCTATCTGGAGAAGCTTGTTATGAAGTCTCACGAGTACTGAAGAAAATGAAACTTCTAATCATTGAGGAGGTGAGCATGGTCTGAAACTTAATGCTTGCCTTTGTTCATTTAAGAGCGCAACTGAGTTTTTAAAAACAGATTACGATGTTTTGTTTGGAGGAAAACATGTAACTGGATTTGGCGATCTACTACAACTTACTCCTGTAAAAGGGCAACCTGTTTTGAAAATACTTCTCCATGAAGAGACAAGGAAATCTTTGGGAAGCATTGGAAATGTGACCATATGGTTTCATTTTGAATATAAAGAATTATTAAGCATATGCAACAAGCAAGTGATGAACATTATGGAAATATTCTTCAAGATATAAGAATTGGTGTCTTGACAAAACAGGGTAAAGAAGCTTTAGAAAGTCGACTACTGAGGAACTTATCTACAACTGGAAACACAGCGGCTGAAGTAATGTACAAAAAGCTTGGAGAAAAGAAGTTTATAGTTTGCCTAATGCCTACTTTGCAAGAGTGTCCTACCTTTAATCAAGAAGTGTTAACACTGGAAACACAACACATAGTGGAAATTGAAGATATTGATAGAATTGAAAATCCAGCAATGACTATTCTTCTCACAGAGAAACTACAGTCAAAATGTTATTTGTTTTAAAAGTCTGTACCTAAGACTGCAGGCTTAAAAAAGACTTTACATGTAGGTGTCATTTTAATGTAGAAGAAAGTTTAGTAAATGGAGCAATGGGAAAAGTTGTTGAATTTGTAAATTTTCAGAACAGGGATGGAATACAATTTTTGAAGATAAAACGTGATCAGATTAAAGAGGTAAGGCAGATTGGGTGTTGTGTTGTATGTTTTTTACTTGTAAAAGACTTGTATGTTTGCAGAAAATAGTTTCGTTTGTCTTTAGCTTATGCAGTAACTGTTCATAAATCTCAAGGTTTAAGTATAGACAGTGCTTTTGAAAATATTGGATGTACAGTGTTCAAAGAGGGAATGGCACATGTTGCATTGTCTCGAGTAAGAACATTATCTGGTTTGTATTTGATTAATTTTTTATGAGAAAAAGGTTAGTGCAGATGCAAATTGTGTAAGAGAGTACAATCGTTTGAGAAGACTTTATACTCCTCATTTAGCTGAATATCTGATATATGAGAAACGTGTAGTGTTTCCAAAACGTAAATATGTAAAACATTCAAATGAGGGTCAAATAAAGAAAACGATTCAAGAGAGTCATGAAGACGTAAAGAAAATGAAAATGGAAACTGTTGATGAGATTGTAGGATACAAGTTGGAAAACAGTTCAGGTATCAACTGCTATGCTAATGTAATTTTTAATGTTGCCTTTTATCTGGAAGAGCTTCATTGTGAAATTATGGGAACTCATGAAAAAAGATTTTGTCCTTTATTACGTCATGCATTTAACCAATTGGTAACTGACAGAAGTAAAATTCATACTGCTTCTGGTGTTCGACATCTTTTGGATATATGTACTGGTTCTTTGACATTCACTCTTAATGTTCAACAAGATGAACAAGAATTTCTTATGTTTATGCTTGGAATATTAGAACATGAAGGAATATTGTTTGAAAACTTATTTGGACAAATTTACAGATGGGATCATAAATGTGAAGAGTGTTGACGCCCATTGGGCAAAGTTTTGCGCATGATAAAACCCATTTCATTCATTCATTCATTCATTTACTTCCAGCACTGAAATAGACACAGAACGATCCATATACTTGTAAATCTGTTCCTTTTAACAAATTAGTAAAAACAGCAAATCAGGATATGAAATGTTCGCATTGTAAATCAGAGATGTTGTCTACATTACATGCAGAAAGAGTTGGAAAATATATCATTTTAATACTACAACTTTGTAGAGCAAATGGAAGAAAATTAGAAACCAAAATAAACATTTTTGTTGCAAGTCAAATATCTATTTCAGGAAGAACTTTTATAGCAGTAGCTATTGTTTTACATGATGGACCTACTACAACATCTGGACAATATACTGTGTATTTAAAATGTAATAAAGCATGGACACATTTCATTCATGACCACTTGCAATTCATATCTTGATTGCCTTTCTATTTACAAAATTCCTATTTGATATTTTTGAAGCCAAAGTTTTTAATATATAATTTTTGGCCTATTGGGAAGATGTTAACATGAATTAACAAATTTATATTGGATTTGTTTAGTGAAAGTTTTGAATACAATATTTGGCCTATTGGGAAGATGTGAACATGAATTACCACATTCAAATTGGATTTTTACCAGGAAAAAGTTTTGAGTACATTATTCATCATATTGGGAAGATGTGAACAGAAAGTGGGCAGGATTGAAACAATCAGTATTCATAGTTAGTGTTTATGTTATTATTTGTGCTAATTGATATTGGATTTGGAAAATTGTTTTTAAAAGCAATAGTTTATATATTTCTTGTCTATATTGTACCAGATATAAATGAGCCTATGCATTTAGGAATTGTTTTTCAGAGTAATAAATGACATAATGGGGGAACAGCCTTTACGACGCGGCTGTTACACCGCGTGCTGTTACAATGCGGTTTTTTCAACGCAAGCCGTTACCACGACTTGCGATGGAGGGCGCTGCAGGACAAGGAATTTTTTAATTTACTATCCAACACCTTCCCTACTGTACGTAGGCTGGTGTTGGAATAGTAAATTAAAAAAATTCCTAAATCCGCACCCCCTCCAACGCAAGTCGTGGTAACGACTTGCGTTGAAAAAACCACGTTGTAATAGCACGCGGTGTAAAAGCACGCGTTGTAAAGCCGTACAACCGACTTAATGTATAAGGTGGACGTAATTTATAAACTGTTGATAGGTAAATATATAGGTACACATATTGGAAATAATGCTTTGTGGTAATTTGGTATTTTTTTACAATCTCGTTGATTGTTTTTTTCCCCCGCTGTTGCATGATTATACTATGTTGAAATCACTGTGTATGGTGAAGTTCAGTAGAATATGAAAATAGCAAAAAAGGAAACTTCAAATGTTACTTAATTCTAAATGGATGTGTTCTTAAAAGTGTAATAGTCTCATTTCTGTAATATATTAGATTATATCACTTTTTTTCTTCTTCTTTACAGTAGGTATTGGCGAAGTTTGAAAAGAGTTTTAATTCAGTTTACGACAATACTATTCAAAATAGTTCCGCAGCGTTGTGTATCTAAATTACTGAAAAAGGTAAGAATACATAACATAAATTGTATGTTACCATTCATTTATGTATTATTTATTTCTTAAAAAATTCTGTTGAATCTTTACACTATTTAAAAAGTTTCAGATATCATCAGACAGGTAGTATCCCTGCACTCATGCAATCACCCAGGCACTACACCTGCACTCATTCAATAATTGAAACACTACGTTTGCACTCATGCAATCAGTTAGGCACTTCTGTTGCACTCATTCATTTCCTCTAGCACTACCTATGCACTCATGCATTCCCTCAGACACTACTCATGAACTACTCCAATCATCTATGTACTACTTCTGTACTCCTGGAATCAGCCAGGCACTACACATACACCCATGCCACCATTTAAACACTACTGTTGCACTCATCCATTCCCTCAAACAGTACCTAAGAATTAATCAATATACTCAGTTTCTACCCATCCACTTCTCCAAACATGCAGGCACTACCCATGCACTCATGCAATCAGCCAGCCACTACTCATACACACCTCCAATCACTCAAGCAGCTCTATTGCACTCATCTATTCCCTCAAATACTACCCATGTACTCATCAATGCAGTCAGGCTATACCTATTGAGTTCTACATGCACCCAGATACTACCCATGCACTCATGCAATTACTCAGGCACTACTGCTGCACTTATGCATTCACCCAAACACTACCTATAAACTCAGCAATACACTGAGGTTCTAACTATTGACTGCTGCAATCACCGAGGCACTACCCCTGTACTCATACAATCTTCCAGAGTACTCATGTACTGCTCCAATCATGCAGGCACTTGTTTTGCATACATTAATTCCTTCAAAGACTATGCATGTACTCATCCATGTACTCAGACTCTACCCCTGCAGTCATGCAATCACTCAGGCAGTACCTATGCACTCCTGCAATTACCCAGCCACTACCCTTCCACTCATGCAATCACCTAGGCACTACCTATGTACTCCTCCAATCACCCAGGTCCTTCCCGTGCACTCATGCAATAACCCATACACTACCCTTGCACTCCTCCAATCACCCAGAGACTAACCATGCACTCCTTCATGCACTGAGGCAGTATATATGCACTCCTTCAATCACCCAGGCACTACCTCTGCACTCATGCAATCACTCAGACCCTACCCATGCACTTCTTCAATAACCCAGGCACTGCCCATGCACTCATGGAATCACCCAGGCCCTACCCATGCACTCCTCTAAACACACAGGCACTACCCATGTACTCATAAAATCACACAGACACTACATGTGCACTCCTCCAATCACCCAGGTACTACTCCTGCACTCATGCAATCACCCAGGCACTAACCTTGCACTCCTCCAACCACTCAAGCAGTTATATTGCAGTCATGCAATCACTCAAGCAGCAATGTTACACTCATCCATTCACCCAGGCAGTACCTATGCACTCCTCCAATTACCCAGCCAATAACCTTCAAGTCATGCACTCGCCTAGGCACTAGCTATGCACTCCTCCAATGACTCAGGTACTACCCATGCACTCATGCAATAACCCAGGCACTACCCTTGCAATCCTCCAAGTATGCACTCATTCATGCACTGAGGCAGTATGTATGAGCTCTTTCAATCACCTAGGCACTACCTCTGCACTTATGCAATCACTCAGACACTACCCATGCACTCCTTCAATAACACAGGCACTACCCAAACACTCATGTAATCACCCAGGTACTACCCATGCACTCCTCTAAACACACAGGCACTACCCATGTACTCATAAAATGACCCAGGCACTACCCATGCACTCCTCTAATCACCAAGGCACTACTCCTGCACTCATGCAATCACCCAGGCACTACCAATGTACTCCTAAAATCACCCAGGCTCTACTCCTGCACTCATGCAATCACCCAGGCACTGCCCTAGCACTCATCCAATCGCTCAAGCAGTTCTATTGCAGTCATGCAATCACTCAAGCAGTACTGTTACACTCATCCATTCACCCAGGCAGTCCCTATGCACTCATCCATGCTCCCACCACTACCCATACACTCCTTCAATAACTCAGGCACTACCCATGCACTCATCCATTCACCCAGATACTACTCCTGTACTCATGCAATTACCCAGGCACTACCCATACACTCTCCAATGCACCCAGCCACAGCTCATGCGCTCTTCTAATCAGCCAGACACTATCCATGCCCTCCTCCAATCACTCAGGTACTACTCCTACACTCATGCAATCACCAAGGCACTACCCATGCACTCATCCAATAACTCAGGCACTACCCCTCCACTCATTCAATCACCCAGGCACTACCCATGAACTCCTTAAATAACTCAGGCACTACTCTTACACTCATTTGTTCACTCCGAAACTACTCATGCACTCAGGCACTACTGTTGCACTCAACCATTCAGCCAGGCATTATCCATGCACTCCTCCATTCACTGAGGCACTACCCCTGCCCTCATGCAATCACCCAGGCACTACTCATGCATTCATTCATTAGCTCAGGCACTACTGTTTCACTCATCCATTCACCAAGGCACTACCCTTGCACTCCTCAATTACCCTGGCACTGCCCAGGCACCCATTCATGGACTCGGACAGTGCCCCGCACTTATGCAATCACCCTGGCACTACCCATGCACTCCTTCAATCAACCAGGCACTACTCCTGCACTCATGCAATCACCCAGGCACTACCAATGTACTCCTAGAATCACCCAGGCTCTACTCCTGCACTCATGCAATCACCCAGGCACTACCCTAGCACTCATCCAATCGCTCAAGCAGTTCTATTGCAGTCATGCAATCACTCAAGCAGTACTGTTACACTCATCCATTCACCCAGGCAGTACCTATGCACTCATCCATGCTCCCACCACTACCCATACACTCCTTCAATAACTCAGGCACTACCCATGCACTCATCCATTCACCCAGATACTACTCCTGTACTCATGCAATTACCCAGGCACTACCCATATACTCCTCCAATCACCCAGGCACTACCCATACACTCTCCAATGCACCCAGCCACAACTCAAGCGCTCTTCTAATCAGCCAGACACTATCCATGCCCTCCTCCAATCACTCAGGTACTACTCCTACACTCATGCAATCACCAAGGCACTACCCATGCACTCATCCAATAACCCAGGCACTACCCCTCCACTCATTCAATCAACCAGGCACTACCCATGAACTCCTTAAATAACTCAGGCACTACTCTTACACTCATTTGTTCACTCCGAAACTACTCATGCACTCAGGCACTACTGTTGCACTCAACCAATAAGCCAGGCATTATCCATGCACTCCTCCATTCACTGAGGCACTACCTACCGGACAGCCTAGGTATATTATAATTTTGGTAATATGTAAAGTATAATATTCTACATATTTATGTGTTATGGAGACATTTGGAATGCAAATGAAAGTATTTGTTTATTTATAGATGAGAATATTTGTATAAAATTATTTAAAAAATATATTATTTTTAGAAACTATTTAAACTACTTTTTTTTCAGATACTTACCATTATTACTAAGAAAGATTAGGTATGGAAGAAAAGAACAAAAGAAAAGACAAGAGGAAAACAGTACTATTTAAAAAAAAGATAAAAGCAGAACTTAGATGAAATTCAAAATGATACATTGAAGAAAAATACCTCTGGTAAGAGAACTAAAGAGTTTGTTAAAACACTTTTAAAGAATGTAAAAATGTTTCAAAAGGTGGAAAAGAGAAAGGAAAGTTCTACAAGCAATTGGAAGGAAACAAAAAAAGGACATATTAATAGAAAATCTAGTTATGGGAAAACAATCCATGTTGAAAGGAGGCTGAAAGAATATAAGAACATTAAAAAGAGAATGTAAAAATGTAGAGTACTACAACATTCACTGAAAGGTTGCAAATATTAAAAAAAGTTTAGCAGCTTATAAAAAAGCAACAGATTGAAACTGTTGAAGAAAAAGTTTTTGAATTGAAACAAAAATTATTTATATTGATATTGAAGAGAATGAAAACATTAGATAAAACAATAGTGTTTTGATGGAGAAAAACTAAAGAACATGATTGGTTAATAGACGTAACTTCTGCAAACGTTTTACTGGTGAATGGTAACACAATTCCAGCACAGAGCATTTCTTTTATGAAGAAAGCTATTTCAACAAAATACATTAGTTCATGCAGGTGATACCAGTGGTCATTCTTATGAAATGAAAGATGGTTTTCCAATTCAAAAAGAAAAGATGGTTGCTAGTGAGGTGGAAGACTAATAGCTGAAGAAGTTAAAGGAAGGTGTACACCAGCTCCAGTATATAAGTGGGATTGTAGTAGCATTTGTAGTATTCACCAGGAATCTATTGACATATTACAAGTTTTATTAGCGTATTTATTGCAAAACAAATCTTTAACAGAAGAGTAAGATTTTACAAGGACTAGATCCATGTAAAGTAAGAAAATATACTAACTTGTAAGGTCATTCTCTGGCTTGACTTTCAAGAAAAGTGTGCCAAAGTACTTTCCATCATTTAACAATGTTAGCAGTACATCACTCACAAATGCAGAAGTTAGTAAGGAGACTCTACTATGTAAAAGGTCCTGCATTATCTTTAAGTAAAATTACCTCAGCTCTTTTGCATGGTTCACTATCGGATGTAAAAAAAAGTTTGTGATGATATACAGTTTCATTATTTTGATTCAGAAGAGGAGTGTAGACAAAGTGAGAGCTTGATACGTGTAGGTGTTGAAGAACAGGTGGAAGATATTAGTACTGAGAAGTTTGCAGAAGAAATTACAAAGTTTAAGATGCTTTCATGTGAAAAACCAAGCTATGTTTTTATTTTTTGTCGATGTACTCAGTATAGAAAAACAAACTAGGAATATTGATGTGTATTTAACACCTTAGCTGCGTGTAAACATTCCTCCCCAGTGCTGCGCTGTCCATTGGAACCAGTGCTGAATGGACGTCCAATGGTCGTGGGCAGCACTGGGGAGGTAGCGCTGCTGACGACCATTGGCCGTCAGCAGCACTTAAGGGGTTAAAAAGTGAAAAGGTAAACAATGATAAGCGGGAGCAATTTGGTGCTTATTTGTTGGTGGAAGGTTGTTTTGAGTTGGGTACTGATCAAGGTATTTGTAAATATAATCCAACAAATTAGAAGAGAACAAAGTGCCAGCTAGAGCAATACATAATAACTTAGAGTTGGTAGCTATTCCTCCGGAACTGGCAGATCTAAATAATTATGAATCCATTCTTATTCAATCAGTGCACCCATTTCAGGCTGTAGTTCATATGGAGCCTAAAACAAGTAAGTTGCCTTCAACAGATTTACAAAGAGGTCTGAAAGGAAGAGTTGTGTACTTACCTTTAGATTTTAAGAAAGATATTGAAATTGTTTGAATAGACAGAGAGTAAAGTGTGCCTGTAGTAATTCTAGTACATGGTGTACCAACAAAGAGTCAAAAGATATGGCAAGAGTTAGTAGATGTAACCAAACTTCAAAAGGCTACATTATATCTTGTACAGGACAATATTTATTATAAAACTGTAAATGTGGCAGAACAAGAAATATGTCTTGAAGATAAACAGAAATTTCAACTGACCAAATAGAAAAAGTGGACATGTTCAGGAGTGAAGAGATTTACAAACATTACAGTATACATCCTCTCCATTCAAAAGAAGTGATAGGAAACACTATTGAATTATTTCAAATGAAGAAAGCAAAGGGAGCTCCCATGAGTGTATGGGAAAAAAGTTTAGAAGCTCATTGTTTTCCACAGCTCTTCCCCACTGGAGAAGGTGGACGATATGATGAACAAGCAGCACAGATTCCAACTTCAGAATACCGTTCTTCAAGATTGTACTCTGAAGATCCAAGAATTCGACATTGTATTCCATACATATTTCATCTTCTGTTTGAAAGTGACTTTTCTGGACTTTCATATGCAGTGAACCACATATTAAAAACAGGAGTTCATCTTACACATGTTTCCTCAAAGGAATTCATGGACAAAGTTCAGCAAAGAGACAATCATTTAGAATCTCAGTTAATTAATTTGATGGCGTGTCAACATGGTAACAATGAGTATTGGTATCATTGTCACGGAGATCTTAAATGTAAGTTAAGAAACTTAGGTACCCCTTCATGGTTTGTTACACTTAGCTGTGCTGAATATGCATGGGATGTTTTACTTGAATTTCTACGAGAAACAAATTCAAATGTAAAAAACATTGATTTGAAGACAGCTGGAGAACTGTATTTCTTGGATCCTGTAAATGTGTGCAGATATTTTAATCATAGGTTTCAAGCTATGATGTCTTTTATCTGCAATAAAAATAATCCACCTCTTGGAGAAGTTACTGATTTTTTTGGGAGAAAGGAGTACCACGCCAAAGGTGCTCCTCATATACACATGCTGTTATGTATCATGGATGCACCAAAATTTGGAATTGATACTGATGAAACTATTTTGTCTTTCATCGAAGAGTATGTTACCTGTGACATTCCAAAACAAGGAGCAAACAGCTTGAGACAACAAGTTTTACGGTTTCAAAGTCATCAATGTGGAAAATATTGTTGACGAAAATGCAAGTCAAAGGAAAATCTTTATACAAAAGGTCGTTTTGGATTCCCACATCCAATAATTTCAAAAGGAAGAGTTAATAGTTTTATGTCAGCAGTGAGGCATACTATAACTCAAAATCTTTAAAGAATACACACAACGTAAAAAGAACTGAAAATTCAAAGTATATTAATGGCTACAATCCAGTGATTTTGACAATGTGGAATGCAAACATGGATATTCAATATGTTACAGATAATTCAATTGCTGTTGCTCGGTATGTTACGTCATATATACCCAAATCTTAAAAGACAGAGTTGAAAGAAATGTGGGAAGAAATTTCACAGGAAAAGAGTCTTAGCAAAAAATTGTACAGCTTTAGCTTGAAGATGCTTTCCCACCGAGAGATTGGATCCTATGAATGTTTGCATTGGTTGAGCTCTGCCAGTATATATTCAAAGTCCAGAGGAATCATTTGGGTCAGTCTAGGTCTTGCTGCCACATGAAATAGAGTATTGAAATCGCTTCAAGAAATTGGATACTTAGCATTGAATGAACCGGAAAGTACAGATATTGCTAAAACTAATAAGCTGGATACGTACTATCCCAAAAGGAGTCCACATCTGGAAAACCTATGTCTGTATGAAGTACTGCAACATTACAGCTCTAAGAGAAATGTTACAGAAAATAGAAATTAAGAAAAATATGCAGTGATTGGATGTGATGGATGTTTAGTAAAACATGCCAAAGGAAATCTTATTAACCAAAGAAAGATCAGTTGTGAAAGTCCAGATAAGAGGGAATTTTTCTATTTAGCACTTCTTCAACTGTTAAAGCCTTAGCGTAGTGAAGCAAAATTACTTGGAGATTTTGACTGCTATAAAAATTATTTTAATGCATGTAAAGATAGTATTCAATGCTCAATCTTCCCAACTTATCTACAAATGTTAAATGATGAGATTGAACAAGAAACTACTATTGCAGCAGAAATAGCTAGAGACAGTTCTCAAGATAGTCAAAGTTCGGGTCCACTAATTCAAGATCCACTAGGACAATCAATTATTGAAAATGAAGCAGCAAGAGCCATGGATGAAGTGGAAACTGCAATGCTACAAGCACAACAGGATATTATTCAATTGGAAGAACATCTAAAACTTGAGCAAAAAGAAATACATCTACAAGTGACAGAACAGATACAACATGGTTTGCAACATGAAAACAAAGAATGCCAATGGTCATCACTTATACCTATTTTCATGTACATCAGTGGTCAAGCTGGATCAGGTAAAAGTTTCTTAATTAAAGTTTTGACTAGTTATCTATACAAAGCTACAGAATCACATGTACCTTGTGTTATAACGGCTACAACTGGATTAGCAGCACACAACTTTAAAGAAACTATTTTACATCAATTACTCATGCTACCAGTTGAACATAAAAAATAAATTGGAATATCACAAGCTATCTGGAGAAGCTTGTTATGAAGTCTCACGAGTACTGAAGAAAATGAAACTTCTAATCATTGAGGAGGTGAGCATGGTCTGAAACTTAATGCTTGCCTTTGTTCATTTAAGAGCGCAACTGAGTTTTTAAAAACAGATTACGATGTTTTGTTTGGAGGAAAACATGTAACTGGATTTGGCGATCTACTACAACTTACTCCTGTAAAAGGGCAACCTGTTTTGAAAATACTTCTCCATGAAGAGACAAGGAAATCTTTGGGAAGCATTGGAAATGTGACCATATGGTTTCATTTTGAATATAAAGAATTATTAAGCATATGCAACAAGCAAGTGATGAACATTATGGAAATATTCTTCAAGATATAAGAATTGGTGTCTTGACAAAACAGGGTAAAGAAGCTTTAGAAAGTCGACTACTGAGGAACTTATCTACAACTGGAAACACAGCGGCTGAAGTAATGTACAAAAAGCTTGGAGAAAAGAAGTTTATAGTTTGCCTAATGCCTACTTTGCAAGAGTGTCCTACCTTTAATCAAGAAGTGTTAACACTGGAAACACAACACATAGTGGAAATTGAAGATATTGATAGAATTGAAAATCCAGCAATGACTATTCTTCTCACAGAGAAACTACAGTCAAAATGTTATTTGTTTTAAAAGTCTGTACCTAAGACTGCAGGCTTAAAAAAGACTTTACATGTAGGTGTCATTTTAATGTAGAAGAAAGTTTAGTAAATGGAGCAATGGGAAAAGTTGTTGAATTTGTAAATTTTCAGAACAGGGATGGAATACAATTTTTGAAGATAAAACGTGATCAGATTAAAGAGGTAAGGCAGATTGGGTGTTGTGTTGTATGTTTTTTACTTGTAAAAGACTTGTATGTTTGCAGAAAATAGTTTCGTTTGTCTTTAGCTTATGCAGTAACTGTTCATAAATCTCAAGGTTTAAGTATAGACAGTGCTTTTGAAAATATTGGATGTACAGTGTTCAAAGAGGGAATGGCACATGTTGCATTGTCTCGAGTAAGAACATTATCTGGTTTGTATTTGATTAATTTTTTATGAGAAAAAGGTTAGTGCAGATGCAAATTGTGTAAGAGAGTACAATCGTTTGAGAAGACTTTATACTCCTCATTTAGCTGAATATCTGATATATGAGAAACGTGTAGTGTTTCCAAAACGTAAATATGTAAAACATTCAAATGAGGGTCAAATAAAGAAAACGATTCAAGAGAGTCATGAAGACGTAAAGAAAATGAAAATGGAAACTGTTGATGAGATTGTAGGATACAAGTTGGAAAACAGTTCAGGTATCAACTGCTATGCTAATGTAATTTTTAATGTTGCCTTTTATCTGGAAGAGCTTCATTGTGAAATTATGGGAACTCATGAAAAAAGATTTTGTCCTTTATTACGTCATGCATTTAACCAATTGGTAACTGACAGAAGTAAAATTCATACTGCTTCTGGTGTTCGACATCTTTTGGATATATGTACTGGTTCTTTGACATTCACTCTTAATGTTCAACAAGATGAACAAGAATTTCTTATGTTTATGCTTGGAATATTAGAACATGAAGGAATATTGTTTGAAAACTTATTTGGACAAATTTACAGATGGGATCATAAATGTGAAGAGTGTTGACGCCCATTGGGCAAAGTTTTGCGCATGATAAAACCCATTTCATTCATTCATTCATTCATTTACTTCCAGCACTGAAATAGACACAGAACGATCCATATACTTGTAAATCTGTTCCTTTTAACAAATTAGTAAAAACAGCAAATCAGGATATGAAATGTTCGCATTGTAAATCAGAGATGTTGTCTACATTACATGCAGAAAGAGTTGGAAAATATATCATTTTAATACTACAACTTTGTAGAGCAAATGGAAGAAAATTAGAAACCAAAATAAACATTTTTGTTGCAAGTCAAATATCTATTTCAGGAAGAACTTTTATAGCAGTAGCTATTGTTTTACATGATGGACCTACTACAACATCTGGACAATATACTGTGTATTTAAAATGTAATAAAGCATGGACACATTTCATTCATGACCACTTGCAATTCATATCTTGATTGCCTTTCTATTTACAAAATTCCTATTTGATATTTTTGAAGCCAAAGTTTTTAATATATAATTTTTGGCCTATTGGGAAGATGTTAACATGAATTAACAAATTTATATTGGATTTGTTTAGTGAAAGTTTTGAATACAATATTTGGCCTATTGGGAAGATGTGAACATGAATTACCACATTCAAATTGGATTTTTACCAGGAAAAAGTTTTGAGTACATTATTCATCATATTGGGAAGATGTGAACAGAAAGTGGGCAGGATTGAAACAATCAGTATTCATAGTTAGTGTTTATGTTATTATTTGTGCTAATTGATATTGGATTTGGAAAATTGTTTTTAAAAGCAATAGTTTATATATTTCTTGTCTATATTGTACCAGATATAAATGAGCCTATGCATTTAGGAATTGTTTTTCAGAGTAATAAATGACATAATGGGGGAACAGCCTTTACGACGCGGCTGTTACACCGCGTGCTGTTACAATGCGGTTTTTTCAACGCAAGCCGTTACCACGACTTGCGATGGAGGGCGCTGCAGGACAAGGAATTTTTTAATTTACTATCCAACACCTTCCCTACTGTACGTAGGCTGGTGTTGGAATAGTAAATTAAAAAAATTCCTAAATCCGCACCCCCTCCAACGCAAGTCGTGGTAACGACTTGCGTTGAAAAAACCACGTTGTAATAGCACGCGGTGTAAAAGCACGCGTTGTAAAGCCGTACAACCGACTTAATGTATAAGGTGGACGTAATTTATAAACTGTTGATAGGTAAATATATAGGTACACATATTGGAAATAATGCTTTGTGGTAATTTGGTATTTTTTTACAATCTCGTTGATTGTTTTTTTCCCCCGCTGTTGCATGATTATACTATGTTGAAATCACTGTGTATGGTGAAGTTCAGTAGAATATGAAAATAGCAAAAAAGGAAACTTCAAATGTTACTTAATTCTAAATGGATGTGTTCTTAAAAGTGTAATAGTCTCATTTCTGTAATATATTAGATTATATCACTTTTTTTCTTCTTCTTTACAGTAGGTATTGGCGAAGTTTGAAAAGAGTTTTAATTCAGTTTACGACAATACTATTCAAAATAGTTCCGCAGCGTTGTGTATCTAAATTACTGAAAAAGGTAAGAATACATAACATAAATTGTATGTTACCATTCATTTATGTATTATTTATTTCTTAAAAAATTCTGTTGAATCTTTACACTATTTAAAAAGTTTCAGATATCATCAGACAGGTAGTATCCCTGCACTCATGCAATCACCCAGGCACTACACCTGCACTCATTCAATAATTGAAACACTACGTTTGCACTCATGCAATCAGTTAGGCACTTCTGTTGCACTCATTCATTTCCTCTAGCACTACCTATGCACTCATGCATTCCCTCAGACACTACTCATGAACTACTCCAATCATCTATGTACTACTTCTGTACTCCTGGAATCAGCCAGGCACTACACATACACCCATGCCACCATTTAAACACTACTGTTGCACTCATCCATTCCCTCAAACAGTACCTAAGAATTAATCAATATACTCAGTTTCTACCCATCCACTTCTCCAAACATGCAGGCACTACCCATGCACTCATGCAATCAGCCAGCCACTACTCATACACACCTCCAATCACTCAAGCAGCTCTATTGCACTCATCTATTCCCTCAAATACTACCCATGCACTCATCAATGCAGTCAGGCTATACCTATTGAGTTCTACATGCACCCAGATACTACCCATGCACTCATGCAATTACTCAGGCACTACTGCTGCACTTATGCATTCACCCAAACACTACCTATAAACTCAGCAATACACTGAGGTTCTAACTATTGACTGCTGCAATCACCGAGGCACTACCCCTGTACTCATACAATCTTCCAAAGAGTACTCATGTACTGCTCCAATCATGCAGGCACTTGTTTTGCATACATTAATTCCTTCAAAGACTATGCATGTACTCATCCATGTACTCAGACTCTACCCCTGCAGTCATGCAATCACTCAGGCAGTACCTATGCACTCCTGCAATTACCCAGCCACTACCCTTCCACTCATGCAATCACCTAGGCACTACCTATGTACTCCTCCAATCACCCAGGTCCTTCCCGTGCACTCATGCAATAACCCATACACTACCCTTGCACTCCTCCAATCACCCAGAGACTAACCATGCACTCCTTCATGCACTGAGGCAGTATATATGCACTCCTTCAATCACCCAGGCACTACCTCTGCACTCATGCAATCACTCAGACCCTACCCATGCACTTCTTCAATAACCCAGGCACTGCCCATGCACTCATGGAATCACCCAGGCCCTACCCATGCACTCCTCTAAACACACAGGCACTACCCATGTACTCATAAAATCACACAGACACTACATGTGCACTCCTCCAATCACCCAGGTACTACTCCTGCACTCATGCAATCACCCAGGCACTAACCTTGCACTCCTCCAACCACTCAAGCAGTTATATTGCAGTCATGCAATCACTCAAGCAGCAATGTTACACTCATCCATTCACCCAGGCAGTACCTATGCACTCCTCCAATTACCCAGCCAATAACCTTCAAGTCATGCACTCGCCTAGGCACTAGCTATGCACTCCTCCAATGACTCAGGTACTACCCATGCACTCATGCAATAACCCAGGCACTACCCTTGCAATCCTCCAAGTATGCACTCATTCATGCACTGAGGCAGTATGTATGAGCTCTTTCAATCACCTAGGCACTACCTCTGCACTTATGCAATCACTCAGACACTACCCATGCACTCCTTCAATAACACAGGCACTACCCAAACACTCATGTAATCACCCAGGTACTACCCATGCACTCCTCTAAACACACAGGCACTACCCATGTACTCATAAAATGACCCAGGCACTACCCATGCACTCCTCTAATCACCAAGGCACTACTCCTGCACTCATGCAATCACCCAGGCACTACCAATGTACTCCTAAAATCACCCAGGCTCTACTCCTGCACTCATGCAATCACCCAGGCACTGCCCTAGCACTCATCCAATCGCTCAAGCAGTTCTATTGCAGTCATGCAATCACTCAAGCAGTACTGTTACACTCATCCATTCACCCAGGCAGTCCCTATGCACTCATCCATGCTCCCACCACAACCCATACACTCCTTCAATAACTCAGGCACTACCCATGCACTCATCCATTCACCCAGATACTACTCCTGTACTCATGCAATTACCCAGGCACTACCCATACACTCTCCAATGCACCCAGCCACAGCTCATGCGCTCTTCTAATCAGCCAGACACTATCCATGCCCTCCTCCAATCACTCAGGTACTACTCCTACACTCATGCAATCACCAAGGCACTACCCATGCACTCATCCAATAACTCAGGCACTACCCCTCCACTCATTCAATCACCCAGGCACTACCCATGAACTCCTTAAATAACTCAGGCACTACTCTTACACTCATTTGTTCACTCCGAAACTACTCATGCACTCAGGCACTACTGTTGCACTCAACCATTCAGCCAGGCATTATCCATGCACTCCTCCATTCACTGAGGCACTACCCCTGCCCTCATGCAATCACCCAGGCACTACTCATGCATTCATTCATTAGCTCAGGCACTACTGTTTCACTCATCCATTCACCAAGGCACTACCCTTGCACTCCTCAATTACCCTGGCACTGCCCAGGCACCCATTCATGGACTCGGACAGTGCCCCGCACTTATGCAATCACCCTGGCACTACCCATGCACTCCTTCAATCAACCAGGCACTACTCCTGCACTCATGCAATCACCCAGGCACTACCAATGTACTCCTAGAATCACCCAGGCTCTACTCCTGCACTCATGCAATCACCCAGGCACTACCCTAGCACTCATCCAATCGCTCAAGCAGTTCTATTGCAGTCATGCAATCACTCAAGCAGTACTGTTACACTCATCCATTCACCCAGGCAGTACCTATGCACTCATCCATGCTCCCACCACTACCCATACACTCCTTCAATAACTCAGGCACTACCCATGCACTCATCCATTCACCCAGATACTACTCCTGTACTCATGCAATTACCCAGGCACTACCCATATACTCCTCCAATCACCCAGGCACTACCCATACACTCTCCAATGCACCCAGCCACAACTCAAGCGCTCTTCTAATCAGCCAGACACTATCCATGCCCTCCTCCAATCACTCAGGTACTACTCCTACACTCATGCAATCACCAAGGCACTACCCATGCACTCATCCAATAACCCAGGCACTACCCCTCCACTCATTCAATCAACCAGGCACTACCCATGAACTCCTTAAATAACTCAGGCACTACTCTTACACTCATTTGTTCACTCCGAAACTACTCATGCACTCAGGCACTACTGTTGCACTCAACCAATAAGCCAGGCATTATCCATGCACTCCTCCATTCACTGAGGCACTACCTACCGGACAGCCTAGGTATATTATAATTTTGGTAATATGTAAAGTATAATATTCTACATATTTATGTGTTATGGAGACATTTGGAATGCAAATGAAAGTATTTGTTTATTTATAGATGAGAATATTTGTATAAAATTATTTAAAAAATATATTATTTTTAGAAACTATTTAAACTACTTTTTTTTCAGATACTTACCATTATTACTAAGAAAGATTAGGTATGGAAGAAAAGAACAAAAGAAAAGACAAGAGGAAAACAGTACTATTTAAAAAAAAGATAAAAGCAGAACTTAGATGAAATTCAAAATGATACATTGAAGAAAAATACCTCTGGTAAGAGAACTAAAGAGTTTGTTAAAACACTTTTAAAGAATGTAAAAATGTTTCAAAAGGTGGAAAAGAGAAAGGAAAGTTCTACAAGCAATTGGAAGGAAACAAAAAAAGGACATATTAATAGAAAATCTAGTTATGGGAAAACAATCCATGTTGAAAGGAGGCTGAAAGAATATAAGAACATTAAAAAGAGAATGTAAAAATGTAGAGTACTACAACATTCACTGAAAGGTTGCAAATATTAAAAAAAGTTTAGCAGCTTATAAAAAAGCAACAGATTGAAACTGTTGAAGAAAAAGTTTTTGAATTGAAACAAAAATTATTTATATTGATATTGAAGAGAATGAAAACATTAGATAAAACAATAGTGTTTTGATGGAGAAAAACTAAAGAACATGATTGGTTAATAGACGTAACTTCTGCAAACGTTTTACTGGTGAATGGTAACACAATTCCAGCACAGAGCATTTCTTTTATGAAGAAAGCTATTTCAACAAAATACATTAGTTCATGCAGGTGATACCAGTGGTCATTCTTATGAAATGAAAGATGGTTTTCCAATTCAAAAAGAAAAGATGGTTGCTAGTGAGGTGGAAGACTAATAGCTGAAGAAGTTAAAGGAAGGTGTACACCAGCTCCAGTATATAAGTGGGATTGTAGTAGCATTTGTAGTATTCAACAGGAATCTATTGACATATTACAAGTTTTATTAGCGTATTTATTGCAAAACAAATCTTAAACAGAAGAGTAAGATTTTACAAGGACTAGATCCATGTAAAGTAAGAAAATATACTAACTTGTAAGGTCATTCTCTGGCTTGACTTTCAAGAAAAGTGTGCCAAAGTACTTTCCATCATTCAACAATGTTAGCAGTACATCACTCACAAATGCAGAAGTTAGTAAGGAGACTCTACTATGTAAAAGGTCCTGCATTATCTTTAAGTAAAATTACCTCAGCTCTTTTGCATGGTTCACTATCGGATGTAAAAAAAAGTTTGTGATGATATACAGTTTCATTATTTTGATTCAGAAGAGGAGTGTAGACAAAGTGAGAGCTTGATACGTGTAGGTGTTGAAGAACAGGTGGAAGATATTAGTACTGAGAAGTTTGCAGAAGAAATTACAAAGTTTAAGATGCTTTCATGTGAAAAACCAAGCTATGTTTTTATTTTTTGTCGATGTACTCAGTATAGAAAAACAAACTAGGAATATTGATGTGTATTTAACACCTTAGCTGCGTGTAAACATTCCTCCCCAGTGCTGCGCTGTCCATTGGAACCAGTGCTGAATGGACGTCCAATGGTCGTGCGCAGCACTGGGGAGGTAGCGCTGCTGACGACCATTGGCCGTCAGCAGCACTTAAGGGGTTAAAAAGTGAAAAGGTAAACAATGATAAGCGGGAGCAATTTGGTGCTTATTTGTTGGTGGAAGGTTGTTTTGAGTTGGGTACTGATCAAGGTATTTGTAAATATAATCCAACAAATTAGAAGAGAACAAAGTGCCAGCTAGAGCAATACATAATAACTTAGAGTTGGTAGCTATTCCTCCGGAACTGGCAGATCTAAATAATTATGAATCCATTCTTATTCAATCAGTGCACCCATTTCAGGCTGTAGTTCATATGGAGCCTAAAACAAGTAAGTTGCCTTCAACAGATTTACAAAGAGGTCTGAAAGGAAGAGTTGTGTACTTACCTTTAGATTTTAAGAAAGATATTGAAATTGTTTGAATAGACAGAGAGTAAAGTGTGCCTGTAGTAATTCTAGTACATGGTGTACCAACAAAGAGTCAAAAGATATGGCAAGAGTTAGTAGATGTAACCAAACTTCAAAAGGCTACATTATATCTTGTACAGGACAATATTTATTATAAAACTGTAAATGTGGCAGAACAAGAAATATGTCTTGAAGATAAACAGAAATTTCAACTGACCAAATAGAAAAAGTGGACATGTTCAGGAGTGAAGAGATTTACAAACATTACAGTATACATCCTCTCCATTCAAAAGAAGTGATAGGAAACACTATTGAATTATTTCAAATGAAGAAAGCAAAGGGAGCTCCCATGAGTGTATGGGAAAAAAGTTTAGAAGCTCATTGTTTTCCACAGCTCTTCCCCACTGGAGAAGGTGGACGATATGATGAACAAGCAGCACAGATTCCAACTTCAGAATACCGCTCTTCAAGATTGTACTCTGAAGATCCAAGAATTCGACATTGTATTCCATACATATTTCATCTTCTGTTTGAAAGTGACTTTTCTGGACTTTCATATGCAGTGAACCACATATTAAAAACAGGAGTTCATCTTACACATGTTTCCTCAAAGGAATTCATGGACAAAGTTCAGCAAAGAGACAATCATTTAGAATCTCAGTTAATTAATTTGATGGCGTGTCAACATGGTAACAATGAGTATTGGTATCATTGTCACAGAGATCTTAAATGTAAGTTAAGAAACTTAGGTACCCCTTCATGGTTTGTTACACTTAGCTGTGCTGAATATGCATGGGATGTTTTACTTGAATTTCTACGAGAAACAAATTCAAATGTAAAAAACATTGATTTGAAGACAGCTGGAGAACTGTATTTCTTGGATCCTGTAAATGTGTGCAGATATTTTAATCATAGGTTTCAAGCTATGATGTCTTTTATCTGCAATAAAAATAATCCACCTCTTGGAGAAGTTACTGATTTTTTTGGGAGAAAGGAGTACCACGCCAAAGGTGCTCCTCATATACACATGCTGTTATGTATCATGGATGCACCAAAATTTGGAATTGATACTGATGAAACTATTTTGTCTTTCATCGAAGAGTATGTTACCTGTGACATTCCAAAACAAGGAGCAAACAGCTTGAGACAACAAGTTTTACGGTTTCAAAGTCATCAATGTGGAAAATATTGTTGACGAAAATGCAAGTCAAAGGAAAATCTTTATACAAAAGGTCGTTTTGGATTCCCACATCCAATAATTTCAAAAGGAAGAGTTAATAGTTTTATGTCAGCAGTGAGGCATACTATAACTCAAAATCTTTAAAGAATACACACAACGTAAAAAGAACTGAAAATTCAAAGTATATTAATGGCTACAATCCAGTGATTTTGACAATGTGGAATGCAAACATGGATATTCAATATGTTACAGATAATTCAATTGCTGTTGCTCGGTATGTTACGTCATATATACCCAAATCTTAAAAGACAGAGTTGAAAGAAATGTGGGAAGAAATTTCACAGGAAAAGAGTCTTAGCAAAAAATTGTACAGCTTTAGCTTGAAGATGCTTTCCCACCGAGAGATTGGATCCTATGAATGTTTGCATTGGTTGAGCTCTGCCAGTATATATTCAAAGTCCAGAGGAATCATTTGGGTCAGTCTAGGTCTTGCTGCCACATGAAATAGAGTATTGAAATCGCTTCAAGAAATTGGATACTTAGCATTGAATGAACCGGAAAGTACAGATATTGCTAAAACTAATAAGCTGGATACGTACTATCCCAAAAGGAGTCCACATCTGGAAAACCTATGTCTGTATGAAGTACTGCAACATTACAGCTCTAAGAGAAATGTTACAGAAAATAGAAATTAAGAAAAATATGCAGTGATTGGATGTGATGGATGTTTAGTAAAACATGCCAAAGGAAATCTTATTAACCAAAGAAAGATCAGTTGTGAAAGTCCAGATAAGAGGGAATTTTTCTATTTAGCACTTCTTCAACTGTTAAAGCCTTAGCGTAGTGAAGCAAAATTACTTGGAGATTTTGACTGCTATAAAAATTATTTTAATGCATGTAAAGATAGTATTCAATGCTCAATCTTCCCAACTTATCTACAAATGTTAAATGATGAGATTGAACAAGAAACTACTATTGCAGCAGAAATAGCTAGAGACAGTTCTCAAGATAGTCAAAGTTCGGGTCCACTAATTCAAGATCCACTAGGACAATCAATTATTGAAAATGAAGCAGAAAGAGCCATGGATGAAGTGGAAACTGCAATGCTACAAGCACAACAGGATATTA
The DNA here is from genome assembly GCF_964263255.1 of Lissotriton vulgaris. Classification (NCBI taxonomy): domain Eukaryota; kingdom Metazoa; phylum Chordata; class Amphibia; order Caudata; family Salamandridae; genus Lissotriton; species Lissotriton vulgaris. Next base: position 1,333,103,923 of record NC_141687.1, read on the forward strand.
TTCAATTAGAAGAACATCTAAAACTTGAGCAAAAAGAAATACATCTACAAGTGACAGAACAGATACAACATGGTTTGCAACATGAAAACAAAGAATGCCAATGGTCATCACTTATACCTATTTTCATGTACATCAGTGGTCAAGCTGGATCAGGTAAAAGTTTCTTAATTAAAGTTTTGACTAGTTATCTATATAAAGCTACAGAATCACATGTACCTTGTGTTATAACGGCTACAACTGGATTAGCAGCACACAACTTTAAAGAAACTATTTTACATCAATTACGCATGCTACCAGTTGAACATAAAAAATAAATTGGAATATCACAAGCTATCTGGAGAAGCTTGTTATGAAGTCTCACGAGTACTGAAGAAAATGAAACTTCTAATCATTGAGGAGGTGAGCATGGTCTGAAACTTAATGCTTGCCTTTGTTCATTTAAGAGCGCAACTGAGTTTTTAAAAACAGATTACGATGTTTTGTTTGGAGGAAAACATGTAACTGGATTTGGTGATCTACTACAACTTACTCCTGTAAAAGGGCAACCTGTTTTGAAAATACTTCTCCATGAAGAGACAAGGAAATCTTTGGGAAGCATTGGAAATGTGACCATATGGTTTCATTTTGAATATAAAGAATTATTAAGCATATGCAACAAGCAAGTGATGAACATTATGGAAATGTTCTTCAAGATATAAGAATTGGTGTCTTGACAAAACAGGGTAAAGAAGCTTTAGAAAGTCGACTACTGAGGAACTTATCTACAACTGGAAACACAGCGGCTGAAGTAATGTACAAAAAGCTTGGAGAAAAGAAGTTTATAGTTTGCCTAATGCCTACTTTGCAAGAGTGTCCTACCTTTAATCAAGAAGTGTTAACACTGGAAACACAACACATAGTGGAAATTGAAGATATTGATAGAATTGAAAATCCAGCAATGACAATTCTTCTCACAGAGAAACTACAGTCAAAATGTTATTTGTTTTAAAAGTCTGTACCTAAGACTGCAGGCTTAAAAAAGACTTTACATGTAGGTGTCATTTTAATGTAGAAGAAAGTTTAGTAAATGGAGCAATGGGAAAAGTTGTTGAATTTGTAAATTTTCAGAACAGGGATGGAATAGAATTTTTGAAGATAAAACGTGATCAGATTAAAGAGGTAAGGCAGATTGGGTGTTGTGTTGTATGTTTTTTACTTGTAAAAGACTTGTATGTTTGCAGAAAACAGTTTCGTTTGTCTTTAGCTTATGCAGTAACTGTTCATAAATCTCAAGGTTTAAGTATAGACAGTGCTTTTGAAAATATTGGATGTACAGTGTTCAAAGAGGGAATGGCACATGTTGCATTGTCTCGAGTAAGAACATTATCTGGTTTGTATTTGATTAATTTTTATGAGAAAAAGGTTAGTGCAGATGCAAATTGTGTAAGAGAGTACAATCGTTTGAGAAGACTTTATACTCCTCATTTAGCTGAATATCTGATATATGAGAAACGTGTAGTGTTTCCAAAACGTAAATATGTAAAACATTCAAATGAGGGTCAAATAAAGAAAACGAATCAAGAGAGTCATGAAGACGTAAAGAAAATGAAAATGGAAACTGTTGATGAGATTGTAGGATACAAGTTGGAAAACAGTTCAGGTATCAACTTCTATGCTAATGTAATTTTGAATGTTGCCTTTTATCTGGAAGAGCTTCATTGTGAAATTATGGGAACTCATGAAAAAAGATTTTGTCCTTTATTACGTCATGCATTTAACCAATTGGTAACTGACAGAAGTAAAATTCATACTGCTTCTGGTGTTCGACATCTTTTGGATATATGTACTGGTTCTTTGACATTCACTCTTAATGTTCAACAAGATGAACAAGAATTTCTTATGTTTATGCTTGGAGTATTAGAGCATGAAGGAATATTGTTTGAAAACTTATTTGGACAAAGTTACAGATGGGATCATAAATGTGAAGAGTGTTGACGCCCATTGGGCAAAGTTTTGCGCATGATAAAACCCATTTCATTCATTCATTCATTCATTTACTTCCAGCACTGAAATAGACACAGAACGATCCATATACTTGTAAATCTGTTCCTTTTAACAAATTAGTAAAAACAGCAAATCAGGATATGAAATGTTCGCATTGTAAATCAGAGATGTTGTCTACATTACATGCAGAAAGAGTTGGAAAATATATCATTTTAATACTACAACTTTGTAGAGCAAATGGAAGAAAATTAGAAACCAAAATAAACATTTTTGTTGCAAGTCAAATATCTATTTCAGGAAGAACTTTTATAGCAGTAGCTATTGTTTTGCATGATGGACCTACTACAACATCTGGACAATATACTGTGTATTTAAAATGTAATAAAGCATGGACACATTTCATTGATGACCACTTGCAATTCATATCTTGATTGCCTTTCTATTTACAAAATTCCTATTTGATATTTTTGAAGCCAAAGTTTTTAATATATAATTTTTGGCCTATTGGGAAGATGTTAACATGAATTATCAAATTTATATTGGAATTTATTTAGTGAAAGTTTTGAATACAATATTTGGCCTATTGGGAAGATGTGAACATGAATTACCACATTCAAATTGGATTTTTACCAGGAAAAAGTTTTGAATACATTATTCATCATATTGGGAAGATGTGAACAGAAAGTGGGCAGGATTGAAACAATCAGTATTCATAGTTAGTGTTTATGTTATTATTTGTGCTAAGTGATATTGGATTTGGAAAATTGTTTTTAAAAGCAATAGTTTATATATTTCTTGTCTATATTGTACCAGATATAAATGAGCCTATGCATTTAGGAATTGTTTTTCAGAGTAATAAATGACATAATGGGGGAACAGCCTTTACGACGCGGCTGTTACACCGCGTGCTGTTACAATGCGGTTTGTTCAACGCAAGCCGTTACCACGACTTGCGATGGAGGGCGCTGCAGGACAAGGAATTTTTTAATTTACTATCCAACACCTTCCCTACTGTACGTAGGCTGGTGTTGGAATAGTAAATTAAAAAAATTCCAAAGTCCGCACCCCCTCCAACGCAAGTCGTGGTAACGACTTGCGTTGAAAAAACCGCGTTGTAATGGCACGCGGTGTAAAAGCACGCGTTGTAAAGCCGTACAACCGACTTAGTTTATAAGGTGGACGTAATTTATAAACTGTAGATAGGTAAATATATAGGTACACATATTGGAAATAATGCTTTGTGGTAATTTGGTATTTTTTTACAATCTCGTTGATTGTTTTTTTCCCCCGCTGTTGCATGATTATACTATGTTGAAATCACTGTGTATGGTGAAGTTCAGTAGAATATGAAAATAGCAAAAAAGGAAACTTCAAATGTTACTTAATTCTAAAAGGATGTGTTCTTAAAAGTGTAATAGTCTCATTTCTGTAATGTATTAGATTATATCACTTTTTTTCTTCTTCTTTACAGTAGGTATTGGCGAAGTTTGAAAAGAGTTTTAATTCAGTTTACGACAATACTATTCAAAATAGTTCCGCAGCGTTGTGTATCTAAATTACTGAAAAAGGTAAGAATACATAACATAAATTGTATGTTACCATTCATTTATGTATTATTTATTTCTTTAAAAATTCTGTTGAATCTTTACACTATTTAAAAAGTTTCAGATATCATCAGACAGGTACTACACATGCACTCATTCAATAATTGAAACACTACGTTTGCACTCATGCAATCAGTTAGGCACTTCTGTTGCACTCATTCATTTCCTCTAGCACTACCTATGCACTCATGCATTCCCTCAGACACTACTCATGAACTACTCCAATCATCTAGGTACTACTTCTGTACTCCTGGAATCAGCCAGGCACTACACATACACCCATGCCACCATTTAAACACTACTGTTGCACTCATCCATTCCCTCAAACAGTACCTAAGAATTAATCAATATACTCAGTTTCTACCCATCCACTTCTCCAAACATGCAGGCACTACCCATGCATTCATGCAATCAGCCAGCCACTACTCATACACACCTCCAATCACTCAAGCAGTTCTATTGCACTCAACTATTCCCTCAAATACTACCCATGCACTCATCAATGCAGTCAGGCTATACCTATTGAGTTCTACATGCACCCAGATACTACCCATGCACTCATGCAATTACTCAGGCACTACTGCTGCACTTATGCATTCACCCAAACACTACCTATGAACTCATCAATACACTAAGGTTCTAACCATTGACTGCTACAATCACCAAAGCACTAACCCTGTACTCATACAATCTTCCAAAGAGTACTCATGTACTGCTCCAATCATGCAGGCACTTGTTTTGCATACATTAATTCCTTCAAAGACTATGCATGTACTCATCCATGTACTCAGACTCTACCCCTGCAGTCATGCAATCACTCAGGCAGTACCTATGCACTCCTGCAATTACCCAGCCACTACCCTTCCACTCATGCAATCACCTAGGCACTACCTATGTACTCCTCCAATCACCCAGGTCCTTCCCGTGCACTCATGCAATAACCCATACACTACCCTTGCACTCCTCCAATCACCCAGAGACTAACCATGCACTCCTTCATGCACTGAGGCAGTATATATGCACTCCTTCAATCACCCAGGCACTACCTCTGCACTCATGCAATCACTCAAACCCTAACCATGCACTTCTTCAATAACCCAGGCACTGCCCATGCACTCATAGAATCACCCAGGCCCTACCCATGCACTCCTCTAAACACACAGGCACTACCCATGTACTCATAAAATCACACAGACACTACATGTGCACTCCTCCAATCACCCAGGTACTACTCCTGCACTCATGCAATCACCCAGGCACTAACCTTGCACTCCTCCAACCACTCAAGCAGTTATATTGCAGTCATGCAATCACTCAAGCAGCAATGTTACACTCATCCATTCACCCAGGCAGTACCTATGCACTCCTCCAATTACCCAGCCAATAACCTTCAAGTCATGCACTCGCCTAGGCACTAGCTATGCACTCCTCCAATGACTCAGGTACTACCCATGCACTCATGCAATAACCCAGGCACTACCCTTGCAATCCTCCAAGTATGCACTCATTCATGCACTGAGGCAATATGTATGAGCTCCTTCAATCACCTAGGCACTACCTCTGCACTTATGCAATCACTCAGACACTACCCTTGCACTCCTTCAATAACACAGGCACTACCCAAACACTCATGCAATCACCCAGGTACTACCCATGCACTCCTCTAAACACACAGGCACTACCCATGTACTCATAAAATGACCCAGGCACTACCCATGCACTCCTCTAATCACCCAGGCACTACTCCTGCACTCATGCAATCACACAGGCACTACCAATGTACTCCTAAAATCACCCAGGCTCTACTCCTGCACTCATGCAATCACCCAGGCACTGCCCTAGCACTCATCCAATCGCTCAAGCAGTTCTATTGCAGTCATGCAATCACTCAAGCAGTACTGTTACACTCATCCATTCACCCAGGCAGTCCCTATGCACTCATCCATGCTCCCACCACTACCCATACACTCCTTCAATAACTCAGGCACTACCCATGCACTCATCCATTCACCCAGATACTACTCCTGTACTCATGCAATTTCCCAGGCACTACCCATACACTCTCCAATGCACCCAGCCACAACTCATGCGCTCTTCTAATCAGGCAGACACTATCCATGCCCTCCTCCAATCACTCAGGTACTACTCCTACACTCATGCAATCACCAAGGCACTACCCATGCACTCATCCAATAACCCAGGCACTACCCCTCCACTCATTCAATCACCCAGGCACTACTCTTACACTCATTTGTTCACTCCGAAACTACTCATGCACTCAGGCACTACTGTTGCACTCAACCAGTCAGCCAGGCATTATCCATGCACTCCTCCATTCACTGAGGCACTACCCCTGCCCTCATGCAATCACCCAGGCACTACTCATGCATTCATTCATTAGCTCAGGCACTACTGTTTCACTCATCCATTCACCAAGGCACTACCCTTGCACTCCTCAATTACCCTGGCACTGCCCAGGCACCCATTCATGGACTCGGACAGTGCCCCACACTTATGCAATCACCCTGGCACTACCCATGCACTCCTTCAATCAACCAGGCACTACTCCTGCACTCATGCAATCACCCAGGCACTACCCTAGCACTCATCCAATCGCTCAAGCAGTTTTATTGCAGTCATGCAATCACTCAAGCAGTACTGTTACACTCATCCATTCACCCAGGCAGTACCTATGCACTCATCCATGCTCGCACCACTACCCATACACTCCTTCAATAACTCAGGCACTACCCATGCACTCATCCATTCACCCAGATACTACTCCTGTACTCATGCAATTACCCAGGCACTACCCATATACTCCTCCAATCACCCAGGCACTACCCATACACTCTCCAATGCACCCAGCCACAACTCATGCGCTCTTCTAATCAGCCAGACACTATCCATGCCCTCCTCCAATCACTCAGGTACTACTCCTACACTCATGCAATCACCAAGGCACCACCCATGCACTCATCCAATAACCCAGGCACTACCCCTCCACTCATTCAATCACCCAGGCACTACCCATGAACTCCTTAAATACCTCAGGCACTACTCTTACACTCATTTGTTCACTCCGAAACTACTCATGCACTCAGGCACTACTGTTGCACTCAACCATTCAGCCAGGCATTATCCATGCACTCCTCCATTCACTGAGGCACTACCCCTGCCCTCATGCAATCACCCAGACACTACTCATGCATTCATTCATTAGCTCAGGCACTACTGTTTCACTCATCCATTCACCAAGGCACTACCCTTGCACTCCTCAATTACCCTGGCACTGCCCAGGCACCCATTCATGGACTCGGACAGTGCCCCTGCACTAATGCAATCACCCTGGCACTACCCATGCACTCCTTCAATCAACCAGGCACTACCCCTGAATTCATGCAATCTCACAGGCACTGCCATTGACTCCTCCAATCTCCCAGGCACTACCCATGAACTCTTCCAATCACTTAGGCAAAACCATTGCACTCATGCAATCACCCAGGCAGTACCTATGCACTCCTGCAATTACCCAGCCACTACCCTTCCACTCATGCAATCACCTAGGCACTACCTATGTACTCCTCCAATCACCCAGGTCCTTCCCGTGCACTCATGCAATAACCCATACACTACCCTTGCACTCCTCCAATCACCCAGAGACTAACCATGCACTCCTTCATGCACTGAGGCAGTATATATGCACTCCTTCAATCACCCAGGCACTACCTCTGCACTCATGCAATCACTCAAACCCTAACCATGCACTTCTTCAATAACCCAGGCACTGCCCATGCACTCATAGAATCACCCAGGCCCTACCCATGCACTCCTCTAAACACACAGGCACTACCCATGTACTCATAAAATCACACAGACACTACATGTGCACTCCTCCAATCACCCAGGTACTACTCCTGCACTCATGCAATCACCCAGGCACTAACCTTGCACTCCTCCAACCACTCAAGCAGTTATATTGCAGTCATGCAATCACTCAAGCAGCAATGTTACACTCATCCATTCACCCAGGCAGTACCTATGCACTCCTCCAATTACCCAGCCAATAACCTTCAAGTCATGCACTCGCCTAGGCACTAGCTATGCACTCCTCCAATGACTCAGGTACTACCCATGCACTCATGCAATAACCCAGGCACTACCCTTGCAATCCTCCAAGTATGCACTCATTCATGCACTGAGGCAATATGTATGAGCTCCTTCAATCACCTAGGCACTACCTCTGCACTTATGCAATCACTCAGACACTACCCTTGCACTCCTTCAATAACACAGGCACTACCCAAACACTCATGCAATCACCCAGGTACTACCCATGCACTCCTCTAAACACACAGGCACTACCCATGTACTCATAAAATGACCCAGGCACTACCCATGCACTCCTCTAATCACCCAGGCACTACTCCTGCACTCATGCAATCACACAGGCACTACCAATGTACTCCTAAAATCACCCAGGCTCTACTCCTGCACTCATGCAATCACCCAGGCACTGCCCTAGCACTCATCCAATCGCTCAAGCAGTTCTATTGCAGTCATGCAATCACTCAAGCAGTACTGTTACACTCATCCATTCACCCAGGCAGTCCCTATGCACTCATCCATGCTCCCACCACTACCCATACACTCCTTCAATAACTCAGGCACTACCCATGCACTCATCCATTCACCCAGATACTACTCCTGTACTCATGCAATTTCCCAGGCACTACCCATACACTCTCCAATGCACCCAGCCACAACTCATGCGCTCTTCTAATCAGGCAGACACTATCCATGCCCTCCTCCAATCACTCAGGTACTACTCCTACACTCATGCAATCACCAAGGCACTACCCATGCACTCATCCAATAACCCAGGCACTACCCCTCCACTCATTCAATCACCCAGGCACTACTCTTACACTCATTTGTTCACTCCGAAACTACTCATGCACTCAGGCACTACTGTTGCACTCAACCAGTCAGCCAGGCATTATCCATGCACTCCTCCATTCACTGAGGCACTACCCCTGCCCTCATGCAATCACCCAGGCACTACTCATGCATTCATTCATTAGCTCAGGCACTACTGTTTCACTCATCCATTCACCAAGGCACTACCCTTGCACTCCTCAATTACCCTGGCACTGCCCAGGCACCCATTCATGGACTCGGACAGTGCCCCACACTTATGCAATCACCCTGGCACTACCCATGCACTCCTTCAATCAACCAGGCACTACTCCTGCACTCATGCAATCACCCAGGCACTACCCTAGCACTCATCCAATCGCTCAAGCAGTTTTATTGCAGTCATGCAATCACTCAAGCAGTACTGTTACACTCATCCATTCACCCAGGCAGTACCTATGCACTCATCCATGCTCGCACCACTACCCATACACTCCTTCAATAACTCAGGCACTACCCATGCACTCATCCATTCACCCAGATACTACTCCTGTACTCATGCAATTACCCAGGCACTACCCATATACTCCTCCAATCACCCAGGCACTACCCATACACTCTCCAATGCACCCAGCCACAACTCATGCGCTCTTCTAATCAGCCAGACACTATCCATGCCCTCCTCCAATCACTCAGGTACTACTCCTACACTCATGCAATCACCAAGGCACCACCCATGCACTCATCCAATAACCCAGGCACTACCCCTCCACTCATTCAATCACCCAGGCACTACCCATGAACTCCTTAAATACCTCAGGCACTACTCTTACACTCATTTGTTCACTCCGAAACTACTCATGCACTCAGGCACTACTGTTGCACTCAACCATTCAGCCAGGCATTATCCATGCACTCCTCCATTCACTGAGGCACTACCCCTGCCCTCATGCAATCACCCAGACACTACTCATGCATTCATTCATTAGCTCAGGCACTACTGTTTCACTCATCCATTCACCAAGGCACTACCCTTGCACTCCTCAATTACCCTGGCACTGCCCAGGCACCCATTCATGGACTCGGACAGTGCCCCTGCACTAATGCAATCACCCTGGCACTACCCATGCACTCCTTCAATCAACCAGGCACTACCCCTGAATTCATGCAATCTCACAGGCACTGCCATTGACTCCTCCAATCTCCCAGGCACTACCCATGAACTCTTCCAATCACTTAGGCAAAACCATTGCACTCATGCAATCACCCAGGCACTACCCATGCACTCCTCCAATAACATAGGCGCTACCCATGCACTCCTCAAATCACCCAGTTACTACCCATGCACTCCTTAAATCACTCAGGCTCTACTGTTGCACTCATTTATTTACCCAGACACTACTCAATCACTCATCTATGCACTCAGGTACTACTGTGCACTCAACCATTCAGCCCGGCATTATCCATTCACTCCTCCAATTACTGAGGCACTACCCTTGCACTCATGAAATCACCCAGGCACTACCCCATGCACTCCTCTTATCACCCAGGCACTACACATGCACTCCTCCATGCACCCAGGTACTACCCATACACCAATGCAATTACTCAGGCACTACCCATGCACTAACCCATGCACTTAGGCAGTACTCCTGCAGTCATGCAATCACTTGGGCAGTACACATGCACTCCTTCAATCACCCAGGTACTACCCGTGAACTCATGCAAATACTCAGGTACTACCCATGCACTCTTCATATCACCCAAGCACTACCCATGCAAACCTCCATGTACCCAGGCACTACCCATGCACTCTTCCATTCACCCAGGTATTACCCATGCACTCATGCAAATACTCAGGTACTACCCATGCACTCATCCAATCACCCAGGCACTGCCCATGCACTCCTCCAATCACCCAGGCACTACCCATGCACTCCTGCATGTACCCATGCACTCTTCCAATCACCCAGGTACTACCCATGCACCCATGCAAATACTCAGGTACTACCCATGCACTCATCCAATCACCCAGGCACTGCCCATGCACTCCTCCAATCACCCAGGCAATACCCATGCACTCATCCATAAACTCAGGCACTGCTCCTGCCCTCATGCAATGACTCAGGCAGTACACATGCACTCCCCCAATCACCCTGGCACTACCTATGCACTCATACAATCAACCAGGCAGTAACCATGCACTCCTCCAAACACACAGGCAAAACCCCTGCACTCATGCAATCACCCAAGCACTACCCATGCAGTCCTCCAATCATGCAGGTAGTACCCCAGCACTCATGCTATCACCCACATATTACCCATGCACCTATGCAATCACTCAGGCACTACCCATGCACTAACCCATGCACTCAGGCAGTACCCCTGCACTCATGCAATCACTTGGGCAGTACACATGCACTCCTTCAATCACCCGGGCACTACCCATGCACTCATCCATGTACTCAGGCAGTACCCCTGTACTCATTCAATCACCCAAGTACTACCCATGCACCCTTCATATCATCCAGGCCCTACCCATGCACTCCTCCATGCACCCAGGCACTACACATGCACTCTTCCAATCACCCAGGTACTACCCATGCACTCATGCAATTACTCAGGTACTACCCATGCACTCACCCAATCACCCAGGCACTACCCGTGCACTCCTTTAATCACCCAGGCAATACACATGCACTCATTCAATGAATTAGGCACCACCCATGCACTCATCCATACACTCAGGCACTATTCCTGCACTCATACAATCACTCAGGCAGTACACATGCACTCCTCCAATCACCCTGGGACTACCCATGCACTCATACAATCAACCACGCAGTAACCATGCACTCCTCTAAACACACAGGCAAAACCCATGCACTCATGCAATCACCCAAGCACTACCCATGCAGTCCTCCAATCATGCAGGTAGTACCCCTCCACTCACGCTATCACCCACATACTACCCATGCACTCCCCCAATCACCCAGGGACTACCCATGCACTCATGCAATCACTCATGCACTTCTCCATATTGTACACTTGTAGCAATTCATACAACACGTAGAAGTTTGTCTATTTTTAACCAAATAAGCAGCATTTTTTTCTTGAAATTTTTGTGTGTGTTTTTTAACTCTGTATTTTTTTGGTGTGCTTTTTTATAAAAATGAAAAAATCAAAAGAATGAACTGAGAAAACTGTTCAAACATTTTGCAAAAACAAACAAACAAAAAAAGTTACAGTGTTTTTTGCAGCAACCACAATAGCATCCATAGATTGCTCTCCGTAACAAAGAACATTTTTGTATTTAATGCACCACTGCTCAAGTCCAGCAAACTCAGGTATGATTTGGGTTCTATGGGTTGTTCTATGGGTTGTTGTTAAAGAACCTGACCTGGAACTAGGCCCTGCGACTTGATCGTCTTGTGAAGTTTGTTTTTGTAGCTCGCGACGATGTTGCTCTCGCACATGACAAAGTGGATTCATTGTCTGCAGGTGTTTAAGCATAGGTGAAGTGCTACAGGAGTATTTTTTTCAGATCCACGAGAGAGGACCTTTTCACAGATAGTGCACGTCACCTTGCGTGCATTGACCTTTTTTTTACCTGCTGGAATTGAAAAAAAACCAACAATCAATCATTTGTAAAGCAGACTAAATACCCGGGAGGGTCTCAAGGCGCTGGGGGGCGCTACTGATCGAACAGCCAGGACTTGAGTATCCTCCTGAAGGTCAGCAGGTCTTGAGTCTGTCATAGGCTCAGTGGGAGGGTGATCCATGTCTTGGTGGCGAGGTGGAAGAAGGATCTCCCACCGGTGGTTGTTCTTCGGACGCGCGGTACGGTGGCGAGTGAGAGGTCGGCGGAGCGTAGCTGGCGGTTGGGGATGTAGAAGGAGAGTCATCTGTTGAGGTAGGCTGGGCCGGTCTTGTGGGGTGCCTTGTGTGCGTGGGTGAGGAGCTTGAAGGATATCCTCTTGTTGACGGGGAGCCAATGCAGGTTTCTCAGGTAGGGGTTGATGTGGCTGTGGTGTGGTACATCGAGGATCAGTCTTGCTGAGGCGTTTTGGATGCGTTGTAGTCGTTTGATGAGCTTGGTCGGGGCTCCCGCGTAGAGGGCGTTTCAGTAGTCGAGTCTGCTGCTGACGAGGGCCTGGGTGACTGTCTTTCTTGTATCTGTCGGGATCCATCTGTAAATCTTGCGGAGCATGCAGAGGGTGTTGAAGCAGGAGGAGGAGACGGCATTGATTTGCTTGGTCATTTGAGAGCGTTGAGTCGAGGATGATTCCCAGGTTACGTGCATGGTCGGTGGGTGCCGGGGCTGGCCCCAGTGCCGTCGTCCACCCGGAGTTGTCCGAGGCTGAAGGGTTGAAGCCGAGGATGAGGACCTCCGTCTTGTCCGAGTTCAGCTTCAGACGACTGGTCTTCATCCAGTCAGCGACGACCTTCATTCCTTCGTGGAGATTGGCTCTGGCGGGATGGGGTCCTTGCTGAGGCAGAGGATCAGCTGAGTGTCATCGGCGTAGGAGATTATGTTGAGGTCATGCTGTCGGGCTACGTGTGCGAGCGGGACCATATAAATTTTGAACAGCGTTGGGCTGAGGGAGTATCCATGGGGTACGCCACAGATTATCTCGGAGGCTTTGGAATGGAATGTGGGAGGCGGACGCTCTGGGTTCTGCCGAGAGGAAGGAGGTGGTCCAATCCAGAGCCTTGTCTTGGAACCCTGCGGAGTGGAGGCGTGCACGTGGTGTGCGGTGGCAGACGGTGTCGTAGGCGGCAGAGAGGTCTAGGAGGATGAGTGCTGCGGTCTCGCCGTTGTCCAGCAGGGTCCTGATGTCGTTGGTGGCGGCGATGAGGGCAGTCTTGTTCCTGTAGTTGCCTCGGAACCCTGACTTGGAAGGGTCCAGGATTTTTTTTTCTTCGAGGTATCGAGTTAGCTGTCTGTTGATGGTTTTCACGAAGACCTTGGCTGGGAAGGGGAGCAGAGAGATGGGCCGGAAGTTCTTGAGGTCTCTTGGGTCTACCTTAGGATTTTTGAGTAGGGCGTTTATCTTGGCATGTTTCCAGATCTCTGGGAAGGTCGCAGTCTCGAGGGAGAGATTGATGACGTTGCGCAGGTGGAGGGCGATGGAGCTTCTTGCTCTCTTGAAGACGTGGTGCGGGAATGGGTCTGACAGATAGCCGGAGTGGATTGTGCGTATGGTCTTGATGGTGACATTGATGCTCATGCTGGCCCAGGCTAGTGGGGGGACGTGGTCAATGGTGTGCGTAGGGTCTGTTGTGTTGCTGTCTGTTGGGGCTGTCTGGGTGTTGAAGCTGTCGTGGATGTCTGCTATCTTGCGGTGGAAGAAGGTGGCAAAGGAGTCGCACAGGGCTTGCGACGGCAGGATGTCGTTGGAGCTGGGGTCAGAGAGTTCCTGACTTCCTTCACGATGTTGAAGAGCTCCTTGCTATTGTGTGCGTTGTTGTCGGGCTGCCTTTGAAGGAGGTCCTCTTGGCTGCCCTGATGAGGTGGTGGTGGTTGCGAATGGCGTACTTGTGTGCTGCATGGCTGTCCAGAGTTTGTTCACTGTGCCATTTCTTCTTTAGTTCCTGTCAGGCTTGCTTGGAAGCTAGGAGTTCTGGGGTGAACCAGCTGGCTCTCTTGCTGGTGAATCTGTGGGGGGGTTTCTTCAGCGGGGCGAGGGTGTTGGCACAGTCCTCGATCCAGCGTCTAAGGCTGTGGGCAGCATCGTCAGTGTTGGAGGGTTCGGTGGGTGGGCTGAGAGCGAGGTCTGCGTGTAGTTGGTTTTCGGTGATTTTGCTCCAGCAGCAGCAGGGGATCTGTTGGGTGCAGTGATGTGTCGTGGGTTTCTGAAAGGTGAAGTGGATGCAGCAGTGGTCGGTCCAGAGGAGTTCGTGGTGTGGCTGACGGGAAACATGCAGGTTTGAGGAGAAGACAGGGTCGAGCTTGTGGCCGGAGTAGTGGGTGGGCGTTGTGCCGAGATGCTTCAGTCTGAGGTTGGCGAGGTTGTCGATCAGGGTTGTGGAGTTGTTGTCGTTTTTGTTCTCAAGGTGAAAGTTCAGGTCTCCGAGGAGGATGTAGTCGGTGGAGGTCAGGGCTTGCATGCTTATCAAGTCGGCGATGGAGTCGTTGAACTGGGGGTGGGGTCCGGGGGGTCGGTAGACGAGGGTTCCTCTGAGGGTGGAGTTAGGGTCTGTGTGGATCTGGAAATGCATGTGTTCAGCGGTGCTGATTGCGGTGTCGGTGCTAGTCGAGACCCTGATGCTGTTCTTGTGGACAATGGCGATTTCTCCTCCGACTCCGTTGGTGCGATCTCTGCGGGTGATCTTGTAGCCATCTAGGATGGCTATGGCGACTTCAGATGCGGAGAAGTCATTAAACCAGGTCTCTGTAAGGAAGGCGACGTCCGGTGATGTTGTATCAAGCAGGTCCCAGAGCTCAAAGGCATGGTTGGGTGTGGAGTGAGTGTTCAGTAGTAAGCAACGGAGGTGGTTGGGGTCTTTCTTGGCGGGTGGTTCGTCAGCTCTGAGGCTGGTGTAGTTGCAGTTCTGGCAGGTGAAGGGGCGGTGTGTGCATTTTGGGGCAGCCTTGAAGCAAGTATCGCTCCCTCTGGAGTTGAGAGCGTGCATAGTGCTGGCGTCGAAGTGGCGGCAGTCATCGTGGCGGGTGCGGGCGCCAGGGGTTCTGGCGCTGGGCACGGTCCAGTCGCAGACGGGCGCAGGCAGGCTTGCCTTAGGTGTGCCTTTGGTGCGCCAGCAGTGCGGCCGCGCAGCGGCCAGCATATATAGGGAGGTGGGAGGGATGAACAGCTGAGAGGGGAGAGAATGGGCAGTGGGCAGTCAGGGGTCCGGCCGCAGGCGAGGGCGGTTTAGGGACAACAAAGGTAACAGAAGGAAAAAATGCTTTTGTATCACTGCTTCCCAGGTTCTTCGAAAGCTTCTTCTTCTTCTCCAGGAATCTGTTGTAGTGGAATTGAAGAAGCCATTTTTAGCGAATTGAAAAAAATATATATATATTTCTAAAAGAAGAGCAGAAAATACAAGAGCTGTGTCCCTGAAGTTGTTCTTGGAAGAATGAAAAATTTGGGTGGGGTCCTGCAAGTTCTAGAATAAGAAGCTTCTTAACCAATTAAATGCTTTCTTTTGAAGTCACATGGGATTCGAGCACCCGAAGCGTAACCAGTGGGCACCAGACGCAATACCCCAAAAATATATTTAATAATAATATTTCTTTATTCCAGTTACAAATATGTACAATTGTGTGTATTAATCTCTTGGTATAATCTATATAATTAAACAATATGCATGTGCTTTCAAAACTAAATAACTTGAGCTAGATTCGCGTACCTGACGCAACCCCGGGAATACGTACGTGATGTTATCTGGGACCGTCCCGGCTCCCGTAACTTCATTAGAAGACGTTTAACATCCATATTTTTTATGTAAATATCACTTTTATAAGTCTTTCAATAAAGCATATATGATTGATATAATACATTTATAGTATATATTTAAAATTATTAAAGAAAGAAAATGAGAACCGCTCACCCTTCGCATACTGTACGCGTATCGCGCACGACTTATCCAATATGGCGGCAACATTCTTGGATTCATGCACCCACTTGACCGGTACATGATAGATTCGTGAATCTCACTTAAAAAATTAATAATGTAAATGCATATTTTAAAAAGGATAAAACATTACATTATTTTAATAAAAGCTTAAAAATTAAGAAAAAGCATTTTTTGGACATTGTAGTTATGAATTAGCATTTAAAAGACCTTTGAAAATCACTGAAAAAACCATGGATTTCAGGGACATTATAGTTAGAAATTAACATTTAAAAAAACGTTGAAATTCACTGAAAAAATCATAGGTTTCAGGGATGGTATAGTTAGAAATTAGCATGTAAAATACCTTGGACATTAATTGAAAAAACTACAAGCTTCAGGGATGTTATAGTTAGTTGGACATTTCACTCATACAAAACCAGAGAAATTCGGCCATTATAGTTAGTTGAGCTAACTATAACTCGCGCCCCTGCAAAGCACTGCTGATGATATCACATATTACATCACTCATGACATGGTCAGTGACATCACTGATGACATCACTGGTGATGGATGAAAGGGGTTAAAGTAACAGGAATTCGTCTCTAGGAGCTGAAAGTACACATTAAAAGAGATAGTAGGGGTCAGTATAGAGGTACTCCAACCCCAAGGGTGGAATAGAGGCGTGTTTGTTGGCCCTGTTATGTGCACAACATGTCAAAAACCTGTTTTTCTCCTTGTGCGATATTTGCAAATTCATTGCAACGTTCAGCGTGGCCCCTCGTGTAACGTTGAAAGCAAAATAAAACACACTTATTAAGACACTAATGCATTCACTCACAGACACACTCATACTCTCTTACAACCACTCACAGGCCCACTCAGAGGCTCTCTCACCCATTCACAGACACACTCAGACACTCATGCACCTACTCTTAGACCCAACCAGAGACTCATGTAACCACTCAAAGAACCACTCAGAGACTCAGGTGCCCAATCGCAGACCTACTCAGATACTCACTCACTCACTCACGCTCCCACTCACAGACCCACTCACAGACTCACCTAGAGACTTACACACCCACACACACAACTACTCAGAGATTTATGCCCCACTTAGACCAGCGTATTTACAAATTTCCCTTCACATTCACTTGTTGCAGTAGCTGTTTTTTCTGATCCTGATGAAGGCCAAGACACTTTTTATAGGTTACTAAAGGCCGAAACATGTTGATCTCTTTAATGTAGATGTCTTGAATCCTGACAGTCTCATTATCAAGCTTATTGTTTTACAGACTCACCTAGAGGCTTACACACCCACACACACAACTACTCAGAGATTTATGCCCCACTTACACCGCCGTCTTTACAAATTTCTCTTCACATTTACTTGTTGCAGTAGCTGTTTTTTCTGATCCTGAAGAAGGCTGATACACTTTTTATAGGTTACTAAAGGCTGAAACATGTTGATCTCTTTATTGTAGCTGTCTTGAATCCTGACAGTCTCATTATCAAGCTTATTGTTTTTGACCCTGCCATAGGGTAGCTAAATAGATATGAGACACCTAGCTCTGGAGGCAGTTTTTACTCACTTTCACATTCACGCTAGCACTGCACAATGCATTCATTCATGCATCATGCTCACATAGGATTCTTAATACAACCCATGTGTTCAAATTGAAAAAACATTCCTGAGCTCCTCCCTCGTAGAGAGGGGGTTGTAGCCTGCGCCAGGATTAGGTTTCTGACGCGAGGAGGCACCCTTATGATGAAGCATGACACCTAAGGTGTGTGAGGGTAATAGTCCTTAAAAAGGGATTCCTTCCCCTCACCAATCGGTCCCCATTTTGGTGTCTGGCATATGTGTTCCACATACTCAGTAGTTCTATATGTTGGAGAATGCCGAGGCAGACTGAGGGAAAAGTATCATAATTTGAGAACAGGTACCCTTCATTAGGATTTCCAGTCCTACCCCAGTAAGTGTGCATAGGTCATTGCCACCACAGTGAACAAATCCTCTTCCAGCACTGTAAAGGTCAAACCCACAACAAAGGCTCAACCCTACACACTCTCATAGCTCACCAAAAACACTAGCTATTGACAACATCCTCCCGTCGAATGGTTGGACCATCAACAAAGTGCATTTCCACCCAAAGTGCTCACAAAAAAACCTTCCAATGGATGAGAGACATTAGGCAAGTTCTGTAGCAGACCTTGAAGAAAGAATGTTAGCTGTACTACCCCTCCATCGGAGAACCTCTCAACAACTGAACTCACTACTCACTACAACTCAATTATGTCTTCCACCCTGGACCAAGTAGCCCCTCAAAAACTA
The DNA here is from genome assembly GCF_964263255.1 of Lissotriton vulgaris. Taxonomy (NCBI): domain Eukaryota; kingdom Metazoa; phylum Chordata; class Amphibia; order Caudata; family Salamandridae; genus Lissotriton; species Lissotriton vulgaris. The sequence goes on from NC_141687.1 coordinate 1,333,122,319, forward strand.
ACAAAGATGAAAAACACACCATCAAGATCCTGGTTCAACAAAGACCTCAACATGGATAGTAGACAGCTCAGAGCAGCGGAAAGACTCTGGCAAAAACAACCTTCCACAGCCTACCTGGACCAGCTCAGGAGAGAATGCAGAAGATATAAAAAACACATCATGAACAAAAAAGCCTCCTTCTTCTGTAAAGCCCTAGACAAAGCAAACAAACACCCCAAAGAACCCTTCAGTATCATCAACCAACAAACCTCCAAACCAGTACCAAATAACCCACAGACAGCCAAAGAAAGGTGTGATAAATTCACCAGTTTCTTCAATGATAAAATCATAAACATCAAGCTCTCCCTTTGACGATCACAACCAGTCTTCCAAGGAGAATCCCAAATCCAATGATCACGCCATCATCGACTACACCTCAAGACAACAACAAATATAATAGATCCTAAGGGTCTCCCATATCCCCAGGAACTGGAAGGTATTCTATCCATTCTTGGAGGTGGAAATATCGGTTCTGCTGACTACGTCCAAACTCTCCTACCACCCAGCAGACCACATTCCACCTCCATGGCAAAAAAACTAATCCACACACAAACCTCTCGCTGGACTTAAATTATAAACAGCTTGCTGATGGCTGGAGTGATGCCTGACTGTCTCAAACTCAGGCAAGTCACGCCACTACTTCCAAAACTGAAAGCCAACCAAATTACCTAAATACCTTCTGACCTTTTTCCAATCTTCCTTTCTTAGCCAAATCTCTAGCGAGATGTGTTCCCTTGTCATATGGTTACTGCGTTTCTATATATTGTGTTAAGTTAGCATGAGTTTATTAAATGTTTAAACACCATATTTTCCTTCGGCTTCAGTTTGCACACAACACCTAATTGTTATTGTAGCTTTCAACCTAGACGAAAGATGTGATTTATTTGAGAATAATATGTTATTGCTCTGATATCAGTCGTGCTTGGTACACTTGGTACAAATGTCTGCACACTGAGAACTGCACCCTCTAAGAATAACCTAACACAAGGTTGCTGAAGACCTGATCCTCGCACCACATTAGACATAACACAAATAATGTTGCTGCCAACATTGGGCTCTACTCGGGTTTAAGATAGAGTTACAGGGAATGAATCAACACACTTGATGCTTCGCATGCAGAGAGCTGGTAGCTGTTGATGTGATCTTCTCCTACTGACCATTAGAGGTATGGGCCCGCCCTGCTAGAACCCAAATGAGACCTTCTTAGATATAATATAATATGCTAAATAGGGTGCGCAAAATATAGGTGATACAGAATTCTATAGATTTTTGCATCATAACATGCTATCACCTTTTGCTTACTATGGATTAGTGACTATGCTGCTAACTCTGATTTTTATAATATGTATGTTGATATTATACAAGATACTGCGTTTGAGAACTTTGCATTGAAAAATAAACATTTCAAACTTGCACGTGTGTTCTTTGCCTCCCAGTTTCGGTTTGTAATTATATAACGAAAGAGTGTTCATGTGTTCCACGATACCTGAGGTACTCTAAGTTCATGTTCTGGATTGTCTAAGTCATTGGGAAGTTATTACTCCCGATGTGACACTGTAGCTAGCTTGGTAAGGGGATTTCTGAAACTACGGTGAGTTTTGGGTCACCCTAACTCACCCAGGTTCTAGATCTCTGTGCACAGTTCTGTGGGAGAACGGAAACCCTGCTACATGGCGCCCATACGTTGTTGGCCTTATATCATGACACTCGAGTAGTATATCATTCGAACCTTAACACCTTCATTCCCGTTTCTGGAAAACGGCAGTGTCGGAAAAACCTACCTATTTTGAAATAGGTCTTTTCAAGCTTGAATCTATCTAAAAACGGTTTCCTTGAATTACTACCCAGTTGTGCTACAAAGTAGTCTTTGTTTTCTCTCTTTCCGGTGCTGACATGGCACAACCTGTGGACATCCCGCCACATAGTCGCATTGCGGTGCGTGACCATTTGCGGGCTTATAATGTCCCTGTAGACGGCTTGGCTGTGGTTCTGGTGGTGAGTGCGGAGCATGCTTACCCGTACGAACTGTTTTATTCGAGGGTGACATTTCCGGCGGTGGACGCTAATTCTGGAGTGTTCCATTCATACACTGCTTCAGCTGTACCGGTTGCGTATGCTCCGTACAGGGCACTGGAAGTACCTATTGATGCTTGGCAGCATGGAGTTTGGTTTGGTGGCGCCCTACCACACGCTTTAACCGCTCCGAGGTTAGGTCCTTTGTCCATTCCGGGCACACCTTGGCCCGCTTTGGCTGGATTCACTCCTCACCCTAATCGCGCCACTTGTAACGTGGCTGATCTGCGGCGGCTTCATGAAGTCACAGTGGCAGTGATTAGAGCGCTTGTTCATTACACTAGCCGTAATGTTCAGGACGTAGCCCCTAGGGGCGCACAGCTTCGTGCAGAACAGGCTGGTTTGAAAATCAATCCTGTCATGGTGAATTCCGTGATGGGCAAAAAGCCCCAAGACAAGGATGATTTTCCGTTCTGGCTTGCTGAGAAATTCGGCCAGCTGGAAGCTGTGTTTCCCAACACGAGTCCTGGTGATAAACACAGGATTCTTACACTAAGTTTACCGAAAGATTTGGCACCTGAACTTGTTGACTGTGAGACCTGGGGTAAGACTTTTGCAGCGGTCTATTCGAGGTGCTATGGTACCCCGTCTGTGACCAATCTGGGTGCGGTCCTTAAACGTGTTCAGGATGAACATGGACCGGAGTCGGCGGTCGAATTGGGTATGCGCCTGTGTGGCACCTTTGATGTAGTTTGCGATCTGATCCTTGCGAATGTCAAGGGAGATGCAGTGAACTTTCAGGTTGCTAACGCATTGGAGTTGGTTCCCGAGGCCGAGAGACCCCGTAGGTTGGCAAGGATTATTGTGGCTGCTTATAAAACGGTTGGCCGCAATGCAAAGGGGCTTAAGGCTTTTCCTGATAAGGAGAAAAAGCAGCCCCAGGGTCAGTCTTCGGATACTAGTGGTCAACCTAAGTCCAAAAAGCAAAATTGGCCTAAAAAGCAGAATCAGGGTAAGCAACAACAACAACAAGCACAGGTTTCTGCTCCTGCGTCTCCGTTGCCTGCGCAGTCGGATCGTGTTTATGATTTGCGCGACCGCGCAATGATTAAATCGCCTGAGAGATTTCAGGCTTCTGACCAACGCTCTCCTCGTTCCTTTCAGGACTCATCGGCTCCGTCAACCGGTGGTGGAGGGGGCGGCAGGGGCCGGGATGGCCAGCAAGGACGTGGTCAGCCCCGCTCGCGTAACGGTGGAGAGCAGCAGGAAGGCGCTACGCCCAAGAGACCACAGTTTGCCACGAAGAAAGTCGCCGCCCTGACAGCGCATCGATATGCCCCAGATAGTGAGAACGCGGCTTCGGAATCTGACGTGGGCTCTGACCTTGCTGGACAGCGCGGCAGAGATTACCATAGTGAGAGAGGCCCTCCGTCCACTGTTGAAGGTGACAGCGACTGACACTTATGTTGTAATTGAAACTGCTGATACGCATGTTGCTCCCCCTGAATGTCTTTGAAATTGTCCTGTTAATTGAAGGTGACATGCAGCGAACTGTAAAAGGGGTATTTTGGGAAAATCTTTCGTCTACGTATGACATTTTGCTTTCGGAGGCTGACTGGCCCCCACCTTTTGTTCTCGCAGCTCCGCGAGGGGAGGAGGTGATCCTCCCCAGTTTCGCGCACACTGTATCGAGAGTGGAAGCGCTGCATTTTGCAGAAGAGTGGGCTCTGGCGCTCGCACCGGCTGTGTACCACAATCAGTGTGGCTGGGATAAATTGTCTCCAAGCCACGAGATTCCTTTACGGTCTCAGCCGCAGCCTCAACCTCAATATCCCATACGGCGTGAAGCTAAAGCTTCGGTCGCTGCTATCCTTGAACAATTGGAATATCAAGGTGTAATTGAAACGTGTGTGTCACCGATGAATAACTCCCTTTTTACTGTGAACAAGCCGGATGGCTCATATCGTTTGGTTTTGGATTATAGGCATTTGAACTCGCATTGCCGTAACTGCGCAGTACAGAATACACATGGTTCTGCTTTAGTGAATAGTCTTGAGCGTAAACGGTTCAAAACCACGCTTGACATTTCCAATGGTTTTTATGCACATAGATTAGATGGTCTAAGTTCCCAATGGACCAGTTTTACATGCGGCGGTGTGCAAAAAATGTTTTGGCGTCTCCCAATGGGCTATAAGAATAGTCCTGGAGTATTCTCCGCCCGCATTGTCTCTCTTCTAGAGGGCATCGACCCGGTTGCTTGTTCGTATGTGGATGACATTTATCTCACAGACGACGATCTTTGGGAGCATCTGTGTCGAGTAAATAGCATAATTTGTAACTTTGCAGACATAGGTTACAAGTTTAACTTTGCAAAGTCGCACATTGCAGAGTACACAGTGTTGTTTCTCGGCTACGAGCTTAACAACGAGGGAAAGGGGTTAGCACCTCACTTCCTGGAGAAATGCGCACAATTGCGCTCTCCGACAACACTGAAAAAATTACAATCTCTACTGGGCTTTTTGAATTTCGGGAGAACTTACATTCCGGAATATGCCCAGCGTATCAAGCCTTTGTATGCTTTGATACAACCATCTTTTTCCAAATCATGCTGGCTGCCTGAGCATTCAGCTATTCTGCAGTCTTTGCAGGCTGATTTGCTCGCTTCTGAATACTTACAGACTCGTGATAACCAGACCAACCTGGTGATAAGAATTGTCCCTGGGGCGGTGGGTTTCACGTACCTGACTTTTAATGAAGGAGATACAGTACCTATTGCTTACAAATCACACTTGTACACTTCGGCTGAACTGCGTTTTTCCACTGTGGAGAAAGTTTTAACGGCTGTGCAGATGGCAATTCTTGAAGAACGTGCCCTGTCACAAGGAAAACGCATGTTGGTTGTTACCCCGTGTCCTGCCTTGGAGGCAGTTACGAAAGCCAGTGTACCAAATTCTAAAGCTTTGCACCCTAGGTGGATTCAGTGGGCTGCATCCTTGACATCACAGGATGTCACGTTTATTTTTGACGCCACTTTACGGTCACAGGAGTATTTACAGTATGAGTTTGTTCATCCTGCTCCTTTAGCGATGCGGCCGTTGGAGGATTTCCATTGCATCATTTACACTGATGGTTCGGCGCAGGTTGCGCATGGCTCTAAACATGCCTACGTTTCCGCATGCGCCATTGTGGTCGGTGCCATGGTGAACGATGAGTTCAAGTCCAGTGTCGTGCACACGCAGACGCTTGGAGACTGCACCGCACAATTAGCAGAGCTTCGTGCTCTGATGCTTGCATTGGAGTACGCAGATCCTAGTGTGACGACTTTGATCGTAAGTGACTCTTACTACTGTGTCCAGTCTTACAATGAAAACTTGTTCTTTTGGATTCAGAATGAATTTCGTGATTCCAAAGGTAGCACAATAAAACATAAAATGATCTGGGTCCGAGTGGCGGAACTTAAAGAGAAGTTGCCACTCGTGTTTGTGATTCATACTCTCGGTCTTCAGCGCGTGGGGGTCCACGCTGTTGGCAATTCGCTTGCTGATGAAGCAGCGAAGTCAGCGGTATCGAAATACTTAGTGGCAGCAGTCACGAGATCCAAAAGCAAAATAGATGATGACATCTTGGCAGCTGTTGCTGCGACCGAGAAGGGAAGTAAATATCCTGCGGGGTTCCCTTCTAAATACACATACCACTTAAGTCCCGATAAGGTTCCTTATGTGAAAATTCCTGATGTTGGCGAACGTCTAGTTCCCAACTCGGATCGCAGGGCTACTTTGATTACAGCGGCTCATGAAGGTGTGGCGTCTGCGCATGCGGGCGTCTCAGCCACTGTAACTCAGCTACAACAAAGGTTCTGGTGGCGGGGACTGTACAAACAGACGCGCGATTATGTCCTTCAATGTGACATTTGCCAGCAGATTAAGCCTTCAACTGCTGCGCGTCCGCCTCAGACACAGTTGTACATCTCTAATAAACTGCTTGGATGCGTTTATTTGGATCACTGCGGTCCATTTTCTTCTGATACTGCGTACAAATACATCTTAGTAGCAGTTGATTCATGCACACGCTTTGTGTGGGTATGGCCACATCGGAGCGCTGATTCACGGACTGTCATTAAGGATTTGCGAGTCTTTGTGGGAATTTTTGCCTGTGGTACCTTCCATTCGGATCAGGGTCCGGCTTTCGCCTTTAAGGCGTATAAGGATGCTATGGTTTCGTTGGGGGTCCAAGTCAAGTTTTCGAGTCCCTACAGGCCCGAGGGCAATAGTGTAGTTGAACGAATGAACCGCGACTTAAAGCAATCTTTGACAGCTCGAGTTATAGGCACTGGCAGAAACTGGTTAGCCCACCTCAATGGCGTGCAGCGTGCGCTTAATAATCTCCCTAGAAGGTCTCTGGGTGGGCGGACCCCGTACGAAATGCTCTTTGGTATCAAGATGTACGTCCCTGACCTCGATGGTTTAGACTGCAAGGCCCAGGCCTCGGCCTTTGACGTAGATGAACATTGCAATGTTTTACAGGAGCTACAAAAGACCAGAGACAGTCTAGCAAAGGAACATTTGCCCTCCACATCGGATGATGCGTTGCAGATCCCGGTAGTTGGCTGGCTACCCCAAGTTGGAGAACTGGTTCGAGAGAAGATCGATAACAAGAAAGAGTTTGGTCCCTCATATCGTGCACCGGTTCGAGTTCTTGGAGTGAAGGGCCCAAGAACAGCCATTTTACCACCACTTCCAGGTCGTAAGGAAAACAGATTTATTTCTATTGACAATGTCAACACACACAGGGTGGCCGATTCTTCATAGCATGACACCGGCTGTATCCTGTCCTTCCATGGTGAGGCACTCTGTGCTGGCTATTACATCTGGTGCAGAACAGGAGGTGTCCCTCGAGATGCCTGCCATATCCAGTCCTTTATTAAATAGTATTCCTGTTACTAACATTGATGAGTTGAACTACACCTATCCTGCTGATTTATCGATGCCTGATTTGCAGACTCGTTTGGCCGACCAGTCCAGATTCTCTTTTGACTCTGTTTCGGAACTGTCAAAGAAACCCTCAACTATTGCAAAATATGCCACGTTGTTTAAAAAACCCCCTTGGACATACATTTGGTTGATCCTATTTTCATTTTACCTTTTTATGTCAATTGGTTTTGTGTTTTATTTTTTCCGCCTGATCGATGGTCACTACGTTACAGAAAGAACTGGAATTCGGTACCTTACTGGAACATTGGCCCCTCTTTCCTCTTCACATTCAGCGCACAGACTGAAATGAAACTTAAATACAGTCAACATTTCAGCTTGGCCTGTCCTTGATGGGATTGTGTGGGATGCGGTTAGATTTCAAATACATGGGCCCACTGAAGTGATTAATGTTCCGAATGTGCTTAGAGTAAACATGGGAGATGTGATTAAACAAAATATACGTTCTGATGATTGGGATATTCAGGCCAGAGAAGCATTATTTTCTGATTTGAAATATTGTGCGGCTTTTGATGCTGAAGACTTATATTTAGATTCTATTAATTATGGTGATTTATTTTGCTTCCAACATTATGGTAATCATTTTCTCCATAAGACAAATTCCAGGAGGGTTGCTGTGAATTACACGCAATGGGAACATTGCCCGGCTCCTATAATTGGAAGCTCCAGTACATTTCTGAAAAAATACAGTTATTTTACAGATTTCAATCAATCAAATCCTGAGTCCTTTTATTTCAGAATGACAGGAAAATCCATGTCCAAAGTTAGACTTACCGATACAAAGTTGCTGTATTCGAAGTCCTTTCTAGACAAACTGGCTTTAGATGGCTACGAGATCTGGAAGGGAATTATTGACCTTAAATCAGTTTGGGGTACCAAAGATTGGCAGGTACAAGGCACTGAGGCTTTGCACCGTGCATGTCTCATCCCAAATCACATGTTGTGTCTAAATTCTACTATTTCCCAGACAACATGCTTTGGATTGGCTACTTCTAAAAAATTAAATACACCAATTATCCCCGAATTAGAAGAATATTCAGGTTGGGGTAATTTTTCTGAATTGTCTATTCATGAGATACAATCTCTAATACACAATTCGTGCTTTAATGTATCCAGCTTGGATCCAAAGGGTTGGCTGTTGTGGCAAAAGAGTTCTGATTCTTGCCAACGTCGATTTCTGGGGTTGGCTGAAGGGTTCACACAAGTGCGACCAGATCCCCGTTTTGAAACTGATTATACTGTCACCACTTACTCTGTAGGGAAACTGTGTCAGAATTGGTTACAACATTCCACTTTAGCTGCAGTTAAACTACATCTGTCTCAGTTAACTGAAAATGTGGATTTAAATGATTTTATAAAAGGCCCAGCTAAGGGTAGATCTAAACGGTGGATTTATGCTGTTTACAATGAAATTTGGAAAGTGTCTCAAATTGAGGCTGCTAACAGCCTAAGGACAATTGACCAAGCAAATTTGGAAAAAGTACTTGCAGTGGTCGATAACAGTATTAACACGCTTTCTTCCCGAATTTACACGTTGAACAATATTGTCTCTTCTGTTGTTGACATTGTGCATGATGAAGTGTCCGTATTATATCATGGTCAAAATCAATTGCGTTCTGTTATGCAGTTTGTTTGGACACTACAGACTCTGAAGGCTGGTCGAGTGCCTTGGAGTTATATGAACGTCTCATCACTATTTGCCCCATTTAATTTGACTGACAAGCAGCGCATGCTTTCCATGCGAGATGCATCATTTTCTATGTTACACATTGAGAAGTTAGAATCTTTGCCTTCTCTGTGGCTGAGGCGGCTGCTGCTACATGGCTTATCCATGGTATTATTACTTTGCCATTTGCTCTGTATAAATTTACAAATTGTATGAGATATATTGCTATAGGGCGATATGAACCACTAGGTAGTGCTTTCCTGCATGAGACATGGTCTTTACCATATACATACAGATGTCTGAAAGAAGGAAAGGAAGTGAATCTGAATGGTGAAGAATGCACACAGTCGCCTGACCGTTCACTGATATGCAGGCACATCCAGTTACATGGTTCTTGTAATCAGGACAGACCAAATTTAGCCTGTGTTTTAAAAGGCACACCGGTTCCTGCAATAGTTCCCACATTCACTTTGTTGTCTAACGGTAGTTATTTACTTTTGAACAACAAACTGTGTTGTGGGTTAATGGTCGGTATCGCATATGTGGTTACTGTATCAGAACGTGTGGTGTGTTGCAAGAACGTGTTATATCCACCCACGCATGGGAATTCAGATGTTTCCATTTGGCCAAGAATACCAACCTTGAGAGCGGTGTTCAATGGTTTGAGCCGAATAAGAGCCCTTTTGTCTTAAAAAGAAGTGGCCCTGAGCTCGGCCCGCGAAACTTATGTCCTTCACATAGCTAACACACAGAGGTGCAGGCGCTTTTAAATACTGATTTGCCGTTTCATTTCTGCGAGCTGGTTCATCAAATCTTTAATGCCTCCTCCACAAATGGCCTAGCACATTTTTTTAAATTGGTTAGCAGTGGTCTCGTGACTACGTTTGAAAAAGTATTTGGTATTATCCCTGCGTTTTTTCATTCTATATTCGCAAGCTTGTTTGGCGGATTCCCTGTTTTGCTGGCTTTGGCTGCAGGCGTGCTGGTGATGTTTTGCTTTATTAAACATGGATGCCCATCCTGCGCAAGAAAACGCTCAGCCCCTACTGATGCTGTTTCGCAACTGGATGCTTGATTACTATGGCTCCTTGCCGCTTGCGACTTTAAGCACGGCTTTTGGATTATCGTTTCGATTTTCCTATTTCACATGTGTCCAGCCTGTGTTTCATTGCCTGAGCTGTGATTTCGACTGGGCCATTGATTTGTGTCTCTGCTTACCGACTTCTCCTGACGTCGATTTTGATCAGCTGATGAGCCCCGTAGTTGCTCACGAGTTGGTTTGTTCTGGTGAAAGGGTTATGGCTTTGGCAGCGATGCATGGACTAATGGGTCAGTGGGACATATTCGCAGCGGCGCATGACTTTCTGGCACATAGCGTTCTCGAGAACCAAATGAGTTGTCCTCTGATGTTGCTTGAGGATTCGGTGCTGGAGGAGCACGTATGTTCTTTCCCATTGCTTAATTGGATGGCTGAACTGTTTTCGGATGATGACAGTGATTTCATGTTGGAAGCTGTGGCTACCTATTTTGCATATTCTATCCACCCATGAGTGGCTTTGGAGACTTTCACTATAATGGCACGTGACTTTTTAGTAATTTTGAATGGTGCCTTTTCTATTACGAACATTGGACTTTGATATGTTCTGGGCCTATGATTTTATAAATGGCCTCAAGTTCAAGTTTTTTTTATATATATATATATATTTTTGTGTGGCCACTATAGGCATTCATACATATTTTGTATTATTGATTTTTATATACATTTACATACATTTAGCTTGGTTCAATATTATTGAACTCTGCTTTCATGTTTTGCCTTTCTTATAACATTGGCTTAATTTTTCCTTTTTTGACCGTCCTCGGATCATTGGGGGGGGGTGTCATATGGTTACTGCGTTTCTATATATTGTGTTAAGTTAGCATGAGTTTATTAAATGTTTAAACACCATATTTTCCTTCGGCTTCAGTTTGCACATGACACCTAATTGTTATTGTAGCTTTCAACCTAGACGAAAGATGTGATTTATTTGAGAATAATATGTTATTGCTCTGATGTTAGTCGTGCTTGGTACACTTGGTACAAATGTCTGCACACTGAGAACTGCACCCTCTAAGAATAACCTAACACAAGGTTGCTGAAGGCCTGATCCTCGCACCACATTAGACATAACACAAATAATGTTGCTGCCAACATTGGGCTCTACTCGGGTTTAAGATAGAGTTACAGGGAATGAATCAACACACTTGATGCTTCGCATGCAGAGAGCTGGTAGCTGTTGATGTGATCTTCTCCTACTGACCATTAGAGGTATGGGCCCGCCCTGCTAGAACCCAAATGAGACCTTCTTAGATATAATATAATATGCTAAATAGGGTGCGCGAAATATAGGGGATACAGAATTCTATAGATTTTTGCATCATAACATGCTATCACCTTTTGCTTACTATGGATTAGTGACTATGCTGCTAAATCAGATTTTTATAATATGTATGTTGATATTATACAAGATACTGCGTTTGAGAACTTTGCATTGAAAAATAAACATTTCAAACTTGCACGTGTGTTCTTTGCCTCCCAGTTTCGGTTTGTAATGATTATATAACGAAAGAGTGTTCATGTGTTCCACGATACCTGAGGTACTCTAAGTTCATGTTCTGGATTGTCTAAGTCATTGGGAAGTTATTACTCCCGATGAGACACTGTAGCTAGCTTGGTAAGGGGATTTCTGAAACTACGGTGAGTTTTGGGTCACCCTAACTCACCCAGGTTCTAGATCTCTGTGCACAGTTCTGTGGGAGAACGGAAACCCTGCTACACCCTCACAACTCAATGAACAGATCTAAAACAACAATCTCCTGAACCCTCACCAATCTGGTTTCAGAAAAGGATGCAGCACGGAAACAGCTATTTTGAATATAGTAGATGACCTTCACAAATCCCTGGATGCAGACCAGTGCTGCCTGCTCATACTCCTTGACCTATCGGCGGCCTTCAACATAGTAGTTCACAAGCTCCTACTAGACTCTCTCCAAAAAAGGATTGTGCAAAGGGGTGGTGCTACGCTGGTTCACATTCTTTCTACAAAACCTCAACAAATAAAAATGTGGAACCAGACTTCTGCCCACACTATTTAATATCTACATGGACCCCCTCACCATCATCCTCAATGAAGCAGACATCCCTTTCCAACTATACGCAGATGACACCCAGTTATACATGGAAATTTAATTAGACAGCATACACCTGATAAACTCCACCCTCAAAGAAGTCCAACACTGGCTATCTCAAAACCACCTAAGACTCAACCAAGACAAGACCAGAATTCTCCTCATATCAAAATCAGAAGTGTCACCCCAGATGCAAGATTGGATAGCTCCAGAGACGCTGTCAATTGCAATGTAACCCTAGCTGACTGTAGTCAAATCTCTAGGAATCACACTGGAGCCCAAACTAACCATGATAAATCATATAAAGAATAGTGCGAAGAGTGCATTTTACAACCTGAAACTTTAAAACAAAATCAAACCCTACCTGCTGCCTAATGATCTAAAGTCTATTACCAAGTTCAAGATCTGTCAGGATTAGATTACTGGAACGCCACCAAGCTCACAGGCTCTACTTACTCCCACCATGCTCCCTTCAGAACCACTCTCCATGCAGCAGCCAGAATGGTCACAGTAATCACAAAATACGACCCCATCTTGCCTGCCTTGAAATAACTCAATGGTTACTGATTGAAGCCTGATGCAGCTTCATAACTGCTTGTCTTACTCACAGAGGCCTCCACACTGGGAAGCCTGCTTACCTTACCTCAAAACTCAAAAAAGCAGGTCCGACAAGAAAGCTAAGAAGCTCAAACACCCTCATTCCGCCCAAAGCCTATAAATAAAAAGCACAGACACCTCTTTCTCGAGCAAAGCCCCAAAAATCTGTAACTCCTTACCAATACACATCAGTACGAACCCCTCGTTCTTCAGCTTTAAGAGAAAGCTGAAGGATCTCCTCCTCAACTGACACCTCAACTAGGGGGTCATCAATCGCGCAAATTGACAGGCTCTCCAAACCCTGCACCCTCTATTACCCATCCTTGCTATTTCTTTCCCCTCGTGCTCAACCACCGACTTGATTGGGCTGAAATCAACTGTCCTGATCTTACTTGTGTTTTTATGAACATGTACCACTGTAAAGCGCTCTGATACCCTTGGGTCTTGCCAGCGCTATATAAAACTCTTACTTAAATAACTAAATAAATAATAAAGATTAGAGCAGTTCTAAAGTATTTAGGAGTTCGATGGTAAATGATTTTTTGGACTCCTGTAGGTATTCGCAAATTCATTGTGAAGTTACACTAGGGGGCCATAATGAGGGTCGCAACGAATTCGCGTAAATGCCCAAAAACACTATCAGATTGGTCTTCTTCACTGAAGTGCAAGAAAGGGTTAAGAAATACTGAGCACTGAAAAGTACAACAATAAAAGTAGAATATGAAAGGGATGTTTTGATTTGCTACCTTTGACAGTATGACTGAGTGCAAAGTTAAAAAGATTGCCATTAATGTTTGCTGTGTATGAGAGTGGTGTGCCATTCTTATGCTTAGTTTTCACATTTGCTCTAAGAGTCCAAGCTACCTGATCAACCAAATTAATAAATTAATGAAAGATAAGGAATCAGCACCCATCCAAGAAGTGTTTCATTAATTAAATGCAAAAGTCCATAATACGTATGATAGTCCTGTGATAAATGAATCCGGAATTCAGTAAAATTTTCTTTTCCAAAGTTCTTTATTTTCAAAATACAGGTCAGGTAAAAATCCAAGAACACAAAATGGATTCCCTTCTTAGCCGACGCGTTTCGTCTCACACCTTGAGGGCTCCAAAAACGAATAGTTATCAACATTCAGTACATCTTGATGTTGTTTCTCGAAAGCAGCAGATTAAACTAATTTCTTGGAGGCTGGATAGTAATCTTTGTAGCTTAAGGACGTGATTTACAAAAGTATAGCTCATGCAGGTTCTGTAATCCCTGTCTATAACCTCCTTGGGCCTGTGCTGCTGTTCTTGTCGGGCTCGAACTTGTTAACCAATGAAGGGCATGGTGGCCAGCATAAGTTTCAACATCACAGGTAGGACAGATCGGAGAAACACTTCTTGGATGGGTGCTGATTCCTTATCTTTCATTGCATTGTGGGTTTTACCCTTGAAGGAACAGACAGGGTTGTGTTCCTTGGATTCACAAGCACCATCACCACGACTCTCAAGCCACAGGTTAAAGCAGGTGCATCTTTTCTTTGCCTCAACCCTATTTCTTTGTGTAAAACAAATTAATAAATTAGTATGTGAATTAGAGTGCAGTGTGATATAAATGTAATTGAAAAGGTATATGTGTACATGAGGTTGATAAAAATGTGTCTTGTGAGTGTATGAGGCGGTTTATGAATGGGTGTGTAAATGTCTTTGTGGGTGTGTGAGTGAGTTTGTGAGTGTATGTCTGGGTATTAGTGTGGGTGTGTGAGAATTTATTTAATGAGGTGTTGCCCTGGAACTGGAAAGTATGTGTGGTTTTTTACTGCATGGCCGAGGTGGCATTTAAAACTCTTTGCCAAACTTTAAACTTCTGTTTTACTATATACAAGTTACCCCTTAAGTGGGATGTAGGTAGGTAATAGGGCAGGATGCATTGTAAGACAGAAGCTAAGACATACACTTTGAAGTCTCAGTCAGTCACATATGTACTTTGTGACCCCTAGGCATAGCTAAATATCAAGGCTCTCACCCATACTGCAACTTGCATATGTATTTAACAAAAGCAGAGACACTCACGTAGCCTGTCAGACTGAGACAGAGGCACATAGACTTCCTGTCTAGTACATATAAGCCTAAGGTAGGGTTTGGGTAGGTCATTGGGCAGTGTACTATGTGGTTACACTGTAAGACATGCACTTTTACTTCTAGTGAGTTACATGTAGATTTGCAGACTTACATGTCAGTTGTGAGGCTTTCCCTCGTGTGTGTACTGATGAAAACATTTAAGGGAGGCTGAGGGCTGCCCCAATTTAGCCTCTCACTTCCCCTTGTTTTTTAACTGCTGATCCTTACTGCCACCAGATGCCATTTCACTTGTAATTATTGTTTTTAACTCAGAAGAAAACAGCAGTTTCTGAATTGAGGACAGGGGTTTTTCAATCATTCTTTTGATTGTTCTTTCCCTCTGGTCAAGGAAGAATCATTATATAGTACATTATTTATGATGTACAAGAACAACATCTAAGAACAGTAAAAAAAGAGAAAAAGAAATGCTTTATTATAATGTGCAATACTACTACTGTCTAAAAAAGTCCACTGTTTTGTTTTTAATATGAACTTATGAATTGCAGAAATTAATGTTTACTGTGGAATTTTAACTAACTTATATTTATGTTATTTTTCTTTTTAAACAGATGAATGACACCATCTATTGGAGCAAAGTAATTTCCTGATGACTTCTTTCTGTGTAGTTCATCAAACTTACTTTGTCAGGGTACATACAAAGGGAGAGCCTGATACAGTCACTGAGACATCCACACACACCTATACAACCACTAACACACCCAGTCACTCTCCCATGTAACCACTAACACACCCAATCACTCATCCATACAGTTTCAAGCACATCTACTCACTCACCCAAATAGTCACTCATACACCCACTCAGTCACCTGTACAGCTACTAACACAGCCAGTCACACACCAATACAGCCAGTGACACACACACTCAGTCTTTTATGCATTCATTGACACAGTCACTCACTCACCCAAACAGGCACTCACATACACACTTATTCACTCATACAGACACTCACACACCTACTCACTCACTCATAGTTACTCATACGTCCACTCAGTCACCCATAAGCGCCAGGACGCCCCTTTGCTGGGGCAGCTGTGCGCGGTGCAAATAAAAATAACATAACATAACATAACATAACATATAGCCACTCAGTCACCTATACAATCACTAACGCATCTAGTCACTCTCCCAAGTAACAACTCATATACCCAATCACTCACTCATACAGCTAACACACTCACTCATTCATTCATACAGCCACTCATACATCAACTCAGTCACCCATACGGTCACTAAACCACCCAGTCACTCTCCTATTTAACTACTGACATACCCAGCACTCACACATAGACACTCACACACCGATTCACTCACTCATACACTCACTCATGCAACCTCTCAAACACCATTTACATCTTCTCACACACCCACTTACGTGCCTATACAAACCCTCAAACACTCATTTGGAAATCCATAAAGCCACCACACATTCACACTTATACATCAGACAGCCCTTAGGACCTACACTCTGGGCACTGCTGCTGCATGCCTCGGCATCAGTATCCTGCCTCTTTACTATTTTATACAGAGGGCTGATTTCATTGTTTTACTGCACTTTGCACTGAACTGAGGTACTGGGGAACTTTTAAACAGAAATGTATTTGTCCATTTTATGTTCGAAATCTTTTTGTGCTAATTGAGATACTGGGGAATGCAAGGGGAAAATTTAAATACAAAAGGGCAGATTTACAAGCCTATGCTCCGCCGGCGCATCACGTTGCATGATGCACCAGTGGCGCAGCCTGCTGAGTGATATTTACAATGATAAACCACAAATGCCTGGTCTCGGGTTCAATGCTGTTTTTAATTAGGGAAAGGACTGAACTCCAAACAGCCTCTGGTGTACCTTTACATTAAGTTTGTTAATGCTAATGTTTGTAAATGTTTGTGTAATTATTTATGTCATGATTTTTTCATGTGTAATTGATTCACGCTTCATGATTTGAGTTTTTCTGTTACAATTTGATTTAAGGATGTGTTACCTCTTACTGAATTGCAAAAGTAGGAAAAATACTCAAAATAAGTGAAGTAACACTGAGTCTCATAATTCAATAAAGAGCTCACATTTGCTGAAAATTAAAAACAGCATTGAACCCGAGACCAGGCATTTGTGGTTTATCATTATGAATTTGTCCCGCCTGGTCCTGTAGGACAAAACCCCTCCAGTAAATACAGAGTGATATTTACAAGCACAGGTAAAGTCACCCTGCTTGACTCAACCTGTGCTTGTAAATATCGCCCCTGTTCACGCAACACTTTGCGTGTTAGGGACATGACATGGGTGTTGCTGTAAGTGTTCCCATGCAACACCCATGTCCACTGATGCATTTCCAGATTTACGAGAAATTGTAAATCTGGAAATGCATCAGAATTCTACGTCAACATAGAGGCGGAGTAGCGAGGTGCAACGAGAAGACATTTTTCATTTCTCCTAGTTTCTTTCCTCTTTCAATGCATGCTGCATTCTACAGCACACATTGGAAGAGGAAATCACCTCAATTGATTGTTTTTGCGCAAGAAGGTGCCCCTGCCTGCACAAAAACAATATCCCCACGACGAAGGCCACCCTGCACCATGGCGCAAGAGTGCCTGCACCGGTGCATGGCAGCAATTTGTGCACTAGTGCAGGGGGAAGCACAGAGATGCAACATATTGTTGTAAATATGTTGCATCCTTGTGCTTCGATACTAATGCAGCGTGGCACAGCAAAATGTCTTGCTGCACCGCACTGTGTTAGTTTCTTGTAGCATCTTTGTTGGACCTGGGGACTCCAGATCACATAGGGTAGCCTGGCACAGAGTAGGACTGTCAAACCCAAAGGCAAAAGTGTTAAGCTTGCGTCACACCCTTACAGTAACTCAGCATCCATCCATTCAAAAATGACACTACACCAATTTTAGGAAAATATGGGCTGTTTTATGAAAATAATTCTGTTTACTCTTATTTATCTCATCTGACAGCTTTGTTATTATTTACATCAAGTATTTCTCCATTTGTTCCTTTGCATCAATTAAAACTCAACAAAACCTTGTACCTGGTGATACACTTATTCTCCCAAACAACAACTTCACAGTCTATATTTAGTTGCGGCAAATTAGTGTTTCTCTATGGAGTAAACAGTGTGTACATTTCACGCAAAAGACCTTTGTCTTTTAAAACAGGAAGTTACTCAGGTTTAGCAGACAGTTCCACATTGAATTTAAAGTAGACTTTCTCTTCCTACACTGTAATAGAAAGGTTAAGTAATAAACACAGTCACTGACAGCATTCCAATAAGCTCAGAGGCCTTTTTCCCACTTTGTCACCCTTCTCCAACTTCCTGGTTCCCCCCCTTTTTTTAGGGTCTCAATGGCTTCCTGGATTCAACTCTCCCTACCAACTTTGTACTTCCAGTCAGGTTATAGGGGGAAGAATTTCCCCTCCAGGACCTTCTGTTGACAGTCCCCAGACCCACAGCAGATCCCAGTTCCCTCGTTAGCCCCCAGATCACTCCTTACTTGAAGTATTTAGCATATGTCTCCAACGTCCCGGTCAGCTGAGGGAGGCCAGAAGTTTTACTTGGCCCCAATCCGCTCCCAATAGTGCCTCCCCCACAGGTCAAGCCACTCGGTCCCAGGGCTAACACTGTGGGAAGGCTGCGCGGGAAGAAGGGAGCGGCGGCCGCGCCTCTCTCACTTCCCTTCAGTGCGCCGTCTCCGCCATCTCCCAGGGAAAGCGGCACCAGTGGGCAAGCGCAAGAGACCAGCAGCTCCTTCTCTAAACCTGCTCGATCGCGGCAGGTCTCTTGTTGCCGCTCCGCCCCCACACAGGGACTAGCGATTGCCTCACGGAGCCTGTGCAGCTCCGCGACGGCGCGTTCCTCTTCAACAGTGTCTCCCCCACACAGGGACTAGCGTTCGCCTCACAGGGCCTGCGCAGCTCCGCGACTGCACGTATCTCACGGCCACTCACTCTGCCCTTTCCTCGGAGCGGCCACGCTACCTGTTGTCACTGCCACTGACTCCTTCCCCAGGCTCACTATTCTTCTCTCAGTCTCACTCGTGAGAGAAGATGTTCACGCATTGGCGATATATAGCCCAGGTGAGAGGGGGTCAGTAGGGGAAAGCGTGGAGTATTTATGGATATAAACCGAAGGCGAAGAAAGGGGGGTATCAAATCCGCACCTTCTGTTCTCTCTCCTATCGTGGTAATGCTCTCAAAGTTTCTAATAGATGTCCACCCACTGGACAACGGGGGGCAACTACCTAACCGTTCAGCCTCTTAAGATCACTCCAATTCCCCCGCAGGCTAGAGGTCGACTTTCAGGTTTTGGGAGGATCTTATGTCCAGGGTCATCAGGAACACAACTTGGCAGGGTCTGGTCTGCAGAAGAAGGGGAGAGGGTGGTGAAAGCAGTAAGGAGGCAACCCTTAAGGAAGGAAGTCAACCCTCTGAATGTCCTACCCCCACCTAATACCACAGCCTGCACTCCAGCTGACTCTCTCTCTGTATGACAACATGACCGCCTTACAGTTGGCCTTTTATACCCCCTGCCCCTAGTGTCTAGAATAGGCCAGAAGGTTCTAGATGTCTCATATGTGTCTATAGCCCAGTCCCTGAGGAAATCAGTTATGGCAGTTACTGGCCACCATTTTGTGTAGCTAAACTTGCCCTAGAAAAGGAGGGATTTCAAGGCCTATGAGGAACTATAGGGTCAAGGAGTACCTAACCCCCAGGACAACACCAAAAAATTCCAGTGGACAAAAAAAATGAAAGGAATAGAGGGGCAAAAAGGAGACAAAAATAAATAAATATTAGGAGGGACCACCCAAAGGGCTGACAGGTCTAACACGCGTCCCCCCCAGCTGAAAGTGGGGAGAGCTACCCAACCCCTTGGGAGTCCTCATCACTAAGGCGGAAATACCTAGAGAGACTGTCTGCTTTGGCGTGGTCCACTCCAGGCCGGTGTTCCACCCGGAAGTCCATTCCCTGTAGGGAGATGGACCATCTCAACAGCTTGGGATTCTCCCCCTTCATTTGCATCAGCCAATGCAGGGGTCGATGGTCGGTCTGAACCAGGAAGTGCGAGCCAAACAGGTATGGCCGCAACTTCTTCAGAGCCCATACCACTGCAAAGGCTTCCCGCTCAATTGCACTCCACTTCTGTTCCCAGGGAAGCAGTCTCCTAGATAAGAAGACAACTGGTTGATCCAGACCCTCTTCATTGAGTTGCGATAACACTGCCCCAATGCCATGCTCTGGTGCATCTGTCTGGACAATGAATTCCTTGGAAAAATCCGGGGCCCTTAGAACTGGAGCAGCACACATTGCTTGTTTCAATTTTTCAAAGGCTTGCTGACAAGCCTCTGTCCAGACTACCCGTCGGGGTTGCTTCTTGGATGTGAGCTCAGTTAGGGGTGCCACAATAGTGCCATACCCCTTCACAAAGCGACGGTAGTAACCTGTGAGGCCCAGGAAGGCTCGGGCCTCAGTTTGGGTCTTGGGGGGCTCCCAGGCCATGATAGCCTCAATCTTCGCCTGGAGGGGCTGCACCGCTCCCCTGCCCACCAAGTGGCCTAGGTACACAATCGACCCCTGCCCGATCTCACATTTACTGGCCTTGATTGTCAAGCCAGCCTGTTACAGGGCCTGGAGAACAGCTTGTAGATGACACAAATGATCCTTCCAACTGCTACTGAAGACAGCAATGTCATCCAGATAAGCAGCGGAGAAAGTCTTTATCCCAGAGAGGACCTGGTTCACCAGCCGCTGAAAGGTGGCAGGGGCGTTCTTGAGCCCAAAGTGCACTACGCAAAACTGGTAGTGGCCGTCAGGCATGGAGAAGGCCGACCTTTCCTTTGCTCCATCTGTAAGGGAGATCTGCCAGTACCCTGAAGTAAGGTCAAAGGTACACAAGTATTGGGCAGCTCCCAGCCGGTCAATAAGTTCATCCGCCCTAGGGATCGGATGTGCATCAGTCTTGGTCACTGAATTCAGTCCCCGGTAATCCACACAGAACCTTAGTTCTGGAGTGGTGCCCGGTGGGGCAGCTTTTGGTACCAGAACCACCGGACTGGACCAGGGGCTACTAGAAGGTTCAATTACTCCTAGCTCCAGCATCTTTGTGACCTCACTGTGGATGCTGGCCTTCACCTTGTCTGACAGCCGGTAGATCTTAGACTTCACAGGTGGGCTGTCTCCTGTGTCCATATCATGCGTACACAGGTGGGTTCTTCCCGGGACAAGGGAGAACAACGAGGAGTATTGCTCCAAGACCTGGCGGCACTCTTATCGTTGCTCAGGAGTTAGGGATGGTGAGAGAATCACTCCCTCCACCGACCCATCCTTTTCCTGAGACGAAAAGAGATCAGGCAGAGGCTCGCTTTCCGCTTCCTCTGCTCCATCAATCACCATCATTAAGATGACCTCGGGCCTCTCATGGTGGGGTTTGAGATGATTGGCATGCAGCACCCGTAGGGGCTGTTGAGGGGTCTTAAGATCCACCAGGTAAGTGGCCTACCCTTCTTCTCCATCACCTCAAAGGGGCCTGTCCAGCGGTCCTGGAGGGCACTAAGCTTCACAGGTTCCATCACCCACACTTTCTGGCTAGGCTCCAACTCCACAGGGTGAGCGTTGTGGTCATACCACTCCTTTATCACTGCTTGGCTGGCTTCCAAGTTGTCAGAAGCTTGCTTCCACAACTTAGACATTTGGCTCCGGAAGGCCAGCATGTAGCTCACCACATCCTGGGGAAGCTTCTTGGGAGACTTTTCCCATCCGTCTTTCACCAGGCTGAGAGGTCCACGCACAGGGTGCCCATACAGAAGCTCGAAAGGGCTGAAGCCCGCTCCCTTCTGTGGCACTTCCCTGTAGGAAAACAACAGACAGAGTAGGAGGACGTCCCATTTCCTCCGCAGGCTCTCAGGCAGACTTCTTATCATGCCTTTCAAGGTCTTGTTGAACCTTTCCACTAGACCATTGGTCTGTGGGTGATAAGGAGTGGTAAACCGGTAGGTAACTCCACACTCCTTCCACATAGCCCGCATGTATGTTGACATAAAGTTGGTCCCCCTGTCGGACACAACCTCCTTGGGGAAACCTACTCGGGTAAAGATCCCCATCAGGGTCCTAGGCACTGCAGGTGCAGTAATGGTCCTCAGAGGAATTGCCTTTGGGTACCGTGTGGCGTGATCCACCAGAACCAGGATAAACCTGTGACCAGCTGTAGTTGGTGGATCCAATGGCCGCACAACGTCGATGCCCACCCTTTCAAAGGGGGTGCTAAAAACGGGAAGTGGTTCCATGGGAGCTTTCAGCTTCACCCCTGTTTTCCCACTGGCTTGGCAAGATACACATGTCCGACAGTATGTGTTGGATGCCACCCTCATCTGAGGCCAATAAAAGTGGGGGACAAGCCGGGCAAAGGTCTTGTCCTGTCCTAAGTGTTCTGCCAAGGGTATCTCACGAGCCAATTCTAAAAGAAAGGCTCTGTAACGTTGAGGGACAACCAAGGGCCGTGATGAACCGTGCACGGGTGCCTTAGGTTCACTGTAGAGGAGTCCATCCTCCCAGTAAATATGGTAACTCCCAGTAACGTTCCCAGCTGCCTGGGCTTTGGCCTGTCGCCTCAGTCCCTCAAGGGTAGGGCACTCCTTCTGGCCCTTACAAAACTCCTCCCTGCTAGGCCCTCCTTCCACATGCCACTCAGCAGGGATAGGTAAGTTCTCCAGGGAGACAACTTCCCCCTCCACGGACTCCTGGTCCACCACCGCAGGTGGCCTATCTGTCTCATGGGGTGTGGAAGCAGAGGCAGGCTTCTCCTGTCCTCGGTTCTTTCCCTTTTTGGCAGCTGGCTGGGCCCTTGTTCCAGGCTCCAGCCCAAGCAAACTCCCCCTCCGGTTAGTCGCGGACCTTGTGCTAGCACAGGCCCAGTCAGGTGTACCCAGCATCTCAGAATGAGTCCGGTATTCCACCTCCTTCCAAGCATTGTGCTCCATATCATTCCCCAACAGACAATCGACTGTCACGGCAGGGCTTACGGCAATTCGAAGTGAACCTGCAACCCCTTCCCACTCAAATAGAACCTCGGCCACAGGGTAGTGGCCCAATCTGCCATCAGCCATCGCGGCGGGGTGGAGTACATGTGGAATCACCTGCTCTGGAGACACCAGTTTACTCCTTACCCTAGTCATACTGGCTCCGGTGTCTCTCAGAGCCTCCCCTCTTTGGCCATTGATGGTGGACTCATTGCCCATACTTTGTAGTATTTGAGGGCACCTGAATCTTAGGAACCATCTCCCGATCTCCCAGGGACACTAAGGTGACACCCGCCCACTCCCCCCCTTATCTAAGGGCAACTCCTCCCCGAGCACTACACTAGCTACTCCCGGGGCTTTTCCTCCAGTGGGAGGGGGTGATCGCTTGGGGCACTTGACATCTCCCTTATAGTGTCCAACACCACCACACTCAAAGCAGTGGACAACCCTTGGCTGCTGGGTTTGGCCAGGATGAGGGTTTCTGGGCGGGTTAGCCTTAGGGGTGAATCCTGTTCCCTTTCCCTGGAAACTTTTGGGGGCCTTTTGAGAACTCCCTCTTTTTTATCTCCCCCCTCTTTTTTCTGGGGGGCACCCTGTCCGGTCCTTTGGGAATCCCCTCCAGTCCCCTTTGAGGACACCCGGGTACTAGCCCAGATGTCCGCCTCCTCAGCAAGCTTCCGGGGGCTGGTCAGCTTGCTGTCCGCCAGGTGTTGTTGCAGCTCGGGAAAACATTTCTCGAGTAGGTGCTCCTTGAGAATAAGGTCATACAACATCTCATAGTCCCTCACCCCGCTGCCTTGTACCCAACCCTCTAATGCCTTCTTTGCATAGTCCAAGAAATCCACCCAATTCTGTGTGCCTAGTTTGTGACTACCCCTAAACTTCTGCCGATACTTCTCTGGAGTCAGTCCAAACTTCTTGATCAGCGCCACTTTCATGGTGGGGTAGTGGGTCTGCTCTCCCTGCTCTAGGGCCAAAAGTGTATCCCTTCCTGCAGGAGTCATGTATTTATACAATCCACCCCCCAGTGTTTCTCCAGTATCCCATGGGCTCTTAAGGAGACCTCATAGGCAGCCAGCCACTTGGCGATGTCATCCCCCGCACTGTAGCTGGTGACTACGTCCTTTGGTAAATAGGGTCTGGGTTCCCTGGTCAAGTCCTTAGATTCGCTGCCACCATTTGGAGAACTGGAAGTCCCTACTTGTCTAATTCTCTGAGACTCAACTCATGAGCTAGCCTACTCTCCTCCCTTGCCTTCTCTAATTTCGCCAACTCCCATTTTAACTGTCTCTCCTCCCTTCTGTCCACTAGTTCGGCTTCAGTCAAACTTCTCACGGAAACACTGCTACCCTCCCTCGAGAGTGTTCTGGGACCTGTCAGTAGGTTCTCCATCTCAGGTTGGTACAACACATCTACCCCGATGACAGAGTCCCGGTGTGCCTCCTCCTCCTCCTTCCCATCTGGGTGAGCTGCCACCCACGCCCTCAAGCTGGTTTGGAGTTCCCCCTTTTTAGCACCACGCTTGAAGAACACTCCCATATTTTGACAAAATTCTCGGAGTTGAGCCACAGTATAGGTCTCTAATTCTTCCAGAGCAAATTCCATTTTGCCAATAAGAGTTCGGGACAGTCACTTGGAAGGAATTAGTTTAGAGGGTAATTAGAAGCTACCTCCACCCACCACCAGGAGTAAATTTGGAAAAACAAAAATATAATTAGGGAGTCCGCTAGGAGAAAACTCCTGGTGTAGGTCTGTAGAGTACACTACGTTACTATTGAGTGGACGCAAGCACACTTCTCATCCCACCACTGGACACCAATTATGTTGGACCTGGGGACTCCAGATCACATAGGGTAGCCTGGCACAGAGTAGGACGGTCAAACCCAAAGGCAAAAGTGTTAAGCTTGCGTCACACCCTTACAGTAACTCAGCATCCATCCATTCAAAAATGACACTACACCAATTTTAGGAAAATATGGGCTGTTTTATAAAAATAATTCTGTTTACTCTTATTTATCTCATCTGACAGCTTTTTTATTATTTACATCAAGTATTTCTCCATTTGTTCCTTTGCATCAATTAAAACTCAACAAAACCTTGTACCTGGTGATACACCTATTCTCCCAAAAGGTAAAAGTTAAACAACAACTTCACAGTTTATATTTAGTTGCGGCAAGATTAGTGTTTCTCTATGGAGTAAACAGTGTGTACATTTCACGCAAAAGCCCTTTGTCTTTTAAAACAGGAAGTTACTCAGGTTTAGCAGACAGTTCCACATTGAATTTAAAGTAGACTTTCTCTTCCGCCACTGTAATAGAAAGGTTAAGTAATAAACACAGTCACTGACAGCATTCCAATAAGCTCAGAGGCCTTTTTCCCACTTTGTCACCCTTCTCCAACTTCCTGGTTCCCCCTTTTTTTTAGGGTGTCAATGGCTTCCTGGATTCAACTCTCCCTGACTTGCCAACTTTGTACTTCCAGTCAGGTTATAGGGGGAAGGATTTCCCCTCCGGGACCTTCTGTTGACAGTCCCCAGACCCACAGCAGATCCCAGTTCCCTCGTTAGCCCCCAGATCACTCCTTTAGCATATGTCTCCAACGTCCCGGTCAGCTGAGGGAGGCCAGAAGTTTTACTTGGCCCCAATCCGCTCCCAACAGTGCCTCCCCCACAGCTCAAGCCACTCGGTCCCAGGGCTAACACTGTGGAAAGGCTGCACGGGAAGAAGGGGAGTGGCGGCCGCGCCTCTCTCACTTCCCTTCAGTGCGCCGTCTCCCAGGGAAAGCGGCACCAGTGGGCAAGCGCAAGAGACCAGCGGCTCCTTCTCTGAACCTGCTCGATCACTGCAGGTCTCTTGTTGCCGCTCCGCCCCCACATAGGGCCTAGCGATTGCCTCACGGAGCCTGCGCAGCTCCGCGGCGGCGCGTTCCTCTTTAACAGCGTCTTCCCCACACAGGGAATAGCGTTCGCCTCACGGGGCCTGCGCAGCTCCGCGACTGCACGTATCTCACGGCCACTCACTCTGCCCTTTCCTCGGAGCGGCCACGCTACCTGTTGTCACTGCCACTGACTCCTTCTCCAGGCTCACTATTCTCCTCTCAGTCTCACTTGTGAGAGAATATGTTCACGCGTTGGCGATATATAGCCCAGGTGAGAGGGGGTCAGTAGTGGAAAGCGTGGAGTATTTATGGCTATAAACCGAAGGAGAAGAAAGGGGGGATATCAAATCCGCACCTTCTGTTCTCTCTCCTATTGTGGTAATGCTCTCAAAGTTTCTAATAGATGTCCACCCACTGGACAACGGGGGCCAACTACCTCACCGTTCAGTCTCTTAAGATCACTCCAATTCCCCCTAAGGCTAGAGGTCGACTTTCAGGTTTTGGGAGGATCTTATGTCCAGGGTCATCAGGAACACAACTTGGCATGGCCAGGTCTGCAGAAGAAGGGGAGAGGGTGGTGAAAGCAGTAAGGAGGCAACCCTTAAGGAAGGAAGTCAACCCTCTGAATGTCCTACCCCCACCTAATACCACAGCCTGCACTCCAGCTGACTCTCTGTCTGTATGACAAAATGGCCGCCTTACAGTTGGCCTTTTATACCCCCTGCCCCTAGTGTCTAGAATAGGCCAGAAGGTTCTAGATGCCCCATATGTGTCTATGGCCCAGTCCCTGAGGTAATCAGTTATGGCAGTTACTGGCCACCATTTTGTGTAGCTAAACTTGCCCTAGAAAAGGAGGGATTTCAAGGCCTATGAGGAACTATAGAGTCAAGGAGTACCTAACCCCCAGGACAATACCAAAAAATTCCAGTGGACAAAAAAAATGAAAGGAATTGAGGGGCAAAAAGCAGACAAAAATAAATAAATAATAGGAGGGACCACCCAAAGGGCTGACAGGTCTAACAATCTTCTTGCTACTTTTATTGTTTGAAACTACCTGGTTTTACTGTGTTTACTCACCCAGCTCCTCAGTGTGCTGCGGCTCTCCCAATTGTACAGAGGGAACTAGGATGTGTCCTGCCGCATATTTCGGCTGCACCCTGTTGGCTGCCATCTTGAACGACTTGTGGCGCAGCTGACCAGCATTTTGACACCTGGCCTGTGCCATTAAATGGCAAACTGGTGCTGAAGGTGCACTGAAGGTGCACCACAGGCAAGCCCGTCTGCACCCGACCGAGACCAGGAGCGAGGACCCCTGCCCCTTCCAAGGTCCTCAGGAAAGTTTTTTTGCCTAACCAGTTAAAAGCCATCCACCCAGCCTGTTCGGCAACATGCCAATTGTCGATTGATCCTTCTGTTTACGGTGATTATTTAAAACACTGCCATTTTGCTTGCAACTCTAAGAATTCTCCTGCAATGTTATGTGGTGCGCCTAGCATCAATACTTTCTTTGACTGTGGAGCGCAAGAGCACCTTTTATAGAGTTGGCTTACAGAACTGCCGCTCCTTACCCAGGCATCAATAATTCATCTATGACTTTCTTGCAGATAATGCTCCTGATGCCATGTTCCTCACGGAGACCTGGCTACATAAAGCATCCCTTCTAGATGTCATCGCCGCACTGCCACATTACTACTGCTATACTAGAAGGAACTGCAAAGATAAGTCAGGAGGCTGCATTGCCATTTTTTACCAGACACCTTCCTGTGAAAAATGAAGGAACTTCCTTCTCCAGCTTGTGCAGCCCTCTTCTTGTCACCTCACCTTATGCCTAAATGTACTGTCTCTGGGGCCTTAATCCATCGGCCTCACCGGCTATGCCGGGAACTGATGCTCTACTATCCCTGATTTATTCTCTCCATGCATATTGAAAAATGCTACTTTACACTTTTAGGAGATCTAAATATGCATCTCAAAGATGCCCCCTGCAAATGTAGTCAAACTTTTATAGAAGATCTGGGTGCTCTCAATCTCAATCGAATTAACTTCACCCCTACACACACTACATGGGCCACATGTTGGACCCAATTCTTTCCATTTTGTATCTGGTCTTACCACCGACCTCCCTATGCCATTACTGTGGACAGACCACTCTGCAGTTCCTTTTTAGGTCTCGCCTGTCGATGCGCATGCGCATCGAGCAAGCGAGAGTATTGGGACTTATCCACTCTTTCCCCAACTTGCAAGGAATCGTGGCGATTCCTTGCAGTGCCCGTGACTTTTAAGCTCAATGCGCATGCGCATTGAGCTTAAAAGCGCGTGCACGTCCGTCTTGGTTTACCCGCTCCGCCCCCTCCCCTTCCCGCCGTCTCGCATTTCCCCTGCCGCATCAAAGGCTTTCACGGCCGGCCAGCCATGCTTTCAGTTTCACGACCGGCCGGCCGTGTGAATTACATTCCAAAGCCCGCTCTCCCTGCTCCGCCCCCTGCTCCGGCCGAGACGCATTTCTCCTCCCTCCTCCCTCCTCCCCCCTCCTGGGTCAGGTTACCCTGCTTTCTCTTTCGTTTTTTTTTTCACTTGCCACCCCTACAGCCAGCACACACATCTGTAAGATGTTGGGGAGGGAGGGACTTCGAGCACACTTAGCAGCAGAGCAACTCAGATGGAAATCGTATCGGCAATACGAAAATAAAAACAGACAGCCTTTCCTTTCCCGCAATTCCCTCTGACATTCCAGAATATTCTCTCTCTTAAGCATCCACTGTGGTAGCATGCTGCATATAGTCCCACTAGCCGTTTACTCCCCTCATTAAAGTACCTAGAATTCTAGAGTTGTTTTTCATTTTGTCAACACAGACACACCCTTTTGGCAAGACCGCATCAACAGTCCTCCCACGTCCAAAGTCGGCTGCATCTGTTGCTTTCCCTATTGTTGAAAATTCATGCCACGTCCAAAGTCGGCTGCATCTGTTGCTTTCCCTATTGTTGAAAATTCATGCCTTAATCCTATTTCACTTATTCATAATGGGGTTGCAGCGACTTAGTCTTGCAGTACTCACTCTTGCGTTGGTCCTGGATTCCATGCCTTAATCCTATTTCACTTTATTCATGAAAAGGTCACCCCGAGTGAAACGAACGGGACGCGATAGCTACCCCACGGATGAATACGGCTTAAACGTCTGCTGTAGAACATGCAAACAGCAAGCTGGCAACCTCGGGAAGTACGATGGAAGATTATTATTACTACAATAAATAGAATGACTTCAATTCATAAAGGGGTTGCAGCGACTTAGTCTTGCAGTACTCACTCTTGCGTTGGTCCTGGATTCCAGGAGTAAGACAGAGAACTATGGGAGTAAGTCACCTACAAATATCTTTCTGAATAGCCCACGATGAGTTTATAGGGACCTTGCTAAGACATATTTTGCAGTTTCATAGTGTGGCACATACTATATGCTATTATTACTCAATTGAAAGAAAGTCCGTTTCTAGACCTCAGATGGATGAAAGAGAGCGTAACACAGCCATTCTGGAATTCAAAGCTGTAATTTACAGATTACAAAGATTTCAGCAGAAGGGGCACGATTAGTAATGCTTTTTTTAAAAGTAGGTGCATCTTTCTACAATCTTAGATGTGATTTACTTAGAATTACCAGGAGTAAGACTTGCTTCCTCATTGTTTCCGGAAGAAAGCACATCCTACTCTTCAAAAGGACTCTCAAAAAATAATTTATAAATCAGGCTTGGATATTCTGTTGTAAATCATGTCTAATATAACTACTCATAGACACAGCTTTGTGAATTGTGCCTTGAGTATTCAATTTCACAGGAACGAAGATGGCTTTTGTCAACTCCGCTCAGGAGCTCCTGTATATTAACTCACCCTCACCCTCACTCACCCTCAACACCTCACTCACCCTCACCCTCAACACCTCACCCTCAACCTCAACCCCTCACCCTCACTCACCCTCACCCTCACTCACCCTCACCCTCACCCTCACTCTCACTCACCCTCAACCCCTCACCCTCAACCCCTCACCCTCACTCACCCTCACTCACTCACCCTCAACCCCTCACCCTCAACCCCTCACCCTCACTCACTCACCCTCAACCCCTCACCCTCAACCCCTCACTCTCACTCACCCTCACTCACCCTCACTCACCCTCACTCACCCTCACTCACCCTCACTCACCCTCACTCACCCTCACTCACCCTCAACCCCTCACTCACCCTCACTCATCCTCACTCACCCTCAACCCCTCACCCTCACCCTCACCCACCCTCAACCCCTCACCCTAACTCACACTCACCCT
Organism: Lissotriton vulgaris; assembly: GCF_964263255.1. NCBI lineage: Eukaryota > Metazoa > Chordata > Amphibia > Caudata > Salamandridae > Lissotriton > Lissotriton vulgaris. Next base: position 1,333,152,115 of record NC_141687.1, read on the forward strand.
CACTCACCCTCACCCTCACTCACCCTCACTCACCCTCACTCTCACTCACCCTCAACCCCTCACTCACCCTCAACCCCTCACTCACCCTCACTCACCCTCACTCACCCTCACCCACCCTCACCCTCACTCACCCTCAACCCCTCACCCTCACACAGTGCAATAGGTCTCGGAGCATTTGAGTTAGAGCTTTTAGAATTGTTTATGGCTTTTTTTATTTGTAATTCTTTAGCATTGGCTACAGGAAACAAAAATGCTAAAGATTTACAAAAAAAACCCATAAACAATTCTAAAAGCACTAACTCTAATGCTGCGAGACCTATTGCATTTCCAATGCTTGTTGTTTTTTACCCACTATACTCCCTTCACCCCACAGGGACAGGATCTAAAGTGATGGTCAGAAATTGGACCAAACTCGACATTCCTACCTTCCATACCCATTTATCCATCACTTCTCCTCAATTGGCTCACCAGGTTGTCCATGATCAGCAACCAGTCAATAACTAGCTTAGAAACTCTCTTGACACAATTCTTCAGCAAAATTAAAATCTGTGTCCAGACTGCACCCCACCTGCCCTTCAATTTCTATTTCTATTTATTTCTATTTTCGAAATTTTTATAGCGCAACAAATACCCTGGGGTGTCTTGGCGCTTGTGGAGCTACTAGAGATTAGCCGTTAACTTACTGGTTGAACAACCATGTTTTTAAGAGCCTGCGAAAGCTCATCAGGTTCGGGGCAGTTTTAATAGCCAGTGGCAAGAGATTCCAAAGTTTTGGAGTGGCCACCAGAAAACGCCTGTCTACCCAGGTGGCAGTTCTTGTACGCGGTACAGGGAGGAGACAGATGTTAGCCGATCTTAGTTGCCTCTTGGGGGTATACAGCTGAAAGGCTTCTGTGAGGAACCTGGGTCCAACGCCATGTACTGCCTTATAGGCTATGCAGAGGGCCTTAAATTTGATACGGCTCGCTAAATTGTCTCTGCTGAAAGAAAAAATACTCTGCAAGCGGCTTGAAAGGGAGTGGAGAAAGCTATATGATCATGACTCTAAATCTAAATCTAAATTAGCTTTGTGCCATTACACAGGAACTGTAGAATTGCTTGTGCCTTATTGTTCTCTGAAAAGAATTAAAAAGTCCAAAACTGCCCCAAAACACTTTGCAAAGTGGTTCAAGACCTGTCCACCCCCAGTAACACAGTGTCCTCTCCCCCACTGTCCCAAACCCAATGTGAAGAGTTGGCAGCCTATTCCGTCAAGAAAGTCACACAAATTCAACTCACTCTGAAATCAGCAAGCTCAGCTAAACCCCAGCCCAGAAACTCGTCTTTCTCAAAAGAGAACATTTACCCAGCCATGAGCCAGCCATTGACCCAAATCCACTCTTTGCTCCCTTAGATTTATTGTGATTTATGAATCTACGGCAGTCAATTAAATCAGGTTCTCCTCTTGATCCTCTTCCCTGGCCAAACTGGGCATTTTAAATTCTCACCTCATGTCCTCCCTGGTTGAACTGCTGAACTCCTCCCTGCACGGGGCTTCTTCCAAAAGACTGGAAGCATGCTATGGTGATCCCGCTGTTAAAAAAAAAAAAAAAAAAACATCCGGATCCATTCAACTGGTCCAATTTCACACCTATCTCCCTACTGTCCATTCTCTCTGAAATATTGGAGAAGCATGTGAACACCCAGCTCACCTTATTTGTTGATGCCCTTCACCCTTCCCAGTCTAGATTCAGAGCTGAGCATAGCGCTTAGTCGGCTCTACTAGGAATTACAGAGCATTTCAGATGGCTCCTGGACATGGGCAGTACTGCTGCGCTTATCTTACAAGACCTCAGCGTGGCTTTTGACACCTTATTTCATGGCATTCATTTTGAAAGATTGATACATCTGGGTTCTCCGGGGCACTGTGTTGGCCTGGTTATCCTCCTTTCTGACGGATCACATGTTTCAGGTTCTTTCAACAAACATTGCATCTATCAAATATCCATTCTCTTCAGGAGTCCTGCAGGGATCTACCCTCAGTCCCATGCTTTTCAATATTTATGTCTGCCCTCTGGCAGACCTCGTGGAAAGCTGCAGCCTCACCCTCTTTTTATATGCTGACGACACCCAGATTATTTTCCCTTTATCTTCCAAGCAGGATGCCTCCTCTGAAGACCTCAACTCCTGCCTCGTCTCTACTTGAATGCACTCTGAATCTTTAAAGCTGAACGGTGAAAAGACTGAGGTCATGGTACTGGGTAAGAATCCCCAACTCTGGGGTCTCCAACACTGCCCTTCTCCACTTGGGGTTCTTCTGGTACCCACTAACAAGGTGACAAACCTTGGATTTTGGTTAGACTCAAATCTATCCACTAAGCACCAAGCAACCAAGGTAGCCTCCTCATGCTTTCCCATCATGAAGTGGCTTAAAAAGATCCTATGGGTACTACCCTTCCGTACCAAAGAAGCGTCATCCAGGCCATGATTTTGTCTGGGTTGGACTACAACAATATTTTTCATCTGGTAGCAGATAAGACCGTGATCAGATGGCTTCAGGTGGTTCAGAACTCTGCCACCAGGCTGTTGTTACAGCTCCCAAAATATTCCTCTGTGTCTGGCCTCCTTCTCAAATGGCTTACAGTGGACAAGCGCATTGACTTTGAGGCACTGTGTTACATGTAGAAAATCTACTCGCGCACAAGTCCTCAGTATCTGCAAAATGTTGTCATCCCTTTTCACCCCTCCAGCACCCTGTGTTCAAGGAATTAATCTCTTTTCACAGTTCCCACAGTTAGGTGTGCCCAAATGGGTGGTCATTCCTTCTCTTCACTCTGTCCCATATTGTGGAATGGCTTTCCGGAGTCCCTGCGTCACAGCACCTCCCTACTTGCCATTTACAAGGAGCTGAAAACCTGGTTATTCTAATCTACTCCTTGCCGAAAAGCTGAAAACCCAGTAAATCTAGTGCCACTCCTTAGCTGTCTAGCCTGCCATTTAAGTGCTGCGAAATCCTATGGGTAGCTATGCACTAAATAAGAATGCAATACTAATAATAATACATCCACTCACACACCCAATGAATTACCCATACAGCCAGTCATGCATCCACTCATTCACCCATACAACCCCTTGTGCAGCTATGTATATACCCATGCACCCACTCACTCATCAATACATCCACTAATACACCCACTCACTTACTCATACAAACACTCACACTCATTCATGAACCCATACCTGCACTGTCACACCAACTCACTCACCCACACACTCACTTACTCAAACAAATCCAGTTACTCACTAGTGCATCTACTGACTCACTAACACAGAAACTCACTCACTCATACTCTTTCTTATACATATTCACACATACAGTTTATTTTTTTATACCAAGACTAGCAGCCCATCCCGACCTTGTCCGGGAGCAATCAGGCTTCAGGGCCCCCGCCCGCCACTGCCCCTGCCCGCCCCGACATTGTCCGTTGGTCCCCTGGAGTAGCAGCCTGTCCCGACCTTGTCTTCAGGGCCCCCGCCGCCCCGACATTGTCAGGGGTCCCCTGGAGCCTTACATCATCCGCCGCACCTCCCCGTGCTCCTGAGTTCACTGGTCCGCCGCTCCTCGCCGCTGCTCCCCGCCGCTGCTCCCCGCCTGTCCGCCGCTCCTCTCCGCTCCTCCCAGCCTGTCCGCCACTCCTCGCCACTCCACCCCGCCTGTCCGCCGCTCCTCCCAGCCTGTCCGCTGCTCCTCACCGCTCCTCCCCGCCTGTCCGCCGCTCCTCCCCACGCTCATGTCCGCCGCTCCTCCTTGCGCTCCTGGACGTCAATCCTCCCCGCGCTCCTGATGTCAGCACGCACGTCGCGGCCGGCGCTACTTCCATGGGACTACTTTTTTTTCGTAATTTTTTTAAATAACTTATATATTTTTAATTTATATAGCCTATGTCCATCTGCACACCCTGACAATTACAACGATGTATCGGGTGTGTGGATTGGCGCTGTGGTTCCCGAGTTTACCCGCCTCAAAGGTTCAAAGTTCTTCCTTTATAATAGTAGTATAGATAAGTGTTTCTAACAAAAATAAATTGTGATTTTTTTCAGAACGTTTTTTAGAGTTTAAAAAAAATCCTTCTGGGGGATTTAAAAAAAAAATGACAACTGGAAAAAGTATCAACTGAGAAAAACTATCAAACTGGGGATACAATTGTCATTTAACCTCCCACCCCCAAAAAATAATAATAACACTAGTAGTGTTTTGCTGCCTCCAGAACTACAGCAGCCAATTGTTACCCTATAGTGAGGACTGTTGTCAGTCCAAACAAAATGTCTCAATCCTCAGGAGCTCTTGGGACTTCTCAGAGAGATGTTGCTGAACCTCAGTACTTATAGGGTCCCATGCGCAGTGGGTGCTGCACCTAATGTTAATGAGTCTGTTGCACTGTGCTCCTTGTGGGCTTTCACAGAGTGGTTGGAATGGTACATCTTCAGGTGAGTCAACATACTTGTTGTCCCACACAAATATTTCTTTGACATACCCCTAGGGAGGGTCTTGTCACACAAAGAGCACTTCATGTGCCTTGCCACTTTTTTCTTCTCCCTGGAGGAGATGGTGAAACCAGGGGTTCCTTCTCCAAAGAACTGTCTTAATCAGGGTGTGGCTTATGATCTTCTGTGCCAACAGACGGCATTTTATTTGGAAACTTTCCCCCAAAAACTCCAAAATAAATTTTGAGAAGAAAGGAGCAGGTGCTGAAATAAGAACCTCCAAGATCAGCACTGGAAGTGTGAAGAAAAAAACTGCGTGGGGACTTCCTTTCTAGAATAATGAAAAGTGTGTTGTCCAATGAAATTCCTTTATTTTATAGTCGTGTGATATTCGTAAATGCCAAAGTTTTTGCGAATGCCTACTTATTTGCGATTACGGGAAATAGAATAAAACAGTGTTGAACCATAAAATGACTTATGAAAATGTCACTTTATATGTCATATTAGTAAACTACTGATCACAAACATTAATTACAATATGCATATATGTTTTTTATACTTTCGAAAAACCATGCCGATTTCGCGAATATTCACAGTAGCAGAATATAAATATCGCAACTTTTTGCAACAAATTTGCACATATAAGAAAATAAATTAAATTTTTCTTGGCACATCTATTTCTTGATGCATACGAAAATTATGCTGCATTCTTGATGCGCAATAAAAGAAAGACATTTCAACCAAACAAAGAAGCACTTGCTTCATATAGTTAGGAAAAAGTACCCATGTTTGGTAGAGATTTCTCTCTTTGTAGTGTAATTGGCTTCTCTGTAGGTGTATGCATGTTATCACAGATTTCTAAATGAAAGCATATGAGGAACAGTCACATTGCAGAAATGCACAGTCTGTCGCTGGAGACATTTCCTTGTGATCCATTATGCTGTTATAGAGTAGAATACACACCTAGAATTTACCAAATGAGGTAGCACTTACTAATTAACCAATGTAAACTAGTCCAGCTAGGTAGACATTTTGTGCAAAACTATGGATTCTTGTTGGATAAACAGGCAGGTGATTTTCCTTTCTGGCCCTGATGCTCAATTCACAAAAATGAAGCCTCAAAGGGAACCACTCCCGCTCCTCCTCATTCAGAGGTTGGGTACATCAGTGTGATAGATGCTGAATTGTACAGTAGCTTCGCCATCATTGAAGCCTTGCGGGAGTGGTGTTGGGTGTCAGCATCTACAATTTGGTATGGCATTAAATAAGAAGGCAAACCAAATCTGTGTTTTTTTCATGCCTTCCCAATGCAGAAAATGTTGGTGCTATTCATGGAAAAATGATCAGTGGCTGCTGACTTTGGAACCGGGAGCCATGTTCGAGTGGCTCAAAATCCTGTGATTCTGGGCAAACCAGTACATTTTCACATGCCAAACAACAAATAAATGTGTCCTTGTAATGTAACTGTGGTGCAAGTAAAGCCCTTCAATATCATCAGGTCGCATTCGTGCCATATAAAAAACTGCAAAAGAAAGCACGCCCTGGGAGAAAAGAACCAGTGTGTTTGGAACACTGGCTGCCTTCTATTATCATCAAGTGCTTTATAGCGCTATGACCCTCCTGCAGCACAGGATGTGTGCGCACGTGTGCCCGGGTAAAGACTGGGCCAAGACAGGCCGTCGTAGCTCGTCACTGCCAGGAATAGGCTGGGCCATCCCCCTTGATTTCCAGCTTAAAGGTACTGTTAATATCCCTCTACTTCTTTTGGGGATTCGTTAAAAGAGGCTGAACTGTTTGCTACGCATGTTTTGGGGTAAGACTAAATACCTCTGCTTGATGATGGGAAAAAGGAAACCTGCAGCGTGTAACTCTGTTCTGACCCCACCTGTTAACTGCACAGCTATTGACCACATGTTGGAAAGATCTATGGGGGTCATTAGTTCAGAGACAGAACAACCAAGAGAAGATTATCACTGACTCTGGGTACGTATTCTCCTGGCATTACCCCAGTGAGGAACGCCGCATATCCTCTCCTCCCCTGTTTTTGGAACTATCATTTCATCAGAGGCTATTATTCCAACCGTCCAGGCTGTAGATAGTCATGATAGCTCCAATCATGATGCTACGAGGAAGGCTAAAAGGGCTACTCGTACCAAGCAAAGTGGTAATAATAGAATGACAGGCCAAACCACCACATGCTGTAGGATTGGAGGTTCAGGATTCAAATAGCTCCCCTTTCACTCATGTAAGGGCAGTAGAGCTCTTTTTCTTATTCTAAGACATGCAAAGCCTGGGTCAATTGATTGAGGGCTGTTCTGAGAGGTTTGGGGAAGTGTTAAACATCTAGCTCACTCCCATTATTTTGTGCCTTGAATATATTGAAGCCCAACTGGTGGCTTTGGCAAACTTGCTTCTTCCCAAAATTTTTGATGTATCACAGAAGTTAGAGGCACATCACAGACACCCATTTTGCAGAACCCTCAGGTTTCCAAGGGTTCACATGAACCACTACATCCCTCCAGCAGGAATGATGGGAATATCTTAGGAGGGTCAGCACAACTCCCCTAGAGGGTACAAATGATTTAAGTGTGAATAGAGGCCTCGGTTGGCATCTCTTCGTCCTGTAATCATGGGCAGTCTAGTATAATTTACCCACAATTACCACCAGAATCCACTCCCTATGTAATGGTTCTGAAGGGTGTCCCAGTGTTACCATCACAAGGAGCTAGAGGTCATACATTCCTGAAAAACAAATCCATCTTCTGGTTAAAAACCAGCTGTGGCTGGCCACATGGCCTACTCAAGGAAGTCCTTTCAATGAGAAGGACAACCTGGCTGGGCATCCATCTGAAAGATTCTGCATGGGACTGTGTGATTATTAATTTTTAGAACTCCCAAGTTGTTGATATGCTGTTGCAGTGCCTGCCTTCCAAGAACGATTTCTCTCAAGAAATGTGCATGCGTGGGCACCCGCGCATGCACAGTTTTTTCAAGATTACCCAGATAGCGAGGAAGAGAAGGGGGGCAGCCCGGGGACGCCACAGTACAGGTAAGTGTTTGATAATTTAATTTTAATTAATGTATGGTTAATTGTTAATGAGGGGGTTATAGGCGGGGCTGGCCAACTCCGCACCACTGCGGAGTGTGCGGAGATTTGCCCTCTTCGCGTTCTCCGCGGAAAGCGGAGGCAAATCTCCGCACACTCCGTCGATGGAGCGGAGTTCTCCGCCTGGGCGTAGCCCTAGTATGCTGGTGGTGTCGCTGTGGCACCACCAAGCATAATAGGAGTTTCCTCATTGTTGTGAGGCCACCATGAAAACTGTGGCAGTAAAGAAAATAAGGGGCCCCCTGTTTCCTCAGGGCCATGGGGTGCCTGCAAGGGGGCACATGTTGTGCCCCCCTACGTGCATTCACCCCCCTTCCTGCACAGTCCATGCCATGAAGGGACAGCCTATGGTACTCCCATTCAGTGCCTTTTTAATGAGCATTGCCTGTGGGACCACCAAAGCACCGCCCACCAGACACAAAGTAACTTGTAATAGGGCAAGTGGGTGTCAGTACGGCTTTGGCGGTGTGGGAGCGGGGCGCTGGCATGACGGCCCACTTCCACACACTCATAATTAGGCCAATAATCTGTTTGCAGGAAACCTGGGCCCTAGACAAGTCTCTTTTGAATGGTTTCCACTGCATAAATTACCTAGCGTCTCCCTCCAGAGCAAGGGTGGTTTATCTATTTATTTTGCTACTAAACGAACGAAACCCCAAATAACAGACGTTAAATTTACTTGTTTTTATCAATTAATTTTAATGGTCATGCTGGATTTATTTGATACTCTTTAAATTATGTTTTACTGTAATGTTTTTGATGACAATTCAACTAAGGTTATCGATGTCCTTGAAGACGAAATAGCACACGTACAATCGGGGTATAGGTAGTAAGGCCTCATTATTTGGGCAGCAGATTTTAACTTGCACTTTGTGAGGACAGCATCACCATACCGTGAGGGCTGAGACATCCGGAAGGGACATACTTGGCACACTTTAAGCATATACCATATGGGGATGCAGCTAAAAAAGTTTTATTTGAAAGGGATTTGAGCTTTATTAGGGAATTTAGAAGCTCAAACGTAGTTCTTCCACAAACATTTAGTACCAAAGGGAAGAGAAGTATCATTGGTCATGTTATCATCCCCTCTGATGCAAGATTTTGATGTAGTGGCCAGATGTTGCAGTAATCATAATCCTTTAATCGTCTCTCTCTCTCTCTCTGGACTTGTCAGAGGAAGGACAAAACAATTCTTGCCACCCATGGAAAGGCGGGATTATTTCTCTGGAATCAGAATCGCATTCTCCAGGATCCCGTCACAGGTCGACTAGACCTTTTTACCTGTCATAGAGTGAAGTAGGCAAGCTATCTAAACAATTTGACAATCAATTTCAACGATTCCCATTGTTTTCCTCAAAGAACCACAGACTAAGGACCAAGTTCAAAGATTTATTACAAAGCCAAAAACAATTGGATGTATAAACATCTCAGCAAAATGTTCAGAAGATAAACAGGCACTAATACAAACATAATTCTACGGAAGAGTCTCAGTCGGCTCAGAAACAATACAAGAATTAGTTCCAGAATAATCAGGCTAACAAGAATTGCTATGACCAGAGTTTTAGTATGCATTTGAAAAAGGAATAAATCCAGATTAATCTGTCCTTAAATTATACTAAGTGACATCCCTACTCGACAAGGTTCCCTCCTAACAAAGGTGTCAGCCGTGGTGACTTCCAAAGAAGTACACTCACTTTCTTCGGACTTAGTCTCAGAACTGCTCCCTCATAGCAAAGCTCTCTGCCTGATCAACCGCTTCCTTCGCCCTCATGCGCATCTGCTCTGCCTTACCCTCGGGGTGCTGTCCTAATACAAAACCCCACAATACAGACGACGCGCCCTAAGGTACGCCCCTCTCGAAGGTGCTGGTGAAAGAGCTGTTTTACAAATGGAAAGAAGCATGTCGTCAGTGAGTTCTTTAACCATTGCAGACAGCTGTAAACTATCTTCCCATTAAATCTTCATGGGGATTAGATATTTATCTGTCACTCACTCACAATGGAGAGTACAGATTTTATCTTACCAGGTTTCACTTTAATTCAGTTCACTTCCTTGTAGCCTTTCCCTGTCAGGGTTCCTGGTTTTCTAATCTTCCTCATTGTTCCTGCAACCCACTTGTTAAACATAGAACTTTGTACTTTGGACTGTTTTATAGTTTTTAACCTTCTCATATGGAGCGTTTCCTTGTTCCAGTTCTCCATGCAGCAGATTGTAGACAATATAGGACAGCTTTTAACATATTGCAAAACCTGGATACCCCACAAATTTGTTTTGCAATGATTACTTTTATTAAGTGTGACTTAGCTACAAGGAAGTGATATGATGAAGCACCAGATATATAATAATTATTGATGTCACTCATTTGATCAAATGTGCTTTAGCTGTTAAAAAGAGATATGGCCAATCGTCAGACATATTGGTCATTTATTATAAAGATGTGCCTTTTGAATGTGTAGATTCGTTTTATGTTTCCTAGGGCCCAATGTAGGTAAAACGCATTTTCCGATTTTAAAATACCGAATCGTACCGAATCGGTATTTTGAAATCGGAAAATGAGATGTAGATAAAAAAAATCGGAAAAATACCGATTCGGTAGTAATCGGTATTGTGATTCGATACGTACCGAATCGGCATTCACCGAATCGGAATTTACCGAATCGGCTACAACCGAATCGGCAAATACCGAATCGGTAATCGCAATACACCCCCATGGCCAAAAGGCCCATAGGAACGCATTGTAAATACCGAATCGGTATTTACCGATTCGGTAAAATCCGAATCGGTAAAATCCGATTCGGTAAATACCGAATCTGTAAATGCAGATTCGGCAAGCAAGTCAAACTGAAACCAAAGACAACAGCCAATGAGGTGGAACCACCCTCCCCCACCCTAGCAGGGAGTGGCTACCCAGGCAGGTGCAACTCATTAGAACTTTCTGGAGAGGCAGCCTGAGCTGAGCATTCACAGTGAGCAGCAGTGGAAGCCGTATCCAGAGCACTGTGAAACATGGCTAGCAGCACTGAGAGCCAGAAGGCTGTGCACAAGAGGAAAGCAAAATTCAGCACCATGGAGCTGCAAGTGTTGGTGGAGGAGGTGGTGAGGGTACACAGGCAGCTGTTTGGGAGGCTGTCCCTCACTGTACCTGAGAGCACTAAGAGGAGGCTGTGGAGCGAAATAGGGGAGAAAGTAAACGCTGTTGGTGTCACCCCCAGGAGCCTGGACGACCTCAAGAAGAGGTTCTACGATATCCGCAGCTTCATAAAGAGGAAACTGGCAGAGCTGCAGAGGCAGGCAGGACTTACTGGTGGAGGCAGGAACCCGGCGCCACCCCTCACTGACCTGGAGGAACTTGTGGCGACTACCATTGAGAGGGAGAGTGTGGTGGGAGTTGGGAACCTGGATAGCTCAGCCAGAGCTACAGCTAAAGGTAAGAAGCATGCACATCATGACACACCCTACCAGACACCTCCCCTTTAGTCCCAATGCACAGCCAAACCCCAGCCCAGTACTGCTACCAACAGATATGAGAAATGCATCATGGTAAATGTAGTCAGCAGAAGTAGGCAAAAATGTCAGTGCAGAAGCATAATTAAAAGAACTGTGAAACTGAATCAAAGTATTTGAAATGATGTGTGCAATGCTTTAATTGTAGTGACTGTAATACATCAGCACTCACTTCACAAATGCTTCTTTATACCTAGGGGCACCATCAGGCGGAGGAGCAGAAGCTACTCAAGCACCAGCACCGGCACCATCTGCCAGTGCGGTGGCAGGGCCAAGCACCAGTCAACCAGCACAGGAGGAGGAGGAGGATGAGAACAGCAGTGCCCTGGGAAATGAGGAAGACCTTGGACATTCCCTTACATTTCCACACTCCCCCGACTATCTGGCACGCCCCCATTGCAGTTCTCCCCAGATAACTCACCACCACAGAGCCACCCTGCACCTGCCACATCTCCTGCCAGGAGTATTATTGTAGCTCCATTAAACCCCATCGAGGGAGCAGCGGGTCAATCAATCAATCAATCAATCATCGCATTTATATAGCGCACTACTTACCCAGAGGGTCTCAAGGCGCTGGGGGAGGGGGATTTGCTACTGCTCGAACAACCAGGTCTTGAGTTGCTTCCTGAAGGCGAGGTGGTCTTGGGTCAGGCGGAGGTGGGTGGGGAGGGAGTTCCATGTCTTGGCGGCGAGGTAGGAGAAGGACCGTCCCCCTGTGGTGGCTCTACGGATGCGGGGGACGGCGGCGAGGGCGTGGCTGTTCGATCGAAGCTGGCGCTTGGGAGCGTAGAAGTTGAGGCGGCTGTTGAGGTATCCTGGGCCTTGGCTGTGTAGGGCTTTGTGTGCGTGGGTGAGGAGACGGAAGGTGATTCTCTTGTTGACCGGGAGCCAGTGCAGGTCTCTCAGGTGTCCGGAGATGTGGCTGCGGCGGGGGATGTCCAGGATGAGTCGTGCTGAGGCGTTCTGGATCCGCTGGAGTCTCTTCTGGAGTTTGGCGGTGGTTCCGGCATAGAGGGTGTTGCCGTAGTCCAGACGGCTGGTGACGAGAGCCTGGGTGACCGTCTTCCTGGTCTCGGTGGGGATCCACCGGAAGATCTTACGTAGCATGCGCAGGATGTTGAAGCACAACGAGGAGACGGCATTGACTTGTCTGGTCATGGAGAGGGAGGAGTCCAGGATGAAGCCCAGGTTGCGTGCGTGGTCTGTTGGTTTGGGTGCGCTGCCTAGGGCGGGGGGCCACCAGGAGTCGTCCCAAGCGGCGGGTGAGGATCCCAGGATGAGGACTTCCGTCTTATCTGAGTTCAGTTTCAGGCGGCTGTTCTTCATCCATTCGGCTACCTCTTTCATCCCTTCGTGAAGGTTGGCTCTGGCGGTGGCGGGGTCGTTGGTAAGGGAGAGGATCAGCTGGGTGTCGTCGGCGTAGGAGATGATGTTGAGGTTGTGCTGGCGTGCGATGTCTGCGAGGGGGCTCATGTAGATGTTGAAGAGGGTTGGACTGAGCAAGGAGCCTTGAGGGACGCCGCAGATGACTTCGGTGGCTTCAGATCTGAACGGAGGGAGGCGGACTCTCTGTGTCCTTCCGGCGAGGAAGGAGATGATCCACTCCAGTGCCTTCTCCTGGACTCCGACGTTGCTGAGGCGTTGTACTAGGGTACGATGGCAGACAGTGTCGAAGGCCGCGGAGAGGTCGAGGAGGATGAGGGCCGCTGTTTCTCTGTTGTCGAGCAGCGCTCGGATGTCATCGGTGACTGCGATCAGGGCGGTCTCGGTGCTGTGGTTGGCCTAGAAGCCAGACTGCGAGGGGTCGAGGGATCCGTTCATCTCGAGGAAGGCGGCCAGCTGCTTGTTGACGGTCTTCTCGATGACTTTTGCAGGAAACGGGAGCAGCGAGATGGGGCGGTAGTTTTTGAGGTCGGTGGGGTCAGCCGATGGCTTCTTGAGTAGAGCGCTGAGTTCGGCGTGCTTCCAGCTCTCCGGGAAGGAAGCGGTGTCGAAGGATGTGTTGATGATGTCCCGCAGGTGGGGTGCGATGACAGCGTCGGCCTTGTTGAAGACGTGGTGAGGGCAGGGGTCGGTCGGAGATCCGGAGTGGATGGAGTTCATCGTGCGGACGGTGTCTCCGGTGCTGATCGGAGTCCAGGCGCGGAGGGTGGTGGTGTGGGGCGGTGGTTCGGTCGTGGTGTTCGTCGGTTGAGTGCTGAAGCTGTTGTGTATGTCCGCGATCTTGTTGTGGAAGTAGGAGGCGAGGGAGTTGCAGAGGTCTTGTGAAGGGGTGATGTCGTTCTTTCCGGCGTTGGGGTTGGAGAGCTCTTTGACGATGTTGAAGAGTTCTTTGCTGTTGTGTGCGTTGTTGTCCAGTCTTTCCTTGAATGCAGTTTTCTTGGTGGCGCGGATGAGTTGGTGGTGCTTTCGGGTGGCGAGCTTGAGGGCAGTCATGTTGTCCAGTGTTGGGTCTCTGCGCCAGGTTCTCTCGAGGGCTCGGCAGTTCTTCTTGGAGCTCTTGAGTTCGTCAGTGAACCATGGGGCTTTCTTGCTACCGGGTCTGCTGGGCGGGGTCCTCAGGGGGGCGAGCTCGTCTGCGCAGTCGCTGATCCACTTCGTGAGGTTGGTGGCCGCCTGGCTAGGGTTCGTTGTGCTGGTGGGAGGGTTCATGCTCAGGGAGGACGCGAGCTGGTCGGCTGTGATCTTGTTCCAGCTCCTGCGTGCAGCCTGTTGCTGGTGGTGGTGGATCGTGGTCCTTGCGAAGCTGAAGTGGACGCAGCTGTGGTCCGTCCAATGGAGTCCGGTGGCGTGGCTGAAGGCGATGTCCTTGCTGGATGAGAAGACGGGGTCGAGTGTGTGTCCGGCGTAGTGGGTGGGGTTGGTCACCAGTTGCTTGAGTCCCAGGTTGGCGAGGTTGTCCAGCAGGGTGGTGGTGTTGCGGTCGTTGTTGTTCTCCATGTGGAAGTTGAGGTCCCCGAGGAGGATGTAGTCAGCGGAGCAGAGGGCGTGCGGGCTGATGAAGTCGGCGATGTCTTCGCTGAATTGTGTGCGTGTCCCGGGGGTCTGTAGATGAGGGTGCCTCTGAGGGTGGTCTTCGGGTTGATGTGGACCTGAAAGTGCAGGTGCTCGGCGGTTGCGAGGGTGTCGTCGGTGTTGGTCGTGATGCGGATGGTGTTCCTGTGGACGATGGCGATGCCTCCTCCGGTGTGGTTGATGCGGTCCCTCCTGATGATCTTGTAGCCGTCTTGGATGGCGATGGCTATGTCGGGCGCTGAAGAGGCGTTCATCCAGGTTTCCGTGAGGAAGGCGACGTCTGGTGACGTTGTGTCGAGCAGGTTCCAGAGCTCGACGGCGTGTCTGTGGACAGAGCGGGTGCTGAGCAGGATGCACTTCAGGTGGTTGCTGCTGTTGTTCGTCGAGGTCTTGAGCACTGTTGGAGTGGTGCAGGTCCGGATGCAGGTGAACTTGCAGGCGTTGCAGCAGAAGGGTCCGTGAGTGCGTCTCGGGTTGGCTCGGTAACAGCCCAGGAGTCGGCCGGCGTTGAGGGCGTTGAGTTCGGTGGCGTCGTAGGTCCGGCGGGTGGGCTGGTGACGGCGGGGGCCAGGGGTCCTGGCACTGGGCACGGTCCAGGCACGGACGGGCGCAGGCGGGCTTACCTTTGGCGCACCTTCGGCGCTCAATCGGCGCTCCCGATGCGCGCGTCCGCTGCGCGGTCGCTCTGGGGGCGTCATAAGTAGGCGGCAGGCTGCGGGCAGAAGGCGAGCCTGATGCGGAGGGCAGTGGAGGAGGTGAGCGGAGGTCAGCAGCGATCAGGTAGCGGCCAGGCAGCAGCTAGGGCAGCAGGCAGGCGAGCGGCAGAGCAGCGTGAAGGGAGCGACCGCCTGCGAGGGCACAGGGGTCAGGCCCCAGCTAGCAACCCAGTTACACCTGTGGCACCCCAGCCCACACAGCAGGGCAGCAGCAATCCCCGGAGGCGAAGAACATCCAGCAGTGCACTTCCCGCATGGGAGGGCAGCGTGTTTCAAGGGCTGGAGGGCAGTATGGTAAAGATCCAGAGGATGCAGGCTAAATCCATCTTGGCCTGCCAGCGCCAGTTGCGGGTGCATAACCTGCAGATGGGAGAGATGGCACAGGGGTTCAAGACATTTGTTGAAAGCAATAAGGACATTGCTACAGGTCTTGGCTGAATGACCACTGCTATCATGCAGCTCTGTACAAAACTGGATGAGCACGAGCTCTCTCGCCGCAGGGATGCCCGCGTACAGAATAGGGCTATCAACCGCCTTGCTGCTGCTACCGCCCAGCTATGCCAACGTGGGGCAAACATGGAGGCCAGCCTGACCCAGAACACGGCAGAGGTCACTAGGGGCATGGCCCGCATTACCACCGCCATGGAGGCACTTATCATTTCGAACACTGTTGTCAATCCAGCCCTGGACCTGGGCGAGCCTGGGGACAGCAGCAGCCGCAGCAGCCCGGCCAGCGCAGTGTCTGAGCCGCGCCGGAGCAGCAGGCGCTCTGCTGAGGCTGCTGGACATGCAGAAGGGGGAGAGGCACATCCCAGTGGGGCTGATAAGCGCAGCAAAAAATAAGACTGCCAGGGCGGGTGAGGCAACCCGGACAATTGACATTTAACCACTTTTTGTTTACATTTTCTTTTGTTGCACATCAGTGCAGTAACGTTGTTGCAACATTATTAAATATTTATTTTCCTAACATCCATTGACCTGTCTGTGCATCTGTACTCACTCAGAAATAGTTTTCTGTAATCTCCTCACGTCTGTATCTGCCATCACTTGGCGTAGACACCCCAGCAGGTTGTGTTTGTGGCGCAGCAACGTCGTCGTCATGGTCCTCGTAGTCTGACAACTGCCTTGTACCTCCACTCTGGTGCAAGCATCTGAATCTGCTTTTCCAGATGCCAAAGGTCCGTTCAACTACATTCCTTGTGCTTTTGTGGGCCCGGTTATACCTCCTTTGGCTGGGTGTAGAGGGGTTGAGGTAGGGGGTGAGTATGAATGAGCGGAGGGCATATGCACTGTCGCCTAGAAGGAAAAGGGATAACATTACTCACATGCATACATGTATTTCACTTAGCTACTTTGTGTTATGGGGGTCTGATGATGTGTCTCACCTAGGAGGTATCCTTCACCAAATTCGCCAGCCGTCAGCCGTGCATAGATGCCGCTCTGTTGAAAAATGTAGGAGTTGTGGGTACTCCCTGGGAATTTTGCGACCAGGTCTGTGATGGTGCACTTCGCATTGCAGATCACCTGAACATTGATGGTGTGCGTAGACTTCCTATTGCGGTATATGTATTCTGTGTCAGCAGGGGGGCAAATCGGAATGTGTGTGCCATCTATACAGCTGATGATTTGGGGAAATTGTGCCATCTGGTAAAAGTCAGCTTTTGTTTGTACCAGTTCCGCGTGGGTTGCAGGGAAAGAGATGTATTTGTCCATCCTCTGTATCATGGCGTCAAGGAATTTGTGGAAAAACCTTGACAGGCTGCTCTGGGTCACCCCTCCTACCGGAGCTACTCCACTTTGATAGCTGCCAGACGCAAGCAGGTGTAGACTGCATAGCACCTGCACGTGCGCTGGGATGGCGTGTTCCCTTGGGGTGGGGTGGTCCAACAGTGGTTTGAGGTCCCTGATGAGCTCCAGAATGGTGTCTGAGTCCAGCCTGTACCTCTGTAGGATCTCTGCCTCTGTGAGCATGAACAGGGTGATCCTCTGTCTGTAGACCTGTTCCTCTCTTTGCCATTCCCTCTCTCCTTCCTGCTGTAGCCGTAGCCGCCTTGCAATGACATAAAAAGCAGCCATCCTGCAAGTTGCAATGCATTTTGGGTCTATTTTTATAGGTTGAAGTTGGTTACCACCTGATTGTAATCCGTGGTAAATACCGAATTTGAAATACCGATTTTGAGCCAAAATCGGTATTTCTATGCTTCCCTACATCTCTATCTCTGTCCGATTCGGTGATTTACAGATTCGGTAACTCTACCGAATCGGTAGGTTATCCGAATCTGATTTTTTCCGATTCGGTGTCACTACCGATTCGGTACATGTACCGAATCGGTATTTTTATCGAATCGGTATGTTACCAATTCGTTCTCTTACCGATTCGGGGTATTTCCGAATCGGATTGTTTCCGATTCGGTAGCCATTCCGAATCGGTATATATACCGATTTGGACGATTTTCATTGCCCAACATCTCGATGGCTGGATACCGATCGGTAAGGGCCGAAAATCGGTATTTTCGGCCGTTACCGATCGGTAACGGCCTACCTACATCGGGCCCCTAGTCTTGTATACTGTATTTTTATGACCAATTTAAACATGTTTAAAATATTTTATGCTCTGTGCTTTTACAACTGAAAGTTCAGTTGTATAAAGTTTATGAATACATCACTGATTACATCTCAAATGACACCTACCACAGAATCACTCACACCCCATAGAAAGGCCCATATACCTACTTCTATTCCCACACAACTACTCACATACCTATTCACAGACCCATACAAGCACTCACACACCCATTCACTGATCCATAGAGATACTCACACATCCACTCACCCATACACTGACTTACACAACCACTAACTCACCCATATAGCCACTCATATACCTATTAATTCACCCATACAGCTACTCACACTACACATACAGCTATTCACACACCTATTCACTCACCTACACCATCACTCACATAGCCACTAACAATTACTCATACCTAGTCACTTGCACACCTACTCACTCACCCATATAACACTTATGCACCCACTCACTCACTCAGTCAGTCAGTCAAAACACTTTATTTCGATTATTTAAAATCATAAAAAGACAATCATGAACATATATGCATATATATACACATCATTATTTACACAATTCAATCATGGGTTTTATGTACAAGGGGGTAGGAGGTAATAAAAAGATGGATGTAGTCACAATACATTCAGATGTCTAATTTCATAAAATAGAGAGACTAACGATGTCATAAAATGTCAAAAAGTCACACACCTATTCACTCACCTACACATCACTTACATAGCCACTATCAATTACTCATACCTAGTCACTTGCACACCTACTCACTCACCCATATAACACTTATGCACCCACTCACTCACCCATACAGTCACTTATACACCCAACCCATCACCTTTACAGCCACTCACACAGCAACTCACTCACCATCCAGCCACTCATACACCCATTCACTCATCAATACAGCCACTCACACAGCCATTCACTTACCCATACAGCTAATCACACACCTACTTATTCACCTATACAGCCACTCACACTACCCATACAGCTACTCACCCACCTATTCACGTCACTCACACAGCCACTAACAATTACCCATACACGTGCTTACACACCAACTGACTTACTGATGCATATATTAACACATGTATTCACCCTTACAGTCACTCACACACCTACTCACTCACCCATATAACAGGTATGCACCCACTCACTCACCCATAGGGTCACTTATACACCCAGCCCCTCACATATACATCTACTCACATATACAGCTACTCACACAGCCGCTCAGTCACACCAATACAGTCACTCACACAGCAACTCACTCACCATACATCCACTCATGCACCCATTCACTCCCCAATACAGCCACTCACACAGCCATTCACTTACCCATACAGCTAGTCACACACCTATTTATTCACCCATATAGCCACTCACACACCCAATCACACACTCATAGAACTATTCACACACCCACTCACACACACAATCACATAACCACACATATCACACATGTTAGAACGTGTATCACTTATTAGTAATAGAGAGAGAAGAGTAATTTAACTTATGCAGTAGCTTACTATATATCTTTAAGTCTTAGAAACATTTACAAAATACTTACACTCACTGGTTGAAGTCATTAGTGACATCATTTGAGATTTCCTCAGTGATCTCATTTGAGATGTCATCAGTGATGTCATAAAATCATGTCATGAGTGATGTATTTGTGAGATCATAAGCAGTGCATGGCGGAGGCGTAATTTATACTTAGCTCAGGTAATTTCAACTGCTGAATTTCCATGGATTTGTATGAAGAAAATCTGAGCCCAACAATAACATCCCTGTAAGCTTTGGATTTTTCACAAAAAAATAATATATATATATATATATATATATATGTATATATATATATATATATATATATATATATATATATATATATATATATCAACGCCACTTCGTACTTTCAAAGTACAAATGCACTCTTACAATAATCTCCGCCACACGATGCAATGGTATCGGAAGACTTTATTCCATATCAAGCCAAACAGTTAGGACAAACCCAACGCGTTTCGGCGACACACTCGCCTTGTGTGGCGGAGATTATTGTAAGAGTGCATTTGTACTTTGAAAGTACGAAGTGGCGTTGATGTAAGCAGGGTAACCTTGTGCCCTGATTTTATGCACCGACGCTTCAAGAGTCCTGGTAATTTAACAAGGACAGTGGAACGGATATATATATATATATATATATATTACCTACTGGCGGTCGCCAGTAGGTATATATAGTTAGGATTTTTTCCCTATGGGATTTCTGAAAATTCTATGTCTAATAACTTTGGCGTTTGTGGACGGAATCGGCTGAAATTTTCAGGAAAATGGCACATTTTGTTTCTGAGCAGCCCCTGAAAATTTGGGGGGTGTTCGGCAAGGGGGGGCCGAGAAAAAAGGGGGGTCCCAAAACGCGTTTTTCCCATGTTAATTTCCATAGGGCGGTTGGCCTCACTTTTAGCCCGAACGGCTGAATGGATTTGCACGAAACTTGGCAAAATTGTAGGGACTGTTAGCCCGATGTGCCTTTGCTAGGTCTCAATATATGTGCTCCAGTGGATTTTGAGAAATTAACGTTTAAAATAAGATATATATCTGTAACAGCGGTCCGGGCAGCGATCCGGTTCGCGTACTTTTCGCGTAACGGAACTTTGCGCACGGAAAGCTGATTGGCTCTTCGGTGTCTGTCAACATTCTAAACAGTCCGGTGCGGCCGCCATCTTGTCTCTCAGTAGGATCGAGAGACAAGAGGAGGCCAAAACAAAGGGGGAAATTTCCATAAGGGGGCATAGTAGATCCTCCCTGACCCCCTAGGTTTTATGTGGAGGTTGTAAAAGGTCCCAGCAGGGCAAAAAAAAAAAACTTTTTTTTTTTTTTGCGTGGTGAGCGCCTAGTACGCGAACCGGAAAGCGTTCTGGGCAGCGTACTATAAGGATAATAGAATGATAGACTTTTTTAATACTGAATGTTAATTGTTTGTTGTTTTTGTTTTTTTTTTTGTTTTTTGTTTTCTTTATTTTTACATTTTTTTTTATTTTGATTGTGTTTCATACTTCATTAAACTTTCTAACATTTCAGTGTCAGAAATGTCAAAATTGAATATAGGGTGTAACATTTTCTCATTTTGAAGCAGGTTATCCACTGCTTCAACACATTGTAGAAGTTCGTGGTCTCTAGTTTGATCCATAAAATCATCAATTTTGTCTTGGCTGCTCTCCTTCAGTTCAATTGAAAATGTAACTTGTTGCTCGCCTTCCATTTTGCCTGAAATTTTGAATAAAAAAAGATATATTAGTAGAGATAGGGCACTGTTGGGATTAATGTTAGATAGGCAGTTTTTATCTGTGAATTCTTCTTTTGGTAGTGTATAGTATCAGAGTGGAAATAGGACTATAAAAAAGTGTATGTGATTTAACCAAGAGAAGCCTAACTCCATTCATAACTATAACAGAGAAGTCTATCTAAATTCATAACTACTACAGAGGGATAGTGTATATCTATCAGAAAAAGTCTACTATATTAAGTTATAGTGCACAATATATTTCATTTTTAAAAATTATAACTTACCTTCACAAAGAAGTTGAAGTTTTTGGAAGCTATTGAAATGTGATGTACAACAAGAAGTAGTAGTCAAAATGGCTGTGTTTTCTTCTCTTCCTTTATATATATTCAGGTATTTAACCAATCAAATGTCAGGTAATAAAAGTAGAAAATGAAAGTAACATTTTCATTGGTTGTCAATTCCAACACTTCAGATGTGTTTTGTGAAGTAATTTACCTCACGGTATTTAGAGAGGTCTATAGACTTAATGGCTAAATGGAATTTCAATTAAATTTGTGAAAAAGAAAGGGATTGTTATGTAGTATAAGCTAATCTATATTTGGTGAGAGTGTCTCCAGTCGTTTTTCTGTGAATTACTTTCCCACCTTTTTTATTGGACCGCTTCCCGGTATTTGATATGCAACCCTGAGTAGGCCTCACCTTAAACAAACTTTTAGAGAGGACACACCTTATTGTCACCCTCAATCAATCATTTACTCTATCACATTTAACATCTATTAGTTCTACTGCTTCATTTCTTTAATCCTTACTTTCCTGTGTTTGCTACTTCTCTCATTCCTTTCTCTATTACTTAATTATTCTACTCCTTCCAGTATTTTTCTCACTCCCTCTCTTCTCATACTTCTTCATTATTATTCACTCATTCTGTCTCAATTAATGTTACTGTTTCTGAATGATCTCAAAAAAATTTTAAAACAAGAACAGTAAGTATAAGGATAGGAAACAGACATTTATGTTACAAGAAAGACAGCTATAGAAAGTAAACAAAAGATACTGTTACTCGCAATCCACTGCTGATGATGTCACTGACCATGTCAAAAATGATGTAATATATGACATGATCAGAAGTGATTTGCGGGTAACAGTATCTTTTCTTTACTCCCTATAGCTGTCTTTCTTGTAACATAACTGTCTGTTTCCTTTCCTTATACTTACTGTTTTTTTTAAAAAAAAAAATTTTTTGGTTCGCTCCTGGTTCGCGTACCGGAGTGCGAACTGGGAGCGAACTAAAAGAAATAGAGCTTGGCAGAGTTCCAAAAATTCTACCAATTTTTTTTATAATGGGGAGGTAGTTCTGAAAAGAACTTTTTTTTTGGTTTTTGTTGTTTTAAATTTTTTTTATTATTTTTCTGAACATTTTTTATATTTGTTTGTTTTTTTCTGAACATTTTGTAATTTTTTTTGTTTTTTGGGGGGAGGGGGGAAACAAAAATGATTCATTGAAGAGGGCTCAACAGGAGCAACAAAAAAAAGAAGAATTTATTTTTTGGGGCGTTTTGGGCATACATGATTTTTGATTGCTCTTATTATAAGAGTAATGCTACTTTCTCGGTAGCATAATATTTGATTGCACCACACGCACACTTGTTTTACTTCCCCCATGTCCATTTGAATGTTCGGGATCAACTCCCTCGCCTCTGGTCCCGATACTTCTGGCACGACAGATCTTCTTGCTATTGCCGGGGGATTTTGCTGTTCGTCGCGAAGCTGAGCAGCACTATAATTATTTGGGTGCCACCTACTCATGTGCCTGTGCATTGTAAAATTTCCAAAACTATATTTTTTGTCCGTCCCCCTTGAAAGGCGTTCATCGCAAATGCGGCAAAAGACATATCTTGCATTGACTTTCTTTTGCCCTGGTGGAAATTAAAAAAATTGCCAGATGAAGTTTTCCTTTCTGTTGTACCTCCTAGGCTCCTCAGGCAAAAACTCAGGCTCTTCCTCCTCTTCCTGATCTTCCTCTTCTTCAAAGATTGGTTGAGCAGGTGGTCCTTTCTTTCCATGAGGAGGTGGAGGTGGTGGTGGGGGAACACTAGCAGAAGCAACAACTGAAGCCATTTCTCTAGAATGTAAAAGGGTCTTTCTCTCACCAAGATGAAAGTCAGAGTGAGGAAAGAAGGAGGGGTTTTCATCATTTGGGAAAAGCAAAAGTTCTAAACCAATGAAAAGTGTTAATTTTAGATCACATGACCTAGTATTACATCATTAGGAAACTAAAAGTGAAATGAACCAATGAAAAGTGTTATTACCGAGTCACATGACCTGCTGTGTTTACGTTTCGCGCTTTGCGCCGCTTTCCGGTCCGCTTCCGGGTCCGCTAACTTGGCGCGTCCGATGACGTATTACGCGACAACGCAAAACGTCATTCTAACGTAACAGTTACGCTAAAAGAACGTTTACCGGTTCGCAGACCGAGTCGCGGCTTTAAAATGAGCTAACGGAAAGCTGACCGGTTCGCGGACTGGGAGCGGAACAAAAAAATATTTTTTTTAAAAATGTATTAAAAACATGTAAAATATATTTTAAGATTTAAAGAAGAATACATTTTACAGCTACAGATATTAGCTTTCAAAAAACCATTGAAATTCAATGAAAAAACCATAGGTTATAGAGAATATATAGTTAGGAATTAGCATTTACAAAACCTTAAAAATTCACTGAAAAAACCATAGGTTATAGACCATATATAGTTAGGGATTAGCATTTACAAAACCTTATTTTACTTGCATAAAACCATTGAAATTCCATATATAGTTAGTTGCACTAACTATATATCGCGCACCCGCAATCCACTGCTGATGATGTCACATATTACATCATTCATGACATGGTCAGTGACATCACTGATGACATCACTGATGACATCTCAAAAGACATCACTGATGACATCTCAAATGACATCACTGATGACATCACTGATGACATCTCATTTGACATTACTGATCACATCACTGATGACATCATTCATGTGATAATACGATGAACCTCTTCAGACTCTAATATAACCTTAGATACACTCAGTGTAAACAGACACTCCAGATTGTCACTCATCCATGGAGTTACTCATGCACCTACTCAGTCATGCAAAGAATCAATCACAACTCCATTTCCTCAACTATACAGTTATACACACCTTACTAATTCAAACATATTCTAACATATTTGTACTCTCTTATACAATCACTGATACAAGTTCTCAATGATCCATGCAGCCACTCACACATTCACTGGCTCTTCTGCCCAGTTATTTATATATGTCTACTCTCACATGTACTGTGTTTTACATATGTACTTACTTTGACATGTAGCACTGAGATATCCATTCACTCAGCAATACACTCATGCACACAGTCAACTGCCCATGCAGCTGTTTCCACATGCACTTTTGAACCCATACATATAGTGAATCAACTGCTCACACATCTATGCACAGAGTCATACACCTTCCATTAACTCACACACATACTCAGTCTCCCATACAAATACTTGGGCAAACAATCAATAACCCATATAGTTACTCATGTAGCTACTGATCAACACATGCAGCAGTATACAGAACAACAGATATAATGATGCACAAAATAAGACAGTTTAGTCACTAACCCATGCACTTAGTGACAAACATTTAATCACTCTCTCATACAGTCAGTCATGCACCTACTAAATCCTTCATCCAGACACTTAAACATCCACTCATTCTTCAATATGTAAGACATATTTTAACTCTACAGAAACATACAGTCACTGGGTGTTGTCATCAGTGATGTCATCAGTGATGTCACTGACCATGTCATGAATGATGTAATATGTGACATCATCAGCAGTGGATTGCGGGTGCGCGATATATAGTTAGTGCAACTAACTATATATGGAATTTCAATGGTTTTATGCAAGTAAAATAAGGTTTTGTAAATGATAATCCTAACTATATATGGTCTATAACCTATGGTTTTTTCAGTTAAAATATATATATATATATATATATATATATATATATATATATATATATATATATATATATATATATATATATATATATATATATATATATATATATATATATGAACACGAACTTCTCCCAAAGAAAGGAGGCAGAGACCCAAGGGGAATCAGTCGGAAGTTTTATTGGTGTAGCATTGGCGAATGCATTTCGGCATCGTGTAGCCTTCTTCAGCGCCCCAAAGCATCCAGGAAATGAGGGAACAAGCTGACAATGAGCCCTGCCTCCTTTTACCATGTTAGCACAGGCCCGCTCCTCCCCCTGCCAATTGATTGCAAACCTGTGTAGAGTCCTGTGCATGCTGGAAAACTACATGTGCCAGAATCCTCCTTGTTGGATTCTCGACGGTGGTGCAAGGGGGAAAAATGCAATGTCACACCCAATGGAAATGGGGGGTGCAGGAATCAGCTTGTGCCCAACAAAAGAATGTAATGTTCCTGCTTTGAAGTCCACAACAACACCGCTTCCTCCAGTCCTCTGTACCACTCCAGCCCCAGAGTCCAGGAATCATAGCGGCAGGGGCTAACGTGACAATGCACACTGTCCAACGTGAGGTAGCAAACCCCTACAACTGCCAACCCTTCGTCCCGGAATCCGCGGCGGGCTACAGACCATCCAACGGCGTTGGAGAAACAAAGACGATACAGTCAATAGGTGGAGTGTATGTGTCATTGCTGGACAGGTTCCCTGATGATCTAGATAAAACGGCAACGAGGTGGCAAGGTAAACTCGAGATCTCTAAAGAAGGATTTTTTTACTCCTATCAGCTAGCTCAAACCATTCTTATTTCGACCAGACTCCAGGCACAATTTTATAAAACCTGTTTTTTTCTTTACTATACACCCGATAAAATTGCAAAATGGGGAACCAGTAATGGGACTTGCTGCCCGAGATGCAACCTATTTAAGGCAGACTCCATCCATATCTTTGCCTCTTGCCCGGTGTTAATACCTTTGATACAAAATATAGAGAGGTTCTTAACTTCTGTTCTTCACAGAAAGGCTGCCTTGTCACCAGAGGTAATGGTACTTGGGGCGGAGGATCCAGATAATCTTGAGAGTGGCCACGATTTTATATTTGTTGCTATGGCCGTTTGGCGGCTATGCCTAGCCTCGGCTAGGCTAGACACGTTACCACCTACTTTCCAACAGTGGCTAGCCAGGCTTTTAGCTGTGCATAATATCGAGACAGCTATATATAAGCGGAAAGGCAGACGACGACGCAAAAGGGGCATGAAAATCTGGACTCCTCTCACACACTGGCGAGCTCTACAATACTGATTTATTATTGATACTGTAAGGTATTCATGTTATTGCTTTAATTGTTTTTTTCGTGATGCTGGGAATATATTTTATTTTGTAAATTCTCTATAATGTATATCTAAATATGACAAACACTACGTAAAGTTCATGATGTTAATGAACAGAAAGTTTGCCTGTCCGGGGGGGGGGGTAAATATGTAAAAATCAATAAAAACATTTAAAAAAAAAAAATGAAGTCCACAACAACAGCGCTTCCTCCAGTCCCCTGTACCACTCCAGCCCCAGAGTCCAGGAATCATAGCGGCAGGGGCTAACGTGACAATGAACACTGCCCAACGTGAGGTAGCAAACCCCTACAACTGCCAACCCTTCGTCCCGGAATCTGCGGCGGGCTACAGACCATCCAACGGCGTTGGAGAAACAAAGACGAACTGCAGCAGTTCAAAGCCAGCGTTGTCTGTGCCCAAAGCGAAGCAGGGGTACTCTGTGAGTGCGTCTCTGGCTGACGCAACAGTTTATGAACACGAACTTCTCCCAAAGAAAGAAGGCAGAGACCCAAGGGGAATCAGTCGGAAGCTTTATTGGTGTAGCATTGCCGAATGCATTTCCGCATTGTGTAGCCTTTTTCAGCGCCCAAAGCATCCAGGAAATGAGGGAACAAGCTGACAATGAGTCCTGCCTCCTTTTACCATGTTAGCACAGGCCCGCTCCTCCCCCTGCCGATTGATTGCACACCTGTGTAGAGACCCGTTTATGCTGGAAAACTACATGTCCCAGAATCCTCCTTGTTGGATTCTCGACGGTGGTGCAAGGGGGAAAAATGCAATGTCACACCCAATGGAAATGCGGGGGTGCAGGAATCAGCTTGTGCCTAACAAAAGAATGTAGTGTTCCTGCTTTGAAGTCCACAACAACAGCGCTTCCTCCAGTCCCCTGTACCACTCCAGCCCCAGAATCCAGGAATCATAGCGGCAGGGGCTAACGTGACAATGCACACTGCCCAACGTGAGGTAGCAAACCCCTACAACTGCCAACCCTTCGTCCCGGAATCCGCGGCGGGCTACAGACCATCCAACGGCGTTGGAGAAACAAGGACGAACTGCAGCAGTTCAAAGCCAGCGTTGTCTGTGCCCAAAGCGAAGCAGGGATACTCTGTGAGTGCGTCTCTGGCTGACGCAACAGTTTCTGAACACAAACTTCTCCCAAAGAAAGAAGGCAGAGACCCAAGGGGAATCAGTCGGCAGCTTTATTGGTGTAGCATTGGCGAATGCATTTCGGCATCGTGTAGCCTTCTTCAGCGCCCAAAGCATCCAGGAAATGAGGGAACAAGCTGACAATGAGTCCTGCCTCCTTTTACCATGTTAGCACAGGCCCGCTCCTCCCCCTGCCGATTGGTTGCACACCTGTGTAGAGTCCCGTGCATGCTGGAAAACTACATGTCCCAGAATCCTCCTTGTTGGATTCTCGACGGTGGTGCAAGGGGGAAAAATGCAATGTCACACCCAATGGAAATGCGGGGGTGCAGGAATCAGCTTGTGCCTAACAAAAGAATGTAATGTTCCTGTTTTGAAGTCCACAACAACAGCGCTTCCTCCAGTCCTCTGTACCACTCCAGCCCCAGAGTCCAGGAATCATAGCGGCAGGGGCTAACGTGACAATGCACACTGTCCAACGTGAGGTAGCAAACCCCTACAACTGCCAACCCTTCGTCCCGGAATCCGCGGCGGGCTACAGACCATCCAACGGCGTTGGAGAAACAAAGACGAACTGCAGCAGTTCAAAGCCAGCGTTGTCTGTGCCCAAAGCGAAGCAGGGGTACTCTGTGAGTGCATCTCTGGCTGACGCAACAGTTTATGAACACAAACTTCTCCCAAAGAAAGAAGGCAGAGACCCAAGGGGAATCAGTCGGAAGCTTTATTGGTGTAGCATTGGCGAATGCATTTCGGCATCGTGTAGCCTTCTTCAGCACCCAAAGCATCCAGGAAATGAGGGAACAAGCTGACAATGAGTCCTGCCTCCTTTTACCATGTTAGCACAGGCCCGCTCCTCCCCCTGCCGTTTGATTGCACACCTGTGTAGAGTCCCGTGCATGCTGGAAAACTACATGTCCCAGAATCCTCCTTGTTGGATTCTCGACGGTGGTGCAAGAGGGAATAATGCAATGTCACACCCAATGGAAATGCGGGGGTGCAGAAATCAGCTTGTGCCCAACAAAAGAATGTAATGTTCCTGCTTTGAAGTCCACAACAACAGTGCTTCCTCCAGTCCCCTGTACCACTCCAGCCCCATATATATATATAATTCACAAGACGGATTTATTTCACACAGAAGTAACAAAGATCAAGACGCGTTTCGTTGGTACGCCTTCGTCAGTATCAGGCGGCCGCCATGACGCTGCAAAATATACACAACATTACCTCACACAGTCTCACGGGATCTGTCTCACTGAAACGCCATTAGAGAGTCAGGCAACATCGATATCGACGTCAAATAAACAAACACATTACTTACATTGGAGTTAGGTAACCAAAATTGCCCAATTAATATAGCAATAAAATAAATGTGTATATAGCATAGATGTGCTTGATTCTAGTTTCGGGAGACCAAATAGCTTTTTCATTAACATTTTATTTCATTAGTTTTCATAGAGCAAATGCTTATTGGCTCGGTCACTCCTGATCTAAACCAAAAAACTGTTGAAGCCTTTGGATGGGCAAGATTAAACACAATATCAATTGCAAAGATTGTTACACACAATATACAAGTTAAATTGTCAATATGTTACCAATCATCTCCAATGAAAAAGATTCAATTCAATACTAATAATTACAAAAAACATCCTCAATCTAAAAATTCAATGAATCTCTTATGGCCTTCAGTCCCAGTGTGAGCTAAAACGGTTGTTATCAATTATTGTTTACAATTCATACAGTATTTACAGGTGTACTTTCAATTCTTCCCCCATATTCAGACCCAAAGGGGTTTTGGTTGCCAAATCAATAATGTAGCGAGACTCCAATCTCCTGAGGCGTTTTTCCCGATCTCCACCTCTGGAGTCTCTAGCTACATGGTCCAGACAAAAATAACTTAGAAGTTTACGGTTACTGTTGTGATGAGTATGAAAATGACGCGCCACTGGATAGTTACTATCATTATTTTGTATAGCCCTTTGGTGTTTCAGAATGCAAATCATGGCTGGGTGTTTCATGCTCCCTATATATCTAAGGCCACAAGGGCAGCTTAGACAATATACTACAAAAGGTGTCAGACAGTTCATGAATTTTTTAATAGTCACTGGGTCACTCCTACCAGGTACATGATAGCATGTGATTCTCCTGCTATCCGCGCATGCCTTGCACTTATTGCAGGGATAAAATCCTCCTAGGACTTGTATGCCTCTGTTGATCGTTGCTAGATGGCTCTGTACTAGTTGGTCCTTTATTGATCTGGTCTTACGAAAAGTAACAGATGGTTGTGCAGGAATATCATAACCAATAATAGGATCGGATCTCAATATATTCCAATTGGAAAATATGATTTTCTTCAAGCTCTTGGCAGCATTAGAATAGTTAGTAATGAGCCTGAGATTGTTGTTACCTGCAGTCTTATCTTTAGGAATTTCCTTGATTAAATCTGTTCTACTTCTGCCCTGAGCTTTCTTCCATGCTTCACTCAGTACTCTTTCTTTATAGCCATGTTCCCTAAATCTATTCAGGCTAGCTGCACCTGCTTGATAAAAGTCTCCTGGCCTAGAGCTGTTGAGTTTAATACGCAAAAGTTCCCCATAGGGGATGCTATTCTTGAGACTTGTGGGATGACTACTGCGTGCATGTAGCACTGAATTTCCTGCAGTAGGCTTCCTAAAGAGTGCTGTTTGTAATTTGTTCTCTGTGACAAATATCCTGACATCCAAATAGGTAACCTCAGTGTTGCTGATTTCCCCAGAGAACTTCAAGTTCAGATCATTACTATTGAGATGCTTGATATATTCTTCCACTGACTCCCTATTGCCTCTCCAGACCAAAAAGAGATCACCTATATATAACGCCTCCAAATTATGTTCTTGTCGACCCAATGTTCGCAGGAGTACGACCAGGCCGCCTGCTTCTCCCACCAGCCAACGAACAAGTTTGCGTAGCTGGGGGCGAAGCAGGCCCCCATGGCCGTCCCCCGTTTTTGTCAGTAGATCTGCTCCTGAAAAATAAAAATGTTGTTAAACAGGCAGAAGCGAAGAAAGGCAATTAACATCTCACCATGTTCTCTGTATTTAAATGGTCTTTGCCATAAAATCTGAGTGATGGCGTCCAGACCCTGTTCGTGAGAAATACTCGTGTATAGATTGGCTATATCTAGGGTCACCATTAGAAAATCAGACTCCCATGGACATCCCTGGATATATCGTAGGAAATCTTTAGTGTCTCTAGTGTAACTGGATAGTTCTTCCACAAATGGAAAAAGATAAAAGTCTATGAACTTTGACATATTCTCCCACAAACCCCCAATAGATGAAATTATCGGACGCCCTGGGGGTTTAGTGGGGTTCTAATGCACCTTAGGCAGATGGTAATAGGTGGGTATTCGTGGATTAGGAACTTGCAGAAATTTTAATTCCTCTACTGACAGCATTCCTTTCAGATGCCATTTGTGTGTCAGTTCCTCATATTGTCAAATACTTTCCAAGTATTCTTTTGTGGTGATTGGTACATAATTATCTCGATTACTGAGTTGTAAGAGTCCTTCATTGCAATAGTTCTTGCGAGTTTGTAACACCACATTACCACCCTTATCTGAGGGTGTAATTACGATATTCTTGTCTGCTTCCAAATCCCTTAGTGCATTTCTTTGATCAAATGTCAAGTTTCATTTAGGTCTGTTATTCTCCGTTGGATTTTCCCTCAATTTTTTGAGGTCAAGTATGACCCTTCCGTGAAAAACATCAATCATGTCCATGGTGGTTGGTGGAACAAATTTGGAGACTGGTTTAAATAGACTTGTTTGTCGTTTCTGACAGGTATTGAGAGTCTGTTCTTCTTGGCTAGCCGTTATGCCTTCCACATTAAGATCTTCCATAATTGCCAAGAGCTCCAACTCATTTTCATTTACAGTGTTCTGATTAGATATTTGTGGGATTTCGGATGTATTCGCGTTCTTTAACTTGAAAAATGTATGAAGTTTTATTTTACGCACCAGTTTAAAGACATCAATTTGTGTCTGTACAAACTCAAAATTGCTCGTGGGGCAAAACGTTAGTCCCAACTGTAGAACCGATATTTCTGAGGGTGTCAGGACTTTAGGAGTCAAGTTGATGATAGTTAAATTCTCAGTTTCATTTTCTGATGTCACTGGCATCATTGTTTCTGGGTGGTTTTCTTCTTCTTCTTGCTGAAGTTGCCTGCAGCAGCGGTGCGTCCATTGGGGCGTAGGGGTGTAGCCCCACTAAGCCCTGGACGCACCGTGGCACTGCAGCTGAGCTAAGTAATTACGTGACTTCTTCACAAGCAGCGCTGGAGTGACACTTCAATGCCTGGTTGTGCGGCCGGAGTGCGCAGGGGGGGGCGGGCGGGGCTGCTGGTCTGCTGCAGCTGCTTGAGTGACAGTCTGCAGCAGGCCAGCACTCTGCGCATAAGACTCCCGGGCTGAGACTTGCCCGCGCATGCGCCATGCCAGCAAGCATAGAGAAGGGGCCAGGGGTGCGGCTTCAGCTGGGCCGGGTTTTTACAGGCTGCCCAGGGCGAGCACACAGTGTGCCCCCCTAGCACCAGGATTGGGTTGTCCAGCGCGCAACATCCCTTATTGGATGCCGCGCGTGGGTGGGCGGGGGCAGAGTGGCGCGAGCGCGACCCCGGGCAGAGGAGAAGCTGGCAAGCAGACCCCGGTGAGAGTCCCCCAGGGCCGGTGTGTGACCCCCCCCCCCCCCCACCCCCCACCCACACAGCCTCCCGGTGCCAGAGCAGAAGTTGTGGAAAGTTTCCGTCGAAGACGGTGAGTGCAGATTTAAATAGCGCAAGCTTGACCCGAAGGAATTGAAGCGCTTCACACAGTTCACATGAGCACCAGTTACATTACACAGGTCAAGTCATGGCAAGTACAGAGGAGACCAAGAAAGACAGTGTAAAACATATATTCTTTGACAATTCCTATTCATTTGTAGGACGGGACAGATGTACACAGCAATCATGTCTAAAATGTTAGGAAGCCACGGAGAAGAGTATTGTTTTAAGACTTGTTTGGAAATGGGTGACCAAAGTACCTTTGACAACTTGCTTATTATTTCCGGGCCGGATACCAATTGGTGACCCCTGGGAAGCATTACAAATAGATGTCATTGTCTCACTCCGAGTCCGGCCGCGCACAACCGGTTTCGCTGTGCACAGCGGGGGGGGGGGGGACCGGGGAGAGAGGCCTATTACAGCAAATGCACAGTTCAGGGCGCAGGTGCGAACTTACAGCGCTGCTCTGAACAGGGAATCAGTCAAATGCAGATCAGCTGTTTGAAACCACCGATCTGCCTTTCACTTGCAGCCGGAGACCCAGCGTCAGTTTAAAGGAGCACTTCCGTCACCTGCGTGGAGGGGGAGGCCAGGGGGCCTCTTTAACCCCGGTATACGAATCTTTCGGGTCCAGGAGGGGCGGGTTGACGACTAACAGGGGATCCCCTCAATCTGGAGCACTGACAATGCACCTCTTGGCCGCTCCATCTCCACTGTGCACACATCTGTAATATGGTGTGAATGCAAAGGAAAAGTGTTACATCCATTTGCATTAAGATTATTCTCATGACGTCGCATCAGCTCTTCTGCAGAGGACAAACCAGTCTTAAAATGAAGGATACAAGCTAAGCCGCTTTACTAGCGACATTAGAAGGGCGGTTACTTGATGAGAGGAGGAAGTTTAGGAAATGCTATGATTCATACAAATATAATGAAACGATCAATGGTGTGTCGAAATGGGTAGCATACCCTTTTACTGTTATTTTTTAAGTTTGGTGTTAGGTGAGGCCTTTTGATTTTACTAAAGTTATATACTAACATATAGGGTCTTTTAATGCATCCTCTACATCCATTGGTCTGCTATTGTGTCGTTCTCACATTTCTTTTGCCCACTACAACGCACAGAATGGCAATGGACCATCCCCTTTAGCCATTACCTAATTTCACAAAGAGTGACAGCATTCTACTCTTTCCCATAGAGCACATCAGCACACAAAGTAGCTTCCACCAGTGCGGCCGACAAACTACTATGACAACTGACAGTGTGTGATTCTGGAGATCAAAAAAATGCATTTCTTTTAGCCAATGTTTTTTGTATTTTTGATGTTGGCAGGGCTCCGCAGATCCCCCAACAATAATGTTTACTAAAGCTATGACAGAACAAGCACTGGCACAGCTAGAAAGTTGGCAGCCAACACCAGACCTACTGGCTTTGCCAGAAATTTATGTTGTAAACCAGACAGCTTTATTATTATGACCGAGCAGTGGCTATTCTCCCAGATAGTTTGATGCGCATATTCCTTGTGGCTTTAGCATTTTGTTTTTTTCTGTAAGAGCGCCATTATAACAACAGAGGAACTGAGAAAACTGCAACCTTTCCAGAATGATCTGCAATATTCATATTGACTCGAACCCGGGTCCTCAGCTTGGAAGCTTGCAGTGCTGCTGTCTACACACCATTCTGTGTGAATTTGAGAGGGATGCCATGAGCGCTGGTTCTGGTGAGAGGTGCCTGTGAATATGAGAGAAGGTGAGGGAGCAGGCCACCCTGCTGCCGGCTTCGCTGCACTTGACTCACGATGCAAGGAGGGCTTCCACTGCCGCATCGTTGACTACTTTGTCTTGTAGTAGATGCACTAAAAAATGTCTAGTACAAACGTGAACTTAGCCAAGTCCTTCCCACAGAGCACGAGTAGCATCTATAGTACATTTAATGATCTTTCGAGTTCAAAATGTATTATAAAAACAAGAACGTTTCTACTATCCCGGGGGGCTCGAGGGAAGCCCTCTTTGGTCTGTGCAGCGGCTGTGGTGCCAGGTGCTGCCCTGGGGTGGCAGGACATAGCAGACATGCCAGCGCTTCCTGCAGCTTCTTGGCGCTTTAATCCAAAGAAATTACCAGCATTAGCCAAGCGCTGTTGAGTGCACTCAATGAGCCGAGGCTCTCACAGGTCCACTAACTGCTTCAAGGGATTTACATCAAATTACACGGGGCTCGAACCAGTTGGAAAACACAACTGGTGACAAAGTGTAGAATGAGACAGAGAGATGGGTGGATGTAAAATAAACCGGAGGGGAACATGTAAAGAGTGGGGGATAGAAAGAAAACGAGAAATAAAGGGCATGGCCACCACAGGAATAAACAAGGTTGAAACTGACGTGTAAGGGGTGAGATGAGAAAAGGAGGAGCGGGTAACAGGCTCTAGAGCAGCGGTCTTCAATCTGTGGGGCGCGACCCCCAGGGTGGTCGTGGAGTCCTGGGAAGGGGGTCGCAGAGTGCAGTTCCTGGCATTGGGCTGAGGGTGCTCACAGCGGAGCCGAGGTGTGAAAAACATCAACGCCTCATTAACAAGTAAAAGGTCTTTTAAAGATCTGTCAAGTACTTGGGTGTGACTGTGTGTGTGTCCCTGAAGCTGTTACAGCCGGGCTCACATACACGAGCTGGGGGAGCTGGGGGGGGGGAGGGGGGCCGGGGGAGTGGCTGTAGTGTAGCCCTTTGAGTTCAATGGATGTTGCGCACCTGGAGCTGTGGGTCCTGTGACACGTCCCCCGCCCCCAGCAGGGAGGCACAGAGATGCCCTCCATTGAGCGGGAAAGAAGAATGAAGACGGCGCAGAGAGATACTGATCCCCCCACCCCCCTCCCCCCATGAGAGAGGCACAGAAAAGGTGGGCGGATGAATGATGGGTGGATGGATGGATGAAAGGCTGAAGGATGGATGGATGTGTGAAAAGGTGGGTGGATGAATGATGAGTGGATGGATGAATCAAAGGGTGGATGGATGAATGATGGATGTATGGATGGAAGGAAGGATGAAAGGGTGGATGGATGAAGGATAGATTGGTGAAGGATAGATGTATGGATGGAAGAATGAAAGGGTGGACGGAAGAATGGATGGATGAAAGGGTGGATGGATGAATGATGGATGTATGTGTAAAAGATGGGTGGATGAATGAAGGGTGAATGGATGGATGAAAGGGTGGATGGATGGATGAATGATGGATGTATGGATGGAAGGATGAAAGGGTGGATGGATGAAGGATAGATTGGTGAAGGATAGATGTATGGATGGAAGAATGAAAGGGTGGACGGATGAAGGATGGATGGATGAAAGGGTGGATGGATGAATGATGGATGGATGGATATGTAAAAAGATGGGTAGATGAATGGATGATGGATGGATGAATGAAAGGGTGGATGGATGAATGATGGATGTATTGATAGAAGGATGAAAGGGTGGATGGATGAAGGATAGATTGGTGAAGGATAGATTTATGGATGGAAGAATGAAAGGGTGGACAGATGAAGGATGGATGGATGAAAGGGTGGATGGATGAATGATGGATGGATGGATGTGTGAAAAGGTGGGGGATGAATGATGGGAAGATGGATGGATGAAAGGGTGGGTGGATGGATGGACGGATGAAAGGGTGGATAGGTGAAGGATGGATGTATGGATGGGAGGATGAAAGGGTGGGTGGATGAAGGATGGGAAGATGAAAGGGTGGATGTATGTATGAATGGATAAAAGGTTGCATGGATGAATGATGGATGGATGTGTGAAAAGGTGGGTGGATGAATGATGGGTGGATGGAAGGAAGGGTGGATGGGTAAAGGATGGATGTATGGATGGAGGGATGAAAGGGTGGATGGATGGATGTGTGAAAGTGTGGGTGGATGAATGATGGAGGGATGTGATGAGGTCTAACAGGCGCATTTATGGTTGTCAAAAGTTGATGATGAGGAGTACCAGTTTCTAGAAACTTTTGTCGGAAGGGGGTCCTTACGCCTAAAAAGGTTTTACAAGGGGGTCTCTGCATCCAAAAGTTTGAAGACCTCTGCTCTAGAGAAAGATGAGAAAGTAGGGGACAGAATCGGAAGTGGATGACTGAATATTGTGAAATCGGAGAAGGGGTAAC
Organism: Lissotriton vulgaris; assembly: GCF_964263255.1. Taxonomy (NCBI): domain Eukaryota; kingdom Metazoa; phylum Chordata; class Amphibia; order Caudata; family Salamandridae; genus Lissotriton; species Lissotriton vulgaris. The sequence continues at coordinate 1,333,188,241 of NC_141687.1, forward strand.
AGATAGGCATCTGGTGATTTTTGTAGAAAGAAATGTAGCTTTCCTTCAAATGATTTGAATAAAAGACATTTTCAGGCAAATGTGCATTTTTGAACCGTTTCATTTGAAGCCTTTGAAATGTACAATAAATAGTTCTTAAACTTTGGACAGATACATTGAAAGCAAGCCTTGCCTGACCAGTGACGTCATCGGCATAGCTCCAAGAGGCCCTGCTAGTCCAAATGCTCATTCAACTTTACTTTTTTAATTTAAAGAACTTTATTATTTCAACGAAATAGAGCTACATACATTTTTAATCATATAGATATCAAGGCCACATATGTATTTACATTTAGGTTGTTGTCTAAGTAAATCATATATGTACAAGGCCATATGGAATAAAAAGAAATATGTTATTGAAGCAAGGTAATCTGGTGTGAAAACATTAATAGATAAATATAAAGAGGAAGGGAAAAAATAAAACTAATAGGTACAATTATACATTGCCTATGTTTGATACATATCGATACATTATGTATTGTTTACAGTACAAATATTTATGATGGTTTAATGTTCCCAAGGTACATATCCTGTTTCTCCCATGTGCGCCTCGTTCTGGCCTTCCAAGGGGATTTTTGTAGGGTGCATGACTTTCAGACAAAAGTATTTATGGTACCTGTGAATAAAGTTACTTTGGATGACAATTCACCCTGTCAACCATGCCAGAACACAGTTCTGTGGTTGTGTACACTGTCCCCCCAATGATTATGCTTGACAGTAATCTGAGCATCCGGCCTAGGGCTATACATGAAACTAGAGGTGGGTGGAACTCTGCGGAATGTCACAGAGCAGAGGTAGGGCTTAATTTCATGCTTAATCTGACTGCAGATAGAGTTTCATTTATCCTTAATATGAGATGGTGTTTTACTTTTACCTGGTATTGAGCAAATAGTGTTCACTCTCTACCAGTTGCGTTCCTTTGGCAGGTGTCTTATTTCTATATGTTCAACCTGTTGCACTTGTACAAGGCATATCACAGGGCTGTTGAAGGCCCTCCCCCTAACTCCCATCAAATTGTCCTTAAGAAGAAGGCTGGCAATGCATTGTTTCCCCCTTTCTCTGTGTTTCTTAACACAGGTTCAACTGCTGCTCTCTTTGTTCTGGTAAATAAAATCTTTCTTAGCCTGGTGGTTTTTCAAAGAGTGTTCGTGTTAGCCCATTGGCTGTGAGATGCTTGCATTTGTAAGACTACCCCTGCTCTTTCATCCACTGTGGTGTATTATAGCTGTGATTTCATACAAGAAAACAAGACAGAATGCCAGGATCTAATTTTGCTATGCATTTTACAAGTCCGTCAAGTGGCATTATGACATACGATACCAGCAGTTAGTGTTCTCACAGCCTGTTCTAAGAAACAGGCCATGCCCACGCTACCAAGCCAAGTTTGCAACTGACTAGGATGGGCAGTGGGCACACGTAGGCCTTGAGACCCCGAGTCATAATCCCACAACACCCAAGCATCTCCTACCTGGCAAATAACCTCAATACTGTAAGACGGTTATGGTCCGGTCTCATAATTCTGGGCTGCCCCTGTGTTGCATCCTGTCTGGAAAATCTGCTCTGCATGAACAGCTGTTAGCACAACCTGGATCCCCAGTCCTGCAGCAAGTGTTGCTGACTATCATTTTATTTATGGCAGAGCTATGAACATTTGCATTATTTATTTTTTAAAGTATTTTTTGGATTGGTTCTCTTTAGACTGTATCGTTGCACTGAGTGGTCTGCTTTTACTAAGGTGAGTGAGCCACAACACGTCTTCTCTGACAGTTGTATTAATGACTCGAGGCAAGTCAGTTGTCTTGTTTCTCATATGTAAGCCTTTGTTGTTATATATAGAGCAATACTATAGCCTACCATATACAACAGATGTTTGATTGTTTGTACAGTGTGCATCCTGAATTGAATCATTTTAAGATTCTCTCAAAATTGATTATCATGGATAACAAGCCACAGTGTAGAAAAGTAATTGCCCAGAGTGTCACAGTTTTGTCATGCAAGAAAGCTAGAAGTGAAACCAGAGTCTCTAGTTCATGGCTCTGCCCCTTAGTTTTTGCCCCAGTTCATCAAAATGTTCGGACTGGCCTGGGCATGCTACACTAGTCCTAACAACAAAAGAACCGGGGGTCTATAACGGAGCTTCAAGTACTCAGAGCTGCCGCAAAACTCCTACATAAGTGAGTTAGGCGCTAATAGAGCTACATAAGTCTCTATATCAGAATGTGTGCCAGGACAAACCTGTCGAAGGACCTACTGAGATTGTTGGTAAGACCCGTACAGAGATGTGTTGGATTCCCATCAAATAGGTATGTAAATCAAGTGTTCTCATTTGGTCATCCAAAAAATGGGGTGGTATGTCTCTTGATCAATGAGACCCATCCATCGCCCTTACTCAATTGGGTCGCACCATCAATCGAGTAAGGGCGATGGATGGGTCTCATTGATCAAGAGACATACCACCCCATTTTTTGGATGACCAAATGAGAACACTTGATTTACATACCTATTTGATGGGAATCCAACACATCTCTGTACGGGTCTTACCAACAATCTCAGTAGGTCCTTCGACAGGTTTGTCCTGGCACACATTCTGATATAGAGACCTATGTAGCTCTATTAGCGCCTAACTCACTTATGTAGGAGTTTTGCGGCAGCTCTGAGTACTTGAAGCTCCGTTATAGACCCCCGGTTCTTTTGTTGTTAGGATTACAGTTAGGGGGATACGAACTGGGCAGGTCTTTAAATTTCCCTCAGACCCTTCTTCAATTGTTTGTGTTTTACATGCTACACTAGTGCCTTTATTTAATTGCCTCAAGCTGTGCATGGTGCGAGCGTGAGACACAATGTTAAAGCATGGTATTTCAAGCTGGTATTTATTTAAAGTCTTATAGTTTGAATTCAGCACCTGAGCTTAATAGGACGGAATGTATGAAGCTCTGTGGTTATACTGAATAAACAGCTACCTATGTTATGCCATCTATTAATGTAATAACTGCACTTTCACAATTGCTTTATTAACCTTCCTGCTTTCTCAAATTTGCTTCAAAATGCACGATTTTTCTTCTTTTTTTTCAAAATTTTCTTGGGGGGGGTTATCCACCCAAATCCCCCTTTTGGGGTTCGAGCTCGCTCGCTGCGCTCGCTCGCTACGGTGCTGTATGCAAATCACTTTGCGCCCCACCACTTTCAAATGTCACCCACCGCCCCTGGTTGCCTGCGCCTCTTTTTGGATGCGTGACCCCCCATCTCTCCTTGTGTGCCTGTGGCCGGTTCGGGCCGTCTTCCCTTCCTTCCTCTCAGCCACGCTTGTCTGACTAAATCGAATTCCTCGTGAAAATGGGGAGTAGTAGGTGCACTTAATCCTGACGCTCCTCTTGTTTCATTATCTGAATGTTCAGTCCCTGAGACCTCTGATTCTGAGGTTACTGGAGCTGCTGTCGGTTGCTGTTGCTGCAAACGAGTTTTTTTCAGATCTCTCCTGGGGCGTCGTATTTACGAGCAAATGTTAGGATTCTACCTTGTTCGTAGTCTTGCGCGTCTCTTTCGAATTTCTGTTCTTTGCGCTGTTTAATTTTGCCCTCATAAATTTCCAATCTTTTCTTCATTGATGCTCTCAACGCATCATGTTCATCCTTGTCTCCCTCCTCGGCAATTTTTGTTTCGAATTCACTGATATTGTACAGAGTCTCTTGTCTGTTAATCCAAGCGTATTTAACTAAGATAACCAACAAGCCCTTGGAACACGCTGCAGTATATTCAGCCCACTCATCCAAAAGTTTCGGATTCGGGTTCTCATAGGCTGGTATGGTATAGATTCTTAGCCCTCAAGGTACTCTGTTTACATCTATATAATGTTGGAGTGATGTTGCCTCCCACCACTTCCTGGTCTCACGTTCATATAGCCTTTCAAGTACTTGGTACTTTGCTTTGAGTCCTTGTAGGGGCTGACTTGAAGTCCCTGCATCCACTACAGGACGAGCACCAGTGCTTAATTTGTGCCGGTGCTTTCCGGTGCTTAGCACAGGCACAAATTTCTCAGGGCCGGGTCTATGACAACTATGGATGTGTTTGTATTGTTCACGTATTTGCACATATGTTAAGGAGCCCGCTCAAATTGTCATGCATTTAAGCCTCTCTGGTGCTCCGAGAGACATGTTTGCTGAGCTCCTAAATAGTTAAACAGATCCTCTCTGCTCTCACCTCTATAATATTGGAAATAATGTTATGTTATGTTATTTATTATTTGTTAAGCGCGCATACGCCCGGAGGCTTCTTGGCGCTGGAGAGAATCAAACATAACAGTACATAAAAGACACAAATCACTATTTACAGTAAGCCTGTGAAAAAAGAATAGTTTTGAATGCTTTCCTAAAGGTAAGGAGGTCCCTACTGTGTCGCAGGGTCAGGGGGAGTGAGTTCCACAATGAAGCAGCCAAAAATTGAAAACTGCTACCTCCCTGACGTTTCCTTTTGAAACGCGGGACCTCAAGTAGGTCTTTGTGGGTAGATCTTAGGCTGCGCAGAGGTTGATATTTTCGCAGCAGTTGTCTAAGAAACATGGGACCCTTGCCCTCCAAAGCCTTGAACACAATACAGCCCACCTTAAATGTTGCTCTCTGCTCCACAGGCAGCCAGTGCAGGGTCTCCAGTCCATGTCTAATCGATTCCCACTTCGGGACTTTACAAATAAGTCTCGCAGCTTGATTTTGCAGGTATTGCAATCTTTTCAGTTGGCCAATAGGAGCCCCCAGGTAGAGGCCATTAGAGAAATCGATATGAGACAGGACTAGAGCACTGACTGTCTGAATTAAGGCCAGACCTGTGAGGAGATGTGCTATTTTCTTGATCTTCCTCAGTTGGAAGAACCCCGAGGAGACCACTGTACCGATTTGACTTTCCAAGGAAAGGTCCTCACTGAGAGTCACTCCCAGACTTTTTATTGTACGGGATTTCTTTGGAGGCGAGCCCATGTCCGATGGCCAAAAACAAGGGCTCCAACTGATTTCACTCTTCCCAGGTAGAATGAGCTCCGTTTTTCCCGGATTTAACTTAAGGTGGTTTAGAGACATCCACCTTTGGATAAAGGACATAGTTGCACGAAACTCCTCGGCCGCATTCTGTGCGTTTAGTACAAAAACCAACTGCAGGTCGTCAGCATAATTATATACATCAACCTTAAACTGTCGGAGGGAAAACAGAAGAGGCCGCATATACAAATTAAATAATAAAGGGGACAAGGAAGATCCTTGAGGAACCCCACAGAAAGAAATGTTTTTAGGGGCTGTAAAAGAACCCAGTCGAACCGACTGGGTACGTTCTGAAATAAAGGACCTAAGCCAAGCCAAGGCCGAGTCTCGAAGTCCGGCCTGTTCGACACGATTGACCAAGATGGTATAGTCAACCGTGTCGAACGCGGCAGACAGGTCCAATAACACCAAGGCCTGGTGCAGGTCCCTGTCAGCATTAGACCTCAAGGTGTTCTGAACGGCCAATATCACTGCCTCAGTAGAATGACCAGGCCGGAAACCTGCCTGGTTAGGTTGTAAGTAGCCAGAGGCTTCCACAAAACTTGATAGGCAATTGGTCACATGGGCCTCCAATATTTTGGAAAGATAAGGCAGTAGCGATATTGGCCTGTAGTTTGAGAGGTCAGAGGAGTCGATACCAGGTTTCTTTTTTAGAGGGATCAACAAGGCCTGTTTAAAACTGTTCGGGACAGTCCCTGACATGAGGGAGTTATTAAGCAAAGGAAGCAGGCTATTAGGGAGTGCCCGACCAATTTCTCTCATTATTTGAGGAGGGCAGACATCCTGAGGAGATCCAGATTTAACTCTAGTGAGCAAATCTTGGAGGATTTGGTCAGTGATTAAAGGAAAAGAATGCAAGGTAAGAGGATTTAAAAAGGTATCATCTATCGGAGCGCAAGCTGGAAGCTTGGATAGAGTATCCTTAATCAGCACTATTTTATCATAAAAATAGTCATTCAAGGAGTTGCAGAGCAGTTGTGAAGGGACAACTGGGGGAGACGTTCTTTCATCATTGCACAACTCAGTCACAATCCTGAAAATTTCTTTCGACTTATTAGTCGCGTTAAGTATTTTAGAAGAGAAATAATCAGTTTTGTGAGTGTGCAGCGTCTTTTGGTAGGCTTTACGAATTAGACAATATGCAATCCTTGCTTGAGGACAATAATTAGTACGCCATGTCCTCTCATGCTGCCTCACTTCAAGTTTTAGTTTCCTCAACTCCGGCGTGTACCACTTATGTGCGTCCGCGCTGCGTGAGTTATCGAAACGAGTGAGGGGGACACAGACGTTAATGGCCGCATTTAGCCATTCCTGAAGCCTACAGTCGGCAATCTCCACGTCTGAGCACTGCTCCGGCAGAGTAGACTTTAACAAGTTTAAAAAAGCTGAAATGTCCAAAGAGGACCATTTCCGAGTCAAACTGGTAGCCCTCAACTTAAATTGAGGAGCTTTCACAACGCAAAATGAAAAACTAATAATAAAATGATCAGACCAACTACATGGTTTGATAACAATGGAATCAATCGATAGATTCAATGACCAAATTTGATCGAGACTATGGCCCTTTTGATGGGTTTGAGTGTCTATATATTGTATTAAATTCAGATCATTCAAAAGGTACTTCGTTTCAGCTGCTTGGGGGTCTAATAATGTGTTATCAAACCAGAGATTTAAGTCCCCGATCAGGAGTAATTTAGAATTATTAGTGGCAAGCGTGGCCAATTGCTCCGCAAAAATGACAGGGAACATAGCCATAGATTGGGGCGGGCGGTATAATAAAACCACCACAAGTGACCCGTTGACAGTATCCAATTTAGCAACAATATTCTCCACATTAGGTATATCCAAGGAGGAGAGTTGTCTAAGTTGGTGTTTCTTATTAGAGATAATGGCCACCCCGCCCCCGATTTTACCTGCCGGTCGTAGCACAGAAATGATGTAATAATCAGCGGGCAAGGCAGCCAAGACATCTGGTAAAGAATCCGGCGTAAGCCATGTCTCGGTCAACAGGAGTAAGTCCGGTTTGATATCAGATAGTAGCAGAAAGATGTCCGTCTGATGTTTGGGCAAAGAACGAGTGTTTAAGTAGACACATTTAAAATTACAAATAGTGCCTGGCGAGCTTTCCGACACCGCATAGTTAGAGGCAGGGTCCATAGCTATGTTAATGGGGTTAGTAATGCCTAAGCGAAAAGTCCGTTTCGCCGTGTTAACGGGTACGGGGGGGCACATCATGGTGGTAGGTCGCAACGCTAATAAGTCAGCGGATGTGTACACTACAGGACCATCAGATTCCTTCGCCCCTAGCCCCGGACGCTCGCGGACGAGCGCAGACGAGCTTGACTCTAGCGCGACTCCGGCGCGCCTCCGTCGCGCCCGCTGCGCTCGTCCGCTGCGCTCCCTCCAGCACATTACGTTTTATGTGAGGGAGCCTCGAGCGACTGGACCGCTGCCACAGGTCCCTGCGCTCTCTGGCTCCTCCCAATATGGCGCCCGTTCCCACCACCAGACCGGCACTAGGAGCCGCGGTAAGTGAGCCGCCCTCCACACAATCGGCAGAAGCCGCGATGGACCGAGGCAGAGGGGCCGCTGTTAAGGTGAGAGTGCGAGTGGCGCTATAGATCAGCCGCCCTGCACACAAACAAATGCTAAAACACTCGCGAGCTATTGCGCATGCGAGTGGCAGTTATAATCACCGCTTTACACACAGTGACTGTTAAAAACACAATGTGGCACAAAAATAATGCAGGTTAAAATAAATTTAAGCAATTGTAGTCAGGTCTGCCGCTATGCAGTATCTCTCAACAAATGGCGCCGGGCTGCTACCACCAACTCGGAATCCATGGAATCCATGTGGCAAATAGTGGCTGCGGCGCCAGCTCGGCGCGCGCGGCTTTCATCACACACACTGACTCACAGAGGGGGGGGGGGGGGGAGGGGCAGTTCTGCACAGCTCTTGCTCCTCCTGACCTCGGTGCTCTCTCCGGCGCAGCAGGGAGGCAGGATCAGGTCGGTGCTTTGATAATGTAAGATAGTTATAAGGCTTTGCATGATGGAACAGTAAAAGCAGCCCATGAATTCTGTTCAACTGCTTTCTGTGCTGCCAGCCCTAATCGATGTATTTGCTTGGTTGGTGTCAGCGTACACTTGTTAATAAGGTAACCACACTATGTATTTGACATTTTCACTAAAAATAAGTTATCTCCGCGATGGCACAGGGCTTTAATAAAGTATTCTGCTCCCCGTGGTGGATTGGTTGGATGATGCCTCGCAGCCTCGCATTCCCGTGCGGGAACTTCTCCCTGCTTGTTCGTAATTGGCTGTTTATGTTAGGATACTTTACTATGGGCTTGAGACTGGCTGAGGGAAAGTTTGCCAGTTGTCCATTGGCTGCTCTGCTATATTGCTGAGTGCATGTGGTGCACCAGCACATAATTTGCCTGCTGTACGTCTTTCTTTCGGCAGTGGGCCCTGCTCATTCTGCCGTAGTCTGGGCCTGTGTATTAGAAGACCACGATCTTCTTCGAGCGAGGCCACAACATGTGCGGTAAGTTTACATTCTTTGCCGTGACCCTATGCACCTAGCGCAGCAGGACAGAGTTAATCCTCAGTGTCCAGCAAAAAGCTCGGGGTTAAAACACCTTCCGAAATGAAATCGTCCTTGCACAACTATTACTTGGGAGGGTGCGGGGTGAGGGGGAGGGGGGGGAGGGGGAGGGGATGTGATCCTGTACCAGCCAATTGCAATTGTGTATGAGGGGGCATGTTCAATATATCTTGGGACCTTTGCAGCATTCGTAATTACAGTGCTCTTTGTGCATTCTCTCACCCTCATATCCATATGGAGAAAGTAACATCAAGACTCATTTTACTTTATTATGGAGAGAGCTAATTTGCGCCGCCTGTGCTTTTAGTGTTCTGTACTTATTTATTTGGCATGCCAATGTTGTAAGTGTTTTAAGTTGTGCCTAAGGGATGATATTTATTAGCAAATAAAATAGTGTTTACTGGCCATGAAGCATGTTGCTGATGGGTAGCAGGCTCTGTGATTCTTAGGTAGGCCGTGCACCTTTCACAGATCTCTTGCTTCCCTCGTGGGTTCTTCGCATTACACTCCTCCCGTGCAATGGCAGACATTGCTTTCCTTCCGTCCCTTCTGCAGAGGAGGGTCTCCCTCTAGGGAACAGGGTGACGAGGTCACGGTGCCAGGCTGATCTACAGCATGGGAAATGCATAGAACAAATCGTTCCCACACAGTGGTGACAGTCGGGGAATCCTTTCTTCTAGCTTCAGATGATTACACTCCTGCGCTGCATTCGTCATTATCCATGTAGCAGGGATAATTTGCATTACCTCCAAGCTTGATGCTTATTTAAAAAAATACACGTGTTCCTGTGTATTTATAATACTGAAAAATCCCACATGCATTCAGATATGGCTGTAGCGCTAGTGCATAACCAATGGCTGCTTGCAAATAATTAGTAGCCTGTCTCTCCTTGGAGTTAAACAGTCAAGTGTCCTGAGTCGATCAATGTGATCAGTGTCCCCACTTTGTTTTTGCCCGCCCCAGCATAGTGTGCAGCTGCAGCGTTAGGCACAGGTAGCTAACAGTGTGCCGTACAGAAGGCCTCAGAATAATTAAAAGTCAGTAAATAAATAAAGATATTGTAATCGTAACAATACATGATGTATTCGAACTTCATAAGATTATATCTCATGATGTAAGGAATCGTGTCACCGTCACGCATACTAGATGATGAGGCAGGGCGACAGGCAGAGATAAATGCAGGTATTATGCATTGCATAAATAAACCGACATGAACTGAACACCCTGTGATTCTGGGAAAATCTCTTAATTTCCCTGTGCCTACAAAAAACATAACCTCTCCTGCTTGTAATGTATCTGGTGCTCATGTAGCGCTCCAATGCCTTCAGGTCGAGTTTGTGAATATGTAAAAAAATCTGCAAGCCCAAGGTTGGATGCATTCTAGCAAAGTAATATAAAAGCTGAAGCGAGGGATCTCAGCTCTGCAACTTGAGTTCCTCATAGTTTTCACTTTGCCTTCACGAGGCCTCATCATAGTGTTAAGAGCAGTTATCCAATAATGTGTTATGTGGTGTTTTATAGATATCGCCACCACATGCAACTCGTGGCCTGCCTCAGAGTGCAAGAATCTAAAAAAGACAACTATAAACTTATACAAGAAGGTACCAAAACAGAAATAACACTAAACGTCACTATTAGACCATGTTAGCATATGTATTTTCCAAAATGTAATGCTGTTCCAAGTGTTATCTGACTACCCCTAGTATGTGTCACAGGGTTTGAGCATGTTCAGAGGGGCTGAGCAACTGGATTGTCTGCCTTTCCAGCCCTGAAAGCAACTCACTCAGCCCTCCCTCCCTCACAGCACACTGCGCCTCAGTCATAGCAGGAGTTCCTCTATCCATGATTGTTCTAGGGTGCCTACCAAAACCACTTAAGATTAACCCTATTGTTAGAGCAGTGGCGCACCCGTATCACTATCCCACCTTCAGTTCTGTGGGGAACACCAGCTACCACCTACCTAGGGTTGCAGTATAGATTATTTCCCACTATTACATCTGGCTTTCACCAGTGCCAGTTGAGGATCTGGGTCAAGCGATAGAGTAAGTGGGTGGAGCCAGTGGAGGAAGTGGGTGGAGCCATAGGAAGTGGGTGAGGCCTCCTAAAAAAAATTGAGCACCTGCACTTAATATTTTACAAATTAAGCACTGACGAGCACCAATTCTCGTCTTAAATATATCTGAGGCTGCGTCACGTTGGTCCGCCTCACTGTACATTGGATTAATCTGTGGTTCGAAATACCAAGTGTATATATATATATATATATATATAACAATGTTCCTGTTTCACCAATCCGTGGTGAAAAGAAGATCAGGTAAGGACCTCTTTACGGGACTTTTCCTCAATCAATCAGATGAAAAGAAGCAGCAACAATATTTTCCATTGAAGTATAAGTATTTATTTCACAAAGATGAAATAAAGAGACATGGTGTCGTCCATGACGCGTTTCACTCCTAAAAGGAGCTTGTTCACATGACGCGCCCCATAGATTAACCACAATTTATAACCAGTGCACAGGTGATTTGATTCAAACACAAAAAAAGTGCAGTAGTGAAAATAAAGAAAGGACTATAATGTTTGCCATATTGCAAGTATAAATGTAACAATTCCTTAGCAATCGTATTAACCTTATGGAAATCATAGCAAAGTGGGTTGCTCAATTCATGAAATTCAATCACTATGTACATAATTTACATCAAACAATTCATGTTGTAAGAAAAGGTAAAAAGATAACCGACAAGTGTCATAATCTAAATACATTGTAATAGTCAAACACCGAGAGTGGAAAAAATAAATACAAAATATTTTTGAATCTTATCTACGGTTGTAGGTTTCCAAAACTTCATAAATATATACAATATATACATTTTTTGTCATTTAGGTTTATGACTCTTATAAGTAAAAGAGATGAAAGTCTGAAAATAATCGACAAGTGTCTTAATCATTATAATATAGTGCACAAACTGAGCAAAAAACCAATAAACATTCCAAGTCATATCCTTATTGAAAAAAGTCCATCATCAATGATTCATATCATGAGGATAATTTTAGATGTAATCCAAACGGAATTTTTCTTTAGAATTGATAAGTTTAGTTGGCAGTAGAAAGTCTTGTTGCAATTTATGGCCTAAAATTTAAACAAAAAATATATTTGTAAAAAAACATAACTAAAACGTTCTAAATTTTAATAAACAGTGTATCCATAAAAACAATTATAGAAAGCAGCAGCAGAGAGACATAAAGAAAATAACCATAATAATGCCATTTTTCGCGTTAACTCTAAGTTACATTTTAGACTCAGAACATTGCAGAATTGAGAAGCAGATCAGTGCGTAAGAGAACAATACAGATACAAATCCAGGATACCTCATAAGATACCACAGCTAAGTTGTGGTATTGAGTAGATGTAATCATTTACAAGTTCAACTAGGATGCCCATAATTCATATTCCTGACTGATTTACAGAAAGACATATAAATCTTCTGTAAGATTAAGACCATTGGGAGCTCTAGTGTCGAGTAAAAGAATAAGATGTGCTTCTTTTTGTCTTAGCAAACGTTCACGGTTACCGCCCCGGCCGGGGACTGGTACTGAGCATAAGACAGTGTACTCTAGGTCTTTTGACTGGTTGTTGTGAACATATATATATATATGGGTGCCTCCAACGTGTTCAGCAGTTTAAAGAGTGGCAACTGTGGTGCAAGCTTAAAATGTTTTACTGCCTGATCCGCCGCTGTCAGGAGTGAAGACACACCTTCTGATGGATATCAGGACATTACTATGGGTCTAATTTAGACAATTGGCAGTGCGGGGGCAGCACACTGCCACCATGCCCCCACACTGCCAAGAGTCACCACCGCTCGCCTGTCAGATTGCAAATTAAAAGTGGTCTGCTGACGTGCCGGCCCCACAGCAGTGCCTCTTTCAAAGGTAGAGGTGCCTTTTACGCCACTGTGTGCACCCACATGGCGTGAGGCACCCCCTTTGTTTCCTCTTCCCCACAGTTTTCATGGCAGAGTAACCACCATGAAAACCGTGGCAGAGAGGAAACTCGTAATATGCTTGGTGGGACCACGGTGGTCTCGCCAAGCATATTGCAGTCTCAGAACCCCTGTGCCACCTCTAGGAGGCGTCAGCAATCTCATGGCGGTCCAACTGTCTAATTTGTAATGAGGCGGTCAGTCAGCTGGTGCAGCGGTGGCTGGATAACCACCACCATGCATCCACGATCCTGGTGGTCCTCGGACCATCAGACTCGTAATCGGGTCATTAGACTTTGAGCACAAGGTCAGCAGACTAATGTTTACAGGTATGTGCCATGACAACCGGCATTGATGGCTTGACTAGTTTCGCATAGTGCAATTTATTATCAGAGACATTGCCCCCTTGAAGTTATGTCACAAATACTGTGGGTGTGATTTGTGAGGAGAACTGCACATATTATGTCCCTGTGCGTGACATTTTCAATCAGATTATAAATAGCTGAGAATACACGTAAGTATGGCTCACAAAGAAACAAGTATTTCACAAGTATGTGTGCTGGCCTCTTTCCCCTGCCACAGACTGTTCTCCAATGGGTGGGGTGGGTCAAGCTATTTTTAATGGATTTTAAAATGATATCCTGTATTTTAAACCGGCATTGAGAAAAGTATTGTTTAAAATACGTGTTTTCTGGATAATTAACTAATGGCCTATTATGAGCACTTCGAGTGCATATGTGTATGTGTCGCTCCACAATGGTTACATTTTTTCCTATTTTGTGCAGTACCAGTCAGTACGGGAGGAATCACTCCTGTGTAAATTACTGCACAAGAAAAGTGGTACACAAGAGAACGGTGACATTTCCATTTTAGTATGCATTTAGTAGGAATAGCACGTCCACAAAAATATAACGTTTCAACTGGGTCTTGGTCATGTATATGATCCATGATCTATGCCTGTACCTTATATGCATTTTTTCTTTTCTGTATATGTACCACAAGCCATGTGAGGTGGTCAGTGGAAGAAAGCACAAAATACAATTACAAGATTGTTTTGACGTTGACCTCTTGGGTGAGATTTACAATGGAAATGTGCAATTTTGTACCAAATTGTGAAATATGGCCATCTTCACACGTGCAACTGGCTTAAGACCACCAAACTCAGTTCACACAGTCCATCTACATGTAATTGGTTGAAAACTTCACTACACCTCTTGACAGGGAAAGTCATAAATCAGGGACCTAGAAGAGAACGTTTTTTTAACAGCAGTACAAATTAGTTGAGGTCTCTGGGGAGAGTTCTTTAAAATGTGTTTGATTTTGTAAATTTAATTAATTTAGTTTAATTTATAAGCACATAAAGTCTTTAAATATTTAATCACATCAACAAATATACTTGCTATGCAGGCCTTATAACAAGATAAAACATCAAGTATTATAAATTTCAGCCACAACTTCAGGAGGGATTGGAGTCAGGAAAATCGAGGCAAGAATATTGAGTAATCACAATTTTGTGAACAAAATATCAAAACCGAAATATTGAGACCGTAAGTGCAAAAAGGGATTTATAGATGCACTTTTCTTAACTCTACAAGTACGTACCTTGATGAGATATATTGAGAAGGTATATGTGTGTGCGTATGTGTGTGGGGGTGTGGGTGTTTGTGTGCATATCTATTACCCACTGGCACCCCTGTAGGTAGTTATAGTTAAGGCCATGTTTCCATAGGAAAAGCGTTTTTTGACTTGCCTATATCATTGGCACCATTTGACAAATCTTCCCAAAAATGTCCCCAAAAAAGTGCCCAGGTGATTCTAGTTGCCCATGGAAAGTTTCAGGGTGATCTGTCATGCTGGGGCAGAGAAACAGGGGGTCAAAAAAGGTGTGTTTCCCATGTTAATTTCAATAGGAACATTAGTCAAAGCTGCAGCCCAAAGCACTGAATGGAATTACACCAAATTTGACAGAAAGGTAGATTTAGTTACGCAGATCATGCTTTCAGTCATTAGGTGTAAATCCTTCAGTAGTTGTTGAGAAATTTTAAAAAGTAGCGATATTAGTGGCCGCGATGACTTAGTGAAAAAAGATTAGCTCATGCAGAGAAATGCAGAGCTCTAGTTGACTGCCAACATTTTCACCAGGAAATGTCGGCGACCATCATCGGACTCAGCTTCAGCTCAGTCCCACAAAATAACATAAACAAAAAAAAGGAAAGTAGGCAGGGTAGGAATACCCTGATCCCATAAGTTGGTGCTGGGGTCCCAGGTGAACCCCGAAAGGCCAAAAAAGCATTTTTAAAACAAAAAGTATTTGTAGAAAAAAAAGAAAAAAAAAAAAAAAGAAGCACAGCCTCCCACGCTTCTTTAGTGATCGCCCCCCGGCGAGCAAAGTCCTGGTGCACTTTAAAAATAAAGTTGGGGAGCTCATGGGGCCCCTACTTGGGGCCCAATAAGTTCCCCTGGACCTCCACCTCCCAGGGGATAATTAAATGTTTAATGGGGATCCTCTCTGACCACCCGGAAAACGCCACCTACACAGGGCCACATTCCAAAAGTAATTTGGGGGCCTCATGGGCCCCCCCAATACCCTGGTGGCCAGCACCTCCCTGGGACTTATCCATGTTAATGGGAAGCTCTTGGAACCCCCCCGGACCCCAGGGACCACAACCTCCCTGGGCCATAATCAACTGGTAGTACGGGGCCTCTGAGATTCCCCCAGAGACCACTACCTCCCCGGGTCCAACCTGTTTTTAAAAAAATGGGAGGGGTACCACACGGCTCCCTTCATGACCATCCTCGGACCTGAGGACCGCCACCTTCCTTGGGCAGGCCATAATACAAGAAAAGAGGGGGCCATGCTCCCCTTTCCTGGAGCCAAAGATAGCCCTTGGGACCGTCAACTCCCGGGATGGCTCCTGCTATGTCTTGGGGTGCACACCCCCGGGACACAGCTACTTGTTGTGCCTTGATGGGAGCTTTACCACTCCTGCCAAGCCACATCAAAAACTTCACATCCAGCAAGTGAGAGCATTTAAAATGCTCTTGCTCGCTGGAAGCAGGGCAGAACAGCTTTCAGACACATGGAGCTCCTTTTTTAGCAGCTCCCTATGTCTGAAAGCAATGCAGGCTCCTGCAGGATGCGTGAAGCCAGTAGGAGCCTTAAGGCTCCCCAGCGGTCCCAGTGGAAACTGGGTGCCATGAGCACCCAGCAGATATGGGCAGGCCACGGGGAATGGGGTCTGAAGGGTTAAAAAGGAGGACCATGCTGCCCTCCTCCCCAATTAAAATAGGGTGGGCCCCAGCGGATGTGGTCCCCAGAGTCAAAATCGGCCTGGGGAGGGGGGGCCCTAAGTAGAAGAAAAGGCCAGGCCCCAGAGGATGGGAGCCCGGGGCCTAAATTGGCCTGGGAAAGGGGGGCCATGCAGCATCTCCCCTAATATAAATTTAAAAAAAAATTGGTTGGAACAGGAGAAGTCCCCCCTTTATAAACCACTCTGCAAAGGGGCCTCCTGGTGCACAGCTGGTTGGGGATGAAGCCTCCCTGGCTGCTGGGGGTCATTAGGGGCCAGGAACCCCTCCTCGTAAGTCCCACATAGCGGGACTACTGAGAGCTGGTTGGAGGCCCGCCCCCTTTCTCCACCATTTTTTAAATGCACCCCCTGGTGCACTACTGGTTGCTGGATGAAGTCGTCTTGGATGCTAAGGGTCTTTGGGGGACAAGAACCCCTCTTTCCACCTCCAGTGGGTCCCACACAGCCCCCTTTTGCCACCACTAGTGGGTGTGTGAGTGGCTCTATGGATAAGTAAGTGGACGTATGAGTACTTTTATGGGTCTGTGAATGGGTATGTGACTCTTTGTGTGGGTGTCTGAGTTGGCGTATGAGACATTGTATGGGGTGTGAGTGGATGTATGAGTTGTTCTGTGGATGATGTCACCAGTGATGTGATGAGTGATATCATTTGAGTTGTTATCAGTGATGTCACTGACCATGTCATGAGTGATGTAATATATGAGGTCATAAGGAGTGCATTGTGGGGGTATAAGTTATAGTTAGCTTAGGTAACTATAACTACTGAATTCCTATGGTTTTATATGAGTGTAATCTGAGCCTAACTATAACTTTCCAGGTAAACCGCCTCTGGATGATAATTTGCAGAGTTTTAATGGGTGACCAAGCGGTGCTCTCATCGCTTTTATGATCTTTTCCCTGTTGACATCACATAGAAACGTGCGAATGTGGTAAGCAAACTCAGGCATGTACTTCCAACATGCTTTTTAGTGTGCAGATTGAAGATGTCTAGGTTTTACCAGAAGTTGTCTTTTCCCCCAAACAACGAATTGAAATATAGAAATATCGACAGATACTCAATACTTGAAAATTGTCCACACAGTGAACAGATCCTGATGTGAATAAAATCTACTAACAGTAAGCAAAAATGCCCCAATATATTTTTTGAGGATTTGTTACGCACTGTGGTATGAAGCTCCTTGTTACACACACTCACCTACAGAATGCATGCAAAAGGAAGAGGGAGTGTGTGCCTTGGAAGGGCTTTTGGCCTAGAGACTCCTGTGTGTTTCCATAAACATTGCTACCAGAAGACATCTGAAAGGCATGCAAGGGAAACAGTACTCTGCCCCTCTTCCTTCCCAGAAACCTGTAACCGGATAGATATCACTTAATTTTCAACAAGGTAGACTAGCTCTCTCAAGGATTTATTTTTCGTTTTCTGAGTAAGATGTCTTACACTTGTCACTAAAGTCATATTTGAAAGGATTGCAGACTTACTATTCCAACCCAATACTTAGAATTTCTGCCAGGCAGCTTTCTATGGAATAGTAACACCTATTTACAGCAGTTAGAAAAGGCAGAAAAGTGGCAAACTTATTATAATAATATTATTAATAATAATAATAATAATGATAATTATTGAATTGATTAATTATAATAATAAGTATTTGTATTATTAAGGAAATAATTGTTTTGCTGTTGGTTTGTTGTTGGTATTTATTATCATTATTTATATTATTGTTATTGTTATCATTAGTAGTAGTAGTAGTAGTTGTAGCACTAGTAGTAGTAGTAGTTGTAGTAGGAGTAGTAGTAGTAGTAGTAGTAGTAGTAGTAGTAATAGTATTAGTAATAGTGGTAATGTCTGTGCTGTGCTAAAGTCACAGCCCTGCAATACTGATTAAATTTCATAAAGGAACGAAAGCTAGTTAAATATGATAAGGATGGAACAGTAACATGGGAGTTTTCATAGTTGAAATATCACTCAGGGTACATATTCACCTGATCCTGCTTAACAACTTAATTAAGGACCTTAGCCTTTGATTGTTATTGGCTAATTTTCCCAGTGTGTAATCAGGAGGGAAACTTGTGCTTCCTTCTTTTTGCTGACTACATCGTTGTATGGACCCGGGTGGAAAGGCCTCTGCAGTTATTGTTAGAAGACTTTATGGATTACTGTTTGTAGAACATGATGAAATAGAATATTCCAGAAACCAAACTAACGGTGCCCACCAGAAGAACTTTTGTGACAAATGGTTCCCCAATACTGTTATTGATTTTGTAGTACTGGAAGAAGGTTATATTCCTGCCTCAAGTGAAAGAATCAAATTGATAAGAATCAACCTCCATGTGTCAGAGGCCATGAACGTCTCAACCCAACTAGAGGTTCTGTCAGTGCCATTAGCCTGAAAACCCCCCTTTACACTAAGAAAAATGTTTTATTCAGATTAGGGAGGTACAAGAAGAATTCCAAGATGGCGACCGGAAAAAAATCCTGAGTGTAGCAGACTAGTGTTTCACCAGTGGAAGCACAATTAGAATGTCCAGGGGTTTCTTCCCTGGAATCTCGCACTTCACCTGAGATTCCAGAGGAGTAGGACCCTTTTTCTTATTTTGTCGCAAAAGTTAGTCAGGGTAGAGTGTTGCGTTTTTCATTCGATGTTTAGCTTCACCGTGCCATAGAAATATCTTACCTGAAGTGTTGGAGCCGTCAGCAGTATCCAAGTAAGGTTGTTAATCCTAGCCTCAAGCGAGTCTGCGCACAAATTCCTGTTCCTGATTTATCGGCTGCACAGTGATTGGAATTCCTTGTAGTATTCCTGGAAGACATCATGAGGTAATGTGTGTCTTGGCATGCGCGTAGAGGGAAAGCGTCTTGCCATTTGCATGCGTGCAGTTATATTTGTGTACTTGTCTAAAACTAATTGACAGTGCAAGAGGCGTATGTTATAGTTATATGAATTTGTATAGAGCTTCAGTAATTGGTTAAGTGAAAGACTGTTAGCACATTTTTTCCTAGTATCTAGTTTCCCTTGGAAGTCTTCTTGTACATGTCCTGGGTTATTTGAAGTTCACAAGAGGAAAACTTTTTAGAACTGGTCATAATAAAAACTGCAAGAGTATTTGCACTTACTTGAGTACAGAGAGAAGTCATCCTTCTTAGTCACATTTTGTCTTGGAACCTTAATTCTGAAAGGAAGCAACAAAGATAGATTAATTAGGAATAATTCCTGTCTAGAACAGTCTAAGTATCTGCAATGTTTACTAGAGACAAGAAGGTGAAAAGTATGGATTAAGATAAATGTAAAATACAAAAGAATATTCTAGCAGAAATGAGAAAGTAAGTGTTACATATTTATTGCAGAACCTCACTTAAGTATTGAGCTCAAGAGATAAGAGAAAAAGAGCGTGAAATGATCTACTTTAGAGAAACTAAAAACACTAATTAAATCAAAAGAAGGAACAGAAGAGAGGCAAGAGCCAAGAAAATGATAAGTATGTAATTGAGTAAATGTAAATACTAAAGGAGTTATAGTAGAACAGTGTGATTAAATGTTACATGTTTGTTGCAGTATCTCACCAAGTTCAGCGTTCAGAAGATAAAGAAGATAGGAGCGTGTTTGAAGACTGAAGAAGATCTGATGAATGCTTGTCAGTCTCTTCTCTGTCCCAATCCCCTTTCCCCCCTTTGAGTTTTCTTGTCGTTCAAGTAAATTATTGACGACGAGGAAGTCGGAGTGGGGCATTGGGTTCTGGGTCGTTCTGCTCCTGTGCAAGTTGCTCTAGAGGCATTCCTGGCAGAGTGAAGTGACCAAGTTGATCTTGCGCCTGAGTAGAATGGCAGAGGGTTTGGATCTAAAAAGATTAAGCGAAATTTTATAAGGAATTCAAAAAGAGTTAATTGCAGTAAGAGATGAGAATGGAGACTTGAAACAAGATATAATAATGGCTAGGAAGGAAACCGTAGTTTTAGCCATCAAATTAAATGATGTAGTGCCAGGTCAAGGTTACAACCTGGGTGAGGGTCTTAGTAACACTACAAGCACCCAACCTAAGTTAGAAACCCAGGTCATAAATTCCTTATCGCCAGTGATACCTTTACCTCCTCCAGAGCGTTTTAATGGAGATCCACAGAAGGCTAAAACATTTTTGACACAATGCACCCTACACTTCATGTGTCGACCAGCGGTTTTCTGGATGCTCAGTCTTGAGTAGCCTTTGTACTGTCATATCTCAGTGGTGACGCAGCATCATGGTCCATGCCATTGGTCTCTAGAAACTATCCAATATTATACAATCTAGAGGAGTTCAAGAAGGAATTTCTTAAAATTTTTGACAGAAGAAGGGCTTCCCAAGCCACAGATAATGATCTATTGGAGTTGAGACAGGGTAATAGAGAGCTAATAACTTAGCTAGCTCGATTTAACAAACTGGTAGTAGAGACTGATTGACCCGAAAGCAAAAGATCTGCAGTGTTTTATCGGGGATTGAAAGATGAATTAAAAGATGCCCTTGCACAGGTGCCTAGCACACCCACAGAGATTTCAGCTTTAATAGATTTGCTACTTGAAAAAGACTTCTGACAAAGTGAAAGAAAGGGAGAGAAGAGATGAGACTTTCACTCTAGTATTCCACGGTTTGATCGTGTTAAGACAGAGGTTTCAAGGAATGGAGAAGGTCAATATGGAGTTGAACCATTGCAAATCGGGACAATTCGTGGATCATTGACCAAAGTAGAGAAGGAAAAAAGAAGCCAGAATAAGCTATGTCTATATTGTAGCAACAGTGGTCATTTTGTTCAGAATTGTCCAAGAAAACCAAAATAACCTGTGAAGGAAAACTTGCAGCACCACCAGTAACCGGAGTTGGACTTCTGGATGCAAATTCAAATTCAACTCCAAAAGACCATCTTTTGGCTAACACTCTACAGGCATCCTCTCCCCATCTCGTGATGTTAATGTCACTTAAGTTCCGAGATAAACACTTGAAGAATATTTCCGTGATGGTAGATTCTGGGGCCATGGGGAATTTTTGTGAATCAAATTTGCAGAAAAGGTTGGATTAATATTACCAAAAAAGGAGAATAGCGTGGCAGTTCGGGCAGTGGATGGTGCCAACTTATCATGCGGACCAATAACCAGTCACACAGAGCCAGTGGAGTTGGAGACCCCTGATGTTCATTGTGAAGTACTGCAATTCAATTTGATTGATGCTCACCAGTTCCTGCTAATATTGGGATTACCCTGGTTTACTGAACATAACCCCACTATTGACTGAAGCGCTCAATCCATTGTCTTGGACTCCAACTTTTGCAAAGAGAATTGTTATCGTCATGGGGAATCCAAAATCTGTCTGTGTGATCCACACCACAGTCATGCCTAGTAAGTATGCTGAATATGAGGATGTATTCAGTGAAATTGAGGCTGAGAAACTACCCCCCACAGAGCATTTGATTGCAAAATTGAATTAGAGGCAGGTGTGAATTTGCCATGTAGCAGACTATATGCATTAACTGTGAAAGAGAACTTCTATTTGAAGGGTAACCTCTAAAAATACTTAGAAAATGGATTCATTTGTCCCTCTTAATCACCAGTTTCCTCCCCGCTTTTCTTCTTACCAAAGAAGGAAGGCAAGTTGAGAACTTGTATTGACTACAGAGCTATCAAACGAATTACAGTAACAAATGGCTATCCCCTGCCTTTGATCTCTGTGTTGTTAGATTAGGTTAAAGAAGCTATGGTGTATACAAAATTAGATCCGAGAGGGGCTTATCATTTAGTCCGAATCCGAGAAGGAGATGAATGGAAGATGGCCTTCACGACTAAATATGGGCTCTTCGAATATCAAATTTTGCCCGATGGTCTATGCAACGCTCCGGCTGCCTTCCAGCATTTTATAAACAATGTGTTAAAAGATTTCATTGATCAGTGTGCCATCGTTTATATTGATGACATTTTATTTTACTTGAATTCAGAAGAGAAGTGTGGCTCACTGGTTAGAGCAGGCAGACCCTGAAGCAGAGGTCAGACCCGGGACCAGGGTTCAATTCCCGACGCGGCAGGGTCTTGAGCTCAAATGTCCATGGACTCGATAATTCTCACTTCGGTGCCTGACCTAATCATGGGTTCACACTCTGCAACTCTGGGCATTAAGCTTGCTTAATCTCCACAACGGCCCCCCGCGGCGGGATGCCTGGCTTTCACCTTGGGGATGCCCTGTATGGGCTATCTCACAGGGAAAAGCCAGGACGGGTTCCCAAGGCAAGCGAGGAGATACCCCTTTGGGGGTCGATTCTGGCGCTATATAAGAAACATAATAATAATAACATGGATTATAAGTGAAGGGAGTTTTCCAGAAATTAAGAGAGAACAGCTTGTTCATGAAACTTGAGAAATGTACCTTCAGTTTTATATCGGTGGAACTTTTAGGATTTGTGTTGTCTCCTGCAGGTATAAGAATGAATCAGCAAAAAGGCAAGGCAGTGACAGAATGGAAATCACCAAGATCGGTAAAACAAGTCCAAAGTTTCATCGGATTTGCGCGCTTCTACAGACGATTCATCCTAGATTTTTCCCCAAAATTAATTCTCCTTACTCGTCTTCTCAGGAAAGGCACACCCTTTGAATGATCAAAGAATGCTGAAGAAGCCTTCGTTGCACTAAAAAGAGATTTTACTATGGCCCCAGTGTTACTCTATGCAGACCCTATGGAGCCATTTTTTGTGGAAACAGATGCCTCTAATTTAGCCATAGGAGGGGTGTTGTCTCAAAGGCACAAAAGAATGGGGCAATTGCATCCAGTGGCCATCTGCTCACGAAAATTGACTTCAGCAGAGGTAAATTAGGCAATCACAGAAAAAGAGTTGTTGGCAATTAAGGACACTTTCAAATATTAGAGGCACTATCTCAAGGGTGCTAGGCATACTGTTACAGTCCTCACAGATCATCGAAATGTGAAGTTTTTAAAATCTGCCACAACTCTTACCCCAAGACAACTTAGATGGTCTCTATATTTTGCCAATTATGATTTTGTCATCACTTATCGTCCTGGGTCAAAGAATGAAAACGTGGATGCATTAACTAGATTAGGCACTGAAGATTTATCTGAAAAAATTGAAAACAAAACATAATTCCTATGGAAAAGGTCATTAGTGCAATCTTGCAATAGGCAGAAGATAATCCAATTCTAAAGTCAATGAATCAGATCGAATGGAAGAATTGGGAGCTCAAGATCCTAAAAGAAAAATTCAAAACACTCGACCATATCATGATGGAGCCCTGTACTTACTCACCCTAGAGTTACAGAACAAGGCCTTAATAGAATGGCATGACCATCAACTGTCTGGGCACAAAGGAATTCACAAGACAGGAGAATTAATCAAGTGTAGATTTTGGTGGCCTAAGATGACCAAAGACATTCAGCAGTACGTGGCTACTTGTGACTTGTGTGGTCGGGGAAAACCAGATAGGCATTCTCCATTAGGATTGTTACAACCCTTACCAAATCCATCACATCCATGGCATACAGTAATGTTAGACTTGATAGTGGGCTTACCATCAAGCCAGGGTTATGATACCATTTTAGTTTGTGTGGATGCTTACAGTAAAATGGCTCAATGTATCCCCTTAAAAAGAGTGCCAACTGCAAAGAGATTAGCACAGGTTTTTAGTCAACACATAGTGTGACACATGGCATTCCCAAGGTATTCATTTCTGATTGTGACTCTCAATTATTTCTTTCTCATTTTTGGAAGGCCTTTACTAAAAAATGTAGTATTGAAAATAGGTACTCCACTTGTTTCCATCCTGAAACAGGTGGGCAGACGGAGAGAGTCAATTAGGAATTAGAGCAATAGCTCAGATTATATTTATTGGATCAGGAGGGAGATTGGCCAGAGTACCTGTGGGCAGCTGAATTTGCATTTAATAATGTGGAAATGCTTCCACCGGTCATTCCCCCTTCTTTATGAATAAAGGCAGGCATCCAAATCTATCAGTAAATTTCCTAGAAGCAGCCATCCCAGCAGTAAAAGATTATGTACAGCATATGGCTCAGGTACATAATTCAGCTATGAAAAATTGAACTAAAGCTAAAGAAAGTTATAAGTTCTATACAGACAAAAAAAAGACCAGGCTTTGATTTTAAATGTGGGGATGAAGTTTGGCTAAGCACTAAACACATGATACTCAAGAGGAATAGAAAGTTAGAAGCTAGATTTGTAGGTCCGTATGTCATAGAGAAGATAAATGCAGTCACTTACAAGTTGAAGCTCCCTAAAAATCTAAAGATACACCCAGTGTTTCATGTTTGGTTGCTATTGGAAATGGCACTTTTTGCAGGGTTATCCCCAAACATTTAGCTTCTTCCTCCTATTTTTTTCGTGACTTGTTTGTGTTGGTTTTAGGACTCTGGGCACTTTACCACTGTTAATCACTGCTAAAGTGCACATGCTCTCTGTGTAATGTATGTTATAGATTGGTGTTTCCATGATTGGCTGTTTGGTTTTCTTGTCAGCCCCTAGCAAAGTGCACTGAGTGTGCCAGGGCCTGGGAATCAAATGCTATGTGTGGTCGTGCAGCACGGATTGTGCCACCCACGTGAGTAGCCTGGAAAAGGTACCTCAGACATGACATTGCAGAGTCTGCACGCAGTTTGTAACTGTCATGTCAACTTGGCCCGTGCACACACTGGCCAGTCCCTAACCATCCCTTTTCTTAAATGTCAGGGACCCCTAAGGTAGGCCCAAAGTACCCCTGTGGGTAGGGTACAGTGTATGTAAAAGGTAGGACATGCCCTGGTGTGTGTGGCATGTCCTGATAGTGAATTACAGCCCATTTTGTTTTTCACTATTGCAGGGCTACCTGTTCCACATAGGACAGAATGGAAAGTTTATTTATACCATCTTATAAACATAACTGGCCCTGGGAACTAGGAGGGACAATAAAATGTTGTATGTCTGAACGCAGAATCTAACAATGCATCTTTTACGTCATTCGTCGCACGATCACGTCTTTCTTCTCGCGATCATGCACCGTGAGAGTATGAGATGATTGAGTTTTCGAACATGCCATTCTCCACCGCGAGCGAGAGCGTGAGGATGCGGACACGTCATATTGAACGCGACAAGGAGCGAGAGAACCGGAACATGTCATATCCAACGCGACAGAGAGTGAGAGAACGCGATCAAGTCATTTTGGACGCGCCGGCTGAAGTAATGTGAAGCTCGAGAACGCAAACATGTGAAATTTTCAATTTGGAGAAGAATATAAGCTCTAGCAGCATGAAACCTTCTGGAAATGATGACTTGGATAAAAAAAACTCCTCAGATTGACATTTGGCTGTTCTTTTTTGTGCAAGGAGTCCTTTTTTAAAAAGGTGGGGAGAGGGAGGAAGTGCCACAGAATCTCCAACTTCTTGTTTCTGTCCAGCAGGATCCTCCTGGTGCTTTGTCCATCTCCTGGTCATTCTGCCTTTGGATTTTGAGCTGGAGAGATCACTCTTTTTGTCTGCTGCATCATTGCACCTGAATTTGAGGATTTTTGAATTGGATATTTTACAAGTAAGTGGTTGTTGTGTCTGTTTGATTAGGCGCATTGCAGTTGTTGCAAGTACAATTTAATTTTGGTAACTATCATTCCTTTTTTAGGTCTTGGCCTGGCGTACACTGCGCAAGTAGTGTTGCGCAGCAAGAGTCCTTTTCCTGGAGTTTTGAAAATGGACCTGGAAATTCCACGCAGCTCGTGCGTGTTATTTCCTAGGTCCATTTTCATTGGCCTTTGCGTGTGTGTACTTTTAAAACAGAACACGCAATAGGCCATGGGTGGTCTCGTAGCTCCACCCATGGCCTATTGGTGTCTGTTACGCGCACCAGAGGCCATATGTCTTCAATTATCGCGGCCACCATGTCCGCGATGATTGAAGACATATGCTCGCAGTGGCGCATGCACGCACACCACTCTCGAGCTTCTTTTATTTTTTTGGATCCATTTCACGGCAAGGCTCTCCCTGTCGGCACCTCTCCTCCGTGTCTCCGCTTTCTCTGCCTGTCTTGCCATCCTTGTTTTTTTACCTCAAGGCTGGTTTTTCATGTTCTATGTATTCATGTTCAATGCAGTCAAGACAAATTGCTTGGCTTGATGTTTTGGGATTAACCAGCAAGTGGCCAGGGAATGTGCTCTTGTGCTGTCTTTTTGGAGGGGTCCTGGTTGAAGTCGTCAGCCCGAGGCTACAGACTCTCGGGGGCACAGCCATCGATCAGCAGCAGACCCAAAGTTTGTTGCAGCCACGTGTAACCCAAGGCCTCCTAAAAGGGCAAGTCTCAGCTGTTCCGAGAAGAATAGCCTGCGCCAATTACACCCGGGCACACGGTTTGCTGCACAGGTGAAACCGACCCGATTTAATTATTTATTAAGCACACCCGCAGCTTCCTCTGTTCTGGTGTAAAACGTAACCTGCTGCTCCATCTTCCATTGTGCTGCTGCGCAGAGTGTCTGAATGCAGTTCAAGCGGAGGGTGAACTTTCGAGAGATTCCCCAAAGTGACGTCCAGGCAGCGAAAGACCTTTGCATGGTATTGTCTAGACTCCGGTGCCGCAGGTACTTTGAACACGTTTACTAACCTTCGCCCAGTTCTTGGAACATCAAACGAAAGAAAGCATAGAAACTACACCTCTTGTACAGTCTGGACACTACTATCGGTTTCCCTCCAGCTCTCGACCACCTGCCTTACCATAAACAAAGGAAGCAGTGACCAACTGCTTATGTCTGGACCTTCCACCTTTCACTGGCGGCCTCTGAGACACTACGAGGTGGCGGAGTCCGTTCTGTCCTCCGCTGGGATCGCAGTCTGATGGGCTAGGGGACTGCCTCGATTTAAGGTTTGCATGGGTTCAGAATGTACATTTACCATAGAACAAGGTGGAACCCAGACCCTCTCCAGACTTAAATGATGCCTCCAAGTGTTAAGTCACTAATAAATACTTGAGTCTCTAACTTCTCTTGGAATTTAATCATTTCCGATCTTTCCTGCTACTTATGAGAGGGTATAGTTTGAAACCATCGTTGGCAAAGCCAACCCCTCCGGCTTGCACTGTGTGAAGAGCTCTGCAGAGGCCGGCCTGCAGGGGGCGAGAAGAGCTGGCGACTGTGATACTTTTGTGGGGCGCACCTACCAGGACTACTTCCGCTGTATCCAGTGTGGAACTACTTTTCAACTTCCCAAAGCTAAAATGTCAAGTTGGTGGCACTGTGTAACCCTCCACAGAATGCTGTGGCACTGCTCATCACATGTGCACTTGCAACACAGATAAAGCTGCCTGTTACTAGACCTTAAATTCAAAGACCCCCCCCACCTTCAATATTTTGGATAGTAGTCTTTGCGTTGTCCTTCCATATGTGCAACATACCCTTATTCCAACAAAAAAAAACAAGTGGGTCAGTTTTGAGTTGTGGAAAACAGACGCACAGTGGTACGCACAGTGAAACATGAGGTAGTATAAAGTTTGGCTTCAAAGCGAGAAACTACACAAACTGGAAGTATGATGCTTAAACGTTCAAATATTTTCATGGAATAACCACTGACTGTCAAGTATACGAAGAGCACATTCCATGAGTTATGAGTGGGAAGGGTTTTCACAACCTTCTTTAGAAACCAGAAATCCGGAACAGAAGTGATTAAAGAACAAGGGCCTCATTTATGAAAAGTGACGGATCGCTGCGTGAAAACAGCGATGCGTCGCTTTTCATTGCGCCCTCCTTGCGACACCAATGAGGCGTCATATTTACAGTATGACACATCATTGCTCAAGGAGTTACAGTTACGTCAGTATTTCTGACGTATCTATATGGCGCAAAAGTGACGCATTGCTGTAGTGTGTCACAAAAGTGACGCAACTCCAGCAATGTGTCCTTTCACATGGGGCAAGCCCCATGTGCAAGGGCCTGCGACAGTCTTACGCCTGCTGTGAGGCAGACGTAAGAAATTGATGCATTTGTGTCCTAGAAGTGGCGCAGTGAAATCTTATAGATTTCACTGCGTCACTTCTATGACCCTGTATTGCGTCAGAACGCCCCCCTGCATACATTATACCTGGCGTAGGCATAATGTAGCGCTGGGGTTTACAAAGTGACGCATCTACCTAGCTACGTCACTTTGCATATATGGCGCAACAAGGAGCATTTTTTACGCCACTGGTGCGTCACAAAAAGTAACGCACCGGCGACGTAAAAGTGATGCACAGCCTCATAAATGAGGCACCAAGA
Source organism: Lissotriton vulgaris (assembly GCF_964263255.1). Classification (NCBI taxonomy): domain Eukaryota; kingdom Metazoa; phylum Chordata; class Amphibia; order Caudata; family Salamandridae; genus Lissotriton; species Lissotriton vulgaris. The sequence goes on from NC_141687.1 coordinate 1,333,216,444, forward strand.
GATCAAAGGTCAGCAATGTGCGAGAACTGGCAGGAGGGCAGCGGTTGAATGTTAGTGTTTTACCCACCTCCATCCCCTTCCGTTGACATCATGCCGGATTTCACCTTACGTGTTTGATGCAATACATGGGAGCATCTGTATTGCAATTGTTGGTGTTTGTGGTAGTTTTTTAATTTTGCGAAACATTTAACATTTCTATATCTATTTGTGTTTAGGTTCGCAATTTAATTTTACAGGTAATGTGGAACGTCTGGCCTTTGAATGGTACAGCTGTCATACACAGCTGAGTGCTGTAAAGATTTCCTTGTTAGAGGGGAAGTTTGCAAAGCATGCATTTGTCTTATTCTTTCTAAGGAGAGAATTAAGGTAAAGGCAAATTGGTATTTATTGTTTCTTTAACAAACTTTCACATATCGGGTTTCGTAGTAATGATTTTGACGATCACTTAATGATGAGAAAGGCAGGCTGGAGTTAATAACGAGAAAACAAAACGAAGCCAGAAAACATTCAGGCTGCCTTCAAATATCGTAGCAGTCAAAATTCCAATTGTACTGTGAACCAGAAGAGTTGGCAGCATCCTGTAATTATTTCAGTATTGAAAATGTGTTCATTAAAAAGTCAATATGCTTAACGAGAATCAATTCCTGAAAGAAATATTGGGTGGTAAGAAATGTGATACATTTCTAGGCAGGTAAAAATCTGTAACAGTCTATGGCGAGCTTAACCTGTTTATCACAAAAATGTAATTCACTCTAAAATAGTGCTGATTTCAAGCATGCAGTTCTAAGAAGGAAACATTGCTCAGTGGCCTCCTCGCGCAGAAAGAAAGCTTCCTGCATGGATGAGTTTCAAGACCAGAGTGTGAGTATACAGGCTGAGCAGAGTGTGAGTATGCAGGGTGAGCAGTGTTTGAGTATGTAGGGTGATCAGTATGTGAGTATGCAGGGTGATCAACACTTGGGTGTCCAGGGCCAGCAGTGTGTGAGTGGGCAGGGCGAGCAGAGTGTGAGTATGCAGGGTGAGCAGTGTTTGAGTATGCAGGGTGATCGGTATGTGAGTATGCAGGGTGATCAGTATGTGGGTGTCCAGGGCCAGCAGTGTGTGAGTGTGCAGGGCGAGCAGAGTGTGAGTATGCAGGGTGAGCAGAGTGTGAGTATGCAGGGTGAGCAGTGTTTGAGTATGCAGGGTGATCAGTATCTGAGTATGCAGGGCCAGCAGTGTGTGAGTATGCAGGGCGAGCAGAGTGTGAGTATGCAGGGTGAGCAGTGTTTGAGTATGTAGGGTGATCAGTATGTGAGTATGCAGGGTGAGTGTTTGAGTATGCAGGGTGATCAGTTTGTGAGTATGCAGGGTGATCAGTATGTGGGTGTCCAGGACCAGCAGTGTGTGAGTGTGCAGGGCGAGCAGAGTGTGAGTATGCAGGGTGAGCAAAATGTGAGTATGCAGGGTGAGCAGTGTTTGAGTATGCAGGGTGATCAGTATGTGAGTATGCAGGGTGATCAGTATGTGGGTGTCCAGGGCCAGGAATGTGTGAGTGTGCAGGGTGAGCAGAGTGTGAGTATGCAGGGTAAGCAGAGTGTGAGTATGCAGGGTGAGCAGTGTTTGAGTATGCAGGGTGATCAGTATCTGAGTATGCAGGGTGATCAGTATGTGGGTATCCAGGGCCAGCAGTGTGTGATGATGATGATGATGTGGATAGTTGGAGGGGGGCGGGACTCTGTGCTGGAGGAGGGCTTAGTGCTGAATGATCGATCAATTTTGGCAATTTGTTAGTTGAAAAAGCTTGCAAAGTCGTCACAGTGGGATTTGGACGCCGCCATGCTGGCTATCACTAGAAGGTTTGGTTCCTGATGATGTTGAAGAGTTCTTTGGGGTGGTTTTTAGCAATGTCTAAAGCTGAACAGAAGAAGGATGACTCTTTGCTCTTGATATGATTATAGTAGATTTTGCGTGCTGCCTTGAGTTGATCCCGGTGGAGGGAGGTGGGGTTGTTCCTTCAGGTTCTTTCCAGGGATCTAAGGTGTGTTCTCTCCTCGGTAATGTCAGTGGAGAACCAAGACCTAGAGGGGATGCTTCTGGTTTTTTTTAGTTTCAGTGGTGCAAGCTGATCCAGGATGAGCTCCAGGTTAGAATGGTAGAGCGAGGTGAGTTCCGTGGTTGAGAGGAGCTCCGTCGATTTCTGGAGGAGTGAGCTAAGTCCTTCAAGCTTGTCTGGGGGGACTCTTGATGTGTTTCTGACCCACTTAGGTGAGGCTTGAGTAGGTGGGAGGGATAGGGCCGAATGGTTGATATGAAAGAGAATGATGTGATGGTCTGACCAGTCTATCGGGATGATGTGATCAATCGTGATTGCATTTTTGTCCGCAATGATTGCATCCAGGATCGCTTCTCTATGGTGTGTTTCCTCTGAACAGTGCTGGATCATATCATTGTCTTGCAGAAGGGTGTTGAGAGATTGGATTAGCATTTTTTTAGTTTCATTCCATCTTAGGTTGAGGTCGCCCAGAATTATTCTGTAGTTGCTGTTGAGTGCAGCTTGAGTGATCAGATCCGACACTGAGTGCCAAATTCGATAGAGTTGCCTGGAGGATGGTAAAGGAGAAGGCATTGAAGAGAACTGTGATTAGGCGAATTGAAGTTAACCGAAAGGCATTCAAAGGAGTTATACAGGCAGGAGGGGGTTTCAGTGATGGAGAGGACACTTTTGTGGATAATTGCTATGCCGCCGCCTTTGTGTGTCGGGTCTTTGCATATAATTGAGAAACCGGACGGCACCAGCATGTCCATCTTGGGGAGGGATAGAGTGTTTAGCCACGTTTCCATGATGAAGGCTACATCCAGGTCATGAGAGAGGATGGCTTCGGCTATTTCTGATGCATGTTTGATGGCAGATCGGCTATTGATAAGCATACAGTTAATGGGAGGGTCTTCTTTTGGTTTCAGATTGTCAGGTTTGGCACTGGGTATGGAGGACAGATAGGTTGGGGGTCTAGAGGCTTTTCGGGGGGGGGTCCCTACCCACTCCACCAGTGATGACTTGGATCGAGGAGAAGGGAGTAGAGTTTAGGGGTTGGGCCTGGGCTGGCTGGTTAGAGGGGAGTTCGTAAGATGAGACAAGTGCGCTCACTTCCTGGGGGGAAAGGGTGGGAATAGTTCTTCTGGGACTGTCTACTCGTGACTCAGTCCGGGGTTTAGTGAGTGGAGGCCGGGAAACTGGGGGGGGCAGGGACCCGTTAGGGGACAGAGAGTCATTCCTAATGAGAGGTGGAGGAATGTGGGGTGGTGCGAAGTGAGGGGAGGGCAGCTGGAGTTTGGAGAATAAGGTTTCCTTCAGGCTAATAATCAGGATAGCGATTTGCACTTCTAGAAGGTCAAGGCGTTGCGTCAGCTCGAGTGATGGGGAGGTGAGGGGAGGGAGGGTAGAACTGAGCCCTGAGAGAGAGGGGCTTAGGGGTGAGTCGTTATTGGGGGGGATAGCAGGAGGGGAAGGATCTGGTTCCGGTTTAGAGTTTGATTGTGAGAGGGCTAGAGAGGGAGAGGGGCTTTGGGGCGAGTCGCTGTTAGGGGGGATAACAGGAGGGGGAGGATCTGGTTCGGGTTTAGAGTTCGATTGTGAGAGGGCTAGAGAGGAAGGGGGTTGCGGTCCCTTTGGAGGTGATAGTTTTCTTCACTGAGGGGGACAATGTGAACTAGTGGAGTGGGGGTTGTTGGGGGCTGTGACTCAGAGTTGATAGGTGGTCTGGCATCTCTAAGGGCGGGAGACTAAGAACTAGGAGTGCTTTGGGAGCTGGAGGGCGGAGGGTTGGGAGTCAGTTGGGGAGGAGGGGGGGACTGAGTTTTGGAAGGTTGGGTGAAAAGGGTGGAGGCCGGGGGTTGGAAGGTAGGGGGAGCTAGGGCTGGGGGAGACGTATGACTGGCAGAGTGACTAAGCACTGGGGGTGGGATCACTGAGGTGATGGAAGCATGCTCAGAGGACTTAGAGTTTGTAAGGGGCCATTGGGGGGAGGTGATCGGCTGGTGAGGGTAGTGAGCTGTAGCCGTCTTTAGAGTGGGGAAGAGGGAGCCGAATAATTCTAGGTTCTCGTCTTTCGTCTGAATTGGAATGGTGCCATTCACGAAAATGGTGATGGAGATGTCTCCGGACAGGGACTGTTGGTTTAGGGGGGAGATTGTTAGTTTACGGTTGTGGTCTGTAAAGGTGATTTTGGAGACGAGGAGGAGTGAGTTAAAGATGGTGACCCACAGGTCAGGCCTGACGGTATGGAAAATGAAGTCCATTTTCCTCTGCCCTCTAGATGAGCAATGGTAGGTGTCAAAAATTAGAGTTTCGGGGTGTTGCCTGATTAAATTCTGTTTAAAGCATTTTTTTGCTTTGAAGGAGAGACTGTGTGGGAATGTTATGGTGAAGGTGTTCTGCCAAAGTGGGGAAAAGTGGTTGAGTGACGGGCAAGGGGAGATGTGGGACCTCAGAAGGGGCGGTCTGGAGGTGGGAGGGGAGGAGGGCGGCCGAATGCCTAGGCGGTGGGGGGGAATCGGAGGGGCGGTTAGGGGGCCTCTCTGAGGGCGGGCCCTGAGCTCCAGAAAGAAAAAGCCCTCGGCTTAATTGGATAGCTTAAGTGGTCATCACAGAGATCGGGCAACCCCTTTGAGAGGGTGAGAGCTGGGGTTGATTGACCTGTTCCTGACCTCACTGGTCGCGTGGGGTGGAGTCAAATTGTTCACGCTGGGGTAGGCGATCTTGAGTTAGAGGGGGATAGCGGCGGGCTTCTAGCTCCCTGGACGGACACTTGGAGTCTAAACAAGTCGACTCTTTACAGCCAGGCGACATACCTGCCTAGAGGCGGGCTGGAGCTTGAAGGCGATGAGCGTGGCGGTGAGTTAGGTGTAAGGACAGGTGGCCCTTGGGGAGTGAAGCTGCTTGGTAATTGGAGTGTCAGGCGTTGTCAGTAGTGGGGTCTTTGCTGCAAAATCAGGAGAGAGGAGCTCAGCCTGAGACCATCATTGCACCATTTTTGGGAGAGGATATTCCACGTCTGAATTAAAGCCCTTTGTTTTTAGGAATCGGGCAGAACATGTCCAAAGTGGCGGCCATTTTAGGGACAGGCCTCCCTCAAAGTGTGAGGTGCTGTCCAGGGCCAGCAATGTGTGAGTGTGCAGGGTGAGCAGAGTGTGAGTATGCAGGGTGAGAAGAGTGTGAGTATGCAGGGTGAGCAGAGTGTGAGTATGCAGGATGAGCAGTGTTTTAGTATGCAGGGTGATCAGTATGTGGGTTTCCAGGGCCAGCAGTGTGTGAGTGTGCAGGGGGAGAAGAGTGTGAGTATGCAGGGTGAGCAGAGTGTGAGAATGCAGGGTGAGCAGTGTTTGAGTCTGCAGTGTGATCAGTATGTGAGTATGCAGGGTGATCAGTATGTGGGTGTCCAGGGCCAGCAGTGTGTGAGTGTGCAGGGTGAGCATGCTTTTACCAGGCACACACACACCACCAGCCGTCACTGCATGCTTTCACCAGGCACACACACACACCAGCAACCATCAGTGCACGCTTTCACCAGGCATACACACACCACCAGCCGTCAGTGCATGCTTTCACCAGGCACACACCACCAGCTGTCAGTGCATGCTTCCACCAGACAGACACACACCACCAGCCATCAGTGCACACTTCCACCAGGCACATACACCACCAGCCATCAGTGCACAATTTCTACAGGCACACACACCACCAGCCATCAGTACACTCATCAATTGGTAAAGCATCCACAATTAAGTATTGTAGCAATCACAGTATTGCACACTTTACATTTAAACATAGTCATATAAAACCCAGCATGCCACCATTGCTACAATTCCAATCCAACCCACATAATTCCACTACACAACACATGCATACACTCCATAACACATGGAGAAGAGACATTGCCATTTACAATGCCATGTGCTCTAACACAAATAAATCTGGGACCTATTGCATTTCCAATGCTTGTTTTTAAATGGTGTGGGTAGTAGTAGTCAGTAGTAGGCCAGAGCTAGTCATGGCCTCATGGGTGTGTGCATGATGAAGCAACTGTTCCTTTGTTTTTTTTTTACGTATTTCGTTATCAAGCATGATTTAGGGCCTGGGTGGCATTGGATTGAGTTGAGGAATGTGTTTTTTGGGGTGGATATTCTGTTGTTGGGCCTGGCCTTGTGGCTGGTGGCCATTTAGAAGACTAGGCCTGCAAGCTTGTCTGGCATTGTCTGTCAACAGGCCTGCTTTCATCCAGTAGGCTCAGAGAAGGTAGTCACAGCTTTAATAATGAAGTGTTTCTGTGTGTGGTCTGTTGAATTTAGACATCATTTAGGGCCTGGATGGCATTGGATTGAGTTGGGGAATGTGTTGTTTTGGGGTGGACCTTCTGATGTTGTTGGGCCTGGCCATGGGGCTGGAGGCCATTTTGAAGCCTAGGCCTGCAAGATTGTCTGGCCTTGTCTGCCAACAGGCCTGCTTTCATCCAGTAGGCTCAAAGCAGCTTTATTAATTACGTTTTTCTGTGTGTAGACATCATTTAGGGCATGGATGGCACTGGATTGAGTTGGGAAGTGTGTGTTTTTTGTGGTGGACTTTCTGATGTTGTTGGGCCTGGCCATGTGGCTGGTGGCCATTTTGAAGCCTATGCCTGCAAGCTTGTCTGGCCTTGTCTGCCAACAGGACTGCTTTCATCCAGTAGGCTCAGAGTAGGTAGCCACAGCTTTATTAATCAAGTGTTTCTGTGTGTGGTCTGTTGAAATTAGACATCATTTAGGGCATGGATGGCACTGGATTGAGTTCAGAAGTGTGTTTTTTCGGGGTGGGCATTCTGATGTTGTTGGGCCTGGCCATGTGGCTGGTGGCCATTTTGAAGCCTATGCCTGCAAGCTTGTCTGGCCTTGTCTGCCAACAGGCCTGCTTTCATCTAGTAGGCTCAGAGCAGGTAGCCACAGCTTTATTAATCAAGTGTTTCTGTGTGTGGTCTATTGGATTTAGACATCATTTAGAGCATGGATGGCACTGGATTGAGTTGGGAAGTGTGTTTTTTCGGGGTGGGCATTCTGATGTTGATGGGCCTGGCCATGTGGCTGGTGGCCATTTTGAAACCTATGCCTGCAAGCTTGTCTGGCCTTGTCTGCCAACAGGACTGCTTTCATCCAGTAGGCTCAGAGCAGGTAGCCACAGCTTTATTAATCAAGTGTTTCTGTGGATGATCTGTTGAATTTAGACACCATTTAGGGCATGAATGGCACTGGATTGAAGTGGGAAGTGTGTTTTTTTGGGGTGGGCTTTCTGATGTTGTTGGGCCTGGCCATGTGGCTGGTGGCCATTTTGAAGCCTAGGCCTGCAAGTTTGTCTGGCCTTGTCTGCCAACAGGCCTGCTTTCATCCAGTAGACTCAAAGCAGCTTTATTAATTACGTTTTTCTGTGTGTTGTCTGTTGAATTTAGACATCATTTAGGGCATGGATGGCACTGGATTGAGTTGGGAAGTGTGTGTTTTTTGTGGTGGGCTTTCTGATGTTGTTCAGCCTGGCCATGTGGCTAGTGGTCATTTTGAAGCCTAGGCCTGCAAGCTGTCTGGCCTTGTTTCCCAACAGGCCTGCTTTCATCCAGTAGGCTCAGAGCAGGTAGCCACAGTTTTATCAATCAAGTGTTTCTGTTTGTGGTCTGTTGAATTTAGACATCATTTAGGGCATGGATGGCACTGGATTGAGGTGGGAAGTGTTTTTTTGGGGTGGGCGTTCTGATGTTGTTGGGCCTGGCCATGTGGTTGGTGGCCATTTTGAAGCCTAGGCCTGCAAGCTTGACTGGCCTTGTCTGCCAACATGCCTGCTTTCATCCAGTAGGCTCAGAGCAGGTAGCCACAGCTTTATTAATCAAGTGTTTCTGTGTGTGGTCTGTTGAATTTAGACATCATTTAGGGCATGGATGGCACTGGATAAGGTGGGAAGTGTGTTTTTTGGGGTGGGCTTTCTGATGTTGTTGGGCCTGGCCATGTGGCTGGTAGCCATTTTGAAGCCTAGGCCTGCAAGCTTGTCTGGCCTTGTCTGCCAACAGGCCTGCTTTCATCCAGTAGGCTCAGAGCAGGTAGCCACAGCGTTATTAATCAAGTGTTTCTGTGTGTGGTTTGTTGACTTTAGACACCATTTAGGGCATGGATGGCTCTGGATTGAGATGGGAATGTGTTTTTTGGGGTGGGCTTTCTGATGTGCTGGGCCTGGCCATGTGGCTGGTGGCCATTTTGAAGCATAGGCCTGCAAGCTTGTCTGGCCTTGCCTGCCAACAGGCCTGCTTTCATCCAGTAGGCTCAGAGAAAGTAGCCACAGCTTTATCAATCAAGTGTTTCTGTGTATTGTCTGTTGAATTTATTTTAAACATCATTTAAGGCATGGATGGCACTGGAGTGAGGTGGGAAATGTGTTTTTTGGGGTGGGCTTTCTGATGTTGGGCCTAGTCATGTGGCTGGTGGCCATTTTGAAGCCTAGGCCTGCAAGCTTGTCTGGCCTTGTCTGCCAACAGGCCTGCTTTCATCCAGTAGGCTCAGTGCAGGTAGCCACAGCTTTATTAATCAAGTGTTTCTGTGTGTGGTCGGTTGAATTTAGACATCATGTAGGGCATGGATGGCAATCGATTGAGGTGGGAAGTGTGTTTTTTTGGGGAGGGCTTTCTGATGTTGTTGGGGCTGGTCATGTGGCTGGTGGCCATTTTGAAGCCTAGGCCTGCAAGCTTGTCTGGCCTTGTCTGCCAACAGGCCTGCTTTCATCCAGTAGGCTCAAAGCAGGTAGCCACAGCTTTATTAATCAAGTGTTTCTGTGTGTGGTCTGTTGAATTTATACATCATTTACGGCATGGATGTCACTGGATTGAAGTTGAAAGTGTGTTCTTTTTGGGGTGGGCTTTCTGATGTTGTTGGGCCTGGCCATGTGGCTGGTGGCCATTTTGAAGCCTAGGCCTGCAAGCTTGTCTGGCCTTGTCTGCCAACAGGCCTGCTTTCATCCAGTAGGCTTAGAGCAGGTAGCCACAGCTTTATTAATCAAGTGTTTCTGTGTGTGGTCTGTTGAATTATTTTAGACATCATTTAGGGCATGGATTGCACTGAATTGAGGTGGGAAGTGTGTTTTTTTGAGGCGGGCTTTTTGATGTTGTTGGGCCCTGGCCATGTGGCCGGTGGCCATTTTGAAGCCTAGGCCTGCAAGCTTGCCTGGCGTTGCCTGCCAACAGGTCTGCTTGCATCCAGTAGGGCCAGAGCAGGTAGCCACAGCTTTATTAATCAAGTGTTTCTGTGTGTGGTCTGTTGAATTTAGACATCATTTAGGGCATGGATGGCACTGGATTGAGGTGGGAAGTGTGTTATTTTGGGGTGGGCTTTCTGATGTTGTTGAGCCTGGCCATGTGCCTGGTGGCCATTTCGAAGCCTAGGCCTGCAAGCTTGTCTGGCCTTGCCTGCCAACAGGCCTCCTTTCATCCAGTAGGCTCAGAGCAGGTAGCCACAGCTTTATTAATCAAGTGTTTTTGTGTGTGGTCTGTTGAATTTAGACATCATGTAGGGCATGGCTGGCAGTGGATTGAGTTGGGAAGTGTGTTTTTTTTGGGGTGGGCTTTCTGATGTTGTTGGGCCTGGCCATGTGGCTGGTGGCCTTTCTTTGTGTTGGGAGTTAATAGTGTCCTGCTTTTGGCAGATAGGCCTGTGTGGTTTTCCTATTGGCTTACTACTTTCATCCATCCACCCCCTTTGCCAGCAGCAGCTCCATGAATGATGTGATGCTCTAATAATTTAATGGCAAATAGGGTCCACCCCACTTCCATTACATTTTTAATTTGGTGGTTCTTATTCTCTTTCCTATCCTTCCTGAGAGTGTTGTGTGTATATACAGTAGTATAACATAGCCCTTGTTGACAAAGTCGCAGAAATGGCTAGACTATATCTTTCTGTACAGTAGTAAGTAACTTAACCACACAACAACAAATGCAACATTTCACTGATGTACTTCTCCTGGCTTATTTGCTTTTAGGTGCACAAAAAACCAGAGGAGGAGGTGTCATCATCATCACCCGTTGTACTGCCAGCCAGATGGAAGTCCTGCTGCGCATCACGTCTACGTGTGAACACAACTTGTTGTGCATCTGCGCCTTGCCTGACATCTGAAGAAGATGTCCCTAAAGAAAGGTACCAGGTCCAGTACCAAGAAAGTTGGTGGTGAGAAGAAGGAACCGAAAAAGGAAGTGCCATTAACCACGACTGGTGTGCCGGCCAATGTTTTTATTGGGAGCAAAAAATACCAAAAATGTACACCTATGGTCTCTAACATGTGTATATGAGCAGATGAATAGTGCCTCTCGCTAACAAAATACTATAAGTGAAGACTAACTGGGGAAGACATCCCTTAAGGATAAGAACCCTCACTCACCCGAAGGTGACATGCTTCATCATATAGGTCCTGGTATTTAGATTGTAAGTGGGAACATACAGCTATTGGTCTATAATCTGTTCCTCTGGACCCCCAATCCACGGTAGTTTCACCCAGCAAAAAAGTTATGCCTGCAGCAGCGTTGTCCGGGGTCCAAGGTGGGAGCAGTACCTCCGCACCAGTGGTCCAACCCCACCAACCTAGGCCCTAGCCCTTGAGTGTCACAGAGGTAGCCAGTCTACTAACGAGCAGCGATGTTGAAATGTCATCATCGCAAAGTAGTACACAATCAACGCAGGCAACTCAGCAGAAAAGTGTGCAGCAGCAACAACAACAGCAGCAGCAGCAGCCGCAGCAGCAGCAGCAGCCGCAATAACAGCAGCAGCAGCAAGAACAACAGCAGCAGCAGCCACAAGAACAACAACAGCAGCAGCCACAAGAACAAAAACAGCAGCAGCCGCAAGAACAACAACAGCAGCTGCTGCAAGAACAGCCCACAATAGTAGTTGTTGCTCCTGACATAGGGGCATTTCAGGAAATCGAGCTACCTGCAGACAAAGTGGAGCAAACCATTGTTTTATAAGATCTATTATCTTCCAGACCATCAGCAAGGAAAAGGAGGTTTAGTCCCTCATCTTCTTCTTCAAGTTCAACTTCTGATGACCGTGATGCCACTTGGCAGTCACCAGCTCAGTCTGAGAGTGATACGCTACAAGACAATGCTTCTGAAAAGGAAGGTTCCCGAAAAACTTACAGTTATGAAGGTAGATGTAGAAGAGGGGGGTGATGTTGATGAAGAGGACGAGCCAGACATCACGAACATCACTCCCGCCCCACAGGGGATGAGCGGGATGTAGCACGGATACCACCAATGCAGGCTACACCACCACAACCTCCAGCTGCCATATTTTCCAAGGCCCGTCAGGGACCTACATCCAGCTCAACCATCTCAGAAGGTAGTAGTAGTAAAAGTCATAGTGTAGCTGCACAGAGCCACATTCCAAACACACCCTCCAGTTCATCTGGTATTGAAAGTGGCACATCCAGCAGTGCCATAAAGTCCTCCTCCCCAGTTTGGGGCTTCTTTTCTGTTAGCACCAAGGAGGAGAACATTGCAATATGCTCAATTTGTCGCTCAGGTGTTCGGCGCAGTAAGCTTGGTACAAACTATGGTACAGGAGGCCAAGCAAGTCATCTCAGAATACAGGACACAATTGTGTGGGAGAATCATCTACTTAGGTTAAAAGAAAGTAGAAATACTCAACCCATTGAAGTTGGTCAGGAAGAATCAGGGGACAATATTATTGCGGTGGAAGGTGGAGGGGGAGGCATTTCTAGCCCTGTCGCCAGTAGTGTAGTGGTACTGCCCACATCCTCCTTCGTAACATCTGAGTGGCACAGCAGTAAGAGCCATACTCAGATCAGGCTGAAACACCAAGGCGTCCGAGTACTGCAATGAGACAAACTGTGTAGTTGAGCCTAAGTCGGTTATTGAAAACAACAGCACCACCAAGGAAAGTAATCCAGCCTACCATTGAGAGCATGCTAGGTTGGAGGGGCAGTTCCAACGCAACCACCCAACGGCACTGTTGTACAATGCAAAGCTCGCTAAAATGTTAGCACTGGACCTTCTTCTTTTTTCATTTGTGGAAGGGGTGGGTTTCCTTGAATTTGTGTCAGCCATCTGCCCTAAATGGAAGGTTCCCAGCCATTCCTATTTCGCAAGAATTGCTGTTCCGGCACTACATCATGATGTGCTGGAATTGGTTGGACAAGCTTTGCAGCAGAGTTCTGTTCACAATATCCACCTGACTACAGACATGTGGACCAGTTGCCAAGCAACAGATTACATGTGCATCACTGCACACTGGGTTTCTTCTGTGGGGGTTAGAGATAAGCTATCTGAACGAGGTGCTGCTAACACAGCTGAGATCTTTAAAGCTACTCGGAAACATGCAACTGTAGCCATGTTCGCCATGGAGAAATCTCATACTGCTGTAAACATTTTGCAAGAGTTTTGCAGGAAGGTTTCAGAATGGCTGCGCCCAAGAGGGCTTACTATTGTTTTGTTGCCACAGATAATGGCAGGAATGTACTTAAGGCCATGGATCTTGGTTCCTAATTCAGGGTTCCGTGTTTGGCGCACTGTATATAGGGATACCTTCACTTCAAATTCTGGCCTTAAAAGGGACAGGTCTGGTCTTAAAATGCTGGCCTTAAAAGTGACAGGTCTGGTCTTAAACTGCTGGCCTTAAAAGTGACAGGCCTGCTCTTAAAAAATGACAGGTCTGGTCTTAAACTGTAGGTCCCAAAAAATGACATGCCGGGTCTCAAACTGCTAGAAGCAATCAATGTCTGGCCGCAAACTGCTGGCAGCAACCCCTCTGGTCTTAAAAAGGGTGACAGGGCTGGCCACAAACTAGTGGCAGCAATTACTCTGGTCGCAAAAGAACTCTGGCCGCAAAAGTGACATGTGTCACTTTGTGCTGCCCCAGGGTTCCCAAAGTGACATGCGGCACCTGTGTTGCCAAGGGTGTTTAAAAGCAGCTGTCCCGGAAGGGGGCGGATGGGCCACAGGGGGAGGATTGTTTAGGAGACAGAGGCATGGCGGAACCGCCCTGAGGCCATGTGTCCCTGTTGTGGTGTAGAGGTATACGCCTCTTTTAGAGGCTGTGTTTCTTAGAACACATATAAGCCTTTGTCAGGAGCCTGGTGCAGCAAGCAGCCGCTGGACTATGTGAAGGGTCACCATGGCAGAAAGGAAGAGCCACAACCCATTCCAGAAAACCTTGGTTTGATGGCTCACAGACCCCCATCAGTAACTATTACAGAACAGCCAGTCCCTTGGTAATGGACGAGAATGCTCAGCCAGAAGAACCTAAGGATATGGGCTGCGACGTTAATGCTTTTTGCGGTGGGCTTTGTAAGCGCATGGACGCCATCAGTCTCAAGGATTGGCCGCGCCAGGCGTCCCCGATTAAGCGTGACAGCAGCTCTAGCGAGGGTTTGAGTGACGGCGGTTCGTATGTTCAAAGCATGCTCTTGGAGTTGGAGGACGATGAAGAAGAAGCCATAGCTCCGCCTAATACACCCGTCTATGAAGACTTGGGTTTTCACAAGGGTGTTGTTCCTGAGAAGACCCATGTGCATCAGGCTGATAGAAGCATCAAAGCTGATGGGGCCCAGGTGGATATTACCGACTCTCAAGATGTCAGAGCCGCGGCAGAGGGCTGTGAAGATGTGAAGGTTAGTCAAAAAGTTATGCGCCGCCATTTACATAAGGAGGTATTTTAGTTCTTAAACTAGCGAACGTTATTATTTCGTCTTTTTATTTTATTTCATTTTTTTATTTTATTTGACCCCTCTAGAGAGCAACCACGGCGGGATGCAATTACTTCATAATGCACAAAGAAAATCAAAGTATGCCACTTCCTAACATGCACATATATGAAGCCATGGATGTTCAGGCGGCTATAAGTCCTACGAAGGTAGTTGAGCAACAGCCTTATACAAGCGTCAAAGATGATGGGTCCTCGATGGATATTACCGACTCAAGATTTCAGAGCAGCCGCAGAGGGCGGTGAAAATGTATGGGTTAGTAAAAATGTTAGGAGTAGAACCTTTACATGAAAGTTTGTTTTGAAGAACAGATCCTGTGCACACGCTAGTTAGGTACGTAGTCCTATTGTGAGGACTTGGATTAACGGACTGAGCAAGATTAGCGTCACAGTTCAAAAACGCCAAACACAAAGGTTCATGTGGGTGAAATTTGTTTATAAGTCAATTGTTGGTCAGTACAGAAAATAGTAGCCAGCCGACACGTGTTTCGTCACACCGTGAAGGAGATGTGACTCATCAGGGCGGAAGGGCTACGGTAGTGTCAGGATCGTGGTGGCAATAAAAGGTGGAATGCCAGCCACGTATGTGTGTACTGTAAGTAAAATGTCTTCAAATCCCCCACTCATAAAGAGCTCCTATCTGGACCTCACTCGCCTTACGGACGCACAGATCGGGTGCGCTCTCCCTACCCTAGGCACCTCCATGAAGCTCGGGACGCATCAGTCTTTGACTTCATCTCCCTATTGATGAGCGGGAGATTTGGGGACATTTTACTTACAGTCCACACATACGTGGCTGGCATTCCACCGTTATTGCCACCACGATCCTGACACTACCGTAGCCCTTCAGCCCTCAAGGTTCACCTGTTATGTACGGGGCTGGATTAGGAGGCTTCTTTAGGAGTCTATTTAAAAGAGCTATGTCTTTCCTAAGAAGAGGCTATGAAATTGCAAAACCTCATGTTAAGGCGGCTGCTACGAACATTGCCCAGGAGGTGGTGGGGTCTGTTACATCGGCGGTTGCAGAGAGCATGAACAAGCAGCCTCAAGAAGGAGCTGGTTTGATGTATAAGCCACGCGCAAGTGTCAAAAGGAAACGGCGTGTTTCCAGACGCAGAGGCCCCCCAACCCCCTATAAAAAAAGGAGGACCTCTTCAAAACGCACTCAAAAAAGAAGAGCTCCAAGATGGAAGAGAGCTGCGAAGAAGCGACGCGGTTCTAAAGTAAATATTTTTTAAAAGCCTCGTAAACAACGCCATGGCCTTCGTACATTGTGGATCTGGAGAGTGCGCCAAATTAGAGTTGGACTTCCTTACTCTAAAACCCACGCAGACGAAAACAGCTTCTTCGTGGAGGTATCACCTTTAGCAGCATTGACAACGCTGTCTCCAATAGAGTTTTTTGTGTCAGGGTCCACGGATATGTATTTGGATCTCAACAACACGCTGCTGCGTCTTATGTGTAAAATCTTAACAGCGGATGGGGCCGACATTGAAGACGACGTTAAAGTGGCAACGATCGCTTACCCTCTAGCTACCATGTTTAATCGAGTGGATATCACCCTGGGCGATCGATTCATCACACAGAAGGATAACATGTACGCCTACAGAGCCTACATCGAGAGCATTCTAAATTACAGTAGCGACACCCTTGACACACAACTTTCAGCGGGTCTCTTTCACAGGGATACACATGGGCAGTTTGAAATCACGGCTCTGGATGGCGCCAATAAGGGTTTTATAAAAAGAGCAGGGCATGCTGCAGCCAGTCGCCCCTTTGACCTCCTGGGGCGCATACATTCAGACCTCTTCTTCCAAGATAAACTGTTCATCAACGGAATTGATCTTAAGATCAAGCTCAATCGCAACAAGGACTCATTCTGCCTCATCAACAGGGATGCGAAACAGAACAAGCTGAATATACTGTCCGCTAGCCTTTTTGTAAAGAAAATGAAAGTGTCCCCGAGCGTCAGGTTAGTGCACGCCGAAGCTTTACAAATATCCAACGCCAAGTACGCTGTGGAAAGAGTATCTCTGAAGGTATTCAGTATCCCGGCATGTTCCTGCTTAACACAACAGCAGAATTTATTTCTGGGACAACTACCAAAGCTCATCATCATCGGTTTTGTGGACAATACAGCTTTTAGCGGCACCTATGCCTCAAACCCCTTCAATTTTAAACACTACAACATCAACTACGCAGCGCTGGTCTACGAGGGCAACGTGATTCCTGCAAAACCCTACACACCCAGTTTTACAGCCGGTCATTACATCAGGGAATATCAGGGCTGGTTTCGATAACAGGGAAGCATCAAAGGGACTGTGGGGTAGCAGTGTCAAGAGAAGGCAATGAACGCGGATACACGCTGTTCGCATTCGACCTGACACCAGACATGGAAGATGGTGATCACTACAACCTGGTCAAAAACGGGAATCTAAAAGCTGGAATACGATTTGCAGATCCACTGGTAGCTAATGTGAACATGGTCGTATTCTCTGTATTCAACAGCATCATTCAGATCAACCACGCAAGGCAGATTTTGTTTGACTATCTTTAAAACATTTGTGAAATGGATACTGTGCAGATAAGTGACTTCTTAAGCAGACATAAATACCCTAGGAAATACTTTTTGGGGGTTTTCCCTAGCGATGGGTTAACAACTGAAATAGGGGCAGAAAGACCTTGCATTCTAGTCTTTAACACAGACCTTCATGACCAGGGTGGGACACATTGTGCTGCCGTGTTTATAGCTGGTGACAAGGTTACAGTGTTTGACAGTACCGCAGAGTTCCCTGAGCACAGTATCTATACACAGCCTATATTCAAGTTTGTGAAAAAAGCTGCAGCTGTGGTGGAGTATAACAAGCTAAGGGTGCAGGATTCCATGGCCATCACATGCGGGGAACACTGTATTTATTTTATCAGTAAAATGTCACAGGGTGTTTCGTTTAGAAATGTCTTAAATCTATATTCGGGGGATCTTGTTAACAATGACAGTATAGTTGCGAAATATTTAAAAGAAAACCCAAGGGCATCAGTCAGACCTGTGAAAACAGAACATGTACCTTGTCAAAACTGTAAGGGTTTATAACAGATGTGTGCTTAATGTTGAACTTGTAAAATAAAGACATTATATTTTTAAAAAACATGCATTCAGACTCTGTATTTCAATATACATGCACCATAAAATGTTTTTTAAAAGATGACTGAGATGGTTTGAAAAGTTATAACAGGTAGGTAGGTTGGTCATTAGTTGACAAAACTTTATTGAAGAAACCTAGGAATAAAAACCACACACAATTATTCAAAAGTCTTTAGAAACATCAAGGAGTAATCCACATGAGGGATTTGGGCGTTGTCTTTTTTCGAGGTGGCACCACCGGTGCAGGGGTAGACCAAGTAGGAGATAGCCTTCGAACGTCAGAACCTGTAGGCGATGGCAGTAGGGGGTCCTTCAAAATGTCTAGCAGGCGCCGGTGTTCATTATTACCAACGATCGTGGAGGGTATATTGAGTTCAGCAGCGGCTCGCAGAAACTGCTCCCAACCTCGCGGTGCATTTTGAGGCGTTAGGATTTTGGGATGCGTGAGACCTTTGACTAGATTGTACATGTGCGACCCTGCAACCGGTTGTCCCTTGTAGAGAAATTCGCCTCGTTCATTCCAAGAGGCTAGGTCTTTAGAAGCGGCGAGTTTACTCATTATCATCCGCGCAGCCCCTCTGTGCCTTTGACTTATATTTATTAAGAGATCGCCAACAAAAGTATCGGAGGATGGTGCAAGATCGGGAAGCGGTTGTAGGGGCTAAGGCTCGTTGGCCGGAGCTGCTGGTTGTTCAGAGTCTGGGGTATATAGAGTCAGCTTGTTTTTCTCTGTATTCCACTGGGTGTAGTAATTTAAGAATTTTTTGAGAGTGCTGGTGTAAAGGTTCGCTTTGTCGTAGGGTTTAGATCAGTCCTGCTCAAAATGTCTTAAATTTCAGTATCCAGACGTAGAGTCTCATTTCTACGGATATCCCAGGCGTTGTCCGAGGAAGAGCCCAGATGCTCCATTTGCTGCCTAGAAACCAGATACATTTTTGTGGCATGATCCATCACTGACCCGAGAGGAGGCTTGTAATTACCGGTATAGCTATACCCAACAAGTTACCTATAAAGCCCCCAGACTGTTTCGCCAGTTTCTTCTTGGTGATGAGTGTGGCCCTTTTATTACTGAGCTTCTTGATAAGACCCCTCTTCTTCTCCAGAACCTGTAACTGATGCTTTGATATAAGGACGTTGCCTTTTAGGGTGTTTAGAGCTATTTCTGAAATGGCAGACACTAAATCGTCAGAAGCGGTTCCCAGGATGGCCTTTCGGTGTTGGGGGCTCCCTGTAACAAGCATTTTCAGGAGAGCTAAATTGGGGCATAGGGGGGCAGACATGGCCAACACTGTGCGTTATAAGGATGGGTCTGTAAATGGCTCTAAAATACATCATCGCTGCTTTTTATAGGTCCTGGTCCTGGGTTTTGGTGTGTAAACTACAGGTTGCTCTAGGGGAAAATATCAGCCCTCAGTCTATAGTCTTCTAGAGTTTCATTTTTTAAGTCTACCAACAGGTACCCGTGGGGTTTTGCTGTAGCGTCGTTAAAGGCCTCCATGAAGAAGTGTGTGTTCCCGGGGTACATCTGTTTAGCTATGACCGCTATTTGCTGTTTTTCACAAGGGTTTTTAAATAAAACAAGGTATGAAGCATTGAGAGCTATGGACCGACTGTTCTTGCCCTTGTAAAACAAGTTCTGCACAATGTAGCAGATGCTTAGATTGCGATGATGTGAATATTGCGTAAAAGCTCTCTCTAACTCCGGATGATCACCCCTTCATGCATAAGGTCATCACTAATTATCATATTTAAAAGGGTTGGGGGGTGTAGTGTGTTATCGTTGAGGTTATCTGGTATACCCTCTATAAATTTGATATGGGGGAACCGCCGGCCCAAGTCTGTATAAAGAGTCTGCCAGCATGAATAAAGCCATACAATGTTGTTAGGGATTTGGGATAAAACAGAGGCGGCATTTTCTAAGCGCTTTTTTATGAAGTAGCTTTTTCCGCAGTTTGAGGGTCCGGCTAACACGAAGGAGAACGGATGCTGTAACCTAGTGTCCATGATGGAGCATCTGTCTCTCTAATGGGCCTAATAACCATGAGGCAGTGTTTTATAGTCAGCCGTCAGGACCCTTTTATCAAAAACAACTCGCAATGTTTTATGTAGGGAGTGAGTTGTGATTTCCCACTTCTTTTTGGATCTGACTATGCAGGGATGGTTCACGACTATGGTTTTAGCATTCTCAGAATCGTCTGCTGTAGCGTATTCATACACCAGATTCTTCAAACTATCAAAATGGATTTTTAGGGTGTTGCTGACATTTAATGTTATCCATTTGACATTCATACACACTTTGTTCTTGTTTGTACGGTAACTGTATGTTTTAGGTCCGGAGGTCGTATATTCTAATATATACTCATCCTTATCTAGTTCGCTGGTCAGATTACCCAAATAATCTCCTAGAGGAGGGTCTTCATCCCCCGGTTTGCTCAGAAAAATCACAGAATCTGTATCATGATACAAGCAGTGATCCTGTAGCTTATCCATAACCCCGTAAAGCTCTAGACGAGCGTGGGCTGTCGTGAAGCAGGCTATGAAAATGTTTATGTTGTTACTCGATGTGGGGTACTCTTGGGTGTATTTCCAACACAAAGCAGCGGTATCGTCATCGAAAAACTCACAGCTGGATACCTCGTAGCCAGGGGCAAACATGTACTTGAACAGTTCATCAGGATCTGTTATGAAGGTAGTATTTGAAAGGTTTGTGCGCTGTGCAAATTTTCCCCATAAGGAGTTGAGACAGAATTTGGCTAACTGGCGGCGTGCAGGCTTGACCTCTATCAGATGGGGGCGTAAACGGATACCCTCGTGAGAAGTAGTCAGCGATGTATTTCTGTTTTGCATCCTGACTAGTACACCATACTGGATACCCGGAGGCCTCCTTTTTGTCTCTGAGAAACAAATTAAAGTAGGGGGCAAAGAGCTGTGTTGTAGTGCTTTTCAAATGCCACACTTTGTGTACTCTACCGAGCCTGTACCCTTTCTCTAAGGCAGCTTGTACCTCAATGCTACACCAGGTCCCTGTGAGCATCCTTTGTTCTTCGATGTGTCTACAAACGTCAACCTCTTTAAACATCGCACATGTTCGACAGAGGGGGAACATGAGCTTACCATCGACTCTGCATGGTAACACCGGAAAGTAAAGCTGCTTAGGAGGATAGATTTCACATTTGACCAGCCCAAAGTATTCGTCTAGGGGATTAAAATCTCTATAGATGATGGTGGGGTGACCCAAGGGGTACAACTTCATTTTGTTCACAAAAGGGTACAGACTGGTGAAATCATATTAGTGTATTTCTCACCCTCACCAGTGGCCCTGTACAGTTGTATGGCATTTGTACGACCCCCGAATAAGGCATCACGGGGCTCCAGAGGTTTGGGTAAATCACGAGTCTGAAGAAAAGAGCAGAGGCCAGTGTCGGTGTTTAACACGTCTCACCACTCATTCTCCCAAAGAACTCTCATAGCAAAGCCCTGCTTTTAAATATACTGGGCCTGTATCAGAGTACGTCTGTATAAGTGTTCAAATTTAGCACCCAGCAGTTTGTTATACTCGTGGGGTTTGTAACACTTGAGGCAGCTTTGGTAAAAACAGCCGTTGAATTCAAAGGCCGTCGGCACACCCTTAATTACAGAGTAATCGTCCAGGTAATAGGGGCCCAGGCGGTATTCACCACCCTGTAAGGCATGCTGAATCTGTATGTCTTCCTTCTCAGAGACGTGCATGAGCCATTGGATAGAGGGGGTTGAATAACATTTCTGTTTACCTTTGTAGAGGTCTGGCGGTACTAGAGTGATAGTTTTGGGCCTCAAAAGCATGTGCTTGTAGATGGACATACACATGGAGGCCAGAGTGACGTTTTGAAAAGGGTCTATGTATTTGACCGCTTCTAGCATTTCAAGGGTTTTGGATTTTACGGCCATGCCCCTTTTAGTTAGGGTCTTGGCTTTCAAGGCCTTGACTTTCTTAGTCAGTGTGTTAGGTTTCAAGACAGTGACTTCTTTAGTCATAGACACCACAACATCTCTGAAGAGGTTACAAGCTTGCCTCAGGATCATTACATCAGCCTGACAGTAAGCTTTCAACTCTGTTTGAAAGTGAAACTCCTTTTCACGGTTTTCAGAGTATCATTGTAGAAAACTCACTTTCTCATCAGGCATCATGTATTCAACCCCGTAGCTATCAGGAGGAGGCATGGGCCCCACATAATTCTGGTTAGCCCAGGTGTTAAAAAAGTGTGGAAAATAACCTTTACACCCCGGGAACCCGAAGGCCTTTGGCAACTTGCTCAATTTCATGGGTAGGAAATTCAGGGTGTCTATGAACAGTATTTGTAAAGGGCACATTGTCATCAGCATCAGTTTAGAACCCTGGGTAATGAGCTCCACTTGTATCTTTTCACAAATCATGTTTTGCAGAATAAAGAATGAGTCATAGGCTTTCGAGTTGTGGCGAGCAGGGTATACCCTCGGAATTTGGTTTGAATGAAAGTGCTGAGGAAATCACCAACGCACACTCGTCCTTCAAACTCCCAACTATCGTCGGAAGGTAGATGGTATGCGTACATATAGTTAGGCTGTTGTACCCCCGTCTCTTGTGTGCAGTCTATATCAAACACTATATAGTCTTCGGTCTTAGTCTGGGGGAGACCTTCAACCATATAACACTGGTGGTTGGGGCCATCCGTGAAAGACACATGGCAGCGGGGGCATATCATGCCTTTGCACTTGTGATCCTTTGCCACATACCGCCCACACTCGTGGCAATCCTTTTTAGGGATGCAGTTAAAATATTTCTCCTGTATGCTCAAGCAGTCTTGCAAGCGGCAAAACATCCTACACGTGCCGCACTTCACCTTCAGGGTCGCGTCTGCGATGCACCCGTCCCTCTGACACATCTTACAATGCATTTCACACTGGTGATATGTTCTATTGTTGTATATATGGTAACAGTGGGCGCACACATACTTGACCCCCAGAAAATTTTAAGGTTTAAGATTCCGTAAAAATTATTTTCGTTGTGAAGGACATATACGGTCTTGTTTCTCACACGTTCCCCGGTTGTAAAGTACTGCCAGGAGCCGTTGTGATAAAGAACTTTCACCGTCACTGCGAAATAGTTCTCAAAAAGACCTATGTCACCAAAGCCGACCATGCGGTCAGGAGGTATTTCAAGAACCTCATGGGCTCCAGCTGCTCTAGACATGATGACAGCGTAAAGGGTCTTGCGATCCATCAACAGCCCCACGATGCTGGCCGCCAGACATGTATTGGCTGCGTCGTTGTTAAAGTTGAGTAGCTATCGGTGTTTCTTATCAAAAACACCCCCCTCACGACCCCGTACAATGCCCGCTATGACTCTAAAAGTGCCATAGGCGACTAGTTCAGACTTACTCTGTAAAAGCCTTGAGACATTTTCTAAAGAATGCACAGCGTCAAACACATCGCGGGCCTTACGTCTGGTGAAAAAACCCTGCCCCTGGAAGCCGAGTTGGAAAAAGTCATTAGGACCCACATCGCATAACAACCTTTCTATGAGCTCCTGCACAGCCTGATGTATAGCTAGAATCCCATGCTCGGATGATGTTATTTGGTGTAGGTTAACAAATCTAAACTCCTCATAGTGTTCTACAGCGTTAAACCTCTGTACATTGCGACTGTAACTTCTTACACTCTCTAAAAACAAGGGCTCTGAGTCCTCATCAGTAGGAGTGTGACTTGCTGCGCGGTTCTTTGATGTGTCATTTTGGGGGTTCTGATCGGGAACTGTCTCTGGGGTCCTTGTAAACCCGTGGGGAGAACATATTCGAGCCTTCTTCAGCTTGCGTATTAAAAGCCGCCGTTGCTTTGCAGTATTAACCCACTTTTGTTTTTTTTCATGAGCCCAGGCTATTCTAGGCACCAGGCCCCAGCCTATCGGAACGGGTTGGTTTGTGTCTGTGTCTTGTTTATGGAGGCCTCCACTACAGATCCACCCATAGGTCCTTCTGAATGTTCCGCGGGCTGGAGTTTTGACGCTCCACCCCCTGCCCCCTTCAAATGGCCATCCCTCGGTATGTTAGCTCCTGCACTTATGTATTGGTGGGTGTGTGGTGTTGATTTATATGTTTGAGGCGTTGGTCTTAAAACTAAGCATGGGCGGATTTTGCGGATTCGCGATCCGCGAATTTGCGGATTTGCGGATTCGCAATCCGCAAAGCTCCGCGAATTCCTGCGGATTTGCGGATTTTTTTTGTGTGTTCGCACGGGTTTCTGCCAGTTCGCAAGGGTTTTTGTACAATTTCGCAAACGTGAACTTACCTGTCGGGTCGCAAGTTTTGCGAACTTGTTGTTTCTACGTGTCCAGCCTGTTTGCGACCCTCTTCTTCATCACTGCCACCCTCTGTCACCACTGCCACTCTCTGGTTCACCCATGCCACCCTCTGGCTCACCCATGCTACCCTCTGTTTCATCACAGCACCCTCTGGTTGACCAGTGTACATTATTGTGGCAAAGCAAAGCACACCTTCCCTGCCTCAAGTGACCTGAATTAATTTGGGGCTGATTAATGTGTCACAGAATATTTTTTTAGCTGGCACCTGTTCCCTTAGTGCTTCCTGATTAATGATGTGCTTGAACTTTTGCACCTGCTAAGTGCTTTAATTTTTGCAAAATTAGTTACAACACCTGCCCTGCCCCAACTGACATTAATGAATTAGGGGCTGATTAATGTGTCACTGAATTTGAACTTCCAGCCTGGCTCCTGCTTGTCTCCCTTAGCTGTAATTCAGGACCTTTGTGGCATACGTGTAACTATTCTGAGGGTCAGAGCAGGGTCACACAATTGTTGCAAGTAGGCAACTGAACTCTGGAGGGGCCCCTCAGGAAGCACTACAGGAAATGGCTACTAATGATGAGCTTGAACTTTTGAACCTGGTAAGTAGTTTCAGTTTTGCTAAAATCGTTTTTCTGCAATTTAGCGCTTATTCGCCGGGCGCGAATAAGCGCGAAATTGAACTGGGAAGCCGCAAACTCGCGCGAATAGTGCGAGCAAGCAATAAAATCCGCCGCTCGCGGATTTTCGGATTTTCGGTAAATTCGCGGGAGTTCGCGGATTGCGGATTTACCGAAAATCCGCAAAATCCGCGAACGGAACAGATTTTTCACCCATGCTTACTTGAAACTAGGTGGTCTTGAAACTAGGGTACCTTGTTTGAAGGGTTCAAGGGAAACATGGTTGGCTTGTTTGAGGGGTTCTAGGGCAACAGATGGACGCTGCTTGAGCAGTTGTAAGAAGCGTACGGACTGTGTCAGCAACCTCAGGACCATGTGGCTATATTTTGATTTTGGGGGCCTCTTATGAGCAACACCGACCATGGGGCTCTTTAAGGTTTGGCGCGGCCATAGTCACGCCTGTATACCACATATGTCTGCCACAACCTCCTGACACGTCTGTATGATCACTTTTTTACACATATCAACCCTTTGCACTACCTTCTGTTGTGCCGCCCTCTTGTATATGTTACTGGTAATCCCCAGCCCCAATTTTAAGTGTACGGTGCTCGCCTGGCCTTTTAGTTTTCTGACCGCCATCTGCATCTCTTTTACATGAGCCCCCAATACCTCTTGTGTGTTTACAGAAGCATCTTGCGCCTGATTAGGGGGCCAGCTTGCGTGGCCTTATAAATGGCTGTAACTCCTCAGGACCCTCTTTCCCGCTAACAGCCTTAGCCCCAATCATTAACGCCTCCTCAGGACCCTCTTTCCCGCTAACAGCTTTAGCACCATTCTGTAACGCCTCCTCAGGACCTACTTCCCCGCTAACAGCCTTAGTCCCATTCTGTAATGCCTCCTCAGGACCCTCTTTCCCGCTAACAGCCTTAGCCCCATTCTTTAACGCCAATGCCTGTAGTGTTCTACAAATAGGGACCCATTGCGAACGGAATGGTGTGTCCAGGAGCGAAAAAGTGCCAAAGGGTTGTGCCATAAACGGCAATTCCCAGTGGGTCAAGGTGGTATTGTTATACCCACATATTGCTGGGGGCGATGTGGGGCTTAAGCTGGACGCGGGGATGGTAGGGTTGTATGCTCCCGGCAGGGTACTAGGGGACAAAGGGTATGAGGATTGTGAGGAGCTGTCATTGTAATCTGGGGTCCTAGCTGAAATGTCTGTGTTATGGTGTGGTGACAGGTTACCTGGGTTCTGTAAACCCTCTGTGTTCAAAGCCCCCTTGTACACCGCTTCTGGGGTTCTACCTATGCTGTCTACCATGCTCCCCAGCGCCTTGAGAACGTCGCTATTCATGATATAAGGAACTTCTAGGGGCTGCGAATTATCACACTTTGAAACCCTAGGCAGGTCCTGAACACTTATAGCCGGCTTTGGGGTCTGCTCAGGGGCGTGCACCTCTACATGAACCGTTAGGGTATTTGGAACTGTCTGGGGTTTCAGGGTATAGGCTGGATCCTGCGTTGTAATAGGGTTGCTGAGGGGCTCTGCTATCTGTAGCTTAGGGACCCCCGGTTTAATCTTAAGATATTTTCTTGAGATGCGCGCTGTTTTAGGGGTTTGAGGCGTAGCCATCTCTTCTACACCTTGAGGTACAACTACCGACTCCTTGGAGATCAGGGATGTATAGGTCTCATTCAAGGGCTTAGCATCCCTTTTTACAGATAGGTCTAAGGGTTTAGATTGTGGCTCAGGGGTCCTAGGGTTCTTCTTCTCAGGGCTTAAGGGTTGTGCCTGGACCTCTGGTAGCACCTGAGCCG
The DNA here is from genome assembly GCF_964263255.1 of Lissotriton vulgaris. NCBI lineage: Eukaryota > Metazoa > Chordata > Amphibia > Caudata > Salamandridae > Lissotriton > Lissotriton vulgaris. The sequence continues at coordinate 1,333,242,089 of NC_141687.1, forward strand.
TCTTCTTGAGGTTTAAGGGTTCGGTTTGGAGCTCTGTGAATACCTTGTTGGGCTTGTCACGTTTTAAGGGGTAGGGAAGGTTCTCTGAGTCCCTATGTTTCTTCTTAAGGGTTGCCATGGTTGAGACACATTTCCCTTTCGATACCCTGAGAGGGCTCAGAGCCGATGTACCATTTTTACACAGACCCTGCCCTGTGTTATTTGGGTTCGTAAACACTCCTCCAGTGCTGACCCCACCCCTGTGCAGAATAGATTATTCTAGAGGATTGTTCATCATGTTGGCTGGGGTGTAGGACATTGAGAGTTTCTCAGGGCGTACACGCCTATTCACGCCTTTTGCGCCGTTTCTGTTGTTCTGGGCGGTTGCTGTTATGTCCCTTAATGGCTGCGCAGACCTCTCTTCAGCATAATGTTTCTGAGACGCTTCTAGAATATAAACAGAAAAATATATATATTAGAGAAAGCATAAAAAGCACGCACAATCACCACCATCCTAAGTTCTACACAACCACCTTTTTATATAGGCGCTGCTACACGCCGCTGGAACCTTCTGCTTGAGAGTCTGTAACACCTCTAGCACTTCTCACACCCTTTTATAAAAAACACACCTGATAGAGGTCTTTTTGCAGCTCCTTTCTTTGACACCGGTCCTTCTAGAGAAGTACTTTTCCCAGCTCCTTTCTTTGGCGCAGGTCCCTCTTTAGAAGTACTTTTCTCAGCGCCTTTCTTTGACGGGGATCCCTCTTTACACTTTAAAGCTTGTCTCTTCAAAGGTCTTTCTTTTGAACATTGCGCAGCCTCTTGTACCTCGGCGACGTCCGTGCATAACTTAGGGGGCCCTGTAAAGAAAAAAAATAATACCCAGTCTTAGCCATCTTTCTGAGGAGTCCCTCTAAACACCCCCAGGGTCAGGACTTTGGCCTACCCCCGCTCCCAGCGTCTTAGACAGTTTAAATAACAACGGCCTTTTTTATTTACATGTAGGAACTGTCGTGTTTTGCACATTGTTCAGAGCTCCTTGAGCATTTAGGTATACCATAAGATCTTCAAGAACTTGTTGTAGTTCGGGATCATAAGCTGTAAAATCCTACATACATGAGAACCCCATTAGAAAAAACAGAACTTCTGAGAGATTGGTGTACAAAACTACGTAGAACTACACAACTCTAAATATATATATATAGTTGGCTGCGGGGCTGTCAATTCTCCGGCGTTGCTAGTTATTACAGGGTTGTCTAGCGTCTTTGGTACATAGATAACGGTTGTTTTTGCAGGGTCTTGCATCTGTATTAAATAAAAACAACGGTTTTAAAAACGCCTTTCTTAAACAAAGTATTACAGTTTCAAACAATTCAGATATAGATTTAAAGGTTGTTAGGAGGGTGCAACAACCCACATTTTAAAAAGCGTTGCATATGGTTCGCTAAAACATATGTTCGGAAATGGCTGCCTGTGCAGCGCAGAACCAGATACTTTAATAGCTATGTCAATGGCGTTAGCCTTAGCAGAAATTTTTAAAATCAATAGAAACACCCTGCGCCATATCCTATGCTTCTGGGTAAATCAATCAAGGTACCACAGCCATCCTGCCCTGCAACCACTACTCATAGGTGTTTGACACTCTTTTGTGACATGTACACGCCACTTTTCTCTTGTAACACAAAGTTTGATACCTCTTACATTTTGATTGCTTTAGATACTTGCTCAAATGCCCCCACGGCCTACATAACGTTTGTTCTTGTGCTTGAGTGTCTGCCTTATATTGATGTATTATACCTCTAATTGTACTTTTGTTTTCTCTTGTACCCTACACACATGCCACTTTTTTTTCCTACTGTAATGCCGCTTTTACTACCTCTTACATTTTGTTTGCGCCCATTTGGCACTTGTGCCTCATGTAACTTAACGTTTGTTTTTGTAATTTTCTCACTTGTAATTTTCGCCGCATGTATCATTACTGTTCCTATTGTGAAGCGCTCTGCCGCCTACAGGTAAAGTCAACGCTATATAAAAAGCATAAATTAAAAAAAAAAACACACACACACGTGTCTACCCTATATTGCAGTATTATACAGCTAATTGTACTTTGTTTTCTCTTGCACCCTGCACACATGCCACTTTTTTCCTCATGTAACTTAACGTTTGCTTTTGTAACCTGCACACATGTCACTTTTTCCTCCTGTAACTTGCCGTTTGCTACCTCATGTATTTTGTTTGCTCACAATTGTCACTTTTGCTTCATGTAACTTAACGTTTGCTTTTTTGTAATTTGCGCGCTCTGCACACACACATACATACACACACACGCACGCACACACACACACACACACACACACACACACCTGCTGTGCAAGGCCAGCCTTTCAGTGATGAGCTGGTGACATCACTGAAGGGGTGGTTCTTGCACAGCAGTCCTGATGCAGAAGCACACAGCTGCCATGCCGCCGCTGACCCGAGGGATTCACGTGGGCTGCTTGGAAATGCCCCAGGACCCTGCAACGATGAAGAACAACCCTGCGCCCTCACCCACGAGCAGCGCCAGCCGCAAGCAGGTTCGGGGGTATTTTTAAAAAACATACGCGGCAAAACATGGAACTTGGGCCACACAGCCCCACGGACCTCCGGAGCCCTAACCACAAACCCCGAGCAGCGCCAGCCGCAAGCGGGCTCGGGGGTATTTTATTTTTGAAAAAGCAGCACAACATGGAACTTGGGCCACAGAGCCCCCCGGGACACCAGGACCCCTCACCCCGAGCAGCGCCTGCCGCAAGTGGGCTCGGGGGTATTTTATTTTTTAAACGAGGCACTCAAGGACACAGAGTCCCCATGGACCCTGGACCCCTCCAACCCTCACCCCGAGCAGCGCCAGCTGCAAGCGTGCTCGTGGGGCTATTTATAAAAAAATTAGGCACTCAAGGACACAGAGCCCCCATGGACCCTGGCCCTCCAACCCTCACCCCCCTACAGGATCTCCTCCACGGATACAGACCCATGCTTCTGACCCGCAAATAACAACGGCTTGGTGAGTACAACAATGCATTATTTATTTTCATATGTATGCCTTGTACATTATTTAAAGACCCTCTGGTACCGTTGCAGTACAAACGCCTCAAAGCCTCTAACATTATGCACCTTAAATACAAACCCTGCAAACTCTGCGCCAGCCCAACACCACCACCCCTAATAACATTAAATACACCCTCTAGCAGTACCCCCATTAAACAGACCCCACATGACAAAATGTTTCTATGACCTGCATAATCTTAAGGTCAGAACCAGGCGCCACAACCAAAACCAGCCTTTATCACTTTAAATACATTTACATTACAATTCACGTCTTTTAAAAAAACTTAATTGTCGCCATTATTCACATTAATATATCACAGCGCCTTAAAGATTAACAGTTTACAAACTAGCCTACATAGTACTATTTAGCATATTTTTTTTAAAAGTACAGCTTTGTTAAACCTGAATGTACACCCTAATACATCATCGCGCCATCCATTTTTTACCTCCATTACATTGTCGTAAGCTGCATCAATCTGGGAGAAGTTGCTCAGGTCCATTTTTGCCTTAAGTTCCAAGGGTTGGCTTTGTGCCACCAAAACAATCCATGCAAGTCGCTCACCAAGGGTTTTGAATAGGTGCTGGTGCAGGAATCCTCAAGGTGCAGCAAAGCAATCCAGGCCAGTCACTCCAAAAGGTTTTTTTGAATGGGTTGTTGGTGCAGGAGTCCTCAAGGTGCAGCACAACAATCCACGCAAGTCGCTCCCCTATGGTTTTTTGAATGGGTGTTTGGGCAGTGTTCCTTAAGAGGCCTTTTTATACTTGTCCATGCATGCTAATTAGAAGCCCCCCACACCCTTTATGGCTTGAGGGGGGTTTAGAATAATGTCATGGGGTTCTTTGGATGGGAACCTTTTCTATTCTTGTACAGTATAAACAGTACAACCCTTTATTACTTTGACATCTGTTACTCAAACTCATGGCCTATCTTGGGAAGTGTAGGGTTAGACACCGGTGTTTGGGTGGCAATCGTAAAACTCTTGACACCTTCTTGACACTTTTATAATGGGCCCCAGCTGTTAAAGCTGTTTGACCCTTCTCCCGGGAAGGAGGGATCCCGGGAACAGGCTCTATCTCCAATCCTAAACCCCATCACCTGTTATTTTTAAGGCCAGAGTTTTTCCAGCCAGACCTGTCATGAGTTTTTCCAGCCAGACCTGTCATGTTTGGGACCACCTGTCACCTTTTCCTGCCAGCCATGTCAATTTTGGGACCAGAGGCTTTGGGTGTGTGTGAATTACATCCTAACAGCTGTCACCCTGTTTCAGGTTCTCATGGGAAGCTTTGGCTCTACATGACATCTGTCTTTATCCATATCTCAGAGCTCAGGGGTGGCTGTGGTTTATTATTTTATAACATGCACAAGCCTTCCTGGGAAACTGCCCCTGGTTGTGCTTTTAAAACATACTATGGGTTTCCCACCATCTACATTTTAAAGCTCCCCTTTTACGATCAGCTGCTTCTGAAGAAAGGCCCTTTTTTCAAAAATAAAAACACCTACCAGGCCCTGGGATGGGGACTCAGGATTGCTCTATAGCTATAGCTATAGCTATTCAGCAAACAGCTGTCTGCACCCCAGTTTTAAACATTTCCCTGCTACATGCACGCACTTTTCTACGCACTTTTAAACACATACACAATTACTCCGGGTTTGCAGACGTACCTGTCATTTTTGGGACTAGCCCTACATGGCACCCCTTTTAAGACCAGAATGCTTGCTGCCAGCAGTTTGCAGCCAGACATTGATTGCTGCCAGCAGTTTTAGGCCAGGCATGTCATTTTTGGGAACAACAGTTTAAGACCAGACCTGTCATTTTTTAAGACCAGATCAGTCACTTTTAAGGCCAGCAGTTTAAGACCAGACCTGCCACTTTTAAGGCCAGCATTGTAAGACCAGACCTGTCACTTTTAAGGCCAGAGTTTGAAGTGAAGGTATCCCTATATATTACTCACTGCATAAACATTATAGTTCAAGACTTTCTGAAAATAGAACCCATAGTCAGCAACTTACTGAGCATCTGCCGAAGAATATGCACTCATTTCAGCCATTCTTTTAAAGCTCGGAAGCAGCTGAGGATCATTCAACGTGAATATAGGATGCCAGTCAAAGCACTCATCCAGGAGGTGGCAACACGTTGGAACTCAACGTATTACATGCTTGATCGTCTGTTTGAGCAGTACAGGGCACTCAATGAATATGTCATACAAAGAGGGATGCTACTGTGAAAGGCATGACCCTTCAGATGGAGCAATGGGGCCTAGTTAAATGCCTGACTGAGATGCTTCGTCCTTTTGAGGTCTTCACACGTGAAGTCAGCAAGGACGACTGTACAATGGGCCAAGCTATCCCATTATTGCAAATGCTAGAGCATTAGCTGAAAAAGGTGTCTGAATCATACAAAGGTGTAGAGGCCAAAAAGGAAGCCTTTGACTTGGTGGAGAGCTTAGCCCGTCGCTTAGCTGAAAATACAAGGATAGAAAATAAAATTTTGTCACAAGACCATTACATTTCTGCCACAATTCTGGATCCACGGACAAAATTGGAACTGAAGACATTCTTTCCATTTTCAGAGATTCATGTTGCCCGCTACAAAACTTGGATAGCTGAGGCAGCGAGTAAGTTGGAAAATGAACGGCTGTTAATTAAAAGCCCGCAAGATCAACCCACAAGAAGTACTGCAGAAGGGCATGCAGCATCAAGTGCAACTTTGGAGGCTGAGGGCAGTGCGTTTGGATCACAACACTCACCATCACTATTGACAACAGCAACAATAACTGGATCATCATTAGGCCCAGTAGAATCGTTAGACGATTGGTATGTACAGTTAGGCATTAATAATTGCAGTGCTGATGCACAGAGAAAAATGCCCGAAAGGTTAGCAGCAGCACCCCTGAACATTGAGGGGATGGTCCAGGCCTATCTGGAGGACCCAACAGAGGTTACTTTGATCAAAACCCATTGCAGTATTGGTATAGGAAAAGGTCTTAATAGCCACTGCTCAGCATGCTGTCGATAAGCTATCTGGCTTGGCCAGTCGCAAGTGTCTCTTCCGAACAGGTTTTCAGTGCTGCTGGTTCAATTGTAACAGTGAGAAGGACCAGTCTCTCGCCCAAAAACATGGAGAGGTTAACAGTGATCAAAATTAATCATCACTTCATACCACCGAATTACGCAATACATGAAGCAAGGGAGGAAGATGAGGAGGACAGCGGTAGTAGTGTGTCACATGACCTACTACTCGCTGAACCCCCAGAGTTTGAGGACGAGCTATACTTCCCTGACAATTAGGCTTGCACTTACTGTCTTCCTCCCTTTTTTTCCTTTGTTTTGTGTGTCTGTCGTTCCGGTTACAAACTTGTGAATCACAACAAATCCATTCCATTACCATCGTCTTCTACTCTTCTTATTTCAATATACAACTTTCAGGTGTCTGCATTTGACAGTACAGTCCTCCGAATCCAGTTCCTCCGCTCCATCATACTGAATCTCCTGCCTAAATACATTGCCTTCATGATGATTGGATGATGGAAAATAGAAGAAAATATAAAAACGTTCCTAGTCCCGCCAAAAGAAGTGGAACATGATGACTACTATAGCTATCCTCCTTTCAGAGCCGAGAGAGACTGCCCATGAAAATGAGATGGAACAGGTAGTGATGATTGATGCCATGCATTGGACGCAGAGACGCAGACTGAGTGATGTTGTTGTTGAAGTTATGTCATTGTGCACTAATCATCGTTCTACAGTACACACTAAACGTAACTCAAGGTGAATTTTCCCCTTCTTGCAAATAAGAAATTTGTACTTCTACTGCAGCTTGACACATTGCTTTTGATTGAATACAGGAAGGGGACTCAATCTGCGCACTGAGTATGACAACAGCACCGTCCATGATGATGATGGCGAAAAAGACGGCCCGTTAACTAGATGAGAATGAACAGGAAATTAAAATAAACGGCATGCATTAGACACTTGACTCTGAGCGATTGGTGTTTTTGTTGTTTGTTTGTTGTGCACGAAGTGAAGTCAAAGTGTACTAGTAGTCTTACTGTACACACTAAAGAGCGACTCAAGTCAATAATAGTTCTACTCTTTTTGTGTAATAACAACATTTTCCTTCTACCGCAGGCCGACCTTCACAGTCAGTCAGTACAAGTATCAGAGATGATTGATGGAATAATAACAAGCCAGGAGGACGTTTCATGCATGGCATAAAAGCCTAAAGGTAAACACGTCAACAACAACCACAGCAGACTCAAATGTTTGTGTAGAAGTGGAGTCAAGTGTAACGGTGGGATGATTGCGGTGCTTTTAATTAACTAACTTAAATTGTAAAATGCTATGTTTGGAATGGATATGTGCTTTGCCTTTGTCCAACTCTTTAAAAAAAATACTCTAAACGGAGGATGTGCTAAGCAACGTGCCGTCAGGCATGTCACTGTGGGCCTGCTCTGTCCTGTTGTTGTTGAAGTTCAATGCTGGTAACAGACTAGAGTAGAAAAGATGCATACATGCCGCCTCGGAAAGTGTTCTTGTGTTGCACTATGACTACACCATAACTTGTGCATTTGTTTCAACTTTGTTTCTCAATATCCCCTTTTTGTTTCCATCTACAATTACAGGCCGGGCCTTGCCCTATACTTGGGAAAACATTACAATGCACACTTACCTTACCAATAAATCTAAAAGAAATTCCAGGCGGGCAGTGGCGACTGGCGAGTGGCGACACCCAAGATTGATGGACGAGAGGACCAAGAGGAATGCCGAGATGCAAATCCAGTCCACATTTTTGACCAGGATAACTCAGCAACAGTATCAACTTTCACCTTCTTTTAAATAATTTGATTCATTTTTTTGTCTACAATCTTTACAACAGTGTGTTCTTCTTGTTGTTGTTATTATCATTAGGTTTGCTCTCTGTTTATGATTCATCCCTACCAATATTTAAAAATTCTATTTGCTATCTGTAAAAATATTAAGCCCGGAACAACTGAACAAGAAGTGTATGTAATCAGGGTCTCCTTATCAATCATCATCATGCATACATTTCCTTTTTTTCCCTTAACATATTGATATGGATATGGTAGTCTTCAAAGATTGTTGTTTGTTTGTCCATGAATACTGTTTTTCACTGTCAAACCTTCCCCCAAACCCCCTTCTCATCCATTCAACAAACCCTAACCTTCTTCCCCCGGGCTGTGTGACTTATTGAGACGTGACTAAATTAAATGGACACTAATAATTAATTACACGCTAGCTGGTGCGGATGTGGCGAAAGCAACAGTACTTCAATTTCAAGGCAGAGCGATGATCTTCTTCTGCTTACCAACCCATGAGCAGAATATTTTAGAGGTGATTTTTATTTAACAAAGGAACATATACCTCAGCATTGATTGGATTTGTTGGCATTCCTCATACACAGCACTAACTGTTACGCTGTAGGCCTAGTCAAGTGACTCGATACAACTATAGTTTTTGTAACTCTGTCTAGTAGGCTATCCCCACCACCATCAGGTTTTGTTGTAAAATATTTAGCATATTATTGTTGCTCAGTAAGTTCTGTACTGTACTTCATTCTACTACTCCTCGAACAGTCTCTCAAAGGCGACTGACTGTCTCATTTTCTTTTTTTGCAAATGCTGCTGCCCTGCCAGTGTCTACTACTACTACTACTACTACTACTACTACCACCACCACCCCAATCATGGCATGTTAGAATAGAAAAAGGAAACCATCTTCACCATGCAGCCATCGCTGTGCAAACATCAAGCAAAGGTAAGAGAAGTTTGGGGGAGGCATAATTAATAATGGACATGTTTTCAATGAATTCACAAACCCCTTTGAGTCCAGATAAAGAATTCATAGACTAGAAGAGAGAGACAAAGTACTGGTAGGACAACTCAATCAGTGAGGGGTGTCGCATCTATCTGTTCGTGTCTTACACAGTCAGCCAATTATTGAAATCAAACACTGGCTATGGGCGGACCTGCACCAGCAAGGAAACAGTGTGATGTAAAACAGTAACCCCACCTACAAAACATTAACAACATTGCATGTATAGTAGAAATATAGATTTATTTACCGTAACAAAAATAAACTATGTAAAACGGAAACCCACAGAAGCTGACCCACCCCCCTCCCTAACGCCAACCAATGTCCGTAAGAAAGAAACTGATGTCCAAATGTCCAAAAATCCCCAACGCCCAATTCCCACCCACCCAAACAAGAATTAAAAAAGGGGCAGAACTAAGACAAGGACTGGCGGCGGGATTGGAGGACGACACGCATTTGCTCCTCTAAACATGGTGCTTGAGAGTGCGGCAGCAGGAGCAACAGTGGCGGGGGGCACCGGAGATGGTATTGCGGCGAGGGCGGGGGGCGGCCGCCAGACGGTGGCGTCGTACCACTGGAGGGCGGTGGCTGGAGCCCGGGGCAATGGAGGAGGCTTCAAGTGTTGCAGCAGTGTCCTTCTCCTCCTCCGCCAAGACCACCAGCTGCGGGTATTCCCGCAGAATTGCCTCCAGTTTCCGGCGCCGTGCCTTGGCGACCAACTCCTTCCTATCAACCTTGGAAGGAGTAGCTGTATATCAAAAAGAAACAAGACAATTGTAAAACATACTCTTAGAAAAACAGTAAGACAAGTTATAGTTATACACATAGTGGCATGGTAGCACTATAAAGCACAGTAAGTACATAACATTTATTAAATCTCGCCCGTTCTTACTTCCACCCGTCTTTCACTTTTTAGTTGAACACCAGGTGATCTGATCTGACTTTTAGTCTTCTCCATAAAATGTTCAAATCAGAGTTGCAATCACAGATAGATGAGGCCGTTGGTTACTCAATACTCCCGTCCCTATGGCAATTGAAGGGTGTCTTCTTCACTCTTCTCTTTTTTTCCTTTTGCCTTCTCTCTTGCTTCCTTTTGTAGTTTTGCTGTGGGTCAGACAGCGCCGGGACACTCCTCGGAGTAGCCGAGCGCTATATAAGACACCCATAACATTAACATTAACATCTTCAAATGTTCACAACAACTCTTACTTACTTAGGACATCAGATGGCGGGCGGACAAAGTCCGCCCGTCATCCTCACGCTAAAAAGGGACCACCCACCATAAGGGCGGGGGTCCCGTGGGGACAATTAGGATGCGCCCGCCACAGTGGCGGGCGCATCCCGTATTTTTAACATTGTGGTGGGCGGTGCCGAAAGCACAGCCCGCTGCAATGCTAAAAATACATTATTGCTTTTCCAAGCACAACGTGACAGGCCTCCATGCGGAGTCTGCCACGTTGTGCTTTGAAAGGCAGGGGGTACCATAGCATAGGTAGGTACCCTCAATGGGGGCCTGCAACGGGCACCCCAAGCATACTCCGCATGCCTTTCCATGGTGGCAATGCCGCCACGGAAAGGCATTCCAAAATGCAGATTATATAGCTGGCGGTGTGTTCAGACACCGCCACCATATTGAAACCTTTTCCGCCCGGTCGACATGTCAACTGTGCGGAAAATCTGTGGGCGGTTTCTATCCGCCGCGGACCCCCCAGCCATTGTAATATGTCGGGGGTCTTTCCTACAGGGATGGCGGGAGGTTTGCCCCTGCGGGGTCGGTGGTAACTACCCCCGGCCTGGCGGGGGCAACCCTTGCAGTGAGTGTAATGCCAACAATAGTTAAGGATTATGAATCTAACTTACCACCACCCGCCCTGGTGCTGGCACTCCCCCTAACGCTCCATCGGTATCCTCGGCAACTGCCGCATCCTCTCCCTCCGTGTCGCCTTGGCTGGCCCCGGCAATGGTAGTCGTGAGTGGTGTACCTAGAAAACATTACACATTTTTTAGGCGTCATATACGCCTCCCCCTATTGGTCAGTAGCAAGATTGAAAAATGAGTTAATAGTATATAACATACATCACTAGTACAAATCAGGTAGTAGTCGAGCAGACACTAGTAGTTATATATGGTCCCTAGGGTTATTCTAGCCTTTGCTTAGTTAGCCTGCGCCATGCAACCATTTTACCTTTGTGTCTTTTATTTTTGCACATGTGACGTTACCTTGCAGCTTGTTGTATAGGACACCTTTGAGCCCACATGACCTCACACTGCTACTGTCTAAGTGATGCGTACCAGCGGTCAACCAAAACATTAACAATCCACTTTTTATGAAGTTCTGGTGTACTGTTAGTCCTTATTGCTGATCCATAAATGCTACACTTTTTGGCATGGCTGAGAAATGCTTGCAATATACTAACGCGCACCAGTTCATTTTTTGCATTACAAACGGAAGATTCCCTTCTACGAACCAGAGCTTAGCAGAGGTTATGATGCACCAACTACCAGTACTAGGTTCTTTTAAGGTGAGGGGTCCCTTCACTCAGAGATCTTCAGTTATACATTTATATAAACTAAATTCCTACCTAGGGGATGGTGGTGCTTCCACCACTGTTCAGTTATCATGATTTAATTAACAACTGTAAGTAAGTGTAACAATGTTTATGTTAATGTACAGAGCTTGTCAATAAAATTTTGAACTTACATAGACTTGTTGGTATTTGGTGTGGACTTACACGAATGAGCAAATTAAAGGAAGCATGTGCATTGCTTCCACGACTGAGAGGTTGGGTGTGTTATGTTCTGGGTTGTCTACTTGTTGGGTATCTTGGGGAGAGAGTTCGGAGAGCTAATAGTTATGACAAAACACTACTATAACTAGTCGGGCAGGGGATTGTGGTGGGTTCTGAACTTCTGATTGAGGTGTGTGAGGAAGGTCCAACCTACCAAAGGTTCAAAGGTTCAAAATAAGCTTTATTCGATATTCAAAGCAATATCATATAAGCATACATTATTATACAGAATTTATAAAACATTATAGTTAAAAGACAAGAAAGATTTCAGTTAAAAAGTCATCCAGTACTCAGTAGCAAGTTAAAATCATTGGTAAGAGAACTATTATAAACTGCATTTAACAAAACGACAATTAAAAACAGGAATGGTTGTTTTCTCCCATATCAGTCTAAGGTTTACATTACTCTGGGGCCCGGGTAAAAATCAAACAAGTCCCAAATTGAAATAGGGCCATCACCGGGTTTTGGTTGAGAAAGTCTTAAGAAGGGGACAATGTTCCTGTGTTTAAATCTGATCAATATCAGGTCTCCCGAAATGTCTTTAGGCAATCTGCCTAACCACCCCACCCTCCTGACGCTCAAAATTCCGCCATCTAAGGCGGGCGGCAGCGGTCTGTTGTTGTTAAGCCAAAAGATGGTCTTATTTAGCAGCTCCTCGCTTGTTTCGTGATTGCCCTGACCAAGTTCAGGCACCCCGGAAAGAACAGACACGTAGGGGGCAGCTTCAGGGGGTAAATTAATTCTATGCCTTCTTGGCTGAGAATATCTAGAGGCTTTAAGAGGGGCACTAGTAGGCTTAGGCGTGTTATTATGGCCCCTTGGGAAGGGTATGCTCAGGGCAGGGACAATTGTTCGTGGTTTCCTGAGTTCAGTAGGAATAGGCTTGTCCGAGTTTGTACAGAGCGTGGAACGTGGGGAAACAGCAGAATTTACAGTTGGTGGGTGAGTCCTTTTTACTGTTTGTTCAACACTGGTCAACCTGTCTCCCAACTCCTTAATTTTAGTGACCAGGGGTAACAGAGCAGCATTCAACAATCGCTCAAATTCGGCCAATAAGGTCGATTGAAGGGGGGAAACAGGATTATTTAATGTAGACCCTGCTTTATGTGGCGTTAAAACAGTTGGATTGGCAGGGAGGGATGAGGAGCTACAACACATTTGATTGACATTTAATGGAGTTTCCGCGTTGTTAAACAGGATTAAATCAGGGGATACAGGTACAGCCTGGGTGGTACAGTTTATGAAATCAATGTCTTTGCCCACTCTGGGGGGGGGTTAATATATCAGGGACATAGTTAGTGCCGCACACGGCATTAAGCGCTTCCCAAAAAGACATCATTGGAGGACTACGTAGGGCCCGATGACGACACTGGACAATTGAACATAAATATGTATTAGATATAATGTCTCTATACCTCTTATGTTAGGACCAAGAGTAGTCGCCCGCCCCGTCCTCCTCAGGTCCTCTGAGGGCCACAGAGGGCCCGCCCTTTGCCCGGGCTTAGCCCGGCTGGTCCCGCGCGCGTCCCGCGAGGCGGGAGGGGCGGCTGCCTCTTATGCGCCTCTGGGCGTTGCAGGCTGATCTGGCGGTTCGGCGCCCCCGGTGGCAGGTAGGGGACGCCGGGAACTGTAGTTTATTTTCCCCTTGCTCTCTCCCCGCAGCGACCGCGATGTCAGGAGCGGCGCCGGCGGGGGGGGAGAGCGAGTGCAGCAGCGGGTGCGACAATGGCAGGTCGGAGCTGGTCCCCGCAGGTAAGTGCCCCCGTCAGGAAATGGCCCCCGCTCAGCAGCAGGGGCGGCTGCCTCTTATGCGCCTCCGGGCGCTGCAGGCTGATCCGGCGGTTCGGCGCCCCCGGTGGCAGGTAGGGGACGCCGGGAACTGTAGTTTATTTTCCCCTTGCTCTCTCCCCGCAGCGACCGCGATGTCAGGAGCGGCGCCGGCGGGGGGGGAGAGCGAGTGCAGCAGCGGGTGCGACAATGGCAGGTCGGAGCTGGTCCCCGCAGGTAAGTGCCCCCGTCAGGAAATGGCCCCCGCTCAGCAGCAGGGGCGGCTGCCTCTTATGCGCCTCCGGGCGCTGCAGGCTGATCCGGCGGTTCGGCGCCCCCGATGGCAGGTAGGGGACGCCGGGAACTGTAGTTTATTTTCCCCTTGCTCTCTCCCCGCAGCGACCGCGATGTCAGGAGCGGCGCCGGCGGGGGGGGAGAGCGAGTGCAGCAGCGGGTGCAACAATGGCAGGTCGGAGCTGGTCCCCGCAGGTAAGTGCCCCCGTCAGGAAATGGCCCCCGCTCAGCAGCAGGGGCGGCTGCCTCTTATGCGCCTCCGGGCGCTGCAGGCTGATCCGGCGGTTCAGCGCCCCCGGTGGCAGGTAGGGGACGCCGGGAACTGTAGTTTATTTTCCCCTTGCTCTCTCCCCGCAGCGACCGCGATGTCAGGAGCGGCGCCGGCGGGGGGGGAGAGCGAGTGCAGCAGCGGGTGCGACAATGGCAGGTCGGAGCTGGTCCCCGCAGGTAAGTGCCCCCGTCAGGAAATGGCCCCCCGGTCCAACCTACCATCACCAACATCCTATTTTCTTGTGCAAAGGTCTGTATGTGCAAAATCCCTACAACAGTAGTAGTATGTCCTATCATATGAAAATAGTAATAAATCTGCTTCGGCATTTGTTGGTGTGAATTGTCAAGGCCTCAAGATTAACAAAGACTCAAGATCAATAAGACTAGAAGTAGTACAAGAGGACGACCCACACTTACTGGACTCAATGGCAAGAGCTACTGGTGAATCTGAGTTTTATTTACAACCTTTTCAATAAAGAGTGGCCAACTGGGCAAGCTTAGCTACTACAGTACAGACAGACTAATAGTAGTAGTAGTACAGAGAGTCATCATAGCAGAGGCAGGGATAACAAGATTTTTGAAACAGTACAGATCGAAGGATAATTGTTGGTATAAAATAGCATTAGGAAACTGAAACAATAGTTCAGAAAAAATATGGTGGGGTAAAAATTATGGAATAAGAATTATTATTAAAAATAAGAAGACTTACTAGGGCCAGCAGAGGAGCCCTCGTTGGTGTCGTCCTGGTGGTGTGGTTCTCCCACCGACTGAGTCCCACTCCCTGTCTGTGTCTGCCTGCCCCTGGGTGCTGAACAGGAAAGATATAAGAAAGACAAACATTGATGGATAGTGTCAAACAAATAAAACTGTCAAAAAACAAGTATGTAAACAACAATTGCCATAACTAAATTGACAGATCTCATCTGGTCAATAAATAGTTTCGGGGGATTCGTGGATCGACTACTTCCTATTTATCAACACTAATCTACAGCCTGATTCATGAAAACCGGCATCTGCGATTCTCAAATAGCGAAAAGTTGCGATTCGCTATTGAGAAATCGCAGATCGGAATTCATGATGTTTTGCGATAAGAAAATCCGATTCGCACGCGGCCGCAAATTCCGTTGGCGATTATCGATAATCGCAGAAAAATCGCTATTTCCGGCTACATCCGTGTTGGGATTGCGATATCGCAAATAGCGATATCGTTAATTGCGAGATCGCAAAATCGCGAGATCGGGAAAACGGGAAGTCGCATTTCGAGCACAGTGATGACATCACAACCAGGAAGCAGCCAGTTCCCACCCCCATTCACCACAGTGAGGCAGACCTCGAGTCAGCAAGTGGGAGAGCTCCTGCTAATCTTTTTGGATTCCTACTCTGCAACAACAGTGCTGCCATGTCTGAGGAAGCTGTTCCTGGGCCCAGGAACACCACAGGGTGGAAGAGGAAGTTAAAATTTTCTGAACAGGAGCTGGAGCATTTGATAGAAGGGGTGGTGGCCAACCACTCCAAACTGTTTGGCAAGGACTCTAGGAGGGTGCCGGAGCAGGAAAAAAGGAGGATCTGGCAGGGAATAGCGTCCACGGTGAACTCCGTGGGTGTGGCTGATAGGTCACTGGACAAACTAAAAAAAAGATTGTACGACCTCCGAGGTCGTGCCAAAGAGAAGGTGGCAGAGTGACTTGGAGAGGCATCGGGCACTGGAGGGGAAGGACCTACAGTCCCTCCAAACACAGCCTTGGAGGACCAAGTGGAAAACACGCTTGAGAGGGAGGCGTGCACTGGAGTAACGCGTCTGGACTCATCCCACCCCACCCAAGACATCCAAGGTAAGTGGCATGCGACTGCGACCCTGTCTCCTATGAATGTCCATGACCATATAGGCTCCCATAATGTCCCATAGTCATGCCATTGTTGCACATCAGGTAATGCCCTGAAGCATTGTGGGACATGTAGTGTGGCCACAATGTAGTAGTACCACAATGCAGCCAGACAGGTTCCATAGTATGCAAAGCCATAGCCAGTCAGGGAAGGTCACCCAGCATGCAAGTAGCAACTGCACGTGTGACAGATACATGCAACTAATGAACGTCCACTTACCCTCACAGGTGGCGCAGACAGCAGCGACAGCGAGAGGCTGCTAATAGATGAGGAGGCCCAGGATGAGGAGGAGGTGCCGCCACAAACACAGGCACCAGCCCCTGCCGCAGCAACAACACCAGCAGCCAGGTTCACCAGCAGTGTGCCTCCTGCGTCTGGCGCAGCAACCACTGCCGCAGCCAGGCCCACAACTAGCGTACCCCCAGCATCAGCCGCAACAACTACAGCCGCAGCCAGGCCCACTACCAGTGTGCCTCCAGCCCCTGCCGCACCAGCAATGCCTGCTGTGACACCACCACCAGCTGGTGCTTCGACATCAGGGCCCGCGACAGCGGCAACACAGCGGCCAGCCACTGTGTCAGGCCAGCAGAGCAGGCTTGGCAGGTCTCGCCAGCAGTCCAATGGAGCAATCAGCAGGAGGGGGAATGGACAGCGGCAGGCGCGAATGAGCGTTGAGAGACGCATGCTGCGTATTCATCAGCTTCAGGCACGCCGGCAAGGTGCCATACAGCTACAGCTGTACAACATTGGGCGCAATGTGGCCGGAGTGGGGGACCGCATGGACCGCATGACGGCGGCCATTGTAGGTGTGGGGGAGGGAATGGCCCGCATGACTGCAGCCATGGAGGCCAACACTGCAGCTATAACATGTCAGCGCAACGCAGCACGCCGGCGCCACCGTCAGCTATTGACCCGGCTGACGGCCTACACCAGGTCCAATTATGTTGTAGGCAATGCAACATCACAGTTATCTCGGCGGTCCCTTGCACAGCAGCAGCAGCTCATCCAGTGCTGCGAGGATGTGGCCAGGGTCCTCGAGCACCTGACCACTGCCGTGATAGCACTACACCCTCCTGCTCTACCTACCACTGTTGGGGGTGATGATGTCAGTGAGGGGACATCCAGCATGAGCAGCCACTATGCCTCACAAGTAGGGTCACTCAGGCGCAGCACCAGGCCCACGGCAGGTACACGTGCCATGGAAGATGATGAGCCTCTGAGGCGCTTGGGTGGTACGCGCAGGAGGCGCAATTGACTTCATATGACTATTTGTGGCACAGGCTGAGTATAAGCCTGCCCTGTCCTTTCACACAGCAGTATGCCGAAATACTGTTACCAATGACAACATTTATAGTGGTAGCATTATTGTGAATGAAACAATAATCATTTATTTTGCAGCACACATTGGCTTTGTGTCATTTTTACATTTTGCATGCATTTGTGATTTGTGGGGTGAGGGTAGAGGGTGCACTAGAAACTGTTCATTGTGATGTGGTTGCGGCGTCTGTGGCCTTCAGCTGGGTTCTCACCGCGTGCATGGCGCGCATGTGCAGGTGGCCGGTCGTCCCCTTCCGATTCACTGCCAGAGATGTCGACAGGAATCCTGCGCTTGTTCGCGATGTTGTGTAGGATAGCAAACACAGGCACAATGCGGCAGCACACTTCAGGACTGTAGTACATGGCCCCACCTGTCTTGTGAAGTATGCAGAATCTGCTCTTCAGTAGCCCAAATGTTCGCTCTATGCAATTCCTTGTGCGTATGTGTGATACGTTGTAACGCCGTTGCTGTGGTGTAGCAGGGTTGAGGTATGGGGTGAGGAGGTATTCACGCAGGGCGTAGCCACTGTCACCTGAATGAGAGGAGCAGAGGGTGAGTGCCTGTGCAGCACAGCTAGTCATTCGCAATGTGACATTGTGGGCAAAGTGTACTTACCAAGTAGGTGTCCTTCCACGAAGTCTCCCCTGACCAGTCGTGTGTGGAGGCCGCTGTGGCGGAATATGAATGAGTCATGTGTACTCCCCGGGTACTGTGCCACTATGTCGGTGATGTATGTCTTTGCATTGCAGACCATCTGGATGTTGAGGGAGTGGTAGGACTTGCGATTGCGGTACATGTACTCCGTTCCAGCAGGTGGGCAAATATGGACGTGGGTACAGTCAATGCATCCTATCACGTTGGGAAATGGGCAACATTGTAGAATTGTAACTTGGTCTCATCCAATTCCTGTTGGCTGGTGGGAAATTTGATGTGCTGGTGTAGCTGGGTCAGCATTGCGTCAAGGAAACTACGTAGGCAGCGGGACATGGTGGGCTGGGATATCCCCCCAGCTACCGCAACTATCCCCTGGAAGCTCCCAGAGGCCAGGAGGTGCAGGCTACACAATACCTGGACATGTGTTGGGACTGCATTGGTCCGCCTTGTTGGGTGCTGCATCAGGGGGTCAAGGTCCTGTATGAGCTTGATGATCATAGCCCCATTGAGCCTGTACTTTGCGTATATTTGCTCTCTGGTCTGGCCCAGCAGGGTGACCCGCTGGCGGAATATCCTCGCCTGGATTCTGCATCTCCTCCTTGCTGCTCGCTGTAGCCTTCGCCGCCTGACCACCATGTACATTCCTGGCATTGTGAGACTCCTTCTGCTGTTGCTGCTTCCCCTTAAGTGTCTTGGGTCAGGCCTGCACCAGTTACTGATTGGCCAACAGTTTTTCAAAAGTTTTTTTCCAATGGGTTTGATGGTTACCACCTACTTTGGGTTCTCCTTAAATAGCGCCTCGCAAAATGCAATTTTTGGCTTTTTCGCTAATAGCGATTTTTCATGAATACCGATTGCGAGTAATGTGCGAATTCGCTATTATTTTCGCTGATTCCGTGCATTCTCGCTATTTCCGAATCGCTATTGGTATCCTGCCGGCATTCTGCGAATGTTTTAGCGATTTCGCAAATCTGTGTTTGCGAATTCGCTTTTTAGATGGTGAATTCCGATTTTGGAAATTGCGCCCATGATAGCTTTTTTGCAGCTATTGCGGGCGCAATTTTGCTTCATGAATCAGGCTGCTAGTCTTCCATTCTGATTCCATAATACTAACTAAGGATAAGTACGACGTACCGCCCTACCTAGCCCACCTATTCCAGGCATGCCAATTGTACATTAAGTATGCATTTCCACTTCTTTAAGTACTCAAAAATGCATATGGTCAAATGGAGGACACATGACTACATTTTTTGTATACACCACATTTTGGGTTGATTGATTGATGCTGATGTTCTGCTAGTGCTAAGCCTATTACCACCACTCATTGAACAAAATAGAAAAGGTTCTAATAAATACTGGGGTACCAGCAGCACGTGACGTAACTGAGGGGGCATCACGCATACCATTAAAAGTATTACAAACTCATACAAAGTAACTAAACCTAAGTATCAATCCGCCGCTATCTCTTAGTGACAGGACAAAGTAAGGACTAGAGTCACTATAACTTTCTGTAACTTAATTTCTCTAAAATAAACTCTTACATAATCACGCTAAGCGAGCGCAAACGCAAAGATGCAAACAAGTAAGATTAGTAGTAGTGCAGAGGAGCACCTGTGTCATAACAATCACAGAAAACTTGTAAACCTAATTAACATGGAATGTAAGCAGCAACATTCTAGCTGGTTGGAAGAAAAAAAGATATTCGCAATATATAACACAGAGCAGAACAGACACAAAGTAGTAATAATTAAATAGTTACTCACCAAGACCCGGGACTTCCACTCCTAGCAGGTCCAGCAGGTCCTGCTCACGGTCCAGGATGTCGGACCACCGGTGCGTCAACTGCACCTGGGTGCGCCAGACCCCAGAGTAGCGGAACACTGCCCGGCGCACCTTCCCCCAGCGCTGTTGACGCTCCCGGAGCCTGTACCCGGACCCAGGCCTGCCACCTGCTGCGAGGGTAGAGGGGAAGTGGCGCTGCACAAAGAAGATAAGTGCAGCCAACTCCACCTCTCCAAATAAGGCCCATGCCTGCACCCCTTGTGGGCGCCGCCTTCCGCAAGGAAGGCGGTTGCGGCTCTGGCTGCGGCGAGCCCTACCCTTTGGCATGGTTCTGGGGAAAGAGAGACGGGGCGGGACAGAAAAGGTAATAAAATTTAAAAAGTAAGTACAGGAAATAGCATGGAATAGAAAAAGAGTGAAAAAGTAGCTAAAAACAAAAAAAGTAGACAAAAACCAAAAATATAGAAGCAGGAAAATAGTTAGAGAGATAATAAATAAAAAAGATTTAAAAAAAGTGACTGGCAACAAAGGATTGCAAAGATACAGGGAGGATTCAAAATCAGGCCCCAGAACAATGCAATAGAGTGAAAAACAAGATGGCCGCGCCCATTGCGACCGCGTGCGCAAGTTTGTGTGATATTTTCTCCCCGAGCACGCAAAAAGCGGCGCGAACAAGTAAAAGCTTTCCCGAACAGGAAATACGTACCGCGAATGGGCATGCGCATGCATTGCGTGACCCGGAACAGGAAGTAAGCATCGCGGGCGGGCGAGACAAGTGAAAACAAGATGGCCGCACCCGTGAGTGACCACATGGGTAAGTTGGCGAGCCGCGATCACGCAGGAAATATCGCGAACGGGCGGGGATAAAACTTCTACGTCTTCGCGATATTTCTGCGTGAATACGGAGATTTTTTACATTTTCACGATAGTTCACGAAAGTGAATTTCGCAAATTCCGCCCACCCCTAGTCAGAAGGTGTGCGAATCACCGTAGTTCGCAGTATTAGTTTTAGCAGATTGAACATAGCATTAATAATGCATAAACTGTGTAAATCTCAAGGTATGTGATTCACCGTGGCTTTAAAAGTAGAGGGTAAAATTACTAATGTATAAGGTGTGCAAATCACCGTGGTCCGCTGTGTTGAAGAAAAGGAATAATGGAAATGTAAAAATACCTTCCAGGGTGTTAAAATCACCGCGATTCACATCTCACACCATTCTGTGAGGATAGATGCTGCATGGTTCTGTGTAGATCTTCGTACAGCAGTGTTGTTTGGTAACGTTTGGAGCATGTGAGATCTCATGCACAGTCCGCTGCGCGAGAGCATGCAACCAAGCAGCCTGAGAGCACGCACCCCCAAAGCAACAGCGCAGAAAGGCAAGGTGCGCGCAATCTCCTAAAACACACTAAGGTAACGGAGAATGACCCCAAACCTAGGCAGAACGACAACCAGCACAACAAAAAGGCACCCTCTGGCGTCTTTCTTTGACTTTCACCGGATACGTAGGCAGGGGCAGCTGGACAAAGCATAAACAACAACTCAAACATCCGGTGAAGAGACGGTCAGCGGGAGGAAGAGCCACACTCTCCATCGGAGAGGAGAGAAATGGGGGGAAGAGAGGCGATCAAAAGGCCTCCACCAGGACAGAACCTCCAGAAATGACCGGTGCGAAGCAGTAAGTGAGCGATGGGTTCGCTCGTCTAGCCACAAATTGTCGGCAATAAATTTATAGTAATGAGGAGGCTGCTTTGTAGTTGAAACATAGTTTATTCGAAGGCTATATGGTTGTGGGGCAGCAAAAAGCTCCACCAAGTACAGAGAAGATACAAACAATTCCCTATTTTTCAAACAACAACATTCTCAGAACCCTCACAGATCCCAGCACTAAGCAAACAAAAGAACTTAGGCAGAGAATGTTTATCAACGCAGCCTGAGACACAGGCAGCATGAAGATACACTCTCATAAAGGAAAGTAAAAATATACAAATACTACAAAAGCCAAGTCTTCAACTGTGTTTTGAAAGGCTGCTCACTCGTTATTAACCGCAGGTCGGCCGGCATGTAATTTGAGGCTTGCAGGCCCCAGAGGGCAAAAGATCTGCCTCCTGTTTTTGCTAGCCTAACCCTGGGGACCATGGCGAAGTGACCAGAAGATGCCCGTAGCGTTCTAAGGGAAGAATACAATTAAAACCTATTGGACAGGTTCTCTGGCCCAGACTGATGAAGAACTCTATGCATCAGTGTGAAGGTTTTAAACAGGATCCTTTCCTAACAGGTAACCAATGTAAATTGGTCATATGGATCATCACCGACACACTGGGAAGATGGAATACCAGATGAACAGCTACATTCTGGACTATCTGCAATGAATATTGAGGAAGGCCTGCATACATGGCATTAGCATAATCCAATCTGGATACTACCAGGGCCAGAGGAACAGTGGTCCTGACAGGTAAAGATAGAAATTGTAGAAATGTTTTGGCCAAATGCATCAGGCCAAAGCAAGTGCCAGCAACTGTGTTAATCTGAGCCAGGAAGGTCAGCTGCTTGTCAAACTTGAAACCCACGTTCTTTACTACTTCAACTTGGACCTTCGGTGGAGGGGTCTCCTCCAGCCAGTCCACTTATAGATTCAAAGTAAACTTAGGCCAAAACTGAGAAGCTCTCCGGTTGCACTTAAGTAGATTAAGACTCATCCAATGAAACACCGCAAATAGACAGGGTTTGATAGCCTCTTGATCCAGTGGCTCATTTTTTATTAATGAGAAGAGTAACTGAGTGTCAACAGCGTAGCACACTATTTTCGGTCCCAAAAGACTCCACCAAAATTGCCAGCATGGCCATGTAAATGTTAAACACTTTAGGACTAATGCCTGATCACTGGGGTACTCACACCAAGACAATACTGGAGAAGAAAGGAGGTATCTAAATTTCTTGGTATCTATCCTCCAGAGAAGATCTTAGCCAGTTTAGGGCTGATCCCCTGATTCCAATCTCGCCAAAGCAGGCAAGCAGCCAGGAATGCGGCAACCATATCAACGGTAGCTAATAAGACCAGGACTGCCGTGCCCCCTGCTTCTAGGGTATGTTTGATCTCCTCAGATAACTCTAGAAGGACACTTTAAGTGTTAACTTTAGGTCTAAACCCAGATTGGCTAGAATGAAGGAGCTTGTTGGACTCTGAATAACTAGAGAGCTGATGATTCACAAACCTCTCATCAATTTTTGATGAGACAGGTAACAGGGAAATTGGCATGTAATTGGTGAGAATGTTAGGATCAGCGTTGGGCTTTTTCAGAAGTGACTGAATCTTAGCCTGCTTCCAAATAGAGGGAACAATCCCAGATGCTAGAGATCTACTTATGAGAGCGTTTAACACTAAATTAATGACCTCAACTTCCTTTGCTAGAACAGATGGCGACAATGGTCAGCAGAAAATCCTGATCTCAAATTGAGTATTGCGAGTCTCGAATCTTCTAGCAGATTGGGGTCAAAGGAGGAAAAAGCACAACTGATATCTTCAGAGGGTGGAATGGAGGTCACTCGAATTCATTGCTCCAAGATTGCTTTGAAATTCTGCAATTACGATTTTGTTAAAGGAGGCCAATTGGTCACATCGTATGGCCGACAAATCTGCATTCTGATGGCAGGCAATAGGGTCAAGGTAATTTTCGACAATCTTAAAAATGTCAGTGGACTTATTTTCTGCCTTTTCAATCTTGACCTTGTAAAAGTTTTTCTTGGACAAATTAAAGAATTTAGAGTGTTTTTTGAGAGCAGACTTATATTTAACATTGGCCTCTAAGCTATCGTGGCAGAACCAATCTCTTTCTGCTTTCTTGCAAGTTTTCTTTGACATCCTAAGAGCTTCATTAAACCAGGGGCAAGAAGGCTTTGTCCCACCAATCGGGCGTTTGGCCGGAGGGGAAGCCAGTTGTTCTGTTGCAGATAGAAGCCAGTTGTCTAAAACATATATATATCTCACTCAAGTGGACCAGAGAGAAAGGGTGTTGTATTCCTAGGGTAGTTACCAAACTCTCCTGAGAGATCTTAGAGAAAAGCCAGGGTTTTGATGTGGGAGCAGGATTTTTCTGACAGTCCTGTGGAGTAACATCCCACCTAAAGTGAATTGAATAATGGTATGTCCATGGAAGAGGAAGGGCCTCTAAAAGACTTAGGGCCAGATGTAGGAAGCCTAATTCTGGTCGGTAACGACCAAAATTACCGAATTTTGACTGTTACCGACCGGAATTAGGCTTTTCAGATGTAGGTGGCCAAATTGTAGGATGCTGTAATTTACCGAATCGGTAACATAAGGAATCGGTAAATTACCGAATTCTTAACATACCGATTTCGTAAATTACTGAATCCTTAATGTAGAGAGCACTCAAGTGAGTGCTTTTTACATTTAAGGATTCGTTATTTACCACCAACTATTAGTTGGTGGTAAATTCCGAATACCTTTCAAAAAGCAATTTTTAGCTTTTTATTCAGTGCCATGTGGCAGACATACATGCCCTTGGGCATGTATGTCTGCCACATGTGCACCCATGCACTATACAGGGGTGCAACAGGGAGTCAATGTGGCACCCTGCCACTCTTGTAGGTCTACCCCCATTACCGATTCGGTATTTACCGAATCGGTAATTCTCATTTATTCCCATGGGCCTCCAGACCTATAGGAATGAATGCGGAATACCGATTCGGTAAATACCGAATCGGTATTTACCGAATTTTACCGATTCGGCTAAAATTTACTGAACCATTACCTACATATCATTTACCAATTCTAAAATACTGAATCAGTAAAATTCGGTATTTTAGAATTGGTAAATGATATTTACCTACATCTGGCCCTTAATTTAGTATTAGAAAAGACCAGATCAATAGTGTGGCCGTCAATGTTGGTGGGGTTGGAGGCAAAATGGAAAAAAACAAGTGGTGCCAGAACATTAGTGAGTGAGGCTGAGCTCATCCTTATTAGCAAGGCAGTCCCAATGTATATTAAAGTCCCTAGTATGTAGCATTGTGTAGTAATGGCTATAGCTTCACCTCTTCCATGTGTAAGGTCAAGGTTATTGATCTTATACCCAACCGAGATAGCAGATTCCAGGAGAGGTTTAGAGGTAGTTGTCAGCCAAGTTTCTGTCATAAAAAGGACATCAGGTTTCTCATTGCAAAGGAGATCATGGATGCAAACAGTGTGCTTAGGCAGACATCGCACATTTACCAACAGGGCTTTGAAAGAAATTTCAAAAGGTGCACTGCCACAGGAGTTGTCACAAGTGGGTCTAGAGAAGGGTACATTAGACTTCCAGAGACATGAAGTACAGAGTACTGGCCTCTAAAGGCATAGATATACGTTGGCTAGGAGGGGACTTCCAGAAGCCAAGAAGCTCTTCTTTGGAGTAACTTAATTTAGTCATACATTCTGATGAAAATGGGGCAGGGTTGCTGGCACTGGCAACTTCCTGCATCCGAACAGACGCAGACGGGCTTGCCTTAGGCGTGCCTTAGGCGTGGCTTCGGTGTGCCCGCTGCGCGTCCACCGCAAGCCCATTTAAATTTACGATGGGGAGAGCAGCCAGCGAGCAACCAGCCCTGCCCACAAAAACCCTGGCACGGGGAGGCATAAGACAGCCATACTTTACTATTTGGAATGACAGCTTTACACTGGAGCCATAAAAAGTCACACAAGTTTCTCACGGACCTACTAAAAACACACAAATGCCCAGCTTAGCCTAGTATAAAACCGAAGTCCTGTACTTCCCATTCCCCCCTTAAATTGTCACAGCAAAAATTCCTCCCATCCCCAATTTCCCACAACTTGCCAGAATTCTGAAAGCACAATCGTCAGAAAGATGCAAATGCAAAGTTCAAACAAATGATTTAAATAATGACATAGGTCCAAAAGCAATTTGTTCCATTAACAGTCAAAAAATACTGACAAGAAAAAGAACAATCCGATGAGCCAGCAGGTGAAAAATTAGCAATTTGCTTGTGGAATGTCGAGGGCCTTCAAAGCAAAATTCAGAATGGGCATTTTTTTAGCCTATATACATTCATTTCACTTAGTTATACCCTAGGAGACTTGGGTACTGGTCCTGCTGGACATACCAGAATTTCTAGGTATCAGCAAACCAGTTGTAAAAACTCACATGCTTGGACTCTCCGCTGGGTCCTTAGCCATCTACGCAGTATTCTAAACAATGCTAAAATAGAAGAGTTACAAATGGGCCACCCCAACCTGTAAGCTGTGAAACTATCAGAATGCTTCCACAACATCGAACAGCGTCTGTTGACAATACACGTCTACATCCACCCTGAGCCCGCTAAGAAGAAGGTAACAATTGATTTCCTATTGTCATTTTTCACTTACCAATCCCACACCACTTGTTTTTATGACAGGTGACTTTAACCCTTTCGATGCTGATAACGAGCTCAGCTCGTCATCACCCACGGGTGTCGTGTGCTGATGACGAGCTGAGCTCGTCATGGTGCCACTAAAATGGCATTTTCCAGCACAGGGGGGGGGAAACGGCCAGCAGCCATGTGGTTAATATGAGCCTGTTGCAGGAAGCAGTGCATGATCAAATAATGGAAACTCAAAACCAGATCCTGGCTAATTCCTGTGTTCCACCCATGGATGCAAAGGAGGGATGACAAGGGTTTGGCTTTTGCCGACGGCCCAGAGCACCTGGGTTGAGAGCTTGAAATTAGTAAACTAAGCCTGATGTCCCTGCTCAGTCTACCTTTCACTTGGCAATAGTAAACTTGATCTTAGAATACACACTAGTGTCCCTTCCCCTATTTCATATGGTTTGTCTCTATGAGTTAGGAATTCGACTGGAAAGTGACCTTCAACCTCAAAAGATCCTGCTAAAGTCGCAATTCATTGGGGCAGCAAGAGGGCCCCGACAATGCACAGCTGGATCCAGAGTTTGGCGACTTGCTCTACGAGAAGTGACCTGTACGCCAATACTATCCCTCCTTCCTCTAGACCTGAGGACGTCTGGGGCCCCTTCCGGTCTTTCCTTTTGCAGCAACAGCAAGACCCCCTACTCAACAGGAGCAGGGTATAGTACTGACTGGGGTGGGCTAGACGAATTCACTATGTGCGTTAATGTTCATTTTCATTATGTTTTGCCCTTTTGTACTGCCTAGATTCTTTGTTTTTTCTTTATATATGTCCTAGGCGGGGAGCTGCGGAGGGTTCGTTATACCGATTAGCTGGAGTGACGCTTGAGGGGGGCCTTGTATGTGTTATGTATATTATTCCGCACAATTGACCACCTTACTGCGCTCTGTAGGTAACATTATCAGTAATACATTATATCTGTACCTTATATGATGCTAAGCAGTACTCAATGCTTCGCTTTGTCGTTAACGAAATGCTAAATAAAGTTATTAAAAAAAAACTACACTGTAGGTTCCATGACCAATCTCAAGAGGACATGGGCACAGTCTCCACTACCAACAACAGGAGGGTAAGCTTGTCAACAAGATCTCTTGCCCGGGTGTAACTCAAAGAGAGAAATCAATGGGAGACTATACTCAACTTATCCTCTGACTTGCTGGAGCAATGGGCCCAGCTTTTGGTCCTCCTTCTGGTACACCAAGGGCACTCCTCGAGAAAACCAGACTTTCTACTAGGGGATTGCCCTAGGAGCCCTTCAGCCCAACTCATTACAGCAAAAAAGAAATGCAACCGTTCTCTTAGTCTTCTTTGAAACAGTCCAAGCTCTACAATTCAGAGGTCTGCTTCATCTAAGTTGAGACTCCTATACAAAAAAGGAACATGGGAGTCAGCTAAGTCGGAGACAGACCAGTATTGGCACAAGCTTCTACAGCTACTTGAAGAAAGGACGCCAGAGAATTTTGGAGACTGGTAAATCACACTACAAGAGATAGGCCTCCCCAAAATCCGCTATCATCTTGGAAGAAGCATTGACTGCCTAACTTCAGGAAATGTTTGGGGTCAGTGAAACTGCATTGGTGAACACTGAAAGAGAAGCAATAAACTTGATGGGGAAAAAACACATGAAGCCATCCTATTAGGGGATCTGATAACAGTAATTACATTAGGGTTGCGCAACAAAGCCCCTGGCCTCCACGGCCTACCAGACTCCTTTTTTTATTAAATACCTCAATACTGGGTTGCGCATTTGTGTGACCTTTGCAACCATGTCTTTCTCCACCAGGTTATTCTAACAGTTGATGGAGAGACAAAATATTTTGCCAAAATGTTGTTGGCTGAATTCACCGAATGGACAGCACAAGACTCATTAGTACCGGTGAACCAAACAGGGTTTGTTAAAAACACAGGCACAGTCACAAACATCTTAATGCTTACCCTACTAATTGATGAAACCAGATCTCATTCTCAGAACCTTCACCTCTGTTTCATGATTTTCGCTCCTCCTTTGATGTGGTACAATGTAACTCTCTTTGGCATAAGCTTCTCAGCTGGGGAATTTCTCCGACACACCTCAGAGCCATCCAACTACTATACACTAACACATGGACACGGGTAAGACTGGGCACTGGGACAACCGTTTCAATAAGAGAAACAGACAGAAACAAGATTGTGTCCTTGCTCCGTTCCTGTTCAATTGGTACCTAGCAGAGCTGACAACAATCCTTAATAAAGTTAATTCAAA
This sequence comes from Lissotriton vulgaris, assembly GCF_964263255.1. NCBI lineage: Eukaryota > Metazoa > Chordata > Amphibia > Caudata > Salamandridae > Lissotriton > Lissotriton vulgaris. The sequence continues at coordinate 1,333,270,407 of NC_141687.1, forward strand.
TGCCTCAACACTGTCTGGCTTTTTCTCACATGCTGTACCCCGACGACGTAGTACTGATCAGCTACACGAAGGTTGGCGTGCAAAGGCTAATAAATTCCACAGCAACATACGCAGCAAAGCATGGGCTCCAAGATAACCTCGTCAAAACAAAAACATTGTTATTTAGTACCAGAAGATTTCCCCCACCAACGTTCCATCTAGAAGACTCATCCTTCTAATCAGCAACAGTGTACAGGGCTTATCTCTCCTACAATTACTGCAAGTCATGGCCACAAAACATGTACCTTCAATATCGTATGGAGCAGAAGCTTTGAGGGGGAGGGCAGACAAATTAATTGAAAATGCAATGGTTGGCACTCAAGAGGCACACTAAACAATGTGCTGTGTAATGCTGTGAATATATGAACCTAGCTTTAACAACATTGCAGGCTAAGCCACTCTGGGCCTTTTCTCGCTCTCAGGCTGCCTTCAACAGAGGTATCAATTCAGCAGATGAGAAGCTTTCTTCCCTTTCTGACAAAGCCTTGCTGACAAAAGATCAAATGCATGGATGACAATAGGCTCATATGGCCTCCTCAAGTTACAACCATACTTAAGAGAACTGTCTGGGCTAAGGGCAAAGCTTGAGTTGCTGAGTTACCTGCTAAGCAGTTTTAACATCTTCTGCCATTCCCCCGCTTGGCTGAGACAAGCCACGGTGACTGCATGCCGACTGGTCTGACACGTAAAGGAAGACATTTGCCACATTGTCCGCACGTGACCTGCACTGAAGGCAGAGCGAAAGAGACTCTTGCAACACCACGTCCTAGGAATGGTATTACCTCCTCGTCCTGTCTCGCCGTCCCATTCCTGACAAGTGAGCAGCTAGTCTGCTCTACAGAAACAGCTACCTAGCTGAGCAGTTTGCACTTCCCCCTAGGATGACGTCACCATCACGTGACTATAAAGGGGGAAGTGCATCAAGAAACATCCTGTTCTTTTTTTTCTGCGATCTACGACCGCGTTTCCTGGCTGTGCGGTTCGTGGGCTGCCTGTGTTCCTGGTGAGTTCCCTGCTGTTTCCTTATTTCTGTGCGGCGGCGTGCTTTACCGGCCGCCTTTGTTGTCGCGCTGCCATTTCCCCCGCGCTGTCTCCTTTCTGGGGCTGTTGTCTTGCACGCGGCTCGCGTTAGCGGCCGTCTCTAGTTTGGGCTATGATATTACACGCGGCTCGCGTTAGCGGCCGTTTCTGCTCATTGTACTCACCGGCCTTTGGTTGGCCTGCTCCAGCGGCCGTTCCTGGTTGGTCTCTGGTCCTTTTTCGCCCTGCTTTAGTGGGCGGGGGCTTTTGTGGGGTTGGTGATGTGACGCTCATGTGGTCTTGTGCGTTTTAGGGGGCGTTTTGGCTGCTGGCTGGGCATTTTATGCCGCCCCATTTTTTCTTCCTGCCACAGGTGTTCGGATCCTCAGACTATAAATGGGGTCCTTCTTGTGTGGTTTTTTGTCTTTGTTTGTGCCTGTTGGGGTGTTTTCAGACTTGTGCTTTTGCGATGGCTTCTGAAGCATCTTCTTCTGCGGCCCGTCTGGATGCCCTACGCCTGCTTATTAATGAGGCTGTGGCTGCTGCTTTCCTGGCTAGGGACGCGGCTGGGCCTCCTCCCAAGGTGCCTCGTGTTTCTTTAGATCCACAGGCTGCTCCTGAGGAGGACATGGGTCCTAATGAGGATGAGGGTGTCCGTGGTTGTTTTGTTAAGGGTGCTGAGCTCGCTGAACTGTTCCCCCATGTTCAGTCCAATTTGGCCTTCTCTCCTCCTGCGGATGCTGTTGTGGAGGAGGACTTTTTTATGCAGTATGTCCAACCTGCTCCGGACTCCTTTCCTTTACATGGGGCGGTGCGCAATGTGCTGTCTCACAAATGGAAGGAGATGGACAACTCTTCTTTTCCTCGTTTCCTGTCCAGGCGTTACCCTCTTGAGGGTTTGCTGCTGAATTCCCTCAGGCTGTGAAGGTGGACAATTTAATGGCTGGCCTTTCCTTTCAGGGCTTGGTTGTTTCTGAAGACGCCCTTCCTGCGGTCGCTGTGGATAGGCGTGTTGAGGGGGCGGTGAAGCGTTCCTATGCTGCTTCTAATTTTTATGTCCGGGCAACTGCATATTCTAACTATATGGTTTAGTCGCTCCTCAAGGATTTCCAGTCCCTGTCAGTTCTGCTGAACGACGGCGAGGATGCCACGTCTCTTTTGTCTTTGATGGAGTTGCAGGTGCGTTACCTGTCGGATCTTTCCTTCGACAATTTGGGGGCGGCGGCGGCTGCTTCTAGTGCTTCCATTGCTGCCCGTTGTCATATTTGGATGCGTTCCTGGAAGGCGGACTCTTCGCAGAAGTCGGTCCTCCTTAAGTTGCCCTTTGAAGGTTCCAAGGTGTTCGGTCCTCAACTGGAGGGTATGGTCAAGCAGTCCATGGAGAACTGCAAGTTGGTGGCTCCGGTCCGCCCTCCTTCTCGGGGGCGTGGATTTGGTTATCGTCGCGCTTTTGGGCCTCCTGCTCGTGGCGCTTTTCAGCCCTTTCATGGCTGGGATCGTGGCCGGAGGGCCCCTGGAAGTGCCAAGCCCCGGGCCGCTGCTGGTGTTGCCATCCCGCTTCCTCCTCTTCTCAATGACTGTCTGCCTTTGCCAGTTGGTGGTCGCCTCCAGTCCTTCCGCGCCAAGTGGTTGTCAGTTCCAGATGCCTGGGCGATTCCGACTGTTTCGGAAGGTTGCCGGATCGAGTTTTCATCTCCTCCTCCTCCGGGTTTTGTTCAGACTCCCCTGCCCTGTCTTCCTCTGCGCAGAGATGCTTTGTTGACAGGTGTGCGGCTTCTGTTGGAGAAGAGGGCTATTGTGGAGGTTCCTCCTCTGAAGAGGGGCAGGGGTTGCTATTCAATCCTTTTTCTTGTCTCAAAAACGACACTTCGGATCTTCGTCCCGTTTTGGATCTGAAGCGGGTCAATCGCTTTGTTGCCCACCGTCCGTTCAAGATGGTGACGCTCCAGTCCATCCTGCCTCTGGTCCTGCCAGGGGGCTTCCTGGCGTCCCTGGATCTGATGGATACATATTTGCACGTTCCTGTCCACCCGGAAGACCAGCGTTTTCTCTGATTTACTGTGGGGGCCCTGCACTATGAGTTCCGGGTGCTCCCTTTCGGCCTTTCCTCGGCGCCCAGAGTGTTCGCCAAGCTCTTGGCCCCTCTGGTGGGTATCCTTCATTCCAGGGGGCTACTGGTGTTTCCATATCTGGATGACTGGTTGATTGTCTCTCCTTCTTTTTCACAGGCTCTGTCGGATGTGGACCAGGTGTGTCTTCTGTTGGGTTCCTGTGGGTTCCTTATCAAACACAGGAAATCCTCCCTGGTGCCCTCCCAGTCCCTGAGGTTCCTGGGGGCTCTCTTCCGCATGGACATGGACATGGTTTTTCTCTCGCAGGAGATCCAGTTGACTTTATTTCGCCACCTTTCCTGGCTTCTGTTCCAATCCCGGGTGTCTGCCCGTCTCTGGTTGCGGAGTCAGGGGGAGATGGCTTCCACTCTGTATCTCCTTCCTTGGTCCAGGCTTCATCTGTACCCCCTGTTGCATCATGTCCTGTCGCACTGGGATCCTGCCTCCTTGGAGTACGAGACTCAGATCCCTGTCACTTCGGGATTTGGGCGGATCTCCAGTGATGGTTGTCCCCTCTCTCTCTTTCCCGGGGGTTAGATCTCCTTTCTCCTCAGTCTGTTGTCCACGGATGCCAGTGCTTTGGGGTGGGGTGACGTTCTGGGTGCCTCCAAGGGTCAGGGTCGGTGGTCCAGTTTCGAGTCCCTGCAGTCCTCGAACTGGAAGGAGTTGAGGGCGGTTTGGTTGGCTCTTCTTTGGTTCGCTCCTCTCCTTCGGGGTCGGGCAGTCTCTGTGCAGATGGACAATCAAGTGGTTCGTTCTTATGTGAATCACCAGGGGGGCATGTGTCATGCTCTGTTTCTCCTATCCCGGGAGATCGGACTTTGGGCCGAGTCGAGTCTCTTGTCTCTGACGGCGGTCTTTCTTCCGGGGAAGGAGAATGGGCCTGCAGATTCTTTGAGCCGGGTGTTCCCCTCCTCGGTGTCCCTTTGTCTGTCCCCGGATCTGTTCGACCTGATTGTCATCCGGTTCCGCCTTCCTTGGCTGGATCTGTTTGCCTCGGAGGAGTCCGCCCTTCTTCCTCAGTTTTGCAGCATAGTTCCCTCTCCGTTGGCGTGGGCTACCGATGCTTTCTCGAGGCCGTGAAGGTTTTGGACTTCTTGCAGTATGGTTTTGTCTTGGGGCTTGCGGTTTCTTCCCTACGGGCCCAGTGGGCTGCCATTCTTGCTTTCCGGCGTTCTTCTGTTTCCTCTGTCTACCCGTTGGTAGCTCGCCTTCTGCGGAGTTTCTTGCTTCAGCGTCCTGTCTCTCGTTCTCCTGTACCTCCTTGGGATCTCCCCTTGGTTCTCCGATCTTTGACGGGTCTTCCTTTCGAGCCTTTGGACTCCGTGGCCCTGAAATTCCTTTCTGCTAAGGTTATTTTCCTGGTGGCCATTACTTCTGGGCGGAAGGTTGGTGAGATTGGGGCGCTGATGGCTTCCCCCCCTTCTTGCGCTTTTGCGATGATAAGGTCATTCTCCGTCTGAGTCAGTTCTTTCTTCCTAAGGTGGTGTCTTCCTTTCACTGTCAAGAGGATATTGTTCTCCCGGTGTTTTTTCCGGCTCCTGACTCTCCTGAGGAGGTGCTCCTCCATTCGTTGGATGTGCTGGGGCTCTCCGCATCTACTTGGAGCGTACGGCTGATTTCCGTAAAGTTGATTCCCTATTTGTCACCTATGGCCTCTCGGGTCTGGGGCTTTGGCCTTCTTTGTCCACCATGTCTCGTTGGGTCAGGGGCGCTGTGGTTTCTGCTTACGATTCTGCCCACTGTCCTCTGCCTTCTTCTGTTCAGGGTAGGTCGACTGGGAGTGTGTCGTCCTCCTGGGCCATGTTCAAAGGGGCCTCGTTGAGAGACATTTGCAATGCTGCCACGTGGGCTTCTCCCCATACTTTTGTTGCACATTACCGTCTTTGGTTGGTGATGGCGGCCTCTGCTGCTTTTGGGGCTAGTGTCCTTTCTGCTGTACATGATTTGTGATCTGTACTGTTTTCTTTGATTAAAACTGGACCTGTTTTTTCTCAAACTGTTTGGTCTGTTTTTTTCTTACAATCACTGTGTGCTTGGGTATGGGCTCACTTGTCAGGAATGGGACGGGGAGACAGGACGAGGAGGTAATACCCGGTTACTCACCTGTAATATCCATTACTCCGAGTCCTGGTCTCCCCGTCCCATTCCTGAGCCCTTCCCTCCGTCCCTGGTTGGGGTTTTCTTTGGGTGATTGTCTGTTTTTCGTTCTGGTTTCTTTGATATTCTCAGGATGTTTCTTGATGCACTTCCCCCTTTATAGTCACGTGATGGTGACGTAATCCTAGGGGGAAGTGCAAACAGCTCAGCTAGGTAGGTGTTTCTGTAGAGCAGACTAGCTGCTCACTTGTCAGGAATGGGACGGGGAGACCAGGACTCGGAGTAATGGATTTTACCGGTGAGTAACCGGGCATTCACATGTGTCGACATGCAGTAATAGTCTGTCTACAAGGAGAGGATTTAGTGCTCTGTGAAAAGAACTTGAAATGTATGTCACTTGCAGAATGAAAAATGGCTAATCAAGATCAGCAGTGACAAAACACAATTGTTATCCTCAAAGCACTGATTGCACTTTGTTTATCTTTATCCATGTATTTTATAATCTGTAAAAGCAATAAGCACTTCACTTACTGAGGGTCTAAAACAACGGGTACTAACTTTTATCTTCGTACTGTTGCCTGCTAACACACCAAACACTTTCATCCAGAGAGCAAGTAGGATCGCTATCACAACTGTGATTGATTACAATCCTTGAGCGTAATTTCTCTTCTTAAACCCAGTAATATGTCCAGCCAAATGTGTCAAGCATTTTAACCTAGTGAGCCTTTTTGGTCATGGTCTTGATATTTTTCGATCTTTCTTTCGAATGCAACCTGACCACTCAGTTTAGCATTTTAACACACTTGCTAATGCATTAAGCACTTTAATTTGTGAAACCTCAAGACCACTGTCACATTGGCCTCTCCTGAGGAGTACACAAAGGGGCATATTTACGAGGAAGTGGTGGAGCACAGCGTTAGCCTTCTTGGCTTAAAGCTGCGCTCCGCCACATCTGAAATCACGGTGATTCACCGTATTTACAAGGATACAGTGCAACCCAGCGTTCCCCCTGCGCTGGTGCTAATTTAGCCACCTAGCGCCAACGCAGACACCCTTGCACCATAATGCAAGGATGTCTGTATTGCAAGGGAACATTATTTATGTGCAGGAAGGTGTACCTTCCTGCATGTAAACAATCTTTAAATCGTGTATGAGTCAATAACCATGAGGGCACTACTTGATAAGCACTGGTGAGACTATTAGTGGTGATTCTATAGACCTTTATCTTTGGTTGTGGCGCTCAACTTCTTATGGTCCACCGTTGTGGGTGGCAACTGTGGAAGCAAAGATTGTCAAATAGGCAGGACCAATAGGGTTTGTTCTGAACATAATCTAGAATGTTTTTTACAGCTTGAAGACTGTTTACTTTTTCTTATGCAAGTGTGGATGGTGATTTTATTTATTGTTTTTTTACTTTGCAGCCCTGATGATGTCCCATGAGGGACGAAACGTGTAGGCTGCTCATAACTCAAAGTTGCACATTTCTTTGGACAAAATGATTTGATTGTAATATGAGCCGCATTTATTTGGAATATTCTATTTTTAAATTTGAATTTGGAACTCCCGAAACTCCTTTTGTGTTGGATCTATTAAAGATTGAAGAATAAGAAAAAGAAAAGAAAGAAAGAAGAATAATAAGAATAAAAAGGAATTTACATGAACTCCAACTTTTGTCTTAATATTTTCGGAATTTAGACGCTCTTTTTTTTGCAATTGATCTTTAAATCGTGTTCTGTAACTTCTATGTGTGTTTCTTTATGCAGCACAAATAGAAGTTACAGAACGTCATTTTTTTAATGATTGTTTATGTGCAGGAAGGGACACCTTCCTGCACATAAACAATCAATGGCGTTTTGCTGTTTCTATGTGTGCTGCACAATGCAGCACACATGGAAGCAGCAAAAACAAGGAGAAATTAAACCTTTCTCCTCGTTGGGCCAGGGTAAGACCAGGTTTTTCTTGGTCTTAATTTTGGTGCAGCCATAGTTTTTACTCCAGTCTTGTAAATATGGGCCAGCATCAAAATGAATGGGTGTTGCGGTGGAATGCCCACCGCAACACCCATTGCCCTCCGCTTTCACGCTAAGTATAGCGAGGAAGGGTGCCTTATTTACAAGACAGCGTTAAGCCACATTAAGTGGCATAACGCTGCCTTGTAAATAAGGTAAAGCCCCTAGCACCACCACAACATTGTGAAAAGTGGCGTTGTGGTGGGAATAGGGGCTTGTAAATATGCTCCTAAGTCCTTTAATGTAGAGAGCCTTTAAGATCTTGGTGACATTCCACTCTGACCACGCTTTTGATTGCAAATAGCCCACCCTAGGCGAGCATTTCACAGATCAGCTAAACTTGAAACATTCATTTCACCACTACATCCTGATGCAATAAACGTAAGAAATAGCTTCCAACTGCTGCTGACGGGGACATGGGTTGTGGGACTGAGGAGTTGAATCATATGGAAATTTGGGCTTTTATTGTGGCTTTTAACCAACGAGATGAGTGATTTTACTTGTTTTTATTTTAATTTATTATAATAAACTGAACAATAAAGTTATACATTCATTCATTCCATAAGTCTTGAAGTGAGAGATCCAGCTTCAAGCAGGAATTAGTTCATACTGAGTATGTATTTCTTAGGCACACCCGCTATTTCCAGGAGTAGAATTAGGCTATAGCTAATCACTCTACAATTACATTGCATCCCTCACTATTTTGGGCGCAGCTCTATGCAAAAACCGAGGTTGACGTCGTAAAAAACAAAGAGAAGAATGGGGGATTTAGGGTAACTGACAGAGCCCGAAGGGCTGGTCTGACAGATCAGTAAATGGGCTGTGTTTTTTGTCTGTTTGTGGACCGGTGTTATGATCTTGTGGGCTACTTTTACTGTGTATTTCTCTGATATCACCTCAAACATTGCGTGCAGGAAGCACAAATGCATAGTTAGTCTCATATCTTGCAAAACAACTAAACAGCGTGCCTTTTCAAGTTTAAAACGACCCTGATTTTCATACATGGGCCACTTTTTTAACTAACTGATTCGCAAATGAACATTTTATATGTTTATGTGCTGCTAATGAGTCACTGCATTCCAAGCAGGTAAAACCCGTCCCGTTCAACTATAAAATAAAAAGAACATTGGCGTTTTAGAGTTTCACATTCCAAAATGACTCAAGATCTATTGAGAGATTGCTAGTTAAAAAGAAGCGTAGAAATACTAATGGTAATCTTGCTGTTCGTGTTATATTTCGTTCTGCTTCTAACAACTGTAGAACAACCGTATTGTTTCGGGTTTGTCTTTATGATGGGTGCTTGCCAGCAATATTTGTTCGTGCCAAGGCGTTTTCATTAGAATTAATGGGTTTGCAACTGTTTGAGTCAGAGAATGATGCAAGTCATTCTTCTGGCTTGGAGTTTAGTTTGCACCCTGCTACTGTGGAGTCTGCTCTTTTTTTTTTTTTTGGTGGTGCTGTTACAGGGTGACTAGATTTTGAAAACCAAAAACCTGGACATTTAGCAAATAGCAAATCAGACTAAACTGCTACATCAGCGGAGGGGCAGAAAATGACTTAAATGACAGTGGGCTACAACAAAGAAACATAGACAAGGAAATACATTAAAAGCAACTTTTGAACCCACCCTCATGGATGTTAATTAAATTGTGTTCTGATGAGTTGGTCCTCTCTAAAAACCGGGACATGAGCGAAATTTGTCAAAAACTGCTGGGACCCCTGATCACCCTCGGCTGTTGGTAATGAAACCCATTTTGACTGAAAGCATTTGAGGCAGACATTTACTGTAACTGCATGTATGCATTTCAGTAACAGTATATATAGTCTGCTTCACCATAATACACCAACAATTTCAATTTAGAAAATTATGGGGTGGACAATGTATGAATGTAACGATTATTTGATTTAAATGTTCAGTCTTAAAATGTGGACAGATACTGGGTTATTTTAGTGCAGAGATTTATTACAAAGGCACAATATAAATAATACGTTTAAAAAGGAAAAAGGCCAGCCAACAGAGGTTTCACCCCTTCGCCAGGGTGAAGGCCCGGGCCTTTTTCAAGGCAAAAGGGTCTGTTGTCAGATGCGAGTAACTGATACTTCACTCATGATTTCTGCTGATCTTGGAGGTATGCTCCTGTTCCAGTGTTATGGTTGTATCAGACTCTTGTGTGTGGATGAAATTCTGTTCTTTCTGTTCTTGAGTAACCTGTGTAGTTAACTCTGGAGTATTGTCCATGATTTCCGTCATATGTTTTGTATAATAATTACATTTATATAGCGCTTACTATCCCTGATGAGGTGCCAAAGTGCTTTTTCGGCGAGTAAGCACCCTAATCCCGAACCCACATAGGATTAGTGATGAGTTAGTATAGTGAAATATGAAAGTAATTTGAGTCGTGGATATGTTTAGTCAGTTATTTGGTTTCAGAAGAATAGTGGAGGGATTGAAGAGGGAAAAGGTTTATACATAATATGCATCATGTTTGTTGTTACGGAGAGTGTCAACTAAACATCATCAGGGTGCCAACATGCCTGAGCTCAAACTGGTGATGGGGCTGCAAAAATAGTCACAAAACTCATAGTTGAGCAAGAATAAACAATACAGATGTGGGTTGCACACTTCTATCCCATTCAACTGGCCTGCACTCCTACTAAAAATATTGTTCCTTTTTTTCATAAGCATCTGCGGAAGTCTTAAGAGAGGCCCTCTCTTAAATCTTAGTCAATAACTGACCTATGTTACTTTGTTCTGTAAGAAGTGAATGAATACTCAGAGGCCACACTCTCACCTGTGCACCACATTCTTCAGGCCATCGGAAACAAATATACAGTCTGCATTTCACTTCACAAGTTGGTTAAAGGCAGCCTAGTTTTGAGCCACTAAAGACACAAAGGATTTACAAATGAATGTAAGAAAATGTGTGGAAATAAACTAATGAGAATAAAGAATGATTGATTTATTTTTTTAGCACTAAATGTTATCATTCTCCAGTTTCATTATGTCATGTCATGTTGTGCCATGTCATACCATGTCATAGTATGTCATGTAATGTTAGGTGTATTTGAATAAAGCACAACTAACTCAGAAGGGTGTCCTGGCACTGAAGCAGGAACTTTATGGGCAAGCCAGGGCCAGGTCTAAGTAAAGAGCCAGGTCTTCAGTTTCGGATGTGCAGGGGAAGGTTGCTCCACTCCTTAGGAGCGGGGAAGGAGAAGGCACAACTGCCTGGTCTTGTTCTGCGTATGTGCGAGGGGGGATGTATGACGGTACCACGCGTACTATTACAACGCGTACCGTTACAATGCTACTTTTACCATGCAAGTCGTTACAACGACTTGCGTGGAGGGGCGCTGGATAGTAAATTATTTAATTTACTATTCCAACTCCAGTCCCCGTGGACTCTAGCGAAAGGAGTTGGATAGTAAATTAAAGTATTTACTATCCTGGAGCGCCCCCCAGCGCATTTCGTTGTAGTGACCTGCGTGGTAAAAGTAGCGTGCTAACGGTACTGCGTTGTAATAAATGCGTGGTAACCGTTGCACACCGCGAGGGGGTGTGCGAGTAGAAGTCCGGGAGAGCCAAGGTGTTTGGTAGGTTTCTGTAAGTTTAACCAGTTGCTGAGGTACATGGGGCCAATGTTGTGTAAGGCTTTCTATGTGTGCGTGAGGATTTCAAGAGTACTCCTTTGTGGATTGGCTCAAGTGGAGCTCTTTGTGTTGCTGAGTGAAGTGAGTGTGGGGTGGTGGTTGAGTTTGCATGGTCTGGAGTCTTCTGGTCAGTTTAGTGTTGATTCCAAATTAGAGTGTGTTGCCGTAGTCCAATTTGCTGGTGATTAGGGCTTCGGTGATGGTTCTGCGAGTTCTGAATGGGATCCAATATAATGACACTAGTTTTATAAACATCCTAAGAATGAAAGATTGTCTTTACCCTGCAAGGACAAATATGAATGCCAAGCAGATACCATCCATTATATTGGAGGCAGATGAATACCCTACTGAACTCTTTTCATGATGTGAATCTATGATCTGCAGGTTACGATCTGCGGGTTACACAAGGATCTCTGCAACAAACAAAAAAAGCTTCTAAGCTCTCATACTGTCATAGCAACCTGGGGCTTGCAGTGGAGTGGAAAAGACGCATTGGTATTGCAACTCACTCAACTGTGGAACAAGTTGTGTGTAAAAAATGGACACATCTGTGTGCATTTACATATACGTGTGTACTGTGTGCGACAATGGTTGCTGTGAAAAGGCACAAATGTCCTGTGGGCAGTGCATGAAGTCCAGATTTTTCTTGAAGCAAAGGTTTGACCCTAGATGCTACAAATTAGTAAAGGGCATGGTTGCACAGTGATAGCAGGTGCCATGAAACTATTGGTTGAGGACATGGGGCAGGATAGCTGGAAATCTGTTGGGTTCCGAATGCTAGGAAATATGCTCTGGGCGTTTTGAGGGTGAAATAGAAAGGGTTGAGAGTATATTAGGGAATGAAGAGAGGATCAGAGGGCTAGCAGACCTGATGATCATATATGACGGGCAACACAGAGAGTCCAAGGGCAAGATGAAGTAATTTTCAAGGCTGTGCGATAGGCTCCTTGAGCAAGTGTCTCGGTGGCTTTGGGGAATGGCAAGGTTTATGTGATGGTCTATGAGGGGCTACTGAGTGATTGTGAGAGTCAATCAAAAGTGTATGAGTTCAGTTTTCAGTTTCAAATGCTTTATTCGGTTTGTTTGAATACAACCATATAGCAACAACATGAACGCATTTTTGTACAATTTGATTAGCTAAAAAAAAAAAAAAAAAAAGTACGTGTTTACTATACTCATTACAACATATCACATGCTTAGGTCGATAGATGTGCAAAATTGGCTTAATAAAGTGCAAAGTGACTATCAAGACCATAGTGTACATTTTTGCAGCTATTCGTCATACAAATGGCATGTGCAAATTCACAAATTAGCAATATAAAGTGCAAAATAATTCACTATCTGTCATGTCCATAGAATATGGTTAGCAGCTTTTTTCACTATGTAAGTAAGTAACATGTGCAAATTCGCAGTATAAAGTGCAAAAAGGCAATATAAGTAATAGTAGGTACACAGTTACTACACGTATGTAAACATTTGGCTAAAAATGGCATATTGCTCATCTAAAAAGGGGTTGGGGCAATCAGTAAAGTGCATTAAGGGGAAAGAAAATCATACAATGATTGATTTCCTTAAGGAAATACATTTTAAAATATATGTAGCCACATAAAAACACACATCTGGGGTCTCTAAGTTAAACATCAGTTGCATCGCTGTTTTTGTACTACGCATGTTATATTTTAGGAACAATTGTTTAAGATAAAACTTCCTGAGTGAAGTATAAAAGTTACAAAAGAGTAAAAGATGGCAACAGCTCTGTTTAGATTTGCCATCGCATGGGCACAAGCATGTCCCGGGTTTTTTAATTGTGGGGAATGCCACTAGATGATGCACTTTTCCCAACCGCAAACGGGTTAAAACGAAGCGGTGGGAGTTAATGCTAACAAAAGTAAGATAAGTTGGGAAACCTGCATTGGAGTTGTATTCCATGTATAAGTTGAACGTACTTTGTCTTGCGTATTTATCAATTCTAGTCCCATTTGCATAATCAAGGTATGGGATTTTGAGTTCACGCTTTGATAAAACTGTCTCAGATAAAACATCTTTGAAAATATCCTGGCCATAAAAAGTCTTATACCAAAGTTGTATATGGCTTAACCATGGTATATTTGAATGATGGTCAAGCTTTATACAGTCAACAATCACATCCTGAGTGAACTTAGTCTCTTCCTTTGCCCATATTGAGCGCCATAGGGACATTGGTCGCAGTGCTATTAAATCGGTAACATAATTTATTCCAAGCTCTCTGTGTACAATCTCATTTGAGGCTGCAGCTGGGAGACAGAGCAAACGTTTTAAAAACATATTCTCCTCACGCTGGATTGACTTAGCACTCTGGAAGTTGTAACCCCATATCCCAGCTCCGTATAATGCTGATGTCATGCATCTTGAGTTATAAATTGAGAGCATTTCACGAATTCTACGGCCCCCTAGGATAGCTGGAAATCTGTTGGGTTCCGAATGCTAGGAAATATGCCCTGGGCGTTTTGAGGGTGAAATAGAATGGGTTGAGAGTATATTAGGGAATGAAGAGAGGATCAGAGGTGTAGCAGACCTGATGATCATATATGACGGGCAACACAGAGAGTCCAAGGGCAAGATGAAGTAATTTTCAAGGCTGTGCGATAGGCTCCTTGAGCAAGTGTCTCGGTGGCTTTGGGGAATGGCAAGGTTTATGTGATGGTCTATGAGGGGCTACTGAGTGATTGTGAGAGTCAATCAAAAGTGTATGAGTTAGATAAGGATCACGCAGTCTTTCTAAGTGTCTCTTAGGTCATTGTGGAATAGTAGAGAGTGACAGGTGGCCATTTAAGGTTAGGGCGGGAATGGTAGAAAGTCTTTGAGGGGAAAACAATATTTTCAATGCAATCTTTTCCACCTGTGTCTTTACCATGCATCTTTCACCATGCAGATGCCTTTACCATGCATGTCTTTACCACGCATGGTAAGTATGGTTGAGTTAAGTATATACTTTTGGTCTGTGGTAAAGGGAGGTAAGGGCAATCATAGGAGTTAGGGGTGGGTAGTGGTAAAGGGAGGTAAGGGTAACTTTAGGGTTTAGGGGATGGCAGTGCTAAAGAAGGGAAGAGTAGTTTTAGGGTTAGGCTTTAGGGGATGTCAGTGCTAAAGGGAGGAAAGAGTAGTTTTTGGGTTTGGGGTGGGCAGTGGTAAAAGGAACTAAGAATACATATACTTATCAATGGCAATCAAAGATAGGAAAAACACTTTGAGGTCTGAAGCTTGGGATGCTCTTCACTCAGCTTCCATAACAAACGATAGCGCAAGCTTTTGGAAAATCGTGAGATCTCCCTTTCTTAGTGAAGATGCCAGTCCAAAAATAGAAATAGCAATATGCGACTCAGATTGGGTCGGACACTTCTCGAGAGTATATGAAGGTGAGGAACAAGTGGGGTCTCTGATCCCCACTTTTGATTACCCCCCCCTAGTAGAAACTTGCATTTTACTCTCGAGGAGGTTGAAAAAGCTCTGAGTAGAAGCAAGAGCGCTAAGGCGCCTGGCCCAGACGGGGTTCCCATAGATATATTTAAGAGCATTCCTTCTCTGTGGGCGCCCCTCCTGGTTCAGGTGCTCAATGCTAGTTGTGTTGCTGATTTCCTGCCCACTTGGGTGAAATCTGTTATAGTTCCGATCTACAAGAAGGGAAATAGACAGGACCCAGCCTGTTGCAGGCCTATTTCCCAATTGGATTCCTTCACTAAGATAGTGGGCAGAGTTATTCTTTAGCGGCCGCCTTTGTTGTCGCGCTGCCATTTCCCCCGCGCTGTCTCCTTTCTGGGGCTGTTGTCTTGCATGCGGCTCGCGTTAGCGGCCGTTTCTGCTCATTGTACTCACCGGCCTTTGGTTGGCCTGCTCCAGGGGGCGTTCCTGGGTGGTCTCTGGTCCTTTTTCGCCCTGCTTTAGTGGGCAGGGGCTTTTGTGGGGTTGATGATGTGACGCTCATGTGGTCTTGTGTGTTTTAGGGGGCGTTTTGGCTGCTGGCTGGGCTTTTTATGCCGCCCCATTTTTTCTTCCTGCCACAGGTGTTCAGGTCCTCAGACTATATATGGGGTCCTTCTTGTGTGTTTTTTTGTCCTTGTTTGTGCCTGTTGGGGTGTTTTTGGACTTGTGCTTTTGCGATGGCTTCTGAAGCATCTTCTTCTGCGGCCCCTCTGGATGCCCTACGCCTGCTTATTAATGAGGCTGTGGCTGCTGCTTTCCTGGCTAGGGACGCGGCTGGGCCTCCTCCCAAGGTGCCTCGTGTTTCTTTGGATCCACAGGCTGCTCCTGAGGAGGACATGGGTCCTGATGAGGATAAGGGTGTCCGTGGTCGTTTTGTTCAGGGTGCTGAGCTCGCTGAACTGTTTGCCCATGTGCGGTCCAATTTGGCCTTCTCTCCTCCTGCGGATGCTGTTGTGGAGGATGACTTTTTTACGCAGTATGTCTAGCCTACTCCGGACTCCTTTCCTTTACATGAGGCGGTGCGCAATGTGCTGTCTCACAAATGGAAGGAGGTGGACAAGTCTTCTTTTCCTCGTTTCCTGTCCAGGCGTTACCCTCTTGAGGGTTTTGCTGCTGAATTCCCTCAGGCTGTGAAGGTGGGCAATTTAATGGCTGGCCTTTCCTTTCAGGCTTTGGTTGTTTCTGAAGCCGCCCTTCCTGCAGTCGCTGTGGATAGGCGTGTTGAGGGGGCGGTGAAGCGTTCCTATGCTGCTTCTAATTTTTCTGTCCGGGCGACTGCATATTCTAACTATATGGTTCAGTCGCTCCTTAAGGATTTCCAGTCCCTGTCGGTTCTGCTGAACGATGGCGAGGATGCCATGTCTCTTTTGTCTTTGATGGAGTTGCAGGTGCATTACCTGTCAGATGTTTCCTTCGACAATTTGGGGGCGGCGGCGGCTGCTTCTGGTGCTTCCATTGCTGCCCGTCGTCATATTTGGATGCGTTCCTGGAGGGCGGACTCTTCACAGAAGTCGGTCCTCCTTAAATTGCCCTTTGAAGGTTCCAATGTGTTCGGTCCTCAACTGGAGGGTATGGTCAAGCAGTCCGCGGAGAACCGCAAGTTGGTGGCTCCGGTCTGCCCTCCTTCTCGGGGGCGTGGATTTGGTTATCGTCACGCTTTTAGGCCTCCTTCTCGTGGCGCTTCTCAGCCCTTTCGTGGCTGGGGTCGTGGCCTGGGGGCCCCTGGAAGTGCCAAGCCCCGGGCCGCTGCCGGTGTTGCCACCCCCGCTTCCTCCTATTCTCAATGACTGTCTGCCTTTGCCAGTTGGTGGTCGCCTCCAGTCCTTCCGTGCCAAGTGGTTGTCAGTTCCAGATGCCTGGGCGGTTCAGACTGTTTCGGAAGGTTGCCGGATCGAGTTTTCATCTCCTCCTCCTCCGGGTTTTGTTCAGACTCCCCTGCCCCATCTTCTTCTGCACAGGGATGCTTTGTTGACAGGTATGCGGCTTCTGTTGGAGAAGAGGGCTATTGTGGAGGTTCCTCCTCTGGAGATGGTCAGGGGTTGCTATTCAATCCTTTTTCTTGTCTCAAAGAAAGACACTTCGGATCTTCGTCCCGTTTTGGATCTGAAGCGGGTCAATCGCTTCGTTGTCCACCATCCGTTCAAGATGGTGACGCTCCAGTCCATCCTGCCTCTGGTCCTGCTAGGGGACTTCCTGGCGTCCCTGGATCTGATGGATGCATATTTGCACGTTCCTGTCCACCCGGAAGACCAGCGTTTTCTCCGATTTGCTGTGTGGGCCCTGCACTATCAGTTCCGGGTGCTCCCTTTCGGCCTTTCCTCAGCGCCCAGAGTGTTCGCCAAGCTCTTGGCCCCTCTGGTGGGTATCCTTCATTCCAGGGGGCTACTGGTGTTTCCATATCTGGATGACTGGTTGATTGTCTCTCCTTCTTTTTTACAGGCTCTGTCGGATGTGGACCAGGTGTGTCTTCTGCTGGGTTCCTTTGGGTTCCTTATCAACCACAGGAAATCCTCCCTGGTGCCCTCCCAGTCCCTGAGGTTCCTGGGGGCTCTCTTCCGCATGGACATGGACATGGTTTTTCTCTCGCAGGAGCGCCAGTTGACTTTATTTCGTCACCTCTCCAGGCTTCTGTTCCAATCCCGGGTGTCTGCCCGTCTCTGGTTGCGAAGTCAGGGGGAGATGGCTTCCACTCTGCATCTCCTTCCTTGGTCCAGGCTCCATCTCTACCGCCTGTTGCATCATGTCCTGTCACACTGGGATCCTGCCTCCTTGGACTACGAGACTCTGATCCCAGTCACTTCGGGGATTCGGGCGAATCTCCAGAAGGTGGTTGTCCCCTCTCTCTCTTTCCCGGGGGTTAGATCTCCTTCCTCCTCAGTCTGTGGTCGTGTTGTCCACGGATGCCAGTGCTTTGGGGTGGGGTGCCGTTCTGGGTGCCTCCAAGGCTCAGGGTCGGTGGTCCAGTTTCGAGTCCCTGCAGTCCTCGAACTGGAAGGAGTTGAGGGAGGTTTGGTTGGCTCTTCTTTGGTTCGCTCCTCTCCTTCGGGGTCGGGCGGTCTCTGTGCAGACGGACAATCAAGTGGTTCGTTCTTATGTGAATCACCAGGGGGGCATGTGTGGTGCTCTGTTTCTCCTATCCCGGAGGATCGGCGTTTGGGCCGAGTCGAGTCTCTTGTCTCTGACGGCGGTCTTTCTTCCGGGGAAGGAGAATGGGCCTGCGGATTCTTTGAGCCGGGTGTTCCCCTCCTCGGTGTCCCTTTGTCTGTCCCCGGATCTGTTCGACCTGATTGTCATCCGGTTCCGCCTTCCTTGGCTGGATCTGTTTGCCTCGGAGGAGTCCGCCCTTCTTCCTCGGTTTTGCAGCATAGTTCTCTCTCTGTTGGCGTGGGCTACCGATGCTTTCTCGATTCCTTGGTCGAGGGGTCTGCTGTTTGCCTTCCCTCCGTTTGCCTTAATTCCGAGGGTCCTCCGGAAGATTTGTTGGGATCGGGCGGAGGTTCTCCTGGTGGTTCTGGAATGGTCTCGGCAGTCTTGGTTCCCCCTTCTGCTGACCTTTTCTGTTTGCCCTCATTGGAGGTTTCCCCAGTCTCCCTCCTCGCTGCGGGCTCCTCTTCTCGGGGTTGCCTCCCCGCGTCGCCTCCGGCTGGGGGTTTGGAACTTGAGAGGTTGAATTTACTGGGTCTGGGTTCCTCGGTTGAGGCTGCCCGTTGTCTCCAGCTTTCTCGGCGTCCTTCCACCTTGAAGTCGTATGACCGTCACTGGAAGAATTTCTCCTACTGGTGTCTTGTGAGGGGTCTCTCTTCTGCCTCCTGTGAGACCGTGAAGGTTTTGGACTTCAATCAGGATGGTTTCCTCTTGGGGCTTGCGGTTTCTTCCCTACGGGCCCAGTGGGCTGCCATTCTTGCTTTCCTGCGTTCTTCTGTTTCATCTGTCTCCTCGTTGGTGGCTCGCCTTCTGCGGAGTTTCTTGCTTCAGCGTCCTGTCTCTCATTCTCCTGTACCTCCTTGGGATCTTCCCTTGGTTCTCCGAGCTTTGACGGGTCTTCCTTTCGAGCCTTTGGACTCCGTGGCCCTGAAATTCCTTTCTGCTAAGGTTATTTTCCTGGTGGCCATTACTTCTGGGCAGAGGGTTGGTGAGATTGGGGCGCTGATGGCTTCCCCCCCCGTCTTGCGCTTTTGCGATGATAAGGTCATTCTCCGTCCGAGTCAGTTCTTTCTTCCTAAGGTGGTGTCTTCCTTTCACTGTCAGGAGGATATTGTTCTCCCAGTGTTTTTTCCGGCTCCTGCCTCTCCTGAGGAGGTGTTCCTCCATTCGTTGGATGTGCTGAGGGCTCTCCGCATCTACTTGGAGCGTACGGCAAATTTCCGTAAAGTTGATTCCCTATTTGTCACTTATGGACTTGGGCTTCGGCCTTCTTTGTCCACCTTGTCTTGTTGGGTGAGGGGCGCTGTGGTTTCTGCTTACGGTTCTGCCCACTGTCCTCTGCCTTCTTCTGTTCAGGGTAGGTCGACTCGGAGCGTGTCGTCCTCCTGGGCCATGTTCAAGGGGGCCTCGTTGAGAGACATTTGCAATGTTGCCACGTGGGCTTTTCCCCATACTTTTGTTGCACATTACCGTCTTCGGTTGGGGATGGCGGCCTCTGCTGCTTTTGGGGCTAGTGTCCTTTCTGCAGTACATGATTTGTGATCTGTACTGTTTTCTTTGATTAAAACTGGACCTGTTTTTTCTCAAGCTGTTTGGTATGTTTTTTTCTTACAATCACTGTGTTCTTGGGTATGGGCTCACTTGTCAGGAATGGGACGGGGAGACAGGACGAGGAGGTAATACCCGGTTACTCACCGGTAATATCCATTACTCCGAGTCCTGGTCTCCCCGTCCCATTCCTGAGCCCTTCCCTCCCTCCCTGGTTGGGGTTTTCTTTGGGTGATTGTCTGTTTTTCGTTCTGGTTTCTTTGGTATTCTCAGGATGTTTCTTGATGCACTTCCCCCTTTATAGTCACGTGATGGTGACGTCATCCTAGGGGGAAGTGCAAACAGCTCAGCTAGGTAGGGGTTTCTGTAGAGCAGACTAGCTGCTCACTTGTCAGGAATAGGACGGGGAGACCAGGACTCGGAGTAATGGATATTACCGGTGAGTAACCGGGCATTCACACGTGTCGACATGCAGTAATAGTCTGTCTACAAGGAGAGGATTTAGTGCTCTGTGGAAAGAACTTGAAATATATGTCACTTGCAGAATGAAAAATGGCTAATCAAGATCAGCAGTGACAAAACACAATTGTTATCATCAATGCACTGATTGCACTTTGTTTATCTTTATCCATGTATTTTATAATCTGTAAAAGCAATAAGCACTTCACTTACTGAGGGTCTAAAACAACGGGTATTAACTTTTATCTTCGTACTGTTGCCTGCTAACACACCAAACACTTTCATCCAGAGAGCAAGTAGGATTGCTAACACAACTGTGATTGATTACAGCCCTTGAGCGTACTTTGTCTTTTTAAACCCAGTAATATGTCCAGCCAAATGTGTCAAGCATTTTAAACTAGTGAGCCTTTTTGGTCATGGTCTTGATATTTTTTGATCTTTCTTTCGAATGCAACCTGACCACTCAGTTTAGCATTTTAAAACACTTGCTAATGCATTAAGCACTTTAATTTGTGAATCCTCAAGACCACTGTCACATTGGCCTCTCCTGAGGAGCTCAAAAAGGGGCATTTTTACGAGGAAGTGGTGGAGGACAGCGTTAGCCTTCTTGGCTTAAAGCTGCGCTCCGCCACATCTGAAATCACGGTGA
Source organism: Lissotriton vulgaris (assembly GCF_964263255.1). NCBI lineage: Eukaryota > Metazoa > Chordata > Amphibia > Caudata > Salamandridae > Lissotriton > Lissotriton vulgaris. The sequence continues at coordinate 1,333,290,596 of NC_141687.1, forward strand.
TTCACCATATTTACAAGGATACAGTGCAACCCAGCGTTCCCCCTGCGCTGGTGCTAATTTAGCCACCTAGCGCCAACGCAGACACCCTTGCACCATAATGCAAGGATGTCGGTATTGCAAGGACGATTTAGAAAAGGGGGTGGTGATGAACAGAGTGTCTGAGTTAAACAACCCACTCTTACCCAGTCCAAAGATCAGGGCTTGATCCATCACCGTTATTTATCTCACTGCCCCATCCCAGCTCAGAACCTGGCTATATGCAAATCAGTCTGTCCCTGGCCCAGTGCATCATGGGAACAGGGCAGACTAAACTACCAAGCCAATTCTTCACCAGAAAGGAGACAAGCTACCGGGGACCGGTTTCTGGCATTTCAGCCTTCTTCGGCCCGGCTTGCTTGAATCCTGATGGAGCAGTGAGAAAGGGACTCATGTCTGAGTATACCCTGCCACACCTATAGTGGCCAAAAACGATTTAGAAAAGGGGGTGGTGATGAACAGAGTGTCTGAGTTAAACAACCCACTCTTACCCAGTCCAAAGATCAGGGCTTGATCCATCACCGTTATTTATCTCACTGCCCCATCCCAGCTCAGAATCTGTCCCTCACCACCCCTTGTTGTAAATATTTTTGTCCACCCTAAGCGTGGAAGGGTATACTCAGATGTGAGTCCCTTGCTCATTGCACCATCAGGATTCAAGCAAGCCGGGCCGAAGAGGCTGAAATGCCAGAAACCGGTCCCCGGTAGCTTGTTTCCTTCCCAGTGTAAGAATTGGCTTTTGTAGTTTGGTTTGCCCTGTTCCCATCATGCACTGGGACAGGAACAGACTAATTTGCATACAGCCAGGTTCTGAAACTGGGATGGTGCAGTGAGCTAAAAAACGGTGTTGGATCTAGCCCTGATCTCTTGACTGGGTGAGAGTATTCTGTTTAATTCAGAGACTCTGTCCCTCACCACCCCTTGTTGTAAATATTTTTGTCCACCCTAAGCGTGGAAGGGTATACTCAGATGTGAGTCCCTTGCTCATTGCACCATCAGGATTCAAGCAAGCCGGGCCGAAGAGGCTGAAATGCCAGAAACCGGTCCCCGGTAGCTTGTTTCCTTCCCAGTGTAAGAATTGGCTTTTGTAGTTTGGTTTGCCCTGTTCCCATCATGCACTGGGACAGGAACAGACTAATTTGCATACAGCCAGGTTCTGAAACTGGGATGGTGCAGTGAGCTAAAAAACGGTGTTGGATCTAGCCCTGATCTCTTGACTGGGTGAGAGTATTCTGTTTAATTCAGAGACTCTGTCCCTCACCACCCCTTGTTGTAAATATTTTTGTCCACCCTAAGCGTGGAAGGGTATACTCAGATGTGAGTCCCTTGCTCATTGCACCATCAGGATTCAAGCAAGCCGGGCCGAAGAGGCTGAAATGCCAGAAACCGGTCCCCGGTAGCTTGTTTCCTTCCCAGTGTAAGAATTGGCTTTTGTAGTTTAGTTTGCCCTGTTCCCATCATGCACTGGGACAGGAACAGACTAATTTGCATACAGCCAGGTTCTGAAACTGGGATGGTGCAGTGAGCTAAAAAACGGTGTTGGATCTAGCCCTGATCTCTTGACTGGGTGAGAGTATTCTGTTTAATTCAGAGACTCTGTCCCTCACCACCCCTTGTTGTAAATATTTTTGTCCACCCTAAGCGTGGAAGGGTATACTCAGATGTGAGTCCCTTGCTCATTGCACCATCAGGATTCAAGCAAGCCGGGCCGAAGAGGCTGAAATGCCAGAAACCGGTCCCCGGTAGCTTGTTTCCTTCCCAGTGTAAGAATTGGCTTTTGTAGTTTGGTTTGCCCTGTTCCCATCATGCACTGGGACAGGAACAGACTAATTTGCATACAGCCAGGTTCTGAAACTGGGATGGTGCAGTGAGCTAAAAAACGGTGTTGGATCTAGCCCTGATCTCTTGACTGGGTGAGAGTATTCTGTTTAATTCAGAGACTCTGTCCCTCACCACCCCTTGTTGTAAATATTTTTGTCCACCCTAAGCGTGGAAGGGTATACTCAGATGTGAGTCCCTTGCTCATTGCACCATCAGGATTCAAGCAAGCCGGGCCGAAGAGGCTGAAATGCCAGAAACCGGTCCCCGGTAGCTTGTTTCCTTCCCAGTGTAAGAATTGGCTTTTGTAGTTTGGTTTGCCCTGTTCCCATCATGCACTGGGACAGGAACAGACTAATTTGCATACAGCCAGGTTCTGAAACTGGGATGGTGCAGTGAGCTAAAAAACGGTGTTGGATCTAGCCCTGATCTCTTGACTGGGTGAGAGTATTCTGTTTAATTCAGAGACTCTGTCCCTCACCACCCCTTGTTGTAAATATTTTTGTCCACCCTAAGCGTGGAAGGGTATACTCAGATGTGAGTCCCTTGCTCATTGCACCATCAGGATTCAAGCAAGCCGGGCCGAAGAGGCTGAAATGCCAGAAACCGGTCCCCGGTAGCTTGTTTCCTTCCCAGTGTAAGAATTGGCTTTTGTAGTTTGGTTTGCCCTGTTCCCATCATGCACTGGGACAGGAACAGACTAATTTGCATACAGCCAGGTTCTGAAACTGGGATGGTGCAGTGAGCTAAAAAACGGTGTTGGATCTAGCCCTGATCTCTTGACTGGGTGAGAGTATTCTGTTTAATTCAGAGACTCTGTCCCTCACCACCCCTTGTTGTAGGTATTGCAAGGAAACATCATTTATGTGCAGGAAGGTGTACCTTCCTGCATGTAAACGATCTTCAAATTGTGTATGAGTCAATAACCATGAGGGCACTACTTGGTAAGCACTGGTGAGACTATTAGTGGTGATTCTATAGACATTTATCTTTGGTTGTGGCGCTCAACTTCTTATGGCCCACCGTTGTGGGTGGCAACTGTGGAAGCAAAGATTGACAAATATACAGGACCAATAGGGTTTGTTCTGAACATAATCTAGAATGTTTTTTACAGCTTGAAGACTGTTTACTTTTTCTTATGCAAGTGTGGATAGTGATTTTATTTATTGTTTCTTTACTTTGCAGCCCTGATGATGTCCCATGAGGGACGAAACGTGTAGGCTGCGCATAACTCAAAGTTGCACATTTCTTTGGACAAAATGATTTGATTGTAATATGATCCGCATTTATTTGGAATATTCTTTTTTTAAATTTGAATTTGGAACTCCCGAAACTCCTTTTGTGTTGGATCTATTAAAGATTGAAGAATAAGAAAAAGAAAAGAAAGAAAGAAGAATAATAAGAATAAAAAGGAATTTACATGAACTCCAACTTTTGGCTTAATAATTTCGGAATTTAGACGCTCCTACTTTTGCAATTGATCTTTAAATAGTGTTCTGTAACTTCTATGTGTGTTGCTTAATGCAGCACAAATAGAAGTTACAGAACTTCGTTTTTTTAATGATTGTTTATGTGCAGGAAGGGACACCTTCCTGCACATAAACAATCAATGGTGTTTTTCTGTTTCTATGTGTGCTGCACAATGCAGCACACATGGAAGCAGCAAAATCAAGGAGAAATTAAACCTTTCTCCTCGTTGCGCCAGGGTAAGACCAGGTTTTTCTTGGTCTTAATTTTGGCGCAGTCATAGTATTTACTCCACCCTTGTAAATATGGGGCAGCATCAAAATGAATGGGTGTTGCGGTGGAATGCCCACCGCAACACCCATTGCCCTCCGCTTTCACGCTAAGTATAGCGAGGAAGGGTGCCTTATTTACAAGACAGCGTTAAGCCACATTAAGTGGCATAACGCTGCCTTGTAAATAAGGTAAAGCCCCTAGCACCACCACAACATTGTGAAAAGTGGTGTTGTGGTGGGAATAGGGGCTTGTAAATATGCTCCTAAGTCCTTTAATGTAGAGAGCCTTTAAGATCTTGGTGACATTCCACTCTGACCACGCTTTTGATTGCAAATAGCCCACCCTAGGCGAGCATTTCACAGATCAGCTAAACTTGAAACATTCATTTCACCACTACATCCTGATGCAATAAACGTAAGAAATAGCTTCCAACTGCTGCTGACGGGGACATGGGTTGTGGGACTGAGGAGTTGAATCATATGGAAATTTGGGCTTTTATTGTGGCTTTTAACCAACGAGATGAGTGATTTTACTTGTTTTTATTTTAATTTATTATAATAAACTGAACAATAAAGTTATACATTCATTCATTCCATAAGTCTTGAAGTGAAAGATCCAGCTTCAAGCAGGAATTAGTTACTCATAGTGAGGATGTATTTCTTAGGCACACCCGCTATTTCCTGGAGTAGAATTAGGCTATAGCGCTAATCACTCTACAATTACATTGCATCCCTCACTATTTTGGGCGCAGCTCTATGCAAAAACCGAGGTTGACGTCGTAAAAAACGAAGAGGAGAATGGGGGATTTAGGGTAACTGACAGAGCCCGAAGGGCTGGTCTGACAGATCAGTGAATGGGCTGTGTTTTTTGTCTGTTTGTGGACCGGTGTTATGATCTTGTGGGCTACTTTTACTGTGTATTTCTCTGATATCACCTCAAACATTGCTTGCAGGAAGCAAAAATGCATACAGAGTCTCATATCTTGCAAAACACCTAAACAGCGTGCCTTTTCAAGTTTAAAACGACCCTGATTTTCATACATGGGCCACTTTTTTAACTAACTGATTCGCAAATGAACATTTTATATGTTTATGTGCTGCTAATGAGTCACTGCATTCCAAGCAGGTAAAACCCGTCCCGTTCAACTATAAAATAAAAAGAACATTGGCGTTTTAGAGTTTCACATTCCAAAATGACTCAAGATCTATTGAGAGATTGCTAGTTAAAAAGAAGCGTAGAAATACTAATGGTAATCTTGCTGTTCGTGTTATATTTCGTTCTGCTTCTAACAACTGTAGAACAACCGTATTGTTTCGGGTTTGTCTTTATGATGGGTGCTTGCCAGCAATATTTGTTCGTGCCAAGGCGTTTTCATTAGAATTAATGGGTTTGCAACTGTTTGAGTCAGAGAATGATGCAAGTCATTCTTCTGGCTTGGAGTTTAGTTTGCACCCTGCTACTGTGGAGTCTGCTCTTTTTTTTTTTTTTGGTGGTGCTGTTACAGGGTGACTAGATTTTGAAAACCAAAAACCTGGACATTTAGCAAATAGCAAATCAGACTAAACTGCTACATCAGCGGAGGGGCAGAAAATGACTTAAATGACAGTGGGCTACAACAAAGAAACATAGACAAGGAAATACATTAAAAGCAACTTTTGAACCCACCCTCATGGATGTTAATTAAATTGTGTTCTGATGAGTTGGTCCTCTCTAAAAACCGGGACATGAGCGAAATTTGTCAAAAACTGCTGGGACCCCTGATCACCCTCGGCTGTTGGTAATGAAACCCATTTTGACTGAAAGCATTTGAGGCAGACATTTACTGTAACTGCATGTATGCATTTCAGTAACAGTATATATAGTCTGCTTCACCATAATACACCAACAATTTCAATTTAGAAAATTATGGGGTGGACAATGTATGAATGTAACGATTATTTGATTTAAATGTTCAGTCTTAAAATGTGGACAGATACTGGGTTATTTTAGTGCAGAGATTTATTACAAAGGCACAATATAAATAATACGTTTAAAAAGGAAAAAGGCCAGCCAACAGAGGTTTCACCCCTTCGCCAGGGTGAAGGCCCGGGCCTTTTTCAAGGCAAAAGCGTCTGTTGTCAGATGCGAGTAACTGATACTTCACTCATGATTTCTGCTGATCTTGGAGGTATGCTCCTGTTCCAGTGTTATGGTTGTATCAGACTCTTGTGTGTGGATGAAATTCTGTTCTTTCTGTTCTTGAGTAACCTGTGTAGTTAACTCTGGAGTATTGTCCATGATTTCCGTCATATGTTTTGTATAATATTTACATTTATATAGCGCTTACTATCCCTGATGAGGTGCCAAAGTGCTTTTTCGGCGAGTAAGCACCCTAATCCCGAACCCACATAGGATTAGTGATGAGTTAGTATAGTGAAATATGAAAGTAATTTGAGTCGTGGATATGTTTAGTCAGTTATTTGGTTTCAGAAGAATAGTGGAGGGATTGAAGAGGGAAAAGGTTTATACATAATATGCATCATGTTTGTTGTTACGGAGAGTGTCAACTAAACATCATCAGGGTGCCAACATGCCTGAGCTCAAACTGGTGATGGGGCTGCAAAAATAGTCACAAAACTCATAGTTGAGCAAGAATAAACAATACAGATGTGGGTTGCACACTTCTATCCCATTCAACTGGCCTGCACTCCTACTAAAAATATTGTTCCTTTTTTTCATAAGCATCTGCGGAAGTCTTAAGAGAGGCCCTCTCTTAAATCTTAGTCAATAACTGACCTATGTTACTTTGTTCTGTAAGAAGTGAATGAATACTCAGAGGCCACACTCTCACCTGTGCACCACATTCTTCAGGCCATCGGAAACAAATATACAGTCTGCATTTCACTTCACAAGTTATTTAAAGGCAGCCTAGTTTTGAGCCACTAAAGACACAAAGGATTTACAAATTAATGTAAGAAAATGTGTGGAAATAAACTAATGAGAATAAAGAATGACTGATTTATTTTTTTACCACTAAATGTTATCATTCTCCAGTTTCATTATGTCATGTCATGTTGTGCCATGTCATGCCATGTCATAGTATGTCATGTAATGTTAGGTGTATTTGAATAAAGCACAACTAACTCAGAAGGGTGTCCTGGCACTGAAGCAGGAGCTGTATGGGCAAGCCAGGGCCAGGTCTAAGTGAAGAGCCAGGTCTTCAGTTTCGGATGTGCAGGGGAAGGTTGCTCCACTCCTTAGGAGCGAGGAAGGAGAAGGCACAACTGCCTGGTCTTGTTCTGCGTATGTGCGAGGGGGTGTGCGAGTAGAAGTCTGGGAGAGCCAAGGTGTTTGGTAGGTTTCTGTAAGTTTAACCAGTTGCTGAGGTACATGGGGCCAATGTTGTGTAAGGCTTTCTATGTGTGCGTGAGGATTTCAAGAGTACTCCTTTGTGGATTGGCTCAAGTGGAGCTCTTTGTGTTGCTGAGTGAAGTGAGTGTGGGGTGGTGGCTGAATGTGCATGGACTGGAGTCTTCTGGTCAGTTTAGTGTTGATTCCAGCATAGAGTGTGTTGCCGTAGTCCAATTTGCTGGTGATTAGGGCTTGGGTGATGGTTCTGCGAGTTCTGAAGGGGATCCAATAGAATGACACTAGTTTTATAAACATCCTAAGAATGAAAGATTGTCTTTACCCTGCAAGGACAAATATGTATGCCGAGCAGATACCATCCATTATATTGGAGGCAGATGAATACCCAACTGAACTCTTTTCATGATGTGAATCTATGATATGCCGGTTACGATCTGCGGGTTACACAAGGATCTCTGCAACAAACACAAACACCTTCTAAGCTCTCATACTGTCATAGCAACCTGGGGCTTGCAGTGGAGTGGAAAAGACGCATTGGTATTGCAACTCAACTGTGGAACTAGTTGTGTGTAAAAAAAGGACACATCTGTGTGCATTTACATATACGTGTGTACTGTGTGCGACAATGGTTGCTTTGAAAAGGCACATCATTGTCCGGTGGGCAGTGCATGAAGTCCAGATTTTTCTTGAAGCAAAGGTTTGACCCTAGAGATGCTACAAATTAGTAAAGGGCCTGGTTGCACAGTGATAGCAGGTGCCATGAAACTATTGGTTGAGGACATGGGGCAGGATAGCTGGAAATCTGTTGGGTTCCGAATGCTAGGAAATATGCCCTGGGCGTTTTGAGGGTGAAATAGAAAGGGTTGAGAGTATATTAGGGAATGAAGCAAGTGTCTCGGTGGCTTTGGGGAATGGCAAGGTTAATGTGATGGTCTAGGAGGGGCTACTGAGTGATTGTGAGAGTCAATCAAAAGCGTATGAGTTAGATAAAGATCACTCAGTCTTTCTAAGTGTCTCTTCGGTCATTGTGCAATACTATAGAGTTACAGCTGGCCATTTAAGGTTAGGGCGCGAATGGTACAAAGTCTTTGAGGGGAAAACAATATTTTCAATGCAATATTTTCCACTTGTGTCTTTACCATGCATCTTTCACCATGCAGATGCCTTTACCATGCATGTCTTTACCACGCATGGTAAGTATGGTTGAGTTAAGTATATAGTTTTGGTCTCTGGTAAAGGGAGGTAAGGGCAATCGTAGGAGTTAGGGGTGGGTAGTGGTAAAGGGAGGTAAGGGTAACTTTAGGGTTTAGGGGATGGCAGTGCTAAAGGTAGGGAAGAGTAGTTTTAGGGTTTGGGGTGGGCAGTGGTAAAAGGAACTAAGAATACATATACTTATCATGCGTGGTAAAGGCTGCATGGAAAAGGTATGTGTGGGAAAGGCATGCATTGTAACGTCATACATGCATCTTAGAGGGTGATTGAGAATAAGTTTATGGTTGGCTGAGGTCTAGCTTTGGATACCCTAAAGTTGGCACAGGGGTAAGGAGTGAAAGATTGGAGTTTGTGGGAACTGAAGTGGAAATGTGAGGTATTGCTAAGGTGTGGTGACATGATGTTGACTGACATCATCTAGAACCTTTTCATGTCATTCAGAATGTGTTCTGGTCTTGAGTGTTCCCTGCCAGGCAGTTACAATCTGTTCTTCCTACCTGCCAGCTGGGACGGCACTCTTTATCTCTTTATGAATAAATACTCCATTTGGGAAACTCCATCCAGTGTCAGCTCCACTTCTTTACAGTGGCGACGAGGATGGGATCTACATTCGGCCAGCATCTCCTGCTGAGGACTTTCTTCAGGAACGCTGCCGCAAGTATTTCCTGTTTTTCATTTGGGAATACCACTGTGAGTACTTTTCGCTTACATTTTCCGACACGGGATACCATTGTACTTTAATACCACGCTGCTTTGCGTGTACTGTCTGCAGAGAGCCATACCCCTTGATTTTTAAATGCTCGCCTGCTCGTCTTGTCTGCTTCTGATTTGCTTTACTACTGCCTCGGTGCTTAGGAGCGACGTTCGTTTTGGACATTTTTCAAGAATTTGTACATTATAAACAGTTATATTTCCTACCATTATCAACGCTCTCGCCCCACACACGGAAGCATTTTTCAAGCTGTGCACGCGCAGCAGCACCGATTCATATCACTATGCGATGACGTCTCAGTGAATGAACCAAGCGGTAACCAGGCAACAGGACACGCAATTTCCTCTCTGGACGGTGTGTGTTGGAACTTCATAGTCACATCATGGCAACAGGACCCCCCCACCCCACAGCATAAGCATGCATCCCGCAAATAACACACTAGACACCAGTGTTAGATTGGGAAGAACTGCTGCAGGTTTATTACATACAACGTTATGTAATCATTGTGGGTTATCTTACGGGCGATCCAAGGGCAGGCTGCATTCTCGCCACCTGCCCGCCTGATGAGCCAGGCAGCACCGTGGCGAACCACCTATGTGCTGCCCCTTATGGTAAAGATTATACTCACGCCCCTTACGGGGCGTAGCTAGGCAAACCCCCGGTTGCACAGGCCCACAACCACCCGAAGGACTACTGGGGCGCCAACACGTGTTCCCGGAACCTCCCATGAGGCCCCAGGTCTTAGGGTCTGGCACCCCGATGTGCCCGCTGAGGTACAGTGCTGCACCTCTCTGCTTCCGGATCGCCCCGTAACTCTGCCTGCAACGAAAATTAAAACATTAAAACGTTCAAACTGTCCCCCCCAAGCTGACACACAGGGTGAGAGGTCGGGAGGGAAAAGTGTCCCCCCACTGGCGAGGACGCCACAATGCGTCCGTTGCGGCAAAGAGGCAGAGAAGATGGCGAGGGTGGCTTAAGTACCCCTCTCCCTGCCTGCCGCACTGGACGTGACCACAGCTCCTCCCTGCTCCCCTTGGGACTCCTCCTGCCCGGGGGAGGAGGGGGTGCTAGAGGGGGGCGGGGGGAAGCCCTCTGTGTCTAGGGGGCCACCCTCCTGATGGCCACTGCGTGGCCTCGGGCAGCTGCATAGTCACATCAGGGCAACAGGACCCCCCACCCCACTACATAAGCATGCATCCCGCAAATAACACACTAGACACCAGTGTTAGATTGGGGAGAACTGCTGCAGGTTTATTACATAGAACGTTATGTAATCATAGTGGGTTATCTTATGGGCCATCCAAGGGCAGGCCGCATTCTCGCCACCTGCCCACCTGATGAGCCAGGCAGCACCGTGGCGAACCACCTATGTGCTGCCCCTTATGGTAAAGATTATACTCACGCCCCTTACGGGCGAAGCTAGGCAAGCCCCGGGTTGCACAGGCATACAACCGCCCGAAGGACTACTGGGGTGCAGAAACATGTTCCCGGAACCTCCCATGAGGCCCCAGGTCTTAGGGTCTGGCACCCCTATGTGCCCGCTGAGGTACAGTGCTGCACCTCTCTGCTTCCGGATCGCCCTGTAACTCCGCCACAGCCCGGCCAGCAGCAACCGTCGCCGTCCGGGCCCCCACTACCTAGCTTCCTTCCTACCTGCATCCTTATAACCGGAATGCTTCCTGCCGGTCAGAAGAAAGGTCCCTCCCACAGAGAGGGGTGAGAACCAATCCCCACAAGGAAGGCCTAAGCTGTTACCTAAAACATTCTTGCTGGCCAAGGCCACTCAAGCTGACATAGAAGGACTTTGCAGATCCTACGCTGTGAACACTTTATTTACATCAAGACGGTAGGGTTATTGCTATCCTTCTGCGCTATGAAGTTATGCAGCTGAGTTTCTCATAGATCATAGTCTGACCCTTGTTAAAAAGCTTATAGCCCACCCTGTCATCTCTAACATAACTGTGTGATATGCGGCATAACCTACATTTTTAACGTTAATGCCTGCACTGCCATCTTTACATATTCCAGGGCAAACGGCATTTGAAGGCTCAAGACATCTGTCAATCCACTGAGAGCCGGAGGCATCATGTACTCCTGCTGCACTCGTGCCTCGTTACACATACAACTGCCCAGCCACACTTGCTTGATTCCTGTTACAATAAACATTATTGCCGGCCAAGGCCCAGACACAACTGCTTCATGGTGAGGCTGGCGTACACTGTGCTTTTGTTTAAACGCTTGTGCTTCTATACTCATAAAGATTACAGGGGATTATTCTAGGGATAAATACAAATATTTTATAACATATAACTTGTGTGGTGTCCCTTCATTTGATATTACAGGATTGCAATGGTAAAACAGCTGGCATCACATGCCCTCTTGAGTTTAGCCTGGAGGCTGCTTAGTCCATGCTACCTCTAGGATAGCTTGTCTATAAGGTTGACTTACAGCCACCAACATAAGGGATTGCTTTGACTGATACAAGGTGCCCCCAGGATTGGAGACATCAAACATCAGGCCAACTTCTCACATTGGGAGGGGCTCCAAGAGAATCTACGGTTACTCAAGTTTATTCACAAGGCTGTTCCGTTGTAGGCCAGGGGAGCCCAACAACACGTAATCGTGTTTGTGAAGCCGTGTGTCCCATTCCTGATAGAAACCCACTGTGCAAAGCCACCACCCCTCTGAGTGAAAACGAGCAAAAGGGGTGTTAGGTTACCAGATTGATCAGTGAGAACCCCCGCAAACTAAGCAGGGAAAATTGTGAGGGCCCCTCCCCATTGGGCGCCACAGGCGTAACACCCTGACAGCAAATCTGTAAATTGTATAATTTTAAGAGCCCAGGTAAAATTTTTGCACAGCAATTAAAGCTTCATAATAGCTGATAAGAGCAATTCCAATAGCTTATTTACACAGGATTATCCAGCAAAATACAATGAACCTCTGTGTACACCTAGGAGGAGACCGCGTGGTGTCCTAGGGATAGACACCGGGTCCAGGCACACTGAAGAGAGTGCGTAGCTCTCCGGGTAATAGGCCTGTGTACCGCACCTCACTAGCATAGTTTACGGCAACACCGGACTGCAGGGACTGTAGTCCAACCCTGGCCAGGGATGCTGCCGACCCCCGAAGGTGTTATAGAGCCGAGTTCCCCGCTTACATGCTGAATGGCCGGGCAACAAACTCCTGAGTTCACCCCTGCACCTCCCTCAAAGGAATTTACAGGACCAGGCTGGTACTCTAGTCTGCTCGAGGCAAGGACGCCTCACACTCCGTTACTCATAATGAGGCAGCCCGAGTCTGCATGCTTGGCCCCAGACTGCGCTGCTTACCGACAACACACCCAATAATGCCCAGTAAAGCAACACAAGCCCCGACACATACAATGTCCTATAAGAGCAAACATATGAATATAGTACAGGAGCTACCTGCTAAGCTCCGAGGCCCAGATGACTACTACTGTAATACTTCCAAGGGGTGTAACCTGTTTACCCCACAACATGGACATAATGACACCTGGGGGGAACCAAAGGGAGACCCAAACCCTGGCGGGCCGCCCCCAATGAGCTAACCCTTCACCGGATGGTGGTTCCGTTGCCCCCCCCAAGGGTAGGGCAGTTCTCCAACTTTGGTCCTGTATTGGAGAGAAAAAACATCCATTAGAAGCCCCGCCCCCCCATATATACCAATCTGTAACACAGCAACGGGAAGGGGGCCGTAGATGCCCCCACGCTACCCAGGCCAGGCCTGATTGTCAGTTACAAGTACCAGTACTACCACCTTACCCTCCCGCAAGGTGATAAGTGGGCAATTGCTTACTTACCTCCAGCGCCTGATGAAGAGGTAAGGTAAAGGCGTGGGCCTTCAAACTGACCTAAAAGATCTCCCCCAAAGAGACACTTCCAATGATACTACCTGCCCTCTCCAATATCTGATGGAAGACCTACAATCTAAAAGATTCTACTCGCCTTGAGTGTGGAAGTGTCTTCCCAGTGAGTTCTTGTTGTAAGAGAGTCCGTAAACTTGCGGTAATATTCTTCTACCAATGTTAAGAACTCGTAGTAACATGCACCTATTACTAATCTCTTGTCACACGCTGTGTGCTACCTATGCAATGGGATGTTACCTGCGAAGCACCAGTGACACCAACGCCTGCGTAACCTTCGTTCCTGGGTTTGCCTGTCTGCCAGCAGTGAGGATTGGGATTACCATGCAGCCCAGGAACCCATCGAAGAAGTGGCCCACATACCCGGCCAATAACTACATATAAACAGCATGAGGCTGTTCTCACTGGGCTCATCATTAGGAAATGATTGATACCTATCACATTTTTAAAGCTCATAGGGGCAGCCACATGAGGGGAAGCCAAAGCACTACTTATTGGCTGGTGAAGTGATGGGAGAAAGTGGCTGTAAGCCGGGATGCCAATGTGGAGCCTGCCAGGCATGTGCTTGAGCTAATTAGCAACTTGTATGCCAAAAACTACTCTTGGTACAAGTCGAAGGGACTTGCCCCGACAAACTACAGTGCGCTAAGCTATGCCCGCCATCGTTGCGATGCCCCCTGGTGCAGCCGGGCCCAGGAATAACAATATTGTTATCCGGGAGGCAGTTACTCCCAGCATGCTCGAACCATGAGTATTGCTTGGTATGAAAGAAAGTGGAAAGTATGTTTTAGTCTTCCCCTGTCAAGTACAAAATCCTGTTGCAATCCCGTTGCAAAAGACAGAGGCAGCCACAGTCTCCCATGGGGGTTTTTGGGCCCAACAATCCCCTAAAGCTTACTTGCTGTAGTCCTACCCAGGAACCCTACCTGCTGCCCAAGAGTGACCCTTGTAGAACCATTGTATCCTGGTTCAGAAGCGCCCCCGGAAGTGCTAACCCTTCCGTAGTGTTAAAAGTGGGCATTCCAGGAACTTGGAGGTGGTGATGTATGTGTGTAATATCCATTTGTGATGACGTACCCTGCCCCTCCATAAACATGCATTGTTTCTGCGTGCTGACACAGCAAGGAGCATGCCAGAAGCTGCCCCTTGCATGGAGATTGAGGAGGGCATGCAAACTTGCCCTAAAGGAATTCGCAGTCAGGGAATGCCCGGTGCACTGGAAAGAGTGAAAGATAATCACGTCTTAACTCGTCCTCCTACCATACTACCCAGAACACCTCATCCCAGGCCTAAAAACTGACCTCAACCAATACAATTAATGCCCTCTAATGGGTAAAGGGAAACCATACATATAGCTAGAGGTATTCCCCTTGACTCTGGACGTGTCTTACCAGTGTGTACTTGTGCTTAGGTGTCTGCCAATGAGTGAAGTGGGAACCTACTGCCTGCGGTTGGTACTCTTATGTGACTTGCATACGTCACGTAACGCTTATGACGTAAACCTTACTACCTCTTAACATCGACTTTGATTCCAGTGCTTGCACACTTGCCACTATTGCCTAGGAATCCTTTGAACATGTCTTTGACTGTCTGTCATGCATTCATGACTAAACCTCTACTAGAACATTGAAAGCTCCTGTAGCTTGCATTATAAGATCCGGAGATGCCGGGGATAGAACCCGGGGCCTGGTAAACGCAAAGCAAGTGCTCTACCAATTAGCTACATTCCCCCGTCACTTTCCTTCCAGTTAAAGCCTTTTGCTACTTCTAGTGTAGCATAAATAAATTAAAGCCACAGTCATGCTAGTACCTCACCAGGTACTACATTCCGAAGGCAGGTGACATAAGTTCCTGATAGACTTTTATAATACTCGGGGATATGGATCTACATATTTTGGAATTTTGCAGCGTACGGCATCCACGTGCGTGCCAGTTCAGCAATATTGACCGCCACACGGATGCCAGTCTGTCACCCATGGACCTAATTAGTGAGACATGCTAACGAATTCTAATGTGTATTACCCCAGAGCACTTTCTATGCTGGGGAAAGGTAGCACCGCATGAAGTGAATACCGGTTCGCAAATAATTCCCAATAACCTCCTAGCTACGGCGATGGAGAAGCAGAGTTCCTCCTCGGTACCGGTCAAACTGCCTGCCCTACTCGAGTCTCCACCCTGGCCAGGGCAACGAACCTTAAAATGCACACCTTCACCGAATGCCGATCAAAGGCCGCGCCCGGTCAGCATAACCCCCGCAAAGTAAACAATACCTCATTCAGAAGACAGGCCTTGTCCTACCCACACCTTGTGCAAAAGGCACCGTAACTGATACACTGGCCGCGAGTGGGGCCATAATTCCTCACCTAACAAGCGCGGGTAAGCTCTCATGGGAAAAGGTCACGCACAAGCCAGCATACTGCCGTTAAATGGTGGGGTTGACCTGGCGAGATAGCAAAATCAATTCCCGAGACATAAGTACCAAATGGCGAAGCAGAGGGGGGCGAGCCGGAAGCACACGCCTCGAAACATCTTACAAAGCTGGGCTGCCCAGCGACAAGTATACATAAATACAGGAGCCTAGGCGAGCCCTTACCATGTAGGACCTAATGAAGTGTATTACCGGTCCTGTGGGAACCTCCTGCCCTTCAAGACTCAAAGATTTTGGCCGGACGACTAAGGCGAGAAACCTCATGAAACGCTCTTGAGCAACATCTGAACTCCCTTACGCGTGTCCGGGCTAACTGCGGCCTGGCTATAGGGACTACCGCGCCCCGCCCGACTGCTCGAGACAGTTCACTTGGCACCGCAGAAGCCCTCCTGAATCTGCACAAGTGTCCGTCCGCAAAGGGGCCAAGCAAATACAAATATATCGAGCCACTTGGCTCCCATTCACCAACACCAGGTGGTGTGACCACGCATTGTGCCACGGATTAAAGTGAACAGTTGATTTACCACGTTTCTAAGCGTGGTGGGGGTGAATAAATCGACCATAACGGCATCTGCCAAACCCAGGATAACCAGGAACCTCACGATCTACTTCTAACGCTCGTTGAAGGAGTAAGCCTCTAATTTGCTTCCAAAATAGAGAATGACAGCACGGGCACGACCCGAAATTCTTGGCGCGCGCCATCCGCAATCCAAGGGGCCTGCTATCCCTCGGGAGTAAGCTGCAAGCGAGATGCGGCTACACAAGGTTCTGTACATGGACCGCGTAAGGTGTAAGTAGCCTGACCACAAAGGGACCAAAACGCACCACATCCACAGCTGCGCTGAACAGGATTTCTTAAAAGGGCTCTATTGTCTGCACACACCAGGGGCGAAACGCCAACCACACGCAATGTAACCAAAAGCCTGCGAGCGCACAAGCCCTGCGGAATGGCCTCTGCGAGGGTCTACCTGGGGCATAAGTACAAGATGGAAAGTTTAAAAGAATGCCCCCCATAGATGAAACATCGGCTAAAACCTCAGTTTGTCTCAAATTACCTACTCCCCTTCGAAACAGGGAGCAGCATGAAGACCGCAACTCCCTAACTAAGGAAGAATGGGGGCACCCCCGCCACCCGGTGGCACCCACTGCCTGCAACCGCCACCATGCACCACGCCAATAGGCCTTTCCCTGCCATGCCGCGGGCCCAAGGTACACGCTGTATCCCCAACACCGCACCCAGCATCATTTGAAACGGGTTTGGGACGTCCCGGGCTCGGAATGACCGCCCCTCATGCCCCTTGTAAACCAGCTCCCACTCAAAATGGAGCCACCAACCGCCGGGTGAAGACCTTGGGGGTGAAAATTACCACACACTCACCGGGCCCGAAAACCGACCTCACCCGGCCGAACCAGATGACCCCACCCTGCACGCTGCGGGCCGTCGAACTGTTGCTGCGTAGTTCGCAAACACCCATAGTAAAAGCGGAAAACATCGGTGACTCATCCCGCAGGGAAAGTGCTGTATATTCAATATCTGTTTCCTGCATGGAAAGCCAGGAAGGGCACAAGATACATATTCTGATCTCACTGGCTCACCGGGATCGAACCTGTGCCTATGAGGACAACCACAGTTCGTGGAGTGGCCGCATCAGTCCACTGAGACCTCAGAGCCAGCTAAAGCATATTGCGCCTGGCCCTCTACTGCACTGAGCGGCCCCTACATCCGACCCTGAAAAAAGTTAAAAAGGGCCTGGGACATGTGGGGCAGAGTCGGGCCGCCGGATTCCCATAGTCACAAGCTAGCTCGAGCGCCGAAGGCCCGCCGCCCCAGCTACAGAGATACCATCCAGCCACGTCTGCCCGTGGGATCCGCCTGTGACCGCACCGGCCGAAAGTCCCTGACGGGGGTGCAAGACACCCACATTACCCCACTGCCAACGTGCACCAGACGGGAGGCCAGGCAGGTAGCCCCGATGTTGCAGGGCACAAAACTCACCACCCGAACCAACAAACCAGGACGATCCCGGTGCAGAAAAGGCGCCCGGGCAGCAAAGTATTCCTCAGGATCATGCAGGAGGGGGTGGGGGGGGGATCGTTACATGCGGCCAACCGACAAAGAGAAAACGCAAAGCAGGCTGCTGCGCACAACATGGTGCTCGAAAACACCAACTTGAAACAAAGTTCCTCATGCTATACCAAATGCACTACCAAGGTGCATGCCAGAGACCGCCAGAGCCCGCCAACTCCCCCCCCTTCGCGACCCCTCCGAGTCGGAAGGACAAAAGG
This sequence comes from Lissotriton vulgaris, assembly GCF_964263255.1. Lineage (NCBI taxonomy): Eukaryota > Metazoa > Chordata > Amphibia > Caudata > Salamandridae > Lissotriton > Lissotriton vulgaris. The sequence goes on from NC_141687.1 coordinate 1,333,308,062, forward strand.
GGGCCCCCCACTCACAAAAGCGGACAATCCGAAAACACCCTCCCTGAAGAGGGGCGACTCACCGCCAGACCAACCACCAGAGGAAACAGCGATCCGACGCCAGATCAGGCCACCACGACGCGTCCGGTGGCAAGAGCAAAAAGTGTGTCCCCACTGGCGAGGATGCCACGACGCTTCTGGTGCGGCAAAGAGGCAGAGAAGATGGCGAGGGGGGCTTAAGTACCCCTCGCCCTGCCTGCCGCACCGGACGTGACCACAGCTAGGTTGTGAAGGACAGCCCTGCCTTTCAGGGGCAAGCAAGATTATGTATGTGACCACCATAAACCTGCCTGCCCTGAAGGAAATATTTGTGCCACATACAGGCGTGCAACGCCCATTGAGTTCAAAGGGCTCCCCCCTCTCCTCTCCTCCACTCCCCTCCCCCGCCCCCCTGTGTGGCAGCCAGGATGAGACAGCTTGCCTGGCGTGCACACAGCCGCACCGGAGCACTTCACAGGTCTTTAAAAGACAATTAACTTGTTAATGAGGCTTTGTTCTGTTTCACCTCTTCTGAGGCCCCTTCAGCTCCACTCCATGGCTGGAATCTCCCTGCCCCAAAAGAGCAGAGCCTCTCCGAGTCCAGGCTGCTGCAGTGTTTACTGACACTCTTGAAAACATTATTTTTTTTAAATGGTAAATGTCTGCAAGGTCCGCGGGCCGCCAAGGTAGGCTTGTCGGCCGCTGGAGGCCGGCGGGCCGTACTATGAGTACCCCTGCACTAGATCTACAAGCTTATTTCCATCTCACACAAGACATTCTTATTTTTTTTTTCTCTTTTCTTTATTTTTTTTCTTCATAAGTTTATCAATATGCAGAGTGTCACTCCGCCTGCACCTTTTCTCCAAGTACCGGGTGATCCTCCATTAGAATAGAAATTATGGATTAGATCATTTATGGCTTGTTTAGGTGCTATTGATGGCCAAAGATATAGACCGGAAAGAAAAAAAAATCTAATGTATTATCATTTGGGGGTCGAATGTCAAAATGTTTTTGACCATTTACCTCCATATGATCCTCCTGATGGCGAAGATCCTGATGAATTTGAAATAGCTTTAGCAAAATTAGATAAATATTTTACCAAAACAAAAAACATGGTAGTACGCAGGTACAATTTTTTTACAAGAATGCAAAAACCTGATGAAAGTATAGATTCCTTTGTAACTGCTTTAAAAATGTTAGATTCAAAATGTGAGTTTGATAACTTTACATCTCAACTTATTAGAGGTCAACATGTTGCACAATGCTATTGTAAAGAAATTTTAAAAAAACGCTTACTTTCAATGTTACTACTTTAAATAAAGCAATTGATATTGCTAAAAGCATCGAAACTTCAATAGAAGATGCAAAGCAACTTGAAACGGCCATATGAAATACTACTATTTTTGGTGCTATTTCTAACAAAGCTTATGTTAAACCTCCTTTTGTCAACGTGACACGTGACAATGTCAGAAGACCAAACATATATAGAGGGGCAAAATCTTTCACTAAACTAGACAATCTAATCCCAAGACGTTTTGTTATAGATGTGGCTCATCTTTCCATGTATCATCTTTTAGAAATTGTCCAGCCATCAATCAACAATGTGGTCAATGCGGCAAAATTGGCCATTTTGCCAAAATTTGTATGAGTGGTAGGAAGGGAAATGTAAGATGTTTTATCAATGAAAATGATCATTCTTGTAATGAAAATGATAATTCTTCAAATGTGGATGTTACTAGTCAAGAATATGTTGTGGTTAAAAACTGTAATGAAAAACAAAATCCACTACATATCCCTGATCCTGAGAATGATGTCACTATTAAATACAATCACATTCAACTGTTAGTAGACACAGGAGCACGTATTACTATTGTTTCACAAGATAAGTACAACAAATTTTGGTCAGGAAAAAGTTTATTGCCTCCGGATATCCTCACGGTAGCCTTTGAAGGAAGTAGAATTGAATTACTAGGCTATTTCTGGGCCAACATTAGTGTCTTAGGGGAATCCATCAAAGGCAAAGTGTATGTCGCTAGACGAGGGATCAATGTACTTGGTCTTCTCCATCAAGCTGAAATTGGATTAACCATTAAACCTGGTGTAACTAATCCTGTCTTCATTGACAAACATTTTAAACAAAATTCTTCTGTAACTTGTGGAACTGACTCTCTTTCTACCATCCATGTTAACGATGATTGGGAACGAAAGTTCAGTCAAATTTTTGGAAACCGTCTTGGAAAGATCACCAGTTTTCAACATTCTATTAGAGTCAAAGATAATGCTATACCAATCAAACATAAGTTACGCAACGTTCCTTTAAGCATCAGAGGTGATCTTTCCAAACATTTGCAAACACTATGTGACCAAGGGATATTGAAAAAGTTGAATCTACCTTCTGGTTTTCCCCCATTGTTTAACAAGAAAAAGGTCTGGTGGTTTGAGGATGTGTGTTGACTTGCACAGCCTTAACAAAGCCATTTGTGTCGACAGATTTCCCCTACCACGCATCGAGAATCTCATTGCCAAAGTGGGGTCATCCTCATGGTTTACTAAGCTGAATCTTAAAGCCGCCTACCACCAAGTTGAACTACACCCTCAATCCTGACATCTTACTGCTTTTGTCACCCCTGATGGTGTTTTTCAGTTTTGTCATCTTCCCTTTGGGTTGGCTTTTGCAGCCGCAATCTTCCAGAGACTCATGTCTGAAATGTTTGATCACAATCCTAATGTAGTTGTCTTCCAAGATGACATTCTCATCTTCACAAAAACAGAAAGTGAACCTGATCTGGCAATCAATCAAGTTTTGAGTGTACTAGAGAACAGAGGTTTAACATTCCAAAAGAGCAAATGCATTTTTAACCTTTTCCATGCTCAAGGCGAGCTGAGCTCGTCATGGGCCGTGGAACGCTCAGGTGCGGGGAGAATTCCCCTGCTGTGCTGAGCATTCCACGGGAACCAATGCACCTGTGACGAGCTGAGCTCGTCATGAGCACAGGAGCACTGTAGCTCATGACGAGCTCAGCTCGTCTTGAGCATGGGAGCGCTGTGCGAGCCCCCCTCCCCCCCAGCATAGCGGGGGAATTGCCCCCGCAGCGAAGGGGTTAAAACCAAAGAGATTGAATACTTAGGACACATTATCTCTGAAAATGGCATAAAACCCAGGCCAGGTTTAGTTAAAAGTATTATTGAAGCACCTGCTCCTCAAAATAAGGAGCAACTCATGTCCTTTCTTGGTCTGTGCAAATTTTATGCGAAATTTATGAAAGATTTTGCAAAAACTACTGAATGCTTCAGATCATTGCTAAAGAAAGGAGCTGCGTTCATTTGGTCAGAAGAGTGTAAGAAAGGCTTTCAGCTAATCAAAGAACACATTCTTTCAGCTCTAGCTCTACAATCATTTGTTGAAGGTAGACAAACTATTGTGACAGTTGATGCTTGCGAGCACGGACTTGGAGCTGTACTGTAACAAGGACTCTTCGTCCTGTTGAACGGAAGTACTCCGTTATCGAAAAAGAACTCCTAGCATGTGTCTGGAGCATTGAGAAATTCAAGCCATATCTATGGGGCAGGACTTTCGTTCTTAAAACTGATCATCGACCTTTAGTTGATATTCTATCTGGACAAAATATTAAACGCACTACTGCTCATTTAGACAGATTGTCCACAAAACTTCTTGAGTACACTTTCAGTGTAGAATATATTCCGAGGAAGGAACAGTAGAGCAGATTGCCTTTCGAGACTCCCTATTTCTGATACTGATGAACAAGACTGCGAGACTGAGGTGGAAGAATGTTTTGTGGCAAATGTTAGTCAAGTGTCTTTGTCCTTTGTAGAAGATGATTGGATTAGAGAATTGGATAATGATGTTGTACTCAAAGAAGTTGCTTCACTTATTAAAAAAAGGGGGCTGAAAGAGAAATGTCTTTCTTCTGATCTTCAAATGTTTTGGAAGGTTAGCAATGAACTCTCTATGGAGAGTGGAAAAGTTGTCAGAGGTGACAAATGAGTACCTCCGTTGTGCTACAGAGAAAAAATTATTTTGGCTGCCCATTCAGGTCATCTTGGTGCTACGATTACTAAAAGAAAAGTCAGGTCTGATTTTTGGTGGCCTAGGATGGACAGCCATGTAGATAATCTTGTCAAACAGTGTCCACGTTGTAATGCCAGTGACAAAGTACTTGTACTAGAGGGTGTTGTTGAATCACAGGTATCTACTCCTGGAAGAGCTTGGCAAAAGTTAAGTGTGGATTTTCTTGGACCTTTTCATGTTCTCCCCAACAATTCAAAATATTTTTTGGTCCTCATTGATCATTTGTCAAGATGAGTAGAAGTTGAACCTATTAGTGTACCCAATTTCAAAAGTGTTATTGATTGTTTGAACAAGATTTTCCTTAGAGAAGGTTATCCGGAGGAAATTCTAACAGACAATGGTGTTCAATTCGTTTCTCACAAGATTAATTATTTTCTGAAATTATGTGGTATCAAACACCACACTAGAACTCCATTATATCACCCACAAAGCAATGGCAAAACTGAAAGATTCAACAAAGTTGTTGTAGAGTGTGTTCAAGCAGCTTTCAAATCCAGGAGTTGTGTTTTTCATGCTGTTAAAGATCTAGTGTGGTCATATTGCACATCTCCTCATATTGCTACTGATTACACTCCATTTGAACTCATGAGAGGGAGAAAAGCTTGTTCACAAGTCTAACCCTTTTGGATGGTAAAAAGTTTTCATCAAGGTGGTAATATGAGAAGCATGTGGGAATCTGCAAACAAAAAATCATCTGAAACAAGTTTTAAAAATGTTCAACCTGCAAAAAAAGATGTTCACAATATTCAAGTGGAAGATTGGGTTAGAGTAAAAAATCCTGTCTCAGTAAAAAAGGGTTTTTCAAAATTTTTAGATTTTCAGCAAGTGGTTGATATTCGTAAAAATGCTGTGAAATTGTCTAATGGAAATTGGTGGAGCACCTCACGAGTTGCTAGAGATCCAAGATGCACTTCTCCAAGAAATATGAATTGCAGAGTTGCTAGAGATCCAAGATGTGCTTCTCCAAGAAATATGAATTTCAACAATATTTTTGAAGGGGATAGGGCCAGGAAAAGTACCAGAGTTTCTGTCAGATCTAGCAAATTACGAGATTATGTATACATTTATATCCATTCATTCATTCATGTTTATTCTTTATTTTGTGTTTTGCATATTTGTTCTTCTGTTTATTATTACTCTTATTAAAAGGGGGAGGTGTGGTGACATGATGTTGACTGACATCATCTAGAACCTTTTCATGTCATTTAGAATGTGTTCTGGTCTTGAGTGTTCCCTGCCAGGCAGTTACAATATGTGCTTCATACCTGCCAGCTGGGATGGATTTCTTTATCTCTTTATGAATAAATACTCCATTTGGGAAACTCCATCCAGTGTCAGCTACACTTCTTTACATAAGGCCATTGAGCTCTAGTGGACAATGAGTGATGGCAAGCTGAGGGCCCTATAAATAGTCACCGAAGGGAAACTCTGTGCCCTTACGAGTATCTATAAGGACCAGTATAGAGGCCTAAAGCCTGCATGGCCTGGAAAGGGATTCTAATGTATGTGAATGGGTTCTTGGGCATTACCCGAGCCCCAGCAGCTGGCTCAGGACTCAACACTTCAAGCACTGAACAAATCTTTGGCACAGGAAACTGTTGGAATAGCCCCTTGCTCTCACTTACTTGCATTAAGTGTTGGAGTCTGTAGTCCCTTACGGTAGAACCCTATTCCCAACTTAGATGTGTGCTTCACTTGTGATTCCTGTTATAACTGTGTGTTAAACATGCATTGCTGCTGTCTCTGCTGTACCCACTTAGTATTTGAGGAAAGCTTGCACAAATGCAGTTTTTGAGTGAAAATGTACACGGCATTCCATCACGCTGCACAATTGTTTCAATCTTATGGAATCTCACACTGCTCCTTATTTGCACTGTCTATTAGCTGTTCATTGCGCATAATGTAAACTTCAATTGCTGCTGTGGTGTGTGTTATATAAACTGCTGTGCAAACTTTATATTTGATGTTTGGATGGCTGGGTTGGGACATGCACAACCATATTTCCTATTTCATGTTTGCTTTGATATCTGAGTTTAGCGTCAAACATACCTTAACTTCTAATGCACTATGTCAACAGTATTCATTGTTCAAGATTAAATATTTTAGCAGGCTAGATACATTAGGGTAAGGGAGGACATATTTATTTTACCCTTGTGTAAGATATTGGGGGATTGGTTGAGGGGAGTGGAAGCTCCACTCAGGCAAGAACCACAATCTTTATCAAGGGGAACCACAAAAGTCATCATCATCATCAAATATCTTTATTTGGTCCAATGTAGTACCATAAATTCACATTTTAAAACACATAAACACAATTCACTCATCATATTCAAAATCACTTTAAAGTATTCCCATCTAATATCCAGCAACCAGCATGTTATTACATGATGCTCATTATTTCCTTAAAATAAGTGCCTGATTAATAAAGTTTAAAACTGCAAAACAGATCGAGGCAGACTCAATTCGTTGTAGAAAGATCAAGCCCTCTTGGTTTGGTTTTAATGCTCTTCCACTAAGGATAGGACATAGGAACCGTAGTTGGTGAAATTAATAGAGGGTGCAAAATAGCATAAAGTGCCTCAAAGATTGACAGGGGATCCCACCACAGGGACAGTTTGCTAAAGAGGCAAACCGGGATCCTGTTGCAGGAAAGGCACCTAAATAATTAATCATGTTAAGTTGAAATTAAGACTTTTACCTTTATCCATAATAAATAGGGCTCCATACCATTGCTAGTTGAAAGTGATTTATAGGATTGAACCATTGCCATATCAAGAGCTTTTCTAAGTCATAAGTTTTGTTTATGTTCTAAATATTTTTCCTTAATTTGTGTTTTTGTGTGGGAACTAATTTGTGCTATATTCTCCCAAAGATTGCTCAATCCTAGGTCTTGAAGGGTATTTTTTAACATATTTAAGACAGGGAATGGCTTGCACATTAGTTTGGTTCAAACATTCTTTCCCTATCCTACGCATGAAGTTCAATTCAGGTGTTATCCAGAGCTTGACCCATATCAGGATGGGAACCAAACCTACCAGGTCTTCTAGGAAACCCAACCCCACTGCTTAGTGGGGTGTAAGGCTCAAGATAGATCTGGGAAATCCTAAAAGCCTATTCAGGAATCTGTTCTCCACAGACCGTAAGGTATTTGCAGAGGTATTACTCCACACTCCTGCTCCATATGTGGCCACCGAGAGGCATTTGCTTTTGAAAAGCATAACCATTTCTTTGTGGGGCTTATGCCCCAATTTCTTGGCAAACCTGAAGACCATTTCACATGCCGCCTCCATTGTTTATGACGTCTGGTTAATTTGGTGCTCCCAGAACATATTAGTTTCAAATAGAATAACCAGGTGGCTAAAATGTGATATTTTCATTATGGGAATGCTTCCAATAAAACCTTTTTTTAGAACAGGTGTTCTTTGAGCCCCAGCTCAAGATGTAAGATTTTTTATGATTAACCTTGAGTTTCAACCCCTCCATAAAACTATAAAACCTACTTAAAAGCACCTGTAGAACATTAGCAGTGTGAGCTAGGAGCACTACATCACCTGTGCACAAAAGTCAGACACCAGGCATGAGCCAATTGTGGAAACATCAGGAGTAGAAGCACTTAAAAAAGTATCTAGTACATTAAAATAAAATAAGAATAAAAAGGGGGCCAGTATGCAACCTTGTCTAACCCCTTTCCCCCCTGGGTGACTTGGATGGGTGATGTCTGATCACTGAGCTGAATGTATTGCACCCACATAAAAGTGTATTGCTGTAAAACATTTAAAATACAGTTGTAACTAAATTAATTTGTGCTTAAATGCCTGGTAACTTTCCACAAAGCAGGATAACACCTAAAAGTACCAAGTGCCATTCATGGTCATCTGGTCGTGCTAGACTGTGGGAAAGGCACAAGTAGAAGTCGACCATGATGGAGCTTCGGCCAGATACAGGTTAATCCTGTTGTTAAAATTACTTTCTAAAACAGCCAGTGCCAAGAGTGCAGAACTTAAGGATTTTTCCTTTTCTTGTTGAGGAGTTCAATCTGATGCCAGGCAAGGGTCCAGTACCTAAGGAGGCGTTTTTTGGTGATCAGCAACTCACTTCAGCAGAGGCCAGTAGTTCCAGGTGTAGGTCCAGTTGCAGCAGGTCAGCTGAGCAGATGCAGAGGGGCCTCTGTAGCATGTTATTTTCCTGTAACTCAGAACATGAGGTCACCCAACTGACACTTGGAGTCACTCAGGTAAACTGGGATGAAGGGAGCAAGTCCAGTCTTCATTCTCACAGAGCAAGGCAGGCCTCAAACAGCAGTGCACTCATTTGGGGAACAAGACAGACCTCAAGCAGCAGGGCAGTTCTCTGGGGGAACAGGCAAGTCTTGTAGCAGCAGGGAGGTCCTCTGAGGAACAAGGCAGGCCTCAAGCAGCAGGGAAGTCCTCCTGGGAGCAAGGCAGTCTTTCCGCTGTAATGTTCGCAGGTCCTGGAGTGTACTGAAGAGTCCAATATTTATACCATTTGCCATCCTTTGAAGTGAGGGACTTTGGTAGCCTACCCCCACGTCTTGTTCTGGGAATGCCTTTCCTTCCCCTGCCAAGGCTCCAAGAAGTCTGGAGTGACAAAAGACTATTGCCAGGTTTCTTTATGTGTGTTGAAGGCAAGCCCTTTGAAATTTAAGTGGGGCAGGGAGAAGCTTAGCCCCTAACCATCCTGGCCTGATGGCCCATCCAGCCCACACCCACTCCCCTATTGTTCACTGTCTAGACCCAAAAAGCATTCATGAGGGAGCAATAAAAAGGCCCAAGCAGCTGAAACTGACAGAAGGCCTTAGACATTTTGGGCAGGAAAGAGGCAACTTTCGAAAAGTGCAGTTTTAAAAAATCTAATCTAAAATCTGACTTTACCATTAAAAAACGGTTTTAAATTACAATTTATTTGAATCCAAACATGGCTTTTCTACCCGTTCGCAATCAAAGGATAGCCCTTATTAAATGTAATAAGGTAGCCCAATGTTAATTTATGGGAGAGGTAGGTCTTGCTGTAGCAAAAACTTAAAAAGCACATGTCCACTCTTTAAATACAATGCACCCACCCTGTGGGCTGTTTGGGGCCTACCTTAGGGGTGATTTATATGTATTAGTGTTGTGCTTTAGACTGTTTGAGCTGTGTTAAGGCTTTGGGCATTTTAAAATGTTTTATCCTGCTTTTCACCATATCAATCTCTGCACTTTGACCACTTCATTTCTCCTGTATTTCCAAACTGTTAGGAGCTGTGTTAATGCTCCAGGGGGCATTTAAATTGATTTTGCTATTTTGCACATTGATCTTGCCGCCATTTTGGTTAGCAGTCTAATTGCTGGACGCTTAATATAAATAGGCGTGAAGAAGCAACCGCGCAGTGTATGTGCTCAGCGGGCACGCCAAAGGCATGCCCGTCTGCGCCCATCCGTATCCGACCCGGCCAGGGGGCACAACCCCTGCCCATTTCACCACAGGTAAATGCATCTATACATTGGACCAGCTTCAACTTTTAAGGGGGGGTAACTAATCATAACTGTTTGCACTCTATTTCTCCTTTTAGTGATGAGCCCCTTTGCTCCCACTGTCCTTTTAAATTCTGCCCATCCTCCAAACCCCAAGTCGCTCCTCCTAACCAAGAACTCTACAAAATGTTATGTTGTAGGTCGCTATCCAAACACTCAGCAAAAATCTCCACCTTATTAGAAGAAGAACGCCCGGAAGCTCTGTTTCTAACCGAAACATGGCTCAATAATGAGCCAGACCCTGACCCCATTCAAGCCCTCCTCCCTGGGTACCACATTCAGAGGCAAGATCAGTAATCAGGCAAAGGTGGTGGTATTGCAATTATATATAAAAGTCAGTTTAAATGTTGCATTACAGCAGGCCCTTTGCTAGACTGCGAGAACCTCTCCTTTGCAATAGGATTTTCACCTACCCTCACCTTTTCAGGTAACTTCAACTATTGACCCCCTGGGGCCCATGGACAATTTTGTAAACTTCTCCCTGAAATGGCAGCCAACCTAGCCAGCTCCCCCTCTAACTTTAAGATTTTGGGGGATTTCATTCTTCACTTTGATTACCCCTCAGATTTAGTCGCCTCTGAATTAGTCAGTGATCTGGCAGCTTTTCAGCTCAAACTAAAAGTTACTGGTCTCACCCACTCCAAAGGCCACTTACTCGACCCTATTTTTTCCAATATTGACGAGTTATTGGTGAGGTACCCTATCTCTGTCCCTTGGTCAGACCACTTCCTTATACCGTTTGCCTGGGTTACCAAGCCCTCCACCCTTTCTGTTAGCCCGTCTGGAAGCCAGTAACTTTTATGGTCTAAACTCTCGCTAGAACAATGGATCTCAGTCCTCCAAAATACCTGGCCGATCCTTGACTCTAATCCAATCAGCGCTAACAACAATTTTAACAAGTGGTTTGAGTCTTCGTTAAACTGTGTTCTCCCCAAAAATATTTTTCGGAATAAAGCCAGGACTAATATAATGGTGTGGTATTCCTCTAAGCTCCGTGAGCATAAACAAATCTGTAAAAGACTTGAAAGAACATAGAGAAAGGACTATTCCTCATCAAAGAAACTAAAACATAGGGAGGCTACCTTTCCTCATTTGGCCTGTCACAGCAATGCGTTATCTTTGGACACTGCTCCTCAGAACATTGAGCACCTTCTGGAGTAAATTTCTCTGATGGATCTCAAGTATGTAGGAATTATCTCAGCTCTGGTAAATTCTGGTTCTCCCAGAGACCCAGCACCCCCCAGTCTTTTGAACTGAGTATCTGGAAAAGTCGCCTCAGTGATATAGGAGCTGATCAATTCTTCATCTCGACTGGAGTAGCCCCCCCTCCCCCCTGTGGAAATGTGCCATGGTGAAAGCATTGCTAAAAAAAGCTGAGTCTCAATCCTGATCTCCTGGGGAACTATCACCCCATTTCTCTCCTTCCTGGGATCAGTAAGTTGGTTGAGAAACATGGTAGTTCAACCCTCTCCACATTTTTGTAATCTCACAACCTCTTTCACCCCTCCCAGACTGGCTCCTGACCCCAACAGGGGACGGAAACTGCTCCCTTAGCAGTAGTAGAAGAGTCCAAGAAAATCCTGGACCGAGGAGGCACTGCAGCCATTATCCTTCCAGATCTAAGTGCGGCTTTCGACACTGTCAGAAACAATACCCTGGTCCTTAGACTCAAGAACCTCAGGGTTGCTGGGGGGGCCATGGCGTGACTGCAATCCTTCCTGGAAGACAGGTCCTTCCAAGGACTTGAAGGAGATAATATCTTAAAGCGTATGCCTCTCAGATGCGGCGTTCCGCAGGGATGGTCTCTTAGGCCCACTCTGTTTAAAGCATATATGAGCCTGCTAGCTGAGATAGTTCTTCCTTTTGGTGTCAAGATAGTCACATATGCTGACAATACCCAACTCATCCTGGTCTTAAACCATTCTGACAGTTCCTCCCTGGCCTAGGCCTATGCCTGGAGATGGTGGCCAAGTGGATGTAGCTTTCATATCTGAAATTGAACAGAGATAAGATGGAGCTGATGCTCCTAAGCAACTTCCCAAAGTTTTATGCAGGATTGTCGTGCCCAGGTTGTTTCGGCCCGCTCCTGCCCCTAAAAACTAGATCAAAAGCCTAGGCATATAGCTTGACTGCGATCTGAATTTCAAGCATCAAGCCTTGAAATTGGGGGCCACCTGCTATGGAATCCTCAGGAAGCTTCGGAAAGTTTTTCCTCTTTTACCCTCCCTTGCAAGGCGACTCATGGTCCAGGCTCTAACTGTTTCTCGCCTGGACTATGGGAATGCCCTTTATTTAGGAGCTGCTCAAGCTACAGATTGTGCAAAACTGTTCAGCACGTATGCTCCTCTGGATTCCTAACCGCCAATCCATCAAACCAGCACTCAAGACCCATCACTGGCTTCCCATACTGGCGAAAATTAAATGTAAGTCTCTTTGTATCGCACACAAGTCCTTAGAATGGAAGGGACCACCTATCAACCGCTCCATCATCTCACACTACCGTCCGAACAGGTGCCTTTGCTCGGACAACCACCGTCTGGCCTTAGTTCAGAGAATAAAAAAGGCGAGAAGCGGTGGCTGTTTGTTTTCCTATAACTCTGCCAGGCTGTGGAACGCCCTTCCCCTTCACATTCATCATGAGTCCAACCATTTAGCCTTCCGCAGACTTCTCAAAACATGGCTTTTTCCTTAAGCTCGTTCAATAATCGGCCATCGTTTGTGTAATGCTTCTATTAGCGCTGGGATGCCCTTGGGTAGCTACGCGCTCTATAAATATTTTTTTCATTTAATTTAATTAAAAAGGAAGGTTTAGCCCTGACAAAAGGTTTAGTTTGCCAAGTTAAACTGACAGTTTAAAACTGCACTACATACTGCAATTACAGGCCTGAGACATGTTTTAAAGTGCTACCTTAGTGGGTGGGCTAATGAGTGCTGCAGGTCCACTAGTAGCATTTCCTCTACAGGCCTAGGGTATATGTAGTACCATACACTGGGGACTTACAAGTAAATAAAATGCTCCAATCAGGTGCAGGCCAATTCTACCATGGTACAGGGAGAGAGCACTTTAGTACTGGTTAGCTGTGCTGAAGTGCACAGAGTTCTAATGCCAACGAGAACAAATTCAGAAAACAGGAGGTGTGAAGGAAAAATAGTCGTGGTGATCGTGCAGAGAGGGCCAAGTCCAACATCAAGGGTGGCTTGGTATAAAAAAGACCACTGTTCTATTGAATACCACTCTATTTGCCTTCAGCACAGCATAACTGGAAACTAAACAAAAAGACCACAGCACAGCAGTGGAGAGTGAAGCAACGCCGGAAATGGTGCATGTAGTGACCTAGTTCATTGCCTTGACATACTATTCATGTTGAACTGGGGGACAACTTTTTAGATATAGAGAATTTCAGCTATGCTGTTTCTTTGGTTTGGGATCATATTATGAAGTGCAGCTGTTTCAGAGCTGCTTCATTTCACTTGCACAGATCTACACAGCTATCATTATCTTTTGCATAGATGTTTCCAGTAGTTCTTACTTCGGAAGAGTATATGTCTGATGATCTGGCCCTAGACTCAATTGTGGTCCTTGCTAGAAGTCTTGATGTGGGCCAGAATTTGAAAGTAACCTGCACAGTAGCGTCTTGCATGGTGAAGGGCACAGTGAACCGTGGTCCATGCTCTAGAAGGCCTCTTGCATGGTGCAAGGACTTTTAGTGAAGTTGAAAGTCCTTTGGTGCACTCGTATTGTATATTGTTCAATCAATTTTATCCAAAATCCTTGTGTGCTACTTCATCCTAACGCTTTGTCTTGAAGCGCTGTTAAACATATCTTCACTCTATGGGGCAGAATACTCTGTCTCAGTGGATGTGTGCACTTTTTCAAAAACAATAAAGTTTCATCAATTCTTCGCTATAATAATCAGTTCATACAGTTTTTTCTTCTTTTTCAATTGAATATTCATTTCATATTCCAATTGTCATTATATTTCATTGTGTTTTCAATTATTGCATTTTCTTTCATCAGCAGTTTTACATTTTACCCAATGCATTTCAAGTCTAAAGGTCGACCCTTCGTCAGGAGTCTATGGAGGAAAGAGACGGAAACTTAGTGAGCTAGTCTCTACCAGAGTCACATAGTAAACCGTTTGTGAATTAACTATACATATCATAAGTAACATACTGTGTTAATTCATACATCATCAAAATTTCAAGTCTCAGTTATTAAGTGAGGGGAGGCATACAATCAAGTTTCGACGCTAAACGGATGAAAAGTCCTAATGAGAAACTTACTTCTAATGTAAAATGTGACGAGTTCCAGCGTTCCTCGTGTTGGCTTACTTCCGGGTTCCTGAAGTGAATGAATGTCGTATTGTTATGGTGACTGATGCGATTAAATTAAGTAGGGGATTGGTGTATAGTCGATCACGTGGTCGCTATGTCTTTCACAGAGAACCTTATTGTGATTGTGAACCACAATTTGGATTTGGGACCATGCCCCATGAGCCCTCATACATGGTGCAGAGAACTTTGAGATTTGACCCATGGAGACAGTTTTATGCACTGTGTTGAGCACGTTAAAACAGCGCACAGTCTCCCATGGGTGATGAAGAGCACTTTACATCTGGGACCTAACTGCAGAGGAATTTATGCCTGATGCAGAGCACTTTAAACCTCAGGCAATGGAGTTTAATACCTTGTGCACTGCGTTGAGAACTATGAATCTAGGCTCATGCTCTCATGCATGGCACAGAGCACTTTGAACTTCGGCACACACTCTCGAATGCCTTATGCATGGTGTAAATAACTCCGGAGCATATTCACAAGGAGTTATCGCCGAATTAACAGCACTTTATTGCTGCCACAGTCGTGATAAATTTACCTCCTCATTCACAAGCTGGTGTTAACAGCACACAGCACCAGTTAACCCGTGATAGCAGCTGCAAAACATCGCCACAGTGGACCTCCGCAACTATCGTTAATGAGATGCAGAGTAGGCTTTCCCGTGCAAAAAGCAGCGACAACACCACACCTCCACATTCACAACGACGAGCCAGATCTGCGATAAGAACACAAAACACGTGATAAGGCACGCCAGCAACAGGAAATTAACACCTGCTCTGACCTGGTGTAAAGTTCGACCACAGCCGGCACCACAAAAGAGAGCCCAGCCCACAGACACACCTCAAGACAAACAGATGCCATGGAGTAACTGAACATGCAGCACTGACACCCAAGAGGGCCACAGCACCCACCGACACCACACCCAGGACCACCCCTCCTTGGCACCCCCCGACCAAAGACATGCCACATCATCTACACCTAAACATGTACGAAATAATCCGCCTGTTGTCGCACAATCATAACTGGTGACATGCATGTGTCGTCACAGAAATGAGCATCACGGGAAACATCCGTTACAACGCGGATGTTTCGCGTCCGTTACAACGCAAGTCGTTACCACGATTTGCTCTGGAGGGTGCTAGAAGATTAAAAATAGTAAATTTACTATTCCAACACCTTCCCTAGTGTCCACGGGGACTGGTGTTAGAATAGTAAATTATACTATTCGAAATCCGCGCCCCCAACGCAAGTCGTGGTAACGACTTGCGTTGTAAGGGACGCGTTGTAACAGCACGCGTTGTGACGGTACGCATTGTACCGTCATACATCCAGCATCACACATTCTTTTTTGAAGCAAACAATGAAACTTTATTGAAATTAACACAGAAATGAAATGAAGACACATGGTGGTTCCCCTCAACACAATCCATAGGTCACAGCCTGCAAGACAAAAAACATGATGAGAAGGTGTGTCCTGCGCACATCAAAGGACAGAGAGGGAGTGAAGGAGAGAGAGAGAAGAAGAGAGGGAGCGAAAGAGGGAGAGAAGAAGAGAGGGGGAGAGAGAGAGAAGACGAGAGGGGGAGAGAGAGAGAGAGAGAGAGAGAGAGAGAGAGAGAGAGAAGACGAGAGGGGAAGAGAGAGAGAAGAAGAGAGTGAAGGAGAGAGAGAAGATGAGAGGGGGGAGAGAGAGAGAGAGAAGAATAGAGGGGGGAGAGAGAGAGAGAGAGAGAGAAAATGAGATAGTGAAGTAGAGAGAGAGAAGAAGAGAGGGGGAGAGAGAGAGAGAGAGTGCCACCCCGGAGCACCCAGGCCACACTGCTCACCTGCTGCCACTGGTGTGTCTTCAACCACTTGCCGGTATGTATAGCAGTACACCAGGTCACACATCAGAATCAGAGTCGTCATCTGAAACAGAGGCCAGATTCATGACTGGCACAGTACACACACTTGCACAAGACAACATCGCCGGCCCGCACATGCACACCCAGGCAGAGGCACCTCAGACCCTCCCGCCGCACATCAGAGCATGCTCGCCCATGCACACCTGGGCCTCACTGCTCATCTTCCGCCACCGGCGTGTAGACAGGATGTCCCACCACATGCCACTGCAGGCCACAAGCCTGGTGCCCGCGGACATGGCACCCTCCACACCATGCAGCCACGCTGCGCAGGCCACCAGGTCTTACGCCTGGTGCTGGGTCTTGATTACTCCATGGCATAGGACATACCAGGGTGCCCAGCACCATCGCAGGCTGCAAACCCGCTCAGCCCAATGGGTGCCACTAACTCTGTGAATCTGGAAGCGAGGCCACGTGGCAATAGGCCCGCGCAGCCCGCTGGCTCGGCCTACACTGCGGTCCAGCAAGGCACACAAATCCTGAGTAGTCTGGACCACCGGGACGGGGCATCATCGTAGGCTGCACACCCGCTCACCAGCTTAAGGTGCCAATGACTCAGTGCACTCAAAATCATCGTCCCATGGTGGGGTGCCTGTGCCGGCCGTAATGCAGCATGTGCCACAAAGCCTGTTAAACCCCAGTCAACGCCACGTGGTGGTAGGACTGTGCCGGCCTCAAGGCCACAGGGCCGTCATCCAGTCCCCACCGGCAGAGCGGTATGTGACGTTGTCTGCCCCTATATTTATGGGGTCACATGGCCTGTGACGCCTGTGCCAGATGGGTGTGGTGTGCTTGCAAACCTGCACTCAGGGAGTTGCTGTGACATGCTGACAACTAGACCAGTGACCTGCACACCACCGGTGAGACACCTGCGATGGGTAGCAGCGAGGCCCCCCCGTCAGAGCGTTAGCGGAATGGTCTGGCCTGCCGTACGTCGGAACAGCGCAGGGCTTGCAGAAATGACTCCTGGGCAATGGGCGTGGTTCAGTCCATGTCCGTACAAGGAAGTGGCTGTGCGTATGTCCCTGTTGTGATGTCCACGGGACCCGTTACAAAAATTGCTATGTAGCACCCTCTGACTGGCATCCCATAGGAAGAGCATCATTGACGCTAGGGAAATCACTGTCCCTACATTCATCCACACATACATACATGAATGATGAAAGACATAACACAGCAATGCATCACTGGATGTTTATTGCACATCCAATGCAGTTTTACAGCCAGAGCCGCACAGGGCAATGCCAAGGACACTATACAATATGGGCCCGTGGAGGGCCAGCCAGAGTCCATCCGAGGATGACAAGTCATGTGAAAGAGGAAGGGTATAGTTCGCAGTCTGGTCGCCGTGTCATTGGTCATCAAACAGGATGTGGCAGTCCTCGTCGCTGTCCAAGGTGAGGGCATCTGAGTGAATCGGGGGTCAGTGGAAGGTCATGAGGCCATGTGCTGGACCAAGCAGAAACAGGCCAGGTGGCGGAAATGAATGCCACTGAGTCCTTCTGATCACAGGCACATTCACGTCCTCGCACCGGATGTGTGCTCTGGCCCACCTGTGGGTGTTGCCCTACCAGCTGCTGCACTGTGTGCAACTGACACATCAGGGGCAGGAGGTGGATTGTCGGCCACACTGTGTGCCACTGACACATCGGGTGCCGGAGTGATAAGGCCTGCCGCACTGTGAGGCAGAGACACACCAGGGGGCGGAGATGTGGATGGTGTGGGGGCAGCAGCATTCATCATCGCCACACCTTGTGGCAGCAATGCCATGATGAGGATCTGCAGGGCATGGTAGAGCCCAGCTACATTCCGCTGATGTGCAGCAGTGGCTGGCATCCTTTCCGCCTCCATTCGCACCATGTCCTCCATGAGCCTCCGCATGTGTGCCAATTCACCGGTGGTATCGCTGGAGCCACTCTGAGCAGACAGGTGTTCTTCTTTCCGTGTCATGACTCCAGCAATGTCAGACAGGACTCGTTGGAGGCCATGGATTGGGCCTACACAGCCAAGGATTGCGTAAAGTTTGGTTGCCATGATGCCGAAGCCCAACCGCACCTGCTCTGCAGTCTCCCTCTGGCTCTCCAGCACACAGCATTGGAAGGCCATGTGTTTTGGGGGAGTGCCGGGGCTGTGGGTGCCTCCTGCTGAGTGCTTTGGGTAGTGGGTGGGGTCTCCTCGATGTAGCTGGGCTGTCTGATCCTGGAGGTGAGTGGCAGATGAGGTCAATGATGTCTTGAATGGTTTGGGTGTCGATGCTGGTGTTGTCCTCCTTGTCATCAGTGAAGAGTGGCTGGAACTACTCTGCAGGAAGTGTTGGCGTTGCCCCTGGGATGTAAAGGGGAGATGGTCTATTACAATGTGTCCACTTGTATGTAGACGCATGGTGCATGTTGACATTCAGACAGCATGGCATTGTACATTGTGACAGTATGTGGATCTGGGCGAGGACCCAGAGTCATTGTGGGTGGGCACTGAGCTCTGCTTGATTGTGCATGTGTGCCTTTGTGCCCATCTCCACCTGTCCCCCCAGTATCTGGTGGTCACTCACCCTGTTGTGGTTGTGGTGTGTTGTGTCGAGCAGTGTCCACTACCCTAACTCCAGCCACAGTCTCCACACTGATGACTGTCGACACCAGCTTCTCCATGTCATCCAGCGCGAGCTGTGGCACTGGGCCCCCACCTCCAGTCTGTGTTGCTGCCTTCTGGTTGGCGGAGAGTTTCTCCTTGGTCTGCCGCTTGATGTCATTCCATCGTCTCTTGACCTCATCCATTGTCCTATTGTGCTCACCGACGGCATCCATCTTGTTCCTGATGTCCCGCTATATCCCATTTTTGGTGCCCAATGACACGTTGGAGGTGACAAACAGTTGTTTATGGTGTTCCTTCACCTCCATGACTATGATCCTGTTCGTTTGCGAACTGCACTTCATCTTCCTCTACTTCTTGTCCTTGCCCTTCCCTGTCTCCGAGGTCCTGGGCTGGTCATCCAGGGTGCTTGTGAGGGTTGCGCTCATCCACTGTGACTTTCAACATTGCAGCCCATCGCGGGAAAACAACTCTGTGACAACGTGAAATTCACAAAACGGCGGTAGCATGCGAAAGTCTGCTGAAACCGCGGCCAATGTCCTTAATACAACCACCTCGATGGAGACAAAAATACAAAACGCAACACCAAAATACCTGCGATGGGCCAAAGTACCCAAACACAAACTGACCAACACCCTAGCACCACTCCGGCTGCCTCCATGGTGCTAGGGTGTTGGTCAGTTTGTGTTTGGGTGCTTTTTCCACTTTTATGGTGATTTTTCCCACCTGCCAAGTGTGTGTTGCAGGCCTGGCGCAGCAGCTTATTGCTGATTTCCTCATCGCACTTTGGCCCATCGCAGGTTTTTTGGTGTTGCGGTTTGTATTTTTGTCTCCATCAAGGTGGTTGTATCGCGGACATTGGCCGCAGTTTCAGCATACTATCGCATGCTACTGCCGTTTTGTGAATTCCACGTTGTCACGGAGTTGTTTTCCAGCGATGGGCTGCGATGTTGAAAGTTGCACTAAGCTACTCTTGCAGTAGTTATCACGCGTTCTTGTGAATATACCCCTCTGTGTCTAGATTTATGCACCTAATAGTCTGTGTAAAGAACCTTAAACAGTGGTTTAAAAGTCTGTGTGCCTGATGCAGGACTCATTCCACTCATGCACATGGTCCGGAAAGTCATTATGCCTGGTGCAGAAAATCTTTTTGAGTCTGTGAACATGCTCTAAATGACTATGGACTCGGTGCATGACACTTATTCATTTTCCCGCAGGCCGTGTGCAAGGTGCCTGGAACCTGCAGCGCTGGCCCTTGGATTGAAGGCCCTTTCATCTGGGAGCCAATATATGCACTCTAGTGTGTATGGCTCCCTTTAATGATACTAGTGTATGCTTGAAAATGCAGACATGCAAGAAATCCAACATTTCGGAAGGTTCGTCAGGTAGAAAGTCACTTCTAGGCCAGTCAATGTAGGATGTGAAACATTAGTAGTGTTTTAGCTAGACACAGTCATTTGTTGATCAT
This sequence comes from Lissotriton vulgaris, assembly GCF_964263255.1. Lineage (NCBI taxonomy): Eukaryota > Metazoa > Chordata > Amphibia > Caudata > Salamandridae > Lissotriton > Lissotriton vulgaris. The sequence goes on from NC_141687.1 coordinate 1,333,327,991, forward strand.
TCTTGAGTGGTTACGAAATACTTGAGGAGGAGACTGGATGTCTTTCATGGGTCCAGTATGAGCTAGATTTTCAGTTCTTGCATAGGGGTGGGAAAAGATGGAGTCCACATGAGGGCTAAATCACCTTTAAACTCATCACATACATTACATTTCTTATGAAACATCTTTCTAGCTGCAGGCTAGGAAAGGGTGTAGCCAATGAAGTGCGGTACAACAATGTGGCCCCTGGTTTATCTCCTCATCTTAACAAGCAGGTTCCTCCCTTGAACACGACCTCCGTTGCTGACCTTTGTGCTTCCTGATAGAAATCTCTGTGCGCTTATTTTTTAACAGCATTTGAGGTACATAGCTACCGTCCAATGAGGTCTTTGGATTATCAGGGGGTTTTTTCACGCCTCTTTCCGGTGACCTTGATGTCAGCTTCAAGTCAGTGTTGCTGCTGGGTAATACCACAATTCCGGTATCTGCCTGTTTCACTGACTGGTTTATTGCCAAGGCCGTCAATGCTGTGGTATCCGATTGGTCTCTGGGAATGATCGGAATTCCAGGACTCCACAACACATTTTCCTGCTCCCCTCTGTGGTGCTGTCCCAAATCACTCCTAGACAAAGAACGTGCTTTGCAGTCGCCTTCTGTCTGTTGCTGGCAGTTTGTTCATATAATAATTAATGCTGCCTGCTTCTCTAGGGATCTGGTATAGAGTTTGAAAAATAAGGTTCTGTGAGATGCTATATAACTGAGCAGGGTAAAGCTAACAATCAGTGGTGAAAGCTCAGCTGGTAAGTGAGCATTTTGTTCCTTTTTCTCATTAATGCATTACAATTGCCAGTTCTCAGTGACATCCCTGTCACGTTTTCCTGAGGCCATGACCTCTGTTTTTGTTAATTGACCGAGAAGAACAGGAATAATAGTTTCCGGGAGAAGGGGAGGATCGGTAGTCTAGTTTGAATGTAGACACTGTGGTCGATACAGTTAGATGAAGCGTGAGATCATTGCATAATACTGGAGGTGACTGCTGAGGTGATTTGATGTGGTGACTGGATGTGAATTTTGATAAGATTCAGGGCTTGATTGGCGTATCTTGTCACTTTTCCAAGCCCCCTTCCCATGTTTTTGTTCATTGTCTATGCCATTCACTCATCTTCCTATTGAACAATATAAAACCACACCCTCCTCTCATTTTCTAGCATACTAATCATGTGTTCTGGCAACATCTTGCTTACCAGGCCAGAAGATGGCCTGACGCCTGCAGAACGAGGTTTACATATGTTAGGGAGTATCTGCACTTTCCTCACGCCATGATCACTGATGTCATTGGAATTGTTTCTCACCATCATTTTACTCCTCCCGTCAGTCCTCATGGTTATGTTTGTTGGGTCCATCCTGAGCCCTGATGTATTCACCAATGTGCTTTCCAGGATGGCTAGTTCTACTGTCGGCTAGCGCTGGTCAGTCAAGGCCAAATCACCCACCTACAGTGTGCACTTGGAAAATTTGCTGACCTGTTATCAAACTAATGCAACACTCTTTGGCTCCTTCATTGGACGTTAACCCAGGAAGTTGACCTAGAATGACATAGAATGACCTTGATATGTCAAACTAGTTCTTGGTGAGAAAAAACATCCCGTTCTCAGCAAACCATCAGCCAAGTGGAAATGAACGATCTGGGCAATGAATGGCTTGAGAAAGGACAAACATCATTGAGTTTAGCACGGATGGCCGCTCATGATACAACCATGCATGCCTAAACCACACATGCCTTGACGCAATCTGAACTGCAACTGAGGTTTTATCGCGCATGCCTTTACCACATATGCCTTTACAACAAATTTTGATGTAAGGGCATGTTTGCTGAAGGGATATATGTGGTAAATTGCATATCCTAGCCCACCTGCCCTGCGCCTTAACACCCAATAACCCAGCCCTGTAATCCACCCTGCCTCAGCCCTTAAAACTACCCTGATCTCTCACCCTAAGCCCTAACACTTGGTCCTTGCCCCCAAAAACTAACCCGGCCCCCGTCTTGAGTCCTAAATCCAACCACACCCTGCCCTTAAAACTGCTCTTTCTCCTCCCCCTGCCCTGTGGACTAAACCCCTGCTCCCTAACAAAAACTACCCTTACCCCAGCCCCCCGCACTGAGCCCTAAAACTGACCACCCTTAAAACTACCCCTTTTCCTTTCCTCTACCCTGAAAAACCTAAAACCCTGCCACCTGCCAAAAACGCCTCCACCCCCTCACCCTGAGCCCTACAACTGATCCCTCCCTGCTCTTAAAACTTCCCCTTTTCCTTCCCCATACCCTGAGGCCTAAAACCCTGCCCAGCCCTCAAAACTATCTTGACCCCCCTGCCCTGAGCCCTAAAACTCGGCCCCATACCAAAATAAGTACCCGACCCCCCATGCTGAGTCCTAAGATTGACCCCACCCCTAAAAGCTACTCCCCCAGCCCCACTTACCTGGTCCCGTCCGGAGCTTCCTGTCCCAATGCTTCCTGTTTAAGGCAGATGCTTTGTTTAGGCAAGAGTGGTCCTGCTTGAGGGGAAACAGCACGCGTGCTCAGCCCATGTTGTAGAGGCCGTTTCCCCCACTCAGGAACAATAAACATTGTTCAAGTCAATTGAGATGTGCGCCCAGATATAATAGCAGGAGAATTCTGTATTAAAAACATTCTTTGCGCAACAATGTTTTGTTTTTTTATTTTAAAGAAAATGAATATTTCAGGAAACTACATGTTAGGTACAAAGAACAAATCAAACCTTTAATAATGTGAGTTGTACACATAAACGTGTATTAAGCAGTTAACCCGAAAACGTGCCAGTTCCAGTGTTATAAGCATTACTTAAGTGTTGCTTTATTTCTGTTGGTTTCTTGGTTTGTAGAGAGTGTTTAGAAGAAAATTGTCAGTCTTTGATTGAAGCAAATCTCCTACATTTGCAGTCAGCTCATGCTAGGGTGTGCGTTATTGAAACACATCTGATGGCTCAGTGGGGGCAGCGAGTGTTCTCTTGAAAGTCTGATAGGGCTTGGCTTAATTAATAATTTGGAAAGGAAAGCCCTGGAAACATCTAAAGTTTTTCAGTTAGAGGTTTGAATTGCTTCATATGACACTTCATTGTAAAGATGACATACCCTTTCAGAGTTGACATATGCCAACTCACAGCATTGTGTTATCTGATTGCAGCTGTTAGGGCCCAATCACCTGACGTGTGTATCAAATATTCCAGACATACAAACAACGAAGTCTATATTTTGAAAAGTGCAACATTTCTCATGTTTGTAAAATGTCGTTGTTGCTATATTTTATGCAATTTTATAAGATGAGATATTTAAATGCAAATGCATTTGCTAAACACAATTTCCAGATAATGTTTCCTTATTACCAGTTAAGTTTTGGGGATAATGAAAAGCATCTTAAGCACATATAATTAGTTTAATTGAATGCCGACTCCATGTACAAACAAAATAACAGTTTTTAGGTCGAGCCTGAGCTAGAGCGCAACTGCTGCTCTGGCGATGAACTGTTGTAGTACAGTACAGGAGAGAAGCCCCGCCCACTCCCCGCCAATATTTTTCATTGGCTTGTGTCTTTGTCCTTCATAAATGCTGCCTTCTGATTCCTAAATAGGCTTGTTAGACCCTCCTTAGTACAGCCATGTCTTCGTTTGCAACCTCCCATGGTTACTGGTCCCTTTACTTGGTTGTTACACAGTAATTGGTATACACCTGTTACAACGCATTTGTTACAACGCACTACTGTTACAACGCGACTTTTACAACGCATACCATTACAACGCATTGCGCTGGGGGGCGCTCTAGGATAGGGAATAAGTATAATTTACTATCCAACACCTTCCCTAGGGTCCACGGGGACTGGAGTTAGAATAGTAAATTATACTTACCACTATCCAGCACCTCAAAGCGCTATGCGTTGTAATGGTATGCGTTGTAATGGTCGCGTTGTAACAGTAGGTAGTTGTAATGGTATGCGTTGTAACATGGTACATCCACAGTAATTGTACTATTTTCTTCATTGAGTCATTAGGCACCACAAAGTGCTTTGCTTACATTCAGTGGGCCACGCCCGCCTTCACTTTCGAAGCAGCCAGGACAATGGCAGCTGTTTGTTTGCAATGCAATCGATCACTCATTCAAATGGAGACCTATAGCATTGCAAATATTTTTCTCCTGGGAAGTACAGAGGAGAGAGGCGCTGCTACATGGTATGAAGTGAGGGGGCTGGGACCTGGAGGGCTGGGGGGAGTGGTGCAGCTTGTTTGAAAGCAGCGAGCATGCCCTGCTTTACCTTGTCAATGTCAATGTCAATGGTACTTGTAGAGAGCAAACAATCATCCTAGATTGGATATCACGGCGCTATCATGACAGAAGTGGGTGGTTGGCAAATAACAGGGTCATAATTATAATTTAATCAGATTTAGGGAAAATAAATGTTTTTAATTGCCTTCTAAAGGACAAATAGCAGTCAGTTAATCTAAGTTCCATAGGCAACTCATTCCAGCTATTTGCCGCCAGGTGGGAGAACGCCCGTCCACCCATCCTAGCTATTTTCACACGAGTATTTCTTGCTCTAGCTGCCATGCGGGATCGCAGGTTCCTGGAAGGAGCGTAAAATCTGATTTTGTTTTTTAGGATGTAAGGGCCAGTATTGTGCAAAGCTCTATGCGTTATGCACAGCAGCTTAAACGTGGCTCTCTGCCTCATTGGTAGCCAGTGAAGCTCAACAATGGTGGCGTGTGCTGGCTGCTCAATTTTATTCCTCCTTTCACAGCACAGCGCCCACTTTTATATTTTCAACATGGGTGCTGCGCTTTTGCCTAATTACAATTGTATAATGTCAGAGAGGCAAGAGTGGGTTTAAAGGGCCTGGAAGCAGAGAGCTCCCGATGTGTGCGCTTCAGTTTTAACACGTCAGTGCAGACTCTGCCTTTCACCGGCTCCTATCCAAGACAGCACTTTGCGGCAGCTGCAGTAAAACAAAGCGCCACTAACGTAATAAAATGTGCACTTTCTATGGCCAGCCCTATTGTTTTTGCCAGTGTTTGCTTTGTAAATGCATGTCAGCACGCAGAACCCTTCTGGGGGTATGGTAGGACTGAAGACAGAGAGGCAGACAGTGGGCAGCCTTTATCTAATGCATTTCTGTCTAACCCCGGGAATTCAAGGAATTCTATCCAGCGAGGCAGCCGTGGAGGGGGCAGAACACAATGTGCCCGCTGTTATTGTCTGCAAAACCCGCCTTGTTGTGGCACAGGGTTGTGCTATTAGACATGTCACTCCATGACTTTATTTTAGACATTTAAACCCTAGACAAACATCCCTGCACTCTTCCACACAAACACACAGGGGCATCTACGCACCACTGCCCCGGCCCGTCAAGGGCTGCAGGCTTACCTATTTCCAAAGAGTACACTCTCATGACAAAGTGTGTCACCAAGCAGGCCTGGCAGCTTTCTCTCGGTTTATGTTATTAGTGTTGAAAGTGTACTCCTGCGCAGTCGCACAGACACACTCCATGGAGGCGAGGGGAGTGACGTCAGCAGTGTTTGTTTGAGTGCCCGAGGCGGAACCCTGCCCTGATTGGTAATCTGCTTAGGGCACAGATCACAGGTTATTAGTACAGGGGCCAGGCTGCCTGATCCGAGGGGTAGGAGTAGGCGTGGGCTGGTACTATAACTACATTATGGGGCACAGTTCGGCATACCCCATGTCAGGCCACAAAGGATATGTCACGCCATATAGGGACCACTCCTACGGCAAGGTAAGTTTAATTTGCTGCAGTATCAATCACCAACCCAAAAACCCACTTTTTTGAAGTGAAAGAAGAGGCTGAGATCTCAACCCAAGACGTTCTTGGACCTCTAAACACTAAACAGCTTGAACTTCCCTTGGTGCACAGTGCTTCTGCAGAGGAAGTATTTGGTTACGCCTTTAACTTTGGAAGGAAAGTAACCTCAAGGAAGCTGGTGCTGAAGGTTGAATATTGCATTGAGTTTGTACACATTAGGCGCTGCTGACACAGAACAGTCTTTTCACAAGGGCAATCAGCCATTTGTCCAGACCGTAAGTGACTGAACTTAGCAGCATGCCTCCTGAAGCCTTGAGTTTGGTTATTTGATCCTTCCGAAATTATGTGGCTATCCTCAGAGGCCAGGCAACCGGCTACCAGAATGAAGCTTAGCAAAGTGTCAACAATTTGTCGGGGTGTGTACCATTGATAGAGCGCGCAGGTCACCGACTCGGTTTTACCATACTCACCTGGGCCCATAAACAATATATCATGAGTTTTATTCAGGTAACCTGTGCACTTTCCTCTAATCAGTGATTTATATAAATAAGTTTTTAGGACCTATACCATTGACTTACCAATCCTTGACAACGGTATCTAAAAGTCCTAAAGGATCAGGGAGTTAGCAAGAAAATAGGTAGAAATAAATAACATTTGCACTCATATAATAACCACAAACTCGGGAATGGTTTAAACTCTAGAATTCTTTAAAAGTCATAATCCAAACATTTGTAACCAGAAAACCTTCGATCAGGAAAATAACAATTAGCATGAGAATATGCAAAGATTTTTTAAGGCAGTCTTTACGCATTTGACATTAGAGTGGGAATGAAACAGTACAATGACATACCCACATAATATATTTACCTAGAATGATGTGAAGAACTAACCCTGCCCACAGGTCAGTTAGAAGATAGAACCCCGAAAGTGCAAGTGCCAGCAATACAACAAGTGCCGACCAGAAATCAGGACAGGTGCAGCCAAATTGGATCAAGACAGGACCACCACAGGCTAAGAGCGGCACCCACAAATAAAGTTGCAACGCCAGCGCTACAACCCTCTATGCAGCTAACAGCCTAACCCCGATTAGGTTATCGAATCTTCCGTCAGAGTGGTCTGCCAGCACCCTTGCTCCCGAACCCTGATTGGGTTATCGAATCTTCTGAGAGAGTGCTCCGCCAGCACCTCTGCTCTCGATCACCTATTGAGTGTGTTGGGTCAGTGACAGGTCAGCTATTCGGACAAGTCGGACAAATTAGCTAACTAAGCCTACCCTAGTTATACTATTTTCCAGGTCAGTGTACCACCCCCCAATGTTGCAAGTGTAAGGAGAGAGGAGAGGTCATCACACCATACCAAAAATGAAACTTTTCTTGATGATATTAAAATTAACGTTTCCGCCCATAACTTTATTTTTCCATGCACTTTTATTCCACCGGGTAATGAATTTATCAATCAGTAACAGTAGCATTCAGTATTGTACAGTTAAGCTTCCTCTCCTGGGGTTGAAAGTTCACGCTCCCAGGCACATCTTCTCGCAGGTTTGGACATGGCTTCCATTCAATGCCAATGACTCTTGAGCTTTCGGAGTCTTGTGCACATGTTCAAAATGGGTGCAGTGGGGTTTCATCAGGCCCAAAATGTTACATGTGAAAAATAAAAGACAAACAGTTTTAGAACAAAGAATAAATGAATGTTCTGTATACCACTTATCACTACTCTATTCCCATTATTTTATTTTAACTATTGCATTAGAAATTAGGCAGAACAAACAGCTTAGCAAAAGCAGCTATGCAAGCTTCTTGCACATTAATAACACATAGCAGCTATCTTGGTTCTAGTGCGCAGAAGCAAAAGTTTCCCTCTAAGCGAAAGATACGTCATGTCACGTGAGTGTGACAGACGCATGCGCAGTAAGAAAACCCGCCTAGCAGCAGCCATTTTAGTGCAAGCGGATTATGGTAAGTAAAAGCACATAGACAAGCTTCCTCTAGATACCTAATATGTTGTGTAATGCAATATTAATACGACAAAACATGTTAGTTAGTACATTATGAGTTATTAGAGAGGGTTGAATACAAGCAAGTTGCTTTACATGCGCAACCTTGCTCCATCAATCCTCTCTTTGATGATATTTTATATCATCACTAATTAATGAAACAGATGCCAACTTTCACATTTCTCCCAGCTCAATTTCTTTAAACTTTCTGTTTTGTTTCTTTTCATTATTCATGTGAAAGTTTTTCATTTTCTTGTATATGTTTCCATTCAGTTCTTCTAACTCAAGTTCATCAATATTTATCTTTTCCCTCTCTCATTTACTGTGTATGTCTTTTTGTGCTTATGACATTTGCAACAAATCATTATCCCTAAGATCAGTAGGGCTATTCCCACCATTGGCATCAGTATTTTACCCACAAAACAAACTTTTCCCTATATTAGAAAGCCAACTACCTATAGAAGAGAGACCATCGGTAGGTCTCTTCCATTCACTATCAACCTCCAGTGGTTTAAGCTCTTTTTCCAAATTAGCAATATTTCTTACATACCTCTTAATTTCAACACTTTGTCAGGTATGTAAGTGCAACAATGTTGCGCTTCCAACATTCTACAGACTCCGCCCTCTTTAGCTAATAATGTATCAAGAGCAAATCGATTTTGTAAAACCATTGATCTGATCACAACCAATTCGGTATTGACCATTAAGAACCCTCAAGCAGTTTCAGTTGATAAGCGATTCACTACTATTGACAATTTGCAAATTCTTTGCGTATTCAGAGCCACTCCCACTGTAGGTATCAATGCACTAAATATATCACCTACTATTTCTCCAAAACTAGCTCTTTTGCTACATATTAATCCATTAGTTTCTTCATTGTTTCCAGTGATTTTGTTTACATGATATATCTCTGGGAATACTATTCCAAAATAACAGCTCCCATACCAATGATCCGGCAGTTTGTAATAAGCCTTGTTTCCGCATATAAAATACATTCCAGGAAACACAGGTTCAGTTCCATCTTTGAAACCCCAACCCCCAATTACCTTATAATTGTGTTCACATTCACTGAAACCAATGAATATATTGTTATAATAATTAGTTCTTTCCCTGTGGAGACAGAGTTTCCCTTTCTTTTTGAAATCCAGCAACATAGCAGCATGAGTCTTGCCATTTGGGGTGACCCCTATATTTTCAACCCTTTTAGGAATTGTATGGTTCTTATCATTTGCCTTTCTTTGGAAATTCTCTCTCCTTTTCTCAACCATATTAAAAAATATTTTCTCTTTTTCACATATTAAGCATGTTAAATTATTCTTGTGTGCCTCAGCTATATCTATTGTACCTATAGTTAGAAAGCATTCACCCATATAACGTGTTACATCACTCTTCGCATGTACAGGATTCAGGTTACTACGTGTAGGAAGTTCAGAAAATATCACATCTGAATTAGAATAGTAATACTGCAAAGGTCCTTTCTTATAGAATAAACTAGCTAAAATACTACATGAAATACCATATGTTAGGGGTAAATGATGATACGCAACCCCCTCAGGAACTGATGTAGGTAATTTCATACACACATAGGAATCTTCTGAGTGTCGTACATTTCAAACATTTTCCAAAACGCGGCAGGAGCCGCGAGGGCGCCTCTGTAAGGTGGAGCCGCGATCACTTCCAGACGCGGCAGGAGCCGCAAGGGTGCTCTTGCAACACAGCAGGAGCCGCGATCACTTCCAGACGTGGCAGGAGCCGCAAGGGTGCTCTTGCGACGCGGCAGGCAACGCGCGGCTGCTTGTGCAACGCGGCGGGCGCCGCAATTATTTCCAGACACGGCAGAAGCCGTGAGGGTGCTCTTGCGACGCGGCAGGAGCTGCGAACATCTCTAAAACGCAGCTGAAAGTACCTTTTCCCTCTCCCCCGCTCTTGTCCTCGGTGGGAGCCTGCCTGCTGCCTGCTGGCCGGTGTGGCTGGATGCTGCAAGAGCTCCCCAGAGCAGGAGACACCTGCGGAGGTGGGGTGCAGCAAGAGGTTTTTTTTGCAGTCATTTGCTAACGCCGAAAGACTCCCCCTCGGGGATGCACAGGGCCACTTACTTCCGGGAAAGCCGTGAGGTGGCACTACTGCAGACAAAAAACACTCACGGGCAGAAATATCTGACACCAGTCAATTTTCAGTGCAGCAGGAGCTGCTAAACTTTTTTCTGGTGCAATAAAAAATTCACAGGGGCAGTAGGAGCTGCGAGTTCTTTCTTCTGGTGCAGCAGGAGCTAGAGCTGGAAAAGCCTTGCATTTGGTGCTTTAAAAAAAGCTGTGGATTTTTTCTCCTGAAGCAGCGGGAGCAGTAGGAATAGTGCAGGAGTATTGCAGAGCAGTGTGATGAAGCTGCAGTGCAGTGCTAAGCAAATAAATGCCAAGTGAAGTAATTCTCCGGTGAGTCTAACTCAGCCACTCTCCAATTTAACCTTTATTCAAACTTAGTATATTGTATCGTTGGGAAGGTGGAATTCTCCATAGCCTTCCAGGTTGAGCTGGGTCGAGCCGGGTCTGAGCATTAGAACCAGGAACTGGGAACTGGGAGTCATCGCATAAACAAAAACACAAACACAAACATAAAAAATAACAAAATGGGGGTTTGAGCGCACCGCAAGATCTCCACGAAGTCAACTGCAAGTCAGTGCAAGCTTCAAATAACAAAACGATATAACGGAAAAAAAATCAAACAACAGCAGCACAGTATCATAAAGTATGAGGCCAGGATGTGTGCGAAGAGGAGTTACATCTACAAATAGTTCCAGCAAGTGGAAAAAGAAGCTGAAAGCACCTGCTGGCACCGTGGGCGAACCACGGGCAAAAACCAGACCAGCTACACAAATACCTGACGCCATATTTGAATTAACCCCAAACACTGATAAGTTAAACAACACAAACAAAAAAAACTGGGAAAAATGTTTAAAGTATCATCTTTTTCAGCCCAAAATAGATACGAAATTCTGATTTAAAAAAAATGCTGGTGACACTCTTCTTTGAGGTCCTACTCCCACAATGGGCCTTTTGACTCCCCTTCAGCCCCTTTACCAAATGGGAAGTAGAGAGGGTGAAGGAAATATATTTCAAAGCAGTGAGGCAGAAGCTACTGGCCTAAACAGTCCACTCATCTTATCAACAATTCAACGAAAAAACGAACTAATAACTGTACAGGTTCTAGGTAATTCAGCCCCCAGGAGATCTGAGACCATGGGAAATAAATGTAAAGAAGAAGCTACGGAACCAACAAGGGAGATGTACACAAAGATAAAGATTGGAGACAAATGGAAAGTAACTACTGAAAAAGGGCTTCAGAACCTCGAAGAAAAAGTCATTTCAATTACTCCTTCTCCTAAGAGCAAAGCGCAATACAAGGCCAAAGGGGGTAACTGTGTTATAACAGAGGTTCTAAATATTTATGAGTTAGACAGCTATGAAGAAAACCAACAGGCAATGGAAAGAACACATACGCCCACCAAGGAAAAAGAAGATACAAAAAAGATAGCAGGTGCACCCGAAACTCAAAATGAAAACGAGGACTTTAAATACAAAAAACTGTCTGCTGCATCACTAACTCAATACAATCTTGTGACACTCCACCTCAGCGAACGGAGAAAACTGGACGCGAGTGATAATCTGGATAATCTTTCAGACCTTGATAAGGAAGAATGGGAGGCACTCCTTGAAACCTACTCTCATGACAACGGTAGGAACAACACCATAACTGACACAAAGGCAGAGGAGCTAGTGGGCACATGCCCCAGGGTAGAGAAGAGGGGCCGCAAGCAAAAACAAATGCTCCTGGATGTCTAAAGAGTGTGCCCGAGAAACAATCTGAAAACACCCATCAGTCAGATAATGGGAATGCCTGGGCAAGTTTGCTAAAAACAGTGCACCTCCTGGTAGAGGCCCTGCAAAATGGACACCCAACTAACTTTAATGAACACCTTGGCAGTGCTTGTGGTTGCAATTGACAGCACGCTAGGTACACTGAACACCTCTCTGTAGAACATTCAGGATTATGATTTAGCCAACAGCCAAAGCTGCAGATACGGCGTGATTGTAGACAAACTAGCCACAGTCTCGACAATGTTGAACGATCTCTGCGTACAAGTAAAACAATGTTCAGTTAATAGTCGCTCTAACACGATAGTGGAACAGACCTCAATTAGAAACTATAAAGACATGACAACTTACCAACTTGCATCTATTAAGGGCGAGAATCAACCCACTATGACTAAACCAACACAAATCAATAGTAACAAAACGATCAGCAATAAAAACACATATGGAAACTAAAGTGCCAGAGACTTCAGGAGAGGAGAAAGGGGAAAACAAATTGAATGCAAAACAAATATGAGCACAAAAGCGTAAAGGTCGGAAACAAAAACAAATCTGTGCCAAAAATGGTTTAATACATCTCTTTGGGAAAACAACAACCGAGAGAGAGCTTGACCAAGAAAATCCATTGACACCAGAGACAACTAAAACTCAAGGATTTAATATGAAGGCGGTATTAAGTCACAATCCTACATTCAGGACCACAGAAGCTAGAGTGATGGGACAACTAGGAGAGGCAGTGGAGACAGACTCTACACAGCCACCCTCAGAAAGGAACAGCATCATAAAATGCAGCAAAAGCACTAAAACAGAAACTATGAGGAGAAGTCAGCCGCAAGACTAAAATCAGGTTGTCATGCCATCTGGGATTTCACAAAATCCAAATACTAATGGCCGTGTCTCTGGGGGGAGCAAAGCAAATTTGGGCAATCAACATATTATATGTACGGACTTAGCGATCATAAAGAGGGCCCACCACTTTAACCAGGTCATGGTCCACAGGGAAATGGAGAATACTAGTACTTGTCAACCTCGAAGTGAGGTCATGACAGACATACCAACTTCTACCTCTACAAACACACAGCACTGTCGGGGACAGCATCTTGTGGTACTCTCAGAGCCCAACAACATCAGCACGGAACTACATCAGAGAGAGCCAGCGAGTTGACTGATGGAAGCTAGAAAACAGGAACAATTAACAATAACAGTCGGGATTCCGAGAAAAACAGGAGAATGTCAGAATTACGCTGCCGCACAAACAATTAAGCAAGAAACTGACTCCAACGGCATAGACTGGGAGGAAACTAGTGCCCTTTTGTTTATACCAGAATACATCTCTAAGGGCAGGTATGACATCATGAACTGAGGCAACATACTCTGTCTACTATCCCACATACCATCCTTGACTGAAATCACGACAACTGACTTAGACTCGATCGAATTTATTAAATGCAAGGACTCCACGGCAGGGGAAAAAACGCGAGCTACATGGAGTTCATCTACTATCGCACAAAGAAAGAATATATCAAGAAAGGGACACTTTCAAGAGCTGGGGGATAAACATTACTCCACACATTAAGCCAGAATATCCTGAGGCTAAAATATACAGTGGAAAATGTGGTATCCGCTAATAGGTCCATCACATCGGTACTGAAAGGAGCCATGGGGCAAAGCAAAACAAATGGAGAAGTGTTCTTGGCAGAATCTGAAAGCCATCAAGACTCCACTACATCGCTGAAATGGGACTCTGGTATAAGATTGATCTCAAGAACAATAAACAACAAGAAAAAAGATTGACGATTTTCTGGAACAAAAAAAAGGCCAGACACTAAGGGGTCTTTACGGATATGCTCATGGAACGTGAACGGCCTAGCAAACAAACTATTGGATGCGGACTTCATAAACTATATCAGGGCTTTCGATATTGTGGCTCTACAAGAGACTTGGCTGAGCAAACCCCCACATATGCAAGGATTTCTGCGCGTCTACACAGGTGCACTAGCTGAGACAAAATATGGTCATCTTCAGGGGGGTCTGGCCATATATGTTGCTTTTCGGAATCAATCTTACTGTCCGCGAACTAGGTCCCACTTCATCAGCAGCTCTTGCTGTAAATATACTTTCTTCAGACTCAACACAAGAACGGATCTCAACATTACAATAATTAACGTTTATATTCAACCAAAACGTAAAAGCAAATTAATAAAAGAAATGTGCAACTTGGCGGAAACATATATTACAGAAGGACCAACAGCGGATCCTATTGTTATGGGCGATCTAAACTTAAATTTAATGGGATCCTCCGTGGGCGACGAAATGTCCATACAAAATACAATCTGGAATATCCCAATGCAAGGGAAGCCTCTTTCAAGTAAGCAATCAAAGGTGGGACAGTCAGCCCTGGAGGAATTGGAACGTCTAAACTTAAGAGCACTAAATGGCAGCTCAAGAGGAGATAATCCCCCCGTAGCAACACACTGCTCATCCAGAATGAACACTATACTAGATTACACTTTTGTCTCCCTTGAGTTGTTCACCAAATTACCCTATTTTATTTAGGTGACAAAGGAGACAGGGATCACCGGCCACAAGAAATCGAGCTCAGAACAACTGTTTACTTGTTCGAGCAGTGCCAGACCCTCATGGAGCAGACTATACTATTAACCTTAAGGGAATCAAATTTGGAACTGCCACACATTGCAGAATGCTGGGAATTGCTAAAGAAACCTTTGACCTGAGGGCCGGACCAGACGAGGTCAAGAAGTGGGAATGTTTCACGGACACCACGGCAGTCTATGCAACCAATATCAAGCCAAAAACCCAACAGAGACTCGGCGGTGTGAAATTGATATCGCAATCGGCTCTGAAAGCAATCAAGCATACCAAGAGAGCTATCTATCGCTCATTGAGACAGCTACAGTGTAACCCTCAAGATACAACACAACTAAATTCATTGTGAATGAAAAAGGCTCTGTTGAAAAAACTAAAAAGGGATGCTAACGAACATAGAGAACATTCTGTGGGCAAAACTACATGCTGATATTAAACAGAAAAACATCAAATATTTCGGAGGTAGTCTAGAAGAAATATCTTTGGTCTCACTTCCATGAAGACACAGAGTTAAGCACAAAGGGGGAAAACTCCTCGGGCGCATCTGATGGTCTTAACATCAGCACGGCGTATGCAGGAAACAATCAGATCACACCACGCAAAGCCAAAGATGACATCTTAATTGACGACTCACCAATAAATTGAACCAAGATCATTAAAAGGCAAATAGGCAAGGGAAGGAGGGAAGGGGCACCTGGCCCAAACGGAATACCACCGGTGCTCTACAAGCAAGAGTCAACGTTTTGGGCTGAAGCACTAGAACCACTGTTCAGGGAAATAAGGATGACAAACATCCTGCCAGAGTCCTGGAGAGGATCTATCATTGCACCAATTCACAAGACAGGGGATAGGTCAAAGCCTCAGAAGTATTGACTAGTGGCACTAATGGACAATGAGGCAAAATTCTTCGCTGGTATGCTACTGGAAGAGATCCAGGCTTGGGCAGAAGAAAATTCCGCCATCCCTATAAACCAGACCGGTTTTGCGAAAAATGTAGGGACAACCACAAATATAATAACGATGGCAATACTCTTTTGATAAGGCTGAAACGACAAGGAGCGCCCTGCATTTGTGCTTTATTGATTATAAAGCAGCCTTTGATTACGTAAATCGAAACCGACTGTGGTCCAAACTGCATAGCTGGGGGCTCCCCCAATCCCTTCTAAACCTGCTGATAAACCTGCATACCAACACCTTGGTCCAGATTAAGCTTGGTGATGGAACACACCTGTCGATACGCATTCCAATGGACAAAGGGCTTCAACAAGGTTGCGTTCTGGCACCTACACTCTTCAACCAGTTCATAGCTGACCTTGTACCGATATTAAATGCCTGTAACTCACATGCTCCAAAACTGGGAGCCATCTTATTGCCATGTCTCCTATACGCAGACGACATAGTCCTGATTAGTCAAACAAGAGTAGGCCTTCAACATCTTATAAACACTACACAGGACTATTCAAAAGCAAATGGTCTATCGATAAATCTTGACAAAACAAAAACCATTACAGTCAGTAAAAAAAGGGAAAAACCTACAGCATGGTTCTGAGGTAACACCTGAATAGAGAGCGTCATGGAATATAAATACCTGGGTGTAAAGATAGACAAAGGCGGTCAATTCCTTGCACAGAGAAACAGCATTAGGCATAAAGGCATTGCCCTGGCAATCTCCCTAAAAACTCTGAATTCCAAACTAACCGGTCCGTCGATTCTGCCCATAGTTGAGGTGACCCGTGCAAAGTTACTGCCAACAATCACTTACAGAAGTGAAGCCAGGAAAGGAAGAGACGCCAAACTACTGGACTCCACAGTAACAGCTACGTATAGGTTTATATTTGGGTTGCCTAAATACACCTCCCCCTCGCAAATTAGGCTTGAATTCGGCATACAGAAGCAATTCATTGCGAGACAAGCAGCATACATTATAGCGTGGGAAAAAATACGAAAAGTCGCTTCAGGGTCACTAAATGCGGAGTTATGGAAAGAGATAAACCGATACACTACCTCACCCGCAACGAGATATCTCAAAGATGTATTACACAAATTGGGACTGAACCAACTGTGGGAAACACCCACTAGTACCGGTGTACTTGAGAAACTAGTTTGGAAAACAGTCAAACACCTTTCGCGGCTGGAGGACAAAGCCTCATTCGCTGAAAGGTCTCACGGATGGATGACTTTGAATACCTACTGCCTACTGTGAGCAAGCAGCTCAGAAGTACTTTAACATGGGTTGTGCCAAGTATATAAAAATTTGCTTTATGAAGTTTAGACTTGGCCTGCTACCCTGTACTCAGCATTTCTCACCCTGGCTAAAAGAGAAGGTGGACCCTAGGTGCCGCTTATGCGGGTTAGCATCGGAAGATCTGCTGCACCTATTATGCTCCTGCAAACAACTCTCACAAGAACGGAAACAATTGCTGAAAGCTAAATTTAACCAGCGTGGAATTCGAACCAGGAGTCAGGCTGCCCTGGCTTGCTTTGCACCAAGTGATCCTCAACTAAACTGTGCCTTGGTAACATTTTTGACGGCATGTAAAAAGAAAATGCAGGAAATCAAATTTTTGGCAGATAACTAACTCATTAAATTCATTTTTGCATGTATATCCAATTAACATACCAAGGAACTATCGTGGTCAAAACAAATGTGACATGCACTGCTGGTCATAACACACCTAAAAACTGGACTTGCAACATTTGAATAATTATAGTACAGTCTTTTTAACAGAATTTTAACGTTTTTAGAACTAAGGAGTTTTCATAAGTAAAAACTGTTCTGTAATGAAATATTTTTGTATTGCATTGGTTTTAACGAACTATGCAAATAAAATAAACTTGAACTACACACATAGCAATCTTCTATTTCCATAGCTTCTACATTGTGTACTAATAGATTTGCAAATACATTTAAGTGAGTTCTGTTTTTAATTCTAGTATAATGTAATCCTTCCTCATCTGATGCTTCTAAATCTACCTTCTGTTGTTTAATGCTAAGTGCTTTTTCTTGTGTATCTATTCTTCTAGGTGTATCTATCGTTTCAAATCCATTAGTGTTATTCTTCATGTCTCTATCCATTATGTAAGGAATAGCTATTGTCAGTCCTAAACATACTGTGAGTACTATCACTATGCTACGTTTGCATATTCTACAACATGTTTTTAAACAGTTTCTTTTCGGTTTACCATTAACAGTTTGATCAGCCATTTCTGACTAACGAGACTTAACCCCTCTTTGTAGCTTTTACATAGTCTTTTAACCTGTGAAATTTATTAAGTGGGTCTCACTTCTCCGTCAGTCTAATCAGCAATTAATTTGTCATCACTTTCATCACTTATTTCTAAGTTCTTGAAATCTTCAAGAATGACGTAAGTCCATTCAGGTCCTCTGAATTTGTTATTCAGTCTTTTCAGTTGTGGACTTCTCCTTCTTGGTTGTACTGTAGATTGTTCAGCTTGACTTGTTATTTTATTTACTTGTTCTGGTTCTTCATTTATTGTCTTTAGATGAAATCTCAGTCTTTTGACAAACCTAGGCCACTTGTCTACTTTTCTGAGCCTTTTAGCTGGCACTGTGCTCTGGCCTACTTACAGTGCTCTCTTATTTTCATTCAGTTGTGGCACATCTATTTCAATGTTATCCTCTGTATCCCTCTCTGTCTGACTTGGTCCAGGTCTTATTTCAGTTTCTTTTGCCTGGTCACTAATCTGTTCTTGTTCAGGTGTTTGCTAAATTTGACTTTGATTTGATTCACCTTCTTCTTCCTGAACACATTTTTCTACTCCTATCTGGCCCTGCTCAAGCTCTTCGAACCCTTGATTTTCTTCTGCCTGAGCTTCCGCTGGAAGCTCAGGCAGACACTGGAGTTCTTGGTGAAGTTCGTTGTCTGGGTATCTTTATCTTTCCCTATCTGGTCCTCCTCAGAATTACTGTTAGATTGGATTTCTGTAATCTGAGTACGTTCTTCTAGACCTATCTCATCCTCACTATCACTCTGACTATCTATATAAGTCTGACTTCTGGTTCTCACGTATTCTGCAGGTATCTCAAATACTGGAATTCAATCATCTTGACTGGTGCTTGGTTGTTTCTCTTCAGCTACTTCAGGATCAATATCTTGAGACCCCTCAGCTGCACAACCTTCAGCTTCAGTTTCATCAGGTTCAGTCACTCTTTTTGTTCTGACTGGCATGGATCCAGTGTGGAACTCCTTCGCACTTTACAGCTGTGGTGGTAACCAAAATTGCTTGACATGGTTTTCCCCACCTTGGTGCAAGGCAAGATTTTGGAGTGTGTTTCTTTAACACTACCCAATCACCTGGGTTCATGTCATGTGCTGGAGTTGCTTGTCTGGCGACAGCATCTTCTCCAACCTGGTGAGAGATAGAACGCACTTGGTCAGCCAGTTCTTTGCAGTACTCCAGTACTAAATCATCAGATATGTTTATCAGCTTGTGTCCTGGCACCCATGCTTGCCTCATTGCTCTTCCCATTAGTATTTCATGAGGACTCAAGCCTGTGTTCCGGTCTGGAATACTTCTGAGTCCCATCAGAACAAGAGGTAAAGCATCTGGCCACTCTAATCGGGTAGATTCATACATCTTTCCCAATCTTGAGTTGATTGTGCCATTCAGTTGTTCTACCACTCCAGAAGCCTCTGGCCAGTATGCAGTATGCACAGTACAGCTTTTGCTTAACGTTGAATGCTTCACAGATTAGGCCAATTATTTCCTTATTAAAATGACAGCCTCGGTCTGATTCAATTGTTACTGGAAAACCGAACCTAGGTATGAGTTCTCTGAGTAGGAGTTTGGCTACAGTGATGCTATCATTCCTATGTGTGGGGTAAGCTTCCACCCATTTTGAGAACAAACAGACAATGACAAGAATATATTTTAGTCCTCGACAAGGGGGTAACTGGTTGAAATCATTCTGTAGTCTTATAAATGGGCCTTCTGCCTTTCCAATCTTTCCTGGCAACACTACAGTTTTCTTTCCAGGGTTCATTTGCTGGCAAACTAGACACCTCTGGCAAAGACTCTCTGCTACATTCCTGTACCTCGCATTGAACCAACTCTGTCTGAACAACCTGATCATGGCATCCGGCCCTAGGTGGGAATCTCCGTGGACCATCATAGCCATAGGAGCAAGCATACAGTCTGGTAACACAGGCCTACCATCAAGGTAAACAATGACACCATCTTCAACCCTTTTCTGACAACCTATTTTTCTCCACTCTTCCCTTTCTTTCGGTTCTGCTTCATTTTGCAAATCTCTCACTTGCTCCCAAGTTCTCACACCTTCAAGCAACATAAGTTGGCAGCTGTTTCCACATGCATCAATTTTCTTATTTACAGCCATTTTATATTTGGCACAATGTTGGGCCAATTGGTCAGAATATCTGTTATTAGCTGTCACTTTGTCATTTCCGGATTGGTGAGCAGCACACTTGACCACAGCCACTTCTTTTGGCAATTGAATTGCTTCCAGGAAATCTTTTACATAATGACCATTTTTAATAGGAGTACCTGAAGAAGTCAGAAACTCCCTTTGCATCCAGAGTTGGCCAAAGTTGTGCACAACCCTGTAACCATACTGGCTATCAGTGTAAATGGTTACTTTCCAATTTTTCCCAAATTTGCAGGCTTTCGTTAATACGACCAATTCCGCTACTTGTACAGACTTGACTCCAGGTAAATAGGATGCTTCAACTGGACCCCCCAATGTAAACACTGCAAAGGCAGCACTCGAACCTCCTTCCTCATGTCTCATACATGAGCCATCTACAAACAGCTCATATTCAGAATTAATTAATGGCTCTTCTCTTATGTCTGGATGCGGTTTTGTACTGTATTCAGTCAGGTCGATACAATCATGTTCGACTTCTCCCTTCACTTCTGCAAAGTGTGAATCAGGCAGCAGTGTTGCTTGGTTCAGAATATTACACCTGGCAATGGTTGCATTTCCTGCACCCACAATGATTCGCTCATACTTAGTCAGCTGATTAGGAGTTAGGTACTGAGTCTTGGTCCTTGTTAACAAAATCACAACTGCGTGTGGAACATACACTATCACTGGATGTCCCATAATAAAGGACTCACTTTGCTCAAGACTCATGCAGGTAGCAGCTACTGCTTTCAAGCATCCTGGCAATGCAGATGCCACTGGGTCTAGTGTGGAAGAAAAATATGCCACAGGACGTCTCATTAGACCGTGAGTTCGGGTCAGAACTGAAAGTACACAATTATCTTGTGTATCACAGAATAGTGCAAAATCTTTTGAATATTCAGGTATCCCTAATGCTGGAGCTGTACACAGACATTCTCGTAATTTCAAGAAAGCAGTCATGCTTTCGTCATCCCATTCTACCGGGTCTTTTGCTCTTTTCTTTGTCATTTGTATCAATGGTTTTGCTAGGACTGCAAATCCCACAATCCATTGCCTGCAGTAACCTACAACTCCTAGAAACATTCTCATCTCTTTCTGAGTTTGAGGTAGATTCATGTTTTTGATTATTCTGATTCTTTCTGAGGTAACCCTTCTGACACCTCTTTCTATCTTGCGCCCCAGATAGTTCACTGATGTGGTGCAAAATTGCAACTTTTCAGGTGACACTTTATGTCCTCCTTCACCTAAATGATTCAGTAAAGCAATGGTATCAACAACACAGTCATTTTGAGTTTTAGACGTCACCAATACGTCGCCTATATACTGAACCAGGATTGACTGTCCGGGCAGTACCAGAGATTCAAGGCACTTTTTCAATATCTGATTAAAGATCGATGGACTCTCTGTATACCCCTGAGGAACGCAGTTCCAAATGTACACGACTGTCGAATTCAAAAGAAAAAAGACATTTGCTATCTAGGTGTAATGGAATCGAGAAGAAAGTGTGACATAAATCTATTACGGTGAACCATACAGCTTCCCATGGTATCTGATACAGTATCACTGCAGTATTTGGCACAACTGGACAGCATGGGACAACAATCTTATACATTTTGCGGAGGTCCTGCACAACCCTGTACTTTCCACTCGGTTTCTTTATGACAATTATGGGCGAATTACATGGACTGCTCATTATTTCTTGTAAAATACCTGTTTCAACCAAACGCTTTACTTTTGCTGCAACACCTGCTTTTCTTTCTGGGCTCATTTTGTACTGTCGAATATTTGGGTAAACTGCACCTTCTTTTACTGTTAATTTTATCCGATCGACATTTGCCATTAATCCTACATCTTTTCCAGTAAAATCCCACACATTAGGATTTACAGTATGCTGAAATTCTTCTGGTAAGTCTTCTACAGTTAACTTTTTATTCTCTGTTTCTTGTTTTGCTAACATTAATTTATAAATTCTGTCTTCATCTGGGGTTTGAATTTCAACACCATTCGGGGTACAAAAGATGGTGCAATTCATTTTGCACAATAAATCTCTGCCTAACAGATTCACTGGGCTAGAATCGCAAATGACAAATGTGTGCATTTCTTTAAAATTACCTATTCTAACTTCCATTGGTTCTGAGACTGGGGTACTAATTTGTTTATTAGAAACGCCCACTACTTGGATCGCTTCTCCCGAGAGGGGTAGGTTTGGAACGTCTGCTGTTCTCACAGTAGAACGGGTAGCACCAGTGTCTAATAGAAAGGTGACATCATTTCCTTCAACCTTTCATTCAATGTATGGACCTGACTGATCTACTGGCAAGGAGGTGCCAAGTACGCACTCCTCATCCTCCCCTCTTAGGCACCGTCTGTATGTCTCCTTCTCGAAAAATGCGTCGCTCAACAGAAACTGTGATGTCACTGCGTCTCTATTACCACTTCTCTCCCAATTTGTGGTATCCACACTTTGCTGTGCTTTGCTGCTGAAATTTGGCATAGGTGCAAGGGGTAACTGGTTTTGTATTACCTGCTGCTGTTGCTTCCGTGGCACCTCATTCTGCGTCTGTGGATTCAAATCATTCGTTTGAACAGAGTTATTTGGCACAGCCTTACACTAATTTTTCCAGTGCCCCAATTTGCCGCACCTGTGACAAGGGAACTTCTTTTTGGCTTCCTCTCTATTGAATATCCCTGTTGGCATACCCCCATTACCATCACTTTGAGTCTGGGTATTGTTCATTTGACTTAACTGGAGTTCCTGTTGCTCTGCTAATTTTACTTGTGCCCACATTACCGAGCCTCTTCTTTTTTCTTTGCCCATCTAGTTTTCCATTTTTCTAGGTCACTCAATTTCTGCACTAATAACATAAGCTCCTTAATTTGTACTTTTCTACCTGACACATTCATATTTTCCAAGTCTTTGTCTGAAAATTCAGCTCGATATGGTTTCTGTAACACTTTAGATTTTCCAATGTCAATTCCCATATTAGCTGTCATATCCATTCATTTTTCATGAAACACTCTTGTATTTCAAGTAATGCTTTTGCATATAAACAACGACTCATCCTCACTGAATGTATTTAACCTGTCTAATCCCACATTTCCAGCTATCATTTCCTCTAATTGGACTCTTAATTTGAATATGTCCAATACCTTTAGCTGTGACTTTGGTTTCTCTATTTCTCATGACCATCTCTCTATTTCTTCTGGGGTTACTACTGTGGCACTTCTTGTACCTGAGGATGTCTCCATCTTTACCGCTCTAGAACTTATAGGAGGGATTTTCCTGACCGAGTCACTCACTGGTTCTCTTATAGGTAAATCCATCAGGGAAATCACTGACTCACATTCACTTGCTTGATCATCAATTATTAAGGGTTCTTTTCTAGGCTGTACTATAGGTGTAGTTAGTACGGTATTTTTAGGACTAGGTTGTTTATCTCCATACAGAGGAACAACTGGGCAAATAGTTACCGGAATTGTCAGGGCTTCAGGACTCGTATTCAATTGAGAAATTTTGTGAATTAACTCACTTCTTTGTTTATTTAATGCTTCTCATTCTCTTTCCTGAAGTACCTTTTCTATTGAAGTCTCATGTACCACTTGAGGAATCAGAGGTGGTTTCAGGAATGGAGCACTTGGATTAACTGTGCTTGGCTCCTCATTATAAGGTGGTGGATTTTTCATTATAAATCCTCCAAATAATCATCATCCAGTTCACCACTAATCATTAAATGTTTCGTTTTCTCAGTCCTTTTACTTCCTGTAGGATCTTCTAAAGTAAATACAGGATATAATCCTTCCCCTAACATGGAATGTCTCCATTGTTTCATTTTTTTGTCTCTTGTCTCTTTTGGAAATCGGGGATAAAATGTACTCCAATTCCTGTTACTTCTGGGTCTGTCTCCCTCAAAAGCCTCAGTTTCCCATTCCTCTAATGCCTCATATTGCTTTAATCTAGCTCTGGGATCTAATTCATTCATACGAGTTCTCAAATTGTACAAAACTCTGCCATTAAACGTACCATTTTATGGAAATGCTAAAACACCATCATCTTTTGTGTACTCCATCCAATTTTCTAACCACACACAAGTGTGATAGCCCCTTTCAACCATCATGTATGATGCAGGAGTATTTGGTGGTGGAATAATAATTCCTTCTTTTGTTTTAATTGCCTTATCTTTCTTGAAAAAGTTCTTCATTCTTTTAATGAATGACATTTTTCTTTTCTCTCCATACATGATATGAGGTCTTCCTCTTATATACTGTTCTTGTGCAAACCCTAGATATTTTCTATCGGGTCTACCTCCTACAATCGGACCTATATGCCACATATATTTTAAACCAAAAAATCTTTACGAGGACTCTCAATTTGTTTACAAAATTACTTACAATACCAGCGCGTCTTTTATTTTTCAGTGACCAATCAAAATTTTGAAATAGTTGCACGGCTTTTCTCGTGAGACTAGTTCTCACGCTCCTGTACTCACCCCTCCTTTACAATTACTATCTCAGCTACACACCCGCTGTTTCAGCCAATACCAGCGTGACTCTGAGTGACGTCAGCACAGCTCCGCAACTGATTCCATCCTTTGCAAGGTAATACGAAAGGTTAATTTCTTTCACTTTTAATGCAGATTTTATTATTCAACAACGTAAAAACATTCCCCACTGTGCCCGAGTGACTAATTCAAAGAAAAGATAATTTCACTCACTGCGAGTAAATCCCTTCCGCTTACTCTTCACACACTACAAGTAAATCCCGCCCGTCTACCCTTCACGCAAGCATTCGGGAACCTGCTACTCCTTCAGACTTATCCTCTCTAGGATATTTTAAGGCCAAAGTTCTACCAGCGAACCCGTTTGCTATCAATCAAGCTCAGAAGAACCTGCTACTCCTTCAGTGTGACCCTTTCTAGGTGACAACGCACAAAAAGTTTTGCTAGCGAACTCTTTGCTATCAATTATTCACACATTTATACAGAAAATTCCCTAAAATAGTGCTTCCGGTTCTACCTAACCATGCACTTACTTCCTACAGGCAAGTGACCTCACTGCAGTGTGGCTTCCATTTACCACCCGCTATTCTGCCCCCGGGGATTCCAGACAAAACATAAAACAGGTACGAACAAGTCTTGGTTAATACTTAAAATCAATACAAGTCAATATTTCTCAATACAGTTAATAGTCAAACTTAACTAACTACCAATCTTAACTAATCCCTAACCTTTTCTCTGCTACCAAAAGAAATACTGATAGAGCGCGCAGGTCACCCGACTCGGTTTTACCATACTCACCTGGGCCCATAAACAATATATGATGAGTTTTAATCAGGTAACCTGTGCACTTTCCTCTAATCAGTGATTTATATAAATACGTTTTTAGGACCTATACCATTGACTTACCAATCCTTGTCACCGGTACCTAAAAGTCCTAAAGGATTAGGGAGTTAGCAAGAAAATAGGTAGAAAAAAATAACATTTGCACTCATATAATAACCACAAACTCGGGAACGGTTTAAACTCTTTATCTAGAATTCTTTAAAAGTCATAATCCAAACATTTGTAACCAGAAAACTTTCGATCAGGAAAATAATGATTAGAATGAGAATATGCAAAGATTTTATAAAGCAGTCTTTACGCATTTGACATTAGGGTGGGAAGAGAGTAGGAAACAGTACAATGACATACCCACGTAGTACATTTACCTAGAATGGTGTGAAGAACTAACCCTGGCCACGGGTCAGTTAGGAGATAGAACCCCGAAAGTGCAAGTGCCAGCCATACAACAGGTGCCGACCTGAAATCAGGACAGGTACAGCCAAATTGGATCAGGAAAGGACCACCACAGGCTAAGACCGGCACCCACAGTTAAAGTTGCTACGCCGGCGCTACAACCCTCTCTGCAGCTAACAGCCTAACCCCGATTGGGTTATCAAATCTTCAGTCAGAGTGCTCCACCAGCACCCTTGCTCCCGAACCCCGATTGGGTTATCAAATCTTGTGACAGAGTGCTCCGCCAGCACCTCTGCTCTCGATCACCTATTTAGTGCGTTGTGTCAGTAACAGGTCAGCTATTCGGACAAGTTGGACAAATTAGCTAACTATGCCTACCCTAGTTATACTATTTTCCAGGTAAGTGTACCACCCCTCAATGTTGCAAGTGTAAGGATCCCCAATTTTGATTGGACAAGAAGAGAGGAGAGGTCATCACACCATACCAAAAATGAAACTTTTCTTGATGATATTAAAATTAACATTCCCGCCCATAACTTTATTTTCCCATGCACTTTTATTCCACCCGGCAATGAATGTATCAATCAGTAACAATAGCGTTCAGTATTGTACAGTCCAGCTTCCTCTCCTGGGGTTAAAAGTTCACGATCCCAGGCACGGTATACAGTCAAAATATCGAATCTTTAATTTCGACTTACACTTATATCGGTTTGCTAATATCGAAGGGACAGAATATCGATGTCCAGAATATCGATGGCCAGAATATCGACCCTAAGGTAAGTAATATCGAAATTACTTATATCGATAGCATATATATCGATGTAAGTAATATCGACATTACTTATATCGATAGCATATATATCGATGTAAGTAATTTCGATTTACTAATATGTGTTAGAAATTTTAGTTAAGTATTTAAATTAATTGTTATAATATGTGTTTAATATGTTTTTATAAATAAAAAATATATAAAAGTAAATAATATGTTTTACTACCAGAGCGGGTTGTGGGTTTTTAGGGGAATAGGGTGGGAAGTAATTTATTTGTAATTAAATAATTATTTTTTAATGATTAATTTATTTTGCAATTAAATATTAATTGGCAATGAATTATTTTAATTGATTAATTGATTAATTAATTGATAATTTATGTATATTTTTAAGTAAATTATATGTTTTACTACTGGAGCGGGTTGTGGGTTTATAGGGGAATAGGGTGGGAAGTAATTTATTTGTAATTAAATAATTATTTTTTAATGATTAATTTATTTTGCAATTAAATATTAATTGGCAATGAATTCTTTTAATTGATTAATTAATTGTTAATTTATGTATATTTTTAAGTAAATTATATGTTTTACTACTGGAGTGGGTTGTGGGTTTATAGGGGAATAGGGTGGGAAGTAATTTATTTGTAATTAAATAATTATTTTTTAATGATTAATTTATTTTGCAATTAAATATTAATTGGCAATGAATTATTTAAATTGATTAATTGATTAATTAATTGATAATTTATGTATATTTTTAAGTAAATTATATGTTTTACTACTGGAGCGGGTTGTGGGTTTATAGGGGAATAGGGTGGGAAGTAATTTAATTGTAATATTAATTAATTTTGGGTAAAGGAGTATTTTTAGGGTTCAGGGTCAGTTTTGGGTTTTTGGGTAAAGGGGTATTTTTAGGTTTCAGGGTCAGTTTTGTTTTTTTGGGTAAAGGGGTATTTTTAGGGTTCAGGGTCAGTTTTCAGTTTTTGGGTAAAGGGGTATTTTTAGGGTTCAGGGTCAGTTTTGGTTTTTTGGGTAAAGGGGTATTTTTAGGGTTCAGGGTCAGTTTTCAGTTTTTGGGTAAAGGGGTATTTTTAGGGTTCAGGGTCAGTTTTCAGTTTTTGGGTAAAGGGGTATTTTTAGGGTTCAGGGTCAGTTTTGTTTTTTTGGGTAAAGGGGTATTTTTAGGGTTCAGGGTCAGTTTTGAGTTTTTAGGTAAAGGGGTATTTTTAGGGTTCAGGGTCAGTTTTGTTTTTTGGGTAAAGGGGTATTTTTAGGGTTCAGGGTCAGTTTTCAGTTTTTGGGTAAAGGGGTATTTTTAGGGTTCAGGGTCAGTTTTGGTTTTTTGGGTAAAGGGGTATTTTTAGGGTTCAGGGTCAGTTTTCAGTTTTTGAGTAAAGGGGTATTTTTAGGGTTCAGGGTCAGTTTTCAGTTTTTGGGTAAAGGGGTATTTTTAGGGTTCAGGGTAAGCATGGGCGAATTTTGCGAATCTCGCGTTCGCGAATTTTGCGGATTTGCGAACTCGCAATCCGCAAAATCCGCGAATTCTCGCGAATTTGCGGATTTTTTTTTTTTGTGTTTGCGCGGGTTTCTGCCAGTTCGCGAGGGTTTTGTACACTTTCGCAAATTGCGAACTTACCTGTCGGGTCGCAAGTTTCGCGAACTTGTTGTTTCTACGTGTCCAGCCTGTTTGGGACACTCTTCTTCATCACTGCCACTCTCTGTCACCACTGCCACTCTCTGACTACTCATGCCACCCTCTGGCCCACCCATGCCACCCTCTGTTTCATCACCACACCCTCTGGTTGTCCAGTGTACATTATTTTCGGCAAAGCAAAGCACACCTTCCCTGCCTCAAGTGACCTGAATTAATTTGGGGCTGATTAATGTGTCACAGAATATTTTTTTAGCTGGCAGTGGCACCTGCTTCTTTAGTGCGCCCTGATTAGTGATCTTTTGCACTTGCTAAGTGCTTTCATTGTTGCAAAATTAGTTACAACACCTGCCCTGCCCCAACTGACAATAATGAATTAGGGGCTGATTAATGGATTTTAACTTCCAGCCTGGCTCCTGCTTGTCTCCCTTAGCTGTAATTCAGGACCTTTGTGGCATATGTGTAACTATTCTGAGGTTCAGAGCAGGGTCACATAATAGTTGCAACTGGCAACTGAACTCTGGAGGGGCCCCTCAGGAAGCTCTACAGGAAATGGCTACTAATGATGAGCCTGAACTTTTGAACCTGGTAAGTAGTTTCAGTTTTGCTAAAATCGTATTTCTGCAATTTAGCACTTATTCGCGGGGCGCGAAGTTGTACTGGGAAGCCGCGAACTCACGCGAACAGTGCGAGCAGTGCGAGCAAAATCCGCTGCTCGCGGATTTGCGGATTTTGCGGGAGATTCGCGAATCTCGCGGATTGCGAATTTCCCGAAAATCCGCAAAATCCGCGAGCGAAACGGATTTTCTGCCCATGCTTAGTTCAGGGTCAGTTTTCAGTTTTTGGGTAAAGGGGTATTTTTAGGGTTCAGGGTCAGTTTTCAGTTTTTGGGTAAAGGGGTATTTTTAGGGTTCAGGGTCAGTTTTCAGTTCTTGGGTAAAGGGGTATTTTTTGGGTTCAGGGTCAGTTTTCAGTTTTTGGGTAAAGGGGTATTTTTAGGGTTCAGGGTCAGTTTTCAGTTTTTGGGTAAAGGGGTATTTTTAGGGTTCAGGGTCAGTTTTCAGTTTTTGGGTAAAGGGGTATTTTTAGGGTTCAGGGTCAGTTTTCAGTTCTTGGGTAAAGGGGTATTTTTTGGGTTCAGGGTCAGTTTTCAGTTTTTGGGTAAAGGGGTATTTTTAGGGTTCAGGGTCAGTTTTGGGTTTTTGGGTAAAGGGGTATTTTTAGGGTTCAGGGTCAGTTTTCAGTTCTTGGGTAAAGGGATATTTTTTGGGTTCAGGGTCAGTTTTCCCTACTGTTGCACCCACTGGAGTCGGAATAGTAATTATTGTTAAGTAAGTATATATTATATATGATTTGTAAATATTATTTTTTTTATTAAATATGTGTTATTTTTTTTTACCATTATTAAATATATTTAAATATGTTTAAGTAATTTATAAGTATTATTTACAGTATTTTTTATGTTATTTTAAACCCCAAAAAAAACGATATATTTGACAACGATATTTTTAACATAGATATTATTTTTTCGATATTTTGGTACTTACCATGTTGTACATAGGGCGTCGATATTTTTGCAATCGATATAATTACGCCGATATTTGTGTAGGTCGAAATTCTGTCTGTCGAAATTCTGTCATAGATCCCCCAGGCACATCTTCTCGCAAGTTTGGACTTGGCTTCCATTCAATGCCAATGACTCTTGAGCTTTTGGAGTCTTGTGAGCATGTTCAAAATGGGTGCAGTGGGGTTTCATCAGGCCCGAAATGTTACATGTAAAAAACTAAAAGACAAACAGTTTTAGAACAAAGAATAAATGAATGTTCTGTATACCACTTATCACTATTCTATTCCCATTATTTTATTTTAACTATTGCATTAGAAATTAGGCAGAACGAACAGCTTAGCAAAAGCAGCTATGCAAGCCTCTTGCACGTTAATAACACATAGCAGCCATCTTAGTTCTAGTGCGCAGAAGCAAAAGTTTCCCTCCAAGCGAAAGATAAGTCATGTCACGTGAGTGTGACAGACGCATGCGCAGTAAGAAATCCCGCGTAGCAGCAGCCATTTTAGTGCAAGCGGATTATGGTTAGTAAAAGCACATAGACAAGCTTCCTCTAGATACCTAATATGTTGTGTAATGCAATATTAATAAGACAAAACATGTTAGTTAGTACATTATGAGTTATTAGAGATGGTTGAATACAAGCAAGTCGCTTTACATGTGCAACCTTGCTCCATCACCATCAGAGAAAACACTGTTCAGCCGCATAAACATACCAATTAAGCTTGTTTCATGTACATGTTTCACAGCTAACCGCTTCCTCAATTTCGGCATATCTCCCTGTACTATCAGCTTACATGAAAATAAATGCTAGGGTTTCACTTTTTAAAACAGTGGATATAAACGCATTTTAGGAAGGACTTAAGACATCAACACCTCATCCAGACCACCACCATCCATATGATCTCTAAATACAGTACTTAATAGACTGTCATTGCATTTCGAATCAACATATAAAGGACATTGAAGTATTAAACATGCAAAGCAGTATTTTTAATTGCAGTTACGTCCTTAGGCATGGTAAGATTCTAAGAGAATCAAGCCTGTTCTAAAAATACACCTGGATGAAGTGGTGTTGGGAACTCATCCCACATTTGTCCCTAAAGCTATATCTCAAGTCCCTTTAAAAACTATTACAGTTCAGTGGCCGTTTTTAATTGGTGAGCGTTTAAGACTCTCTGAAGCTTACCGGGAGAAATGGGCACTCATTAAGGGTAGGGCTTGGGTTGGGAATTTTGTCACCGCCGTAAAAAAAGTGCATTTCACTTCCTGTGATTTTATCAGGATTAGAGGCAATGGGATGCCACTTTCCATGATGTCACCTAGTTCCTGGGGCGTGGAGTCTGGCTCTCACCCTCCAAACTGATATAGATGGTTGAAAGGTAGGCATTATGCTCAATAGACAGAATAATGGCAGAAGGTGGGAACATACATTAAAACTTGGTCCAATGAATCCTTCTCAATCATGAAATCCTATGTGTTTCTGCTAGCACTGAGGGTTAGAGGCACAGTTACTGCCAGCCTTGGTTCTCGTAAGCAACGGCTATAAGTACAAAATGAATGCTTAAGCATCGCTTGCAGGTTTTTAAAATGCATAAATAAAAGGCATTGGCATTTATAATACCAATAGCTCAAACTCTCGCAAATGCGAGACCTATTGCATTGCAACTGCTTGTTTATGTAATTAACTGCTTTGTTCCTGCCACATTGACCTCTTCTAGAGTATGATTGAGGGACTTGTCAGTATCCTACAGAGAAGAAGGGTGCTTTTTCAATTATTTTGTTTCTTATGGTCTGGCTTGAGAGCACAAGCAATCACCAGGACAGTGGAATTGTCTCCACCCATATGTTGTGAGCCAAAAGTATGTGTTTGTATTGGGAAGAAATTATATGCTTCCACAAGAAACGTACTTGTCTTCCACACAGCTTTGATCATTTTGTTTAGTTTTCAAGCTGCCTGAGTTTGAATTTTAAGGGGCATGCACATGGTGCTATAATGATATTAAATGACCCTAGATAACTAGATCATTTATGCTACTGTTCTCTGGTAGCAACACATGTGGGAGGAGGGCAGTCATTATTTTACAGGAATATTTATTTCTGGTCTGACAGTGCAACTGTCACCTCACCTTTTAACGTATACCAATATTATTTTACAGTTCTTTGCTTCCACACAAATACATATTGTTTGTATGCTATTTGCTTGCAATGCTTCACATTACCTTACAGCATTCCTTCAAAGCCAGGCTTATTGGCATTGCCAATGCTTAGTTAGATTATAGTTGACAGCACAGCCATCTACAAGATGTATTACTAACAATATACAGCTTGGGCTTTTGGTCAGCTCCCCTAAAAATATGGCAGATTTGTATTGACACTTGGTCAATGTAAGAAATTAGGTTGTTGGCTAAGGAGGGTGTTAGCCCTCCTAAAGCAACAGCAGCAATCCCTGTCAGGGTGAACCACAAAAGTCACTAAATCAACCTGTACTTAACTCTCTGGTAGTTTACCACAAAAAAAGTCAGGCTTAACTTAGAGGCAATTTTTAAGCATTTATGCAGCGCACAAACATTAGTTAACACCCAATTGTTCTCCTTCTTAGAAGAGGCTAATATTCTACATCCAAGTCAATCAGACTTTAGGCATATGCATTCCACAGAAACATCACTTTTACACACCGATGAAACACTTAAATTCGCCTCAGGCCAAGGGAAAAATGCGGTGTTGATTCAATTGGATCTATCGGCTGCATTTGACACAGTCTCCCATGACTTCTTGGGAGACCGGCTAAAATCATATGGCATTTCTTACATGGCCCGTGCTTCGCTGAAATCCTTTCTATCTAATAGAAAACAAATAATCACCCTCGGCCACTATCAATTGGCAGAAAAACCCTTGCTCTCTGGGGTCCCACAGGGCTCTGCCTTAAGCCCAACATTGTTTAACATCTATATGGCTCCCGGTGCACAGACAGAATATCGAGTTTTAAATATCGACATATACAAATATCGAGTTGGAAATATTGGATACAGGAAAATCAACAGCAAGAATATGGTGGTCAAGAATATCGACTTTAAGGTAGGAAATATTGTTTTTGTAAATTTCGAAGTCAGTAATATCGTTTGCAAAAATATTTTTGTTTAAATATCGATGTTTAAATTAGTGTTATGTATTTTAGTATGTATTTTGAAAGTATGTGATCTATTGCTTTTGTTTTTTAATATATGTGTTACATTTTTAGTAGTGATTAATTTTATGTTAATTAAATTGAGCATTTAGTTCTGTAGCGGGTTGTGGGTTTATAGGGGAGTAGGGTGGGAAGTAACTTAATTGTAATAAATTAATTACATTTTATTACTTATTATTATTTATTTAATTTAGATTTTATAGTGTCAATTGTGGGAATACATTTTTTATTAATTAATTATGAATTGGTTGTTAATTTGTATTAATTATTTAATTGGTAATTATGTTACTTGTGTTATTTTTTTTAGGAGTAGGAGCGGGTTGTGGGTTTTTAGGGGAATAGGGTGGGAATTAATTTAATTATAATAAATTAATTACATGTTATTTCTTATATTTTTATTTAATTTAGATTTTATAGTATTAACTGTGGGAATTAATATATTATTAATTAATTATTAAGTGGTTGTTAATTTTTATTAATTAATTAATTGGTAATTATCTTTATTGTGTTAATTTTTTAGGAATGGGTTGTGGGTTTATAGGGGAATAGGGTGGGAAGTAATTTAATTATAATAAATTAATTACATGTTATTTCTTATAATATTTTTATTTAATTTAGATTTTATAGTATTAACTGTGGGAATTAATACATTATTAATTAATTATTAAGTGGTTAATTTTTATTGATTAATTAATTGGTAATTATGTTTATTGTGTTAATTTTTTAGGATTTGGGTTTATAGGGGAATAGGGTGGGAAGTAATATAATTATAATACATTATTTAATATTCCTTATATATTAGTATTGATTTAATTGAGATTTTATAGTATTAATCGTTGGAATTAATTTATTATTAATTAATTATTAATTATTATTAATTCATTGATAAATATGTTAATTGTATCATTTTTGTAGGAGCGGGATGTTTTTGTTTGGGGGAATAGTGTGGGAAGTAATTTAATTTTATTACATGTAATAATTTTTTTTATATATGAATATTTATTTAATTTATAATTTATAGTGTTAATTGTGGGATTAATTTGTTAATAATTTTTTATCAGCTGTTTGTTACTTAAAACAATGAATGAATTGGTAGTTAATTATGTTAATAAGGGGAAGTTACTTTTGATCTGTTTACAGGTAGGGAGGTAGAGGAGGTTATAAAGTGGGTGGCACCACGGAAAGCAGCAGGACCAGATGGGCTTCCTGGTGACCTCCTGCGTGCATATCCATCTGACTGGGGCATAGTAATCGCTGCCCTCCTAAATGACATCTTGAAGGGTGGCCCTGTACCGGATTCATGGAGAGGGGCGGTGGTCGTCCCCATTTATAAAAAGGGTTGTAGAAATAGCCCAGGGAACTATAGGCCAATAAGCCTGATCGATTCCACGCAAAAGGTGGCAGGAAAGGTAATTTTGGGAAGGATCCTCAACTGGGTGGAGGAAAATAGAGTGCTATCTGACTTCCAGGCTGGGTTCCATTCAGGAACGGGGACCATTGAGCAGGTTTTCAGATTAGCACTCTTAAACTGGAAAATCGTGGAACTAGGCAAGGGCAGTCTTTGCCTTTGACCTGGTCCCGAGGGAGGAACTTTGGAGGGTGCTTCAGGGATTGGGGCTGCCCCCATACATTCTATCCCTACTTATTAAACTCCACACCAGTAATTATGCCCAGGTCCGATGGGGAAAAAATGGGGAAACAACGGACAGGATACCGGTCTGTAGGGGAGTCAGACAGGGTTGCGTGCTAGCCCCCACACTCTTTTCATTGTACGTTAATGGTGTGGTTGAGCATCTCCAGCAAGAACCAGCGGACGCACCCTGTCTGGGGGGAGTAAAGATCCCTACTCTGCTGTTCGCAGATGATACTTTGCTTATTTCAAAAACTCCCCAGGGCCTACAGAAGCTATTGACCCGCTTCCAGGACTTTTGTGTATCCAGAGGTCTGGTTATCAACGTGGACAAAACGAAATATTTGATTTTGCACCCCCCAAGGAAATTAGGAAGTCCCCCTGTTTTGAACACCGTCCCCTTGGAGAAAGTCTCCGAATTTGACTACCTAGGGCTTCGCATAACGGACAACATGAACTGGTCCGCCCATATTGATAAGATGGTACTTAACCATAAAAAGGTAGGAGGTGCTCTGCTTAGGGAATTTTGAGCATCACCGAGGCAAGTGGTGAGTCCTGCAATTGAGATCTATAAGGCCAGAGGCATAACATCAGCTTTGTATGGGGCAGAGTTGTGGGGCCACTGCAACCTGGAGTCCCTATCTAAGGCTGAGGATACATTTTTGAAAGATCTCCTAGCCCTTCCATCGAGTACCCCGACAGTCCCGGTGCTCCTGGACGTTGGTTGTAAGAGTATCAAAGACCTGGCTCGCCTTCGACCACTGCTCCTTTGGTCCCGCATATGGAGGGTCCCGGAGCTAAAGTCCTATGCCGACGGCCTGGCAGAGGTAATGAACATGGGAGGCTGGGCCAAGATCAAGTGGCTGAGGGACACTAAAAATCTTTTGGGGGAGTTGGGCCTGGGGGACTGCTGGTCTTCAAAATCTGCTCCACCAAAGGCTGACCTCAAAAAACTTTACTGGGACTGGGTCTCTGGCAAACTCATCAGGAACCAACACCATTGTAATCTGCATCATTTTTGGAATTAAAGGATGTGGCTGTTTTCGAACCCTTTCTGGACTTAATCACCTTGCCAGCCGATAGGGCCTTGTATTTTAAACTCAGGGTAGGCACGCTTCCGATCGGGCCCTTTGTATCAAAATGGAATGGTGCTCATCGATCCCCCTTCTGTGCCTTTTGTCCTTCTAGGCCAGAAACGATAGCACATATATTTTTTGAGTGCCCGGACTATACTAAACCTAGGAGGCATTGGCTTAAACCTCTTTTTAAACGCCTGGGAATACGTAGGCACTTGGTTGCACTACGTATCTTATTGACTGATACCGCCCCTTTAATAGTTTGTGGTGTTTCTAAATTTTTAAAACATTCATGGTTGAATCGCTGCAAGAGACTGTCAGTTTCAATTTAATTCACTTTTAGTTAATTTATTTTGGGTCATTCCCATTTTATCTGTCTTAGTACTTAAATGTTGACATACATATCTCTGTTTTAAAAATGTGTTTTATTTGTATGTATGCTTTCAAGATATCTTGCATATCGAATAAAAGCTTTCAACAACATCAATTATGTTAATTGTGTAATTTTTTAGGAATGGGTGGTGTGGTTTATAGAGGAATAGGGTGAGAAGTAATTTATTTAAAATTAATTAATAATTCATTGTTAAATTATGGTAATTATTTAATTATAAATTAAATATGGCAATTGGGTAATTAATTTGAGATGTGAGTTGTGGGGTTTATGGGGTAAAGTGTGGGAAGTAAATTATTTTTAATTGATGAATACGTTGTTTATTGATAATAATTGAATAATGTAAAATTGGTTATGAAAATTGTGTAATGATTTTTGGGTGTGTGTTGTGGTATTTATTTGGGTAGCGGGTGGAAAGTATTTTAGGTTTTAATAATTAATAATTAGTTGCGCATTATTATTCATTCATTCATTGATAAATATTTATGGTAATCCTTTACTTTTATTTTGTTTGTGGATTTTGTTTTTATAGGGGTAATGTTTGGTGATTAAAATAACTTTTAACTTTTTTTATTTGTTTTTTGATTAATAATTTTTTTTATTTGATAATTAATTATGTTAATTATGGAGGTACACTTTTTTTTTAGAAATGTAGATGTGTGTTCTGAGTTGTGTGGTATTATAGAGTAGGAAATAAAAAATATTAATTTTATGTAACAATTGATGTTGTTGATTATAATTAATTTCTATAAAATATAGTTATTTGTTTGAAAAATATTTTTTAAGTTTTTATAAAATAATGTTTGCAGGTAATGTTTTAGATTTGTTTACCATTATATTATGTTTCTATCTATTGTAATTTTTTTATCATTTTATGTATGTTTTCTTTTTTAGTTTTTACATTTTTTTGTATTGTAGTTGATATTTTGTTTGTATGTAATTTTGTATTTATTTCCTAGGGTAATATTCATTTTTACCCCTATGCTATCCAACACTTTCCCTACTGTTGCACTCACTGGAGTGGGAATAGTAGATTTTACCCCTACGCTATCCAACATTTTACCTACTGTTGCACTCAATGGAGTGCAAAATGAAGTGTAAAATGCAAATTTAAAAATGATTAAATATTTTAATGCTTTAATTTATAATATAATATGTTTTTATTAGATTTTATGGCATAGGTGTATGTAAATACATATATATATATATATATATATATATATATATATATATATATATATATATATATATTTATTTGTAAATTTGTTTATATTTATAGCATTTTAAAATAAATAAAAATTATTAGTTTATTGTTTTGAAGTAAATACACATTTATATATTACTTTTTATATATGTATGTTTACATTTTACAAATTAAATGTATTTATTATATTTGTTAAAATGTGCTTTACATCTAAATATTATTTTTAAGTTAATTTTAATATTTAACTTAATTAACATATTTTTTTATATATATAGTTAAAAATGCGGCAGCTCGCCATGTTTTAAAACTACCTCGAGGGTCTTCAGCCTCAGCAGCCTTAAAATCTTTACTCTGGCTGCCCATACATAAAAAAATTATTTTCAAGATCCTGGCAATCACTTACTTAGCTTTTAGGTCATCAGGACCCTAGGGGCTCATTATGATGGCGGGCGGACATCAGTCTACCCACCATCATAGCGGTGTTGGAACCACCCGCCAGACGTGCGGCAGTCCCACCAGCCCAAGTAGGATGTGCCCGCCAGTATGGTGGGCACATCCTTGCCTTTTAACATTGTGGACAGTGCTGCTGAATGCAGCACTGTTCACAATGTTAAAATGCCACGATTTCCATGCACAATGTGGCAGGAACCACGTGGTGCCTGCCACCTTGTGCATGGAAATGTAGGGAGGTACCAAGGGTACCCCCAGTGCACCTACACCCTTCCCCAACACAGAGGGGGCCGGCAACGGGCCCCCAAACCCAATCCCCGCCATCCTTTCCATGGCGCCATGGAAAGGCCTCAATCAGGACACATACTAATATGGTGGACGGTGCCTGTTAGGCACTGCCACCATATTAGTGGCCCTTTCCTGCCCACCAGGCAATCGGTGCAATTGCCACCAGCGGTAAAGCAGTGGACGGACTTTGCGTCTGCCGCAATACCCACCTCATCCTAATTTGGCGGTGGGTAAATCTCATTGTGATGGCGGGAGTATCACCACCACCAGCCCCTTAGGGCCAGAATCAAACCATATGTGGCACAGCACCTCCTAAGATCCTCATCAGCAAATCTCCTCACGACACCCAGCTTCAATCTCATCTCTAAAGGGGGCACATCAATGGCAGTCCTAGAGACCAAAGCCTGCATCTTTTTACCCATCCATCTCCGGTTCTCCCAGACAGAATTTATTTTCAGGAAATCCCTGGAAAACTTGGATCTTCGGCGCCTTAGACACCTTAGTCATCTCCCTCATCTGAGCTGGTAGAATATCCCACTACTCTGCTCTTTTGTCTTATTTTCTCTTTCAGCACCATGATGCTCCCTGGAGTGATTGCTGCTCTCTATCTATAAATAAAAAATCCTATCCTAAATAGTAATAAAGTGAAAACACAACACAAGAAAAATCTCACACCAATTTAGAAAAATGTAGTAAATTTTAATAAATTATATCAAAATGATGAAAATCAGTCAGTAAAGACTGAGGTAAAAATAGTGCATAAAAGCACAAAGTTCCAACTGTGGTCGATTCGTATGCTGACTAACATCAAGAGAGCCAATAAAGCTAATCCGTGGTTCACTCACGAACTACGTCTAGCCAAATCCGCTTGTAAAAAACTTGAGCGGACATGGCGTATCAATTTTTGCCCAAAAACTAAAACCCTTTACAAAGAAGCGCAAAAAAACTATTATAGAATGATCCGAGCCTCCAAAGCATCCCACTATAACATTCGCATTATAGAAGCAGAGAATTCCTCGAAGGAGCTTTTTAAGATCTTTAAAGAAATCTCTGTAACCGCCTCTAACAATACTTCCCTTAATGATTCAGTTGATACTTGCAATAAGATCGCTAAGTATTTTTCCGGCAAGATCACTGACATCTATGCCAACTTTTCGGGCAACATAAAAACAGGACATGACTTTGCTGAGAGTGATGATGCCGCTCCCACAGATTTATGCCTGCGTAATTTCACGGTCCCTTCCCTGGAAATCTTTGTAAAAATCTGCCAAAGTATTAAATCTGGTTCCCCTCGGGATCCGGCTCCTCCCAAAATAATAGCTGCTAGTCTGGCTGTTTTGGAGCCCCACCTTAGGCACGTGCTACAAATTTCCTTTTCTACAGCCTGTCTGCCTGAAGACTGGAAAAAAGCAATCGTACTTCCAATAAAGAAAAAGCCCAATGTGAGTCAGGATACCCTAGACAATTTAAGACCTATATCTCTGCTACCTTACCTAGCCAAAGTCGCAGAGAAAATAGCAAATATTCAACTCATGGCCTATCTCGAATCCCAAAATGCTTTACACAGCTCTCAGTCTGGTTTTAGATCAGGCTATTCAACAGAGACAGCGCTCCT
Source organism: Lissotriton vulgaris (assembly GCF_964263255.1). Lineage (NCBI taxonomy): Eukaryota > Metazoa > Chordata > Amphibia > Caudata > Salamandridae > Lissotriton > Lissotriton vulgaris. The sequence goes on from NC_141687.1 coordinate 1,333,367,215, forward strand.
GAGAGCGACTGAAACTTTACGGGAAGGCGCAGATGAGGGTAAGACCATGGCACTCATTATGCTGGACCTCAGTGCTGCGTTTGACACTGTAGCACACTTCATCTTGCTACAGTGTCTAAACAAAGCTGGGGTCACCGGGAAGGCACTGGGCTGGCTGAAAGCTTTCCTAACCAACCGGAGCTTTCAGGTTCAGAGAGGCAATTTTTTCTCGGACAGCATAGCGTTAGAACAGGGGGTACCTCAGGGCTCTGCCCTGAGTCCCACCCTGTTCAACCTGTATATGGCCCCACTGGCAGGGGTGGTCCAATCGTACGGCGTAGAGCTAGTCTCTTACGCCGACGATACTCAACTGCTGATCTCCCTGTCCCAAGTTCCCTCCTTGGCTGCTGAAAATTTTAAAACCTGCATGAGCAATCTTGCAGATTGGATGACCCAACATTGCCTCAAACTTAACGGCTCGAAGACTGAGGTGTTGATAATTGGAGGCAAGGACACTAGCTGGACCAAGGAGTGGTGGCCATCCTGTCTGGGGCCTCTGCCTACTCCCGGCAGAGAAGCAAAGAATTTAGGTGTCTGGGTGGATACCAAACTCTCCTTTGACAGCCATGTAAATAAAATTGTAGGGAAGTGCTTTGGGGTCATGAAAACTCTCAACCGTACCCTGGACCTTCTCCCTTTGGAGGCCAGGCGTACCTTGACTCAGGCCCTAGTAACCTCTCGCATGGACTATGGCAATGTACTTCTTCTTGGTACTTCGGAAAAGAACATCAGGAGACTGCAGGTACTACAAAACTCGGCAGCACGGCTAGTATTGAGATTACCCAGAAGAGTTGCTTCTAAATCCACCTTGGCAACCCTTCATTGGCTGCCCATCAGGAAGAGAATTCTTTTTAAAGCCCTTCTTTTATGCTTTAGAATTATCTCTCACAGTGCACCGTCCTACTTGTCTGACCTAGCTGTCCCATACGAGCCTAACAGAGCACTTCGCTCGATGGGAAAGGGCCTCCTCATGATCCCCCGTATAAAAAAATTCAGAATGGGAGGTCGGTCTTTTCGTTCCCTGGCAGCAACCAAATGGAACACCCTTCCCATCAATATTAGGTTAGCAAAAAATGAAGCCACCTTCAGGAAACTTCTAAAAACGCACCTATTTGCCCTTTAGGCTCTTCCCCTCCTCTGATCTCTGACTCTATTCCTCAGCGCGGGGATACGCCGGGAGGCGTCACCATGCGCTCTACAAACCCCTTTATTATTATTATTATTATTATTTGGTCAGACTGACAGCAATGAATTACGAGCTGGATACAGGCACAAGGTTAGGGCTGCTCAGAATTGTACTTTACGTCCTTGATGTGGAGCATTGCGCAGAATAATAGTGATTCAAAGGTGCAATGCAGGGTGCTGCATCATGATGCGTTGCGCACCATAGGCTACAATGAGTGATATGCGGTTGTGTGTTACATTGCGTTGCGTCTGTTCCAAAGAGGTGCTGCGAGGCTAAGTCCACATCAAGTTGCATTGCATTGTATCTATGAGGAGGAGCTGCAAGGCTGGGTCAGGTCTGATGGGGACCACAGCAGGGCTGGCAGAGCATCATTATCCCCACTTCTAAATTCCCAGGACTGAAAGGTATCACCTGGGGGGATAGGACTCACAGCAGGAAGAGTCCAGTTGAAGGTGTCAAAATTAATGCATCCTTTTTGGTCCTTGGGGCTGTGATCAGGAGGCCAGACAGCTAGCCCTTGGAGTCACTCTGGTGGTCCTGGGTTCAAGGTGCAGGTCCAGTCCTTCTATCTCAGGCATCAGAGCAGCAGGACAGTAGAGCAATCTTCTTAGTCTTCCACAGGTCTGGAAGTGATCCAATATATATGCCTGGTACCCACTTTGAAGTGGGAGAAGCTTCTGGGGGTTCCCCCCATTATGGAGGTTTCTGGAATTTCCTGGCTCCCTGCCCTGTTCCAGTCTGTTGGAGACACAATAAGCTAGTGTGAAGCCCTTTGTGTGTGAGCTAAATCCAATACTTTTAAAGTGCATGTGTCGTGGGTGCCAGCTCCTTCTCTCTGATCAAGTCAGAGATGTCCCATCCTGCCAGCACTGAGACCTTCTATTGGGATGCTGTCTGGGAGGAATACACAAAGGCCAACTACCACCTACACTTAATCATGTGACCCAGGAACAGACTGCAGGCACCTTAGGGTGACCTATGCATGTAAAAAGAATGCTTAGACCTGGCAAAGGTTTAGTTTGCCAGGTTTAATTGGTAGTTTAAAACTGCACACACAGGCTGCAGTGGCAGGCCTGAGACATGTTTTGAATAGTTACTTAAGTGGGTGGCACGAGAAGAGCTGCAGGCCCACTAATAGCATTCCGTTTCCAGGCACTGGGTATATGGGACATCGCTCTACTAGGGACTTATGAGTTAATTAAATATGTCAGGTGTAAGCCAATTTTACTGGTTAGCAGTGGTAAAGTGCAGAGCCCGAAGGCGGACAAAAAGGAAATAGGGAGGGATGAAGGCAAAAAGTTTGGGGATGACCCTGCAGAGAGTTCCAGGTTTAACAGTCAATCTTATGTTAGATCAGCCCGAAGGAATAGTTATCTTTCATCATTAGATGAGTGGATGTTTGGTGCATTATTCATTACAGGTGTGCTTTGCAATGCACAAGGACTATTTTAGCTCTAAAATGTACACTCCAGCATTACACTTTTGGTCTCATTCAATCCATACGGTAATTCAGGCATGCCATAGATTAAACATTCTTTTACTGCTTCTGACATTTTTGAGTGCTTTTGTCATGAATCAATAGGAAACCTGGCATTAAAATGCCCTCCCAATTGCTTTTTGCATATCACATTTGACTGCCGTATGTGCCCCCAAAACTAAGGCCCAGAGGGGTAAGGGAGGACCGTTATGGGCCCCCAATGCCCCTTTCTGCCTGCATTTTCATGGCGGGTTCACCACCATGAAAGGGCCGGCGGAAAGGAACATCGTAATGCCTAGGGCGGTGCCTGTCAGGCACCATCACCATTGTAAGCAATACTCTGCCTCCGACGGGCTCCTTGAGCCGGTTCTATCCATGGCGGTCGGTCTTTCCGACTGCCACACATCCACCCTGATTGCGATGGTGGCAGTCCCACCATCATCACAATCAGACCCTCAGTTTGTTAATGGAGGCCTTCAAATACTTTTAATATTACAAGTGCTGATCCCCTTGGAGAGCCGGCCATAATGCACTATTTAATGAGAAATCTTGATCTCGGCTGATCTTATACTAGCTGGTTGCTATTATTGCTCTTCCAGCTAAATCGTGCTTCTTCAGATCAAACTCAAGCCGGATTGGAGCAGGTGAGGAGCATTGAGGCAGACTGAACACTGACCTGAAGGTGCTGGTCTTTGCTTTATCCAGTATTGCAGTGTCCAGCCCTCTAAAGGCCACACTGCCATATGCGATTGTTGGAAGCAGCTTGGCAGACATGAATGTTGAGAGAGGTTGAAAAAAACAGTTTTTTTGCCAAGGTTGTAAAGGCATAGATGAGTGCATCAACCGTCTTCACTATGTATTGTTTTTGCTGGCTGAAATTTCCACTGGAATCTAGGTACAACCCTAGGTATTTTTAGTCCATTACAGACTGTAGTTGTGTATAGTTCAGGAAAATCGAAGAATCCTGTCCCTGTTGCTTACCAATAGACATGCTTTTGTCACTTTCACCGCTAGATGGTTCATTCTAGCATTCTGTGCCCAGACATTGATTGATCTTTGTAGGCCCACTTTAGTTGAGCTAAATAGCACAATACCATCTGTGTACGATAGATTGTTGAGGGGAAGAGGTCTCATGTGTTGGGGTGCACGTTTCACAGAGGATCATAGATCAGCCATGAAAAGGTTAAGATTGTGTAGGGCTAGAACACATCCTTTCTTGAGACCTTGGTGAATTTGAGTCTTCCTGGAATTTCTAGTGCTCTCCCCAATTTTTACTTGGATCCAAGTTTCAGTATACAATAGTTAGATAGCTCATAGCAGGTTTCTGGGAGACCCCAGCTATTCAGCTTATTCCAAAGCAGCACTTGGTTTACTTCATGGAAAGCTGCTTTTTAAACAATAAAGCAGTAACTTGTCCCTGGCCCGCTTACATTGTTAAATCAACAAGGCGGTTACGAGAATGTTAGTTGTTGTGCTGATGCCTTTTCTTAAGCCGGTCCGGCTCAGTGGGATCACTCACTTTGTTGTTATTTGGCCAGTCAATTAGATCCACCAGTAAGAAGGATGCATAGGGTTAGGCTTCTGTATGCTGAAGGGCAATAAGCCTACAGTTGGCTGGGTTGCCCTATCACCTCCTTTGAACATTGGGCTTATTATAGACCCTTACCAACTCTGGGGTACAACACTGCTTAGCTGAGCCTCCTTGAACAGCGAGGCTGGGACCACTGACATAAACTCTATGTCTTCTTTGAATATGGCCTGTAGTAGACAACTGGGCCCTGGCGCATCTTCCCGACGGCCATTAAGAAGGACTTTTTTAAACTTCTGATGGTGAGTAAACGTTAAAGTCCTCTGAGGGCAGCAATTGCTTTATTCGTGAATTTGCCAACAACGGAGTGCTGGACTTTTTATCACAGATTAAGGATGCATAAATAATTGATGATTTTGGTGGGGGTTTGAGTCTAGAAAGTGAAAGTTTTATCGCAAAGGTCTTTAGAAAGAAGGCCACCTGTGATTGCTCTGAGATGTTTGAATTTTTTATCATTTTTCTTTTGTGCTGAGTTTGTTGATGGGCAGCTGCGGCCCGTGGAGGGTGTTTCGGTGGGACAGAGAGGCGGGTTGGGGGAGGGGCAGGGTGGGGGGTCCTAAAAACCGGAGTATGGATAATTGAAGGTAAGTAAACAATTTAATTAATGAAACGAATTTCGTAGCGCACCCTGCATCACATTTTGCGATGCAGGGCGCGCTACGAAATTCGTTTTAATAATTAAATTGTTTACTTACCTTCAATTATCCATACTCCAGTGTTTAGCAACCCCTCCCCCGCCCCGCCTCTCTGCCCCACCGAAACTCCCTCCACGGGCCGTGGCTGTTGATGGGTCCCCAAAATTTCCTTTGGTTGCTCTGCCTGGCATTGCATATCATCGCAGTCCAAAAGGCGTCTTTCATAGCATTCTTATTTTCCCACTGCCACTTTTTTAACTCTTTCTTTAGGAATTTAAAATGTTCCCAAAGAGGGCATTTGAAGGAGGCCCAGTTGAGTAAACTAACAACTTTCTTTTGTTCTCTTTGTAACTCAATACAAATAAGCGGGAGGCAGGGTTTTTTTCTTTACATTGGCAGTTGACCAAATGTTGTTCTTATCATGGCTGTTGATGAATAAACTTTCGTTAATAGGGCTGCACTGAAACTTAGCCAAGCCTCTAATAGGTGGACTGTACTGATGATACAGTGACTCATTAGGTCTCTGGCCAAAGATGCCAGGTGTGTTTTGGATTTGTTGGACCATTGTAAGCGCCTTAGGTTAATTGTATTAATCATGTCAATATCTGCTGGGGTCCTTGCATGAGTACATGGAGTTGTTCCTAACTTTAAAAGCTCGCATGAGTGGACACTGTCCGTTGTGTATATTATTTGAAAGCGTTGGACTAGTTGAATCAGAGGCTGAGAGATGATTGTACAATCAATAATTGATCGTGTATGGGACCATGATGGGTGCAATTTTATGTGGTGTCCTCTATAAATCTTCTGTTCAGGACTCTCAAGCCGAGGATTTGCAAGTTTATTACAAATTTTTCCCCAATGTGGTCTTGACGTTTGGAAGCTGAAATTGCTTGAGTGGGGACGTTTAAGAATATGTGTCAAGATTGAGGATGTCATCCTTGCTATGGTGTGAATTAGATTTAGGTTAAAATCTCCTGTCAGTATTATGTCTCACATTGGGTTGCTTTGCTTGTAGCTGATTATTGTAGATTATATTTTTTCTATAAGCGCTTTTTTCTTGACTGGGTTTAGGTGTGCATAAATGTCAAAAAGCAGGACCAGAGGTCACTTGTCTTGGTTCCAACTACTAAGTTTAATAGTTTGAAGGCCAGGGTCTATGGACCAGATGTACGACCATTGGCAATTGCGAGTCGCAAATTGCGCCAAATTGCGAGTTGCAGTTTGCGAGTCGCAATTGCCAATGTACAACAGTGTCTGATAGGCTGTTTGCAATTCTGAATGGGTTCACAAATTGCATGCCTCATGCATAATAATGAGGCTATCACAATTTGTGACAGCATTGGGAATGACTGGTACTCCCCGGGATGGTGGCCTGCTGGGGTCAGCAGATCTCATGTCTGAGACTGCTCTTGAAAAAAACAAAAAAACTTTTTTGTTTCATTTTTGAAGGGCAGGTAGTGGTTCCTGGGACCATGTGAACCCATTCCCATTCGTGAGGTGGTAAACAAGTGTTTTGCAAACGCAATTGCGGTCGCAAAACATTCTTACATAGGGTTCAGACTTGCTTCTAGGAATTGATGCCCTCGGAACACCTCTTCCTAATTGTGAGTCGCTAACCCTATTTTGAGAGTTGCTATTTAATGAGAGACTCGCCAAATAGGGTTAGTACATGTGCCACAGGTTTTTTGCATGCGCAAACGGGTCTGAAGCCCATTTGCGCATATAAAAATCCGTTGTACATCTGGCCCGAAATGTGGTATTTGTTCCGTATGGATACTTAGACAAAGTGGTATGTAGACAGTTGATACCCCCTTTGGGTCTCCTGTAACACTTGGATTTTGTGGCCATGAATTGGTGATGTATAAATCCTTCTACTAGGAGGTTTACCACTGACCATGTTGCTTGCAGCGCGATTATATCAATATTTGCCCAAATCTGTGGAGGCAGATAGTCTTTTTTAATTTTTTTTTAATTATTAGTCCTCATTTATATGATCTTTGTGCAATTGGCAACAGGGTCAGCTCTGAGTTGTGCACGGGGGAATACCCAGAGAGGCAAAAACTAGCCATGTCATAAATACCAGCAAGTTCCGACTAATTTATGTGAGCCAGGGGCTACCATAGAAAGAACTTGCTCGATCGTGTTTGTTTAAATCATTGGACTTCCCTCCCTGCCCTACCACCTAACCTTGTCCCATAATTCCCAATAGTTTGTACATTTACCATTCCCTCTCATTTCATCCAGCTTTCTGAATTTGTTCATTGTACTAACCCAATCGTCTACTTGAGGAAGTGATGGAAGAATCCAGTTTTTACACACCTCTCTTCTAGCCAATAACATAGACATAAATAGCAAGTGGTTCTGTTTTTTACTTAAATTAATATTAAATTCTGCGCTGTCTAAAAGGCCAAAAATGATAGTGAAAGAGCTTACATTGACGTTGAAATCTCAAGCTTTATCAACAATCTTACCAACTGCATGCCAGTAAACGTCAAGGTGAATGCATGTAAAAAATATGTGTATATCATTGGCCTTCATTTCTCCGCATTTGGAAAAAATTTTCATGATCTGTGTGTTCATTTTGGACAATTTTTCGGGTGTCCAAAACAACCTGTGCAAAGTAAAAAGATGGTTTTTCCTGAGAGGTGCAGAAACAATAATGTGCCATAAAAAGATACGTGCCAAAAATGTTGCACGTCTTTATCCGGAAAGATTTTCTTCCAAATGTCTTCCAGTGTATCAAAATCGGCCTCGTTTCCCTTGATCAAGTGCCAGTACCAGAGTGAAACTTCCTTTTGAATTGTTCTTTTTTGTAAGTTCTCCTCTAGCATGCTGCCCGAGTCCGGTATTATGTCTTGTCCTCTGGTCCAACAGGCCATTTGGTAATATTTTAATCTTGATAGTTCATTATTGTTTTTTTCCGCTAAGACGTCCCAGTCTCTAACCCCAGCGCCAACACCAACGACATCCGCCCCCCGCAAGACCTGTGCGACTTACTGGCTGCCTACTTCCATCGCAAGATCGCCGACATCCACAACAGCTTCAACACCTCAACCACCCCAACTATGGCAGAACCCACCCGAACACCACCTGCACCAACCAGCTGACCTCCTGATCCTGCGTCAACGACGACGAGAAACGCAAGATCATGAACTCCTTCCACTCAGGATCACCGTCCGACCCCTGCCCACACCACGTATTCAACAAAGCAGATGCAACCATCACACCCCAACTACGGAAGGTCATCAACATTTACTTCGACACAGCGACTTTCCCTGATAGCTGAAAGCACGCCGAAATCAACGTCCTACTCAAGAAGCCCAAGGCGGACCCCAAAGACCTCAAGAACTTCCGGACCATCTCCCTGCTCCCCTTCCCGGCGAAGGTCATCGAGAAAATCGCCAACATACAACTGACCCGCCACCTCAAGGACAACAATATCCTAGACCCATCCCAGTCCGGAATCAGACGAAACCACAGCACTGAGACAGCCCTCATCTCGCTACAGATGACATCAGACGCCAACTTGACAAAGGCGACACTTCTGCCCTCATTCTCCTGGACCTGTCAGCTGCCTTCGACATGGTCTGCCACCGCACACTAAGAACACGCCTCCAAGAATCCGGAGTCCAGAAGAAGGCCCTGGACTGAACCACGTCCTTCCTCTCCAGCAGAACCCACTGAGTCTGCCTCCCACCCTTCCACTCTGAAGCCACTGACATCATCTGCGGCGTACCCCAGGACTCATCCCTCAGCCTGACTCTGTTCAACATCTACATGGCCCCCCTCGCACAAGTGGCCCTCCAGCACAACCTGAACATCATCTCATACGCCGACGATACCCAGCACATCCTTTCCCTCACCAAGGACCCACACACCGCCAAAACCAACCTCCACGAGGGAATGAAGGCCATCGCCGAGTGGATGAGAAACAGCTGCCTGAAGATGAACTCAAACAAAATGGAGGTCCTCATTCTCCGCCCCACCCCCTCTGCGTGGGACGACTCCAGGTGGTCGTCCACCCTGGGAACAGCTCCAAAACCCACGGACCACGCACGCAACCTAGGATTCATCCTCAACTCCTCCATCTCCATGTCAAAACAGGTTACGCCATCTCCTCCACCTGCTACAACACCCTCCGGATGCTTCGCAGGATCTACAAGTGTATCCCGACCGAAGCAAGAAGAACAGTGACCCAAGCCCTCGTCAGCAGCAGGCTGGACTATGACAACGCACTCTACGCAGGAATCCCGGCCTAACACCTACGACTACAACGCATCCAAAAGCCTCCGCCCAGCTGATCTTCAACATCCCCCGCCGCAACCACACCTCCTCCCACCTGAGAGACCTGCACTGGCTCCCCGTCAACAAGAAGATCACCTTCAAGCTCCTCACCCACGCACACAAGGCTCTCCACAACACCGGACCGCCCTACCTGAACAATAGACTCAACTTCTACACCGCCACCCGCCAGCTCCGCTCTGCCAGCCTCTCCCTTGCCGCCATCCCGCACATCCAACGAACGACCTCCGGCGGCAGATCCTTCTCCTTCCTCGCCGCCAAGACCTAGAACACCCTCCCCACCCATCTACAGCAAACCCAACACCTGTTCACCTTCAGGAGGCTCCTCAAGACCTGGCTCTTCGAGCAGTAGCAGCATCCCCCCTCAGCGCCTTGAGACTCTCACAGGTAAGTAGTGCGCTTTATAAGTTCTTTGATTGATTGATTGATTGATTTAAGGATCCAGTTTTCCAGAAGATCCCCCCACCTTTCTATTCCTGCTTTTTTCAAAGGACATGCTAGGGCATCTTTCAGGCATTCTGGCGTACCCGGCGAGTTCCATATTGGGGCCAGAGGACTATAATACGAAAACCTCCACATTTTCCTTATCTCTGACCACATTTTATATGCTGATCTTTTTAAAGTATTTGGGATGGCCAAATTTATAAAGACAATGATCTTGATCGGTTACGGCTTTCCAGTAGGATGGATAGAATTCTCGGGCAAGAAGTAAAATCCTAATGTTTTTAAAATGAAAAGCTTTATAATACATGGCTAAGTCTGGACTGGCGATCCCCCCTACTTTTCTTTTGGCAAAGCTTTCTCCAGGCTATTCTTACCCCTTTAGATGCCCAAATAAAGGAGTTAATTTCACTCTGTATCTTTTGTATCCCCACAGAATTAAACTCCAAGGGGATTGCATTGAATAGGAATGAGAACTTTGGTCGGATAGCTAATCTGATAATGTTTGATCTCCCCAAGAATGTGAGTTGTAAACAACTCCATGATTTTAACAGTTTCCTCATTTCTTTGGTTTTAAAATCAAGATTGACTTGTGCCACCTCTTCAATGCTTCTTGGAACTTCAATCCCCAAATATTTGATTCTGTTTTTAGACTCAGTCAGGGGTAGCGTTATATTCCAATGCATAATTTCAGTTTTTTGGTGGTTAATTTGAAAGCCAGATAACCTCCCAAAGTCGGATAATAAGCAATTTATGCTTGCGTGCGAATCGTTTAAATTACTCGTGTAGATCATTAAATCATCAGTGTATAACGCCACTTTCAGAACCCAGTCCTTAAAACTAAAAGGAACAATTTCTTCAGTAAATCTTATCGTATTAGCTAAGGGTTCGATGTAAAGGTTAAACAGATGTGGCGAAAGTGGACAACCCTGCCTTGTACCTCTTCTGATCTGAAAGGCTTTTGAGACTCTTCCATTTACAAGTATTTTCCCTATCGGGGCTGAATATATGTTTGTAATTACCCTTGAAAAATTCCCCCCTAGGTCAAAATGGTGGATAACCTTCTGGAGGTATGACCAATCTACACGATCGAAGGCTTTTGCTGCGTCAAATGTAGAAAACGCAAGAGGGACTTTTTCCTGAACTGCAATATCTGTGGCACAAATCAGTTGGTGAGTCAGATTACTTAGCTGTCTCCCCCTCATAAAACCCTTCTGGCCTTGATGGATTAAGTTATTGGAAATAGACCCAAGTCTTTGTGCCAGAATTTGGGTGAATATTTTATAATCATTATTGAGGAGTGAGATGGGACTGTATGACTCACATTTATAGGGTTCTTTCCTGGGTTTTAATATAAAGCAAATAGTTGCTTCATTCCAAGTATTGGGGATCTGTGAACCATCAAGATAAATTGAGCTAAAGAGGTCTACTAATTTTGGGGCCAACTGTTCTTTCAATACTGAGTATATCTCAAAGGGAAATGCGTTGGTCCGGCCGCCTTCCTCTTTTCGAGCTCTTGATTACTTGCAAGACCTCTTCAGCTGTAATAGCTGCATTTACGAATTCTCTAGAATCAGCATCCAGTTTTGAAAGTTGTGATTTATTCAAATATGTGTCAATCAGGGAGGGTGGAGGGGAGAGATCTTCATATAAAAGCTTTAAAAAGTCAACAAAAGCCTCTTCTATATCCATCTTTTCTTTTACCTTTTGGTTCCCATTGGGCTTATAAACTACCAAGATCTTATTTCTATCGAACTCTGTTTTCAACTTCCATGCCAACAGTTTACCGCTATTTTCTCGAAATTCGTAGTTTGATAGAGAGCGGACCTGCCATCTCTTCCACACCCTGTCTTCCAAATATGAAGCTAAATCTTGTTTCCTTTTTAATATGTCTTCCCTTATTTTGTTTTGCTCATCTTCTTCAAAAACTATCCCCAGCCGCCCTTGCTTCTTTAGTATGTCAGTTTCTACCTGTGCTAATTTGTTTTTTTTCTCTTTATTCTTAAATGCTGCGAGGCTAATTAAGGCTCCTCTAAGAACTGGTTTAAATGCATCCCAAATTATGATCTTGGCGAGTTCCCCCTCTTTGTTATCTAAAAAGTAATTTAGTGTGGTATTTTTTTAGCTTATCTATTGTTTCTGGGTCCAATAAGAGGGTGCGATCTAAAATCCACCTTTTCTCACTCACTATGTCCTTAATAGTTAATTCAAGATATACTTGAGAATGGTCTGAAAGATGTGCTGGGGTATGAGACACCTTTTTAACATTAAAGCTCAAAGTCTTATCGATTAGGAAAAAATCAATTCTCGATGCATGTCCATACTTGTAGTTCCTATAGGTGAAGTTATTTATCATGTCACCTTTGACTCTCCAAATATCCACTGATCCCAAATCATCTTTAAGTCTATTTAACCATTCCCTCATTTTCAGAAGATTTGGGGCCCTACCAGGGGGATGCCTATCTTTTCTGGGATCCAGTAGAATATTAAAATCCTCACCTAATATGATTGGAAGAGATAAAGTTAACAATGTATCATAAAGAGATTGACGGGGTGCTGGGTCATCTGTGTTGTGACCATAGTACCCAACGATCGATAACGCAATGTCACCCAATCTTATGTTGGCTATGGCCCATCTACCCCCCAGGTCTACACTCTTCCCTGGTAATGTTATATTCGCTAATTTTTTTATAATAATGGCTACTCCTTTAGTATTAAAGGCTTGATTTGTGCAGACACTCTCACCAACCCATTTCTCTCTTTTTATGATTTCAGACCATTCTTCTTTAGTGAGTTTCTTGCAATATAAGAATGTCATACTTTTTTTACTTTAGATATTCAAAAATCTTTTGTCTCCTTGCTCTTAACCTTAACCCATTCACATTCCATGTTATTAGCTTTAAATTACTCATTTAGCCAGAGTTATGTCATACCGCTATTTGCCTTGACCCTGATTGTCATTAATCTATTTATCGGACTACTTTTTTGGGGGGGTTTTCCCTGATGCTCCCCACCCGAAGTCGTGTTTAATGTGCACAAAAATAAAATAAAAAACCCGGATCCCCTCCTACAATCCCAAACTCTATTTTTCCCGTCCTTATTGAGTCTACAGGGGTCTTTATGAACCCGTTGTATATCCTTCGGGAGTTATTCTCTAAAGTCTCAATTTTATCCCTTAGTTCCCTTACAGCTCGTGACAGGTTGCCCACCCCAATCTGAGAGTGATTCACTTCCTCCCTAGTCTCCACCAAGGCGGTCTCAACTGCCACAACTCTAACAACTAAAGCATTAACCTTTGATTCCAGTGCTTCGCAGGTGGCCTGAATTTTCTCCTGATTCCTTTCTGATTTTGCAAAGCTAAGCTTCATCTCCTTAAACAATGAACCCACTAGGTTGCTAACCCCTGCCTCCGATGTGGCCTCAAGAACAAGATGTTCTGTCTCCTTATAGTTTGAGCACTTTAGCTGTAACTTGTTTCCGGGTCTTTCAGGCGTCTCTTTGACTTCAGTGATTCCGATGTAGTTTTCCTCATTGAGTCTTGCATCAAAACCTGTATCTAAACTGGCAAGTGCCTGGTATCTATTAGGTGATTCCATTATTCCCGGTATTGTTCGTTTTGCGGATGTTGGAGATATTTGAGAGGGCCCGCTTACTTGTACAGTTCCTTCAATTGTACCTTCGCTCTCCATAGGCCTTTATGGCTCTCTTTCGGGCGTGGGCGCCTTGTGTCTAGTATCCTATCTAGAGGTTGAATTGTCCTGCACCTTAAAAAAGGAGAGTAGTGAAGGAGTAACTTTCAAGTTAGGCCCTCTCTTTAACTGCTCTTTTTTGGCCGTCTTGGCTGCTCTTGTTGATGTTACCGCTAAAGATGTTCCTTTATTTTTCTGGCCTCTTTATTTCTTATTTCGAAGTCTGCCTCTGCCACCAGCTTCAGCCTCAGTCACAAAATGCTCCCCTTCCAGGTGTACCACCCCTTGTTCCTGCTCTGATAGGATTTCTATTGGGAGCTCAATGCTAGTTAGAATGCCTGATGGAACAGAACCTTTGTTTGATCCCTTATTTGAGCGCTTGCTTCTTAAGTCGTGAACTAATTCCTTAGATTCCGCAGTGCTGGTCTCACATAACTCAGTGTCAGAGTCAATGCAGGCGTGAGGAAATGGGGCAATAGAAAAGTTGGAACTAGCTTAACTTGGGAGGACTCCCCCGGGGTCAGACAGTCTTGGAGCAATAATTTTGGCCCAGCTATATTCCAGTATGGAAAGTTTGGTGTTGTGTGCTCCACTCTTAAACCATTTGGACAGTAGGGTCACGGAAAGTGTGAGACATTTAATGCTGCAGGGATCCAGTCCCATCAGGAGCTCCAGAGGTTTTTTAGGAGATTTCTTTTGTCTTGACTCATCTGTGTGGGGCATGGAGGTCATTCTTGCACCCCATGCGATCAATAGAACTAGGTGCACTGTGGGGGGTGGGGATCTGTTTTGCCATAACAATGGGAATTGATATCTTTTTAGCAAAATGCCCCATCTTTCGAAAACCTTTGGGGAAAGACAAGAGCATTGATGCTATTCCTTCGGAGCTCCATGTTGTTAGTGTGCGTTCCGGTTGTGAAGGATAATTATTTGTTATAAATTCAATGGCTAACCGATAATTTGATATTATATCTTCTCATTCCGGAACTTTTCCAAGTAACCTTATAATGTTTCCTCTGTTGACAATATCCGAATGTCCTTGAGTTATGTATTCTGGTTTGAATATAAGTTTATTGTTCTTAATTTCCTCATTAGAGGAGTATTCCTGCAGGTGAGGGCATCTAATGGTATTTCTCATTTTTGGTGAGCAACTTTGGTTACCTACAACGTCATCTCTTTTCCCCGTTTCAACTTGTCCTATTCTACTTCCAAGGTAGGAAGTGCTGTTGGTGATACTTTGTCCCTTGACTGTACTGTAGCCTTAAATTAGATGAATCAATCTCTCCCATTAATTTCAATGGACATCATGTGGGGGTTCAGTGTATGAAGATTTTGTCCCGAGAGTCAAGTTTCCTTTTGATCGGGGGGGGGGGGGGTTTGGGTGGGAATGATAGATTTAATAAGCGGTTTTATTTGCCTTAGGTCATGGTTAGGTGAACTAGCTTGAGGGTTGACATTCTTTTTGCAGGATTCTCCAGCTATTTTGACCGTACATCCCTCCCCCCTGACCATTAGTTAATTTACCGGGGTATGAGTGGCACATGTTTTTGGAGCTTTTTAATTGTGTTGATTCATCAAAATGATCACAACTGTTTTGCGGTTGAATTCTCATGCATGTTTACTTGGATGTAACTGTTTTTATTCAACTGTGGTGTAATATATAGGCAATCATGTAAATCGAATCTCGAGATTCTTGTGGCATCCAAATGAGACTGCTGCATTAGCTTGGGCACTTTCTGTCTCTTCTGATTTATTTATCCCAGATGTAAACAACATTTTTTGGGTCGCTGCTTCTTTTGTCTGTTGTTTTTTTATTTCTCACCTTCCTTGCTTTTTTCTGCTGCCTTTTAGTTGGTCATAGGGAGGTGTGCACAGGTCAGTCACTGTTCTTACTTGCACTGGATAAGGAGGTGGTGGGTTGAATCCCATTTGGTCTGCGGTACTGACATATTTGGTTGATCAGGCGGGCCCTCAAGTACTTCTGATTCTATTTCCACCATTGTTGGGACCATTTTTGGAGTCCTAATTCAGGGTTGATTGGTCCTTAGAGCTGCTCTTTCCACTGTCAAAATGTTTGATAGGACTTCTGGAAGAGTGGACAATTTGTCTATTATTTCGCCTCATGCTCACTTTGTCGTAATTGACATGTAAACTGCTTGTGCACATTATATGATATTAAGGATGGTAAGGTTTCAGTTTTTTTTTTTATTTTTATTTTATTTATTGTGAAAAAGCACAGCACAATTGAAATGCAATCATTAGCCTACAACCCAGCACGGGCCGGCAGCAGGACTCCACTCCAGAACAAAAGACAAATCCCACGACACATTAATATCTCAGAGTCCAGTGTGAGAGTTCGTTGGAAGGCAGTCGGGAACAGGCCCCCTCCGCAGGCTAGTGTCTTCCGCAAAGTAGAGTGCAATTCAAACAAATCGGCAAAGCAAAACAGTTTTATCTTTTTTTCCCCCCCCTCCCCCCAACCAACCCCAACAGCCTAAACACCCCCCCCCCCTGCAACTGGTCCCTCATACGTGCTCTCCGATCCACCTGTGGGTATCTCTACCTCCTGTAGCAGTTAGTGTAGCCTACCGCCCTCCTCCCGTCCTATATGTGCATCCCCCCTGTTCTCACTACCAGTAGGATGTGGATATCCCTACTGCCTACAGTGCATCTGTTGTGTGGAGGGGCACTCTAGTCATGGGTGTCCGATGGCTCTGGCACGTCACTCCCTCTGTCTTCCCCCTCTCCCTCCCCCGGGACTTCCTCGTCAAGCTTGGAGGACAAGTAGATCTGGTACAGCCCCCAAAAGTTCTTGGGGCGACTCCCGGGCGGTAGGAGCTCACTGTAGGTGTCCGCCTGTGTGTTGCAGTATTTCATGTCGTTAACCCAACGCTTAAGTGTAGGCAAGGGTCCCCTCATCCAGCATAACGCGACCACCCTCTTCGCCAGTAACAGTCCCATGCTCACCAGTTTCCTAACCGCTACGGGGATCGATTTTGTGTACCCCAGTAGAGCCAGGGCTGGGTCCCTCGCAAGATCCAATTCCGCTATGGCGCTCAATTCAGCGAAGACACCGGCCCAGTATTTCTGGACTCCCGGGCATCCCCAGGCCAAGTGCAGGAAGTCCGCATCCCGGGCCCGACACCTCTCGCAGTGTGGGGTGTCGCGGAGACCGTATCTGTGGAGTCTCTCCGGTGTGTGGTACACCCTCTGTAAGAATTTAAAGTGCACCAACCGGTGCCTCCCGTTCAGGGAAACGCGCCTGGTGGCCGCACAGCAGTAGGCCCACATATCGTCATCGATGAGGGTGCCCAGGTCAGTCTGCCAGGCCAGTCGCGCCTTAGTGTAGAGCAGGGCCGTGTGCTCATGCCCTATCCTGTATAATCTCGTAGTCAGCTTCTTTGGGGACACGGTGTCAATGACATACACCAGTTCCGGGACCGCGGGGGGTTCCTCCATGTCTGGGCCCAGCAGCTCCTGCAGGGCGCTACGGACCCGATGGTACTGGAAGCGTTGGAGCAGTGTGGGGCGCTCCCTCCGATGCGAGATCTGTGCCCACGACTTCACCTGTCCATGCTCGAAGAGGTCCCCCAACGTAAGAGCGCCCAATTCGTGAAGGGCCCTATATACACCCGGTTCCGCCAAGGTCGGTAGCCAGAGCGCCCATTGCAGAGGCATGTTGGGAGCGTACATCAGCTCTTTGTTTTGCCTCTGCAGAATAGCATGCCATGCATGGTTGGTGGACTGGAGAGAGTCTAGCACGCCAACTCTGCGGTCACGCGGGCCACAGACGGTAGCCGGGAGCGGGGTAGGATCCGCAAACAGCCGCTCCAGTATCACATGGGGAATGTCACGGTTGCCATGTATCCAGGTGTGGAGGTGGGAGGCCTGCGCAATCCTGTAATATCGCTCCAGGTCGGGGGCAGCTAAGCCCCCCTGCTCATACGGCAACTGCAGTACCTTCCACTGTACCCTAGGTTGTTTTCCGGCCCACGCCAGTCGCACCAGGAGTTTGTTCAGGGTAGTAAAGAAGGCTTTCGAGAGGACAATCGGGAGATTATAGAACAGGAACAGAAACCTCGGGAGAACGACCATTTTCATTAAGGCAATCCTCCCCATAAGCGATAATGGGAGTTTAATCCAGAGCTCCACGTCGTCCGCAAGTTTGCTGTAAGCCACCCCATAGTTTTCACGCAGCATGACTTCCGGGTCCGTGTGGAGCATGATGCCCAGATACCGTATCGGTTCAGTGGACCACTGCAGCGGGTAGTCCATCTCGAAAGGGACCATGATTGGGGTCAGAGGGAAGGCAACTGATTTCGTCCAGTTCACCTTCAATCCGGAGAGCGCGCCGAACCGTACAACTTCCCTCAGCATCGACGCGAGGTTGTTGGCCGGGTCCCTGACATACAACAGGGAGTCGTCCGTGTATGTGGATATGCCTAGTTTGTAGGTGGGGTAGTTGATGGCTTCGTACGAGTGGTACTCCCGGATCGCACACGCCAGTGGCTCCGCCACAAGGGCGTAGAGCAGCGGGGAAAGGGGGCACCCCTGTCTCGTGCCCCTGGTGATGGAGAACGGTTCCGAGACTGCGTCCCCCAATCTGACTCTGGCCGTGGGTTCGTGATAGAGGGCGCCCAGTAGCTGGAGGAAAAGTGCCCCTAGCCCCAGTTTTTGCAGTACCTTGCGCATGAAGGGCCACTCGACAGAGTCAAAGGCCTTCTCCATGTCGAGAAAGACCGCAATGGCCTTGGTATCATGTCTAGTATGCTGCATGGCTCCCATGACCGTGCGGACATTGTAAGTGAGGTTCCTGTCCGGGATAAACCCAGCCTGCTCCGGGGCCACCAGCTCCGGCGCCACAAGCGCCAGCCTGGAAGCCAGCACTTTCGCGTAGAGCCTAGCGTCCACATTAAGAAGGGACAGTGGGCGGTACGAACCTGGCAGGTCGCCGGGCTTCCCAGGTTTGAGTATAGTTACGATCAGCGCCTCCCGCATGGAGAGTGGCATAGCGCCGTTCTCGCAGATTTCGTCAAAGAGAGTGGAGAGGTGGGGTAGCAATTTATCCCTATATGCCTTGTAAAAGGCCACCGTTAGACCATCTATCCCGGGGGCACTGTCCGCCCTCATGGTGGCCAGCGCATCTGATATCTCATCACAGTGTATGGGGGACATCAGGAATTCCCTCTGCCAATTCTCGAGGAACGGCATCTTGATATAATCGAGATAGTTGTCAATTTGGTCCTCCACTCCCGAGACTTTAGTGGAGTAGAGCTCCTCGTAGAAGCTCCTGAATTCCTCCAGAATGTGAGCCTCCTCCGTGAGTGTCTCCCCCCCCGAATCGCGTAGCACCGCAACAGTCTGTTTGCGCCTAGTGCCTTTCATGATCCTGGCAAGCAGAGCACCCGGGCGGTCCCCTTCGCCATACGCTCGCGCTGTCGCGTACTTCCCCAAATGACGCACTTCCCTGTCAGCTTCCTCGTGAAACTCACTCAACAGGTCCTGCAGGGTCCCGTCCCCAGGCAGGTCCGGGTTAAGCAGCTGACGGCGCTCGTAGTCCGCTATCTGCCCCTCCAGAAATTTCAGCCTGCTTCGAATTGCCTTCAGTACCCCTGAGTGTTTCGCCATGACCACCCCCCGCACGTACACCTTAAATGTCTCCCAAACCGTCCCAAAGCTATCCACTGACCCCAGATTGGTGTCGAAAAAGGTATCTATGTCCTCCCCCAGGTCGGCCCTGAAGGCCTCATCCAGCAGCGAGTAGGGTGGGAAGCGCCACGTGAATGGCGGGATTCTCCGTTGGGGAGTGCGCAGCGTCAACAGCACCGGTGAGTGGTCCGACAGCGTGCGGGGAAGCACACTGCAGCCCTTGACCATGTAGAGCAGGGAGTGCGAAGCCAACCAGTAGTCGATCCTGGTATGGATGTTGTGGAATGCTGAATAGTGCGTGTACCCCCCCTTGTCGCTATTCCTTTCCCTCCACACGTCCCCCAGGCCCAGTTTCAACATTTCTGCCTGCATACACTGCGCTGCCGCCGCCGGGCGCCTGGCAGGACCAGCAGACCTGTCCAGCTCAGGGCAGAAGGTGAAGTTGAAGTCCCCACCCCAGAGCATGTTACTAGCGGCCCATGCAGTACAGTGTTCCGCTACAGTAGTGTAAAAATCAGGGGAGTCATAGTTCGGGCCATAGACATTCATGACCAGTAGGTCGTGGCCCTTGCCCGTGCACTTGCTTACCAAAAACCTCCCCTCAGGGTCCGCCTTTACCAGAGCAAGGGATAACTTGGACTTTGGATTGACCCAGGTGAGGACCCCCCTGGCATGGGTGGTAAAGCCTGCGTGAGTGGAGTGACCCTGGAGCCCCCTGTGCATCAGCATCTTACTGGTGTTGGGCAGATGCGTTTCCTGCAGCAGCGCCAAGTCTATGTGGTGTCTCTGCAAGTAGTGTAACACCTTACGGAGTTTCCGGTGATCATTCAATCCCCTCACATTCCAGGTAAGTGCCCTGAGGGACTCTGTATCGTTCAGTGAGTCAGCCTGTGCTGTGTCAGCCATTTACTGTGAAGGAGGAGAACAATTGTAGTGCAGCGGCAAAGACCCCCCCAGCCGGTGGCGGCAGCCGCCCACCCATCCTATGGCACATAACTTCGTAGAGCACATGTCGGACCTTTCCCCAAACATCCCAAACTTCCCAGAACTCAGAACCCCCAGTACCCCCCACCGCCCACAGTCAACCAACCCCAACCTGGTGTGACCGAAATCCCTGCAATCACCTCCCCCTCCCATCATCAAACACCCCCAAGCAGTCTCAAGAAGAGCCGCACGCACTACAAGCGCCAGGGCAGAGGTAGCGCACTCAGTGTCTCACTTGACCAACGTCCGGTCGCTGCTTCTGCGCAATGTCAATTGGCCGCCCCATACGCCAGCGCCCCCCAGTGCTAGTGCGGCATGCAAGGAACATGAACCAAATCACACCCGCCGCCCCACCCCCCCCCCCCCCCCCAGACCTCATCGCCCTCTCCCTGTCGTAGAACATCATCAACACTTCCCCCGGGCAGACTAATAGAGTTACGGAGAGTGCCACCCACCATCCAACCCCGTGTGGTTCGCACAGATCTCACCCGTGATACCATGTCCAGAAGTCAGCACACTGCAGTGGAGAGCCCAGACCGGGCGCTGTCCGGGCCAAGAGGCCTTAAATATGGTAAGGCCTCACGCGGTCAGGACCTCGGGAGAGGCCACAGCGCACCCCCAGCCCGCTAGTCCTGCTCATCCAGATCCTCGGTGCCAGCACCCTCCGCCGCAGGCGCCGTCCGACTCTCCTTATGCTCCTTGGTCCACTGCTTCAGGGATTTTTGCAGCTCCTTTGGGTCGGTGAAAAAGTGCGAGCGGCCCTGCCTGTTGATGCGCAGACGTGCCGGATACAACATGGCATAGTCCAAGCCCAGGTCTCTGAGCTGCTGCTTATAGGGGACGAACCGTCGCCTCTCTTCCTGTACCTTGGAGGTAAAGTCAGGGTACAGTGAGATGAGCATTCCCTCATACTGCAACTCCCCCTTCTCTCGAGCGGCTCGGAGAGCAGCATCCCTGTCCCTGTAGTTGAGGAGTTTCGCTATTATCGGCCTAGGGTTCGCCCCAGGAGGGGGCCTCGGGCCCAGGGTGCGGTGGGCTCGCTCCACTACGAACATGGGAGAGAAGGTATCGTCCCCCAACAGAGTCTTAAGAAGTGTCTCAATAAAGAGCTCCATTTTCCCAGTCTGGGTCGACTCCGCCACGCCCGTGATGCGTATGTTGGACCGCCTGGAGCGAGCCTCTAAGTCCTCCGACTTTTCCTGTATCACCTGTAGCAGCCTCCCAAACTGTTTGCGGTCCGCGTCCCACGTCGTCTGCGCCTCCTCCGCCTCCGTAAGCCTGCGCTCCGCCATGTCCAGCCGCTCCGCATGCTTATCCACCCTCTCCGTCATGCGATCCATTCGATACGCCAAGGCGTCGATCTTGGCGCCTATGGCCGTCATGCCCTCCTGTAGGCCCTTCTCCATCGTGTTGAGCATGCCTCTGATTTCCGTGCACAGCGCGGAGTTCGAGTCCGCAGGTGCTCCCGGGGACTGGGCCGCAGGCGGCTCCGGCGCCTTCTGCCGCCTCTGGTCAAATGAGAGTTTTGTTTGCGTTTTATCGGGCTTACCCATCGCCGCTGCTGGAAGGGAGGCCAGAGTTCACTGATCCTATATAGTTAATGAAGCCTCAACGGGTCCACGCAGGAGCTAACTTCGTGCCCAGGTCAGCACCGGAGGCCGCACGCCCGGGCCGCTGTCGCTTGTGGGCCCGCGAGACCAGTAGCTCCGCAGGCCAGGGTGGGCGCTCGCCTCTTGTCCACCCCCTCCGGGCGCCGCAGTCGCAGAGCACCCCCAACCAGCCCGGGGGCGCGGCACGCTACGCTGTAAATCTCGTGGAGGGTGGCCTCCGGCCCAAAGCCGTTCGCCGCTTTGCAGTGCTCCCACCTCGTGTCCAGGCCGCCAGGCGGGGCCTCTCCGCAGCACGTAATGGCGTCCGTTGAATCGCCTCGTGTGTGGTCTCAGCAGGGCCGCCTCGCCGTCAGATCCACCACGGGCCCTCCGCACCCCCCCGGGGGCGGAGGTGGCACAGCAGGGATCCGCAGTGCCGCCGTGAATCACCGGAAGGGTAGCAGTTCCCGCCGGCCACTCCGCTCGCTCCACAGCGGGGCCTCCTCTCGTCGGGGCCGCACGTCGGGTGACGCAGCACGGCCTCAGTAGCCAGGGCAGAGCGGGGATCCCGGCCTGGTCCGCGGTTTCTCGGCCAGCGCCGATTCCGGGGGAACTCGGGCACACAGCTCCGGCAAAGTCGCACCGGAGGTCCGCTGGGGGCAGGGGAGGCAGTCCCCGTCGGAATCGCACCGATGTCGCCGCAGTGTCAGGATAATGGGCGGATAGTCTTCAGCGCTAGCGCGGAGCTCCGCACTTAAGCGTCCATCGCGAACGCCGGCTAGCTCCGCCCCCTAAGGTTTCAGTTTTTAATTGATGCCAGAGATATGTGTAGTCATCAGGTTCATTATGTCAATCTGTACATCGAAGTTTGTCTGACTGGAAGTTAAGAACTTCAGTTGACATTTGAAGTGTTTTTAATAGGGATTCCTACCACCATGGGTCGTTGTATTTGTTTATTTGTTTGAGATGTAGTTGTTTGAGATGTACTCCCCATTAATGAATACATGATTGAGGGGACACAAATGCTTTTCAGACCCTTTCTGAGAACCCTTTCTTCGCCTTGCAGGCACCCTTTTAGTGTGTTAGAGGATAATCTTGCTTTTGAGTGAGAGTTTAATATACTCTCCAAGAGTAAGCTTAAAACTGTATTTTTGGGCACCATTTTTATTGCATTCTTATACTATCTTTTGGAAGCGGAGAATATTGCAATTTAGTCTCTCTTGCTGTGTGCATAATTGTTTCTTCCATTTCTCCCTGGATCTTAGCTACATCAGTGTCCAAGAAGTGATCAGAGTTGTGGTGCTTCCAGAGCCTGGATCAGGTCCGTGTTGTCGGAGATTAGGCGAGCCCTTGAACTGTTCAAACCGGCATTGTCAGGGTTGTCAGAATTAATGTTTGATATAGCTGTCCCTATCTTGAAGAGGGAGATCAGCTCTGGTGATGCAAGGGGTAGATTGCAATCGATTTGAAGCATGAACTTGCACAGCTACTTGGAAAGTTTTATGATTGCATTTGGACTCAAGCAAAAGAAGGTTTGCAACAGGGGCAAATGCATTGCATTTTGTAGTGAGATTACATGCAGTACCGTCATTAAGGCAGGTTCTTTTGATGGTTGAACTGAATTAATTACCATTCCTTCATCTGGTTTTTGAGGGGTTATAGGGCAGGGAAGGCCAGGTTCTTCTTTCTATATTGCATAAACTGCAGTCATAGGGTCCTTTAAGAATAATAATTTTTGATTTGGCTTTATTTTCCCAAAATTGGACAATGTCGAAAAAGGTTATAGCATCGAATTTCCCACAAGTTTTTGGTGAATTGAATTTAATGATTCTCTTTGTTCTCGGACCTCGAAGATGGACGTTTACAAGATTTTTAAACTGGTTTGGAAGAGATTTTCCTGACTTCCTGTTAAAGCTGGTTGTTCCCCGCATTGTAGCTTTGAGCTTAATTATTTTTCATATGATTGAATTTAGTTATATAGGTTTTGAGTTGCATAGTGGTTTTCCACAGAAGAATTGGGAAATTTGTGGTTTTTGGTGAGTCGTCTACCTCCACCTTCTCAGTGGCCTACTGTATCCACAGAGGACCTGGTAAGTCCGGCTGTGGAAGCAAGAGCATGGTGATTGTGTTCCTGTCTTGGTGAGGATAGGTCACAGGAATGCACAGTTGAACTTATGAACCTATAAGTGTGTTTGACTTAGGTAAAGTGTTGATGTAAATGTGTGAATGTTTGCGTGAAGTTCCTGCGCGTGGGCAAGGATGAGCAGTACTGCTAAGGTGGGCTCCTTCTACAAGGGACAATCTGCTCATTGAGAGACCCCCTACCATAGCATGGCCACGGGCCCTTCTCTAGGTGGCCCTCTTTTATTTTTGGTTTGGTTGTCCTTCCATCAAGTCCGCCCGAACACGGAGCGGGACTAGCGCTGGACACTGAGTGTAATGCGTGGTGCTAGATGAGAGGAGGGAGCTTGCCTGACCGCAAGCCGCACTCCTACCTGTCCGGGCTACTTCTGCAAAGTGGGGCTCAATTGGCTCAGCAGATCCTGAACCCCTGTGATCCTCAAACAAGCGTCCAGTGATACAAACTCATGTTTAAGGTCCTTCTGCTGTATTCAGCAGCCAACTTTTAAAATTATAACAGCAGGTGGGCTGATGACACGAGACAGTCAAGCACTCAAGTAGACACTGGCGCAGGCTGAGGTGACACAAAAACTCATATGTGTTACAACTTACAACTCTGGATCCAATATGATTAAAAAAGTATCAACAAACACTAGCGGATACTCACATCCAAGAAACTTAATTTCGAAAAACCTTTTTTTTCCCTTAGTATACGAGACAGACTGCTACACAGTAATACCTGCTCCACCACTACTAATAGACAAACCACACTATGGGACTGTTGCGTGTTTATCTAGATTCCTGATCGATACTATGACCTTATGCCCCTATTCGGCTATAAATCCATTTATTCCCTATATTGGCATAACCGTTCAAGTGCGATTTTCTGAAAAGTCATCTCTGGCCTCACACGAACAGAGCCACATTCCAGCATAGTTCTCTCTGCCACTTCCTTTGCGACCAATTAGTGCAATGACAGAGCAGTAGTCACTATCTGATATTCCTAGATAACACTCCGAGTTCTTCAACAAGATAAAAACTCAGCAAACCTGGAAATCCCCGCTTGCTATGTTTTGATTAGTAATGGAACTCTAATGAGCAACTGATAACTATCACTTCCAAGTGACATCTTTAATTGACGTCTTATGTCCAGCAAACTTGCGTCAAACCCGGCACCTGTCAGGTATAAATATTACCAACGTTGCCTTAAGCAAAGCGAGCTACTGTTGCTGATGCCAGCTGCCTGCAAGACCCCGTGTTGGTAAATCTAGCACTCTGTCGCTGCAGCCTGCTGTCCCTGTGGTGGTGAAGCTACTGATACCATTATCGCTGCTAAAGCGCGAACTATGGTGCAGTACGCTTAGGAGCTGAACAGCCGTCCTCTGCGAAGACATCCAGCAGATTCCAGCTGCCCGCGGACGCTGTCCCCCCTCCTTCCTCGACGCGCTGAAGAGACCCGCTGCCTTTCTCCTGTAGAGAAATCCAGCTCCGGCGTTTCTGGTCTACCCTCGCGGGTGACTGGGATATCGAGAGAGACCCCTGAAGGAGATACCAATCCTCCATCATTCTATTCAGAGGTATGGTGTTGACTAAACCCTTAGACGAGAATTCTTGAAACAAACCTTGGCAAAACCAACTTAACTTAAAGCTACTTACTTACTCCCCTTCCACGTGTTAGGCTTAGGTCAGGCACACTGGGGTAGGCTTAGTTAGAAGCACCAGTTGAGTATTTTAGCCTAATGTATATATGACTGTATATATGTTTTATTACTTTTAAACCATTGTATGGCTAAGAAACCATATCAATGCTTTTACAGTTCTATTTCGCAATCCTTATCTTACTGTACGTACTTTTTATCATAACAATTCTTGCTATTGTGGCAATACATTTCTCTTGTACGAGAAGAAAGACTGTTCAATAAATGTTAACCTTTTATTGACAAACGCCCGTCTCTCTATTCTCTACATCTCGTGAAAGTAAACTCCATTAGACTGACTGAGTGAAATACATGTCTATTGTTTCACACGACCCTAGAGATTGACTCTTGATCTGAGGAGCAAAGTTGTCATGTTGCACGGTTGTTGGAAAGCTGAATCCCTTCTTGTCTGTGCCAAGGAAGCTGATCACTTCCTATGCAGAGAAGAAAGTTTCCAGTGACCTCTGAGCTAGTTGGTAACACAACCCAATTAAGTTTAGCATAGTCAGTGGAGGCCTGGAATATCCGCAGTTCCACGTCGATACTACTGTTTATGTTATTCCAATGCGCAGGGCCTAGTGGGAAACTAGGAACTACACTACATGGCGCCCAAACGTTTGGTAAGGCGATAAACTAACGCAAGACTTTTAGAGTAACTCAGTCGTGCATATTTCACACCCCTTTCTCCCGTAAATACTCCAATAGACGTCTGGAGTGGGTGAAAGGTTAAAATCCGCCCGAACTCAGTAGGAAGAGATTCCTATGTAAAGCTCTGGTTTATTCAACGTTGAAGGATACAGTGTTATAAAATATTGTGCACCTAATCTTTGTCTCCTTGGAGACCTACTCTGCAAAGCCTGCATTTCTAGAAAATGACAGACAGTGAAGAAGAAAGGGAAGCAGTTAGACTGGCAGCCCAACTAATAGAGGAAGACTCGAGTCTCCTACAGATTGACCCGGATGCTATCGACATCCCGGTCCACTTAAGAAGATCTATAACTTTAAAACTTATAGAAAACGGACTGACACCTCAAGGTGGTACAGTAATTTTCGTGATAGAGGCTCACGAGTATCGGCAGACAGAGGTATTCTATTCATGGATAAACTTTCCAGCGGTAAACGCTAGAACAAAAGAGTTTCACTATTACAAAATAGAGAAACCTCCGGAAGAGTACGCTCCTTTCGAGGAGATTGAAATTCCACTTAAATTTCAAGAGCACCTGCTCTGGTTTAATGGCGCCCTAAAACATACTGATCACATAACTAGGCTCGGTCCACTAGGTAGACCAGGAGCCACGTGGCCGGTTCTAGCCAGCTACACACCACATCCTGACATTGTAAAAATGTCTAGAGAAGAGCTGTTAGTACAGCTAAACACATTAATAAAAATACATAGGCAATTAGTCCAATATGTAATGCGGACTGCAACAGTCCAACCAGCTGTTAATACACCACAGCTGACCCCTCATCAGGGGAACACAAATAAAATTACACCGCAGAACATACAGTCATGTCTTGGTAAAACACCCGTAAAACGGGAACAAATTCCTTTCTGGTTAGCACAGAAAATCACTCAAATAGAGGCAGTATTTCCTGATACTACTCCTATAGAGAAACACAGAATCTTGACAATCTGCCTTCCTATGGAAATCGCACCACACGTGGAGGACTGCGACACTTGGGGTACAGTCTTTGCTTCCATTTACACAAAAACACACGGTGTTCCGTCTATGGCGGTAATACCAGAAGTGCTAAAACAGATTCAAAATGAATTCGGTCCAGAGCCCGCTTTAAATCTAGGTATGAAATTACTGAAAGACTTCAAGCAGGTCACGGCTATATTATTAGCCAACATAAAGGGAGAAGCAGCATCTGTGGCGATTCGCCAGAAGTTGAAGGAAACAGATATAAAGATCCTGTTGAGCTTGCAAAAATCATAGAAAAATGCTATGAAGAATTAGGTAGAGACAGCTTGGGTGGTAAACCGGTAAAGCCCCAACTGCTCGAAAATCCTGAAAAATTATTTATTAAAAATAATTTAAATACTCCTAAAAAGAGCTGGGATGGAAATAAACAATCCACTCCCAAGGAAAAAGTTTTCCAGTCCAGAGGAAGGTCTCCTCGACGGAGGGAAAGAACTCCGACTCGAGAACGCCAGTCTCCCCAGAGGGAGCCCTCTGAGAAAAGATATAACCTTAGAAATAGGGATAATCTGAAAAAACCTGATAGATATCAAAGTATTGATACACGTCCCTCTCGATCTCTTCCACAGAATTCGGAAAGAAGAGGACGGTCAGACCCAGGAGAGCACACAAAGTCCAAAGACAAGGAACCTGCTCAGAGTAAAAAATCTCAATGTCAGAAAAAGAAGGTAGCCAGTATTAGAGTAATCAACCATGCCGAGAATACTGAGGACACAGTTGAAAAACGGGGAGTGGGCATTGACAGTGTTGGACAGTGCAGCAGAAATCAGTATAGCGCGCAAGATCTTGATGAGTCATCTGGAGACAGTGGACACGAATGAATTCATTCAAGTTGAAACTGCCGACGCCAGACTTAGCGAGCCCCATAAAATATACGAAATAACATTGCGTATAGAGGGTGATAAGACTAGGAAAATTAAGGGTCTATTTTGGGATAAGCTCTCAAAAGGCTATGATATTCTGTTAGCTGAAAAAGATTGGCCCCCAGAGTTTGTCAGGGAGTGCCCTCGTGGCGAAGAAGTGATTATGCCTGCCTTCTCGAATCACATTCCGATTCACAAAAAATATACATATGCAAGGAAATGGGCAGTGGCCCAGGCACCTGCATTATATAAAAATCATGTAGGATGGGATGAGGATTCACCTCCTCACAAAATCCAATTGAAAAGTGAACCAACTGCCCAACGGCAGTCTCCCATAAAGCAAGAAGCTAAAAAACAAGTCAGGGAGATCTTAGATCAACTTGAGTACCAGGGGGTGATTGAAACATGCACCTCTCAAATGAACAATCCTTTGTTTCCTGTCTCCAAGCCAGACAATTCATATCGTCTAGTTTTGGACTACAGACACCTTAATACATGTTGCAAAACCTTTGCAGTACAAAACTCGCATAGTGCAGCCCTAATGAATAACATAGTTAGGAAAAAATATAAAACGACATTAGACATTTCTAATGGTTTCTTTTGTCAAAACATTGCTCCAGAAAGCAAATATTTGACCGCTTTCTCCGCATTTGGGTCGCAGAAAAATTCTGTCGACTCCCACAGGGGTTCAAGAACAGCCCAGGACTATTCTCAGCAAGGGTAACAGAGTTACTACAAATCTATGATGATGAAGCATTATCTTACGTAGATGATATTTATCTCACAGACGACGACTTGGATACTCACTTGAAAAGAGTGAACACCATTATACTTGGGTTCGCAGCAGAGGGTTACAAATTCAACTTTAAAAAGTCTCGAATTGCCCATCTGACAGTACTGTTTTTAGGGTACGAATTATCAAGTGAAGGGAAAAGCCTAGCGGACAACTTCTTAGAGAAGTGCGCTGTACTCCAAGCTCCAAAAACGCTGAAGAATTTACAATCCATTCTAGGTTTTCTGAATTTCGGAAGAACTTACATACTAAATTACGCAGAGAGGGTTAAACCTCTCTACGAACTAATTAAACCTGATTTTAAACAAATCAATTGGACTCAAAAACACACAGAAATTTTGAGATCACTGCAAACAGACATGTTAGCAAAAACTAAATTAGATACACGTGACAACACACATGATCTTGTAATCCGAGTCATCCCAGGAAGATGCGGATTCACGTACCTGACCTCTAATGAGGGAGAAAAGGTACCTATTTCAATTAAATCTCACTTGTACACACAAGCAGAAAAAGCATTCAGTCACACAGAAAGAACTGTGAAAGCAGTGCAAATCGCATTAGCAAATGAACGAGAACTAGCACACGGCAAAAGGA
Source organism: Lissotriton vulgaris (assembly GCF_964263255.1). Lineage (NCBI taxonomy): Eukaryota > Metazoa > Chordata > Amphibia > Caudata > Salamandridae > Lissotriton > Lissotriton vulgaris. Next base: position 1,333,396,568 of record NC_141687.1, read on the forward strand.
TTAATATCCTCACAGCGGAATCCGCCTTCGAGGCGCTATTCAGCCCAGTAAACTTGCCTACAGTGTCACTGGATCCGAAATGGATACAGTGTTTAGATTCTCTAGGAGCGGAAGATGTGAAATACTATTTCGCCCCGCAATTCGAAGAACTGAATGATTTAGTATATGAAGAAGAATATCCTCTGCCAATCGAAATTCTGCCTCTCCCACAATACGCCTGTATAATCTATACAGATAGCTTTGTACAGCATTTCAACGTAGAGAGAAAATCCTACGATGCAGCATGTGCGATCATTAAAGGTCGTTGGCTGTGCGGTAAATTCAGACCGAAAGTAACAAAAATTGAATCTGTAAGAAACTGTTCGGTTCAAAGAACTGAAATCAGATCTTTAAAGATGGCGCTAGAAAATGCAGAACGTGAATTCCCGACACTTATAGTGTGCGATTCTCATTTTTGCGTCAACTCTTACAACAATAAACTGCAGAGTTGGATCGAAAACGACTACAAAGATGACACAGGTGCCACAATAAAGCATAAATTGCTCTGGAACGAGGTAGCTCTTTTACACAAAGAACTACAAAAGACTCACGTGATTCACGCACAGAGTCTTCGACGTGATGGCGTTCACGTTGCAGGGAATTCATTGGCTAATACAGCCACAGCGGAAGCAACTAACCCGGCTTCCGTAGCCACAAAAAAGCGTACAGATAAATACATAGACGGGGAAACCATGCTGGCAGTAAAAACGACCGTAAAAGGCGACTGTGCAGCACTACCCGTAAACTATCCACTCAATTATGCATACATAATCGATGCAAACTCCGTTCCTTTTGCTCGAATCCCTGGAGTGGGGGACAGAGTAATTCCAAACAGGAACAGGAGGGGCTTCCTCTTACTGGAAGCACACATGGGGTTGGGTCTGAGACACCAAACAATCAAAGCCTCTCTGAAAGAATTACAATCAGAGTACTGGTGGCCAGGAATGAGTATAGATATTCAATGTTTTGCTCAAAATTGTGAAAACTGCAACCGAGATCGCAGAAATGAACAGGCCAGTGTAGTTTCAGGATCCCTTCTAGACAGCATAAGGTGGTCTATCTGCGCAATCAAAGAAGAGAAGCGCGTCCCAGTGTACACCATTAAGACGAAAAGCACTTAAAAAATGAGGCCTCCAGCGCTCGGCTGACGCTAGAACGGTTATAAAAGATTTGCGAGTCTTTATCGGCACATACGCAATTACCACGTTCCATTCTGATCAGGGTCCTGCTTTTAGCTCTCGAGCTTATAAGGAGGCCATGGCTAGCATGGGAATTGGGTTGCGGTATTCTTGTCCGTCATACCCCGGAAGGGAACAGTGTGGTAGAAAGAAAAAACCGTGACATAAAGCAATCTATAACAGCGAAGGTATTAGGTTCAGGCGCTGGGTGGGTCAAACATTTAATAAGTGTCCAGACTAGTCTTAACAACATGCCAACAAATTCTCTAAAAGGTTTCAGCCCATACGAACTATTGTTCAGAATTAGAATGCGAGTTCAGGACCTCGATAGTCAGATGTCAGTGGTACAAGAAAAAACAACGCACTTTGATGTAAAGGATCGTTTGGCTGTTTTACAGGAACTGAATGAAACAAGAAAATCATTAAGCAACATAAAGTTAAAGCAACAGCCAAGTACCACTGACGAGGCACCGCCCGCAACAGCCCCAGCAAGGCCTGTCTGGATTCCAAAGATTGGGGATCTAGTCAGAGAAAAGATCGCGGTTAAGAAGGAATTTGGGCCTTCTTACAGAAAAGCAGTACCTGTCTTAGCAGTCACCGGAACAAGATCAGTTGTGCTACCGCCCCTTGCTGGTAAAAAGGAGAACAGAGTCGTGTCTATCGATCTGGTAAAACCACAAGCATGTAGCCAATAATCAACAGTAGGCCCAGTGGACTCCCAAGAAACAACAGAATACCCAAACTTGCAACAATCCAAGAGGTTCAAACTGAAAGACTAATCACATTCGATCAGCCTGCAGTGCACAATGAAGGACTATGCAATAATGCCATGGAACTCGTGCCTCTTGAAACACAGATTGAAACAGTTCGTCAAGAAACAACACCAGTCTACAATGATGTGGCATCAGAAAGTGCTACCGAGAGACAGATTGAAAAAACAATCCCATCAATTGACAGAACTGCCTCTGGTTATTTCATCAACTTCGGCAACTTCTCTGAAGATCAAAACGATCCCGAAGTGATGCCAGAAACTAAAAAGACTTTTAAAGAAAAAGAAACGGAACTCTTTCATCAACTGAAGGAAATCTACCTAATTTCCCCTTGGCTAGAGTTCTGGTTCGGTCTAGGTGTATTTTTCCTCCTGCTTTGGCTCATCATGGTACTGTGTTTGGGAAAATTCATTGAAGGAAAATATATTACAATGGACACAGCAAGTCAGAACATCAACCTAGTCCTGAAACCACACAGATCATCCCACGTGAAGAAAAGAGTACTGTCAACAGTAAATGTCACAGCAATTCCAATACCTGGTGGGGTAGTATGGGAGAAAACAGACTATGAGATATATGGTCCGGTCGAAATCCTGAAGTATCCTCATCAACTAAAGGTTTCCTTAAGTGACTTTGTGACACCTAGTACATTCTCTGATGATTGGGACTTTAACAGTATTAATGACATGATGTCTGATTTAGTAATGTCAGCTAGATTCACAGATCATGATTATTTACAAGGTTCATCTAGTTATGAGCAGTTATTCTTTTACACCCACTATGGGGATCATTACTTGCATAAATCTGCACAGCCTAGAAATGTTTTTATGTATAATCAATGGGAACATTGTTCTACACCACCTAAAAGCAGCTCTAAAGCATTTTTTGAGAAATTCAAATACTTCTCAGGGTTTAACACCAGTGATGCAGAAACGTTTTATTATAAACTGTTAGATAAAACAGGAATGAAAACAATGCTGACAAATTCTAAATTGATATATTCAGAAGCATTTTATGACAAAATGATGACATTTGGTTTTGATTATTGGAAAAATAATATTGAAACGAAAACAATTTGGGGTACAAAAGATTGGCAGGTGCAAGGCATTGAAGCACTATTTAGAACCTGCATGATACCAGAACAAATGTTATTTTTAAATGACACAATACACCAAACATCTTGTCTTGGCCTAGCTAAGATCAAAGACCTTAAAACACCGTCTATACCGAAGCCAATACCAGAAAATGCAACCGCTGATATTGAGTTAGACATGTCACAAATTTTACATTTCAACAGAACAAATCCTGATTGGAAAAAAGTGGTTAATCTGGCCTACAGACACAAATAGCTGTCAAGATAGATTCCTGAATAAAACACAGGGGTTAAAAATGACCAGATTAGACTCGAGATATTCCCAGAGACAACATCCAGGGATTATAACAACATACAGTGTAGGGAAACTCTGCCTTGAATGGCTAACTTCGTCCACACTGGCTGAAATTAAGCAACACTTGTCTTTACTAAAAGATGGTGCTGATTTGCGCGATTTCGTTCTTGGACCACGCAAACAGCGTCAAAAGCGTTTCATAGCGACCAGTATCTATGCTGCTTACAACGAGGCTTGGAAAGTAAAGCAAATTGAAACTGCTGAAAAAATACGAGAAATTGATCGTATTAATTTGGAGAAATCACTTTCTGTGGTAGACAATGGGTTAATGACTCTGTCTTCCAGAATATATTCGTTGGACAATATTGTATCCTCTGCCTTTGATGTAATAGACAGAGATTTGCTAATGTTACAACATGGCCAGTCTCAATTACGCTCTATTATAGAATTAGGCTGGACGCTGCAAAATCTTCGTTCAGGCTATGTGCCTTGGCGTTTAATCAACACGACGTCATTATTTTCCAGTTTTAACCTTACTGATAAACAGATCAGTTTGGCACAGAAAGGAGCAGACTATACAATCCTGAGCATCGAAAAACTTGAGAGATTACCATTGACAATGTCAGAGAGTCCTGTCATTGAATGGATAATACACGGAATTATCACAATTCCGATAACAACTTTCCGATTTAAAAAATGCCTTGAGTACATACCTACTGGCCAGTATGAACAATTGGGTAAAGGATATGTAAAATCCGAATGGAAATTACCATACACTCATTCTTGCTATAGTGACAGTGACAAAAATGTATTTCTTAGTGGTGAAAATTGTAAACATTCACTAAGCGGTATACTTTTGTGTCAGGGTATTAATTTACACGGAGCATGTGATGGAAATTCAAACAACCTTTCATGCCACCAGCTAGTCACACTTGCAACTCAGATAGAGCCCTTCTTTATGCAACTTTCGAACGGGAGTTACATTCTTAGAACGGATCACAGATGTTGTGGCCTCGTGCCAGGGAAAAGTTATCTAGTAGAAGTAACATCCATGGTCAAATGCTGTATGCAAGCATTGTTTCCGAGTGGGCCTGCAGACATAGTGACTCCCATCTGGCCTCGTCTGAATCTCTATTCTATACGAATTGATACATTAAGCAAAATGAAATCTGTACTTTTACAGACAACAGTGCCTATAACGTCATCTAAAGAGACGTATGATCTTCTAGTTGCAAGGACAGCTACTGAAGTTCATGACCTTTTATCAACAAATTGCCCCGTGCATTTCGTAGAAATGTTCAGCCAACTCCTTAACATGTCTAGTGCAACAAGCATCCCAGGCATATTTAAGACAGTCTTTACGGGACTGCTAACACCCTTCCAGGCAATTTTGGGAATCTTTCCTAATTTTGTGCACTCCATTTTTGGCGGCATACCATTATTTTTGGGACTCGTCGCAGGGATTCTATTTTTGACCCTCCTGCTTCGTTATGGCAAACCTCGGCTCAGACATAGCTCCCATGGGAATGGAAGAGACAATCCTAGCAATGCGCTACCGGGACAGGATAACTAACGTCCTTGGATTGGCCAGGCTGAGAGATCTAAACATGACCTGGTTCCTTTCATTCAGACCGATATGGCAAAATTGCATTTTACCTGTGCTACGGTGTATGCTTTGCGGCGATGAATGCGTGTTGGACATCTGTCTTTCACTTCCATCAGCAGTACCAATGGACGTCGATACTTTGCTCAGTCCAATAACGGCTCACGCATTGTGTTGTCCCCAGCGGCTACCAATCCTGATGACGGCATTCGTGGAGACTCCTGTACTACAGCCAAGTGGTAACAGTGGAGCGAGTGACAAAAGCAACATCATCCAGGTACAACGTTCTGTGAGCATTGCTGGTCCTGCCTTCGATGACAGCAATCATTCTCACACCTGCCAAGTTACAGCGCTATCTAATTTGGTTGAACTATCACCTGAATTTGTAGACCAATTCTTTGAGAGCCTGTCTGATACGATGTTCTCACCCGTACAGAAACAATAACTTTTAGAAGCTTTCCGACACACAGCGTTCCCATGAACTCTGAATTCGGCCTTCAGTTTTGATCAACAAAAACTGCCAAGAGCTTTGGAAATCTATTTTCTTTGAATTGGACAATTTTTTTTTAATATTGACCCTTTTTTGGCACAAACAATTCTTTGCTTAACGTAAAAACTATTCTTAGAGAACAGAAGCTTCACACTTCTATTTCTAAACACATCTAGAGACATAACAATATTACACCAGCCTCTAGCACACATGTTATTACAATGCATTTTTATGTGATGATTTATCTCGCCTTTCTTCTGTCAGAGATACTTCATGTGTAATTCCTTTTGCATAATCGTTCATTGATTTCATATGCAACAATTTTTTGAATGATTACTATGCTTTAAAAAACGTACAGTACCTAAATTCATGTATTACCAGTACGCCTATTTCGAATACATTTATGTATTTTGGGGTGGGCAATGTTACACATGCATCTAATTGCTTTAGTTTTAGTAATTTTGATGGACATTAACCCGTGGAGTGGGTGTTGCGTGTTTATCTAGATTCCTGATCGAAACTATGACCTTATGCCCCTATTCGGCTATAAATCCATTTATTCCCTATATTGGCATAACCGTTCAAGTGCGATTTTCTGAAAAGTCATCTCTGGCCTCACACGAACAGAGCCACATTCCAGCATAGTTCTCTCTGCCACTTCCTTTGCGACCAATTAGTGCAATGACAGAGCAGTAGTCACTATCTGATATTCCTAGATAACACTCCGAGTTCTTCAACAAGATAAAAACTCAGCAAACCTGGAAATCCCCGCTTGCTATGTTTTGATTAGTAATGGAACTCTAATGAGCAACTGATAACTATCACTTCCTAGTGACATCTTTAATTGACGTCTTATGTCCAGCAAACTTGCGTCAAACCTGGCACCTGTCAGGTATAAATATTACCAACGTTGCCTTAAGCAAAGCGAGCTACTGTTGCTGATGCCAGCTGCCTGCAAGACCCCGTGTTGGTAAATCTAGCACTCTGTCGCTGCAGCCTGCTGTCCCTGTGGTGGTGAAGCTACTGATACCATTATCGCTGCTAAAGCGCGAACTATGGTGCAGTACGCTTAGGAGCTGAACAGCCGTCCTCTGCGAAGACATCCAGCAGATTCCAGCTGCCCGCGGACGCTGTCCCCCCTCCTTCCTCGACGCGCTGAAGAGACCCGCTGCCTTTCTCCTGCAGAGAAATCCAGCTCCGGCGTTTCCGGTCTACCCTCGCGGGTGACTGGGATATCGAGAGAGACCCCTGAAGGAGATACCAATCCTCCATCATTCTATTCAGAGGTATGGTGTTGACTAAACCCTTAGACGAGAATTCTTGAAACAAACCTTGGCAAAACCAACTTAACTTAAAGCTACTTACTTACTCCCCTTCCACGTGTTAGGCTTAGGTCAGGCACACTGGGGTAGGCTTAGTTAGAAGCACCAGTTGAGTATTTTAGCCTAATGTATATATGACTGTATATATGTTTTATTACTTTTAAACCATTGTATGGCTAAGAAACCATATCAATGCTTTTACAATTCTATTTCGCAATCCTTATCTTACTGTACGTACTTTTTATAATAACAATTCTTGCTATTGTGGCAATACATTTCTCTTGTACGAGAAGAAAGACTGTTCAATAAATGTTAACCTTTTATTGACAAACGCCCGTCTCTCTATTCTCTACATCTCGTGAAAGTAAACTGCACTAGACTGACTGAGTGAAATACATGTCTATTGTTTCACACGACCCTAGAGATTGACTCTTGATCTGAGGAGCAAAGTTGTCATGTTGCACGGTTGTTGGAAAGCTGAATCCCTTCTTGTCTGTGCCAAGGAAGCTGATCACTTCCTATGCAGAGAAGAAAGTTTCCAGTGACCTCTGAGCTAGTTGGTAACACAACCCAATTAAGTTTAGCATAGTCAGTGGAGGCCTGGAATATCCGCAGTTCCACGTCGATACTACTGTTTATGTTATTCCAATGCGCAGGGCCTAGTGGGAAACTAGGAACTACACTACAGGACCTCCCACCAGTCACGGGCCATTTCCTGTATGGCAACTGTGCTGTATGCCCATTCACAACACATTCTACCAGCATTGACATAGGGCTTACAACTCTGGGGGAGCAAAGGTCCCACACCAACTGTAACAGCAATAATGTCATATATATGATCACCTGTCCCTGTGGTCTTAGATACATAGGCATGACCACACGAATAATAAAAACCAGGATCAGCGAACACAGAAGCACTATTCGCTGTAAGAAAACAATGAAAAAACTCACAACCCAATTTTTGGAATCAAATCAAACTGAAAATAATCTAAAATGGACATTCGTAGAAAAAACTATGGCACACAACAGAGTCCAAAACACACTTTTACTGAAGGAGCAGCGATGGGTACACCACTCACAACTTACAAAACACGTCTTAACGATGACATACCGTGGCATCATCAAAATAACCTCAACGGGTAGACGACTAATCTCCTTCCACTGATCAGAAATGTGTCTGTACATTTACCCTGACACAGTCAGACTAACCATGACTGTAACACCCCCATTTTTTTTTTGTAAATATCTTTTTATTGCAGCAAAGACAGATAAGCATACAGTACAGTTTATGCCATTCCCCTTGATGCTCAGTGTGTGCTCCGCTCCCACACCCCTGTATCACACAGCCATTCAGCTCGCACCCCGGAGGTCGAGCGGCAATGTCGCAGGTACATAAGAAACTGCGCTGGAGCATTCTGTGCATGGCTACAGCCACCAAGCGGATGGGAAACGGCAGCGCTGCTTTTCGGACCTAACACTCCCTCTCCCCTGTCCCAAGTCCAGTTTAAGCCAAGAGTTTCTGAACAACCTCCTTGAACATACCCCCCTCCCCTTCCCCTTAACCCCCTCAACTTTTCCTACCCTGCCTCCCCCGTCTAGGATTCCCCCCCCCAACTCTTCCTGCCCCTGCCCAGACCCCCCACCCCCCCAGGCGTGCCAGAGTATCACCTAACTGAGCTCTCAACCTTGCCACCAAGATCAGATCCGAAGCATGGCACCAGGATTCATCTGGAATCATCCGTAAATCATCTCGATGGAACGCAAGGGCAGTGTAATAGCAGAGCGGGTCTATGCCGCCCCCCGTCAGGCGGGCGTCCCTCTGGAGCCGGGCTATGCACCGGGGATTCCTCCTCCTCCACGTCCAGGAGCGTGAGATCTAGGACCAGCCCCTCCCACGCCCTGGCTCTCTCCAGTGCCATGTCATTGTCTATCCTGAGCGCAGCCCGCAGGCGAAGTTCACCCTCACATCTAGCCCATTTAAGCAGTTCAGCCTTCCAGCGCTCTACCACGGGGCCCCGGGACGCCTTCCACTGGGACGTAATGGCCCGCTTCGCCAGGAGAAGCCCCAAGTCCAGGAACTTGCTAGTGACCTTATTCTTTGATGTGTGTGGGAACCAGTGTAGTATACAATGTGCCATGGTGAGTTGCAGGTCCCTCTCCGTCACCTCCCTCAGAACCTCCACCACCTCCTCCCAAAAGGGCCCCAGCTCAGGACAGGACCAGAACATGTGTTGGAAGTCTGCGGGATCCGCCGGGCAGCGCGGACAGGACGCTGGGTGTGCCGGGAAGTACTTATGTAATTTATCAGGGGTCAGATACGCCCTATGTAGGACATAAAAGTGCACCAGCTGGAACCTTGCGTTGCGCGTGCCGTTCCGGGCCCCCTCTAGTATACCATTCCAGGCCTCCTCGGGGATCTCAGTCGCCAAGTCGGCCTCCCATTTCGTCTTCAAGGTCAGCAGCGGAGCGGTGGATTCCGAGACCATGCGTCGAGTCAGGCACGTGACCGCTTTGACCGTCCCTGCCATCATCACGACGTACTGACAGCCCAGGGACAATGGTGGCTCCGAAATACCCGCCCCCCAATGTTTGCGGATCGCCGCCGTTAAAGCCGCATGAAGGAGGAAGTCCCCACCCGCCAGCTCGAAGCGGTCCTGCAGGAGGTCGAAGGGCACCATCACCCCGTTTTCGTACAGATCACCCATGGATGACAGCCCCTGCTGGTCCCAGTCGTCTAGCCCGCGCCACGAGCCTCCGTGCGGAAGCGCCCCGCAGAGTCTAAGTGGGATCTCTGGTGCGTATGGAACCGTAACCCCGCATCTCCGGCGATATCAGTTCCAGCATTTCCGGGCCGTCGCAAACTCCTGAGTGAGGTGGAAATCCCCCATCGAAAGTCCCAGGACAATCCGGGACAACACCTGAACCGGACCCGCCGGTTCTCCCGCTCCGTCCTCCCCTCTCCTGGCCCGCGCCACCCATTGTGTCAGCCATTGCAGCTGCGCCGCCAAGTAGTAGAGCTCATAGTCCGGCACCGCTAGACCTCCGTCCGCCCTTGGGCGGAGAAGCGTGGCATGGGCCACCCTGCGCCTGCCCGCCCCCCACAGGAAGCCGATGACCATCGATCGCAGCCGCCGAAAGTAGCTCGCCGGGATCCAGATCGGGAGGGTCCCGAAGAAGTAAAGCAGCCGCGGGAGGGTTACCATCTTGAGCAACGCCACCCTGCCCATGAGTGACAATGGGAGCGTGCCCCAAAAGTCGAAATTCCCTCTAGTGTGCCTTATCGCCGTACCGATATTTCCCTCAAGGATATCGGCTCTGTCATGGAAGATCGAGGTGCCAAGGTATCGCAGGCTCCTCTCTTCCCAGGTCACTCCCTCTGTAGTTTGCGGGCATGCACTCCGTGGGCGGGCCGGGAATAGGTGGGACTTCTCCCAGTTCACTCGGAGGCCCGAGATTCTACCCAGCGATTGCAGGAGGGCCTTAGCTCCACGCAGGGAGTCCGCCGAGTCTGGCAGGAACATCAGCAGATCATCTGCGTATAGTGCGATGTGGTGTTCTTGGCCATAGACGTCCAGGCCCCGATACGCCTGCCCCAGCCGGGCCCGCGTCGCAAGTGGCTCGACGGCCATGGCAAACAGCAGGGGGGAAAGAGGGCAACCCTGACGGGTGCCCCTGCCCACTCCGCACATCTCAGAGATAACCCTCCCCGTCCTGACCCTCGCCGTCGCGTTCGTATAGAGCAGCCTCGTCCAATCTACGAAGCCTTCGCCAAGGCCCAGCGCTCGCAAAACATGGAAGAGATACGGCCATTCCAGGCTGTCGAAGGCCTTCTCCATGTCGACAGCAAACACCACTGCCTCGTCGCCGTCATAAGTGTCGGCCTCTAGTATGTGCAGGAGTCGCCGCACGTTAAGCGCCGTATTGCGGGCCGGGATGAAACCCGATTGGTCCGCATGTACCAGCATGGGCATGTGAGGGAGCAAACGCGTCGCCAAGATCTTGCTCAGAATCTTATAGTCCAGGTTGAGCATGGACAGTGGGCGATACGCTGATCTGTCCCATGGCTGCTTACCCGGCTTCAGTAGGGGGACTATCAGCGCCTCTCTCGTGGTCGCAGGGAGGCAGCCCAGACGCCTCGACTCGTTGTATACCCACGTCAGCCGGGGCGCTAGGAGATCCGCGTAGGTGAGGTAGAATTCCGTCGGGAATCCATCGGTGCCCGGCGTCTTATTTCTTGCCATGCTCTTGATGGCAACCCGCACCTCCCTCTCCTCGATCTTGTCCCCAAGTCGCTTTGCGATCCCCTCCTCCAGCACCGGTAGGTCAAGACCCTCCAGAAAGGCCCGAAACTCCTCCGCCGACGGGAGGACCCTGCTGCGGTAGAGCTCTGTGTAGTAGTCATAAAACAATGCGTTAATTCCCTGTTGATCAAACCTCGCCGCCCCCGCCTGGTCTCTGAGCTCAAGAATGACCGAGCTTCGGCGGGACGGGTTGGCCAGCCAGGCCAGGAGAGCCCCCGATTTGTCGCGTTCCGAGTGCGCTCGCGTGAGGTAGGCCTTGTAGTCAAAGCATCGGAGACGCTCCACTGTCGCCGCCACCGCCTCTCGCGCCCCTAGCAGAGCCTCGTGAGTGTCCGGCCGCTCAGGTCTCGCCCTCTCTAGCCTCCGTAGGGTCTCGTCCTCTTTCTCAATGTCTTCCAGTAGCGTTCTCCGCACTCCCGAAGCCGTTGCGATGCACTGGCCCCGAAGTACCGATTTGAAGGCGTCCCATTCCGTCGCGGCTGACCCCGCCGTGCCCGCGTTCTCCTGGAAATATGCCTCGATGCCCGAGGCAATCGTGGCACGGAAGAGCTGATCGTCCAGTGCCTCAGGGCGGAGTTTCCAAGCCGGGATCCTCGGGCGGATCTGCGACCAGCGCAGCCGCACGAGGAGCGGGTTGTGGTCTGAGATCGAGCGCGTGAGATACTCACTGTGGCACACCTCCACGTGCACGTCTTGCGAGCATAGGAAGGCGTCAATGCGGACATGTAGTTCGTGGAGAGCGGAGAAGAAAGAGTAGTCCCTGTCCGACGGGTGGTTAGCCCTCCAGGAGTCGACCAGTCCCCACCGGCGCTGCCAGGCCGAGCGCGCGAGTGCAAGTTTACCAGCTGGTGCGTTCGGAAGGGGGGGGTGGGATCTATCCAGGGTAACGTCTGCCACACTGTTAAAGTCGCCGCCCAGGAGCAAGGGCTCCACCAGAAACTGAGCTAGTTTGTTGGACAGTAGTGCGAGGAATGCAGGTTGGTCCACATTTGGGGCGTATATGCAACCCAGGTTAAGGTCCCTCCCGTCCAGCTTGCCACGCACCATTATGTATCTCCCCTCTGGGTCAATCACCTGTTGTGTGCATTGGTAGGGTATCCCCGCCCGTACCCAGATGGCCACCCCCCTAGCATAAGCGGAGTAACCGGTGTGAAAGACCTGCGCCGCTGCAGTGCCCTCCCTTCTTTATCCAGCAGATGGGTTTCCTGAAGGAAGGCAATGTGTATGCCCCGCCTGACCAGATAAGAGTGGATCTTATGACGCCTATGCATCGAGTGCTTCCCCCTTACGTTCCATGTGAGACATCTATAGCCTAAGTCGGATCCCATGGCGAAGTCTGCCAAGCCCCATCCACTCCACTCACTCTCCCGGCAACCCCCCCAGCACGCCTAGGTCCCCCCCCGTCCCCCCCCAACTTGCATATTCAAACTACCCCAACTCCCACACCCCCGGACAGACAACCAACGTGGAAACCCCATCCAAACTCAAGTATCAAAGAGCGTATCACTACATAATAGGGCTGGAGTGGCAGCGATGCCGGCTCCAGACAGGTCCGAAGCCCCCCGCCCCCGCCCCACTTCCCCTAACAACAATCAGGAGAGACCCCCCGACTCTCCCCGTCCCCATGGTGTCAGTGCGAAGTCTCGGGGGGCATCCGCATCCCACTGCATAGCGTCCAGAAGCGGTCCCCCCCCCCACCTGCATACACCATTATCTTACTTGCGTGGCCAAGGTCTCACGAACCGTCTCAGCCAAGGATACCTTCCGCTGTCTGGGGAGTCACCACCGGCAGGTCCGTCTCTGAAAGTTCGTGCCCACTGCTGGAGCCAGGGCTGGGAGTGCTGTCCTTCGACTGCTCCGACGCGCTGCTGGAGGGGCTGGCGTCCCCCTGGCTGATGGCCGCCACCGCCTGCACCGCCTTGGCTCGCTCCTGCTGCCAGCCCGCTGGGGAGCCAGATTGTCGCGTCGGTGTCGCTTCCGTGGAGTGTCTCCTGGGGGGGGTCTGCGGCGTGGGGCCTGTGCCCGGCTCCCCCCTCGCGTCCAACCAGCTCCAAGCTTCCTGTGGCGTCAGGAAAAAGTGAGTGCGTTCCCCATCGACCACCCGCAGCCGCGCCGGGAACAGCATAGCGTAGGGCAGTTGCAGCGATCTCAATTTCCGCTTGACCGCCAGGAAGGAGGCCCGCTGCTTCTGCACATCTCTGGTGAAGTCCGGAAAGACCATGACCCTGCTGTTGTCTATTCTCAGGTCCGGGATTTCCCTCACCCTCCGCAGTATATGGTCTCTGTCTCTGAAGTGCAGAAGCCGCAGTACAATCGGGCGCGGAGGCACCCCCGGTTTGGGGGGACGCGCAGGGACCCTGTGTGCGCGTTCAATGGCAAAGAACGGCGAGAGTCCCTCCGGGGCCACCTCGGATCGTAGCCAGCCCTCCAGGTAGGTGACCGCATCCCGCCCCTCTGTGTTCTCAGGGACCCCCACCAGGCGGAGGTTATTGCGCCGAGAGCGCCCTTCACTGTCCTCTGCGCGGAGCTCCAGGACCCGCACCTTCTGCGCCATTTCTGCCAGTGTCGTTTTTAGCTCCGCCACGTCCCCTGGCAAGCTTTTCAGGGCCACCTCTGAGGTCGCCACCCGCTCCTTCAGTTTCCTGTGGTCGTCCTTCAACAGGGTTAGGTCCGACCCAATGGTGTCCATACGCTTCTCAAGAGCCTCCCGTGACGCCACAATCGCCTGCATTATGTCCCCCAGGGAGGGATCCCGCGGGCGGGACGAGCTCCCGGCCCCTTCCCCCGGCGGGACGTCCTCGATGAGGTGTCCCGGGTCGTCCTGTCTCAGGGCCTCGAAGCCTTTCTTCTTGTTGTTGCCCCGTACCATCTTGGCGGGCAGTGATCGTCAAGCGCCCCTGCGGTGGTCGCCAACGTTCCCCCTCTTCGTCCTTGGTCCGCCTCAGGTCCGCCGTTCCCTCCGACCTCTGGGCCTGCGTTTCGTGGGGTCCAGTTCAAGGGCCAGTCTCCGCCGGCGTCGTGTGGCACCAGTGCCCCTGGTCCGGGCACCTAGAAGGCTCAGGCAGGGTATCCACCAATGAGTACCTGGTCCGCTGTGCTCGGGCGCCCCCGGCCAGGTAGGCACCTCTCCTCGCCCGGAACTTCAGTGACTCGTGGGGGTGGGGAGTCAGCACCTCGTCCCCTGTTCCCCCCTTCGTCCCCCTTGTGCGCGTGCTGCCAATCCCCAGTGGCACAGGCTCCCTGGCAAGACCGTCACCGGGATAACGGGACAGGTGCCCCTCGCAGGCCCAGGTCTCCACACGGTCTTCACAGCTCCGTGGACAGCCACCTAGCCCAGGCAGGCGCCTCGTGGGGGGGGGGAGGGTAGCCAGTCCCTCAATCCCCGCTCTCCTTGACGTCCACTGTCCTCGCGCACCCCCCAATGCCACCACTAGGAGGGCGGGTCGTGTGTTGCGCGCTGATCCAGCGGTCCACGCAGCTCCAAGGGCTCCGCTGTCGGCCGCCAATGCGGTCACTCGGTCTCCGCCGGCGCCATTTTAGGGTCAGGCAGGGCCGTCGTCTCCCGTCCTCCAGCTGCTCCCGCGAGTGCGCCAGCCAGTTCCCCTCACCTTTGCCCGGTCTCCGGGGGCCTTCGCCGGCCAGCGGTCAGCCGCCACCGCGTCAGGGGATTCTTCCTCGCCTCCTGAAGTCCGCCACCAGGCGCATCAGGGCAGGACGGCGGCCGCCATTTTGGGCGCTCTCCTCTCCGGGAGCCGCGCTCGAGTTGCAAAGTCCAGCGGGGGTGTACACAGGGGCCCCCAGTCCTCCAAACTCACCCTGCGTGCCCCCGTTGCCCTCCTATGTACTTTTGAGGGGTCGGGGTGCGAGTCGGGGTTCAGGATATGCGGTGGTGCGAGGCGGGCAGGGAGGAGCTCCGGAGTCCCGCTTCCACCTACATCGGCGCCTTAGCCACGCCCCTGACTGTAACACCCCCATGACAGAGACAACACGTAAAGGACACAACTTATTGAAAAATACACGACAATCCCCTTCCCCCCTCTACCGTTGTCACTAGAATTTTATGGTTACTCGCAATTAACCCCCCTCAGCAACTGAGAACAATGCCTACTACTCACAAACATGACCCTTCTCATGGGGAAGAACATTGTGATATAATATTTTATCCACCCCCACCCCTGACTTAGGAGCCAACTAGATGTAGCTTACTTTGTCCTTGGCTATCCTTTATATCATGGACGGTACCCACTCATTTCACAACTGAGTCTCATATATACAGAAGGAAATTATTTCTGAATGATAATCCCTTACTTAAATGTTTTCCAACGGGAACATATAGACACAGCAGCACACATCATATTGTCCGGCGAGCTGTGCAAAACAAAACTTGGTTGGTAACCACTCTTTCTACACACAGGAGGAAATACCTTACCCTAATTAATGAGAGACTATAACTTTAGTTCACCTTCTCCATCAGGAAGAAATAGACATATATGCACACATCAGTTTGCTTGGAGCATTGTAGAAAATAAAACTTTTTTCCTTCAAAACCTTCACTTTCGCGTTTGTGGTAGCAAAAAACAGAATGGTGTCCCCAATACCATCGGATTGGAAGAATGTGCACGTACAACCGACCACGTGGGTGTGTATGCTGTGCCAAGCCCCCTTCCTTAACCAAAGACCTGATGACACGTAGGAACGGTCGACGCAGAACGCATCTGACCACACCCTCTGCTCTCGGCCCCAAACCGAGTATTTCAGGAACACCGACCCACTCTCTCCCGAGGCAAGCAGGGGAATGGAGCATGGTAGGTCACCTAATGGGAACAGGCCTTTGACAAAGTAAGTCTTTTTTCTTTGTAACCGAAGCAATGGCAATTGATCATTACATACGGAGGTTCCCTTCCGCTGGGCTCCGTATTTTTGAACTGTTACAATCACGTACTGTGAGGGCTTCTTTCTTCCCTTTGCCTGCACAGTATGACTATAAGGTCTCCCCCTCCATGCCCCCTGTTGGGAGCTCATGCCCTGTCATACCGGGGTGAGTGCCTTAACTTTACCGCCTCTCACTATTACTCACCTTCCTACTTGCAAATTAAACAAATAACAAATAAGGGTAATGTTCTGCATGTGTGAGGTTGTGTGCGACACATAGTGGTAACATGCATATGCCATGAATGAAATAAATCTGCTGCCTGCATGATTGTCCATAAACTATATGGCAAAACCACAAATCCGTGAATGAATGTCACAGGTATCACCTTTTCTTTTCAGTGATCACCAGATAAACCCTCCTCCTGGTGTTCTAGATTACATGCCAGTCACTCTAACGATATTCACCCAGGGGAACAACAACAATGTAGCTTCATTGCAACTGGCAACTTTGTGGCACTTCTACACATAAGTCACACATTGTTCACTTATGTGCCTGCACGCTTTATTCCTCTTTTCTTTTTTTCAGGAAATACCTCAAAGAAAACAGCAGCAGATATTAGACTTGTCCCTTCAACATATAAAGTATTATAATTGTCACATGTTAATTACATGAAAACTTGGCGCTCACTTCTTTGGGGGAAGTGACCTCTTCGCATCCCACCCTGCCGAAAGCCAGGACCATAAAGAGGCCAGCATTAGGGCTGAAACATGATGGTGTTTAGCTAGAATCATAGGACCATTGCATCCTCCCACCCTACCATAGTATGTTTATCCCTTCCCTCCCCTCCACTAAAAAAGGATACTTTAGGAGTGGGGGAGGAATTTTATCTTAATGTTACACCCCCATTCCAAAATATCTTCATAAGTGCTCCCAGAAACATGGGCAAGCCCACCCTGACCTTTAGGAGCCAGGCTGAGCCCAATGATGAAGCATGTCACTATGAGAGTGAGTGAGTGAGGGCTATAATAACAAAAGGGTCTTCCTCCTTTCTCATTTCTCAACTAAGGAACATCACTGAACGATCCAGTGTAGCCAGATGTAGACTATTTTGGGCGCTCTGTGAGTTTCAGAACCCCCTCCTTATCATTAGTTGTTGTTTGTTTTCCCACCTTCCCCACTCCCCTTTAACGCATAGGGACCTTGATAGTTTTCAGGAAGGATCTCTTTCTACTTCATACAAATGAGGCTGAGGTGAGCCTGGTGTTAATGCTGGGCATTCGGGCGTTTGGAGGAGATGCCTTGTGGGAGGCTGGCTCCACAATCCATTACCTCACCGAAATACTGCTGCTCGCGAGTGTGGGTGGTGGACGGCACAGGACAGATTAGTGGGTGGGGCAGGGAGTGCAAGAGCGCAGGCGAGCAGAAGTGGCAACAGGAACCGGAATAGGTAGAATCAGGAGCAGTTGGGTTGGGTCGAGTCAGGTCGACAGTGACCCCCATCAGTGATGTTGGTGCCACTGTGACCCGGTTTACCGGTTACCACTTTACATGTGTACCGGTAGACACTCAGCTCCACCTCCCTTGGCAGCCTCTAAACACGACTCCACTCTGTTCTGCAGCACGACTGAACAGTCTATAGTCACTCCTAAGTGACATATCCATAGCACAGCAGACCACAAAGCTACAAAACCAATGCTACCAGTGCACCTGCCAGTAGAACCACCATTAATATCACCACCACCATCCCTATCCCAGCCACATATGCCACTACAGATACCACCATCACCATTAATAGCATAATTACATTGGCCAGCAATACCACCTACACCAGTACCAACGCCACCAACAACAGTAACATTAATTCCTTGAATACCGCCATCAATACCACAAATAATATAAGTTATTTTTGAAACTTTCATCATGATGAGTGTGAGCATGACCAAGTGCTTTTTGTACATCAGATCAGGTAGCCATCTCAAGTTTAGGGTGTGTTGTAGGGATCAGCAAATGGCAATTGGAGGTTTCTGGGGACAGGATTCCAATAAAGGGAGGATGTAAAAGAGAAAAATGTATGTCACGCTCTAAGGTGTGCGTAAGTGGGGGATCCCACTCATGGCCAAAGTAGGTAACCGAGCAGGCAGAGGGCCTTGAAGAAAGTGTGACTACAGGCACCGCCTCCCACTGGGATCAATGTTACGCTAAATTATTGTAACAAAATATTGTTGTTGGTGGTGGGAATCGTAAGTTATGAAGTCACCCTCACTTACGCACACCTTAGTGTGTGTGCCTACACAATACATGCTTTGGATCCTTTACAGCCCAGCTAGCACTGGCCCTGAAGAAAGTCTCCTGACACAGATTTGATTGGTTGAAACATATTGACCATTTCACCTTCTTGGAATGTGTGAGATCATTTTTTCTCTTTCATATCCACCCTTGACTTTAATCCTGCCTCAGGAAATCATCTCCATTAAAATTATTGTGATTTGACTAAGTATCTTGGAGGCAGTTTTAAGGTCCACACTCACTTAAATTCACCTATTCACCCTCAAACAAATCTAGCTCCACTGTAATCAGGTGTTGAAGCACACCTAGGAGGCATTCAGCTCCCTAGGTGGCAACCTGATGATGAAGCATGACACCAAGTAGGTTGGTGGGTAAGGGTAATGGATTTTCCTTAAGGGGACCACTTTTTGACCAACAGGATGCTGGTCTTTTGAGGCTGCATTGAGCTTGTTATTTTTGTAAGGTAGAAGTGCTTAGGGGAGACGGACGAGCCCTGTTGTTCCTTCCTCTCTCTCTCAATTTTGTTTAGAATCCCTAATACTATCCTCAAAAACAATAACATTTGCTCCAATAATTCTAACACCAATCGAATCTCTTGGGAAATGAAGTTCTAGCAGAAGACCTCTGACTGCGGGAGGTTCTTGGAGCCCACATCTTGACAGTCCTGGCCTGCCATAGGTAAGGATGACCCCTTCCAATAGCCACAATGCCACTGACAGTTTAGACCACCTAAGCAGATAGCGCCTTCCAGAAGAAGCCCCAATGGAGGACATTGCCAAAAGGAAAATAATTCCAAGGATGGTACTGAGGTTCACAAAGATAGGGGCAGTAGAAGTAAGAAACACTAATGACAGGAAGGCTACTAATTCCAACAAACTGGTCGCACAGGACTAAAGAAAGCTGGACCCCAAGAGCTGACAGGAGCGAGGAATCACACCAACAGGAGAGAGTAAGTATTGTTAGGGAAGGAAGGATGGGGATTTCCCCCGTTTATACCTAAAAAACAGAAAACTACCTCACTTCAATAGTGCTGTCATAATGGATTAGGAATCCTCCATTGAGAGAAGCTGAATGGCCACCATCTTGTTTTGGGCTGCATTTAAGTCAGAATCCTTCCTGGATGAATCTGGAAACAGGAAGGAACAGCATGATAGAGGTGCTGAAGGTGTTTTCTAGCCAGGCCCCCACTAGGAGAAGAGAACAGAAGACTACACTGGTGGCCCAGCCACCATAAGGGAACGCAGCTGTCCGCTGCTGATTGCAGGGCACAACACCATGCCCACCTTTCGAAGCTCCAGGTTTGTCAGGAAATTGCCTAAAAGAGCACTGAACTAGGACTGGGCCATGAGCAGTGGAAGAATCCTCCCAAGACCTTTCACTGGGTAGATTACTCTTCCAATGGATCAAGAACTGCAGTCTGTTTCTAAAGAAGCAGAAGTCAAACTTTCTTGAACCTCAAATTTAAAAATGCGGTGCAAAGGCTCCCTTAGATAAGGATTCAATTGAGGTGAATGAAAAACAGGGTGACATTTCAAGGAAAGGACAGCTGAGCCGTGAAGGCCTCTAGATTAATGAACTAAACAACCTTGAAAGGCCCATAAAACTGATGTTTACATTTATTCAGAGAAATATGAGCTGGCAGAAACTTAGAGGAAAGCAAAACCCTTTCCCCAATCCAATAAACTGGAGACTGAAGCAAATGGGCATCAGTGGATTTTGTCATCCTCTTCTTCGAGTCCTGCAGACTAAGAAAAATCTTACGTTTTACAGTTTGAAGATGAGTAAAGAAACTAACAGCTGTAGGAACAGAAATGAAGCCCTGCGCTCCCAACGAGAAAGATGAAGGGTGAAGGCCATAAAGACAAAAGAATGGCAAGATCTTGGTAGCCCTGTGAACAGCATGTTTGTAAGAGAACTCATCTAGATACATGAAGCTAGACCAGCCACTCTGAGTGAAATCACAAAAACATCTAAGATACTACTCCAGGCCTTAATTTTATTCTGGCTGTTAGTTTGGGGATGGAAGCCAGAGAACAAGGCAACCTCGATCTGAATGGATTTGCAAAAATATTTCCAATAACCGGAAACGTATTGTGGACTGCGATAGGAGACAACAATATGAGGTAGGCTATGAAGATGAAAGATTTCTTACATACAATTTTGTCCCACTGTTTTGTCAGAGGGATGTTTCTTTAGGGGAGTGAAGTAGGCAATTTTGGAAAAAGAATCGACCATTACCTTAATGACTCAGTTCCCTGCTGATGGAGGTAGTGCACCTATGAAGTCAGTAGAGACCGTATGTCAGGGTTCAGGTGAAACAGTTAGAGGATATAGCAAACATGAAGGCTGGGTGTGGGAAATCTTATTTTGAGCACAAATCGGGCAATAAGTGACATAAAGTTCAGTGTCCTTTCGAACAGATGACCACAACAATGATGAAGTATAAGCTCTAGAGTGGATATGGTTCCACTGTGACTTGCAATTGGGGATTCTTAACACATTTTTACAACTTCAAGTTATAAAACCTTGGAAGGAACAGTAAGGCCTTGGCCTTAAACAAGAACCTGTCTTGCTCTTCAATTTAGTCCTTTCATTGATGTCCAATCTTCTTTAGAGTATAACTGGACACCACTCTGTCTAGAAAAGATTGAGTCACTCTAAAAATATTTGTGGAGCCAGGATATTCTGATCAATGGTGGTCGGAGATTCCTAATATCTGCAAGAAGGAGCATCCACCAAAACATTGTTTGCGCCAGGAATATGGGTGATGATAAAATCATCTTGGTTGAAAAAGTAGGCCCAACGTGCCTGGCAGCTATTTCGTCACTGCATGTTTAGAAGATATTCAACATTTTGATGGTCTGTCCTGATTTCACAGGGTTCCATAGCTCCCATCAAAAATGTCTCCATTCAGAGCAATCCATTTTCATGGCTAACAGTTCTCATTCTAAAACTGAGTAATTCCTTTCAGAGTCAGGCAGGATGTGTGAGAGGTAGAAAATGGGCTGCACAAGTCTGTCATTTTCTCACAGTTGTAGCAGGACAGCTCTGACAGCTCGGTTTGAGGTGGCAGTTTCAGAAATGAATTTCTTGGTAGGACCTGAATGGTGCAAAATTGGGGTCCGAGTAAAGCTTGTTTTAGTTTAATAATGGCCTCCTCAACTTGAGTGTCCCACTTAAACCTGTGATAAAGCATTTCCTGTTTAAGGATTCGGGTTATATTACTGGTCAATGAGGAAAGATTTCCAATAAATTGCTGGTAAAAATTTGCATAGCCAAGTAAATACTGTGTTTCTTTGATGTTGGAATGTGTAGGCCACTCTAAAATGGCAGAAACCTTTCGGTGGCCCATAGAAATTCCAGTGTTGTTTAGGCTGAAACCTAAATATTCCTTTTCATGCTAATCAAAATCACATTTTACTAGCTTGCAAAATGACT
The DNA here is from genome assembly GCF_964263255.1 of Lissotriton vulgaris. Taxonomy (NCBI): domain Eukaryota; kingdom Metazoa; phylum Chordata; class Amphibia; order Caudata; family Salamandridae; genus Lissotriton; species Lissotriton vulgaris. The sequence continues at coordinate 1,333,418,256 of NC_141687.1, forward strand.
GATTTTGACGTAGCCTATTGAGTACTTGACTGACATGTTGATAATGCAGAGATGGGTCACTAGAAAAAACTAAAATGTCATCCGGATATCCAACAGCAAATTAAGTATGTCAGCAAAAATATGATCCATGAAGCATTGAAAGATTGCTGGGACATTGCTCAATCTGAGTAAAATAACATGGTATTCAAAGTGTCCCAGAAGGGCTTTAAAAGCTGTCTTCCATTCATCTCCATCCTCGATTAGCAAACGATAATAGACCCAGAAACATCCAATTTGGTTCATATCATAGAGCCCCAAACATATTATAAAATATCTTTGATTGAAGGTAAGGGGGACTTATCATTGATGGTTATTTTGATTAAGCCTCTGAAGTTGATGCAGAGTATCAGTTTGTTAGATTTTTCGGGCACATAGAACATAGATATCCAAGCTGGTGAGGAGAATCAGGTGATGAGACCATTTTGAAGATTTTATTTCCGGTATTGTGTCAGGGCCTCCTTTTCCGATTTAGAGAGGGAGAAGATTCTCCTGAATGGAGTGCTGGCTCTAAAATCGATGGGAATGGCACAATCAAATTCTCTGTGAGGAGGTAACAACGCTTCCTTGGGTTTCTGAAATAGGTCTGCAAGTTCTTGATATTTCAGTGGGAAGGAATTTCTTGAAGGAGGTTGATGGTGCTAGTCTGCTATTAGGGTCTTTGAGGTTTCCTTAGAAGTCCAGTAATGTTCTATTGCATGCAAAATTGGCGACAGAACTTGGAAAACAAAGAGATGGCCCTGGTTTCACAGTTAATGTAAGGATTGTGTCGAACAAGGCAGAGAATTCCTGAAATCATTACATCGTTTGGAGAGGCAATAAGATTGGAGGAAACAGTCTCATGATGTTTTCACAAGGTCAACTTCAAAGGAATGGTTACCTGATTAACCGGTCTCAAGACCAACTGTATTCTATCGACTTTATGAACCTGTCCTGTAGGCTCTTTAGGAAGTTGGAATATATATATAACTCACTGGCTTTGCTTTCCAGAAGTGCCAGGACACTTTCAGGCTTTCTAGTAATTTTGAGTTACATAGGCAAAAGAAAAAGTGAGATTTGCCTCTCTTTTGACAAATACATCAAAGGGCTGAAAGATATTCATGCCCTCTCCTCTTTTACATTGAATACAATCTGGGTTTTCCAAAAGCCTTCTCTGGGTGAATAGCTTAAGCATGGATTAAAGGATCGGGTGACCCACATTACATCCATAACCCATGTTCCCTCAATGTTCTCTCTCCGTTTCTACAAGTGACCACCAGCTTGACCAATTTTCATAGCTTCATCACTAGATGACGTGGAAAATTCTTCTAGGTTTGCTTCAGCCCACTGGACTAACAATCGGGTGTTTCCTAGAGAGGATGAGGTTCAAGTTCTACGTCTCTCAGACTTAGGTTTATATAGACAATGCTTAATTGATAATGCATGACCCATCAATGTAGAGATTGTCCCAGCTCAGACAGACTAAACTAATTAATCCTTTACCTCTTCACTGAGGCCCTTGTGAAAAAGGGTAACAAGGGTCTATTCGACCTATGTGGTCTCAGCTACCAGCTGACCGAAGCAGTTGAATTAAGTCAAGACTTCTCTGTTTGCTTTCTGTATGTCACATGGGGCTTCTTCAGTGGAGAACATCAAGCTCCATGGTCTTTCTATGGTCTTTCGAGTTGTGAGGAAAGTAGAGGAGTTGGACAGGGAAAGATCTTCTGAGCCCAAAAAGCGCTGGACCAGACAGGGCACTAATAAGGTATCCTACTTTAGCTCTATCTTGAGAAAACTGTGCTGGACGAAAGGTGAACAACACCACCAGGGAGTCCAACCAACACTTTACAGCACCTAAGCAGATAATGCCTTCTAGAAGAAGCCCCAACAGAGGAAAAAGCTTGAAAGCAAACAAAACCTCCAGGGATGGTAGCAAGGCTCCACAGAGGTAGGGGCAATGGTTGAGAGAAACACTGATGATGGGAATGGCACCTAATTCTAACAAAGTGGTAGCACAGGACTGAAGAAAGCTAGACCCCAGAAGCTGACAGGAGCAAGGCAATACACCAACAGCAAAGAACAAATGTTTTGACGCAAGAAAGGATGGGAATTCACCCCTTTTATACCTAAAACACAGGAAATTACCTCTCCACAGTGGGGGCGCCATAATGGATTGTGAATCCTCAATAGAGAAAAGCTGAATGACTGCTGTCATGGTTTGGGCTGCCTTTGAACCCATTCTGGGAACAAGATGAAATAGCATGATGGAGGTGCCGAAGGCGTCCACTGGCCAGGCCCCAAATGGGAGAAGAGAACAAAAGGTTGTACCTGCGAGCCAGCCGCCTTAAGATAACACCATGAAGGAAACACTGCGGCATGCCGGTGCTTCTAGAACCCTGTACTCTATCATGCCGCATGTCCTGCCCACCCAAGCATGACTTCTGAGCCATAATCAGGCAAGAAATGGACCACAGTGAGGCGAGTGGCGCAACTACTCAAATGCCACAACCAACACACAAACCACCTCATATATGATCACCAACAGTACCAGACCACAGACACCACCAAATATCACTACCATCAATACCAACAATAACCAAACATACCAATGATACTATTACTACCGCCACTGATCCCTCCACCAATACTGTCATCGCCAATACCACCATCACTAAAACCACTCATGCCTCTACTAACACCAACATCAACATCAATGCCAATATCAGCAGTACCACTATCAATACAACAACAATCATAAACAATACCACCATATCCAATAAAACAGAACAATTACTACCATACTAATACCACCAAACCACATTAACAATACCATACTACCACCAATTTCACACCAATAGCACCAATACAAACCCATTACTTCCACCACCAATACAATACCACCAAATATAGTACCTATACCACCTCCAGTACTACTCACCTCACTGCAAGTAACACAGACTGTACCACTACCATCAAACCCACCATGTGTTTCACCACTATCACCATCAGTACCATCATCAGTAACTCCATACCACCAACACCACTTCCAATACTATCACCACCAAAATCACCACAAACAGACACCACCAATGTCACCATCAATACAACCAACACAACTAACACAACCAGCACCAGAAAAATAATACCATCATCACAATACCAAAACCAGAACAATCAGCATCAGCGAGCCAAGTACATACATGGTTAAGATTCTTCAAAATCCAAAACAATGTATTCCTTTTTAATGGGGACAGTTGCAAAGCATTTCAGGTTGGCATATTAAATTATACCATTGCATTGAATGGCAATTGTTAGACCTGATAGGTTCTAATTATAGACTTAGAATCATTCCTTCCCCCTCTACTGCTGCCCTGACAAAGATTCTATTGGTGAAGCAAGAGGAAAGTCCGTTGCCTTTTGCCCCTATACATGGGTGGGCTAGGACGTTGCTAGAGATGGAGTCACATTACAGTCTTTTGCTTCTGTCAGTGCACATTGGGAACTGACGCATTTCAAGGGGTTCTCACATAATGATGAAAGAAAAGGAGGGTTTGCAAAAAAAAGTAATTTTATAGGACCATGCTTGCAGTAAAGTGGAAGCCAGATTGGCTGCCATGTCTTTCTCTCTGGTTTCACGTTGGGCAATCCAGTCATTACTTGGTTATCTCTTTCTCGCTCCAGTTTTAGTTCAAAGTTTAATGCTTTGTGTTAAATTCTTTGAGATGCAAAGTCAGTGCACTGGTAAATACATCCAGGTCATGCATCTTTCACAAGGATTATTGGTGATAGTGTTTGGAGTAGGTGATATTTGTATGCAGAAGCTAAAATGAAAAACAGAGCAATACAGCATCCACCATTTGTCAGTGCTTTGAGACCCTTTGCTCGATGTAGCTAAAAAAGTCTTTCTTCAGTGCCATCCATACTTGAATTCAATCTCATCTCCCCAGCTAAACTATTCACTCATTGAGTCACGCAGCTCTGTCTCCTGTCTCCATCCCTTCAATGACAAGGCCACGTTCTAAAATGACAAGTGTTGCGAATCTCACCATATTTGCATTTTTTCTACATTTCTTGGGGGGTAAAACTCCTCCAAACTGCGATTGCAGTAGGCAGTCGCTCTCGCTATGTGCAGCATGGGGGCTGTTTCCACAATTTGCCAGGACTGCTTTAAATTCCAGTACTGCCTTGATTGTATCAGAGGACTCCCAAGGTAAGGTAAAATACCCTCCTGTGGGAAAAAACCTATGATTTAGATCTGATTGTGCACCTGATGAGCATTGCGTAAGCAACACAGAAGTCACCGTTCAAAACAACAGAGAATTGTTATGAAACCTTCGCCCTGTGCTACCCAGAAGTAGAAAGAACACATTTCTGGGAAAGAAATCGGATTGTTGGCAGACTAGTCCAGAGAGGTGGCATTCCAGAATGCTTGGCATTTTCTCCAGAGATGCCCAGCGCAGCACGTTTTCAATAACAATGCGTCAGTGTTTGATTGTAAGTGTTGTGGCTGTAAACATTCATAATTAAAATTTAATTAAAAAGGACCGATTTTCAGAGGACTTCCTTTGAAAGACCAATAACTAACTTATACACTGTAGGGTACGAATACATAAACCATGATGAAAAAAGTGAAAGCGCCTTGAATTGTTAATTCGGGCGTGGCATGCTCTCAATCAGTACATTCCAGTAACATTACAGGTTAAACACTAAATATAAAATTATAGGCCCTTTAAATTTAAATTATGCAGGAGTAATTTCCGAAATTGTACCTTTATGCCACGTAACTATGTCACTGTTCATGCAAAATTATAGAGCAGGATTGCAGGAACAACACAAGCAACTAGGACGCGAGATCCTGTTGTTCATGGCACTTTTGTTGTTGCACTATTTTTTAGCACACAATGGGGTATATTCACAAGAACGTGTGATAACTACCGCAAGAGTAGCGTAACACAACTTTCAACATTGCAGCCCATCGTGGGAAAATAACCCTGTGTCAACGTGGATTTCACAAAAATGCGGAAGCATGCAATAGTCATCAGATAACACGTCAAAAATGTGCGAGAAAATCAACACCACGCCGCAAAAATGCGAAGCGCGAACGCAAAATAAAACATGCAATGAGGCCAATTGCGGTACAAAAATCAGAGAATACCAGCCACAGGCCTGCAAACCCACGCGTCTGGTGGGAAAATTCACTATAATAGAAAAAAAGGAAGAAAAAAAACATTTCAAACTGCTTAGCACCATGGATGCACCCGGACCGAGTGCAGAGGACAAGCTGAACCCCACAAGCCCCACGGAGGACCAGCATGGAACCCCGTTTTCGGGGAAGGGCAAGGACAAGATGAAGAGGAAGACGGGGTTCAGTCCACAGGAAGACCGGATCATTGTCACGGAGGTCATAGAACACTACCAACAACTGTCCGCCACCTTCACTGCGGCGCTGGAAACCCAAACAGAAATATGGCAGGCCATCGTCAATAACGTCAATGCAGTCGTAGTGCCAACGAGGTCACTGGAGATGGTCAAGAGGTGCTGGCATGAAGTGCACAGCCAAACCAAGGAGAAGCTCTCCACCCACAGGAAGGCAGTAAGGGCGACTGGAGGTGGGAGTCCTGCGACACAGGAGTGATTGATGAGCTGGAGGAAATGGTGGCCACAGTCAGCAGTGTGGAGACAGTGGCAGGAAATGGGGGCCTGGACACAGCACGATATGACCTGACCCAACAGCAACAGGGTGAGTACCGACTAGGGATGGGGGGACGGGGGGAGATGAGCACAATGGCACACATGCACAATTATGTGTAGCACACTACACACCCACAATGACCCTTGATCATGGCACTGAGAGCCTTGGCACACAGAAATGCCAAGTAGACCCTCCCCCACAATGTGCACAAAGGGGCCCCCCTCCAGATCAATAATAACACAACCGACCCATGCACATGTGCTGAATCCAGCAAAGCACCGGCTCTGTGACCCACACTGACTATGCAAGTAACTCTGCATGCCCGATAGCATGGAGTGTTACCAAACCCATGAGATGGCCCACGAATCCACATGGAGATAGCCCAGTGCGGATCACATCCGTAAAGGAGCAGGTTACACTCCGACATGTCCACGTGCACACACAACCCATGCCATACAATACGCGCAGCAGACTAACAATGCACCAGGCCACAAAATCTGTCGAGAGCACATATGACCCAAATCAAAAACAAAACAGGCCCAGAAAAGCACACAATTCAAAGGCACTCTGCCTCAAAGGGAGAAGGCTACACGAAATCAGAGCTGCAGGGGCAACTCCCCCACAATGCAGCACACACACATAGCAATCACAGAACATCAGAAATGACGGCAATGATGCACAAAGTGCAACACCAGCACCATAGGACATGACTCACAGCGGTCTCGTATGTGCGTAGTAACTGCCCACTCAGATTAGGCATGACACTGTGTGATGACAATGCACGGGTACTACCACACATCCGTCATGTAGTCGAAAAACACACAAACTGCCATCAAATAGCTAGCTACCCCAAAACAGTTGCAATGTACATTGGCATGCAGTCTGAACGTAAATATCTGCAAATCTCCAACATACATGTACAACTCTGTTAAGCTGCTCTCCCCTTTAACAATGCAGAGGGACAAACAACATCTCCTGCACAGCAGACCAGACATATCTTCAGCGACGATGAAGAGGACCACCTGGTCATCTGCACCGACACCCTCCAACAGAACGTAGATAGCCTCCACACCCCATCCCCAGAAGCAGGGCAGGCCAGCTGCCCCGAGGTGAGCCCACCACCTACACAGACCACACAGCAGGAAACACACATCACCACAGCTGTCTCCCAGCACCCCCCAACCAATTCATGGACTTCCAACAACATATGTGGCGTTGCCAGGTGGAGTTGGCTGACGAGCTGCGGTTGGGCTTCGAACTTGTGGCAGCTAACTCAATGCCATACGTGGGTGTCTGAGTCCCATAAAGGCCACATACAGTCCCTATCAGACACCCCCTGTACGCACCCTGCTCCACCACAGACCTTGGCTGACCTTGCAGGGGCAATGAATCTAATACATGAACTGTGTGTTCAGACAGGCACCAGCGATCAGAGAACAGAGTTGGCACAGTTGCTGAGGTCAATGGAGACCATGGAGCTACTGCAGGCTGGAAGTCTGTCTGCCACGGCTAGACACCAGCAAGTAGTAACTGGGAACCTCAATGCCCTGCAGCACATCATCTTGCCATTGCTGCCACTGAGCTGGTCCCAGATAACTGCAGCAGGAACATCCACACACACAGCTCCGAGCCCTGATATGTCCGTGGAACACAGTGATGCTGCACCATCACCTTCACAGTCTGTTGTGTCAGTGGCACACAGTGATGCAGCCATCACCACGCCACACACACCGGACACAGAACCCGCATCATGGGAGTAAGAAGAGGATGGGAATTACTTTGTGAGGAAGGAGGCAGTAGCATCCATCACCACCATATGCCCTGTCCCTGCCTGGTTATGACCTATGCACCATGCCCTGGGAAACACCTCATACTGACCGGGTACACACGGGTACACTCTGCGACATGCACCCAGACCCCGACATGGACTGCCATTTCATCCCTGCTGGCCAATTACACAGCAATCCTGCTGTAGACTGCACTCTCCCACTTCCTAATCACTTCTCAATCCCCAAAGGACTGTGTTTGGCACCCACTGGGCTTCCATGTGATGTGGGCTTGGATGGCCATGTACAGCACCAGCTCCATCACTCACCTGAATGTGAATAAAACATTCTAAATCACACAGATGTGTCATTACTCTGTTCACTCACTTATGGAAGTATGGCCGGATGTAGGGACAAACATTGCACATGACGGTGCACCATGGTAACTTACATCTATGCACATGTCTATCCCTGAGACACATAGCAAATTGGATGACTGTGAAGGTGACTACTAGCTGTGTCCCCATTGCAAATCAACAATAATCTCACAACCCCCAAACTAGGCACATGTCCGTGTGTTGAATAGGGCTGTGGGTAGGACTGACCAAATCAGTAGCAGGCCAGGAGTGGTGGCCTTCATCCCATGTGACAAGAGAACAGCACGTTGCATACCCACTTACACACCTCTGTGTGGATACATTCTGTTATGATGTATGACATTGCTCCACATTGTCAGAGGTTGCACACCATACTCACATTGCTGAAGTCACGTAAGTGCACATGTCAGCCAGCACCTATCCCAAAACAATGTCTGGCTCACAGAGGTTGAACTTGCAAAAGGGACACACCACCATTGCACATGCATCAGTCAGTCCCTCCCTGTGTAGGGACGATGCTCATTGTGGCACACGAGTGGACAATCTAATCAATACACCTCACAGTTAGACACCAGTGGGGTGACCTAGACTTTATTGGCATGTGCGTCTCAGTACAGATGAGGCAACAGCCACAACAGGCAGGGACATGCTTAAGACACTTGCACGCAGCATGGGTACATGTTGAGGTTCATACATTGTTGTTGCGACAATGGACAAAAATCATCACGGATGGCAAGGCTCCCGGCCCACCTTGCCTTGCTGGATGAGTCGGGTGTTGTTTGGCATCTGCCGAGTGCCCAGTGTGAGGGGGCACGACTCACTGCCCATGGGATCTGCATAGTGCTCTGCCACCTGAGTGCGCCTATTGTCTGCTCTGCTGACAGTGCTCAGGTGAAAGGGTCCGACAGGTTCACATGTTGTGCCACAGTACTGTGTGTATGCTGTAGCTCAGCAGTGTGACCGAACTGGCAACGTTGCCAAATGAAGCTGTGTTGCTACGACCATGGACCTGCCTCACCTTCACTGGTGTGTGTACACACGCGTTGTTTCACGCACATGCATCCAGAGTTCAGACGATGGCAGACGTGTCCTCTGTTGTGGTGGGATATGTGATCAATCACCCCAATGCAACATGTTGTTGGGACCTGTGTAGTGGGTGACAATCAGATGAGACTGCAGGAACGTAGCTACTCATCCATGACTGCCTGCACAGCTTCATATGCAATGTGTTCCAACAGTACGTTGTTGTCTTGTTCAAGGAACACCAGGGTGATCCAATCCATTAACTGGCCTGGGCAGGTCTGCTCAGCCCACGCCGTTTCACCAATCCACCAGACAGCCCAATAGGGTAGCACCTCTATGTGGTCACTGCACATGAGGAATTGTTCAATCTACCATGCACAACTGCCAATACATACGCAGTATGTCAAGGCATCCCATGCACGGCTGTCTCTATGACACTCCTGTTTGTGATCCAACAGGGGCCGCAGACACAAGTCAGAGTCCAATTCATTTACAGTTGTGTTGGATAGGCAGACATTCATGGGACACTCGAATGTGCATGTTGGGCAGTGGAACCAGGGCTGGACGCAGGTGACGTAGGCAATGCGGAAGCTGAGCTGATAACTGATCCACTGCTCCCAGTAAAGGCAGCATGCGTGTACGGTACTGTTCCACGTGACGGGGGTTGTGCATGTGCCCGGTATGGCCTGCCATTGCTTTGGTGCAATACGTGGAACTGGCACTCTTCTGTACTGCGGCAGTTGTGTGGAGGATATGCCACAGCTCTGAGCAATGATTAGAATGTGTGTGCAACGTTGGGCTGAATACCTTGCTGTTTCCGTGACAGTCAAGGCTATCCCATGCAAGGGTACCTCAGGCAGCGGCTTTTGTGTGTGGGGTGTGGATTAGTCGGATGGTTCTTTTGTGCAATGCGTGGTGTGGGAGTCGTCCACATCTGCCATGGCATCTCTCTCAGGGTGTTCCAGGCACGATCAGGACCAAGGACAGAGGTGTAGGTGTCCTCCCGCCTTCTGCATTGGAACAATGGAGCTTTCATCCCTGAAGTTTGTCTGACTACTACTTGTGGTTTCGGAATATGATGTAGCTTTGAGGCTGAGATTGGGACACTGCCTTGGGCTCATGGCTTACGGATGGTGATACACACACATGTGGTGCCAGGTGCCCTACAACGCCTTGCGCTTTCCTTTGTTGGGCGCATGGCACGCCTTCTTCTGTTGGAGTTCGTCTTTCAGGCTATGTCCTACAGATTGTCCAGTGTGGACCCACTTGGACTCATCCGAATGGTTGTTTTGTCTTTTGTTTGTATGAGGTTTTGTGTTGGGGATTGCATTGTTGTATGACTGATTCTCCATTTTCTGGTGGTGCATGTATGATCGTTTTCCTGCTTGTGTGACCTCAGGCAACTTATTTGTTTTGTGATTCGTGGTTTTGATGTGCAGTTTCTTGGTCCAGGTTTGGGTTTCCGCGCCTCCTGGCAAGCTCTCACCCCTCACCCCAAACATTGTCCTTGGGGACTTCTTCCCTGGATCTTTGTCCACTGGGGCACTGTTTGAAGAACAAATATTTTTTATGCATGATGACCTCCTCTCTTCTAGTGGTGTTGACCATAGTCCCTCTGCAACTTGTCACCCGCCATCGCTCAGGTTCACATAGCAGCCAGAACTTGCTCCCTGGATGTCTGTCTTTCATTAGCACAGTGTACCCCACCTGATGATCGATGCTTTGGCACATCATCAGATGCTGCAGTCCAAGTTTCTTTGACACAATGTTCTAATGCCTGCTGGTTGTTGATTCCTTCCAGGACTCAACTTAGATGGTGGGGATGATGTCCTGCTAGACCCGACCCCAGCATGCATGGATAAGTGGTACTCCAGCAGTTGTGTGTGGGGTTTACCAATCAGTTTGTTCTGTGAAAGGTAGCCCATAGGCATACAGTGAAAGTGATAGCATCCTCAGTGTATTACCAGGGCCTCTCTCTCAATTTGGGAGCATCTCTGCTCTGTGCGACTTAGTGTCCAATTGGCGCATCCTACAGGGGCCCATTCTCCATTGTCCTGTTGTTGGAATAGTACTGCTCCCAGTCTTGTGTGGCTGGTATCCATGGCTACTTCTGTCTCCTTTCAGGATCAAAGTAAACAAGGGTAGTGTCCTCAGAGATTGAAGTTTTAGTGTTCTCCAGTGATCCCCATTTCCGGGTGTTTTGTCTTTTGTGAGTACCCTCAATGGCTGAGTGAGTGCCGTGAGATTTTTGAGGAATTGCCCACAGTAATTCACCATGTCGAGGAAGCTGCATACATCTGAGATACAGGAGGGGCTGGGCAATTCTTCACATCTCAACTTTCGATCCCTTACTCCTGCTACCCTTGAATCCGAGAATTGATATCCGACAAAGCATATTGAGTTCTGCATGAACTCGCACTTATCTTTGTGGAGGGGGAAACCATTGTCTCATAGCCTTCACAAAATAACCTGTTGGCCCTGGTGATGTTCTTCTAGGGATTTGGAATAGATCAGAATGGCGTCACTGACATTCAACACTCTTGGCAGCCCTGAGAGAACCTCATGTATCGCATTCTGGAAAAACTCCTCCATATCAGAGATTCTAAAAATTAAGCACTTGCAGCATTGCAGACCCAGGTGTGTGGCGAACGTAGTGATGTATCATGAGTCTGTGTGGAGAAGTATTTGGTGAAACCTGGAGCAGAGGTCCATCTTGGAAAACCGCCCTCCCTGCTCCGCTCAACTCACTCACGATTTCAGCCACTGTGGGGGTGACGCGTCTTTCGCTCTTAATTGCTACATTTGCAGTTGCATTTTGACGCACAGTCGGACCTCTCCTGACTGGTTTAGTTTACTGGTCACCACCACTGGCAATGCCTATGGAGTGGCTCCCTCGAAGTTTTCAATGATATTAGCACTCTCTAGTTTTCTGAGTTGTGCCTCAACCTTGAGCCTGACGTAGAAGGCTACTCTCCCGTGTCGCAGGGCTACCACCTGCGCAGTATGACCGATGTGGAGACTGACGTCTTTCACTTTTAGACATCCAATGTCGCCAAACAGGTTGTAAAATTCATAGAGGATATCTTCAAATTTAGTAGTATATAGCATAGTGCACCAGTTGCAGCTCTTCTGCCATCCAGCAGCTCAGCAGCATATAAGATCCCTTGGGCCATGTACACGGTGGCTATTACTTTGTGTTGATTGTGTTGAATGGGCTTTTGAATCATCCTTCGAGCGTCAGCAGCTCTTGTTGACCATAGGCATATACCCTTCACTTTGGCTGTCATCAGCTTCAGTGGGGGATGCATCTTTTTAAATGTGTCTTGGGATACAAGATTTATTGAGGCCCTGTGTCGATGATGTCGGACATGACAGTAGGGCCCACCTGAATCTTGCATTCGGCTAGTGTCAGGGTTTTTCGCTGTGACTGTTTGGCTAGCACGTAGTGCACCACCCTTTCCAGGTCATCATCTTTGGAGTCGTCAAGTGCGCCATCATCTTTGCTAGGCTGCTGCGGATCTCTGACTTGGTTGATGGTTTTTGTGGTGGCTCTTTGGTGGGCTTATTGTTGAAGGACATACCGCTCACAGCTCCACAGAATATCTGGCCTAGGTAAAAACCTGTGTAACATGTTGCGAACCCAATCACTTTGCAAAGGTATGCCCAGCTGCGGTCCGTGCAGGTAACAGTGGGGGGGCGGTAGGCTGCCTGGAGGGATTTCGAGGGACGATGCACAGGTAAAAAAAAATAATAACAATTTTCCTGATTAATGATGACATTAGCTTTAGCGATGGTATACAAATTACGAATCAAAGATATGATTTTAACAGAAACACTGGAGTGCCCCAAAGTAATAAACAATGTCTCCGAAACCACCAAGTCAAAAGCCTTTTCGGCATCCAATAATAAAACTAACGCAGAAATCCCTCGTGTCTCAAAATAATTCAGAGCTTCAATTAAATAATGAGTATTAGTAGCCAGCTGTCTGCCTGCGATAAACCCATTCTGATCTGGGTGGATCAATTCTGCTGTACATTGGTTAAAGCGCAATGATAGAAGTTTTGTTACTATTTTGTAGTCTGAGTTTAATAACGTTATTGGACTATAGGAATTTGGGTCCTTGCTGTCCTTCCCCTTTTTCAGGAAACTTACTACATTGCCTTGTCTGAAGGAGTCTGGTATTGTGCCTCCCTCTAACATGGAATTTATTAATATAAGAAAAAAATCAGCAAATGTACACAAAAAAACTTAAATAATTCCAAAGGAAACCCATCTGGGCCACAAGCCTTACCATTAAGAAGATCCTAATGACTCTCTCTAATTCCTCCATAGAGAATAGACTAGCCATGGATAGTTGTTCTGTTTCTGAGAGCGTAGGTAGTCTACTATTATGTAAAAAGGTTTCTAGCAGAGAGGAAACTACACTCTGATGCTGGCTATAAATGGATCCATAATGCTTATGCATTATATCCCCTATTTTAACCGGGTCATCTGTCTCTAAATGAGTGAGTGGACATTTTAAAGCTTTAATTAGGTTAGAGGCAGCATGTTCCCAAGCCTGTCAGGCCAGGAATCTGCCTGTGAAGTTCCTTTCTTCATATATCTTCTGACATTGTTGTCGAAAAACAGCTTCACTTTGAGCATAGTAATTAGCACTGAGATCCCGTTTGGCCTGATCTAGCTGATGTTGGTTAGCACTAGATGGATTATGAAGACTTTTAGTGCTTAGTACTTGTACTCTTTGCTCTAGGGTTTTCTTCTTAGTTCTGATTTCCTTTAAGCTAGCTGCATCCTTTCCGATGGTAATTCCACGGATAAAGGCCTTTAGAGAGTCCCAAACGATATTTAATGGAGCGGACTCATCATTTCGAGTAAGAAATTCTTTAATCTCTACCTTCATAGAATTAACCCATGCTTCATCACTCAGATACTGTTTATTAAAAACCCACCGTTTGGGAGTTTTTACAGAATTTTCGAAAAAATCTCTAAGATCAGCATTGTGTGATCAGAAAATCCATTATAGAGAAATCTCTGCTGACTAAAGTAAAGTTTTCTAGAGACCAAAAAGAAATCTACATGAGATGAGGACTTAAATCTACCTGACCAACACGTAAATTCTGCTTTATTTGGAAAGTTTAAATGCCATGGGTCATGGAGATCAAGAGTGACTATGTCGTTTTGGAGAACTTTCAAAGATTTTGGTTTTAGTTGTCTTCTTGTCTGAGAAGCGGAGTATAGAAAGAATATTAAAATCTCCCCCAATTATCACATTTCCTATAACAGTCAATAAGAATTGAAACAGCTCTTCATATATCATAAGTTATCTTCAACCAGCATGTAAAAACTTACAAAGGTTATAGGTCTCTGTCTATATTTAATTGTACATGTAACCCAACACCAGCACCCCAGGTGATCACTTTCAGAATTTATAACCTCTGCTTGAATGTTTTTGTTTAAAAAAAATAGATGTCCCTCTATGAGATACAGAGGGTGAGGTAAAACCTCGGTACGAAGCCCAGGCCCTATACATAGAGAAATCAGATAATTTTATGGATGGAAAATGAGTTTCTTGTAAAAGGATTACCGAGGGATTTTCTGTTTTAATCCACATCTCTATGGCCCACATTTTCTTATTATTATTTAAACCATTAACATTGAATGACACTACTTTCAATTGTTCCTTACTAGACATCCGGAAAGATTGACAACATTTGCAACAGATTCATTCTCTTAATAGAGTTTGTAAAACCTTGATCAAAAAATAACCAAACTGAAAAAATAAAGGACTTCATTTTTTCCTTGCTTTTGCTCCCTACCCACACCCTATGACCCTCCCCCCTCCATAGTGCTCCTAAACCCACCCCTGTGCCCCTTCCCCCTCAAAATGTGGTCCTTCCTTCCTCTCCCACGCCAGCCACACTTCCCTTCCCCTAGCAACCAGGTGTCCTGTTATTACACCCCAGTGATCCCTCTTTCGTCCCCCCAGCAATGCGCAAAAACCTTAGCATACTTTACCTCTAGTGATCCATTCAAACATTTAGTGAAAGATTGGATATTCCAAATTCTTAACATTTTGACATTTGAGCATATGGGCCAACTATCCATAGCCAAATTAAGAGAGCAAAGCTTAATCTTTAAACTCACCACGCCTATTTTAAAAACCCAAGGTTTTTAACTCTATTTTACTTCCTTACATTAACCCCTTATGGCCCTGGGACATTTCCTTCAATAATTCCTGAGCTTCATCTAAGTCCGAGAACATAAAGAATTTGCCTTTCACCAAAACTTTCAATTTGGATTGTTGGGCAATAGTGGCCTGAGCTCCATTAGCTTTGAACAGATGGAGAATTTTCACAAATTCTTTCCTCCTACGTGCCGCCGCTGCAGACATGTCCGAGAAAATACGACACTTAGGGGGTCATTAGGATGACGGGCGGACTTAGTCTGCCCGCCATCCTATCGGATAATGGGACCGGCTGCCATAAGGGCGGGGGTCCTGTGGGGGATATTAGGATGCGCCAGCCACATTGGCAGGCGCATACTGCATTTTTAACATTGTGTCGGGCGGTGCTCTCAGTACCGCTGCCACAATGCTAAAAATGCATGTGGTGCATTTGCATACACAAAGCGGCAGGCACCGTGCGGTGCCTGCCGCATTGTGTATGCAAATGCAGGAGGGTACCACAGGTACCCCCCATGTGCATCCCCCACCTCGCCTTCACCATGGGGGCCCACAGGGGGCCCCCAAAGTGAAGACCGCCTGCCTTTCTGTGGTGGCATTGCCGCCACAGAAAGGCATTCCCAAAAGCCCATACTAATATGGCTGGCGGTGTCTGATAGGCACTGCCACCATATTAAACCTTTTCCGCCTCGGTCGCAAGGCGACCGGCGCAGAAAAGCAGCGGACGGTCTTTCCGTCCGCTGCGGTCCCCCCGCCATAGTAATATGGCGGGGGGGAATGGCTGGCTGGCGGGTGGTGGGCAGACATGGATGTCGGGTGGATCGCCACCGCCCGCATGGCGGTGGCAATCCACCCGACATCCTAATGGGTCCCTTAGTTGTTTCATTAACTGCAAACTGTCTTTGCTGAATAGCCTTAGATAGTATTGTTTCTTTTATGCAAAATTCTGTGAAATTTAAAAAGTTAGGAAAAGGGTGGGCAGGTACCCGGTGCGCCCGAGTTATAGTCAAATCCCCTTCATACTCTGGAATGACTTTTTGTTTTATGAATGAGGTGACCCATTGAACTGTGTGGGAGCCCTCTAGCCCTTCAGGGACCCCTACTATTCGAAGGTTGGATCTCCGTGTATAATTTTCCAACCCATCCAGTTTATTTTCGAGCGCCCGCTTGCTTTTATTTTCCACCTTCACCTCTTCTTTAACCACCGTCATCTGGTCCTCAAGAATTGAAATCCGAGCCTCAGCTTCTTGAAGTCTAAGTGGAAAACTTGAAACTGCATCCTCAGTCTTCTCCAGTCGCAGATGAATAGAGGAGAGCTCAGCTCTGTGAGATCTTTTCAGCTCCCGAACCTCATCTAAAATTAGATTTAGCATTTCTTTTACTGCCATCTGGACCTCACTCGCTGACTCAGTATCCAGACTGAGGATGGGAATAAAAGGATCGACCGTACAGGGTGGCTGATTATCCATGCGGTCATCCATGGACAGTGGCGAAGCTGCCTTCTGTAAAGCCAATTAAGGTTGTATCTGGGATTTAGCCATCAGAGATTTTCAGGAACCGGGGGTATTAGAAATACCCTCCATCTGGTTGGAGACTTGTGCTGATTCGATGTTTCCTGGACAGGGTTCCTTTTGCGCAATCAGCAGCGACGATTCCTCATCTTGGTGGAGTATCAGCCCCGGCAGCGGTACAGTGTATGGTACGGGACCGGTTATGGCAGACTTTGCTCATGGTGAGACAGCCAATGGTTGACTAATCCCTGAGGTTTCCACAGTAGACTGTATAATTCGAGCAGGGCTTACAGGAGGTTGTAGACTTGTTTTTTTTTTAAAAGAGGGAAAATTGCTTTGACTCCTTAGTAGCTGTTTTTACTTTTTTAGGGCCGTTAGATCCAATATTATCCGGCTGTGACACCTCTGGACTGGCAGTATTTACGTTCATATCGTCCAGTGTCGTATTCGCTGAGACACTAGTCTGATTTAATGGTTCCGTGGAGGGTGAATCTTGTTCATCTGAGCTCTCAAATGAAGAATTGAGCCCGGGCAGCTTTTCAGAGGATTCCTTGCCCGCCATCCGAGCTACTTCTTTTGCCTCTTTGGCCTGAAGTCGGCGAGTTCTGGCTTTAATCCGAGTAGTCAACAATTTGCCCATTTTCTCTTGTATTCACTTCTGGTCAACTTCTCTTGCTCAATCTGTCCAGATGCCCAGACTTCTCCATGGGTATTTCTGCAAGGCAAAGTTTCTCTCCCGGCTCTTCTCACAGAGATGTAAATTGGAGTATTGTACAAGAAAATTCTTATGGGCACTAACAGAGGGCGCAGAACTTTTTTCCAACTGTTGTGATTTTGCATAAACTGTGCTAGCAGAGGCGCTATTCTCCTTTTGTAAGTCACAATTACAGCAGTACAGGAAGCGGTGATCGAGGAATAGCTTGAATCTTCCTTTGGCTGTTAATTCCAAAACCCCCACCTCGAGCTCACAGCTGTATCATTAAACAAGTATGAGGTACTGTCCCTCCTTACCTCCACAGAAGGTACCTTTCTGCACATGCTGTATAAATTGTTGCCCAAATCCAACCAAGTCCCATTCAGTTCCTTTCACCTTGTTAACTTTCCTCTTTTACCTCTTTTTTACTTTTCACTATTTCCAGGACGATTTGCAGCCACTCGCTCTTCAGTCTTTTCCCCCCTTTGTGTCTGCCATTGCCGCTGCCTACGATGAGGCCACCAAGTGAGGCGGAAGACTGGCTTTGGTCCGTTAACTCCCTCTATGCCGGCGCACTCCCCGTTCAGCCACGCTGCTCTGCTTCCACTAAGAATGCTGCCGAAAAGTGCTGCCTCGCCTTGCTCTCGTCCACCACGGGAGCCGCCTGGATTCCGTGGTTCAATCTTCACTGGCAGGCAGCGCTCGGATAAGGGAGCGATTTCCGCATAAAATCGTATAGAAATCCC
Source organism: Lissotriton vulgaris (assembly GCF_964263255.1). Lineage (NCBI taxonomy): Eukaryota > Metazoa > Chordata > Amphibia > Caudata > Salamandridae > Lissotriton > Lissotriton vulgaris. The sequence goes on from NC_141687.1 coordinate 1,333,436,261, forward strand.
CCGTAAAGAAATCCTTCACAGCGCCCCTACAGAGAGCTGCACGCCGACAGGTACCTCCAGTGCGCCATTGCAGGGGGGCGGAGTCAAGGATCACACCCGGCTACACGGAGGCATGGAACTCCATGCGCCGCCCGCCACCACAATGTCAATAAAAGTGACACTGTAGTGGCAATAGGGGCTGGTACATATGCCCCACAGTGTCCAGAAAAGAAGCGTCACATCTGTGAATACTCCAAGGCCCATCATTTTCTAACCCCCTGAGGTGCCAACAGCTGAACAAATTTGATCTCGAATAAAGAGAATCAAGGCCATAACCTGGGTAGGCGCCAAAATCAACATTTCCCAAGACTACACAAAGGACACAGTCACAAGAAGAAAAGGCTTCCTGGCCCTGCGCAGCAAGTTATAGGCAAAGTTTACCCCGCAATGATTTGCAGGACCAGCCCACTACAAACTCACCCTAAATAGCAAAACCCCATCTTCACCAAAGTGGCCCTCCTGGAAGAATTTGTCGCCAATAATTTATATTCAAAGATGGCCACATAATAAAGATGTAAATCTGCTTAAGCATAGCTATACACGGGAAAAGTTCTGAAACATTTAATCTTCTATACTAACCTCCAAGAACTAACAGTAGTCAAAGGTTACTAATTTTGTGCTTCCGGTTACAATAATGTATCTACTTTTTTTTTTTTTTTTAAGAATTTTATTTGACAAGCAAGTCGAGAAGATTAGCATATCCAAATACAGAATCAAAAAAAAAGTAAGATAAATCAAATTTAATTCGGTGCAGGTTCATATTATACAACACACGAACAAAAGTTAAAAAACAAAAAAGAAAAGTAGATCCCAATCCGGACAGATCATTAATAATTAATAAGCCATAAACAAAAAGAACATCCATGATCCAAATCATTACTAGCATTGCAGAAAATTCCCCCATATCTTGGCAAACTTTTTTTTTGCTTTAATTCCTCTATTCCTAGCAATAGTATCTTCCATAGTATAAATTTCAAGAACCAGTGTCCACCATTCAGTTATATGAGGAGGATTCTGAGAAATCCAAGCCCTAGCGATCACAAGTCTGGCACAAGCCAGTGTAATATTTAGCAGTTCTTTATAGATAGGGCTAACCGGGTATATGGACAATAGTACCGCGGCTGCATTGAGTGAGAAGTTAATTAGTTGATTTTGCGTTAAAATATTTTCTATATCCACCCAATATTTAGCTAGTGTTGGGCATGAGTATATCATATGTATGAGGTCTGCTGCCACCAGACCACATTTAGAACATTTAGTACGAGCATTATTAAAGTTATTTTGTGTCCATTTAGAAATTTTTTGTGGAGTGTAATACAGTTGACTAACCGTTCTGTACGATTGAAGTTTCAGGCTGGAAGACTGGACGGCTTTAGTGATGTTAACTAAGGCAGCAGAGATATTCTGAATTGTCACATTATATCCTGGGCTAACAGTCCATTTTAATGCCAGTCTAGGAGCTTCGTCAGAGCTATACTGACTGAGACACTTGTATCCCAAACTAATTAATGATTTTCTATGCACGGTATAAAAACAGGCCCATATATCTGAACTTGTTATTTCTATCAAATTCATTTTCCTTACTAAGTAGTCCCTAATTTGAATGTATTTGTATCTCATTTTTTCAGGCAGTTTATACAAAAGTTGCAATGTTTCAAATTGTAAGAGACCATCAATACCATACAGATCTCCTAAAGTCTGAATACCAAAGTTAGCCCATTCTCGACCAGTTTTATCTCTAAAAATATCTGGAAGCCCGGGATTGTCCCATATTGGCAGTTCATTATGAAAAAAAGAAGTGTTACACTTGGTCAACAGCTGTTTCCATATGAATACGGCGTCTCTCGCAGTCTTAAATCTTACACGTTTAAAGTAATTTGGGTCTTGAACTTTTGCCAGGAATTGTTTTGAATAACCACCAAGAATGAATTGGTGAAAAAAATATTGATTATTAGGGGCAAATAGGCTACGCAGCCGGCCTAAAAAAGAAGCGAGAAAATAAGCTCTGAAATCTGGGAAGTTCAAGCCTCCCTTTTCAAATGAGAGTTTTAATATTGTCATAGACCTTCTAGCCTTCTTATAGCCCCAAACGAAACTACTTAAAATGCCATCTAATTTTTTAAAGAATAAGTTATTAACGCGGCAAGGTATGGAGCGAAATAAATATAAGAACTTCGGTAAAATGTTCATCTTAATCAAATTCATACGGCCTATGAGGTTTAATGGGATCTTATGCCATTTTTTCAAAAGATTTGTAACTTCTTTTAATAGAGGATCGTAATTTAGGGAATTTATATGATCAATTTTAGATGATATCTTTACCCCTAGATATACTGCAGATTGACATAGTCCCTGCACAGGTACATTTGCCTGATAATTCATGATAACCTGTGTTTTATTTATATTTAATTTGTAACCTGAAATGATCCCGAAATTATTAGCTTCTATTGTGATCCCCATTAGTGCATCTGTTACATTGGTGGTATAGATAGCTAAGTCATCCGCATATGCGGTAATTTTTAGAGTTTTACCTTCATGCAAAATAGGGGCAATCTTAGTTTGAGCTTCCAGAGCATTAATGAATGGCTCCATGGAGAGAGCAAAAAGTAGGGGTGATAGCGGACATCCCTGCCGGGTCCCCCGCCGAATTGGAAAAGTAGAGGAAAGTGCCCCAGCATAGCTAATTTTAGCATTAGGATAGTTATATAATGCCTGAATACTTCTTAAAAAACGCCCTCTGAAGCCGAACTGTCGTAAAACTCCCCACAAATAGTCCCACCCCACTCGGTCGAACGCCTTCTCTGCGTCTAAAAGTATCATACCGAGTGGGGTGAGATTAGTTGTAGCCACATCAAAAGCGGTAATAGCCATGTTTACATGCATGGTGGTGTCCCTCCCAATAACAAGACCATGCTGCTGGTCATTTACCAACTGGGGCATAAGAGGGGCTAGTCGTATAGCTAAAAGTTTAGAATAAACTTTAGCATCAATGTTTATCAGAGATATAGGTCTATAAGACCCACACTCCACAGGAGGTTTATTTTTTTTTAAGAAGAACATAATTTTAGCTGTCTTCCAAGAGTCTGGCGCCTTCCCAGTAGCACCAATTGCATTAATGACCAGACAGAACAATGGTAGAATTTCATCTGCACAGATTTTGTATACCTCGATGGGAAGTGTATCCTCACCAGCCGCCTTGTTAGATGGAAGAGAGGTAACAGCAAAACGGAGCTCGGTTAATGTGACCTCTTGTTCTAATTGGTCAATACATGTCTGTTCCAAGTATATTGCTTCATGTAAGTTCTTCCTAATATAAGATTGTAACTGAGCTTCGGTGCCTCTACTCTCGGGGGTATATAGATTTTCGTAATATGAAACAAATTATCCCAAAATTTGTGCTGGTTGAGTATATAAAACGTTGTGGGGACCCTTAATATCTTTAACTAGGGTTGTTGCACGATCATCTGCAACTTTATAGGCCAATAGCTTCCCGACTCTATCTCCACATTCATATTGAGATAATTTATATTTGATAATTTTCTGAGTGTTTTTCTCCCTGAAAGAGCTTTTAAGAGTTGAGCGCTGAATTACAAGTTTAGTTTCTAATTGAATTATACTTTGCACATCCGTCGCATCAGCTCTCAGTTTGTCTTCTAGTTGTTTCTCAAGTGATAAAATATTAGCTAAGATAGCCTTAGTCTCTTTCTTGCGGATATCGTTTTGTTTAAATACATATTGCTGCGCAACTCCCCTAATTAAAGCTTTACAAGCGTCCCACACTGATAAGAGACTAGCAGTATTGATATTATTTTCAATAAATTCCTTAATATGTTCCTTTAACTTAGCTACAAACACTGAGTCTGTTAGCAAATATCTAGGGAATGTGAAGAGTTTAAGTTCAGGCATCCTTTGAATAATATTTAAGCATGGGCGAATTTTGCGAATCTCGCGTTCGCGAATTTTGCGGATTTGCGAACTCGCAATCCGCAAAATCCGCGAATTCTAGCGAATTTGCGGATTTTTTTTTTTGTGTTCGCAAGGATTTCTGCCAGTTCGCGAGGCTTTCGTACCAGTTCGCAATTGCGAATTTACATTTCGGCATGCAACGGTCGCGATTATGTTGTTTCTACGTCTGGTTCATCACCACAGGTTCCCAGCACCCTCTGTTTCCCCACTGCAACCCTCTGTTACATCAATGCCACCCTCTGGTTCATCATCACTGTAGATTATGGGGGGGAAAAGCAAGCACACCAGCCCTGCTTCAACTGACATGAATTAATTTGGGGTTAGTTTATTAATGTGTCACTGTTTTAAAATTCCAGTCTGGCACCTGCTTCCTTATCTGTAATTTTGCTTTCTGTTGCAGTGCATTTTTTTTCCCCAGGACCTTTGTCGCCTACTTGTAGCTATTCTATGAGCCTGCTGTGAGGGTCAGAGCAGGGTCATACAATTGTTGCAACCTGCAACTGAATTCTGGAGGGGCCCCAGTCAGGAAGCACTACAGGGAATTGTTACTAATGATGAGTTTGAACTCTTGCCCCTGCCGAGTGCTTTCAGTTTTGAAAAACTCGTTTTTCTGCAATTTCGCGGGATTCGCGGGGCGCGAACACGCGCGAGATCGGATTCGGAAGCCGCAAATTTGTGCGAATATGCAATTTGTTTTTTTGCGGCGTGTTAGTTGGCAAGGTTTTGTGCGTTTTTGCGAGCCGCTCGTAGCGCAAGGCGCGAAGTTACCCTCGCGGTCGTTCCAGGGCGCGGCCATCTTGTTTGCCTGACGTATTTCCCTTTCCGGGCGCGAAGTGTAATCTCGCAAAGTCTGCGGCTTGCCAGTACAGTTTTGCGCGTGTTCGCAAGGAAAATCTCGCGCGAACTTACCCGCGCGGTCGTGAACGGGCGCGGCCATCTTGTTTCTCATTCATTGCTATGGTTCTGGGCATGGTCTTTGTATCCTCTCTAAATCTATGCCATCCTTTGCTTGTTTGTAGTTTTTTTTGATCTATTTTACTTATTATCTATCCCTCTATTTTTCTAGCCCTATATTTTTGTGTTTACTGCTACTTTTGGTTAATTTTAAACTACTTTTTTAAACTCTTTTCTTTTCTTCTCTTCCCTATTCTATTTTCTTTATTCCTTTCCGCCCAGACCATGGTGAAGGGAGCCGGGAAGCATCCCGAGAAGGGGAAGGGTCCCCCACCCCGTGTCCGGCTCCCGTGCGGGCGTTTGAGGGGGGAGGAGGTCGTACCCAGGGAGATCTTTACCCCGGAGGAGGTGGGCTGACTCATTTTTTATGTTCAGCGCCGCCTCCCCAGGACCATCATGGGAGGCGGCAAGATCAGTGCCGGGTACGGGGTCCTGGAGCGCCGGAAACGGTGGGAGAAGGTGTGCCAGGCCATTTACCACCACTCTCGGGTCTGGCGCACCTACAACCAGGCCACCCACCGCTGGACGGATGTCCTGACCCGTGAGCGAGATCTGCTCGACCTCCTTGGCCTTGAGATCCCCGGGCTTGGTGAGTAGTAGTAGCTATTTCTTTACTACTATGTTTTCTCCTGCTGTGTTATTATATTGCAAATTTTTGTTTTTTACCAAGAGCAATAATGCTGCTCATTACATTGTAGGTAAATTATATTTCAAAATCTTCTGTGCATTTCAGGTACACTGCTCTCCTTCTTCTCAGTAGTGTTGCTACTATGCTTATTTGTTTTCGATTTTGTGTTCATTTCATTGGCCTGTGAAATTATGTATGAGTGTAGTTTAAAGAACTGCGTAATGCTACACACTAAGGTTCAGATTTTTAATTACCGGCGCATCCCTGCAAAGTAGCAGGGATGCGCCAGTAATTGTGCGTCACGCCACCATCACCCATGGTGCGCCGTATTTACAATGCGGCGCACCATGGGCCCAAAACGTCACCAAAGCGTTACGCATCTGTGCCGTAAAGGCGGCGCATTGCTGGAGTTGCGTCGCAACGATGCTGCAGCTCCATTAATGCTCTGGGGTGCCCTATCTCCCCAATGCTGCGTCAAGCCGTACGTCTGCTTCAAGCAGGCGCAGGGTTTGAGTCATGCATCATTGTCCTCAAAGTGACTGATTGAAATCTTGTAGATTTCCCTCAGCCACTTTTAGGATGCGTTCCTGCGCAGGAACGCCCTCCCTTGCGCCGGAACGCCCCCTATTGGTGCAGGGCTTTACAACGTGATGCATCTCCCATATGCGTCACGTTGTTAATATACGCCGCACCATTGCGCCTCTTTTGTGATGTCGCTGCGTCACAAAAGTCAACCAACAATGGAGCAAAAGAGCCGCAAGGGGCTTCTAAATCAGCCCCTACAGACTCAAGTCCAGTCCTTCCTTTGTACACATGGCGATAAGAAGAAATAGTGGTGGTGGATTAATAGTTTGAGTATTTTAATGACTGGTTAATGTAGTAGGAAACTTTAGTGTTGTCGCTGATCTTCAATCACGATGGACTTTGGCTGTCACTTCGCGTGCTGCGGACTGCTGCCTGCCAATCCTAGGCAAACCTTTTTAGTACTTTGTTTAGTGAGTTACATAAGGTAATTTCCAATTCGACGGTCCGCAAATCAAGCAATACTAAAGTAATAACGTAGTCGACCACATGAGATTGGTCAATAATATACCCCGTGGAGTAGTTGTCTATTTGCTATTTTGCAAAAATATTTTGTTAGTTCTTTTGAAATGTTTGATTTGGTTGACAAATATCATCCATGTTTTCTGTTTTTCTTTCTTTCATGTTGTACATCAGCTTCCCCCAGGGGCAAGAGGAGGACACAGGAGGAGGAGGAGGGTGCTGTTGACGATGCAGGCCAGGACCGGGCAGGAGAGGGCTCCTTTGCTGGCCCCAGTAAGTTTTAATTTTAATATAGAGTACTTATTTTTTCCTAGCGTTCCTCATTCGATTTTTTCTAAATCGTCTTTGATCTTCTTGTAGACAGGATCTAAATTCTTATCCTGCCTCGACTATGACTCCGTGTAGTATTACTAGATTATTATTATTAGTCTGTCTGTGTAGCTAACTAAGATTGCACATTTGGCATTTCCATTGGACTCCCATTCTAGTCAGCAATAGCTCTATGCACTGAGTGCAGTCCTCTGGGATTGTCCATAATGTCTTTTCAAGTATTCTAAATGTTTATGCTTTGACAATTGCCAACAATAAAAAGGTGAATGACCACCAAGAAAGAATAAGATACTACTTTACTTTTAGTTTGGATAGGAGGACAATCCATTCTACTACTGTTGCCTGGACAAATCTGCACAAACAGAACTATGGACACTAAAAAATGCATTGCTTAGCTTATCAATTATAATAGGTGCTGTTAGACTTTCCACATACCTCAGTGATAACAGACTTTGTAGTTGAACCCCCAATCTCCTTACTGACTAGATAGTGTGGCAGAGTCATTTAGCTCCCAAAGTCACCGATGGCAGAGGCACAGACTCATGCTTGCAAAACTTCCAAAACCTTTAGCTCATCCACTCTAGTCTGGAGGACCAAAAACCACAGAGTCTATTTGAGTTTAAAAGCTTTATTAAAAGTAAACACATTTATTGAAATCAAGTTTGTCATAAAAGTAAACGTTTAACTGGAAATGGAAAAGTGCTTAGTGCTGACGATTAATTGGACACATTTCTTGTGGTCGAGCCGAGCTCTCACCTGGTTTGAACTTGATCCTGCTCGTGTTCTTAGAAGTCAAGCTTCTGTCTGTTAGGAGAAAAAGTGGTGCGTGTTAAAAATAAAAAGCAAGCATTCATCAGTTGTGCCAAAAAGTGCAGCAAGACAACAGCCTTCCAAGGAAAAAGGGACATTTTTACTTTACAGTAGACAGTCACAAATTATTAAATTGTATACAGTTTTTTTCACATTTCTTTCATCCTCCTAGACCAAATATTATATAGTAGTGAGTGGTGTATTCTAACATTATTAAATGTACTTTGTAGGTGGAACATCTGGAGGCGGGGCCAGCGTCGTGGTGGTGGTGGCATTGGACGAGGAGGACAACTCTGGGGAGGAGGCGGTGCAAGTGCCGGACAAATCTGTGGGGGATGACACGGTGGTGGCGGGCAGAGGTAAGCTATACATTCCTTACTCATTTGAGATTGAAGACTGCAGAGTGTGCTTTCTGCACGGGTGTATTATATAAATAAACCAGGTAGTAGGCTCCTCTAAATGTACTTCGACTTATCTGTGAAGTTTTTGGCGAGAAGAATCCCAATCAGATCTGAGGTGAACTTGATGGAAGGGCTGAACGAAAAGCGAAAGAAGGGTGTAAGTAAGTGTGGAAGGACGAGAAATGTAATGATGACTGGCAAAGAAGAATGATATGTGATTGCTTGGTCCCCGAGGTGGCTGGGAAGGAAAGAATATGGTATGGTGCATGGCTGGGTGAATGATGAAGCAAGGATGGGTGTAAGGAGAACAGCCTGGGTGGGTGAAACAGAAACTGTATGTGTGCATATACTTTGAATGGATGGATGCCTGGATCATTCATGGTACTATCTGACTCTTAGATAGCATATGTGTATCTAGAGAGAGTAGACGGTCACTGGATGAACTAAGTGTTACTTTGAAGAGCATGTAACACTGCACCCGCACGTCCGTTCCAGTGTAGGAAAGGCAAGGAAAAGAAGTTGTAATTTTGTCCAAATACTACCATGAATAGTAGCAGTAGTTTGTATTGCAACTGCAAGCACAGCATATATCCGGTTATTACGGTGGACACTCCCTACCTCTCTTAATAACTTTAGTTTAGTAGTAGTACGTCATTCATGTGTGGGGGTATCACTGTTCACTCCATAATAAGCAAAGCACCTAAAGTCATCCCATATGTCATCAAATACATCCCATGTGAAGTGATAGATAATCAGATTATTTAGCTTCTTTATTTTCCTTTTCTAATACTCATTTGCACTGTAGGGTGAAAGCTAAATTAATTAAGCAGTAGCCCTTTTAACAGAGTATTCTCAGTGCCACCCGTAATAGAAAAGTAAGAGCTTCACCACCTGCATGTACTGGACCGGTACAGTAACGCAAGTCTGTCTCACTCACCATGGTGTGCGTCTGTTTTTCTCGGGTGCAAGTTCACTGCGCTGGCATTATGCCGGCTTGCATAAGATAACGTACCAATTTTCCTAAACAAGAGAGAAGAAGAGGAATAAGACTGGTGTACTGTCATAGTCGACTGTAATGGAAGTCCATAGTGCTTGTAGAATTTGTCCCTTAAACTCCTACTAATGTTAGAGCAAGGATGAAGAAGTCGGAGGTTACATAGAGACTGTCCTCAATATTTATGTACTGTGCTTTCAATTTGCTACTTGTACTGTGACAACTTTCTGCTCAATCATTTTGTGTTAATCTTAAGGAGCATTGGTTACAGACTATGTCTTTCTTTCTTCATGTAGTTGCTCCTTTCAAATCCAAGACACCATCAAGGAGGAAGGAGCTGGCTCGAATGGCCCGGCAACGGAGGCTGGATGCCACTGTCGCTGAATATTGGCGGCTGGTGGCCCTGGAGGAGGAGGAGACGCAGTCTGGTACAACAACAATGTCCACGGGGACAGCTGCATCCTCCTCCGTGCGGGCTGCCAGGCAGCGCAGTGCTCCAGCGGTACGGAGCTGGGCTACCAAAGCCCAACGCCAACGCCGAGCAGCAAAGACAGCAGCTGCCCCCCACAGGATTTGCAAGGCACACCGGCGCCGCTTATCCCTCAGACTGTCCTACCTGGAGCAGGAGGTCCTGAACTATAAGAACTTGGTGGAGGGCCTACGCTTCGAACTTGCCACCCTCCGCAAGGAGCATGATGCCCTGGCTGCTAAAGGCAACAGCACCCTGCCATAGTGTCCCTTGCCCCTTTTTTAGAGACTTTTGGGGGGTGGGAATTGGGAGTTGGGTTTTTTGGGGACTTTTGAAGGACAATCGTTGCGGTTAGGGAGGGTCTTGCGGGAGATTATTTTGTTAGGGCTATAAAAATATAATTTTTTAAACTTTATCTGACCATACCTGTTTTTTACAGCTTTTGAGTCTGGTGGGTGGGGGTTTAACAGTAAGTTTGTTTTCCTGAATAGTCCTGTGACTTTAGTAGTACTACCGTCAATCTCTCGTCTCTCCTAATACTCCATTATACTACCTCCAACCAAACGCCTATCTTACCTGTAATTTCTGTTTGCAAGTAGGGCTAGGCCCAGGGCTGGTTCCACGGGAAACAGCGAATAAGGTTGGCAATCCTGGGCGGATAAAATTTCCTCATAGCGGTGGTACTATTGGTGTGACACAGTGGCAGTTGCATGCCTATGAAAAAAAAGAAAATGAAATCTGGTTTGTCCTCCTGAGCAATACAACGGTACAATAGAGAATATAGCAGGTGACAGTACACTAGAACAGTGCCACATTGTAGCCTAACAAATGGTAAAGTATAACTACTAATTCGGTTGAAGTTCTTTGACATTAGCCATGGGTCTTTGTCAAGCAGAGTAAGAATATATCCTCGGATTTCTTCACCAGCCTGTTGGTATCACCTTATCCTCCCCAGCAAGTGTGTGGATTTATTGCTGTAATTTAGTCACACATCAATCAAAACCACACAGCCCGGGGGAAGAGGGTTAGGGTTTGAAAAATGGATGGGTACGGGGGTTTTTGGGAAAGGTTTTGTGAGACAAGAAAAAAAAGCACAGCATGGACAAACAATTGTGAACATAAACAAATCTTTTTTTACAAACCTATCCATCAATCTTTGAAAGTGCATGCACTCCTGCATGCATGTCAGTGAAAAGTCAGTAGTACTTTCGACAACTGTGGAAGAAAGAATGCGACAGTACAGGGCGTGTGTGGAAATATTGATAACTATATTCAACATAAGGTCTCTGTTGCCAGATACCTGAGAGCCTTGCTGGTCACTATAAATCCATTCACAACACTCAATGGGGTTGTTCTGGAAGGTGTAGTAGATAGAAAAGGAGAAATTGCTCTTTTTCTAGGTGTCCCCTCACTCACCAGGGTTGCCCCTTGGTGACATGCTTCATCATTGGGGCCATCCCAGTCCTCTACGGGCTGGGGCGTGCTGCGACTTGCGAATTACGTAGGAGCACTTACAAATGACTATGTGTGGTGCAGATGTGATAGTGGAGTGGACTAATTGATGTGTTAAAGGATCAATTTAGAAGCAGAGAGAGATCCAAGAAATGCAGTCACAGTCCTAGAAAAACACAATGGATACTGTATCTGTATGTTGTTGTAGTTGTCCTGTTGAATTTGGTAAGTAAGTTGCATGCAGAAAAAAATCCTCTTATTAGCGGCACTCCTCCATTGCAGCTGACGCTTCGTCCATCGATGTTGGTCACCACCAGAAGACACCCTGTAAAAAAAGCACAGCATGGACAAACAATTGAACATAAACAAATCTTTGGGTACAAACCTATCCATCAATCTTTGAAAGTGCATGCACTACTGCATGCATGTCAGTGAAAAGTCAGTAGTACTTTCGACAACTGTGGAAGAAAGAATGCGACAGTACAGGGCGTGTGTGGAATTATTGATAACTATATTCAACATAAGGTCTCTGTTGCCAGATACCTGAGAGCCTTGCTGGTCACTATAAATCCATTCACAACACTCAATGGGGTTGTTCTGAAAGGTGTATTAGATAGAAAAGGAGAAATTGCTCTTTTTCTAGGTGTCCCCTCACTCACCAGGGTTGCCCCTTGGTGACATGCTTCATCATTGGGGCCATCCCAGTCCTCTACGGGCTGGGGCGTGCTGCGACTTGCGAATTACGTAGGAGCACTTACAAATGACTATGTGTGGTGCAGATGTGATAGTGGAGTGGACTAAGTGATGTGTTAAGGGATCAATTTAGAAGCAGAGAGAGATCCAAGAAATGCAGTCACAGTCATAGAAAAACACAATGGATACTGTATCTGTATGTTGTTGTACTTGTCCTGTTGAATTTGGTAAGTAAGTTGCATGCAGAAAAAAAATCCTCTTATTAGCGGCACTCCTCCATTCCATCTCACGCTTCGTCCATCAATGTTGTTGACCAGAAGACGCCCTGTCCACTGCCTGCCTGGCGGATGCTGAATTGCGGCTCGCTAATGTGAAGCCTGACTCCATCCTTTTTTCCCCATTGCACAGACTGAAACCCGGCCTGTAATTATTCAACGAAAAACAGGAAGTGATATAATATTACAACACCACTGATAAATAAATATAAGGTATGTAGGCTGTGGAGTGCAAAAAGTCACACTTTGCTTTTCCTAGTAGACAGTACAATATTTTTGACAGTGCGTACTCTGTCTGAGTCACCTTTTGAAGGATAAATAAGTATGGGCAAATTAATGTAGCGGATCTTTCCCCTCAAGCTAGGTGTACTGTAAACTGTGTTTTAGAACAAAATTAGATCTTCCCAGCAGTGCTCCCACCAAGACCCTTACTAAAGCCAGTCGCAAAAATGTAGAAGACCCCCAATCAAATCGGAAAAAACGAGGCCTAGCAGAAAACTGGTGACAAAACGTACTTTGAAAGTAAAAGTAGGCCCAAATACCCCCTTACCCACCGTGGATTGCATTCAAAGCACTTGCAAGCAACCAAGTAAAAGTATCCATAGCCAGCATCGCTCCAAGACTCGAAAACCCCCCCACCCAAACACATGCAATAGAAATACTGCTAACCCTAACGAACCCTAAGTTAAGAGTAGTGGCAAAGGCTTTCTTTAACTATGCCAAATCCCCCCTTTCCCACCCAGGATTTTCTTCAAATGACTTGCAACCAAAATTACACATTCTCACGAGTGCTCTAAGACCCCAGAACTCAGTTGCAAAAATGTACAACACCCCGAAACACATGCAATCCTGCTGCTAGGGCTAACGAACCCTAAGTTACAAAAAGTGCCAAAAGGCTTTTCGGTGTGGATTTTGTCCCAACCACTTCCACCCGGTATTAGACCTTCCCAGGAATGGCCCAAGACCCGCCAACCCACCCGCCAAAAAGCATAACACCCCCAAACAGGCCAAAAGCAACATCTCCTACTTACAATATTTCTCGGCCTTCGGTCCAAACGCGCTGCGTAGCTAGGCCATAAGTCGGGGTTGCCACCACGGATTTCCTGAAAAGCAAATGCAATCAAGATAAGAGTGTCCCAGCAGTGCTGACAGACCCCGAAACTCACCCACAAACAGACGGAACCCCCCCTAAGAGCACCTCAAAGGCAAGCAAGTCAGCAAAAACACTAAAAAATGTGCGCCCCGGATTTGGTCCAAACCACTTTTATCCGGTATTAGAGCTTCCCAACAATGGCCCCAGAGCCGTCAACCCAAGATAAAACGAGTAGAAGACCCCCAAACAGCCAAAGAGCAAAAGTACAAAAATGGGGACTTAGTAATTTTTTCCCAAATTTCCCAAATCACTCCGCGCGCGCTCTGCAGCTAGGCCCTAACTCCCCTCTGCCACCATGGATTTGCTTCAGACCTCTTGCAATGTAAAGTATCCATAGCCAGCAGTGCTCCCAGACCCCGAAACCCACCCACAAACACCAGGAAGCCCCCCAAACCGGCCCCCGAAAACGCTACATTGAGCTAAATGTCAGAAATAGCACAAAAAAATCGGCCTGGATTTTGTCCCAACCACTTCCACCCGGTATTAGACCTTCCCAGGAATGGCCCAAGACCCGCCAACTCACCCGCCAAAAAGCATAACACCCCCAAACAGGCCAAAAGCAACATCTCCTACTTACAATATTTCTCGGCCTTCGGTCCAAACGCGCTGCGTAGCTAGGCCATAAGTCGGGGTTGCCACCACGGATTTCCTGAAAAGCAAATGCAATCAAGATTAGAGTGTCCCGGGGAGGAGCTTCGCTGGCAACCAAGATGGCCGCGTAAGCTCGGAGCTCCGAAGACCCTCTGATCCTCCGTATTGATCCTGTCAACTATCCTGTCCCACGGCGGTGGGAATCAGTTGCGGTGTTGATGCTGATGCGGCGCCCGTTTTCAGATTGAAGATCCGAGTTACACCGTCGGGAGGCCTGGTGACGACGACGCCATAGCTGCCTGGCATTGTTGGGGCGGTGACGGAGCCCCTGTGCGGTGGCATTCTGAGTGGGACTAACTGCTTTGCGAGGCCCGGCGGCCCTGCCGATCTCCCTGGAGGCTTGCTGTTCCCTGGGGACGGCGGAGGGACTTGTTGACTTCGATCAGGTGGAGGTGGTGTTATTGACTTGCCCCCTCTCGGATCGTACGATCCCCGTCGCCCAACATGGCGGGCAGAGGAGATCCAGACAAAGGGAAGCCTCCGAGGGTCAGCAGGAAACCCCTCCACTCGCAGTCCACCATCCCTGAACGATTTTCTCACTCTAGAGGTTCACCAGGTGCATCGGGCCATACCAAGGACCCGCAGCGGGACGTGTCCCCGGGAAGATACCGAACCCACCCTCCGGGACGTGATGGGAGCCATTGCTGGCGTGAAGGCCGAGATGCACAGCCAACATGAAGCGCTGTCCAGCAAGGTTGATACCCTCAAGATCGAGCTCAATCTCATCAGGGCCGACCTCGGGAAGACGAACGACAGGGTCAAGTCACTCGACATCAAGACGTCGAGTCTGAATACTGATATGTCGGACGTGCAGACCGAGGTTCGGGACTTGAAGGCCGCTAATTTGATGCTTGAGCGCCGGCTTGATGATTTTGAGGGACGGGCACGGCGCCAGAACGTCCGCATTACAGGTGTGCCGGAGGGAGCGGAGGAGGACGCGGCGGATTTGTTTGTGGAGGAACTGGTGGTGAAGCACTTGGCGCCCGGAGGCCAGAGTAAATTCTTTTCGGTCGAGAGAGCTCATAGACTGCCTGGTGGCCAACCGAAGTCAGGTGCGTCCCCGCGCCCCATCATTGCCAGACTGTTCAATTACAGGGACCGAGACGCAATCCTACAAGCGTCGAGAAGTGGCGGTCCGCTGCGGTTTCAGAATGCTGATGTGAATTTCTTCCCCGACTTCACTCAGGCTGTACAGAAACGCCGGCAAAGTTTTATGGGAGTGAAACGAAGACTGAGGGAGATGGGGTTGAGGTACTCCATGCTCTACCCAGCGAAACTGCAAATAGAACATGGTGATCGGACGCTGTTCTTTGATTTGCCAGATGCTGCGGGGGACTGGTTGGACACTTTGCCTCAGCGTCAGACTACTCCGGAGGATCTGTCGGAAGGGGCGTCGGGCGGCCCAGGTTCCCAGGAATGAACTTTAACATGTTGGTCTTCTTTCTGCGAGGGGCTCTGCGGATGGCATCGTTCATTGACTCTTGTTTCTTTTTTATTTTTCCTGTTTTTTCAACTTGGAGGGTAACGGGGGGTGATAGGATGTCTCCTTTCTCCTCTGGGGGCTTTTTGTAGGTTAGTTTAAACGGGGCTACAGGCACACTGCTAGTTGGGGGGGCTTTTAGTCTAATGCAGGGGTGCAGGGTGGGGGGCAGTTGGGTTGTGTGTTCTTCTTTTGCTCTTCCTTTCTTACTTTTCTCATGGCGAGGCTACTACTGTCTTGAGTACACCGTATTGGTGGCTGCTTTCTGGGGAGGATGGCTGGGACGGGGCATCTTTGATGATGGGGGGTAAGATTTTGAATGTACTTAGTTGGAACGTGAATGGGTTGGGGGATCGTATTAAACGTGGTGTTGTATTACAAATGTTTAAACGTTGTGTTCCCGATGTTATCCTCCTGCAAGAAACTCATCTCGTTGGCAATACTTGTAGGGCTCTGAATAGAAAGGGGTTCAAAATGGTGGCCCATTCCGGGTTCTCCTCGGGATCCCGAGGGGTGGGGATAATGGTGCGCATGTCTCTTCCCCTGGAGGTGGAGTCCACAGTTGTTGATGATAGGGGCCGCTATGTTGCCGTGGTGAGCAGATGGGAGGGGCGCACCCTGGTTTTGGTTTCTGTTTATGTCCCCCCGGGGTTGCAAGCGACTACCTTCCAGGATCTTGGAGGCGCCATTTTGGGCCTCCCGGAGGGGCTGTTGATACTGGGCGGGGACCTTAACTCTGTGGTTTCGGGCACCTTGGATCGTTTTCCGTCCAGAGATCTACGCAGCGCACAAGCATGGCTCCCGGACTTTATGAGCACCATGGGCCTTATTGATTGTTGGCGACTTTTACATCCCGCCCAACGGCAGTACACTTTCCATTCGGGGGCCCACGGTAGTCTTTCTCGAATTGATTACATTTTGACACCCGCGGTTCAGGCACAGACCGTCTCTGGGGCTCGCCTCATGGCCAGGGGTATATCGGATCACTCTCCAGTTTGGGTGTCCTTTGACTTTGGCATCGCGTCGGCGACCAGGGTGGCGCCGGTCAATCCCTGGTATTTCCGCAACCCCAAGACTCGAGACCTCCTTGCTAAAGCTATCGACCTGTACTTCACGGAGAATACAGGTACGGTAACGTCGGCCCTTTCCCTCTGGGAGGCCTTTAAGACTGTCCTTAGATGAGAGGCTTTCTCCTTGATAGCTGAGGTGCGCAGACGAAGGGATGAAGACATGGTACGGTTGGAGTCGGATATTGCAGAACTGAACTCCCAGTTGGCGCTGGGACCGACACCCGAACTGTTACATGATCTCTCCCTGAAGCAGTCGGAATATAGAGCCACTGCCACTGACGCTGCCAAGGCGATGGGCAGGGAACAGCAAGGGAGGATTTATGACGCCGGAGACAAGGCGGGTAAACTACTTGCCTGGCTGGACAAGAAGGAGCTGGCTTCCCGTGTGGTGCCTGAGATCCTAGTTGACGATGGTCTGGTTGTTACCGATCCCACTGCTATTGCCGCGGCGTTTGCCGACTACTTTGAGACGGTTTATACATCAGTCTCCGCTCTGACTGAATCGGACTCGGCCTCCTTCTTAGAGGGGATTGAGCTCCCTTGCCTGTCTGATACTGAGCACGATGACATGGACCGGGGCATCACGGTTGACGAGGTGGCATTAGCGATACGGTCCTTGCGCTCCGGGAAAGCTCCTGGTCCCAATGGTCTCCCGGTGGAGCTGTATAAAATCAAAGCAGACACTATTGCCGCGCCCCTGAGGAACATGTTCTTGGAAGCCCGAGACGCTGGTGAACTTCCAATGGATCAACGCCTGGCTACCATTGTGGTCATCCATAAGGAGGGGCAGCCTAGGGACCTTTGTAGGTCGTATCGCCCTATTTCTTTGCTGAATGCCGAGCCCAAAATCCTGGCTAAGTTGCTGGCCAATCGGCTCGTGGGTGTGATCGCGGACTTGGTCCACCCAGACCAGTCCGGTTTCATACCTCACCGTAACACTGCCCTTAACCTTAGGAGACTCCACGCTGTCATGGCGCGGGCGCGCATGCTCTGCCAGCCAACAGTCCTGGCTTCTCTGGACGCGACAATGGCGTTTGACTCGCTTGAATGGAACTACCTCTGGGCGGTGCTGTCTAAGTTTGGGTTCGGCCCTGACTTCATCAGTTGGGTTTGGCTTCTCTATTCCTCCCCGATGGCCAACATAACGGTCAATGGCCGCATGTCAGCTTCCTTTGCCTTGCGCAGGGGCACCAGACAGGGCTGCCCGTTATCACCGCTCCTCTTTGCCCTTGCGCTGGAGCCACTTGCTGCTTAGATCCGCACTCACCCTGATATTAATGGGATCAAGTGGTCACCGGGGTTTGAAGATCGTGTCTCGCTGTACGCGGACGACATTCTTCTCTACCTCACCTCCCCCTGTCGGTCTTTGATTGTGGTATTTGATGTACTGGATACCTTTGGTGGCTACTCAGGCCTGGTTATTAACTGGTCCAAGTCCTACCTCTACGTGCTCCGCGGGGACACTCCACGTCTCCCTAGGGGCTGTGCGATACAGGTCTCGCAACAGGGCTTCAAGTACCTGGGCATCTATATTTCAACGGATGCCAGGGCACGGTACGCGAACAACTTGCTCCCTCCTCTGGTACGCCTTCGGCGGGACGTGGAGGGTTGGAAAAGATTGCCGCTGTCCTTGTTGGGCCGAGCGGCGTTGTTCAAAATGATGTCCCTGCCGAGATTTTTGTATGCGCTTCAAAACACGCAGGACCCAGTACCTTCTAAATACTTCAGAGATATCGAAGGCTTACAGCGTACCCTTTTGTGGGACGGAGGGCCGCGCATTGCCGTAGTCAAACTGACCATTCCGTGGTATGACGGCGGTATTGCCCTGCCCGACGTGCGCCGGTATTACTGGGCTTCTCAACTGGCAGCTATCAATCATGGCTTCTACGGACCGGTGGCTAATCCGGGGTATGCCATGGATCGATGGCTCATGAACGACGGGATGTACTACAGAGCGCTATATTCTAGATCTCTGGACCGGAAATTGACTGGTCCCACCAGGACCGCGGTGCACTTGTGGAGGGCGGTTACGAAGACTCTGGGGTGGAAGGGTAGGCTCACCATGGCTACTCCCCTTTACGACTCAGACTTGCTGGGGAACTTGTGGCACTCAAAAGGATTTGATCGGTGGGACCTCATCGGTATTTCCAAAGTGGCGGATGTGATGGCCAGGGGAGAAATTAAATCGTTTGCTGCTCTACAGGCGGAATTTCAACTGGGGGCCACGGAGTACTTCCGATACGCACAGTTGAGGCATGCCCTTACGTCCTCCTTGCCTGTAGGTGAAAAAGTCCCTGAATCATCCCCGCTGGAGGACAGGGTGCTGGACGGCCATAGGCCGGACAGCGCCATCTCCCTGACCTACAAAAAAAGTATCAATGTTCGGACGGACCTGCTGGTGAAAGTACGAGACCTCTGGATGAATGATGGGATTGAGATGGATGACGAGGACTGGCAGTCTGCGGTTTCCTCCCCTAAGGAAGTAGCTATTTCGGCCAGACTGCGCTTGGTTCAGCTGAAAGTACTCCACAGGGTGTATGTCACTGGCCCCAGGTTGATTCGTATGGGACTTTCCCAGGACGGCCTTTGTAGAAGGGGATGTGGTGCGCTGGCCACTTTCATGCATACCCTTTGGGAGTGCCAAGCCATAGCCTCTTATTGGGAGAGAGTGCATGCGGTTATGCGTGTTGTGACTGGTGTGGATTTGCCTGCGGAAGCTAGACGATGCTTGCTGAATGTGTGGGGTCCGACTGACTACAATAACGCTCAAACCCGCTGGGTCACCCTGGGGAATATGGTGGCCAAGAGGGACATTGCCCAGAGATGGGGTGCTCCGACCCCCCCCACTGTGAGTCTTTGGAAAACCAATATGGACTGGTGCATGCTGCGGGAGAAGACTGTCTACTTAGCCCAGGGTAAGCCCAAGATGTGGGGGCTGGTCTGGGGGGCCTGGAATTTGTATAGAGGTGACATTTGTGTGCC
This sequence comes from Lissotriton vulgaris, assembly GCF_964263255.1. Lineage (NCBI taxonomy): Eukaryota > Metazoa > Chordata > Amphibia > Caudata > Salamandridae > Lissotriton > Lissotriton vulgaris. Next base: position 1,333,455,652 of record NC_141687.1, read on the forward strand.
CCCGGAGATAGTCCAACCGGAAATTCGTCTCTCACCATAGCTAATCCCTTCACCCAGGTTTTCACGTGACGTAATCCTGTCTCTTGTTCCCCGTACACATGTGTGCTTCTTTGATATGGTTATTTCATGATGCGGATGTTCCCGCCTCTCCCCCTGGACATGTGCCTTACCGCTCTTCTATGCTTCTCTGCCTTGCCATCTTTCTCCCTTTCTTCCCCCTCTTTCTCCCCTTTTCCTTCTTTATCCTTGTCCCTTTTCGGTTTTCACCTTGTTCATTGAGTTCACTTTTATAATATATAAAATTAAACTTGACTGCTCCATTTACTGTTTTGTGCACACTTCCATGTTGCTTTATAATGCTGCCTAGCCTCCGGGATGTACGGCTGAACAGCGGTGTACTTTGAATGACAAATAAAGGTTTAAAAAAAAAAAGATTAGAGTGTCCCAGCAGTGCTGACAGACCCCGAAACTCACCCACAAACAGACGGAACCCCCCCTAAGAGCACCTCAAAGGCAAGCAAGTCAGCAAAAACACTAAAAAATGTGCGCCTCGGATTTGGTCCAAACCACTTTTAGAGCTTCCCAGCAATGGCCCCAGAGCCGTCAATTCACCTGCAAAGAGGTAGAACAACACCCCCACAAGTGCTGAGTCTTTCTTCATTGGGCGTAAACCAGCCCTCTGCTTTGATGGAAATAGGAGTCTGGAGGAGGAGGATAGAGGAGCATGTTCTTCTGAACTTGTGAACCCGAGGAATGCAGACTGCGGCACCTTCAAATCAATTAGCAAACAAGTGAAGACAGTTCTGCTGATGGGCTTGTTTTTGTGATTATCTGATTAAAGTTTGAATTATATTAACTGTGCACAACAAAGAAAGACAGACACACAGGAATAAAAGTGAATAAGGACGAAAAAGAAAGTTATTGATTCGTTGTCTCATTTTCAGGGCTCGGTATCACGGTCCAGGAATAAGAATAAGGCTTCGTCATCATACTCTGCGAATTCAGGCAGGGTGAGCTCAGTGTCACCTGACAGAGTAGAAATTCCCTCATCTATGTTGCTGGCCACCTCGTCTTCATCCGGCGCGCTTTCTCGTACTCTGAAATCTGGTGGTATGAGGTGCTGATTCCTCTTGATCATTGTTAACCTCTCCACATTTTTGGGCGAGAGGCGGCTCCGTTTGGAAGTTACAATGCCACCAGCAGCACTGAAAACACGTTCAGAAGACACGCTTGTGAGTGGGCAAGACAAGTAGTTTAAAGCCAGGTTGGTGAGCTGTGGCCACAATTCTTTTTTCCCATGCCAATACGCCAATGGGTCAGCATTAACATAGACCTCTGTTGAGTCATTCAGATAGTCCTTCACCATCGACTCAAGGTCCTCATCCAAGGTTCCTCCACTTTGCTTAGCTGTTGCTGTGCCTGTGACCTTTTGAGAACCAAACCCAAGCCGAGCTAGCCAATCCTCTTCAGCCTCCAATGTTTCTGTTGTGTCTGGTGCAGATGATCCGGTTGCCGGTGTCTTTAACGGCTGAGAGGTCACTTGTGCCACAGCCACAGGTGCAGAAGTGGATTGTTTTGACTGGGGATGGCCTGCTGATGCTGATGTACTGCCTTTTCCTTCAATTTTCTGCCGTTCTCTTTCAAACCTCTTGGCTGACAAGGCTAGCCAACGTTTGTACTTTGGAACATGTTCATCATCAAAAGGAAAGAATGCTTGGCCTACCAGCGCCTTTTTGTAGCGTGGATCCAGAATAGTAGACAGTGGAGAAGTGTGGCTCAGGGGTTAGAGGCGGCAGACCCGGAATCTGAGATCGGTCCTGGACCAGGGTTCAATTCCCCGCCCCGGCGGGTCTTGGGCTAAAAATTCCACGGACTCGATAATTCTCGTCCCGGTGCCTCCTCGACTCACGGGTTCACACTCTGCGACTCTGGGCAATAGCTTGCTTAATCTCCACAACGGCCCCTCACGGCGGGATGCCTGACTTTCACCCTGTGGACACCCTGTCGGGACTTCTCACAGGGGAATACCAGGACGGGTTCCCTAGGCAAGCGCCAGGATGCCCTTTGTGGTGACAGGTTGCGCTATATAAGTATACCTACATTTACATTTACACATTTACAGACCAAATGTAATGCTGTTCTGAGTGGATCATTTTAAGACGTTCATCACCTTGTAGGAGCTCTAATAATTTCTCAGCCAGAACAAAAGAGTCTTGGTTTTTTACATCTTTTTCAAACACAGAACACACCTCCTTCAGTTGGTGCTCCAGCATGTACAACAATGGGATAGCTTTTCCCAAATTACAGTCCTCCTTGCTGACTGCACGCGTGAAGAACTCAAAAGGACGAAGCATGCGTGTCAGGCTTTTAACTATGTTCCATTGCGCCGCACCCATCCTCAGGTCCTCCTTCTGAGCTGTACCCTCTGTTAAGAAATAGTGATCGAGTACCGTATACTGCTCATACGGACGCTCAAGCATGTAGAAGGTTGAGTTCCAACGTGTTACCACCTCCTGGATGAGTGCTTTCACTGGCATTTGACGTTGATATAGCAGGCTCCTCAGCTGCTTCCGGGCCTTAAAAGAATGGCTGAAATGGTTGCACATTTTTGGGCAGGTGTCCAATACTCTGTACGCTGCACTGTCTTTATTACCCAAGAATTTTTGGACAACCAGGTTTATACAGTGCGCCAAACACGGCACTCTGAAATACTCACCCAGCCTCATGGCCTTAACTATATTGGCGCCATTGTCCGTGGAAACATAACCAACCTGGCGTTTTTTTGGGGACAGCCAGTTAAGGACCTTTGTGTTAAAGACATCCAAAATGTTTTCTGCTGTGTGACGTTTCTCCAAACCAAACATGGCTAGTGTTGCATGTTTCCGAGCAGCTTTAAAAACAATGTCCGGGTCAACACCTGTGTTTAGCTTTGCTTTAGCCCCTGAAAAAGAGACCCAGTGTACAGTGATGCACATGTAATCAGCGCCTGCGCCACTGGTCCACATGTCTATTGTCAGATGTATAGTGTGAACAGCACTCTTCTGCAAAGCTGCCCCAATCACCTCCAGAACATCTTCATGTAGTGCTGGAACCGCAACTCGGGCAAAATAGAACCGGCTGGGAACCTTCCATTTAGGGCAGAGCGCTGCCACTAATTCTAGAAAACCAATCCCTTCTACAAAAGAAAAAGGGAGAAGGTCCAGAGCTAGAATTTTAGCCAGCTTAGTGTTATACATACGCGTCAGTGGGTGGTTGCGTTCATATTGCGCTTCTGTAAACAACATCTTTTTAATGTTGCCCTGGACCAAGGATTTACGGGATGATGATGATGATATCTTCGACCCAGTTACGCTCGCTGATGAACTTTTTCGCATTGGTGTCTCACTCTCTCCCACACTCTTAGTGTGGCTCACATGTGGTGTGCTGCTGACAGGGGTACTGGGTGTAAGTGAAGTGTTTGACACGTCTTCTTCCTCCTTGTCATCATCAGATGAAACATCAACGTTTTCATTTCGTGCAATCCGGGCTTCCTTGATCGCCTGTAGGTGCGCAAACCATTGGACAGCGTGCTGTCTCTCAAGATGACCTCTCTGGCCTCCGGTACCATAGTTGGTACCAAACTTACAACGACTAACTCGAAGCTTACAAATGCTACAAATGGCTATGTTTTCCTTTTTTGGGCAAACACTAAAGAAGTCCCAAACTGCAGACTTGAAATGTCTTTGGGGGCCAGAGGAGGCGGCGATACTGGTGGTGGTGGTCCTGCTGCTAATGCCAGATGAAGTGGAGGATGTTGATTGCCGAACTTCAGTACGTTTTGCACTTTCACCACCACTAATTGAGGTCGAGGTGGATGGAGGTCCCTTCTTGCGAGGAAGAAATATGGAAGCGGTAGGTGTTGGTGTACTAGTTAACTCCAAATCCAATGATTGTTGTGTTTCCATTGACTCCTCGTCGACATCATCATCACGCTCAGCAGCTTCTCGGGATAGGGTCAAAATGTCTCTTTGCTGCATGCCCGCTGGGGCTGCAGTGACCATTATGATGACTGGATCGTCGTCGTGAAGGGCTTCATCAGCAGCAGTATGCGTCACTTCTTGTTGAGCCTCATCACACTCCATAGCTATGAGTTTTTCGACGACCTTCCTTTTACGCTGAGGTATCTTTGTCAGATCATGGTGTGCCTCACTCTCAGACAGCCTTGGTGGTTCCCAATCTTCATCCCGATCATCAGAAGGAGGTGTGCTTGAAGAAGATGTAGACCTCACCCTTGATCTCTTCCTTGCTAGGGGTGTGGAAGACAATGAATGATCATCAGGAGGAGTGGCTTCCTCAAATGATACCTCGCCTTGATTGTCGATTTCCTGATGTGCCCCTACGTCGGGAGGAACAACTATTGTGGGCACTTGTGACCCTCCATGCACCTCTGCTTGCGCATCTCCTTGCGCTGCCTCTCCTTCCACATGTACTTGGGCTTGTACTTGCACATGGTGTTGTTGTTGCGGCTGTGGTTGTTCAACACTCGTCAGATGAGTTACAACAACCTGTGTTGATTCAGGGACATTGCTGCTACTTTCTTGCGATGAGCCAACATCACTGGTCGATGGTGATTGGAGAAGTACACTGACTGCCTCTAAAGCACTCAAGGGCTTTGACTTAAGTTGGCGTGGTGGTGGAGGCACTGAACCCAATGGAGCGGGGGTGCTGATCCCAGCTTGGTCCCCAGCAGATCCTGCTGCTGCTGCAGGCGTACTTTTTTTTTTGCTCCCAAAAAACGCGGCGGGCGGCACACCAGCCTCCTTGGTAACTTGCTTCTTCTGCTCCTTACTAGCAACTTTCTTGCTAGAGGAGCTACGGAGACCTTTTTTTGGGGCCATCTTCTTCAGAGCAGGTCAGACAGCAGGCCGCAGTTGCACGAATTGTAGAGTTGTCTGAGGCCAGACGTGACGTCGCGTGACGTCATGCTGCACACACACACCGCTGCAGGACTTCTTCCTGGCACTGGTGGTTCTCTTGAGTCTTGTGCACCTAAAAGCAATGGAAGACAGAGGAACATCAGTTCAGTTATACACCCCCAAAAAATCGGAAAAAAAACCTGAAAAATCAGCACAATCCCATTCCATCCATGCCCTCCATGATGTTTAAATTCAAGACACCCCACAGAAAGACTAGGCCCATGCAAGACTCACTACCCCTGGGCATAAAGGTTGAAAAGTAGGCAAAATGGTTGCATGCCTAACAACAATGCCTGCATTCAAAATGGCCACTTGCCTCCCAGCACATGGCCAGGGCCTTTAGCAGCACTCAAAATGGCCCCCAGCCACATGGCCTGTCCCTCCCCATGAACACCCCCGAAAAATCGAAAAACACTGAAAAATCAGCACAATCCCATTCCATCCATGCCCTCCATGATGTTTAAGTTCAAGGCACCCCACAGAAAGACTAGGCCCATGCAAGACCCAATACCCCTGGTGAAAAGGCCACAAGTACAGCCCCAAAAAACGAAAATCACTGAAAAATCAGCACAATCCCATTCCATCCATGCCCTCCATGATGTTTAAATTCAAGACACCCCACAGAAAGACTAGGCCCATGCAAGACTCACTACCCCTGGGCATAAAGGTTGAAAAGTAGGCAAAATGGTTGCAGGCCTAACACAATGCATGCATTCAAAATGGCCACTTGTCTCCCAGCACATGGCCAGGGCCTGTAGCAGCACTCAAAATGGCCCCCAGCCACATGGCCTGTCCCTCCCCATGAACACCCCCAAAAATAAAAAAACACTGAAAAATCAGCACAATCCCATTCCATCCATGCCCTCCATGATGTTTAAGTTCAAGACACCCCACAGAAAGACTATGCCCATGCTAGACTCAATACCCCTGGTGAAAAGGCCACAAGTACAGCCCCAAAAAACGAAAATCACTGAAAAATCAGCACAATCCCATTCCATCCATGCCCTCCATGATGTTTAAATTCAAGACACCCCACAGAAAGACTAGGCCCATGCAAGACTCACTACCCCTGGGCATAAAGGTTGAAAAGTAGGCAAAATGGTTGCAGGCCTAACAACAATGCCTGCATTCAAAATGGCCACTTGCCTCCCAGCACATGGCCAGGGCCTGTAGCAGCACTCAAAATGGCCCCCAGCCACATGGCCTGTCCCTCCCCATGAACACCCCCGAAAAATCGAAAAACACTGAAAAATCAGCACAATCCCATTCCATCCATGCCCTCCATGATGTTTAAGTTCAAGACACCCCACAGAAAGACTAGGCCCATGCAAGACTCAATACCCCTGGTGAAAAGGCCACAAGTACAGCCCCAAAAAACGAAAATCACTGAAAAATCAGCACAATCCCATTCCATCCATGCCCTCCATGATGTTTAAGTTCAAGACACCCCACAGAAAGACTAGGCCCATGCTAGACTCAATACCCCTGGTGAAAAGGCCACAAGTACAGCCCCAAAAAACGAAAATCACTGAAAAATCAGCACAATCCCATTCCATCCATGCCCTCCATGATGTTTAAATTCAAGACACCCCACAGAAAGACTAGGCCCATGCAAGACTCACTACCCCTGGGCCTAAAGGTTGAAAAGTAGGCAAAATGGTTGCAGGCCTAACAACAATGCCTGCATTCAAAATGGCCACTTGCCTCCCAGCACATGGCCAGGGCCTGTAGCAGCACTCAAAATGGCCCCCAGCCACATGGCCTGTCCCTCCCCATGAACACCCCCAAAAATCGAAAAACACTGAAAAATCAGCACAATCCCATTCCATCCATGCCCTCCATGATGCTTAAGTTCAAGACACCCCACAGAAAGACTAGGCCCATGCAAGACTCAATACCCCTGGTGAAAAGGCCACAAGTACAGCCCCAAAAAACGAAAATCACTGAAAAATCAGCACAATCCCATTCCATCCATGCCCTCCATGATGTTTAAATTCAAGACACCCCACAGAAAGACTCAGTCCACCCACCACTGAGTACCCCTGGGCAAAAGGCCCCAAAACAGCTCAAAAATCGAAAATTCCAAAATTGTAGTTGCAGCAACTGTAATGCCCCAAACAAACTTACTTGTGAAATTTCTAATCCAAATGTGATCCAAAGAAAGTCAAAAAGGCCTCAAATCCAAATAACCAGCGGCATCCACAAAAAGTAATCCTTCCAGCTCCAGATCCAAATGAAAAGTGACCAGGAGATGGACAAAGCACTGGGAGGAGACTGCTGGACAGGAACAGGAAGTTAAAGACTGTGGGGCACTTCCTTCCTCCCACCCCCCCCTCCCCAAAATGGACTCCTCGCAAAAAAAGTGCAGGCAAATGTCAACCTGAGGAGTTATTCAGATAAAAATCATCATTTCCAGAAGGTTTATGCTGCTTGCTGGTGGATTTCTTGTGCAGAATTGCAAATTTAATATTTTCGCGAATGCGAGATTGTTGCTGCTCGCCGCATCTCCAAGCTTGCAATTGCGAAGTCCCGCGATACGTGATCACGGCGTACTCGCGTTGACAAACTCTCGCTGTGCAAGTTGGCAAGCCGCGATTACGTAATCGCGCTCGCCAAATTCTCGCGGGATCCCGCAGCAAGATCCAAAATGGCGCAGCACTCGCAAAATATCGAGAAAAACAACTCGGCAAACGCTGATGAACGCCGCGCGCCGCAAAAATTGTATCACCCAGAAAAAAAATCCGCTGCGTGCGAATTTAGCGGATTTTGCGGGAAATCCGCGAATCTCGCGGATTGCGAATTTCCCGAAAATCCGCAAAATCCGCGAGCGGAGCGGATTTTACGCCCATACTTAATAATATTAAATATAAGAAGCATGGGGCTATGATCAGATGAGATCCTTGGGAAGATCTTCATGTATCCTGTATCAATAATTTCATCCGAAGCCCAAGCCAGATCTATTCGTGAACACCGTTTATGAGGTGAGGAGTAATAAGTATATCCGGGTATTTCAGGAAACAGGTTTCTCCATATGTCTTTAACATTGTGTATCCTTGCTAGTTCTAAGATTGCCGCCCTAGTTTTGCGCATACGTCGAAAAATACCTCTTTTTGTAACATCCTGATCATAATCCAGCACACAATTAAAATCCCCCATCAAAATAAGTTCTCCCTCCCATGCGAGCAGTTCCATATTCAACCAATCAAAAATAAAAGGGTCATCGGTGTTAGGCCCATAAATGGCACAAAAAACATATTTACAATTTTCCATCTTCAAATGAGTAATTGCCCAGCGACCCCCACTATCTGCCATAGATCTAATCACTTCTACAGATAATTGTCGTTTTTTCAAAATAGCTACACCTCGTATAGGAGCATTTAATGTAGTACAAATTAGCGTCTCATATCCCAAATGTCCCAATAGCTTCTTGTCCTTAAAACAAATATGCGTTTCGGTTAACAAAACCAAATGTGGATCATATATTTTCAATTCTTCATATATCAAATTTCTTTTATTTTTATTATTCAAGCCTGAAACATTCCAGGCTAAACATCTAAAACGCAACATGCGGAAAAATTACTAAATCATAATAAACTGCACCTTTCCTTGAATTTAAACTCATTATTAATCTATAAGATACTACGTCAATCACCCTTGAACTTGTCTTGTCCTTTTCTGTTTTTTCCTCCCACCCTTTCCCCCAGTGTCCTATCCCTTCCCCCCACTCACCCTCTACCCCTGACCCCCAACCCTTAAAGCACCCCCTCCCCGTGTCTACCCGGAAGCTTACCCCTATCTTCTGCTGCCGCTCTAAGGGCAGCCAGTCAGAAAGATCGCCCCGAGAGCCCCTTCTCTCCGTATTAACCTCGTGCCAATCAGGCATCCAAAATCACAAGCAAAAAGAAAGTGCCCCAGTAAATTTACAATAAGCCTTGCTATCCTAGATTTCTTTCCTTTCCATTTTTTAACTGTTTCTAATCTCTCCCCCCTCTCTCTTATCCTCCTTTTCTTCCTTTTCTTAAACCGGCTGTTTTTAAACATTAGAATTCATTTTAGCAAGTAATTGCTCCGCCTCCTTTACGTCATTAAAAAAGTAGGTATGACCAGATTTCATGACTTTGAGACGGGCAGGTTCTTGGAGGAAGACTGTGGCACCCTTGGATTTAAAAGAATCAATCAGTTTACGCAGCCCCCATCGTTTCTCCATAGTTATCTTACTAAAGTCCGATTTAACAAAAAAAGTTATATTGTCCAGTGTCACAGGAGTGTTAGGTCTAGCCTTTATTGAGACTGCTTGTCTTAGCAAATAGTTGCCGAAGTAGATCATAATTGGGCGTGGATATTTGCTTTCCTTGTTTTTTAGTGTTATAGGTAATCTATGCACCCGCTGCAGTTGAGAGTCCCAATCCCAATCGGACCGATCAGGAAATGCCCGTTCAAATAATTTGACCAAATAGGCCCTGACATCTGAGCCTTCTGATCCCTCGGGTATACCAAAAAGTCTCAAATTCTGTCGCCTCTGTCTGTTTTCCAATTCTTCCACTTTATTCTGTAGGGACCCAATCAATTCATTGTGTTGATCTGCTTGAACAGTAGTAGTAGCGAGAGTTTCCTCCACTTCGACAACCCTCTGTTGTAATCCATCAATCTCTTTCGTTACCCCGTTCAGTTTATTAGTGACTTCCTGCAAACTAAGTTGCATCTTGGTGTTATCTTCCCTTAATTGAAGAAAATGTGTTTGAGTCTCTTGATGGTGTATCGTTAAAGTTTTTAAAATTAGATCCAAGGAAGAAGATTCAGGGATTGTATTAGGAGGGTAAGAAGATATTGCAGATTGCAAAGGGGGGACCTTGCCTCCAAGAGTAGTACTACCCTGTGATCTGTCCCTGATATTGGATTGAGAATAATCAATAGATGGGCAAGTTTCGTCGGTAGTTGCCATTGAAGATACCTCAGATGACTCTAAATTTAGATCTTGATCATGATCTATCAAACCCCCATCTTTTATAGGAGAATTTTGCTGATTTTTCAAGATACCCACTTCTGTGGGAATAGTTCCTGAAAAACGCAAAACGGTATTTTTGATAGCCCCTCACGGTTGCATCCACTTAAGCAAAGGTGTTTGGTCTCTAATGGATTTCTCTACTATAGATATTGGTACAGATGTCGAGGGTAGCATTATAGATTTCAGTTTTCTCCCCACTTTCTTTGCTTTGGTTTTTTTTCCTCCCCGCTTCTTAGAGCCCGAGGGGTTGTTGTCTTTAGCTTCGAGTATGGCATATTCGTGCTTTTCGAGCCCTCCTTCTTCTTCGAAAATCTCCTCATACTCGTTCTCATCGTTAGAGTCATTATCCAATATATCTTCTGGCACCATGGCACATTCTCCAACTGCTCTCGGTCTGCCTAGACTCTGATCTAACACTGTTGGATGTGCTGGTACTGGCTCTGATGCTGGTGTTGGCAAGGAAATACTGTTATTTTCAGTTGTTGTATCCCTTGGAGCGGGAACCGCTGCCTCTGTCCCCTCAAATATAAGTTCCTTAATTGAACCAGTATCAGTGTCTTTTTCAAATTGATTAACATGAATTGGTACATAGGACTGTGGGGATGAAAATGGAGGAGCAGCGTTTATATTGGATTCTTCAAGCTCTTCCTCTAGGTTTCTATCCTGTTCTACCAATGTTCCATTTCCCCGCCCGGTCCCCCCCAATGTTTCGGTCTGTACCAGAGCCACTTCGGCCTCTGCGCCTGGATCTGGATAATGTATTTACACCAGCACTAATTCGACATCAGCGTAAGCCCACATTCTTCTACAGTAAGTGCAATGCTTCTGACTCCGATCAGCCATGCAAATGCCAATACTTGGACTACCTAACCTAACCACTAACTTTCGGCTAGTGCTATAGTCAAAACGTATGTACACATGCCCTGACATGTGATATCTTCTTAACCTGAACAATACTGTAACTGTACGGTAAAGATTTTTTTTACCTCACAGTTTTAGTGCAATATTCATAAGTATTATCTTTATGCACCGTGCTGTTGTGCATAGACAAACTCTGCGAAAGGTAAACTTCCAGAAACATTTATACACATTTTTGTCACTTAGAATAACTTTTCAAAATGTACAATTTCAATTTCAGTGAACTATTCTTAATACATTTTCAAGCCAGAGTCGGCTAACTTACAGTGAGAAATTGCTGTGTGTTGAAAATATCTTAAAATGCAGATAAAACTTCGCACAAGTGAAGGTGAACTGGAAACCTATGCAACGTCAGCACATGATGAAAACTGAGAATTTGACAAATCTTTGTCGTGAAAAAAAACTTTGGAAACTGCTAGTCTACATACCTATAGTCGTGGAAAAAGACCAAAACTTGATACATTAATAGATCTCGAGTAGTCAAGTCATTTGTTTTTGCTTTTTTTCATACCATCAGTAGATTAGGGGTTTTCATCTTTGCAGTGTTCTTTTCTTTGGATAGTGGGCCTTCCAACGCTTCTTGCATTTCAATTCACTTGCACGCAGATCTGTGCCACGATATTTGGGAACCAAGCAAAATTACATTTTACTATTTGAGTGCACCATTTTACCTATCGGCCACACCGTTTTGAAGTCAAATATTGTAATCTGATGTCTTCTTTTGTCCTTTAATGGCGGGGCACTATGGTTGTGCAAAAGCACATAGCAATATCCCTGTTACTTCATAAATTTGACATGCTATTATTAATTTTTGCTCAGTTATCCTTCGACGTTTAAATGAATGTGCTGCGTGCCTGGTTGTACTGGCCTCTCTTGCGAACTTCCATCCATTACTTAAACCTGTGATGTCTTCCACAAGAGTACAGTGGTCTTCAAACTTTGTAATGCCACGCCCCTCTCACCCCCCCTCTTGTGCTAAAAAAATCATGATAAACATATTTTCTCACAATTATTATATAGCATTGCCAGCTCTGAGCATATTTAAGAAGTAGAATATCACAGTTATGTTTAGTTATTGTTTAAAAAAATACAAATACAAACTTGCCAACATTCATTTGGCAGTCAAGTCACTCTAAATGTGGAAAATTATCCAGTGTATCCTTTAGCAGAAATAGAGTGGGGGAAATGTGAAGGTTGCTTGGAGCTCTTCTCCCCTAAACTTTGATGCTTACTCTCAGCTAGGACATGAGTGCGAAAAGACATTGCACAGTGGCTCTGTTACCGAGGAGCAAATGCTCCTGCCGGCCAGAACCTCCCCCAGATCAATTCAAAGAATACTACTTCCCTTGGCAAGAGTACATTCCTGCTCTTGTTCAGTGTAGTGGTGGATTGTCAAAAAAAAATGGTGAACTTCAACAAACACTGACATTTATGGTGTTTACAAATTTCCCGGAGCATTCTCGCAGTGAGATCCTCACTTCCTGCCCAAGTGAGCAGATGTACTCACATGCTAAATATTAAAATAATAGTAATTCTTGAAATAGCCTCTTTTGAGTAGCACTTCATAACACAACTTTGCCTTTAGTGCAGTGAATAACAAATGTTACTATACCACATTTATCGTACTTAATTTACTGACCTAGGAAGGATGGAAGGCTGAGCCTACATTGTTGTGAATACATTGTTTTACGAGTGTAAAAAGGGGAAATATTTTTACATGTGTAAATAGATATATTCTGAAGCCCACACATGGATTCATACTCTGTAAAACTGGGTACAGTACATCATGATGTATTAACAACGGACCCGGTAATACAGTAATTTGCGAACCAACATTTACTGAATGCATTTTGCTAACTGCCCTATGTACTATTTTTATTTTATTTATTTATTTATATTTAATTTTATAGAGCGCACAGCTACCCGGAGGTTTCCCGTCGCTAAACCAGCAAGGAGGTGTACAGTCGCATAGATTATTGATCGAAAGGCCAAGTTTTTACATCTCTTCGGAACTTTAGATAGTTGGGTTCAATCCGAATAGACAAAGGGAGAGAGTTCCACAGGGATGGTGCCAGAAAAGCAAAAGATCGACCACCCATTCTGGCTCTCTTCGTCCTAGGGATCTGAAGTTTATGTTGACTGGATGAACGAAGAGTGCGGGAGGGAAGGTACGGATGAATTAGAGATCTCAAATACTGAGGGGCCTTGCCAGTGTTAATTTTATGTATAAGACAGAGAGCCTTGAATTTACAGCGACTGTCAATGCATAGCCAATGAAGGCTACGACGGTGCAGGGATGTGGAGGATTTGTAAGGTAATTTACACAATAGACGGACTGCCATGTTCTGGACCGTTTGTAATTTACGGATTACCTCTTTGCCCGCTCCTAGAAAGAGAGCATTACCATAGTCCAGGCGAGATGTTATTAACGCCTGGACTACGGTTTTCTGGGTGTCCAAAGGAAGCATCCAGGTGATTTTCCTCAACCATTTTAGGATGGTTATACAATGGAAGAGACTCTCACGGCATGTTGTCTCATGAACAGCTGGTCATCAAATATTATTCCCAGGTTACGGGCTGTTTTCGAAGGGTTAGGAGGGGTGCGCATTTGAACAGGCCAGTGAGAGAGTCCCCATAAGGCAGGATTGTTGCCAAATAGGAGAAGTTCAGTTTTCCCTCTGTTCAATTTTAGCTTGTTGTCCTGCATCCAAGAGGCAATATTGTTGAGACCATGACAGAGGGAGGATGTAGTGGAGTGATGACTGGTGGAGAGAGAGAAGATGATCTGTGTGTCATCTGCATATGAAAATATGGAGAGCCCTGCTTGCTCCGCAATAGCAGCCAAGGATCTGACATATAAATTAAAAAGGAGGGGGCTCAAGATGGAACCTTGTGGAACACCATAGGCAGATGTATGAATTTTGGACGCAGAGGTGGCCGAAAAGACTTGAAACGTCCGATCGGACAGGAAGCTGATGAGCCATTCAAGGGCGGAATGAGTAATGCCAGACGTCTTTAGAATGTTAATCAGAATGGGGTGGGAGACCATATCAAATGCGGCACTTAAATCTAATAGAATAAGTGCCACAGTCTCCCCTCTGTCCACCAGATGACGAATGGTTTCAGAGACTCCCAGAAGAGTGGATTCCGTAGAAAAGCCAGAGTGAAAACCAGATTGTGAAGGGTGTAAGATATTGTGAGATTCAATATAGCTGGTAAGTTGTTTGTTTTATATGCTTTTCCAGAATCTTAGAGTAGACTGGAAGAAGCGAAATTGGACGGAAGTTGGCCGGGTTATTTGGATCAGCATTGGCCTTTTTCAGCAACGGTACGACCATTGCATGTTTCCATGAGTTGGGGACCTTGGCCTCCCTGAGAGATGTATTCAGTAATTCCATGATGAGCTTTAGAGAAGAAGGGTCTAGGGTGAGCAAAATTTGAGGAGGGAAGGGATCCAGAGGGGAACCGGATTTGATACTTTTCACTATGTCATGTAATGTGGAAGGGGTCAAGGGGTCCCAGGCAGTAATCTCCGCTACTGCCGACTGAAGGACATCTGAGGTAGTAGATGTAGTAGGTTCAGAGACTAAGGGAACGTTAGAGGGGCCAAAGTCAGCATATATACTCTCGATTTTAGAAACAAAAAAATCTGTTAAGGAGTCACATTGTGCTTTATCTAGGTATGGGGCCTTGGGTTGACTAGTGGCACCAGAAATTTCCAGCACTACCTTAGACAAGGCTTTAGGACGATTTTGAGCATTTAAGATAGATGAGTTAACATATTCAGTTCTGGCTGTCTTGCAGAGGGTATGGTATTTTGTTGAAGCAGCTTTATACTGTAGTTTAGCCTGTGGATCGTACTCAGAGCGCCACTTCAGCTCAAGATGTTTACAGCTGTTTTTTTCTTTTTTTAGATGGTCATTGAACCATGGCGCAGGGGGGTGATGTATATTAAATGTCTGCTTTCGAAGTGGAAGACAAATGTCTGCAGCAGACGTAAGCCAGCGATGAATAACGTCCACTTGATCAGTGCTACTGACCTCAGTAAGGAGCATAGAGTCTGACAAAACAGAATTAAATTTATTGGAATCCAATTTCTTCCAATTGCAGGTCATTCTGGGTTTAGGAGCAGTTGCTAAGTGGTTGAGAGATTGGTCAAACAAAATAGAGAATTCTACCACAAAGTGGTCAGACCCCGGGACAGGTAAGGGGAGCTTGCATGATACTGCATCCAGATTAGATAGAATAGGGTCAAACAAATTGCCCGCCTTATGAGTAGGGCCTGAATTGTGTAGGGTAATATTCATGGCCGCTAGATCAGACAGTAAGTTAGTACTGATAGGGCAGGTTGTATCATTAAAATGAATGTTAAGATCACCGACAATAAGAAAGTTGGTCGCCGTCAATAGTAGAGGAGCTAAACATTCTGAAAGAGATGAAGCCCAGGAAGTGGCAGGGCCAGGGGGGCGGTAAATCAAGGCGCCTGTAAGTGTGAGATTGGGGGATAAAAGTATCTTAAACAGCCCAGCCTCACAGTTAGGAATCACAATATCCTCCCATTTACACGAGAGTGTTCTTTTAAAAATAATGGCTATTCCCCCCCTCCTTACCCTTTCTGTTACTACCCGTGTAGGTGTAATTATCTGGAAGGGCGGCTGCAATATCAGGACCAGAGTGGTCCGTCAGCCAAGTCTCCGTGAGGAATAAGGCATCGGGTTGGAAGGAACAGAGAAGATCGAAAATGTCTCTGCTGTGCTTAGGGAGGGACCTGCAGTTTAAACTGATAAAGTTAAAAGACTAAGAGGGGAGTTTCAGAATCGATTTGCATAAAAAATTAGATGCCGAGATGTCTAGTGTTGATGGAAGCGCAGAGAGGAACAGCGAACAATCCGGACAGGTCAGGGGCGTATGCAGTGGGCACAGAGGAGTATCAAAAGAGCATTGGGGTGGCCTGAGGGACAGGAGAGTATTTTTAGAATAGGTTAGCCTAGAATTTGCGCACGTTGGGGCATAAGGACTGGCCCTGGGCCGCATACAGTCGCGGATGGGCGCAGACGGTCAGGACTCTGGCACGACTCCGGCGCGCCATCGTCGCGCCCGCTGCGCGCGTCCGCGGCGCATCACCGAACACATCGGTTAAAATAGGGAGGCGGCAGTAGGATGACTAGAACGCACACCCCCGCTTCCGCCGGAAGTGAATAGGGATAGTAAGACCTCCCTCCACACCACGAGCTCGGCTCGGGGAGGAACGGGGAGTGGTAGAGCAGAGAATAAGGTGACTGTCAGCAATCAACACACACAAATTCTGAAAGCATGCAGATTTAAAAACACACCAGTGCAGGCACCCGAAGATGTGCCCCCTTGCTCTCTCACAGCAGCGTCACACACCCCGGAGCCACTATGCACAAGATTAACTATTTACAATTACAATTAAGATAGCGTGGTTCGAGCACCTAAATCGTGCCCCCCACGAATTGTTTACGCAGCGTGGTGCGAGCACATAGATCGTGCCCCCCGCAAACAAGTCGTTAAATGTGGCGCAATAACACAGCAGTGCACGTACCCTTGTTAGTAGGTCCACAAAATACTGAATTGTAGTGGGGCACAATCCAACTTACCTCATGAATGTTAATGAGGTAGCTCGCACATTCGAATCCACTACGATTAAAGCCATCATAGCAATGGTAGCCTGCTGGGGTCAACAGACCACCATGTCTGTGTAAACACAAACACACCAACGGCGGACACTCAGAACCACACCTACCAGGTAGTTCCTTATAAATCACAGTTTGGGAGCTCATCATTCACAATATGAGATGTTGAAATGTTACTGCTGCTTTGCTGAGACAGATGAAGATCAGAAACTAAATGGTGCACCCACGAATTGGTCAATCTACAGTTTCATATATTTTCAAATTATTTTTTATTGAATTTCGAAGTTTTCCCATAAAAGTAGTCGAGACAACAGCCAGCGTGTTTTATTCAAGAACATTGAACTTCCTCAGGGCTGTAAATAATACATAAAGGACATACATAAACACACAAATATAACCAAAATGAACAAACTACATATAACATAAATTAAATTTTAATAAGACAAATAATTAAAAATGGCAGTCCTAGCATTAGGACCCCATAATTGATTGATATAAACAGAATCATATTAGTGAGTGTATGCAAGACATCCCAAGAAAAATTGTTCCTGATAAGCTGCATCTTCCACATCTCAAACCATTCATATGACCTTTGGCTGAATATATGAAGCAGCCCATCCTGAGTGTAACAATATATAACAAAATGAAAAAGAAGAGAGTCTATATTCAGTAGATATAATGCTCTAAGTTAATTGACATTGTTAATTGATTCAAGTTGCACTATTTATCAATATGGAGCCAACATACCTTATGGTTGTAAGTAGTTTCAATATCAGGGTTTGAAAGGATTTCCTATGTTCAATATGTACACTTAGATAATGCAAGACAGTAGTCATCAATATTGCAAAGGGGTGACAGTGTTCCCCACTGTTGACATCTAGGGGGATTGAATTCAAATGTTGAGTTCTCATTCACTGTCAGCTGTTACAGATCATTGTATAGTAACTTGTTATCATCCACATTTAATTACGCCTTGATAGAAATCATAGCTCAATCAAGAGGCAAGTACATCATGAATCCTAACAGATTCAAATAGCGAGGTACAGCAACCTTCAAAATCTCAGTGGTTCACCTCACAATCAATAAGCACCTATCGCATCAGCATCGCCCACATCCTTGTTCCGTGCCAGATGTATATATCATCATCACAATATCACACTCCGCATATCGAAAGGGTTAGAGGGAGTTGGGAAGTATATGACTGCTGCCTATTTCATTTACTGTACCCTATAAAAACAGGAATGTATGGGGTCATGCGGCTCTAACACCACAGTAGGCATAGTCATAACCACACATTCCAGATGCCACATGCTTCAGAAACCTCATGAATCCCTCCATCCCGGTGCACAAGTGCTGTCATGCATAGTGTGTAGATAACGTTCAAGGAAGGGGGAGTGAATAACTGTCCCCTTCTCCATTTGTTATGCCCAATGAAAACGGGGCACAAATGAACTCCGACCTCATCTGAGTTTCAATGGCTCTTGCATCCCGACAACCATAATCATGACCGCATATTGCAAAAGTCATAAACTTCAAGAACCTTGTGATGCCCAATGGTCCATGTATAAGTTATCACAATGCCCGTGTGTCACTCCCCAGAGTACAATTAATCCACATGGACAGCTGACTGCAATCCACTGAACTCATCAATAATGTAAAATTACCCAAATTTTCTCAAAGTATCTCTTCCATGCTAGTATTCCAAGTACCACCATTCGATCATATACAAATACCTTACCCCATGAAAGGACTCTCCCATGAGAATATTGCAAAGCAGGCACCATATGTACCACGTGTACATGCTCCCGGTTCTGATCAATCCACATGAAACCCTGGCCACTTTTTGCCTACACCACAAAAATATCACCTCGAGCTAACCCAAAATTCAATATCTTCACAATTTGAGTGCATCCTATAGCCGTCATGCACACAATCTATGTATGCATGCATCTGCATGGATCCTTAAGGCATCCTATTGTCTCTCACATCCTCCAACCCCGTCAAAGTCCAAAGTGTATCCCCATCTCACCAGAATCCGTATCTGCCTGTCTCCTCTCACATTGTTGATGTGTAAAAAACATTTTGTACAGATTCCGGGCACTTTTCAGCACAGCAAGTGATCACTAGCAATGTAACCCACCTGTGTGGTAAAGCTCATAAAGGGTGTCATAGTGAAGTTATTACCTCCCTCTCTTAAGAGAACAGATATTATGTACAGCGTGGCATATTGGAGTGCATCCCATCAACATATAACCCTCGGTGCCTTATAGCAAAGTCAATCGAAAAGTTTGATTATCCAATTGGGGGGACCCCCAAACATATCATATTTGGCCGGCCTGCATTCCGCTGTCCGAACATGATTCCATTAACATTATTCGTCACAGAATCAGGAGCGCGTTGAAAATGTACAACCTTCTGCCAATGGATAGCGCATGTGGTTCCTTAAACTTAGGAGCCAGTTCGAATAACCCCACATGATTAAAACCTGGGGCAAAAGAGGTGGTGACTACAAAATCTCCTTGCTTTTACTGTGCAAATCAAGCCCTAAAAACAAAATTGATGACATGATCAGTACACAAGGGTGACAATCCATTCATCCTATTTCAGAAATAACCATTCTTCATTCTTATTTGGGCCTCAATAGTGTTAACAATCATAATTCCAGTTATCCATCATAAATAAAACCGTGATAGTAAAATATGTTACCTGCAGCAACATCTTTGATTCAACAGTATCTACCTATCATTTGTGCCCAGTAGAGATTCCAATTAATACTAAATAAACAATGAATGAGACAATAACAATGATGATGCCCCTACTGTAGTACCTTAGTCACATGTACAAAGTATAACGGTTGTGCATTCCAGCCAGGACATATGAATAGTGTCAAATAGTTTTGCTTTCACCGCGTAGGGATCCTATTCACGGGGAAATTAACCAAATTTCATAATTGATATTCAGTGCTACCATTTTACCCCTGCAAAAGTCTTATTAATCAGATAAACAATCACTTTTACTGTATAAGATCTCCATTCCCCAATATTAAATGGTCCACATATTTTCCAAAGGAAAACTCAAAAGGAGTCGATCTGGTCATCATTTCCAAACACTATTGGGGAAAGGAGTCTCTTTTAATCATAATAACATCGAATTGCAAAGTATTTTCTTTGAGGCCCCATGAAGATTACACATATTCCTACATTCACACAAATCAAAATAACAGTGGATTCAATAAGAATTTGTATAACCCACAAGGGAGACACCTTTCAATAAACATAATTTGCCTTACAGACCTAACCAAAACATTAGGTGCACTTTATACTACTCTTCCTCACATACATACTGACACCAAATATTCAAAGTTGGCCTTCCTCGGGTATCATTCCAAGAAATGATGGAGCTCGTTGTCTGTGCTGTATCCCAAGTGTGTTCTTTTGAGGTGACAGATCCACTTGGCCTCAGTCTGCCTCAGCAGTAAATACCTATCTCCTCCCCAAGCATTTTACATGATATGATCAATTCCAAGAAATCAGAAACTTGAATTATTTAGATGATCCCTCCTGTAATTATAGGTCATGGGATATCTGCTATCCCCATGTTTAAGGGCTCTGCAGTGTTCTTGTATGTGTAACTTAAGGCCCCTGGATGTACTGCCAATATAAATCACATACACTACAAACCAAGTGTTATAGTTTATAAAGTATCTTCTGTTGTGTACAAGAGCTGTGTTGTAACTGCAGCTTTTATTTTATACATACCATATGGGCACATATTACAGCTGTTACATGTATAAAAGCCTGATGGTTTTGTTTCTGGATTCCTTTTTATTTCATCTAGTAGTCCAAGAATTTGTAACAGGAGATGCCAATGTGTAACCAGAATCCTAAAGATGTTGCTACTGTGCATGGTATATTTTGCAAGAAGTACCAATTTCTTCTGTCCTTGGCTTGATTTATTTCCTTTGATCTCCAAGGTGGAGTTCCTTGTTACCGACTAAATCTTACTTTCTGCCATAGTTATGTCATTGCCATCATATCCTTAGTTTAAAAAAAGCCTTTTTGTCTCCACAATGTTTACCCTAAAGTTGAAATCCTCACTGCAATTTCACTTGACGTGGACCATTTTGCCATATGGAATGTTAATAACAGAATGTGTATGAGCACTTGAAGCATGCAGGATGATATTTTATGCCATTTTCTTCCTGAACATGATGCTTTGAATCACCCATTCTCTTACATAGAACTGTAGGTCCAAAGAGTCCATTTTGTTTCTGTCATGGCACATAGTCAATCGCACATTACAGGGGTTGTTGTTAAGATAAGCAAAATATTCC
This sequence comes from Lissotriton vulgaris, assembly GCF_964263255.1. NCBI lineage: Eukaryota > Metazoa > Chordata > Amphibia > Caudata > Salamandridae > Lissotriton > Lissotriton vulgaris. Next base: position 1,333,476,517 of record NC_141687.1, read on the forward strand.
TCCAGTTTCTCAAGCGACCCTGTCCATAGGCAAATCATATCAACAATATACATCCCCCAAAAGACTATATATTCAGTCCAGCCCTGAGAAAGTTCAATATTATTGACCGAAACACGTTGGCTGTTGTCTTGGCTGCTTTTATGGAAAAACTTTGAGATACAATAAAGAATAATTTGAAAATATATTGAATTGTGGATTGACCATTTCTTGGGTGCACCATTTTGTTTAAGACCACAATGTCTGTTATTGCTTAAAAATAAAGCAAATTTTTTTAGGTTGGAGCCTACTAGACAGCACAGCTGTCTGGGTGCTAAAGACTACTTGGGGACATTCTGAAAACTGACCTAAGAATGCATTCCACCCATTGCATACCAATGGCTTTGTGGTTTGTTGCTCACATTTGCTTGCATTCGATTTTCTGTCTCAATTTGTTTTAGGCTGCCCAGCATGTCTTTGTCCCTTCTGTGGAGCATAGCCTGTTTACTGTATTCTCCCATGAGTATTTACATTCTGTAAACAGGCCTTTACATTTTATATTTATCTTGTCACATTTGCTGTGCATCCAAAGAAACTGGCCAAATGTCAGGCACTGTCTTCAGAGGGAGCTTAGTGTTTATTTTTCTTTCCTCTTTACTCCACTCAATGACACCTCACTTTCAGCACTTTACTCCACTCTATGAATCTTTACTCTACTTTACTCTACATCACTCCACGGGCCTCCACTCTACATTCCTCCACTCTATGTCACTCCACTCTATGACACTCTACACCACTCCATACTATTCCACTCTACAACACTCTACTCCATCTATGCTACTCTATGTTACTGTGCTCTAAACCACCCTACACTTCATGCCACTCAGCTGTAGGCCACTCTGTTCCACTCTAAGCCACTTAACTCTACACCACTCTACTGCACTGTATACCCCTCTACTGTATGCCACATCATTCTATAACTCTACTCTATTCTGGGCCCCTCTACTCTACTCCTCTCAATGACACACCACTCTATGACACTTTACTCCACTTTACGCTACACCACTCCATGGCACTCCACTCTACACCGCTCCACTCTGTATCTCTCCACTCTATGACACCACACCCCTCCATGCCAATCCACTCTATGACACTATACTCAACTCAACGCCACTTTATGCCATTCTGCTCTACGGCACTCTACACCACTGTTCACCACTCTATGCCATTAAACTCTAGGCCACTCTATTCCAGTCTATGCCACTTAACTCCATGCCACTCCCCTCCACTGTGCACCACTCCACTGCATGCCGCTCCAATCTATGACTCTACTCTACTCTATGCCCCTCCACTCTAAACCACTCCAGTCTATGGCACTCCACTCTATGACACTTCACTCAGTGACTCCCCACTCTACAACACTTTACTTCACTACATGCCCCACCACTCCATGCCCCTCTACTCTATGACAGTCCATGCCCCTCTACTCCACTTTACACCACTCTGAGAGACTATATGCCTCTCTGTGCCACTCTACACCACTCCACTTTACGCCACTCCATCCAACTCAATGCCACTCTATGCCACTGTATGCCACTTAAATGTAGAACACTCTACACCACTCCACTTCACCCACTCTGTGCCACTCTAGGCCACACCACTCTACCCAACTTTACTCCACTCTACAACACTCCATTCCACCCCACTCTATGAAGCTTTACCCCACTTCACACCCCATGACTCTATACCCCTCCACTCTATGCCAATCCACTCTATAAGACTCCACACTCTACTCTACAACACTCCACTCTGTGACACTTTACCCCCACCCCTTGCCTTCCGTTCCACTCTTTACCACCCTACTCCATTCCTCTCTATGCCACTTTAAACTAAACACCACTCTAGGCCACTCTACACCACTCTATGGCACTCTAAGGCACTCTACCAGACTCTATGCCACTCTAATCCACTCTATGCCCCTCCACTATACACCACTAAACACCACTCTATGACACTCACGTCACTACAAGCGACTCTACTCTTCACCGCTCTACGCTACTCCACCCTATTCCACTATTCTTTACTTGACTCTATGCTACTATAATCTAATCTATGCTGCTCTAATCCACTCCATGCCACTCTACACAACAACCCTCCACTCTATGGCACACTATGTCACTCAACTCGACTCCACTCTATAACACCATGCGCAACTTTATTCTATGACATTCTACTCCACTCTATGAGGCTCAACTATACCCCACTCTATACCATTCTACCCACTCAATGACATTCCACTCTATGCCACTCTACTTTATGGCATTCTACTCTATCCCCCTCCACTCTACTCAACTCTACGACACTCTAACACTTTACACAACTCTACGCCATTCCATTCTGACACTCTACACCACTCTAATCTACACCACTCTACTCTACATCACTCTACACTACTCCTCTCTATGCTAATCCACTCTACATGACTCCACTCTACGTCACTCCACTCTACGCCACTCCCTCCACTTTAAAATACTCTATGATACTTTATTTCAATCCAAGCTATGCACTTTACTCCACTCTACTCTAAGCCAGCCTATGGCACTCAACTCTGCACTCTATAACACTCTACTCCACTGCATACCACTCCACTCTGTGGAACTCTACTCCACTCTATGCCACTCTGCTCAACGACACTCTACACCACTCTGTGCCACTCTATGCCATTTAATTCTAGGCCACTCTGTTCCACTCTACGCCACTCTATGCCCCCCATGCCACTTAACTCTATGTCACTCTACGCCACTCCACTGTATGCCACTCCACTCTATGACTTTACATCACTCTATACCCCTCCACTTGTTAACAGCACTCCACTCGGTAACACTCCTCTCTGGTGCTCCTGGATTTGTCAGCGGCGTTCGACACTGTCGATCACGCCATCCTTCTCGAACGGGTCGAGAACGCCGGCATCCGGGGCACCCCGCTTACAAGATCGTAAGCAAGCAGTTTGCCTTGCTACCTTCTTGTCTGAAGCCAAGGGCCTCACCTGTGGGGTCCCTCAGGGCTCTTCCCTTTCCCCACTGTTGTTTAATCTTCACATCCTTCCCCTCATCTCCGAATTGCGAAAAAGACCGGTGGTCATCTTCAATTACGTGGATGACCTCCAGCTTATCTTTAATATTGACTCCTCTCCCTCCTCCATTGAGAACGTTCAGTCGACCATGACGTACATCAGCAGTTGGATGAACACTAACCAGCTCAAGCTAAACCTGGACAAGACTGAGCTGGTTCTCACTGGGCCTCCGGGAAACCCCTGGAACTCTAATTTCTGGCCCCACTCACTGGGTAGTGCACCTTGCCCGGTCAACTCGGTTAAGAGCCTAGGGGTTACCATCAGTAAGGATCTATCCATGAGACCAAGTTTAATCCGTGATGTCGGCATGCTTTTTCCACCTTCGCCGCATCAGAAAAATCAGTAGATTCCTCACCCGGGAAGCCCTAGTCCAAGTTACCCTGGGTTTAGTAATCTCTTGAATTGATTACGTAAACTCACTGTACATTGGTATTCCTGCCTACCAATCGAATCAACTCCAACTTGTTCAAAATCAAGCAGCTAGACTGATCTTTGGACAGCCGAAGTCTAGCTCTGCTAAGCCTCTCTTGAGGAGCCTGCACTGGCTCCCTGTAGTCCAGTGCAGCCTCTTCAAGGTGGGCTGCTTGATTTATCAGGCCCTCTCTCACCAAGGTCCGGCCTTTATTGCTTCTTGCCTCCACCGTTACATCCCCTCCCGAGTTCTCCGCTCCTCAGGCTCTAATCTACTGTCTGCCTACTCCTTCAAGCGCAAAATGTTTGGGGGACTAAGATTCCCCTCGCAAGCTCCTCGTCTCTGGAATGCCCTTCCGTCTGATCTTCGTCTTACCCCCTCCTACCATTCATTTAGGCGAGCCTTGAAGACTTGGTTATTTTCCCAAACCTATAATTAACGTCTCTCTTGCAGGCTTGTCCTCTGCTCTTCCTGAAAGCGCCAAGAAGCCGTTGGTGAACGTGCGCTGTATAAGTATCTTTATCATATCATATCATATGACACTCTTTAATACTTTACTCCACTCTAGGACACTCAACTCTATTCCACTCAATGAAACTTTGCTCCACTCAACACTATGCCACTCCTCTGTATTCTGTAGCACTTTACTCTACTTTATGTTGCTCTGCTCTACTCTGCTATACACCACTCTACCCCACTCCACTTCACTCCACTCCAGTCTATGTCACTCCACCCTATGCCACTCCACTGTACAGCACTCTACTCTACCACACACTACACTGCTCCACTCTGATACACTATGACATTCATCTCTACTCCACTCTACAACACTCTACTCCAGTCTGGGTCACTTTACTGTATTAAATCTTCTCCACTCTATGCCACTCCAATCTACGCCACTCTATGTCATTCTACTCCACTCTACTCTTTGCCACTCCACTCTATGCCTCTCCACTCTCCAACACTCTACGTAACTCTACTCTACCCCAATTTACTCCACTCTATGCCACTCCACTGCATGTCACTCTACTCTACACCACTGTATGCCACTCCAACCACACTACACTCTACAACACTCTATGCCACGTTACTCCACTCCACTCTACAGCAACCCCAATCTATGCCACTCCACTCTTTAACACTTTAATCCACTCCAAGCTATGCACTTTACTCCACCCCACTCTATGCTAAGCCAGTCTATGGCATTTCACTCTACACCCCTCCATTCTATGTCACTGCACTCTATGACACTCTGCTTCACTCCATGCCACTCCACTCTCCGACACTCTACTCCACTGTACACAACACCATGCAACTCTGCTCTCCGACACTCTATGCCACTTAACTATAGTCCACTCTACTCCATTGTAGACCACCTCACTCTACGCCACTCCACTCTACACCACTCTATGCCACTTCAGTCTACCACACCCTACACCATTCCATTGTACACCACTCTACTACAGTACACTCTGAGTCTATGCCACTCTGTGACATTTTACTCCAGTTGTGCTACACCACTCTACACCCTTCCACAATACATCACTCCATGACACTCTTCTCCACTCCATATCACTCCACTCTACTCCACTCCATTTTAAGCCACTCTTTTTTACAAGACTCTACACCACCCTATGCTGCACTATGCCACTTAACTCTAGGTCACTCTATTCCACTCTTCACCACTCCACTTTACGCAACTCTATGCAACTGTACTCCACTGTATGCCAGTCCACTGTATGCTACCCCAATCTACAACTCAGCTCCACTCTAGGATTCTCCACTCTACGTGAATCTACTCCATGACACTCTACTCTACTACAACACTCCATGCCACTCCAGTCTACGTCACTTTATTCCACTCTCTGACACTCAACTCTACTCCATTCTACACAACTTTACTCCACTCTACGCTATGCCACTCCACTTTACTCCTCAACAATTTACCTCAGTCTACATCTCTCCACTCTATGCCCCTCCAGTCTATGCGCCTCCACTATAGAACAATCCACTCTATCCTACTCTAATATACTCAATAGTGCAACACTCTGACACTCTACATCGCTCTACACGACTCCACTCTATGACATACAACGCCACTCTACTCTACAACACTCTTATCCACTCTACTCCACTCTATGCCACTCCACTCTATGCCTGTCTACTCTATGCAACTTCAGCCTACTCAACTCTTTGCCACTACACTCTATGCCAGTCTACTCTATGTCGCTCCACTCTATGACACACTACTATACTTCCATTCCATGACACACTATGAGACTCGTTCTACAACACTCTACAACACTCTACAAAGTCTGCGCCACTGAAGTAAGCACAAATTTGTTCTACATTTACCGTAATGCATTGGGGCAAACTGCATGCTGGAGTGTGAGGCAGTGTTCTCCCACATGTATCCTGCCTAAAAAATCTTCCTTGAGCCAGCGTGCTGACAAGCTCTGGTTCATTCAGCTAAGGGCTAGTGAGTGGTACTAAGACATAAGAGGACTTTGACACCATTTCCAGCAACTCAAGGAAAAAACCTACTGCTCTCTACTGATGAAACGCTAAGCCCAGATCACGTATCTAGAGATACACCGTACTAGTTGCACCCACTAAGGTGAAAAACAGCAGACTACAACTGAAGTAAGCAATAATGTGTACTGCATTTACCATAATGCTATAGAGAAAACTGCATTCTGGAGTGTGAGACAATGTGCTCCCACCTGTTTCCTGTTTAAAAAGCCTTCCTTGAACCAGCAAGCTGATGAGCACTAGTTGTTGCACCTTTGTACCAGTGAATGGTACTAAGACCTAAGAGAACTTTAGCAGCATTTCCAGCAACTGCAGGAAAAAGCCTGCTGCTCTCTACTGGTAAAGGGTTAAACCCATTGACGCATGATAGCACTAGCTGGACCCACTAAGGTGAAAGATTGCAACTGAACAAATTAAAAATTTGTACTGCATTTACCATATATTGTAATGGGGCAAACTGCATGTTGGAGAGTAAAGCAGTGTACTCCCACCAATTACATGCTTAGAAATGGCTTCCTTGAGCCAGCCAGCTCAGGAGCTCTGGCTGATGCACCTGTGTGTCACTGAATGGTACAGAGACCTCAGAATAATTTGGCAGTATTTCCAGCAAACCCAGGGAAAAAGCCTGCTGCTCTCTACTGATTAAAGTCTAAACTCAGAAAAACGTGTCTAGATATATGCATCACTATCTGCACTCACTAAGTTAAAACTACAGACTACAACTGAAGTAAGTGAGAATTTGTACTGCATTTACCATAATGCAGAGGGGCGAACTGCATGCTATAGTGTGAGGTTGTGCGCTCCCACCTCTTTCTGTAGTTAAAAGGCTTCATGAGCCAGTGAGCTGATGAGGTCTGGTTGATACTAAGCATGGGCGAATTTTGCGAATCTCGCGTTCGCGAATTTTGCGGATTTGCGAACTCGCAATTCGCAAAATCCGCGAATTCTCGCGAATTTGCGGATTTTTTTTTTGTGTTCGCGCGGGTTTCTGCCAGTTCGCGAGGGTTTTGTACAATTTCGCAAACGCGAACTTACCTGTCGGGTCGCAAGTTTTGCGAACTTGTTGTTTCTACGTGTCCAGCCTGTTTGGGACACTCTTCTTCATCACTGCCACTCTCTGTCACCACTGCCACTCTCTGACTACTCATGCCACCCTCTGGCCCACCCATGCCACCCTCTGTTTCATCACAGCACCCTCTGGTTGTCCAGTCAGTGTACATTATTGTGGCAAAGCAAAGCACACCTTCCCTGCCTCAAGTGACCTGAATTAATTTGGGGCTGATTAATGTGTCACAGAATATTTTTTTAGCTGGCACCTGCTTCCTTAGTGCTTCCTGATTAGTGATCTTTTGCACTTGCTAAGTGCTTTCATTGTTGCAAAATTAGTTACAACACCTGCCCTGCCCCAACTGACAATAATGAATTAGGGGCTGATTAATGGATTTGAACTTCCAGCCTGGCTCCTGCTTGTCTCCCTTAGCTGTAATTCAGGACCTTTGTGGCATATGTGTAACTATTCTGAGGTTCAGAGCAGGGTCACATAATAGTTGCAAGTAGGCAACTGAACTCTGGAGGGGCCCCTCAGGAAGCACTACAGGAAATGGCTACTAATGATGAGCCTGAACTTTTGAACCTGGTAAGTAGTTTCAGTTTTGCTAAGATCGTATTTCTGCAATTTAGCGCTTATTCGCGGGGCGCGAAGTTGTACTGGGAAGCCGCGAACTCACGCGAACAGTGCGAGCAAGCCATAAAATCCGCTGCTCGTGGATTTGCGGATTTTGCGGGAGATTCGCGAATCTCGCGGATTGCGAATTTACCGAAAATCCGCAAAATCCGCGAGCGAAACGGATTTTCCGCCCATGCTTAGTTGATACACGTGTGCCAGTGAGCGGTACTGAGACCTCAGAGGACTTTGGCAGCATTACCACAAGCCTGCTGATTTTTACTTCCCAGAAATACCAGCCTAGAGATATACAGCACTAGCTGCACCCACTAAGGTGAAAGACTACAGACTACAGCAGAAAGTTAGCACAAATGTCTACTGCATTTATGTAGTAACTGACTCCACGTAGGTAGATGATATTCAGGAGGATTTATTGAAGTTAGTTAGAAGATTAGAAGTACAATGGTAATCAGCCCCACCAGGAGCAGCCAGCAAGGCGCTTTACCAAAATGCAATGGGGCAAACTGCATGCCGGAGTGTGAGGTGGTATGCTTCCAACTGTTTCCTGTTCAAAAAAGCTTCCTGGAGCCAGCGAGCTGATGAGCTCTGGTTGATCCATCTGTGAGTGGTACTGAGACTCAAGAGGACATTGGCGGAATTCCCCTGAACCCCAGGAAGAAGCCTGCTGCTTTGTACTGATGAGGGGCTAAACCCAGAAACACATGTCTAGAGGTATACAGCTCTAGCTGCACCCACTTAGGTGAAAGGCTGCAGATTACAACTGAAGTAAGCAAGAACTTGTACTGCATTTACCATAATTCAATGGTCAAACTGCCTGCTGGAGTGTGAGGCGGTATGCTCTCACCTGTTTCCTGTTTAAAAAAGCTTCCTTGAGCCAGCGAGCTGACGAGCTCTGGCTGATGCACCCGTGAGTCAGTGAGTTGTATTGAGCCCTGAGGGTAGTTTGGCAGCGTTTCCAGCAACCCCAGGAAAAAACTTTCTGTTTAAAAACACAATATCATATTCACATAACCTATGAGATGACCACAAGGGCAATCAAATACATCACACAATTAACGAAATCATTAGTGTGATACTTTGGAATTCATTATCGAGCTCGAAGGGAATTAGTGATCTCTTCAGAAACATTGTACATGCATAAAGAATGGTCCTCACTAGAACATTTACCTATGAATTGTGATTACCCAGTCCACAGGCTTTCAAAGTGTCCATTACATATCACAATACCTTGTACAGTCAGACCTAATAAACTTTCAGTTGAAGCAGTGCCACTCTGGGGGTATTGTTTCTGTCTAAAGTTCTGCATCGTTTTCATTGCGAAGATTTTAAGGCACTTATCAATGTCACATGGACCTTCCTACTCAGAGTGAATTTATTAAAGTTCCATAAACGATGGTAGCTTTACTTTCTATTCTGTAATTCCAACCATTTCAAAATAGCTAATAATTTCAGTTAATGCTTTAGCGACAGGAAACCATTCTATTGAGGTGCAGAGCTTACTTAAACCAAGTAAGTTAATACAACACAGAGCATAACATAATTTTTCCCGGTTTTAATTGCATTTAACCAGTTTGGTGGCTTTGCTTGGAAGTGTTTAAATAAAAGTAAAGGAATAGAGGATGAAACAAAACAAACTAAGGGAACAAAAGTGAGTGTTTTACTCGTTTATAAGTAATATAACATACATTAAGTAGTGTAACGTGACATAACGTAAGAACATGGTAACATAAAATAACAATATAACATTGTATAACAACCTCTAAGATAAAAGCATAACAATAAAACATACATTCACATAAAAATTCCATGGGTAAATAATACAGACTGACTAAATGGAATCTCAATCAATCAATAATAGCATTCTTCGCGCATTAAATGTGACCATAAAAGCATATACATTAAGATCACACATTAGTCTAAACCATAAAAACTTGCTTAAAATACTTGGCCCCGTTTCATCTTTGGTTCAAAAAGCCATATGACTCCAAGCACAAAGAGTGCTTTTAAGAAATGAACTAACACTAATGCATATCAGTGGTGAGCTCAGTGCCTCCAGGTTTGAAGAAGGCTGGTCTGCAGCTGGTCAGCCCTGAACCCCTCAGTCCTGGAATTAAAAAGGATCTTGTAAATCATGAATAAAATCTGCAGAAAAGCATGATGTGCAGCAAGTTTGATGGGGAACTTGCATTGCATGGACAAACAGGGATGGAAGAGGGTTCATATTGCCCAAAGGGAAAACATAGCTGCCACCTAGTATATATAAGTTTGAACCTAGTTAAGAGAACCCTGTTCCATGTGTTAATCACAGATTACAGATATGACTCAAGCCGTAGAGTGGTTTGGATTAGGATGTAATCCTTATTCTGAGTCTTAATGTAATTCTATTGCTTTCCTTTCCTGCTGTCTCAGTTCCAGAAATGTTTTTTCAACTGGGACCTATCATCCTTACTGACCCCTTCCGGTCTAAGGAACCTATTCGGCACACCCAATAAGCAACACATCCGCTTGACATTACCCAGCCATGGAATTTGGAGACCCTTCTTACGAGACATGCAGTCCTCTATAATATCCTTATGAAGTGAGGCTTGCGGATTGCTCCATACAGAGCATGACTGCAGCAGTGTGGCCAAGCTAGTATGCTCCTCAAGTAGTCCAGAGCAAGCTGCTCATGAAATGTAAAATGTGGGCTTCTTGGTGGAAGGCCTTAAAGCCTTCTGCACAATTTGTTCAATTCTGCTTGGAGGGTAGGCACTTTTTATATTCCCTGCAAAAGAGGCTGAGATGGTAAATGCCCAATAGACCTCTCTTCGATCAGTATCAGCCAATCTGTTGTGCGTACTGAGTTCAGGGAATCCAGACAAGGAGGCTGGGCCTTCATGGTCAGTACAGCCACACTCTGGAATTCACTTCCTCTCTCATTAGGATCAATAAACAACTTGTTGTAGTTTGGGAAGGCACTTAAGACTTGACTCTTTCCTAAGTAACTTGAGTCAAGGTGTTTTTCTTCTTTAGGTGCTCTAACTTCGCTCTCTTTGTTTTGTTTTACCCTACTTCTTCTGTGCCTCTCATTATCATTATTGGGCAGCTCCTGGATATCATTTGGTGATGGAGAGCTTTATAAAAATTGTAAATAAATCAATATAGCCCCAGATGTTTGAACCGTAAGTTTATACCAGGAGAGATTTCCTCTTATAGATTTCTAAAAAAGGAGCATTAGGCAATAGGAAAATGCCATGGCTACACACACCAACTAACAGCCCTGTGAGTCAAAAGTGACCCCATGATAAGAAACTTTGTAAATTATTATAATGGGTTTATCACCTATAGTGAAAGACCACATATTAACATTTATGGGTTCACATGCCATTACAAAGGCCTTAACGAGATTTGCTACCAGCTTCAGAGAAGCCATATAATCAATGTAACCCTCTATCAGTGTAGCAGGGATTCTGCACATACACAGAACTATGTGCAGGATTATGGGACCTTGGTGTATAGGGGCTAAGCCTTCCTACTGCCTTAGTGCCCACGAGCCCAGGACCGACTAGCTATAGTGTCTCGCTCACTCTCCTACTCACAAATGGAGAAGCCAATTGTTAGTCAACCCAGAACACAACACTCCTGAATCTCTCAGGAGTCGCGGTACAAGACACACCTTTTCACTCACACTCTTGTACTTGTCCACAATAAGATCTGACTGAGACAAGAAGATAGTTTAAAATATTTATTTCTAACTAACGTGCTCTAAAATGTAGTATACAAGCCACAACCAGTAGCAAAATCCATAATATCAATACAGTTAGCATTGCAACAAGGCCATATATCATAAAGGAAGATGTCATTTTAAAAAGACAGTGGATAAAGAACTATAAGGCCTAACCACCCTCCCCTTGGTAGCAGAAGTGTTATTATATAATAGAAGATCTCTGGGCTTTGTCAGCAGACCCCATACATCAGGCCACATATTGTATTTCTACATCACACGTGCCTGTTGCTCTTCTCCCTGGAAAGGTCCCTCTCCAAGTGTGTTCTACCTAAACATGCATCCCCATAATATTGACGTACTAGCTTCCAGCAAAAACAGCTGCATTGGTATGTTTTGTCTAAGTGCTAGTACCTGACCAGAACAGAATAACACGAATCAGTCTTTATCGACCTGGCTCACAATGTTCAGACTAAACTCCAGAAACAGGCTAGGAACGAACACAGCAGAGAGCTCTCCTGTGATAGGCATAAACAGATCTTTGTAAAAATAAAGACATGTAGTTTTATGCGCAAAAACAGCATCATGGTTACCAGGCTCATGCTAACTAAAAGATGTCGACAATGTCTCCAGTAACCACATGACATTAGCAACTTCAAGCCCTTTGGAGTTCTGGCAAGCAACAATGCGTCATCAGCGTACTTTAAGGTTGGGATAGGGATGTTCTTCTTCAATGGTATGTCTGTCCCTTTGGCCATCAATGCCTCTTCTAAGCCACTAACATACAGAATAAAAAGAATTGGAGGAAAGAAAACTCACCTTGAAATACCCCTGGCTTGTCTCAAATGGATCGTGCATTCACCACCAGGTCCGTATCTAACGGTAGTGGAGAGATCATAGTGGAGGGCCTTCAAATACTCCATGAGGTCCTTGTCTATCCCCAGGCACACCAGATTAGCCCACAGTTTGAACCTCATCACGCTATCAAAGGCACAAGAGAGGGCCATAAAGGCTAGGAAATGGACACTTGTTTTCCTTTGATGTTTTTACTAATTATGAGATGCAGGTTAAGGCGTTACTCCGTTGTCCCCAACCCGACTCTAAACCCAAAGTGGAGTCTAGAAAGGAAGCTATTATCTTCCACCCAAATTAACTGAATTTCCAGGACTATTCTTCCAATTATGTTAACTGTGGAGTCTATAAAGGATATTGACCAATAGCAACTGGGGTTACTTTGAGACACATTATTAAAGACTGATATTCATGGCCATTCTCCACAATTGGAGCAAGGCTGTTTTGCACACTAGATTAACAAAATGTGAAATGAATGGGCCCTTAATTCCAGATTTGATTCATAAATGTACATACAGACTCCATCTGGTCTGGAGATTTTATTCTAGAAGCTTACATTGATTGCTTCATTAACCTCTTCTAGAGGTAACTCAGTGTTCAGTTGGAATCATGGCTGGTATTACCTTTTGCCTTCCTCATTTACATCCCTCAAATTTCACACCCAGATGAAATGATCATCCCATTTAACAGGACTAATACTAATGTCTAAGGCTGAGTTACTACTAATGGGCAGTTAGCTGTTGTTTACAGTATGCCTGAAAATGTTTTACCTTACATGCAGTGCCTAGGTTATCCCATACTTTTTTTCCCTCAGAGTTAGCTTTTAATTTTTCCTACAACTGCCTATTTTAGCACTATCTCTAGGGTCAGCTTGGAGGCCTTGGTGTAGACAGTTGGAGGCTAGCCTACACTCCTTATCAAACCAGGGCTGGGGCTCCATACCACTGATCCTAACCAATTTTGTCAGGTAGTCCCTAATAAATTGGTCCAGTCTTTCGAAATCTCTAACTGATGGTGGTAAGGCTTATTCATTTGTAAAACAATTATTTACCAGGGCCAATAGATCTTTACAGAGCTTACGCGCAATCCCTAGCAAGTCTGCCCCTCTCCACTCCAACCTTCTATAGTTATCTTTAGTTGTGAGATCAATAGTACCCAACAACGTCACCACTATTTTCTCACCCCGTATTCCCTTAGAGCAGAGGTCTTCAAATGTTTGGATGCCGAGACCCCCCTGTCAACATTTACAGGCGTAAGGACCCCCTCCTGACAAACGTTTCTAAACCTCTAGGCAGGGCTACTGGAATTATGAGGCAGGTGACTACCAAATTATGCGACAGGCTTGACTAAATTGTGTGAGTAGAAAATGTAAATAATGTTCTGTGATGCTGCGTATTTTGGGATAGCATTGCTTTATTATTTTGACATTTTTTAAACACAGTAACACTGAGGAAAGATTTCACACCATCAGTGCCAGTTTATAACCAAAATACAGCAATTAACATCAGAAAGATGTGTAGTCAACCTTTGTGAAGGGCCTCCCACTCCGCAGGAATACGTGCTGCCACATTAGAAGCTCACCTGGCCATGGCCGGGAGCAGCAAGTGTCCCTTCAAACCCTGGCGGTCTTGTGCAGAGTTAAGCAGTTTACCCATGCCCCTTTCCTCTCATCCCTTCCTTCCATCTCTCTCTTCTCTCCTCTCCCAACCCCGGATCCCTCTCTCACATTGCAGGCAGATGGTTATTAGCCCCAGGACACCTTTTGGTAACAATAGCGCACTACAAATGTAAATAATAATAGGCAGAAGCGGAGGAGCGTGGCTCAATGGTTAGAGCGGCAGACCCTGATGCAGGGACCAGGGTTCAATTCCCGCCTCGGCGGATCTTGGGCTCAATTTCCTCGGACCTGACAATTCTCGCATTGGTGCCTATTCTAATCATGGGCCCCACGCTGCAACTCTGGGCAATAGTTTGCTTAACCTACACATCGGCCCCAACAGCGCTAGGATGCCTGGCTTCAACCTGGGGGTGCCCAGAAGTGGACACTTCACAGGGAAAGCCAGGAAGGGTTCCACAGCGGTATGAGTAATAGCGCCAGGAAACCGCTTGGTGGCAGTGCGCTCTACAAATACCTTGACATTTACATTTACAGAAGCAGGGAATCCACTAGACCCGAACTTCGGGGGGGGGGGGGGTTAAACACTCCCAGCCAGATCTGGCCCTAGCACTGGTCGCACACGGTGCAACAGTCTTTCCACCTTCTCCATGAATTCCCTCACTACCACTCACCAACAGTACACCTCATCTCTCTATAGCACCGGTCTGACAAAATACTCATAGTTTACTCACACTCACTTCTGTGATGTGAATGGTACATCTTCTGTGTACCAGGTACTTTAACCTTCTGCACTGTGTGGGTGACAAGAGTGCCCATGTGACTGCACGGAGAGCAATGCAACAGTGTGGGAGTAGGGTAAAAGGAGTGACTACAGGTTGAGTGAGGTGACCATATGAATTTGGGTTCGGCTGTAAGTGTAGAGTGGGACAAATTAGTGCATTGTTAGTGATGGCCCTGTTTGAGTGAGCTACAGATTGAGCAGTGAGGGGGGGACAGGTGAGTGGAGTGTCACATGAGTGAAAGATGAGAAGTGTGCTCGTGTGACTGCAGGGTGAGGTACAGAGTGAACAATGCAAGCACAATTTTAGTGCAGAGTGATCACTGTGAGAGCAGGGTGAGCGGGTGAATGTTGTGAGTGCATGGTGATCAGTGTGAGTGCATTGTGATCACTGTGAGTGCATTATGATCACTGTGAATGCAGGGTGAGCGGGTGAATGTGTGATTGCATGGTGATCAATGTGAGTACATTGTGATCAGTGTGAGTGCATTGTGATCACTGTGAGTGCAGGGTGAGCGGGTGAATGTGAGTGCATGGTGATCAGTGTGAGTGCATTGTGATCAGTGTGAGTGCATTGTGATCACTGTGAGTGCAGGGTGAGCGGTTGAATGGTGTCAGTGCATTGTGATCACTGTGAGTGCAGGGTGAGCGGGTGAATGGTGTGAGTGCATGGTGATTGGTGTGAGTGCATGGTGATCAATGTGAGCGCATGGTGATCAGTGTGAGTGCATGGTGATCAGTGTGAGTGCACGGTGATCAGTGTGAGTGCAGGGTGAGCGGGTGAATAGTGTGAGTGCATGGTAATCAGTGTGAGTGCATTGTGATCAGTGTAAGTGCATTGTGATCAGTGTGAGTGCATTGTGATCGATGTGAGTGCATGGCGATCGCTGTAAGTGCATGTCGATCGTTGTGAGTGCATGGCGTTCAGTGTGAGTGCATGGCGATCAGTGTGAGTGCATGGCGGTCAGTGTGAGTGCATGGCGATCAGTGTGAGTGCATTGTGATCGCTGTGAGTGCATGGTGATCAGTGCGAGTGCATTGTGATCGCTGCGAGTGCAGGGTGAGTGTGAAAGTGAAGGCGAGAATGAGAAGTGAGTTGTCTGAAAGCAGGGTGCATTCCCAGAAACCTGAAGTGTAGGGTTTCAGATATAAGTTAAACTATTGCTATAATGGCATTAATCATGGATTGAGGGTGGAGGAAATAAATAATGTGCTGATCCTGCAACAAACTTCCAGTCTTATGATTAGGGTTACCGGCTCATTATTTTGAATGCCCAGAAATAAGCAGCCACCTAAAGCTGTATTTTTAGCACTTATCTGTGAATACGTGGAACAGCAAATATAAATATAAAGCACTTTTAATTGTGTCACTTTTAATTGTGTTTTAGGTCTGCCTCAATGATCCATGACTGAAAATTAAAGAGAACAAAGACAAAAAAGTCACATAACTAATTAATACATACTTTTTTATTTATAACTCTATTTAGTGTCAAGAGCAGGCATTTTTCTTTTGGCAATCCAACTTTATATTCCTATTCTTTAAATGCATTCTCACACTACAGCAAGAAGTGTAAAAATACAAATGTAAGGAATAGGCAGAGTGGGGGCCGAGGGGGCACTGGAACCATAAAAAACATTAAGCCTCTCTAACTAATTTACAAAGGCATGTAAATATGCTAATGGTCTTTAAAGACCTGTGAAAAAGTTGGGCGTGCCGGAGATAAGACTCCAGACACTGCCCAGCCGAGCCCCCAGCAGCTTGAGTTTCACTGCAGCAGACCGGGCTGAGACACAGGATGGGGGAAGAGGGGGGCTGAAGCCCTGGAGGCCGGGGCAGCCGTGTGACTGTGAATGCGCGACCCCCTTCACACCACTCCATGACCCCCCTGGGTGTCGCGCCCCACAGTTTCAAGACCCCTGCCTTAGAGATTACTAAGGGATTATGGTCCCTATAGACACAGGGATCAATACCGCCCGCCACTAGGCAATTCAAGAGGTGCATAGAAATGAAAATGCAATTTATCACCAACTGACTCCTTGCAGAAACATGTGTAGGAGTTTTAGGTGGGGAGGTATCCAAAAATGTGATGGCACTGCAGAGGTTATATTCGAGTATATAAGGAAGCAACAAATTTCCTCGACAATCTGGCCCCTGGTTATCCAGATCTCTTTCATCCCCCTCAAAGAAACTCAGAGTAGGGTTGTTATTATTATTATTATCATTATTATTATTAAACTAATTTGTAGTGCGCAGCGAATCATCCCCAGGGGGATCTCTCGGCGCCTGAGTAGCAGTCACATAAAGAACAACAGAATCTTAAAACAGCCAGGTCTTGAGCAGTTTCTTAAATCGAGACAGGTTGGGGCACGCACGGATCTCATCAGGGAGACTGTCCTGATGGACGGGAGCTAGTGAGAAAAGGCCCAACCTCCCATTTTGGCTTCCTTGATTCTCCGCGTGCAGAGCAAATTGCGATTGCTAGATCTCAACTGATGCACAGGAAGATACAGTTCAAGTTTCTTCTTAAGGCAAGAAGGACCCGTCCCCTGAAGGGACTTAAAGACAGTACATAACAGCTTGAAGACTGCTCGTTTTCCAATAGGGAGCCAGTGCAGTTGGCATAGGAGAAGTAGAGATGGGGTACGTGTCAGTTTATTAAGGGCAAGGCGGGCTGCTGTGTTTTGAACCACCAGCAATTTTGATAATAGGTCCTCCCTTGTTCCGACCCGTAGAGATTTATCATAATCCAATCTACCAACCAAGAGCGACTGAATGAGGGTTTTCCTTGCCATGAAAGGGATCCAAGGGAAGATCTTTCTAAGCATCTGCATTATTCCGAAGCAGGTGTCTGCCAACGTCTTCATCTGTTCCTCCATAGTGAATTTATTGTCAATTCTGATGCCTAAATTCTTAGCCCAATGTTTTGGTGAAGGTGCCTCCCCTAATGCAGATGGTCACCATTCTGAGGTCCACAGTTCCTCAGCTTTACCAAACAGCAGTATCTCTGTTTTGAGGAATTAAGCTGAAGAAAGTTCTTCTTCATCCATATGGCTATATTTGACATACAGATTTTAAACTTAGATTGGTCACTGCAGGGTCCGCCTCTATAGGGACTATCACATGCGTGTTGTCTGCTCGTGAATGTTGCAGTGACTTCCTAGCTTTGCATTGAAATCTCCCAGTGAAAATGCTGAACAAAATTTGGATTTGCCCTTAAGGAAAAATTGCCATTAATAAAGTTAATAATAAATTAATTACATTTATCTTTCCATGTCACAAAGAAGGCTTGAAATAGATCAAAACTAGTAGTAATTTCCTTCACAGAGCAATCCATTGATGTTTTAGGCCAAGCAACCAGCCCTGCAAGCACCCATCCTCCTGGTTAGGGGATTGCAGACATGGGTTGTTAAATTGATCCTGGCCCAGTATCCCCTGAAGCCTAGTACATTTTTTATAAGCCACATTGTTCGTCTTGAATCTGACTTTTTTTTTTTAAATAACTCGGTTTTATCATTTTTTTAAAACAAACTCTGGCATCTGTTCCCAGCATTAATTCATAAATAATTAGCAGCCCCTCTGTGCCAAAGGCTTGTACTGTCGTCCCGTAATAACAAAATCCAAATGCCGAAGCACTAATGCCAAATAACAATATTTAAAGTTAGGCACTACCCCGGCACAATGGGAGAACCACATATTTTTAAGCCCTTCTCACCCTCCTATATCCCCAAACAAAGTTGTTGCAGCTACTGTCCAGCCTTTTAAACCATGCTTGCTCAACTCTAAGGGGCACATTAGAATGGCAGGTGGACTTTGTCCGCATGCCATTCCGTCTTAAAAAGGGACCGAGCTCCATAAGGGCGGAGTTTCCGTGGGTGCCATTAGGATGCGCCCGCGCGGTGCCTGCCATGTTGTGCCTGGAACTGCAGGGGGGTACCATAGGTATCCCACATGTGCACCCCCCAAACCCCCCCCGGAGTCCTGGGGGCCCGCAGCGGGCCCCCCAAGCAGATTCCGCTTGCCTTGCCACGGAAAGGCATGTTCAAGGCCACATAGTGATATGGCTGGCGGTTTGTGTCAGACACCGCCACCATATTGAACCCTTTTCTGCCTGGTCGACATGTCAACCGGGCAGAAAAGCCACGGACGGTCTTTCCATCCACCGCGGACACCCCAGCCATTGTGATGTGGCGGGGGTAGTTTCTGCGGGGAAGGCAGGCGGATTGCCCTCGCCGGGCCTCCCGATGGTGACTACCGCTGGCCCTGCATGGGCAATCCGCCCGGCCCTAAGTGAATTGCTATCAATGAACATAAAACCTTTGGTAAAACCAACATCTTAATGACGTTACAGTTGCCTAGTATTGTAAGGTGCAGAATGAGTATCCATGCGAAGTCATTCTAAATTCCATCATCAAAGTGTTGCTGTTTAATTTTGTCATATTTTCTACCTTGGCCATAATGGTGACTGCCAAATATATTGTATTGTCTACTTTACGATAGTCTTGGAAGCTGACTGCATCATTGCACACTATTTGCGTCTTACCTTTGTTAAGATAGTAACCTGAGAGTTTGGGGATTCTTACTGCCTCTCTTCCCACCTCGCCTGTGGTTTGCTCAGTGTCCGTGGTAAGGGCAGCGATATCATCAGTGTATGCCATTATCTTGGTAATAAAACCATGTGCGCCAGTGGCCTTATTGCTGTATTTTTCTAAAGCCTGGTCAGAAGGGGATCAAATGTGGAGTACGAAAAAACAGGTGCAAAGGGACAGCCTTGTCTTGTTCCTCTGGTTATTGCAATGACCTCGGATTCTCTGTTTCTATTCACAACATCTATAATTGAGCTGTAGGGCTACTAGAGAGCACCTGCATTGCAGAGTTAAAGTTGGGGCCAAGGCCCAAAGTATCGAGGATCTCCCAGAGATAACTCCAGTTGCCAGATCAAAACTTTTTCTGTGTCAAGTAGGATCATTGCCATTGTAGTCCTCAGCACCTCAGCCACATCGAATAACATGATTACTGATCTAACGTGATTCATCGTGCTATTACCCAGAACAAACCCATAGTGCCTTGGGGAAACTCATTTGGCAATGACCCTACCCAAACGCATCGCAAGTATCTTGGAATTGATTTTAACATTGCCTTTTTTATTTTATTTTTATTTTTATTGAGAGTTCCTGAACACATATCACACACCAAAATTCATTTCATTCCAAATACAAAATACATGATACAGATCCGGCATACATAAATAAGTAATAATGATCATTAGATACCAAAAGGAAAGAAGAGAAGAACAAAACTCTAGCTAGTTAAGATAAAAAGTAACCATTCTTGCTTTTCGTAACTTCACACTCAGGTTCTAAATAATGGGGAACTATAAAAAATATTAACCCAGAGGAGTTTTAGCATACAATACAGAAAAGCCTGTGGCTAAACAGTTGATATCCCACTCGACTGACCCCTCATCCTTGCCGCCCTCCAAGCAGCCACTGGTGTCCAAATCCGTAGTCCCATCTCTCTTGTTTTTAAGCCCTTGAGTTCATATAGGGCTCCCTCAATGTTATGAATGCCAAGGAGCCTGCATAGCCACATTTGGAATGTTGGAGCCTCTATATCTTTCCAGGCGGCTGAGATGAGTATTCGGAGTACAGCTACTGCTATGAAAACTAGAGCTTCCTCCTCGATCCTTAAATTTAGTTTAATATCGCAGCCGATAATCAATAATGTTGGGGATAGATTTATTTTGACATCTAGCAGCCCCTCTAAAAAAGCCACGATCTCAGTTTTGATTAGCTCCAGTTTCTCGCACCCATAAAACATATGTACGATATCTGCAGGTCGTTTACCGCATCTAGGGCAATCACTATCCACCCTCTTTCCCCAATCAAACAGCTTGGAGGGCGTATAATATAAATTAAATAAAGTTTTAAAATGCTGGGCTCTAAGATTGGAGGATCGCAAAAATCTTTTATCAAATGAAAGGCCTCTATCCAGATCTGTCTCTGGGTCCCCCAATTTCATAGCCCAAGCTGACTCAGTCTTAACCATATCATCTGGGGACCCTTCCATAAGGATTTTATAAAGTCCCTTAATTTTACGCCCTCCTCCCTTCAAATAATCCAGCAATACACTTCTTTTTCCCAGAATTATTCGAGGTCTTACTGATCTAATTGTATTGACCACCTGAAGATATTTATATTCTTGCCCTTCCTGTAATGAGTATCACATCCTTAAATCCTCCAGTGATCTACAAACATCCTTCACCATTATTTGCCCGAGTGTAACAATGCCTTGATGTTCCCAATGTCTCCAGAATCCATCCTTACACAAGTTTGGAAAAAGTCCCGAATTCCAGAGAGGAGTGTGATGATTATACCTGGGAACTCCCATTACTTTCTGCACTGATGCCCATACCCCCACTATACCTTCAAGCAGTTTATATTGTGTTTTCTTATAGTACCTTTTTTCCGTCCTCCTCAAGAGTACCCCAAATGCTTCATTACCTAATGCCAGTTGAAATATGGATGGGATGTCATCTTGACCCATCCCCTGTCCCGACCCCCCCTGATCAAAGAGTATTGCCATTTCTGTGAGGAGACAGGACCAGTGATAATTCCTGATATTTGGCATACCTAACCCTCTCCTTTCCTGAGGTAGAGACATAAACTTGTTTGACCTTCTGATCTTGCCATATTGCCATAGAAATTTCATAAAAATGGTTTTGATTTCCTTTATTAGTTTATTTTCTATTTTGAATGGGATAGATCTAAATTTATACAAAATCTTAGGAAACATAGTCATTTTAATGACATTGGCTCTACCTATTATCGATAGATGAAGTGTATCCATCCTTTTTAGGTCCTGTTCTATTGATTTCAGAAGCGGTGTGAAATTATCTCTGATTATATTCTCTGGGTGTGAATTAAGAGTTATACCAAGGTACACCACCGAATTAACATATCTAGCATCCAGCTTGGTTATATTCTTGGAGCACAGAACTTGGGTCTTAGCCTCATTTAGTCGATATCCTGAATGTTTCCCAAACAAACTTGTCATAGTCACTATTTCCCTCATAGCAGACTCCGGATCAGTCGTAATGACGGCTAGGTCATCAGCGTATGCAAGCAATTTTGTCTGAAAGCCTTTTATAACTACAGGTTTTATCGCCGTATTAGACATTATTAGAGTTATTAATGGGTCGATATACAATGCAAATAGAATAGGGGAACATGGGCAACCCTGCCGAGTCCCCCTCGTTATACTAATTTTTTCTGAACTCCCTCCCATCAACTGGATCCTAGCTGTAGGAGTAGAATACATTGCCTGGATAGCCTGTCGGAACCTTGGTCCAAACCCAGTCTCTTCCAGCACCTTCCACAAAAATTACCACCTCACCCGGTCAAAGGCCTTTTCCGCATCAAGGAGGACCATCGCAGCCCCCTCCCCCCCGGCAGCACAGATATCAAATACGGTGATCGCTCTTCTAATAAGATCCACTGTACCTCTCCCCGGGATGAACCCGTGCTGCCAGGGTGAAACTAGGGCCGCGATGACCCTCCCAAAGCGGATGGCCAAGATCTTAGCATACAGCTTATTATCGGCATTTACTAGGGAGATGGGCCTATAGGAACCTGGGTTTTCTTTAGGTTTGCCTTTTTTGTGGAACACCACGATGTTGGTACTCATCCATGACTCCGGTATTTTCCCGGTAATCATAATCCCATTAAACAGGTCTAGAAGGAGTGGGGATACTTCCTCCCGTAAGCACTTGTATATTTCGAGTGGTAGCCCGTCCGGGCCCACCGCCTTTCCTAATGCCAAACTTTGTAAGCCTCCTATTACCTCATCCATGGTGATAGCCTGTTCGAGAACATCCCTCTCTTCCTGGCCCAGTCTTACACCTGTATTTCCCCAGTTGGTAATTGAAGCATCTGTCACCACCTCCTCCTTATATAGATCTTGATAATACCTTCTAAAGACCTCCAGAATCTCGGATGGTTCCCCGTATACTCTCCCCTGTTCTTCTATTTGCGTGATTACATTTTTTGACGAGGCCTGTCTGATACGCAGCGCCAATGCCCTCACGGCCTGTTCCCCTGTTTCATATATCCTGGTTCTCTGTGTATGATATTCTGCCGCTGATTTTTTAGCCAGTTGGTTCTGCAATCCCGCTTTAATGGTATTAATCCTCTCGAGACTTTCTAATCCTTGCCGCCCCTGACATATATCTCTTCGATGTTGCTCTTCTGCCTCAGTCAATCTATTCAATAATTGTTCCCTTTCCAGATTAATCCTTTTCCACTGCCTGTAAGTATAGCTAATGGTCTCCCCTCTTAACCCTGCCTTATAACTGTCCCAAACTACACTTCGAGAGGCACTGTATCTATTGGCATCGAAAAAGGCCTGTGACCAGTTTTTAATATAATCTATATATACGCTGTCAGTTAATAATTTTCTATCAAAAGTCCAGGGTCTAGGTCAGGGGTCTCCAACCAGTCGATCGCGAGCTACTGGTAGCTCACTGACACCCTGTCAGTAGCTCGGGAACTGACTTTTCAATTTAGTATCCTATCGTCGTCATTATGTTTATTTTTAGGCTTTTTTCAGCCCTTTTAATTTTGTCCTCTGTCAAAGAAAACTGCTGCTCCTGCTGGCTAATGGAGCCTATCTGGGGCGGGGTTAAGTGCCTGACGCCGGCTCAGCGTGAGCAGTGTCAGCCTGCTCACGAGAGCCACGAAGCCCGCCTTAAGCTGCCTGCACCGTGCTGTGACCCTGCCTGACTTAGAGGCAGGAATGGGAGCCTTGCAGGCACAATTGTCTATGCATACAGCAGCTCAGGAGCTGCAGCACTTCCCACATTAGGGACAACTGGACCTGCATCAGGTTTGTGAACAAGATAACTTTTTTTATTCTAATGCGTGTGCAATGCTTTGTTTGTATTTTGGGCTTTTTCAGCCCTCTTATATGTGTCAGCCGCCAAAGAATCCTACTGCTCCTGCTGCCTAATGAAGCCTATCTGGGGGAGGGTAAAGTGGCGGATGTACGCCCAGCTTGAGCAGTGTCAGCCTGCCCACGAGAACCACGAGGCCTGCCTTATGCTGCCTGCATCATGCTTTGACTTGGAGGCGGGAACGGGAGCCTTGCAGGCACAATTGTCTCTACATACAGCAGCACAGGAGCTGCAGTACTTCCCACATTGAAACAATCGGACCTGCATCACGTTTCTGGACAAGAGAAACTTTTTTTTCCAAATACATGTGTGCATTGCTTTTTTCTGGCATCTGAAGCATGAGCCGTTTCCAATGCTCAGGAATCTTGTATGCCTAAAAACAACACTTGAGGTGAAATTATATGATACCATTTTTCTGGGTAGAATAGATGCGCTTTGAATTTAATCAATAACAAATTTAGTTTCAAATCACTAAATATTGGTTGTCAACTTATAAATGTGTCTTTCAATACCTGCAATTGCATTTGCTACTGCATACAATCTGTCATAGATGGAGCAGTCTGTGCTCAACATCCTTCCAAACGTGGCTAAGATTACATCATTATGTCGAGTAATTGGGAAGTTTCTCTTTTGATAGCCATGACTGGAGTAGTCTTTGGATAATGGCTATGCTTTGTCTGGTTTAAAATGTGAGTTGTATTGTAATGCAGTTGTGGGTGTATAATGCAGTGGAAAGCTTACAATTGATACAGTGTTTTTTTTTAGTCCATTTGAAACACTGTTTTAATTTAGTCATTACAATTAAGCACCATTTGACAGGCATCTTATTTTTAAGGAAATAATGTACCTTGCACCTTATTACTGGCAACATACCAGAACCAGGACCATCATTTTACGTGTCTATTCTCTACATTTTAATGAAATTATGGGAGAAATGTAAAATTAGGTTCCGGACTCCAGTTTGTGCTCATGAATAACTTCCAAGTCCAAGAGGTACTTTATTTTTTTTTAAAAATCCACGTAAAATGGTGCCTTAAGTTAATGACGAAGGGAAAAAAATTAAATGAAGTGTTCATTTTATGACACAATGAACATAAAAGGCTTGACACTTACACTTTTTTTAATGGGACCAATTTAAAGTGAGCTCACCCCTGCAGAGGCCATATTTTTCTGTTGTAATTTGGGCCAATAAATAACATGGAGAGCTGCGCATGGGCCAAGTGAAGGATCTGTGGCCCATACTTTCCATGAGCAAAGACTAGCAAATAAGGCAACTAATGCCCCAAAAGTCATACAAAAATATTATGGAGTCTTTTTAAAAATCACTCAGTTTACTTCTCCTACATGCAGGACATTTCACGTGAACATCAGATCATATCACTACTTTGAGAGGCATTATTAGAAGTAATATATTTTGAACATGAAATGATGGACTCCCACCGTCCATGATGACAATGCTATATTAATAATAATAACCAAGTGGCAATTCATGCGCACCATACTTGTGGCATAAGTTATTATTACATGGAGCAAATGCATACTCTGGCAGGGGGTATTTTTGTACAGAGCACACCCTGGACTCAGGCATTTCAAGGTCCCGGCATGTGAGAATTTAGAAAATGAAGGCATTATGTAATAAAATAATTGTATTGCAGCATTTATATCGTCATGTGCTTACTACCCTTATGTAGGGCACTGAAGCACTTACCTACATAATCCATGTAGATAGGCTGTGTGGTTAGAAAGGTGTTATTTTTATTTTGTGATTCTATGTGGTAAGTGTTTCCATGTTGTGCTTGATGACCACCGAGGTGCAGTTGCAGAGTTATGAAACATAGTAGTTTGGTGGATGAGAAGGTGTGAGAGGCAGATGTGAAGTTTATGGTTTTTAGTACGCTGGCAGCTGTGAACAGCACTGCAGGTCTGTATGGTTTCTTATGATTGTAGTCTTCTTCGCTGGTTACTGCAGAGGTCAGGCGCACAAAATGTTTTGAAGAGGACACCCGGAACTAATATAAGCTCTCTGGTTTCATATTGTGCATTGCAAGCACTAAATGAGTATCTCTTTATCTCTAGTTGGTGAAGCTGGGTGTGTGGGGGACTTTGGAAATAATCTGCACATTACTCGGCCTTTAGTAGCTCACGATGATTTTCACGGATCAGAAGTAGCTCTCACTATAGAAAAGGTTGGAGACCCCTGGTCTAGGTCCTTTCGTAGGTCGATTGACATCCATTGTCATTACCAGAGGGTTATGATCGGACATTATCATTGGGAGTTTGGAGATTTTAACCTTGTTCAATTCGGTGGCTGATACGAAAAAGTAGTCTAGTTTAAAATATTTGTTAAAGGGGTGTGAGAAGTAGGTGATTTTAACATTGCCATTGATAAGCGAGATCAGTCTATAAGACAGGAGGTCTATGGGTGCTTCCCTTTTTTTCAAGAAGACCACTCTTTTAGCAGCTATCCAGGAGCCTGGAGGTGGAGATGCCCACTTGGCATCCAAAAATGTTGTAATCATGACCCCCAGCACCACAGAGAAGAACATATGATCAATCTCTAGGTGGATCAGATCAGGCCCTGCGGCCCTTCCAGGCACAAGAGAGTCTAGGGATGCTTTCAATTCCTCCAATGTAAAGGGGACGTTGAGAGCACCTTGTTCTTTCTCATCTAATACTACTGTGTTACTAAATTCCAGATATTGTTTAATCGAGCTTGAACAGGGGCCAGATCTTCCTGGTAGAGTCCTTGATAGTATTCTTCGAGCACCCTGACAAAATCCTCTGGATTATTAATCTGTTGTCTGTGCCTATCAAGAATAGCAGTAATAGCGTTATGCACCACTTTGTGCATATTTTTAGCACCAAAACGTTTCCTACACTATCACTGTATCCATAACTTCTACCCTGTAAATGTGATATCTCTCCGCAGTCTTCCTTGCATAATAGCTGTTGATATTTGTCTTCCAACAATTTTCAATCAGCAGCCAACACTAAAGCAGAGCGTATATATATATATATATAACAAAAATCAACTTCACCCATAACAAATAAACATAAAACACAAATCACGTATTTGAAAAAAAAACACATGACATAAACCATAATCCTGAAACATGCTCTCAGAAGACCCCCTTTGGGTCCTCTTACTTCCTCTTCCTTAAAAAAGAATGAGGCTGGTTAGATACTGCATTTACTACAACTATTTGATAGAATGGAACAATAAGTTGCTAAGATATACAATTCAATCTAAATAAATTGTCCTTTACACATTATTTCAATTTGTGGCAGACCATGTCATGTTTCTTATAACCCACTGCTTAAGAGATGTCCTAAGTATGACAGATATGGCCAGACATAGATCCCATGATCGCTGTGTTAGAGGACTCAAGCTATTATTTAAGGATAAAACATAAAGGGGCTGAAACTAGAGTGGGGGTGCTTGCATTCCAGTCTGGGGGAGATCTTGTCTGGCAAAATGTGGTACAATCTTTCTATTGGAGCAGGACCAATACTGATTTGCACATGGCTGGTCTCTGTCTAGAGTTGCACAGTGAATTAAAAATGCTGAATTGAAATGTTGGCTCAGTGAAGACCAGTGGCTGAGATTAATTCAAGCATTCGTAACAGCACTGTTTATTGCAACAGGGCAGTTACAGTATGTGCCACTGTCTTGATATGTACGCTTAAACATCTTACCCAGTGTCACTTCTTTGTGAAATAGAATTTTCTGCTATACTATGCCTAATTGAGACTCAAAGAATACTGTAATAGATTTTATTATCATATTTTACGTTCCTCCACATTTGCCAAAATCCATTTTAACTTGCCTTTCAATGTACACGTTCATCCATTTCTTGACTCTGAGTAATAATCACCAAAGTATCATTTATACTTATCAGTCATTGTGCTTTTGTTACCATGTTTTTTCACCTTCAGAATTCTAATTTGTCTTGTGGCTACTCTAAATGGCTCGAGGTATATGCCAAACAATATGCTATTCCTAAATTATTACTTACACGAGGGAGTGATTCATGATGTATGTCCACAAGCTATTTTAGTAAATCCCTCCTAACAATGATTACTCTCCATCTCCTCTCATTTACAACACTCCGGAGATTTTTCCCAGGAAGGTTTTATCAATATCCTCTTTTTTTTTTCTTTACGTTTTATATAGCGCGAACTAGACCTGAAGGTATCCGAGCACTTTACAGGAGCACCAGTAGCCTAACAGACACGTTTGTTTTTTCCTTTTTAGGTCTCGCCTCTCAATGCGCAAGCGCATTGAGCAGAGCGAGACTATAGCGTCTTAAACAGACTTTACCTAACTGGGCGATTTGGTGCTGTGCCCGTGGCTTTTAGGTCAATGGGCGTGCACATCATCAAATCGCCGTCTGTTCCCTCAGCCGCACTCCTCCCACACCTTTGAAGTGAAGCTTAGCTTCACTTCAAAGGCCCCTGCTGCTTCACACCCTCTCCCCGCTCCGCCCCCTCCCCTGCCCGCCGTGTCGCATTTCTCCTTTCTCCCCCCCCCCCCCTTCTCTCCGTTTTTTTTTTTTTAACCCTTTCCATGTTTTGGTTTTCCGGACTAGAGTGGAATGTTAGAGAAGGTTGACATTTGGTGCTGTGAAACTTTTGCTGTGGGTCTTTTCTGAGCAATGTGATCTTGAGGCACTTCATCTGCGAAACAAAGAAGATCGTTTTACTTCATTCAAGATTCCAGTGTTTGTTATACAACACTGCTTTTTTTTAGTTGATAGGTGTTCAAGGTAGGGCAGGAACAGAGCCAGATTTTTTGGGTACCCATGCAAGATAATAGCGAACTAAAAAGGTGTGATAGACAGAAGATTGTAATTAAAGTGCTGGCGTGTAAAAGTTGATGTATGTATTTGATAGCGTCCTCGCATTTCTAAAGCGCAGTGCTGAAAACTCACCGTGGCTGATTTTACCTTCTACACGGAGATGTCACTTGATTAAATTCGTTTGTCTTCAAAATAAAGCTACTGTTGTGTTGACAAGGACATGCAGCCGTCTGCCAAATGAAAATATTGAGGGTTTAGTAAAAAATGTCACATTACCCGTCATGTAATTGTGCAAACATAACACTGGTTGTACTTTGTTTCAGTGGCACAAATCAGTCTATAAATAATATTTGGCAGATTATAAACACAACTGAAAGCCAGGGGTGTTGCATAACACGGGAACGGAAGCCCTCTAGAGGAAGCAAGCGTGTCGTTGAAGAGTAGATATTGTAGTGCTTCCTCGTGCGTTCACACGCGCGCGTCCTCGTGCGTTCACACGCGCGCGTCTGTACAAAGGCAGGTGCAGACATCCCGAGCTCCTTCAGCCTAATGTGGCGCTGTATCGTGGCCCAGTGCTGGCCGCGCTTCACTCAGGCACTCGAGGTAAAGGTCTGCCTGGAGAGCTCGCATATAAATACTATATCTCTTCATATGCCATGAGATATTCTCTGTATCACTGCAGAATTAGTTGGCTTCATCCTATGTGCTGACAGGACATTGGCGCTCTCTCTGGGCCCTTAATCCCGATGTTTGTCGCTGTTGTGTTCGCAGTCGCTGTGTAAAGGCCGCTGCGCTGTACTCCTGGCGGCCGGCCTGTTGTCTGTCCCGCTGAAACTTTAAGTTTCTCTGACCTCTTTCCTAAGGAGGGCCTACGAGCCACTGGCAGGAGCGCCCGGTAACCTTTAGAGAAGCGGAAAGTGATATGTCCTGCTCCCCTTAGCATGACTCGTATTCGTTTACTTTAGGCAAATGTTCGGGGGTTTACATCTCATCAAGGGCTTACCTACAGACACTGCAGCAGGTGTGGTGACACCGGGGCCGGCTGTATCCGATTTATTGTGCATCTCAAATAGTAATGCCACTTTTCCCTTGCTAAACATTGGCCCATTTAAAACTGACAGGCACTCTGAAACAGAAATATTTTTCTTAATAGAGCAAGACGCATATCTATTTCGATGAGAGGCATGGCCCTCAAACCTCAATTGTTTTTGTAGGGTGGAGCTTTTTAAAAATCGTTTTTGAAACTCGTTGTTCCAGTAGCTATCTCGCGTCACATAGAGGACAATTTTTTTCTGCTCGCACCTCACATTACTAGTGGATGGAAGAGTATATTTGAGTTTTAAGACTGTTACTGGCTTGTAAAGGATAGGAGTCATTGCCGTTTAAAACCATTTTCTTTAATGGTTTTAAGCACGCCCTTTTTAAACTGGTTGCACAAGCAATCTTCGTCTTGGCTACAGCCTTCTAATTTTGTATACGTGGCAAAAGTTGGAGAAGACCTATCGCACACAGTATATAAGCACAGGGAAGTCGGTGTGGCAATGGAGAAGGCTTCAAGTTCTGTTTAACCAGGAAGTGTTTCTGTGGTTAATAAAAGACGCAGAAAGCACTGTTAAATATTTGGCTGAGGTCTTGGGCATTGCCTTCAAGTGGCAAGTGAAGGAAGGTGGTCGATGTTGTTTAAAGTAGATTCTGTGGTTGTAATTATTAGTTGGTAGCCTCTGTATAGTAGTGTACCGAACTCTAAGAAGATAGTTTGCATTACAGACACAATGTGTCCAACAGGTTCATTTGAATGCTGGGATATCATTTTCTTTTATTGTGTTCCCCCATTTGTGTCATGGATGGTCTAGAATAGTGGTGCTTAACCTTTGGACATCTTTCGGCCTCTACTTAATCATTACTGGAATCCTGGGACCTACTTAAAATGCTTCCTGGAAGCAAGGATATGCGGCTAAGCAATTTCGACGACTTGAACCTCAAAACAATGCACACAAAAAGCAGAAAGAAGGATAGAATCTTACAAATACACACATGATGACCATTCACAAATGTAAAAAGAAATTAAAACTTTGATTTGAATAGGAAGTTTGTGGCTTTCATCAGTTCAACTAAGGCCATCCATACTATATTCTGTTTGATGCATTTGCACTACCCCCACAAATTATCAGAGGACACCAACTTAATTTGCAGCCTCCAATTTCAAATTCCTCCAAATTTACTGAAAGTTTAACATTTTCGCTTTTGCTTCTTTATATATATATATATACACTTTATTAATCTGTTTATATTGTACATGTTTCTAAGCAGTCACCTATCCCCTTAGTAAGTAAATTCCTTTATTCGGTATTATTTACAACACCATAAAAGTACATGTATATTTAAAAAAACAAAAGGAAGAAATGGACGACACTTCAGTAATTCATGACAAAATCCATGACAATTACATTCAATAGCTTAAAAACACAACAGTAAAATTCATTCAGTTTGGGTTAGGGTAGACCCATCTCCTTCCCGCCTCAGTTATCCTGCGAGTATCACCTTAGTAGGCTTCATGGACTCTCAGGGGTCCCCAGACCACAGGCTAAGAACAGCCGGTTTAGGATTAGCCGGTCTTCAGCCGGAATCCTACAGAGGAACAATCACTCGTCAAATTGGGCAGCTGTTGCCACAGCACTTTGGCATTGGTGTTTCTACTTGATGATAGGCAGACTTACCTTTGCAGATCGGCATGAAATGGGCTCTGCTTTTGTTTACTGAATGGCAGATTTGAAAGGGTATGTAACACGCAAACTAAAAAGGTTGATGTCCGTGGAAAATGATTAATAGAAACTCTAGACCCCTAGGTTAAGACAGGAAGACAGGAAGCACCAGAAACTGTTGTATGGGTGCACGTTTAATGTTCCTTCCTGTACCACTCTTTTGTTTCAAGCCTGTTTCCTTTCAAGAACTGGAAAAGAAAGAAGACAACACAAAGGCTTTACTAACTCTTGTTCCTTACTTCTCCTGTATATTTCCCCTACACTGCAGTTTCCATCTAAAGAATAGTTTTCACTTGCCTCCTTTCCATCCCAAACTTGTTGGACAATACTGTTCAACATTACAAAAAAATTCTATGATTATTCGAAATTCCCTTTTCACTTTCTGAGCCCAATTTTGACTTCCTGTTCCATCTTGTTTTTCCTCTTCATACACCCTTCTCACTTCCTACGCGAGATTCTTATCTACTGCCTTTGTCACCGACCAGAACTAAAAACACTGAACATAATCTTCACAAAAGTTAATTACAAAAGTTTAAGCTATTGCCATTACAAATTAAATAAATTATTTAAGTATTAATTATTTAAATAAATCAAAAAGCATTGTTATTTGTAATATCAATACATCTAAGTCACGTAAATACAAAACATGTTGCATTACAAATGCTATAGGTGTCACAATTGCGAAAGTTATAACTATTGGCATTGTAAATGACAAAGCTATTAATTTAGCTATTTTAAAAAACAAACCATAAATAAAAAAATGTCATTTATAAGACCAATAGCTCAAACTTTCCTAATGCGAGACCTATTGCATTTCCAATGCTTGTTTTGTTAGGCACGGGAGATTACGTGATTTGCCCAGAATCAAAGGATGGTGAGCTTCCCTGACAAGACTCGAACCCTGTTACCGAGCTCGTGGTCGACCGCTCTAGCCTTTAGGCAATATCTTCTACTTTAACTGTACAATTCCCTTTATATCTGCCAGAAATGATGAAAGCCAGTTAAAGGACTCCAAACTACTACTTACTAAGTAGATAGAAGACAAGGCCTGGAGATCCAGGAAACGAAAACGAATTTCGGAAGACAAGTATCTGCCAGTCAGAATGTATTTTCATCTCAGTTATTATTTTTAACCTCATGCAGAGTGCATAAGGAGGGGACAATCGGTGCATGCAGGTGTTTCTCCTAAGTTTACTATTTCTACGTTTCTTTCTCATGTTTATTCGGTACTTGAGGAAAAATACACAAATGTGTATCCCTACACATGCTTGATTCTGTCCGTTTTTGTGTTCACTCCAACTCTGCCAGCATCTAATACAGAAGGGAATGCTAACACTGGGGATGGGTTAAGCATGAGGCGCCTTTGCTTGAAGGCAAAACGTTGGTGATGAGAACACAAAGGTGTCTTTTGTGTCTCCATAAGGTGGACAGCTGTGTTTTAGGAACAGAAATTTACCGGCATGCATTACAGCAACAATGGCCCATTTTTATTTTTTAATTCTAATTTCAATAGTGTTGTTCTGTGGTGTTATGGCATCAAACAAAGCATAGTTAGTTCCAGAATTTGTAGGAATTATTTTTACCCTGTATTACAATATCACACTTAAGTAAAAACACTTGCACAGTGCAATAACCCTATGCTCAAGCAATTGTTAGAAAACAAGACAGTAAATGTCAAAGGTGTGCGAGGCTACCTATCTCACTAGCACCCATTATCGATCAAGGTCCATAATAATTTTCGTCATATGATATAGATAGTACAGTGAGTTTAAAGGTCACTGTTAGAACTGGGGGTCTCTAGTTGGCTGTGATAGGTACCTTAGTCCAAATAGGGACCTTTCCTTCTAGTCAGGGTAAGGAGGGACACACTCTTAGATAACCCCTGCTCACCCTGTGGTAGCTTGGCACGAGCAGCCAGGCTTATCTCCAAGGCAATGTGTAAAGTATTTGCAACCACACTCCCAGTAACACAGTGTTAACACCACAAATGGACACCACACTGGTTTCATAAATAATAGCGGTATCTTTATAAAAAGGAATACAATGAGACCAAACAATAGAAATCCAACATATGCGTATTCGTAATATTTCACGTTGCCGGTTATTAGGCCAGCAATCACTTGTAGGTTCTTGCAGTATTAATGAGCAAATCACGATCACTAATGCAGTCCTAATGCAATGCTATACAGTTCGTAATGCAGTTTGCAATGTAGTAATAAGAAAGTCCTTAATGCAATGCTATGCAGTTCTTAATGCAGTTCGCAATGTAGTAATAAGAAAGTCCTTAATGCAATGCTATGCAGTTTGTAATGCAGTTCGCAATGTAGTAATACGAAAGTCCTTAATGCAATGCTATGAAGTTCGTAATGCAGTTCGCAATGTAGTAATAAGACAGTCCTTAATGCAAGAATCAGGCAGTTCGTAATGCAAGAATAATGCATTTCGTAATGCAAGACTCAGGCACTTCGTAATGCATGAATAATGCGGTTCATAATGCAAGCATCAGGCAGTTCGTAATGCAAGAATAATGTGGTTCATAATGCAAGAATAATGCGGTTTGTAATGCAAGAATCAGGCAGTTTGTAATGCAAGAATAATGCGGTTCATAATGCAAGAATCAGGCAGTTCGTAATGCAAGAATAATGCGGTAAGCCAATCTGCGCGGTCAACTCGGGCACCACTAGGCCCAAACACCAGAAACAATGGTCGTAAGCTTAAAGGGGCAGCCCCGGTAATGCTGGGCAGTTATGGACCACTCGGGAACTCAGCGCATCTAACTCGGTGCAGCGGGAGAGAGACCGGAGCACTCCTGTACTCTTCCTGCATGCCTCCCAAGGCCACACACGCTTGCGGCTCCCAACCGGAGACCAAACCTTACCTGGGGGAGTGCGCTTCCTCGCTCTCTCTCTCTGCTCATCAGACATCCTGCTGGGCGATCCTGATCACGTTGCGGCCCTGTTGCTAGGCGATGTTGTAGACGGACGGGTTACAGCTCTGCCTTCTCCTTCGTTGACGATCTTGGGCAGATTCCTTTCGATGAACAATGATCACAATCCTTTTCACCGTGTAGCTTCCTTAGCTTCAAGAAATCCTTTAGCACGTTGTGGCTCGGGCCAGCGGCGGCGATCTTTACTTACAGCCTCAGTTATGAAGACGGCTCGGGCCACAAACAGCAATACGGTAAGCAACAACGGGGTAACCCAGTATCCCTCAGAACCTGGGCAGTGTTAGACTATATAAACAATGGTTCTGTCGGGTTTAGACTGATTGCTTCAAATGAATTTTATAAAACAATTTGCACAAAACTTCAGTATTAATCAATTGAGTTAATCAAAACCGTAAACAAAAAGAAAATTAAAAATCCAAACCTTCTCGGGTATATCAACGTATTATTTTTGAGTCAATTGTAGTCATAAATACACTATTTTAAATGTTTCACAAGTTTAAGTACATTACAAAACGGTGCATCAACTGTGGAGAGAGTGATATTCAGTGCTCAGTGGTGTATTGTGCAAAGGTGAAATACAAATTAGTGACTTTATGTACAGTGAAGGAAGGAGAAGGGAAGATATTATGGCCAGTAGGACACTAATAAGCAGTTAATTCTGTGGCCCACGTCCGTTGGCTATATCACAAAATACTTATAGCTGGTCCAAAGAGTTATGCTATCGACGTTCCGACCGTAGGAGTGCCCTTTTTGTGGGTCAACGCAGGTCTTTGTTAGGACTGGGGGGCAGGGAATAGGGGGTGGGATGAGCAGCCTCTTGGGGCCCACCAAAGGTGCTCCCAGGCTCGTATTATGGGTAATCACTGATAATGCAGATAACCAGGGTTCTGACTCCCTTGTGTGAAGATTCTGCTATGAACAACTGTGTCACAATAATACTGTAACTCGGTCTTATTCGTCTTCTCTTCACTCTGGTGCATTGCCAATTATACGCGGTCTTAGTTTTAAAGTTGCTAACTCCAAAAGTCGGGGCACAGACACGCCGTGTTTCCTTATGCGCTGTCCGTGCTTGCTTTAAATCCATATGAGCGGCTTGGATTTGTAATTTTGTTTTTGTTCACTGTTTTGATTAACTCAATTGATTAAAACTGAAGTTTTGTTCAAATTGTTTTATAAAATTCATTTGAAGCAATCAGTCTAAATCCGACAGAACCATTTTTTATATAGACAAACAGCAATGCAGCAGCGTGGACGATGTTTCACGCTGTGGGGGCAATGCGGTCATGGGGCACCTCGTTCACAACAGCACGGACCACACGGCACTCTCAGGAATGCAAAAAGCACACGCACACAGTGTCGCTGAGACACGGTCCTTAGTTTCAAGTAAGCCTTTAGCACGTTGCGGCTTGGGCAGGCGGCGGGGATCTTTACTCACAGCCTCAGTTATGATGATGGCTCGGGCCACAAACAGCAATGCAGCAGCGTGGACAATGTGTCACACTGCGGGGGCAATGTGGTCATGGGGCACCTCGTAAACAGCACCACAGACAAAATAGCAGTCTCAGGTGTGCAAAAAGCACACACACACAGCGTCTATGAGACACGCTTGGAAACTTTTATGTTCCTGAGTTTCCACAACAGGGGACCAGCTCTCCTCGGCCCTTGGAGACAAGTTACTTCAGGACACAGCACACAGCAAAGTCCTCTCAAGCAGAGGGACACAGCAAAGTCCCTTGTCCTTTCCTCAGTCAAATCAGCAAACTGCAGGCCAGCCCCAGAACGCACAGCAAGAGCAGTCCTTCTCTTCAGACTCTTCAGCTGTTCTTCTTTGGCAGAGGTTCCTCTTGAACACAAAGTAGTTTCAATCCTTGTTCAGTATGGATTTCAGTCTTGAGTTCAGGGGTTTCAGCTCCTACATTTATACCCTAAATATATTTGAAGTCTTTGTGTTCAGTTGGTTCTGACCCTGGTCCAAACTAGACCTGGGTATCTTCCTGCCAGTGCACACCCTCTTCCTTTGATAGTCAGGGTCTGGGGCCCAGACACTCAGCAGGAGGTGGAGCCATCCTTTGCTGGCAGCAACACAGCCCTCTTCACATCCAGGGGGCTACTCCTTCCCCAACATCAAACGTAGGCCAGCCTGCTGCTGTCTCACCTACTTCTCCCTGGGGTCAGGACACTTCCCAGACCTTGTCCCATCCAAACCCAGACATGCAATACACAACCAGGCAGAGGCACACAGGATGGTTTAAGACAAGAAACCAGACACTTCTAAAAGCGTGGTTTCTAAACACACAATTCAAAAACCATCTTCACAAAAAATGTTTTATTAAATTCTGAGTTCAGGCACACTAAACTCCATCTCTCCATCTTATGCCTATGGGAAGATATGCTGGAAGCATGGGAAACCGAATTCTCCATTCTGTCATATGAGCAAGATGGCCTTGCAACAGTGAAAAACAAATTTGGCAGTATTTCACTGTCAGGACATGGTACACACTTCAGCGCATGTCCTACCTTTCACATACATTGGACCCTGCCCAGAGGGCTACCTTAGGCCTACTATGGGGTGTCTGATGTGTATAAAAAGGGAAGGCAAGGCCTGGCAAGTGGGTGCACTTGCCAGGACAACAAGGCAGTTAACAAAATGTGTGCAGGCACTGCAGTGGCAGGCCTGAGATCTCTTCTTAGGGCTACTTGTGTGGGTGGCACAATTAGTGCGGCAGGCCCACTGGTAGCATTTGCATTAGCAGCCCTGGCACACATAGTGCACTTTACTAGTGACTTTACTAGTAAGTCAAACATACCAATTATGGACAACCAATTACCATGACACTTTAAACAGGGAGCACTTGCACTTTGGCATTGATCAGCTGTGGCAAAGTGCCCAAAGCATCTAAGTCGGCAACATAATGTCAGAAAAAGGTCTAGGAGGAAGGCAAAAAGTTTAAGGAAATTTAGCCAAAAATGGCCAAGTCCAACGGTCACCTTAACCCCTTCCATGCTGATGACGAACCCCAGCCGTCATGCACTACGGTGCTCGTGTGCTGATGACGGCTGGGGTTCGTCACGGCCCGCCCCTGTTCGTGTTGTTTACAGCACACCAGGGGAATCGCGGCCGCATGGAAGGGGTTAAGAAGATAAGATAAAATCAATAACAAGCAGTTACTTGAGAGTAGGCCCAATATGCATCCACTGTCAGCCGTTGGGAGGGTTCTCATTTGCTCCAAGTAGAGTTGTCACAGTACCAACTGGTGGAGGAGGCAATTTATCAAAGCACCAGATATGCTTCTCTACAGAACAAACACTTGTAGTGTTTGAGAAAACCATGTCTTGCAACTTTGCAAAGGCCACTCGTCAGACCCATTGTTATCAATCACACTGATGAAATAGCAAGCACCATACTTTTAAGGCAGGGTCGTGACTAAGAGCAAAAGACAACCCTAGTGAGGCGAAATCTCTGGACAGGACTAAATGACTTCTGAACAAAGTAATAACCAGCAAACCTCATTTCAAATATTTTACACATTATCTTTTTATGGTTAATATTAACGTATAAAGGTGTATCGTTACATGCATTCATGCTGGTAAGGCAATCTCACTAAAACAGTAGAAAAGGACATAACATATGCAGTGTCCAATTCTCAATTCCATTTGTGAATCGAATGGCAACACATGTGAGTAAATGACTTGATCTGCGCATCTAAATTTATCTCTAGGATTCACAAAAAGAGGATTTAGAATTTCTAAAAATATCTACTCAACATACTTTTGGGAGTGAGCATTACAGAGGGAAAATGTAAATGTAGGTGTATTTATATAGCGCAACCTGTCACCCAAAGGGCATCCTGGCGCTTGCTTAGGGAACCCGTCCTGGTATTCCCCTGTGAGAGGCCCCAGCAGGGTATCCACAGGGTGAAAGCCAGGCATCCCGCCGCGAGGGGCCGTCGTGGAGATTAAGCAAGCTATTGCCCAGAGTTGCAGAGTGAGACCCCGTGAGTCAAGTAGGCACCGGAGCGAGAATTGTCGAGGCCGTGGAATTTTGAGCCCGAGACCCGCTGAGGCGGGGAATCGAACCCTGGTCCACGGTCGATCCCAGCTTCCGGGTCTGCTTCCGGGTCTGCCGCCTCTAACCACTGAGCCACACTTCTCCACAAAATCCCCCGGGATGTTTGTATGCACTCACAAGGCTACCTGTCTATGCGTACGCACGGATGTTTCTGCCGTCATAACACCCTCAACAGAGTCAGAGTTCTAATCTTGTTAAAGACAGGCGTAAGTATGTTCCCAGTATAGGATTCGGGAGGGACACCCCTCAGATTATTGGTGGTGTAAGAGAGAAATTTCTCCTCAGGAAAAATATTTTACATATGGTAAAAAAAAATTTTTTAAGTGAAAGTACACTGCAGAGTTATTTTCATGCGAGCGTAAATGAAAACGTTGTACATTCACATATGCAAATAGACTATGGAGTCCATCTAAATGGCAATTTGCAAAATGATCTGCAAATGTCACAACTTCCCAGGTGTTGTCATGGACTCCTTTGTGAATTTCAGGAAAGTCCTAAATGCATTACAAACGTAAGAAGCGACCTATGGAGGGTACACTGGCAATTTCTGGTAAGTGGGTCCTGAGGCCATTAAACCATAGAGATATTGGTGGTAAAAGTTCATTAAAAAAAATTGCTAAAAAAGAGCCAGACTTTGCTGTGTTTTGCGAAGTGCCTATACTGCATAACTGCCTTAATAAGCAGGTGCACCAAAGAACTCCTTATACTGCAAACTGCTTGTATATTTGGAAGTGTACAGAAATGTCATTTTGAAAGTGTAGACACAACAGGAAACCTGCATCTCAACGACCATTTGAGGGTCCTAAAAATCAGCACGTGCAACGTGACAAACTGGAATTTTGCTGCTCATGGAACTCCACGGAATCTCGTGGAGTTTTTAGATAACTCCCAAAATTCCACGGTGTCAAAGCTGTGAGTTCGCCCCCCCCCTACTCAAAATATGCATAACCCAAAAATCTGAAATTATGTGAGATTATTCCAACATAATAAAAAAATCCCCCAAGTAAGGGATATGTAAGTTAGAGTTTTTCTCTACTTCTGCCAGGAATTACAACCTCCTGCTCCTCCAAAGAAAACCCCTGAGCATCTGAGGGAGCACGTAGTGAATGACAGTAGATTTAAATTACTGGGGCATGCCAAAAAAGAGAAACGACCTGCACCAAGTAAGTAAAATACAAGAATAGCATTCATCAGCTTTAAAAGTGTCTGGTCTAAGGGCCTTCTTATGACTTTGGCGGTGTGGCAGTGGGCTGCCATGCCAGTCCCCCGCTGCCACACCGCCAAAACCAAAATGAGACCGCCCGTCAGGTTCCAACTGGAATCAGGCATCTGTGGTGACTGGCCCATGGCAGTGCAGTGCTAAGACGCATACGTGAGCCTTAGCAAGGCACCACAATGGGAATGCCACTGCACGTTCCTGCAGAGCATGGACTATCAAGTCAATGCCCTGCAAGAACTGGGGGTGCATGCATACAGAAGGGCACACTATGTGTCCCTGTGCATGCATCCGCTGAAGCAGAGCATAGGGCCCCCTTTGTTTCCTTACTGCCACACTTTTCATTTCGGAATTACTACCATGAAAACTGTGGAAATGAGGAAACTCCATGGGGCATATTCACAAGGCCCTCTCGCCACCACAACACCACTTTCAGTGACGTTGTAATGGCGATACGGCCTCACCTTATTCACAAGGCAGTGTTAAGCCACTTAAAGTGGCTTAACCCTGCCTTGTGAATAAGGCACACTTCCATGCTGTATTTCGCGTGAAAGGGCGTGCAGTGGGTGTTGCGGTGGGTGTTCCACTGCAACATCCATTGATTTTGACGCTGCCCCCTATTCACAAGGGCAGCGTAAGTAGGAGGCAGCGGCAAAATTAAGACCAGGAAAATCCTGGTCTTAAACAGGCGAAACAAGGAGAAATGCTTTTTTTCTCCTCGTTTTTGCTTTTTCCATGTGTGCTCCCTTGTGCAGCAAACATGGAAAAAGCAAATTGCCATGGTTTGTGTATGTACATGAAGGTGCCCCTTCCTGTACATAAACAAACCTTTTTTTTAAATGCCATACTGTCACTTTCATATGTGCTGCATAAAGAAGCACACAGACACCCTTGCACTTTGGTGCAAGGGTGCCTGTGTTGGCGCTAAGTTGTTAAACTTAGCACCATTGCAGAGGGAAAGTTAAGGCTGCACGATATCCTTGTGAATATGGTGCAGCCTTTAGTTTCCAAAGTGGCAGAGAAAGGCGTTAAGCCAAGAAGGCTAATGCCTCTCTCGGCCAATTCCTTGTGAATATCCCTCCTAATATTTTTGGCGGTGCTGCAGTGACACCGCAAGCAGATTAGGGGCCTCAGACCACTGCAAGACCACCAGGGATTCCGAAACTCTGGTGGCAGCAGTGGTCCCTTAGTGGTCCGACCGCCAAAATTGTAATAGGTTGTTCGGACCACCGGTGCGGCATTAGCTGCACCGTCACTGTTGGTTTGGTTGGTGGTCCATCCGACCACCAAACCTAAAATAAGGCCTTAATCGCTTTGCCCCTTGTCCTAAATTTTACTCACAATCTCAAACCATCTAAGAGAAATAACTTCCTTGCTCCACTTCATTAGATAGTGAAACTGGGGTGAAAAAAAATGCTGAAAATATAGAGCCAGATGTGCCATTCTACTAGTTGGAAAAACGTATTGCAATTTGCCATTAGTATTTGGGCGGTCAGGATTAAATTTTTCGACCCCCTCCTATATACTAATAGGTCAATTCATAAAATTCGGACTTGAAGAAGGTAGCAATATTCTTTAGGTATGCTGTAAATTATGTCTCACTCCAATTCGATAGAATCACAAGGATGGCGGCCTGCAAGGATAAGCTGACTGCTATGTTTGTGATTGCATTGAAATGAAGGCTGTAATCAAACTTTATTAACAGAGTTAAATTTGTAGACATGGCACTTATATCAAACTCAAAGGAAACGCAATGCATCATAGTAGTAGAGGCTGGTGAGGTCCATGTAGTAGGTTTCATTTCCACTGATTCTAAGCAGCTTGTGTGGGCTGTAGGACCAAAAGCAGCAGAGGAATGAAATGAATTAGGGATGTCTGCTACCAGTTTCTTCAAGTTCTCAGTGCATGCTTTGGCCTCTGTCTAACCTTTTACCTGCATTTCCCTAGCTGCTACACTTGGGTTTTAATTTGCATTTTAAAACCTGTAATTTTAAAATTGTTATGTGACAGTGCTTTTGCCTTACTTACTGTTTGCTGAATCTGTTGTTGGCGGTGAGGTGGGAACCGTTACTTCTGGGATTTCACAGAGTCTATATTCAGTTAGGACATTGAGCGGCGCCATTTTTGGTTGGGCGCGCTCTAGTCCCCATGTATACAAGCAGAGGCGCTTTGCGGATGCAATTGGCCTCTGTATAACTTTTTACCTGCATTTCGCTAGGTGCTACACTTGCGTTTTAATTCGCATTTTAAAACCTGTAATTTTAAAATTGTTATGTGACGGTGCTTTCGCCTTACGTACTGTTTGCTGAATCTGTTGTTGATGGGAAGGTGGGAACCGTTTCTTCGGGGGTTTCACAGAGTCTCCACTCAGTTAGGACATTGAGCTGCACCACTTTTGGCTGGGGCGCTCTAGTCCTCGTGTATAAAAGAAGACACGCTGCGCGGATATGCGCAGTGTGCGTGCCGTTGGCGCGCCTAAGGCAATCCCATCTGCATCCGTCAGTCTCCTGGAGTTGTCCTGCCCCGGCCATGCTGCCGGTTCAGCAAACGGATTTGAGCAGTGCATAGGGTACGACAGAGCTACGCTTTTCTTTCATGCTATGGCTAGGAAGTGCGGGGTAAATGTTGCGGTTGTTGTGGAGGGTGGGAATCTCAAATGTGCGTGCTGTAACTGGTCTTTAACTTGTGGTGACAAGAGTTGCCCAGTAGGGGCAGCCAACAATGTTGTGGGCTGCAGCAAGGCCAGTCAAGGGGAGACATTTAAGGGTTTGCTGAAAAAACACTCACTCCCTGCAGAAACACGAATCGCAGGTCTTTGACCTCCAGCAAGAATCACTCCCGGATCTAATGTTTTTAACGGAAACTTGGCATACTTAATTCTCGAACCCCACCATCACTGCAGGTATTCCCCCTAGTTATAAGGTTCTTAGGAAAGACCGCCCTGTAGCTAAAGGAGGGGATGTAGCCATAATTGTTAAGCAAGTTAATGCCTGTAACGCTATTTCCTTAGGAGAGCTGGAAGACGCAGAATGCCTTGGCTTCGACTGCTCCTTATCAGCTCACCAATCCTTGGCAGGTGCCCTTAAATACAAGGCCCCTGGTTCTTCAGGCCCATTTCTGAAGTCCATTAATGAGGTGATCACACCCCAGG
The DNA here is from genome assembly GCF_964263255.1 of Lissotriton vulgaris. Taxonomy (NCBI): domain Eukaryota; kingdom Metazoa; phylum Chordata; class Amphibia; order Caudata; family Salamandridae; genus Lissotriton; species Lissotriton vulgaris. The sequence goes on from NC_141687.1 coordinate 1,333,519,097, forward strand.
TCCTTAAATACAGTCACTTTCTGGTGTTAGGTGATCTCAATATCCATTTGGATAAACCCACGGAGCCCGAGGTCATCTCCCTGACTGAGTCTCTTGCAGTTTATAACCTTGCCCCTTATTTCTCCCACCCTACGCACAGATTTTCTCTAATTTAGAGATTGAGGTGGATCTGCCCATACCGCTGGTATGGTCGGACCATTGCCTTATCAGGTTTAGGGTCTCTAGGTCGGGGGGGGAGCTGTCAGACCCCTGCCAATAAAATGGAAAGTAATCTAAGACCCTTCCATCGAGTCTCTCCATCAGCTTTAAAGGAGGCGCTGGAAGCCTCCATTCCTCTGTTATCAGGAAATCCTGAGAGAAATGCACTCCAACTTGAGGCCTGGGTGCAGCACATCGCTCACGAGTTATCTCCTATGACCAAACGTACTCCCAAGAAAGCCAGACTTTCAGCACCCTGGTTTAATGAGCTACTGAGAATGAGCAAAAGTGCCTGTAAATGCCTAGAAAGGAAATTGCGAAAAAACTTTACTCCTGACGATAAACTTGAGTATAATGGGACTAGAAGTCCCATTATACAAAAGTCCATGAGGACAAAAAAGGCTATCTGAAAGATAAAATTGAGTCGTCCAGCAATATAGGCAAGGAGATCTTTAAAATTGTAATAGCCTTCTCTGTTACGTCATCTGTTGCCAGGGTTCTCCCTCTTTCTCCCAAAAGGACAATCCAATTAGCGACTTTCTTTCACGAACAAATCATGACTATTCAGTACTCCTCAAGGGGGTCTCCTGAGGACCACGATTATGCAGACCATTTAGCCCCGGCGGTGGACCCCCCCTCAAGAGAAACCCCTGCTCTTCTGCAGTTTCCTTGGGTACAACCTAAAGTATTCCTTGATAACATCAAGAGTCTTAAGTCAGGATCCCCAGCCGACCCCTGCCCAGCAAAATTACTGGCTGCAGTGGCCACGGCATTAAATCATGTGGCTAATAAGGTACTTAATTCCTCTTTAACTGTCAGCCCTATACCTGTTATTTAGAAACAAGCTAACATTTCTCCCCCTGTGGAAGAAGCCCTCTGCTGACCCCAAAGTGTAAGCAAACTACAGGCCCATTTTGCTATTTCCGTTTTTCTCTAAGGTACTGGAGAAATATGTCAACACAGTTATGTCTGACTGGGCTGAAAATACTAATCTGCACATTAGCCAGTCAGGCTTCAGAGCCACCTATAGTACGGAGACCGCCCTGCTAGAGGTCTCAGAACATATTAAGGAGAAGCTGGATCAGGGGGGTAAAGCCATTCTGATTTTATTAGACCTGTCAGCTGCCTTTGCTACTGTTCCTCACGTGAGGCTCCTAGGCAGGCTGCTGGATCTTGGAATAGGCGGCCCACAATGGAGTAGCTTTCTTCCTTCCTAGAGGACAGAAGCCAGGAAGTCTGGACTCCTCACTTTGCGGCCCCCATCCCCAGTCTAAAAGTAGGAGTTCCTCAGGGCTCTATATTGAGCCCCACTCTCTTCAACGTATATATATATATGGCGGAAGCATGTGTGGCAAAAATTATTTCCTATGCTGACGATACGCAGCTCCTTTTCACCTGCGACAGGGAGCGGACTTTGTGGATGAGAAGATCAGAACCAGCCTCTCGAAGGTGCTTGAGTGGCTGAGGAGGAGCCAATTAAAATGTAATCTTGAGAAATTCGAAATCATATTTTTTGGTTTCCTGCCCTCGGAAGAGTGGAAACACTGGTGGCCTCTGATTCAGCGCCAATCAGGGATCAATAATCAATAAAAATGCACAGGCCCATACACATTTACCCAAACACTAATATCCACTGAATAATGCTTGGATGAGTTTCAAGACTAATCAACACTCAAAATCAGTTGTTCATTAACCACATCGATGCTAGGCATTTTCCCCTGCTGTGCTGGGGAAGATCCAAAATAATGGTTTCATGACGAGCTGAGCTCGTCATGAGTGTCGAAGGTGTTATACAGACTTGTATCTTACTCTCTAAATAAATAACTGAGTCTGCATGTCAACTTCTTTCCTCTGGTCGATGGACCTAAAGTTGAGAAGTTGATGGTAATAATGAGAACTATCTATCTATCTATCTATCTATCTATCTATCTATCTATCTATCTATCTATCTATCTATCTATCTATCTATCTATCTATCTATCTATCTATCTATCTATCTATCTATCTATCTATCTATCTATCTATCTATCTATCTATCTATCTATCTATCTATTTTTATTACTAAATAACCACAAACTTGATGTAAAGTTAATAATGTTTATCACCAAATCATGCAGAAAATAAGAGTTCAACAAGTACAGCTTCACAAGGCAAACAATGCATTAATCGCAGAGAGAGGGAGGAAACATTTATTAAATGCAAACAGTGTCAAACTCATATCAAATGAATAAAATGCATATGAAGGAATAGATAGGCATAGAGACAACATTTTCAGAGACTAAATACCTTTGCAGAATATTATGCAAAGTACTGATCAATATCTAATACTAACCTAAGTAAATAGAGAAATAATACCCCCTGGCCACAGAGATAGTAGAGGGTCCCCCGAGATAGATTAAAGGAACAAAGCTTATCAGGAAACTGGTTACAGGACAGGAAACAGGACACAGGTAGGCCTCAGCAAACCGATGGACAGCTCGATCTACCTCTAAGATCTCTTCAACGCTTCTTAACCACACCCCCTAAGGCATCTCAATTATACCCTAAAACCTACATGTCCAACCCACAAGAGTTGAAACATTTTCAGAAACTCGGCCTCTCATTGGCTGATTCGGGGGGTTCTATCTCTCCACCATAGTCACGATCATATTTTCTTAACTCTCTCTGTCTTTCATATTTTACATAATGTTAACCACGTCCGATGACTTCACATTTCCTTTGGTAAATAATATGTTGCAAATTACTACACTCCCATTGTTCATTGCTGTCGCTTTCTGCGGAAGAAGTTTGTACATTTCTCTAGTTTCTCACGGCCATCCGTCCGTTACTTGGCAGACAAACAAATGCTTCTTGAAGGTTTTCAGAAATAGCCTCTCGCACTTCTCTCTCAGAGCTCAATTTTCGGTTCATTTTTTCTTTTTTTTTCTTTTTATGTTCAAAAATGATAACGGCCAGAAGGCATCAGTAGAATTACAATCGTATTGTAAAAATGCCCCAAATCAAACATAGATCAGTACATATAAAACAATACATACATACAGTAAAGGAAAATAAAGTATATTGAAGACAAGAAATTAAACATCAGTCCGGGTCTGTGAAGAGATGAGATGAATGAATAAACACAATAAAATACCAACATTGCATTCTTACAGTTGTATACAGTTCCGTAGAGCCCTCCGTCCAAATCTAGCCATATAATACCATGTATACTTTGTCGTCCCTGCACAGTGTGTCTAAGGCTGTCAAGCCCATGGGCACAGGTTATAGCCAGTACAGTTCATGCAGCGTGCACCCCACATTTTACTAAGTATAGACCTCATCAGTTAGTACTTCAAGGTGGGTCGAAGGTGAAGGAGGCCTGAAAAAAAAGATTTTTTCTTAAATGATTTTCTTTTTTTAACCCACTACAGGCATGCAGAAATGTAGGCCCAAGCGTTTCTCTACTATGAATAGAACACAGACACTCATTTCGCAAAATGTACTTCTCACTGTTTAACCACCATCCATTGCGCTATCCCATGTTATGTTACTAACACGAGCATTAATGTACAAAAGTAGCATTATTTTATTTTTAAGAAAAGCAAAACGCGAATACAGCCTAGGCAGGCATGCATTAGTCTCGTATTAGTGCACGCATGCGCAAAGCATTTTCCTGTGTTTTTGTGTTAGTGCACGTTAATTTCACATCACACTGTATTACTGAGGAATCAATCCGAGCAGGTTAAATTTTCTCAAAACCATGTTCCATCAATTTCCCCCTTTGATGGCATTTTTAAAGCCGTCACAAAATACCGATCATACCAAATGCCACCTTTATTTTTATCTAAAGGTCTGTACTTTTTTCTCTCTTCGTCGTCATTCTCTCGTCTTAATCTTTCATCATTTCGTAATAGTTTCCTCTCATATCTTCTAATTCTATCTCATCTCTCTTTCTCTTTCTCGCTCTATGTTTGTTATCTGACTCTGTTATCTCTTTCTTTTCACATACACACTTGCAACATTTATATGTCATTATTATTAAAAAGGTCATTATAGCTATTGAAATAACTGGTATTAGTATTTTCCCTAGTAAGCTACTCTCAAATGTAGAAAACCATTTACCTATAGAGGAAATACTCTTACCAAGTTTCTCCCAAACACAGTCAAGCTCTAGTTGGGTCACATTTTCATGTAATTTCATAATATTCTTAGTATACCCCTCAAGACTTTTACTCTTGTCAGGGATATAAGTACAGCAGTGTTGAATTTTCAACATGCCACAGACTCCACCCTCTTTTGCCAATAAAACATCAAGGGCAAGTTGATTTTGCAAAACCATTGATCTAATTGCAACTATTTCAGTATCAATCCTTAAAAACCCACCCGCTGTATCAGTTGACGAATAATCAACCACTGTAGACAATTTTTGAATTTTATGCGAATTCAGAATGGCCCCAACTGAAGGTATCAGTGCACCAAAAATATCACCTATTATTTCTGGAAAATCGTGCTCTCTTTTTGTGTATTAGTCCTTGCTTTATTTCATTGATCTGATTATTTCTATCAACACGATAAACCTTAGAAAATAGGATCCAAAAATAGCAACTACCATACCAATGTGCAGGCAACCTATAGTAGGCACTTTTACCACACACATAATAAACTCCTGGAAAAACAGGATCAGGTCCTCCTTTCAGTCCCCATCCACCAGTTATTAAGAAAGTATGTTCACATTCACTAGTACCAATGAAATAATTATTATAGTTAGTTTTTAGTCTAAGCAGGCAAAGTTTCCATTTATGATACCAATCCAGAGACATTGCAGCGTAAGTCTCGCCTTTCTTATAATTTCCCTCTCTGAAAGCCCATGGTGGTACATGTGACTTCTGTTCAGCAGCCTTTCTTTGAAAATCCTTTCTTCTATCTTCTACCATATTAATAAATTCTTTCTCTTTACCTCACAAACTACATGTAAGGTTTTTCCTTTTTTTTTAAATAAATATTTATTAGGTCATCAAAACAAAAGAAAATAACAGATTATACAGTGCCAGAAGTAATTGAAGTCCACATTCATGAATTATACCCACCACCCACATGGATCCCAAAATACAGAAAAGCCGTAAAAATAAGTATTTGCACAAAAAATTACATACATCTTAACCCTGTATTACCCTGGTATACTACAGGGTTAGGTACCTTACTAATTTAAACTGAGATCTATTGGTCCTCATCGGTGATTATCCATCTGGTTAAAGGTTCACAAATTCTCAGCCCCCTGTCCTTTGCACTAGTTCCCCTTCTTCTAAATATCTAAGTCTCCCACTTATGAATTGAAAGTAATTTGCCAAACCATACATGTATAGAGGGAGCATTCTGGTCAAGCCAAACACTGGCAAGACATAGCATATATACTGCCATCACTTTGTAAACCAGGTTCCAATTGGATTCATCCATTTCCTGATTACTGATCCCTAGTAATATAACCTGAGGGGTAAGTTAAACCGAATATCCCAATATAGTATCAAGGCGTTGTCTGATTTCGTTCAACAGTTGGTCAAGTCTAGGACAGGTGGCAAACATATGAATGCTATCCGTGGCAAGCATTCCACACCGAGGGCAGTGCACCCATCAAAACCTTAAATTTTACCCTCTTAAAGTAGGCTTAGTCTATGTGGCGCATGAGGAGTCCTTTGGCTTCTACCCCGTATATTAAGCGACCATTTGTTTAAAAGCTGATGCCCAATAATAAATTTAAAAATTTGGGACAGACCATCCCCCCCAATCTCTAGTTAAGGTCATATATTTAAGGGCAATCCGGGGACTTTGTCCAGCCCATAAAAACCAAAAGATCATTTGATTCAGCTTTAAAAACCATGACTTATTTATCTCTAATGGGATTGCTCTAAAGTAGTATGAAATTTTAGGTAAAAATGACATTTTAACTACGTTGCACCTTCCAACTAATGTAAGATGTAAATTATTTATTCTGTGAGAATCTAACTTTAATTTCTGAATCAATGGTTTCAGATTGATATCAACAATATCTTCTACTTTAGAACTGATCTCTATACCCAAATATCTAGCACTTTGAACTATTTGATGGTCTTCCAAATTAATTTTGTCGTTTATTACAATTTGAGTTTTATGCTCATTAAGATGATAACCTGAGAGTTTACCAAATTGACTGGTTAAGCTATTTAATTCCAAAAGGGCAACACGAGGGGTGGGTGTTATGATGGTTAAATCATCAGCGTACGCAAAAAAATGTATTTCCCCTCCGTTTGCGTACATAGAATTCTTTGATTTTTCAAAAATTTCCTAATTAAGTGGTCGATATAGATGGCAAATAATAAAGGGGAACATGGGCATCCTTGTCTCGTGCCGCGTGATATCTCGATTGACCCCGAGGAGGCACCCATTTCAGCTATCCTTTCGGTTGGTTCTTTATACATACTTTTGATCACCTTAATGAATCCTTCTCCCAGACCATTTTTGGCCATAGTTGCCCATAAAATAGGCCAGGAGACCCTATCGAATACCTTTTTTGCATCCAACAGAATTAACGCCATAGGGTCTCCTGTGACCATGGTACAGTCAAAAAGGGCATTAGTTCGACGAATATGATCAATAGTTCCCGGCCAGGAACAATGCCATGTTGTTGAGGAGATACCAGCTTCTTAATCACTGAAGCCAATCTATTTGCGAGAATTTTTGCATACATTTTCGTATCACTATTGATCAGTGTTATAGGTCTATATGACCCGGGTGCAGTTGCCGATTTTCCTTTTTTTTTTTATATAACAATTTTGGCGGCCTTCCAAGAGTCAGGAGGTGCTTCACCAGCTCGCACTATATTAAAGATCTCAGACAACAGGGCAATCAGTTGAATCAAACATTTTTAATAAAATTTGCCTGGTAAAAAGTTGGTTCTAACAGCTTTGCCGGGTGGGAGAGATTCAATAGCCATTTGAATTCCTTCTGGTCTTATTGATGCCACTAACATATTTTTCTCTTGGGGGTGAGCTGCTCTGATGTTATCTCTTTAAGATATCTCTCAATCTCCTCTTGGGTCCAACGATTATCTTCTGTGTCTTCTGTTTATAATTTTTGATAAATGTTTTGGAATACCAAAAGTATGGCTTCTGGGTCATTAACTATACCAATATCAGGATCTAAAATTTCAGTGATACGTGTTTGAACCTCCTTTTCTCTAGAACGAACTGCCAACATATGTCCCACTTTTTTGTTACTCTCATAGAGTTTACTCCGCCAAGCCAAATATCTACCTGCTGATTTATTGAGTGTAATTTCAGTGATTGCAGATTTGGCGATTGTAATCCTTGCTTGTGCAGTACCTAATTCCCCCCTGCAGATAGAACCTTAACCAAATGGGTTTCAGCCTTTCCTAATTTTTCATATAGTACATTCAATTTGTTCCTCTCCTCCTTTTGTGCCTCCCAACCAAATTTAGACTTTTCGCCCCTGATCCCAGCTTTATTGGTGTCTCAAACAATTTGTATACTAGTGCTACCCAAATTTTCCTCTTTGAACCTAGGGATCCATCTCTCCATGTGCTGTATATAGGCACTGTCATTTAACAGAGCCCTGGTAAATGTCCAGCGTGTAGCTTGTTGTTTCCGCTTAATATTGACTTCCTGTACCAGAGGATTGCGGTCTGGCATTACTCTCGGAAATTTGGTAATTTTGCTGCCCTGAACCATACTCTGAGATACAAAGAAATAATCCAATCTTGCATGAGTTTTGTGAGGGGCAGAAAAATATGTATATCCAGGGTCATTTCCCTATTGTTGTTGTGCCCATATATCCGATAGGCTATGAAACCCTTTTAATTGGGATAAAGATTTGTTGACTTGATAAGCTATCTCGGGATATTTAGATATCGAGCAGCTTATACTTATATTAAAATCCCCACATAGAATAATTGGAAGGGGCCAGCCCACAATTCAATATTCAACCAATTAATTATTGCTGGGTCATCTAATACAGGTCCATAGACTGAACAAATGTGCATTGTAAAATTGCCCATCTTACAAATGTATCCGTAAGGGATCGTAAAAAATTAGCAAGACCCCGCTGGGCAAATATTGCCACACCTCTAGTCCTAACATCCTGCGTGGTCCAAGAGATCAATTGATACCCAACAAATTCCATACCCTTACTTCTGCCAGCTTCTATATGGGTCTCTTGAAGGCAGATGATGTCTGCCTTCCCGAACCGAAAATCCTGGTTGATCTTGCGTCTTTTAACAGGATCGTTTAGCCCACAAATGTTGATAGAAGCAATTCTAGCTTCCCCATCAAGAAGTGTAATAAAATCCAAATGTCCTGAGGCCATACCTAACACATCTAGAAAACCCAAAAAGAACTTAGCTGTGCAAATTCTCCTTATATAGTTTGGATCCATCCCTTCCCCCCAGCCCCTCCCTCACCCCACCCCTTACTAAAGCAAAAAAGGTCCAAAGACCCTTGTGATGCCTCCTGCATTCCGCTGTGCTCCCAGGTCACTCCCCGACCAAGAATAGGAAAAGCCCAATATGATAGAACCCCATACACTGTAAATTATTGTTTTTAGCAGAGTTGTCATCCAACACGGTATTAACAAAATCGGCTACCCAGTTACTGGCTACGATAAGTTCTTTCAGCCACTTGTAAGTTCCTGCAGATAGTTCTGTGCCTAGATCTCAGAGGTAAATAGCCTAACATTTCCCTGAAAGATAACCTTTAGGCATGCCAGGTTCATTAAGTTGACTTCACAGCCTTTTTTTTGGAAAGGGCTAATCATGTGGCGAAGCTCCATCTTCTTTCCACCGTTGTATGGCAGAAGTCCAGCCGTACGAAGAAAGAGTACCTCTCAGCCGATATTTTTGCATCTGGTCTAGCTTTGTCACATATTGCTTGGCACAATAGGAAATTCCCCAATAAAATTAGGATAGCTTGAGGTTTCATATTTTGTCCAGTATTGCTTTTTTTAACATCAAAGGAAACCTATGAACCCGCTGAATATTGGCTTCCCAATTACAATGTGATAGTTCAGGAAAAGCTGCTTTAAAGAATTTCAGCACAAACCCATGAATATCATTTACTTCCACGTTTTCTTCTATACCCAGCAGTCGTAGATTATTTCTTCGCTGTCTGTTTTCGGATTATTCCAGCTTCCAAAGTATATCAGTCATTCTAGCGTCATTTGAAATGGTTTTTTGATCAGTGCTCTCTAGTCTGGCCTCAAGCCCCACCACACGTTCCTCCAAGGCTGCTGTTCGTGCAATAATTTCTGAACAAGCTTTCGTTGTCTTATGGATCGCACCCTGGAGTTTTTTATTTGCAAGCTGTGCTCTTTTGTGCTCCTGACGAGCTTCTATGTGCATTGATTTGAGTGTGGCATAAATTAATCCCATAGAGGGGGCAGGATCTATCTTAATACGAGTAGCCTTTAGGTCTTTGAACAGGGACCCATTCATATTTATTTCTTCAGCTCCTGTTTCTAGCAAAGTGGAGGAATAGTCCCACTGAAGATGCCCAGGTTGGCTGGTATCAGAATGAGAACCTCTATTCTCCAGGCCAATAAAGCTTTTTTTCTTTGTACGATTAACTGCCCTCCTCAAGGAATCTGTTGTTGTGGGGGGGTCTATTGCTGTCCTCCCGAGGGCCATCAGGTTCAGTGTTATCAGGATCACTGACATTAGTATATTCTGAGTCATCTGTTAAGGAGAAAACATTTTCAGCATCCAGGGTGCCTAAGATTTTGTCCCCTACATTTGCTAAATCAGAGCTATAATCTTTACGTTCTGCACATTCAGCCAATTTCAAATTGCCAGTCTGTACCATGTCAATATGTACCATTCCCTCCTTCCCCCAGCATTCCTTTAGCCTGATACTGGACTTATTAAAGTCACCAGTTTCAACATTAGGGGCTTCAGGTATAGCAGTCTTGAGAAAAGCTATGGGTAAATCCTTTCCTGCAGTGCCGGTATCTAAGTCTCCATCCCACACCAATGATTTATTTGCAGTTTTGTCCCTGGGTAGGGGTTTTACCTGTTTGCCGCTTACCCCCTTCCGGAAAACAACCCAGGCACCGTCTGGATCTTGGGTCTGACTGCTGGATCGACGAAACGCTGCTCGCCACCAGGAGCTTTGCCATTGCTCTCTGCCCCCTCCTGGCTAAGCATGCGAGTAGCGTCTGACCCTTTCGAAACAGCCGGTTTGTTGAGAGCAGGGATAGTCTTGGCATCGGTCACTCCCTCTTTTACTGGGGGTTTTGCCGATGGGGGCATCCTGCACGTACTTGAACTTCCTAGACACCTCCCGGCAAGAAGATCCTTCACTGGCGACAGCTATGTTCCAGTTTTAAATCTTTGCACGCCGCCGAAGAAAACCTCTGCTGCTCTTTGAAACAGCGCTACAAAGTTTTGTTGAGTGCTCATCCAGGCTCTTGGGTTATCTTTACCAACACTATTAATCCGCTTTTCTCCAACCCTGGTGAAAGCTCTGCAAAAACACAGGAGGGTTCACCAAAGTATGTTGCACAGCGGTCAGGGAGTGACTATCACAGCGGTCATGCAGCCGCCATCTTGCCTCCATGTAAGGTTAATTCTATGAACATACAATATATCTAGAGTCTGAGTAATATGAAAAAATTCTCCCATATAGTCTGCTTTTCTATTACTTTATCCCTTATTCATGTCTTTTCTACTAGGATTTTCTAAAAATAATAAATCCATATTTGAGTAATAAAACTGTAGCTTCCCCGTCACATAAAACAAACTGGTTAATCCACTACACAACACACCATACGTTAGGGGTAAGTGATGGTAAGTAACTCCCTCCGAGACAGACGAAGGTAATTGCATGCACACATAACAATCACTCACATCCGTTGGCTGAACATATTCATAAAGTAGTTTTGTGAAGACATTTAACGAGAAATCGTTAATCGATTTATAATGATGATAAATAGTTTCATCCATCTGTTCTATATTAGTATTAGGTGTTTCTTTAGTAACAATATTTACTCTTTCACTTATTACATTATTAGTATTATTTTTGTTATTAGTCACCATTAGGATAGGCACAATACCAGTTAATATTAGCCACATCACCATTGTAGGGGTGGGCGTATTTCGCGAAGTAGCGCTACGCGAAGCTACGCGAAGCTACGCGAATTGCACTTCGCACTACGCGAACTTCACGTAGCACTACGCGAGCTGCGTAGTAGCATGTTCGCACTGTGCAAGATGCATATTCAATGATTGCACAGTGCAGACAAGCATCCGGCACTGTGCAATCATTGAAAACGACATCTTGCACAGTGTGAGCTGTAGTTTTCTGCTGCTCGAGTAGATTATTACTCGAGCGGCAGTTTTCTCAACGCGAACTGGTAGTTTCTCATTGAGAGCAGTCGTGAGCATGCGCAACCACTCACAATGAGAAACCTGACCTCCCCGCGTTGAGAATCTCGCCGGGATGTCATTTTGCTTGCTCGCGGTCGCGAACATGACGTTGAGGACCGCGAACAAGCAAAAATTGACCGCTGCACTACGCTACGCTGTACTATGCGTGTTTGCACTGTGCTACGTGCAGCTCGCGTAGTGCGAAGTTGCGCAAACTTTGCAAACTCCGCAAGCATAGCGTAGTGCTTCGCCCAGGGTTAATTAGTAGTTAGACACTACATAAGCAAGCTTTAACCCCTTCGCTGCTGGCCCGTTTCCGCCGCTGTGCGGTAAACAAACGAACAGGGCGGGGCCGCGACGAACCCCAGCCGTCATCAGCACACGAGCACCGCGGAGCGTGACGGCTGGGGTTCGTCACCAGCATACAAGGGGTTAATATACCTATGTTTTAGACTAGATTTTGGATGTCCAGTCGTAGCATCTGCCGTTTTGTTTACGATAACAAAATAGAATAAATTAGAAAAATATCTAAAAACAAATCTAAAAAAACTCTAATAACTTTCTAAAAAACTAAAAAATTCTTGAAAAAATTCAAAACCCCCTCATCTAGTGTATCCAACACTTCAAGGCTTTCTTAGAGTGTATCCAACACTTCAAGACATTCTTCTTTCCCCCCTCTTTTTCCTTATTTTTTTTAAGTCTTCTCAAAGTCTTCTTCAGATCTTCATGATCTTTCAATTTATTTCAACTGAAATTGTTACACCTTAATTTTTCACAGTTCTTTTTAAGGCAGTTTCAGTTTGTTTTCATCAACTTGCTCAGTACCATTACCAACTTCTTTCTTTGTCAAATCTGTGCTTTCAATTTCTTCCAATATTACATATGTCCATTCCGGAGCTGTATATCTCCTGCTCTGAATAATTATTCTTTTTGTTTTTCGCACTAATTCTTTCTCTGAGTCTTCTTGTTCCCTTTATTTATTTATTTATTTATTTATTTATGAGCTTATAAAGCGCACTTATGCCCAAGGGCGTCCTGGCACTGCATACTGAATCCGGAGCTGAGCGGGGGTTAATCCATGAATAGCCAGGTCTTGAGCCCCTTTCGTAATGGGAGAAGCTCTGGTGTGTTTCTAAGATGCCCAGGCAAGCCAGTGCAGTTTTCTGAGCCCCTCACGTATTGACACAAATCTAGGGATCCCTAGCAGCATTCGCCGCCGCGTTTTGAACCAACTGCAGTCTGTATTCATGCTTTTTTTCAGATTGACATACAGGCTATTGCAGTAGTCCAAACGCGACAGTGTGAGGGCAGTAACAGCCGTCCTGAAACCCTCCACTGGTAGGAAGCATTTAATTTTCCTTAATATCCTGAGGATATGAAAACAGGATGATACTACTCCGCTAACATGATCGCCATAATCCAGGTTGTGATCAATAATCACACCCAGATTTCTGGCCTTCGCAGTGGGAATGGGAGGATTTCGCAATGCCTCTGGCTACATATCCGGAGTCCAGATGTTGGGGTTGTTTCCAAACAGAATAACCTCGGACTTCCTGGCATTCAATTTGAGGCAATTAGAGGCCATCCAATCTGCCACGCTCTTCAAACAGTCATGAAATCTTGCTTTAATATCGACTTGAGACCCTCATTGTACTGATAACATAATTTGGGTATCGTCTGCGTAAGATGTAAGTTGTAGACCGAAAGACCTTATCAAGTCCGCCAGCGGGCTGACATAAATATTAAAGAGCGTGGGGCTCAAAGAGGACCCCTGTGGCACGCCACAGGGAAGGGAAAAAGGTTTAGATCTGTTCACCCCCAGGTCAACTGTCTGAATTCTGTCGGTCAGAAAGGACTTAAGGAGACTCCAAGCCTGGCCCTCCATTCCTGCCCCCGCCAACCGGTCCATCAATACACCATGATGGACCGTGTCGAAAGCTGCCGACAGATCCAACAAAACCTTTGACTTGATATTTCATTTATTTGCTCTGGCTTTCTTTTTTTAAGATTGTATTTCAGTCTATTCACTCCACTCGGCCAATTATCTCCTTTTCTCGCTCTTTTAGCTTGAACCTCTTCTTCACCTTCTTTTTCTGGTTCACAAGTTCTTTTATTTAGCCCTTCTCTTTGTTGTGCTTGCTCTTTGTTTTCAGAAACTTTCTCTTTTTCTTGCTCAAAAGCAGTCTAACGAGACCCAGTAGCTGGTGCCCACTATATTTGGCTTGTGTTTGGTTATTCATCATCCACAGGCACATCAGAATCGGTCACTCTATATTCTTTAGCTTCACAACCTCTAGCTTCTAGTTTCTTGTTTTTGTCGACCAGTTGCCGCTCACCTTCTTCAAGTGGACTTGGGACTCTTCTTGTATGACTAGCATGAATCCAGTTTGGCAAGCCACCACACTTCACTGCTGTTGTAGTCACTAGAATATTCTGATATGGTCCGTGCCACTTGGGTTCTAAACAGGACTTCCTCACGTGTTTCTTGATAAGAACCCACTCACCAGGACTCAAATCAGGAGATTGATCCGGCTGTCTTGTGGTTGCAATTTCTCCAACCTGATGAGACACAGACCGCACCAGATCAGCCAATCCCTTGCAATAATCAAGCACTAGATCATCAGAAATATTCATCAGTTTGTTTGCTGGTACAATCGCGTGTCTTATTGCTCTTCCCATTAGAACTTCATGAGACTTTATAGTGGCATTGATCTGCTCCACTGTTCCAGAAGCTTCTGGTCGATAGGCACAATGCAGCTTTTGTTCAATCTGTAATGCTGGACAAATCATCCAAATTATCTCATTATTAAAATGAGATTCCCCTATCTGTTTCTAAAGTGGCTAGAAAACCAGATCTTGGTGTTAGTTCTCTCAAAAGTAATTTTGCAATGGTAAGGCTGTCATTCATTCTTGTTGGATAAGCCTCTACCCAACGAGAAAACAAGCAAACAACAACCAACACATATTTTAGTCCGTTACATGGGGGACGTTCGATGAAATCAAGCTGGAGTCTCGTAAATGGTCCTGCTGCTTTTCCGATTTGCCCCCAACTAACATCTGTCTTTCTACCTGGATCTTGCTACTGAAAGGTAACACACCTCTGGCATAGACTTTCTGCAATGACCCTGAATTTTCGGTTATACCATGACTGCTGGAAGAGCCTAATCATTGCATCTCTTCCAACATGTGCATTTCCATGGTATACCCTTGCCATCTGAGAAAGTAGACAGTCCGGCTTGACTGATCGCTCATCTATGTACACCCATACTTCATCCTCTGCTCTCTTTTTACAGCCTGATTTTATCCAAAGCTCTTTTTCTTCATCACCTGCCTCCTCTTGCAACTGCCTAATCTCATCCCAAGTTTGCAAAGAAGAAAACATCAAGTGGCAATTGCCATTTTTCTTTTCCATCCCCCTGTTGATGGCAATTGAATTTTGTGCACAGAAACTACTTGATCAGCGTATCAGTTACTATTCGTTACATAATCTTTTCCTGACTTATGTGCAGAACATTTGACCACGGCAGTCTTTAAGGGCAATTGCAAAGCATCCAATAGATCTTTCACATTTTTGCTATTTCTGATCCGAAAACCTGAAGAAGTCAGAAATCCCCTTTGCATCCATAACTGGCCGGAATAATGGACCATCCCAAAACCATATTGACACCCAGTAAATATGGTTACTCTCAGATTTTTGCCAATTTTGCATGCTCTAATCAGAGCGATCAGTTCAGCGATTTGTGCAGAGTTTACCCCTTTTAGACAGGATGCTTCTAGAACTGCAGCCACTGTGCATACTACAAAAGCAGAACTCCATCCCCTCTTTCATTTCTCAGACATGATCCATCAACAAACATAACTCTATCTGATTCTTCTAGTGGGATATCCTTAATATCCTGTCTTGGCTTTGTGCAAAACTCTGTCACATCCAAACAATCATGATCTGCTTCATCATTCACTCCCTCACAAAATGGACTAGGCAACAGGGTTGCTGGATTTATCGACGTACATCTCACCACTGTCACATGCTCAGCATCCAATATCACTCTTTCATACCTAGTCAGCCGACGGAAGTCATGTGCTGAGTCCGTGTCCTTGTTAAAAGGATCTCAACTGAATGTGGTAAATATACTTTGACTGGATGTCCCATTACAATAGATTCACTCTGCTCCAAACTCACACAAGTTGCATCCACTGCTTTCAAACAGCCTGGTAACGCTGCGGCCACTGAATCCAAAGTATCAGAAGTGTATGCCACTGGGCGTCTTGCCATTACATGTCTTTGAGTACAAAGCTGATAATGGACACCCATCTCTCTCACAAAAGTACAATGCAAAGTCCTTTGCATAATCTGGCATTCCCAATGCAGGTGCTCGACAAAGACTGTCTCGCATCTCAATAAAAGCTTGCATGCTTTCATCATCCAATTCAATTGGAGCAGTCACATCTTTGTGTGTCAACCCCTGTAGAGGTTTTGCAATCAGGGAAAAGCCACTGATCCACTGTCTGCAGTATCCAACCATTCCCAAGAACATTCATACTTCTTTCTGAGTCTTAGGCGGATTCATTTGCTGAATCACACTGATCCTTTCTGGTGTCACTTTCCTCACTCCCTTCTCTATCTTATGTCCCAAATATTGGACATCCTGTTTACAAAATTGTAATTTTGCTGGTGACACTTTATGACCACCTTCTGCCAAAAGGTTCAGTAAGGCAATTGTATCTGTTACACGGTATAGAGTCAAAATATCGAGTTTTTTATTTCGACTTACAATTCAAAAAAATAGAATGGACACAATATCGACTGGACAGAATATAGACTACAAAAATATCGACTAGAATAGCATTAATATCGATTCCAAAATATAGAATGGACAGAATATCGAATGGACAGAATATAGACAACAAAAATATCAAATTAGAGGTAAGTAAGTTAATATCAATTTTTTAAAGTGTTTTTTATGTTACTATATGTGTGAAAAGTGTATATTTATTTTATATAATTTATTTTAATTAATTAATTTTATGGTATCTAATTTTTGCGTAATATAAATCAGTAGTGGGTTGTGGATTTATAGGGGAATAGGGTGGGAAGTAATTTAATTATAATTATTTAAATATGTTAATTTATTATTGGCATTTATTTTGAATTAATTGTTAGTTAATTATTAATTGGTAATTAATTAAAATGTAATTGGTAATTCATTTTAATTAATTGATTAATTGATAATTATTTTAACTAAATTAATTTATTTTCTGTAGCGGGTTGTGGGTTTATAGGGGAATAGGGTGGGAAGTAATTTAATTATAATTAATTAAATATCTTAATTTGTTTATTGGTATTAATTTTTAATTAATTGTCAATTATTAATTGGTAAATAATTAAAAATAAATTGGTATTTAATTATAATTCATTGGTTAATTGATAATTATGTTAATTATATTAATTTATTTTCTGTTGCGGGTTGTGAGTTTCTTGGGGAATAGGGTGGGGAGTAATTTAATTAAAATTAATAAATATGTTAATGTATTTATTGGTATTTATTTTGAATTAATTCTCAATTAATTATTATTTGGTAATTAATTAAAATGTAATTGGTAATTAATTTTAATTGATTGATTAATTAGTAATTATTTAAAATAAAATTGGTAATTCATTGGTAATTAATTATTAATTGGTAAGTAATTAAAATATAATTGGTAATTCATTTTAAATATTTGATTAAATGATAATCATGTTAGTTGTATTAATTTATTTTCAGTAGTGGGTTGTAGGTTTATAGGGGAATAGGGTGGGAAGTAATTTAATTATAAATAATTACTTTTTTTATTCATTTATTGGTTATTTTTGTTGAAATTAATTTATTATAAAAAACTAATAATTTTTTTTTAAATTAATTGGTATTAATATTTAATTAATTTTCATTCATATATGAAGTATATACGTTCCCTACTGTTGCACTCTCTGGAGTTGGAATAGTAATTTTTACCCCTACGCTATCCAATGCTTTCCCTACTGTTGCACTCATTGGAGTGGGAATAGTAAGTTTTTTTCCCTACGCTATCCAATGCTTTCCCTACTGTTGCACTCTCTGGAGTGGGAATAGTAATTTTAACCCCTACGCTATCCAGGGCTTTTCCAACTGTTGCACTCACTGGAGTGGGAATAGTAATTTTTACCACTACGCTATCCAACGATTTCCCTACTGTTGCACTCACTGGAGTGGGAATAGTAATTTTCACCCCTACGGTATCCAATGCTTTCCCTACTGTTGCACTCTCTGGAGTGGGAATAGTAATTTTAACCCCTACGCTATCCAGCGCTTTCCCTACTGTTGCACTCACTGGAGTGGGAATAGTAATTTTTACCCCTACGCTATCCAACGTGTTCCCTACTGTTGCACTCACTGGAGTGGGAATAGTAATTCTCACCCCTACGGTATCCAAGGTTTTCCCTACTGTTGCACTCTCTGGAGTGGGAATCGTAATTTTTACCACTACGCTATCAACGTTTTCCCTACTGTTGCACTCATTGGCATGGGAATAATAATTTTTACTCTCCCGCTATCCAACGCTTTCCCTACTGATGCACTCATTGGAGTGGGAATAATAATTGTAACCTCTACGCTATCCAACGCTTTCCCTACTGTTGCACTCACTGGAGTGGGAATAGTAATTTTTATGCCTACGCTATCCAACGATTTCCCTACTGTTGCACTCTGTGGAGTGGGAATAGTAATTGTTATTCCTATGCTATCCAACGCTTTCCCTACTGTTGCACTCTCTGGAGTGGGATTAGTCATTTTTTCCCCTATGCCATCCAACATTTTACCTTCTGTTGCACTCTCTGGAGTGGGAATAGTAATTCTTACCCTCCCGCTATCCAACGCTTTCCCTACTGTTGCACTCACTGGAGTGGGAATAGTAATGTTTTCTGCTACGCTATCGAATGTTTTTTCTACTGTAGCACTCACTGGAGTGGTAATAGTAAATGTAACCCTCTCGCTATCCTATGGTAAATATATTGTATATTTTATTATTAATACTATGTATATATATATATATATATATATATATATATATATATATATATATATATATATATATATATATATTACCTACTGGCGGTCGCCAGTAGGTAGTTATAGTTAGGATTTTTTTCAATGTTAAATCTCAAAATTCTATTTGGAATAACTTTGGCACCGGTTGACGAATCTGCCTGAAAATTTCCTGAAAATGGCCTCGTCGAGCTCCGGTTCTTCCTTGAAAGTTTGGGGGGGATACGTCAAGCGGGGGCCGAGATAAAAGGGGGGTCCCAAAACGCGTTTTCCCCATGTTAATTTCCATAGGGCGGTCGATTTCACTTTTAGCTCGAACGGCTGAATGGATATACAGCAAACTTGGCAAAATTGTAGGGACTGGTAGCCCGATGTGCCTTTGCTATGTCTCAAGATATGTGCTCCAGTGGATTTTGAGTAATTTAGGTTCAAAAAAATATATATATCTATAGGCGCTCTCCGGTGCGCGCACCGGAGAGCGCTCCGGGCGCGACACGCGACTTGCGCGCAGAAAGCTGATTGGCTCTTGGGTGTCTGTAAACATTCTTAACAGTCTGGAGCGGCCGCCATCTTGTGTCTCGGTAAAATCGAGAGACAAGGGGTTTGAAAAAAAAGGGGCAAATGACCATAAGGGGGAAGAGTAGACCCCCTCTGACCCCCTAGTTTTGATGTGGGGGCCATAAAAGGGTCCCGCGGGTAAAAAAAAAAAAAATTTTAAAATTCGATTTCCGCGGGGGGCACACCCGGTACGCGTACCGGGGAGCTTACTGGGGAGCGTACCATGGAGATAAAAAATGACAGATTTTTTTTCACAAAAAAAATAGCATTTTTTTATAAATTTGAGGTAGTTCTGAAAAGAACTTTTTTTTTGATTTTGTTGTTTTATATTTTTTTTTAGACTTTTTAAAACAATTTTATAATTTTTTGGGATTTTTGTCAAGGGAAAAACAAAAAACAGGGATTCCAAAACGGCTCAACAGGAGCAAAAAAAAGTGAAAATTTAGGGACTGTCAGGGCAGCGGTGTTGCTGTTTCTTTAGGGCAATGAGTTCAACACTCTGCTCCCCATAGCAGAGCAGTTTGTCACACTCTGTGCACAGAAATTTGATGCCTGCAAACTCTGGCTGTATGTTAGGGACCATTCTTCTACGGGATGGTCCCGAAGGTGTTGATCCACCAGTGGAGGTGCTGCCGCCATCTGTGGGTAATTTCCGTGCCAGCTCTCTGACACTCTCCCCCGCAAAGTTGTTTGGGTGTCTTCTTTTGACATGCCTGATTAAATTGGCATTTCCAAAACTATATTTTTTCAGAGGATTGCCTCTGGATAAAGTACTACCACATATTTTGCAGGTTACTTTTGGAGCGTTGACTTTTTTTTGTCCTTCAGGGATGTTATAAAATTTCCAGATGAAATGGATTTTTTTCTTCTGCCTAGGAGGGTCCTCCTCTAAAAATGCCTCGGAATCACTGCTGGATGACTCTCTTGCAGCCATTGCTGTAGATCAGGAAAGTAGGAGATGAAGATAGTACACAGAACAGCTCTTGCTCTCTCCAAGTACAAAGCAATAGTGAAGGAAATGGGTGGGGATTTCATTCTTTGTAAAAAAAACTGTTAGCAACCAATGAAAAGTGTTATTTTAGGGTCACATGACCCGACGCGTTTACGCTGCGCGCTCCGGAGCACTTCCTGGTGCGTTTACGCGGCACGATCGTAGGCGCTTCCGGGGCGCAAACGTGGCGCGATCGTAGGCGCTTCTGGGTGCTTTTACGCGGCGCGAACGTAGGCGCTTCCGAGGGCACTTACGTTGCGCGCCGAAGTGACGTCATCAAACTTTTACAGAAATGCATAATCATTTTCCTTATTAAAAAAAACTGATTTTATTTGTATGGTACGAAATGTTTTGCATTATTATTAACTTTTCATTCATATTTTTTTTCACGAACGACAGTAGCGCTCTGGGTGCGCTTTCAGGTGAGCTCACCGGAAAGCTTACCGGAGAGCTTAACTGAAAGCTTCCCGGAGCGCGCACCCAGAGCGCAAAAGAAAAAAATTATATTAAAAAAAAATGAATACTTACATAAAAACTGCAAATTGTAAAAAAAAAAAAGGTTAGAAACTCGATATAGAAAGGAATTAGCATTTAAAAAACCTATGAAATTCACTGAAAAAACCATAGGTTTCACACCAGTTATAGTTAGGAATTAGCATTTAAAAAACCTATCAAATTCACTGAAAAAACCATAGGTTTAACACCAGTTATAGTTAGCTGGAAATTTTACTGACATAAAACCATTGAAATTCCCACGTTATAGTTAGTTGGACTCACTATAACTTGCACGTGTAATGCACTGCTGATGACATCACATATTACATCACTCATGACATGGTCAGTGACATCACTCATGACATCACTGATGACAGAGAGACTGACCTACTTTCACTTGCTAATATATGTATTCACTAAGATACACTTAATAAGGCAGATATCCAATCATTTAAAAAAAAAAAAAACATCCATTAACACAATAATTTAAACAAATATTCTTCCATCGACCTTAACATACATATATAAAACATATTTATTTATCTGACACACATTCACTGGATGGTGTCATCAGTGCATTACACGTGCAAGTTATAGTGAGTCCAACTAACTATAACGTGGGAATTTCAATGGTTTTATGTCAGTAAAATTTCCAGCTAACTATAACTGGTGTTAAACCTATGTTTTTTTCAGTGAATATATATATATATGGCGGCAATGGCTGAATAAAGAAAGCACGATAATTACCAGGTCCACGCTCGATTGTTCTGCAGGAGTGGGAGTGAAAGCGAGAAATCAAGGATATATATATATATATATATATTTCGCTCCACGAATGCCGGGGAAGACTTCAAGGCTGTCTAGGCGGTCTGAGTGACAAAGCCGGCGCTTTGCAAAATATCCGCTCCCAGGTTCTAAATTCGATAAAGAACCACTCGGACACCTCGAGTGCTTTTAGCTATGATTTATTCAGCAAACGGGAAAAACTTTTTCCCGTTTGCTGAATAAATCATAGCTAAAAGCACTCGAGGTGTCCGAGTGGTTCTTTATCGAATTTAGAACCTGGGAGCGGATATATATATATATATATATATATATATATATATATATATAAATTCGAAAAAAGGTTGCCCTTTTGGAAGAGACGCCGAGGTGAGTGTTGATATGCACAAATTTATTAGAGTGCTGCAGGGTCATCATCAAAGAGACTGGCTTCTCTCAGTTCATAGTCCCGTGCCAGGACGCGTTTCGAGTTGCCTCTTCATCAGCAGCATTGGGACAGCAAATAGTCAAGGCGCTGTCGGTGCTTCTCTTATTCCGAACCTCCCTCAGTGGGTGTGGCTTACTTAATGGCATTCTGGTTCGTGTAGTTGCACAAATTAAACCTCTTGTGAGTTGCGCCTTGAAATTGCTTAGAAGTCAATTATTACCACAGTGGGCGAAAAGCATAGAGTTCCTTGAGAATGCGCTGCGTTCACCGCACTCTAATGTGCCTCACCTCCTGTTGATGATTCCTTCTATCGAAGTCGTCACAGGCCCGCGCTTGCAGTGTATCTCTTCCGCGACCGGACATGGCCGCTAACATAAATTCGAAAAAAGGTTGCCCTTTTGGAAGAGACGCCGAGGTGAGTGTTGATATGCACAAATTTATTAGAGTGCTGCAGGGTCATCATCAAAGAGACTGGCTTCTCTCAGTTCATAGTCCCGTGCCAGGACGCGTTTCGAGTTGCCTCTTCATCAGCAGCATTGGGACAGCAAATAGTCAAGGCGCTGTCGGTGCTTCTCTTATTCCGAACCTCCCTCAGTGGGTGTGGCTTACTTAATGGCATTCTGGTTCGTGTAGTTGCACAAATTAAACCTCTTGTGAGTTGCGCCTTGAAATTGCTTAGAAGTCAATTATTACCACAGTGGGCGAAAAGCATAGAGTTCCTTGAGAATGCGCTGCGTTCACCGCACTCTAATGTGCCTCACCTCCTGTTGATGATTCCTTCTATCGAAGTCGTCACAGGCCCGCGCTTGCAGTGTATCTCTTCCGCGACCGGACATGGCCGCTAACATAAATTCGAAAAAAGGTTGCCCTTTTGGAAGAGACGCCGAGGTGAGTGTTGATATGCACAAATTTATTAGAGTGCTGCAGGGTCATCATCAAAGAGACTGGCTTCTCTCAGTTCATAGTCCCGTGCCAGGACGCGTTTCGAGTTGCCTCTTCATCAGCAGCATTGGGACAGCAAATAGTCAAGGCGCTGTCGGTGCTTCTCTTATTCCGAACCTCCCTCAGTGGGTGTGGCTTACTTAATGGCATTCTGGTTCGTGTAGTTGCACAAATTAAACCTCTTGTGAGTTGCGCCTTGAAATTGCTTAGAAGTCAATTATTACCACAGTGGGCGAAAAGCATAGAGTTCCTTGAGAATGCGCTGCGTTCACCGCACTCTAATGTGCCTCACCTCCTGTTGATGATTCCTTCTATCGAAGTCGACACAGGCCCGCGCTTGCAGTGTATCTCTTCCGCGACCGGACATGGCCGCTAACATAAATTCGAAAAAAGGTTGCCCTTTTGGAAGAGACGCCGAGGTGAGTGTTGATATGCACAAATTTATTAGAGTGCTGCAGGGTCATCATCAAAGAGACTGGCTTCTCTCAGTTCATAGTCCCGTGCCAGGACGCGTTTCGAGTTGCCTCTTCATCAGCAGCATTGGGACAGCAAATAGTCAAGGCGCTGTCGGTGCTTCTCTTATTCCGAACCTCCCTCAGTGGGTGTGGCTTACTTAATGGCATTCTGGTTCGTGTAGTTGCACAAATTAAACCTCTTGTGAGTTGCGCCTTGAAATTGCTTAGAAGTCAATTATTACCACAGTGGGCGAAAAGCATAGAGTTCCTTGAGAATGCGCTGCGTTCACCGCACTCTAATGTGCCTCACCTCCTGTTGATGATTCCTTCTATCGAAGTCGTCACAGGCCCGCGCTTGCAGTGTATCTCTTCCGCGACCGGACATGGCCGCTAACATAAATTCGAAAAAAGGTTGCCCTTTTGGAAGAGACGCCGAGGTGAGTGTTGATATGCACAAATTTATTAGAGTGCTGCAGGGTCATCATCAAAGAGACTGGCTTCTCTCAGTTCATAGTCCCGTGCCAGGACGCGTTTCGAGTTGCCTCTTCATCAGCAGCATTGGGACAGCAAATAGTCAAGGCGCTGTCGGTGCTTCTCTTATTCCGAACCTCCCTCAGTGGGTGTGGCTTACTTAATGGCATTCTGGTTCGTGTAGTTGCACAAATTAAACCTCTTGTGAGTTGCGCCTTGAAATTGCTTAGAAGTCAATTATTACCACAGTGGGCGAAAAGCATAGAGTTCCTTGAGAATGCGCTGCGTTCACCGCACTCTAATGTGCCTCACCTCCTGTTGATGATTCCTTCTATCGAAGTTGTCACAGGCCCGCGCTTGCAGTGTATCTCTTCCGCGACCGGACATGGCCGCTAACATAAATTCGAAAAAAGGTTGCCCTTTTGGAAGAGACGCCGAGGTGAGTGTTGATATGCACAAATTTATTAGAGTGCTGCAGGGTCATCATCAAAGAGACTGGCTTCTCTCAGTTCATAGTCCCGTGCCAGGACGCGTTTCGAGTTGCCTCTTCATCAGCAGCATTGGGACAGCAAATAGTCAAGGCGCTGTCGGTGCTTCTCTTATTCCGAACCTCCCTCAGTGGGTGTGGCTTACTTAATGGCATTCTGGTTCGTGTAGTTGCACAAATTAAACCTCTTGTGAGTTGCGCCTTGAAATTGCTTAGAAGTCAATTATTACCACAGTGGGCGAAAAGCATAGAGTTCCTTGAGAATGCGCTGCGTTCACCGCACTCTAATGTGCCTCACCTCCTGTTGATGATTCCTTCTATCGAAGTCGTCACAGGCCCGCGCTTGCAGTGTATCTCTTCCGCGACCGGACATGGCCGCTAACATAAATTCGAAAAAAGGTTGCCCTTTTGGAAGAGACGCCGAGGTGAGTGTTGATATGCACAAATTTGTTAAACCTATGGTTTTTTCAGTGAATATATATATATATGGCGGCAATGGCTGAATAAAGAAAGCACGATAATTACCAGGTCCACGCTCGATTGTTCTGCAGGAGTGGGAGTGAAAGCGAGAAATCAAGGATATATATATATATATATATATTTCGCTCCACGAATGCCGGGGAAGACTTCAAGGCTGTCTAGGCGGTCCGAGTGACAAAGCCGGCGCTTTGCAAAATATCCGCTCCCAGGTTCTAAATTCGATAAAGAACCACTCGGACACCTCGAGTGCTTTTAGCTATGATTTATTCAGCAAACGGGAAAAACTTTTTCCCGTTTGCTGAATAAATCATAGCTAAAAGCACTCGAGGTGTCCGAGTGGTTCTTTATCGAATTTAGAACCTGGGAGCGGATATATATATATATATATATATATATATATATATATATATATATATATATATATATATATATATATTACCTACTGGCGTCTCGCCAGTAGGTATATATAGTTAGGATTTTTTCCCTATGGAATTTTTGAAAATTCTATGTCTAATAACTTTGTCGTTTGTGGACGGAATCGGCTGAAATTTTCAGGAAAATGGCACATTTTGTTTCTGAGCAGCCCTTCAAAATTTGGGGGGGTTTCGTCAAGGGGGGGCCGAGAAAAAAGGGGGGCCCCAAAACGCGTTTCCCCATGTTAATTTCCATAGGGCGGTTGGCCTCACTTTTAGCTCGAACGGCTGAATGGATTTGCACGAAACTTGGCAAAATTGTAGGGACTATTAGCCCGATGTGCCTTTGCTAGGTCTCAATATATGTGCTCCAGTGGATTTTGAGAAATTAACGTTCAAAACAAGATATATATCTGTAACAGCGCTCCAGGCTGCGCTCCGGTCCGCTTACTTTTCGCGTAACGGAGCTTTGCGTAGCGAAGCTGATTGGCTCTCCGGTGTCTGTCAACATTCTAAACAGTCCGGTGCCGCCGCCATCTTGTCTCTCGGTAGGATCGAGAGACAAGAGGAGGAGAAAAACGAAGGGGGAATTTAATGAAAGGGGGCAAGGTAGACCCCTCTTGACCCCCTAGGAATGATGTTGGGGTTATTAAAGGGTCCCGTGGGGAAAATAAAAAAAAATGGATTTTTCACGGTAGAAGTGCTTCTCAGGCCGCGAACTGGGCCGCAAACTGGTAGCGAAACGGGAATTCGCCATTTTGTGTTTCGTTTTAATTAAATTACTAGGTATAAGGGGGTGCGGGAGACGTATCCTGATCCCTTATGTTTTCTGAGGGTGGCTGAGGAGGCTCATATATGTTGATATATGTCTTCCAGCGGCTGTGCGGCCGCCATCTTGTCTCTCGGTAGGATCGAGAGAGAAGAAGAGGTGAAAAACGAAGGGGGAATTTAATGAAAGGAGGCAAGGTAGACCCCTCTTGACCCCCTAGGAATGATGTTGGGGTTATTAAAGGGTCCCGTGGGGAAAATAAAAAAAAATTGATTTTTCACGGTAGAAGTGCTTCTCAGGCCGCGAACTGGGCCGCAAACTGGTAGCGAAACGGGAATTCGCCATTTTGTGTTTCGTTTTAATTAAATTACTAGGTATAAGGGGGTGCGGGAGACGTATCCTGATCCCTTATGTTTTCTGAGGGTGGCTGAGGAGGCTCATATATGTTGATACATGTCTTCCAGCGGCTGTGCGTGAGCGTTTTTTTTTTTTTGCTGCGTGACGTCTGTTAACGTTCGATTCGATGGAAATCAGGAAGTGTTGACCACCAATTTGTCACTGCGATAAAATATTTTGTTATAAATGAATCCTTATTGATAAACATTGTCTGCGCCATCTTGCCTTTTTTCCAATGCCACAATTTTGTCGTGCACGGCAGCCATTTTAGATGCCTTGACCAGACCCACTCTCTGCACGCCGCCGATCCTCAGCACGGCTCCCCACCCTCGCAAGCATCTCCCCCACGCACTGGTCACCCCCGTTCTCTCTCTCATGCATGGGCCATAAACTTCCCCCCATCTGCGCTGCTCTTCCGTGAGATTCACACCCTGTGCCCGCCCGACACCTCCCTTTCACCCTATTCACTACCCCATACAGGACAATAACCCGATTCAAGGCCCCATTCACCCGATTTTTTAAAAATATATAGTACTCCAACAAAGTAGGATTATAAAACTTTATTAACTTTATAAATATATCAAACACAACAAAAACTGTAAATACATTTAAACATTTTTTTGCAAAAAGAAGCAACAATGGTCAGTAGCTGTCTTTTGTGCGAATAGTCCCAAGGCAGCACAACGTGCTGAGTTCTGGACGGCACCCAGGTGATGTTACCTGGGTGCCGCACTGGTTTTTGGTTTCCTACAATGCAGCTCAGAAAAACAGCATGGGGCGTCCCGGGTGGTGCGCGGGGAGGCCTCGTCAGTAGCGGTCTGTTCTGCGAATAGTCCCAAGGCAGCAGAACGAGCTGAGATGTGGATGGCACCCAGGTGATATCCAGTAACTTGCCGCACTGGTTTTGGTATCCTACAATGCTGCTCCGAAAAACGGCGTGGGGCGCCCCGGGGGGGGGGGGGGGCGTGGGGGAGGCGGCATGAACGGGCGTCCCCAGGTGGAGGCTCGTCTGCTGTACTGGGGCGCCCCTTTACCGTTTCAGTTGCCATTCCGCCCGCTTTTGCTACACTGTGCCTCGTCCTCCATTCAGCTGTTTATCGCCCGCTCTTGCGGCTACAGCGTCTCGCTCACCATGTAGTTGAGTTGCGCCCACTCTTGCGGTGCAGCGATAGGCGGCTGCCATTGGATTCTTAAAATGGCGGACGGCTCTTCGGATTTGGGCCTGGTCCACTAAAATGGCCCTGGGACACCTTGGAACTCGGACGGTTGCCTGCTAGGGCTTGGGCTCCATCCTCGAAAGCGTCCCCTCAGCCGTGAAGATTCTACAAAAGTCTTGGGGGCCCTCGACTCCTGCAGGCTTCCGGTTGGGAGCGGCTGCCATGATTGCTCGCGGAATGACCACGACGGAGCCACGAGATGGTGGTGCTCTCATGCTGACGCCAGCTTCAGTCTGAAACATCCAGAAACAAGGTGGGGCTTTCATCGTTTGGGGAAAAAAAAATGTTCTAAACCAATGAAAAGTGTTATTTTTAGGTTATATGACCAAGCCTTCCATCTTTAGGAAACCAAAAGTAAAATGAACCAATGAAAAGTTTTATAAACAAGTCACATGACCTGTTATGCGGCATAGGGCTACAAAAAGCGTAGAAAATCCGTTGGCACGTGAGGCGGCTTCAGTAGCGGACCGATGTGCGAATAGGCCGAAGGCAGCACAACGCGCCGAGATCCGGATGGCACCGTGTTGGTGTCCAGCAAGTTGCTGCACTGGTGTGGCTATCCTACAATGCTGCGCCGAAAGTCGGCGTGGGGCGCCCCGTTGGCCTGTGAGGTCGCGTCAGTCAGTGGGGGCTGTGCGTCTCCCCCAAGATGGAGGCTCCTCGGCTGCAGTGCGGCGCCCCTTATCTTTTCACTCGCCGTCCAACTGAGTTGCGTCTGCACTTGCGGCTACAGTAGGCCGAAGGCATCACAGCGCGCCGAGATCTGGATGGCACCGAGGTGGTGTTCAGCAAATTGCCGCACTGGTGTGGCCATCCTACAATGCTGCGCCGAAAGACGGC
The DNA here is from genome assembly GCF_964263255.1 of Lissotriton vulgaris. Lineage (NCBI taxonomy): Eukaryota > Metazoa > Chordata > Amphibia > Caudata > Salamandridae > Lissotriton > Lissotriton vulgaris. The sequence continues at coordinate 1,333,547,463 of NC_141687.1, forward strand.
GTGTCCAGCTGAGTTCCGGTCACTCTTGCGGTACAGTGACTCGAACGCGCCGAGATCCGGATGGCACCGAGGTTGTGTCCAGCAAGTTGCCGCACTGGTGTGGCCATCCTACAATGCTGCGCCGAAAGTCGGCGTGGGGTGCCCCGTTGGCTTATGAGGTGATGTCAGTAGTGGACCGATGTGTGAATAGGTCGGAACCAGCACAAGGCGCCAAGATCCGGATGGCAAGTCCTGGATGTTGAGTGCCATAGTTGAGAGTTCTGAGCAGTGCTTGTAAGACTATCTGAAACTTATTTGCACCTGCTGCAGCTTCACTATTGCCCGAGGTGGTGTCCAGCAAATTGCCGCACTGGTGTGGCCATCCTACAATGCTGCGCCGAAAGTCGGTGTGGGGTGCCCCGTTGGCTTATGAGGTGATGTCAGTAGTGGACCGATGTGTGAATAGGTCGGAACCAGCACAAGGCGCCAAGATCCGGATGGCAAGTCCTGGATGTTGAGTGCCATCGTTGAGAGTTCTGAGCAGTGTTTGTAACACTGTCTGAAGCTTATTTGCACCTGCTGCAGCTTCACTATTGTCCTGGTGTGGCCAAAGATCGCCCATGACATAGGCGGGCGGCTCCCGGGGTCCGGCGGAACTTTTTCCCTTTTCCATTCTGCATCTTGTCCCACAATCCGTTTGACCTGAAGACACGACCAGGTCCCTGAATGTGTGCAGGGGGACGCTATTGATTGAATCAAAATGGCGGCTTCACACAAAGCTGACTCAAGCGTTGCTGTTGATGCTATACAGACAAAAATTGGTTTTCAGTTTGTACATTCTTCAGGATTTTTTTTTCCATCCAAGGCTGGTTGAGAGTTTGTAGAACAATGTCTTCAGATTTTCAACATACTACTCTTCAACATTCTTCCTAAATGTAACAATGTGAGACTCACTAGGAGAACGGCTGTTTATCTTTCCTTTCAAAATGCTGCCAACAATATTTTCTAAATGGAAGACACCATCTTGTAGCATAAAGGGCCGAAAGGGGTTCTGGTCTGGCCGATGGTTGGTGGAGACATTTTGACTATATCTTGGACCTGCCCGGCCTCGCCCAAAATGGCGCCGGTATAAATGGGACTCGTAACTCCTTGTTGTGTACTGGTTGAACAACCTTGATATCACGAGATATGAATGTAGTGTTGATGCTCATGGCGGGCGGGGACGAGAATTGATTGAATATTTCGACATCCCTATTGATATTAAGTTCTGATGTGTTATTGATTACTGTACTATTGAAAGTTCGAATTAACGTCACCCATGGTACTTGCCCGCAAATGTATATCTAGATGATTTTTTTGTAAGTGGCTTTGTCGTATTTTAATTACAAAATGTACGTCCACCGATTCCGCAACTGTTAGACACCTTAGTTCTTGCAACCTAATGGCCCGCTCGTTACGTTCCTCTACAGTGTAAATGTCTCCTCATCATATACGATTTCAGTTTGCTCCGTGGCCGGCCCACGTGGTTATAGGCGCGTATTTGTATACTGACATTTTCACAATAAAGGTTTTTAAAACAAAACATGGTAGTAGTATTTACATTGGTAAAGTTTTTACTTTTAGTCACTGTTTTCGAATCAGTAAAAGGCAAGTGAAATAAAGCAGTCCAATTACATGACAGATAAAAGGTATAATACGTAGGAACGCAGTAAAGATAAATGGTCAAGGGCAGTTGTGTTTTCCACTCATGCAACATAATGTGATCGATAAGAATCTGATAATCAGGCGTATCGGCGACTAAGACAGCAGGCCGAGCCTCTTTTACTCAACGGCTCCGTCATGGGACGAAGAAACGCCCTTTTTCTCGAAAAAGGAATATATTTTACTTGCAGGACAGTTGTAAATTTTCCGGGAAAGTACATTAGCCTGGAACATTATAACATATATGTTTAAGAAAAAATAATGTTCGAAACCAATAAAAAGCGTAATTTTTAGGTCATATGACCAAGCCTTCCATCATTAGAATAACAAAAGTAAAATGAACCAATGAAAAGTTTTATTAACAAGTCACATGACCTGTTATGCTTACGTTACGCGCTGCGCGCCGCGCCCCGGATCACTTCCGGGTGCGCTAACGCGGCGTGTCATATAACGCATTACGCGACAACGTAGGTCAAGAATATAGTCAAAATGTCTCCACCAACCAGCGTTCGGAACACAACCCCTTTCAGCAGTCCAAAAAGTTCTGTTAAATGACAACAGAGGGGACAGGCAACAAGAACCATCAGTCAAAGAGGGGAGGGCAAGTTCTTTTCTACCGGGTCATGTTGGGGCGCTACCGGAACTGATCGAATTGGTAGTCTACAGTGTTTCTGGATGTTTCAGACTAAAGCTGGCGTCAGCATGAGAGCACCACCATCTCGTAGCTCCGTCGTGGCCATTCCACGAGCAAACATGGCAGCCGCTCCCCACCAGAAGCCTGCGGGAGTCGGGGCCCCCAAGACTTTTGTAGTATCTTCACGGCTGAGGGGACGCTTTCGAGAATGGGACCCAAGCCCTATCAGGGAAGCGTCCGAGTTCCAAGGTGTCCCAGGGCCATTTTAGTGGACCACGCCCAAATCTGAAGAGCCGGCCGCCATTTTGAGAGTCCTGTGGCAGCCGCTTATCGTTGCATCGCAAGAGCGGGAGCAACTCAACTACATGGTGAGCGAGACGCTGTAGTCGCAAGAGCGGGCGGTAAACAGCTGAATGGCGGAAGAGGCACAGTGTAGCAAAAGCGAGCGGAATGGCAACTAAAACGGTAAAGGGGCACCCCACTACAGCGTGTCTTCAGGTCAAACGGATTGTGGGACAAGGTCCAGAATAGAAGAGTCATCAAAAGGCAAAAAGTTCCGCCGGACCCCGGGAGCCGGCCGCCTATGTCGGGGGCGATCTCAGGCTACACCAGTGCTATAAGACTTGGGGAGGGGGTCGGAGCCAAGCGTCTTCTCCGAG